>NC_140589.1:1614183524-1616683524 GCF_964204655.1 Triturus cristatus | reverse complement strand
CCTGAATTTGTGATTCTTATACAGTGATTGGTGTAAACTACTAGTGTGTGCAGACCAAATGCGACCACATACTTTTTTGGTAGAATTGTTTTTTTCCTTGAACTGTTATTTTTCCTGAGAACTGCCAATTCTTACTGCCATGAGTAGGCCAGCATCTGTTGCATCTATGGATCTCGATTTTGAGGAAGGGAGGTTGGAAACCTACACTTTGAAACAGCTCAAGCATCTCTGCAAGAAATTGAAAGTTGCTACACCAGGCATTTCTAAAATGGATGACTACCAAAAGGCGCTGAGGGCCTGGGTAGAAGCCAGAAATGCCCCATAGTCAGTGGTGGGGATGCAGATGGGCAACTGGATAGGCCAGTGTTTTTAGCCAGGGAAGGGGTATCGTCCCCACCTGGCAGTAGTGTCTCTTCCAAAGACCTGTCCCCCAGAGAGTTGAAAGACGGGAGAGAAATAGGGCACACAAGCTGAAGATTAATATGGAGGGTCAGAGGGAAATAGAGAATAATAAATTGTCCTTGGAGAGAGAGAGAATGAGGATGGAACATGAGTTGAGAATGAGGGAGCTTGATTTGGAGCTCGAGAGGCTTGAGGCCATGAGTGTCTCAGCCCAGCAAGAAGAAATATGTGTAGCTCAGAAAGTGAGCTTTGCTGAGTGGGAGGTGGAATCCAGCTCAGATGGTGGCAGCAAAATTGAATTTTCTAGTGCTGAGAGTAGTAAACATGCCCAGAGATGTGGCACCTGACTTGGAGGGGGATAACATACACCAGGAGGTTCAAGGATCTGAGGTAGCTCCAGTGGTGCGCAGTGTCCCGGAAGTAGATTGGGGCACTGGCGCAGGGGTTCATGGTCCTAGTGTTGGGAGGGACACTCCACTGACTCTAGATGAGAGGGGCAGGGAGAGGGGTTCCCCCATGGTTGAAGTACTGGTGAGTGAATGTGGAGATTGCCCAGAAGAGTGTGGGTTGAAGGACAGAGACAGTCAGATACTGTCTTGTCAATCTCCGGAGAGTGGTGTGGAGTACGTGTGCAAGGCACTGGATGGTGAGGTGAAGTATAGTTTGGTTAACCCCTGTAGGGGGCTGTGAGATCCAATTGTGGGAGAGCATATTATAAGTCCCTGTTTTCCAGAGCTATGCCAACACCTGTTGGAGAGTGAGTTCTCTGACCCCAGGGAGCTCACATTGGAGGCAGACCTTTTGGTGGATTCCAGAGGTTCTGGAGAGGAATTGGGGAGTGACCCTAAGGGGAGTGGCTCAGGTAACTTCCAACCCAGCATGGGGGAAGTGGCTCAGAGTAGCCCAGCTAGGTCTTGTTGTAGTGAGAGGGGTGTAGAGCCTCATGTCCTGTCTTTAAGGGGAAGGAGTGAGAATGGGTTATGTCCCGATAGTGCCCAACCTCAGTCTCAGAGCCTGGATGGGTATTTAAGGGAACACCAGGTGGGGAGCCTAGTCTGTCCTGATGGGCCGTCCGTTGAGGGGGATCCCCTAGTGTCTGGTGAACTGGGAGAGTCTGTAATCAGACCTCCATCAGTTCTGGTGTCTGGCAGCGCCACTCCTACGTGGAGGGCACAGAAGTCCAGATTGAGGAGTGAGAGGGGGAAAGAGTCCCCAGTGGAGGAACCAGTGGGTCAGGGGCCAGCCAGAAGGGCTGAGTCTCCAAGGAGTGACCATGGTAATGCCACTTCTGTCCTAGGGGATCTTCATGCACTGTCAGGTGGACAGAAGTCAGGAGATCTGCGCCAGGCAGACTGTCCCACGACACATGAGTTATGTGTCACCCTCATGGAGGGTATATGTACTCCCCAGGAAGTCCTGGTTGGCCAGGCAAGTGTTCACCCACAGGGGTTGGTCCCTGGGTTGGGAAGCCAGGTTCAGGTGTTGCCTGACCTGGAGGAAAGGACACCTGTAATCAGTGTCCCTACCGGTTTGTCTTCTGGGGGCACCACTCAAGGTGGGAGGGTGCAGTACTCTGGAAGGGGGTGCAGGTGGAGGGAATCCTCGCCTCTGACCCCGGTTCTACTGCAGGGTTTAGATCCCAGGTTGGTGGATCAGTTGAAGGGCAAGGCCCTGAACTGGTGGGTCAATGCCAGGATGTTATACCTGACCTGACAGGAGGGAGAGTGGACAAAGGGTGCCAAGCACCTGGGGCTACTGCCCCCCGCTCTCTGACGCCACAGAGGTTTGGCAGCCCTGAGAGGCATAAGGCCTTGGTCTCATCACTGACTACTGACCGTGGCCACTGTGGATTGCAGTCTGTCTGTTGTGACACACCTTTGAGCAAGCTAAGGTTAAGTGCTGCACAGTTGGTGTCCACAGGTGAGGCGAAGGGTTCCCCATGGGTTAGCTTGATGGGCCCTGAGAGCATGAACAGAGGAATTGAAATGGGTTCAGATTGGCGTAGAACTGGAATATGCCCCTGCTGTTGCGGGCCAGGGTCCATGTTCTATCGCCCAAAGCAGGGAACCCCATCAAGGTAGTGATTGGTCTGCCCTGTGTTTTGGCTGGAAGGGGGTTGTGTTGGACTTGGCCCTTTTTGCAGGGTCATCCCTGAAGTTTTTGCCTTCCTCCTGTATTTTTTCTGACTTGTTTTTGTTGGTTTTAGGACTCTGGGCACTTTACCATTGCTGATCAGTGCTAAAGTGCATATGCTCTCCCTATGTTAAATTGATGTATTGATTAGTGACCACATGATTGGGTTATTTGATTTACTTGTTAGACTCTAGTAGAGTGCACCATGTGTGCACAGGGCTTGTAAATCAAATGCTGCTGGTGGGCCTGCAGCACTGGTTGTGCCACCCACAGAAGCTGCATGTAAAATGTGTCTCAGGCCTGCCATTGCAGAGCCTGTGTGCAGTCTCTGACTGCCATGTTGACTGGCCAAGTGAACCCACTTGCCAGTCCCTAAACCTTCCCTTTTCTTGATATCAGACACCCCTATGGTAGGCCCAAGGGCAGGGTGCATTGTAAGTACAAGGTAGGACATGCCCTGGTGTCTGTGGCATGTCCTAATAGCGAATTACAGCCATTTTCGTTTTTCACTATTGCAAGGCTACCTGTTCCCCATAGGCCAGAATGGGCAGTTTGATTATTACATCCTATAATCCTAACTGACTTAGGGAACGTGGTAGAAATTTGAGTTTAGTATGTCTGAACTCAGAATGATAAAATACATCTTTTAGTAAAATTGGTTTTAACATTCTGTGTTTGAAAATACCACTTTTAGAAAGTAGGTATTTTCTTGCTTAACTGTCCAAGCCTGCCTCTGCTAGGTTGTGTATTGTGTGTCTGGTTCTGTGAGTGACAGGGGCTTGGGGAGTCCAGGAGACAGGGTGAGTCAGCACAGTGCTAAATATGATGATCTGCATGTAGATGGGTGGGAGGAGTTGCACCTGGGACCTGAATAGGGCTGTGCCTTGCCTCCACAAGGCTGGCTCCACCTTCTGTGTTGCGTCTGATGTCTCTGCCCTTCAGTCTGAAAGGAAAGAAGGAGTCTTGTCAACAAAGTGCTCCAGGACTGACCAGAACTTGTTTGGACTAGGCAAAGGCCTCTCTGCCTTCAGAGAACAAAGAAAAAAGTAGAATAAATATGGGGACCCAGACCCCAATATTTTAGATCACTTCTGGAACAACAAGACAAACCTCTGCCAAGGAGAAGAACCCCCTGACCTCATGATCGTGCACTGTGGTGGCAATGACCTAGACACATTGACTGGGGTAGGTCTGGAAATGCTAATGAAGGACTCCTTTGCAGAATTGATGTTGCTTTTCCCCCAAACTGCCTTTGTATACTCTAACATATGCCAAGAACAGAAATGGCAGTGGTCCAATAAATTTTGTCCTCAGATTGAGAAAGCTGGAAAGAATGTCAATAAAGCTGTTTCTGCTTACCTCAGGGACCACAGAATGGGCTCCATATATAGCAATAATTTACGTTTCTATATGGAGGGCATCTATAGAAGCGACTTCAAACAAAAATAATTAAGATTTTTTAAATATAAATCTAGGTGATATGTTGGCTAATTGGGTGGCTCTGAAAAGAGCCCTTGTGTTTATTATGAGTTTCTTGCAGCTACATCTAAGTGCAAATGCAGAGCTTTAGGTTGTTGAGAAACACTCTGTTCCCTTCATCATTGCAGAGTGGTGGAGAAGGGGGCATGGCCTGTGTCCACCTCTCAGCAATCCCACTGTGTTGGGCTTACTAGAGGTAAGAGGTAGACTAGTTGGCCCCAAAGGACCCCAGCAGCAAAGGTGACTTAAATGCCCATCCAAGAATGCACCAGGGAGCGTGTTTGCAGAGTGGTGGGCAAAGAGGGTGTGGCCTGCTATGAGAAATTTGCAATCCTGCTGTGTGGGACTTACTGGAGGTAATAGGAGGGGTAGTTGGCCCCCAAGGATGTCCTTGGGGGCCAGCTACCCCTCTTGTTGCCTCCAGTAAGTCCCACACAGTGGGATTGCTAAGACGTCTTCGGATGTCCCGCCCCCTTTCTCCACCACTCTGCAAAAGTGCCTCCTGGCAGACTATGGGATGGGGGATGAAGTCCACTTTACTCCTGAGGGACTGTGGGGGCCAAGAAGCCCTCCTGGTACCTCCTGTTAGTCCTATGGAGCGGAATTCCTGAGCGCTGGTGGGAGCTCCAGCACCCTCTCTCCACCACTCTGCAAACGTGACTACTAGTTAAAGAAGCATTTGCAATGTAATAGATTTCGCATTGGTGAGAGTTAGAGCTATTGACTTTGTAAATGTAAATGTTTTTTACAAATGTTTTTTGGTGTAGAGTGGATGTACATTGTGTGTAGTGGAATTATGTGGTATGTTGTGCAGTGAAATTATGTGAATAGAAAGTATGTGGTAGTTAGTTATAGGAATTATGTGGAGTGGGATTATGTGTTATGGACAGTAAAAATGTGGTATTGTAGTCTGTATTGTGGAGTGGTAACCTCAGGTTTAGTCTTCCTCATTTCTATAGAAGCTAAACTATAAACCCAATGAGACACCAAAAAAAGAAGGAACCACTGAGGAGCACTTCTGGACCAAGTCGGAGGTATGAGCAGGGCCACTGGAATTATGTGACTGTTCGGCCGCACCAATTTTCACATAATTAAACATTTCCCACATTTGTCAAATATTCAATCATCTGCTGCCTAATCTGCAGATTTGAACAAAAAAAGCCTTGTTTCTATCTCAAATGGATCAAATGTTCCCAAAAATGCAGCGTCACGTGTTTGCTAAGCTGGAATGGTCACGTGCTGCTTATCGCAAAATGTGGGTGTTAAACTGGTACTAAGGACACACAAAGCTCTCTTCTTTCTGTTCCTTTCTTGCCTCTTTCTGCATTTCTGTTGCTTCTTTCTGCACCTTTCTTTCTCTTTCTGCACCACACTGTCTTTTTTCAGCACTTCACTTGTCTCTTTCTGCACTTCTCTTGCCCGTTTCTGCACCTCACTTGCCTCTTTCAGTACCTCTTTTGCTTTTTTCTGCAGATCTCTTGCCTTTTTCTGCATCTCCCTTGCCTGTTTCTGCACTTCTCTTGCTTTTTTCTACACCTCTCTTGCCTCTTTCTGCTCCTCTTTTGCCTCTTTGTGCATTTCTCTTGCCTGTTTCTGCAGTTCCCATGCCTCTTTCTGCACCTCACTCTTTTCCTTCTGTACCACTCTTACCTCTTTCTGCTCTTCCCAAGCCTCTTTCTATACCTCTCTTGCCTCTTTCTGCACCTCAGGTGCCTTTTTCTTCACTTCTCTTGCCTCTTTTTCTATTGCCTCTTCCTATACCTCACTTTCCTCTTTCTGTACCTCACTTGCCACTTTCTGCTCTTCTCTTGCCTCTTTTTGAACCTTACTCTCTTCCTTCTGTACACCACTTGCTTCTTTCTGCATCTCTCTTGCCTCTTTCTGCACTTCTCTTGCCTCTTTCTGCACCCTTCTTGTCTCTTTCAGCACCTCTATTGCCTCTTTCTACACCTCATTTGCTTCTTTCTGCACCCGTCTTGCATCTTTCTGCACCCCTGTTCCCTCTTTCTGCACCTTTTCTGCCATTTTCTGCTCCTCTCTTGCCTCTTTCTGTATCACTGTTGCTTCTTTCTATACTTCTCTTGCACTTTCTGCACCCTTCGTGCCTCTTTCAGCACCTCAGTTGCTTCTTTCTTCACTTCTCTTCCTTCTTTGTGCACCCCTCCTGCCTCTTTCTGTACTTGTCTTGCCTCTTTGTGCAGCTCTCCTACTTTTTTCTGCACCCCTCTTGCATCTTTCTTCACCTCTGTTGGTTCTGTCTGCACTGCTCTTGCTTGTTTCTGCACATCTTTTGCAAATTGCTGCATCCCTCTTGCCTCTTTCTGTACCCCTGTTCCCTCTTTCTGCACCTCTCTTGCCTCTGTCTGGACACCTGTTCTCTCTTCCTAGTCCTCATTTGCCTGTTTCCGCAACTCTCTTGCCTCTTTCTGCAGTTCCCTAGCCTCCTTCTGCACCTCACTTACCTCTTTTTGCACTTCTATTGCCTCTTTCTGCACCTGCAGTGATGTCATCAGTGATGTCACTGACCATGTCATGAATGATGTAATATGTGACGTCATCAGCAGTGCATTGCGGGGGCGCGAGTTATAGTTAGCTCAACTAACTATAACAGACGAATGATTTTGTATGCGTAAAATGTCCAATTAACTATAACGTCCCTCAAACCTATGGTTGTTCAGTGAATTTCTAAGGTTTTTTAAATGCTAATTTCTAACTGTAACGTCCCGGAAACCTATGGTTTTTTCAGTGAATTTCAATGGTTTTTTAAATGCTAATTTCTAACTATAACATCCCTGAAACCTATGTTTTTTTCAGTGAATTTCAATGGTTTTTTAAATGCTAATTTCTCACTATAACGTCCCTGAAACCTATGTTTTTTTATTGAATTTCTAAGGTTTTTTATGTGCAAATTTTTAAGCATAAAGTTAAAAAAAAATCTAATAATTTTAATTGATATAAAAAGTAATTTTTTATTTTATAATATTGCATAAATATATATAAAAAAATATATTAAAAAATTGGATTCTCGCACCCATCGTGTACCCATCTTGTTTGGTGCGTGAATTCAAGCCGCCATATTGGTAAAGTCGAGTAGCTTACGCGGGTCGCAAGCGACATGTCCGTAAAGAACACCTGCGCGTAATGTTACGTACATAGATAGGATGTCTCGCCGGGATTGCAAATTGGCCATAAAATTTTAAGTTTAAAAACTATATATATATATAACTTTAATTTGTATATTAAAGCAAGAGATTATTATATGTAATTATTTAAATCATATATTTATATGTAGAATAAAGATAAATTATTCTTAATTATATTTTACGAAATCATGATGGGTGCACACTGTGTGCGTGCTGCCTGCGCGAATCCATGTGATTTTCAAAAACAGAATTTCATTGGTTGAGAAGCTTTTCCTTCTAGAAGTTAGAAAACCCCACCCAAATTCATCATTCCTTGGAGACCTTTGGATGAGAAACACCTGCTGTGTTTCTTTCTCTTCTATATCTTTTTTTGGTGTTTGTTTCAGACATCATTTAAAAATGGCTTCATCATCTGCACCACCTGTTGACAACATAGAAGAGGAAGAAGAACAGGATCAACTTCCTCCAAGAAAGCAAAGTATAGTCTGGACCTTTTTCATCTTCCCTCCGGGAGAGAAAAAAGTAAATGCCAGAAAGGTCACTTGCTCACTCTGTGAGCAAGTTCTATCGAGGGGATCGGATAAAAAGTACTCGTGTAGTACTTCAAGCATGCTTAAGTTATAAACAATTCAACCTCGTTCTTTGGATTGGGAGCTAAGAAAAAGAGAATTGGAGGAGCAAGCCCTGCAGGACAACCAGCAAGCCACTACATCATCTGCTGCTGACTTTTCTTCTCGTGGACCTGATATCAGGCCAGAATTTGCTCGTGTGGAGCACCGTTGCATTAAATGCAGGAAGACATTATGCTATGGGGAGCAGTCTGTGGATAGTGTTGTGTTTGCTGTTTGCAGCCATCACTGCTAATTATTTGATTTTGCAATGTTTTTGGTTTTGAAAAGTTAAGACACCAGTTGTGTCCCTCTTTCCTGCAACATTTTTAAAAAAAGAGTTAAAAAAAAAAAATACAGAACAACAAAATAAGAAAAAAAGAGTTCTTTTCAGAACTACCTTATCTGTTTCAAAAAAGAGAAATAATCTTGCGATAATGTCTGGGTGATTGCATCAGTACATATGTAGAGCTTGAGTGATTGAAAGAGTGCATGGGTATTGTGTGGATTATTGCATAAGTGCATGGGGAATGCCTGGGTGATTGTAAAAGTGCATAGGTAATGCAGGAGTAATTACATGAGTATTTCAGTAGTGCTTGGGTGATTGGAAGACTGCATGTTTAGTGCTTTGGTGATTGCAAGAGTACATGGGCAGTGTCTGGATCATTGCATGAGTGCATCAGTAGTATGTACATGCTTCCATGAGTGCATGGGTAGTGACTGGGTGGTTGCTGGACTGCATGGGTGCTACAGTGGAGAAGTGTGGCTCAATGGTTAGAGCGGCAGACCCTGATGCAGAGGTCTGGCCCGGACCAGGGTTCAATTCCCGCCTCGGCGGGTCTTGGGCTCAATTTCCCAGGACCCGAAAATTCTCACCTCGGTGCCTATTCTAATCATGGGTCCCACTCTGCAACTCTGGGCAATAGCTTGCTTAATCTCCACAACGGCCCCAAAAGTGCTAGGATGCCTGGCTTCACCTTGGGAGTGCCCAGGAGTGGGCACTTCACAGGGAAAGGCCAGGAAGGGTTCCACAGCGGTATGTGCACAGCGCCTGAGAGACCCTTTCGGGGGTGTGCGGAGCGCTATATAAATGTACTACATTTACATTTACATTTACCTGGGTAATTGAAAAAGTGAAGGAGTAGTACTGCAAGGAAAGGGCATGGTGAATTTACAAATGCTTAGATATTGGCGGAGTGATTGGAAAAGTACATGTTTCTGGCTGGGTGATTGGAGGAGTACATTGGGAGTGACAGGGCGATGGATGAACTGCATGGGTAGTACCTGGTTAATTGAAGGAGTGAATGACCAGTGTCTAATTTCTTACAGAACTGCATGGGTAGTGCACAGGTGATTGCAGTAGTGCATGGGTAGTGCCTGGGTCATTGCATGAGTATATGGGTACTGACTGAATGATTAGAGTACTCCAAGGGGAGTGCATGGTGAATTTACAAGTGCTTAGGTAGTGGTAGAGTGATTGTTTAAGTACATGGTACTGGCTGGGTGATTGCAGGAGTGCATGGGAAGTGGCGGGGCGATGCTGGACTGCATGGGTACTATCTGTGTAATTGAAGTTCTGAATGTGCAGTGTCTAGGCGCTTAGAGGTTTGTATATGTAGTGGACAGCTGATTGTAGCAGTGCATGGTTAGTGCCTGGGTCATTGCATGAATACATGGGTACTGACTGGATGATTAGAGTACTGCAAGGGGAGTGCATGGTGAATTTACAAGTGCTTAGGTAGTGGTAGAGTGAATGTTTAAGTACATGGTACTGGCTGGGTGATTGGAGGAGTGCATGGGGAGTGACAAGAGAATTGCTGCACTGTATCGGTACTACATGGGTAATTGAAGGTGTGAATGTGCAGTGTCTAGGCAGTTAGAAGTTTGTATGCGTAGTGGACTGCTGATTGTAGCAGTGCATGGTTAGTGCCTGGGTCATTGCATGAATACATGGGTCCTGACTGGATTTTTCTAGTCATGCAAGGAAAGTGCATGGTGAATTTATAAGTGCTTGGGTATTGGCGGACTGATTAGAAAAGTACATGGTAGTGGCTGGGTGATTGGAGGAGTGCATGGCTAGTGACAGGGCAGTGGCTGGACTGCATGGGTAGTACCTGAGTAGTTGAAGGAGTGAATGAGCAGTGTCTAATTGATTAGAGAACTGCATGGGTAGTGCACAGGTGATTGTAGTAGTGCATGGGTAGTGCCTGGGTCATTGCATGAGTATATGGGTACCAACTGAATGATTAGAGTACTGCAAGAGGAGTGCATGATGAATTTACAAGTGCTTAGGTAGTGGTAGAGTGATTGCTTAAGTACATGGTACTGGCTAGGTGATTGGAGGAGTACATGGGGAGTGACGGGGTGATGCTGGACTGCATGGGTACTACATGGATAATTGAAGGAATGAATGAGCAGTGTCTAGGTGCTTAGAGGACTGCATGAGGAGTGTACAGGGGATTGTAGCAGTACATGTGTTAGTGCCTGGGTCATTGCATGAGTATGTGGGTACTGACTGGATGATTAGAGTACTGCATGGAGAGTGCATGGTGAATTTATAAGTGCTTGAGTAATGGCACAGTGATTGGATAAGTACATGGTACTTGCTGGGTGATCAAAGGAGTGCCTTGGTAGTGACAGGGGTATTGATGGTCTGCATGTGTACAACCTGGGCAATTGAAGATGTGAATGAGCAGTGTCTAGGCAGTTAGAGGATTGTATGGATACTGCACTAGTGATTGTAGCAGTGCATGGGTAGTGCTTGCGTGACTTAATCTTACCTTTTTTTTTAACTAGGTATGAAACTGATTGAAACATTTTTTCAGTTGTTTTATTATAATGTAAATAGAGATATTTTCATACTTTAGAATTAGTTTCTGTAAAAGAAAAGAAAAAATATTGTTATTACAGATAATATTATACATTTACAAACATAATATAATTTTACAATTACATAACATATTCACTTTGCCTTTTTTGCTGTTTTCAGATTCTATTGAATTTCACCATGCACAGTGATTTCAATCTTGATCATCATGTTACAGAGGGCAAAAAAAATACAATCAATAAGATTGTTAAAAAACCCAAGTCATTCTTCAAAATATTTACAACAAATTCAACTACCTGTTTACATTTTCTAAAATAGACACTCTCATTTATATTGCAAATTCTACTAAGAACAAATACATGAACTGCTTCTTTTAAAAACAATTTTCTAAATACAATATCAAAGAATAAAAATGAGAATTGAAACAGTAAATCTTCACATCTTCCCTATAGGCCGAATGATGTTTGAAAAATCATTTGCATTGAAAATTTCCAAAATACACTTTTAATTCATATCCATATCTTCCCACTAGACCGAATGATATTTCTGAAATCGTTTGTATTTAACATTGTAAAAATATGCTCATTAAGTCATGTTGGCACCTTCCCAATAGGCCAAATGATGTTTTCAGAACTTTGGCATGAAAAATATTAGATATGAATTTGGTACTTCATAAGGCAACCGACTTTTGAATTCCAAATGGGCATCATTACAATGGGTCTATCCTTTATTGCATATTAAATCCACAGTATAGTGTCCAGATGTTGTAGAAGGTCCTTTGTGGAAAATAATTGCCACTGCTTTGAAAGTTCTTCCCTTCCTGATATTGACAGTTGTTTTGCCACAAAACTTTTAATTTTAGGTTCCAATTTTTTTCAATCTGCTCTACAATGTTGTATCATTAAAATGATATATTGTCCCAATCTTTCTATAAATAATGTTGACAACATTTCCGATTTTAAGTGACTACATTCCATATTTTGATTAGCTGATTTTACTAATTCATCAAAAGACACTGTTTTGCAATCTGGTATTGTCAAATATATGAATCTTTTAGTGTCAATTTCCGTGGTAGTAGAAAATGAACAGCTATCACATTTATGGTCCTATCTGTAACGTAGTCCAAACAGATTTTCCATTTGTATTCCTTCATCTTCCAATACTGCAAGCATAAACATTAGAAATTCCTTAGCATCTTGCTGTACACTCTGTGTAAACTGTGAACAACCAGAACATATATCTAGGAGATGCTGACTGCCAGAAGCACTTTGGATTTTAGTTTTATCAGTTGTCAACTTTTCATAAATAGAATGTAATAAAGAACAAAATCTTTCTTCTCGATTTTCCATAATTTGTTGTTGAAGACTTTATAGAAAAAATATGACGTTCACAACTGCGTTAGCATAGCAGTTGACACCTGAACTATTTTCTAACTAATATCCTACAATATCTTCAACAGTGTTCTTTTTGTTTGCAACCTCAACTCTGTTGATTTTTTTTTCTTGTTTCCAACCTCACTACAGAGTGTCTCATATGTTCGTTTTCGACATACTACACGCTTTTCATATACAGGATATTCACCTAAGTTGGGAGCATACAGTCTTCTTAACTGATTATACTCTTACACAATTTGCATCAGCGCTAATCGTACTCTCATCAAAATCAATCAAATACAATCCAGCTAAAGTTCTGACTCTGGACAATGCAACATATGCCATTCCCTCTTTGAACACGGCACTTCCAATGTTTACCAAAGCACTGTCTACACTTAAACCTTGAGATTTGTGAATGGTCATTGCATATGCTAAAGAAAGAGGAAACTGTTTTCTACGAACATACAAATCTTCAACAAGCAAGAAACGAACAGAACAACGTCCAATCTGTTTTACTTCTTCAATCTGATCGAATTTAATCTTTAAAAATTCAATTCCATCTCTATTTTGATAATTAACAAAATCAACAACTTTTCCCATTGCTCCATTTACTAAACATTTTTGCACATCCAAATTACGCCGTAAAATTACCCAACAGTTTTCACATAAACATACATTCTTTTCTAAACCAGCAGATTTAGATATAGATTTTTCCAAAGAATCCAATTTTGTTTTTTCTTTTTCTATCAAAATAATAGTCATTCCCTCGTGTTTTATTTTATCAATGGCTTCCATTTTTATTATTTGTTGTTTTTCCAGCTTTAGTAGTTCTTCATTGAATGTAGAACACTCTCGCATTGTTGGCAGTAAGCAGATTATTGATTTATTTTGTACAATTGTTTTGTATATTATTTCCGGAGCACCATTTTCATTTGGAAACACGTTTGTAAGTGGCCGACTTTGCAAAGCTTCTTTATCACCGCTTTAGCGGCAGGAAACTGCCGCTAAAGCGGCGATAATGGGCTTCATAATATGCCCTTGAGAATTCCAATAGAAGTCCAGGTTCACACCAGAACATGGGTTTCTTTTGGAATTCTCAAGGGCATATTATCAAGTCCATTATCGCCGCTTTAGTGGCAGTTTCCTGCCACTAAAGCAGCAATAATTTTTACGCTGATCTTGATAATATGCCCCCAATTCTTATATCTTGAAGGAGGCTTCCATAATATTCATCACTTGCCTGTCGCATATTTTTAATAAGTTCTTTGTATTCAAAATATGACCAAATGTTGACATTTCCAATACTTCCCAGAGATTTCCTGGTGTCTTCATGCAAAAGTATTTTAAAAACTGGTTCCCCTTTTACAGGAGTAAATTGCAGTAGATCGCCAAAAACAATCACATGTTTTCCTCCAAATAACACATCATAATCTATTTTTAAAATTTGCTGCATTCGTAAATGGTCAAAGGCAAGCATTAAGTTTGAGACCATGCTCACCTCATCAATTATCAGAAGTTTTATTTTTTTTAGTACTCTTGCAACTTCCAAACAAGCTTCTCCAGAAAGCTTGTGATATTCTAACTTGTTTTCATGTTCAACAGGTAGCATTAGTAAACGATGTAATGTAATCCCTTTAATGTTGTGTGTTGCTAACCCAGTTGGAGCGCTTACAACACAAGATAAATGTGATTCAGTGGTTTTCTGTAAATAACTGGTCAAAACTTTAATTAAGAAACTTTTTCCTGTACCAGCTTGATCACTGACATACATTCGAATAGGTTGAAATGATGTGCAGTTGCATTCTTTATTTTCACGATGTAAACCATGGTCGATCTGTTCTGCAACTTGCTGATATATTTCTTTCTGTTCAATATTTAGTTTCTCTTCCAAGTTTTCCAACTCCATAATATCCTGTTGAGCTCGATGCATTGCCGTTTCTACTTCACTCAAAGCAATTGCTGCTTAATTTTCAAGAATTGGTTCTCCCAGTGGATCTTGACTCAGTGGAGCAGAATTTTGACTGTCTTGAGAACTTTCTTTAGCAATTTCAGCTGCAATAGTAGCTTCTTGTTGAATCTCTTCATTCAACATTTGTAGATAATTTTGAAAAACTGTGCATTCAATGGTATCTTTACATGCATTAAAAGAATCTTCATACAACTGAAAATCTCCAAGTAATTTCATTTCAGTACGCCAAGGCTTGAAGAGTTGCAGAAGAGCCAAATGGTAAAATTTCCTTTTATCTTGTGTATCGCAACTCAGTTTCCTGTGATTAATCAGATTTCCTTTACTAAGTTTTACCAAACATCCTTCTGAACCAATCACTGCATATTTTTCTTCATTTATGTTCTCTGTAATATTTCTCTTAAAACTGTAATATTGCAGTACTTCATAGAGACATATATTCTCAAGATGAGGACTTCTATTTGTATAGTATGTATCCAACATGTTTGTTTTAACAATATCTATGCTTTCCGGATCATTTAATGCTAAATATTCGATTTCTCGTACAGATTTAAGTACTCGATTTCGTGTTGCAGCAAGACCTAGACTAACCCAAACGATTCCTCTTGACTTTGAATATAAACTTGCAGAGGACAACCGATCAGAACATTTGTCTCTCGATGGGTCAGCATCTTCAAACTAAAGCTGTATAATTTCTTACTTAGAGTCTTCTCATGGGAAATTTCTTCCCACATTTCTCTCAACTCCGTCTTCTCAGATTTTCTTATATATGACGTTACACACCAAGTAACCATCATCATAGTCTTTATTCGAATTAAAAAATAATTCATACAAGACACAAACAGATACAGAGTTATAAAATATCACAATCACTAGATAATATAAAATCTTCCAATAAATAAGTAAGTAAAATTTGTAGATAAGAGAAGAATTAAACATTGGAGCAGACAAGATGAAGTACAATACACATCAGTAATAAAAACGGTAAGTAAAACAAGGATATCTAGCAGATAATGGCGGATTTTAAGGCCCTACCTATATGCCTTTTCAGTGCACCGAAGGGCTTTACGTCTGAGAGACCATGCCCACCCCAAGTATTTGGCTAGGACAATTGAATGGACTGGTAAAGTGCTTGTGTGTAGGATTCTGATAGCTACAACAGAGCTCCTTGTGCCCAGTAATTTACATAAAGGGGAAAGCCAATGTCGTCTAGGAGTAGCGTATACAGGGCAAAAGAACAAAAAGTGGGCAATAGTTTCTTCTTTGGCACCACAAACAGGGCAGGTACATGTACTTGCACCAAACCACCCGCAAGTTAGGGCCCTAAGTGGTAGGGAACCTGCTCTAAGTTGAAAATAGAGTTTCCTATCACTTGGTGAGGTGATCAGATCCCAATAAGGTTCTAAGAAAGGTGTAATCTTTGCCTCTAAGAAACGGCTGGTCATCGTGGGGGAAGTAGAATCACCCCACACCCTGTGGTTTGCCCGTTCCCAGTATAGTGTTTTCAATAGCTTTTTAGCAGGAAACTCAGCGACAGCTGGGTCATTCCATAGGCCTTCCAGCCCCAGAGCTTTTAAGGATTCGCGAAGGTTCCTAAGCCACCCAATCTTGTGAAACTTATCAACCTGAATTATGTCCATGATACCCATTGCGTAAGATCGGAGCTCCGGTGTAGTCCATAGTCTCCTCCAGTATAAAACCGGACGGAGGTTGGCCAAGTCCTTAATGGCCTTTCTGCCTAGATCATAGCGCAATGGGACCATTGGCGTACTTTGTGGCAAGCCAATAATGCAGCGAAAATATTTGTTTTCGACGGCTGTTAGGGATGTTAATGCGTCAAAACCCCAGAGCTCTGCCCCATACAGGACTGAGTTTAGGGCCTTTGCCTCATATACTTGTAACACTGGTGTAACAGGTTTGGTGAGGGATTTTTTGTGCTCTTTAACCAGCATTCCCGTGATCTGGGTGAGTTTCAACGTGGACAGTTCCAAATGTCTGTTCCACTGGTTGTTTTGGGACACGTGGATGCCCAAGTAGGTGAAGTTTGTTACCTCCTCCAGAATTTGGCCGTTCATTATGAGCTTACCAGCTCTGTAACTTGGGTGTGGATTAAATGTCATAAGTTTGGTCTTTGACACATTGACCTCCAGGCCATGGTCTTTGCAAAAGTTTTCGAAAATTGACAGAGCCCTTTGCATGCCGCACGGGGTTTTAGACACTATAAGAGTGTCGTCGGCAAACATTAATATTGGTATAAGAGCTCCTGCCAACTTGGGAGCGTCGGTGTTAGCTTGAAGCATATAATCGACTACTCCGTTAATATACAAAGAAAAGAGTGTTGGGGCCATGGCACAACCTTGTCGCACACCTCGCTCAACGGGAAACTCGGGGGTTGTTTCCCCCGGGCCACCCCATTGTATTTTTGCGAAGTTAGGCTCATGGAGCCTCCTAATTAAGGTCAAAAGCTCCAAGGGGAGACCGAGCTTTTCGAGGACCCTCCAGAGTTGCTCTCGGGGGACAAGGTCAAAGGCAGCTCTTAGATCCACAAAAGTGACGTAGAGACTGCCTTTACCTAGTTCAACAACCTTCCAGAGCAATTGCTTAAATCGGAACACCTGGTCCACAGTGCTGGTAAATTTGTGAAAACCCGCTTGGAGGCTAGAGAGGATCTGGTTATCTTCGATCCAAATGAGTACCTCGTTCAGTACCATCCTCCCAATGACTTTTTGAATTGTGTCAATTAGGCTGATGGGCCTGTAATTTCCTGGGAGAGTTTTATCACCCTTTTTATATATAGGGATTATAATAGCACCCCCCCAGGATTTAGGCACTGGGGCACCTTCAGCCACAGCGTTCGCAATTAGGGCGATGTACTTGCCCAGGAAGCTTTGTTATCAAGAAAAAGATCGGATGGAACACCATCCAAGCCTGGAGCTCGCCCTGCGGCTACACATGACAAGGCGGCTAAAACGTCCTTAGAACTAAAGGGCCCAGACGAGTAAAAGACATATGGGGTTGTGCCCGAGTTTCTATAAGGAGGGTCACATGCATATTGGGGTTTGAAATACCCCAGCCAATCTTCTTGGGTGACATGGTTTGAGGGATTTTCAGGCAAGCCCCCTCTGCCCCACTTTATCACATTCCAGAACAGTCTGGTGTCCCGGGCATGGCAAGCCTCCTTCAAATCAAGCCAGAACGATTCGTCCCATTTTCTTTTAGCTTGGGCTAAGCATTTCTTATAAGCAGATCTAGCTGATTGAATGAGTGGTTTATTCCCACTGGAGAGGGCTTGAGCTAAAATGCCTCTTGCATTTTTGCATTGTTTATCGTACCACCTTGGTTGCTTACACGGTGGCTTACTACCCTTTCTTGATTGCTTGAAGAAGAAGGCACGTAGACCCTCGAAAAATGACTCATGTATTCTGATTACTTGCTCATTATGATCTTTAATTTTCAAGGTTTCCTCGAGATTCGCATTGATTGCGCAGAGATTGGTATTAATGCGAGCCATTACTGAGGCGTTAGTCTTTACTAAGGTCCATTTTAACCTCCGCATGTCATTTGTTGGAACGCACGCCAAGGGAGCCAGTGTTGGTTCCTTGGTCAGCGAGCGGGGTTTGCCCCACCAGCTGTGGGAAACACAAATGGGGTTGTGGTCGCTCTCTAGTCTTGGCTCCACCACCATATCTATAGGATGGCACCACAGCCTTAAACAACAGAGGACATAATCAATCCTACTTGCTGAGCGGCCATTATCAAAGGTGGATGCTCCCAGCGTATCTCCCTTTGTTCTTCCGTTCAGTGCCCTTAGGCCGCTTTCAAGGCAAAGTGCGTTTACCTGTACTGCTACCGTTGACCACCTTTTAATAGGGGGTAGCGAAAGTGCTGGGATGCCCCAATGTCGGTCCTCATCGGGGTCAAAGCCCCATTCAGAGTCCGAGTCTAGAAGGGGTTCGAATGTAACGTTGAAGTCCCCGGCTATGATCAGGTCCCTATTACACGATTTAGTTTCTATGAGGGGGGTTAGAATGTCCAGCTGCCTTGACTTTTTCCCCTTTGTACCCCAAAGATATATGTTGCAGATATCCAAAGAGCCCTCGTGATCGGAAATTAGTCTCACTAATTGGATATCCAGGGACCCCGAGTCGATCGCGACAGCGCTCGAGAATAAATCCTGGCGGGCCCAAATAATTAGTCCACCAGATGGACGGCCTTTCAGGCCTTTAGTTGCTGGGACATAGAAATTCAAATATCCCGGCATAAACCGAGCCTCAGAGGACCATGTTTCCTGTAGTAGGCAGACATCATAGTTATTAACAAAGCTAACCCATTCAGGTGAATCAAATTTATTCTTAATACCAGCCAGGTTCCAAGACAAGAGAGTGCCAGAATGGTTACTAGGCCGTATGGTATGGTGCACAGTAGTCTGGCTAAGTACATTTGCCCTCTCTCTCAGCCTAGGTGAAGACGACGATAGGGCGCTGGGTATTATATGCGATTCTAACGGGTCCAGGGAGGTGACAGCCTGGGCATCCATGGATATACTATCGTTTGCCCTCTGTGTCTTGGGAGGAAAGACAGTTGTCATACTATGGGATTGTCAATAACAAAAACCTGGGGTATAAAAATAGTTTAGGTTGTGGGCCTCTATTCCCGATCTATGTCCATGAGATGTGTATTCAGTAATGAACCTAGAGAGGCGTGGATCTTTGAAATTGACAATAATGCAATCTCCCTGGATGTTTTTAGATTGGGAACCTACCCATTGTACTCTTCTAGCGAAAAGAATCCGACCATTCAGTTGATTCGGGATTGGTCTATGGGTGTTGAGCCAATGACTTACTTTATTTTTTAGTTGATCAAAGGATTCATTTTTATTAGTGGGGAGTTCAGGGACACCCGTTAATACCACAACATAGGGAAAAGATTCCGGTGGTAAGTGTATTTGGGTCGAGGGCGACCTGGGTACGTTACCTGGGAGGGCTATATCAACAGTCGTGCTCTCGCTCATTGGATTCATGATGTTAGTGCCCAGGGATGCTTTACTTAGCCGACCCTCCCGCCTCAGGGGCTGTTTGTTATGTAGCACTCCCTCCCGCCCTGGTGGTTGATGAGAATTTGGAAGTGGTATAGATGAATCTATACCTAAACCGATACCTGTGGTAGTTGGGACAGGGGCGGGGGGTGTGCCAGATGAAGATGGAACAGTGGAGGTAGAGTTTGCTCTATGAGTGCAATTAAATTTAGATATATCCCTAGTAGACAGCTTAACAACATTTTTTAGCGAGCAAAAATTATCCAAAATAGATTGTTCCAATTTGTCAACTTTTGCTACAACAGTTTCGATCCTTACCAATAATGGGGAAATTAAGGATCGGACGATGCGTTCTAGTTGGGAGCCTATGTCATTAATATCAGATGGGAAGGTGACGTGTGTACTAGCGTCCATCATGGAGGGGCGAACACTGGTACTTGAGATGTCAGGAAGTACCATATTTTTAGATGCTTTGGATATTTTCGCCAACCTACCACCGTCCATAACCCCGCCCCTTTTCCTTTTCTGAATAACTGATCTAGTAGATCTGGCCCCAGCTCTAGTCTGGGGATGGGAAACGTTGGACTCGGGTGTAGATACAACTTCCTCCTCAAGTACAACGTCCGTCATGGCTGCAAGATCTGGCAGCCTCCCAGAAGGAGATAACAAGTGCTGTGAAGTTTCAGACGTTGAAAGTGGTGGTACCTCCACCCGCATCTGCTCTCTTGGATAGTTTGGTGATTTTACAAGGGCTATCGGGCCCAATGATGAACGTCTGACAAACGAGGGATCTGTCGAAAGACGTCTTTCGGTAATGGCTATTTCCTGTTCCAATACCGAGACGGCTCGAGTGATAAATTGGTCCATAGTCCCGGCAACTGTAGTAGGGGCCATGAAACGCTTCCCCTTTCCGGCCATTGAACACGGTGCCAGACAGGACAATATGTAGCAACAATCAGAGTTTGCATAAATGTCAGTAGTCGTGAAACAATGACTGCAATAACTTACTTCTGGCGCTTGGTATCAAAAGGTGAGCCCAGCCCGGCCTGGTCGGCCCCGGACGGCCACAGACGGTCCCGCCCTTGTCCCGGGCTCGCCCTTGTCCCGGGCTTCTCCCGGCGCTACCCGCGCGCGGTCCCACGTCGCGGGAGCGGCGGCGGTGATTTAAGCGCCTCCTGGCACGCAACTGTAGCTCAGGTGATGTGTGCCCGCTAGAGCTGCTGGGGCATGTAGTCCTGTCTCCCCACCGCGGCCGCGATAGTTGGTAACGCGGCGGCGGGAGACCGGGACCGCTTCAGGGAGCAGGGCAACAGGGACAACCAGCAGGGTCCACGGGTCCTCACAGGCGAGAGGAGACGAGTTGCCAAACAGGTGATTTGCGAAAAGGATCCAGTCTCGAGGTCTGTTTCGTCACAGTCCCAAGATAAGCATCCAAGAGGATAATATGAAATCCAAAGAAAAAATATTCCTCTTCTCTCCACTGGAGGGAGCTGGTGTCTGGCAGATTGGTGCAAGCAGAGGCAGTCTATCAGATCCTCGAGGCAGTCGAGATCAAAACTCCGAAGATTTCCGTGTCTGCTTCAGAGCAATGGAATTATCCGCAACATACTGCGTATCCGTATTTGCATTCCACATCGACAAAATCACTGGATTTGAATCATTAATATACTTTGATTGTTCGCTTCTTTTTAAATTGTAAGTATTTTGGGGAGATTTTCTAGTGATAGTATGCCTCACTGCTGACATGAAACTGTTGACTCTTCCTTTATATATTACTGGATGTGGAAATCTAAAAGGACATATAGTATAAAACTTTTCCTTTGATTTGTATTTCCCTCGACAGTATTTGCCACATCGATGAGTTTAAAACCGTAAAACTTGTTTTCTTAACGTATTTTCTACTCTTGTTTTTGGTATAGCACATGTGACATATTCTTCAATAAAAGATAAAACAGTGTCATCTGAATCAGTTCCAAACTTAGGTGCATCTTTAATCCATAAAAGCATTTGTATATGAGGAGCACCTCTAGCTTGGTACTCCTTTCTCCTAAAAAAAACAATAACTTCTCCAATTGTTGGGTTGTTTTGATTGCAGATGAAAGACATCATAGCTTGAAACCTATGATTAAAATATCTGCACTCATTTACTGGATCCAAGGAACACTGCTCTCGAATTCCATGTTTATTCAGCACAGCTTAGTGTGACAAACCATGTAAATGTAAATGTGTTGTACTTGTATAGTGCATTGTTACCCTAGGGTGTCCTGGCGCTGTACTCATACCACTTTGGAACCCTTCCTAGCTTTTCCCTGTGAAATGTCCACTCCTGGGCATCCCCAAGGTGAAGAAGCCAGGCATCCCAGCGCTGGTGGGGCTGTTGTGGAGATTAAGCAAGCTATTGCCCAGAGTTGCAGGGTGGGACCCATGATTAGAATAGGCACCGAGGCGAGAATTAACAGGTCCGAGGAAATTAACCCCAAGACCCACCGAGGCGGGAATTGAACCCTGGTCCAGGGCCAGACCTCTGCATCAGGGTCTACCGCTCTAACCATTGAGCCACACTTCTCCACCATGTAGGGGTTCCTAAGTTCCCTAACATACATTTAAGTTCTCCATGACGACGATAGCAATACTCATTGGTACCACATTGACACGCCATCAAATTAATCAATTGAGATTCTAAATGATCGTCTTTCTGTTGTACTTTGTCCATGAATTCCTTTGCAGAAACATGTTGAAGATAAACTCCTGTTTTTAATATGTGGTTCACTGCATATGAAAGTCCAGACAAGTCACTTTCAAACAAAAGATGAAATATATATGGAATACAGTGTCGAAATCTTGGATCTTCTGAGTACAATCTTGTTATATGATATTCTGATGCTGGAATCTGTACTGGTCGTTGGTCATATCGTCCATCTTTTCCAGTGGGTAAGAGCTGTGGAAGACAACGAGCTTCTAAACTTCTTTCCCAAACACTCATGGGAGTTCCCTTCGCTTTCTTCATTTGGAATAATTCAATAGTATTTCCAATACCTTCCTTTGAATGTAAAGGATGTACACTATAATGTTCATGAATTTCTTTACTTTTGAACATATACACTCTTTCAATTTGGCCACTTGAAATTTTGCTATCATCAACTAAATCGATTTCTTCTTCTTACACATACACATTTTTGTAGTAATCATTGTTTTTTGTGAGATATTTCCGACTCCATTAAATAGAATAACCACAGGTTCAGTTTCCTCTTTTTATACACCAATAGTTTCAAGATTTTTTTTAAATCTAAAGGTAAGTACACAACTCTTCCTTTTAAGCCTCTTTGTAAATCTGATGGAGGCAGCTTACCTGTTTTATGCTCCATACGAACAATAGCTTGAAATAGGTGCACAGATTGACTCAGAATGGACTCATATGTGTTTAAATCTACCAGTTCTGGAGGAATAGCTACCAACTCTAGGTTATTGTGTACAGCTCTAGCTGGCATTTTGTTCTCCTCTAATTTGGTATAACAATATATACAAATACATTGATCCCTACTAAACTCAAAACAATCTTCCACCAACAAATAAGCACCAAATTCCTTCCACTTATCAAAGTTTTCTTTTTCACTTTTTAAATACAGATCAACATTTCTAGCTTGTTTTCTAAAGTGAGTACGACACCAACAAACATACACATAGTTTGGTCTTTCACAACTAATGACCTTAAACTTCGTAATTTCGTCTTCAAACTTTTCAGTACTACTATCTTCCAACGCTTCTTCAACAGCTACACTTATCAAACTCTCACTTTCTCTACACTCCTGTTCAGGACCAAAGTAAAAAAACTTTATTTCATCACAAACATTTTTCACATCTGATACTGACCCATGCAAAAGAGCAGTGTTTAAGTCACTTAAAATTATTACCGGACTTTTAACATAGTACAATCTTCTTACTAACTTCCGGATTACTGAGTGATGTACTGCTAACATTCTCAAATGATGAAAAACACTTTGACACACTTTTCTAGAAAGAAAAGCCAGAGAATGACCTTGCAAGGCAGTATTTTTTCTAACTTTGCAAGGATCTAGTCCTTGTAACATCTTAATCTTTTGTTTAATACTTTTTTTAGTTTAATTTCTTAAGAAATTTCCTAAAATACTACTACAATCCCATGTATACACTGGAGCTTGAGTACGTCTCCCTTGAACTTCTTCAGCTATCACTTCTTCCATATTTCTAGGAACCATCTTTTCTTTGTCAATTGCACAACCGTTCTTCACCTCATAACCACGACCACTGGTATCAACTGCGTGAACTAATGTATTGTTTTGAAAATAGCTCTCTTCATTAAAAAGAGGTTCAGAACTAGAAGTATGCTTCCATTCAGCCAAATTGTTTTTTACAAAAGTTAGTTCTGTTGATTAGCCTTTTCCTTTTAGTTTTCTTCTTCATAGAATTCATTGCTTTTTCTGATGTTCGCATTCTCTTTAAAACTAAAATGAATAATCTTCTTTTCAATTCAAAAGCCTTTTCAACGATACTTTTAATCTTTTTTCTTTTTTAAAAATGCAGATCTTTTATATTTCTTCCCTTGTTTCAACACTTTTTTTAGTACTGTACTTTTATACATGCATTTCCTAATTTCATTAAATTGTTTCTTTCTTCTTTCAACATTGTTATTGTTTTCATTTCCTGAATTTTTATTAATTTGCCTTTTTTCATGTAATTATTTTTCATTGTACAGGTATTCTTTCTATTTTCATCATTTCCAAAATATTTTCCTCTCCTTGAAATTATTTTAATAAATTCCTTTGGGGCATATTATCAAGGACGGCGTTAAAATTATCGCCGGTTTAGCAATAGAAAACTGGCGCTAAAGCGGCGATAATGGGCTTGATAATATGCCCTGGAGAATTCCAACAGAAGCCCATGTTCACACCAGAACATGGACTTCTATTGGAACTCTCCAGGGCATATTATCAAGCCCATTATCGTTAATTTAGCTGCAGTTTTCTGCCGCTATACCGTCCTTGATAAATGCCCCTTTTTTCTCTTACCACAAGACTTTTTCGCACATGTTGTAGTTCATCTAATTTGTGCGTTTCTTTCTCCTTTAAATAGTGCTGTTATTTTGTTGTTTCTTCCTTTCTCCTTTTCTTGTTATGGTTATTCTTTGTTAATACTAATGCAGAATATCTGTAAAAAAGAATTGTACAAATAATTTTAATTATTAACATAATTATATATATTTACTTATCTATTACTAAATAAACACTTTCTATTTTAAAAGCTACAAAGAAAAGCATTTATGGTTTTCTGAATAGGGCAACAATTACACCTGAGCTGCAATTACACCTGAGTGTTCCCCAGGGCTCGTCCCTGAGCCCCACCCTTTTTAATGTCTATATGCGACCTCTAGCGGAGATAGTCCAGTCTTTTGGTGTGCGTATTGTCACCTACGCGGAAGACACCCAACTGGTGGTCTCTCTGGACCACACCGAGGAGTCGTCCAACACCCTGGGCCTCTGTCTAGAGGCCGTTGCTAAGAGGATGCAGTCCTCCTGTCTCAAACTTAATGGGGAGAAGGCGGAGATTATGTTATTGGGCAACTCTCCCCCGTCCACGCTGGCTTCCATTTGGCCCACTTGCCTCGGTGCTCCTCCTCCTCCTAAACCTCAGATAAAGAGCCTTGGAATCTGGCTCGATAAAGCGCTGGACTTTTCGATCCAGGCTACCAAAACTGCCTCTACGTGCGTCGGTCTAATGAAAATGCTCCGTAAAGTCCTCCCTCTGCTTCCTTTCCAGGCGAGGAGAATCATGGTTCAGGCCCTGATACTCTCCCGCCTGGACTATGGAAATGCTCTATACCTAGGTGCTCCGGCATCAGTGACCAATAGGCTTCAAATCACACAAAACTGTGCCGCTCGATTACTATTTAACATCCCCCGTTGGCAGTCAGCTAAGAAAGCTCTAAAAGAACTGCACTGGCTCCCAATGGCCGCCAGAGCTCAGTTTAATGCTATGTGCATTGTGCACAAATCCTTCCATCGTACAGGCCCTGCCATTCTGTTCCCCTTAATTAGGCCTTACGCTCCATCTAGAGCACTTCGCTCTGGTTCACTGCACCTAGCAACCACAACAAAAATCAACAAAGCCCGATGGGGTGGCCGTTCCTTCTCCCATACCGCCGCGAGACTCTGGAATTCCTTCCCCTTAGCTCTCAGAGGAAATAATAACCGGTTGGCATTTAGGAAGGCTTTGAAAACCCACCTGTTCGCAAAAGCGTGTTAGTCTCACCCTGCGGCCCGCCACAGTGATCAATTAAAGCGCTGCGAGGCCTCCGGGTAGTTACGCGCTATATAAATATACTTTTTCATTTCATTTCATTTCATTTCATTCATTCACAATAAGTGAAAAGAGCTACTGAATTGTTTATAACAACAGTAATATGTGAATGATTACAGCATTCCATATGTAGTGCATGTATTATTGTAAAACTGCATGGCAAGAACTTTGGTGTCTTTATAACTATATGAGAGGGATACAAACATTTGCAAGAGAAGTGATAGAAAGAAACAACAGTAGTGCATAAGAATCAACCGAGGTGCAAAAAGAGGCATATAAGGTACACAAAGAGTCAACAGGTGAGTTCGTAAGGCAAGAGAGGTGCAGAAAGAGGGAAGAGGGGTGCAATAAAAGGCAAGATATATAAAAAAAATATGAACCAGAGGTGCAGGAAGAAGACAGATCACTGTAGAAAGAACCAACAAAGGTGCAGAAAGAGAGAACATATTTGCAGAAGCAGGCAAATGACAAACAGAAAGGAGGAACAGGTGTGCACAGTGAGAGAAGAGAGGTGGAGAAAAATACTGTGTAAATGATTGCATCAGTGCTGAAGTAATGCCTGAGTGATTACAGTACTGCATATGTAGTGCCTGCATCATTATAAGACTACACGGTGAGTATTTGGGTGTTTTTAATAAGTGCATGACAGTTGGGCCTAGCCCAATACAATGCAGCTTACAATTCATAAGTCAACTGTAAGTCACCAGTTAAGTACAGGACAAGATGAAACGTGACTGGCTAATTTCATGAGTGGAAATATACACATCCAGTACATGGATAACGTATAAGTAGCAGTTGAGGGGATTCATCAGTCATTGAGTACTGCCGAGGTGAATACCTGAATGCACCAGAAACGCATGTGTGATTTAAAGACTGCAAGGGTAGTGTGTAGGTAATGAGATAGCTACACAGCAACAACCTGCATCATTGCATAACTGTAGGGAATACCACTCCAGTAGATTCCTGATTGATTCCTAGGCTGCAAGGGTAATATCTGGGGGATTACTCATGTAGATAGCAGGTGAGTGGGTGATTTCATAAGTGCACTGATAGTGCCTAAGTGATTGCATGAGTGCTGAACTAATGCCTGAGTGATTACAGCACTGCATATGTAGCCCCTGCATCATTGTAAGACTGCATGGTGAGTATTTGGGTGTTTTTATAAGTGCATGACAGTTGGGCCTAGACAAAGCAGCACACTATTACATATGTCATCTGAATGTCACTATGTAAGTACAGGACAAGATGAAAAGTGACTGGCTAATTTCATGAATGCAAACCTACACATCCATTGCATGGATAACTGTATAAGTAGCAGTTGAAGGGATTCATCATTCATTGAGTACTGCCTAGGTGAATACGTGAATGCAGCAGAAACACATGTGTGATTTGAAGACTGCAAGGGAATGAGATGACTACACAGCAACAGCCTGCATCATTGCATAACTGTCGGGGGTACTACGCAAGTAGACCCCTGAGTGATTCCTAGCCAGCAAGGGTAATATCTGGGGGATTACTCATGTAGATAGCAGGTGAGTGGGTGATTACATAAGTGCACAGATAGTGCCTAAGTGATTGCATCAGTGCTGAAGTAATGCCTGAATGATTACATCACTGCATATGTAGCCCCTGCATCATTGTAAGACTGCACGGTGCGTATTTGGGTGTTTTTATAAGTGCATGACAGTTCGGCCTAGCCCAATGCAAAGCAGCACACTATTACATAAGTCAACTGTAAGTCACTGGTTAATTACACGACAAATTGAAAAGTGACTGGCTAATTACATGAATGCAAACATACACATCCATTGCATGGATAACTGTATAAGTAGCAGTTGAAGGGATTCATCAGTCATTGAGTACTGCCTAGGTGAATACCTGAATGCAGCAGAAACGCATGTGTGATTTGAAGACTGCAAGGGAAGTATGTAGGTAATGAGATGGCTACACAGCAACAGCCTGCATCATTGCATAACTGTAGGGAATATTACTCAACTGTTCCTTCCCAACATTTTTTACTAACCAATTAGAAGTATGCACTTATCAAGAAAATTAAATGCACCCGAATTTGAAAGTACAATGTTCTTAAACAGCCAATCATTTCTCTTCTTTTTTTAAAACTGCATCTTGTCCATCATTTTAGATACCTCTCATTCTACCAAGTGACTACCTCAATTACAGACATCTTTCCATTACTTCCAGAAATCACTTCAAGATGCTTACAGTGTGGATTGTTGGGCACAGCTATGTTTTCTCCTGCAAAAGGTATGCTGAATGCAAGGGTATTGACAAAGACCTAGCTTTGCAAAATGTGGACATTAAATGGATTGCACAGAGAGGATTAAAGTGGCACCAATTGATGCCTTTGGTTAAAACCCATTTGCATCTCCATCCCCCTGACCTCATGATTGTGCACTGTGGTGGCAATGACCTAGGCACATTGACTGGGGTAGGTCTGGAAATGCTAATGAAGGACACCTTTGCACAATTGATGTTGCTTTTACCTCAAACTGTCTTTGTCTACTCTAACATATGCCAAAGACAAAAATGGGACAGGTGAAATCAATTTTGTTCACGGATTGAGAAAGCTAGAAAAAATGTCAATACAGATGTTTCTGCTTATCTTAGAGACCATAGAATGGGATTCATATAGAACAACAATCAATGGGACAGATTTACGTTCCCTGGCGCATCCCTGCAAATCAGCAGGGATGCACCAGGGAAGATGCGTCACGCAAGTTTGCCCTTGCGCCATTGCAGATGCGCCGCATTTACAATGCGGTGCATCATGGCGCAAAGACAAGCAGATGCGTGACGCCTCTGCTGGCGTAAGGTTGGCGCAGTGCTGAAGTTGTGTCACAAGCGTGACGCAACTCCAGCACTGTTCCAACCTGCCCTATCCCTAACATGGTGCATCACGCCTTACGCCTGCTTGAAGCAGGCGTAAGGATTTGACGCACCAGTGTCGGAAAAGTGACTGTGTGAAATCTCGTAGATTTCACTGCGTCACTTTTCCGAGGCTTTGTCGACGTAACGCCCACCCTGCATACATGGCACAGGGCTTTACAACGTGACGCATCTCCCTAGATGCGTCACATTGTAAATCTGTCGCAGCATGGCGCTAGCTTTGCGCCGCCGCTACGTCACAAAAGTGACGCAACGGCGGCGCAAAAGTGGCGCACAGGGCTTGTAAATCTGCCCCTATGTTTTTATATGGAGGGCAGCTACAGGAGAGACAGAGTACACTTTACAGATGACGGAAACAGAGTCTTTCTCAACAACTTAAAGCTCTGCATCCACACTTATATGTAATTACAAGAAACTCATAATAAACACAAGGGCTCTTTTTAGAGCCACCCTATACCTCAAAAGTTAATATTACCTATTAAAAACATACATTTTGTTTTATCCTCAATTCTGCATAGAGTCGCAAACCCACTGCATTTACACTGGGGCCCCGCGCTGGACGTGATGGAGTCGCAACTCCATGCGCTCAAAATTTTAAAAAAAGAGTGTCCCCTATTCTAAATTTTTTAATTCTGCCTCGAGGACCCCATCCCCGAGGCAAACCCATTGGGACCGTGAGGGAGCCCCAAAGTCCCCACGGTTCCAGCCAGCATTGCTTTTGGACAAGGACATAGCATCTCGTTTAATTTTTTTATTTCTCGTTTGGAGTCACGAACCCACAGCGTTTACACTGGGGGGCCGTGCTGGAAGCGCTGGAGTTGCGACTCCAAGCACGCGAAATAAAAAAAAGAATGCCCCTTATTCTACATTGTTTAATTCTGCCTCGGGGACCCCATCCCCCGAGGCATACCCATTGGGACCGTGGGGGAGCCCCAAAGCCCCCACGGTCCCAGCCGGCTCCCCGCCTCCTGCGGGAGCCGGCATTGCTTTTGGACAAGGGAAGTTGCTAATATGCAGCTCCCTTTGCCCAAAACCAATACTGCTTTGCTTCTTGGAAGCCAGAGCAGGTTTCCTGCTCTCACTCCCAAAAAGCAAAGCAGTGTTTGCAATGACAGGGCAAGAGCCACCCTGTCAATGCAAACATAAATGTCCAGAGGGTAGGCATCCTTTATTTACATAGCCCGATTGCCCCAGGACCTGGCCAAACCGGGGGCTTCCAAAAACAAAGTGCGGGAGGCCGCGCTTTTTTTCTTTTTAATTTTCTCGGCCGGCTTCATGACCCCAGAATGAATTCTTGCGTTTCTTTTGAAAAATAAATGCTTATTTTGGCCCTAGGTGTCCTTATGGGACCCCCTAAGCAGACATAGGGGGTCAGGGTGTTTCTACCCTGCCTCTTTGTCTGGTTTTTCAACCACTTTTTCACTGTATTCTTATGACTCGGTTCTACCAAGTCACAAGATGGCTGCCAACAGTTCCTGGTTTGGAGTGTTGACAGTCAATTAAAATTGAGCTCGTGCTAGGGAGGATTCGCGAATCTTCCTCGGTGCTCAGATATTGATATTTCTTCTTTTTATAATTTCTCAGGAACTACTTAATGGATTTACACCATTTTAAAAAAGGGCTCTTTCTGAACCAAGAGCTACCTATTTGCCAAATTTGGTGTAATTCCATTCAGCAGTTCGGGCTGTAGCCTGTTCCAATTTTTCCTATGGAAATTCACATGGGGGAAATGTATTTTGGGACCCCCCCCCTTTTTTCTCAGCCCCTGCTTGACATATCACCCCAAAACATCCAAAATAAGAGCAGACCAGAGTGGGCCATTAGTTTTGAAAAAATGCAAAGATTCGTCAACCGGCACCAAAGATATTGAGAAAAGAAAAAACGCTATTTGAATAGAAACAAGATCATAACTATAACTACCTACATATTTCAGAACAACCCCTACTCCCAACGGAAGAGAGCACGCACACGAGGGCTGCAGGTTTAAGTTTTTTTTTATTGATTCCGGCCTCCCTTGACCCAGAAGCCAGGAGAGACGCTTTTCGGCTGCACCCAGCTGCCTTATCAATCTGGTAAGCGCTGTTTTTCCAGCTCCAAAATGTTTCAACTAATACAGTGAAATGCAAATTTACGTACCACATCAATGTAGTGGACTTACTGCAACTCCCAAATTTATTGTAATATAGGGCATAATGCACTAATATGACTTTGCTGACAATATATAGGCAGTCAAAAAAATAAATGAATATGTTCACTTTGCACAGGTAAATGTAGTTCAACTTCTTACATATTTTAAAACATTTTCTTTCTATTTCTTCAAAAAAAACTGTGAAATCCCCCTCAAAATAGACAATTCATTTTGCAGGTGCTGCATATCTTGTAATGTTTGGGAGACTTCATTAGATGATTGCACTAACAGCTAAATAAATTGATTGCACTCAGATCTTAACCTTCAAATTTAAAGGACAGAACCAACTACTTACAGTCTATTAATCATACACAGGTCATATTGCAACTTAAAACTTCCGTAAGCATGTGTATATATTTATATATATATATATTGACTGAAAAAACCATAGGTTTCAGGGGCGTTATCGTTAGCTGGACTTTTCACTCGCACAAAACCATTGAAATTCCCCCGTTATAGTTAGTTCAGCTAACTATAACTCGCGGGCCCACTCTGCACTGCTGATGACGTCACATATTACATCACTCATGACATGGTCAGTGACATCACTCATGACATCACCGATGACACCTCAAATGACATCACTGATGACATCACTGATGACATCATCCAGTTAATGTGTGTTTTTCTGAAAATTACATATGTTTTATATATGTATATCTCAAGGTCGATGGAAGAATAAATGGGTATATAAGTGTCTAAATGGATGATTTGTTTTTGAAAAATTGATTGTATAACTGACTGATTAAGTGTATATGTGGCTTAGTGAGTAATGTTTAAATATGTAAATATCTGTATCAGTCTCTCACTTTGTGTATAAGTGGCTGCATGGGTTGGTGAGTAGCTACATGAGTGTCTATATAGGTTATTAGTTGTTTTTTTGAGTATCAGTATGAGTGTCTGAGTGTCTGTATGGTTCGGTGGGGGGTATTACGTAGTGCATAGGTGCATGAATGAGTGACTCACTGTTTGTATGTGTTGAAGACAGCATGTGTGCAGGACTGTATGGGTGGATGAGTGTGTGCATGGGTGTGTTAGTGAGTGAATGACTGTCTCAATAGTGTCTTTATGAGTAACTACATATGTTTTAAACTAGTATATGTGACTATTGGTGTATAGAAGTGAGTATATGTGAGAGTGAGAGGTTGAAATAGTTCCTGTATGAATAAGTATGTGTTTCTATAAGTGATTGTTTAAAAGACTAAGTATGTGTAAGTTTCTGTAGAAGTAAGTGTGGTGGTGTGTGTATAACTGTATATGCAAGTAAATGGATGTTTGATTCTTTATTAGCATGAGTGACTTTGTGTGTGAGTAACTCTATGGATGAGTGGCGTTGTGTAACAGGATGTATAGGTGTATGAGTACATATGATGAGTGAGTACATGTATGAGTGACTGTATAGGATTGTTGGTGAATGAGTGGATGTGTATGTGGATCTTAGAATTACTGAATAGGTTGTTGTAACTGATATTGGTATGTCCATTGTTTTGAAAATTTTAGTTTCTATTTTTGAATGTGTGTATCAAAGGTTATATTAGGGGGAGAGGAGGTCTGCTACTCTATCACAAGGATGATGTCATCATGGTTTTTTCAGTGAATTTCTAAGGTTTTTTAAATGCTAATTCCTAACTATAACATGCCTGAAACCTATGGTTTTTTCAGTGAATTTCAAAGGTTTTTTAAATGCTAATTTCTAACTATGCCTACAGAGATAGGACATGTCAAGAAAGAAGAAAAAACGCACAGAAAGAAAAAAAAGAAATGCAGAAAGAAGCAACAGAAGTCCTCAAAGACGAAGACAAGTGCAGGAAGAAGGATAACGTGCAGAAAGAACAAACAGAAGAGCAGAAAGAAGCCTTGTTGCAAAATCATCCTGTACCCTCAACTTTTTCAGACGGATACTGGTGGTAACTGAGTCTGACTAACCAGTCCTAGAGCCAGTGCTATGTTAAAAGACACTCAGAATACAGTGAAAACACCTACATACACTAGGGAACACTATGCGTTGGGGTCCCCCTGTGATCAGCATGACCTCCTCTGTAAGCCCCTAGTATATAATAGGGCAGGGGATTAAAACTACCTCTTAAAACGCGCCACAGGGCGTGTTTGCACACGTCACCTCAGGCCCCGTCCCCTCACTTCCCCACTGTGTAAACAAGCCCTGTGGCCGTTTTAAGTTGGGAGATTAAGTCCCCTTGAATCCTGAGGGTCCCTAGGGTCCAACTAGACCACTAGGTACCTCCAGTAAGCGCCACAGAGCTGCGTTGCAGAGAGATGTAAAAAGGGGCACGGCCTAGACCACCTCTCTGCTACGCAGCGCAGTGGCGCTTATTGGAAGCACCTGGTGGGCTAGTTGGCCCCCAGGGTCCCTCCGGATTGAAGGGGAATTATTTCCCCAACTTAAAACGCGCCACAGGGCTTGTTTGCACACGTTAACTCAGGCCCCGTCCCCTCCCTTCACCACTGTGTAAACACGCCCTGTGGCCGTTTTTAGTTGGGAGATTAAGTTAATTTGAATCCTGAGGGTCCCTAGGGTCCAACTAGCCCACTAGGTACCTCCAGTAAGTGCCACAGAGCTGCGTTGCAGAGAGGTGTAAAAAGTGGCATGGCCTGGACCACCTCTCTGCAACGCAGCTCAGTGGCGCTTACTGGAAGCACCTGGTGGGCTAGTTAGCCCCCAGGGGCCCTCAGGATTGAAGGGGAATTATTTCCCCAACTTAAAACGCGCCATAGGGCGTGTTTGCACACGTCACCTCAGGCCCCGTCCCCTCCCTTCCCCACTGTGTAAACACGCCCTGTGGCCGTTTTTTAACTTGGGAGATTAGGTCCCCTTGAATCCTGAGGATCCCTAGGGGCAAAATAGCCCACTAGGTACGTCCAGTAAGCGCCATTGTAGAGAGGTGTAAAAAGGGGCACGGCCTGCACCACCTCTCTGCAACGCAGAGCAGTGGCGCTTACTGGAAGCAGCTGGTGGGCTAGTTGGCCCCCAGGGTCCCTCAGGATTGAAAGGGAATTATTTCCCCAACTTAAAACGCGCCACAGGGCGTGTTTGCACACGTCACCTCAGGCCCCGTCCCCTTCCTTCACCACTGTTTAAACGCGCCCTGTGGCCGTTCTAAGTTGAGAGATTAAGTCCCCATGAATCCTAAGGGTCCCTAGGGTCAAACTAGCCCACTAGGTACCTCCAGTAAGCGCCACAGAGCTGCGTTGCATAGAGGTGTAAAAAGGGGCGTGGCCTCAGAACACTTGTCTGCAATGCAGCTCCCTGGCGCATACTGGAGATACCTGTTGGGCTAGTTGGCCCTCAGGGACCCTCAGTATTGAAGGGGAATTAATTCCCCAACTTACAACTGGCCAGGGGGCGTGTTTGCAGAGTGCTGCAAGGAGGGGGCGTGGCCTCCGGCGCGATGCTGGTCTTTTATTTATTTTATTTTTTTAAGAAGGAGGGCTGTGTGGCCCCCCTTCTTTTTCTAATTTACTGGCCCTGGGGACCCCATCCCCCAGGGCCTGCACCCTAATTTTTTTTGTTAAAAAAAATACATTTGGCCCTCCCAAGGCCTTAATCGGCCCCGGGGACCCCAACCCCCGGGTCATGGCCTTTTCTTTTTTTTTAATTCTTTAGGAGGGGGCTGCGTTGCCCCCCTCCTCAGGCCACTTATGGCCCCGGGGACCCCATCCCCCGGGGCCGGCCTTTGGTTTTTATTATTTAAAAAAAATATATATATTTATAGAAACACCTAGGACATGCTGGACAAACCGTATGTACCTATCACCATGATGATTTGCGTGATATTCATTAAAAGGCGACTATGCATAGAATGAATCCACATGGAATGTATTTACACCGCTAGTGAAGCTCTGACGTGTCTTGCGCCCTACCGTGCCTAATCCCGGCGCCCCCGCTGGTGGGTACTCTCCAAGTAGACACCTTTGTCGTTTATTTATACAAACATGGGTAGCTATTGATGGGCACATTTAATATACACGCACACCAAGCCATTCAAAAGGGATTCGACCAAACTATGCAAGAAACCCCCCTCATGGTTAATAAAATACACATCCACCGCCGGATGTGTAATACTTTTTATTTTACTCTCTGGAAAGGAGACAAACCTCACTTGAGAGTCACAGCGTGCTCTGGGCTGAGCCCAATGCTGTGTTACACCCACCAGTGCCCGCCGAGTGCCTCACACCTCTATGTTGTATTCCACCAGCTAGTGCGTATGCTATGACACTCTCTAGCCCATGTGCACTGTAACACTACCCCGTGAATATGTCATGCCACACTTGCCTTTGCACGGGTTATATTGCCCCATCTAACGTGTCTTCCTTGATACCTATGTTATAACGCACAGCGCTATGCCATACATATTACAATCTGGGATCCATATCTTTGTCACAGTGCATATGCAACGTTACACTCCCCAGCACATATTTTATATTACAACTTTAGAGACTAGTTAGGTTACACAACACTGCCCTGTGCATATTACACTCCAAGGCGCATATCGCATAGCACGCGCTAGTGCCTGTGCTATCTCACGCTCTCCAATGAATCTGTCGCGCACAATGTATTGCATATTATATTTCACGCCCCGGTTCATCTTATATCACACTTTTTGGTGCATAGTTTATACCATATACTAGGCCACATGTAGGTAGCCAAATACCGGTCGGTAACGGCCGAAATTCGGTAAAAAACCCGTTACCGACCGGTATTTAGATAGTTGAGATGTAGGAGGCCAAAAACCCATATTCGGTAAATATGAATCGGTAAATACCGATTCAAATTTACCGACTTCGAAAATACCGCTTCAAATTTACCGAATACATATTTTCCGAATCGGTAAATATGAAGTGGTAAATATGAAGTGGTAATACGGAAAAATGATATGTATGTAAATTCGGTAATTAAGAAATCCTTCAAAATCGGTAAATAAGAGTCGGTAATTAACACTGATAGAAAGCAGGTGGTAATTTTCAACAGTGCATTTAAGCAATCCCAAAATGCAACAGCATGGACAACATGGCCGCTCTGTAATTCATTGCAAGGCGGCTACGTCTACAGGCTGCAGGACTGAGGATATGGAGACGGGAGGAACGCATCTACAGACAGCGCATCACACTCTTCCAACTGACTGACGCAGAGATACATGAAAGGTACAGGCTACACCCCCAAACCATCATGGACCTGATAAGGGACCTGCACCCACTCCTGGACCAGCCAACAAGAAGGGCGCATGCCATACCACCACATGTGCAGGTGCTCTGCAGCCTACACCTACTTGCATCTGGCAGTTACCAGGGGGTGATAGCTGCGGTGGGCGGTGTATCCCAGAGTTGCCTGTCCCGTTTCTTCAGGAAGTTCCTGGATGCCATGATGCAGAGAATGCACCACTACATCAGCTTTCCAAACACACAGGCTGAACTGCAGAAAACTAAAACTGACTTTTATCACATGGCACAGTTCCCCCATGTCATTGGCTGTATAGATGGCACACACATCCCAATCTGCCCACCAGCTGCCACTGAGCACATCTACAGAAACAGAAAGTCCACCCACTCCATCAATGTGCAGGTAATCTGCGATGCAGGGAACATCATCACTGATATCGTTGCCAAATTCCCTGGGAGCACCCATGACTCCTACATCTTCCAGAACAGTGGGATCTACACACGACTGCTTGCGGGAGAATTTGGAGAAGGATATCTGTTAGGTAAGTAACAGTGACGCTACATAGTACTCAGTGCAAATCATAGTGTATTGAGGCATGTGACTGATGTCTCCCTTTTACTCACCTAGGGGACAGTGCATATGCCGTGCGGTCATTCATCCTCACTCCCTACCTACACCCATCAACCCAGAGTGAGAGACGATATAATGTGGCACACAAATCTACTCGCAATGTGGTGGAGCGCACGTTTGGACTACTGAAGAGCAGGTTTCGCTGCCTCCATAAGAGTGGAGGTGCACGCCAGTACACACCCATCCTCTGCTGCAAGATCATTGCCACTTGTGCAATGCTGCACAACCTTGCCACAAGGAGAGGCACAGAGGTCGAAATTACATATACTGAGGACACTGATGATGAGTCTGCACATGCAGAGGCCAACGCAGCAGGAGTACAAACAGCAACAGATGGAAGAGTGAGACGGGCAGAGATCACATGCAACTATTTCTGAATGAGTAAGGGGACACAGCCTGTAGTTGGATGCCATAACGTAGTTTAATCAGGCAGCACTACGCCACAACACAAAGGAAATTGTATTCCAACAACAATGAAAAATACATTTTTTTGAGTTAAGGGTTACTTCACCCAAATGTGTCATTGTTTCTCATGACGCATTAATGTTTGCGCCCACGCGCAGCAGTGCGGGATGGAATTGAGGGGACGTCCTCACTGGCTGGGGTACCAGTGGCACCACGTTGACGCCTGTTGCTCCGACGAGTGTCTGGGACAGGGGGGGTTATGCTGCTCCTGCTGGTCGTGTCTTCTGTGTCGCCAGCATCCAAAGCGCCAGCTGCTGCAGACTGGCTGGTGAGCAGCACTTCTAGTGCACTTGTGACCCTAACCATACCCCTGGACACATCTGTGCTGCACTGTGCAAGGCCCTCCTGCATCGCCACAGAGCGCCTGCAGATCAGCGATGTGGCAGTCGCCAGCCGGTTCACTGCCCTCGAGGTCTGATCCTTCCTCTGATGTCCCCTGCGCCGTGTGGCCCTGTCCTCATCGAACTTCGAGCACAGCAGCATGATGGATTGGGACATGTCCCGCATGCCCGCTGCCATATCAGCAATGCCCCCTGCCATGGTGGTGATGCCCTTTTCAATGTTACCAAAGGTGTTGTTGAGGCCACGCATCTGTCGCTGTACGGACACCATTGCCCTTGCCTGGACGCGTTGTATCTTCACCATGGTGCCCTCAAGACCTGAGAACACTCCATGGCCCTGCGCAAGGGGAGGTGGACTCTGCGGCCGAGCCCTGCGGCGCCGTCTGCCAACTGTGTGTTCTCCCTCAGACTCGGAAGGCACACTGGCATGGGTTACATTCTGGGGTACAGTGGACGTTTCCGGGCCCCTCGACTCCTCGGATGATGAGTCGGTCACATCCAACCTGGCTGCAGGACGCCTCCTCAACCTGTGTAATGCAGGAGGTGAAGATGGTGGTGAAACCTGCAGGACTGGGGATGCTGGCAGGAGCGGCGATGCTGGCTGGGGTGGTGTAACTGCCTGTGGTGCCGTTCCCTGGGCGGAGCTGGTGGTGGCCTTCTCTGTGCTGGGTGTGTGGTGTGCCCTCTCTCCCTTCTCATGGCCAGTTCTGTGCGCAGTAGTGCCTGTGGACAGAAAAGCGACAGCAGCTAAGTGTACCTGAAGCTTTTTCTAGAATGACATGACAATACAATTTCTAGACAGTATCTCAATGTCCTCGTCTCATGTTTGGCCTTTCAGGGACTACATCTCCCATGATGCATTGCAGGCATGCACTAATACCTGTACTGGAGTGGGATTCTCATGGCACATTTTGGGAGTTGGGATAGGGGTAGGGGGGGCACATTGCTGTGCAAGCGTCTTACCTTGTTTGGAGGTGCCTCTGGCGGAGCTGTCAGTGTCCCCAATCCCCACGATGCTTTCTGGCTCAATCGTTGTCTCCACTAGCTCCTCCAGTTCTGTCAGGGCTGGTGCTCTGTTGCGTCCACCTCCTGTCTGGCTGACCTCTTTTTTTAAATCTGCCCCCTTCCTCTTTGTGATGATGCGGATGTCATACCACCGCTTCTTCAGGACATCGATGTCCTGGGGGGTCACTCCCACGGCATTCACCTGTGCCTGGATTCCAAGCCAGATCTTTCTTTTTTCTGACTCAGGCACTTGCTGTGACAGTTTTCCAAATAGTTTCTGGTGCTGCTTCACGACCTCCTCCACCAGAACTTGCAGCTCCTTTGGGCTGAATTTGAGCTTTCGCTTCCTCTCCCCTCCTTCCCTCTCTGTGTCCTGGCTGGCCATTCTTGCAGTCTCCAGGTCTGAATCTGGCAGTTGCTCTCTTCCTCTCCTCAGCACTCCCAGCCTCTCCAGAGTCTGCTAATTGTGTGCACCTGCCTGGGTGTGGCCACTCCCTGGTTGGGTGGGGTTGAGGTTGCACAGGATTGGCTGCTTGAAGTCATGTGTTTTTGAACTGCCGATTCGGTATTTACCGAATCGGTATTTACCGAATCGGAATATACCACGTCGGTATTTACCGAATCGGAAAATACCGCTTCGGTATTTACCGATTCGGAAAATACCGCTTCGGCATTTACCGAATCGGTAAATTCCGATTCATGTTTACCGAATTTTACCGATTCGGTAATGTTTACCGATTGTTGACCTACATATAACTTACCGATTCTTAAATACCGATTCGGTAAAATTCAGTATTTAAGAATCGGTAAAAATAATTTACCTACATATGGCCCACTATATCTAGTTTTCATTTTCAATCGTGCTCTCAGGACTATGTTCTATATAACACTGCGTCCACCTACCCTTTTCACGGGCATTACATTTTGCGATGGGGGTGGAGGGTCAGGGGGTGTTTCTGCCAAGTGAGCCCGGAGTCACAGTCACAAACGTCCTCTTCTTCCTGAATAAAAGTGAGATTATGCTGCATACTTGTTCATATTTTAAGTAGTTCGCATAGACACACTTTTTAAAAACAATAAAGTTCCTAATAACCACCTTCTCTGAACAGTTAGCTTGCTGCCCCATCCACCTCCTCCCTATCCTCTGTTGTCTGAATCCATGGACTAGCCTCCTCCCTCCTGCCATGCATGGTTTGATGTGCTGCCACTGCCCTCCATTTAGCATGATGTACCAGTCCACTCGTCCTGCCCTCCATTGCCCAATTCTATGGCCCATCATTGACCTCCTGCTTAGCCTCTGTGCTTAGCTTGCTGCCCCTATTCTCCTTCCCCCTGCCCTCCGATGTCTTTGTGCATGCCCCTGCTCCATCCTTTTTGCCCACCATGTTCCATGGACCTGCCACTCCTATCTACTCTGAGTGTTCTGTTGAGCTGCCACTCCCCTCCCACCTGCCTAGCATTGTCAGATGACTGTAACCTGTCCCTGCCACCTCCACCCTGCCTGTCCACATGCCATGCCCCTATCCCCTTCTTCCTGTCTTCCATAGTCCATTTTACTGCCATACCCTTCTGCCCTCCCTGGTCTGTTGTGCTGCAACTGCTCCTCCTGCCTGCCCCGCGCGGTCTGTTGTGAGGCCCCTTCCCCTGAACTCTCTTGTCTGTGCCCTTTCCTGACCCTCCCTTCTATCCTCCATGGTCCTTTGTGCATGCCCCTGCACCCTCCTTCTTGCCCATCATAGCCATTGTGCTGCCACTAACCCTCCCACTTGCCATGCATGGTCTTCTGTGCTGCCATGGCCCCTCCCACCTTCCCTGTGTGGTCAGCTAGCTGCCCCTGACCCCCTACCACCTTCCCTCCATGGTCTGTGTGTATGCCATCATAGTCTCATTGTTGCTCTCCATGGTGTGTCTTGTTTCTAGTGCCCATCCTGCCTAACCTCCATGGCCATCTTGCTGCTCCTGCCCTGCCTTCTTGCCCCCAGACCTCTGTTTCCATGTGCAGACCCCTATTCCCTCCCTCCTGGCTTGTCTGTTCCATTGTAATGCCCCTGATCCGTCCCTCCTGCCCTTTATGGTCTGTTATGCTGCAGCTTTCTCTCCTGTCTGTCCATTATGGTCAGCTAGCTACCATTGCCTCTTTCCCCTCTGTTCTCTGTTGTCCATGTGCATGGTCCTGTCCCCTCCCTATTGCTTTCTATGGATTGTTGTGCTGCACTCCCGTCCCGCATGCGCTGTGTGGTGTATTGTGCTGCTGCAAACCCTGATGCCTGCCCTGTAGGGTCAGTTTGATGCACCTCTCCATGTCCCTCCTGTCCTCTGTTATCCGAGTCCATGTCCCTACCCCAATTCCTCCTGCCTACCATGATCCAATGTACCATACTTGCGAACATTTTGAACTTGGTAAGAGGGAGATTTTGAAAAAAAACTGGGGTATTGATTTTCCCCTTTGAGTTACATTGAAAAAGAGGAGATTGTAGACTGGAGACAGATCAGATAAAGCCCATTTGAGCTTAAAAACATTGGACGTTTCCTGGCTGAAACGGGTCTGTTGGCATGTATGGTTGTACTACCACTGCCTCTTCCTTCTACCCACAATGGTCTATTATATTGCCACAGCCTCTCTTGCCAGTCCTGTATTGTTGGTTTGTTGCCCCTGCCCCCCTTTCCACTGCCCTCCATAGTCTATTGTGCTGCCACTGCCCTTCCTGCCTGCCCAGTGTGGTAAAATTGTTGCCTCTGCACTCTCCTACCTGCCTTCAATTTTCAGAGTCCGTGCCCCTGCCCTCTGCCTCTCAACAGTATCCCAATGAACAACTAGATTGCTAACATTCTATATTTATTACAAAAGTGTGGAACGCCTGACATCATCTTGATGTAATCAAAACTGTAATACCTAGAGTATTTTCTTTAGAAATTACATACATCGAGAGTCTTATTTGCAAAATGAACCCTCTCATTTTGTTCCTTTGTAAATTAAATGTTTTAAGTGTTACCACTTTATTCCAATCAAGATGGCTTCAGGTGTGCCATACTTTTGTCATAAGTAAGACTGTTAGCGCTCTAGTTGTTCGTTAGAACACTCTGGGCCATTCTGTCATTGGGCTATACTTGGGCTACATCTGGGTGATATTTGGGCTACATTTGGGCTCTTTTGTCTCTGGTGGCCATTTTGGGAGACTTATTTGTTATGATGTTTCCTAATTTCCTCATTTACTACAGTCTCCTCAGTAGGAAATACTTTCAGTTTTTTTACTTTGATTCCATCAAGAAGGCATTCAGATGTGTCACACAGTTGCCATAAATTCAGAATGTTAGCACTCTAGTTGCTTATTAGATCACTGTAGTAAAGCTACTGCTCACCAGGGAAGTCTGCTGCTGGTATTGAAAGTGCATGTTTCAGTCTGCATGTCAGAATTTTTTAATGAAATAGAAGAGGATTTGAGGAGTCACTCAAAATGTGCCCTAATTTTTCTTTCTGCAGCACTAATCATACTTTCTATGGCAAAATGAACCCCCTCATTTTGTTCCTTTTTAAATTAAATGTTTTAAGAGTTACCACTTTATTTCAACCAAGATGGCTTCTAGTGTGCCACACGTTTGTCATAAGTAGGACTGTTAGCGCTCTAGTTGTTCTTTACAACACTCTGGGAAGCTGCAGTAGAACACAAATGAATCAACTGACAGCCTCTGCCCTTGTTGGATGTACATGTTTTACTGAGAATGTCAGACTTCATTCTCACATGACTGAGAAAGATAATGTGAATTTACAGAAAATATGCTCTCAGTTTAGCTTATAGATCACCTTCCAAACCTCTGTGGGAAAAGCATGAGAAAATAGTTTTCTCTCAAACATGATTCATGATATCACAGCAGAAGGCTTTTTCACATGGTAAAATCACCTTAGAACACACCACAATTCCTAAAATGAGTATGGTACCATCAACAAATGATTTATAATGTAACTAAAGTCTTAAAACCTTCTATTAACTGCAATGCTTTTTAATGAGGTGCTATCATGTATATTGGTCCCAAGATGGCTGCCAACACTTCTTGGATGAAGTGCTGACATCCAATCAGATATCACGATGAGATGTGTGGTTAGGCTCCACCCAGATATATATATGTGATTTTACTTTTGATTTTCTCAGGAACTACTGAACGGATTTACACCATTTAAGCAAAAGGCACAAGTCTGAACTGAGGACTACCTCTTTGCCAAATTTGGTGTAATTCCGTTCAGCACTTCGGGCTGTAGCTGCGTCAACAGGTCCTATGGGAAAATGCATGGGGAAAACGCGTTTTGGGACCCCCCTTTTTTCTCGGCCCCAGCTTGATGAATCACCGTGAAATTTTCAGGATAGGAGCGGACCGGAGCTGGCCAAAAGTTTGGAAACTTTCGCGAAGATTCATCAATTCTCACCAACGTTATTCCAAATAGAATGTTGCGGATTTCCTATGGAATATATATATATATATATATTCACTGAAAAAACCATAGGTTTCACACAAGTTATAGTTAGCTGGACATTTCACTCGTAAAAAACCAATGAAATTCCCCCGTTATAGTTAGTGCAGGCAACTATAACTCACGCGACCGTAATCCTCTGCTGATGCTAATACTGTATTTAGACACTTATTTGCCCATGTCTTCTTCCATTAAATTTTAGCTATACATATATTACAAATATTTTTTTTTTCATAAAGACACATATGTCATCAGCAGAGGATTGCGGTCGCGTGAGTTATAGTTGCCTGCACTAACTATAACGGGGGAATTTCATTGGTTTTTTTACGAGTGAAATGTCCAGCTAACTATAACTTGTGTGAAACCTATGGTTTTTTCAGTGAATTTGCAAGGTTTTTTAAATGCTAATTCCTAACTATAACGTGTTTGAAACCTATGGTTTTTTCAGTGAATTTGTACGGTTTTTTAAATGCTAATTTACTTTACGCCATTCGTGGCGTGCGCGCCCACTTTACGCAGTTAGTGCCGTGCACGCACGGTGGTCACGCGGTGCGCTGCGTGCACCGCGTGCCCACGTTACACGGGATGGGCCATGTACGCACGATGCGCTTCGCGCACCGTGCGCACATGGGGGACATATTATGCGCTTCGTTGTGAAAGGTATTCATTTGTTGTATCCATGTCTATATATGCCATGCACAAATGGTGCCCTTCGGGCACAATTTGCACACGGGGTGGGGAAAGTGTGTATAATTTTTTTTTTTTTATTAATTTCTACCATACGCGTACGGTAAACGTAATCGGCGATTTTTCGAAAAAAATTAAAATTGTTTTTTTGGCCTTGGGCGTTGTTGGGGGACACCTATATCGATGCTGGGTGGTTAAGAACTGAATATACTGCCCCTTTAGATGTTTTTTGCGTTGGTTTATGCTGCCCCCCTCATAGTGCGAGAGAGAAAATGGCGGCCGCCGCTTCCTGGTTTCGACCGATTCGAATGTTTACTTAGATCGAACAGCCAATCAGAATCGTGCTCGTGCACGTCACCGTACGCGTACGGTAAGCGCACCGTAAGCGCACCGTAAGCTGGCTCAGATATATATATTGATTTAAAGGCTATTTTCTCAGAATCTACTGAACAGATTTACACCAAACCTACAAAAGGCACTTCCTTGACCTGTAGACTACCTCTCTGCCAAATTTCAAGGAACTCTGTTCAGCCGTTCGGGCTGTAGCTGTGTCTAAAGGTCCTATGGAAAAATGCATGGGAAAAACGCGTTTTGGGACCCCCCTTTTATCTCAGCCCCCGCTTGACGAATCCCCCCGAGACTTTCAGGGTAGGAGCAGAGCGTAGCACCCCACCTATTTTGAAAATTTTGCGAGGATTCGTCGACCGACGCCAAAGTTATTCAAAATAGAATGTTGCGGTTTTCCTATGGAAACAGGGTCCTAACTATAACTACCTACTGGCGACCGCCAGTAGGTAATATATATATATTTATACATACATATATGTTAGTCACAATCCTGAAAACAATCCTTTTTCCGATCCAAAGCAGGTATGGACCACAACATGGAGATAAATCCTTTTTATTTTGTAGATTCAAACGTGCAAGTGCATCATAGTTTGAAAGCAAGTGCCCAGCCTGACGCGTATCGACTGCCCAACGGCAGTCTTGATCACATGACACGCTGGACCTATCCGTACATATATATTGAGACAAAGTTGAGCACATGATACACATATTCAAATTAGTTCAGAACGGAGGACAAACATAGAAATAGGCTAGTTTCTTTTTATATAAAGACCTAACCAATCAAGTTGCATACATGGTTTACAAATCACGTTTTCTGAATGTGTTCATAAGTGTAAAAATGAAAGTTTAGTGCTTCTAGGCTCATAACACACACACACACACACACACACGCGCGCACACACGCACACACACACACACACACACACACATATATATATATATATATATATATATATATATCAGCCTCATCCACCCCCTAGGGACAGAAAGACTCACTTGTGTTTGGGAAAGCTCCCACCATTACAGACTTTCCCTGGTATCTTGTGGCTTTCTGCCTTACCGCATTAGAGGGACATTAGGGGTAAATACTTCATCTGCCCCCCCCCCCTTTTTGGGTAGAGACATGGAAATGCCCATTGTGGACATCCTCCACCTGTAGTTTTTTGTATAAGGATTCCCTGGTGTCAAGTGGCCTTTCTGGCCCCTTTGGGGAACACTGAGGGTAATCACCCCAACTGCCCGAGGGGTGCAATTAGACTGTTTTTACATTTCTTTGGGTTAGGGGCATGGCCATACCCATGGTGGACAGCCCCCAGTACTATATTTCTTCTAAACAATTTGTTACCTGGTGTCTAATGGGCTTTCTGCCCCCCCGGGGGCACATTGGGGGTATTCCACCTCATCCTCCCCTTGGAGGAGGAAGAAAGAATGTCTGACTTTTTTGGGTGGGAGATGGGCATTTCTCACCACTATATTTTTTTGTAAGGTTTCCCTGGTGTCTGGAGGGCTTTCTGTTTCTCCCAGAGAGCAGATTGGATTGGGGGCAGAAAAACTATTGCTAGATTTCTCTGGGTGTTGGCATGGCAGGCCCCACCCCTATATTTGTTTAAAAAAAATGTTTCCTTCTTTCTAGTGGGCTTTCTGTCCTCACCCGGGAAGCAGAGTTTGGCTAATCTGTGGGGGCAGATAGACTATCTACCTTTTTTAAAAATTTGGTTGCCACTCCTCACCATCATATTTTTATTTGTTCCCTTTTATCTAGTGGCTTTCTGACCTACCTGGTTGGGGGCAGGTTGGGGGTAAATACCTAATCCACCCCCCGGTGGCAAAAAGACTTCCTGCCTTTTTTTGTGTGGGGACATGGCTCTGCCCATTGTTGGCAGCCCATACCCCGATGTATTTTTTATAAAGTTTCCCTTGTTTCTAGTGTGATATATGCTCCCTGGTAGGGAAGATTGGTGGAAATCACCCCCATCCACCAAGTGAGGCAGTAAGACTGTCAGCCTTTTTTTGAGTGAGGAAGTGCATGTACATTGGTAATAGCTCCCACCCCAATATTTGTTTATAAGGTTTCCCTTGTGTCTAATGGATTCTCTGCCCCCTGGGGGGTAGATTGGGTCGTGATCCACCCCTTAGGCAGACAGTTTTAAGGGGTGGGGGTAGCACAAGCCCTTGACCAAAAGGCCATTCCCCATATCCCTAGTCCCTAGTGAGTGAATCCCTGCTTGAGGATTGCGTTTCTGTGGCGATCCCCATGCAGTAATCAACTAGACAGATATAGGTTTGGAAAGAGGAGATTCTCCCCTTTCCATTGATACCTCTCCCAGGAAAATCAGTGCTTGGGCCTAAGATATGCCCCCAAGCACTTAAGCATTGAAAGTAAAATGAGCCCATCAGCTTTTTTATATACACTTTACTGCAATGGCGTCAGCGTGCACTGCGCGCTGATTGTAATTAAAGTATAGGAATAAAAATCACTCAGGCTGCTTGAGAAGCTCTTCCGAAGCAGCTCAAGGAAAAAAATAAAATAAAGGAATCCCACTGGTGCAGTGCCTCTAGCAGTTGTAGCTACTTCACTAGGGTGGAAGAGAGTCGCCCCACTGCTTTCTCGCAGTGCGAGAAAGCCAAAACATAAAATAGTAATAAATAAAATGTATTACCATTTTATGTTTGCTTTGCACATTGATCAGGGCTGCTCTGCTCTGCTCTTTGAGCAGGGGAGGAGTGGTTTGCCCGCTGCTGTGTGCGCAAAAACTGTTTGGTCAGCCTTCTCGGGCTGCCCAAACCAGTCATGCGCACTCTGCCCTTCTCCACGCAGACTGCATTGCAGCCTGCATGGAGAACATGACCACCTCATTAGCCCCTGACCAATAACAATGCTGTTTGCAGCTTTGTGAAGGGCTTAGGGTAGGGAGCCTGGCTGCCTGCTTCCTGTTTCTTTCAGAGGCAGGAGAGTAGGAGCTGAGAAGACATGGGACCCAGCGGAAACGTAAGTTTAATTTTAATATATATTTTTCAAGTTTCCCTGTGATCACCCCGTGACACCCCCACAAATCCCCCCAACCCCTCGCACCCGCCCCACCACCTGCGAGCAATGCCAGCTGCAACTGACCTCTACCACTTCCATTGCCTGTGTTGTGGGGCTTTTAGATTTGGAGTCGCTCCTGATGTGACAGACTTTCTGGAGGAAGGGCAGGGGCAGAGGAGAGGGCACTTCAAAGAGGAACAGACTCCCAACACAAACTTCAAAGACTCAGACTTATTTGGGCCTGGAAATGGACTATAACATTTGCCAAGGGGCCACAAAATATGGTCTGTGGTGAGACCGAGGGTCGCACTATTGCCAGCGGGGTGGTGGTAGGGGTCTGGGTGGGTTGGGGATTGTGTAAGGAGGTCTATAAAATGTTAAATAAAAAGACAAGCATTTACTTGCAGGTTAATAAATGCTTGCCCGTTTATTCAACCTTTTTTTCTGAATATTATTGCTCAACAACTAAACAGCAACTTGTGCTGCTGATCATCAGGGGGGGCACATGTAAAGATCAAGAGGGCTGCAAGCGGCCCCAGGGCCGTATTTTGAGTATCACTGGACCATAAGAAGGAACTGTAAAGCAGTCAATCAGGCTGTGCAAGGAGAAGCTCTGCAAGACTTCTGCCTGTGACCATCACTGGGGTCTATGGCCTGCCAGTCTCCCAGCTGGGTGAGGGGAAATCACCCAATGGCTTCAAGACCACCTGTTCCTGGGGCACCAGTACCTACCTACTTGTCCAGTGGCGTAACAGAAACCCCCGCAAGCACTGTGCTGTGGGGTGGGGGGCAGTCTTCTACACATGAAGGGGGTCCTCTTAGCTTCTCTATCTTATAAATATATGCTCCATTCGAATGCAGCTGCAATGTGCAGCATGCTCTGAGATAGCAGTGCTCTTACCATGACTGAGAGAAACAAAATAACTGACTTGTTTCCCTTTCAGTCAGATCTGGCTCCTTCGTTCCAACTTGTTACACAAGATGCCTTCCATACCCGAACTCACTTCTCTTCCGGCTACACTTCGATTTTCCCCAGCACCTCTTGCCAGGTTACTGACTGTTTCAGTCTAGAAAAAGATCATTTTTGTGCACCTCTGAGCAGGGTGGTAACACAAGCTTCCAAGCTCCTGAAGTATGGAGTCCAGGCATGGAGGCAACAGAGGGGTAAAAGGGGGATGGTAGCCACTCCTGGGTTCCATTTCTACCATATATGGACCCATGGGACTGCTGTCAGCTCCTGAGACTTTTGTTTAACTAAATTTGCTTTGCTCATGCTCACGTATTCACTGTTGGTGAAGTGCTGGGCCACTGAGAGCATGCATGTCTTCTGTCAGGCCCAGGACCAGAGGCTGGAGGAGTTAGGAGGCAAGGCTGGGGGGTTGAGTGTGCGAGTACATGACTTTGCATGTTTGCCTTTGAGAGCCAAGAGCTGTACACTTGTACCAACATCAAGGCCTTGAGGAGTGAGTTACTGCCAGTGCTCCCATTGTAAGCACAGTACACTTGCTTGCTGACCGTCAGGATGACCATCTGGGACCTTGAAATCAGGTGAGACAGCAACACCAAACAGCCTGGGCCTTCTAAATATAACTTACATCACACAATCGATTTAAAAAAGAATGCACTACAAACATTTTTGTCTCTAGCCATTTAAAAAATAGGCATGAATGGTACTTATGTTACCGACCATAAATTGTTGAACAGCTGCATCATCCCTGTTGAGATTTGAGCTGCTGACAACACATTCTAAGTCCTTTAATCTCTAGTGAACACAGCCTGCTTTCACTTTGTTGTATGAAGTCTCACAATGCACAGAACAGTGAGGAATAATGTATGTGCAACTAACATGCAACAATTTCATGACTTTCTAGAGGCAATTTGGGCCAGAAAATTCCCTCGTCAGCTTGTTTTTCTATGGCATTGCACACAGAATAACCTAAAAGGAGAACAATAACATCATAAAAAACCAAAATATTTTTCCAAGCTTTTTTTTTAAACTGTGCCCCTACCCCCCCCCCCTTCCCCCCACCACCCCCCCAACCCTCCCCCTACACCCCCTGCTCCCCTGACAACCACCCCTCCACAACCACCTCAAACCCCCACCCCTACCCCTCATCCTAGGCAATAGGACCGAGGTCCGTGTGATGGAGAAGCCGGTATAAACCCAGACGCCCCCCCCTCCCGACGCTGCCGCTATCTAAACATTATAATGGAGGCGTTGCCTTGGAGGTGACAAACAAAAGCAAAACATTACATAAATTCACTAAGAATATTATCCCCGCAAAATGCATTGCCTCCACTCAGAAGCGTCATACCCCTACAGGTAGGTCACAGCTAAGAGACTTAAGATCTGATTATTTTTGATTTCTAAATTGAGTCCAAAAAAGTTCTGGCCAAGATTTCAGATTCGAAATATTTTGTCTGAGCTTGGTAGATAACTTTAAGTTTAGCAGGAGAAAGCAAAAAGACCTGTGCTCCTTTCTTCTGAAAGGGGGCAATAAGCTGACGGAGCTGCCACCTCCGTTCAACTGTGACAAAAGTCAGGCCTTACAAAGAACTGACAGCCCTTCGCCGACCTTTGTCTATCAGGCCTAGCTAGGTCATAAATCCTCTCTCTAGCTAAGAAATTATGCAGGCATATTAAAATAGCACGAGGTCTGTCTGCCGTTTGGCCTGAGCGTTTCTTCGGCTTGAAAGGGAAGCGATGAGTACGCTGAATTTCTAACTGCCAATCCCATTCCTTGACCTCTGGGAACGCCTCAGTGAATAGGTCAATCACGAACTGTCGAGTGTCCAAGCCTTCTTTACCCTCAGGGACCCCCAAAATTCTTAGGTTGTTTCTTCGGGCGAGTTTTTCTATATCGACCAATTTCCATTCAATATCGTCCTGTTGGGATTGAATTGCATCTATGGTAGATTTTTGAGCCACTAAGTCATCTTCTATTGACGAAATCCGGGTCTCAGCATCGGTGACCCTAGATGCAATATCTGCACACGATTTAATCACTCTTCGTAGCGAATTTTGGATCCTGCGGCATGCCCCTTGCGCCCGTGCACTCTCTTGTCTGGTCTCCTCCCGATGTGCCATAATTGTTTGGTAAATTGTTGCCAAAGTCATCTCACCAGGAGGAAGATATGAGTTAGAGACTGAATCATGAGTAATGGGATCTTGAACATTAGCTAGCTCAGCAGACTGTCCTGAAAATGAATAATCCCATGCCAGAGAGCCTGTATTACTGCCTGAATCTTGTGGTGCCTTACGTATTGTAGGGGGATCCCTTGCGGTGTCAACCAGATTCAGAACTTCATTAAGGCGCCAGTCCCCTGATACACTATCCTCATCGTCAGTCCAATCTTTGTCCAATCCCTCATCGGCAACTGAGGATCCTGTATGGTCGGATAGTGAATAGAAATTATCACCGTCAGCATCAGCTTCTATATTTGAGAGGGTAGGAGGTATAGAGACCTGCAATGAATCTATGGAAGGAGGATTGCCCCCCGCTGGCTGTATACTAGGGGGTAAGTCTGTAGAAACTACATTTCCCAGCATGCTCCTGGTCTGTGAATCCAATCCAGGCGCGGTTTGATCATGTGCAAAAGTCTCCTTTACACTCTCTAAATCATTCCCTCCCTTTGGTTGCATCAGTACACTTGTGGGATCCCCCTCATTACTGCCCCCATTGTTATTCGCAGGTACAGCTATTACAAGAGTCACAGTGGGGGTAGATTGGTCCTTACCAGTTTTGTTAACCGCAGCGGCTGAAGAAGAATTCCCCACTGCAGGACTCCGTGGAGTTTTATTAGAAGCAGCTTTACGAAATTTAAACATTGCAGGAACCGGAGGTAATCCTGATTTTGAAGACTTAACCGCCGCAGCGCACTCCAGCTGACTGCCTTTTGAGATCACAGCTGACGGCGGGGAAGGTTGCTTTGCTGCGGCTGCTGCAGATGATGGTGACGCGGTAGCTCTCGCCGCCGTTCTCGGAGGATTCTTGACTTGGCTTTTTGGAGGCATCCTAACGTTGCAACAACCGAGGCCTCGGGCGGATTGATACCGCTGAAAACACAGAAGCCTCTGAAGGCACTGAGTGCCTCTATCCGACGCTGAGAGGCAAACCCCCTGTAAGCCCCGGGCCGATGATATCCGATATAATAAGTTTATGGAGTTGTACTGGAGCCACCGAATCATTTCAATCTCCCGCTGCTGTATGGAGATTTGTGACCCACGCTGTGCCGACAGTGATTATCAGCGGGTCATTCTAGCGGGACGTCTGGGAGAAGGTGCTGATACCGGCTTACTCAGCCAGAGTACTGGCCGCCATCTTGCCCCGCACCCTCTGTGTCTCTCTTCGACTGTCACGATTTCGGCTCATATATTCACATGTCGTAATGGCGTCGGCTAATATACGGATAGTATCATGGAATATCTGTGGTCTTAATAATGGCAAGAAAAGAGCATTATTCTCAACCATTGTCTGTAATTTACATTTAGAGGTTATATGCTTACAGGAAACCCACGTGCCCTGGAACAATCGAGATTGTTTAAAAATCCCTGGTTTTGACCTGATTGGGTGCTCTCGACAATCCTCGATGATAAGAGGGGTGGCAATTTTATTAAGGCGAGGGGTAGGTTCCTGTGTTAGAACCACACAAGACAATGGGGGGCGATGGGTCATTGCCGAGCTTTTGATTAGTGGCACATTTTTTACTATTTGTTCAGTATATAGCTCAAATCTCGACGACCCTGAAGTTTTACATTATTTAAATGTTGAGTTAGCGCAGTGGCCTCAACCTATCTGTCTCTGCGGTGATTTCAATATAAACCTTCCGGCTGACTTTAATCTCATGGATGGACAGGGAAGGTACTTGGGCAAGAAACCGAGAGTATTTAGGGCACTGCAAGCATTAGTCCAGGAACATTTAATGACCGACCTTTGGTACCACCATTTCAAATACTTAGATGGCTATACATTCTTTTCTGCTCCGCATAGAAAAATGGTGCGGTTGGACTATATTTTTCTGGATGATCAGCTTGCAGACTCTACTTCAACTTCAATTTTTCCCAGCATAATTTCAGATCACAATCTGGTGGTTACCACTCTTACTCTGAATGGTATTGTTAAACCTATTAAAACATGGACTTTTGAGAGAAAGCTTATAACAGACCAGATGTACTTAGATCATATGAGGCCGTGGGTATCTGAATTTTTAAACATTAACAGAGAATCAGCCTCTAGTAAAATTGTTTGGGATACATTGAAAGCAGCAATTCGGGGTGAAATTAAGAGTTTTTCTTTTTTTCATCGTAAGCAAATTCAAGAACAGATTAGGACCAGGATTGAAGCCTTACGCTCTGCAGAAATCCATCTTACTGACGCAATCAGGGAAGGTCGGGACTTATCTTATGGTCAAACCCAGGTAGCTAACATCAGAGCTTCTTTGCTCGAGTTTTTTGGACAGGACCTCGCAGCTAAATATCTTCAGTACCGCTCGACGATGTTCGAGTTTGGTGAACAATCGGGCAAGGTGCTGGCTAAACGACTCCAGCAACGAGCTATGGCGAACCGCATTACTAAGATTCAGGATACTCATGGTAATATTCAAGATACCCCAGAATCTGTCCTATCTGTTTTTTCTGAGTTCTACACTTCCCTTTATACGGAAGAAAATGAGGACTTAAATGCAGACTATGATATCAGTACCTTTCTAACAGAACTTAACACTCTTAGAGTAACAGACCAACAGAATATGATTTTGGCGGCACCCATAGAATGGGATGAGGTGGAAACTGCACTGAACTCATTGGCTAATGGTAAGGCTGCAGGCCCAGACGGAATTCCTTTGGAATTTTATAAAGTATTTTGATCCGAGATCCGTCTGGATTTTTTGAAGATACTCAGAGAGGCACAGCTAGGCCAGATTCCAGATTCCTGGTGGTACACAACCATCATTCTTTTTAAGAAGAAGGATAAGCCAGAGCTTGAACCTGCATCATATCGCCCGATATCACTAATCAACACTGACAATAAAATATTTGCAAAAATCTTGGCAACGAGGTTAGTGTTAGTGATATCACCATTAGTTTCCATTCGCCAACATGGATTCATCCCAGGTAGGGACACGGCGGACCATGTCCGTCGTGTTATAGCACTATTAGACTGGGCTCAGGCCACGGGATCCCCCCTCGGTGCAATCCTGCTAGACGCCGAAAAGGCATTTGACAGGGTTGCCTGGCGGTTTCTCTGGCGGGTTCTGCATTGGAAGGGGGTCTGTGCTAACTTTATTCATGCTTTGCAATCATTATATATAACACCTCGGGCAACCCTATCTATATCGGGAAAGGTTTCAAGCTCTTTTGCAATCAGCAGGGGTACTAGACAGGGTTGCCCCTGCTCTCCCCTGCTGTTTTCCCTGTATATAGACCCATTCTTGAGCAAACTTGAACTTTGCCCGAATATAGCCCCTGTTAGGATTAATACATTCGAATTCAAAGTCCTAGCATATGCGGATGATATTATAGTGTTAACTAGGGATGTCTCTGCTTCATTTTTAGCAATTAAAGAGGTTGCTAAACACTATGGCCAGTACTCGGGCTATAAACTTAATGCTCAGAAAACCCAGGTGGTCCAAACAGCTGCAATGGGCCCTTCTAATGCGCCGGTGGTTCAGAGTGCACGCTACTTAGGGATAGAAATAACAGCTGCAATTGATAGACTGCCCGATATGAACATTCTGCCCAATATAGATAAATCAGTTTTACATTACGCAGATTAGATAACTTACATTTATCCTTGTTTGGAAGACGTAACGTCTTAAAGATGCTGATACTCCCAAAATTTTTATATGTATTTAGGACTATCCCATTGGAATTTGCCCAGTCAAGCCTTGCCCGTGCAGAGAGATGCTGCAGTAGGTTTTTATGGGGCTATCGTCAGCCGCGCAGGGCAGCAAAATGGATGCAGCTTCCATTGGAAAGGGGCGGGTGGTCGGTTCCCAACCTGCTGCTATATAGTTGGACAGCGCTGATTCAACATTTTGCTGTTCCGCTGTTTGGGGACAGAGCAAATCTCCCACCATGCCGTGCACCATCTATCTTTGAGATAAGTCTTCGACAGGCTGCCAAGGGGATATTAATGACAGTACTTGAACCTAGTTACTATAAAAAAAACAAATTCAAAGTTATTATCTCTATGTATTCAGTATGGAGGAAGGTTCGGCGCAGATGGTTAATTTCTAGTATTAATTTCTATACCCCCTTGTCAGCAGCCAGATTGCTTCCCTGTATTTTCCAAGATAACGTTACAATACGGTGGCGGGCACAAGGTATCAAGACAGTAGGGATCTGGCTTATGAGGGAAGCTTGGCTACCTTTTCTTTTTTAAAAGACAAGTTTACATTAGATACTCACGAATTCTTTAAATATCTACAGGTTCGAAGCTATTTCGGTAAACTTCTGCACAACACTCCAACTTTATTTTGCAGGATTACACCTATGGATTTAATTTTGAAAAATTCACGAATTGGGCCAATTTATAGAAATCTACTGTCAGCTTTACCTGACGATATATTGATATATTTAAAACTAAATGGGAAGCCAAGCTCTGTAAGCCTGATATTGATATTGTCCAAGCTTTAGAACTTTCTAGCAAAGTTTTAATTTCGGGGAGCCTTCGCTCGCAAAGTTACATGGCCCTATACGATCTCTATTATACCCCAGCCAAAATTTGTAAATGGGGAGGCAGGGGGGGCCACATCTGCCCTAGATGTGGTTTAATAGCAGCTAATGGTGTTCACATGTTCTTCACTTGCCCCAAACTGGCCCAGTTTCTCCAAGATGTACAAACATTTATTAATATAAGCCTTAAAATTCCCTTGGTTTTGTCAGCAGAATTAGTGATTTTGGTGTGTGAGACCGATAAATCAATGGACAGAGCGAGTCATATTACTGCTTTAATATTCATTGCAATGTCGCAAATAAGACTATGTATTACATCGGAATGGATAAGCTCTGCCGCCCCAACTTTCGTGAACTGGAGAGCAAGGATTTTAGCCCTCCATAATTTGGAGTCAGCGGTGTTTATGAGGGGGGGCAGGAGAAGACGGGAAAAGGGCACACAAATATGGGCCCCATTCACACAATGGATGGAAAGCTAAATCCTATAACAATTGGGCTGTGTTAAGCCATTTCCTAAGTCTACTATTGTTATTATTTATATTATTTGTAGTAATTGTATGATTTTTTTGTGTGGCAGCCAGATCCATGGGCTCGTTTTATTCTCAGTCTGGTTAGGTATGTCTAGATGACATATAGGAAATGATGGCTGTAATAGATGTAACAGATGTCAAAGTTAATGTCAAGCAAAAAAAAATGCTATGTGTTATGTTTTTTGTCTCCAAGCTGAAATAAATTAAAAAAAACAAAAAAAAAAACAGAATAACCTAAAAGGAAAATGTTGCCAACTTTATACTTTGCCCACCTTAAAATTATTGTGTGCTCTATGTGTTTTATGTGGAAGATGGGAAAGCTTACCTGCTGTACTCATCTAATGCTGACATATTGCATAGCTTTTACCCTTTAAGGTAGTTTATTGGGTTAATGCATGTGATGTAAGTACACAGGTGCAGCTTGCGGATCACCAGTTTGAAGTGGGCTCAGCAATTCACCATTGTCTGACTGATAAAATACATACTTTTGAGCTTTTAATAGTAATACATAATACTTACAGTAGCAATATGCACAAGACTGACTAGCAATACCTAACTATTAGTGTTAGCAGAGGAGACATTAGACAGGGGTGTAATGTAGGCCCCTGCAGTCCCTGCTGTGCAGGGGGTCCGAAGCCCATCAGAAGGTCCCCAACCCTTTGGGTGGTGCTAACCAGCCCAAGGCCAATGAATGTCTGTGAGATATGGATCTGTGAGATATGGGAGACTCCAGGGCCCCCTCATCACATTATGCAGGTGGCACAATCCTGGTGTACTTTACTTGCCTAGACCAGTGTGCCCTGTGAGGCCCAGGCGAGCATTGAAGGGAGCGAGGTCTACTGGGGGATTCTGGTGATAGGATCCCTGTAGTGAGGTTTGAGGAAATGGATATTGCACCCATCGGGTTGTTACCAGTGTGCAGGGGAAAGTTTGCCATCCCCGTATGCCAGGTGACGGCTGCTGTGAAGTGAGCCATGAATGTTGCTGCACCGAACAGATCATCATCCATTTGCAGGTTGTAAGTCATCAACCCCGTATGCCTGGTGGAGTAGCAATGAAGTTCTCTACCGTGCCGATCAGGTCATAGCCGTGTGCAGCTAAGTCGGCGATGCGTATGCCAGGTGGTACTGCCATGAAGATTGCTGCTGTGCCGATCAGGCCGTAGCCCATGTACACAGAAAGAACGGTGATCCCTCTTGCTAGGGCAGCCACCACCACAAAGTAAGGAGAGTGGTCTGATCAAGACCATCAGACGAGAAAGAAGGCCTCCATGGTGAACCGAGCAGGTCCAAGCCATGACTGAGGACCAGGAGCAGCACTTACCTGTATCCCCCCCTACTAAGAGTCAAGTGCTAAAACGGTCCCTGGAGCAGTTGCTCAGGGTCCATAGTATTTTCTGGCCCCAGGACATAAAAGACCTCAACCCCAACGGTTAGACCCAGTAGTTCCTGCTAGCCTGTGGCCCTCTGGTCTGGGTTCTGACAATTGGTGGCAAGTGGTTGGACAATTAATTTTTAGGATCCTTGGATAAGGTGTACATTGGCCATTTCCAATATAGCCAGTAGAACAATAAATCCAGTTTTTACACAGAAAGTGAACACACATAGACAATGGAAAACATAGCATTGGGAAAATATCTCAGCAGCCTGTCTATAGATCAGATGAAGGATTTATGTAGGGACAGATGGTGGAGTGTTCCCAGGAATAGGAATAGAGAGTTTCTTGCTAAATTCATTAGGCACCTATTTGAGATACTGAGCGAAAGTGATGAGGCTGAAGTTGACTCTGGGGAGGGAATATTGGTTTGCATAATACTGCATTGGTTGCAAAGCAGCAGGTCGCAAATTGCAACCAGCATTTCACGGCTAGTGATCTGGACCAATGCCCATTTACGAAGTGGGACTTAAAACGTTTTCGAATTTTTCACTTCCAGACTTTCACAGGGACTAAAGCACTGGGTGTATCCAACCTGCACTCCATCGAGGTTAGCTTAAATTTGCACCTTGGGGCCAGTCTACTTCTACCATTGACTTACTATGGGTGTTTTACTTTTCTTGGCGTTTTTTCCATTTAAATCCTTAAACTTTCATATCTCTGGTTTCTCTTATTGGATTTTTGTTGTTTTATAGTCATTTTGCTTATTAAATTTGCATCTGTTTTGATAAATTGGAGAGGGATTTTTATTGCGTTGTGTCTTTAAATCTTTAACTGCTTTGGTACTTAAAAATGGTTACATATTTTCTCCAAGTTAAGCGTGTCTGCTCTATGCCATAGCTACCAGGGATTGAGCTCAGGTTTAAATTACTAAAACATTTGACTAGACCTAACAGGTTAGTGACATTATTTATGGAGGACTATCATTCAACGCAAATAATATTTCACTTTCATACAGCTGTATTCTGATAAGCGTGGTAGATTGTCATCAGAAAACACATGTTTTTTGATTCTTAGAGCCGGGCCAAGAATTCAACTGTCTATAGCCCTTGGCATTAAGGACTTTGTAAAGATTCCAATCCGAGGCAGATGCCAGTTGGAGTACAACCACCTCCTAAGCCACTGAGCAGTATTTGTGTGAAATGTGTTTCAGGCAATGATCAATCCTATGAGACATTAAAGGGATAGGTAGTGGAATCCAAACCCTCCTTGAAAGATAGCAGAAAAGTAGCTGTAACATTTACAAAAAAGTGTGAACAAAAAAACATTCTCCAACATATTAGCAGGATAACTGTATTGTATCCCCACTCTCATTTTCTATGTACTAAGCTAATCAGAGCACCAAAAAGAAAGCCTGGTTTGAATTTTAGAGATACTTTACACATGCATACCTGTTTGAAGAAGGCTTTATGTTCAATATAATAGCAGAGGCTACTATTCTTGTTTCTGATGGCATCTGGGCTAATAGTTGAAAGTGAAGGCTGAATTCCGCCCATTAGCCTTCAGCAAAAGTAGGTGATGTGATTTTGCATGTCCTGTCTCATCTGGGTCGCATGGCGTGAAGTTCCTCTCTTACCTTTCATACCCTGTTTTTAATTTTTATTTCACTATTTAGTCATTGTTGTGATTTAGAATAAACAATTAGCAGAAATTGGCCTGGTGCCATTTTATTTAATTTTATTCTGCAATAGTGTGTTTTTTGAACAGAAATAATAAATGACAAACATACTTATTAGCTTTCTATGAAACTTTGTTCACAAATCAATAACAATTACTTAGTCCAGAAGAGTGGACTCTTATTACATACTGTGACTGTATCTTGACTTGATTATCATGTTATAGGAAAAAAGACATAAATAAATGGGCATTCTTTATTAATCACTTGCATTCGCAACAAATGCTTGCAAATCAGGACACATACTTTTGAAGTCTACTTGATACTGATTGAAAAGATCAGCCAGGGCACATATGTAGATATTAAACAGCAAGCAAGAGCGATATGATCACTGGAGAAAGTACAAGTTGTAAACGCAATGGACCCAATGCTACAAAGCAGATGCAGACATACCCAACCAGCACACCTGCCTTTCCACCACTATTATATGGTTGACTGTGTTGTAGACCACAGAGAGGTTGACGAGAATAAGGTTTATTTCCTCTGTACATGGAAAGAAGAATTGTGTTTCTAGGCTGATTCAGTGCCCAGAAGTGCTTAAAACCAGACTATTGTGAGGGAGAATCTTGTTTAGCCTCAACATACTCTCATCTTGTCACTATCCTTCCATGATCTTTATGGAAAAAGGGAGATTTGAGACTGGGCAGTAGTTTAACTGAATCTCAAGTCCAGCAACAGTGTTTTAGAAGGGAGTTAAGATGACATGCTACTGAGAATCTAATATGACTCTGGAGAGGATGAAGAAATCTATCATGTTTGCTGTGTCAGCTGTGAGGCATGTGAGGAATTATTAACCTCTTCAGTGCCCATGACGAGATAGTCTCATCATGGAGCACGGTTGCGCTGTGCCCATGACGAGACTATCTCGTCATGAACCCCGCCCGCTAATGCAACTCCCGGCACAGGGCGGGGAAAGGGCGGGGCACTGAAGGGGTTAAAAGCAGGAGGTTGAGCAGTGGTCCACAGGGAGGTTTGATGATGTTATCTTGGCAGACAGAATGAATTATCAACCTGGTGTTCTCAGATAGTTTGAATGAGAAGGCAGATTGTAGGTGTTGTGTTGTACTGGGTGGGTATGGGAAGTGGCTTGCAAAGTTTGGCAATTTGGATATGAACGACTCAGGTAGGTCAGGTAGGTCTGTTATTTGGATGCACGTCTGTTGTCTTTCTGGTTATCAGGACTGGTCCCTCTGTAGTAGATAGGAGAGACTTCCTGAAATCGGTTGGTTTGTTCAAGTTGTGTTTAGAAAAGTACAGCTTCTGGCTGTCCTAATTGTTCTGTGATATCTGCTCTGGTGTATTTGTATCTCATTATGTCGTTGTTGATCTTGTCCTTGTACCATAACAGTTCCAAGTTCTCGTTAACATTATTTAGTTGGGACAATTCCTCGCTAACCCACTTATTAGATGCTTTGATACCTTGCTGTGGCTTTTTACAGTTTGACCGAGCCAGGATGTCTAGTTCACATGAAGTGTTATGATTGAGGTTTTCAAGGAAGATTTCAAGATCCACTAATGTGTTCGGGTCAGCCAATGTCCCGGATTCAAAAGAGGTCTGAATATCTAATCTAGTGTTTTGGTCCATATTGTAAGGGTTACCTCAGCATATCACAGAAGAGAGCAAAGTACATAAAATGCACTTATTTAGACCCTATAGCTAACTATGAAGGACCAGTGGAATTTCAGGAGAGGGTCTCTGCGCATGACCAGAGGAATTTACAGAGGCAACAGGACTCTAATCATGTTGCTGACATGAAGCACAGCAATATGGAGGAGGTTTAATTCAGAAAGAATGCAACCAGCATTTCTTCCTAAATTCGGAGTGCTTGGGCAGATGAAAGCAGCGCTGGAGATTCTGTATGGAAACCCGAAATAGCCCAGGAGGGCATTTTCAGAGAGGACTTTCTCCTTCCTCAACCATTGCAGCAGAAATGCACGTTGTCTTCTATGGCCCTTGAAAGGATTGTTCAGCGGTTGTGCAGAAAGGTATCACCTGGAAAAAACTTCCAGTAGAGTTCGATTGTCTTCATGGATCCTAAAGTAAAATGAAAATTATACATTGGTGCCTTCCATAAGGATCTTTACCACAATTTAGAGATTCTCCAGTGTGTTGGGTACTTCAGTTCTTCCATCTCATTTCTTTGTGTAACTACTTTCATGAAATGTATTCAATACAAATTACAAACATTTTAAATAAGCGTCAATATTATGTATGAAAAGCCATGTTCAACTACAAAGGTAAATATAGTGTTAATATAATTTACATAGACATAGCACTATGCTCAAGATAAACACAATATGTTACCATAAGAGGGGAGAGCCAGAAGGGGCTAAAAGGCTTCATGAAACATAGTAAAATTGTCTTACATCTGCTTGGCCTATTTAATGAAATTATCAGTACCTAGGAAGGTGGTATACTATACACTCAGGGGAGGAAAATTAAATGCTACTAGTGGGCCTGCAGCACTTATTGTGCCACCCATGTAAGAAGCCACATAAAACAAATCTAAGGCATTCCATTGCAGCCTGTGTGCAGTTTTAAACTGGCAATTTGACTTGGCAAAAAAACCCTTTTGCCAAGCCTAAAACTCTCTTTTTGAAAAAAAAATATGTTACCCTTAAGGTAGGCTCTAAACAACCCACATGACAACGCGCATTGTATTAAAAAAATTGGTCATGTACTTATAAATGTTAAATGTCTTAGTAGTGGAAAACTCACAAACTCATTTTTCACTACCTCTCCCATAGCATAACATTTGTTGATAACCTTTGTTTGGGAGCAGGTACAAATGTCATGTTTGATGTCTAAGTGATTGCAATTTAAAATCCTCTTTAATAGTAAAGTTGAATTTTAAGTCACAATTCTGAAAATGCCACTATTCAAAAGTTACAATAATAAGATATCTCAAGGAAGAGTGAGGGTCTATGGGATATATTTAAAGACTCAAACAGTTTACAATCCCCAAATCCACATATCATCATACAATAAAAACTGTGAGTCAAATACTGTGTTTAACCTCAACGCTACTACAAAATGAGTGCTCAATCAAATCAGACTGCTGACGTGTATATATCAACAAGTGTATACATACATATGAAAAAGGATTCCCATCACCCACTCAATGTGGCTCGCTTCATCATCTGGGAACCCGGAACTATACCAGAGAACCATCCTCTACTTGCATTATGTAGATACTGGTTCAGTGTATGTCCCAGACGAATATAACAGTGTATTATTTATTTAATGAAGGAGACAAACAATAGTAATGGTTCAAGGTGATGTTTGCAGTGCAAATAATAAAGAAAAGTGCAATTTAAAATTGACTAACAAGGCACAGAAGTAGTTTAATAAAGTGCTACCTTGATGCCAAAAGATAAAAACAGTGCTCAAACAGTTTAAACAAATAACTGTGTTGGAAAACTGGTCTACATGTTTCAGCTAGCAGATAATTTCTATCCAAGCTTTCGTCAGGACCAAAAAGCTACTGCAAAAGTTAAGTGTTTGTTATGTGAATCTAACAAAAATCGATAACTATACAACCTGAACCTTGTTGTTTAGTCCAGGAAGAACTATAGACAGTGGTTCTAGATGGTTTACCTACAAAAACGAGAGCAGGACAAACTCAGAAGGAAAGCAAAACCACATATGTATAGTGTCATGAAAAGGTCAAAATCATGCATAAAGATCAAGTGTATTAATTATACGAGTACTGTATATGTAACTCGACAGCTCTAAGTCTGTCACAACAAAAAGTGAAAAGATTTTGGGCACTTACCAGATTCGTTCTGGGTGTGCACCTCGTCTCACCTGGCAACTGCTCAGGTTAGGAGGCACCGCTCTAGGATATAATAACTGCAACATATTACATAACCTTAGAAATGGTTCGTTCAATGTCATACACTTTATTTGTATAGCGCATATTAAAAGCCATTGAGAGGGGGTCCACAGGAGCCCTTATATTGAAAAACAATGCTAATGTGCTTGCCACCCGAGATACTAATGAATGCCAAAAATACCTGGACGAGCTTGGCAAGAATCTGTAGTAGTTTATCAGGACCAAAAGCGTGATAGTTATACTTTTAGTCACGTGCACGACGAGGATTTTACAAAGTCTGAAAGCTGTTGTTAACAGCATAAATGAAGCATGCAAGACGTCGAGCAGTTGCCAGGTGAGGCGAGGTGCACACCCAGAACGAATCGGGTAAGTGCCCAAAATCTTTTCACTTTTTGTTGTGACAGACTTAGAGCTGTCGAGTTACATATACAGTACTCGTATAATTGATACACTTGATCTTTATGCATGATTTTGACCTTTTCATGACACTATACATATGTGGTTTTGCTTTCCTTCTGAGTTTGTCCTGCTCTCGTTTTTGTAGGTAAACCATCTAGAACCACTGTCTATAGTTCTTCCTGGACTAAACAACAAGGTTCAGGTTGTATAGTTATCGATTTTTGTTAGATTCACATAACAAACACTTAACTTTTGCAGTAGCTTTTTGGTCCTGACGAAAGCTTGGATAGAAATTATCCGCTAGCTGAAATATGTAGACCAGTTTTCCAACACAGTTATTTGTTTAAACTGTTTGCGCACTGTTTTTATCTTTTGGCATCAAGGTAGCACTTTATTAAACTACTTCTGTGCCTTGTTAGTCAATTTTAAATTGCACTTTTCTTCATTATTTGCACTGCAAACATCACCTTGAACCATTACTATTGTTTGTCTCCTTCATCAAATAAATAATACACTGTTATATACGTCTGGGACATACACTGAACCAGTATCTACATAATGCAAGTAGATGGTTCTCTGGTATAGTTCCGGGTTCCCAGATGATGAAGCGAGCCACTTTGAGTGGGTGATGGGAATCCTTTTTCATATGTATGTATACACTGGCACCAGTTAAACAATTAGGACCCTCAGGCTCACTTACAGTTAATTTCTAGACCTGTGGAGGACTCTCAGAGGACTGGCCTGCTGCACCAAGAGGTTTTCCCTGCTGCCTGAAGACTGCCCTGTGCCCTCAGAAGACTGCCCTACTGCTTGAGGCCTGCTTTTCTGCTTGATCCCAGGACTAAAAAGTGACTCCAAGGGCTAGTTGGCTGGCCTCCTGATTAGAACCTTAAGGAAAGAAAAAGCTATAACCATCGTTAACCTGCACCTGGACCTAGCCTGAGTGAGCACTAACACTCAAAATGGTACACCTCCAGCCTGGACCTTTGGAAGTGGTGATAAATGTGCCCAGATAGTCCAAATCCAAAACTTGGACAAAAAGTGCTCTGAGAACTCAGTGAAGACCGGGACCTACCTAATCCATCCAAGGTGCACCACCGGTTGGCCTGACTTCATGATAGCTCCCCCTATGTTCCTTTCCACAGCAGCAAATCCTGTTCAGTGTCTCCTCGCAGAAAGGGTATCAGGTCTCGTTGGGCCCTCTGTGGCTACATACAGCCTGTAGCTTCTTCCTACTGGGGATTTTCATAAAAGAGACTAAGGGCCTTATTACGAGAATGGCTGTCTGTCAATAGGTCTGCCACAACGGCGGTTCCAGGAGGGCCACCAAGCTTGTGGTGAGCCCGCCCGCCGGGTTATGACTTTAATCCAGGGTGGGCGGTACTGCCGCGGTACTGCCGCGGTCTCACAGAGGCAGCTGTGTTAGGCTCATTGGAGAGCCTTAGCAGCAGACCGCCACCGTGAGAGTGCCTGCAGCATGTTCCTGCATGGTGTGGCATGCACCATGTTGTGCATGCCACACCGTGCAGGAACAAGAGTACAATTACAGAGGGGTATAACATGTGCTTCACTGCATGCACCCCCAGGCACCAATTTGGCAGGGGCCCTATTAGGTCCCTCTTACCTGCATTTCCGCCACCCTTTCCATGGCCAGCTCCCTGCCATGAACTGGGCGGTCGATATGCAAGTTGAAATATGCTTGGGAGTGCTGCATCAGCACCGCTGAGCATATTTAGGCCCCTTTCTGCTCTGCCATTTCCGTGGAATCCAGGATCCCAGCAGAGACAGCAGTCATGTGGCAGTCCCACTGCCACCATCATAATGCGGCGGGCAGACCCTCTGTGGTTAGTGGTGGTCGGACTGCCACCATGAGTCCGTTGGTCCCAGGACCGCCATACTTACAATGAGGTCCTAAGTCCAAAACATGGAAATCTTCACTGTGCCACAGCCAGATGTCTTGACCCTCTGAGGTTAAACCTCTTTAACTTCCCAGACATTCTTCTTCAAAATTTCTTCTAAGAATGAAGGTGAGCGGAGACCAGGCTTAATCCACTCTCTCAACCTTGCATTGTCTGGCACAACTAGATGTCGGCGGTTTGGGCTTTGATCTTTAAGGCACTATTTTATACTTTAAAAATTTTTAATTAATAACTCCAGTTCTACTGATTGGATGTTTGTCGTTTTGGTGTCAAATTTTTTATTGAAATTTACCTTATTTTTCTTGTCTTGTATTTCACTTAATTACTGTTTAAGTGCTGCATAAATACTTTACACATTGCCTCTAAGTTAAGCCTGACAGCTTTTGTGCCAAGTTACCACAGGATTAAGCACAGGTTAATTTAGTGACTTTTTGTGGTTCACTCTGACAAGGATTGCGGCTGGTGCTTGAGTAGGATTTCACCTGCCTCAACTAATAACCCACAGACACCATCTTCCAGAAAATGAATTAATTGAGCCAAAAACGAGAGATGAGCCAGTGAGCTGATAATGAATTCAGAGGCCCAGCACAAACCCAACTGAAATCTTTTTGCTAACTTTGATCCTGTTCAAAATTCAGATCTGTGTTGTTTAAGATCCTCTGCTAAGAGACAAGAGCTTAACATGGTTGCTACAGCTAGAAGTATAGCATCGATAGGAAGATTCTGGTGTATATATAGTCATGTTTTAAACAGATTGGAAGATGAACTAATGTATGTTCATGATGGGGTATAACTGTAATTGATCCCAGTGCTGATGGAGTAGGAGAAGTTCTTTGTCTTGACAGCTCATGTTACAGTGGTTCCCAGTTGTGTATGGTCTTTCAGTGGGGTACCTGACTTTCCAATGGAACACCTGTGCATCAGTAGAACCTGTTTATGACTATTCAGCATCAAAACAAGGCTGCAGTCCATTCATAGGCACTTCCAGCCAAACACAACAAGCACCTTCATAGAATGAGCATCCTATCTTTCCTTTTGCTTCACTACAGGCAGGGGCTCAGAGACTCAAAACACTATAAGAGAGCAACTCTTGGCATGATGGTTGACAATGAAATGCTTCCCATATAGGATACACATCACATGTCGATCCAAGCACAACTAAAATGTTGTGCCCTAATTATCATATATCAACGCAAAACACATTACAAAACACAATACAAAACAATACCTTTGACAGATTTGTGGTTCAAACACAGGATATTATAGCCTTTGTTTTCACCCACTCGTTGTCAGTCTTGAAAAACCAACCATCGATGTGGCAAGCTGAAAGGGCCAGGAGCGAAAGTCAGAATTTGTAAAAGTTTATGCCCAACATATATTAGGCAGTGACAGCAGTGCTTAATTTCTAAATAATGAGTGCCGGTGGTCAAAGCATTGTTCAGAAGTCCGGGTGGCCAGTACTATTAATTGTCAGCACGCCGAATAACAATGCTGCACAGTCCTCAACCCACCTGAGGCCTCCTTCATCTGCTGCCAGAAGCTTCCTGCCCCTTCATCTCACTTTTGCAGGTTCCTGATCCTCCCTTTGTGACACGTTTCCTCTCTTCCTCCTTTCCCAGCTTTGTTTTTCCCTCTCTCGCCTGTGGTCACCGTCAGAAGCAAACAAAAAGTGTCAGTCACCAAAACCGAGTGCTGTTGGCCCCCTCCGGCAACCACAGTTTCAAATTAAGCACTGCAGCTACAGCCTCTAAAGGCAAGTCCCAATGAAACTTTTGAAATCATTCATCCATTTGTCTAAGAAGGGTATTTTTAACATGAGCTGGAGCACTGAAAACAACTTTATTGCAGCAGCCACATTCATTTTAGGCTCACGAAAACAAATCTATTTGTAGGGTGGGAAAGGGCATGATGCAATTTATATGAAGTCGGTGAAGACATCTAAGGAAACCCATTCACCACAGTACTACTGTCACACCAGCATAGTTTTCTGTCACTTAATAGATGCACGAGCTAAAAAGTCAGGATTTTGCAATACCTTAGATTTGCTCCAAATGATTTGTAGCAAACTATTTGAGAAAAAACATTAATAATCTTCATTAAAATGGCCAGCGATAGAGAAGCATAACTTGCAGCTAAAAGAAGTTTGGCTGCTTAGAGATAAATCTTTTGATACATGCCTCTGATGTTGATTGGTAGGATGCTTTCATTATGCCCAGTTGCTATAACGGCAGACTGCATGGCTATTATGAAAAGAAGATGTGAACGGGTGCAGCCTTGTCTTATCCGAGAAGGAGTTGTAAAAGGGCATTGGGGATGACATTGGTGTATTAGACGTGTACAAAGCCTTTCGACTACAAGAATGTAGGCTTGAATCCCATCTGAACAAAAGCCTTTGCAATTAGCAGAAAGAGCAATCATAGTTTTTTTTGCAGCTTTATATGCTCGCCCAGAAGTATTGGAGCAATTTTCATGAGCACCACATTACATTCTATACATAATATATATATTATCTACTGGCGGTCACCAGTAGATAGTTATAGTTAGGACCGTGTTTCCATAGGAAATCTGAAAATTCTATTTTGAATAACTTTGGCGCCGGTTGACGGATCCTCGTGAAATTTTCAAAACTAATGGGGCGCTCTGCTCAGCTCCTACCCTGGAAGTCTCTGGCTGATTCATCAAGCGGGGGCTGAGAAAAAAGGGGTTCCCAAAACGCGTTTTCCCCATGCATTTTCCCATAGGACCTTTAGTCCAAGGTACAGCCCGAACGGCTGAACAGAATTACTTGAAATTTGACAAAGAGGTAGTCCTCAGGTCAGGGATGTGCCTTTTGCATATATGGTGTCAATCTGTTCAGTAGTTCCTGAGAAAATTGCAGTTAAAAGTACATAAATATCTATATGCGCGCACCGTGCGCGCACGGTGCCGTGCACGAGCATAATTCTGATTGGTGGTTACATGTCAGTCAACATTCGAATCGGTCGAAATCAGGAAGTGTTGTCCGCTATTTTGTGTGTGACAGTGAAAAAGAAAGGTGGAGAACGTGAAAAGGGGGCAGGGTACAGAGTTCGCGAGGTGCGCGCACGGCGGAAAAGAAATCATAAAAAAAATAGAATTAAAAATCAAATTTAAGTGTTTAGATGTTAGGTGGCTCTAAAAAGAGCCGTTGTGTTAAGTGAGGAACAGAGGAACAAAAAAATGACAAAAATTATAGGGTGCCGCATGTGTGCTGCTGTATCTTGCTCTCTATTAGGGGAATGCTGGTGTCCCCATAAGAGAGAAGAGCATTGCACGCATTGCACCGTATATGCACCCTCTTAAACAGAGGGTGTATATTCAGAGGAACAGAAGCAGGTGAAGCTGCCGCCGCTGATGAAGTGCTCGGCTGAGCTGCCGATGATGTGCTCGGCTGAGCTGCTGCGGATGTGCTCGGCTGAGCTGCTGGAGGGTTTTCTCTAGCAGCTCGAGCATAAGCCACAGGATGTACATCTCTAACGTGCCTGATCATAGTGAAGATACTAAAAGAGTATTTCTTTTTAGGATTCACCTTCTTCTGCCCCTCTGGAAAATTGAAAAATTGCCATATAAAATAGTTTTTCTGTTTCCTCTGTCTCTGTCGCACAAGGGTCTCCTGCTCACTCCCAGAAGATGACTGCTGCTCTGCCATTCTCAAGTACTGGAGTACTGGAAAAGCTGCTAAGCTCCTTCTCCCAGGGAATCAGAAGTAATAATGAGGGGAGTGGGTGTGGTGTTGGAAGTTTCTGGAACTGAAACTACTATAAACCAATGAAAAGTGTTGTTTCTTAATCACATGACCTGAAACTACTATAAACCAATGAAAAGTGTTGTTTCTAAATCACATCACAGCACGGAGCACGCACACATGCGTGTACGGAGCACACACGCATGAGTGTACGGAGCACGTGCGCATGCGCGCATACGCGCATACGCGCGTACGGAGCACGTGCGCATGCGCGTACGGAGCACGCACGACGTACGCATGCGCACGTGGAGCACGTACGCATGCGCACACGGAGCACGTATGCATGCATGCACCATGCGCGCACCGTGCATGGTGCGCGCACGGTGCGCACACGGTGCGCACACGTTGCGCACACGGTCAAAAACACTTAAATAAAAAAAATTACAAAAGTGTTTATAAGTTTATAGAAGATATTAGCTATGCTGTTCAACTCTATCCAAATAAAAAAAAACTGAGCCATTCAATATTACAGGATAAAGTTAATCTATAACTATATATACAGGTAGCTTATTGTAAAATAAATATTTAAAAAATATTATAATACATTCATGAATTAGCATTTAAAAAACCTTGCAAATTCACTTAAAAAACCATAGGTTTCACACACGTTATAGTTAGGAATTAGCATTTAAAAAACCTTGCAAATTCACTAAAAAAAACATAGGTTTCACACACGTTATAGTTAGGAATTAGCATTTAAAAAACCTTGCAAATTCACTGAAAAAACCATAGGTTTCACACACGTTATAGTTAGGAATTAGCATTTAAAAAACCTTGCAAATTCAATGAAAAAACCATAGGTTTCACACATGTTATAGTTAGCTGGACATTTCACTCGTACAAAACCATTGAAATTCCCCCGTTATAGTTAGTTCAGCTAACTATAACTCGCGCGCCCGCAATCCACTGCTGATGACGTCACATATTACATCACTCATGACATGGTCAGTGACATCACTGATGACATCTCAAATGACATCATTGATGACATCACTGATGGCGTCATCCATGTGATAAATTACCACATCTTCTCACACCCTAATATAACCTTTGATACACCGACTCAAAATTTAAGAGTTGCATTCTCAAAACCATACATACTGCAATACCAATAACTACATACCCACTTATTAACTCTTAGGTCTACATACACCTCCACTCATTCACCTGTACAGTCACTCATACTTACAGTCACTCCATACAAAACTATCATATGCATTTATACACCTATATAGACACTCACACACTACCAATCATCCATAGAGGTACTCTCACACCTACTCATGCAAATAATCACACTCCCATTTACTCACCTATGCGGTTATACACACTCAAGTTCACTTACTCATAAAAATAGTACCACATTCTTACGCTCTTATAGAATCATTGATACAAGCACACACTCATGCATACAGTCACTCTCACAATCACACACTCTCACATCTACCCACTTATATACTCTTACACGCATATATACTGCCTTTTACATATGTAGTTAGTCACAAATGTACCACTGAGATATACATTCAATCCCTAACACACCCATACATACACTCACTCAACCATACAGTCCATCACAGATGCACTCTTAAAACCATGCACACATAGAATCACCCACTCACACATGTATGCACAGAGTCACACACACCCTACCCACACAAACACTCAGGAACCCATACAGATACTGAGACAAGCAATCAATAACTCATATAGACACTCATATAGCTATTCACAAAACCATGCAGCCACTTATACACCAACATACAGACACATACAGACATTTACACAGTTTAGTCACTAGTCTGCAGTAAGATACATTTAATGACTCACTTATAGAGTCAGTTACGCACCACAGAAAATCATCCATTTACACACTTGTACACCCACTCATTCTTCAACAGGTCCCTATATTAAACATATTAAAATTGTTCAGAAACACATACTCAATGGATGATGTCATCAGTGATGTCATTTGAGATGTCATGAGTGATGTCATGAGTGATGTCACTGACCATGTCATGAGTGATGTAATATGTGACATCATCAGCAGTGGATTGCGGGCGCGCGAGTTATAGTTAGCGGAACTAACTATAACGGGGGAATTTCAATGGTTTTGTACGAGTGAAATGTCCAGCTAACTATAACATGTGTGAAACCTATGGTTTTTTCATTGAATTTGCAAGGTTTTTTAAATGCTAATTCCTAACTATAACGTGTGTGAAACCTATGGTTTTTTCAGTGAATATATATATACACACACACACACATACATATATATTTCAAAATCTCTAACTCCTTTAAACACGAAAGAGCTGGCACTTGGGGTACATTCTACAAATCTCCTTGTTTATTTCCCAGAGGTGGGCCCAACAACACATTTCGGCTTCCTCTGAAGCCTTGGTCACAATGTGTCACCATTTTGTAAATCCATTAAACACACCCAATGTGCATAGACATAGAAGACATACTATCTACTCCCTCACGCTCTATCTTTGACCATTAATACTCAGTTTCAAATTCATAGATCAGAGATGAACTGTTGCAACATGATCTTAACACTAAGTCTAATAATAATACATTTCAACAATTTCTTGTCCGAATACAACTAGGAATGCAAATCCTAAGCTGCAATCAACTGAAATCACATTTAGCCCCAGTGGGCCTAGTGAAACAAAATGTAAGTCAAACTTTTATAATCAGTATATCTAAATTGCTCTTCCAAGTATGAATAATCAAAATAAAACAGTACTTTCCACTTTTTATCTATAGACAAAATACAGCATCATCATGCATCACCAAATCATTGTCAGTATCAATCAATTTCAATACTCTAAAGGCGAGGGAGGTATAAAATGACAAATGTAAAAACTCCTAAAAGTTTTTTGATTACAATGTATTCAAAAGGCATCCTATGCTAAAGAGAAACACCTAGCAGTTTTTTCCAAAGCATATTATAGATCACTAGTGTCGCTGATGTTGTAGGATGGTCTATTTAGGAGCTGCTCTCCACCTAAACTTGCAAACTGATGAATGATGCAAAAAGAAGATTAAGATCATTGTCATTTAGGTTCTCTATGAAATCCGTGGCTGATGTCCTGTCGCCACGCCATATAACGAACAAATCGTCAATATAACGCGACCACAGGATCACATTATTGGACATTTCAGTGGCAAATTTTGTTGTCAGCACCTGCTCCTCCCAACAGCCCATATGCAAATTTGCATAGCTGGGTGTGAATCAGGTGCCCATGGCTGTCTCCCTGATCTGTTGGTACAACTCAGATCCAATCATAAAGATGTTGTTATATAAGCACCATTTCAACATGCTGAATAGCATCTCTTTATGCTTACATAATGTTATTGGCTGTGAGCTCAGAAAATATTGTGCAGCCTTCAACCCATCATGGTGCAAAATACTTGTATATAGAGAGGTCACATCTAGTTTGATCATGATGTAATCTTCCTGCCACCCTATGTCATATATCTTTTAAAAAAAAGTCTCCAGTGTCCTTTGTGTACGATTGTAGCCTTTTCACTGGGACTTGGAGAAAGTAGTCCAAATACTTACAGGTTTTTTCGAAAAGGCTCCCTATGGCCAAAATAATTGACTGGCCAAGAGGTGCCTCAATGTTTTTATGCACTTTCGGTATCAGGTAGAGAACCGGTGTAATGGTATTCTCTACTTTGAGGAATTTAAACTCTGCTTGCGAAATGAGGCCCGATGCTCTCAAATGATTTAAATCAGAGTGGAAACTAGTGGTTATCTTCTGTAAGGTATTTTTATCAACTCTTGTATAACACAGGTGGTCATTGAGCTGGCTTAATGCCTCCTCCTGGTACATGGCAAGCAGCCAGAGGACAACATTGCCCCCCTTGTCCGCTTGTCTCACCACTATATTAGGACGGGATTGTAACTTTTTAACCAGACTCATATCATTTCTTTTGGATTGGTCAGATTTTTCTTCTACCTCAAAATGTGTGTAGAGTTTCTTGAGGTCCTGAACTACCAGACCAGTAACTGTGTCAATGGAGTCTTTTGGTACCATGGGCAGGAAAATTGACCTAGGTTTGAATGGAGTTAACGGTCTACCATACACATACAAATCCTGCTCCCTGGCCAAGACATCTTCCGTTAGTTCAGTTACACCATCCCTGGATAAACTATCCAGGTCCTGTAATAAAACCAAATCTGAAACTTTCAAACCTCCACCACCAGTTGATCTCTCTTGCTGCAACAGTCCTGTTCTCTTGTTGTTTGCATAAAATGTAGCCAACCTTAATTTGCGTGTAAATCTAAAACAATCAATTCTTGTTTGGACATAGTCCTTATTTTCCGACCCACAAAAAGATAATCCACATAAAGAATACTATTTTCTCCAGTATTTAATGTCAGATCGGTTAGATTTATTACATTACAATCAGGAATGTCCAACATCATTTGGTCTTCTTCTGTACTCCCTTGTTGGACATTTGCCCTTCCTGACCGCCTATTTTTCCTCTACCTCTTCAGCCTCCTCAATACGTTCTTTCCTGGCTTGCCAATGGTCTGAGGTTTATATTTCTGCGAAAAACTACGTGGGTCAGACAGGTCAGTCCCTTGGATGCGTGCACTTTTTACTTGAAACAAAGAGTTTCTGAACTTAATTTTATATATTTTTTCTCAAAATATATGCAAACTCCATATATGATTATTCCTTGAATTTATTCATTCATTGTTTGAATCTTCAATAAACGATTTCATTAGTTCATCAATTTCTCATAACTTCATCAAAAACGTCATTTTCATCACACACAATGCATTTCGGGTCATTGATCGACCGTTCATCAGGGGTCTACAAGATAAATACAGGAAAACCAAATGAGCCAGTCTCCAAAAAAATAACAAATAAAACAATGTAAGCGACTTCAATCATTACAAATCAAGTGTCTTGTGTGCATTTCATTTTCGCAGTATTCCAATAAGTTTTGACATAAATGAAACCAACATTAATTTCAACATATGCGCACTGATTGTTCCAACGTATTGGTTTAACCTCAGGTTACATGAAAAAATAGACCATTTCAACATATACACGGAGGTCTCGCAAGTGGCGTTATAGATAGAATATTGGGTACAGTCTTCACGACTGAACGTGCCACTTGAACCCAGTGCGCTTTGACATTTGGCATGTATATGTTGAAATGGTCTATGTAATGAGTGAAGTCGTTCACATATTTTTTTTTTTGACTGGTTCATTTGATTTTCCTGTATTTATCTTATAGACCCCTGATGAAGGGTCGACCAATGACCCGAAATGCATTGGGGGTGTATATCGTGAACAAGGAAACAAGTTTTTCCGAAACGCGTAGAGTTGTATATTGCCTAAAATAAAACTCTGCCTTAAAGCACTTGGGAACCGTGAAGCGTTGTTTATTCCTGACGAAGAACTACAATGGAATGTTTGGATATTTGGGTTTCGCTAACCCGTCACGGCCCGCCATCATCAAGTGGCTCGAGTTGAAGCGATTCTGTGTTTGGTATATTATCTACTGGCGGTCGCCAGTAGATAGTTATAGTTAGGACCGTGTTTCCATAGGAAATCTCAAAATTCTATTTTGAATAACTTTGGCGCCGGTTGACGAATCCTCGCGAATTTTTCAAAACTAATGGGGCGCTTCGCTCAGCTCCTACCCTGAAAGTCTCGGGGTGATTTGTCAAGCGGGGGCCGAGAAAAAAGGGGGGTCCCAAAACGCGTTTTCCCTATGCATTTTCCCATAGGACCTTTAGTTGAAGGTACAGCCCGAACGGCTGAACAGAATTACTTGAAATTTGGCAAAGAGGTAGTACTCAGGTCAGGCATGTGCCTTTTGGATATATGGTGTCAATCTGTTCAGTAGTTCCTGAGAAAATTGCAGTTAAAAGCACATACATATCTATAGCGACGCACCGTCCGCGCACCGTACGCGCACGGTGCGCGCACCCTAATGTGCGCGAGCGTAATTCTGATTGGTGGATTCATGACAGTCAACATTGGAATCGGTCGAAATCAGGAAGTGTCGGCCGCCATTTTGTGTGTTGTGTGTGTGACAGGGAAAAAGAAAGGTGGAGAACGTGAAAAGGGGGCAGGGTAGAGAGTTCCTGACCCCCTAGCCTTTGTCAGGGGGTCCCTGAAGGACTCCGAAGGGTGAAAAAAACATTTTATTTTTTTTCAAAAAATCGCGGGGTGCGCGCACGGTGTGCGCACCCCCCAGCGGCCATTTTGAGTTTTAGAGGCAGAAGAGAGCTAAAAACACAAGTGGAGAACGTGAAAAGGGGGCAGGGTAGAGAGTCCCTGACCCCCTAGGCCTTCTCAGGGGGACCACGAAAGACCTCTTAGGTCTAAAAAAAAAATTAAAAAAAAAATATATATTGCGGGGTGCGCGTACGGTGCGCGTACGGTGGCAAAAAAAACATAAGAGAATAGATTAAAAAATCAAGTTTAAGTGTTTAGATGTTGGTTGGCTCTAAAAAGAGCCGTTGTGTTCATTGAGTGTTTTTTTGTACCTACAAGTAAGTACCGATGCAGAGTCTAAAGTTCAAGAGGAAGACTCTGTTGCCTTCATCTGTGAAATGAACACCGTCTCCTCTATAAATGCCTTGCATATTGTAACGCAAGTTGTTGTGGTATATAGAACCCATACCATAGTCTCTGAGGAAAGCAGAAGCAGACTTATTGACGTGCTTTCTTGCTTTGTCAATCTGCGGACAATATTGGTTGGACCAGTTCCACTTTTGCCTTTAGCATATATTAGAATATACAAAGGTAGTTTGTAGAAAAAGTGACATCACTTGCACAAAGGTGTCCTTAACAAGCATTTCCAGACTTACCCCAGTTAAAGTGCCTAGGTAATTTCCACCACAGTGCACAATTATAAGGTCAGGCTGTGGGAGATGTAGAAAGGATTTCACCAAAGGCATTAATTGGTGCCACTTTAACCCTCTCTGACCAATCATTTAATGTCTACATTTGGCAAAGCAAGGTCTTTGAAAATACCTCTTTTTTTCTGCATACTTTTCACTCCAGAAGACATAGCTATGACCTACAATCCACACTGTGAACATCTTTCAAGGAGATCTGGATGCACTCAGAAGGTGTCTTTCAGTAGAATGGCAATATGAAAAGAAAGATAGTTGTAAAATGGAGGCTTACATACTTTTTTTTAATAAAAAGAGCTCATTGGCTGTTTCAGATCATTCTACACAAAAAACTAGGCTGTATGTTTAAATTTTTAAAAGCATGTTTTGTATTGGTTCAGAAAAATGTGTTCCCACAGAACATTACTTTGGATTTGCTGTTAGGTTTGAAAAGTCAAGCACTCTTGCTCTTTGGATTAGAAACATTTTGTGCTGAACTTCTGACCTCTCTGCTCACACCAGTGTTCCATGACCTGTTGCTATGGTAGGAGGCAGAAGTCATGTTGGGGGTAGGGATCATTTGGAAAGTGTTGAAATTTGCAACCAATAGAAATGTGTGTTTCCATTTGAATAAATGTGGTAAGCACTGTGATTTGAAGTTAACATGTATATGTGTGAAATAAGAGAGGGAAACCTTGCCATTTACTGGTTCTGCTGAGAGGTGTACAGTTCAGAGATTCTGGCTCTGATAATCTGCTGTGTGAGTGCCACATTTATTTCTCAACTAACTACTTTTAAAGGTGAGTTATGAATTTGAGAGGGGATGTATGTGGTGAATTTTGATATAAAAAATGTAAATGAGATTCTTGTTTTAAAGTTGTGTTTTACATTTTATGTTTTGGAAGATATTTAACTGCCTTGAACTTGTCAGATATTATGGAGTATGTCTTCACCATAAGTAAAGGTGTACTGGTATCACCCAGGAATATTGTTTTCTGCCTAGAATCACACCATGAGTCTGTGTGTACAAAGGAATTGTTGTCAAGAGATTTAATTCGTGGTGGTCTGGTTCTGTAAGACTTGCATTCGTGGGAAAGGGGCAGCTTGTTTTGTTGAAGTGTGATGGCTAGCATTCAGCACAAATCAATATTTCACAAATGAGAGGGAAATGTTAACACATTTTCAAACAACAGGGTAGATTTTCCTTCCACTCCTGCAATGGGTGAGGTAGTTCCTATGTGTTACAAACTGCAATTAAAACTTATCACACATGTACTCTTACATACATCTCTGCAGTCTTCATGCAGTTGTGCAAGCGTCCATGCAGATCTCTCTTGCACCTGACAATACACAGTCTCCAGAAGCACGCTCTTATCACACAGGCAGTAGCTTCTCCTGCACTCCCATGCTAAGTATTCAGCACTGTGTGGTATTTTAGATAGTAGTGTGTAACGCTACCACATTCAACATCACCAAGGCTCATTTCCTTTGCTCTAGTCTAATCACTCACCCAGGTTCCACATACTCATGCTCTCAAGTAGCTGTTAGGACTTGTGCTCTTTTCTGCCTCTCTAAACTATAAGGAAAATGTGTCAGGCTCTTACAGTAATTATCACTTGCAAAACCACAGCAGTAAATGTGCTTTGAAATTGCCAATGAAAAATCGTTTTCTGCCTAGAATCACACCATGAGTGTGTGTGCACACAGGAATTGTTGTCAGAGATGTAATTCCTGTTGGTCTGGTTCTGTAAGACTTGCATTCGCAGGAGAGGGGCAGCTTGTTTTCTTGAACTGTGATGGCTAGCATTCAGCACTAATCAATATCTCACAAAAGAGAGGCAAATGCTAACACATTTGAAAACAACGTGGTAGATTTTCCTTCCACTCCTGCCATGGGTGAGGTAGATCCTACATGTTCAAAACTGCAATTAACCCTTACCCCATATGTACTCTTACATACATCTGTGCAGTCTTCATGCAGTTGTGCAAGCGTCCATGCAGATCTCTCTTGCACCTGACAATACACAGTCTCCAGAAGCACGCTCTTAGCACACAGGCAATTGCTTCTCCTGCACTCCCATGCTAAGTATTCAGCACTATGTGCTATTTCAGATAGTAGTGTGTAACGCTACCACATTCAACATCACCAAGGCTCATTTCCTTTGTTCTAGTCTAATCACTCACCCAGGTTCCACATGCTCATGCTCTCAAGTAGCTGTTAGGACATGTGCTCTTTTCTGCCTCTCTAAACTATAAGGAAAATGTGTCAGGCTGCTACACTAATTATCACTTGCAAAACCACAGCGGTAAATGTGCTTTGAAAATTGCCAATGAAAAATCGTTTTCTGCCTAAAATCACACCATGAGTCTGTGTGCACACAGGAATTTGTTGTCAGAGATTTAATTCATGTTGGTCTGGTTCTGTAAGACTTGCATTCGTGGGAAAGGGGCAGCTTGTTTTATTGAACTGTGATGGTTAGCATTCAGCAGAAATCCCTATCTCACAAATGAGAGGCAAATGCTAACACATTTGAAAACAACAGGGTAGATTTTCCTTCCACTCCTGCCATGGGTGAGGTAGATCCTACATGTTCAAAACTGCAATTAACCCATACCCCACATGTACTCTTACATACATATGTGCAGTCTTCATGCAGTTCTGCAAGCGTCCATGCAGATCTCTCTTGCACCTGACAATACACAGTCTCCAGAAGCACGCTCTTAGCACACAGGCAGTTGCTTCTTCTGCACTCCCATGCTAAGTATTGAGCACTGTGTGGTATTTCAGATTGTACTGTGTAACGCTACCACATTTAACATCACCAAGGCTCATTTCCTTTGCTCTAGTCTAATCACTCACCCAGGTTCCACATGCTCATGCTCTCAAGTAGCTGTTAGGACATGTGCTCTTTTCTGCCTCTCTAAACTATAAGGAAAATGTGTCAGGCTCTTACAGTAATTATCACTTGCAAAACCACAGAGGTAAATGTGCTATGAAATTGCCAATGAAAAATCGTTTTCTGCCTAGAATCACACCATGAGTCTGTGTGCACACAGGAATTTGTTGTCAGAGATTTAATTCATGTTGGTCTGGTTCTGTAAGACTTGCATTCGCAGGAAAGGGGCAGCTTGTTTTCTTGAACTGTGATGGTTAGCATTCAGCAGAAACCACTATCTCGCAAATGAGAGGCAAATGCTAACACATTTGAATACAACAGGGTAGATTTTCCTTCCACTCCTACCATGGGTGAGGTAGATCCTACATGTTCAAAACTGCAAGTAACCGTTACCCCATATGTACTCTTACATACATCTGTGCAGTCTTCATGCAGTTGTGCAAGCGTCCATGCAGATCTCTCTTGCACCTGACAATACACAGTCTCCAGAAACACGCTCTTAGCACACAGGCAGACGCTTCTCCTGCACTCCCATGCTAAGTACACAGCACTGTGTGGTATTTCAGATAGTAGTGTATAACGCTACCACATTCAACATCACCAAGGCTCATTTCCTTTGCTCTAGTCTAATCACTCACCCAGGTTCCACATGCTTATGCTCTCAAGTAGCTGTTAGGACATGTGCTCTTTTCTGCCTCTCTAAACTATAAGGAAAATGTGTCAGGCTGCTACACTAATTATCACTTGCAAAACCACAGCGGTAAATGTGCTTTGAAAATTGCCAATGAAAAATCGTTTTCTGCCTAGAATCACACCATGAGTCTGTGTGCACACAGGAATTTGTTGTCAGAGATTTGATTCATGTTGGTCTGGTTCTGTAAGACTTGCATTCGCAGGAAAGGGGCAGCTTGTTTTCTTGAACTGTGATGGCTAGCATTCAGCACAAATCAATATCTCACAAATGAGAAGTAAATGCTAACACATTTGAAAACAACAGGGTAGATTTTCCTTCCACTCCTGCCATGGGTGAGGTAGATCCTACATGTTCAAAACTGCAACTAACCCGTACCCCACATGTACTCTTACATACATCTGTGCAGTCTTCATGCAGTTCTGCAAGCGTCCATGCAGATCTCTCTTGCACCTGACAATACACAGTCTCCAGAAGCACGCTCTTAGCACACAGGCAGTTGCTTCTCCTGCACTCCCATGCTAAGTATTCAGCACTGTGTGGTATTTCAGATTGTACTGTGTAATGCTACCACATTCAACATCACCAAGGCTCATTCCCTTTGCTCCAGTCTAATCGCTCACCCAGGTTCCACATGCTCATGCTCTCAAGTAGCTGTTAGGACATATGCTCTTTTCTGCCTCTCTAAACTATAAGGAAAATGTGTCAGGCTCTTACAGTAATTATCACTTGCAAAACAACAGCGGTAAATGTGCTTTGAAAATTGCCAATGAAAAATCGTTTTCTGCCTAGAATCACACCATGAGTCTGTGTGCACACAGGAATTTGTTGTCAGAGATTTAATTCATGTTGGTCTGGTTCTGTAAGACTTGCATTCGCAGGAAAGGGGCAGCTTGTTTTCTTGAACTGTGATGGCTAGCATTCAGCACAAATCAATATCTCACAAATGAGAAGTAAATGCTAACACATTTGAAAACAACAGGGTAGATTTTCCTTACACTCCTGCCATGGGTGAGGTAGATCCTACGTGTTCAAAACTCCAATTAACCCTTACCCCACATGTACTCTTACATACAACTCTGCAGTCTTCATGCAGTTGTGCAAGCGTCCATGCAGATCTCTCTTGCACCTGACAATACACAGTCTCCAGAAGCACGCTCTTAGCACACAGGCAGTTGCTTCTCCTGCACTCCCATGCTAAGTATTCAGCACTGTGTGGTATTTCAGATAGTAGTGTGTAACGCTACCACATTCAACATCACCAAGGCTCATTTCCTTTGCTCTAGTCTAATCACTCACCCAGGTTCCACATGCTCATGCTCTCAAGTAGCTGTTAGGACTTGTGCTCTTTTCTGCTTCTCTAAACTATAAGGAAAATGTGTCAGGCTCTTACAGTAATTATCACTTGCAAAACCACAGCAGTAAATGTGCTTTGAAATTGCAAATGAAAAATCGTTTTCTGCCTAGAATCACACCATGAGTCTGTGTGCACACAGGAATTGTTGCAGAGATTTAATTTGTGTTGGTCTGGTTCCGTAAGACTTGCATTCGCAGGAAAGGGGCAGCTTGTTTTCTTGAACTGTGATGGCTAGCATTCAGCACAAATCAATATCTCACAAAAGAGAGGCAAATGCTAACACATTTGAAAATAACAGGGTAGATTTTCCTTCCACTCCTGCAATGGGTGAGGTAGTTCCTACATGTTCAAAACTGCAATTAACCCTTAGCACAGGTGATCTTACATACATCTATGCAGTCTTCATGCAGTTGTGCAAGCGTCCATGCAGATCTCTCTTGCACCTGACAATACACAGTCTCCAGAAACAAACTCTTAGCACACAGGCAGCCGCTTCTCCTGCACTCCCATGCTAAGTATACAGCACTGTGTGGTATTTCAGATAGTAGTGTGTAACGCTACGACATTCAACATCACCAAGGCTCATTTCCTTTGCTCTAGTCTAATCACTCAACCAGGTTCCACATGCTCGTGCTCTCAAGTAGCTGTTAGGACATGTGCTCTTTTCTGCCTCTCTAAACTATAAGGAAAATGTGTCAGGCTCTTACAGTAATTATCACTTGCTCAACCACAGTAGTAAATGTGCTTTGAAATTGCCAATCAAATATTGTTTTCTGCCTAGAATCACACCATGAGTCTGTGTGCACACAGGAATTGTTGTCAGAGATTTAATTTGTGTAGCTTTTATTGTGTAAGACGTGCAGTCGTAGGAAAGGGATAGCTCATATGATATGTTTTGAAAAGCTCATAAAAAATATAGCAATATATATAAATTACATAAAGGTATTTTTTTTTAGTTTCTTTCAGGTATTGCTGAACAAGACTGAAATAAATTAAAGATGCCTATAAAATCAAGAAAGAGAAAAGAACAGCAACAACATCTATATTTGAAGACAACTGGACAACAAAAATTAGTTGAAGAACCTCATGTTGCAAAAAAGAAAAAGCCTTCTGGTAAGCAGACTAAGGATTTTAAAAAAAATATCCTCAAGCAAAGAAAAAATGTAAAAAATATATCCACTGGAAATAGTGTTTCAAGTAGAAAACAAGAAGAAAATCGACAGAATATACTAAATGCTAATGTACAAACAGAAGTAAGAAAGAATGACTTAAAAAGAAAAATAGATTTTAAAAACATTTGTAGAAAAATGTTTCAGAGAAGAGTGATGTTCAGTTTGCTAAAGGATGTGAAAAAATATAGGAAGCAAGCCAAATTTTATAAGAAAAAGAAACATATTGAAACAATTGTTGCAAAGGCTTTGAAGTTAAAAAGGAAACTATTCATTTTAATTTTGAACAGGATCCGCACATTAGATAAATTATTGAATGTAATGAAGTCAAAAAGCAAAAGAAAAAGAGAAGTGAAAAAAAAACTTTTGTAAAGTGCTCTTAGGAGAATGGAAGCATAGTTCCAGTACTGAACCATTTTTTAATGAAGAGAGTTATCTTCAAAGTAATAGTTTGCTGCATGCAGTTGACACCAGTGGTCGAGCATATGAAGTTAAGGATGGTTGTGTAATGGAAAAGGAGAAAATGGTTCCAAGAAATGAGGAAGAAGTGTTAGCTGATGAGGTTATGGGGAGACGTCCTAAAGCCCCAGTGTACACTTGGAATTGTAGTAGTATTTGTACTGTACGACAGGAATCTATTGATAAATTTCGTGACTTTCTAAGAGAATATAGTAAAAAAAAGTGTTAAACCGAAGATTAAGGTGCTTCAAAAACTAGATCCATGCAGAGTTAGAGAGAATACTGGTTTGCAAGGACATTCTCTGGCTTGTCTTTCTAGGAAAGTTTGTCAAAATGTTTTTCGCCATTTTAGGATGCTGGCAGTTCATCATACTGAAATGAACAAGTTTGTGAGAAGATTGTATTTTGCTAAAAGTCCAGCACTAAAGTTACATGAGTTGAATAGTGCTCTGTTCCGTGGATCTATAAAAGATGTCAAGAAGGTTTGTGAGGATATTGAGTTTTGTTACTTTGGTCCAGAGCAAGAAAGTGCAGGAAATGACACAGTTATTGAAGAAAATGTGGAAGAGAATGTAGAACCCACTGTTAGTAAAACATTTGAAGATCAAATGACAAAATGTATTATCATCTCTAATGAAAGACCAAATATTACTTGTATTTGTTGCCGGAGAAGCCATTATAAAAATCAAACAAGGAATGTTGATCTCTATAAAAAAAGTGAAAAACAAAATAATTATGAGTGGAAGGATTTTGCTACATATTTGTTTCTGGAAAATGGTTTTGATTTGGGTGAAGATCAGCGTATTTGTAAATACTGTTATAACAAGTTAGAAGAAAATAAAATGCCAGCTAGAGCTGTACATAATAATTTAGAATTGGTTGATATTCCTCCAGAACTTAGTGATTTAAATACGTATGAGTCTATACTCATTCAATGTGTCCATCCATTTCAGACTATAGTTCGCATGGAGCCCAAAACAGGCAAATTACCTCCTACAGATTTACAAAGAGGTTTAAAAGGAAAAGTTGTCTATTTGCCATTAGATTTGAAAAAAAATATTGAAACAATTGAGGCAGATAGTTTGGAAACTGAACCATTAGTTATTCTGGTTTATGGTGTACCTACAAAGAATAAGAAAATTTGGCAGGAGCTGGTGGATGTACGAAAAGTACAAAGAGCAAATTTATATTTGAAAAGAAATAATAAATGGTATGAATCAATTTATATGGATGAAGATGACGAAGATTTACTAGCAGACACAGGAATCCCAACTGGGCAAATTGAAAAAGTGGATAAGTCAAAAGAAGAAGAAATTTATGAACATTTCAGCATACATCCTCTTCATTCTAAAGAAGTTATGGGAAACACTATTGATCTCTTTCAGATGAAAAAAGCAAAAGGAACTCCTGTGAGTGTATGGGAGGAGAGCTTGGAAGCTCGTTGTTTTCCCCAGCTGTTTCCTACAGGAAAAGGAGGACGATATGATGAACGTCCAGTACAGATTCCTGCTTCTGAGTATCGGACTACAAGATTATATGCAGAAGATCCAAGATTTTGTCAAAGTATTCCTTATTTGTTCCATCTTTTATTTGAAAGTGGCTTATCAGCACTATCTTATGCAGTAAATCACATTTTGAAAACTGGAGTACATCTACATAATGTGTCTGCAAAGGATTTTCTGAACAAAGTGCAACAGCGAGATGATCATTTGGAATCTCAATTGATTAATCTAATGGCTTGTCAGCGTGAGACTAATGAATATTGGTACCGACGCCATGGAGAATTGAAATGTATATTATGGAATTTAGGAACTCCTACATGGTTCCTTACCCTAAGCTGTGCAGACTACGCTTGAGATGATTTACTGGATTATCTTCGAGAGGCAAATTCAAATATTGAAAACATCCAATACAAGACAGCAGGAGAGTTGTGCTCATTGGATCCGGTTAATATTTGCAGATATTTCAATCATAGATTTGAGGCTATGATGTCCTTCATCTGCAATAAAAAATATCCACCTCTTGGAGAAGTTGTGGATTTCTTTTGGAGAAAAGAGTACCAAGCAAGAGGTGCTCCTCATATTCATATGCTGTTGTGGATCAAGGATGCCCCAAAATTTGGAACAGATTCTGATGATGCAGTTTTATCTTTTATTGAAGGATATGCAACATGTGCTATACCTAAAAGCACAGAAGAAAAAAATTTAAAAGAGCAAGTTTTACGTTTCCAAAGTCATCGGTGTGGAAAATACTGTCGACGACAGTACAAGAGTAAAGATAAATTCTACACAAAATGTCGATTTGGATTTCCACGACCTGTTCTTTCAAAAGGAAGAGTAAACAGTTTTATGTCAGCTGTGCGACATACTATTACAAGAAAATCGCCTAAGAATACCTACAACCTAAGAAGAAAAGAAGAGTCAAAATATATAAATGACTACAACCCAGTCATTTTATCCATGTGGAATGCTAACATGGATATTCAGTATGTAGCTGACAATTCTATTGCTGTTGCTCTGTATGTCACATCTTACATCACTAAATCTGAGAAAACGGAATTGAAAGAAATGTGGGAAGAGATTTCTCGCGAGAAGACTGTCAGTAAAAAGCTATACAGTTTCAGTTTAAAGATGTTATCGCATCGAGAAATTGGCTCTTATGAATGCTCAGATAGGTTATCATCTGCAAGTCTGTACTCCAAATCCAGAAGAATAATTTGGGTAAGTTTAGGCCTTGCAGGAATGCGAAATCGGGTACTGAAATCTATTCGAGAAATTCAATATTTAGCAGAGTCCGAACATGAAAGTACAGACATTTTAAGAACAAACATGTTGGACACATATTACCCAAAGAGAAGTCATCATCTTGAGAACATGTGTCTCTATGAAGTGCTGCAAAACTACATTTATAAACGGAATGCCACAGAAGACATCAACAATGGAAAATATAAAGTCATTGGTGAGGAAGGATGTTTGGTAAAATAAACAAAAGGAAGTTTGATTAATCACAGAAAGCTGAGTTGTGACACTACTGACAAGAAGGAATTTTACCACTTAGCACTTTTACAGTTGTTTAAAACATGGCGCTCAGAGGATGAATTACTTGGACAATTTCAAAGCTATGAAGATTCCTTTAATGCATGCAAAGATACCATAGAATGCAGTACTTTCACAACTTATGTACAAATGTTAAATGAAGAAATTGAACAAGAAGCAACAGTTGCAGCTGAAGTAGCTAGAGACAGTTCTCAAGACAGTCAAAGTTCTGGGCCGCTCAGTCAAGATCCCCTAGGACAACCAATCCTAGAAAATGAAGCTGCAATAGCCATGACTGAAGTGGAAACAGCTATGAATCAAGCTCAGGAAGATTTAATAAACTTACCAAATTTGGAACAACAACTGAATGATGAACAACAACAAATTTATGAGGAAGTCACAAAACAAATTGATCATGGATTACTACATGAAAATAAAGAGTGCACATGCACATCATTTGAACCAATCAGAATGTATGTGAGTGGACAAGCTGGAACTGGAAAAAGTTTCTTGATTAAAGTAATTAGAAGCTACCTACAGAAAAAAACTGATTCAACTTTGTCTTGTGTTGTTACTGTTCTAACTGGGTTAGCAGCATATAACATAAAAGGAATTACCCTCCATCGTTTGCTAATGTTACCAGTAGAGCATGAGAACAAAATACAATACCACAAGCTAACAGGAGAAGCATGTTTTGAAGTTTCAAGAGTATTGAAAAAAATGAAAGTTCTCATTATTGATGAGGTAAGCATGGTATCAAACTTAATGCTTGCCTTTGTGCATTTAAGAATGCAGCAAATTCTGAAGACAAACTATGACGTGCTATTTGGAGGAAAAAATGTTATAGTTTTTGGGGATCTACTGCAGCTCACTCCAGTTAAAGGACAACCAGTATTTCATACTCTTACACATGAAGACACGAAAAAGTCGTTAGGAAGTATAGGTAATGTGAATATTCGGACATACTTTGAGTACAAAGAACTCATTACCAATATGCGGCAAGCAAATAATGATGATTATGCAAGTATTCTCAAAGATATCAGAATTGGACTACTCACAGAACATGGCAGAAAAGCTTTACAGAGTCGATTGCTATGTAATTTGTTTCCAACAAAACAAATAGTTCCAGAGAAAATATACAAGAAAATTGCTGGAAAAAATACTGTAATCTGCTTAATGCCAACACTACATGAATGCTCTATACTGAATCAAGAACTTTTGAAATTGGAAAATGAAGAGATTGTAAAACTGGAAGCTGTGGATAAAATACAGCATGCAGGAATAACTATTATATTGACAAGTAAATTGACAACTAAATTGGATTCTCTAGAGAAAAACATATCGAAAACAGTTGGTTTAGAAAAGAATCTTTATGTATGTATGCACTGTCGAGTAATTTTAAGACGTAATTTGGATGTAGAAAAAGGTTTAGGGAATGGAGCTATGGGTAAAGTTGTGGGTTTTGTTAATTACCAGAAAAAAGATGGAATTGAATTTGTAAAAATAAAATTTTATCAGATTGAAGAGGTTAAAGACATTAGTCGTTGTTCAGTTAGTTTCTTGCTTGTGAAAGACTTATATGTACGTAGGAAGCAGTTTCCGTTTTGTCTAGTATATGCTGTAACTATTCACAAATCTCAAGGATTAACTGTAGATAGTGCTTTTGTAAACATTGGATCTACTGTGTTTAAAGAAGGTATGGCATATGTTGCTTTGTCACGCGTGAAAAAAATATCTGGTTTATTCATGATAGACATTGATGAGTCAAAAGTTAGTGCTGATGCAAACTGTGTAAAGGAATATAATAGATTAAGAAGAAGCTATGCTCCTCATTTAGGTCAGTATCCTGTGTTTGAAAAACGTGTTGTTTGTCGGAAAATGATAAAACTAAAATAGAAAGTGCTTCTGATGTTAGAAATCTTTTAGATGTATGTTCAGGATGTACACAGTTTACTCAAAATGTCCAGCAAGATGCACAGGAATTCTTAATGTATATGCTTATGGTACTGGAAGATGAAGGGGTAGAAATAGAAAATATGTTTGGTCTCTCTTATGAATGGGAACCTAGTTGTGAAAACTGTTTGAACACATGCAACTCTAATGTTGATTCTGAAAGGTTCATATATTTAACATTACCAGAGAGTAAATCAGTGACTTTTAGTAAATTAGTTAAAGATGAAAATCACAACATGGAATGTTCTCAATGTAAATCAGACATGTTATCAACATTATTTTTAAAGAAATATGGACAGTATGTAATTTTAATGATGCAACGTTGTAGAGCTGATGGAACAAAATTGGACACTTTAATAAAGAAGTTTACAGGAAATCAATTATCAATATCAGGAAAAACTTTTGTTGCAGTTGCAATAATTTTCCATGATGGACTTTCTATAACTTCTGGTCATTACACAGTTTATCTAAAATGTGAAAGAGGCTGGACACTGTGTAATGATTCTCAATTGATTTTCAAGCAACGTTTGCCTGCAGAATTACCAAATTCCTACTTAATGTTTCTAAAACCAAAATTTTAGATACAAATTGCAGTATCTGAAGAAACCATTATTTCGATTTTATAGGATTAACATTGGATATTTCACCAAAAAAGAATTTTAAAATTACCATTTGGCCTCATGGAAAGGTAAAAATTTCTATTGTGGACTTCTTTGTCAGATATTATTTTGGTGTATGAGCTTAAGCAACAAGATTTACAGACGTTATTTATTGGAAATAGTTATTGTTCTTACATGATATTTTTAATATATATGTTACATTTCTATCAAGGTATGTTTTACTGAGAAGAGATTCAGGGCTTTTTTTAAACAATCTTTCAGATTGTTAATTTTTTTGCCCGCTGTTAAGTGATGAATGCAATTGATTTCACAATTTGCAGTGAAATTCAATATATTCTGAAAACAGCAAAAAAAGGGCAAAAAATTACTTTGTTAAATATGAAAATATGTGTACTGTATTCTAAACTGTATTGTTAAATATTAATACTTTTTTCTTTTTTTCAGATCGAGAAAGAAAATTTAGGAAATGTAATCCTTTTTTCTAGCAATTAAAAAAAACTATTTATTTATAATTAAGTTATTTTGTTGGTCAGGTAAGTTTGAAATATCTGTATTTCTCACCCCTTCACTTTCATGCTCCCTTTTCTTCACTTCTCCTCACTCTGCTTTTCTCATTCCCCTTCTCTCTGTCTTCTTCCTTTACTGCTCTTTCGTAACTCCCTCACTCCTTCTATACTACTCCCCTAGGTTTACTGCCTCCATCACTACTTTTTCAACCATGTATCTCTCCCTGTCTCCATGTGTCTCAGTCATTCTAACTGCCTTACTCCTTCTCAGTTCCTTGCTCTCTGTCTCTGTTTCTGTCTCTCTCCCTTTGTCTGTCTTACCCTTAATTTCCTTAACATCTCTGGGGCAGATTAACAAGGCCTCTGCGCCACCACTACGTCACTTTTCATAACGTACTGGTGGCGCAGGGAGCTCCTCCATATTTACAAGGAGAGGAAAAGCCATCCTGCGTGACTTTTCTTCTCCACATAAATACAGCCACTTCACACGCAGCACTGTGCGTTGAAGGGGCGTTCCATGGGTGTTGTTGTGGGTGTTCCCACGCAACACACAAAGAACTAGACACATCTCCAGGTTTACGAGAAATCGTAACTCTGGAGATGTGTGTGAATGCTACACCACCCTAGAGGTGGTGTTGCGAGGCACAACGAGGAGAAATGTTTTTATTTCTCCTCGTTTTTTCCTCTTTTAGTGCGTCCTCCATTCTAAAGCACGCATTGAAAGAGGAAAAAGCCTCTTGTGATTGTTTTTGTGCAGGAAGGTGTCCCTTCCTGCACAAGAACAATCTCCCCACCACGCAGGCATCCTTGTACCATGGTGCAAGGGAGCCTGCGCCAGCGCATGGCTGCAGTTTGTACGCCGGCGCAGGGGAAGCATAGAGATGCGACAAAAAAATCGTTAAAAAATAGAATTAAAAAAAAAGTTTAAGTGTTTGGATGTTGGTTGACTCTTAAAAGAGCCATTGTGTTAATTGAGTGTTTTTTGGTACCCATAAGTAAGTATCGATGCAGAGTCTAAAGATCAAGAGGAAGACTCTGTTCCCTTCATCTGTGAAATGTACTCTTGCTCTTTGGATTAGAAACATTATGTGCTGAACTTCTGACATCTCTGCACACACAAGTGTTACATGATCTAATGTTATGCTAGCAGGCAGAAGTCATGTTGGGGGTAGAAATCATTTAGAAAGGGATAAAATATGCAAAAAAAAGAAATGTGTGTTTCCATTTAAAAGAAAGGAGGAGAACGTGAAAAGGGGGCAGGGTACAGAGTTCCTGACCCCCTACCTTTTGACAGGAGGTCCCTGAAGGACCATGAAGGGTGAAAAAAAAAAATATTTAAAAAAATCGAGAGGTGCGCGCACCGTGCGCGCATGGTGTGCGCACGGCGGGGGATAAAAAAAAAAAAAATGACAAAAAAATAAAAGTGTTTAGATGTTAGGTGGCTCTAAAAAGAGCCGTTGTGTTAATTGAGGGACAGAGGAAGGAAAGAATGGCAAAAATTATAGGGTGCCGCACGTGTGCTGCTGTATCTTGATGTCTATTAGTGGAATGCTGGTCTCCCCCAAAGCAAGAAGAGCATTACACGTATTGCACCTTATATGCACCCTCTTAAACAGAGGGTGTATATCCAGAGGAGCTGAAGAAGGTGAAGCTGCCGCCGCAGATGAAGTGCTCGGCTGAGCTGCCGATGATGTACTCGGCTGAGCTGCTGCAGATGTGCTCGGCTGAGCTGCTGGAGGGTTTTCTCTAGCAGGCGGAGCATAAGCCACAGGATGTACATCCCTAACGTGCCTGATCATAGTGAAGATACTAAAAGAGTACTTCTTTTTAGGATCTCCTCTTGATAAGACACGATCACAAAGAGTGCAGGTGACTTTGGGAGCATTCACTTTCTTCTGCCCCTCTGGAAATCTAAAAAATTGCCAAATAAAAGAGTCTTTTTGTTTCCTCTGTCTCTGTCTCACAAGGGTCTCCTGCTCACTCCCAGAAGATGGCTGCTGCTCTGCCATTGTATCACAAAAACAGTTCAGCTCCTTCTCCCAGGGAATCAGAAGAAATAATGAGGGGAGTGGGTGTGGTGTTGGAAGTTTCTGGAACTGAAACTACTATAAACCAATGAAAAGTGTTGTTTCTTGATCACATGACTTACCGTGCGCGCACGGTACGCTTACGGTGCGCGCACGGTACAAGCACGCATGCACGTACGTAAGACGCGCGCATGCTCGTACGGAGCATGCGCGTACGACGCACGCGCGTATGGAGCACGCGCGCACGCACGAAAGGAGCACGCGCGCATGCGCGTACGGAGCACATGCGTACGCATCACGTACGAAGTTTAGAGGTTTATAGAAGATATTAACTATGCTGTTCAACTATATCTAAAATAAAAAATAAAAAGCTGAGCCATTCCATATTGCAGGATATAGTAAATCTATAATTATATACATAGGTAGCATATTGTAAAATAAATAAATAAAAAATATAAAAATACATTCATAAATTAGCATTTAAAAAACCTTGCAAATTCACTTAAAAAACCATAGGTTTCACACACGTTATAGTTAGGAATTAGCATTTAAAAAACCTTGCAAATTCACTGAAAAAACCATAGGTTTCACACACGTTATAGTTAGGAATTAGCATTTAAAAAACCTTGCACATTCACTGAAAAAACCAGAGGTTTCACACACGTTATAGTTAGGAATTAGCATTTAAAAAACCTTGCAAATTCACTGAAAAAACCATAGGTTTCACACACGCTATAGTTAGGAATTAGCATTTAAAAAACCTTGCAAATTCACTGAAAAAACCATAGGTTTCACACATGTTATAGTTAGCTGGACATTTCACTCGTACAAAACCATTGAAATTCCCCCGTTATAGTTAGTTCAGCTAACTATAACTCGCGCGCCCGCAATCCACTGCTGATGACGTCACATATTACATCACTCATGACATGGTCAGTGACATCACTCATGACATCACTGATGACATCTCAAATGACATCACTGATGACATCACTGATGACGTCATCCATGTGATAAGTTACCACATCTTCTCACACCCTAATGTAACCTTTGATACACCGACTCATAATTTAAGAGTTCCATTCTCAAAACCATACATACTGTAATACCAATAACTACATACCCACTTATTAACTTTTGTCCAATCCAATGCAAAAAGCCATCTGCATGAATACCAGCATCCCCCAAAAAGAAGGACTGCAAGTGGGAGACTTTGATCTAATGATGGAACTCAAAGACATGGATATGGACAATATAGAAACAATTGATATAAGAGCTGAAAAAATTGCACAAGAAGAAAATCTATCCATTACACAAGAAGCGCCCACAAAATTTAGACCAATCTCGCGCTTCATTCCCATAACAGCTAGGGATGGGATAGATGTGTTTTGTGACATTGTGACAAATGAATTGAAAAAATTGAGCACACAAGTGAACATGAGTGGAGGGAAAAATAAATACAGTACTGTTCAGCACAAAGACTATCAGGCTCTAATTAAAACATTGTCAGATGATGATAACTGTATTGTGAGAAATGCAGATAAGGGGGGCAATATAGTCCTCTGGGACAAACAAAAGTATCTAATAGAAGCCTATAAACAACTCAATAACAAAAAGTGCTACATTTGAGTGGTAGAAAGAGACTTAAAAGAGAGTAACAATAGTTACAATGCCAAGCTGAGAATTTGGTTTGAACAGGGTTTACTCAACCATGATGAATATAAATTTCTTTTAATCGATCATCCAATAACACCAGTCTTCTACCTAATCCCAAAAGTCCACAAAAATATCCTAGATCCCCCTGGGCGTCCAATCATCTCAGCAATAGGGAGTTCACTAGAGAATACATCAAAATATGTTGACACTTTTCGCAATCCATTAGTGCAATCTTTACCATCTTATATTCAAGATACTGAAGATTGTTTGAGAGGAATCTATGATATACCCTGGGAAGATGATTATCTACTCATAACCATTGATGTGTCAACATTATACACCAGCATTCACCATAAAGATGGCTTGATGGCTATCAAGCATTTTCTGGGATGAGACCAATAACATTGTGGGCACATACACAAATGATCCTCAGCATGGTTGAAAAATGTCTGACAAGTAATTATTTCCTCTTTAACGAGGAATTCTTTCAACAGATTTGCGGTACGGCAATGGGCACCTGCTTCGCCCCCAGTTATGGTAATTTGCATATGGGCTGGTGGGAGGAGCAGGTGGTCGGGTCGCAATACCACAAAGAATGGGAAGAGAATATCATGCATTGGAGCAGGTTCACAGATGACCTATTTTTAGTGTGGAAGGGCACTGAAGACCAAGCACAATCATTTATTAATGAACTCCAAAAGAATGACCTCAATTTAAGTTTTACGAGTGAAATCAGCCGGACTAGTGTCAACTTTTTAGATGTAACAGTGTTTATAGAGGATGGAAAAATAGAAACCAAACTATACAGGAAACCCACATCTAGTAATACGCTTCTGCATGCTAAAAGTTTCCACCCGGTAAACTTAAAGAGAAGCATCCCCTATGGGGAATGCCTAAGAACTAAACGCAATTGTAGCAGTGAAAAAGAAATGAAAAAAGAAATGAAAATCTTGGAAAAAAGGTTCAAAGATAGAGGGTATCCTGACAGTTGGGTTGAAGATGCCATGCGTAGAACAAATGAAAAGAAAAGAGAAGAAATTCTGTTTAGCAAAAAAGAGGTAAACAAAAAGAATGGAAAAGAAATGAATAAGGATTGTAGATCTATAACATCCTACAGCACACAGCATGAAAAACTAAGGAACATTTGCAATAAACACTGGCATTTGATAAATAATGATCCAATTTTAGGCAAATCTGTTACACGGAGACCCCAGATCACATTCCGTAGAGTGAAATCCTTTAAACAAGCCCTGGTGAAGAACACTTTGAGTAAGCCACAACAGAAGATCACATGGCTTACAAGACGCCGGGGGTTTGTAAAATGCCCCAAGTGTAAGGCTTGTACACATGGCGTGAATACAGAAAGGTAGAAATCTAAAGAAAATCAGAGGCAAATTCACCTGTAAAACAGATTATGCTGTCTACGTACTCCAGTGCCCTTGTGGCCTGCAATACGTGGGCAGCACAATCCTAGAGGTGCACAATAGAATTCTACAGCACCTCAGGGCTATAAAGAATGGTGACCGGACATATCCGGTCGCCAGACATTTTGAGAAATTCCACAGCAAAGATGTAAAAGGGTTAACTTACTTTGTGATTGATGCTGTGGCAAAAAACTCAAGAGGTGGGAACCGTGAACAAATTTGAGAAAATTGGAATCACGATACATTGTGGAATTGAATTCTAAACAACCGGATGGTCTGAACATATTTGTATACTCATTTAGTCTGAATATCGTGATATTCCACCTTTATCAGTTTTTATGTTGGGTTTTAATGTTGGGTTTAAAGATGATTTTAAGACTTGTAGAATACATTAAATTGTATCAATAATTGTGATATGCCCACTGGGGCAATAATGAAGAGCAGCAAAGAGAGGCGAAGTCTTGTTTACGTAAGCCCACTGGGGCTTTATTGAGAAACAAAGGAAATATTTAAAATATTTAAAATTATGTATAATATTTAATTATTATTGTATATATTTTTATTTAAAAAAAGCCCTTTTAAATGTATATTTTATAGAGTACATTTTACGCATGTTTTATTTAATATTGAAATGAAAATTAACTAAGGCGTTTTGTCCGTTGTCGCGTGCTGCACACACAAAATAGTACAATAACAAAAAACTATACGTCTGTTTTCTAATGCACTTTAATTGTAGTTTAGTCAAATCACGTGGGAAATAATGTAAAATGGCCGCTCGCTTCAATTTCAATTGTCAGTGAACAAGAGTGCGTTGCACTCGAAACGCGTTTGGCAAAGTGGCTGAATAAAAGGACTTAAAGGACCGCACATGGCTTTGTTTTTCTTCTAAGGACCTAGAAGGAATTGACAGAATTTAATAGGACCCGCTTCTGTGGGGTCCTCCCGTAACGAAGCGACTTCCGTTTTGGAGGAGGCAGTTTCTACACAGAAGACGTTTTTATATATATATATATATATATATTCACTGAAAAAACCATAGGTTTCATGGGTGTTATAGTTAGTTGGACATTTCACTCGTACAAAACCATAGAAATTCCTCCGTTATAGTTAGTTCTGCTAACTATAACTCGCGCCCCCGCAATGCACTGCTGATGACGTCACATATTACATCACTCATGACATAGTCAGTGACATCACTGATGACATCACTGATGACATCTCAAATGACATCACTGATGACATCACAGATGAAAACAGCCAGTGACTGTGTGTTTTGGTAAAGTTTACATATGTTTAATATATATAGGGAAATGTGTATTAAAGAATGAGTGGGTGTATAAGTGTCTGAATGGATGATTTAGTAGGTGCGTGACTGACTCTATAAGTGAGTGATTAAACGTATCTAACTGAATGCATGGGTTAGTGACTAAACTGTGTGAATGTCTGTATCCGTCTGCCTGTTGGTGTATAACCAGCTATATGGGTTTGTGAATAGCTACATGAGTGTCGATATGTGTTATTGATTGGTTGTCTGAGTATCTGTATGGGTGCCTGAGTGTTTATGTAGGTGGGGTGTGTGTAACTCTGTGCATAGATGTGTGAGTGGGTGATTTACTGGGTGCATGGTTTCAAGAGTGCATCTGTGATGGAATGTATGGTTGGGTGAGTTTGTGTATGGGTGTGTTAGTGAGTGAATATATATCTCAGTGGTACATGTGTGAGTAACTACATATGTGAAAGGCAGTATATATGTGTGTTGGAGTATATAAATGGCTATAAGTGAGTGTGTGATTCTGAGAGAGGATGTATGGATGACTGTGTGCTTGTATCAGTGATTGTATAAGAGCGTAAGAATGTGCTAGTATTTGTATGAGTGATTGAGCTGGTGTGTGTATAACTGTATAGGTGAGTAAATGGCAGTATGATTAATTATTTGCATGACTGACTAGGTGTGTGAATACCTTTATGGATGAGTAGTGGTGTGTGAGTGTTTATATAGGTGTATGAGTGCATATGATAGTCGTGTACTGAGTGACCATAAGTATGAGTGACTGTACGGGTGAATGAGTGGATGTGTGTGTAAACCTAAGAATCAGTGAGTGTGTATGTAGTTATTGCTGTTGGAGTGTCTATGGTTTTGCGAATGGCAGTCTGTAATTTAAAGTGGGTGTATCAAAGGTTATATTAGGGTGTGAAAAGATGCATCAATTTATCACATGGATGATGTCATCAGTGATGTCATTTGAGATGTCATTAGTGATTTTATCAGTCATGTCACTGACCATGTCATGAGTGATATAATATGTGACGTCATCAGCAGTGCATTGCGGGGGCGCGAGTTATAGTTAGCAGAACTAACTATAACGGAGAAATTTCTATGGTTTTGTATGAGTGAAATGTCCAACTAACTATAACACCCATGAAACCTATGGTTTTTTCAGTGAATTTCTAAGGTTTTTCAAATGCTAATTTCTAACTATAACGTGCCTGAAACCTATGGTTGTTTCAGTGAATTTCAAAGGTTTTTTAAATGCTAATTTCTAACTATAACATGCCTGAAACCTGTGGTTTTTTCAGTGAATTTCAAAGGTTTTTCAATTACTAGTTTCTAACTATGCCTACAGAGGTAGAAAATGTGAAGAAAGAAGAAAAAACGCACAGAAAGAAGCAAAAGAAATGCAGAAAGAAGCAACAGAATTCCAGAAAGACAAAGAAAAGTGCAGGAAGAAGCAAGATATGTGCAGAAAGAACCAACAGAGGAGCAGAAAGAGGCCTTGTTCCAAAATTATCCTGTGCCAACAACTTTTTCAGGCGGGTACTGGTGGTAATTGACTCTGACTAACCAGGCCTAGAGCCAGTGCTATGCTAAAACACACTTAGAATACAGTTAATACACCTACATACACTAGGGAACACTATGCGTTGGGTTACCCCTGTGATTAGCATGACCTCCTCTGTAAGGCCCTAGTACATAATAGGGCAGGGGGATTAAAACTACCTCTTAAAACGCGCTACGGGGTGAAGTGGTGAAGGGAGGGGGGGGCCTGAGGTGACATGTGTGCAAACACGCCCTGTGGCCGTTTTAAGTTGGGAGATTAAGTCCCCTTGAATCCTGACGGTCCCTGTGGTACAACTAGCCAACCAGGTACCGCCAGTAAGCGCCACAGAGCTGCATTGCTGAGCGGTGTAAAAAGGGGCACGGCCTGGCCCACCTCTCTGCAACACAGCTCTGTTGCGCTTACTGTAGGTACCTGATGGGGTTGTTGGCCCCCAGGGACCCTCAGAATCGAATAGGAATTAATTCCTCAACTTAAAACACACCACAGGGCGTGTTTGCACACATGTCACCTCAGGCCCTGCCCCTTCCATTCACCACAGTGCAAACACACCCCGTGGCGCGTTTTAAGTTGGGAGATTAAGTCCCCTTGAATCCTGAGGGTCCCTGGGGTCCAACTAGCCCACCAGGTACCTCCAGTAAGTGCCACAGAGCTGCGTTGCAGAGAGGTGTAAAAAGGGTCTTTGCCTGGACCACCTCTCTGCAACGCTGGTCTGTGGCGCTTACTGGAGGTACCTGGTGGGGTAGTTGGCCCCCAGGGGCATTCAGGATTAAAGGGGAATTAATTCCCCAACTAAAAACAAGCCACTGGGCGTGTTTGCACACGTTACCTCAGGCCCTGCCCCCTCCCTTCACCACTGTGTAAACACGCCCCATGGCACGTTTTAAGTTGGGGGATTAAGTCCCCTCGAATCCTGAGGGTCCCTGGGGTCCAACTTGTACACCAAGTACCTCCAGTAAGCGCCACAGAGCTGCGTTGCAGAGAGGTGTAAAAAGGGGCTTTGCCTGGACCACCTCTCTGCAATTCAGGTCTGTGGTGCTTACTGGAGGTACCTGGTGGGCTATTTGGCCCCCAGGGGCCCTCAGGATTGAAGGGGAATTAATTCCCCAACTTAAAACGCGCCACAGGGTGTGTTTGCACACATGTCACCTCAGGCCCCGCCCCCTCCCTCCACCACTGCGCAAACGCGCCCCGTGGCGCGTTTTAAGTTGGGGGATTAAGTGCCCTTGAATCCTGAGGGTCCCTGGGGTCCAACTAGCCCACCCGGTACCTCCAGTAAGCGCCACAGAGAGGAGTAAAAAGGGGCATGGCCCGGAGCACCTCTCTGCAACGCAGCACAGTGGCGCTTACTGGAAGCACCTGGTGAGCTAGTTGGCCCCCAGAGGCCCTCAGAATTAAAGGGGAATTAATTCCCCAACTTTAAACGTGCCACAGGGCATGTTTGCACATGTCACCTAAGGCCCCGCCCCCTCCCTTCACCACTGTGTAAACACTCCCCGTGGCACGTTTTAAGTTGGGGGATTAAGTCCTCTCGAATCCTGAGGGTCCCTGAAGTCCAACTAGCCCACCAGGTACCTCCAGTAAGCACCACAGAGCTGTGTTGCAGAGAGGTGTAAAAAGGGGCATGGCCTCTGAACACCTCTTTGCAACGCAGCTCCCTGGCGCATACTGGAGGTAACTGGTGGGCTAGTTGGCCCCCAGGGACACTCAGTATTCAAGGGGAATTAATTACCGAACTTACAACTCGCCAGGTGGTGCGTTTGCACAGTGGTGAAGGAAGGGGGCGGGGCCTGAGGTGACATGTGTACAAACACACCCTGTGGCGCATTGTAAACTGGGGAATTAATTCCTCTTCAATTCTGAGTGTCCCTGGGGGCCAACTAGCCCACCAGGTACCTCCAGTATGTGCCAGGGAGCTGCGTTGCAGAGTGGTGTAAAAAGGGGCATGGCCTCTGAACCCCTTACTGCAATGCAGCTCCCTGGCACATGCTGGAGGTTCCTGGTGGGCTAGTTGGCCCCCAGGGACCCCCAGTATTCAAGGGGAATTACTTCCTCATCTTACGATGTGCCAGGGGGCGCTTTTGCAGAGTGCTACACGGAGGGGGCGGGGCCTCCGGCGCCTTGCCGGTCTTTTTTTTTATTTTAAAGAAGGGGGGCTGTGTGGCCCCCCTTCCTTTTCTAGTTTATGGGCCCTGAGGACCCCATCCCCCAGGGCCTGACCTCCATTAAAAAAAAATATATATAAATGTTATGGGAAGGGGGCCACGTGGGCCCCCCTCCCGTGGCTAATTCCGGCCCAGGGGACCCCATCCTCCAGGGCATGGCATGGCCAAATATTTTTTTGTTATTATGGAGGGGGGCTGCTTGGCCCCCCTCCTAAGGCCTCTATTGGCCCCGGGGACCCCATCCCACAGGGCCGGCCCACCCTGTCATTGTAAACAGCAGTGTCCTGGGGGTGGGCACCCCGGGACACTGCAGGAGCCAGCACTGGGGGGTGGCGGTCCCCAGGGCCATCATGGGCTCCAGGAGGGGGGAGGAGGGGGGCTGCACGGCCCCCCTCCCATCATTTGCAAAGCCCCGGGGGGTGGTGGTCCGTCACAGACCCCCCAATTTTAATAATTAGAGCCCCGGGGAGGTGGCAGTCCCTGGGGCGTGCCCCCCACACAGGAATAATAAAAAAAATAAGAGCCCCACGCAAATGTATTAATAAAAGCCCCAGGGGGTGGCGGTCCCCAGGGCTTGGGGGGTTTGGATGCCCCCCCACGTAAAAAATCTAAGCTGTATTAATAAAAGCCCCAGGGGGTGTCGGTCCTCTGGGCTGCAGGTGGGCCGTGTGCCCCCTGCAAATCTTTGTGCAAAGCCCCAGGGGGTGGTGGTCCCCGGGGCAGTGTGGGGTGGATTGGGCCCCCCACACATTTTTTTCAGCCCCGGGGACCTGTCCCACCCAAGGCTTAATTAAACGAAGCGCGGGAGCCCATGCTTCGTTTTTTGGGTTTTTTTCAGCCGAAATTCGCACTGGGTGCACGAAATTCGCCGATTTTTAAAAAAAAAAATGTTTTTTTTGACCCTGGGGGTCCTTGTGAGACCCCCTGAGCAGGCCTAGGGGGTCAGGGTGTTTCTACCCTGCCCCCTTTTCCTGTTTTTTGCATTTCTTTGTCTGTTTTCTTGTGCCTCGGTTCTATCGAGGCACAAGATGGCTGCCAACACTTCCTGGTTTGGAGTGTTGACAGCCAATTAGCATGAAGCTCGTGATCGGGAGGGTGCTCGGATCCACCTGTCAGTTATAGGGTGGCTCTAAAAAGAGCCCTTGTGTTCATTAGTTGGAGCTACATGTAGGTGTGGATACACACTTCAGAAAAACTCGATTTCCCTGATCTGTGAAGTGTACTCCATCACTTCTGTAGATATCAGCCATATCTATGGTGTATGTTGTTGTTGTAGATCGACCCCATTCTATGGTCTCTGAGGCATGCAGACACAGTTTTTTCAATCTGAGGACAAAATTGGTTTGACCATTTCTACTTCTGTCTTTGGCATACATTGGAATATACAAAGACAGTTTGAGGCACAAGTAACATCAATTTTCCAAATGTGTCCTTTATAAGCATTTCCAAACCTACCCCAGTCAATGTGCCTAGGTCATTTCCACCACAATGCACAATCATGAGGTCAGGGTGTGGAAGATGCAAAGAAGTTTTAACCAAAGGTAGCAATTGGTGCCACTTCAATCCTCTCTGTGCAAACCATTTAATGTCCACATTTTGTAAACCTAGGTCTAAGTCAATATGCCTCTGTTCTGCATACCTCTAGCACCAGAAAACATAGCTATGTCCTACGATCCACACTAGCATTTTGAAGGTATAGCTGGAAGACATGGAAAGATGTCTGTAGCTCATGCAGTTCCTTCGTACAGTAAGAGATATGTTTATAGATGGGGAAAAATCATTTATTCCCCACAGAAAATTATAATTGATTGGAAGATAAGAAGCATTGGGTACTAAAAACTAGGGTGCATATTAGTTGCGTGAAAAAGCATGTTTGTCATTAGTTAATAAAGAGCAGTCTAAACGTGAAGTACATACGATAGGATTAAATGTGCTCAGCTCAACCAGACGTGCTACTTGCATTTGGAAGGTACATTTGGAACTTAAAACAATAGTGAACTTTTAACCTGCAGGTGCTGTTAAATGTTCGAGAATATGCTGGAAAATATGGAAAATTAAAAAATAATCAATGGAGATAAGTTTTGGAATGTCGATGAAGGAATGAAGTATTCTGATTTGTTCTTTACATGTATTTATATGTGTAGCGACAGAGAAATTGTGCCATTACTGGTTCCATTCTTGATGAAAGAGGTGCATTACATGTACTGTGTGACAAAGAAAGAATTGCATGCGTGTGTGACATTTGAAATCTGCATACCAACTACAAAGGTGAGGTAGAAATGAACAAGGTGTGTTCTGTGTTCTGTAGTAGTGATTAAGTATTTGAGGTGACATTTTTAAGTTTGAAAGTATTTTTTATTTCAAAATAATATACTGTTAGTAAAGTGTGGTGTCTCATATTGGTTGTAAAATATGCATAACCTGTTGTTAAATAAGTACTTTATATATGTTTAGAAATTTTTCACAAAGAAGAAGTGTAGTTTGTCATCTTTAAAGGACTGTATGGTTTTGAAAATGAGGTACAGCGTTAATTTGGGTTTGCTAATGTATTCAGGCAAGATAAACAAAATGTCCCACGTTTGCAAATTATACTTTTTATGGAAATAGTGGGGAAGGGTGGGAGGGGGTAGGAGATGTATGCGTTATTAAGTTGTAAGCGATAAAACCAAACCCAGAAATGTTATGTGGACAGGTTGTGGTCTCATTTTTGACACTGAGAGGTAGATTTGAATATAAGTCTAGGTAGGTTGTTGTACTGTGAGGCTATCTACAGTGTTTGGAGATTACATGGAGACGAGATGGAGATAGTAAAAGTGATACATTCCTTTTATATGTACGCACAGTTTGAATCAATTGATCATAGGTTGAGATATAATATGAACATGGTTTCTGGTTTGCATTTGGGTATAGTTAATAGTTTTAGTAGTTTCTGACTAGTGAATAATAAAAAGGTGGATATACTAAAATATATGGTAGTAAACGTGTTAATGATTGTCTGTTCTTATGAAATAAAAGTGGTTGGGGAGTTTTTCTTTAGAAGAGATGTTTTATAAATGTGTGAGACATAAAAAAATAATGAAAATGTTCGGTATAATTTCGTATGACTTTCTTGACATTAGTAAACTACATGTGATTATAAGTGGTACTAATTGTCAGGCTGTGTTCCTGTGCTGAATATACGTAGGTGTTTAAGTGGTCCGGGTTTTACTGGTGCTCAGCTTCACTATCCCTTTTTTAGACACTCGTCAATTTTTTCATTCCATTTAATGTCCTTAAGATACATACAGTAAAGGGACGGTATATCAAAAGTTTGGGAATTACAACTTTGTTTACTCTCCCCATCCCCTGCTATACACTCTACAGAGTGTTTAAACAACTTTAGTAACATACAGATATCTAGCTAGTAAAGGTGGTGTAGTGCCACTGGGCCCATTTATAAACCGTGCTATGGGATGGTTTATGTTTTACCTGCCAATTTGCATGTTTGAATACTTTTTGCTGATAAGCGTTCCAGCAGACACCTGTTAAAATTAACACCGTGTATGGGTATAGTGGCGCTACTAGGAATGGTGGGGGTTTCTGTTTGATTTTGTACGGTTAAGCAAGGGCAGGGGTGGGGGTGGGGGAGGTGGGTATGCTGGTGATTAAAACACATACTTTAGTAACGTACAGATGTGTAGCTACTAAAGGTGATGTAGTACCACTGGGACCATTTATAAAGCGCCCTATGGCATGGTATATGTTTTACCCATAAATTTGCATGTTTTAATATGTTTTGCTGATGAGCGTTTCAGGAGACATCTGTTGAAATTAAGCCTCTGTATGGCTATAGTGGAATGGAATGGAATGGAATGGAAAGACATTTGTAGAGCACATGGCACCCGGAAGCATCCCAGCGCTAGTAACTGACACGGGGGAGACAGAGGGCTAAGGGAAAAGCATGGTCTTTAATTGCTTTCGAAAAGCCAGATGGTTAGGGATTGTACAAAGGTGGAGAGGCAAGGAATTCCAGAGTTTGGAGGCGTTATAGGAAAAAAGCCTACTGCCACTCCTAGACCTCTTGATCCTAGGGATATCTGCCAGGTACAGATCGTCTGATCGAAGATTCCGGTTAGCTTTATATGGACGAATCATGGTGGACCAAGTCCCTGCCTTGCCTTATGTACTAAGCACAAGGCCTTGAACCTTACCCGTTCCTGAACCGGAAGCCAGTGAAGGGAATGGAGGGCCGGTTTAGCTGAGAGTCTATTGGTGGTTCCCATCAAGAGTCTCGCAGCACTATTTTGTACTTATTGAAGTTTAGTGAATGCGGAAATGGGGGCGCCCAGATAGAAAACATTTCCATAGTCCAGTCTTGAGAGTATTAATGATTGGACCAGTACTTTCCTGGCCTCAAAGGCAAGGAGGGGCAGGACCTTTCGGGCCATTCTAAGAAGACCATAGCAGAGAGCTGCCATTTTCCTGGCCTGAGTCCTGAGGCTCAGATCCTGGTCCAGCCATACACCAAGGCTCTTAATTTCTGCTTTCAGAACTGCGGCTGGGCCCATGGTAGGGGGCCACATCAAGCTGGGATTGAAACTGAGGGTGTTGCCCAAAATCATAATCTCAGTTTTTCCTCCGTTAAGCTTAAGCTGGGAGGCGTCCATCCAGCTTGAGATGTCATTTAGGCAGGAGTAGAGGGCATGGGTTGTTAGATCTGCTTGATTGAGCCCAACCACCAATTGTGTGTCATCGGCGTAGGTAATCATCCGGATGGCATAGGGAGCTACTATGGCTGCTCGGGTGAACATATAGACATTAAAAAGGGTCGGGCTGAGTGAAGAGCCCTGTGGTACACCACTCAGTAGACGGGTGGGTGTAGATATAGTGTTTTCTTCAAAGACCTGAAAGGTTCTCCCCTCTAGAAAGGAGGAAAGCCAGAGAAGCGCCGTACCAGCCACTCCTGTGCTCCTGAGTTGCCGGATCAAAATCGAGTGATTCACCGTTTCAAATGCGGCGCTCAGGTTGAGGAGTAGAATGGCAGCCAAACCTCCTGAGTCCAGGATTTTCCGACTTTCCTCTTCTACTGCCAGTAAAGCGGTTTCGGTACTTTGGCCCGGGCGAAACCCAGTTTGGGAGGAGTGGAGCTGGTTGTGGCTTTCAAGAAACTCCAAAAGAGTTTGGTTAATGTGTTTCTCCGTTACCTTGCTTATGGCAGGCAAAATGGACATGGGGCGATAGTTGCCCAGTTCTACCGGGTCCAGACTAGGCTTTTTAAGTAGAGCTTTAACTCTCGCCCCTTTCCATTTGGTGGGAACTATTCCAGAGGCCAGCGAGACGTTGATCAGGTTTATCAAATTGGGGGCTATTATTGGGGTGACCTGTTTCAGAATGTTTAGTGGCGCTGGGTCCATAGGAGAACCACTCTTTACCGTAGCTAACAGGGAGATGAAGGTTTCCTGGGACACGGGAGGAAAGACCTCAAGGATGTGTTCAGGGGGGTCTGGGTGGGAATCCGTCTGAGGGTGTGGGGATTTATCATCCTCCCCCTTAGATGGAAGGGATTCCAGGATACGCTGGACTTTGGTGTTAAAAAACTAGGCCAGTTTATTGCACCATTTACCAGAGGTGTCGGGGGCCGTTCTGGGGGGGGGCTTTAAGTAGTTTTTTTATGATGTTAAATGTTTCTTTGGGTGAGTTAGACACTGCTAAAATTCTATTCTCATAGTAGGAGGCTTAAGCTTTTCTTAATTCAACTTTGGAGGCAAGAATGGCTAGCCTATGGTCGTGTTTTTTTAAGGGAGGAAATCTTTCCTCCAAAGTCTTTCCTTCACTTTACATTGCTGCTTTAAGGTACGCAGTTCTGGTGAGAACTATTGGGCATTCTGAGGCCCGCCGTTTTTTAAATCTTGATTTTTGGGAGGACAGCATTAAGTGACTCTTCTATCCAGTTGAGAAAATCCTCATTAACTTTGATCGGGCAAGGATTTAAGCTGGGTTTAGTCCTTTCCAGCTCCAGGGATTATTTGGCTAGGGAGAGCTTATTCCATGGATAACCGAATGTCCAGGAGGGTTGCGTCCTGGGTCTGGAAGTCTGAGGCGACCAAAGAAGGTTTATCAGGAAATGATCCGTCCATGGTGGTGGAGTAGGGTTAGTACCCTTAAGGTCAGTTAGACTAGAGAATACCTGGTCAAGGAGGTGCCTTTGGTGTGAGTAGATTGGCTAACTTTTTGGGAAAGTTGAAGAGAAAGGAGATCCCTGGTCAGTTCCAAAGCATTAAAAGCCTGCGGATCACCGAAATGGAGATTAAAATCTCCAAGAATCATGAAGTTACCCGCCACACTGGCCAGGTTTATCGCGGCTTCCAGTAGTGATTTATTAAATGCCCCTATTGACCCCGGGGGGGCAGTAGACCAGGATGCCTGTAAATGCGAAAAGTGGGGAGAATTCGATGAAAAAATTCTTCGAGAGGGTTGCCCAGAAGACGACAGATGAGCTGTTCCTTATGCACAATGGCAATCTCCCCCTCTGCCCGTAAGACGGTCACTTCTTTGTAACACAAAACCGGGGGGGAGTGCTTGTGCGATGTCTGGCTCTGAACTGGAAGTGAGCCAAGTCTCTTTGAGGAAAAGTACATTGGGGTCATGGTCTCTAAGAAGCATCCAGATCTCTGCCGTATGTTTGGGCAGGGATCTGCAATTGAGAAGTAGCATTCTAAATTCCTCCTTAAGGGTGGTATGACCTAGCCTATGTGTGGTAAAGACATGCTTACATCTTGGGCAGTGATTAGGGGATTTTATCAGGGGGAAAAACATGACCACACAGCTCTATTTCCCCCACACTGTAAAGCACAATGATAAAATGGTTTTTAAAACGAATAAAATTGGTTCTTTCAGCAATATTAGGCACAAACAGCACTGACCTGCAGCAACACTCGAACACAAGTGATCTGCTTCTGGCCCGTGTCAATTAGCACGATCGCGTCACAGTGCGCATTATATGTGACTCGTGCTGCACCGGGTCCAGCAACTAGACCGCTGACCCGGTGCTGCCAGATGAGGAAGAGAGACTTCCCCCGGACCCTTAGAGCATTGAACACAGCTCTATTTCCCCCACACAGTAAAGTACAATGTTAAAATGGTTTTTAAATCGAATAAAAATGGTTCTTTCAGCAATATTAGGCACAAACAGCACTGACCTGCAGCAACACTCGAACGCGAGTGATCTGCTTCCGGCCCGTGTCGATTAGCGCTGTCGCATCACAGTGCGCATTATATGTGACTCGCGCTGCACCGGGTCCAGCAACTAGACCGCTGACCCGGTGCAGCTAGATGCGGAAGAGAGACTGCCCCCGGACCCTTAGAGCATTGAACACAGCTCTATTTCCCCCACACTATAGTGGAGCTTCCAGGTTTGCTGGGGAGCTTTGTTTTATTGCATAAAGTTAAGCAAGGGCGGGTGTGGAGGTGGTGTAGTGGTACTGGGACTATTTATAAACCGCCTTATGGTATGGTGTATGTTTTACTTGCAAAATTGCAGGTTTTAATATCTTTTGCTGATGAGCGTTCCGCAGACACCTGTTGAAATTAAGTCTATGTATGGCTATAGTGGTGCTAACGGGAGTGCTGGGGTTCGTTGTTTGATTTCGTAAGGTTAAGCAAGGGCAGGGGTGGGGGTGGGGGAGGTGGGTATGTTGCTGATTATAACACGGACATTTGTAATGTGCACATGTGTAGCTAGTAAAGGTGATGTAGTGCCACTGGGTCCATTTATAAAGTGCTCTATGGCATCGTATATGTTTTATCCGGAAATTTAAATGTTTTAATACCTTTTGTTGCTGAGTATTCCGGCAGACACTTGTTGAAATTAAGTCCCTGTATTGCTATAGTGGCTCTACCAGGTTTGCTGGGGTTCTTTCTTTTATTTCGTAAGGTTAAGCAAGGATGGGGATGAGGGTGGTGTAGTGGCACTGGGCCCATTTATAAACCACTTTATGGTATGGTATATGTTTTAGTTGCAAATTTGCATGTTTTAATACCTTTTGGTGATGAGTGTTCCAGCAGACAGCTACGCAAATCACGCAACATTTCTGTGGATAACAAATCTTTGTGCTGATAGACACTCTTGTAGAAGGCTGCCAGCGTTGATGGAAAATTATGAAACTTGGTGCCATTGTAGATTTAAATGGAAGCTTCGACCATTTCTTTGTTACTATGGTGCAGTCAGGGCTTTAAGTGGAAAAAAAAACTGGGGATGCTCTAAAAGGGACGGGGCAAACCTCTTAAAGGGGTGTGGGCTATCCAAGTAGGGGCTGGGTCTAAATCAAGATAACTAGCATTGTGTGCTTAAGAACATCCCCTCCAATTATCCTACCTTCGGAAAACACACTCTTTAAAGGATTTCCCTTCCTCCTACAACCTGGCTCACCTAGGATGATGTCTCCACTTCTCAGTAGTGAGCAAAATGAGCATGTGCACATTGATGTGCATGCTCTCACTGCAGTCCAATAAAATAATAAGAAGACTGACTACCTTTGCGAGGGCTGAAAATAGAGCCCGATAGGGACCCGTTTTGAGGCCCCCTGAAAATTACTGCCAGTGCTCAGACCCGGCCCACTTAAAGCCCTGCATCCATCCATCCTAAGCACAGCGCCATCCAATCATCTTTCAATTCATCCGTACATTCCTACCTACATACATATATACATCTGTCCATGCACTTATCCTAAGCATCTATCAGCCCACTCGCCTATGGTAAGCACTGTGCCATCCATCCAGCCATACACTCATATATCCATACATACATCTGTCCCAGAACCAATCCTAAGCATCTATCAGCCAATGCGTCTATCCTAAGGACTGGTCCATGCATCCATTCATCCTTCCATACATCCATACATCTAGCTATCCATTCATCCTTCTGGCCATCTATCCACTTGTCCTTTATTCAACTATCATAGTTTACCACCCTTCTCTGGTGGTGTTTTAAACAAAGGTTGATCCAGCGAAAGAAATGTAAAGCAGCTTTTCAGTGTAAGACGTTAATTTAGAAACATAACGTTTTGTCCATTTCTATATAGGAACACTGCTTTAAATTGGCCGTGACTGACAGATACTGAATACCTGTAGTTCTTACATTTGAGAGAGTATACCAGACAGCTAATTGGGGGTGGTGAGAAGCTGCACTTCTATATTTCCATGTGAAGCACAGTATAGGAATATAAAGGTAATTCCAAACCTTCTATCTTCATATTTAAAGAGGGAGTGTGAGAACTAAGTGAGCCAGGCAAAGCGTCTGTTTTCGTAGCACTAAAACAAGACACTGTGAAAGGTCAGAGCAGGGTCGTGCTGGAGTTGGCTGCCTGTGGACATCTCCAGAGGCACAACCAGAGCGAAATTTCGGGGAGGCTAATTCTTTCAGCAATAGGTAGAGTGGGGATGTAGAGGCTCTAAAAAGGGGTGAAAAAGAACAGAGCCTCATTTACAACCAAATGGTCTTTTGAAGACCTGTGAAGTACTCGGGTGCAGCTGTGTGTGTGCACCCAGGAAGCTGTCTCAGGGAGTCCGGGGCAATGGCATTGTGCGCCTGGTGGTCTCTCTTCTAATCACCCCATGATGATGTTGCTCCTGCGCTGCAAAAAGAGAAGGGAAATGCTGAGAGAAAATGTCTCTCTTTAAAGGATTTCCCTTCTCCTACAACACGACTCACCTGGCATGATGTATCCACTTCTCAGTAGTGAGCAATGTGCATGCTCTCACAGTCTCACTGCAGTCCAATAAAAAAAACAAACAACGGACTACCTTTGCGAGGCCCGAAAATAGAGCCCCATAGAGTCCCATTTTGAGGCCCCCAAAAATAAACTGCCGGTGCTAAGACCCCCACAGACCCCCCCCACTTAAAGCTTTGGGTGCAGTGTTATATTTGCGAAATTGTAGATAAAATTGTTAGGCTAATAATGGTAATTTTTGTGTGTGCCGTTTGGTTGATAATATCATCCTAAGTACATAGATTACAATTTTAAAAAATACTATCTATAAAGTTGTCTGCGGTGGGTTGCAGAGGGAGTGCTGTGGGGTGGTGGGGTGCGGCGGAGAGGTGAAAATTACGATTTAGTTTAGTTACATATAAATTGATAAAGGTGTATGTAAATAATTAAATAAATACATGCTGTATGTTCTATGGCACTATCCGTCATCCTACGGCTCCCCTGTCCTGCTCCATCACGTTGCAGCACTGCCTTTGGAAGCCGTCAGTAGAACTTATGTAATTGTATGTTATTACTTTAACATATAGAACAGATGTAAAAAATAATTGAATCTATTTTTTCTTTTTCAGAAAATGATTTGGTTTGGATTAAAATTTTAAAATGCCTAGAAGAACTGCAAAAAAAGGAAAGAGAAAAAATATATATATTTGAACTTAAGGAAAGATTTTCAATTCGAAAAAAAATGAGAGTACTACACAAGCAGTTTCTTCTGGTAAAAACACTAGACAATTTCTGAAAAAAATATTATGAACATTTAATGAAAATAACATCACGCAAAGCAAAAAGAAGAATTTTTCAAGTAAGGAGAAGCAGACTTCAATTTCAAATACCAGGAAAAGTAAACATGATAAAGAAACAATATCTGTTACCCAGAGACAAAAACAATTTCAAGAAATTCGTCAGAGACTTTTTCAAACTAAAGTGATTCAGAATTTAATGAAAACATGCTGCAAATATAAAAAGAAAGTGCTGCAATTCAAACAGAAGCAGCGTCTTGAAAGTATAGTGGATACTGCTTTAAATTTAAAACAGAAGTTATTCATTGTGATTTTGAAGTGGATCAAAGTTTTGGATAAAATAATGAAAGTGTTGAAAGAGAAAAGTAGAAGAAAAAGTCTTGTGAAAAGAACCAACTTTTGCAAAATCTTTAGTGGACATTGGAAACATACTTCTACTAGTGAGCCTTTTTTTTTTAATTAGGAAAGTTACTTACAGGAAAATAGTTTACCATTTGCAGTTGATATTGCAGGTTGTTGCTAGTTCAGGATGGTTGTCCCTTTCCAAAAGAGGAAATGGTTGGTAAAAGTACAGAAGAGTTAATAGCTGAAGAAGTGCAAGGGACATGTACACAAGCTCCTGTGTATAAGTGGGGTTGTAGCATTATTTGTAGTATTCGACAGGAATCTATTGATATAATGTGAAATTTGCTACGAGAATATACACAGAAAAGTATTAAACAGAAGATTAAGTTGTTACAAGGACTAGATCCATGTAATGTAAGAAAATATACTGAGAAGCATGGGCATTCTCTGGCTTGGCTTTCAAGAAAAGTGTGTAAAAGTGTTTTTTTATCACTTGAGGATGTTAGCAGTACACCATTCATAAATGCGGAAGTTTGTAAGGAAATTGTACTATGTAAAAAGTCCTGCGTTATGTTTAAGTGAACTGAATACAGGTATTTTACATGGTTCTTAATCAGATCTTCAAAAAAAGTGTGATGATATTGAAATGCGATATTTTGGTTCAGAAGAGCAGTCCATTGAAAGTGAAAGTTTGACAATTACAGATGTTGAAGGAGATGGGAAAGTGATTAGCACTGATCAGTTTGAAGAAGAAATGGGAAAGTTTAATGTAGTGTGCTCTGAAATACCAAACTATGTTTGTGTTTGTTGTCGACGTACTCATTATAAAAGTCAAACTAGGAATGTTGATTTGTATTTGAAAAGTGAAAAGGAGAACAATGGTAAGTGGGAAGAATTTGCAACTTACTTGTTGGTGGAAGGTCGATTTGAGTTAGGTAGTGATCAAAGAATATGTAAATATTGTTACAACAAATTAGAAGAGAACAAAATGCCTTCTAGAGCAGTACATAATAACTTAGAATTAGTAGCTATTCTGTAGGAACTGGCAAAATTGAATGCCTACGAGTCGGTTCTAATTCAATCTGTTCATCCTTTTCAAACTATAATTCGGATGGAGCCTAAAACAGGTGAACTGCCACCAACAGACTTGCAAAGAGGGCTGAAAGGAAGAGTGGTGTACTTACCTTTGGATTTTAAGAAAAATATTGAAACTATTGCTGGAGAGAAAGAGGAAAATGAGGCAGTAGTCATTCTAGTAAATGGTGTACCAACAAAGAGTCGGAAAATATGGCAAGAATTTGTGGATGTTCATAAAGTTGAAAAGGCTACCTTATATCTTATAGAGAACAATATTTATTACAAAACTATAAATGTGGATGAACAGGTAATAAGTTTAGAAGATGAATCTGAAATTTCAAGTGGTCAAATAGAGAAAGTGGACAAGTCAAGGACTGAAGAGATTTATGAACATTACACAATATGTCCTTTGCATTCAAAAGAAGTAATAGGAAGCAGCATTGAGTTATTTCAAATGAAAAAAGCACAGGGAACTCCAATGAGTGTATGGGAGAAAAGCTTGGAAGCTCATTGTTTTCCACAGCTGTTTCCTACTGGAGAAGGTGGACGATATGATGACCAACCTGCACGGATTCCAGCTTCAGAATATCGGTCAACAAATTATATTCTGAAGATCCTAGATTTCGACAGTGCTTTCCATACATATTTCACCTTTTGTTTGAAAGTGATCTGTCTTCTCTGTCGTATGCAGTGAACCACATACTTAAAACTGGAGTTCATCAATCACTTCTTTCTGTGAAAGAATTTGTGGAGAAAGTTCAAGAAACAGATGAAAATTTAGAAGCACAGTTAGTCAATTTGATGGCATGTCAACGTGGAACAAATGAGTATTGGTATCGTCGTCATGGAGAACTCAAGTGTATGTTACGGAACTTAGGTACACCAACATGGTTTGCCACACTTAGCTGTGCAGAGTATGCATGGGAAGATTTGCTTGAGTTTCTAAGAGAAGCAAATTCCAATATAAACAAGCATTTGCAATGTAATAGGTCTCGCAATTGCGAGAGTTAGAGATATTGGCGTTGTAAATGACTGTGTATTTTATATATTTCAAACTGCGGTGTAATAAAAAGGAGTTTCCTGTAATAGGAGCGCATAATTCCACATGTGCCATAAAGATTTATGGACAGTGTAGACAGAAACTAAAGGATACTAAAAATGCACTGCTTTAATTGGTGTACACTTTAATACAATGTATTGGTGGTATGTTTATTGGCGCTGGGGTTTCTGCGTATGCAGTTTGTAAACAACTGGTGTATGTTTATATTAGCATGTCGACGACTGTGACACAGGAGCACAGTGCAGTTGCTGTGACAGCAAGGGGGCATCGGAGGAGAAGCCAGCTAGCTAGCCAGCCATGGAAGAGCAGTTAAGGAGAGACAGAGAGGATAGTGAGAGTATTTTAAGAGAGAAAAAAGTGAGAAGGAAAAGAACTGGCACTACTGTGGGGTAGCATTCAGAGAGCTTGGCATTAATTCACCCCAAAGTTTAACGGGATAGATAAAGTACAGTGCTTATAAAGTCAGTGAATACTGGTATGGTTAAGTTTTAGTGTGGTGGAAGACATTAGGGTTTTCACTTTTTCTGATGGCTCGGCAATTACTCAGAAGATCTTGTAAGTGCAAAGTGGTGGTAGCTAATAAAAACATTTACAAAAACATTTTTTTTAAATATTACTTGCAAGGTTTTTGTTGCGACAAAACCGTAAAGAGCAGCGAATAGCAAAGGAAGACTGGAATCCTACCTTTCAAAAGTTCTCTAATAACTGCTCCTTTCCCATTTGTGTCTTCTTTTCACCTCCAGTCTTACCTGCCCGATTCCATTACGTTCTTTATCAGCAGGACAGTGGCCTGTAGAAAAGGGCCTAAATGTTCCCCTTCCAGATAACGACATGGATGGTGTCTCACTCAATCCACAGGGAAAGGGTGGGGGAGAGAAATGCAGCATTTATGCTCGGAAGGTGGGGGAGGCCTGAAAGTGAATCGGGAAGGCAAAGGATGAGAGCAGCCGACTTTAAAGCTCCATTGTGCACTACCAGTGCAAACAAAAAACAAGCATTGGCCGCAGGCGCGCCTTGCGCTTAAAGTGAAGAACAAAAAAACAAGCCCTGGAGTTGTGTGTGTGCGCGCGCGCGCTAGAAGCAGGGGGGAGGAAGGGGGCCTGCGCGATTTACTTGCGGGAGCGATAATTGCTACCATATGGCGGCGCTTGCTCCCACAAGTAAATCGCCTCATGTGCACGCGTTGCCATTGAAGGCAATGGAACGCGTGCACGTGTTTGGCTGCAAGCCTGGAGCGATTTCTAAAGGTCTCTTTCCTATGCAGCGCATGCGCGCTGCGTAGGCGAGACCTAAAACTTTTGAAATAAAGACTCCTGGTGAACTGTGTTCATTGGATCCTGTAAATGTGTGCAGATATTTTAATCATAGGTTTCAAGCTATGATGTCTTTTATCTGCAATAAAAAGAATCCACCTCTTGGAGAAGTTACCGATTTCTTTTGGAGAAAGGAGTACCAAGCAAGAGGTGCACCTCATATACATATGCTACTATGGTTAAAGGATTCACCTAAATTTGGAACTGATTCTGATGAAACAGTATTGTCTTTCATCAAACAGTATGTGACATGTGAGATTCCAAGAGAAGAAGGAGATAGAAGCTTGAGACAGCAAATTTTACGTTTCCAAACTCACCGTTGTGGAAAGTACTGCAGAAGAAAATACAAGTCTAAAGGAAAATTTTACACCAAATGTCGGTTTGGTTTTCCATGTCCAGTCATTTGTAAAGGAAGAGTAAATTCTTTTTTTTCTTCTGTAAGGCACACAATAACTCGGAAATCTCCAAAGAATACCTACAACTTAAAAAGAACAGAAGTGTCAAAGTATATCAATGACTACAATCCAGTCATTTTAAAAATGTGGAATGCGAACATGGACATCCAGTATGTTGCAGATAACTCAATTGCTGTTGCACGTTATGTTACATCATAAATAACAAAATCAGAAAAAACAGAGATGAAACAAATGTGGGAAGAAATTGCACAACAGAAAAGCCTTAGCAAAAAATTGTACAGCTTTACTTTGAAAATGCTTTCCCACAGAGAAATTGGATCCTATGAATGTTCAGACCGCTTGTGCTCTTCAAGTTTATATTCAAAGTCATGAGGAATCATTTGGGTAAGTTTAGGTCTTGCCTGCAAATGAAATAGAGTGTTGAAATCATTTGAAGAAATTGAAGAATTAGCAGCAAATGAACCAGACAGTACAGACATTCTTAAAACTAATATGTTGGACACATATTATCCGAAAAGGAGTCGACATCTAGAACAGCTACTTCAACATTACAGCTTCAAAAGAAATGTTAAACAGAAGTTAAAAGAAGGAAAATATGCAGTAGTTGGATGTCATGGTTGTTTAGTAAAACATGCAAAGGGTAATCTTATAAACCACAAGAAACTCAGTTGTGAAACTCCAGATAAGCAAGAATGTTACTATTTAGCACTTCTCCAACTCTTTAAACCATGGCGTAGTGAAAGTGAATTACTTGGAGACTTTGACAGCTACTAAGATTCTTTTAACCCCTTCGCTGCCAGGCCTTTTCCCTCTCCTGTGCCACGCCCTCTTTTGGCTATTTGGGGTAGTGCGCGCTGAGGCCCCTGTAACTTTTTGACCACATAAGGTATTCACGCCAAATTTGCGTCCTTTTCTTCCAACATCATGGGGATTCTGAAGGTACTCAAGGTTTGTAGATTCCCCTGGAGGGGTCACAGAAATGAGCCAAAATACAGCAAAATGTTGTTTTTTTTCGGAAAAATGGGAAAAGCGGGCTGCAAATGAAAGCATCTGGGTTTTTCTCTCCAAATGTTATCAAAAAAGGGTTTGTGGGGCTGAAATCACAATTTTCCCAGCTTTTAGGGGATATCAAACTTTTGTCAGAAACCCAACATATTTTACACAGTTTTGGCATTTTTCTGGGACATAGCCCTTTTTTGCTATTTTTTGTGCTTTCAACCTCCTTCCAGTTAATGGTAGAAATGGGTACAAAAGCAATAATGGATCCTGGAAAGCTATACATTTTAGAGAAGTAGACAAAATTCTGAATTCAGCAAGGGGTAATTTGTGTAGATCCATAAAGGTTTCTTTATAGAAACTAACAGTTAAATATAGGATAAATTGAAAATTTGTTGAAAAAAAGCGCCTTTTGTGTCAACGTTTTCACCTGTAACTTCTTCTAATTTTGACAGCTCTTTGAAAGCAATATACCGTTACATCCGCTGGACATTACTGGTTGTGGGGATATATAGGACTTGTAGGTTCACCAAGAACCCGACGAACCCAGAGCCAAAAACTGAGCAGCAACTTGCAATGGTTTATTATTATGTACCGGGTATATAGTAATTATTCTGTAAAAATGTGTACATGGAAAAATCGGTATGAAAGACACCTATGTATTTCTGAAATGGGAACAAAATATGGAGTTTAGAAACAGTAGACATTTGCACATTTCCAAAATTGGGATACTCATACTAGCATGAGAATTATCAGTCATTTTTTCGAATGACTTCTTTTTTACACAATGTCTTTCATTTGGAAGGCAGAAATGCATCGAAAGTCAATAGGTAATAACAGTTCCTTTACAAATCTGAATTACCCTACGTCTCCCGATAAAAATGGTACCTCACTTGTAGGGGTAGGCATAGTGCCCTAGACAGGAAATGGCTCAAAACCCAACGTGAACACACCACATTTTCACAATGCAAAATTACCCTTTTTTAGCTAAGTGCCTAGCTGTAGTTTTTTAACCCTTGCTCTGCCGGAACCTAGGGAAACCTAGCAAACCTATACATTTTTGAAAACTAGACAACCAGGGGAATCCAGGATGGGGTGACTTGACTGCCTCCCACCAGGTTCTGTTACCCAGAATCCCTTTCAAACCTAAAAAATTGCCAAAAAAAACACATTTTCTCCACATTTCTCTGGTGGAAAGTTCTGGAATCTGCATGGATCCACAAATTTCCACCCACACCGCGTTCCCCAAAGTCTTCCGAGAAAAATGGTACCTCACTTGTGTGGGTCGGCCTAGTGCCCGCGACAGGAAACGGCGCAAAACGCATCGTGGCCACACCTCAATTTCGCAGTGAAAAATGACCCTTTTTTGGCAAAGTGCCTAGCTGTAGTTTTTTAACCCTAGCTCTGTCGGCGCCTAGGGAAACCTACCAAACCCACACATTTCTGAAAACTAGACAGCCGGGGGATTCCAGGGGGGTATGGCTTGCGTGGATCCCCCAATGTTTCCTTACCCAGAATGCCATGCAATCCTCAAATTTAGCTGAAAAAACACATGTTTCCCACATTTTTGTGTGGGAAAGTTGTGGCATCACCGGGCTGACACAAATTTCCTACCACCCAGCGTTCCCCCGGGTCTCCCAATAAAAACGGTGCCTCACTCGTGTGGGAGGCCCAAGTACCCGCGACAGGCAAGGGCCCACAACGTAGTGAGGCGACATGAAAATTGCCTACCTCAAAACGACCTGGTTTTGCAAGGGGAGTCACCTGGGTTTTTGGCCCAGTGCTCGGCGGCCACCTAGGGGAACCTACCAAACCCACATATTTCTGAAAACTAGACACCCGGGGCATTCCAGGGAGGTATGGTTTGCATGGATCCCCCAACGTTTCCTTACCCAGAATGCCCTGCAAACCTCAAATTTAGCTGAAAAAATCACCTTTTTCACACATTTTTGATGATTTTTTCAGCTAAATTTGAGGTTTGCAGGGCATTCTGGGTAAGGAAACGTTGGGGGATCCACGCAAGCCATACCTACCTGGAATCCCCTGGGTGTCTAGTTTTCAGAAATGTGTGGGTTTGGTAGGTTTCCCTAGATGGCCGCCAAGCCCGGGGCCAAAAACTCATGGGACCCCCTTTGCAAAACCAGGTTGTTTTGTGATAGGTAATTTTGATGTCTCCTCAATAGGTTTTGGGCCCTTGCCTGACGCGGGCACTAGGCCTACCCACGCAAGTGAGGTAACATTTTTCTCTGAAGACTTTGGGGAACGCAGGGTGGGTGGAATTTTGTGGACCCACGCAAATTCCAGAACTTTCCACCACAGAAATGTGAGGAAAATGTGGTATTTTGGACACATTTTTAGGTTTGCAATGGATTCTGGGTAACAGAACCTGGTGAGATCCAGAGAAGTCACCCCATCCAGGATTCCCCTCGGTGTCTAGTTTTAAAAAATGTACAGGTTTGCTAGGTTTGCCTACGTGCCAACTGCGCTAGGGCCCAAAATCCACAGGTATGCACATTGCTAAAAAAAAATCGGAGCCCAGTGGGCTTTCTGCTGCCCTGGGGGGGAATCGAGGAAGGGGGTTTCATCCTGATATGCCCCTTAGACTGTGGCTATTTTTTGTGGGGGTGGGGGCATTGGTATGACCATTTTGGGCAGCCCCCACGCATGCGTACTCGCTGGCGGCTAGTGGGCTTTCTGCCCCCCAGGGGGCAGATCAGGGGCCACTGCCACCATCTGCCCTCCCAGGGGGGCAGAAAGACTGGAATTTCTCTGGGGGTGGGGTGGGGTATTGTCATGCCCATTTTGGGGAGCCCCTACCCCTACACTAATAAAACAAAAAAATCCATGGTTTCTAGTGGGCATTCTGCACCCCCAGGGGGGGCAGATTGGGGGCTACAGCTCCCATCTGCCTCCTGGGGGGCAGAAAGACTGTCATTTTTTTGGGGGGGGGCATTGGCGTGCCCGTTTCGGGCAGCCCACACCCTAAAAACAATTGCGCAAAAAAAATCCCTGGTGTTTAGTGGGCTTTCTGCCCCCCCGAAGGGGCAGATTAGGGGCCAATGCACCATCTGCCCCGGAGGGCAGAAAGACTGTAATAATTGGGGGGTGGGGTGGGTTCATGGGCCTGCCCATTTTGGGCAGCCCCCACCCCTATTTTTTTTTTTTGTATTCCCTGGTGTCTAGTGGTCTTTTTGCCCCCCCCGGGGGGGCAGATTGGGGGCCAATGCCCAATCTGCCCCCCAGGGGGGGAAGAAAGGCTGTAATGGTGGTGGGTGGGTGGGGGCATTGGCGTGCCCGTTTCGGGCAGCCCCCACCCTAAAATAAAGCTGAAAACAAATCCCTGGTGTATAGTGGGCTTTCTGCCCCCCCGAAAGGGCAGATTAGGGGCCAATGCCCCATCTGCCCCCCGGGGGTGCAGAAAGACTGTGATAATTGGGGGGTGGGGTGGGGGCATGGGCCTGCCCGTTTTTGGCAGACCCCACCCCTATTTTTATTTTTTTTACAATTCCCTGGTGTCTAGTGGCCTTTTTGCCCCCCCCCGGGGGGGCAGATTGGGGGCCAATACCCCATCTGACCCCCAGGGGGGGCAGAAAGGCTATAATTGTGGTGGGTGGGTGGGGGCATTGGCGTGCCCGTTTTGGGCAGCCCCCACCCTAAAACAAAAAATGAAAAGAAATCCCTGGTGTATAGTGGGCTTTCTGCCCCCCCGAAGGGGCAGATTAGGGGCCAATGCCCCATCTGCCCCCCAGGGGGGGCAAAAAGACTGTGGTAATTGGGGGGTGGGGTGGGGGCATGGGCCTGCCCGTTTTGGGCAGCCCCCACCCCTATTTTTATTTTTTTCAAAATTCCCTGGTGTCTACTGGGCTTTTTGCCCCCCCGGGGGGGCAGATTGGGGGCTACTGCCCCATCTGCCCCCCAGGGAGGGCAAAAAGACTACATCGTGCCAAAATAATCAGGGGGGAACAAAGGCCCTTGCCCAAGGGGCCGCTCCCCCCTCCATGGAGTCTAGTGGGTGGATCCCTGCTTGGGGATCGCCCTCCTGTGGTGATCCCCAAGCAGGGATCCACTGGGGAGGGGTACCATTGGAAAGGGGAGATTCTCCCCTTTCCAACGATACCTTTCCCGTCTTTCTACGTGCTCAGGGGGCTGAGATAGCCCCCTGAGCACATAGAAAGAGAAACAGAAAAGAGCCTCTTGGCTCATTTCAGTTTCACTTTCAGTGTAATGACGTCGTCGCGACGTGCGCGCCCATCGTCATTACACTGAAAGCAGGGGGGGCCTCGGGAGCTGGGGAAGCTCTTCCCCAGCTCCCGAGCCTATTTTTAGTGAAAGGGAATCCCTCTGGTGCCCGCACCAGAGGGATTTCCCAGGGAATGCCTCATGACGAGCTGGACTCGTCATGGGCACAGCGCGACTGTGCTCCATGACAAGTCCAGCTCGTCATGGGCACAGAAGGGGTTAATGCATTAAAGATAGCATTGCATGTACAATTTTCCAGACATATTTAAAAATGTTGAATGATGAAGTTAAACAGGAAAAAACTATTACAGCTGAAATAGTTAATGTAAGTTCTCAAGATAGTCAAAGTAGTGGTCCATGTAGTCAAGATCCTCTTGGACAACCAATGCTGGAAAATGAAGCAGCGATTGCTATGCATGAAGTCGAAATTGCAATGCAACAAGCACACGAGGAGAATATTACATTGGAAAGGTTAGAAGAACAATTAAATGTTGAACAGAAAAAAATATATGTAGAAGTGACAGAACAGATAGAACATGGTTTGTTGCATGAAAAAAAAGAATATGTTTGTTCATCTTTTAAAACTCTTCTGATGTACATCAGTGGTCAAGCTGAGACAGGTAAAAGTTTTTTAATTAAAGTTTTGACCAGTTATCTTAAAAAAAACTACTGGTTCACATTTATGTTGTGTGGTAACAGCTCCAACTGGACTAGCTGCACACAATGTTAAAGGAGTTACTTTGTATAGATTACTGGTGTTACCAGTTGAGCATGATAATAAATTAGAATATCAGAAGTTGTCTGGATAAGCTTCTTATGAAGTGTCAAGAGTGCTGAAGAAAATGAAACTTTTAATTATTGATGAGGTGAGCATGGTCTCAAACTTAATGCTTGCTTTTGTACCCTTAAGAATGCAACAGATATTAAAAACAGATTACGACGTTCTCTTTGGAGGAAAACATTTAATTGTATTTGGAGATCTGCTACAACTAACCCCTGTAAAAGGAGAACCAGTGTTTAAAACTCTTCTACATGAAGACACTAAGAAATCTTTGGGAAGTATTGGAAATGTGAATCTGTGGTTACATTTTGAATATAAAGAACTTACTCAGAATATGCGACAAGCAAGAGATGAAGATTATGTTTCCTTTAGGTGTATCTGTCTATAGTATAACCCTGAACTCTTCCTCAGATTACCTTAACTACTAAATCATGGAGGCAGATCTGCCCATATCTGCTGACAACCACTAATTCAGCAGGATTTATTCTGAATACTATACAAACTTGACCCCTACTCCGACATTTACACAAACTCTTAACTTATCCCCCTCTATCTAAGACCCTCTCTTAGGCTTCAATTCCCTCTATCGATTACACCTCTGATCCTCCCACCCATACCTTAGTTTCTCTTCAATGCAACAATTCGCTCTACCTTTTATACTCTATAACTACTCCACCCCCAAACAAAAAAAAAACCTTAGCACAATTGCTACAAAGACATGGAGCTAGCAGGGTTGCACACTCACTACATTAAATACCCCCTTAACCTTACAAAAATAGCAGCAAAGAGTTTCAAACATATTCTATTAAAAGCTCACCCAGAAATTCCAATTTCTGACTCCTATTTCTCAAATGATAAAGGATCTATAACAAATGACATCATTTTCTACACCAAGAGAAGGGCCCAATGGCGGAAAGCCTTTCTCGCCTTATTCTCTATTGCATCCACCAAGAAAACACCTCATGGTCTCACTCTCTCCATCATTCCCTCCACGTTCTATAAGGCGGTAGCGACAATCAACATCTATCATAATGGTATCATCCTCATGCAAGCCTCAGACCAGAACCTTCACTTACTGGATAACATCTTTCCGCACATCAAAGATAAGGTTGTTAGAATCCTGCCCACTCCGCCAGTAGACCACTCTCCCTGCACTCAGCTCAACCAACCACATGGCCCCCCCACTAGTCCTCCTCCCTCTAGCTCCCATTGTATACATACACCGGCCCCGCCCCAATTGACCCCCCCACTGCATGACACAGCTCCACTTGTCCTGCTCTTCCCACAACCGCTCTTCCTCTATGCCTATCACTTCACACACGAACGTCCCCTCTCCTCTAGCTGTCTCACCCCGCATCCATTCCCCCTCCCACTCATTACACAACTGTACCCACCCCGCCGCTCTTGCTTTGCCCAGCATCCCCACCACAAACTCATCCCCAAACTCCCCCTACACCGATACATCTGATCAGCCAGTGTTACTACACGCCCCCTAACCACCTTTCCCCCTACAGCACACAACATCTCCTCGTCGCTCCACTTCACTACTTCCCCCCGTACTTCGGGTCACCACAACAAAAACAGCTAATCTTCAGAGCACCTCACTTCTCGCTACAAGATCACAGTTTTGTAACCCCCACTCACCTACCTACAGACCAGATGAGGCATAAGTCAACTCTGGCTCCTGACACTAGACTCGAGGAGATACTACTAACCCTACATCAAATTAAAGAAGACATACATTTGCTTCACAACCTTATCCTGACACAACAAAACCCAAACGCGAAATTACTCCAACAATCACATGCTAGTTCCACATCAAAGAAACCCCCTAGATGGAAAACAATACCTGACCCCAATGCCATAACCCGCCCATTCAGAATAAAAAAAAACACTCTCACAGCAAGATCTTACATTTCTACTACATTCCTACGTACCCCCAATTCAGCCCCCCTTCTCTGCGCACACAGACAACTCACTAATATCATCCTCTGTCCAAACCATTCCTTCCAACCCTGATAGTGCCAGTAGACCCATTACTAGAGGTATCGTTGAAGAAAACCTCAAGAAAGTTCCCATCATGCAAGACCACAACACTATACCCATTAAAGCCCGGCTAAAATGTATCCTACTAAACTGTAGGTCGGCCGTGCGTCATGCTGCTGAGATAGCTGACCTCATATTAAACAACAAACCTGACCGTACAATCTTAACGGAAACATGGCTAAATGATTCATCTTCGCCCATACTAAACATACTAGTCCCACCCAACTATTACATCACAAGACTAGACAGAATTGACAGGCTTGGAAGCGGTATTGCCTGCATACACCGAAACTACCTCTCCGTGAAACCTCTCACCTCCCCGGTTTTCTCCTCTTGTGAATACTTACATCTTGAAATCTCTAATAATAACACCCCAATATGCTCATTTCACTCACTTTACCATCCACCAGGAAACAACCTTATATTTATTGAACACATAATGGACATCCTAGCCACAAACACCAATCTCCAGAACACGCAGATATTCCTTGGGGACTTCAACCTCCACTGGAATGACCTGGACGACCCGGACAACCCGGACGACCCGGACGACCCGGAGGTTAATAGCCTCAAAACTTTCTTGACTGACCTTAACGTATCCAAAATTTGTGATAGCCCTACACATGAAAAAGGTTCAACCCTAGATTGGGTAATCTCCAAAGCGGACTCCACCCAGCTGGAATCTATCCTCCCTTGTGACTGGTCCGACCATCACATCATCACTTTCTATATCAACGAAGTAGTTAAACCACGCCATGTCCAACCCAAGAGAACAAAAGTTTGGAAGAGAAACCTAAAAAACGTCAATCCTTCATCTCTTGCAACCTCTTGCCCCATCTTAACTCCCCCATCTGACAGTTCACATGAAGTACACGATCTAACCAATCACTACTTCCAATCCATGAACTTATTACTAGACAATTTAGCCCCACTACAATTAAAAAGTATCTCAAACAAAGTCTCAAACCCATGGTATGAGGGTAGGTTAAATGATGACAGAAGAGAACTAATATCAATTGAATGTCAATGGAGAACAGCTCCCTCCTCCCAGCATCTCAAATTACTCAGAAGCACGAGAAACGCCTAATATAGGAAAATCAAACGATCCAAAATTGACTTTATCAGAAATCAATTCAACCAATCCAAGAATCATCCCAAAAGACTTTTTTAAATAATTAAAGCGCAATCTAGGGGTGTCGCCCGCTCACCTCAATTTAATTCAGAAACTATACCCAACTGCGAGGCATTCGCAACATATTTATCAACAAAAACAGAAAACATAAAGACAGACCTATTAAAAGACCTATCGGCCTTCACCAACCCTCACATGATCGCCTCAGGGATCCCCTGCAGGAGTTCACCTAGTTGTTCTGCAAAGCTTGACCCCAAAAACAAGGCAGACTGGTCCTCATTCAACCTCTACAGCGAAGAAACTATTCGGAAAACGCTTACGGCCTTAAATCCTTCCAATCACTTTGCTGACCCACTCCCAGCTTCCCTCCTAAAAGACTTCATACCAAGGTTAGTGCCGCTTTGAACCAGGATTATAAACACCTCTCTGATTCAAGGGGCCATCCCGGATATCCTCAAAGCTGGTCAGGTCTCCCCCATTTTAAAGAAACCATCAGCTGACACAGCTGACCTAAATAACTATCGCCCCATATCCAACATCCCTACCCTGGCCAAACTACTGGAAAAATGTGTTCACATGCAACTTACCCATCACATTGATCACTTCAATTTGCTCGACAAATTCCAATCGGGCTTTCGATCAGGGCACAATACCGAATCTGCCATGACCCACATAATAGATGATGCATTAAAAATACTGGACCAAAATAAAGCTTGTCTACTAATCCTACTGGACCTATCCTCCGCCTTCGAAACTGTTAAACATGACAGTCCTTTAGACCTCCTGAAATATAGAATGGGGCCATCGGGATCGGTGCTCAACTGGTTCACTTCCTTCCTTCAAAACGGAACACAAAGTTTCAAGACCAATCAATCTTTATCCAAACCTACGCCTGTCACTTTAGGAGTACCCCAAGGTTCCTCCCTCTCCCCGACACTCTTCAATTACTCATGGAACCACTCACAGAGCTTCTCAACTCTGCAAAGGTCCAATATCACATGTACGCTGACGACACACACCTCCACATTAAGGTACAATCACTAGAGGACATCAAGTCCCTCAACTCTACGCTCCAAAAAACACAGACATGGCTGACAAATAACCATTTAAAATTAACACCCTAAAACAGAATTCCTCCTAATATTGCCTCCCAACCAAGCTACCACCATCATGGAATTGATGAAGCACCTAACAGCACTAGACGGCCAACCGATCATGATCGATTCTGCCAAATCGCTAGGTATAACTCTTGACAATAAGCTAAATATGCAGAAACACATCAGTGCAGCAACAAAAGGAGCAACTTTCCAAATGAACACCCTAAGAAGACTGAAATGACTTTAAACACGCAGTCCAATTCCCCAGAGTGGAATACGGAAGTGTCGCTCTCTGCCGCCTTCCCAGAACAACGACAGCCCCACTAAGAGCCGTAATCAATGCAGCCGCCATACTAATCACAGGTTCCAAAAGGAAAGAAACTATCACATCTCCCTGGACTTGCGTGCCCTTAACTGGCTTCCCTTTGAGGCCAGGAACCATTTGAAAATCACCTGTATGACACACAAGGCACTGCATCACAAAACACCACACTACCTTGCAGAAAAACTAGTACTGTCAGGCTGCGACAGAACTAACAAGAGTTCATATAACCTGCATTTGAAACCACAATGCTTTAAAAAAAAGAAAACTTATAACCGCTCCTTCTCAGGAATGGCCCCTAGGATCTGGAATGCCTTACCCCCAAAAACAAGACAAAACCCTCACGTGGCATCCTTCAAAAAGGAAGTTAAATCGATTCTACTTACAAAATTCACTTGATCTTTTTGATGCAGGATGGCAGATATGTGCGATGCTGGAACAGTTACTGATCGTTTGATCTATTATAAGCATTATTAATTGCGTATGTATATGCCTATGTCGAATCTGTCTATTTCCCCTTTTTATGTTGTAAAGTGCTCTGATATCCGCAAGGGTCTGGTCCGCGCTATATAAAACCTTCAGAATAAAAATGAATAAATACAATTCTAAAAGATGTAAGAATTGGTGTTCTAAGCAAACATGGTAAAGAAGCTTTTCAAAGTCATCTACTAAAGAACTTGTTTACAAATGAAAACACACCAGCAGAAGTAATGTACATCAAAATGAAAGCAAAAAAGTCTATAGTTTGCTTCATGTCTACAGTGGAATAGTGTTATACATTTAATAGAGAGCTTATGAAATTGGAAAATCAAGAAATAGTTCACATTGAAGCTATTGATAAAATCGAGCATCAAGGAATAACAATTCTTCTTTCAGAAAAGCTACAGACTAAATTGGATTCTTTGGAGAAATCTGTGTCAAAAACTGCTGGCTTAGAAAAAAATGTAGATGTATGTTTAAACTGTCGGGTAATTTTGAGGCATAATCTGAATGTAGAAGAAGGTTTAGTGAATGGAGCAATAGGGAAAGTTGTTGATTTTATGAAATATCAAAAAAGAAATGGCATTGAATTATTGAAAGTTAAATTTGTTCAGATTACAGAGGTAAAACAGATTGTGCGTTCTGCTGCACGTTTTTTGCTTGTAAAAGACTTGTATGTTCGTAGAAAACAGTTTCCCTTCTATTTAGCATATGCAATAACTATTCATAAATCTCAAGGTTTAAGTGTAGATAATGCTTTGGTAAATGTAGGAAGAACTGTGTTTAAAGAGGGAATGGTATATGTTGCATTATCTCAAGTTAGATCGTTGTCTGGTTTGCATTTAATTGATTTTGATGAGAACAAGGTTAGTGCTGATGTTAATTGTGTAAGAGAATATAATCGTTTGAGAAGGCTTTATGCTCCAAGTTTAGGTGAATATCCTATTTATGAGAAACGTGTTGTGTGTTTAAAATGCAAACATGTTGAAGAATCAACTATGGTTGAAAAGCAGAAACAAAATCAAGAGAAAAGAAAAGATCTAAAGAAGCAGAAAATACAAACAAGTGATGATGTTGTTGGATACCAATTAGAAAATGCTTCTGGAGTCAACTGCTATGGTAATGTTATTCTAAACGTTATATTTTATCTTGAAGATGTTTATGGTGAAATTATGGAAAGTCAGGAAAAAAGATTTTGTTCGGCACTTTATACTTTATGTCAAGAATTGAGAACTGATAGAAGTAAGATCCATTCTGCTTCTGCTATTCATCAACTGTTCGATACATGTACTGGATCTTTAACGTTCAGTGCTAATATACAACAAGATGCACAAGAATTTCTGATGGTTATGCTCGGAGTACTATAAGATGAAGGAATTCAGATTGAGAGTTTATTTGGACTCAGTTACAAATGGGAACATAAATGTGAACAGTGTTCATTAACTTCAAGCACTATAGTTGACAGAGAACGATTTCTATATTTAACAATACCTGACTGCAAATCTGTACCATTTTCCAAATTAGTAAAAGAAGCTGATCATGAGATGATCTGTTCTCGTTGTAAATCAACAATGCTATCTACATTATGGCTACAAAGATATGGAAAATATTTGATTATAATGCTGCAACGCTGTAGACCAAATGGAAGAAAAGTGGAAACCAAAATTGAAAATGTTGTTGCTAGTCAAGTATCTATTTCTAGCAGAACATTTGGTATCGTTTTCCATGCTGGAAGTACTACTGCAAGTGGACATCATACAGTTTATTTAAAGTCCAATAATGGTTGGAGTCACTGCAACGATACACACTTGGAAATGAAACCGAGATTACCCAACTCATACTTGATGTTTCTGAATCAAAGATTTTAGATACATCATTCGGCCTAGTAATAAGGTGTAAAGATACTTTAAGGAATTCATACTGGATGATTTCAAAGCGAAGTTTTTGATACATTATTTGGTGTATTGTGAAAATGTGAACAGAAACTACAAAGTAAAGGTTACATTTGAAAATTGGAAATAGTATTGGATGTGTTATTTGTGTTGATTTTGTATTATATTTGCTAGAATTAGGGATATGTTTTTTTTTAACAATCTAGTTGATTGTTTTTTTCCCCTGCTGTTTATGATGAAACTACACTTTCATCACTGTGAATAGTGAAGTTAAGTAGAAGCTGATGACAGCAAAAAAAGGGCGAAAAATTGTTTTCTGAATGTTAAATTATTTTGTATTATTTAAAAACTCACTGTAATTTGTGAAATATATTACATTACATAGCAGTTTTGCGGTTTATTTTATGTAGTTGAAAAGTTGGAAAAAACAGTACTAATGACAAATAGCACAATAGTAGTTCGATATTTAAAAAACCTTAGAAATTCACTGAAAAAACCATAGGTTTTACAGAAGTTATAGTTAGAAATTTGCATTAAAAAAACCCTAGAAATTCACTGAAAAAAACATAGGTTTCAGGGACGTTATAGTTAGAAATTAGCATTTAAAAAACCTTAGAAATTCACTGAAAAAACCATAGGTTTCAGAGACATACAGTTACTTGGATATTTGACTCATATAAAACAAGAGAAATTCGCCTGTTATAGTTAGTTGAGCTAACTATAACTCGCGCGCCCACAATGCACTGGTGATGACGTCACATATTACATCACTCATGACATGGTCAGTGACATCACTCATGACATCACTGATGACATCTCAAATGACATCAATGATGACATCACTGATGACATCATCCACGTGATAGTCTGACACACCTCCTCATACTCTAATATAACCTTTGATACACGCACTCTAAAATACAGTCTACCATTTTTGAAACCATAGACACACCAATACCAGATACTAGATACCCATCCACTGATTTCTATCTATATATTGTGAGCCAGACATACACTGATACAGTCACTCATACATGCTGTCACTCATCATTACATCAGTATAATATCCATTCATACACCTATACATACATTCACACAGTGCTACTGATCCATAGTTACTCATACATCTACTCAGTCATGCCAAAAATCAATCACACACCAATGTACTCACCTATGCAGATATATACACACCACCTAACTTATGTATACACACACCACCTCCCTTATTTATATAGATACTAACACATACTTAGTCTCTTATACAATCACTAATACAAGTACACATTCATGTATGTAGACACTCTTGCAATCACTCTCTCTCACGTATAGTCAATTATACACCCCAACGCTCACATATACTGTCTAAAAACATATATAGTTACTCACATATATACAACTGAGACATCAATTCACTAATCAACACACCTGTACACACAGTCAGCTACCCATACAGCCCTTCCAAGATGCACTTTTGAATCTATATAACCAGTGAATCAGCCATTCAGACATGTATACACAGAGTCAGACACCCCTCACCCACCCACATAGACACTCAGACACCCATACAGATACTCATACAATCAATCAATAACCCATATAGACACTGATGTAGCTACTCACCAACCCATGCACCTGCTTACACACCAACTGAGAGACTAATATAGACATTCACACAGTTTAGTCACTAACCCATGCATTCAGTAACATACATTCAATCAGTGATTTATACAGTCAGTCATGCATCTACTAAATAATCCATTAAGGCACTTGTACATTCACTCATTCTTCAATAGACCTTGGCATAGATATATATGAAAAATATTAAAATTTTACAGAAACACACATTCACTGGATGATGTCATCAGTGATGTCATCAGTAATGTCATTTGAGATGTCATGAGTGATGTAATATGTGACATCATCAACTGTGCATTGCGGGCGCGTGAGTTATAGTTAGCTCAACTAACTATAACGGGCGAATTTCTCTGGTTTTATGAGTCAAATGTCCAAGTAACTATAACGTCTCTGAAACCTATGGTTTTTTCAGTGAATTTCTAAGGTTTTTGAAATGCTAATTTCTAACTATAACGTCCCTGAAACCTATGGTTTTTTCAGTGAATTTCTAAGGTTTTTTAAATGCAAATTTCTAACTATAACATCTGTAAAACCTATGGTTTTTTCAGTGAATATATATATATATATATATATATATATATATATATATATATATATATATATATATATGAGATCACATCCATATCTTTGGATCACTTTCTAGTTCCCTATGTTGTAGGCCCAAGGCCATACTGTAGGGATAGCACTGACTTCCTGAGGGGAATAAATGATTTTACAAGGGAGTGCACATACACAATAAGCACAGTAAATGTCTGTTCCATAAATAAATGTATAGAACAGAAGATGGGAGTGGGCGTATGTCTGTATTACTTTAGGAGCTGCCCCATTATCCATTACAAACACACCATGATGTTGAAACAAATGATGACTTACTGTCCAGAAAATAATGTTTTTCTGTTTGAAGAAACACTGTACCAACAAAGCACAGGAACCTGATTGTCCCCATCTTCGCAAATGTATTCCTTGGGTGATGGGAGGAGAATGTGGTCTGGATGGGCAGCAATGAGAGGTACACACAACACATACCAATTTTGATCAGGTACAAAGATGGCCTGTTCCTGAGTTGGGATGGAAATATTGCCCTTGCTACAGAATTCATTCATCTACTAGGACAAAATGAGCTTAACCTGACTTTCACACACAAAATGAGTAATAGCTACAGTGAATATTTGGATGTCGCCCTTCATGTGGGAGACAATAAATTGGTTACGTCATTACACAGAAAAGAAACAGTGGGTAACAGCATATGGCATGCTAAGAGCCCCCATCCGGACTCCCTCAAGTAGAGGATTCCCTATGGGGTACTCCTGAAGGCCCGGTTGAACTGCAGTGATGACGATTACTTTGTGAAAGAAAATGAGAACATCATAGGGAGATTCAGGCAGAGGGGATAACCCTGGAAAATTGTGAGACAAAACCAACAAAAGATACAAAATGTCAAACAAGAGGAAGTCCTTTTTTAGGAAAAGGTTAGTTCTAAACATTCCAAAACCATTTTAGATGCAACACCTAGGTTTATCACCACCTATAACAAAAGATCCTATAAGGTCAAAGATCTCATGAAACAACATTGGAATCTGCTTAAAGCAGTTACCGTTATAGGCAAAGAAGTAGGAGACTTCCCAGTGATTACATAGAAAAAGCCCAACTCCATTAGGAACATGGTTGTCCATAGTCATGTAGCCCCCCCAAAAAAAACTACCTGGTTAACTCCCCACCGGGTTTCCACAAATGCAGCTCATTGGAAGACTGTAAGTTCAGTATCAGCCAAGTCCATTACAAACTACCTACGGGCAAAATGAAGAAGGTTACTAAATGTATTACGTGTACCTTGGAATATGTGATACTACGTTCTAGAATGCCTGTGTGGCCTGTACTATATAGGCAGCATCAATCTAACATTAAAGAAGGAAAATTACGTGCTATAAAATCAATGATCCTAATTATCCAGTGGCCAGACATTTCTACCTCAAACATGAGAGTAAAAGTGAAACTCTTAATTATTATGGAATCAATAGAGAGGGGAAAAACATCAGAGGTGATGATCAGGAGGAACAACTGAGGATACCGAAATCGCGCTATATAATCAAACTCAACTCCAAATATCTGTATGAATTGAATAGCGATGAAGAATTGGCTATTCATATTGGGGTTTAACACTCTGTCCTTGTAAAACATACAGATATACAGCTATTGTCCTTCCCCTTTAGTCCTTGGAGTCTACTCCTTTAGAAGAGTTGGATATTTCAGGATTCATTTTCTATTTCCTTAAAGTTTTGCGTACATACTTCTGTTTTCCATTAGACCATTGGCCAGTATTAGATTTGGCCATGAGGATAGTGACCTCATTATGTATCTCTTTCCCATGTCCTTCACGTTTTTGTGAAATTTTATATTAGATAATCAATTACACATAGGTTGTTTTTTTTATTTTTATTTTCACTATCAGGTTACACACTTAGCCAGTTTATGTCATTAGGATGCTTCATCATGATGGGTATTGTCCCTTGATTTATTTAATATTTATTATTTTTGTATTATGTTGCGCCTTATTTGATCATTGATGTCACAATGGTTAAGGCACTGACTGTGTAGCGGTCATTGGAAGGAATGACTATGTTGCATGGGTGCGACTGCTCCCTTTAGTTTACAAGGCAAAGTTTATCTTGTTGTTTAACATTTGGGCACTTGCCTATTATTGTTTAGGACATTGCTGAATGTTCAAAATCGTGCACTATCTGCATTGTTCATATATAAAGCTGTAGAACTGCTATATTTTCTTTTCCTCCCTCTTTTTCTACTTTTCTACCTTTTGTAACTATTGGGCTCTTACCCTCTTGTTATTGCAAATACGTGACCATTACAATGCGAACTTGATGGCATGAGGATTTCTCTGTGCGTACATGAAGCACCCCTTTCTTTATCCTGAGTCTTTTGTTCTTCCTGCTTGATCTGTTCTTCAATAGCAAGAATTTCAGTCCTCTGTTGCTTAATTTTATAGGACTGGATAGATGTTACCCTCCCTCTTAAAAAGGTCTTATAAGAGTCCCATACTATACCTAATGGGGCACTATCCAAGTTCAGCTAAAAAAAACATTGAGATTCCACCCCCAGTTTTTCCATCGTCGCCTCATCAGACAACATGGTATGGTCAAAGGTCCATCTCCTTTGGTGCACCGTAGTTGGGGGAGCAAAGCGTAAAGAGATGGTCGAGTGATCCGACAAATGAGATCCCAGATGACTAACATCTCTAACATGGCCCTTTATAGCTTGTGCAATCAAAAAATAATCTATTCATGATTGGTGAACACATTTTTTATTATTGAACGTAAAGCTTTTTAAAGACCCCTGCCTTTCCCGCCAGATGTCACACCACCCTAAATTCTTTATTAAATTTACAATTAAAGAGCGAGATTTATTATGAGTAGTTGCCCTACTTTTAGTGGAGCGATCTAACCTGTCATCTAGCACCACATTAAAATCACCTGCCATTATAATAGAGTCCGAAAAGTCCAGCAGATCCAAGAGTAAATTACTGAACGAGGTAGGATTATCTAAATTAGGGCCGTAATAACCTACCAACGTGTAGCTCTGATTATAACATCTCATTTTCGCTATTACCCATCTGCCTGACTTATCAGTTCTACTATCCTCAATGATTATCTGAGGGTTAGTTTTTACAAGAATCGCCACTCCTCTTATAGTGAGTTGATGATCCGTACATATTACTCTCTGCAGCCATCTTCTAGACTTAAAAAACTCCATTGTTTCTTTACTTGTTAGATGCGTCTCTTGGAGGAATATATTTTGAGCAGGGGCATCCCTTATATATTGCAAAGATTTTTTCCTAGGTTTTGGTTTCTTTAGATTTAACCTAAAGGGGTCCCTGTGAACCCTGTGGATATCTTTAACCAGGTCTTCTTCAGAGCATTGCATATGCACTTCCAGTTTAATCAACCGCGCCACAAAAGTCTTGATATCCTCCCCCTCTGAACCTTCCAGGATTTTTAGAATACGGAGATTGTTTCTCCGCTGATTATTCTCCATTGATTCCAGCTTTTCCTTCAATATAGCCTCATTCCCTTTTAAAACCATGATCTCCTTTGAGTTGGCCTCAGTCTGTTATGTTAAATCTCTAACTGAGCTTCCCTACTGCGATGTCCTAACTGCGATGTCTTCTAGTTTTTTCTCCAGACTGTCACAGGAAGCTCTAATCTCTTTTTGATTAGTTTTGGAGATTTAAAATCTATTCCTGACTTCAATGGTTAGCAAATGAATAAGATCCGAAACTGACTGGTCTTGTGGCTGTTCTTGGGGCTTAAGCTTTGTCTGGGTATTGCATGCGTCTTTCATAGAGCTCTCCCTCTCTGCACCATCCTGAGCATTCGGTGGGGATTTACCCCTCATTATTTCTGTCTGGAAAACATGCGCTTCCATATTACTAGAAGGGGAAAGCGATCCTCCCTCTTCCAGCTCTCCTGTTTGTTTACCTGGGGGTGTAGGGAGGGGCAAATTGTCGACCTCCAAAGATTCTGCCAACACCTGATACTTGTTAGGGCTCAAAATGTCTTGATTCCCAGAAGCCAAGGTAGGGTTTTTTAGTTCCAGAGTCTTAGGTACCACTTTAAAAAAGGTTCTTAATGAGGGAGTCATTTTTAGATTAGAAACCTGCAAACCCCTCTTTTTTCCTTTTGACCTTCTCCTTTTCGGGGTCACCTATTCACCTTCATCAACTTTAAGAGAGAGACTAGGCTCCGACCTACATATATTCTTGTGGGTCCTACGCCGGGTGCTCTTCCTGTTTTTCCTAGCCTCCAAGCTTCTTAAATTATAACCACCAACCAAAGCAGCATTTTCCCTTGACTCACCTAGCTCTGCGGCACTAACGTCGCCCATAGATTGTAAGCTCAGAGAGGTGTTTTTCTGTTTTACCGGGGGAAGAGCCTCTTCCCTGTCGATAGTCAGGTTACAAGGTATCCCTTCCAAAACACCCCCGGCAGTTCTCCCCTCAAGACTTTTTCCCGGTTTTGACAATTTTTTTTCGTTTTCACCCCACAAGAAGACAGCCCTACCGCCTATGCTTTCTGTGCCTCCTGTGCCTCCTGTACCGAGCAGCTTGCAGACTCCATAGCTTTAGGGGGCTCCACCGACTCCAGAAACCTCCTCTTCTCCAGTGCTGGCTGACTGTCCGTCTTGCAGACACAAAGAGCACTCGCTAGCGCTGTGCTTGTCCTGCCTCTGCTGCTCCCCCCGATGGAATGCCGAGCCACAGCCCTCCTGCCCCTGCCGAGCTCTCTGGCCACTCGAGCCCAGCAGGAAACCCGGTCGGGTAATCCCCAGACCTCCACGGGATCGCTTTCCCCTCCAGGGGTCTCACCTGAACCACAAGCAAGCGCAAGCAACGAGAACAGCCTGAAGCCTGCAACCTGCCAGTGGGTTTAAAGTAAAAACCTCCGACATCCACTCCGAAACTCTTCCCTTTTCATGAACAGCCTCGAGGCAGCACTCAGACTGGAGGCATAAACTCGATACAGCTCCATCGGAAAAAAAAACTCTCAAACGAAACTCTCAAACTTTGCCCCAGCTCCCAACTTCACATCCTACACGTTACTTCCACAACAGGTGCACCGGGTCATCGCAAAAAATCACTCCATCAGCTCTCCATCCTCGGGAAGCCTCCGCGACCACGTTTCAACTGGCCGCAATGTTTTCCCTGTATCAACGAATGAGTACTCATGAGTGGAAAATAATGCAGGAGTCCGGATTTGCTGTTATTGAGGCCCTTAAAGTTGAGTTAGCAGGCATTTTGGAGAGAAGGGTGCAGGAGAGATGGCAAGTAGGTAGACTGGCCCATTTTAACTACAGAGAAGGTTGTGGCAAGCTACTTGCTTGGAAGATAAAAAATGATCAAGCAAAAACTTTATTAAAGAACTAAAGTTGGATCGTCAAAAGACCTAGCTAGGTCAAGGGAAGAAATAGAAGAGGCTTTGATTAATCATTTCAGGGAAGTATACTCTGAAAATCTAGTTACGTAGGGAGAGAAAGTGTTAGAGTGGTTGGGTCAGGAAGTACCCCATAAGCTGTCTGATCCCTAAAGGGAAGAGGTGAATAGGTCAATTCTAGACTCGGAAATTGGGAATGTTATTAAAGCCGAGAAAGCAAATAAGGCAGCAGGACCAGATGGCATCCCGGGAGAGGTATATAAAAAGCTGGAGAAATTCCTGGTCCCAGTAATGGTTAGATTGTTTACTGAGATTTTAGAAGGGGGCAAGGAGATCCCTCAATCTTGGAACGATGCCATTGTCACTCTGATCCTCAAGGTAGATAAACCACCTAACTGGCCTATCTCGCTGCTTAATACAGATTATAAGATCTTTACGAAGTTATTAGCAGATAGACTTAGTGGAGTACTAGACATGTTGCTACATTAGGATCAGAAGGGCTTTGTGCGTGGCAGAGGCATCAAGGAACTAACTAACAACCTAATTGGTGCTGCTGATATAGCAACCACGTTTAAAATACCACTAGCAGCTATTACCGTAGATGCGATTAAAGCATTCGATCGGGTCAATTGGACTTATTTGCAGGAAATTTTACAGCTTTCTAATTTGGGGGGAAACTTCTGTAGGGCAATAGCTCTTTTATATAAGAATCCGAATGCCAGGGTTTTGGTGAATGGTAACATTTCTAATAGTTTTAACATCTATAGGGGAACCAGGCAGGGGTGTCCGTTGTCCCCCTAATTTTTAATTTGCACATCGAGCCACTAGCCGAAAAGTTAAGGCATATGAGAGCATACAACCTTTTAGGTTTCAGGAATGGGAGAAAAAAATAGGGCTCTATGCAGACGATCTAGTAGTGTATAACTCAGATCTTAACACAGCACTGCCAATAGTTTATGATCTGGCTGCCTAGTTTGGGCGGCTCTTGGGGTATGAGATTAATGAAAACAAAACAGTTGTGATGAAGTGGAATATTGACTCGCAATACAGCTGTGTAAAGGAGGAAATGAGATGTCTAGGAATTCAAATTGTGCAGAAAATAGAACAAATCCCTGAAAAGAACTTCCAAAAGGTTAATAAGGCAGTAGGGAAACTTCTACTCAGCTGGACTTGGATCTTGTAAAAATGGCAGTCCTTCCTAAGTTTAAACCTTTTCTTTCAAAATATTCCAATGACCTTTAAGGATGCTTGGCTTAAAAGATCCCAATCCAAATTAACGAGCTTCATTTGGGCGTCGAAAGGTACGAGAATTGCCTGGAAAAAGCTTAGACGGCAGTATAATAAAGGAGGGCTACGACTCCCGGATTTGTCTTATTATGCTTGAGTGTTTTTATTAAAAGGGGGAAAATGCTTATTAAGCAAGCCAGGCAGCTCTGATAGAGTGTTCAACGCCATGTTATCTGATGTACAAGGGGGCGAGCAGGATTTCATACATAAATATGGCTATCCAAGCTATTTAAAAAAAAGTAAGGCTTAAGACTCTGCAAAGTTTTGCAATAACTTGGTACAAAATCAGGAGAGACTCTAATATAAGCTATTACAGTGGACTGGCCCCTGTTTGGGACTATCCGGGCTCCCCGGAATGGTCAGAGGACTGCCTGGTTCGTCCCCTGAAAGAAGCAGGGATAAACACCTGGGGTCAACTGATGGTTGATGGAGTTCTGATCCCCTGGGAGGAGGCCCTGGAGATAGCAGTTGGGCAACTGTCAAAATTTAAATACCTGCAAATTAAAAGTTGCAGCCTCACGGATGGGTTAGAGGCAGGACAATCTAACGTACTAGAATCCTCAATAAAATCTGAAGGATCCAGTGGAAAAGAGGTGGCAAGATGGTACTGGAGCTTAGTGGAGAGCGCAGATGGAGACCTTAATCTGCCTGTAACACTGTGGGAAAAGAGCTTGCCGGGAGAGCAGTCCATAGACTTATGGCAAGTATCTTGTAACATGTTATACTCCACAGTACGTGCCGCAAATTTAAGGCGGAACCACCTCTTTTGTCTCCACAAGGTCTACTGGACGCCATGTAAACTGGCAAAATTTGCAAAAGGTGTCATGCCGAGATGTCCTAAGTGTGAGGAAGAGAAAAGTAATGATGTACATATGTTTTTGGATTGCCCTGCACTACGAGATTTTTGGCGGGATGCGAGTAGTACAATATCTTTAATACTTGAAGAATTGATCCAGGTAAGCATATCCCTTGTCTTTTTTGGGCTTTCAGTTAATTATGAAACACTAGCGCAAAACACAAGGAAATTAATATTCTACTTAATATTGCTTGCCCGCAGAGAAATTTGTAAGTATTGGATTAAAGCTACGCCCGAATAAAATAGAATGGTTAGCTTCTATAAAATATACAGCTAAGATGGACAGAGCTGTAAAGCACAAGATTAATGAGTTCTGGCTCCCCTTTCAGAACTGGATAACCCCTTTGTAACTATGAACATCTATAGTCCTATGATTAGGCCTTTATACCATATTGCTTGACTACCCCGGTGGCCGCCTTGAGTGGGTCTGGTCGATTGCAGGGCTTCCTATGGTCGGAGTAATAAAAGCAAGGTATAGAGTGACCCATCTTAGGTCTGAATACAAAAGGGCTCTGGATGGTGCTATACTCAGGGAGACCCCGGAGTTTTGTTTTTATTATTCCTTTTGTGGACCTAGGCTGATGAGGACAAAAATAAATAAATGAAGCACCCCTTTCTGCGAGTTTTATGTATATTACAATATTGCATTTCGTGTTTTTCTTACAGCATTCCACACATATGCACATGAAATGTCAATCCCCGCCCCACGTGACGCTATATATTTGATCAAATGACCATGGTTCGTATAATTTTTTGATTTTTACAAAATCAATTTTGCCAGATCCTCTTTGCCCTGGAATAGCCATCTGCCAGCATTGTTATCATTATTTCACAAATTACCTACAATGACACGCAATGCTGAAGTATGTTGTTTAGGTAGGTCCCTGATTAGTTGACAGTCCTGTATTGAATAAATGTAAAATATTTTTCTAATTTGTTCATTTATTGAAGGCATTAATATGAAATTAGCAAACTTTACCGAGAACTAATGATCATAATCTCGAGGTTTTGTTTCCATGTCTATGAATGAAAGTATTTATATGTATGATTAGTGAGTGCATCTCTTTAACTTGACAAAGGCTACTAGTTAGCTGAAATGCGTAATTTTGTTATTAAATCAACTGGTGTATGGATCTTTGGTGTGCCGCTTCTCTGTTTGTATCTGAACTGTGGATTTGGTTGGCTCATAGTACAAGCTGTCGCTGGCACCCACATAGTGAGGTGGGAAGTAACCTGCTTGCAGCAACCGAAAGTGCTATGTATATACATATATATATATTACCTACTCGCGGTTGCAGTAGGTAATTATAGTTAGGACCTAGTTTCCATAGGAAAAGCATTTTTTTTCTCCCAATAACTTTGGCGCTGGTTGACGATTCTTCGCTAAATTTTCAAAACTAGTGATCAGCTCCAGTCAGCTCCTGCCTTAAAAGTTTCGGGGTGATTTGCCAAGCGGGGGCCGAGAAAAAAGTGGGGTCCCAAAACACGGTTTCCCTATGTTCTTTTCCATAGGATACTTTAGACAAAGCTATAGCCCGAACTGCTGAATGGAATTACACCAAATTTGGCAAAAAGGTAGATCTTGGTTCAGAAAGAGTCCTTTTGTTGGTGTAAATCCGTTCAGTAGTTGCTGAGAAATTAAAAAAAAAAATGTTTCGATATCTTTGGTCGCGGTGGATTTGCAAATCCTCCAGACCACAAACTTCACTGTGATTGGCTGAAAACAGTCCAAACCAGGAAGTGTTTGGCAGCCATCTTGTGACTCGGTGCGCGCACTGTGAAAAACCTTAAAAAAAAAATATATATTAATAAATACATACCTTAGCATTTAAAAAACCGTACAAATTCACTTAAAAAACCATAGGTTTCACACACGTTATAGTTAGGAATTAGCATTTAAAAAACCTTGCAAATTCACTTAAAAAACCATAGGTTTCACACAGGTTATAGTTAGGTGGACATTTCACTCATAAAAAACCAATGAAATTCCCCCGTTATAGTTAGTTCAGATAACTATAACTCGCGCGACCGCCACTCTATCACATGGATGATGTCATCAGTGATGTCATGAGTGATGCCACTGACCATGTCATGAGTGATGTAACATGTGACGTCATGAGCAGTGGATTGCGGGCGTGCGAGTTATAGTTATCTGAACTAACTATAACGGGGGAATTTCATTGGTTTTTTACGAGTGAAATGTCCACCTAACTATAACCTGTGTGAAACCTACGGTTTTTTAAGTGAATTTGCAAGGTTTTTTAAATGCTAATTCCTAACTATAATGTGTGTGAAACCTATGGCTTTTTAAGTGATATATATATATATACACACGCACATATATATATACACATATATATATATATATATATATATATATATATATATATTGGTTGTCATGTGATCAAGGCTCAAGGGGAGCCGAAACGTTATGGCGACATCAAGCAGTTGAGCGAATAAATTCCTTGCACTAAAGAAGGTGGTCCGTGTTTGTGTTGTTGCGCGGGGGTACGAGGAGGCTGCCCTGCCAGGAATGCAACTGAACTGATATATATATATATATATATATATATATATATATATATATATATATATATATATTAATTCACGGGGAAAAACACAGGTTACAGGAACATTATAGTTAGGCTGATATTTCACTTGTACAAAACCTGTGTAATTCAACCGTTATGGTTAGCTGATATAACTATAACTCGCACCCCTGCAATGCACTGCTGATGACATCACATATTACATCATTCATGACATGGTCAGTGATATTACTGATGACATCACTGATGACATCTCTAATAACACCACTGATGTCATCACTGATTACGTCATCAGGTGACTCTGAGTGTTTCTTAAAAGTTTAAGAATGTTTTTTATATATATATATATATATATATATATATATAAATATATATATATATATTCACTGAAAAAACCATGGTTTTCACACACGTTATAGTTAGGAATTAGCATTTAAAAAACCTTGCAAATTCAATGAAAAAACCAAAGGTTTCACACATGTTATAGTTAGCTGGACATTTCACTCGTAAAAAAACAATGAAATTCCCCCGTTATAGTTAGTTCAGCTAACTATAACTCGCGCGCCCGCAATGCACTACTGATGACGTCACATATTACATCACTCATGACATGGTCACTGACATTACTCATGACATCACTGATGACATCTCAAATGACATCACTGATGACATCACTGATGACATCATCCAGTGAATGTGTGTATTTCTGAAAATTAAATATGTTTAATATATGTATATCTCAAGGTCAATGAAAGAATAAATGGGTATATAAGTGTCTAAATGGATGCTTTGTTTTTGAAAAATGTATTGTGTATCTGACTGATTAAGTGTATCATACTGAATACATGGCTTACTGAGTAATGTTTAAATATGAAAATATCTGTATCAGTCTCTCACTTTGTGTATAAGTGGCTGCATGGGTTGGTGAGTAGCTTCTTGGGTGTCTATATAGGTTATTAGTTGTTTTTTTGAGTATCAGTCTGAGTGTCTGTATGGTTCGTGGGGGGTATTATGTAGTGCATAGGTGCATGAATGAGTGATTCACTCTTTGTATGTGTTGAAGACAGCATGTGTGCAGGACTGTATGGGTGGATGAGTGTGTGTATGGGTGTGTTAGTGAGTGAATGACTGTCTCAATAGTGTCTTTATGAGTAACTACATATCTATTAAACTAGTATATGTGACTATTGGTGTATATAAGTGAGTATATGTGAGAGTGAGAGATTGAAAGAGTTCCTGTATGAATAAGTATGTGTTTCTATAAGTGATTGTTTGTAAGACTAAGTATGTGTAATTTTCCATAGAAGTAAGTGTGGTGGTGTGTGTATAACTGTATAATCTAATAAATGTATGTTTGTTTCTTTATTAGCATGAGTGAGTATGTGTGAGTAACTCTATGGATGAGTGGCATTGTGTAACAGGATGTATAGGTGTATGAGTACATATGATGAGTGAGTGCATGTATGAGTGACTGTATAGGACTGTTGGTGAATGAGTGGATGTGTATGTGGTTCTTAGAATTACTTAAGAGGTTCTTGTAACTGGTATTGGTATGTCCATTGTTTTAAAAATTTTAGTCTCTATTTTTGAATGTGTGTATCAAAGGATATATTAGGGGAAGAGGAGGTCTGCCACTCTATCACAAGGAAGATGTCATCAGTGATGTCATCAGTGATGTCATTTGAGATGCCATCAGTGATGTCATGAGTGATGTCAGTGACCATGTCATGAGTGATGTAATATGTGACGTCATCAGTAGTGCATTGCGGGCGCGCGAGTTATAGTTAGCTGAACTAACTATAACGGGGGAATTTCATTGGTTTTTTACGAGTGAAATGTCCAGCTAACTATAACACGTGTGAAACCTTTGGTTTTTTCATTGAATTTGCAAGGTTTTTTAAATGCTAATTCCTAACTATAACGTGTGTGAAACCCATGGTTTTTTCAGTGAATTTGTACGGGTTTTTAAATGCTAAGTTACTTTACGCCATGGGTAAGCAGCTGGGTGTGTGCTAAGAGTGTGCTTCTGCAGAAAAATAGCTGCCCCTTTCATACTAATGCAAATGTAAAATAACCAGAATAATACGCAATAAATCTCTGTCTATAATTCCTCTTTGCACACAGAGTCATGGTTAGATATTAGGCAGAAAACGAAATTTCTTTGCCAATTTGAAAGCACACTTACTACTCTTTTTTTTGGCAAGTGATAAGTACTTTTACAGACTGACACATTTTGAATCCACTTTTCAGATACTGATAAAAGCACATGTCCAAACTGCTTTTTCAGACCAGCACCATGTGTAACCTGGGTGACTGACTACACTCCAGCAAGGGCAACCAGCCTTAGTGATGCTGAATGTATTTGCATTACTGACTGAAACCTCAAACCCCACTCGGTTGTGAATACTGTGCATGATTCCACAGGATAAGCAGCTGGGTGTGTGCTAAGAGTCTGCTTCTGCACAAAAAAATGGCTCCCCCTTTCCATCTAATGCAAATGTAAAATCACCAGAGCAATACGCAATAAATCTCTGCCTGTAATTCCTATTTACACACAGAGTCATGTTTTCACATTAGTCACAAAACGAAATTTCTTTGCCAATTTGAAAGCACACTTACTACTCTTTTTTTGGCAAGTGATAAACACTTTTACAGACTGACACATTATGAATCCACTTTTCAGATTCTGATAAAAGCACATGTCCAAACTGCTTTTTCAGACCAGCACCATGTGTAACCTGGGTGACTGACTACACACCAGCAAGGGCAACCAGCCTTAGTGATGCTGAATGTATTTGCATTACTGACTGAAACCTCAAACCCCACTCGGTTGTGAATACTATGCATGATTCCACAGGATAAGCAGCTGGCTGTGTACTAAGAGTCTGCTTCTGCATAAAAAAATACCTCCCCCTTTCCATCTAATACAAATGTAAAATCACCAGAGCAATACGCAATAAATCTCTGCCTGTAATTCCTATTTACACACAGAGTCATGTTTTCACAATAGTCACAAAACGAAATTTCTTTGCCAATTTGAAAGCACACTTACTACTCTTTTTTTTGGCAAGTGATAAGTACTTTTACAGACTGACACATTATGAATCCACTTTTCATATTCTGATAAAAGCTCATGTCCAAACTGCTTTTTAAGACCAGCACCATGTGTAACCTGGGTGACTGACTACACTCCAGCAAGGGCAACCAGCCTTAGTGATGCTGAATGTATTTGCGTTACTGACTGAAACCTCAAACCCCACTCGGTTGTGAATACTATGCATGATTCCACAGGATAAGCAGCTGGCTGTGTGCTAAGAGTCTGCTTCTGCATACAAAAAAATGGCTCCCCCTTTACATCTAATGCAAATGTAAAATCACCAGAGCAATACGCAATAAATCTCTGCCTGTAATTCCTATTTGCACACAGAGTCATGTTTTCATATTAGTCACAAAACGAAATTTCTTTGCCAATTTGAAAGCACACTTACTACTCTTTTTTTTGGCAAGTGATAAACACTTTTAGAGACTGACACATTTTGAATCCACTTTTCAGATTCTGAAATCAGCACATGTCCAAACTGCTTTTTGAAACCAGCACCATGTGTAACCTGGGTGACTGACTACACTCCAGCAAGGGCAACCAGCCTTAGTGATGCTGAATGTATTTGCATTACTAACTGAAACCTCAAACCCCACTCGGTTGTGAATACTATCCATGATTCCACAGGATAACCAGCTGGCTGTGTGCTAAGAGTCTGCTTCTGCATAAAAAAATACCTCCCCCTTTCCATCTAATGCAAATGTAAAATCACCAGAGCAATACCAAACAGCTTTCTGAGACCAGCAACATGTGTAACCTGGGTGACTCACTACACTCCAGCAAGGGCAACCAGCCTCACTGATGCTGAATGTATTTGCATTACTGAGTGCACCCTCAAACCCTTAAAGTATTCCTTATTTTTACCAGTACACCTTAATTTTTCGTGAAAACATAGTCCATATTATTTTACATGTTCCTCACATTTAAATTTCTCCCAAAACAGAAAATAATAAACACAACTTCAACAAAAGGAATTCCAATTCTATTATTCATTTCTTAATTTACCATATACATCCCTTCTCAAACTCTAAACTCACCTTTAAAATTAGTTAATTGTAAAAGAAATGTGGCACTCAAACAGCAGATTATCAGAGCCAGGATCTCTGTTCTGTACACCTCTCTCCTCTCAGCAGAACCAGATAATGGCAAACTTTCCCTCTCTTGTTCCACACATATACATGTAAATTTCAAATCTCAGTGCTTCCCCCTTTTTTTCAAATGTAATCACACATTTCTATTGGTTGAAAACCAACCCTTTTCCAAAAGTACCCTTCCCCCAACTTGACTTCTGCCTAGTACCCTTCCCCCAACTTGACTTCTGCCTGCTACCATAGCAACAGCTCATGGAACACTGCTGTGTGGAGTTAGGTCAGAAGTTCGCCACACAATGTTTCATTTCCAAAGAGCAGGAGTGCTTGACTTTTCAAACCTAACCGCAAATCCATAGTACTGTTCTTTGGTAACACATTTTTCTGTACCAATACAAAACATGCTTCTATAAATTTACACATACAGCCTAGTTTTTATTCTAGAATGGTATGAAACAGCCAATCAGTTCTTTTTTTTATAAAAAAAATATGTATGCCTCCATTTCCAAACTGTCTTTCATTTCTTTTTACCATTCTACTGAATTACACCTCCTGAGTGCATCCAGTTCTCCTTTGAAGATGTTCACAGTGTGGATTGTAGGGCACAGCTATGTCTTCTGGAGTGAAAAGTATGCAGAGAAAACAGATATGGTGAGAGACCTTGCTTTGACAAATGTAGACATTAAATGGATTGGTCAGAGAGGGTTAAAGTGGCACCAATTGATGCCATTGGTGAAATCCTTCATGCAAATCCAACACCCTGACCTCATAATAGTGCACTGTGGTGGCAATGACCTAGGCACTTTGACTGGGGTAGGTCTGGAAATGCTTATGAAGGAGACCTTTGCACAACTGTTTTCACTTTTCCCTAAAACTGCCTTTGTGTTTTCTAACATATGCCAAAGGCAAAAATGGAACTGGTCCAATCATTTTTGTCCACAGATTGACAAAGCAAGAAAGCACGTCAACAAATCTGTTTCTGCTTTCCTCCGTGACTATGGTATGGGTTCCATTTACCACAACAACTTGCGTTACGACATGCAAGACATTTATAGAGGAGATGGTGTACACTTCACTGATAAAGGGAACAGAGTCTTCCTCTTGAACCTTAGACTCTGCATCGGTACTTACTTGTAGGTACCAATAAAAAATCACTTCATAAACACAACGGCTCTTTTTAGAGCCCCCTAATATCTAAACACTTAAATCTGCATTTCATTTTTTTTTTTATTTTTTTTTTACCGTACGCGTACGGTGAGCTTACCGTACGCGTACCCCGCGATTTTTTTTAAAATCAATAAATGTTTTCTTTGTACTTTTCTGTCCTTCTTTGACCCCCTTACAAATGTTAGGGGGTCTGTAACTCTCTTCCTTGCCCCCTTTTCAAGTTATCACCCTTTTTTTTCTGAGTGAAATACACAAAATGGCGGCCACCGCTTCCTGGTTTCAACCGATTCGAATGTTTACTAAGATCTAAGAGCCAATCAGAATCGCGCTCGCGCACGTCACCGTACGCGTACGGTAAGCGCACCGTAAGCGCACCGTAAGCTGGCTCAGATATATATATTGATTTAGAGGCTATTTTCTCAGAATCTACTGAACATATTTACACCAAACCTACAAAAGGCACTTCCTTGACCTGAGGACTACCTCTCTGCCAAATTTCCAGTAATTCTGTTCAGCCGTTCGGGCTGTAGCTGTGTCTAAAGGTCCTATGGAAAAATGCATGGGAAAAACGTGTTTTGGGACCCCCATTTTATCTCAGCCCCCGCTTGACGAATCCCCCCGAGACTTTCAGGGTAGGAGCGGAGCGTAGCGCCCCACCTATTTTGAAAATTTCGCGAGGATTCGTCGACCGGCGCCAAAGTTATTCCAAATAGAATGTTGCGGATTTCCTATGGAAACAGGGTCCTAACTATAACTACCTACTGGCGACCGCCAGTAGGTAATATATATATATATATATATATATATATATATATATATATATATATATATATATATATATATATATATATATATTCACTGAAAAAACCATAGGTTTCACACATGTTATAGTTAGCTGGACATTTTACTGATAAAAAACCAATGAAATTCCCCCGTTATAGTTACTGTGGGCAACTATAACTCACGCGTCCGTAATCCTCTGCTGATGCTAATACTGTATTTAGACACTTATTTGCCCATGTCTTCTTCCATTAAATTTTAGCTATACATATATTCCAAATATTTTTTTTTCATAAAGACACATATGTCATCAGCAGAGGATTACGGTCGCGTGAGTTATAGTTGCCTACAGTAACTATAACGGGGGAATTTCATTGGTTTTTTATCAGTAAAATGTCCAGCTAACTATAACATGTGTGAAACCTATGGTTTTTTCAGTGAATTTGCAAGGTTTTTTAAATGCTAATTCCTAACTATAACGTGTGTGAAACCTATGTTTTTTTCAGTGAATTTGTACGGTTTTTTAAATGCTAAGTTACTTTACGCCATTTGTGGCGTGCGCGCCCACTTAACGCAGTTCGTTCCGTGCGCGCACGGTGCGCTTCGCGCACGGTGCGCGCACAGTGAGCACTCGGTGCGCTTCGCGCACCGCGTGCCCACGTTACGCTAGATGGGCCATGAACGCACGATGCGCTTCGCGCACCATGCGCACATGGAGGACATATGATGAGCATCGTTGTGACTGGTAAAATATATGTTTTGTTTAGCTCTATTAAGTCATGCACAAAAGGTGCCCTTCGGGCACCTTTTGCACACGGGGTGGGGATAATGTGGATATATATATTTTTTTTTTTATTATTTCTTACCGTACGCGTACGGTAAGCGTAATCGGCGAAATTTTCAAAAAAATTAAAATTGCCTTTTTTCACTTGGGGGATCGTTGGGGACTCCCTCGACATGGCTAGGTGCTTGGGAGCTGTGTAAACAGCCCCTTTACATGTTTTTGCACTTGGTTTTTCAACCCCCTGTCAGAGTGCAAGAGAGAAAATGGCGGCCGCCGCTTCCTGGTTTCGACCGATTCGAATGTTTACTAAGATCTAAGGGCCAATCAGAATCGCGCTCGCGCACGCCACCGTACGCGTACGGTAAGCGCACCGTAAGCGCACCGTAAGCTGGCTCAGATATATATATTGATTTAAAGGCTATTTTCTCAGAATCTACTGAACAGATTTACACCAAACCTACAAAAGGCACTTCCTTGACCTGAGGACTACCTCTCTGCCAAATTTCCAGTAATTCTGTTCAGCCGTTCGGGCTGTAGCTGTGTCTAAAGGTCCTATGGAAAAATGCATGGGAAAAACGCGTTTTGGGACCCCCCTTTTATCTCAGCCCCCGCTTGACGAATCCCCCCGAGACTTTCAGGGTAGGAGCGGAGCGGAGCGCCCCACCTATTTTGAAAAATTCGCGAGGATTCGTCAACTGGCGCCAAAGTTATTCAAAATAGAATGTTGCGGATTTCCTATGGAAACGTGGTCCTAACTATAACTACCTACTGGCGACCGCCAGTAGGTAATATATATATATATATATATATATATATATATATATATATATATATATATATATATATATATATATATATATATATGTATATATATATATATGCCATGAGTGGGTGTATGTATGAGTGACTGTATGGATGATTCAGTGGGTGCGTGACTGACTGTATAAGTGAGTGATTATAAGTGTCCCAGTGAAAGTATGGATGAGTGACTAATCCGTGTGAATGTCTGTATCAGTCTGTCAGTTGGTGTGTAAGTGGCTGTATGGGTTGGTGAGTAGCTACATGAGTGTCTATATGGGTTATTGATTGGTTGTCTGAGTACCTGTATGGGGGCCTGAGTGTCTGTGTGGTTGTGGGTGTAAGTCTCTACATGGATGTGTGAGTGGTTGATTTCTGGGATTATGGGTTCATGGGTGCATGTGCAAGGGGCTGTATGGGTGAGGGAGTGTGTGTATTGCTGTGCTGGTGATTAAATGGGTATCTCAGTGGTATATGTGTGAGTAACTACATATGTGAAATCCAGTATATTTGTGTGTTGGAGTATATAAGTGACTGTATGTGAGAGTGAGTGATTGTGAGAGTAGGTGTATTGATGAGTGTGTGCTTGTGTCAGTGATTGTATAAGAGTGTAAGTATGTATTAGTATCTGTATGAATAAGTGAGGTGGTGTGTGTATAACTGTATAGGTGAGTAAATGGCAGTGTGATTGACTCTTTGGGTGACTGGGTAGGTGTGTCAATAACTCTATCGGTGAGTGGCAGTCTGTGAGTGTCTGTATAGGTGTATGAGTGCATATATCAGTGGCTGGATTGATCAGTGACTACCTGTAGGAGTGACTGTATAGGTGAGTGAGTGGATGTGTGTGTAGACCTATAAATCTGTGAGTAGGTATGTACTAACTGGTATTGCTGAGTCTATGGTTTCGAGAATGGTTTTGTGCAAGTGAAATGTCAGTCTAACTATAACATCCCTGTAACCTTTGTTTATTTTTGTGAATTTCGAAGGTTTTTCAAATGCTAATTCCTAACTACAATGTTCCCTCAAACCTGTGGTTTTTTCAGTGAATTTCTAAGGTTTTATAAACAGTTTTATTTATTAAAAGATGTTTGTAACTCTTTTTGTGGGCTTTTTAGTAAGATTTTATATGCATTTTTAAGATCTTAAAAAAATTATAATCAGTTTATATATAACATAGGTTATTAAAGATTTATAGTGTCATTTATTTGAACGATTAAAATTTGTAATACATTAAAATATTGCTCTATTGTTTATAATTTTGTAGAGTTTGTTACTATATGACAAATATGAATAGAAAAACAAAATTTGTTTTTAATATTTTGGGGTAATTTTATTTACAGTTTTTTACTACATTAAGTTTTGTAAGATTAGTTTTAATAGTATAAAATATGTATTATTGTATCATTATGATAAATATCTCCATTGCACACTGTTCGCGAACCCACGCACTTGGTGCACAAATTTGTTATAAGTATGTAAGTGTAAAATACATATTTACAACAAAATAATATATATTTTTCACGAAGAGGTTTATTTCTGAGTGTAAAAAATTAGTATTACTGAAGTTATGAATTTGTTTTGAAATGTTTTTAACAGGTTTTTATAAATGCGATGGTATCCCGCATTGGTCGCGGATCTGCGCTTTAGGTGCACAAATCCATTAGAGGAATGTAAGTATAAAATATTTATTTACTCCAAAATAATATATATTTTTAACAAAGAGGTTTATTACTGAATATAAAAAAATACTATTAGTGTACTTGAAGTAGGCGGTATAAATGTTCTCTTGCTGTTGCAAGTCTCACCATGTTTCCGAACATGCATGCATGCGTCTGTCTGTGCCTTTTGCTAGTGGCATGAGACATAAAAAGAAACATAAAAATAGTTGAATACTTCTGTTTCACAGAGCATGTTCTCTAAATTTGTGTAGAAGAAATGTGTATGTATTCCTTTCTGCTCATAAAACAGGGCACCTGGGTATTGAACAGTCCATTTGAGGAGCTCTATAACACCTATACACATAAGACATGACTGCCTGTGCGACCGAATGACAGAGCAGAACTGAGAAGATTTGTCCACCGGTAGCAAAAGCTACCAGATTTTCAATCTACAATCTTCAGTTGCATAACACATGAGATCATACACATACAAGTAGACACATACCTCAGTCACAAGAGCGTGTAGACCTTTAACTGTGACAAACTGCTCTTGCCATTTCAGGCAGACACCTACATTTATACAGCCTACTTTGAGTGTAACTTTCCAGAGACTCATACAAAGTACCTTAATCCCTAATCCCTCTACCAACAAGTCTTAAAGCTCACTTTTCTTTTGTAGCTTCAGTTTTCACCAACTCCTGAGGATGTTTGGCCTAGCCAAATTTATAACAGCAAACCTTCCCATGTCACTGTTGTAAGCCTCACCATATTCCTGAAAGCATGCATGTCTCTGTGCCTTTTGCTGGTGGCATGATGCATAAAAAGAAACATACAAATAGTAGTATACCTGTGTTTCAGATATCTAGCATTTTCAGATGCATAACATGTGTGAGAATACATGTACAAGTAGAGACATACCTCCGTCACAAGAGCACGCAGACCTTTAAACTTGACAGACTGCACTTCCCATTTCAAGCAGACACCTACATTTATACGGCCTACTTCAAGTGTAACTTTCCATAGACTCATACGAAGTACCCTAATCGCTAATCTGTCTGCCAACATGTCTTAAAGCTCACTTTTCTTTTACAGCTTCAGTTTTCACCAACTGCTCTGAGTGTTGGGCCTAGCTAAATTCAAAACAGCAACCCTTCCCATGTCACTTTTGTAAGTCTCACCATGTTTCTAAAGGCATGCATGTGTCTGTCTGTGCCTTTTGCTAGTGGTATGAGACATGAAAAGGAACATAGAAATAGTTGAATACCTGTGTTTCACAGTGCATGCTCTCTATATTTGTGTAGAAGAAAGTGTATGTATTCCTTTCTGCTCATAAAACACGGCACCTGCGTACTAAACAGTCTATTTGAGAGGCTCTATAACACCTACATACATAAGACATGACAGCCTGTGCAACCAAATGACAGAGCAGAACTGAGATGATTTGTACAAGAAAATGTATGTATTCCTTCCTGTTCATAATACAGGGCACATGGGTACAGAGTTATATAGACTGGGGTACAGTTTAATACAACTGCCAACATGTTTTAAACCTCAGTTTTCTCTACTACTTCCATTAGAGACTCAGGAAGCACATTTATTAGTATGTACAACCTATTTCAATCTTCATTTCAGTACAGTAAAACAAACTGCAATACATGTTTCTACATTTGGTAACATATTTCAAACATCACATTTCTCTAATGTTTTGCTAGCTTTATAAATATTGCATTGCAAACTTAAAAATATCATTACAAACACTGAAGCACTCCTATGCAATATATAACACACCTTACACACTTGTAACTCACCTCTGAAATACTATTGCAAATATGAAAATGTCAGAAATTCCAAAAAGCTTTTTATTTCCAACATAATAAATGAGGTGCACCACTATCAACAAGGTAAAACCAGTAATGGCAAACCTTCCCTCTCTTTTTCCACACAAATTAATGTAAGTAACAAATAAAAATTCTCCCTTTATTTTATCAAATCAAACCCACTTCTATTGGATACACATATTAACCCTTTATTACTCCCTTCTAAAAGTGCCCAATCTGCTTCTCTATTTTACAGAAGTCGCGACTCCAACGCAGTGCCGTAGTGTCGGTTCGTGTAGGAGTCATGAATCCTGGTGGGAGTTAAAAAACCTATTTCCAACAATACTAGTATTACAACATACCACTTCTAAACATAGTACTGATTAGGGAAAACTTACTTTAAAAGCATATCACATATATAAAACTTACCATTTCATATTTTAAAACCACAGTTAACTTGCAACCCTTCCCCCATCCAGCTTAATCCTAGTTTTCATAGAAACAGTTTCAGGAACACTTAACTATACTGGCAGGTCACAAATCACCATATTTTCAAACTCAGCACAGTAGCTTAAATATGCAAATTGCAGGAGTGATTGAGTCTTGAAAATACTAGCTTTTCCGGTCTACTGTACCTTTCAAAGTTTTTTCTATAGCCAATCAGAAAGATGCTTTTTTTTTTTTACAAAAGTTACATGCATCCTATTTTTGAGTACACAAGGTTTATGAACAGCCAATCAGTTATCTGCTTTTTCAAAAACAACATTTTTATCACCATTTTAGATGCCTTTTATTGTACCAACTGTCTTACTCAGCTACAGATGTTTTTGGATGCCTTCCACTCATCCCTTCAAAATGCTAACAGTATGGATTGTAGCCGGACACAGCTATGTTTTCTGGAGCAAAAGGTATGCTGGACACCGAGGTATTGACAATGACCTAGGTTTTCAAAATGTGGATATTAAATGGTTTGCACAGAGAGGATTGAAGTGGCACCTATTGCTGCCTTTGGTTCAACCACTTTCCATCTCCAATTCCCTGACCTTATGATTGTGCACTGTGGTCACAATGACCTATGCACATTGACTGGGGTAGGATTGGAAATGATAATGAAGGATACCTTTGCACAACTGATGTTGCTTTTCCCTCACACTGTCTTTGTATACTCTAATATATGCCAAAGACAAAAATGGAAGTGGTCAAATCAATTCTGTCCACAGATTAAGAAGGCTAGGAAGAATGTTAATAAAGCTGTTTCTGCTTACCTCAGAGACCATAACATGGGCTCTATCTATAACAACAATATATGTTTTGACATGCATAACATCTACAGAACTGATGGAGTTCACTTCACAGATGAAGGGAACAGAGACTTTCTCAACAACCTTAAGCTGTGCATCCGCACTTATATGTAGCTGCAACAAAGCCAACAAAGTCATAATAAACACAACAGCTCTTCTTAGAGCCACCCTATAATACAATAGTGAACGTTATATATTTTTTAACATATATATAATGTTTTTCTTTTCGATTTTGGGAACCCATCGCCAATCAGCCAAACAAAAGCATGAACTCGATGTACTACAACAACACATATAACCTTTCAACTTTACCTGTGAATTTACATTTTAAATGTTATTTCAAACTCACATAATTTTAATGTAATTATGAAGGTCAATCTCACTACCTCTTTAAAAAAGCCCACAACTGTAACACTACCTTCAGAATTAGATAGTATTTTATTATTTATTTAAGATGGATCCGCGAATCCACCGCAATGTTACACTGTGGGGCTACACTGAGAGCCGGGATAGGGTCACGACTCCTACCACGAGAGAAAAAAAAAATAATAATCCCTAGTTCTATATGGCCATCCTCCGGGGCCACACCATTTCATTACTAAAAAGGACATTTAAGGAGGGAGGCTGTGCAGCCCATCTCCCAAGGCCGATTACGGCCCGGGGACCCCATCCCCAGGCTCCCGACCATTCCTTTAAAAAAAAAAAGGGAGTGGGGTCGAGCGCCCCCCCTCCCGGCCATTTTCTGCCGGGGCATGGCCTTCTTTAAAAGGACCCTGGGGAGAGCCTGAAGGCCTCAGCGGTCCCAGCCACCTCCCGCCTCCTGCGAGAGTCGTCATTTCTTTTTATCCCCAGGGAGCTGCTGACATGCAGCTCCCTGTAGGTAAAAAGCAAAGTGCTCCACGGTGAACAAGTGAAAGCAAAATATTGTCACTTTTTCACAGTGGAGCACTTGTCCGCTATCCCATAGTAAACTGCAATGTACTGGGGTGGGCACAGCAGAATATTGCTGGAGATGGCCCTGGGGGGTGGTGGTCCCCAGTTCCATTTACAGCTCCATGAGGGGGGCCACGAGGCCCCCCTCCAACACTATTAAAGCCACTGGGAGGTGGTGGTCCCCAGGGCTGGGAGTCGGCAACAGACCCCTGTTCTTACTTACCTCTGCCCCGGGGAGGTGGTGGTCCCCGGGGTAGTGTGGGGGGCTTGAGCCCCCTCACTCTATTTTAAATTTAAAAGCTAGCCCCAGGGAGTTAGCGGTCCCCGAGGCTGTGGGGTGGGGGGCGCGTGGCCCAGCAGGGCCCCCACATTTAATGATGAAAGTCCCGGGAAGGTGGCGGTCGCTGGGGCTGCAGGGGCCAGCTCGAGCCCCCACATCAATTTTACTCATTGCCCCCGGGACCTGGCCCACCCGGGTCTTAAATGAAAAGAAGCGCGAGAGACCACGCTTCATTTTAAAAAAAATAATCTGCGTGATTTGTGCACCCAGCATGAATGCTGCTGAATTTGTGGGCCCTGGGGTCACTGTGAGCAGGCCTAGGGGGCAGGGTGTTTCTACCCTGCCCTCTTTTCTTACTTTTAATGTTTTCTTTTACTTTTTTTCTTGTGACTTAGTTTAAGCGCGTCACAAGATGGCTGCCAACACTTCCTGGTTGGAACTGTTGGCAGCCAATCAGATCTCAGGCATGAGATCAGGAGGGGTTGCTGATCCTTCACGTCCCTAGATATACTGTTAGAAAAAAATAAGCCCTGCTCATCCCCTTGGTAGCTTGGCATGAGCAGACAGGCTTATCTCAGAGGCAGTATGTGAAGCATTTCTGAACACATACAGTAACACAGTGAAAACACTACAAATGGACACCACACCAGTTTAGAAAAATAGTAAATCTTCATATAAAACAACAAGACCAAATATGATACAAATCCAACATACAATACTCTTGAAAAATAGTTAATAGCAGGAAAATCAATAGAACACAGTTCTTCCGACTCGGTAGCTCCTCCTGGGGCTACTGCGATACTGAATATGACAGAGTCTAACAATTCCAGCTGACCACGTCGATACAGGCTAACTAAAGCGTCAACAGACTCGGGCACAGAACCTTTCTTGTTGCGACCAACACGTCGGCATGAGTCGGTCAGGGCAAACATCGCGGTCGCGTTGTGAAGTGGAGCATTGCGGTGGACGATGACCTCGTGATTCAGTGCAGGCATCGGCTGGTTGACGGAGACTGTGAGACCAGGGCTTGCATTGAAGGGGGAGATGGTGCTCGCTGTGTTGCTGGCAGGTCACGGTGTGGCGACGGAGCCGGACGATGTTCCGGTCGTCCAGCGACGGAGTCGGTGACATCCTTGCAGCATGTAGCAAAGCGTTGTGGAGTGCGGTGCCCACAGCACGCGGTGCAAGCAGTGGCTCGTTGACAGAGTCAGTGAGACCAGGGTTGCGTTGCGAAGCGATGCATTGCTCTTGGTGGTGCTTTTAGGACACGGAATCCTGCGACAGACTCGATGACAGAGTCGGTTACCCTTTTCTTCTGCGGCGACGATCAGAGACGGTGCACACAGACAGGGTGAGGTATTTGCTGTTCCTGAGACCTCGAGAACAGGGGGCAAGCTCAGTTCAAGCCCTTGGAGATCTTTTCTTCAAGCAGAGGACAAATCAAGCAGAAAAGTCCTTTTCTCCTTTCCTTGGCAGCAAGTAGCCACTGCAGGCCAACCCCAGAGAAGCAAACAGCACATCGGCAGTATTCCTCTTCAGCTTCTCCGGCTCTTCTCCTTGGCAAAGGTTTCTCTTGATTTCCCAGAAGTGATCTAAAATTCTGTGGTCTGGGCCCCTCTTTTATACACAAAAATCCTTTGTTCTCTGAAGGCAGAGAGTGTCTGTACCCAGCCAAAACCAGTTCTGTCCTCACTGGTGCAGCTTCCTGGCTGGAGGTGGACACAGCATTGTTAAAGGCAGACCAGGCCCATTCAGGTGAAAAGGAAATCTCCTCCCCCTACTCTAAATGCAGCCCAGGTCTATTCAGCCCTGCCCTGACTCATCAGAGTCCTGGAGGCACTGCCCCTCTCCAGCCCCTGTCAGTCAGTCAGTCAGTCAAGTATGCTTTATTCGAATATCATTCATAAAAGCAAGAACAATTACAATAACAATTTCATACAATGGTTAAAAATAAGATTAAATTATGATCAGCAGATCAGATGCAAAGCATACATGTACGATTTTTGTCTTGATCAAGACCCTATAAAACGAACTGTTCTTTTAGCGGTAAGTGATTTAAGTTAAAAAAGACACAAGATAAATAATTGAATAAAAATGCTTTTAAAACCATGATATAAAAATAGAAATGCAGAGAAAATGACATAGGAGAGAATAATCAAAAGACTAGCAGTCTCTCCCTGATCATGAGAATAGTCAAACGACTAGCAGTCTCTGTCTAATCGACCACGCCCAGCCTAGATATTTTGCAGTGGCTACTGAAATCCATGGTAGAGTGCTGGTACATATAATACGCAGGGCCACATTACCACTGGTTGTTCCTAGATTTTTACATATCGGGGACAACCAGTTGCGCCTTGGGACCGCGTAGAACTTACAGACAAATAGAAAATGGCCAATAGTTTCTTTACTGGTACCACAAGCGGGGCATCCATCACAAGATCCCCCTTTCCACTTAGATGTCAGGAATTTGAAGGGAAGTGCACCTGATCGCAATTGGAAAAGAAGCTTTCTTTCCTGATGCCTTGTTATGATGTCCCAGTATGGTTCTAGACAAGGATACATCTTGGCCTCAAGGAACTCTCCAGTCATAGAGCCGGCACTCGAGCTATTCCAGTGCCGGCGAGCGACCAACTCCCAATAAATATTCTTTAAGGTGCTTTTAGATGGAAAGCTGGCTCTCGCCGGATCATCCCAGAGTGAACACAGGCCAAGCTCGGACAGGGATGCCCTAAGTGATTTTAACCATCCTATTTTATGATAAACGTCGGACCTTATAATGTCTAAAAAGCCATCTGCATAATGTGAAAGGACCGGAGTCGTCCATAGCCTGCGCCAATACAGGATGGGGCGAAGTTGGACCAAGTCTGAGATTGCTTTTCTACCCAAGTCATATTTAAGGGGCAACAATGGAGTTCTTTTAGGGACGCCTGCTATTGCCCTTAAAAATTTGTTCTCTGAGGATCGAAGAGCAGCAACCTTCTCAAAACCCCAGAGCTCGGCACCATATAAAGCGGATCCTAGAGCTTTTGCTTCGTATACCTGTAGAACATCCCTGCCGGACTCCCCTCTCTACAGGGAAGTCCGAGGTTACCGAACCGAGTCCTCCCCACTGAATTCTGGCATAGTTAGATTCGTGTAGCCTCATTATCAAAGATAATAAATCGCTAGGGAGACCCTGCTTATTTAGGGCCGTCCAAAGCTTAAATCGGGGAACAAGGTCAAAAGCGGCCCGTAGATCGACAAAGGCCGCATACAAGCTTCCTTTGCCCAGCACCACCGTCTTCCATTGTAACAGGGTGAAACGGAAAACCTGATCCACCGTGCTTGTGGACCGTCGAAAGCCAGCCTGGAATGGTGAGAGAGCATTAGTCTCATCCACCCAATCCACGAGCCTATTGACGATCACACGTCCCACGACCTTTTGGATGGTATCTATGAGGCTTATTGGCCTGTAATTACCCGGAAGGGATCGATCGCCTTTTTTAAAAATAGGAATGATAACTGCGCCCTGCCAAGATTTTGGGACCGCAGCACCCAAAGCAATAGCATTAATAAGAAGGTGGATATATTGGCACCAGCGCTCCTTGTCATTAACAAATAGATCAGCTGGCACACCATCAAGACCAGGGGCACGTCCACAGGCAACCGTATTCAAAGTCAACATAATTTCAGCTGGACCAAAGAGGTTCACTTTGGGAAGGTCTACACTAAATTCCTGGGCCGTGTTGTCATTATTTGGTGCAGCGTACTGCGTCTTAAAGAATTTTATCCATTCTTCTTCCGGCACATTGTTATGTGGGGACTCGGGAAAACCAGATTTTCCCCATCTAACAATGTGCCAAAATAAACGGGAATCCCTACTATCACTGGCTGCCTTTAACTCGGTCCAGTGGTGTTCATCCCAGGCTTTTTTGGCCTTAGATATACTAGTTTTGTAGTTCTTTCTAGCGGCTTGAATTAAAGTGGATTGCCCCCCCTTGATGGCTTCACCTAAAGCTAATCGTGTTTCCCTACATTGTTCATTATACCACTTAGCAGGCTTAGGGACTCTATTATCATGATTTTTCACTGGTTTGAGGAAATACTCCTTAATTACACTAAAGAGGGAGTTATGTAATCCTTCAACTTTATCTAGATCGGTGCTAAGTGGGTTAAGGTGCTCTATAGCTGATATTGCCAAGTCCACCTGACCATTGATCTCAGCGATGGCCTGATGGTTAGTTCCTACATTTTCCCACCTTAATCTCCGCATATTGTTTGTGGGCACAATCCGGGGAGGAAGAGTCACAAAAGAACATGGAGGTAAGATACTATGTGACCACCATTTGTGGATGGTACACAGGGGATTATGATCACTCTCAATCCTTCCTACAACCTCCATGTCACAAATCAAAGGCCATAATTTTAAACTACATAACACATAATCAATTCTACTGCTATGTCGGCCGTTGTCAAATGTACTTGACCCATTCCTATCGCCTCTGGTCCTACCATTTAGGGCTCTTAAGCCCTTTTCATAGCACAAAGTATTTAGGCCAATTACATCGGCAGTCCACCGCACAACCGGTGGAAGCTCTAGTTTAGGAACACCCCAATGTCGATCCTCCTCATCACCAAATAAATTATCATCGTTAATTAAGGGTTCAAATGTTCTATTAAAATCACCCGCAATGACAATATTGTTGTTTAAAGAATAAGCGTCGAGAAGACTAGTTAAAGCATCTAATACATCAGACCTCCCCCCCTATTACTCTGGACATAAACATTATAGATATCCATTCTCCCTAATTTATCCAGATCCAATCTGATTAATTGGATATCTTGATTTTTGGTGTCGACAACTTTAATAGCCAGCTTTAAACTCTGGCGAACCCATATTGTTAGGCCTCCCATGGGTCTTCCTCTAGGGCCCTTTAAGGCCGGCACGGAGTAATTCAGGTAACCCTGAACAAAACAGGGTTCACACGACCAAGTCTCCTGAAATATGCATAGATCATGATTATTAACAAAGCAGATCCAGTCTGCAGATTCCAATTTGGAAGTCAGCCCAGCGATATTCCAGGAGAATAAGCTCCCCGTAATTCCCTGGGAGTTGATCGGGGAATTAGCTGTTAATACAAAATTGGGGACATTTGAGTGTTCAGAACAGATATCTGTAATTACTTCCTGTTGTGGGTTTCTTGTCTCGTTAACAAGAGGAAGTGAGTCAGACAATGGTTCAGCAGGACTCGCTATCATGACCTGGTTGTTGTTAAGTCAATCTACGTCTTCAAGGTTAGCTAACACCTCAAAGCGATTTCTCGTCGGAATTGAAACATTAGGTTGAATAGAAGGTGAAGCCCCAGGATTAAAAGTGGAGACTGACCTAGGTCTAGGAAAAAAGTAAGTTAATTCCCAAGTAGTGATAGAGGAGCTCCTGAGATTTGTGTGCCAATTTAAGATGTGATTGACGGCTCTGGGGTCCCTAAAGTTAATTAAGATAATATCCCCATTTATATTTTTTGGTATATTACCCAGCCATGGTAAATGCCTAACGTGTAAAATTTATCCGTTAATGTACGAGGGGAGAGGGCGGTTTTGTCCTAACCAGTGAAGAACCTTATTTTTTAGATGTGAATATCCCTCTATAGCATCATCCTTCAGAGTGGGGACACCCGCAAGCACCACTACAAGAGGAACAGCTTCTGGTGGAAGATTGATAGAAGAGGGTCCACGCATCTTAGCCATTGAAGCCAAGTGGCGACTCTTTCTATCAAGCATTGCATCCCCTTGTGGTGGAGTATTTCCTCCTCGGCAAGCTCTATCCTTATTTAACTGATTTAGCTTGGGAGTGTTAGCTCTGCCTGAGTAATTATTCGTTATGTGATTTGTACTACAGTCACCTTGACTAAGTATCTGATGTGAAGGTAGAGTGGAGGGTGGTATCGCAGGAGCAGAAACAGTAGAAAGCGGCTTTGCTGGCTTTACAGGATTCATACGTGGGTCCCCTTTACCACCCATAAGGGATTCTACTTTCGCCAGCCTTTTTTCAATGCTTTTTAAACTGTCAACAATGGGTAGCATATGAGTTGTAAATAATTTGTCTATGTTACCCATTAGTTCCGCAATAGTAATATCTTTTACAGAACAGGATACCGAGGTACCAGGGAGGGATAAATTATTATTGTCGTGGATAAGGCTTTTGTCAGTGTAAGCCGAGATAGATTTAGATTTATAGCTGGATTTGGTTTTATTTTTACGAGCCTCAGAATCCAGCTTCCTCCTTTTCCTAGGCAATGGGCCTAATGGTTTGGGTGCCCCAGGGGAAATAACATTTTGGGATAGGGGTACCATTACTTGTAATTCATTCGATACAACTGGTGCACTGATTAGATCAATAGGAGAAGAGAAAATAGGAGAGGACAAATCTTTAGATGAATCCATCATAATTGGATTACCAGGAAGTATTGAAATGTCATTGTTGTCCGGAAGATGTGTAATGTCATGGTGAGAAATTGCACTTTTATCAGGGGAAGTTACTTCATGAGGAGAGGTTGAAGTTAAAGACATATTTTTTATGTGCTCTATGGAACTACGACGCCTCGCTCTTAGTTCTGCAAGGGTGATTTCTCGGTCTAGCCCAGAATTGACTTTCAGTAAATAGCCATCAAGGGTACCCTTATTAGAGTTGCTGGTCATAGTGATAACTGTAATAATGCACAGCCCCTAAAAATCAGGCGTAGGAGTACTTGGACGCAACATACAATCACAATAAAATACACAAAAGATAAAATAGCCACTAATAGTAGCATCCACACGGAACAGTATCTGCAAGGGTCAAGGGGGTCAAGGGGGTGAGCCCGGCCCGGCCTCCTTCGGCTCCTGAGGGCTACAGAGGGCCCGCCCTTTGCCCGGGCTTAGCCCGGCGCCGCCCGCGCGCGTCCCGTGATGCGGAGGGCGGAGTCAGTTTTGTAGCGCCTTCGGGCGCGAAAATGCGGCGCTTCCGGGGTGGCAAGGATCTTGGGAGATGTAGTTCCAATACTCTCCCCCCACACGGCGGTCGCGTTTGTCCGGCGACGGCGGGAGGGAGATTCAAAAGCCACAGGGAAGGCTGCCCCAAGGATCAAGAGGCACCGCAGGTAAGTGTAGCAGCACACCGAAGTGATTTCCAACTCGCAGCAACAGCCCCCGCTCTGCCGAGGGCGGAGTCAGTTTTGTAGCGCCTTCGGGCGCAAAAATGCGGCGCTTCCGGGGTGGCAAGGATCTTGGGAGATGGAGTTCCAATACTCTCCCCCCACACGGCGGTCGCGTTTGTCCGGCGACGGCGGGAGGGAGATTCAAAAGCCACAGGGAAGGCTGCCCCAAGGATCAAGAGGCACCGCAGGTAAGTGTAGCAGCACACCGAAGTGATTTCCAACTCGCAGCAACAGCCCCCGCTCTGCCGAGGGCGGAGTCAGTTTTGTAGCGCCTTCGGGCGCGAAAATGCGGCGCGTCCGGGGTGGCAAGGATCTTCGGAGATGTAGTTCCAATACTCTCCCCCCACACGGCGGTCGCGTTTGTCCGGCGACGGCGGGAGGGAGATTCAAAAGCCACAGGGAAGGCTGCCCCAAGGATCAAGAGGCACCACAGGTAAGTGTAGCAGCACACCGAAGTGATTTCCAACTCGCAGCAACAGCCCCCGCTCTGCCGAGGGCGGAGTCAGTTTTGTAGCGCCTTCGGGCGTGAAAATGCGGCGCTTCCGGGGTGGCAAGGATCTTCGGAGATGTAGTTCCAATACTCTCCCCCCACACGGCGGTCGCGTTTGTCCGGCGACGGCGGGAGGGAGATTCAAAAGCCACAGGGAAGGCTGCCCCAAGGATCAAGAGGCACCGCAGGTAAGTGTAGCAGCACACCGAAGTGATTTCCAACTCGCAGCAACAGCCCCCTGGATGGTTAGGCATGAAAATACCTACTTTCTAAAAGTGGCATGTTCAAACACAGAGTGTAAAAATCACCCTCACTAAAAGATGCATTTTAACATTCTGAGTTCAGGCATACTAAACTTTATTTTTCTACCTTGTTCCCAGGGCCAGTAATGTTCATAAGATGTTATAAACATACTCCCCATTCCGTCCTATGGGAACAGGTAGCCTTGCAATAGTGAAAAACAAAATTGGCAGTATGTCACTTGTTCCCAGGGCCAGTAATGTTCATAAGATGTTATAAACATACTCCCCATTCTGTCCTATGGGAACAGGTAGCCTTGCAATAGTGAAAAACAAAATTGGCAGTATGTCACTATCAGGACATGCCACACACATCAGGGCATGTCCTACCTTTCACATACAATGCACCCTGCCCACAGGGGTACCTTGGGCCTACCTTAGGGGTGACTAATATATAGAAAAGGTAAGGTTTAGGGACTGGCAAGTGTGTGCACTTGCCAAGTCGACATGGCAGTCCCAGACTGCACTCGGGCTCTGCAATGGCAGGCCAGAGTTACATTTTACAGGCTGCTTCTGTGGGTGACACAATCAGTGCTTCAGTCTACTAGCAGCATTTGATTTACAGGCCCTGGACACACACAGTGCACTATACTAGGGTCTGACAAGTAAATCAAATATGCCAATCATGGACTTACTAATCCATAACAGTAATTTACAAAGGGAGCACTTGCACTTTGGTACTGAACAGCAGTGGCAAAGTGCCCAAAGCATCTAGACCAGCAAAACAAAGTCCAACACGCAGCCAAAACACAGGAGGCAAAGGTAAAAAATGCAGGGGAGACCCACACCAATGGTGCCAGGTCTAAAATATACAATTTCAATTCCTTTAAATTTCTCAGGAACTACTGAATGATTTACACCATTTAACAAAAAGAATGCTTTCCGAACCAAGAGCTACCTTTTTGCCAAATTTGGTGTGATTCCGTTCAGCAGAACTGGCTGTAGCCTTGTCTAAAGATTCCTATGGAAATTAACATGGAGAAAACGCGTTTTGGGACCCCCATTTTTTCTAGGCCCCCGCTTGACTAATCAGCCCGAAACCTTCAACACAGCAGCTGAAGTGAGCAGGCCCTTAGTTTTGAAAAGTATGTGAAGATTCGTCAAACAATGCCAAAGATATTAGCAAATCAAAAAATGCTTTTCCTATGGTAAACTACGTCCTAACTATACCTATCTACTGGTGACCGCCAGCAGGTAATATATATATATTTATATATTTACACAGAAAAGGTTGCCCTCAGAGGGAAGCGTACACTCAAACCAGGTTTGTCTTTTTATTCTGAACTGCAGCAGAGCCGAGCAACTTGCAAAGAATTCATTTTCAAAGGCCGTAGAGTTTCAGACTTCACAGTTTTTGTTCACAGGCCAAATTCGCATGGAGGCAGCACCACTGTACAAAGGAGCAGGTCTGTTGTGACTTTCATATTTTGGCACAGATAGAATAGCAGGTTGGACATTTAAATTCAACCGAGTCGGTAATGTAACATTGAATTAACCCACTGCTCGGTTATGAACATTGTTTTAAATTTTGTTTGGCTATTACAAACCCACTAGGGTAAAAGTGCACATTGCAGGACTGGCTTAGAACTTACTTGGGAGGCCCACTTAAGGGAGAACGGAACTCTGCAGTTCTTGCCTTTAGGTCACCAAATATTAAAACACAGTTTGCAAAATATAAAAAGTGCTTCTAGAAATCTTCCTACAAACGTGTGGATAGATGTCATGCAATATTGTGTTTTGAAAGTGGCTGCTCAGTTTGATATAGAAGCAATGATGCTATCCATCTGTATCATCTAATGTACTAGCTTTTGAAGGTGCAGTGTAGCATCATGGTTGTGATTGCCTATATAGTGGTTGTTTGCTGTGGTGAAACTCCGATCATCCTTCCACAGAGTTTCTGAAAACGTTTTCTATGAAATTTACTGACAGATACATTTTGAATATACAGCAATACCTGGGATTGTAATGCTTATATTTCAGTGTAACACATTGTTTTAAATGTGTTAGGGGGGGTTGTCTATGAAGTATTATCACAGCCTGTATAGTATTTATCACAGACAGATGGCAGTGTACATGTGCAGCCACAGCACTCTGTTGGTCTTCTTTAAAACGTTCTCAGTTTAGGAGCTTTATTCTGTAGATTTGCCCATCGAATCTTGCCTGTGAGATAGATGCACGAATTTGTATGTTTAACATTGTCTTATTACTTAATAAATATCAGGTAGGCACCTTTGGACCCATCCCTTTCTTACTATCCTTTGCCATTGTAACTTCACAATCAGCACTTCGTCCCAAGGTCTGACTTTTCTGGCGAAATACAGGTCAGTTTAATGTCCATAATTGTGCATATTGACTTAAAGACCTTGGAATGAGGAACGTTTGACTTCATGTGATGTAAATACAGCCCAAACCTTCTTTAGATGTCTTTTAGACCTGCTCTGTAGGCTTTATAAATAGGGCTCCCGGTTTTATGGTATTTATTTTTTTGTCATTTCCGTCTGTATTTATCCATATTTATTTTTTGTCAACTTTATCTGTATTTATCCATATTTATTCCATTTGTTTTTAAAGTGACGTTGAAACTGGTATATTTTCACATTTATTTAACCAATGAATATGCAGTCATGCTAGAAAGCCTGCCAGGTTGCACTGATATGCACACCGGCAGAAGATTTATGAATGCACTTATATGAAAATATGCACATTTCAGTATCACCCTTGTGCATAGCTACTGCTGCTTAAGCCTGTTTACTAAAATCACTTTCTTTTTTAACACCCTTACCTATCAATCCACACAGTTATTGGCCTGGCAGTCATGGCAAAGTGTATTTAGAATCACTCAAAAAGCACCAAATTTCCGATTTTATCCACATTTAAAAATAATCACAGACAAGAAAATAAATGGTTTTCTGTCTGTATTTATCTGTAAAAATCTGTAAAAACTGAAAACAGGGAGCCTTATTTATAAAGTATCCCAAAGGGGGTCATTAATTGTGATAGATTGACTTTTGGACCCCAGTTGTGACTGGTTTATTGGAGCAACCATTTGTTGTATAGTCCACTTATAATGAAAAACATCTAATCTTTCATGGAAATAGACCACAAGAATGTCTTTTTCACCTACTTACCATAATCACCTGTAGAAGTGGGTAAGTAATAGAGTATAAGTCCCTAAAAAGGGAATCAGTATTACTGTAGAATTGGTAGAATGTTGGGGAGTTCTCATATATATATATATATTCACTGAAAAAACCATAGGTTTCACGTACGTTATAGTTAGGAATTAGCATTTAAAAAACCTTGCAAATTCACTTAAAAAACCATAGGTTTCACACATGTTCTAGTTAGGTGGACAGTTCACTCATAAAAAAACAATGAAATTCCCCCGTTATAGTTAGTTCAGATAACTATAACTCGCGCGCCCGCAATCCACTGCTCATGACGTCACATATTACATCACTCATGACATGGTCAGTGGCATCACTCATGACATCACTGATGACATCATCCTTTTGATAGAGTGGCGGTCCCGCGAGTTATAGTTATCTGAACTAACTATAACGGGGGAATTTCATTGGTTTGTGAAATGTCCACCTAACCATAACATGTGTGAAACCTATGGTTTTTTAAGTGAATTTGCAAGGTTTTTTAAATGCTAATTCCTAACTATAACGTGTGTGAAACCTATGTTTTTTTCAGTGACTTTGTACGGTTTTTTAAATGCTAAGTTATGTATTTATTATTATATTTTTTATATATTTATTTTACAATAAAGTTCGTTTTAAATTATTATAATTTTGTTTTTTTAATGGTTTTTCACCGTGCGCGCACGGTGCGCGCATGGCGCACGCACCCCGCGATTTTTTTATAAAAAATTTAAATGTTTTTTTCTGCCTTCGGGGTCCTTCAGGGACCCCCTGCAAAGGCTAGGGGGGTCAGGAACTCTCTACCCTGCCCCCTTTTCACGTTCGCCACCTTCCTTTTTCACTCTCGCACTCAAAACAAACAAAATGGCGGCAGACACTTCCTGATTTCGACCGATTCGAACGTTGACTGACATGTAACCACCAATCAGAATTACGCTCGCGCACGGTGCGCGGCTATAGATATTTATGTACTTTAACTGCAATTTTCTCAGGAAATACTGAACAGATTGACTCCATATATGCAAAAGGCACATTCCTGACCTGAGGACTACCTCTTTGCCAAATTTCAAGTAATTCTGTTCAGCCGTTCGGGCTGTACCTTCGACTAAAGGTCCTATGGGAAAATGCATGGGGAAAATGTGTTTTGGGACCCCCCTTTTTTCTCGGCCCCCGCTTGACAAATCCCCCCGAGACTTTCAGGGTAGGAGCTGAGCGGAGCGCCCCATTCGTTTTGAAAATTTCACGAGGATTCGTCAACCAGCGCCAAAGTTATCCAAATAGAATTTTGAGATTTCCTATGGAAACACGGTCCTAACTATAACTATCTACTGGCAACCGCCAGTAGATAATATATATATATATAAGGTGACATGGAATGTGGGCATCAGCCAGATAAGGTGCTTTGCTTTTGAGATGAGATGCTGTGTACATCCTTGTGCAATTATACTTAGAATAAACAACATAGAATCAAAGATATGTGTACATCATTACTACAATATTTCGGCAACGAGTGGGAACAAATATCAGCTAGTGAACCCACTTTGAGACTATTTTAAACGTAAAGACTCATTCAGAGGGGCAAGAGTATTTGTTTTCACCCTGTCTGGCGGAATGAACTGTACTGAATAAAGGGATTGCTTTATTGGATGCTGAAGACGCGTTTGAATTAAAGGGATCATTGGCAAGAAACAATTACCCAGTCAGGGTTTTTGTTTAAATAGATTAAAGGTTGCGTCACTTAGAACACCTGGGGCCCATGTTGAGGATTCCTGGGTCTGAGGAAACAGCGCATGCAGAATGGGGAATTTCCTTTAGAAATCAACATGCAAACAACATTCAATAACACTTTGGTGGACATTTTGCATTGTTGGAGGATTTTAGTGGTGTTCTTTGGCATATGTGTGTATGGAAGAAGGAAATTCAGCATGGATATTCATTTCTGATTTTCTCCTCAGTGTTGGAAGAGGAGAAAACACAAGCAAAGCACAATACATATTTTTGCAGCCTAGTCAGTAGCAGGAGGGCTGTGAATGCTGAGAAGTAAAGTACGATGGGCCCGATTCACAGAACTAACTTAAGACAAAATCCTAAACTTACTACCATTTTGGTATTCACAGAAGGCACTTACTCATTTTGGTATTCACAGAAGGCACTTACTCATTTCGGAATTCACAGAAGTTAGGAGTCCTAACTTTAGGACTTCTAAATGCCTTCTGTGAATACCGAAAGCCTTAAAATTAGGATTTTTCTCAGTTTAGTAGTCCTAACCTTTCGGTATTCACAGAAGGCATTTAGGAGTCCTAAAGTTAGGACTCCTAACTTCTGTGAATACCGAAGTGAGTAAGTGTCTTCTGTGAATACCAAAATGAGTAAGTGCCTTCTGTGAATACGAAAATGGTAGTAACTTTAGGATTTTGTCTTAAGTTAGTTCTGTGAATCCGGTCCTAAGTGTGGATTACTCAGCGAGAGCACAGTTTAATAAGTAAGAATAGCAAGGATGTATGCAGCACTGGAAGCACAAACTTGTTCTTCTGGGTGAAAATGTATGCTGGGTTGCACTCACACTTAGCCAATATGTTGACTAGTTAACCTGCAGTAGCTTCAAGTGGTGGGTTTGTGCAGCCTGTGCATTTAAGTTCACCCAAAGAGTTCTTGACAGCTCCTGGGGAACCAGCTGTATAGTGGAGTGAGTGGGAGGAGTACTTCCTGAGTCTTCTAAAGTGAACATGGAGGATACTGGTGTTTTTTTTGAAAGCGGAGAGAAAAAAAGAATTCTGATGTATTGCCTAGGGCAAGAAGGGCTACGCATTTATAACCAACTACAGAAAACAGAAAGAAGTGCAGGTGATACAGATGTATTCGAAAGTGCAGTTCTGGATCTAGATTATCATTTTTCCCAACTGTATGTATAGCAATTTCACAACATGTGTTCTTTCAAAGGAAACAGGAGAAACACAAAAGATTTGAAGATTTTGTTTCTGTCTCAAAAAAATTGGCGATCACTTGTAGATTCGGTCAATTGCATGATAAACTTGTACGTTATCAAATCATAATGTCCTAGAACCAGCATGCACTACAGTGCCCTAAGGCTTCCAAGTACTCAAAAATTTTCAAACGTAACAAAGAGTCCAAACACAAATATGTTGTAGGTTTTCAGAAGAAAACAAAGTTTCTTTAATGCAGTTGACTAAAGAAATCAAAAATTGTTCACAATGTTGATATCACATTTGTAAATCTTGTCAGTAGAACATGACTTTTCAGATTGTATGCCCACAATAGCCTTTCACAATAACCCAATGCATTTCGGCTGCTGTACCCTTCATCAGGGGTAACTAAAATTGAAAGTAAAATACATTTTCAATAATAACTAGAGGACTAACATTTAGTGTTCAAAGTTCAACCCACTGGCATATTGCTGTAGAAGAGACAAACCTCAAGTCAGAAAGTAATGTAAAATATTTATGCATAATTCATATTCCCACAATTCAATATGTGATTAAGAATGCAAAAGATGATATGTATGTTTGTCGATCATGTGGCTAAATATCCATAGCTATTTGGATGAGGCAAAAAAAAGAATTATGAAAATGATACAAATTTGTGACTGCCTTAACATGTTGCATGCTAAGAAGAACTGAAGGTAGGACTAATCAGAGGAAATGTGCCAGTTAAAGTCTGTCATTTAAACCTCTGGGTGTCAAAGTATCCAGATGTTTAATTCAGAATGTTCTGTGTTGAGATAGGAGTTTTTTAATATTAACTCCTGGTTTCTCTGTCACTAATTCTAACGCTGTTCCAGTGCATGGCTAAAGGTGAATTGGGGTTCCTAAGTCTAATCAGACTTTTGTGTTACGTCATCCAAACATTCACCTTCCTCTCCATTTTCACTACGTACTACAGAGCACATGGACATTTGATGGCACATACCACCCTTGCAAATTACAATCCGCTGAATGATTTACAGTCATCTGTTTGCCTATGAACAGGTGTCACATGGTCTTGCCCACTATGACATTGCTACAGTGGATGCAATAAAAACATTTATCCATACCTTTGTAAGTGTTTTTTTTATTTCTATGTGTGAAGACAAAAGTTCCCTCACATTTCTGGTCCTGGTGTAAGCAAATAGGGGTTGATGTAAAATAAGACCCTTCAAATCAGATTCAGTCTGTAACAAATCCCATCTCCATAAAATAATCCGCTTTATAGCTGAGGACTTAGTGGAAAAAGTTGAGATGAAGACCTCCCTGGTTGATGGCCCCTTGACTTGTTTTTGTCACAGTTTTGTTCTGTCGATGGATTCCATGTAATCTAAGGCTTTGTTTAATACACCATTGGGATAGCCCCTCAAAACAACCTGGGCTTTGTACTTTAGAAGAGTCTCAGTGGTGGTTTCTGTATTTCAGTAATCTGTACTTTATGGATTATGTGCGTGAATTGGATTCTAGGATTTTTGGAGTTGAGTGGCATCACTTGTATTAATTCTTGTTTGTTGCGCGTCCAGATCAAAAACATATCATTGATGTATCTGCGATACATTACCAAATGGTTTCTCCATGTCTCAGAGTGGTAAATGAAATCAGTCTCAAACTCAGACATGAAACAATTTGCATAACTAGGAGCCCCAGAAAATCCCATTGATGTCCCATTTCTTTGCATATAGAAGTAACCGTCGCAACAAAAATAACTATGAAATAGGCAAATATGAAACAGTTCTATCAGAAACTCTTTATTCGCTCTCATCTCTTCCGTCACCGTGTTCATTAATGCCCACTCCGCTGCATCAATTCCTTTGTGATGGGGTATCAATGTGTATAGTGCCACAACGTCTACCATACATAGCCATAAGTGTTCACTGTTATCAATTTGCACATTTTCAAGTAGTTTCAAGAAATGAGTGGTGTCTTGTACAAAATATGAACTAGCCTGTACTAAAGGTTGAAGCAACAAATCCAAGTATTTTTCATGGGGCTCGTGGATCGAGCCACATCCTGAGACAATATGTCTAAATGGAGGGTCATGTAAGTTTGTGTATTTTTGACAACATATATAAGATGGACCTCCTGGGTTATTATGTGTACAAGAATTGTTTGGTCTTTGCACTGATCCATTCCATTTCAACTGCTTTATCCAAAGTTAATCTGAGGGTTTCTTTAAATGACGTTGTGGGATCCTGTTCCGAAGGAAAATAGATTTCCTCATCTGGAATATCTTCTACATCTTAAATTTATAGATGATCCAGTCCATAATCACCTGGGCTCACAGTTTGTCTGCTGGTAAAAACGTGAGTTTGTCAACTAGAACTATGGAATTAAATGCTTCTCTTTCACTTCTGGTCATGTTGGTGTATTTTGGTGTAGAGAAACTCATTTGTTGAAAATCCATTTTCACTAGATTTTCAAATGTGTCCAAAAGTTTATGCGAAATGGAAGATGTATTGTGGTTCTTCCTTACTGATTGTTGTGGACTCCAGATTCTTGAAGAAATATCGTAAACTGAGTTTTTGCATGAACACAAATAAGGCTACCTCGGGGGTCAATGCGTTGGTGCGATATGTGGGAACAAAGAACATCCCTTTAGTAAGGACAGCTAACTGTAATGGAGTTAGTCGCAATGAAGAGATGTTTATAACTAGTGTTTCATTTGACTTTTGGTTGTCACTTTTTCCTTTGTTGTGTCTGCTTCCTCTCCGGGGTGTGTGTGACTTGAGATGTCGGTGCTGCTGAGGCTTGTTGGTGGATGATTGGACACTGGACTTGCGACTAAAAATGACACCTTAGTTCTAGAGGACTCTGAAGTAGATGGCATCTGTTTTTCAACTGGAAAATTGCTTGCGGTAACCGGCATCCTGTTAAATTGTATGCCACTGTTGGAGGCTATGCTTTCTTCAGAAGATGTAGTGGTCTGTTTTCTGAATCCTGTCCTTTGGACATATACCTCAGCACAGGTATAAACCTCATCTAGTTTGTAATCTATTGTATCGCTTATATATTTCCGAATTTTGTATTCACAAATTTCTTTCACATATGGGTCTAACTTCGGATTGATATCACTCAAGGTTGTCTGCCACATGTCTGCATCCATGCGTTGCTCTAAAGTATTTTTAAGATCATGAACTTCTTCCTTCAGTCCAGTCAACACATGAGATAATTCTTCTATGATTAGAAGAATGAGATCTAATGAGCATTTGTTCAATATGGTGTACCACTTGTTCATAAATTTTTTATTAAGCTTAAATTGCTTGGATTTAATGGCAAGACGTAAACCTCTAGGAATCCTTCTGGTTTCATGATATCGAATTAAGGTAGTGGCATGTAAGCTCTTATTGATTTCTCTGCTCATCAAGTATTCTAGTTGTTTGACTTGTTGAATGGTCGAAAATGTTGATACACAAAGGTCCAGATTAAAAAACAAAAACATGCAACGTACCACCCAAAGAGGCTGCACTGCATTGCGAGACAGAGAGGGAGCAGAGAATATCATATCTACAGAGATATGGCTCTTTCCTCCCCTCTCCTCACATTTTTCACTGGCTGCATGTGGCTCAGCATCTTGTGCTAGTTCGTCTATCCAGCCAGGTTTATTCAGAGTTGACTTCTTCTAAGCAAGTAAAATCCATTTTCTATTAACTTTCTTCTGGTGATACCACCAATGCATGCTGCATGTGGTAGTTCTGGCGTGATTACTTTCTGATGTGTGGTTTGTCTCTTTTACAGATATGGCAGTGGGTTGAACTTTGAGTACACTAAATGATAGTCCTTTTGTTATAAAAAACTATTTAAAATGCATTTTACTTTCATTTGTAGTTACCGCTGATGAAGGGTAGCTCGTCCAAAAGGCATTAGGATATTGTGAAAGGCTGTCGTGGACATAGAATCTGAAAAGTCGTGTTCTACTGTGGAAATATGGATTTTTATGATCAGTTATGTCCCCTATCTTGGACCCCAACGGTTTCATGTATAAATCACAAGTACATGTATGTTCCCTCCAGTTCCAGTTATGAAGACGCAAACACATGTGCGTCCACCGTCAACATGTCCTCTTTCAGATCCGCCATGAATGGGCCGGATATTCTATTCCTAAATATGAAAGGCCACCGGCTTTATATGGTTCACTTCCCACATTTTACAGTCCAGGCGAGTAGGCCCTGATTCTGCCATTAAGCATTTTCCTGCTTTCTGCCTCTGAAAGCTCCAGTCTGAGCTCGCATCTGTATCCATGAACTTTGTCCTACTCCCTGTGCGGCTAACGGTGCCTGACTCGACCTGTCTGCTTGCCAAAAACTGTATTTCACCTTCAAGATTATCTGCTCTGCTCCGCTCCTCATCCAATGCATTCCTGTCTAGTAGTTTAAGTAAACATTCTTTCAGCTACCGAGCAAAAGGCCCGGCTTCTCTGTCTTTATGCAAGTAATTCATAGCCCTGTTACTATGGAAGATTTTCTGCCCTCGCATCTAGTGTAGACACTTAGACGCTTGTACACGCACTAACAGTCAGTATAGTCAGTATAGAATAAGATTCTATCCTAAGAGACCTCTCTTTTTGGATAACACAGTTCTTTAAACATAGGATGTTAGATATGATTTGGGATTAGGTTGACATAACCCCAGACTTCTGTCTCCACATGTAGAGCTAAATGTCAAGTCCCCTTCACCCCCTAGTTGCACGTCAATCACACGTCATGCTGCTGCGCGCGCATCTCTGCCAAGTATTTCTGCTGACATTGCGAAATTCTTTCATGGAACCACCCATTTATGACATCATATCCAATGACGTTCTTTAGTTACGCTTAGTTACACCCATCTCAGCTACGCATGTATGTTTTATCTTTGTTATCAACTGTTACGCCTCCTGCATCTGTTTTCACTATAATGCCTTTGTATAAAAATGATTACTTGTCAATAAAGTTTGTTCTTCACTTCCTGAACCTTCGTGGTGATGGAATATGGAGTCCATCAATTCGAATTGATTTTGGAATAAAGCCCGTTCTGAAACTCTAATACCACGGATTCTGCCTCTTATTTTACTGAGCTATTATTATAGATTTTCCGCATCAAATTAAGTCCCGGTAATTAAATTATTTACCACATATATGGCGCCCGAACAGGGACACTTTCTCATCTCACGCGCCGGCGGTGCGTTGCAGGCCCGGTCTCCTGCCACAGCTGGACGGACAACAACGCGTACCCACAGGATTTCCTGTATCTCCCTCCTGCCGAGCGGGGGTAACTGAGGCTGCGATCAACACCCAGACGAGGCGGTGAGAAGTGCGAAGTATCCCGACCAGAGCCTAGCTGAGAGAGCAAGATCCGAGGTATACAGAGGCCCACCAGGTTCCGAAGTTCCGAAGTTTCGAGTCGAGTCCAGTCCGGTCCGAGTCCGAGTCCAGTTCAGCCCAGTTCCGAGGCCTTCCGTTCCGAGCTACCCGGTGAGTACCATTATCGGGGAGGCGTTCTGACGTGCACATAGGTTGTGCCGGTCAAGACGGGTTTGGGTACACAAATCCGGTCTGCACTGTTTCAGCAGTGTATCTGTACTGTTTAGCAGTTTACCAAGTATGTCTAGTATATAATTCAGAATTACCTAGTTAGTGTCGAGTATTATGCTTAGTGACTAGATCCCTAAATGACCATCATTGTTGTTCATTAAATGTTAAATGTTAAAATGTTTTAAATACGTTCTGCATATTGTGGTGTGAATGACTGTTCATTATTGTGTCTCGTTGTATTAAACGTGTTCAAAATTAGGTATCAGGTCAGTTCTCAATATGCCGCTCTTTTCGAAATTAAGACAGATCAAAACTAGAAAAGGGGTACTCGAAGAAGCTGTTCCCATTCCTCCTAGGGACACACCAGGGTACTTCATGTATCATAAACATGGCCTAGACGCCATATTATTTCTTGATTTATGGGCAGACTACACCAAGGAATTACCAGAAAGTCAGAGGTGGCCCGCAGCTGGGACCTGGGATGCAGATTGCATCGTGAAAGTAGAGGAAGAATTATGGAAAAAGAAAGCTAGACAATCACAGAAAGATGCCATTGAATTATGGCGTAAAGAATCGTATAGACGTACAGAAAAAGCACGTAGACAGGAAGAGAAGAGTAAGGAGAATTCAGATAAAGTCCGAGAAAATCTATTAATTGAAGAAGGTACCCGAGTAAAATCAGAACAAACAGACAGACAAAGAAATGCCCTTATGAATGGTATGTATCCTCTTCTGGCCGAAGGGTTACCTAAGGCTACTCTGGAGATACCCAAAGACTTGCCACCCCCATTGTTTCCGATAAAAGCGCATCCCAAAGGGCATCCCAGAACCGCAAAAGATGTTTTTCTTTCTTCTTATTTAGACGACGCAGCTCCCGAGTATGCTAGTACCGCGTCACATAGACCGCCTGCCGAGGGGGTTCAACGCCAAGACCCTCCTCCGTCTGTACCTCCGCAACAACAAACTCCGACACAAGTTCCGGCAAGCACATCTGTTTCTACAGCTGTACCCACAACTATAGTTGCTATATCACGTTCAACGAATCCTTTCACATCCAGCACCCCAGGTGGTGCTACAGGAGGTGCATCAAACATTTTTTCCACGCCACCCAGAGTAAACAAACTTTCCTTTCAAGAATTAGCCCACCAACGTACGCCCAAACTAGTAACTCCCGACACGCTTAAGGAACTTCTAATAGATTGTAGATATGATCCTGTGCCCGGCAAAGAGGATGAAATGCTGCTGGCATCATTACGTATCCGACGAGCTGCAATATATTTAGGGAGGCTACCAGGAATGACTACACATTTAGAAAAAATATATCACTTTGTCCAGTCAGGACGAGATTCTGAAAGTATTAATAGAGCCTTGGAGTACCAGAAAGTGGAGATACAGGGGGAACTGTTACGTTTCCTCATAAATTGTGTGATCAGAAATCAAGATCGACCAGGGGTAAATCCGGAAGAAATGCAAATTCTTACCACATGGAGTCGGAATATATCAGAGGGGAGACATGATAAACGATCATGTATAGTAGCTATGTGCCGCAAGATCCGCAAAGAAATAGAACGAATACACGAAGAAAGATTAGCAGTAGACGAGCCTGAACAAACCGAGGAGGAGGAAGAATTAGAACTGCCCACAGGACAGTTAGAAACCATGGCCTATGTAGGTAGAGGAAGATCTTGTAATAATACTAGAGGCTTTACTGATCCGATACGTCCGATACGTCCAGATAATAACAGAAATTTCCAAACCCCTATAATAAATATAAGGTCCCCCGAGCATTCGTTCCAAGCTGCTGACAAATTACTCCGTGAACGAAGGGGTTATCATATACTCGATTCTATGGACGAACAAGAATTAGCCAGGTCAGCCGTTCACTGGGTTGACAGTCCCGGAAAATATAGTGATGATACATTAGTGCACACGTTTTTGAACCTCACCCCAGATGAACAGCGTTTAGCTGGTATCTACATGATTCAACAACTCCTTATATTATATAAAAGCCAACACTCCGATCCTGGCCCCTTACCTAATATCTTGACTGAATTACTCACGAATAAATGGAGAGGTTCAGGTACTGAGCTAATTAGAGAAATACTAGTATCCAGAAAGCAGTACATTCTTTTTGTATGTCCCGAACATGTCTCACTGCCCATCAAGGAAAGAACGACGTATTATATGGATAGACAGAATCCTTTACGCGAAGTGCACCCGATAAAAGGTGATGACAACCAGTTTAAACGTGTGTTTGTATACACACCCATATCTAAAATAGAACTATTAGAAATGAAGAAAGTGGTACCCAGTCATGACAAAGACCCAGCGGGTTTCCACCGTGAAATTAAAGACATGTTGCTCATGGGAGAGTATACCTATCCCGACATTATGACAATATTGAAGGTATTAATGCCTGCGGGCATTTACGAAAAACTCAAGGAAAAGGATTGGGAGGTGGGAGACCAGAAGATAGATTGGACAGCATTAGAAAACGAAGAAAAAGCTCGAGGTCCAGGTTCAGGGCTTGGGGAAAAGACCAAAACACTACCAGGTTTACTAGTACAGGTACTGCCACGTTTATTAACTACGAAAAAGGAAGACTGGGGTGCAATCTCAGCCTGTAAACAAAAGCAAGATGAAGACACTAGTGATTTCTATGCCCGATTCGAAAAATGTTTTGGTATAAATAGTGGGATAAAAGCAAGTAGCGAATCGTATCCACATCTGTTTGTGACAAAATTAGTTGAAAATTCCTTGCCCCAAGTTAAGAATAGAGTATTGAAATTCGAGAGTACCTGGCAAGGTAACACTCCGTCACAAATGTTACAAATGCTACAGTACCATCACAATAGAATTAGAGAGGAACAAGAACATGAACAAAGACGCATGAAAGACACGAAAATGAAAATGCTAGTTTCTCAGACAGTTCCAGCTGACGGTCATAAAAAGGGTATGACACAGTCCAGTGTTTCAGCAGGTCCTGTAAAAGGGACATGCAACTATTGTAAACAGCCAGGTCATTATGTACACGATTGTCCAGTTTTAAAACATAATATCGCCATCGGTAATACAAAAGAAAGACCACGGCCACTTAGACAGGATCAGAACCAACAAGGAGCCCCGCAGCATGCACAGTCCATGCCAGCTCCGCAACAGTCTCTGCCAGCTCCACCACCGCAGCCTATCGCTGCCACACAGACAACGACACGACAAATGTACCAGACTACACAGTATGACTATCCTGATTATCAACGATACTCATGAAACAGCCTAGAGAGGGAAGTTGGCTTACCCCTTATTGAGATCCCTGTAGACCAAGAAGGACCTTATGTACACAGTGAACTATTAGGCCAGGATAGAAAATTTTTACTTGATACAGGGGCAAGCCGAACAACAATAAAACGTAGTGAAGTTCCAGGGGCACCCCTCTCAGGCTCACAGAATATTTCCCTTGGTTTTTCAGGAAAACCTATCATTAACGAAGTATCACAGCCTCTTCCCCTTACGATTGGTCCTTTGACACGAACTACAGATTTATTGCTTACTAAATCATGTCCAGAAAACCTGTTAGGTATAAAAACATTGAAAGCTCTAGGAGCTATAATATGTTGTTCTCCGGAAGGAGTAAGATTGTTTTTACGTGATTTCAAAGGGCACTACGTGTCCCGAGACATGGATCACCGACTGCAGACTTTACCCGCACATTTATGGGCGCAAGGCCCTACAGATGTTGGTTGCATGAACATTACACCATATCGAGTCACACTAAAGACAGGAGTGGTACTACCACGAATGCGACAATACAAGCTACCACCAGATGCTGTAGTGGCTTTACTGCAAATCATTGACGAGCTTATTACCCAAGGAGTGGTTGTGGAAACCGACTCCAATGTATGTAATTCCCCGATAATTCCGATTCTTAAACGAACTGATCCAAAAGCCCCGCCAGTATATCGATTGGTTATTGATCTGCGCGAATTAAATAAATGTATTGTACCACAATACCCCGTAGTCCCAGACATTTCTTCATTACTGACAGCCATTGATTCCGAAGCAACATTCTTTACTGTAATTGATCTCAAGAATGCCTTTTTCAGCGTCCCAATAGATCCGGAAAGTCAATACTTGTTCGGTTTTAGTTTAAATGGACGAAGCTTTAAGTTCACACGCGCACCTCAAGGATTTACAGAAAGCCCCAGCATCTATAGCCAAGCACTGAAACGAGAACTTGACAGTATACACATGCCAGTCAACACTGCCCTGCTTCAATATGTCGATGATCTGCTGATCACCGCTAGAAGCGAACATGAATGTGAAAAAGCCTCACTGACGGTTTTACAATTTTTGGCCGAAAAGGGGCACAAGGTGTCCCCTTCTAAGCTGCAATTCTGTGTCCAGCGAGTTGTTTACCTTGGTCACTCGCTGTCCAAGGAGGGAAGGCAGCTTACACCCGACCGCATACAGTTAATTGATAACATGTCAGTACCCAAGACACAAAAGGAGGTGCGGGCTTTTATAGGCCTCACTTCATATTGTAGGCAGTGGATCCCTCAGTATGCATTTCTAGCAAAACCACTCATTCAGTTGACAACACAGGAGGCAGCCACATCGACTGTCCTCCCTTGGACTCAGGAACATACACAAGCTTTTGAAAGCCTAAAGAAAGCTTTATGTCAAGCACCTGTTTTAGCAACACCATGTTACAATAAACCGTTTACACTCTTTGTTACAGAACGCGAAGGTACTGCTTTGTCAGTACTTACACAGGAACAAGCAGGATCACACAAACCATGTGCTTATTTTTCTAGTACATTAGATCCCGTAGCTCAGGCTCTGCCTGCGTGCCTGAAATCAGTGGCAGCGACAGCTTTAGCAATCAGACAAAGCGATGCCATAGTGTTAGGACATCAATTGACAGTACAAGTACCACACGCAGTAGAGGTTCTCTTGAATCGCACGCAAACACAACACTTGACTATAGCAAGACTCACTGGTTACGAATTGACATTGTTTCAGCCACACATAGAAATCAGACGTTGTAGTACATTGAATCCTGCCACACTGTTACCCGTAAACGGAACAGACCCACTAGGACATGATTGCATTGAAGTTATTACTATCACGACGAAACCCAGACAAGACTTGACAGACGTCCCATTGTCAGACCCAGACCTGACGTTGTATGTAGATGGTTCATGTATGAGAACAAGTAAAGGAGAGCTAGTGGCCGCGTATGCAGTCACAACAGACACTGAAGTCATTGAAACAAATCGTATTAATACCTTGTCAGCTCAAGCAGCAGAGCTCATCGCTCTGACACAAGCCTGTATTCAAGCCACAAGTAAGAAAGTCAACATATACACTGATTCACGTTATGCATTCGGAGTTGTACATGACTTCGGCGTGCTGTGGCGAGAGAGAGGTTATTTAACTTCTCACGGTGCCCACATTCAGCACGGACACCTCATTCATGCCTTATTAGATGCAATACATCTACCCGCTGCAATATCAATTATGAAATGTAAAGCTCATACGAAAGTTACTGATATCATTTCCCAAGGCAATGATCTAGCTGACAGAACAGCTAAACAGACTGCTCAAACTCACACATCTGACATGACAAAGGAAATAGTTCCGACACCAACACATTGCATGATGGTTAAGGATCCCGCTCTTGACGTAATTGACATACAGACACATGCTACACCAGACGAAATAAAGAAATGGACTGAATTAGGAGGGATCCAAACGGATCAGGGATGGATGACGAAGGAAAAATCTATATGGTTTCTTCCCGACTCAATGGTCCAAGTTATCATTAATACAATACATAGTCCTGCCCACCTAGGAGAAAAAGCTATGCTAGACAGCATTCAACACATTTGGTTCAACAAACATTTACGAGCAGCAGCTAAACAAAAAGTTCGTACCTGTATGATCTGTTGTCAGTTTAACCCAGGTAAAAGCATTCCCGTAGAACAAGGTGGATTTCAGCCTCCTGATCACCCTTTTGAAGTCCTCCAGATGGATTATATCCAGATGGAACGATGTCGAGGATTCAAATACGTTCTTGTAGTTGTTTGTGCTCTTTCCCGTTGGACAGAGGCATACCCGGTTTCAGATTACACTGCCCCGACTACTGCCAAACAGTTAGTTCGAGAATTCTTCCCACGGTACGGTTTACCACGTGCTGTCTACTCAGATAACGGCCAGCCGTTCTCATCCGAACTAATGAAACACGTTTCACTTTTGTTAGGTTATCAATGGAGATTTCACTGTGTCCGACATCCCGAGGCAGCAGGTCTCGTGGAACGACATAATCAAACTCTGAAAATTAGATTGTCCAAAATATGTAGAGAGAAAGGTGTCGACTGGGTAGTAGCCTTACCAGTTGCACTCTTTTACATGAGAATGGTAGCACATTCTCGAACAGGGCTATCCCCTTATGAGGTGATCTTCGGTAGACCACCAAATATGTGGGGGACGCCTATACCTCGTAAAATAACTGACGTTGACTGTAATATGCTGACAGATTACCTGGCTTCCTTGATGTCTGCACTACAATCTTGTCGTTCACAGGTAGCTGCAGCCTTTCCCGACAACACCGAGGTGAAACCCCATGACGTAGTTCCGGGGGACTTGGTGTTAGTGAGGAATTTTGATCGGAAGTCTCAGCTGGATCCGAGGTGGAAATCGCCGCAACTAGTACTGCTCACCACGAGGACAGCCGTGAAGATCGAAGGTCGCAAAGGCTGGATACATTCGAGTCATATCAAGAAATTTCATGGACTACCATCCGATATAGAGACTAAACCCTGTATTTCCTCAAAGACAGACTCAAAGCTCCCTTTGGTTGAGCAAACAAACTCAGAACTATACAGACTAAAATTGAGGTCCAGACAGTCAGACAATTTGATTGTTTAAGTCCTCTCCAAGGTGAATCGGTTGAATTTGTCTCTGACATGTATCCTCTGGACCGGAATAGAGAAAGAGATAATCAAATCCAGTTGAAAAACATGCGTACTGTAAATCACTGCGTAGTCATTGCACAGTGACGTTATTAATTTTGTTTTTCTTATGTCTTTTAATAATCGCTGCAAGTATATTGTTGCACATATATTATCCTATTTCTAAACATGTTTACAATGTTACTGCTGAACATTCTTTTAGTGAATTACCCCCGCATGAGTTGTCATATAGATTTGCGCTGCGCAATAACACTTTTATTAGTATGTTACATCATTCCCATCAGGCTAGCAATGCTACAAATTGTTGGATATGTGGCCGACTCCCTCCCTATCAGAACTATAAGGGAATTCTGCCTCTCTTTCCATATCCGTTCACACACAATGGCTCCTGTGGAGCATGGTTTAGTTTAATTAATTCCCTAGATTCGAATTCCGCAGTTTATCAAGACAACTGGGTATGGGGAAACCTGAACTTGGTTTTGCTTAAAGTCTGCTACCCTAACAAGGAGGGACTTCCCAAAAGAACAGGAACTGATCTAGAAAATGAAGTATATGGATTAGGTAATTTCACGCTTAATCTCATGATCCTGAATGTCGAATCTGAAGCTACACCAATATTACCCGCCATGTCCGTATTCCCAGTAAAAGGGGAACTATGTATAAAAAAGAATGGTTCCATGCACATGGGCCATAGTAAATGGACCACTGTAATAGAATTCAGTGATCAAGGCATGTCTACATTTAGAGCTTCTCGTCATTCCTACTTCATATGTGGCCAGACCGCATATATACGTTTACCTTTAGATTGGGATGGTACCTGTTACATAGCGTTCCTTCTACCACCTGTTTTCTTAGCTCCTCCTGATTATCATAGAAATATTCATTTAGTACACAATAGACAGCAGAGAGATCTCCCAATAGTCGATTACACTGAAACAGCATGGGAAAAATACACAGATTTCAATAAAGGTTTCTTTCCTTATATAGGTACAGTCACTAATAGTAAGCTGATACGTAGATTAACCAGAACCCTTGAAGCAGTAGTGAACGAAACTATTTCCGCCTTAGGCAATTTAACAGAAGAGCAGTCTGCTATGCGGATTGTTGTGCTTCAAAATCGTCTTGTCCTTGACGTCATATTGGCCGATAGGGGCGGAGCTTGTAGGGTCATCGGATCAAGTTGTTGCATTTTCATACCAGAAAATTCGCCGTCTGTATATAAAGCCATAACCCGCCTTCATAAGATTGTAAGCCAGATACACCAGAATCCAGGCACCTGGACTTGGTCCGGTTGGTTCTGGGGCGTGTTGTCAGCCTGGGGATGGAGAATGCTCTCCTTCCTAGGTATTGGCTTTCTCATACTATTCAGTTGCTGCTTATGTCTACAATGTGGGCCAGCGATTTGTGGTCTATGTGCCACCTCGTGTATCCCACATCCAAGTTTTCGTTTGAGATCCCGGAAGAAGAAAGAAGAACAAATGATGTTATATGAACAGATCAACGGATTGATGAAGATTGATATCTCTTAAGGGCAAGTAGGGGACAAGGAGGGAATGTGGAAATATGGATTTTTATGATCAGTTATGTCCCCTATCTTGGACCCCAACGGTTTCATGTATAAATCACAAGTACATGTATGTTCCCTCCAGTTCCAGTTATGAAGACGCAAACACATGTGCGTCCACCGTCAACATGTCCTCTTTCAGATCCGCCATGAATGGGCCGGATATTCTATTCCTAAATATGAAAGGCCACCGGCTTTATATGGTTCACTTCCCACATTTTACAGTCCAGGCGAGTAGGCCCTGATTCTGCCATTAAGCCTTTTCCTGCTTTCTGCCTCTGAAAGCTCCAGTCTGAGCTCGCATCTGTATCCATGAACTTTGTCCTACTCCCTGTGCGGCTAACGGTGCCTGACTCGACCTGTCTGCTTGCCAAAAACTGTATTTCACCTTCAAGATTATCTGCTCTGCTCCGCTCCTCATCCAATGCATTCCTGTCTAGTAGTTTAAGTAAACATTCTTTCAGCTACCGAGCAAAAGGCCCGGCTTCTCTGTCTTTATGCAAGTAATTCATAGCCCTGTTACTATGGAAGATTTCTGCCCTCGCATCTAGTGTAGACACTTAGACGCTTGTACACGCACTAACAGTCAGTATAGTCAGTATAGAATAAGATTCTATCCTAAGAGACCTCTCTTTTTGGATAACACAGTTCTTTAAACATAGGATGTTAGATATGATTTGGGATTAGGTTGACATAACCCCAGACTTCTGTCTCCACATGTAGAGCTAAATGTCAAGTCCCCTTCACCCCCTAGTTGCACGTCAATCACACGTCATGCTGCTGCGCGCGCATCTCTGCCAAGTATTTCTGCTGACATTGCGAAATTCTTTCATGGAACCACCCATTTATGACATCATATCCAATGACGTTCTTTAGTTACGCTTAGTTACACCCATCTCAGCTACGCATGTATGTTTTATCTTTGTTATCAACTGTTACGCCTCCTGCATCTGTTTTCACTATAATGCCTTTGTATAAAAATGATTACTTGTCAATAAAGTTTGTTCTTCACTTCCTGAACCTTCGTGGTGATGGAATATGGAGTCCATCAATTCGAATTGATTTTGGAATAAAGCCCGTTCTGAAACTCTAATACCACGGATTCTGCCTCTTATTTTACTGAGCTATTATTATAGATTTTCCGCATCAAATTAAGTCCCGGTAATTAAATTATTTACCACACTACTGACAAGATTTACAAGTGTGATGTCAAGATTTGTGAACAATATTTGATTCCTTCAATCAACTGGACTAAAGAAACTTTGTTTTCTTCTGAAAACCTACAATAAATTTGTGTTTGGACTCTTACCTATTTTTGATTATTTTTTATTCATCCTAGGTTTGCTTACCGTACATCACACTCTGCCAGGTTCAAGAGGTGTCCTTCATAGAGCTGCTAAGTGTCTAGAATGTAAGAAGAACAATTGATAGACAGAATACGGAACAATGTCATACATTCACCCCAATACAGAGATCTGGGCCTAAATCCATTGTTTTGTTGCTCCGCATGCCATTCCAGTTTGAACCCAGCCATATGCAAATCAGTCTCGACCCTGCTCTCTGTGGGAACAATCCAGCACAAACAGCCAGGTCATCCCTGGACTGGAAACAAGCATCCTGGGACCTGTTTTGGGGTTTCACTACTCATCAGCCAGGCTAGCTTGACTCCAGTGGCAGGGAGAGCACGGGACCCACATCTGGGCACACCCGTCCCCCTCAGGGTGACAAACGCAAAAAGAACAATTGATGAACAAAATGTTGAACAATGGCAAACATTCACCCCAGTACAGAGATCTTTGCCTAAATCCATCGTTTTTTTGCTCCCCATGCCATTCCAGTATAAACCCAGCCATTGTCAAATCAGTCTTGACCCTGTTCCCCATGGGAGCAGTCCAGCCCACACTGCCAGGCCAGGTCCGTTTTGGCAGGTTGGGCTGGACTGTTCCCATGAGGAACAAGGTCAAAACTGATTTGCATATGGCTTTGTCTAAACTGGGATGGCATGGTGAGCAACGAACAATGGATTTAACCCAGATCTTTTGACTGGGGGTGAATGCATGATTTGTTCAGCATTCCGTCCATCATTTGTTTGCAAAGCACTTTTTGCCCTAAGTGGGATGGGTATGACCTGACGTGGGTCCCTTGCTCACTGTGCCACTGGATTCAAGGTAGCCTGGCTGATATGGGGTAATACTCCGAAACCGATCCCAGGATGCTTGTTTCTGGTCCAGTGAGGGCCTGGCTTGGCAGTTCGGGCTGGCCTGTTCCCATGTGGAACAGGGTCAAAACTGATTTGCTTATGGCTGGGTGTAATCTGGGGTGGCACGGTAAGCAAAAGAACAATGGATTTAACCCTGATCTTTTGACTGGGGGTGAACACATTCCGTCCATCATTTGTTTGCGTAGCAAGTGTCTAGATTGTGCCATAATGGGGCATTATGCTAGTGTGTAAAAGAAAGCAAAAAAAAGTACCACTAAAGTAGCACGCGTGAGAGATAGTGAAGAGGAGTCCTCAGAGAACAGGGAGGAGAGTGAGGAGGTAGCTAGCCACAAGGGTCGGAAAATGTGGCACTGAAAATTGCAGGTGAAGGCACTAGTACTTTTTTTTAACCAATTTTATTAATTTTCAACACAGTGGCAGATGAAGGGGTATCATAGCAGTATTGCTACAAAACATACTTGAAGAGTGTACATATACAGATCTGCACATATTAATTCCAATATTGGAGTAATAATAGGAGTCATTGGTCCAGATTTAACCATCTTGCGCAATCCACAAACCTCCTAGCGCCCCAATGCTACTGCCTCTGCCCCCCCGTCCACGTAGGGGTCGCTGCATACCAGTGGCTAGTGTCCGGTAATGTCTGAGTTTTCCAGTGCAGGGCAATGAGCAGTGCCAGATCAATGAAGCGGTTTGCAGATTTTGCAGTTTCTGAGTGCTTAAACAGTCTCAGCATTGATCCCTCTATCTTGGCAAAATCCGTACGGCCAGTTACCTCCATCAGTGCCTTTGAGACATCGTCCCATAATGCAGATGTTGCTGGGTAATAAAAAAAGTGTGTTTCATATCTTCCTCAGGTTGGCAGTAGCATGGACAATTGTTAGATGATCCAAACATCTGGTGAAGTGTTTTAGGTGTGAGATAGGCTCTGGGAAAGATGTTGTGCTGTATGTATTGGAACTTATTATTTAGTGACTGCTTTCTCGGTTTTAAAAGTGCTCTGTCTCATTCCTTCTGTGTAATCTCTCTGCCTATATCATCTTCCTAGCTCCTGCAAGTTGCAGCTAATCGGTCCCATGTAGTGAATGCAATGGCTCGGATGAACCATGTGATGAGTCTGCACCCTCCACCCATAATGTGGAGTGTATGTACTAATGGATGTTGATCAGGTTCCATGTCTGCAATGTGCCATAAATGGTGTAGTTCAGACACTAGTCGGCCATGGGCCAGAAAATGATCCATCGGCAACCCATTCTCATCTGGCAGCCTTACAAAGGGCATGAGTACCCCATCCTGAAATAGGGTCCCTAAAGTATCCACACCTGTGGCAAGGTGCCTTTATATGTGGACTTGAGGGGACTGGATAACAACATGGTGGCGGATTGGATCAGTTCACATTGCCCAGAATAGATGAAAAAATCATTCATTAATCAGAAAAGCTAAATGTTTTTTTAAAGTTTGACTTGTCTGAGGCTTATCACCAGGTGCTGTTGGATCTTAGCAGCAAACATCTCACAATGTTTTGTACATAGTTCGGCTGTTACCAATTCAACCATATCCCGTTTGAGTTGGCAACAGCTGCAGCGGTGTTTCAGAGGCTGATGGCACAATTGTTGGGCTTATTCCAGAAGTTGCTTTCTTACAGGATGGTATTTTAGTGATGGAAAAAACAGAAAGAATCATGATGACGTATTGAAGAAAGTCTTTTGTATCCTGAAAGAAAGAGGATTGTCAGCGGAGAGCAGTAAGTGCAGATTTGCACAGAGAAAGATCACATATTTAGGCCATGAAATCAGGGATGAAGGGACCAAGCTTAAAAAGGAGTTGATGGAGGCGATTGTTAATACCCCATCCCCGAAATCCAAGGATGAGCTGGGATCTTTTCTAGGCGTAGCTGAATTTTATTCAAAATTTGTGGAAAAGTTCTCACTGAAGACTCATGAAATGAGACTATTATTGAAAACCAAAACCAAGAATGAGTGGGATGAAAGTTGTCGATATTATTTTAAAGAAATCAAGCAAGCAATTGCAAACGCTGCTATGTTGCAGGATTTTGATCCTAATGCAGACACATTGGTTACCACTGATGCTAGCGGGAAAGGATTAGGCAATGTATTGACCCAAAATAATAAAAGGGGTAAAGAGTGTGTAATTGTGTTTACATACCGTTCTTTGTTTCCCATGGGGGAGAAGTACTCTGTAATAGAGAGGGAGACATTGGCTTGTGTATGGGCACTAGAGCATTTTTGTAAATTCATTTGGGAAGAAAATTCATGTTAAGGTTGGATCATAAACCCTTAACCAAATTGTTAACAAATGAACGTTTTCTGGGAGGTACGAGATGAATTAAGCGTGGATTAAATGTTTTTTTGCAGAGGTGAAAAAATGATTCTACCCAGTAGTATCAGACGAAGGATTATATCTATTGGGCATGAAGGACATTCTGGCATTCCGCATACCGAATGTAGTACAAAAATGTTGTATTGGTAGCCAAGAGTGGATTTAGAAATTCAGATATTTGTGAGACAGTGTATTGATTGTGAAAGCACAGACAAATCTCAGAAGACATTAAATCCGCCAATGTCCTCGTTGGGAGGCCCTAAAATGCTAGATAGCATTAGACATTATGAGCCCTGTTACATGGTGGGATGGCACATGTAGGTAAATGGTGGTTCTTGTGGACATATTCTGAAGGGGGATTGAGTTGGAGGTGGTTGAAAAGGTGAACACTAGTGTAGTGATCAAGTTTCTTGAGGAGGTGTATGTTAGGGAAGGATTTGCACCATCAATATTGACGAACAATGGAGTACAGTTCAGATTGGAAGAAATTAAAACGTTTGTTAAGTTGGCTGTCATAGAACAGAAATTCATGGTATTATATCATCCTAGGGGAAATTTTGTTGTGGAAAGAGCAAATAGAGTGGTGAAAGCAACAGTACAATTGGTGAGTGTTAGACCTGGCATCTTTTGCTGTGGTCCCCCCTGACCTTTCTAACTTCCAACCTCCTGTTTGGACCTTGTTTTACTGGTGTAGGACTATGTAGTGCCAAGGCACTGTTCTTGTCATGTACATACTAGTGATTGGTGTATACATGATTGGCTGATTTGAGTTGGCTGTTAGTCCCTTGTCTAGAGGTAAGATTTTAAACCTAGGGCATGTAACTCAAAGGCTCCTCCCTGGGACTGCAGCACTGGTTGTGCCACCCACGCAGGTAGCGCTTCAAATGTGCCACGATTGCCATGGCAGGACGAAGGTATACAGATTACTGTGACCTGGCTTGGCATTTGAAAAGCTATTTTCCAAAGCTACTTGCATGTCTGTCGCTACAACAGAGTACTCACTGGGGAAAAGGTGCGGTGTCAGGAAACGGTAGTGCAGGTGCACATATGTGCTATATGAATTGATAGTGAATGGCACTGGATGGTGTGTTCTGTAACATAGGGCCTGTTTCTCACATTGGATTGACATGAGAGATCTGTGGAAAGGCTATTGAGCTGTATTTCCTATGTGCAGAAGAGTGGCAGTAAAGTGTCTGATATCGATGTAATGGCAAATCTCTATAGTGGTGCGAGTGGATTCAACATTACTAATGTGGAAATAGGACCTTGGGAAAGTGGGCATTTCTGTGCTTGTGACTTTCTGTGCCTGTCAGTCTGTCTCCAATCCACATCTAGGTGCTGGGGGGAAAAGATACATCAGGACATTCCTGATAAGACAACCTTAAACAAGGGGCTCAAGAGAAACTACAGACCTCTGACTCTGAGGGGCCTTCCTGGGACAGATGAGAGGGGGTGGAATTGGCTTGTGCATTCCAAGGGGCAGGGTCTTGGCCCCACTAACGATATTGATCAAGCCTGGGGTAGGATGGCAGACAGGACAACATTTAGAGAGGGTCCCTGCATTTCAAAGCTTGCCTTTTGAACTGATCTCATCTTCAAAGGCCTTTGTGGGTAGAACTACTGGGGCTCTGCCCCCAGGAGTTAGAGACACCTGTGGGATTGGAACCATTCTATGCTGGTTCGACACTGGTACATCAACAAGAAGAACTATTGGGGCAGGAGGGACTGCAACTGGATTATACAAAGAGTTGTGGTGGCCTGGGGCTTGTCGCGCTCTAGGACTATCACTTGGTGAATTTTGCCTGGATGTTACTAGCCTGCAGCTAATTTCCAACTGTCATGGCTGGGGTCTCAAAGCACTCTCCAAGGGTTGTTTGCTGTCCTCCTGTTCCCGAGATGCAAGGGACAGAAAGGATCTCCCCATTTCCACAAGATCATAAGGACCGCGCAGGGTGCGGTGGGAATGGGCGGATGTAATTGTCAGTTGGGATAAGGACCACCCGATGTGTGCAGTAATCACACTGTGCCAAGGAGTGTGCTTGTAACGATCATAGCCCCACCTGGGGGTGCCTTATCATGAGAAGCTTGAGTGTGGGAGAAATTTGCTGAGTCCAAGGGATCCAAGCTTCCAACCGAAAACCTGTGCAAGCTCTCACGCCAGAGTGTGTGGTGTCCTAGGGGTGTTGGGGAAGCTGCTGAGTCCGCGGGACCAGAGCTGGCAGCTTAGACTGTCTCTGACCACCAGATCAGGTCGACAACAATGCTTGACATCATGGCCTCAGTCTGAGGTCGCCGTCTCCCTCTCCCTCTCCCCAGACCCACCCCACAAGGTACTCTGTTGTTGGGAATACTGTGACTGGACCCGAGGGGTCTCGTTGTGTCTTGTGTGCACCCATGGCTGGCTGCCTGGAGCAACTGCAACTCCAATTTCCAAACTGGAAGGGTGCCAGCTTCCGTTGTCACAGTCTTTTGCCTTTGGGGTGGATAGTGATCCCACACTTGTGAAGATGCTGCTGGGTGCCTGAGGACCTACTCTGGATGGACGAGAATGCATAACTGTTTCCCTCCGCTTTAGGTGATCTCAACAATCTAATCAAAGTGTCGCCATCGGGAGCAACGTGTATCGTTGGCTGGTGTAGTTTGAGTGGCTGAAGACTGGGTCATGAAGCGTAGTGAAAACCGGTGATTTCTTGACCATTAAAATAGTACAGGGTATGCGATATTGGGAATGTCATGTTTTATGCTAATGTGTTAGTGGCAAAGTGGAATACCTTTGAACAGCCTCCATATATGTGCCTGTTTCTTTTTATGTGGGAGGTATTGCTTGGATCGTGAACATCTCAGGGAAGTAAATACATGGGTTTATGTTGCTTATGAGGCTGAGGGGATAACGGGGCAAGTGAATACCTATGACTAGTACATATATGTGCATGCTGTTCTGCTGCTAATGGAAGAGTTCGACAGTTGCATATAACTGTAAAGTATATATCCAATGTGTATATCATTTTTATTTCAATGTGTGTGTAATACTAAGACCAGTGTTTTATACATACGGTGTAGAGTCTTTTTGCAGTGCACACAGTGTGCTGTGAGGGTGAGGGTTGTGCCAATATTATACATGTTGACCCTGAGGATTAGCCTGACTGCTCTGTGCCAAGCTTCCCATGGGTGAGCACAGGTTATCGGACAAGTTTATTGTACTCATACTATGTAGAACGGTGCATTCTGCCTGGTTCCGATGCATCCCAGCAAGCCAGAAACTGATGGATCTAACAGCCAACAAGAGAAAAAAGAATTTAGGTCTATGAATTAAAAAGCATGATTTGGTCATGCAGGATGATGCCACATTGGACTGTTGGAGAAAGTCCATTTGGGCTCATGAGAGGACGGTCATCATATTCTAAGGTAGATGAAAAGAAGTAAGAAATGGAATTGGGAGGCAAAGGATGTAAGAAGGTGCACTTTGGCCTCCAAAGAAAGGAATAAAATGTACTTTGATGACCAACAGGGAGTATAAGAAGTACATATAAAAAAGGTCAATGGGTGTGTGTAAAGTCAATCAAGAAAGTGGCTAATGGAGAAAGTAGATTAAGTAGTCCAAAAAGAGTGATGAGAGTTATGAAGAACACAGCTGAATTGGATGATGGTAGTATTTGCCATATGAGCCGCATTTCCCTTGCTAAAAGTGGCAGTAATACAGAGAGAAATGTGGAAGGTGGATTGGACATTGTAGGGATGAACAGGTATTGGTGGTTGAAGGTATCACAAGATAATGGACTGGAGGAGAAAAAAAGAGCTAGGGATGAAGGCAATGTGCATGAGACTGTGGAAGGGATTCATCAGGAGGAGAGCAGAGAGAATCAAGGTGATTGGGAAGGAAGAATGAGTGCATTTGGAAGAATTTGGAGAAAACCTAAAATGCTAGAAAATTTGGTTTGTTATTAATTGTTTCTTCTTTAAAAAGGATAAGGGGAAGTGTTTTAATGTTGTGTTTATTTTTTATCTTAAGGGGCAGGGATGTGTAGTAGTGGATAAGTAATAGAGTATAAGTCTCTTTAAATGGAATCAGTATTACTATATAATGAGCAGAAAGTTGGAGAGTTCTGAAATATCTAAGGTGACATGGAATGTGGGCATCAGTCAAGTACGGTGCTGTGCTGTTGAGATGATGTGCTGTGATCATCCATGTACTATGATACTTGGAATAAACAACTTGGAATTAATGGTGTTTGCACATCATTACTACATCACCATTAATCATGCACTCACATCTGAGACAGTGCATTTTTTATCTGGTCTTTATGATTTGGACGTGTGCACGAACAGACTGAGGGTACACGACTGTGAGGACAGGGCATTGAAGATTCTATAACAATCCAGCCCCTTGATTATGGTAATGGAAATTTGTTTGTATAATTCTTAGATATATCACATGATTGGATTTTGGGAAAGAACGCTCAGCTGTGTGCAGCAGGAGGCAAGCCAATACCCAGCCCCACCCAAAATGCAATACAAAAGAGCATGTGATTAAATTGAATCCCAAGAATGTAACATATGTCCAAATTGCATGCCCCTTTGTCTCTAAAACGGACAGTCTAACCAGCTGTTAGAACCAACATGCTGGTAGTATGCTTAACAAATTAATATTATATCTTTCACTTGCATATTGATCTTAAAACATTTGTAAATATCCAAGAACTGTCATTTGTAGTAATACTGAATTATACATATTCTTTAGTTTGAAGCTTTATCGAGATGTCTAGCTACCCTAGAACATCAGTTGGCCAGGAATTAATGGTTTCTTTTGGAACCAATTTTCGCATATGTGTTCACGGACAGCATATAAATGTATGATTTATTAATAATCATTGCACCATATAGGATGTAGCATTCCAGTATTTTATTTTTCAGGTATTGCATTTTAAACATCTTATTGTTATCTCTTTACGGTACCCTGTACTGTTTTTACTCGTTGTCCTGCAACTTAAAGTCAGTGGCAGATTCTCCACTATGGCGGAGGAGCGTCTCCTCTCTGCTATTTGAGCAGTGCAAAACTAAAAGTAAAATGATAATAACAACATTATAATTTTATTTTTCTGTGTGGGACAGGAGCCGGGTCAGGGCTGAGCAAAGTGAGGAGTGGTTTGCACTCCCTAAGTGTGCATGAATGATTGGCTAGCCCTCTTTGGGCGCACTTAGCATGATCTCCACTTGGCTGTGTTGCACAGCCTGATGGAGAACTTGCCCAGGCTCCCAGGTACTGCCTGAGCGGCCAAGCACGCTGCTCAAACCAATCACGATGCTGCTCATGCAGGGTGGTGATTGGCTGGGAGAGTCTGCTTCCGGTGCTGCCAGTGTAGATGAAGAGGACAGAGGAGAGGCATGTGGCATAGGCTGCGGCAAAGGGAAGGTGAGTTTATTTACATTATTTTTTAAATCCATTCCCCCCGGCTCCATCACCACCGTTCCAAGGTAGCCACCACCTCTTAAAGCCCTAGTTTAATTTATAACTGCCAAAGCGATCCCCACCTATGCCAGAATAAAAATGCTTTCCTGGCTGCTCTGCAGGCACAGCCTTTGTGTGATGATGTCCCTCACAGCGGGATGGCCTCTTGCCTGCTGAACATACACAGGGATGTGAGTGTCTACATTTGATTGTGATCAAGAAGGATTAAAGGCTAGACCTCACATAAAGGGTCCATTTCATCTTGAACAAACACCCTCTGCAGTCCTTCTCCCTCCCTACCATCTAACAAGGGGCAGTGCTTCAGGAAACTTAATCAGCAGTCCTTCATTAAAAAAGAGAGCCAAGTGACGATCTTCCTCACCTCAGTGTCTGGATCACAACCCCATAGCCACTTGAATGCAGCAATATAACCCCACTGTCTGGGAAAGCTGTCCTCCATCTTGTGCCATGCTTAAACCAGGCGCTTCTAAAGGGATCCCACCATCTTTTATAATTATACTGTCAACCAAATTTGAGGATGAACATAACGAAACATCCTCTCTTTCTGAGCACAACCTCTCTAAGGGCCATATGTATGAAAGTTTGGTTTTGCGATTCTCAAATAGCGATTTTTTGCGAATCGCTATTTGAGAATCAGGAAACGCTATGTATGTAGGATTTGCAAATAATTTTGCAATTCCTACATATTCCTTAACCCCTTCCCTGCTCATGACGGAACCACTCCGTCATGAGCCATGGCTGCCGTGTGCTCATGACGGAGTGGTTCCGTCATGCTGCGGCCGTTGGCGGGCGCTCTGCCCACGCGGCGCTAATTCCCCGCCTGTGCGGGCGATTAGCGCCGTGGGCGGAGTCATGACGGAACCATTCCGTCATGAGCACAGCTCAACCGTGACTCATGACGGAGTGGTTCCGTCATGAGCACGACGCCACCGTAGTGCCCCCAAATCCCCCCCCCCCAGCGCTGCGGCGGAATTCCTGCCGCAGCCAAGGGGTTAATTGCGAATTGCAAATTGCGATCCACAATTAAGGAATACCTCCCCATTTATTCCTATGGGCCTAGAGGCCCATAGGAATGAATGGGAAGACATTCTCAACTTGCGATTCTCAATTAGAGAATCGCAAATTGAGAATGCAATTTCAAGGGTGCCAGGGTGTCAAAAGGACACTCTGTTGCACCCCTGAAATGTTCATGTGTGCACATGTGGCACACATACATGCCCTAAGGGCATGTATATCCGCCACATGGCACTTTGAAAAATGCAAAAAAGTGCATTTTTCAGGGAAATTGCAAATTACCACCAACTTGAAGTTGGTGGTAATTTGCGATTATTTAAGGCCAAATTGCACTTTTTTCTGTGCTTCTTACATTGCATTTAAGGAATAGCAATTTGCGATTCCTTAGTTTTTTTAATACATACCACTGAGACAAATTGCGATCGCAAACGTGTTTGCGATCGCAATTTGGAATGATACATATGGCACTAAGTCACATGCATCTTTGCCTAAATGTCTATTGATGTATTTTTGCAACTTGTCTACAGATCATTTCAAAGATTACTACCTTTCTTTTTTTTTAAACGCATACTCCTGCACCCTAAAGATACCAAATCTGCTTTATCTCATCTATTAATCCCATCAAAGATCTGCACGAACCCACATACCCCTTTCCCATTAATGATAACAGGAAACTCATTTAAATTTTAATCCGCCACAAAGAAACTGGAAAAGAAGCATGGAATGGTTTACTTGAGCATACAATATTAATCCAATGACTAAATAAAACTGGACTAATCACTAACCTTGGGTTCAGGAGAAGTGTGCTGCCCGGTGTAAAATACTTCAATGCCTCGTCAGGGGTAGTAAGTGCTATAGAAATGTCATGTGGTTGGGGCGTGGCTGGTGGCTAAGCAAGATGGCTACACCCTAAAGAAGCTCCTCACCAGCCGCTCAGACACCTCCAGTACTGAGAGCCATGGAGGGCTCAAAGGGGAAGAGTAGAGCAGCCGGAGAGTCCTGAGCCTCGCTGCAAGCAGCGAAGCTCCCTAGGAGATGCGGCGGACTCCCAATACTGAACCAGAGGCATTCAGCCGCTGCAACGTTTGGGTCCAAAATGGCGGCAGCTGCAGGTCGTGGCGAGGCCCGACAGTCTCCCGAGCCGCGAGGCCCGGTGAGGGAGCTGGTGACACAGGGGGCTCTGGTCTTACTGTGCCATCAGCCGAGCCCTGTCCTTGAAGAAGCAGGGAGCTACGATCAATGTTTGAGGAGCTTCACATGCGATGGCTCCCTGGTCACTGCCAAAGCAGAGGCGTTTGTTTGCAGTAAGTCAGGGGCCCTTATCAACAGGGGAGACTGGCTGGCTCCCGGGCATCGAGGTAAAATCCATCTGAGATGCATCTGGCCCTGCGGGGGCCCCTGATGGCGGCGGCAGCAGCATGGGGGCCATGCTGTCTCCTGAGTGAGGTGCTGGTGGATAGAACTCATAACGGCCACAGTGGAGTGACCAAGGCATCAAAGCTGCGCAGTACATGGAATGGGTAGGCAGCTGAGGAAGGGCTTTCCAAACACGTGATGTTGCTCATGTCAGAGGTCCGAACAGAGGAGGCACTGCATCCGGGAGGTCGTGCTTCATTGATTGCAGATAGAGGCCAGGCGATGCAGGTGGACCCAAGGAGAGGGTGCCCCCATAGACTGTGCTGAACACTGCAGACAAGTCAAGTGAACTCCCCGGAAGATCTGCTGGGCCCGAGCTCCTGAGGCCTGTTGTGTGGGGTGGGCTAGAGACCTTTTCATCTGGACTGTGCCTGATAACGCCCACCTGATATTGATAGGTATGAAATTATTAGGGGCCTCTGCCAACAGGGGGGTGACAATGAAGTGCTTGAACATGCGCGGTGAACTTCTTTAAGGACAGCAGGAGAGTGCCTGCGATCCCCCTCCTTTGATGTCTCGGCCTGCCTGAGGTAGAAGCCGATGACCCTTACACCCCCTAAATCTGCAGTTACCGGAGCAAGATACCCCATCTACACCAGGTGGGGGGACCTCATCCTATGCGCCGGCGTCATATAGATTGAATGCACTAAACTACTGTGTGCTAGATCACAGTGCAAGTCCACGATGGGTGCTAGATCTGGCCTAGAATCCACACCACCACGGGACTACAGGGTGGCAGGGAGTGCCGGAGGATCAGCTGCTGGGGCATCAGTGGACATCATGCTGGTACACATGCCAGAAACTATCAACAAATCTAGAGATTTTCTGGAGCAAAAGATTGAGATGCTTGTGGTTGTCTAGGGGATCTTACGCAATGAACACCGTAAGCTGAACACCAGAGAGGCGAAGAATGAGGCAGCAGTAACGACGATTCCCAACTCCATGGATGTCCTGGAGATGCAGTTGAGAAACCTTACTAGGATGGTGGACACTCTTAAGAGATGAGCAGAGGACGCCAAAGGTTACAGCCAATGGAATAATGTGAGGATAGCTGAACTCCCAGAAGAGGTAGACGGGCAGGACATGGTTTGCTATTTAGAGGCCTGGATTGTGTAGATGGTGGCTCTGCAGGGGCTGTCTCCACTCTTTGCCCAGGGGAGGGCACACCGTGTCCCAGTTGTGGCTGGTCTGCTCCATCACTGTGTAGAGCCAGATACTCATGCGCTGTCCTGATGACAGGTTTATTACTTTTATGGTGCAGGAATAAAACTGATTAACTGCACAACGAAGGCTTTAGATTTCCTATGGTATATATTTTTTGAAACAGTAATGGAAGTAAGTGCTTCCCATTCCCCGAACAAGATTTGAACTCTGCTTTGTTCCCTGCGAACAGAGTTTATTAATATATAACATACAAATGTTTTCCACAGTTTTTCTGTTTAGTACTCCATTTCTGCGCCTACAGTATTGAGGAATTAATTCCATGGAAGTGCTGACATGATTTTAAGCAGACAGGCAAAAGCTGTAAATGTTACAGCACAGTCCTGTGGTCAAGTGATCAAGCCAGATGGTCAGAGGATGATTGAAAGCGATCACATGAATGAAATGGGGGAGGGAAAAAAAAGCCTTTGCACTGTTCCAAAGGGTGTGACAGTTTTTGGAACCATCTCTGTATCAGCGATGGAACTATTAATAGGAAGTCTTACAGTTACTGACCTTAGACATGGAAGCCATCTTTAATGAACCTTTTCTCTAACACTTTTAGGCACTGTTCACCCGTTAAGGGGCAGATGAGTTAATGTGTCTGTACCAGGACTCTCCCATCCCTACTGCTTTCTTTGCATTCAAGAAAACACAAATAGTGGTACACCAACAAAAAGTAAGAGAACAAAAGTCCAATCAAAGTATCAACCGTTACATATCTTCTTTATTTTATTTTCATATGGTTTCGAAAGTCCAAACGTTACAGCCAAACACTAAGCCAACGCGCTTTGTTCACCACTGTAAACTTCTTCAGGGCTGTAATACAGCACAACCGGACATACATAAATAGTGATGCAATACATAATTTCCAAAAAGTAATATCCATAATACAACAACATATGAGTATTACATACTCCAAAAAAAGAAGAAACGATTAAAAACATGTTAAAAGAAACTACTCGTATCCATCACATAATACAGCACAAGCATGATACTTATCATAATGCCTCAGGCACAAGATGTAACTGAAACCAGAACTTATCCTGTTGCATCATGTTGATTATAAACCAAACATGATTATATCTCACAAAGAGCAGAAGGGAAAAAGAAAATATGAACTATTCACGAATCCCCTGCAATCTTAAAGAATGGACAGGCATTTACAGAATGTACATTAATACATAAATACAGACAGAAGATGGAAAAAATCAAGTCAGACTCGAGTCATAACTCATATGCCATGAAATGGCTTTCGTTAGTGTTCTCGTCAGTGTGTGAGTCCCAATGTAATGGTTTCTCATATGTAAGCGGAGTCGTAGATCTATTTCAAGCACCTGATCTTTTATATTTCAGGCCAGGCTGCCCCTGTGGATAGCACCTAGTAAAATAATATATATCCTACCATATCCGATGAACAACCTAGAAGTATGCCGATTCAGGGACCCACAGCTGCGGAGCTCCTGGCAGCGATCCAATTCTCCTGTTTTGTACTAAAGGGGAAGATGGACTCCATGGCTATAGAAATCAATGAAATCAATGAAAGGTGTATAAAAAAAGAAGGAAAACAAGAAATATACATGAAAGAAAGGAAAAAAGAATAAGAATAAGTCAACAAAAGGGGGCATGGCCAAGATGGTGACCACATCGGATGCTCCTTGAGTGAGTTCCGCGCCAGGTTCACAATGTACTCCTTCTTCATCCTCACCATTTGACTTGCTACCACAACAAAATACTTGAATTTGTCTCACCCACTGTGGATACAAACTGAGGGAGGTGTGGAAGAACTGTGTGCCTGCACTGCGAGAATGAAGGTATGCCTGCCTGTGACGGACCCTCCCACAAAGACAGCTGGTGTGGGAACGGCGACTGTGTCACCTGTGTGGTCAAATTGGGAGTGACCGAGAGAGGATTTCGGTGTTGTCTAACGACTGGTGCAGGGCCTGGAAAGCCAATAAGGCTGTGAGAAGACTGAGCTCCTGCCCTCTGAGTCTGACAGCACGCCTACATCGGGCCCCGGCAAGAATTGCCAGGAGCTGGATCACATCGATGGTGCCTAAATAGCTGGTGGGACTGCGCCCGGACGGACCCCGTGGCTATAGAATTCAGGCATTTGCTCCTGGATCTCCAGAAGGCTATGGACCAGACCACTGCAGTTGAAGATGATGTGGATGCACTAAAAAACAGAAGTCAAGTTGCTGAGAGTGGAGGTGGAAGGGCTGAAATGCAGTGCCATGCATATGGTAGAATAAGTAGAAGACATAGAGGTTCATTTGCGGCATCATACATTACACCGGTGAGTTTCCCTGAGTGAGCAGAGGGCCCCTCATTGAAGCTCTTTCCGGAGCAATGGATCACAGAAACTCTCCAGCCCCCGAAATTTTTCTTTATGGTGGAGAGGGCCCACAGAACATTAGCCACAGTGCAATGCCCTGTGGCACCTCCACAGGCCTTGATTGCCCACCTTTTTAACTACTGGGATGTCATTCTGCATTATGTGCACGAACGCAGTGGAATGGAATGGAATGGAAAGAGGATTTATAAAGCGCGATGGCTACCCAGGGGCGTCCCAGCGCTGTAGAGAAGATTGGGTTGGCTCGGAGAGGTTGAAGTGAGTGGGGGTAAGTGGAGATTAGGCCGAAGTTTTACTGAAGAGCCAGGTTTTGAGAAGTTTTCGGAAGGTAGATAGATTGGATTCTGCTCTAATTAAGAGGGGGAGGGAATTCCAAATCTTGGCTAAATTGTAAGAAAGCGAGCGGCCTCCACATCTAGTTCTTCTGATACGTGGTACTAAGATGAGGTGGGAGGTCGCGGATCTGAGGGAGCGAGAAGGTTGGTAAGCTTTCACCAAAGGGAAGTTGATGGGGTGGCCAGTTCCCCAGTAGCAGCGATGTGCAATGCACATGCTCTTAAATTCAATTCTGGATCTCACTGGGAGCCAGTGAAGGTCCCTCAATATGGCTTTGACTGAAATTCGTCGAGGAATGTCCATAAGAATTCTTGCCGCACAATTTTGAATTACCTGGAGTTTGTTAAGTGTGGACTGTGGGGCCCCAAGATATAGGGCGTTTCCGCAGTCCAGGCGAGAGAGGATTAGTCCCTGGACCATAATCCGTCTTGAGTGGAACGGGAGGAGGGGGAAAATCTTGCGAAGTAGTCTCATCAGCCCGAAACAGGTGGCAGCGAGCTTGGTAGCTTGATGGTTAAAAGTGAGACTTTGGTCAAGCCAAATACCAAGGCTTTTGATTTGCTCCTTAGGTTGCGGAGGACTTCCTAAACAGAGGGGCCAGATGGAGTCAATGGATTTCGTGATGTTATTTCCAAGGAGCATTACCTCTGTTTTGTCCCCGTTAAGTTTTAAACAGGAGCGTGACATCCAGGCGGCGATAGCTTCCAGGCATTTATGTAAGCTGTGGTGGGAGTTGAGGGGAGGGTCCAGTGCTACCACTAGCTGCGTGTCGTCCGCATAGGAGACAATTTTCACACCAAAGGGGCGGACGACATCAGCTAGAGGACTGAGGTATATATTAAAAAGAGTGGGGCTCAGGGAGGAGCCCTGAGGTACTCCGCAATTGAGAGATTTACTGGAAGAGATGAAGTCTTTCTCAAATATTTGGAAAGATCTGTCCGTGAGAAAAGACCTCATCCAAGAGAGTGCTGTGTCTGACACTCCTATTTTTTCGAGGCGATGAAGTAGAGTATTATGATTAACAGTGTCGAAGGCGGCACTTAGGTCGAGCAGGACGATGGCCGTGGACCCGCCACCGTCCAGGATCCTTCGCGCCTCCTCCGTCACTGCAACCAGTGCGGTCTCTGTTCCATGGCGTGGCCTAAAGCCAGTCTGGGAGGGGTCCAGTATGTTATTGGCTTCCAGAAAGTCAGTGAGAACAACGTTGACATGCTTCTCAAGGAGTTTACTGAGCCAAGGAAGGAGGGAGATGGGTCGATAGTTGGCAGGGTTGGATTGATCAAGACAGGGCTTTTTCAGAAGCACTTTAACCATAGCTTTTTTCCATGGGGGTGGGACAATACCTGTATGGAGGGAGGAGTTGAGCAGGTCTAGGATGATAGGTGAGATCTGGTGAGTTATCTGGGTGAGAATCCTGGGGGGGGCTGGGTCGATGGGGGATCCAGATTTGACCTGTCCCATGAGTTTTAATAGGTTAGGAAGATCCAGTGAAGGAAAGTTATTGAGAGCATGAGGGGGGACAATAGTGAGGTCTGTGTTGGCAAGATCTGTGGGCGAAGTGATGGAGTGGGAAAAGGAGACATTGATCATTTCTATTTTCTGGTGAAAGAACTTAGCTAATTCCTCACAGTGGGACTGAGTGTTGTTATGAACATTTAAGGCCTCAGGAAGTTGCAAGAGGGATTTTGCTATCTGATAGATCTCCTTAGGTTTGGACGCTGCCTTTTCAATTTTATGTTCGTAATATTTGGCCTGAGCTAGTTGAATATCAGCTTTATAGTTTTTAATAGCTGTTCTGTAACTCGTTTTATCTGCTGAGAGATAGTCAAGACGCCATTTCCTCTCGAGTTGTTTACAAACACGTTTTGCCTCTCGTAGGTCAGTCGTGTACCATGGGGCTGTTGTATTGCCCCGCTTGGGGTGAATGCTTTTTAGTGGTAGTACTAAATTTAAGGAGCTGGTAATCCATCTGTTATAATTCTCGTTTCCTTGAGTAGAGACAGGGTTTGGTGCGTTGTAAGAGATCCTGCCACTCGGAATTTTTTACCAGTCGCGGGAGCGTTGTATCATCGGGGGTTTGGGAGGGAGGCGATGGGGCAAAGTCCAGGAGAACGGGATAAGGAAATGATCTGACCATGGAAGGGGGGAGGGGTTTCCAACGTGGAGATCTTGACAATTACTAAAGATGGGGTCTAAGAGATGACCTTTTAAGTGGGTGGGCCCACGGACGAGTTGATGAAGATCGAGGGCATTTAAACTAGAGGATAGTTCTCTAGCTATAGGATCATTCAAATCATCCAGATGGATATTGAGGTCACCTAGGATTGTGAAATTGGCCGAACTGAGTGCAAGGTTAGCGGCTAATAAGGTTAGGTTGGAAAGAAATTGCCCTTGTGATCCTGGCGGACGGTATATGAGCATACCAGAAAAGGTATGTGTGGCGCTAAATTTTATAAAAAAGGGAAGACATTCGCTGTCTGGGAGATTCACGGGAGTGGTAGTAACTGCATATTCTGATTTGTAGATTACTGCTAGGCCGCCGCCAATACCTTTTTGCGATCAAGGCGGAGTATTTGGTAGCCTGGAGGAAGTGCTTTTACCAGATCTGGTTCGGAGTGTTCCTGTAACCATGTCTCTGTGACAAAGAGGATGTCTGGGCTTAACTCTTCTAGTATCAGGGAGATTTCCATAGAGTGTTTGGGGAGTGAGCGGCAGTTCAGAAACAACATGGAAAATACTGTGGTTTTTTTTGCGATCTGTGGTGTAAGGAGAAATCCACACCGGTTACAGGCGGAGTGTTGTATAGCGGGGTCCCATGCGTGTTGGCAGGGAGACCTGACTATCTGGTTTAGGTGATGTAGCATGTGCGCTTGGTAGGTTATGGGCTGGCATGGTGGCTGAACAGGGGGGGTGGCCCCTGGCCCCGGTCGGCCGCGGACGGGCGCAGACAGGCTTACCTTTGGCGCGCCTTCGGCGCGCCTACGTCGCGCCCGCTGCGCTCGTCCGCTGCGCTTCCGGATTATGCACATGATTTATACTGCTCCGTGGGGGCGTGGCCTCAGAAGGGGGCGTGGCCTCCGTTCTTGGCGGGATGGCGCCAGGGAGTGCTGGAGTACGAATGCCGCCTCAGCGTTAGCTCCGCTGCTTCGATGGGTGGGTGGGTAAGTGCTTTAAAACCACACAACAAGAAAAATGACAATGAAAATAAATGATTTTAAAATTGAGATCGCTAGCTCCCGGCTTCCGCCTCAAGAGCCTGACTCAAACTTCTACCCTACCCTCTAGATATGAAGACAAACAGATTTTAATTTACTCTGACTACACTCGCAAGGTCCAGATTCTAAGTAACAATTTCTTGGCAATGAAAAGGAAACTGACAGACTGCAACATCAAATAAATCCTCCTGTTCCCTGCTAAACTGTGTGTAGAGTACGATGGCCGTGTCCACTTCTACAAGTCTCCTCACAAAGTTATGGACTGGTTGGACACACTGGGACAGAAATGTGGAGTGGGCACCCTAGGAAGCCAGGAGTCGTGGATGGGCATAGTGAGATGCTCTGGTCATTATAGAAGGAAATCACTGGACCATGTGGAGAGGGGAAAGACCCCAGCTATGGACAGGATCCTGATCTGTCAAAATGGTACTCTAAGGTAGGAGGTATCGGGAACCCAGTATCGGAGTACCTTTTCACAGATTTGATTGCTTCCTGACACAGTCAGCAACACAACTGACACTAGCTAGCGAGTCTATACATTTAAAATCTCCTGGCATGGTGGCCTTGGACAGGGCACCATGAACCATTATGGCTGGAAACTGTGAGGCAGGGGCTCTCCTCTGTACCAACTAGATGAGCTGCTCTCTCAACATACAAACTGGCCAGAGGACTTCTGGTGATATGGTGCAACTGGTATAATTGCTAAAATGTTCTGTGTCTTTACTAAACACTTGTGGGGTTCTGCCCCTTTTTTTGTTTTTGTTTTTGTTGTTGATCTCTATGCTAATAATTTGTTACTGCAGGGTGCTCCAGGAGTGCTCCCCACAAGCGGGAAAGTCCCTGGTGGTGTCCCACTTCCTATTACTTGCAGAAAAAGCATGAGCACTAATGTGTCAGATTGCGCTGTGGCGATGGGATGGCGGGGGCCTGTCATCCTGTGGTCTGCTGGGCACCTGCTTGGAGCTTGCGGATAGGGGGTGACACGGCTTCTCGGCCTGTATCACACTTATTACCTGTTCTTGTAGATTAGTAGGTAGGGTGTGAGGGGGGTTTAGGGGTGGAGACCAGTACCGTTCTGGCCGTTAGTTGCGCTGGGAGGAGTTCTATATATTCTGTCTAAATGAGGGCGGTTGGAGGGAGATGACCGGGACTTTGTTGATTTTCACTTCTATTGTTTTTGTACTGTTAGGGAAATGTGCTGTTAATGTTCATGTGCTACAGACTTTATCACAGGTATTGCGAAGGCCCAGTGGGAGGGCCTGGGGACTGACTTGCTGAGACATGTCGGGCTGGCGGAGTGAATATAAGTTCCTTACATGGAACATCAGGGCACAGAACAAGCCTGAGAAATGCAACAGGGGCTTCACATTACCTCAAAAGCTTTCAGATCTAGATTGCGTTTCTGCAGGAAACCCATCTAAAGGGAGACTGTATTACCACGCTTTGCTGGAGATGGAGGGGTCAAATATATGCAACCTCATACTCTGGCTTTGCACGGAGGCCCTTATATGGGTAGCCCATGGTGTCCCTTTCCAAAAACTGAGAGTATATGCGACCCAGATGGGAGGTACATCATTTACATGGTTCTCTGTATGCCTGCAACATTTGTCTGGTTAATGTGTATGCTCCAACATGGGACCTTCTTTGGGACGATTTTGACAGTGACACAGGGCTTTCGGCCTGCAGAGTTGATAATAGCCAGAGACTGCAATTGTGTGCTGGATGGAGATATGGACTCATTCCCCACAAACAAAGACACTAAACCATGCTTGACTGAAGCCCTTAGACAAATGATGAGGGGCATGAGATTGGTGGACATTTGGAGAGCCAAAAACACACACTGACATGCTCATATGTCTGTTGCACACCTGTAGCAGATACACATAGTAGACTGGACTACTTTCTTATACAAGTGTGGGCCCCAGAACAAGTGTTGGATACAACAGACACTTCTGCGACAGCACACAGAATATTGGAAGCGCCTCTCCAGCCTGAGCACTTTTACAGTGGGGCAGGAGCCCTATAGGTAGAGGTGGGGTAGTGGACAGAATCTGAACACCCTAAATACTATGACACTGGAAGCCAGTGAGACCTTGGTCACACCCAACCCAGGGTCGGGTCCCTGCTGTTCTTCCTGGGGCCCACCAGCCCTTCATGGGCTGTTACCACAATTCGAACAGGCCTATCTTGCATTTCCACATGAAACTTCCCCTCTGGAAAAACACTTGTGCCCCACAACCCTCCCTGCAATAGTGGATTGTGGCTAAGGATGCCGACAGTATCCCAGTGATGTTATCTTTAGCAACAAAGTGTGAGAAAGGGCCGCACATTCTTGCAATGCCTGGGGAGTGTGTCTGCTCCTAGAATATGGCCAAAGTCAAAGATCCCAAGCTCCCTTACCAGGGGAAAATGGCCCGCTACACTAAGGTGGTTGCCCCCCATGTGGAGGAAGAGCCACAAAACATGCCTGAAAATGCCGTCCTGATCGTAGAAATTCAGTTCTCCCAAGAGGCCTTAGAGGGAAGAGTGGGAGAGGTGCTTCAGAGGTCTCTCTCCTGCATCAAGACCTTTGCAACGTGGCCAAAAGTGTGACTGCAGCTCAAACCAGAGTTTCCAAGCTGGAGAACACAGTCCAAGGGCTCCAGAAAGGGGTGACAGATGACAGAGCCACCACCAAGAACATGCACTTCAGGTTGGAGGATGCAGAAAACCATGCCCAGCTGAGCAATCTGAGGTTTTGGGGGTTCCCCTGGGTCAAGGGAACCAACACAATGCTTTTTGAGGGCACTTGGCTGAGAGAGTCCATCCTCCTTGGCAAGTTCTTCTCCTTCTTCGTCACAGTAAGGGCACATTGAGCACTGAGGGGGATGCCTCCTTGAGGGCCCCCATGGCACCTATGGTCGCACAATTTTTTTACTTTCAGATTCATGATACGATCCTCAGGGACGTTTTCCATCTGGGAGAAGTACACCACAAGAACTCTAAAATCCTTGCCTTTTCAGACTATACACGCGAAGTTCAATGGCAAAGATACCCTTTGACTCAGTGAAAGCGAAACTGAGGGGTCTCCAATTGCAGTACATGCTCCTATTCCGGGGAAAGCTTAAGGTCATGTTTCAGGGGAACTTGTTCTTCTTTCAAATGTCAGAAAACACCTGAGCATGGATTGAGGAATGCCCCACGGTGACCGGACAGGGGGATCAAAGGACTGGCTTGTAATCACATATCAGCGAGGGTGCTCGGCTGAAGGAGAGGCAATGGATCCGGAGTAGAGGCTGGCAGACATCGCAGAGGGTAAAGAGACTCCATGGTGCAGCAAGCCGGCTGAGAGACTTGGAGGGGGATCGGACAGTGACAACCAAGTAGAGCAGGAGAGGTGATCCAGGGAGAATCCCCACGGCTCCACAGGGGAGGACAAGAAGACTGGATATGATGTCCCGCATCCTATTACAGTGGCCTTTGACAACCTGAAACATGAACCTGAGACTAACCCATTGGATGCCGCAGCTTCAGGCTTGAATGTGGGAGCATCATGACTGGAATTGTGATTTGATCCTGGGTCAGAGAGCTGTGGAATAGGTGTCTCCACGCACCTTCACAAATTGTGCAGGGCTTCTGAGCAGAGCTTTCTTTTACAATAAACAGTGTGCGACCGCGTACAGGGGCAGTAGGCTCGGGTTGTGTTTAAATATTTTGTGGGACTTAGTTGTTGGGACGGGTGGTGGGCTAACAGACCTCTCCTTCTCCCCTGCTGAGTAGTTATAGTTTAGAAATGGGGGTCTATACTTGTGGGGGTTCTTGTGGGGTGAAGGGAGGGTTGGGGTCACATTTGAGCTTTAGGGTTCTATTTGTTCTGGGGGAAGGGTTACAGACACTTCCGCCGCTATACGGCCCTAGAAAGGGACACACGGATAAATTGAGTACATTCACAGAGACATGGTATGTAACCAACCTTTACACACTGAGGCACTCTCTGCCCTGTCATGGAACACTAATGGGCTCGGTAACAAAGTCAAGAGTGGCTTAGTGGCCCAGTACATCAAATGGCTACAGCCAACATCATTCTTTTACAGGAAACTAATCTCAAGAGGATACTGTTGATTTCTTTGGAGAGGGGCATGAACATGCTGGCACAGGCCGGCTATACCACCAGCTCCAGGGGAGTGGCCATATTGAGTAAAAATAATCCACCCTTTCAGAGATTGAAGCAGTGGACTGACCATTACGACAGATATGTGGGAGTGAAAGGGCTCTGTGGAAGGACTGATGTCACTCTGATTAGAGTGTAAGCACCCTCAACGTTACACGCATCCACGATGACTAAACTCACCAAGATTCTGTTGGAAGTGAACTCCTCGCTGCACCTAATTGGGGGTGACTTCAATGATGTCACAGCAGTGGATTTAGATAGATCCGGGATCTCAGGGACGGCCTCACAGAACAACCTGATCTTGCGCTTTGCTGCTACACTGGGTCTTTCAGAACTGTGACATCGCAAGCACCCCACCAATAGAAGATACTCCTATTTCCCCCGGGCCCATAGGGCATTTTCTAGGCTGGATTATCTCTTTACCCCAGTTCAGGAGGTGGGCACCATGCAACAGGCAGAATAGCTTTCTTGGGGGCTCTCTGATCACTCCCCTCTACTAGTTACACTGGACAGACTCAGTAAAGGTAGAGGGTCTGGTTGGAAAGTCCGTGCCTGCGATCTACAAAACTGGGAGGTTACTGTGGAGCTACAGGTGGATACCGAGCTGTACTACAAGGAAAATGAGGGTTCAGTTACATCCAAGATGGTGCTGTGGGAAGCATATAAGATGATCCTCTGTGAAAGAGCCCAGAATTTTGTAGCCCAAAAGAAGAGGAAAGGGGGGGAAGCCCTAAAACACTTTGAATGCCAGCTTCTCGAGTTAGAGAGTGACCCGGGGTCAGTGTTAGACTCCTCCAAGTTAAGGCAATTAGAAATCCTGACAGTGGAATATCGGGACTAGGAAAAGGAAGGTGCAAGGAACCAAATGCTTGCCACACTACATTGGTTGTATGACACTGGGGACAAGACGAGAAAACTCCTGGTAGGAACGAAATGGAGGCCAGGTGGGATTAGAAGATAATGGGGCCAGAAGGGGAGACTTATGACTCCGACAAGCACATTGTGGAGGTCTTTACCCAGTACTATAGGTTGTTTTATAGGGCCAGACCACTGCAAGGGGCGCTGCAGATAGCAAATTACTTGAAAAAAGTGACCACCCTTATGTTAGATGTGGAAGTAAGGGATGCTCTAGAAGCCAAAATCCCATTGGTGGAGGTCCAGTCCACCATAGCAAAACTGAAGTCCAATAAAGCCCCGTGGGGAAACGGGATCCTGGCAGAATTCTAAAAGCACTACACTGGGTTGCTGGGGCCCCATTGGGAGGCCGGAACTCAGGGATTGCTTCTGCCAGACCTCTGGTGAGCCACCATTGTGGGTATTCACAGGGAAGGCAAACAAAAGGAATACTGTGACTCAAACCTCCCATTTTCTCTATTTAATATCGAGGTTAAGCTTTTGGTTACAAAATGGGACTCAAGGATTACAAATAGCATTCTGCCACTGGTACACAGAGATCACTCAGGCTTCATGCCTGGCAGATCAGCGCATTATAACTTGAGGCAGGTGCATAGTTGGATGAATTAAGTACGAGACTGACCGGCCATACATGTCTTTCTCGCACTGGGCGCGGAAAAGGCATTTGATGCAGTGCACTGGTCCTTTTTGGAACAAAATCTTGGGGTTGGTCCTAAATATTGTTAGTGGGTGAGACTGCTCTATCATGCCCAATTGCGCAGTAAGGGTGAATGGGTTGATGTCCTCAGACTTCCCCATTGGTAGAAGGCCAAGACAGGGGTGCCCCTTGTGCCCCCTCTTGTTTGCTCTCACAATAGAGTATTTGGCATCTATAGTATAGACCACCAAGCGGTAATCAAAATTTCAGAGACAGAGAGGACAAAGAAAACATTTTGCTCTCTGCGGATGATATCCTGCTCTATATTACTGATCTGACCATGACCCTCTCGCTTATCTTCCAATTATTTGAGGAGTATGGGACATACTCTGGTTACAGGATTAATTAGGATAAGTCCGTGGTGAATCTTACCCGGGGACACATAGATTTGTCTCTGCTCCCATGCCATCTGACATTAGCGGAAGATGGCTTTAAGTACTTGGGGACCTTCAGGATACTGGAGAAAGAGGTTTGCCTCAGCAGGAACTTAGGAAGAGAATCTAAAGTCTTCCGGGAGGACATGGAGAGGTGGAGAGGGCTGCCCCTCACGTTGCTTGGGTGAGCAACCATCGTTAAAATTATCTAGTTCTAAGCTGATGTACGTTCTACAGAAATCATACTACCGGGTCCCGCAGGATGTCTTCACTAGGTTGGAAGGGGATGTGCATTCCTTGATGTTAAATGGTGCACACCCCAGAATCGCCCTGAAGACACTGCAATGTAATCCCTACAGACAGACAACTCTCCCAGACCTAGAACCTTACTACTGGACAGCCCATTTAATTAATATAAGTGATTGGATTTTTGCCTCCCATGATCATTCTACCTTCAGACTCAAATGTGCTAAATGGGGGACACAGTCATACATACGCTACCTCTATGGGGGAAGGGGACACAGCGGTTACTCCCAGCCACACCATTCGCCATAGCGAATTGGGGCAAAGCCATGAAATGACTGGGCTGGTACAATAGGACCAAGCGAGAAACGCCCTTGTGGGAGGGGACCTGGCTCCCACAGATGGGGAAGATACTGGGGTTTAGACCCTGGGGGCCCGATTCACAGAACAAACTTAAGACAAAATCCTAAACTTAGTACCATTTTGGTATTCACAGAATGCACTTACTACTTCTGGTATTCACAGAATGAACTTACTACTTTTGCGATTCACAGAATAAACTTACTACTTTTGCTATTCACAGAATGGATTTACGACTACTAACTTTACGTCCGCACTCGGGCCGGAAATTCTGGCCCGGAGGCGGAGCTTCCGGCCCGGAGGCGGGGCTTCCGTGTCGGAGGCGGAGGTTCCGGCCCAGAGGTGGAGATTTTGGCCATGGCTAAATCTCCGCCACTGGCCGGAATGCCCACCTCTGGGCCGGAAGCTCCAGCTCCGGCCCGGAAGCCCCGCCTCCGGGCCCGGAAGCTCTGCCTCCGGGCCGGAAGCTCCGCCTCCGGGCCGGAAGCTCCGCCTCCTGGCCGGAATTTCTGGCCCGAGTGCGGAAGTAAAGTTAGTAGTCGTAAATCCATTCTGTGAATAGCAAAAGTAGTAAGTTTATTCTGTGAATCGCAAAAGTAGTAAGTTCATTCTGTGAATACCAGAAGTAGTAAGTGCATTCTGTGAATACCAAAATGGTACTAAGTTTAGGATTTTGTCTTAAGCTTGTTCTGTGAATCGGGCCCTGGGACTTTATAGGGATCTCCAAGCTGAGGGGCTTGTTAGAACATGTGGGTGTTATACTATTTCCTCGTTGCAACATGAATCTGGAATGAACGGCAACCAATTCCTGAATTATGCACAGATACGACATGCATGGCAGGCTGAGGGCTTCCTGGATAGGGTATTTCGGACTAGGCTCCACTGGAGGGTTACAACAAACAAATGATGGACGGAATGCTGACAATGCAGACATTCTCCCCCAGTCAAGAGATCTGGGTTACATCCATCGTTCTTTTGCCCACTACGCCACCCCAGTTTAGACATGGCCATATGCAAATCAGTCTTGACCCTGTGCCTCATGGGAACAGTCCAGCCCGAACTGCCAAGCCATGTCTTCCCTGGACAGGAATCAAGCATCCTAGGACCGGTTTCTGGCTATCAGCCGTCATCAGCCAGGATAGCTTGACTCCAGTGGCGTAGTGAGCACGGGTCCCACGTCTGGGAATACCCATCCCACTTAGGGCGAAAAGCATTACAACAAACAAATGATGGACGGAATGCTGACAATGCAGACATTCTCCCCCATTCAAGAGATCTGGGTTAAATCCATCGTTCTTTTGCCCACTACGCCACCCCAGTTTAGACATGGCCATATGCAAATCAGTCTTGACCCTGTGCCTCATGGGAACAGTCCAGCCCGAACTGCCAAGCCATGTCTTCCCTGGACAGGAATCAAGCATCCTAGGACCGGTTTCTGGCTATCAGCCGTCATCAGCCAGGATAGCTTGACTCCAGTGGCGTAGTGAGCACGGGTCCCACGTCTGGGAATACCCATCCCACTTAGGGCAAAAAGCGTTACAACAAACAAATGATGGACGGAATGCTGACAATGCCGACATTCTCCCCCAGTCAAGAGATCTGGGTTAAATCCATCGTTCTTTTGCCCACTACGCCACCCCAGTTTAGACATCGCCATATGCAAATCAGTCTTGACCCTGTGACTCATGGGAACAGTCCAGCCCGAACTGCCAAGCCATGTCTTCCCTGGACAGGAATCAAGCATCCTAGGACCGGTTTCTGGCTATCAGCCGTCATCAGCCAGGATAGCTTGACTCCAGTGGCGTAGTGAGCACGGGTCCCACGTCTGGGAATACCCATCCCACTTAGGGCGAAAAGCATTACAACAAACAAATGATGGACGGAATGCTGACAATGCAGACATTCTCCCCCAGTCAAGAGATCTGGGTTAAATCCATCGTTCTTTTGCCCACTACGCCACCCCAGTTTAGACATGGCCATATGCAAATCAGTCTTGACCCTGTGCCTCATGGGAACAGTCCAGCCCGAACTGCCAAGCCATGTCTTCCCTGGACAGGAATCAAGCATCCTAGGACCGGTTTCTGGCTATCAGCCGTCATCAGCCAGGATAGCTTGACTCCAGTGGCGTAGTGAGCACGGGTCCCACGTCTGGGAATACCCATCCCACTTAGGGCAAAAAGCGTTACAACAAACAAATGATGGACGGAATGCTGACAATGCAGACATTCTCCCCCAGTCAAGAGATCTGGGTTAAATCCATCGTTCTTTTGCCCACTACGCCACCCCAGTTTAGACATGGCCATATGCAAATCAGTCTTGACCCTGTGCCTCATGGGAACAGTCCAGCCCGAACTGCCAAGCCATGTCTTCCCTGGACAGGAATCAAGCATCCTAGGACCGGTTTCTGGCTATCAGCCGTCATCAGCCAGGATAGCTTGACTCCAGTGGCGTAGTGAGCACGGGTCCCACGTCTGGGAATACCCATCCCACTTAGGGCGAAAAGCGTTACAACAAACAAATGATGGACGGAATGCTGACAATGCAGACATTCTCCCCCAGTCAAGAGATCTGGGTTAAATCCATCGTTCTTTTGCCCACTACGCCACCCCAGTTTAGACGTGGCCATATGCAAATCAGTCTTGACCCTGTGCCTCATGGGAACAGTCCAGCCCGAACTGCCAAGCCATGTCTTCCCTGGACAGGAATCAAGCATCCTAGGACCGGTTTCTGGCTATCAGCCGTCATCAGCCAGGATAGCTTGACTCCGGTGGCGTAGTGAGCACGGGTCCCACGTCTGGGAATACCCATCCCACTTAGGGCGAAAAGCGTTACAACAAACAAATGATGGACGGAATGCTGACAATGCAGACATTCTCCCCCAGTCAAGAGATCTGAGTTAAATCCATCGTTCTTTTGCCCACTACGCCACCCCAGTTTAGACATGGCCATATGCAAATCAGTCTTGACCCTGTGCCTCATGGGAACAGTCCAGCCCGAACTGCCAAGCCATGTCTTCCCTGGACAGGAATCAAGCATCCTAGGACCGGATTCTGGCTATCAGCCGTCATCAGCCAGGATAGCTTGACTCCAGTGGCGTAGTGAGCACGGGTCCCACGTCTGGGAATACCCGTCCCACTTAGGGCGAAAAGCGTTACAACAAACAAATGATGGACGGAATGCTGACAATGCAGACATTCTCCCCCAGTCAAGAGATCTGGGTTAAATCCATCGTTCTTTTGCCCACTACGCCACCCCAGTTTAGACATGGCCATATGCAAATCAGTCTTGACCCTGTGCCTCATGGGAACAGTCCAGCCCGAACTGCCAAGCCATGTCTTCCCTGGACAGGAATCAAGCATCCTAGGACCGGTTTCTGGCTATCAGCCGTCATCAGCCAGGATAGCTTGACTTCAGTGGCGTAGTGAGCACAGGTCCCACGTCTGGGAATACCCGTCCCACTTAGGGCGAAAAGCGTTACAACAAACAAATGATGGACGGAATGCTGACAATGCAGACATTCTCCCCCAGTCAAGAGATCTGGGTTAAATCCATCGTTCTTTTGCCCACTACGCCACCCCAGTTTAGACATGGCCATATGCAAATCAGTCTTGACCCTGTGCCTCATGGGAACAGTCCAGCCCGAACTGCCAAGCCATGTCTTCCCTGGACAGGAATCAAGCATCCTAGGACCGGTTTCTGGCTATCAGCCGTCATCAGCCAGGATAGCTTGACTCCAGTGGCGTAGTGAGCACGGGTCCCACGTCTGGGAATACCCATCCCACTTAGGGCGAAAAGCATTACAACAAACAAATGATGGACGGAATGCTGACAATGCAGACATTCTCCCCCAGTCAAGAGATCTGGGTTAAATCCATCGTTCTTTTGCCCACTACGCCACCCCAGTTTAGACATGGCCATATGCAAATCAGTCTTGACCCTGTGCCTCATGGGAACAGTCCAGCCCGAACTGCCAAGCCATGTCTTCCCTGGACAGGAATCAAGCATCCTAGGACCGGTTTCTGGCTATCAGCCGTCATCAGCCAGGATAGCTTGACTCCAGTGGCGTAGTGAGCACGGGTCCCACGTCTGGGAATACCCATCCCACTTAGGGCAAAAAGCGTTACAACAAACAAATGATGGACGGAATGCTGACAATGCAGACATTCTCCCCCAGTCAAGAGATCTGGGTTAAATCCATCGTTCTTTTGCCCACTACGCCACCCCAGTTTAGACATGGCCATATGCAAATCAGTCTTGACCCTGTGCCTCATGGGAACAGTCCAGCCCGAACTGCCAAGCCATGTCTTCCCTGGACAGGAATCAAGCATCCTAGGACCGGTTTCTGGCTATCAGCCGTCATCAGCCAGGATAGCTTGACTCCAGTGGCGTAGTGAGCACGGGTCCCACGTCTGGGAATACCCATCCCACTTAGGGCGAAAAGCGTTACAACAAACAAATGATGGACGGAATGCTGACAATGCAGACATTCTCCCCCAGTCAAGAGATCTGGGTTAAATCCATCGTTCTTTTGCCCACTACGCCACCCCAGTTTAGACGTGGCCATATGCAAATCAGTCTTGACCCTGTGCCTCATGGGAACAGTCCAGCCCGAACTGCCAAGCCATGTCTTCCCTGGACAGGAATCAAGCATCCTAGGACCGGTTTCTGGCTATCAGCCGTCATCAGCCAGGATAGCTTGACTCCGGTGGCGTAGTGAGCACGGGTCCCAGGTCTGGGAATACCCATCCCACTTAGGGCGAAAAGCGTTACAACAAACAAATGATGGACGGAATGCTGACAATGCAGACATTCTCCCCCAGTCAAGAGATCTGGGTTAAATCCATCGTTCTTTTGCCCACTACGCCACCCCAGTTTAGACATGGCCATATGCAAATCAGTCTTGACCCTGTGCCTCATGGGAACAGTCCAGCCCGAACTGCCAAGCCATGTCTTCCCTGGACAGGAATCAAGCATCCTAGGACCGGATTCTGGCTATCAGCCGTCATCAGCCAGGATAGCTTGACTCCAGTGGCGTAGTGAGCACGGGTCCCACGTCTGGGAATACCCGTCCCACTTAGGGCGAAAAGCGTTACAACAAACAAATGATGGACGGAATGCTGACAATGCAGACATTCTCCCCCAGTCAAGAGATCTGGGTTAAATCCATCGTTCTTTTGCCCACTACGCCACCCCAGTTTAGACATGGCCATATGCAAATCAGTCTTGACCCTGTGCCTCATGGGAACAGTCCAGCCCGAACTGCCAAGCCATGTCTTCCCTGGACAGGAATCAAGCATCCTAGGACCGGTTTCTGGCTATCAGCCGTCATCAGCCAGGATAGCTTGACTTCAGTGGCGTAGTGAGCACAGGTCCCACGTCTGGGAATACCCGTCCCACTTAGGGCGAAAAGCGTTACAACAAACAAATGATGGACGGAATGCTGACAATGCAGACATTCTCCCCCAGTCAAGAGATCTGGGTTAAATCCATCGTTCTTTTGCCCACTACGCCACCCCAGTTTAGACATGGCCATATGCAAATCAGTCTTGACCCTGTGCCTCATGGGAACAGTCCAGCCCGAACTGCCAAGCCATGTCTTCCCTGGACAGGAATCAAGCATCCTAGGACCGGTTTCTGGCTATCAGCCGTCATCAGCCAGGATAGCTTGACTCCAGTGGCGTAGTGAGCACGGGTCCCACGTCTGGGAATACCCATCCCACTTAGGGCGAAAAGCGTTACAACAAACAAATGATGGACGGAATGCTGACAATGCAGACATTCTCCCCCAGTCAAGAGATCTGGGTTAAATCCATCGTTCTTTTGCCCACTACGCCACCCCAGTTTAGACATGGCCATATGCAAATCAGTCTTGACCCTGTGCCTCATGGGAACAGTCCAGCCCGAACTGCCAAGCCATGTCTTCCCTGGACAGGAATCAAGCATCCTAGGACCGGTTTCTGGCTATCAGCCGTCATCAGCCAGGATAGCTTGACTCCAGTGGCGTAGTGAGCAGGGGTCCCACGTCTGGGAATACCCATCCCACTTAGGGCGAAAAGCGTTACAACAAACAAATGATGGACGGAATGCTGACAATGCAGACATTCTCCCCCAGTCAAGAGATCTGGGTTAAATCCATCGTTCTTTTGCCCACTACGCCACCCCAGTTTAGACATGGCCATATGCAAATCAGTCTTGACCCTGTGCCTCATGGGAACAGTCCAGCCCGAACTGCCAAGCCATGTCTTCCCTGGACAGGAATCAAGCATCCTAGGACCGGTTTCTGGCTATCAGCCGTCATCAGCCAGGATAGCTTGACTCCAGTGGCGTAGTGAGCACGGGTCCCACGTCTGGGAATACCCATCCCACTTAGGGCGAAAAGCGTTACAACAAACAAATGATGGACGGAATGCTGACAATGCAGACATTCTCCCCCAGTCAAGAGATCTGGGTTAAATCCATCGTTCTTTTGCCCACTACGCCACCCCAGTTTAGACGTGGCCATATGCAAATCAGTCTTGACCCTGTGCCTCATGGGAACAGTCCAGCCCGAACTGCCAAGCCATGTCTTCCCTGGACAGGAATCAAGCATCCTAGGACCGGTTTCTGGCTATCAGCCGTCATCAGCCAGGATAGCTTGACTCCGGTGGCGTAGTGAGCACGGGTCCCAGGTCTGGGAATACCCATCCCACTTAGGGCGAAAAGCGTTACAACAAACAAATGATGGACGGAATGCTGACAATGCAGACATTCTCCCCCAGTCAAGAGATCTGGGTTAAATCCATCGTTCTTTTGCCCACTACGCCACCCCAGTTTAGACATGGCCATATGCAAATCAGTCTTGACCCTGTGCCTCATGGGAACAGTCCAGCCCGAACTGCCAAGCCATGTCTTCCCTGGACAGGAATCAAGCATCCTAGGACCGGATTCTGGCTATCAGCCGTCATCAGCCAGGATAGCTTGACTCCAGTGGCGTAGTGAGCACGGGTCCCACGTCTGGGAATACCCGTCCCACTTAGGGCGAAAAGCGTTACAACAAACAAATGATGGACGGAATGCTGACAATGCAGACATTCTCCCCCAGTCAAGAGATCTGGGTTAAATCCATCGTTCTTTTGCCCACTACGCCACCCCAGTTTAGACATGGCCATATGCAAATCAGTCTTGACCCTGTGCCTCATGGGAACAGTCCAGCCCGAACTGCCAAGCCATGTCTTCCCTGGACAGGAATCAAGCATCCTAGGACCGGTTTCTGGCTATCAGCCGTCATCAGCCAGGATAGCTTGACTTCAGTGGCGTAGTGAGCACAGGTCCCACGTCTGGGAATACCCGTCCCACTTAGGGCGAAAAGCGTTACAACAAACAAATGATGGACGGAATGCTGACAATGCAGACATTCTCCCCCAGTCAAGAGATCTGGGTTAAATCCATCGTTCTTTTGCCCACTACGCCACCCCAGTTTAGACATGGCCATATGCAAATCAGTCTTGACCCTGTGCCTCATGGGAACAGTCCAGCCCGAACTGCCAAGCCATGTCTTCCCTGGACAGGAATCAAGCATCCTAGGACCGGTTTCTGGCTATCAGCCGTCATCAGCCAGGATAGCTTGACTCCAGTGGCGTAGTGAGCACGGGTCCCACGTCTGGGAATACCCATCCCACTTAGGGCGAAAAGCGTTACAACAAACAAATGATGGACGGAATGCTGACAATGCAGACATTCTCCCCCAGTCAAGAGATCTGGGTTAAATCCATCGTTCTTTTGCCCACTACGCCACCCCAGTTTAGACATGGCCATATGCAAATCAGTCTTGACCCTGTGCCTCATGGGAACAGTCCAGCCCGAACTGCCAAGCCATGTCTTCCCTGGACAGGAATCAAGCATCCTAGGACCGGTTTCTGGCTATCAGCCGTCATCAGCCAGGATAGCTTGACTCCAGTGGCGTAGTGAGCAGGGGTCCCACGTCTGGGAATACCCATCCCACTTAGGGCGAAAAGCGTTACAACAAACAAATGATGGACGGAATGCTGACAATGCAGACATTCTCCCCCAGTCAAGAGATCTGGGTTAAATCCATCGTTCTTTTGCCCACTACGCCACCCCAGTTTAGACATGGCCATATGCAAATCAGTCTTGACCCTGTGCCTCATGGGAACAGTCCAGCCCGAACTGCCAAGCCATGTCTTCCCTGGACAGGAATCAAGCATCCTAGGACCGGTTTCTGGCTATCAGCCGTCATCAGCCAGGATAGCTTGACTCCAGTGGCGTAGTGAGCACGGGTCCCACGTCTGGGAATACCCATCCCACTTAGGGCGAAAAGCGTTACAACAAACAAATGATGGACGGAATGCTGACAATGCAGACATTCTCCCCCAGTCAAGAGATCTGGGTTAAATCCATCGTTCTTTTGCCCACTACGCCACCCCAGTTTAGACGTGGCCATATGCAAATCAGTCTTGACCCTGTGCCTCATGGGAACAGTCCAGCCCGAACTGCCAAGCCATGTCTTCCCTGGACAGGAATCAAGCATCCTAGGACCGGTTTCTGGCTATCAGCCGTCATCAGCCAGGATAGCTTGACTCCGGTGGCGTAGTGAGCACGGGTCCCACGTCTGGGAATACCCATCCCACTTAGGGCGAAAAGCGTTACAACAAACAAATGATGGACGGAATGCTGACAATGCAGACATTCTCCCCCAGTCAAGAGATCTGGGTTAAATCCATCGTTCTTTTGCCCACTACGCCACCCCAGTTTAGACATGGCCATATGCAAATCAGTCTTGACCCTGTGCCTCATGGGAACAGTCCAGCCCGAACTGCCAAGCCATGTCTTCCCTGGACAGGAATCAAGCATCCTAGGACCGGATTCTGGCTATCAGCCGTCATCAGTCAGGATAGCTTGACTGCAGTGGCGTAGTGAGCACGGGTCCCACGTCTGGGAATACCCGTCCCACTTAGGGCGAAAAGCGTTACAACAAACAAATGATGGACGGAATGCTGACAATGCAGACATTCTCCCCCAGTCAAGAGATCTGGGTTAAATCCATCGTTCTTTTGCCCACTACGCCACCCCAGTTTAGACATGGCCATATGCAAATCAGTCTTGACCCTGTGCCTCATGGGAACAGTCCAGCCCGAACTGCCAAGCCATGTCTTCCCTGGACAGGAATCAAGCATCCTAGGACCGGTTTCTGGCTATCAGCCGTCATCAGCCAGGATAGCTTGACTTCAGTGGCGTAGTGAGCACGGGTCCCACGTCTGGGAATACCCGTCCCACTTAGGGCGAAAAGCGTTACAACAAACAAATGATGGACGGAATGCTGACAATGCAGACATTCTCCCCCAGTCAAGAGATCTGGGTTAAATCCATCGTTCTTTTGCCCACTACGCCACCCCAGTTTAGACATGGCCATATGCAAATCAGTCTTGACCCTGTGCCTCATGGGAACAGTCCAGCCCGAACTGCCAAGCCATGTCTTCCCTGGACAGGAATCAAGCATCCTAGGACCGGTTTCTGGCTATCAGCCGTCATCAGCCAGGATAGCTTGACTCCAGTGGCGTAGTGAGCACGGGTCCCACGTCTGGGAATACCCATCCCACTTAGGGCGAAAAGCGTTACAACAAACAAATGATGGACGGAATGCTGACAATGCAGACATTCTCCCCCAGTCAAGAGATCTGGGTTAAATCCATCGTTCTTTTGCCCACTACGCCACCCCAGTTTAGACATGGCCATATGCAAATCAGTCTTGACCCTGTGCCTCATGGGAACAGTCCAGCCCGAACTGCCAAGCCATGTCTTCCCTGGACAGGAATCAAGCATCCTAGGACCGGTTTCTGGCTATCAGCCGTCATCAGCCAGGATAGCTTGACTCCAGTGGCGTAGTGAGCACGGGTCCCACGTCTTGGAATACCCATCCCACTTAGGGCGAAAAGCGTTACAACAAACAAATGATGGACGGAATGCTGACAATGCAGACATTCTCCCCCAGTCAAGAGATCTGGGTTAAATCCATCGTTCTTTTGCCCACTACGCCACCCCAGTTTAGACATGGCCATATGCAAATCAGTCTTGACCCTGTGCCTCATGGGAACAGTCCAGCCCGAACTGCCAAGCCATGTCTTCCCTGGACAGGAATCAAGCATCCTAGGACCGGTTTCTGGCTATCAGCCGTCATCAGCCAGGATAGCTTGACTCCAGTGGCGTAGTGAGCACGGGTCCCACGTCTGGGAATACCCATCCCACTTAGGGCGAAAAGCGTTACAACAAACAAATGATGGACGGAATGCTGACAATGCAGACATTCTCCCCCAGTCAAGAGATCTGAGTTAAATCCATCGTTCTTTTGCCCACTACGCCACCCCAGTTTAGACATGGCCATATGCAAATCAGTCTTGACCCTGTGCCTCACGGGAACAGTCCAGCCCGAACTGCCAAGCCATGTCTTCCCTGGACAGGAATCAAGCATCCTAGGACCGGTTTCTGGCTATCAGCCGTCATCAGCCAGGATAGCTTGACTCCAGTGGCGTAGTGAGCCCGGGTCCCACGTCTGGGAATACCCATCCCACTTAGGGTGAAAAGCGTTACAACAAACAAATGATGGACGGAATGCTGACAATGCAGACATTCTCCCCCAGTCAAGAGATCTTGGTTAAATCCATCGTTCTTTTGCCCACTACGCCACCCCAGTTTAGACATGGCCATATGCAAATCAGTCTTGACCCTGTGCCTCATGGGAACAGTCCAGCCCGAACTGCCAAGCCATGTCTTCCCTGGACAGGAATCAAGCATCCTAGGACCGGTTTCTGGCTATCAGCCGTCATCAGCCAGGATAGCTTGACTCCAGTGGCGTAGTGAGCACGGGTCCCACGTCTGGGAATACCCATCCCACTTAGGGCGAAAAGCGTTACAACAAACAAATGATGGACGGAATGCTGACAATGCAGACATTCTCCCCCAGTCAAGAGATCTGGGTTAAATCCATCGTTCTTTTGCCCACTACGCCACCCCAGTTTAGACATGGCCATATGCAAATCAGTCTTGACCCTGTGCCTCATGGGAACAGTCCAGCCCGAACTGCCAAGCCATGTCTTCCCTGGACAGGAATCAAGCATCCTAGGACCGGTTTCTGGCTATCAGCCGTCATCAGCCAGGATAGCTTGACTCCAGTGGCGTAGTGAGCACGGGTCCCACGTCTGGGAATACCCATCCCACTTAGGGCGAAAAGCGTTACAACAAACAAATGATGGACGGAATGCTGACAATGCAGACATTCTCCCCCAGTCAAGAGATCTGGGTTAAATCCATCGTTCTTTTGCCCACTACGCCACCCCAGTTTAGACATGGCCATATGCAAATCAGTCTTGACCCTGTGCCTCATGGGAACAGTCCAGCCCGAACTGCCAAGCCATGTCTTCCCTGGACAGGAATCAAGCATCCTAGGACCGGTTTCTGGCTATCAGCCGTCATCAGCCAGGATAGCTTGACTCCAGTGGCGTAGTGAGCACGGGTCCCACGTCTGGGAATACCCATCCCACTTAGGGCGAAAAGCGTTACAACAAACAAATGATGGACGGAATGCTGACAATGCAGACATTCTCCCCCAGTCAAGAGATCTGGGTTAAATCCATCGTTCTTTTGCCCACTACGCCACCCCAGTTTAGACATGGCCATATGCAAATCAGTCTTGACCCTGTGCCTCATGGGAACAGTCCAGCCCGAACTGCCAAGCCATGTCTTCCCTGGACAGGAATCAAGCATCCTAGGACCGGTTTCTGGCTATCAGCCGTCATCAGCCAGGATAGCTTGACTCCAGTGGCGTAGTGAGCACGGGTCCCACGTCTGGGAATACCCATCCCACTTAGGGCGAAAAGCGTTACAACAAACAAATGATGGACGGAATGCTGACAATGCAGACATTCTCCCCCAGTCAAGAGATCTGGGTTAAATCCATCGTTCTTTTGCCCACTACGCCACCCCAGTTTAGACATGGCCATATGCAAATCAGTCTTGACCCTGTGCCTCATGGGAACAGTCCAGCCCGAACTGCCAAGCCATGTCTTCCCTGGACAGGAATCAAGCATCCTAGGACCGGTTTCTGGCTATCAGCCGTCATCAGCCAGGATAGCTTGACTCCAGTGGCGTAGTGAGCAGGGGTCCCACGTCTGGGAATACCCATCCCACTTAGGGCGAAAAGCGTTACAACAAACAAATGATGGACGGAATGCTGACAATGCAGACATTTTCCCCCAGGCAAGAGATCTGGGTTAAATCCATCGTTCTTTTGCCCACTACACCACCCCAGTTTAGACATGGCCATATGCAAATCAGTCTTGACCCTGTGCCTCATGGGAACAGTCCAGCCCGAACTGCCAAGCCATGTCTTCCCTGGACAGGAATCAAGCATCCTAGGACCGGTTTCTGGCTATCAGCCGTCATCAGCCAGGATAGCTTGACTCCAGTGGCGTAGTGAGCACGGGTCCCACGTCTGGGAATACCCATCCCACTTAGGGCGAAAAGCGTTACAACAAACAAATGATGGACGGAATGCTGACAATGCAGACATTCTCCCCCAGTCAAGAGATCTGGGTTAAATCCATCGTTCTTTTGCCCACTACGCCACCCCAGTTTAGACGTGGCCATATGCAAATCAGTCTTGACCCTGTGCCTCATGGGAACAGTCCAGCCCGAACTGCCAAGCCATGTCTTCCCTGGACAGGAATCAAGCATCCTAGGACCGGTTTCTGGCTATCAGCCGTCATCAGCCAGGATAGCTTGACTCCGGTGGCGTAGTGAGCACGGGTCCCACGTCTGGGAATACCCATCCCACTTAGGGCGAAAAGCGTTACAACAAACTAATGATGGACGGAATGCTGACAATGCAGACATTCTCCCCCAGTCAAGAGATCTGGGTTAAATCCATCGTTCTTTTGCCCACTACGCCACCCCAGTTTAGACATGGCCATATGCAAATCAGTCTTGACCCTGTGCCTCATGGGAACAGTCCAGCCCGAACTGCCAAGCCATGTCTTCCCTGGACAGGAATCAAGCATCCTAGGACCGGATTCTGGCTATCAGCCGTCATCAGCCAGGATAGCTTGACTGCAGTGGCGTAGTGAGCACGGGTCCCACGTCTGGGAATACCCGTCCCACTTAGGGCGAAAAGCGTTACAACAAACAAATGATGGACGGAATGCTGACAATGCAGACATTCTCCCCCAGTCAAGAGATCTGGGTTAAATCCATCGTTCTTTTGCCCACTACGCCACCCCAGTTTAGACATGGCCATATGCAAATCAGTCTTGACCCTGTGCCTCATGGGAACAGTCCAGCCCGAACTGCCAAGCCATGTCTTCCCTGGACAGGAATCAAGCATCCTAGGACCGGTTTCTGGCTATCAGCCGTCATCAGCCAGGACAGCTTGACTTCAGTGGCGTAGTGAGCACGGGTCCCACGTCTGGGAATACCCGTCCCACTTAGGGCGAAAAGCGTTACAACAAACAAATGATGGACGGAATGCTGACAATGCAGACATTCTCCCCCAGTCAAGAGATCTGGGTTAAATCCATCGTTCTTTTGCCCACTACGCCACCCCAGTTTAGACATGGCCATATGCAAATCAGTCTTGACCCTGTGCCTCATGGGAACAGTCCAGCCCGAACTGCCAAGCCATGTCTTCCCTGGACAGGAATCAAGCATCCTAGGACCGGTTTCTGGCTATCAGCCGTCATCAGCCAGGATAGCTTGACTCCAGTGGCGTAGTGAGCCCGGGTCCCACGTCTGGGAATACCCATCCCACTTAGGGTGAAAAGCGTTACAACAAACAAATGATGGACGGAATGCTGACAATGCAGACATTCTCCCCCAGTCAAGAGATCTTGGTTAAATCCATCGTTCTTTTGCCCACTACGCCACCCCAGTTTAGACATGGCCATATGCAAATCAGTCTTGACCCTGTGCCTCATGGGAACAGTCCAGCCCGAACTGCCAAGCCATGTCTTCCCTGGACAGGAATCAAGCATCCTAGGACCGGTTTCTGGCTATCAGCCGTCATCAGCCAGGATAGCTTGACTCCAGTGGCGTAGTGAGCACGGGTCCCACGTCTGGGAATACCCATCCCACTTAGGGCGAAAAGCGTTACAACAAACAAATGATGGACGGAATGCTGACAATGCAGACATTCTCCCCCAGTCAAGAGATCTGGGTTAAATCCATCATTCTTTTGCCCACTACGCCACCCCAGTTTAGACATGGCCATATGCAAATCAGTCTTGACCCTGTGCCTCATGGGAACAGTCCAGCCCGAACTGCCAAGCCATGTCTTCCCTGGACAGGAATCAAGCATCCTAGGACCGGTTTCTGGCTATCAGCCGTCATCAGCCAGGATAGCTTGACTCCAGTGGCGTAGTGAGCACGGGTCCCACGTCTGGGAATACCCATCCCACTTAGGGCGAAAAGCGTTACAACAAACAAATGATGGACGGAATGCTGACAATGCAGACATTCTCCCCCAGTCAAGAGATCTGGGTTAAATCCATCGTTCTTTTGCCCACTACGCCACCCCAGTTTAGACATGGCCATATGCAAATCAGTCTTGACCCTGTGCCTCATGGGAACAGTCCAGCCCGAACTGCCAAGCCATGTCTTCCCTGGACAGGAATCAAGCATCCTAGGACCGGTTTCTGGCTATCAGCCGTCATCAGCCAGGATAGCTTGACTCCAGTGGCGTAGTGAGCACGGGTCCCACGTCTGGGAATACCCATCCCACTTAGGGCGAAAAGCGTTACAACAAACAAATGATGGACGGAATGCTGACAATGCAGACATTCTCCCCCAGTCAAGAGATCTGGGTTAAATCCATCGTTCTTTTGCCCACTACGCCACCCCAGTTTAGACATGGCCATATGCAAATCAGTCTTGACCCTGTGCCTCATGGGAACAGTCCAGCCCGAACTGCCAAGCCATGTCTTCCCTGGACAGGAATCAAGCATCCTAGGACCGGTTTCTGGCTATCAGCCGTCATCAGCCAGGATAGCTTGACTCCAGTGGCGTAGTGAGCACGGGTCCCACGTCTGGGAATACCCATCCCACTTAGGGCGAAAAGCGTTACAACAAACAAATGATGGACGGAATGCTGACAATGCAGACATTCTCCCCCAGTCAAGAGATCTGGGTTAAATCCATCGTTCTTTTGCCCACTACGCCACCCCAGTTTAGACATGGCCATATGCAAATCAGTCTTGACCCTGTGCCTCATGGGAACAGTCCAGCCCGAACTGCCAAGCCATGTCTTCCCTGGACAGGAATCAAGCATCCTAGGACCGGTTTCTGGCTATCAGCCGTCATCAGCCAGGATAGCTTGACTCCAGTGGCGTAGTGAGCAGGGGTCCCACGTCTGGGAATACCCATCCCACTTAGGGCGAAAAGCGTTACAACAAACAAATGATGGACGGAATGCTGACAATGCAGACATTCTCCCCCAGTCAAGAGATCTGGGTTAAATCCATCGTTCTTTTGCCCACTACGCCACCCCAGTTTAGACATGGCCATATGCAAATCAGTCTTGACCCTGTGCCTCATGGGAACAGTCCAGCCCGAACTGCCAAGCCATGTCTTCCCTGGACAGGAATCAAGCATCCTAGGACCGGTTTCTGGCTATCAGCCGTCATCAGCCAGGATAGCTTGACTCCAGTGGCGTAGTGAGCACGGGTCCCACGTCTGGGAATACCCATCCCACTTAGGGCGAAAAGCGTTACAACAAACAAATGATGGACGGAATGCTGACAATGCAGACATTCTCCCCCAGTCAAGAGATCTGGGTTAAATCCATCGTTCTTTTGCCCACTACGCCACCCCAGTTTAGACGTGGCCATATGCAAATCAGTCTTGACCCTGTGCCTCATGGGAACAGTCCAGCCCGAACTGCCAAGCCATGTCTTCCCTGGACAGGAATCAAGCATCCTAGGACCGGTTTCTGGCTATCAGCCGTCATCAGCCAGGATAGCTTGACTCCGGTGGCGTAGTGAGCACGGGTCCCACGTCTGGGAATACCCATCCCACTTAGGGCGAAAAGCGTTACAACAAACTAATGATGGACGGAATGCTGACAATGCAGACATTCTCCCCCAGTCAAGAGATCTGGGTTAAATCCATCGTTCTTTTGCCCACTACGCCACCCCAGTTTAGACATGGCCATATGCAAATCAGTCTTGACCCTGTGCCTCATGGGAACAGTCCAGCCCGAACTGCCAAGCCATGTCTTCCCTGGACAGGAATCAAGCATCCTAGGACCGGATTCTGGCTATCAGCCGTCATCAGCCAGGATAGCTTGACTGCAGTGGCGTAGTGAGCCCGGGTCCCACGTCTGGGAATACCCGTCCCACTTAGGGCGAAAAGCGTTACAACAAACAAATGATGGACGGAATGCTGACAATGCAGACATTCTCCCCCAGTCAAGAGATCTGGGTTAAATCCATCGTTCTTTTGCCCACTACGCCACCCCAGTTTAGACATGGCCATATGCAAATCAGTCTTGACCCTGTGCCTCATGGGAACAGTCCAGCCCGAACTGCCAAGCCATGTCTTCCCTGGACAGGAATCAAGCATCCTAGGACCGGTTTCTGGCTATCAGCCGTCATCAGCCAGGATAGCTTGACTTCAGTGGCGTAGTGAGCACGGGTCCCACGTCTGGGAATACCCGTCCCACTTAGGGCGAAAAGCGTTACAACAAACAAATGATGGACGGAATGCTGACAATGCAGACATTCTCCCCCAGTCAAGAGATCTGGGTTAAATCCATCGTTCTTTTGCCCACTACGCCACCCCAGTTTAGACATGGCCATATGCAAATCAGTCTTGACCCTGTGCCTCATGGGAACAGTCCAGCCCGAACTGCCAAGCCATGTCTTCCCTGGACAGGAATCAAGCATCCTAGGACCGATTTCTGGCTATCAGCCATCATCAGCCAGGATAGCTTGACTCCAGTGGCGTAGTGAGCACGGGTCCCACGTCTGGGAATACCCATCCCACTTAGGGCGAAAAGCGTTACAACAAACAAATGATGGACGGAATGCTGACAATGCAGACATTCTCCCCCAGTCAAGAGATCTGGGTTAAATCCATCGTTCTTTTGCCCACTACGCCACCCCAGTTTAGACATGGCCATATGCAAATCAGTCTTGACCCTGTGCCTCATGGGAACAGTCCAGCCCGAACTGCCAAGCCATGTCTTCCCTGGACAGGAATCAAGCATCCTAGGACCGGTTTCTGGCTATCAGCCGTCATCAGCCAGGATAGCTTGACTCCAGTGGCGTAGTGAGCACGGGTCCCACGTCTGGGAATACCCATCCCACTTAGGGCGAAAAGCGTTACAACAAACAAATGATGGACGGAATGCTGACAATGCAGACATTCTCCCCCAGTCAAGAGATCTGGGTTAAATCCATCGTTCTTTTGCCCACTACGCAACCCCAGTTTAGACATGGCCATATGCAAATCAGTCTTGACCCTGTGCCTCATGGGAACAGTCCAGCCCGAACTGCCAAGCCATGTCTTCCCTGGACAGGAATCAAGCATCCTAGGACCGGTTTCTGGCTATCAGCCGTCATCAGCCAGGATAGCTTGACTCCAGTGGCGTAGTGAGCCCGGGTCCCACGTCTGGGAATACCCAACCCACTTAGGGTGAAAAGCGTTACAACAAACAAATGATGGACGGAATGCTGACAATGCAGACATTCTCCCCCAGTCAAGAGATCTTGGTTAAATCCATCGTTCTTTTGCCCACTACGCCACCCCAGTTTAGACATGGCCATATGCAAATCAGTCTTGACCCTGTGCCTCATGGGAACAGTCCAGCCCGAACTGCCAAGCCATCTCTTCCCTGGACAGGAATCAAGCATCCTAGGACCGGTTTCTGGCTATCAGCCGTCATCAGCCAGGATAGCTTGACTCCAGTGGCGTAGTGAGCACGGGTCCCACGTCTGGGAATACCCATCCCACTTAGGGCGAAAAGCGTTACAACAAACAAATGATGGACGGAATGCTGACAATGCAGACATTCTCCCCCAGTCAAGAGATCTGGGTTAAATCCATCGTTCTTTTGCCCACTACGCCACCCCAGTTTAGACATGGCCATATGCAAATCAGTCTTGACCCTGTGCCTCATGGGAACAGTCCAGCCCGAACTGCCAAGCCATGTCTTCCCTGGACAGGAATCAAGCATCCTAGGACCGGTTTCTGGCTATCAGCCGTCATCAGCCAGGATAGCTTGACTCCAGTGGCGTAGTGAGCACGGGTCCCACGTCTGGGAATACCCATCCCACTTAGGGCGAAAAGCGTTACAACAAACAAATGATGGACGGAATGCTGACAATGCAGACATTCTCCCCCAGTCAAGAGATCTGGGTTAAATCCATTGTTCTTTTGCCCACTACGCCACCCCAGTTTAGACATGGCCATATGCAAATCAGTCTTGACCCTGTGCCTCATGGGAACAGTCCAGCCCGAACTGCCAAGCCATATCTTACCTGGACAGGAATCAAGCATCCTAGGACCGGTTTCTGGCTATCAGCCGTCATCAGCCAGGATAGCTTGACTCCAGTGGCGTAGTGAGCACGGGTCCCACGTCTGGGAATACCCATCCCACTTAGGGCGAAAAGCGTTACAACAAACAAATGATGGACGGAATGCTGACAATGCAGACATTCTCCCCCAGTCAAGAGATCTGGGTTAAATCCATCGTTCTTTTGCCCACTACGCCACCCCAGTTTAGACATGGCCATATGCAAATCAGTCTTGACCCTGTGCCTCATGGGAACAGTCCAGCCCGAACTGCCAAGCCATGTCTTCCCTGGACAGGAATCAAGCATCCTAGGACCGGTTTCTGGCTATCAGCCGTCATCAGCCAGGATAGCTTGACTCCAGTGGCGTAGTGAGCCCGGGTCCCACGTCTGGGAATACCCATCCCACTTAGGGTGAAAAGCGTTACAACAAACAAATGATGGACAGAATGCTGACAATGCAGACATTCTCCCCCAGTCAAGAGATCTTGGTTAAATCCATCGTTCTTTTGCCCACTACGCCACCCCAGTTTAGACATGGCCATATGCAAATCAATCTTGACCCTGTGCCTCATGGAAACAGTCCAGCCCGAACTGCCAAGCCATGTCTTCCCTGGACAGGAATCAAGCATCCTAGGACCGGTTTCTGGCTATCAGCCGTCATCAGCCAGGATAGCTTGACTCCAGTGGCGTAGTGAGCACGGGTCCCACGTCTGGGAATACCCATCCCACTTAGGGCGAAAAGCGTTACAACAAACAAATGATGGACGGAATGCTGACAATGCAGACATTCTCCCCCAATCAAGAGATCTGGGTTAAATCCATCGTTCTTTTGCCCACTACGCCACCCCAGTTTAGACATGGCCATATGCAAATCAGTCTTGACCCTGTGCCTCATGGGAACAGTCCGGCCCGAACTGCCAAGCCATGTCTTCCCTGGACAGGAATCAAGCATCCTAGGACCGGTTTCTGGCTATCAGCCGTCATCAGCCAGGATAGCTTGACTCCAGTGGCGTAGTGAGCACGGGTCCCACGTCTGGGAATACCCATCCCACTTAGGGCGAAAAGCGTTACAACAAACAAATGATGGACGGAATGCTGACAATGCAGACATTCTCCCACCATCAAGAGATCTGGGTTAAATCCATCGTTCTTTTGCCCACTACGCCACCCCAGTTTAGACATGGCCATATGCAAATCAGTCTTGACCCTGTGCCTCATGGGAACAGTCCAGCCCGAACTGCCAAGCCATGTCTTCCCTGGACAGGAATCAAGCATCCTCGGACCGGTTTCTGGCTATCAGCCATCATCAGCCAGGATAGCTTGACTCCAGTGGCGTAGTGAGCACGGGTCCCACGTCTGGGAATACCCATCCCACTTAGGGCGAAAAGCGTTACAACAAACAAATGATGGACGGAATGCTGATAATGCAGACATTCTCCCCCAGTCAAGAGATCTGGGTTAAATCCATCGTTCTTTTGCCCACTACGCCACCCCAGTTTAGACATGGCCATATGCAAATCAGTCTTGACCCTGTGCCTCATGGGAACAGTCCAGCCCGAACTGCCAAGCCATGTCTTCCCTGGACAGGACTCAAGCATCCTAGGACCGGTTTCTGGCTATCAGCCGTCATCAGCCAGGATAGCTTGACTCTAGTGGCGTAGTGAGCACGGGTCCCACGTCTGGGAATACCCATCCCACTTAGGGCGAAAAGCGTTACAACAAACAAATGATGGACGGAATGCTGACAATGCAGACATTCTCCCCCAGTCAAGAGATCTGGGTTAAATCCATCGTTCTTTTGCCCACTACGCCACCCCAGTTTAGACATGGCCATATGCAAATCAGTCTTGACCCTGTGCCTCATGGGAACAGTCCAGCCCGAACTGCCAAGCCATGTCTTCCCTGAACAGGAATCAAGCATCCTAGGACCGGTTTCTGGCTATCAGCCGTCATCAGCCAGGATAGCTTGACTCTCCATGCCAGTGGAATCAAGCTATCCTGGCTGATGAGGGCTGAAAGCCCGAAACCGGTCCTCGGATGCTTGTTTCCAGTCCAGGGAGGACCTGGCTTGGCAGTTCGTGCTGGACTGTTCCCATGGGGCACAGGGTCAAGACTGATTTGCATATGGCTGGGTTCAAACTGGAATGGCATGGTGAGCAAAAAAACGATGGATTTAGGCCCAGATCTCTGTACTGGGGTGAATGTATGACATTGTTCTGCATTCTGTCCATCAATTGTTATTTTTGCATTTGTCACCCCGAGTGGGAAGGGTATGCTCAGACGTGAGTCCCTTGCTCTCCATGCCATTGGAATCAAGCTATCCTGGCTGACGAGGGCTGAAAGCCCGAAACCGGTCCTAGGATGCTTGTTTCCAGTCCAGGGAGGACCTGGCTTGGCAGTTCGGGCTGGACTGTTCCCATGGGGCACAGGGTCAAGACTGATTTGCATATGGCTGGGTTCAAACTGGAATGGCATGGTGAGCAAAAAAACGATGGATTTAGGCCCAGATCTCTGTACTGGGGTGAATGTATGACATTGTTCTGCATTCTGTCCATCAATTGTTGTTTTTGCATTTGTCACCCCGAGTGGGAAGGATATGCTCAGACTTGAGTCCCTTGCTCTCCATGCCACTGGAATCAAGCTATCCTGGCTGACGAGGGCTGAAAGCCCAAAACCGGTCCTAGGATGCTTGTTTCCAGTCCAGGGAGGACCTGGATTGGCAGTTCGGGCTGGACTGTTCCCATGGGGCACAGGGTCAAGACTGATTTGCATATGGCTGGGTTCAAACTGGAATGGCATGGTGAGCAAAAAAACGATGGATTTAGGCCCAGATCTCTGTACTGGGGTGAATGTATGACATTGTTCTGCATTCTGTCCATCAATTGTTGTTTTTGCATTTGTCACCCCGAGTGGGAAGGGTATGCTCAGATGTGAGCCCCTTGCTCTCCATGCCACTGGAATCAAGCTATCCTGGCTGACGAGGGCTGAAAGCCCGAAACCGGTCCTAGGATGCTTGTTTCCAGTCCAGGGAGGACCTGGCTTGGCAGTTCGGGCTGGACTGTTCCCATGGGGCACAGGGTCAAGACTGATTTGCATATGGCTGGGTTCAAACTGGAATGGCATGGTGAGCAAAAAAACGATGGATTTAGGCCCAGATCTCTGTACTGGGGTGAATGTATGACATTGTGCTGCATTCTGTCCATCAATTGTTGTTTTTGCATTTGTCACCCCGAGTGGCAAGGGTATGCTCAGACATGAGTCCCTTGCTCTCCATGCCACTGGAATCAAGCTATCCTGGCTGACGAGGGCTGAAAGCCCGAAACCGGTCCTAGGATGCTTGTTTCCAGTCCAGGGAGGACCTGGCTTGGCAGTTCGGGCTGGACTGTTCCCATGGGGCACAGGGTCAAGACTGATTTGCATATGGCTGGGTTCAAACTGGAATGGCATGGTGAGCAAAAAAACGATGGATTTAGGCCCAGATCTCTGTACTGGGGTGAATGTATGACATTGTTCTGCATTCTGTCCATCAATTGTTGTTTTTGCATTTGTCACCCCGAGTGGGAAGGGTATGCTCAGACGTGAGTCCCTTGCTCTCCATGCCACTGGAATCAAGCTATCCTGGCTGACGAGGGCTGAAAGCCCGAAACCGGTCCTAGGATGCTTGTTTCCAGTCCAGGGAGGACCTGGCTTGGCAGTTCGGGCTGGACTGTTCCCATGGGGCACAGGGTCAAGACTGATTTGCATATCGCTGGGTTCAAACTGGAATGGCATGGTGAGCAAAAAAACGATGGATTTAGGCCCAGATCTCTGTACTGGGGTGAATGTATGACATTGTTCTGCATTCTGTCCATCAATTGTTGTTTTTGCATTTGTCACCCCGAGTGGGAAGGGTATGCTCAGACGTGAGTCCCTTGCTCTCCATGCCACTGGAATCAAGCTATCCTGGCTGACGAGGGCTGAAAGCCCGAAACCGGTCCTAGGATGCTTGTAAGAAGGCGACCTCAGAGGGGCCCGGAGGGGGCCCTGACTGCCCTGAGACCCACCCTCGAGGTATCGTAGCCGGGCACTGGCGGGAGACTCCTCAGGGGAGGAACCTCGTATCTAGGATCGCACACTCGGCACCACACGAAAGAGAGACACCACACGAGGAGTTCTTACGAGCAAATCTTTATCAGATCGGAGTGGTAGGATCTTTATGATCCGCAAGGCGAAATATATACAAGTAGAGCGCGGGCTCACAAAGTCTTGGAGGGGGGATAGGAGGTAGCGGGACAGTCTTTGGGGATATGGATCAAATGCAGGAGCGTACCCGGCGCACAGCTCACAATCCTCGAGCTGGGGGATACGCTTGTCGTCGTGGGGTCCGGCGGGACCAAGAGAGTCTGTAGGAGCTGCGAGTTACTCAGCAGGGCTCCAGCACAAGTTCAGAGGTCTTACGATCTTCAAGGAGCCGCGAGTCACTCAGCAGGGCTCAAGCACGAGTTCGGAGGTCTTACGATCTTCAGGGAGCCGCGAGTCACTCAGCAGGGCTCAAGCACAAGTTCGGAGGTCTTACGATCTTCAGGGAGCCGGGAGTCACTTAGCAGGGCTCAAGCACAAGTTCTGAGGTCTTACGATCTTCAAGGAGCCGCGAGTCACTCAGCAGCGCTCAAGCACAAGTTCGGAGGTCTTACGATCTTCAAGGAGCCGCGAGTCACTCAGCAGGGCTCAGGTGTTTCCAAGGCGAATCTCCCGGACCGTCCCAGAGCACCCCTTGTTATAGGGCGACTCCTCTTTGATGTCCGGAGTCTGTGCAGGCAGGGGTCTTGTCACCTGGGGGTCGCTTGTTGGGGGTTTCCTCCCATTGTCCTTTGATCCTTTCAGGGCCGGGTCGGGAGGAGCCCCAGACACCCAGCAGGCGTGGAGCAAGCCCTCGGGGAGGCCGGCGGGTCGATCGAAACCCACCTTCCTAGGGAAGCGCAGAGGTGTGATGGTAACTGCTCCTCCCTTTCTCATCCCAAGGGGAGCGCGATGTCCTCCAGCCGGAGTGGCGCCTAGAGGCTAGGGTCGCGCTGGGGCCGGGCGGCCATCTTGGTGCATGAAGTGGGCACGCGGGCCCGGGGTGGCCGAAGGAGGAAGGCCACGGACGGGGGAAGTCCGGGTCGGGTGTGTGTGTTCTGGCGGGAAGGATCGGCTAGGCCGTGGGCTCGGGGCTGGTGTGAGGTGCAGGGGTCAGGTCTGACTAGGTTACGAGGGCCGGGTCTAACAATGCTTGTTTCCAGTCCAGGGAGGACCTGGCTTGGCAGTTCGGGCTGGACTGTTCCCATGGGGCACAGCGTCAAGACTGATTTGCATATGGCTGGGTTCAAACTGGAATGGCATGGTGAGCAAAAAAACGATGGATTTAGGCCCAGATCTCTGTACTGGGGTGAATGTAAGACATTGTTCTGCATTCTGTCCATCAATTGTTGTTTTTGCATTTTTCACCCCGAGTGGGAAGGGTATGCTCAGACGTGAGTCCCTTGCTCTCCATGCCACTGGAATCAAGCTATCCTGGCTGACGAGGGCTGAAAGCCCGAAACCGGTCCTAGGATGCTTGTTTCCAGTCCAGGGAGGACCTGGCTTGGCAGTTCGGGCTGGACTGTTCCCATGGGGCACAGGGTCAAGACTGATTTGCATATGGCTGGGTTCAAACTGGAATGGCCTTTGGGAGAATCAGTTTTTTAAAGGCTCTTCGATGACGTCTATATCCCCATAAAAATCTCCCAGCCATGCTATCCATTTGTTTGAAAAATTCTATAGGAAACTCCAAAGGTATTGTTCGAAAAAGATACAAAAACCGAGGAAGAATCAGCATTTTCAATACATTGTTTCTGCCATGCAAAGAAAGATGTAAATGATCAATGCGTTCCAATGTTGTATTTGCTTTTTTAAGAATAGGGGTAAAGTTAAGTTTAGGAATATCGGAGATCGGGGTAGTGATTTTAATTCCAAGATAGGTTGCAATGGGGACTATGTTGAGATGTGTAGGTGGGTTCTGGCCAACAAATAAGATCTGAGTCTTTGACGAATTTAGCCTATAACCCGAAAAAGTTCCGAACTCAACTGCTATCTCTTCAACTTTGGGCATTGCGCTTGTAATATCTGTAGTAAGAACCACTACATCGTCAGCATAAGCCAATGCTCTATATGAAATACCTGCTGCATCCACTGGTTTTATTGCCCTCTCTTGATTTAACTTATTAAGATAAGCATCAATATATATAGAAAACAGCAATGGAGATGATGGACAACCTTGACGGGTGCCCCGAAAAATACCGAACGGCCTAGAGATGTTAGATCCAAGTTTTACGGATGATGTTGGTGATTGATATAGAGATTTTAATGCATCCATCATTTTTGGCCCAAAGCCTTTCAAAGCCAAAATATCCCAAAGATACGGCCAGGCCACCCTGTCGAATGCCTTTTCGGCATCCAACAGGGTGACTCCCAATGGCGTGTTAGTTGCTTGTGCCCAATCCATCATAGCGATGACTCTTCGGACATGGTCCGCCGTATCCCTATTAGGGATAAACCCATGTTGCCATCGTGACACAATAGATGGTATCACTGTTGACATACGGGTGGCCAATATTTTAGAAAAAACTTTACTATCGGCATTTATCAGGGATATTGGTATGAATGACGCTGGGTTCAAGGGTGGTTTATCCTTTTTGAGAAATGCCATCAAAATAGATTGGTTCCAGGAAGATGGTGGATGCCCCCTCTGAGCTTCCTGAAATGTGGTCAACAAATCTTCCTGTAAGATATTTCTAAAAATCCTAAAAAACTCGAGAGGCAGGCCATCAGGTCCCATAGCTTTTCCCATAGCCAAAGAAAGCAGTGCTGCTTCTATTTCCTCCCATGTAATATCTGCTTCCAAAAACGAGATTTGTTGATCAGACAGCTTTGAGAAATTATTTTCTCCAAGAAAATGTATTAATAAATCTGAAGAATATATCAAGCCATCATCCTTATAAAGATGAGAGTAAAATTGCCGAAATACCTCTAAAATTTTATCCGGATGGTTATGAATCTTACCGTCTTCAGCTTGAATAGCGGTTCTCTTAGCTAAAATTTTACCAGCATTCTCTCCCATTTCGTAAACTCGAGATCTAAATGTTGCAACCTGTTCCGCAAGTTTATCTGCAAATATTTCATAGACCTTGGCCTTATATATATCAAGGATAGTCTTAATCTGTTCAGTATCTTGGTGACTAAGAATAGCTGTCATAAATTTTTTCTCCCATTCTCTTACTAAATTAATATTTTCATCTATTTTCTCTTTTATCTGCCGTTGTTTCTTAATTGAATAGGAGAGTGTTTGACCACGCACACCAGCTTTAAAAGCATCCCACACAATCTGAGGGGATGTACTCCCTCTATTGAAGAAAAAAAACTCTTTAATCCATTTCTTCATTGTGTCAATATAGAGTGGGTCTGCTAGCAGTTTGTGGTCAAATGACCAGGATCTTATTGTTAAATTAGGACTATCCTCCGGAGTTATTTCTATTAATATTGGATTATGATCCGATATTATTCGAGGAAAAATTTCAACTGTGGTATTGCTAATAAGTCTGGAATCTAAAAAGAAATAATCTATTCGTACAAATTTCTGATGAGGATTAGAAAAGAAAGTAAAACCAGGTGATAAAGGATTTTTTGCGTATCCTACATCCCTTAACCCATACTCCGAGATTAGGCCTTTTAATGCTTTGAATACCCTCTTTTTTGACCCAAAGTATAATGAATTGCCAGATATGTCCAACCCCCATCAAGATGGATGTTTAGGTCCCCACAAAAAATGAGTGACGGGGGCCAATCAGCCAATTCTACACTCTGGTAATTCAGAATCTCAGGATCATCTGAATTTGGAGCATAGACTGAACATATTGTCCATAATTTAGCATCGATTTGAATTTCTATTATCGCCCATCTCCCATACTGATCGACCTTTGTGCGTTTCAAGCAACCTCTGCCATGCTTCATAAGAATTGCCAGCCCTTTTGTAGTAGTTCCTTGCTTAGTACAGGCAAGTAATTGCAGCCCCAGATCTTTAAATAGATGTCTGTTACTCCACGTGAGGTGAGTCTCTTGAAGGCAGATTATCTCTGCCTTCATAGTCTGTATAATCTGGTTGCATACGCCCCTTTCTTTCTATTATTAATTCCACAAATATTCCATGAACAAACCCGAGGCTCATACTTCTAACACTGATTTTTGACAAGCGCAATAATACCCACCTCATCTACTGATTCCTGTATGACTTGCAACAAAGCTAAGGAATGTTTTGTACCAGAGTCTTGTAGGGTGCAAAATAATATTTCTGATATTAATGGTGCGGATAGTCGGTCAACTGAAAACCTGCATTTGCCTCGTAACCCTTCTATTGCCTCTACTGGCGTTCCGGCCAGTGTTATTTCTGGGGTAGCAAACCAGACGAGGGCGGTCTACATTCTGTGTGCACTCTAAACCCTAAGTGTAGCTGGGAGACATTGAATTTACCACCGGCAGCCTGTCCCTACGTTGTGGTTTTGGCAGGTGTACCTCCTCTTAGAGAAAACCAAGTTGAAACCTGGGATCAATTACGTAATAAAAGTGTTGACTGGTCGTCCAAACATAAGGGGGTTAGGGCATCATTTATTAATAATATCATCATGACACGTAGAGTTGGCTGGGTGGGACAGTCTCCAAAGAACATCGAGGGAGACTGTATAGTCATCAATTTTCGTAACCCGTCTTTGGTTAAATCTATAGTAATGGCACAGGAGACCAACTCCAACATCCCAACATGCATTTTGGGCATTGCCCCTGGGCTATTTCTATAAGCCAATCTTGGGGCCAAAAACACTGATGCTCCTCCCCTTTCTACATATAATAGGTTTTTACCTTTATCGGATTTGGACAGTCAGGATTGATTACCCCCCGTAGAAGTATCACCTGAGCCCATTTCGTTACCAATTGAGTTTCTATCCTGTGGCCCTTGTTAGCCAATTGTGTCCGCCCTCGATTCTAACTTAAAAATACTAAGCTGGAATGTCGCCGGTCTGGCATACAAATTAAATTCACCAGACTGGTTAGCAACAGGACTTTTTAATGTTTCAGGAGACATGGGCTACACAGGATTTATTTTTAGAGGGGTTTGAGTGTTTTAACATCGTTGTTCCTATCCCAAACTTAGGCCGCCCATCAGATCGCCTTTCAATCTGGGTAAATATCTCTGCAGGTGGAAGTACAAAGGCCCTTAACACTATCAATGATACATTTCAGACAATCATTTATAAAAGAGGGGTTTCTATTTGTTTTATCAATTTTTATAATAATGATTTTCAGAATGTACCAAATATGAATGTAATCAATTTGTTTAAGTGTATTTCCACTATACAGAATCAAAAGAGTTTTGCTAGGATTTCAGGGATTTGTTTAGGGGGAGACTTTAACGCAAAGATATCCAGCGGAAGATATACGGCTATCCATACCACTAGTAAGACACTGCTATGTAATAGGGGGGTTGAATTAATAGACCATTTGTGTATCAACAACCTCCTGGATGTAATAGAGATTGCCGCAGTATCTAATAGGGATAATCATATTATACCAACATACAGAGGCAGGGGTAGTGCCTCCATAATTGATTATGGGCCAGATGTAGGTAGTTTGCGAACGCTAAACCACCATGCGTAATGTAGAGGCAGAAACACCGACTCGCAAAATAAGGAATCGCTAAAACCAATGGAATGAGCCTAGCGATTCCTTATTTAGCGATTATGCCACACCGGCTCATTATTTATCGAATCTCTAAATAAGGAATCGCTAAATAAAGTCGCAGAACAATGTACCTAAAATCGCTTATACCGATTCCATTAAAAATCGCTAAATAAAAGTCGCAAATTACCACTAACTCAAAGCAGGTGGTAACCAGGTGCACAGCATATAAACAGACCCAGAATGCATCTGCATGAAAAGAATGGCGGCCCTCTATGTCATTGCAAGGCAGATACGGATACAAGCTGCAGCTCAAAGGATCTGGAAACGACAGGAACGCGTATACATACTGCGCATCACACTATTCCAACTCACAGAGGCAGAAATACATGAGAGGTACAGGCTACACCCAACCACCATCCTGGACCTGATACATGACCTGCACTCACTCCGGGAGTACCAGACACCAAGGGCGTAAGCAATACCTCCACATGTGCAGATCCTCTGTTGCCTGAACCTACTAGCATCCGGCAGTTACCAGGGGGTAATAGCTGTGGCTGGGGGTGTCTCACAGAGTTGCCTGTCGCATTTTTTCCACAAATTCCGGGATGCCCTGATGCAAAGAATGCACCACTACATCTGGTTCCCCAGCACACAGGCGGAACTGCACAAGACAAAGATGGACTTTTATCAGAAGGCCTAGTTCTCACATGTAATAGGGTGCATTGACGGGACCCACATACTAATCTGCCCCCCGCTGCTACTGAGTACATCTACCGTAACCGCAAATCAACACATTCAATCAACGTACAGGTCACATGTGATGCGTCCCACATCATTACCGACATCGTAGCAAAATTTCCAGGGAGCACGCATGATTCCTACATCTTCAGGAACAGTGTGATCTATGCCCGTTTAGCTGGGGGTGAATTTGGAGAAGGATACCTGCTAGGTAAATAAATGTAACACACCCTGATGTCTACCTTTGATGTATCTATTGCTGCTTGCGAATAATATTTCTTCCTTTAACACCTAGGTGATAGCGCATATGCGGTGCGATCATTCATCCTGACTCCATACCTCAACCCATCTACCCCAAGTGAAAGGCAATTCAATGTTGCACATAAATCAATGAGGAATGTGGTGGAGCGTACATTCGAACTCCTCAAAAGCAGGTTCCGTTGCCTGCACAAAAGTGGAGGTGCACGGCAGTACTGCCCTGTGACCTGCTGCAAAATAATAGCAACATGTGCCATGCTGCATAACCTGGCTACAAGGAAAGGAACACCCGTGGAACTGACTGAATCAGAGGAAGAAGAAGAGGATTGTCCACAGCCACAGCACAGCGCAGCAGGAGTCGCAGCAGCACCGGATGGGAGACACAGACAGGCTGAGATCACACACAACTATTTCTGAGTAAGTAATAAGACAAAACGAGTAACTGCAATAGCGTGATGGTGTTTAATTGACCTTCTGTCTGGCAATAGGGCAGCACACCGCTACACCATGATGGCCTCACAGTGCCTCAACAACCCAAACATGGCCTAGATACTCCCCATACAATGTTCACAATCCCATCATTATGTCAGATGGGTTACTTCACCCATCTACCAATGCCAGGTGATGCCTGGTTTATTTTCTGCGCCCACGTGCAGCACTGATGCATTCACTAGGCACACTGTCCTCCCTAGCGGTCTGTCCAGCGGCTGGCCCGTGCCTCCCACTGCGCCTCCTGGACTCCTGTAATGGGGGAGTGATGCTGCTGCGGCTTGTTGCCTCTCACTTTCACCCCATCCCCTAATCCTGTGGCAGCGATTTGCAAGGTCTGCAGCACCTCCAGGGCACTGGTGACTGTGACCAATCCCCTTGTGACGTCACGGCTGCACTTGGCCATCTCCAGCTGCATGACCACCGAGCGCCTGCTGAGTACATGGGTGGCATTGCATAGCCGGTTCACTGCCTTGGTGTACCATGCACCTTGCCCCACGTTCACTTTCCATCTTGCTGCATAACAGCCTCACAGCCCCTGACATGTCCCGCATGTCCTCAGCCACGGTGTTGTTGAGGCAGTATATGGCCTCCATCATGTCGCAAATGTGTTTGTTGTTCGCCACAATCTGGCGTTGTATTGCCCTCATTGTTTTGCCTTGCAGGCGCTGCACTTTAAGCATCTTCCCCTCCAGACCTGCAAAGACACTGGACTCCTCTACCTCAGGACTGTGTGCCCTTGGTCGGCATCTTCGGGCACCTGTGTTACCAAGCTCCATGGGGGACTGTGCTCCTGCTGTGTGTCCATCTTCATCCTGCGGGGTCTGTTGGGCTCCCATGCTCTCCTCCTCTGAGCCCTCCATCTCCTAGAGGCTAGCCACTGTGTGCCTCCTGGCTCTCGGTGGTGGTGATGGTGGTGGTGGTGGTGTGACCTCAGCAGGTGACAGGACATCCTCCTCCAGTGTGTTGGGCTCCCTGGTTGCCTCATCTGTCTCCCCTCCTGCAGCCTGGCACGATGGCTCGCCTGTAGATACAAAATGTCCATTTACTCATTTGTGTAGCAGCATTTGCCTTACAATAAATTAATGACTGCTAATCTAACTGTCTGGCCCCGCTTGTTTATCTACTGATGTGTATGCATGCATTTGGGTTCAGTGGACTGACTGCTATACTATTATTTGATTGGGACTACATCTCCCATGATGCATTGCTGGATATTGGCAAAGCATAGACTGGAGTGGGATTCTTGCAGGGTAATTGGGGATTGGGGTTAGGGAGCGGGGGCACAGCATGCTTTTCATGCTTCTTACCTTGTCTGCTGGCTCCTGTGGCCGATCTGTCCACGTCTCCAATGCCACTGACGCTCTCTGGCTGGAGGGTGGACTCCACTTCTTAAGTTCCTCTATCGTCGCGCTGGGTCACGCCGATGGCATTGATTTTCTGCTGGATCAGTGATTTTTTTCCCAAAGAGCTGGTCCTTCACCACCTCCTCAATCAGTACCTCCAACTCCCTCTCACTGAACTTACGTTTTCTCTTCCTCTCTCCAGCATCCTTTCCCTTCTCCTGTGTGTCCATGGTATCTTTGGTGGGTCAGCAAGGGAGTTGCTGTGCAGCTCCTGGGGTTTTGCTTCAACTCCCTGCCTCTACCACAGCTTCAGGTTCAGTGTAACTGCATGGGTGTGGCCACTTCCTGGTTGTGAGGTCATCAGGAAGCACAGGATTGGCTGATTCACAGATATGCGATTTTTTGAAATACCGGTTTCGCTGAATACCGAATCGGTAATAAGGAATCGCTAATGCTGAATCTGTAATAAGGATTCGGTATTTATTTTAGCGGATATTACCAAATCGCTATTTTTTAGCGATTTTTTACCTACATCGGGAATTGCGAGTTCTTAATCGCGATTCGGTAAAAATCGCTATTAAGAAGTCACAATTTGGGTTTTACCTACATCTGGCCCTATGTCTTTATATCCCCCTCATTAGAAGATTGTCTGCTAAAAGCGGAGGTTATCCCCACGATTTATGGAGATCATAACCCCATTAATTTAACCCTGAGACTTGACCCCAGGCCAACATATGGTCAAGAGTGTGGTGCTAGAGATTTGTCTCCCTCCATCGATAATCTTAGAGTGGTCTGGCGTGGTGTTGACAATACAGTTTTATTTGACAAGATGGTAAGAGAACATCCTCGTCTTATTGACACTTGCTTGTATTTTAAAGAATACAATCCTGCAGTAGTTGGTGCCTTCAAGCAATTATGTGAGGGTATCAAACATATGCTATCTAGGCCCATTAAGGAAACATTTTCTGGTCCTAGATGGTTTATTAGCGACTGCTCTGCAGCTAATAGGGATCTTCGCAGGGCACTTGCAAAACACCCCAGAGATCAAGCTGCTATTAGATTATCTAGACAACGCTATAAGGCAGTCATCATGCTAAGAAAGGAGCAAATAGTTAAAGAGCGCTGGGACAATATTGTATGTGCCGTTACGGTAAAGGACGGGAACGGATTTGGTCGGCTGTTAAAGACATGACGTCCTTAGGACATCCCCTGTCTCTGATCAGCTGCAATATCACCAGCGAGACATGGGAGGCCCATTTTTCTAAGATTTATTCAGCTCCTGTTCAAAATATGGCCTCCAATGAGCACCTAGTAGTTACCAGGGTTCGGATAACTCTTTCTGAAGTGGAGGAAGCAATTCAACAGAGCCTGGGCAATAAAGCCCCAGGCCCAGATGGCTAGCCTATTGATCTCATTAAAAACCAGCCAGAATTCTGGGCGCCTCTTTTATGGAACGTTTTTAATAATTTAACAGTTTCATCAATACCAAATACATGGTCAACTAGCATCATCGTTCCATTTTTTATAGCTGTTATAGGCCAATCTCCCTGATTGACAACACACTTAAATTTCTGGTGAGATCCTGTTTAACAAGATCAGGACATGGGCTGAGGAGGGCCATATTTTACACCCTTGTCAGTTGGGGTTTAGAAGCAGGATTGGCACTGTCGAGCAGTGCCTAAACCTCAACTTGATCATTGGTAAATACACAATAGCTAAAAAAATCCCCTATTTACCTAGCTTTTATGGACCTTACCTCGGCCTTTGATTTTGTCAACAGGTCCCCGCTTTGGTCTATCCTTTTAAAATACGGCCTGGACGAGGATCTAGTACACTTTTTAGCCTATTTACATAAGGATCTGAATGCCAGGGTGTGGATCAGTAAGGGCGGAGAGGTGTCAAAAGACATCAAAGTTGGTAGAGGGGTCAGGCAGGGTTGTGTCCTGGCCCCTCTCCTTTTTATTCTTTAAATCAATGACTTGAATAAGTCGTTGGTATTACTTACTTTTGATGTCCTAGCATTAACAGTAATACACTCCCCGCCCTACTGTATGCCGACGATGCGGTCCTATTGGCCCGCACACTAAAAACTTTACGCGTTTTGGTGTGGGGCTTTGTTGATTTTATGGCTAGTTTGGACCTATGTACTAATTTTAAGAAATCGTTTTTAATGGCTTGTGGGTCGAAAAAGTATTCTAATAATACTATTGTTGTAGATTCAGATAATTTACAGAGCACTTTTCCCTATTTGGGGCTGGTTTTCGCAGCGAATGGTTTGTGGGCTGAGCATGTGGCGCACAGTAGAAAAACGTTTTCTAAAGCAATTAATAACTTATTCAGCCTGCCCCAACCTAGAAAGACAGAGGTAGTTTCGGCTATTATATATTTTTTTAATTTACAATGCACCCCCCCCTGCTACTTATGGTGCAGAAATTTGGGGTTTTAGACAGTGTGATAGCATCTAGGGGGAAGAAAATAGATTTTGTCGTAAACTAGTGGGTGCCCATATTTCTTCATCACAGTATGCCTGTCACACTGAACTGAAACAGCGCCCTACATCGAAGATTACATTAAGGCCCGCCCTGCAGTATTTTGGCTTGCGGTTTGGAAGAACCCCGCAGCACATATAACTAGGGAAATAATAAAAGGCTGCCTCAATTGTGATAAGGGATGGGAAATACCCTTGCTTGCTGCTGTCAGGAAGAGTTTAATCAGTGTGAATCTTGAGCGAATATTTTTAAATCCTATTGACTCAGATGGTACAGGTAAAAAAAGCCTGAAGAAGTCACTTTATGTTATGTACAGTAAAACCAGATATGAAACAGAGGTACAGAAATCCTCAGTCACCAGATATATGATGATTGACAATACCTTTTAAAACCTATTGGCTGTTGGGAGAGGGGTTTGCTCATTCGATTAAGGGTCGATGCTATGATATTTCTGCTCTGTTTCCCTCTGAGGTACAATCCTAACCTCGATCGTCTTCCATGTCCTTGTAATGATCAATGAAATCAATCAATGTTGCATTTTTTATTCTTTTGCAACTTTTATTTAAAATACACTAAATGGTTTTTGATGCCATTTTTTAAGACTATACCTCCATTGATTGCAAGGCAGCCTATAGGCATATTGTTACCTTGGAAGATGAGGAGTTAACCTTCCGCGTAGGCTCCTTCTTGAAAGTGGCAGCAGGTGCTTGAAATTCAATGTGCACCCTTTGAAGCCTGTTTTTGCATATTTTATATTTTAGATACATCTTGTTGGACTATATTGTATTTTTAACCTGTATCGAAATTCATGATGTATTTGTTTGATGCTTGACTAGAAATTATTTCAGCCATGATCTGTTTTATTTTTAACTGTCTCCCCTCTTATCGGACTTATGTTTTATTGTTATAGGCTGTGATCTTTGGATTTGTGCTTTTATGGATATTTATTGTATCTGAATAAAGATTTTGAAAATGAAATGAAAACACGCATTGCTTACAGCCCAGAGCGACTTGCACCTTTGAATCTAACCACATCCTCCTGACTCTGTGATTAGATAAGGGCTTTAGATCCATACATGACCCAATCATTTAACCTATTATATCTAAATAATAACACCAATAGTAAAAAATAGCACATTAAATGACATAGATTAAATAAACAACGTGATTTAGACAGCTATCATTATATTTCGGTTCATAATGCTGTCACATTGTAGCTTCTATATCCCAAGGGCCAGGTGCTATGTCAAAACGCATTACACTACAATACATTTGCTTGCACCTAGGATTCATATCATTGCATCCCAGGGGCCCCGGCCTCGCGGCTAAAAATCATAATAGTGCCACACTGTGTCAGCACTCCAAAGCTGCCGTACCCTTATGTTTAATTCAAGACACAAATCAACACTGCAATGTCCCGTCACACATATACCTTAATCTGGGCCAGAAGTCAGCAACCAGGACATACGCAAAGAAATGAGCCCGCCAAGTAGGTCGACATTCAATAGTACACCCTCACTCACACATATGCAACACCTGTGACATCCACCACCAACAAGAAGAACAAATCCTCCATGGTGGAGTGTCATAGTAAATACCCTTTGCATGTTCTATTACATCGGCCTGTCATTGACTAATGAAAAACAAACATCAGGCTCAGAAGGAATATCAAAAAAAATAAAGAGCTCCGATCTAATTTACATCACGGGTAAGATCAATATATTGCTAATTGTTGGAATCACATATCAGGAAAATCTTCATGCACTTGCCTATCGTGTCCCCACGTTCTACATACACCTTGATGACTCCAAACGTGACATCATACCTACAAATTAAAAATGAATAACCAATGCAAAAAAAAGAAAACTAAAGAATTAGCATAATTAAATCATACAGGATCCTTCATTTCCTAAATTGTCCATAAAGTACAATCGCATCTAAAGTTCAGCTCAGCTCAAGGCATGACCCTCTAACCACGAGCATGGCGCCCGAACATTCAAAGAGAATCAATTCATGTAAATCGATAATGATATTCCATTGAACCTGAGTACGTCTAAGAGACTGGAGTGTACTCACATCCTGAGTCCATTCAACAGTGTAATAGAGATCCAAGCATCAATATCCATTAGGGACCCACAGGTACACAATTATTCCATAAGACCGTCTTTATGGCAAGGACATTTAAATGCATAGGAGAATACACTGGCTCAAGCAAATGAATGGGGTACTTTTTAGGGTGTTTCCCTTCCATCACATATTGCACTTCCACAACTATGCACAGAGAACTCCTAGAGCAATCCGCATTTTAAAGACCATACATGGCGAGGTTAGCTCACAATGAAGAAAGACAAGGAAAAAAGGGAACAAGGGGGGAGAGGGAGAAAAAGGGAAGAAAGAGGGAACTATCCTGTAAATCCCCACGAAACATATGTAGTCACTAGTTCTCAGATGCCGATCTATGGGTATTACTATTCCATGTAAAGTGTAGGGTTCCTTGGCTTCCAATTACAGGTGTTAACTGATGGCAGTATTCCAAACCATAGGCCATAGTATGAAAACATAAGACTACTCCTAATCGGGGGCGGAGCTAACGTGCGGCAAAGATGGCTGCCTAAGTGCGAAGCTCCCCACGACCATCATTATATTCGCCATTTATCCGGCATAAGAAGCGTGCTGTTAGCTTCCCTGGAGCAGTAATTCACTCCGGAAGTGCTCCGGTCCACTACGAGCTAACTCTGACTCCTGAAGCTGCCCAGATGACAAAGTTAGAGATCTCGGCCTTTGAGGGACACTGTAAGGCCGCGATCCTCGGACTCAAGTTTGGGGCGAAGGCGGCCCGAGGCATCGAGGCGCTTTGGTGACCCGCTCCGCTGTTCTCCAGCTGAAGAGCCTACTGACCGCCCACAGCGGAGAGACCCAGAGCTGAGACCCTCTCTCCACGCAGCGTGTTGGTGGTGACCGCACTCTGTGTACAGGCAAGTTGGCTGCCTGGATCCATTTAGCCTGTGCGGGGGACGGACACTAATGGAAAAGCGTCCAGTGAGAGCCGGAGCCAGGGCGCTGTACTCTCCATACAATGGCTGCCTACACTATCTGCTTTCTGCGGGGAGGTCGCAGAGTGGCTACGGCTGGGGGGCAAGCTGCACTGCTTGGGAGACTGCTGTCCTGCGCCCTAATGCATTGAGTGGGGTGATAGGGGGAGGAAGGGGCCCACCATTTTGTGTGTGAGAAAGACGAGCCTCCCTGACTGCAACGCTCAGGCCAGGGACTGTATATCTGCAAATGGACTGTGCCCAACCCTCACAGTGGGCGGGATACACAATGAGGGCCCCTGCGCCAATCCCAGAGTGGAATTCTGTGCAAATATCGGCTTGAGGGAGTATCAACGACCCAGGAGCTGTGAAGGGCACGACTGCAAGACTGATGTAACCCATTGCGAGGTCATACAGACCCTGATCCCCCACAGGCTGGAGCGGGACGTGCTCTTTCACCTCGGGCCACGGGCACTGTAGTGGTGAGGGGCCCTGGATATAGGAGGCCCCATCTCTCCCCTGTGCCTTCCTGTGTGTGGGTATCTGAGCAGCATGATGGGTGCTGGCGCAGGAGTGGCGGCGCTGCCCCTGGAGCATTGATCGCTCTCGCACGTTCGATAGAGGTTACCCCTGGCTGTTGACTGTTCGCTCTGGGCTTTGCGCCGCTGCTACGGGGCCTATTTTGACTAGAGGCTTGGGCCCTTGGCGCTGCCATGTCAATAAGCTAGCGCCCTTCTGGATGGCCGGGATTGCTGGGTTTGGTAGTGGCTGTTACATCGGCAGTATAATACCTAGCCTGGCTTGGTTGGAATGCCTGGAATAGTGATACTCCCCCTGCAGCGATGGGCAAGGTTGACAGATCACAACTGAAAACATCGTTTGATCAGCGGAAATCCAGGGGTCGCAATGCTGCTACGGATGAAGGAGAAAGTGCGCAGGACCCTCCCCAAGCAGACGCTGATTGCGACATCCGCACTTTGCTTGCTGCAATGGAAAAAGGCCTACAAAGCAGCCTTTCAGTCCTGGGCTCCAAAATGGACTCCCTCTCCTATCGCATGGACAGGATGTCGGAATGGCTTGACAAACGTGGTTGGACATGTCAGAGCGCCAGGTCACTGAAGTGGAGGAGGCCCAGACAACGCGAGATGCAGAACACAAACAACTGGGGAGAGTGATGCAGATCCTCCAGGATAAGACGGAGGACCTGGAAGCGCGGTCTCGGCGCCGTAACTTAAGAATCACGTGGCTGCCGGAGTCGACCCTGACTGACAATATGGAGCAATTTGTGGAGAAACTGTTGGTCACACTTCTTGGCAGTGAAACTTTTTCGCCTCTGTTTGTGATTGAGAGGGCACACCGGTCCTTGGGCACGCACCCTCCACCTGGCGCTACCTCGACACCAATCATAGCTAAGCTACGTAACTACCGTGACCATGACGCAGTGCTGAAAGCCGCCAGGAACATACACCCACTGCAATACGAAGGCTCTACCATCTCGCTGTTTCCTGATTTCACACTACGAGTACAAAAGGCACGCAGACAGTTTGCTCCCTTAAAGAAACAGCTCAGGGAGCAAAGTATTGACTATGCCATGTTATACCCGCAAGACTCCTAGTAAACCGACAAGGCCAATCGAGAATTTTCACAAACCCTAAAGCCCTACAGAAGACCCTGAAAGACTGTGCTAAGGATAAACGGTGTAGCCCAGAGAGAGACTCCAGTGAAGGGGCAATGGGAGTTCAGCTGAGCGATCAAGACTGAGTTCTGAACTTCCTATCTAACAGATAAGCATATTTCCTAAGGGGTTACTGTTGGAAGGTCTCTTAGTTATGCTTCAGAGGTCCTGTAAATTGCAATGTTTTCCTTGTTCTTAATAGCACTATACGCATAGTTTGTGCTTTGCATGTTGGGTTTCAGCTGGGGGCGGAGTTTGCTGCTGATATTTTGCCAATTTGATGACCCTGTAGCAGTTTGATATGTGGCCACCGGGGGGAGCTGGAGTTACCCTATTTTCCTCAGACGTTTCAAAACTAGCTGATGGTGTGTGGGGCAGTGGCCTGATTGAAGTTTATCAGTTCAATCTCTTTAATTGCAGGAGAGCGAGCTACCTCTGCCCACGCGTGAAATACACACTTGGGGAATTGTGTTGTAGGGGTTAGGGAGGGGGGACAACTTCTGCTTGATTTTCATTGAGTTGTTTTAGTCTGGAATTTTTCTCGATGTTATTGGAGGGTGGGCTGTCAGTTTATCGACCGGGCAGGGTTGGGTTTAGCCTGGCATGGGATGGGGGGATGGATGGGGTGGGGAAACTGTTAGGTTTATCAGCTATTGGGGACACTATGCACTGCACATGACGGATGTGCACGCGGACAGATCTTATGGTAGGAACAAATAGATCAGCAGCACCTGCTCCCGACACAGCTAATAGGCCTTCCCATAACACTGCAGCGCAGACGACATTACAAGCCCTCACATGGAACGTGTGGGGTCTTAACAACCATAGGAAACTACGGAAGGTACTGACGTATTTGGCAAGACATAAAATAGACATCGCATTACTTCAGGAGACACACCTCCCTCTTGACAGTCCCATGCTGTGAACTAAGGGTTTGCACAGTTCCGCTCATTTTGCGGGGTTTACTACACATGCCCGCTGAGTGCTTACTTGGGTCCGACCTAGATCGTCCCTCTCACTTGAGCCTTTGATTACTGCCGTAGACGGCCATTATGTTATATCCAGATGTCGGGGGCAAGGCCTAGATATCCTGATAATTAATGTGTACGGACCTAATTACGACAACCCTGGCTTTTACACTGCACTGTACAATAGGGTGACTAACTGTGGGACAGAACAACAACTCTGGGGGGGGGGGGGGGGGCGATCTTAACCTGGTATTAGACCCTAACCGTAACCGCTCGCGGGGACCAGAAAGAAGACTTACAGCAGCAGCTAGAATGCTTACGGATATCATGACCCAAGCAGACTTACATGATGTGTGGAGACAGAATTTCCCTGACAAAGGGGGGTTCACACATTACTCAGCGTTTCATGATTTACATATGCGGATAGACTACTGGCTGGCCTCTGGCCGGCTGTACAGTCACACGCAGACGTGTGAGGTCCTTCCCCGTACACTTTCGGATCATTCCCCAGTCTTGTTGGTCTTAGACGCCCCCCAGAAAACAATCCCCCCATTTACCTGGTGGTTCCCTCTGTACTCCCTACTGGACCCAATCTTTAAGGAAGAGCTAGCTGAAGCGATCGAAATATACTTTGACAAAAATGTTGGCTCAGCGGAGAGCTTTCAGGTCGTTTGGGAAACGTTTAAGATTTATATACAGGATGTTGCTATGTCCAAACATTCGGGAGTCCTTAGAGCACTGCAGGAAGCTAACAGATCTGGAACCAGTGTTAGCTAACCTGGAGATGCATCTGTTGGTGGGACATGATGAGGAGGTATTGAGGGAATTCAAGACCCAGTTAGAGGAATACCACGACGTTACTGATACCGAGATCAAGCACCTTGGTAAATATGCAACGGCTCGCTCCTACGGTGAAGGTGAGCGCCCGGGTGGGGTACTGGCCCATTTGTTAAAGAAGAGACGGGACTATGCAGCCGTGTTGGAAATTAAGTCCGCAGAAGGGGAGACATTCACTACTAGCACAGACATAGCCGAGAGATTCAGGCAATTCTACTCAAACCTATACACCTCTCGTAGTTCAGGTACGGAGGAGGACATATTGGACTATTTGTCTCATATTAAACTACCTTGGCTTACTAACACGCATTGAGAGTTCTTGATGCGCCCTCTGGAGAAAGAGGAAATTACTTTAGCGCACACCAGTATGAAACCAGCCAGTGCCCCGGGAGCGGATGGCCTGACTGTTGCCTTCTATAAGGCTTACTTAGATTCACTTTTGCCACACTTGACCACTCTTTTTGAAGATATGTGCTTCTCGGGCACGATGCCACCTTCAATGAGGGAGGCGATTATTGTCGCCATATTAAAGCTGAACAAGCCTTCGGAGGAATGTTCGTCGTATCGACCTCTTTCTTTGCTTAACGTTGATACTAAAATATACGCAAAGATACTGGCGAACAGATTGTTACCCTTGGTCCCGACGCTGATCGCGCCGGAGCAAGCAGGGTTCATTCCGGGTCGCAACCTCCCGTATAACGTACGCACGGTGTTTGGAGCGCTCCAAAACACCAAGCCTGATGTTCCGGCAGTCGCGGTCTTTCCAGATATGGAGAAGGCCTTTGACTCTTTCGAATGGCCCTTCATGAGGCATGTATTGGCGAGGATGGGACTGGGTGAAGTATACCAGCAGTTACTAGGTGTGCTGTATTATAAACCGATGGCCAGAATAAAACTTGGGGATTTGGTGACCGACTCAATATATAATACTAGAGGCACGAGGCAAGGCTGTCCGCTTTCCCCGATTCTCTACACCTTGGTTGCAGAACCCTTAGCCTGCGCGCTTCGCGAATACCACAGATATAAAGGTATTCATATCCCAGGATATGAACTCATAGTCTCGGCATACGCTGATGACACCCTCCTATATGTGCGTGACCCTAAACGCCATCTTTCTTCTATACTTCAAGAAATAGTACGTTTTGGCGGGGTGTCCGGCCTGCGTGTCTACTGGCCGAAATCGATCATTTTTCCCCTTACCCCTGCCACGACTCAGTTTGCCCCTGCCTACCCGTTGCAGTGGCCGACTGACTCAGTGAGGTATTTAGGTATTCAAATACATTCTGACGCAGACGCTGTCTTAAAAGAAAACTATGGAGTCCTGTTCAGTAAACTGGAGGATGAGGTAGAGAGATGGATTAGGCTACCATTGTCTCTCCTAGGCAGAATCTCTATAATGAAAATGGTTGTTTTACCTCGCTTCCTGTTCCTCTTTCCCAACATCCCGATGGTTCTTCCAGGTGCATTTTTCACAAAACTCACATCTCTGATGGTTAAACTGGCATGGGCAGGCAAACAACCCAGGGTTAAATGGCAAATACTCACGTTACCTTACCATTTGGGAGGACTGGGGGCACCCGACTTTGAACTGTACTACAGGGCGGCACAATGTGCACATGCTTATCACTGGCTACACAACCCACTAGATACTCCCCATTTGCGCATTGAGAGGACAGTGACTTCCCCTCGCCCCTTGCCCATGATGCCTTTCTCCCCACCTGACCGGAGGACCTGCATATTAGACTCAGTTAACATGTATTCTCCCCGGGCCCCATTGGAATAGTGCCATTGGTTACCTCCATGTAGAGACGTGGGTGTAGTGCAAGCGCTCAATTCTATGGGGGACAGAACTATAGGTGGCCTGTTTGAGGATGGTACGGCAAGATGCTGGGACAGCTTGGACAGGGAAGACGCTAGACCCAGTCTCCTCACCAGATTCCAGTTTCACAGGACTACACATGCGCTAGGTCAGCTTTTGGGGGGTGACCTGGCGGAGCCTCCAGAGCTGGCTGCCCTTACACTAGTCATAAAAGCTACTGAACCAACGAGACTTGTATCCAGAATCTACAACATTACTATGTCCTATAGAGTGAACCATTTTACTAAAGCCCGCCTAGCATGGCAGCGAGATTTAAACAGGGACATTGATGACAAGACATGGACAACTGCTGTACCAGTACAAAGCGTATCTCCCTTAACGGGCGACACCGGTTGACTCATTTCAAATACCTCAACAGGGTTTATTACACCCCGGTAAGGCTTTATTGATATGGCCTGAGAGTTGACTCCAAGTGCGAGCGCTGCAACGAAGGAATGGCCGACTTTATGCACTTGGCGTGGCACTGTCCTGGCATAGCAAGGTTCTGGGAAAAAGAATTTTGAGAGATGGCAGCGATAATAGGGCAGGAACTAGAACCGGAGCTTGGCTATTCTAAACTAATACCTAAGGGGTTAGGTAGATTGGTAGACATGGGACTACTGATGGCCAAACGAAGTGTGGCGAACTGTTGGATGTGGAGTCCACTTCACACGTCTGCACAATGGGCGAAGGCTATGTTGTACTGCTGCACCCAAACAGAGCACTAAAGTGAGCTCCTCCCCCCTCGCAATAGGCCTAAGAACTTCTGGGCCCTGTACAGTACATATAGAGCTACCATGGACGGAAGGGATGAGACAACTGAAGGAGGGAGCCCAACTGTGAATGTAACTAATCCTACTGAGTCATGATTCAGAGGCCTGATTCTGCATGCGCTGAGATGGCTTATCGTGACACATGGTCACATGTTGCTCAGAGTCATACAGATAGACTTTAAGTTGTTCGGAGATTGAGTACGCACTGTTTTTTAGCTTCCTGGTTTGATAGAGGGTGCAACGTGCTGCCTATATACTATACGATGCCGTTTGTCTATTGTATTATTTCTGCTTTGAAATGTAAACCTGCAAAATGTACTTATTGTTGTACTGTTGTGTAAATGAGCAAGTGTCCTGTGATACAGATTTTTTGCAATATGTAGTTACCTTGAAATAAAAACAAATAAAAACAAATTTAAAAAAAGACTACTAATAAAATATCCACAGAATTGAGTTCCCTATTAATCAGGGAATTCATTATACCCTGATCCCAACAAGTGGACTATAAGAAATAATGGTATTTGCCATCGGTGTTATGACACATTTCCACACATCGCAAGTGGCAAATCCATCCTACCTCATTGTGTTGTAGGAGTAACTCTCTGTCCCCTCCTCTTGCATTGAGTGGCACATAATCTATACCCTAGAACCAAATCTCAGCGCTTGTTTCATGATGTTTCATAAAATGAAAAGCCATAGGATGTCTCGTAGGGGTGGGCAGAATTTGCGAAATTGCCTTTCGCAAAATTTCACGAAACTGCAAAAAATCTCTGCGAACACGCGAAATATCACGTGTTCGCGGAGATTTTGGGCTGATTAATGCGTTACTGAATTTGAGCTTCCACTCGGGCACCTGCTTTATTTATATCTGTAAGTGCTTCCTGTTGAGATTTAATTTTTGTGACAGGAGCATCGTGCCAGAATGAATACTGCCCTGCATATTAACTCAAGAAGGTGCCACCGTTTAGTGCAATACCTCTACTCAACTGGAGTACTTTCTACTGGCTAATCAGTAAGTGCTACCTCGTTGGGTAAGTGTATAGTGTTTGTTCAACACTACAGCTGTGTAAAGGGCCAGAAGAGTCTACAGTGACCATGTGTGTCTGTAACGTTGCCACCGCGCCGACGGGCACCGGGGTCCCACAAGTGAGCTGTCCATCATAGTGAGGAAAAGGGCGGGAAAACGTTGCATACCGCTGGTGTTTGGGCCGAGGCCAAACGGGCGGGGCTTCCATGCAGTTCACATGCCTCTTGTTTATAAAGGGCCAGAGACCGATCAGAGCAGCCGATGAGCAGACAGAACCTCCTGGTGTCAGGAACTACACAGGGATTGCGCTCGAGAAACTCATGGATGCACAGAGCTCCATCAAGGATTATAGCAAATTGTTGACGGTAGATATGGGGAGACAGCACACCTGCCGAGCCTCGACCGTGCTCACAAATGTTTTGTGCTGATTAATGTATATCTGTAAGTGCTTCCTGTTGAGGTTTAGTGACAGGAGCATCGTGCCAGAATGAATCCTGCCCTGAATATTTCCGTTCCACGACGGATCGCGGAAGTTTCAACATTTTCGCGTTCCGGCGGAACGCGAAAATGCCGAAATTTCGCAAGTTCCGCAAGCGGAACGGATTTTGTCGCCCACCCTTAGTCTCATGTCCCTGTTTCTCAATGCCCAAATATGCTCTTGGATGCGAGATTTCAAAGATCTAATAGTACTACCCACATAGATTAATTTATATCCAAAACCAATTAAATATGTAACAAACTTAGGGCCTGATTTAGACAATGGCGGAGAGGTTACTCCTGCACAATGGTGACATATATCCTGGCTGCCGAAATTTAAATCCAATAGGATAGAATGGGATTTATATTGCGGCAACGGGATATCCGTCACCATTGTGATGGAGTTACCAGTTTGCCAAGATCTAAATCAGGCCCTTAGCGTTACAGTTAATAAAATGCCGAATCTCATATGTTTGTCTAGTATTATAACAAAAGTGTCTTGCTTTTGCCCATACCAGCCCATCTAAAGGCCAGCAAAAGAGGGAGCAAACCTAGAACTCATTGCTGTACGCTGAATTTGGTGGTATCGGTGACCATCATGTATAAAGAAATTCTTTGAGAGAATGATGTTGATCATCTCAATGATCATTTCAATATGTTGGAAAGGTCAGCTGTTCTAGTACGTGAAAATGACTCTATTGCCAAGAGGCCACAATCTTTATGGATGCATGTATATAAACTCGTGACATCAAAAGTAGCTAACATCAATTCTTAGTACCATGCCACATCATTGAACTTGTTAGGCATGTTCTTGCCATGCTTTACATATATCGGTAGTTACATACAGCACCTTGGAGAAACTTGTCTACATACTCCGATATGCGTTGTCTGGGAGAGTATACCTGAGATATTTTCATCCTCCTGGGTAGGAAATTCTCCCCCTTATGGATTTTGGGTAGCAGGTAAATCTTGGCTTCTTAACAAAAAATATCTATATTCCTCAGCCAAGATTAGTCACCTTTCCCTCCAATCATTCAATTTCATTTATGAATGAGACTAATTCCTCTATAGGATTACATATAACCAGCTCATAACAATTGGAGTCAGATAGTTATCTTTTGATCTCTTGGATATAATCGGATCTATTCATCATCACAACATTAACACTCTTGTTGTCCTCCCTGACCAAAATCGATTCTTCTTGTTGTAATTGACAAAGCGCAGTCCCCTCTACTCATGTTAGGTTACAGTTAGACCCCAGTTGTTTCCCTGATCTATCAAGAAGTCTGGGCAACTCCCTTGTCAACTTTACCTAAAGATATCAATATTTGGTTGGGTATCGGTCGATGTAAATTTTGACTGGTGTTTTAGGCCATTGTCAATTCTATCATTCCCCACAATATTTAGCCTGTCCATCAACATTTCTACCTAACTGACTCTTCATCAATTGAAAACAGTAATAATTGCAAAGCATATATATTAGAAACCATATTTTCAGGAGAAGGAGCTTTTGGGATTGAATCAGGAACATGTCAGACAGACACTTAATTAAAGTGTTCCTTTAATTTTAACAGGTGAGTAAATTTAAACAACTCGACATGTACATCCATTGAATCCCCCATCTGAGAGGGGCAAAAGCTAAATTCCTTACTCTATAAATATTTCTCATTTACATCCAAAACATGATCTCACGGATTAACAAGTATATGTTCATATCACAGTTCAGAACATTGTTGATCAGATTATCCATAGGTCCCTCAGTCACAAGAGCAACTCCTAGATGCCCTAAGTTTTCTTGGATCATTTCTGGACTCAATCAATACCAACTTCATTTGATCTAAATAAATTAGACCATAAAAGTTCAATAAGAGGTACCTAAAAATACAGAAAAAAATCTATCAAAATTATTATCAACAACATCTTTAAAAACAATCTGTGTGTACAGTTGTCGCACACTGTCACACCCTAGCTTTAAAACATGCGTATTATTGTTACATACTCAAATGAAAACTGAGGAACAGTAGGAAGTGAGGAAAAACAAAAACCTCATCTAAGGGTCCGCTATGCAATCCTACCAACCTACTACGGTGTTACACAGAACCAATCAAGAAGGCTGAAGAATTTTCTTTCTGACGTAAAAAGCAGCCCACAGAAAGCTTAACATTCCACACCAAATCTCAACGGATGGCAGTGATTGTAGGGAGAGATAAGCAGGGCGGCATTGTTTAAACTGTTGTGTTTTTAAAAAGGGTAGGATATGCCAGTTTATTCACTTGCAATAACATTTACAGAATAGTACAACATGCATTGTACTCTGTGCCATTGTGCTATCGCAAGGACAATTACCTAAGTTAGTTGTTCAATTATTAATTTCAGGAAAGCTAATCAAGCGATGGAATGTATCCATTCTGAAACGAGTCAGGACAAATCTATGTCTAAAATTAGTTACGGCTTTCAAATATGGTTGCATTTAATGTGTAGTTAAAATAAGCTGATTTTGTTTTATCATGGAGAGTTTTGATATTTCTGCTCTCAGTCTTAAATTCTCTAGGTGCATAATGCATTCCATTTTTAGTGTTGTTCTGTGCTTTGATCTTATGTGTGCACATGTCTTTATCCCTGTGGAAGTGTGCTCCTTTAAATGCACCTGCATGCTTTGAATTTAGAACCCTGCTGCAGTATAGTGTTTCATAACAGTCAGTTGGATACTGTGGCTGACAAGCTGGCTGTGTGTTGGTGATGCCAGAAGACCAATAAAAGAAGAAGAGCTGAATTATTGTTGGTGTCATCTTTTAACACTGGCGACAAGCTAAGGCTGGATTGGGGACCAGCTGGCTGCACCACCAACTCCCTGGAGATATTTATGGATGAATTACACAGAGAACGTCTTTAAATTGACTTATACTGCAGATTCTATCGACTATCAACGTAATTTCCTTATAGTGCCTCTGCCTACCTTTGTAGGTTGCTAAATTAAGAAGGTAGGAGATTTGGGGTTTACCTCTATTGCCAGCTGCTCGAGCGCCTTCCGTTGCTGCTAATGCGAGCGCTCGAGCCGTGGAGATGGGGTGACCCATGCGACTCAGTGATCGTCACTTGCAGTCTACTGAGCGTTTCAATGACACGCACACAAGGATTCCGCTTCTGGAGTACTCAGTCAACATCAGCGTCATCACACACGACGTAATTGCATCATATGCAGGAGCGCTATCTTGTCTTTTTTCATTCATTTAAATCTTTATTTCGACGCATTTGTGTCATAAAAGAGCAATAGAAACATTTGTTATCTTACATTTTGACATTTGCTAGCACAAAAAAAAAATAAGAAAAGCAGTAAATAAAAGGTCAAATAAGCTAACCTATTCGTGTATATCCATAGCATCCGTGTATACAATATCTAATTTCATAATCTTTGTCAAACACATTTTACCCGGGCGGAAAATTTACAAAGTTAAAAATACAATTTAACAATAAATATAATTTAAAAACTATTAAAATAGTATTAAATCAGTAACCGCTAGGACATTTTTTATATAAAAAGAATTCTTAAAAATTCGTATGAAATTCATAAAAGCAACAACCACATATACCTAGTTGGAAAATAAAGCAGCAATTACATGTTTTAATATCATGGTCTTTTTGAGAATATCAAATAATGTATCGCCTCGATTTATCTTTTTCTTTAAAAATGTAGACCCAACTTTATTCTAATAAAATTAGCAGCGAGAAGAAACCTACTAACTCCAAAAACTATCACCTGGCTGGTGTCAGTTTTTAAAATTCTGCCAGCCTCCTTGTATGATCTAGAGCCTATTTTATGGCAGAGTGGTGCTATCCACTTTTTCCTTGGTATTACATAGCTGGAGCAGAATAGAAGTATGTGTAAATCATCTTCCTTAGTACCATGAGTACATGAGATACAGAGATCACTTCCTGATTTCGCCCAGCTTTTTTCAAAGGCCTTAGTTCTAAGGGTACCATATCTAAATTTTAGGTACAAGGTTTTTGATAAAGGCGGATGGATCTCGTCTAAAAATGGTTCAAAAGATGCGACATCCTTAAACAATAGGAACTTTTCAGTTAGCGGTCCATGAATTCTTGCATATACTAATTCGTTGCTCACGTATGACCAGAAAGATGATTTAACAATTTTCTTGGAGCACGAATTCATAGCCTCAGGATCATTCCAAAAATGGGCCAATCCAATTGTACCTAACCAAATTCTTACATGCTTGAACCAATAAACTTTGTTACAATTGTCAAGATCCATGACTTCTTTCAGGCCGTTCTTGTAATTGAGTAGTTCTGGGGTCGTCCACAATCTAACCCACAGCAATAATGGTCTCAATATTGCGTGTTGATCTGTTCGTTTCAGGTTTAGATCCAAGAGAAGTGGTGTTAAAGGGGTATTTGTAGGTATTTTTATCAGCCCCCTAAGAAACTTGTTCTCAAGGTTTTCAAATGTATGTCTACATACAGGACCCCATAATTCCGCCCCATATAATACTGCTGATTGGACTTTATACTTGAAAATCTCTATCGCAGGGGTCACTGCCTTATTCAAGCATTCTTTGTGTCTCTTAAGAATTGGTAAACAGTTTTGTTTGAAGATGATCTTATTCTTTTCTAGCTGCGGTCTCCAAGCTAAGGAAGAGTCTATAGAGACACCTAAATATATAAAATTCTGGACATAATCAAGCTTCTGGCCATTTAACATTAAATTTTTCTTGAAGTTCCTATGTGGGCTCAGTGCCATGTATTTCGTTTTTTTTGTATTAATTTCTAGGCCCTTCAAGGAACAATACGACTGGAATCTATTTAACAAATTTTGAAGGCCCCGTGGTGTTTGGGAAATGAGAATGGTGTCATCTGCAAACAAAAGGGAAGAAACCCGTTCACCCCCTAGTCTTGGAGCGTCGTTGTCACTACACTCCATATAAGATGGTATATCGTTAACAAACAGGGAGAATAGGGTTGGCGCCAGTACACACCCCTGGCGTACTCCTCTTTTTATGGGGATAGCTTTTGTGAGTTCCCCAGTAGGACCCCACCTCACCTTTGCATAGTTGTCCATATGTAGTCCAATAACCAATTTTAGTAGACCTAGCGGGATCCCCTGGGATTTCAAAGATTCCCATAAAAGGTCTCGCGGTATAAGGTCAAATGCGGCCCGTAAATCTACGAATGCCACATACAAATGACCTTTACGAATAACGACGTATTTCCAATACAAACAACAGAGCCTTAGGACTTGGTCAATGGTTCCTGTTTTTACTCTGAAACCTGCCTGATATTTCGTTAAAATTTGTTCTTCTTCCAACCAGGTATTTATGCGGTTTAGTATATGCCTAGCATAAATTTTTTGGGTAATATCTAAAAGACTTATGGGACGATAGTTAGCAGGATTGCTTCTATCGCCCTTTTTAAAAATAGCAATAATTTCCGCCCCGTTCCATGTGTCCGGAATTGTCTCCCCAGCAGCAACAATGTTGCACAGATGATTAAGGTAGGGAATCCAGACATCTAGTTCATGCTTGAACAGATCACCTGGTACTTTGTCCAGCCCAGGAGCTTTCCCATGTTTGACAGAGTTGATAGCTATTTTTGTTTCCACCAAATCAAAAACTATATGTGTAGATTCAACCTCTGTAAGCAACACAGCATGATCTTCCTGCACTGCATTAGCAGTCCCTTGGGCGGCGTACAGGTTCGTAAAATGGTCTATCCAGGTTGCTTCATTAAGATAAACTTCTCTCGAACCTTTCTCTCTTTGATTACCCTTAGCCACTGTTTCCCAAAATAGCTTTTGGTCCTTCATTTTAGCTGCCATCAGCAAACCGGACCATAATTCCTCATCCCATGAACGCTTTGCATTGGTCAGCACCTTATTATATAATTTCCTATTTTCTTTAATTACCATAGTATTTTTACTTTTGACCGAATCTATCAAAGCTGATTTTGCTGTTCGGCATTCTTTGTTGAACCATGGTTTACCTGTAGGCTGCAGCTTCACAGCACCCATTCTTTTTTTTGGTCTTCTAGTCATGAGTTCTAATAGTTCATTAAAGAACTCTTTATGTAATTTAAGAAATAAACCGGGTTCGCTTTCGGAGGGATTATAGATGTCAAATACATTAGTAAGGCAATTATAAATATTTGCCACTAAATCTTCTTGTCCCAGTATGTATGCCCATTTAACGGACCGACGATTATTACTTAATATAACATTATCTGGGACAGGTTGGTGTCCTCCCTCATCTACTTCCTGACCCAGTATTAAGCTCTTTGCAAAGCTGACTTCCAAGGAATGGTGATCACTATCAAATCTATCTTTGACCATCAAGTCTTTTGTATATGGCCACAAGTCCATGGAAATAATAACATAATCAATTAAACTTTGGCAATTACGTCTCGTGAAAGTGGGTACCTTGGGACTGTCAGAAGGAAAACGCCCGTTACATGCCCTCAGTCCATGGCTTACCAGTACCCTTGTAATTTGGAAAGCTAGGGTAGAACCTGCAACTGTCCCATTACTAGATAAGGATGGTATGCCATTAGCATTATCTTCATCCTCATACAATTTATTCATTCCGGCAATGGGTTCAAAGTTGCAGTTCATATCCCCACATATTATCGTGCTTGCTTCCGGGTCCAACCTATCCAGTATTGATTCTAATTTGTCAATACATGGTGACTCCTTATATGATGGGCATGGTCGATTATATATATTAAAAAGATGGATCATCCGATTATCAATGGTAACCATTTTTAGACCGAGTATATCTAAGGAATCGGTTCTTAATTGCTGTATGGCTATATTAATGGACACACTAACCCATATTATTAGCCCTCCTGATGGACGCCCTCTTACTGATGGAACTGCTTCCAACTGATACGTTCTATATCCAACCCTATGCCTAGCTGTCGTAGCCCATGTTTCTTGTAGAACGCATATTTCAAAGGAGTTTATATAAAGGTTCCATTCGGGGTCACTTGTTTTTGAACCCACTCCTGCAACGTTCCATGAAACAATCCTGGCCATAGAAGGGCCTTGATTTGAGCTGCAGCTAGCAGCCGATGAAGATTTACCTAATCTTCTCGGTATGTCTGATCTATTGCTATTAAGATCGTTTGCCTCTTGATGCTTTGTTTGTTCCACTTTGAGTGTGGATTCAGGAGCTTCCAATGGTTTTTTTTTAGATATAGTGTTTCCCCCCTGTATACCAGTTGATAGTAATTGAAATGAACCATTTGAATAATCAGGCGTCCTAAGGGGACTTATTAAAGCCACGGGTGAATTTACGGGTAAAACAAATGTACAGAGTGTGGATTTGTGTCCTTCCCCATGTACTTGGAGTCAATCAATGCCCTCCAGTCCACTAAACCTATTGTAACAAGAAATTAAAGGTTGAGTGTACTGTGGGCCCATCCATTCTCTGTGATACTGAGAGTTGGCATGTTGGGGCCTCCCTGCCCTACGTTGTATTAAAGTCCAGCCATCATCCCCCTCCCTTCCCCATCTTTTAGGATATGTGTTCCCGAAAAATTCACACCCAATTCCACCCCTATCTGGATTGGAGTCCCTTAACCAGCTCCATGCATTATCTTGGTGTTCCATTGGTGGATAAAAATAAGCCAGGGGTCTTGCTACAATCAGTGAACCATTATTCCTTGGGACTCCCGAACAGATATGTCCTACTGACCGAGGGTCCTCAAATGATACAATCACACAGTCCCCTTGTATTTTTTTCCTATTATGGCCTACCCAGGGGACCCTCTCTACCATTAAGATATTGCTTCTTATTGTTGGTGGTAGTGGATGATTGTTATTCAGCCAATGTGACACTTTGTTTTTGAGCGCCACATAAGGTTCTAAGACTGATGAGCCTAATTCCGGAACCCCAGTTAAAATAACTACATAATCACATGCTTCAGGAGGTAAATTAATATTCCTGCGCTTTTCTGTGTGCGTGATGACGTTATTGTTTGTAGAGATACTACAAGGAGTCAACTTTTTAGCTGTTTCACATGACGTTATGGACTTTGCACTATTTTCATCTACGTCAATAATGATAGGATTGTTGATAGAGACCTTTAGGGCTGTATTCCTTTCCTTTTCTATGTCATTGTCAAGTATTTTTGGTACCTGTGCATTGATAATAGGGGCTGGAACCTGAGTTACCTTTTTTTGATTGCTAGTATATTCATCTTTTTTCTCTTTCCTCAGTTCTATAAGTTGTTTTTCTATCCCGATTAGTCTTTCTTCTATAGGAATGAGCAAGGTCTTGAATATTTTTGACAAGGTCAATATAAGGGAATCTTCGTTCCCTATGTTTATGCCTATACTTTCAGCTGATAGATTAACAGATAAAATGTCAACTAAGGAGTTATCTAAAAAGCTGTCATCTACAATATTCATGGGTAGTGTCTTAGGGGCAACTCCTCCTTTCCCCGGTTCTTGGCCCTTGCCTTCCCTTGACCCTCTTACATTAGATATATTATTTTCTTTGCACTTTCCTGACTTAGAAGCCTTAATAGATTTAGTAGCGGGATATTTTTTATTTAATCGTCTACTTGTTATTTTTTTGGGAATTGCTCCCTCCCTTATCCCTTTTCTTGAGATATTATTGTTTGCTGTCTGGTTTTCTGTCTGAGGGGCTAGCGAGATGCTTTCTATAATAGCCAAACCCTGTGGATCAGGAGTATTACAATCTTGAGTATCGGAGAGTGCCATTGTAATACCGTGAACCTCTGCATTAATATGCCGTGTGTTAGAATTGGTAGTAATATTCTCAAGGGTTCGCGTTGGGGTGCGAGCTGTAGCAATATGGCCCATTGATGACCTTTTTGCTTGGGCAAGATCTTGGGAGACCCTCCTTTCCATAAGGACAATACCCTGATCTATCAGTGTATTTGTACGAACTATAAAATCATCTAAGGTTCCAGTTAATTTGGAACTACCTGACATAGCTTTACTACTTCTGGTTTCACGTGACATTTTATCAATATGGTCTAGGTAGCTACGCACAAATGGATAATGACGAATTTTTTTATACTTGTTTAACTAATTACCATAGCATTTATAATAGTTAGTGAATAAAATTCCTATTACGGCAATGGATGGGGGATAATAACATCTATTGTGTATGTAAAATTAACCCACATATACATATAACACTATTGCCTAACTGTCCGAATAATAATAATAAGTATTAACAATGGTGTGCTTACAATGTCCTGAAGTTTCTCCGACGAAACGACCAACGTCCCTGGCCCAGTCCAGTCTCCTCAGGCCTCTGAGGGCCTAAGAGGGCCCGCCCTTTGCCCGGGCTTAGCCCGGCGCCGCCCGCGCGCGTCCCGCGATGCGGAGGGCAGAGTCAGTTTCGTAGCGCCTTCTGGCGCGAAAAAGCGGCACTTCCGGGATGGCAGGGATCTTGGGATATGTAGTTTTCACTACTCTCCCCCCACACGGCGGTCGCGTTTGTCCGGCGACGGCGGGAGGGAGACTCGCAATCCACAGGCTCAGCTCCTCGGGATGTAAGGGCAGGTAAAAGCACACCAAGGCACCCTCTAACTCGCTGCAACAGCCCCCGCTCAGCCGAGGGCAGAGTCAGTTTCGTAGCGCCTTCTGGCGCGAAAAAGCGGCACTTCCGGGATGGCAGGGATCTTGGGATATGTAGTTTTCACTACTCTCCCCCCACACGGCGGTCGCGTTTGTCCGGCGACGGCGGGAGGGAGACTCGCAATCCACAGGCTCAGCTCCTCGGGATGTAAGGGCAGGTAAAAGCACACCAAGGCACCCTCTAACTCGCTGCAACAGCCCCCGCTCAGCCGAGGGCAGAGTCAGTTTCGTAGCGCCTTCTGGCGCGAAAAAGCGGCACTTCCGGGATGGCAGGGATCTTGGGATATGTAGTTTTCACTACTCTCCCCCCACACGGCGGTCGCGTTTGTCCGGCGACGGCGGGAGGGAGACTCGCAATCCACAGGCTCAGCTCCTCGGGATGTAAGGGCAGGTAAAAGCACACCAAGGCACCCTCTAACTCGCTGCAACAGCCCCCCAAAATTTCATGTGGTCTCTTGTCGAGGTCTACGCGTTTCAAGGCCCATTCTTTGCTGGGACTCTCATCAGGACTGTGGAATCTAATCCTTCCTTGCGTCTCGATCGCACGAATCCAAGTCCTTTTGTCTTTTTTGTCTTTTTTAGTTCTCGCCTGAGCCAGCGCATGCGCTGGTCTGGCAAGACTTTTAGTAAGTAGGCTTCAAAAAGCTCACCGCACGCTTTTTGTGATGCCTAGAGTGTGCGGTTACACGCACAGTTACGAGCACAGGTGCCATCTGGCTTTCCTGTCTCTGCATGGCTCATTTAGCGCATCGCTCGTTGGCACCCTTACAGCTTGTGATTACTCTCACTTTCACGGCCGCGTCACTTTCACGGCCGCGCTGCCAATGCTTGTTTCTGTCGTCTTGTTTCCCTGTCTCTCACTGTCTGTGTTCGTCGACCCCTTTACTTCAGTTGCTTTCTCTCTGCCTATCTTTTTGCATCTCCAATTGTCTGCTCTTGTCTTGCCCTCTCTTTTCCTTGCTTCTCTCTTGCTCCATCATTCGAACCCTTCCACATTTCTCTCACCAGTCTGGTTTTCTCACAAGTCCTTTCTTTACTCTCACCCTTGTCGTTCTTCCCTTTCTTTTCCATTGCCCTCCCAATGTTGCCGTCCCACTTTGCCCCTCTCTGCATCTCCCTCTCCGTGCTTCTCCCTGCCTTGCCCGCTTCTCCTCTTTTCTGTGGCTCGCCCTCCATTTCTCTGCTCCCCGTCTCTATGCCTGCCACCCTCCGTAACGTGTCTCTCCCTCCTCCTGCCTCACTCTTTCCCTCTTCGCTGCCCTCCCCCTCTACTCTCTGTGTCGCCTCCACAGGTGCTCCTCGTTTTCCTCTCTCACTACCTGTTTACCGCCCCTCGCTTTCTCGTTCTCGTCCTGCCATACTCTCGGCCTCTCCCTGACTCTTTTCTCGGCCTCTCTAAACTGCCTCCGGTCTACCCTCGGCCTCGTTATCTCTTTCCCCTCCACCACACGCCCTTCTCTCTCTTTAAATCCAATGTTGTCTTTCCTCCAGTCTCCCCTCTGAATTTAATGACCCATAAAATGCCCCCTTCTGCAATTCCAGTTCTCCCCCCTCCTCGCCGTCCAATCTAACTCTGCCCCCTCGTCTTTGTTTCTCCCTTCCTGGCCCTCTTCACAGTTCCTCTCCCTGCCTCTCCCCACCCCCTCCCCCCTGCCTCTCTCTGTCCAGGCTCTCTCCCTTGTACCGTCTCCTGCTTTCCATCCCCTCTTCTCGCTCCCTCGCTGCATTTTAATGACCCGTAAAATCACCTTTTTCATATGATCTTTTGGTGGTGATGAGCAACGTGGAAGTCCGTTTCCGCCTTTCTCTCATCCTCCCTCGTTCTGTGATGATGATGAGGAGCCCTGCGCCCACACCCACGCCAAAGGCCTTGTTACTGGAGCATGAAAGCGGGGCTGGACCGAGTCACCCTTCTCCCGGCTGGCACCTTACCTGCGCCCCCCTCACCTGCCCCCCTCACTCGCGCACCCCCCACCCACCCTCACTTGCGTCGCCCCCACAGGGCAATTTTTTTTAAACATGATTTATCAATCCATACAGCCGGCGCCTCTGGCGCTATCTTTAAGCCAAAGATTTGTCGGACGGAAGAGACATATATTACTTACATATGTATTCATTCATTCATTTGTTTATATATTTATGTACAATAAAACCATACATGTCACGCTGCACTCACCAGCTATTTTTCACAGATAATTGATTAAGCCATAGGCTGGTGGGTTAATGGTACAGGTGATGCAGAAGTGAACTAAACCGTTTTAATTATATATTTATTTTTATTTTGCGGGTTTTATAGATGAAACCAGTGTGATATTTTTCTTGTTTAGTTGTTTGTATATATGTATACATGCATATATGTATAACCTGCATACCTTGATAAAGGGGCAGAGTGTGTGCTGCGCAGAGTAAGATAATAAGATGGCGGGTGGGTACCTGGCCTATAATGAAGGGGTTTGTGTATGTGGTCTGTCTGTCTGTCTAACTCGAGCATCGCTTACATTTGACACACATTTGTGAGATCATTTTAGACACAGGCAGTGAAGTGGAAAATCTCCCCCACTAGCATGACAGCAGGTTTGGATTCTACTAAAGACATTGAGGCTAGAATTATCACTTTAACATTTTAACTGAAATCTCTAGCAGCAAATAAATATGTATGTATATATGTGCATTAGCCCCCCTTTCTTGCCCTCCCTTCACCCCGACCCCTGCTTACACACATCAGCAAAACCATATGCGTGTGAGGTGAATTAGGTGAGCTGGGGGAGGTAAAGGGATGTTTGTGTTCAGGGGCCAGTCCCTGCTCATCCAGGTACTGAACAGAAAAGGGACCGCTGCTTCCTCATTTAGTTCACTACTACCAGCAAGGGCGCCACATTTCTCACTGCACACGCCGATAGGGGATATCTTAGCAAAGGCAGGCTCTGCTTGGACCTCTGACACAAATTAATTTAATTATTATTACTAAATGTGCTGATTCTGTGCAATACACTTCTCCTTCAACAAAGTTCACTTTCAAAATGTTGTCCAGTGCCGTCTGGATAAAAATGCTCCTGTAGAGCCAAAAGTCACTAAATGTTCCTCCTAAAGTGCTTTCAGATGCACTATTTCTCTATTACAATGTAATCCACGGAAAGCCTTTAAAGCAGCATTCAGATGACAGCAATACTACTGTGTACCCAATATATTTTCTTCACTAACGAGGGTCCGGTCAATTGGCTATTAGGTGCAAGGTGCAATTTAATAAAACAAATCCCCCTTGCAGGGCATACTTTACTAACAGAATAAAACAAGCATTGGCATAGCCAATAGGTCTCGTCTTTGGGACCTTATAAGTGTTTAGTCATGCAACAGTTGATGTTGTTGCACCAAGGATATTGTGCTGCATAACTAAATAATTATAAGGTCCCAAAGGCGAGACCTATAGGCTATGCCAATGCTTGTTTTCTCTTTACTCCACATTTCCCATAGCATTGGTAACCGGGGCAACAAATGTATCGGCATCGTTAGCACTATAATCCTCGGCAACATCTCAGATTCCAAGCACGGCCAGGAAGCCCCATTTCAACGTACCTTACACTGGTGAGATTTATTTTACTTTTCCGCATTCACTGAACTGAACTCAAATTGAACTACAGACTACATACTAAAGACGTATTTAAATGCTGCAATTAGGCTGACCTACATTATACCAAGCCGTGTACTGAACTGAACTGTTAATATACTGTTTAATTCACTACGCTTATTTTGTTTTATGTTATATTGTGACTTACCTACTGCAAGTGATACTGAAACTAACTTACATTACCTCACCTTTGAGCATGGGGCCATCTTTTACACAATGACGGCAACCAACATGTCAGAAACTCTGGCCTTCCTCTCTGAAAAGGGTGACCCAGCACTGCCCTGGAAAAAGGGGAAAAAGATGTTTGATACATACATTGTGGCAATTGGCGGAGAGAAATTCTTGGCACACAGGAAGCAAGCAATTCTTTTGCATAATCTGGGTATTGAAGGGAGCAACATTTAGGATAATTTAGATGAACTACGTACTGGTGAAGGTGATGGTAAACCAGCAGATGCATTTGAGATGCCTCTTCAGATGCTTAAATGTTACTTTGGTCCTAGCATCAACTTAGTTTTGGAGGGACATAAATTCTGCATGAGAGCACAAGAATCTAACAAAATGGTAGGTAATTACATTGCTTCTTTAAAGGTGCTGTCTTGCACTTGTGAATTTGGTTAAACTCACAGACTCCCTAATCCGCGATCAATTGGTAAGGTGCACTTACAGTGATAGAGTGCAAGAGAAACTGTTGGCTAAGAACCCGTCTCTTTAAGAAGCCATTGCCATTGTAGATGGGCTTGAGAATGCATCGGGCTGGGTGAAGGAGATGAGGAGTTATACTCTCACTTCCAATTGTGGGATACATTTTTACAAGAAACCAGCGCAAAGTAGCATACATGAACTTGCAGACAGAGAGAAGCAGATGGAGCCAGACAGTGTTTACAAGGTTGCGGTGAAACCCAAACCCAAAACTCTTTTGGATAATGTTAAACCTAAGTGTTATAGATGTGGAAGCTTCACTCACATGGCTAACAGTCCCAATTGTAATGCAAGACAATTGACTTGTCGTCAATGTGGTATCAAAGGACATTATGCTAAACTGTGTAGATTTTCAAAGGTAGTGCAGGTTGTTGAGAATGTGGATGTGATCACTGAAGGTTTACGCACTATAGTACTTAATGTGAAGGATGGTGATGGTGATGTGGATGTGGGTATCGTGACCATGCCCAAATGTACTGTGGAAATTGATGGTCAACAGTTTATGGTGCTGGCCGAATCAGGTTCTCCATTCACCATGATTGGCAACAAGCTATGGGAGAATACATTTCTTGAGGAGGTATTGCTACCTCCGGATATCAATCCTATCAGTTATGGTGGCTCACGTATTGATGTGCTTGGCTATGCAGTAAGGAAAATTGTGTTCAAACGCAGGGAAACCACAGGCAAAGTGTATATAGCCAAAAGAGGAGATAGCGTGTTAGGTTGGAGGCACCAAAGGATATGGGTATTATACTCAATCCTAATTCCATGGACTAGGTGATGCTGGTTGAATGTGAAAATGGGCAAACATTTTTTGATGAATTCCCAGAAGTTTTCAAAGAAGAGTTGGATCTACTAAGATGATTCAAACATCATGTTGTTTTGAAGGGGAAAACTAAACCTGTGGTACACAAGGTACGTAAAGTCCCACACCTGATGCTTAAACTACTCAAGGAAGAGCTAGATAAATTACTTAAAGCTCAAATAATTGGGGAAATTGAAGCCTCAGAGTGGTTGGCGCCAGTTGTGTTAGCACCAAAAGATGGGGGCAAGTCGATTAGGATGTGTGTTGACTTGAGTAGTCTTAACAAGTGCATTTCGGTGGATCGCCAACCACTCCCCAACATCTCTGAGTCCCTCACCATGCTAAAGGGAGCAGAGTATTTTTCCGTTCTTGATCTCTCTTCAGCGTAACACCAAATTTTGCTTCATTGTGATTCCAGGCACCTAATTTCTTTCGTGACACCCATGGGGGCTTATCAATTTATCAGAATGCCATTCGCATTGAAAGGGAAGCTTTATCCATAGATTGGGCGGTAAAGCACTTCAGTTTTATTTATGGGGAATTCCCTTTTTGGTAAGAATGAACCACAAACCATTAGTTCAGGTATTTTCATGTGTTTAAAGTGAAAGGGCAACTCCGAGACTCAAAAGCTGGAGTGAGGGGTTAGAAGAATTCAATTGCCAGGTCCAGTATCTGCCAGGGATAGTAAACAAGGCTGTGGGCTGTTTTTCACACCTGCCATTGAGGAGTGTGGAAGAACTTGAAAACAAGAGTGTACTTGAGTTTGTGAGTTGGGTGATGGAATCCTTCATTTCCAAAGAGGAGTGGTTGCAATGCACAATGTAGGATGCATGGCTTCCCATTATAAGGAATTGTGTGGTGAGAGGTTGGCCTGCTCACAATGAACTCGAAACTGAACTTAAACCTTTCTGGTCTGTGAAGGATGAACTTACCATTTACCAAGACACCCTGATGAGGGGGGAAAGGGTTGTTCCTCCAACGAACATGAGGCAAGTGGTGATTAACCTTGGTCATGAGGGACACCTGGGTAGGAGTTTAACTAAAGCCCGTGTCAGGAAAAGATACTGGTGGCCAGCAATGGATCACCAAATAGAGCAAGTTGTGAAGGAGTGTCATTTGTGTGCGTCCAGTGATAAGTCACATAGTGTGAGTAAGGCCTCTTTGTCTTCAGTGTCGGTGCCTGATAAGTCTTGGATAAAGTTGGGCCTAGATATCATCGGTTCGTTTGAGCTGCTACCGTCTACTGAACAATATGTGTTGCAGTTGGTGGATTACACAACGAAATGGGTGTCTACCAGGTGTGTGAGTATGGTTTCCACCAGAACAGTAGTTCAGTTTCTTAAGGATGAATTTGTGGGTGAAGGTGTTCCTGAATATCTAGTCACTGATAATGGGGTGCAGTATACCTCTCAGGAACTTAGTGATTTTTCTCAAATAGTTTGGCATAATACACCAGAGGACTGCCTTATATTTACTGTAAGCGAATGGCCTTGCCGAGCGCATGAATAGGTTGGTGAAGGCCTGTGTACAGACAGCGATTGAGTCAAGGTTGCCTCTCAAAGGAATATTGAGAGACATGTGGTGGGCCTATCGCAATTTTTGAGATGTAGGACTGCCACTTCTAAATTAAATCCGGTGTGGTTGCCTGTTTGTGGGACGCCCAAGCTGAGTGACGGGGAGATCAGTGAGCGGGTGACTGATTATCATAAGTATAAACTGAGATATGATTTGTAGAATTCTGTGTGGGATAAGAAGTGGTGTGTTGGTGATATTGTGTTAGTGAAGAAACCAAGATGGGAAAGGAATGGTGTGACTGAATTTATGGGTCATTTCACCATCACACACATCAGGAAAAATGTGGTAACAGTTCACACTGGATGCAAATGGAGCAAGTCCAGACTGGTGGGGTTTTCTGGTGGTGCTCCGGGGGTGGGCGGGGGGCCTGGTGTTTCTAGTGGAGGTGCTGAGAGGAATGTGGTTGGTGATGGGAGACCCAAGGGCCTTCCTAAGAGGCCCCGGAGGATTCCACCTCGTTTTAGTGATTTTGTCATGAAATGAGTCGTTTTACATTCTGTTCTTTTCTGTTCCATGTCATTGTATTTTTATAATAGACATTGTAGTTCGTGTTAGGCATTGTTCCTTCAGTTTGTTTTGTGTTCTTATTTTATTCTTTTGTAAGGGGGATGTGCTGTGATCTTCTGTGTGCATGTCTTTATCCCTGTGGATGTGTGCTCCTTTAAATGTACCTGCACACCTGGAGTTTAGACCCCTGCTTCAGTGTAGTGTGTTTCATAACATTCAGTTGGATACTGTGGCTGACAAGCTAGCTGTGTGTTGATGGTGCCAGAAGACCTATAAAAGAAGGAGAGCTGAATTACTGTTGGTGTCATCTTTTAACACTCTGCTAATGACTTCGAGGGATTTGGGGTTCTCAAAATATTCTGGGTGCCCCAAGTCGTGACAAAAATGCTGGATGTACATCAACCACGGCATTCATGTTGATAGGCTGACAATCCCCTATGACCAAACAATTTAAAACAGTATGCTCAGATGACCAGACTTTGTGCCATAGTAATATGGGTTGCATCATTATTTGGTCTGTTAAAAACGATACTCCCAACTCAGCATGACAGACATATGTCGACGCGTCCTTCGGGACAGTGGGCAAATACCACAGAAACTCCTTTTCTACCATTTGTAAAGCTGTGCATCTGGTATGGCCCCAGATCCCAAACCCCTTATAGTTCCACATTAATACATTTGGCTGTGTAAATCGTAATCATTTCTGAGGGAGGAGTTCGTACCCAACCATCTAGCAAAGTTTATTAGAGGCATGGATGCACGATTCCATGTGCCTTCTCTGTCATACTTAAGTATGAAAAATTATTTGTAAAATCAATATTGGTATTCTTAATTCTTAAGTTCCTGCAAGTGGCTGTTCTCCTGCCGCACTTCATTGCGAATGATTTTGAATGATTAACTTGCAGGTCAAGACCTTGCATGAAGTCAACAATCTTTTTGAGTAAAGACTATAGACCGAGGGGAGTTGCGGGCCATAAGAACGGCATCATTAGCATAGAGGAGGGCCGGAACAGGGCAGTGTGCCACCTGTGGAAGGTCTTTAGAATCTGAGGTCAGCACCACCCCTACATTGTTTAAATATAATGAAAAGAGGAATGGGGCCAGGACACAGCTCTGACTTACCCCTCTCTCCACGCTGAATGGCTGGGTGCATTCTCCCTGGACGCCATATCTAACCCTGGCTTTGGAACCTGAATACAGTTGTCTCAGGAAGCTAATAATCAAGATCTCCACCAGCATGTCGGACATAATTGTCCATAGCTTACAGTGGTTCACGCAGTCAAAGGCTGAGGACAGGTCGACAAATGCCAGGAATATGTTCTCTCCCTTAATCTTAACGCATTTGCCAACTAACATACTCAAATTAAGACCCTGCTCTGTAGTCCCAATCCTGCTGCAAAATCCACACTGTAGGCCTGTCAGGGTGTCATTTGCTTCTGCCCATTCTTGTAGCCTGTTCAATATAATTCTACCCGCTATCTTCACTAGGAAATTGAGAAGGGAGATCGGCCTATAACAAACAGGGTTAGGCTGTTCTCACTTTTGGCAGATCGGAACAATAATTGATTTCGCCGGGACACGATGGCGGAGAACATGGCGGCCGGCTGAACACCTAGGTCGCGAGCACCGCAACCGATGGCAATCGGATATATGTGTTTATTTTTTCTTCAGGCTCAATATATGCTTTATTTAGACTCAAATTAAGCAGTTCTCTTACCTCCCACGATGAACAGCCCCCGTGGTGCTTGCGTGGTGGGGGTACGGAGAGGGCATGGGATTGCCTCTTCGCTGCCCGAGAGGCGATCCCGGAAGTTCGGCGGGCTCTGACAGCGGAGCCGGGAGTGCGCGCGGAGCCTCGGAGCTACAGAGCCTCGGAGCTACGGAGCCTCGCCGGCCCGCCCGGGTTTTGCCGCTCTCGCCTGGTGCATTGTTGGGATTGAGAAAACGCTGTCGGAGGATCGGAGGACTTCCCGATGGGCATTTGTTTCATTTCTTGGATCTTTGGAGCCCGGGTGAGCAGGGGAGCAGGGGGGGAGTGGGAGAGGACATTGTCTTGGCCCTGGCCCTGATCTATGCGGGGTCGTAGAGATAGAAGGAGTGTGGCTGCTGGCCCGGGACCTGGTCGGACATTCGGAAGTGCGCTCCCCTTTGCAGTGGGGCGGCATTTAACGGATAGAAGTACCAAAGATCAATTAAAGGGTGGATTCTGGACTAAGGCAGCAAACTTCTACCATCAGTTGCGAGTACTAGTATTTAGACACACTTTTAGGGCCCCCCCCATAAAATTCCTGAACACCTCGGAGGATCCCCAAACTATATTCAGGGTGTATGTACCCAAGATATTCTGAATAACTCGAAGGTATTTAAAAATACCCAATCAGCTGATTCCTATGCCCTCCAACTTGTTCCTAAAAATGAGTTACGGGGCATTGCCTGTATGAATTCAGCTAGGAAAAAGGGTTGTGGCAAGAAGAGGGGCCCCTCTTTATCTAAGTCATCGGTACTGTCCACACGGGACAAGAACTCTAGCTCGAACTCTAACTCCAACTCTAACCCCAATAGTCTTGCTAATTTTGACCAGAGTGATCCCTTCTACGTTAATGGCATCCCTAGTACCCTAGAAAAAGGCGTTCGAGGATCGATCCTAGCGGTAGGGGGTGAAGCTCTTATAGTGTCTGACGAGATTCCTGACCTGTCTCAAGAACAAGAACAAGAGGAAGATTGGGGTACATCACAGCTAAAGTGCCCGGTCAAACATATCAATAAAAGTCAGAGGGCTCAGAAAACGGAAAGAGTCACAACAGCGGTGTTCTCTACGAGGGCTGCAAAAACGGCAAGAAAAAAGCAATTAAAGAAGGGCCCAAATATTAAAATTACCCCCTCATTGCGCTCCTTCTTTAAAATACAAGAAAAGCCAACATCAGGGATTGTCTCAGCTACCGAAATGTCTTCACCCATACCTTCAACTTTGTTGACCTCAATGGAGTCTCCTAACAAATACCAAGTACTTATGTCAAAAGAGTTGGGAGAAGACAACGAGCATCCCATGGGAGAGGAGATAGAAGGGCTCTCTCAGACTGTGGGTCATACACTACCCCAATATCCGAAACCCCCTGTTCAGTTCTAAGTAGTGGTCAAGCTACGGATAGTGCCTTGGGGGGTGATATTGGAGGCCTTGTGGCCTTATTACTAAACGAGATGAAATCGGGTTTTGCCAAATCTGAAAAAACCAGCAGAAAATTTAGGCCACTTGTGAAACTCTGGAGATGAAAATTAATGCACTGGTAGAAAGGGTAGTGATAGTGGAAACGGTCCTGGAACAAATTAAGGATGAAGTGAGGCTCCGCCAGAGTAATAATGAAAAAGTTTCGGCTGCAGAGAGAGAGCTCCGAGATAAAATTGAGATCCTAGAAAATAACTCCAGGAGAAACAACCTGCGCTTATTAAATATCCCGGAAGCCCAAGAAGGACAAAATATAAGGTCCTTTGTAGTAAACCTCCAAAAAGAATTTGTTCCTGATATGGACGAAAAAGAGTTGGATGGTGATATACAAAGGGCCCATAGAGATCCATTCAGACTCTAGGGATAGGAAAAATCCGCGAAGAATCTTAGTCACCTTTAAATCCTATTCAATAAAAGAAAGCATCCTGAACAAGGCCTTAAATTCCGGCATCCTGTCAAAGGATGGGTATAACTCCAAAATTCGCTCTGACATCTCCAAGGCTACAGCTGATAGGCAATGGCCCTTGGGGAAATACATGCAAGACATCAGGGCAGAAGGAGCCACTGTGCAGATGAAATTTCCAGCACTCCTTCACATAATGTGGTGCAATAAAACCTATAATATAAGAGATCCACAAGAAGTAGAACTGTTTTTGGAATGCATGAAATCTAATAGAGATAAATAGTTTAATGAGCCTAATTGCTTTTAACTAAAATGCCTCGGTTGCGGTTCTCAAACTGGGCAACTAGGATTGCTCATGATACTGGGGAGGGTTCTCCAGGGTGGGCACATTTCCAAGTTTGAAATCTTTTTTTATTCACTTGGTTTGTTTTTTTGGGTGGGGAGCATAGGGGGAAAAATCTTTAAAAAATTATATATTTGTCCGATATGCAAAGGGTATAGCAATCGGGGTCGAAGCCCAATCCAGGGAAAAATGTATTCTAATGTGTGACTTGAAATTAATAACATGGAACGTGAATGGGTTAAGAACGAGGGGGCGGAGGCAAACATTTTTTGAGTATCTCAAACCTTTAAGCTTGGATATAATTATATTACAAGAAACTCACCTCCTTAGGGAAGAATGGCTCGAAGCTATAAAGTTTGAGAGTTGGATTGGAGAATCAGTTTGTACAACTCAATCATGTAATACTAAGGGTGTTTCTATTATTATTAAAAAATCTCCACACTGCACATTGGTTGCACAAACTGTACATCCAGGAGGAAGATGGGCCATAGCCAATATAAAATACAGAGACTGTGCATTGTCTATAGTAGGTTACTATGGTTCAAACATAGACGATGCCGCACCCCTGCTATCTTTGTACGTGCAGTTGATATCGCAACACACACCAATTATTTTGGGAGGTAATTTCAACATCTTGTTAGACCCTAAAAAAGATAGACACCCCCCTAGTAAAACTCTCAACCTACCTAGAACGCGACAATGTTTGAATTGCTTATAGAGGATTTGGATCTAGTTGATATTTGGAAATCTAGGGGTGACCGACTTAATAAGTTCACCTATAGGAACTACAAATATGGTCATGCCTCTAGAATAGATTTTTTTAGCAATAAAGTCAGTAAAGTTCAGCATAACCCTGCACATCTTTCAGATCACTCCTCGGTCCAATTAAATATAATGTATGAGTCAGTTCAGAGTGAAAAAAGGTGGATGCTAGATCGGACACTTTTATTAGATCAACAAGTTATTGATATCTTAAGATTAACAACTGAAAATTACTTTAAGGAAAATAGTGGGGGCGAAGTCTCAGACATGATAGTGTGGGAGGCGTTTAAAGCAGTTATCGGAGGAACGCTAGTTGGCATAGCATCGGGCAAAAACAAAATGAAGCGATCCAAGATACGGAGACTAGAAACTGACCTATTAGAAATACAAGCAAAGCTAGAATGTACAACCTTAGAAGAAGACCAAAATATCCTAAAAAGTGAGAGTCTGAATAAGAAGCAGAAACTGTCACTTTTCCTGGACGAAAAGATAAGGAAAAGGTGGCAAGCTAGCTCTTTGTCAAATTATGAATGGGGAGAGAATTGTGGTAAACTCTTAGCCTGGAAGCTCAAGACTGAAACCAACTGAAATAAAATAGCCGCTATCCACAAGGGAAATAGTACTCAGTTAGTTGAGGATAAAGCAGGCATAGAAGAAGCATTTGAGGTTTTTTTTCCAGACACTATATGAGGAGGACCTAGCTCCCCTGCCCACAATAGTTGATGGCTATTTGAATAGGTCACAAACCCCAAAATTAGATAGGGATTCCTGTAGTGCCCTAAATGCTGAGATCACGCAGAAGGAGGTTCTAGATATAATAAATAATCTTAAAAAGAGTAAAGCAGCAGGTCCTGATGCCATACCTAATGAACTTTACATTGTCCTGAAAGACCTCCTAGGCCCTATACTGACCAATCTGTTTAACACTATCTTCCTCGAGGAGGCATCAATTCCTAAATCCTGGAACGAAGCAATGATTAGCCTAATTTTAAAACCTGGCAAAGATCCCACCTATTGCGAATCATATAGGCCAATCTTGCTTCTTAATACAGACTATAAAATCTTTACCCAGGTATTGGCAAAAAGACTTGGTTCTCTTTCTGATAAATTAATACATGAGGACCAGAAGGGCTTCATCAGAGGGAGACAGTTGCACGATCTTACTCACCAACTGATAAGAGCCATTGATGTTGCTGCCCATGAGAAGGTACCCTTAGCAATATTTACATTTGATGCGGCCAAGGCTTTTGACCGAGTTAACTGGTCTTACTTACATCAAGTCATTATATATAACAACTTAGGTCAACACTTCTCCAGGGCGATAGCAAACATCTATTCAGCCCCGACGGGGAAAATACTGATCAATGGTTCCACAACAAATAGCTTCCAAATTAAGAGGAGTACGAGGCAGGGGTGTCCTCTTTACCCACTACTCTTTAATTTATACATAGAGCCGTTGGCTAACATAATTAGGATCTGAAATGATCTTATTCCTTTTAGCTTTAACAACTGGGAGATAAAAGTGGCGCTATTTGCTGATGATTTAATGGTCTATTCGGGTAATTTAATTGAGACATCTAATAGCATGAATATATTGCTAGCAGATTTTGGTGAAATCTCTGGATACCAAATAAATCAGCCATAAACAGAGGTAATGCAGTGGAATATATACCCGCTTCCCAATTCGAATCTAAAAAGGAAATAAGATACCTTGGGATCCAAATATCAAGAAACATTGATGAAATCGCTCAGGTGAATCTGCAGTTAAAAACTAAAGAAATGAGGAAATTATTGAAATCGTGGCGCTGCTTATCTTTATCCTTCATAGGGAGGGTAAATGTAATAAAAATGACTATTTTACCCAAGTTTACTTTTGTTTTCAACGCTATCCCCTTGGAGTTCAATTCATCTCAAATAAAAAAGATCCAAAGTGAACTAAACTCTTTCATTTGGTCATCAAAAATGCCCAGGATAGCTTGGAAAAACTTGAGCCAGAAAAAACATCGAGGAGGGATAGCTAGTCCGGACCTCCTGATGTACTATAAAGCCTTTCATTTCAAGAATATAAGGCATCTTTTTCGAGAATATGTCACGTACCCCACTTATTGGAAAGCAATAACAAATCACAGTAACTGCCTTTATAAGTTTGGTCATCCAAAATTCTTCAAAAAAGTTAAACTAAAGGTCTTAAGATCCGCATTTAAACTTTGGTCAGACATAAGGAAAATTTGGCGGTACTCATACTATAGCTCGCAAGCCCCGATATGGAACTCCCCAGGTACTCCCGAATGTTTGCAGGACTCCCTAGCTCTCCCTCTGAAAAGGTCCGGCATAACAAATTGGGGAGATCTCCTGGAAAACGGTAACGTAAAACCATGGGAAGAGCTGGTAGTATTAACTACAAACAAAATCTCGAGGTTTAAGTTTTATCAGTTGGTTAACTGGGTTAAAACTCAAACTATTTGGCCAGATGATTTCACGAACTTAGAGGGTGAGCTACATAAAGCTCCTGGGAAGAAAGAAGTATCGAAATGGTACTGGGGCCTAGTGGAGAAGAAGAAAGCAGACTACGATATTCCAGACCGCAAATGGAAGAAGATCTTTCCGGCTGAAGACTTGCAACAAGCTTGGGAAGTATCCTACACTTATTTATGGTACATTACAATTTCTGCACCTCTGAGGAAAAATCATTTATTTACCTTGCATAGATCATACTGGACCCCCGAAAAGCTCTCTAAAATGAATACCCAGGTGACGAAAAAATGCCCAAAATGTGGTGAGGAAGAAGTAAACGATATTCACATGTTCTACTCTTGACCTGTTTTGGAATTAAATTGGTAAGATCATTGGCAAAAGTTTAAACTCGACTATTAAGGTATGAGCTTTTACTATTATCTTTGGCATTATGGGTAGTCATGATCTTAATATTAACTTGACTAAAAAACAGAAATATCTTTTGTTTACATTTATGCTTTTAGCCAGACGCGAGATTTGTATAAAGTGGATACTTCCCTCTCCCCCACTGATCCATGAATGGGTTTGATCAGTAGAAAAATTTAGGAATCTGGTTAGAGTTAGGGGGGAATGTAAACGAACAGAGTATTGGGAACTATGGGATAATTTCAGGCGGTAGGGCAGGGAGGGATGTCCAATGATTTAAACACCGCGATCAAAAATCGATCAAAAATCGCTGGATCCATGGATGCAGTAACCAGCACCAAATTGGCTCATGGAATCGGTGGATTTAAGGCAAGGCCTCTATCTCTGCTCCAAGGGCGCCTAAGTTAAGAGGAGACCCGATTGCAAAATTGATAAGATCGCATAAATGAGGATAAAAAATAAATAATAAATAAATAAATAAATACATAAATAATAATTGATTTTGCCCATTATAGGAAGAAAGTCTGTAGTACAACAGGCCCTTAATACCAAAGTTAATAAAGGCCCTCACAAAGTAGTGCTGGCCTTGAACAGATCCACTGGAATAGCATCTTTTACCCGGTGCTTTTCCACCTTTGCTTGCAGCTACTGTTGTGTTAACTTCCTCCAAACTGAAAGGAGCGATTGAGGAGGTTTGGATTGGGGCTTCTGTTTCATTGTGTATATGCACCTGGTCTTCTTCAGAAATAGGAAGGGAGTAAATACCAGAGAAATGTTTTATCCAGTCATCTTCCGGTATTGAAATCAACACAAGATGGGTTATACCACCTATTCTGTCCCTGCCATATGCCCTAAGGGAGGGAAAGGCCGTCCTTCGGGTGGGCTGACAATTTGGGTGAATATTTCCTTACGTTACTCTATCAAATCTATTACCACTAAGTCTCCTGATCTCCAAAGGCTAATAGTTAGAGGCCCTTGCGGAGGGAAAGTACTTGAAATTCTTAATATCTATATTAGAGGAGCACGGGGGGGTTCTTCTATGTTATCCTCAACTGGCATTGATGAGGAACTCAGAAATATCAAATCTGATGCCTATATCTTGCTAGCGGGGGATTTTAATTGCACGTATGAACCCCTTGCTGCAGATGATGTGCTGGGCAATAGAGAAGACGACACTAGGAGAGGCATTCCAATATTGCAACTTCCACCTATTAGGAGATGGAATCAAGGTGCTATTGATCTTAATGCACTTTGTATGGAGTATAACCTTAGAGCCACCAATGGCAGATCCAACTCAGACCTAATGGGGGCCCACACGTTCAACAGAGTAGGGCATTCCTCACGGATTGACTACATTCTGCTGAACTACTGTGTGTGGCCCTATTTGTTGGATATGGTGGTCTTGCCGTCTACTGACAGTGACCATAATCCATTGTCACTATCCCTGTGCCCCTTCTGGTTGGGCCACTCCCCTCCTCGAATCCCGCATATGTGGAGAGCTACCCATGAAGTATGCCCCTCAAATTGTGGTAGGCGCCTAAAATGGAATAATTTTGCTGCCAGGGAGTGCAAGATTCAGGAGGTAAAGTTACTAATGTCCAATATTCCCCATCGCCTAGATTCTCCCCCTGCTAGTGCACAGGAGATCTCATTATTGTTCGACCAAATCACGCATGCACCAGGCGATTTATTCTTAGTCCCCAATGTGGGAAAGAGACGTAATTCAAGAGGCGCCACAAAGGGCAACGTCGGGTGGTTTACTCCTGTTTGCCGAGAGGCCAAAAGGGAAATAATCAAGGCGGTTAAATCTAAGGACAGAGCCTTGATTAGTGCTGCGAGGGGTAACCAGAGGAGAATTATAAAGGAGGCTAAAATTGCATGGGAGGACCAGTTTTGGCACGATCTAAAAGCCGCTAGCATAAGGAAGGACTCCAAGGGTTTCTGGGACTTACTAAGAGCAAGGGACAAGCCTGTGGACTCCTTAATTACATGCAATATAACAGAGGATGCATGGTTTGACCACTTTTCCCTGCTTTACTCTGTGGCCCTGAGTGCGGGGACATGTCAGACAGAATGCTTTTCTGTAGAACCCTGTGAACTTACTGAGGAGCATATGTTCACAGTTAAGGAAGTGGTGGGGGCAATTACATGTCTTGTCCCCAATAAAGCGGCAGGCCCGGATGGTTTGCCAGGGGACTTATTACGTATCAACCCAGTAGAGTGGGGGAAACTTATTGCTGCCCTACTGAATGCTAGTTTCAGTGGGGCAACTTTTCCAGGCTCATGGAAGGGTGCCGAAGTTGTTCCCATTTTTAAAAAAGGGAGTCGGGTCGACCCCGCTAATTATCGCCCCATAAGTCTTTTAGACTCCTCACAGAAAGTGGCAGGCAAAGTGATCTTAGGTAGGATACTACAATGGATGGAGGAAAAAAGCATTCTCTCTGATTTCCAGGCTGGTTTTAGATCAGGTATGGGGACGATAGAGCAATCTTTTCGGCTTTTGATGCTCTATTGGAAAGTGGTTGTACTGGGCAAAGGCAGTCTGTATCTCGCTTTTATAGATTTGCGGACTGCCTTTGACCTGGTCCCGCGTAACCAACTTTGGGGTGTGCTGAATGATTTGGGCATTCCCCCGTACCTTCTAAGCCTATTGATAAAGTTGCATGCCGGCAACTTTGCCCAGATCAGGTGGGGTAATCAGGGCCAAAAAACAAATCGAATACCTGTAAATAGAGGAGTACGCCAGGGGTGTGTTCTAGCCCCCACTCTGTTTTCCTTGTATGTAAATGGAGTGGTGGAATTTTTATCGGAAGTTCCATCAGATGCACCATCCCTGGCCGGCAGAAAAATACCTACTCTTCTATTTGCAGATGATACCCTCCTGATCTTCAAGACCCCTGTAGGCCTGCAGAGCCTGTTATCTAGGTTCAATTCCTTTAACGATGCAAGGGGGCTAGTTATCAATACTGGGAAAACTAAGGGCCCGATTCACAGAACTAACTTAAGACAAAATCCTAAACTTACTACCATTTTCGTATTCACAGAAGGCACTTACTCATTTTGGAATTCACAGAAGACACTTACTCACTTCGGTATTCACAGAAGTTAGGAGTCCTAACTTTAGGACTCCTAAATGCCTTCTGTGAATACTGAAAGTCTTAAAATTAGGATTTCTCTCAGTTTAGGAGTCCTAAAGTTAGGACTCCTAACTTTACTACTCCTAAACTGAGAAAAATCCTAATTTTATGGCTTTCGGGAGTCACAGAAGGCATTTAGGAGTCCTAAAGTTAGGAGTCCTAACTTTAGGACTACTAAATTGTGAAAAATCCCTATTTTAAGACTTTCGGTATTCACAGAAGGCATTTAGGAGTCCTAAAGTTAGGAATCCTAACTATACTACTACTAAACTGAGAAAAATACTAATTTTAAGGCTTTCGGGAGTCACAGAAGGCATTTAGGAGTCCTAAACTTAGGAGTCCTAACTTTAGGACTACTAAATTGAGAAAAATCCTTATTTTAAGACTTTCGGTATTCACAGAAGGCATTTAGGAGTCCTAAAGTTAGGACTCCTAACTTCTGTGAATACCGAAATGAGTAAGTGCCTTCTGTGAATACCAAAATGAGTAAGTGCCTTCTGTGAATACCAAAATGTTAGTAAGTTTAGGATTTTGTCTTAAGTTAGTTCTGTGAATCGGGCCCTAAGTATTTAGTTCTCAATCCCCCGAAAAAGACAGTCAAACCACCAATTTTAGATGCTGTTCCTCTAGAGAGGGTTACTGAGTTTGACTATCTTGGCATCCGCCTCTGTGACTCGATGAGTTGGGAATGTCATTTACAAAAGATGTTGTTGACTCATAAAAGGGTCTTGGGTGTCCTTCTCAAGGAACAACGTGCCTCAACCCTAAAACCTATTGTAACAATTCTTGACATCTACAGGGCAAGGGGCGTTAATGCAGTTTTATATGGGGCAGAACTTTGGGGGACATATAAGGCGGACCAGCTAACTCGCTCGGAAAATAAGTTTCTGAAAGATTTAATGGGACTTCCTTATAGTACCCCAACCCTCCCACTGCTTTTGGATATGGGGTTAAGTTCAATTGGTGATCAGGCTCGACTCCGCCCTCTCCTTCTATGGGAAAGAATCTGGAGAGTCCCAGAGTTGTCTTGCTTTGCGGAAGGCCTAACTGATGTGTTGGAGTCACCGGGCTGGTCTAAGATACAATGGTTGAGGGAAGTCAAGCGTCTTCTCTTCAACATGGGCCTTGGTAATGCCTGGGTTAATAGAACTGCCCCCCCTAAACCTGTGCTAAAGAAATTATATTGGAATTGGGTAGCCGATAGCAGATCTGGTAACTCCAATTTGTGCAGGACCTCCCTGGACTTCCTACTAGTAAAAGATATGCCCCTTTGCGAACCCTACTTGGACATCATTATAAAGCGCAGTGATAGAGCATTGTACTTTCAATTCAGGATAGGCCTACTTCCTGCAGGGGAACTTACCTCTAGGTGGAAGGCCTCGGCTCAAACCATCCCTATGTGCCCATTTTGTGAGCATAAGATAGAGTCAATCCCACACTTGTTTTTTGAATGTCCGGCCTATGCTCTCCCCCGCAGTAGGTGGTTAAAACCACTATGCAGAGAACTTGGGACAAGGCATTTTAAGGAGGCCTTACGTGTTCTAAAAAATGATCCCCGCCCACTATTTGCTTGTGGTATAGCTAAGTTCCTGGGTTGGGCCTGGCGCATTAGATCATCTAGGCGTTCCTATCTTGTTTAATTTGTTCTTAAATGATTTTATCTAATTTATTGGGGTCATTTGTAATATGAATTGCTTGTCAATGTACTGGCTCCTTTTATTCTCTTATTGTTCTGTACTAACTGTACTGCTTTTAAAGATATTGTTTATATCGAAATAAAGCCTATGATGATGATGCTTGCCTTCTGGCAACGTCAAAGGTATTGAAATCTCAATTCCAGGGCTATTATCTATTCTCAGTGTTTCACAATTAACTACCCTCCAGAACTCATTATTATCTTTAATGATACTTGCTTCGTGGAGAGCTTCCCATGCTTTCTCGGTTAGCCATATTTTCCTTTGTTTAACTGCTTGTCTATAATCTGATCTGCAAGCCTGGACCTCAGATCTACTACTTGGAGTTTTATGTAGTGCTTCCTTTAACCTCTTATGTGCCTTAGTACACGATGAGTTGAACCATCCTTTTCTCTCTTGTCTATTATTTCCTCTTGGTACAAAAAGGTATTCTTTACCACCTGCGTGAATTCAAGGAAAGCATTAATTATGCTTTTAGTTTTCGAGGATTCATCTAGACAGGTCTTAAAGGCATGTCCTTTGCTGTTAATTAATTGTTTAAAAAACCCTTTAGGGATAACCTGTGACCACTGCAAGGAATAGCTGTTGAGAGATGCTAACTCAAGCTCTCTTGTCTGGTAGGTGATTTCTCTACCAACTGGTTGGAAAGTAAAGTTCTAGACCTGGCATTTCTTTGCATGATTACCTCTGACTTTTTGCCTCTACCCCCTCTATTTTGGATGCTGTGATGGATTTTGTTTAACTGGCTTAATTGCTTTGGGCACTTTGCCACTGCTGATCAGTGTCAAAGTGCAAGTGCTCCCTGTGTAAAATGTAATGGTAATTGGTTGTCCATAATTGGTATGTTTGCCTTACTAGTAAAGTCCCTAGTAAAGTGCACTATGTGTGCCAGGGCTAGTAATGCAAATGCTACTAGTGGGCCTGCAGCACCAATTGTGCCACCCACACAAGTAGCCCTGAAGAGAGAACTCAGGCCTGCCACTGCAGTGCCTGCGCGCAGTTCGTTAAACTGCCTTGTTGACCTGACAAGTGCACCAACTTGCCAGGCCTCACCTTTCCTTTTTATGCATATCAGACACCCGTATGGTAGGCCCAAGGTACCCCCTGGTAAGGGTGCAGTGTATGTGAAAGGTAGGACATGTACTGAGGTGTGTACCATGTCCTAACAGTGAAATACTTTATTTCGTTTTTTACTGTTGAAAGGCCATCTTGTCCATAGGACAGAATGGAGAAGGCTGTGTAATATGTTTCCAACCTATCTTCCCAAAGGCTTGAGATGGAGAAGTGAAGTTTAGTATGCCTGAACTCACAATTCAATAGCACATCTTTTTGTGAACGTGGTTGTTGCATTGTGTGTTTAGAAACCACTCTTTTAGAAGTGGCTGGGTTTTTGTGCTCGGACATTTCTCTGTGTCTCTGCCTGGTTGTGGATTGACTGTCTGGATCTGAAAGTGATAGGATCTGGGGAATGTCTTGACCCAGGGGAGGAGGTGAGACAGCAACAGGCTGAACTGCATCTGGAGTGTAGGGGGGAGGAGTAGCCCCCGGAGGTGAAGAGGCCTGGGCTGCAGCCGTAAAACAACGGCTCCACCCCCTGCTGAATGATTAAGGATGCAGACCCCGCTATCAAAGGTAGAAGGTGTCACTGGCAGGGAGACACCCAGAACTGGTTTGAACAGGGGTCAGTGCACCCCTGAACATAAAGACTTCAAAGACATTTAGGGGTATAACTATGAGAGCTGAAACCCCTGGACTTTGGAATGGAACATTTCAAGACTGTAAAGGATTGAAACTACTTGGTGGTCAAGAGGAACCTCTTCCAAGGGAGAAACAGCTGAATAGACTGAAGGAAAGGACTGACCCTTGCTGTGTGTTCTGGGGCTGGCCTGCAGTTTCCTGCTTTAACCAAGGAGAGGTTAAAAGGACCAGCTGTGTGCTGTTTCCCCTGCTTGAAATTACTTTGCTGTGCTGTGTCCTGAAGTAACGTAACCCCAAGGGCCTGAGGAGAGCTGGCTTCCTGTTGTGGAAAGTCAGGAACACAAAAGTTTCCAGAAGTATTTCAGCGGCGCTGTGTGCTTGTGCTTTGTGCAGCCTGAGACCTTCGTAAGAAGCGCCCTGTGATCGTGGGCACCTAGAGTCCAAGCGAGTCTCAGCGACGGTATGTGCATGTGCTTTTTGCAGCCTGAGCCCTTCGGGAGGAATGTCCTCTGATCGTGTGCACACCAGAAGTTCAAGTGTGTCTCAGTGACGCTGTGTGCATGTGCTTTGTGCAGCCTGATACCCTCGTAAGAATTGCCCTGTGATCGTGGGCGCCAGAAGTTCAAGTGTGTCTCAGCGACGCTGTGTGCGTGTGCTTTTTGCAGCCTGAGACCCTCATAAGAATTGCCCTGTGATCGTGGGTGCCAGAAGTTCAAATGTGTCTCAACGACGCTGTGTGCATGTGCTTTTTGCAGCCTGAGACCCTCGTAACAATTGCCCTGTGACTGTGGGTGCCAGGAGTCCAAGTGAGTCTCAGCGACGCTGTGTGCGTGTGCTTCGTGCAGCCTGAGACCTTCGTGAGGATTGCTCTGTGATTGTGTGCACCCGGAACTCAAGTGAGTCTCAGCGACGCTGTGTGCGTGTGCTTCGTGCAGCCTGAGACCTTCGTGAGGTTTGCCCTGTGACCGTGCACACCCAAAGCTCAAGCGATTCTCAGTGATGCTGTGTGCGGGTGCCCTGTTGCAGCCTGAGATCTTTGCTATCGCCATCGGCTCAGAATCAACCTAGTCGCATCGGAGGCCCAAGCCGCGAGAGTAGTGGAGCGAGGTTGCGCCCCCCAGGTAATGTGTGTCGCCTCCTGGGGCGGGGTGCGAGCTCAGAGAGAGACGCTCTCGGCCTCTTCCCTTCTTGCAGCTCGAGGCTCTGTTCCAGCTCGTATCGCGGCCCGTACTTGCCAAGGAGTGGCAGTACCGGGGAGGGAGTGTGGAGCTGCACTGTGGTTTACACCATACCCGTATTGGGGGCATATGTTGGCGGAGGCTGAGAGCGTGTCAGTACGAATGGCAGCGAGACCGTCTGAAGCTCCGTGATCGGTGCCGAAGTGCCTTGCGCATTGTATTGTTTCTGCATTACGAACTGCCTGATTGTTGCCTTGCGCATTGCATTGTGTTTCTGCATAACGAACTACCTGATTTTTGCATTATGCATTACATTAGTTTGCATAACGAACTGCCTGATTGTTGCATTACGCATTGCATTAGTTTGCATAACGAACTGCCCGATTGTTGCATTACGCATTGCATTAGTCTGTATAACGAACTGCCTGATTGTTGCATTACACATTGCATTATTTTGGCATTACAAACTGCTTGATTGTTGCATAATGAACTGCATTATTTTTACATTGCAAAGTGCCTGATTCTTGCATTACGAACTGCATAGCATTGCATTAGGACTACATTGGATCATTTAGAATTGCTCATTAATACTGCCAGAACCTACAAGGGCTGGCTGGCCTAAGAACCGGCCAGGAGGAATATTACAGATATGCATATGTTGGATTTATATTGTGTGGTCTCATTGTATATCTTTTTATATATACTTGTTTTTCTATGAAACTCATGTGGAGTCCTTTTGTGGTGTCATCATTGGGTCACTGAGAGCGCGGTTTCAAATACTTTACACATTTGCCTTGAAGATAAGCCTGGCTGCTCGTGCCAAGCTACCGAGGGGGTGAGCAGGGGCCATCTGAGAATGTGTCCTTCCTTTCCCTGACGTCGAAGCGAGGGTCCCTACTTGGCATAAGGTACCTACCTCAGCTAACTAGGGAATCCCGGTTCTAACATAAAGCAAATGAAATGTGTACAGATTGGGACAAATGGGCGCTTAATGAAATGGAATGGGTATGAAAATTAAGGACATGCGCAGCACATTTGTTGGATGTTAGGATATAATCAATAGTGCTGTTGTCATTTCTCCCTTTAAAAGTGGCCTGGGGAGATGCAATTTCATTGGAGAATGCCAGATCAAATTTAAATATTAATTTGTTTATCTTATCTCCATACCGATTGGGAGCAAAATGTGTTTGGCCAGTGTCATCTATATTGGTCAATCCACATAGTTTTAAAGAAGGCTTGTTGCACAGTCGAGTTGAGACCCAGCCATATGCAAATCAGTCTTGACCCTGTTCCTATTGGGAGAAGTCCAGCCCGAACTGTCAAACCAGGTCTTCCCTGGACTGGAAAAAAGCATCCTGTGGCCGGTTTCAGGGTAACACCAAAAGACGAACAAAAAAACCCAATGGATTTAGGCCCCCCCAGATCTCTGCACTGGGGTGAATGTTTGACATTGTTCAACATTCTGTCAATCAGTTGTTCTTTTGCAGTGGGTTGTTGGGGAGGGGGGGGTCAAATATATAAAATATGTTGTATGCCCATTTATAAACAAAGGCTCCCTGAACCAAGTCTCTTGTAGGCAAATAAAGTTAGAGCCCTCAATGAACTTCAGCCATTCTGAGTTGTTATTTTGTTCCAGAAACCTGCACATTCCAGAAAATATCTCCAATAAATTGGGGCAGAGCTTCTAGGAGGCTCTCAGGGTTATTACAATGCTCTGGGTGCCTACATCAGTGTATTTCGTTAGCTGTATAATATTTTCATGTTGCACATTACTCAACACTCTCTGTGCCCCAATAGATATCCCTTCTTTGCTATTTTGTACAGGAGTTACAATCTTTAGTTCTCCTCCTAAGCCCCTAGAATGCCCCTTGGTGAGTCAATCTAGCCTGTCACGGTTTCATAGGTTCTGAAACCAATTAAATGTTGGTATATTGTAAGTATGATCAATCTGTCTTCTTTTATTGAATGATTTCTGTGGTGGATTATTTTTGGGTATCGTGCTAGATTGATAAAAGTAGCCTTAAGGGAGGGAGGACACCGTGCTCGTACAGACATTTGTCACCCTGGTCCCGCTCAAAACGGTCTCCACCAACTGTGAAGTTTTAAAAGACAAAACAACACAGTTGCCTGACAAGGATTTTTGCCCCCTCCCCATTTAACTCGCCTAACCATCTTTATGTCCTTAAATAAATGTGCGGTCAAACCTGATCTCACCCCAAGCCAGTTTAAGGATTTATTCCTAAGAGAGGTTGAGGTTTTCTTGCTCTGCAGGGGTAGAGTAAGAACATTTGTCAGGATAACTACATACGGTGTGGCAGCTGGGGGAGGTCTGAAAAATCTGATATTTGAACCAAAGGGAGTTCTGGTGGTTTATTGGCGAGTCAGCTATTCCCTTCTCAAAGTAAGCAGGGGCATTATCTCACATGTATTATAGTTGCACCCATGCTTTGACTGACCCTGGGTGCTACTTGTAATTGTATTGTAACTGTGTACTGAGTTAATTGGAATGTTACATGTTATCAATGAGTTCATCAAGTCCAGGCATGTAGAGCATTTAGGGCCATATGTAGGTAGAACGTGTTTTGCGATTCTCTAAATTGCAATTTTTAGGGAATCGCAATTAGAGAATTGCAAAACGGAATGTAGGTAGGATTAGCAAATAATTTTGCGAATCCTACATATTCCTTAATTGCAATTCGCAATTAAGGAATACCTCTCCTAAGGGCCTAGAGGCCCATAGGAATGAATGGGAAGACATTCTCAGTTAGAGAATCGCAAATTGAGAATGCAATTTCAAGTGTGCCAGGGTGCCAAAAGGACACCCTGTTGCACCCCTGAAATGAGCATGGGTGCACATGTGGCACACATACATGCCCTAAGGACATGTGTGTGCACCACATGCCACTTTGAAAAATGCAAAAATATGCAACCTGTGGTTGGTGGTAATTTGCGATTCCTTAAGGCCAAATTGCACTTTTTTGGTGCTTCTTACATTGCATTTAAGGAATCGCAAAATTTGCGATTCCTTAAATGCAATTGCAAAATAAGGAATCGCAAATTTAGCAAATCCTTATTTTGCACGCAGATTTGCCTTCCTACATACCACTTAGCAAAATTGCGATCGCAAACGCCGAAATTCGGCGAATTTCGGCGTTTGCGATCGCAATTTTTCTTTCTACACATGGCCCGTAGTACCTACTTGTTCTAGATAGGTATTTATTTACTCTAGTGTACCTTTCACAAGTAGTTCTAAAGATTTCACTGCCTTGCATAGTAAATCAAGTTTTTAGTTATTTAATTCGACATTTGTCACTGCTGGCCTGTTGTGGGGATGATTTTGAGGCTTTTTCCGTTTGTTCTGGGATTCCTTATTGTTTAGATCAACAGCGGTAAGGCGTTGTCAAATTTTATTAATATTTTTGGTTTGGTGGGAGGGAATCAGTTTGAGAAATATTGACAGTTTTAGTTATGTACTGAATGCACCCATTGTCCCCCTTGTTACTTGTTGAAGATCCAACTTTAATGCTTGTTTTGCGGATTTTGAGGTCATTAATGGGAGAGTGTATTGGTGTTAGAGGAGCCAGTCTCCGCAAACTGGCAGTGAGTCCTCTACAGAAGTGATTTGCTTCTCTATAGCCTCCATGTCTACTGAAATGTATTTTGAAAGTGATGTCTGGGTATTTTCTGTTGTCAGAGGCCTTCTGCTGTTTACTGCAAGATTTCTTTTGCCCATGTTGGATGATTATGTTGACAGGGCATAGAGGAAATAGAACAGAATAGCCAAAGTAAAATGAAAAATACACATGCTGAGAAAATGGAAGGATTGAAGCTCAACGTCCCCTGTTAAATCCACAGCACAACCCCTTATAATACCGTTAATAATTACTTGAGTCCAATGCCCCATTTAATCAGCGCATTCAGGGCGGTAATTTGTTTTTCCCTGGTCCTACTGCATCCAAAATTAATTGTGGATGTTGTGGTACTGCTGAAGTTCCTCTTTACACCGTTGACAGCTCTTTAACCTTGGGTCCAGCGAGTCTCCTACTAATCTCATCAATCTTTGGATACAATCTAGGCCCAACTGGTCACCATCATAAAACTTTTATGGTTATTGAAATAAGTCAAATATTATGACCTGTGGAATAAAAGTACCTGCTTTCATAAGTCACCGTGGATGTTGAGGGGGTGGCTCAGCCCGGCCTTAAATGGTCACGAATGGGTGCAGATGGGTCTGCCCTTGGCCCTGACTTCGCCTGGGCTCAGCCGGGCGTGGTTGCTCCCGTCCTGTGCTGAGGGACACTGCTGGCACTCTTCAGACATCTGGTAGGCTCATCCTCCTTCCCTCCAGTTGGCAGTAGTGATTGCTGGGGAAACAAGTCCCACCCTAGTCCAGAAGGCAAACCAACAATACAGGCTTCAATACAGCCCGCAGGAAAAATAGTATGTCCCATACAGTGGGAGACTGCTGGCCCTCTTCAAGCGTCTGGGAGGCTCCTCTTCTCTCCCTTCTGTTGGCAGTGGTGATTGCTGGGGGACCAAGTCCCACCCCAGCACGAAAGGCAAAACAACAACTCTGGCCTCAATACGGCCCTCAGGAAAAACAGCACTGCTGGCGTTCTTCAAGTGTCTAGGAGGCTCATCCTCCCTCCCCCTGGTTGGCAGTGGTGAATCCTGGGGGACCATATCCCACCCAAGCACGGAGGCCAAAACAACAACTCGGGCCTCAATAAAGCCAAGCAGGTAAAAGAGAGCATCCCACGCTGCTGGAGACTGCTGACACACTTCAAGTGTCTGGGAGGCTCCTCCTCCCTCCCTCTGGTTGGCAGTGGTGATTGCAGGGGGACCGAGTCTCACCGCAGCACGGAAGGCAAAATAACAACTCTGGTGTCAATACGGCCCGCAGGAAAAACAGAGCGTCCACTTTCTGGGACTCCTAGATTTTTTGGCGTTTTTCTTTATTTCATTTTTTCCCACCCCTGTGTGTTTTGGATCTTTTCCTGGTTGTATGTTCCCTAGTCTCAAGCTCTCAATTTTCACACAAAAAATGAATGGTGTACCCTGTGGGCTGGAAATATTTGGAGCTCTATCCTGTGTAGGAATGCTGTCAGTGGATGTAAGGGAACTACTGCTAAAGGACCTTGTTGCATAGTCTCATCCTGTCCCTACTTTCTATCACCTGAAACATTTACATTACTGTATTTAATGCAAACATATAGCTCCTCCCGTCCTTATAATCCATATCATCTCTCTTGATCTTTTTCATGTTCTTATCACACAAGTAAACGCGGGTAGGTAACTCGGCTCCGCCAGCGGAGTTTGCAGATTTTTGCCTACTCCGTACTCCGTTGCGAACGCAGAGTTTAGGCAAAACTCCCCTCCGTGGCGGAGCAGAGTTACCCAGCCATTCCCCCCTCCCAAATTAATTAAATATGAAAAAATATGAATATGAAAAAAGAAGGCACTTACCTGTGTGGCTGCTTCCTCCTCCGCCTGGCCGCTCTCCTTCCTGCTCCTCGCCATCCTTCTTGTATGAAAAAGCCCTACGTTGTACGTCTTGCACGTGCGGAGGCGCACTCACAAGACACCCAACGTAGTTTTTTTTAAAGAAGAAGGACGGAGAGGAGCAGGAAGGAGAGTGGCCAGGCAGAGGAGGAGGCAGCCACACAGGTAAGTGCCTTCTTTTTTCATTTTTAATTAATTTGAGAGGGGGAAGGGAGCGGAGCAGAGTTTTTTTCAAACTCCATTGAACTCTGAGTAGAGGCACTACGCCAGCTCCCCCCGCCCTTACACACAAGTAGACTTGGTGCTCTTCTATCATCCTATTTAAAATCTCATAGCTTTTTTCATTTGCCTCCTGGAGGTCAGTGGCCTCTATTTCCTTCTCCAACTTAATGATTTCTACTTAAAGCTTAATTACATTTTGATCTGCATGATTAATGGAATGTGTATCATGGTAAAAGGTGCATTCTGTAGATTACCCTGCCAGTCATTAGGTAAATCTTATTTCAGGTCCTCAAAGGTGGAAAAGATCAAGATCCTCAGATCTCTTAGGATCTTGCTGTCGTCCAAGTAATTTTGTATTGTCACCCCATCCCCCCATCTTGCCAACTCTTTTTTTTTTCAATCACTCTAATTGTTGGAATTTAACCTTAAGACCTTTCTTGGTCTGGCCACTAGGTCGATTTTTATTTAATGATGTTTTTGTGGAGAAGAGATTTTGTTTGTGCTAATTCCTCTATTCTGTCCTTAAATTTAGGCATAACCTATATAACAATCTTACATTTTAAGAGGGAAAGGGGAGTGCAGCTATGCCAGCTATTACAATTGAATGTACTGAGCAGCGAGCCTAAATGAACAGCACTTCCTTTGTGTCCCAGCAACAATAGATGCAAGAAATGAGGTGCACACTCTATGATCACCCACTGTTCCAGGGTGTGCCTTATAGCCAATTAAAGAAAACATATATAGTGGTGCAGCAACAAAAAGTAAGAGAACAAAAGTCCTCTCAAAGTATCAACTGTAATCCAAACGTTACAGCCAAAGACAAAGCAAAAGAGTCTCGTTTACAACTGTAAACTTCTCCAGGGCTGTAATTTAACAAATCAGGGCATACATAAATAGTGAAACAACACATAATTCCCAAAAGTAATATCCATATTATACCAACATATAAAGATTAACATAATTAAAAAAAAGAAGGAAACATTAAGAACATGCTAAAAAGGCCATATTTGTATCCATCACAGAATACAGCACAAGAATGTTGCTTATCTATCATAATGCCTCTGTTGTCACACAATGTATCCGAACCAGCACGTATCCTGTTGCATCATGTTGATTATAAGCCAAGCCTGATTGTATCTCAAAAAGAACAGAAGGGAAAAAGAAAATATGGACTATTCAGGAATCACGCTCAATCTTAAAGAATGCGCAGACATTTACAGAATGTATATCAATACATAAATACAGAAAGAAGAAGGAAAAAATCAGGTCCAAACAAAAATGGTATCACAAGTCATTATTAGGTACATTATTAAGATCCATATATTCATTCTGCCTAGTTACACAGTTTGCACAGTATACAGTTGTACTTACCATGAATATTGAGCATACCTCATTTGTCACGAAATGACTCTCATCAGTGTGTGAGTACCCATGTACAGGATTCTCATATGTAAGCAGAGTCCCAGTTCTTTTTCAAACACCCTATCCTTTATATTTCATGACAGCCGCCCTGTGAAGAGCACCTAATAAAACAATATATATCCTGCATAACTACACTGAAAGGTGTATAAAATAGAAGAAAAACAAGAAATATACAAGTAAGAAAGTAAAAAAGAATAGGAAGTCAACAATTTAATTTCTATGAATTTCATCTTATTATGATTCATAGCGCCACCTCATTGCAGCTTTTATCAAAACATTCCAAAGTCCAGATACTAAGGCAAAGACACACTACACTACCACACGCATTGCTTACACCTTGGTGTGACTTGCAACATTGAATCCCAACATTCTCGGCCTCACGGCAGAGCTCAAAACACTGATACACTGTTTCAGCACTCTAAAGCAGCAGCAACCTTCTTGTGTGTTAACATAAGCTAAAATCAATCTTACCACATCCTCCCAACTTTAGCATTTCATCAGGGCTTAAATTCCATATTCGACCCAATCATTATTATATCTAATTCATAAGACCAACAGTAATGTCGCGGTTCTATTGTTCATAATATGATGAAAATCATTGAAATTACGTTGTTGACATATTCATTTTTACTTTCTTTCATGTTTGTTTCTTGTCTTCTCCTTTTTTATACACATTTCAGTGTACTTATATAGGAAATATATTATTTTTTAGGTTCTCTCTACAAAGGCGGCCTTGCCTCAATTAATCAATCAATAAATCAGGGGTTTATAAAGCGCACTACTCACCCGTGAGGGACTCAAGGCGCTGGGGGGGGGGGGAGGTGCAGCTCCGGATCAGTCGAAAAGTCAGGTCTTGAGGTTGTTCCTGAAACTGTGCAGGGTCGGGGACGTCTGATGTTCACTGGGAGCTCGTTCCAGGTCTTGGCTGTGATGTAGGAGAAGGCTCTCCCGCCTGCTCTGTTTCTGCGGATGCGGGGGATCTCTGCCAGGGCGAGGTCGGTGGAGCGGAGGTTCCTCCTGAGTACGTGGAAGGAGACTCTCTCGGTGAGGTATTCGGGTCTGATGTTGTGGAGGGATTTGTAGGCGTGGGTGAGGAGTTTGAAAGTAACCCTCTTCTCGACGGGGAGCCAGTGGAGGTCTCATAGGTGTTGGGTCATATGTTCCTGATGTGGAGCTCTGGATGGTTTGGAGATTGTGTAGGAGAGTTCTGTTGATTCTGGCTTAGAGGGAGTTGCCGTAGTCCAGTCTGCTGGTTATGAGTGCGTGGGTGACGGTCTTTCTGCATTCGGGGGGGATCCATTTGAAGGTCTTGCGGAGGATGCGCAGGCAGTTGAAACTGGTGGAAGTGACGGCGTTGATCTGGCGGGTCATGGAGAGGGAGGAGTCGAGGATGATGCTGAGGTTTCGTGCGTGGTCTGTAAGGGTGGGTGGACTCCCAAGGGCGGGGGGGGCCACCAGGTGTTGTCCCAGGCAGAGGTGGAGGGTCCGAGGATGAGGACCTCGGTTTTCTCAGAGTTGAGCTTCAAGCAGCTGTCCTTCATCCAGGCTGAGACATCCTTCATTCCTTCCTGGAAGCAGAGCCTGGTGTTCGCGGGATATTTTGTGAGCGAGAGGATGAGCTGGGTGTCGTCAGAATAGAATACTATGCTGAGCCAATGCTGTCTGCCAATGGCGGCAAGGGGGGCCATGTAGATGTTGAAGAGCGTGGGACTGAGCGATGATCCTTGGGGTACTCCGCAGTTGTTTGGAGAGAAAGGTGGGAAGTCTGACCCTCTGGGTTCTGCCGTGTGGAAGATGTGCGGTGGGCAAGGGTCTGTCGGGGCCCCTGATTGGGTTTTCTTCATTGTCCTGATGATGTGTTTGATGGTAGTGGGGTTCCAGGTCATGATGGTTGGCTTGTCTGCAAAGGTGGGGGGGTCCTGCGTCTGTTCTTCTGAAGTTGTTGTAGAGGGCCTTGATCTTCAGATGGAAGTAGGAGCTGAGCTTATTGCAGAGTTCCTGGGTAGGTGTGATGTCTATGGCTTCGCTGGGGGGTTTGGTGAGATGCTGCATGACGTTGTACAGTTCTTTGGTGTTGGTGAGGACTTTGTTCCTGATGAAGGTCCGTTTGGTGTCTCTTATGCGATGGTGGTATTCCTTCCGGGTGCTCCTGTGTTTGTGCAGTGCTTCCGTGGTTTTCTGGTTTCGCCAGGTTTTCTCTAGGCGTCTGCAGGAGCGTCCGGCTGAAATATAAAGGATCGGGTGTTTGAAAAATAGCTGGGAACCTGCATACATATGAGATGGGTACTCACACACTGACGAGAATCATTTCATGGTATATGAGTTATGCTTAATATGAAAGGTATGGACATTTGTATACTGTGAAAACGGTGTAACAATGTGGTATGGATATATGAATCTTAATTATGTGACTCTATAATGAATTGTGACACCTTTTCGTTTGGACTTGATTTTTCCCTTATTCTGTCTGTATTTATGCATTAATGTACATTCTGTAAATGCCTGTGCATTCTTTAAGATTGCAGGGGATTCCTGAATAGTTCATATTTTCTTTTCCTCTTTGTGAGATATAATCATGCTTGGCTTATAATCAACATGATGCAATAGGATAAGTGGTGGTTTCAGTTACTTCTTGTGCAGAGGCATTATGACAAGCATCATGCTTGTGCTGTTTTCTGTGATGGATACAAGTATTGTCTTTTAACTTGTTTTTATTATTGCCTTTTTTTTTAATATGTAATATGATATGTTAATGTATTATGGGATTATGTGTTGTATCACTATTTATGTATGACCTATTTTGTTATATTAAAGCTGTGAAAAGGTTCCCAGTGGTAAATAAAATTCGTTGGCTTTGTCTTTGGCTGAAACCACCTGAAAATAAAATAATGAAAATATGGTACAGTTGATACTTTGATTGGGCTTTTGTTCTCGTACTTTTTTTTGGTGCACCACTATATATATTTTCTTGAATTGGCTTTATGGCACCCTCGAACAGCGGGTGTTCATAATGGTGTGCACATCATTTCTTGCATCTATTGTTGCTGTGGCAAAGAGGAGGTGCTGTTCATTTAGGCTCACTGCTCAGTACATGCAATTGTAAAGCTTACTTTTCATTTTCCATTCCTGGAACATTTTGTTCACTTTATACGAATAATGTAAAAGAAGCAATACCTGCCTAATGTTTCATATTTCCTTAATTACCTTAAATTTCAGGTTCTCACCCACCATATAATAGTGAAATGATGCAAATGATATAGTATGTATATATTAACACAAACAGATATTCAGAGTTAAATATTAAACACAAAATCTGACTGACGAGCAAGTAAGTGGGCTCTTTGCAGAACTCCTATTTACCCCTAATAACCAGCCGCGGACCATGTAGGTAACAGCGGTGGGGCAGTGGGGCCGCTGGAGGGGGGATTTTGAGGGACGATGCAGAGGGGAAATTAAATAAATAATACAATTTCCCTCTGCCTGCATCATCCCTCGAAATCCCCCCCCCCCCAACGCTGCCCACCGCCCGCCACTGCTACCTGCACGGACCGCGGCGGTTAATAACTATACAGATAATCTCCTTCCTTGCACTTAATCAAGATGGTCATTGTAGTTGCGTATCATTAAAAACTAATCACAGGTTGCAGGGCTTCACAATTATGTCAATTGAAGCATTTCCTTTTTACTTATGGGGTCCTAGAGCTACCTTAACTATTAGACCCAAAGCTGAACATCAAGTGCACTCCTTTGCCATTTGACTCTTAAACAACAAGGCAGTGTGGCAAAGACTTACTCAGGAGTGTTGTGGGTTAGAAACTCAGAACTCTGCAGAAACAATAATAAAACTCAATTACTCTACTACTGCAGTAACAAGGTTAATGCAACAGAATCCCAAATGTGTCCCCTAGTGATATACTGTACCACGGCATACCATGGTAAGTTAACGGTATACCGTGGTACTTAGCGGAAACAAGGCTGTGTATAATTGGCTAATGTCTGCCTTTACATTCTTGCCATTCCGTCCATCAATTTTTGCTGTAACACTTTTTGCCCTAAGTGGGATGGGTATGCCCAGACGTGGGTCCCTTGCTCACTGTCCCACTGGATTCAAACTAGCCTGGCTAAAGACAGATGACATACCCTGAAACCGGTCCCAAGATGCTTGTTTCCGGTCTAGGGAGGACCTGGCCTGGCAGTTCGGTCTGGACTGTTCCCATGGAGCACAGGGTCAAGACTGATTTGCATATGGCTGGGTCCAAACTGGGGTGGCGTAGTGGGCAAAAGAACAATGGATTTAACCCAGATCTTTTGACTGGAGGAGAATGTTTGCATTGTCAGCATTCCATCCATCATTTTTTTGCTGTAACACTTTACAAATGTAGAAGGCAACCATGATCCTTTTAGTAGACTTTTGGATTGTTGCGGTGTAGGGCCTTAAACATATGCAAGTAATAGGCTTTATTGTTGTAATTTTTTTAAAGTGGAAATAGGTATGGGAATATTTAAATAATTTTCTATATATTTATTGAACCAGGTGATGCAGTACCGCGTTAGTACCTCACCCATACCTTATTTGCAATTTTGTTTGTACATTTTTTTAAGTAACACTGTTAGAAACGAGGTCTCTAGTTGGCAGGGGTATGCAACCTAGCCCACGTAGGGACCACTGGTTCCGTCAGGGTGGGTCTCAAAGTACCCTAGACCCCCCTCTGGTAGCTTGGCGCAGAGCAGGTAGGCTTGGCTCAGGAGGCACCCTGCCATAACACAGTGAAACACCACAAACAGACACTACATCAGCTGTTTATAAAAATATAAGATCTTTATCTATATTTCAGGCAAGATCAATAATCAGGTAAATCCAGTTTTCAGGCACGATCAACTCACAGGAAGTTTATATATGCCAAGAGCTCTTAAGGTGCACTACTTTCTGACAGTGTTCTTTTGGGGGAGGAAATAACCCTTCAAGTGTTGGCAGTTTCTTTTAGGCAAACGATCTTGCACATATCAGTTCAGTCTCAGGTCTGTACTAAAGAAAGCAAGTTTGCGCCAGGACTGGATTCCTCCTAGTCCCCCAGATAGGGATCTATAGTGTGGGGCCCCCTTAAGCCTGCGATCCGCAGCCACCAGTTTAGTCCCAGGCAGGCCGACAACAAAAAAAACCATATGCAGGGGTTGTCTTTTGCGCATGGGACTTCCCACGCTGCGCTTTTAGGTCGGAGTTATCCTGTAGGGATTTAAATGGTAGTCCTGAGTTTCCACACGTTAGGGCGGCCGAAGCGCTACCTTCGTGATCGGCGCGAGCTTGGGGATGTAAGGGAGCCAGAGAAGTGTGCCAAGAAAAGCGTTACATACGCGAGGTGGCCTGGCGGGTTGGTGCCACTGCTATCTCGAACCCGCCACATCTGAGGCACAGTCTCTGTGGTCAGTCACGTGGGAATCTGGGGGAAGGTCCCGCTGCCAGGCTAGATCTGGCGTCCCACCTCTCCAAATTACAGCCCGTACCCTGCCGACGATAGTACCACCCGCAGCGGCTTAACGCAGGTTTCTAGGGGTTGCCTGGAGTCATGGGCGAGGCGGGCACCGGCGGGAAGTTCCTCCGTCCTCTGGACACACGATCCCTGATGCAGCTGCACGGAGGGAGGAGCGGGGCAGCCCTTCCGGTGCTCAGCGCAGTCACACTTGCCGGCTGAGGCTGATGTCCTGCTGGGCGGCTTCTTCCCTTGGCGGCAGGGCGGCCCGGTTACCAGGCAATGCCTGATCTCCTCACGGTATCCTGGTCAATTTCAGGCAGATTATACACTCGGGCCCGCGTTGGTGATACCGGCCCACAGCGCTCTTCAGCCACAGCGCTTCGTGGTGATTAAAGGGAACAGTTTGAAATCGAATCTTTCAATCGGGCCAGCGGCGGTGATCCGGGAGGCCAGTATCAAATCCAGTCGGCAGCAAAGGGCAGGCACCCGCGCGTTGCGCTGCGGTGTGCTTTTAGTAACGCGCTGCGCTCGGGCCAGCGGCGGGGATTTCAGGCTCTCAGCGCTTCTTCCTTATATCGCTTTGCGGTGCATTAGGAGTCCCGGGCGGTGGCGGTGATTACCGGGTCACAGCACTTCTAGCTCACAGCGCCTTCCAGTTCAGTTAGGGTCCCCAAGCAGTTCCACGACACTGCAGGGACACTCCTTGGTGTCTTTGCTGTCCTGGTGATCCCAGTGACCAGGGGATCAGTCCGTCTTCTTATGGAGACACTCTGGAGATATTCTATAGGTCCTCTCTTAGCAGGGCAAGATCAGCAGGCAGGGGGACAGCGCAGCAAGCTGGGGCAGCAGTTCCTTGCAGCAGTCAGTCTCAGCAAGCAAGGTGGCAATCCTCCTGGCGCAGCAGTCTTCACTCCAGCAGAGTTTCCTCGTGGTCCAGTAGTGTAACAAAGATGTGTGGCCAGGACCCTCCCATTTATACCCTGCAGTCTAGTTACTAGAAGGAGGCAGAATTCTCTGAAAGGGTCTAGGGGGTAGGGGTTTCTGGAAGAGTCTAGGCAGTTCTGGGATGTACCCTGCCTTCCCTGACCTGGCTGTCACAGTGACAAAAGGCAGGGCCATTAAGGCTACAGTGGGCAGCCAGTCACAGCCCATTCAAGTGGAGAAGGTGTGAATCACCACTCCCACCTCACAGCCCAGGCAGGCTATCAGTATACAGATGGGAGGCTCGAGTCTGCAGTGCCCAGACTAAGTGTAGGCAGAAAAATAGCTACTTTCTAAAAGGGAGAGTTCTAGGGTAGTCGTACCCAAACCCCATATATCATTGGAAAGGGATCCCCGCCCCGATTCGATTCTAACGAGACCAAACATGACAGACTTATTAGGTCCCAGTCAGCAATTATCCCAGAAAGGGGGTTCCCAATGTTAGCCAATGTTAGCCTATGGAGGGTTAAGCCTCACTGCAGTAGCAGGGGCTTGTGGCAGATATGCCAGTGTCACAATGTTTTAGGGGAGAGCACCTGCACCTCAGCACTGTTTAGCACTGGTGAGGCGCCCATACGCCGAAGTCCAACAGAAAGGTACGGTAAAAATGGGAGGCACAAAGGCGAAAAATGTAGGGGGAGACCACCCTAAGGCTGACAGGTCCAACAAACACTGTGCCCTCGGCCTGGTCGCCCCCACTCCTCCCGCCTGCTCCTTACCTGCTGGGCCTCCTGCTGCCGCCTGCCGCCTGAGCCACCACAGGGCCGCCGAGCGCCGCCCCAGCCGCCACAGGGCCGCTGAGCGCCGCCCCAGCCGCCACCGAGCCCCCAGGTTCCCGCCGCTTCCCACGAGACCCCGTCCCCCCGCCCGCCGATTGGATCCCGCGCTCCCCGCAGACCCTCCCTCCCGGCTCCCCTCTTATGACGCCCCCAGAGCGACCGCGCAGCGGACGCGCGCAGCGGGAGCACCGAATGAGCGCCGAAGGTGCGCCAAAGGTAAGCCCGTCTGCGCCCGTCCGCGCCTGGACCGCACCCAGTGCCAGAACCCCTGGCCCCCGCAGAGGCCACCCCACCCGCCGGACTTACGATGCCGCCACCCTCAACGCACTCAACACCGGCCGAACCCCCGGGTGCTACCGAGCCACTCCGAGACGCACCCACGGACCCTTCAGCTGCCGCACCTGCAAGTTCACCTGCATCCGGACCCGCCCCACACCAGCACCCGCCAAGCCGAACACCAGCAGCAACCACCTCAAGTGCATCCTGCTCAACACCCGCTCCGTCCACAGACACGCCGTTCAACTCTGGAACCTCCTCGACACCACAGCTCCCGACGTTGCCTTCCTCACGGAAACCTGGATGAACGACTCCTCAGCGCCCGACATCGCCATCGCCATCCCAGAGGGCTACAAGATCATCCGGAGAGACCGCGACAACCAGACTGGAGGAGGCATCGCCATCATCCACAGGGACACCATCCGTATCTCGACCAACGCCGACAACACCCTGACAACCGCCGAACACCTGCACTTCCAGATCCACACCGACCCCAAGACCACCCTCAGAGGCACCCTGATCTACCGACCCCCGGGACCACGCACTCAATTCAGCGAAGACATCGCCGACTTCATCAGCCCGCACGCCCTCCCCTCTGCCGACTACATCCTCCTCGGGGACATCAACTTCCACCTGGAGAACAACAACGACCGCAACACCACCACCCTGCTTGACAACCTCGCCACCCTCGGACTCAAGCAGCTGGTGACCACCCCCACCCACCTCGCCGGACACACACTCGACGCCGTCTTCTCGTCCAGCAAAGACATCTCCTTCAGCCACGCCACAGGACTCCACTGGACGGACCACAGCTGCATCCACTTCACCTTCAAAAGAACCACGGTCCACCACCACCAGCAACAGGCTGCACGAAGAAGCTGGAACAAGATCACAGCCGAACAACTCACCGCATCCCTGAGCCAGCACCCTCCCGCCAGCTCACCGAACCCCAGCCAAGCCGCCGACAACCTCACGAAATGGATCTCCACCTGCGCGGACGAGCTCGCCCCTCTGAGGACCCCACCCAGCAGACCCGGAAGCAAGAAGGCCCCTTGGTTCACCGACGAACTCAAGAGCTCCAAGAAGAACTGCCGAGCCCTCGAGAAAGCCTGGAGAAGAGACCCAACGCCGGACAACATGACTACCCTCAAGCTCGCCACCCGAATGCACCATCAACTGATCCATGCCACCAAGAAAACAGCATTCAAGGACCGGCTGGACAACAACGCACACAACAGCAAGGAACTCTTCAACATCGTCAGAGAGCTCTCCAACCCCAACGCCGGAACCAACGACATCTCCCCATCGCAAGACCTCTGCAACTCCCTCGCCTCCTACTTCCACAACAAGATCGCTGACATACACAACAGCTTCAGAACACAACCAACGCTCCCCACGACCAAACCAACGCCCCCCACCACCACCCTCAATGCCTGGACACCGATCAACCTCAAAGACACCATCAGCACGATGAACTCCATCCACTCCGGATCCCCAACCGACCCCTGCCCTCACCACATCTTCAACAAGGCCGACGCTGTCATCGCACCCCACCTGCGGGACATCATCAACACCTCCCTCGACACCGCCACCGCCACCTTCCCTGAGAGCTGGAAGCACGCCGAACTCAGCGCTCTACTAAAGAAACCAACGGCGGACCCCACCGAACTCAAGAACTACCGCCCCATCTCGCTCCTCCCGTTTCCAGCCAAAGTCATCGAGAAGACCATCAACAAGCAACTGGCAGCCTTCCTCGAGACGACTGGTTCCCTCGACCCTTCCCAGTCAGGCTTCCGGGCCAACCACAGCACCGAGACCGCCCTCATCGCCGCCACCGACGACATCCGAACCCTGCTGGACAACGGAGAAACAGCGGCCCTCATCCTCCTGGACCTCTCCGCGGCCTTCGACACTGTCTGCCACCGCACCCTAGTGCAGCGCCTCAGCAACGTCGGGATCGAGGAGAAGGCACTGGAATGGATCATCTCCTTCCTCACCGGAAGGACACAGAGAGTCCGCCTGCCCCCGTTCAGATCAGAAGCCACGGAAGTCATCTGCGGCGTCCCTCAGGGCTCCTCGCTCAGCCCCACCCTCTTCAATGTCTACATGAGCCCCCTTGCGGCCCTCGCACGCCAACACAACCTGAACATCATCTCCTACGCCGATGACACCCAGCTGATCCTCTCCCTGACCAACGACCCCGCCACCGCCAGAGCCAACCTGCACGAAGGGATGAAAAACGTGGCCGAGTGGATGACGACCAGCCGCCTGAAACTGAACACAGACAAGACGGAAGTCCTCATCCTGGGCTCCTCACCCTCCGCCTGGGACGACTCCTGGTGGCCCCCCGCCCTGGGCAACGCACCCAAACCGACAGACCACGCACGCAACCTGGGCTTCATCCTGGACTCCTCCCTCTCCATGACCAGACAAGTCAACGCCGTCTCCTCGTCCTGTTTCAACATCCTGCGCATGCTACGTAAGATCTTCCAGTGGATCCCCACCGAGACCAGGAAAACGGTCACCCAGGCCCTCGTCACCAGTCGACTGGACTACGGCAACGCCCTCTACGCCGGTACCACCGCCAAGCTCCAGAAGAGACTCCAGCGGATCCAGAACGCCTCGGCGAGACTCATCCTCGACGTCCCCAGACGAACTCACATCTCCAGACACCTGAGAGACCTGCACTGGCTCCCGATCAACAAAAAAATCACCTTCCGGCTCCTCACCCACGCACACAAAGCCCTACACAACCAAGGCCCGACCTACCTCAACAGCCGCCTCAACTTCTACGCTCCCAAACGCCACCTCCGCTCGACCAGTCACGCCCTCGCAGCCGTCCCCTGCATCCACAGAGCGACAACAGGAGGAAGATCCTTCTCCCACCTGGCCGCCAAGACTTGGAACGCCCTCCCCACCGACCTACGCCTGACCCAAGACCACCTCTCCTTCAGGAAGAAGCTCAAGACCTGGCTGTTCGAGCAGTAGCGGACCCCCCCCCCTAGCGCCTTGAGACCCTCCGGGTGAGTAGTGCGCTTTATAAATGCCTATGATTGATTGATTGATTGATTGATTGATTTGTATATATAACTACAGTAATGCGTAAACATCTTTTAACATAATAAAATATGTTAAAACAGTGTGGTACAGTTTATTTATAAAATATTGTGTATGTGAGTATTTTTTCATCTTTTTTACATATGTTTTTGAAGGAACCACGTAATTCCTTTCTAGTACCTAGATAGTACCTCAGTACTCCGTAATATTTTTTTCAAATATATACAAAATTATAATTATATTTCCCTATGCATTGCCACTTAAAGCAAGTGGCAATAGGTAGGGAAAACATATGAATCTTAATACTTACCTATATTTAAGGCCAAAAGCTACTGACAAAGTGGCCTTATAAACAACATGGCAGGAGTGCTTCCGGGAGTGGTGCAAGATGGCCGCCTAGTCCATGACCTCTGAGTTCCCTCGGATACCAATAGCAGAGGGAGAGCAGACCCACTTTACACCTGAGGTTTGGGATCAGCAGCGGGAGCGGTGGAGAGCAGCGGTGTCAGTTTCTAAACCTTTTGCAAGTCTCTACACTACTTTCTGCCAATTTCCGCTTCCTCCTCCTCACTTCCCGCAGTCACAGCCGCCATTTTGTTTAATGTCTGGCGGAATTCAGGAACCCTTCACCCGCCCGCATTACCAATGTATATACTCACCTGGACTGATAAAGACTTTAAAAATATCCCTGGAAAAATTTGAAGACAGGAGAAGCACTTCCTTTGAACATTACTTTCGCTTCTTGCAGCCCAAGAAAATTTTATTCCTCGCAGTGTCTCACTTCTTTACTCTGCAGCATTGTTCATTACCACCAGGAACTGTGAACTACCTAATATTATTCTTCTGTAATACATTTATAGAGCAATGGTCATCATTTTAAGGCCATCACACAAATCCATAGTTTCATTCTTGCATTTGGTAGAGGGATTGACATCAGAAGACCTCACTCTGATGATATCTGAGGTTTGAAGTTGGTACCAGTCATGCTGGAAAGTGGCAGGGTGAATTTCTAGGCTTCTAGGCTGTTAACGAGTTTCTACACCCCTTTTGATGACTGCCACCTGCTTCTTTTATTTTCAGCCTCCCTTATCGAGTGCTAAATCCTTGCACTGTCGTATATGTTGTCCTTCTATGCTTCTACAGTTCTGCCATACACATCTCATCAGCAGACTGCGATTCTCACTGTATTCTTGGAATTTTATTCCACCGCATTACTCTGGATAACTCTTCAAATCTTTATTCCATAGGACTATCTTTCACTCTTCACCTCCTCTGCCCTTTCCTATGGTCATCCTCCTTGAGACTCTCAGAATCTTCACTATCGCCAATAAGCATTAGCATTTTATTACTATTTAAATCTAAAATGGATGCTCAAATTCCCTCTTCATCGAGACCTTTCGCTTCTCCTACCCCACTTACCAAACCTCACAAAGATCTCCCTTGCAACGTTAATTAAAGAGCAAAAAAGGACCTGGCCTCTCCTACAAAATCACGACTATCCCTAACACTGGATGATATCATGGCCGAATTAAAAATGATCAATCTAAAATTAATATGGGAGGTACTCTTCTTTTGGAAAAGGGATGGGTATAAAAGTACACAAACAATTCAAGCTTCCCTTTTCCTGTTTGTTGTGGGTGGGAAAGATCGGTATGTTCCAAACCACTTATCTATACCACATTTATTGTTTGTGAAAAGAAGACTTAATACAGGATATAGTCTAACCAGGTTACCAAATTTACAAAGCTATTTTGGTGTAGTACTTTTTAAATAAAAAAACAAAACAAGTATAAAGGAATGTGCTATGTTGCCTGTTTTATTTATCAGTAGGATATTTTGTCATCGTTATTTACACAATACATTAAAAACAATTCATCATCACTTTTATTTAAAAAAATGTCACTACATAATATGCTTAAACAATTATTTGAAAAAGACTGTTGACGCAGCGTTTCGGTGTTCAAAATAATCATCACCTTCTTCAGGACACAATTTCAAGGGTTTAAAAACATCTACACAAAATATAAATATTATAATATTAAAAAACTGGCAGTGTTATAGTTACATTCCTTTACTTGCTTAAATAAAATACCATTGTTTCACAATTTTACCATAATTTCCATATTATTCATCTATATGCTCCACCCCATTTTGTGTTTACATAGGGGAACATATATATAGTTGGTAATTACATATTTATAAAGACAGTAATATTTCACCCTTTCTTAATGTTTCTTTCATGCTCAACATCTCTGTGAGGTTGTACACAAATATCATCCATCACATGCTATTTCTGTTCACAATTTACAATTCTCTTTTTTGGTAACCTGTAGACACCCCTCATTCGGCCACTTCTTTAAATAGATTAGTTATCAATTAATTTCATTACATACCTCAATCGGTATTATTGTGAGCCTTAATAAATCGGCTACGAATATTGAAGGGATCCCTCAGTACATTAGGACGAAACTATAAGTTTGTACTAAAAAAGAAAACAATTTTTACTTTATCATCCATTTTTTTATAGGTTCACTCTTTTATCAAAATGTATAGAGAAACTATTTTTGTTCACGAAAAAGAAAAAAGACGACATTTCAGATGTATTCCTTAGTTTTAACATCAAAGGAATGTAGATTTTAATACCTCAGTACATGGATTCGTTTTTGTACCGCTTTTTCGTTTCATTATAAGCTTCTTACTTCTGTCATTATTCAAAATTTGACATGCTGCCAACAGAATTTATTTTCCATAAGAATGGTATACTTGCTACCTCAAATGTTATGTCTTATGTGGTTTTACAGAGTTTCTTATTTGCCCCTTACCTTAATAATTAATGGTGTTTTTAGTGCAAGACAGGCTCAAATCTTTCTTTCTGCTCTTCTTTCTTCCCTCTCTTAAGCTATAAAGATTTGGAGTAAAAATTATTCTTTGTATTATAAGAGAGTATCTTTTATAGTTTTAATTTAACTTCTATTATGTTTTTGGCCCGATATCTGCATTGGACATATCATACCTCACAAAGGAAGGTTCTTATTTTGTCCTTTCTCCCACTTTCTTTAAAACTTTTATGGCATCTTTTCTTACTTTCTGGACCATAGGCTAGGAAAAAAGCAAAACTTGATTTTAAAATTAAATCCTCCCTCTTGCTTTCTATACAAGAATTTCCCTGGTGCTCCTGCATTATAGAGACTTACTTGTGGGTGAAGAGTTTTTCGTGCGAGCATCTGTCTTGCTGGCCTTTCAATCTGCATCTGATTATTAGGTGCTTTCTGCTCCCCTTTTATACTTGTCCTGATTGATTCTAAATTGCTTGATTATCTCTAATTGTCTGCAATGCTCTTTAACGTCTTTTGGAATCCCGCTGTTTTTTTGGTGGCCATCTTTTAGTATGTTTCACTTTTCTGAGGGATCCTTTCATTGCCTATAGCACTCGTTGGTTTTGTCTAATTCCCGTTGTAAGCAAACGTCACTTTTTTGTTATTTACTCTCCTTATGTTCTTACTTTTATTTACGATGAGTTGCATGGTCAAAGAACTTATTGCGCTCGTTTCTCGTTGGCCAATTGGTATCATTTCGATTTTATAATATATCAAGCTCTTCTAAATTCATACATTTGCCAAGAACATGTTTGTTGAGCCTTTAAGTTTCTACTTGCATTATGTTCTATCATTTTGGTCCCGTATTGAGGTCATTCCTCATTACCTTTCCGTATTAGTATTATGGCGGCCATTTTTGAATGGGTCATTTCTACTCTTTCCGATCTGTTGCTACAGACAAGGTGTAGGCTACATTTAGTTATTGGAACCATTGTACTATATTTAGAAGGTTTAGGAGGTTTCCAACTTATTATTTACTCCCCTTATGTTGTTACTTTTATTTACGGTAAATCTCATGATCGCATTTCAAAAAACTTATCGCACTCGTTTTTTGTCTGCCAATTGGTATCATTTTAATTTTATACTATATCGAGCGCTTCTAAATTTGTACATTTGCCATGAATATATTTGTTGAGCCTTTAAGTTTCTGCTCGCATTGTATTCTATCGTTTTGATTCCTCATTGAGGTCATTCCTCATTATCTTTCTGTATTAGTATTACGGTGGCCATCTTAGAATATGTTGTTTCTAATATTTCCAATCTGTTGCTACAGACAAGGTATAGACTCCATTTAGTTATTGGAACCATTATACTATATTTAGGAGGTTCTCAACTCAAGACATATCACAAATACTATCTCTTACTGTGTTTATTTATTGTGTTAATCTCTTTCATTTTCTGGTATAATATTAACCACTGATTATTCATGTTACGGGGGCCCCTAGGTTTGGCCTGGGGTCTCTCTTCGTATTTATGGAGTTGTTTACATAATTCTCTCCCATTCCTCCCTGCTATTTAAACCACTCTTATATATGTTGAATTTCGAGATGTAATACTGTTCTCTCTTCTTGCGTTTAGCAGTTAAATTGCCACCTCTGGTGCTTATTGTTACTACCTCAATAATGCCCCATTTCAGTTCATCTACCTGGTGTTTCTCTTCTTTCCAGTGTTCTACTAGTGGTGCGTTCTGTCATTTAGTTCGAATGGCAGATTTGTGTTCATTTAACCTGACTTGTATTTCTCTTAAGGTTTCGCCAATGTATGTTTTCTCGCAAGGACATTTTATTAAGTAGATAACGTTCTGGGTCCTACAATTTACCAGATTTCTATGGTAATGGAGTATCCCATTATATGTGACTTTGGTTTCCCTTTATAATGGAACTACAATTTTTACAAGAGCCACATGGGAAATTGCCTATGGGTGATGAACCATCAATTGTACTTATTTGGTTCCTGTTTCTTGCGTCTGGGTACGTGTGTACTAAGCAGTTTCTTATTGTTTTGTTTCTTCTGAATGCGAAAATCGGTCTCGGTAGAGGAACCGAGCTCGCATTGTTGAGTAGATTCCAGTTTCTATTTATTAAGTTCTTAATTGTATTGCTTACATTAGAAAAATTGGTGACACAAACAAGTTGTTTCTCATTTTGGTCTATTCCCTTTTTTTGCTCGAAAAGACTTTCTCTATTATAATATTTCGCGCGTTTGTATGCTTTTTTAACCATTTGTCTTGGGTATCCTCTATCTGTAAATTTTCTAGTTAAAACATTAGCATGCTGTTCAAAGTCTTGCATGTTGGTACAGTTTCTTCTAACCCTAAGGAACTGTCCAAATGGGATGTTATTTTTCTGACTTGTCGGGTGATGACTATCAAAATGCAACATAGTACTGCGGTCTGTAGGTTTCATGAATAGTTTCACAGTCAGATTTCCCTCTACATTCTTAATTTTTATGTCTAAGAATTCACACATTTTGTTACAGTAAGATGATGTGAATCGCAGATTTTCATTGCCTAGATTGATCCATTGTATGATTGATAATATATCTTCTTCGCTCCCTTGCCATATGAAAATTACATCATCTATAAATCGTGACCACTTACTCACGTTTTCATAGTATGGGGCCAGTTAATTAAAAATGTGTTTTTCTTCAAAGACCGATATGTACAGGCAAGCAAGACTGGGAGCACACGTGGCTCCCGTGCTGGTCCCGTTGGTTTGTTTATAAAAGTCCTCCTTAAATAAAAAAAATGGTGTTTTTTAAAATTATTTCTACACAATCTACTAAAAAAGTAGAATGATCTGATAGATATTCTGCTCCTTTCTTTAAGAGGCCTTTAATCATCAGGATAGTGTCATCTTGTGGAATATTAGTGTAAAGTGCCTCTATATCTAGGGTCACTAGCCACTGCTTTTGTTTGTTAAAAGGTGGATGTTCTATTTTGCTGATCATGTCTGTGTTATCTTTGATATAGGCACGTTGTTGAATTACTAATGGTTGGATACATCTATAACAATTATCATACCATTCATTGTGGAATGGAAAGCATCTCTTCAAAGAATCAAAGACAAATGGCCTCAACTGGATTCCAGACTCACAGAGGTTGAACAGCAAGTTTTTGACGCACAAGATATTATGGCTACAGTGGCATCTCTGTCAAGGAAGTTACTCTTCAGAGGAAACAGACATAAAACGTAGAAAATCGTAACAGGCATAACAACTTGAGAATTTATGGTACTCCTGAGAGATCATAGGGGTCAGACATTATCTCTTTTCTGAAGGATACCATTCCCAAGATGGTTGGCATGAAGGTACCCACAGCCCTCAATATTCAAAGATCCCATTTATTGGCTCTCTACCTCATCTGACAGCTAGAAAGAATATGGTCCAGGCTCTTGTTGTAAGCCGGCTGGTTTACGAAAGCTTGTTATTGGATTCTGTCAACAAGTCACTAATAGCCAAACTTTATTAAGCATAAATGCCAAATTCTACGGAGGCCGTAATAAGGGTGGCGTACTACTTGCCAACTATCTAAAATTTGGAAGCAAAAATCCAAGATTTCAGTTATTACTAATCATGCCAACAGACACAGTAATGATTCAAAGATTATGGAGTACTTCACAGAATACTGTACTCATTTCTACACACCAGAATCATCCCCTATCGAGGACGCTCTGGACTCTTTCCTTAAATCAGTCAATAAAAACTCAAACTGTCAAGTGGACCTCACCTCCCTAGATAAAGAAGTCTCTACAGTGGCGCTAATGGAAGCCATCACCAAACTTCCAAAAGATAAGGCTCCTGATGGAGGTGGATTTTCTGTCAAGTTTATTCAAATGTTTTCCATATTTTAATACCTAGGTTACTTCACCTGTTCCAAGATTTTCGCTATCAAAATAGGGCTCATGGCACATTCCTCAAGACTATGCTATGCCAGCTTCCCAAAAATAACAAAGATTTGTCTTTTTTCTCGAATGATAGAACCATCTCCTTAAATAATATTGACCTTAAAACGTTTCCAAAATTACTGGCCTTACGTATTAACCAAGTTATTCTAGATCGTATTGGTATTCGGTGAGCGAGTATCTCGTCACGTTGGGCCGTTTCAAGTCATCGCACTCTGTCAACATTTGCCGACCTTCCTCAAACCATGGGCCTAATTTATGTTTTTTTTGCCTTAGGCAGCCCCGCAGACCTTGCTGCTGCGCTGTCCTATGGCAAAAGAAAAGGGCAGGAATGAGCCGTATCTATTAGATATGGTGCATTCCTGTCCTTTTCCCTTGTACCGGCGCGAGGAGAAATAAATATATTTCACCTCCCTGTGCTTCCCTTACGCCTCTCCTGGGGAGGCAGTAGGTTTTTTGGGCGCTGCCTCAGACTTATGATTTCTCGTAAATCTGGGGCAGTGTCAAAAAGCCATCGATGTTGCTGGGAACGCCCCCAGCAACACCCATGGAACGCCCCTTCCATGCAGTTTACTGCGTGAAGGGGAACATATTTTTAAGGGCACATAACATGGCTTTATGTGGCCTTATAAATATGTCAGTGGCACATTGCGCCACCGGAACGGAAAAAAAGTGACATTCCGGCAGCGCAAAAGTGCCGGTAGGGCCTCATAAATGAGGCCCTATGTTTCTGCCTTCTGGTGTCCACTTTTTAATTTGGACATAATGCACATGCTTAAAACCAAAAGGTGAAGATAAAAGGGGGGAGTTTGGCCCGATTGGCCAGGTTCTGGCTGGGCCGTTTATATATAACAAGAGGGTGGGCCAGAGCCTGTTTTGTTTCTGCGTATTAAATTAATGCTAGACCAAACATATTACTCTTATGTGCTCTGGTATTTTATTTATACCTTTGTTTTTAGACTATTTTTTGAATTGTTTGTTTCATATTAAAAGCAGAAAAAGACAGTGCTGTGTTTCTTCTAAATGAAATGTTGATCTATATAGCACTATTTGAAAATTGATAATATTGATATTTGAAATATGACTTGTATATAATATTTTCAAGATATTAGGATATTTGAATTTGAATCTCTCACATTATTGTTTATTTAGATGGTGTATTTAAAACTTAAAATTGTTGTTTAATTTGTTGTGAATTACTTGTACACAAGTATTCTCTGTATAAAGACAGCACTATCTTTTTCTGCTTTTAATATGAAACAAACAATTCCAAAAATAGTCTAAAAACAAAGGTATAAATAAAATACCAGATCAAATAAGAGTAATATGTTTGGTCTAGCGTTAATTTAATATGCAGAAACAAAACAGGCTCTGGCCCACCCTCTTGTTATAAAACCAAAAGGTGAACACAAATTAAATGCTTTCATTCTTTCCAGGATGTTTGGTTACCTCAGTGCTCCTCTCATGTTTCTTCAGCTGGTTTCTAGAGCCTCTCTATAAACAACAATTACACAAGTGTGATATTGCCAAATGCCTCAATGTTACCAGAAGAATATTTTGAGCCTTTTCACTTTAAGATTTGAATTATGAAATGTTGCTTTGCTGTTTAATTAAATAATTACTGTTTCTGCAGCTGTATCAAGGAGGCGATCCACCACAGTGTTTCCCAGTTTTTTCTCACTCGTGATTTTTTTTTCCTCTGTGTTTATATTTGCTGTTTCCAGTGCACCTCTCATGACTGTGTATAGCCAGTAGTATTCCAGTCTTTTCCACTTTATTAGTGCATTAACTTTATATGGTGCTCACCTGGTCCAACCACTCCAGCGTACACTTCACCATCTCAGGACCCACCCACGCCCAGCATCACGCCCGCCCAGATCCACACCAAGAGACTGGAAAGGGTATTAAAAGACCAGTGGAATGACACTCTCCGTTCCCAACTCCCAGACTCTACAGACGACCCAAAACAAGCAACTAAGAGCTTCTCCCCGGTGGATCACAGACTGTACCAATGCTATCGCCCCAGACAAGAGAGCTAGGACCAAAGAAAAAAGCATACCAGCAAGCTGGTTCAGAGGAACTGCACTCCACCAAATGCAACTACCGACAACTTGAAAGTAAGGGGTGCATCAGCAAAAAGACAGAAGACCACACCACCTTCAGTTCTGCTCTGAGACAGTACCACCACCCCTCTGAAAGAAACCAAGAAGAACGCCCTAGCAGACCCCATCAATGCCAGCGCAAACCACAGCAAAGACATCTTTGCCATTGTGAAGGAGATCACCAATCCCACAGCCACCGCGAACAACATCACTCCCGCCTAGGAACTGTGTGACAACCTCGCAGACTTCTTCCACAACAAGATCTTGGCCATTCATGAAAACTTCAAACGCCAACCCTCTGCCTCACACAGCATCAACCAGCTCACACGCACAATCACTAACCTCGAACACCTTCTCACCCACCACATCTTCAACCTCAGAAGCAAGATAACCGGCAATGAGCTCATGAAGGTCTTTAACACCTCCATGACCACAGCCTCCTTCCCTAAGGACTGAAAACATGCTGAAGTGAGGATCCTCCTGAAAAAACATCCACTGACCTAGCTGAAATGAAGGACCACTGGCCCATATCTCTGCTCCCCTATCCAGCTAACGTCCTTGAGAAAGTGATCAACCAGCAACTCACCGAACGCCTAGAATATCACAACCTCCTTGACCCCTCACAATCCAGATTTTGAGCTAACCAGAGCACAGAGGCAGCCCTGATCCCAGCCACAGATTACATCAGAGCCCTATTGGACAGTGGGGAAAAAGCAGCCCTCATCCTCCTGGAGCTGTCTGCCACATTTGACATCCTTTCCCACCACATCCTGATCAACAGGCTCCACCACATCAGGATTTAAGTAAACACCTTCAAATGGATCACCTGGTACCTCACCAGCGGAACCCAAAAGATCCATTTCTCACGGTACTTCAGCAGATCATCGACAGGGTCCCCCAAGGATTGTCCCTCAGCCTGACCTTCTTCAAGACCTACATGGCCGCCACCATCAAATCACATGGACTCAACATCATCTCATATGCTGACAACACACATTTCATCATCTTGCTGTCTGCATAGCCCTCCATCACTACAGCTAACGTCCACATATGGATAATGACAACCACAGACTGGATGATGGACATCTGTCTTAAACTCAACACCGAAAAAAATGAAGTCCTCTTCTTTAGGAACAACACCTCGCCATAGAATGACATATGGTGGCCTTTGGACCTTGGCACATCCCCCACTCCAAAAGACCACGATCGCAACCACGGCATCATCCTGGATAGCAAGCTATCAATGGAGAAGCAAGTCAACACAGTCTCACCTGCCTGCTTCCTCTTACTTACTCTGCAAGATCTTCAGGTGGCTCCCCGCAGACATCAGAAGGCCCATCATGCAGGCCCTCATCACCTTCATAATGGACTACAGAAACACTCAGGAGTCACTATACGCCTTCTGAAGAGACTCCAGACAATACAAAACTCAGCAGCAAGACTCATACTTGACCTACCCAGAAGGACCCACATCACACCACATTTCAAGAAATTACACTGGCTCCCGATTCAGAAGAGATGCCAGTTCAAGATGTTGATCCATGCCTACAACACCATGCACTACTAAGGACCAGCATACATCAACATACACCTGACCACCAACAGACCAGACCCCTTCCATCAGCTTCTCTCTCCCGCGCAGACACCCCACGGATCCATCAAGCCAACAGCGAAGGACAATCCTTCTTGCATCTAGCACCCAGGGCTTGGAACAACTTTCCCCTGCATCTCAGGACTGCACCGTCACTCCAGTAATTCAGAAGAGAACTAAAGACTGGGGTGTTTGAAGGATCAAACCTCCACATAGCAGCAAACAGCTCCAGTGCCTGGAGACCCTCACAGGTCATTTGCCACGCTCTATAAATATTTGATTGATTGATATGGGGAAAACAAGAAACCTTAAGCTACCTGGTGGCTTCAACAACATTACACTATTAGACTCTTGTTCTACATACAATGATATGAAAGGAACAACTTCTTAGAAACTTGACTCTCACCCAGGAACTCTTCTGAAAACATCTTCACTAGGTAAAATGCCACTGGGGTCAAATAGGAAGCCAAACCCCCACAATGCCCCTCGAGTGAAATCTAGCTCAGCCTCAATGGGTACCAAAAATGTCAGGGGAGGATGCTGCGGACGCCCTTATTTTACCCGCCTGCAGCCCCTGAAACTCTTGTGTTATGGCCTCCCACTGTGCTGCAATATGTTCTATGCAAAGACCTCTAATATCTTTGGTACAGAGCACTTTGCCCTCTGCTCTAGCCCACACTAGTTGTGACTGCTGCCACGCCAATGACACAGGGGGATCGGGTTTCTTCCAACATTTTGTGTTCATTCGCTTAGCAGTCAGCATGCCTAAATCAAGGAGGGTGACCTTCAGTCTCTTGCCTATAGGGTAGAGATGTAGCATGCACTCCTTCAATGTGCACTCCAAATGGAGATCCGTGGACGCCACCAGGGTGGCACACACCTGTAAGTATGTAAGGCTGGGCAGGCCCACAGCATGGGCAGCAGGTCAGCATCTGATTGCTGGCATCTGAGGCACACCACATCTGTCCTCTTAAAAAACTGTTACATTTTGCTGAAGTGGTATGGGCCCCATGTATTACATAATATTAGATTAGCCTAAAGCGTGAGGTATGTGGGATGTATATGGGACTATTCAGTATCTCTGTCCACTCCTTATCTGTGAAAGGGTGTCCCTGTCTATCTCCCACCACTGCCTGATTGGTGCCATTGTTGTCGCTGTGTGAAGCTCCTTGTGCCTCATCATTCTACCCCTTTCTCCTTCCCGCATTTTACTGAGCATATTTCTTATTTTTCCTTATATTTGATCCATTGTTCTGCTAATTTTGTTACTGAAGATAAATCAATTGTACCTGCTTTAGTCTCAATATTACATTCCGAGTTACAACATGGAATACCAAGGGGTTAGGTAACCCTATTAAATGGCAGAGGCTGGTATACCATCTAGCTAAACTCAAAACTGATGTGGAACTAATTTAGGAGCCACATCTCTCTAAGCTAGAGTTCGCCAGACTAAAAAGATTTGGGTAGGAAATGCTTTTGGTTCCCCTGCTATAGAAAAGAAGAATGGAGTACAAATTCTTTGTCGTAAAAAAATACGTATCACAGTTATTAAGTTAACCAAGAACATGATTCTGATGGCTGATGGAGTATTGTTTAACTCCTTGTTGAGAACTTACCCATAAACATTTTGAATGTCTATGGCCCAACATGTCTGTTGACAAAAAGTTTTGGACCACAATTTCTGAAATATTACTTCAATCTGATGACAATTATATTATATTTGGAGGTGATTGTTATCAAATTTATGATCCCATTTTGGATAGAAACTCAGCAGTCAAATTTGTACGCACTAAAATACATTCAAAATTTTAAATGCACCATTCATCGTAAATCATTAGTTGATATTTGTAGACTATGCCACTCGGATCTTCAGGAATACACCTTCTATTCTACCCCGCATCATTCTCAGTCCCGAATAGGTTATCTTTTTCTCAGGAAGTCCTTGGCCCAACAAGCCATTCACTCTGATATAAGATCAATTTTGATATTGGATCATGCACCAGTATACACTGATCTTGACCTTATTCCATTTTGACCACATGAAGGTAGATGGCATTTTAACAACTCACTGATTTCAGTCATTAAATTTACATCACAATTCGAAGCCTTTGCCTCTGAATTCTTTGCCCTTAACACTACACCAACTCCTCCTTTGTAATGATTTGGGATTCCTTTAAGGCAGCAGCACAAGTTTTTATCATACATTGTGTCTTGCAAAAGAAAAAATCTGTGAAAGTCCAATCAAATCAATTACTCTACAAAATAAAAAAACTAGAGTATACTTACTATCACTCAAAAAAGAGTTTTTCTTAAAACACCTTATTGACGCCCAACTCACCTTTAACAGATTAAATACAAATGCTTCTTCTTCATACTTATTGAAGAGAAGAGCATTATATTATGGGGATCAAAATAAAATGGGGAAAATACTGGTGAATTATTTGAAAATTAGAAGAGACATAACCAAAATAGAATCTTTTAAAAACAGTCTTTTTAAAGACAAGGATATTTTAAATGAATATGTTAACTTTTATACAAATCTTTATCCCCCCCATCCCCCGACACACTATCTTTACATTTAGACTTGGCAAAATACTTTCAGTCCTTCACACCTCCTCAATCCCAGCATATTGATTTTGACCCACTGGGTGCAAATATTTTGTTACTAGAAATCACCAGAAATCACTCATGCAGTCTCTATACTGCTAAGCGGGAAAGCCCCCGAACCTGATGGTTTTACTATTAAATTTTATAGTCATTTTGAAGAACTCCTCCTCTCCAACCTCCTACTTGTTTAACTCATTCATCACTATCAGTGCCTCTCAAGGCTCCTTCCATGATAACATGATCTGTTGAATCCCAAAAGATAATAAAGACCTCATGCACTGTAATAACTATTGCCCCCTTTCTTTAGTAAATAATGACTGTATATTTTTTGCAAAAATGTTAGCATTGCGCATAGACCTTATCTTGGCTGATCTCATAGATCCAGAACAATCTGGTTTTATTAAAGGCCGATTGGCTTCTGATAATGCTTTGGACTTTTTTAACATTTTAAGTAAGGAATCCGTATCGAACCATCCTTTTTCTACTACTGCTGTGGATGAAGAAAAAGCTTTTGACAGGATCACTTGGGACTTTATATTTCATGTATTAGAATGGATTGGTTTTCCATTTAAACTGATTGCTTTATCCTCCTTGCTATACACAGGTTCTAAGGTTGCAATTTTTGTTAATGGTATGCTCCCTGATTATTTTCCTTTGTTCACAGGTGCGCATCAAGTTTGTCCGCTGTCTCCTCTTCTGTTTATTTTCGCACTTAAACCCTTTCTAACTAAAATCGGACAGGACCGACACACTTTTGGTTTTAAATGGGAGTACAACACATTAAGATGTCTGTTTATGCTGATAACTTCCTCCTTTGTTGTTCTAATCCTACCAGCTCCTATTCTCCTTTCTTTGAACACGTCCCTACTTTCTCCCACTTGTCAGATCATCTGCTCAATAATGTTGAATCTGAAATACTACCCTTAAATGTTTTGTGTAATAAGCCAATATTTGCCCACACAGGTTTCACTTGGCAACCCACAAGAATAGAATGTTTGTGGGTATTGTTTTCACAGACCATTAAGACACTCTAAAATTGAATTTTGAACATATTATTAAGACACTAAATGATAATATTGACCGCTGGCATCCACTATTACTCTCTTGGTGGAACAGGATTGATTCTATCAAAATGATGCTCACCCCACTGATTTTATATATTATTTCTATGATTCCAGTTCACATTCCTGATTACTATTTCAAAAGAATAGATTCCGCATTATCAAAATTTCTTTGGAAAGGCAAATCCCCGCATATGGCTTTATCAACCATAAAAAGAGATAAATCTGACGGTGGTCTTAAATTTCCAAATTTAAAAAGATATCATTATGCTTTCTCCTTGAAACAATCCGTTCAATGGTTCTATTCAGATCTCCCCTTACATCCTCCTGTATGGATATTGTTAGAAAATTCTTTTATTTTCCCTTTTGATGTTAAGGATATTCTTGCTTTAACAAAAAATATCTCTCAGTTATGGACTCCTGTTATTAACCACTCTCGTAACATTCTGGTACCTCTTTTATCCTCTACTAGCCATCAGTTGCTACATTTCAACAACAACCTATTTGGTACAATAAATCTCTATGGGTTTACAATGGTTCTATATACTGGATAAGTTAAAAGGCTATGCTGGTTATCGCAGTTTTAATGATAATCAGATTCAATCTTTCTATAATCTGAAAACTAAATTTTTCCTAGCATCTATAGCAAGATGACAATATGAACTGCTATGCACTTCCCTCCCTCATTACATTTCCATATTACCTCATAGATCTTCCTTTACCTCTACATCAGCTATACTTTTCCCATTATTAGGCACTAACCCCTCAGCCTCTAGTATCTATAGGTCTCTGTATGTTACCTCTGACAGAACCAATAAAAGATCGAGTTAACTTGGAAAAAGGATGTGATGGAAAGTTGGCCTACTGCTCTGTGGGATAATATACAGCTGAAGCTTCATAAATCTACCCAGGCTGCAAACGCTATGCAAACTCTCTACTTTGTTTATCACCATTTATTACTTACTCCCATGACCCTAAACACCTTTTGTCCACCCTCAATTGTCTCTTGTTGGTCCTGTTGATGCTCAAAATGAAACATGCTGGTCGAATGTCCTCCCATTCTCCAGTTTTAATAACATTTTCAAGTTTGCTATCCCATTTTCCTTATCAAATGTTTTCTTGGGCAGTTTAGCTCCTCAATGGCCTCACTTAGCACTAAGTCATAAGCTGCTGGATTTATTATTAGCTGTTGCTTTACATTTAATAACGTCCAATTCTAAACAAGCTCACAAAAGTACCTTTAGATCTTGGTGGAATGCCAACTGCTTTCATCCTAGATTAGACACCAACTATGTTTCTACTATATCGTTGGCTATGAAGAGAGATCTATTATGGCTTCCCTTGACTGCTTACTTACCCCATTCTAGCTCACTTGTCATTAAAACCATTATTGTGTCTGCTGAGGTACGGAAGCCCACTCAAACTCATTCATCTGCCTCTTTAGATTGATATTATGAAATCATTACACAGTGTTACAAATATATATATGCAATATTCTCTGTTATTCTTTTTCATATTGTCTACAGTTTCTATTGTTATTAATTAGTTATCTTTACTGGTAGTTATATTTCTATATTCCCACAGCTTCCCATCCCCTCATGCACCTTATATATTTCCATGCGTTGTTTTTACACCTTAGCATGTACATTTTCTTCATATTTTTATATCTATATTTCACTATGATTATAATTGCTATGTATTCCATTTTAGGCTTTTCACTCCTGCTCTGTTTGATTACATTTGCTTATTTTAACTATTGAATGCTTATTATTGTTCGTAATAAACTCAAACGTAAAAAAGGAGTGCAATGCACGCATTCTTTCGGTGGAAGCACACAATTCTGCCCAATCCCATCCAGCACTCAATGTAATCAAGAAATGGGCAGAGCCAAAGCCCATCTTTCCATTGTGCTTCTTAAAGCTCATTTCTGTTAATCACATAAGGTCTGAGAATAGTTGTGCTGTCAACCATACCTAAACTGATGCACAGTCAGAGACAGACACATCCAAAAAAGAAGACAAAATAGCCTACCCACTTCTGGTATATTTACTCTCGTGCTCATGATGCCATACTCTGGAAGCAAGCTGCTAGTGAGCATGACAGACACCAGCAGGAGTTCCACAAATTTAGTTTCAAGACAAAACTATCTGTTGGTCACCCATGTCCTCTTTAATAGAGTTTCTATTTATTGTATATGTGTCTCACAGTTGCATTCCATGGTAATCGTGAAGACACTGTATTTAAGTAGTACAGGAAGAGGACATATTGTCCCATGAATCTGCTACTACTCTATTGCTTGAATGGAAGTGAAAAGAAAAGGTAACACAAAACAAGCAGGTGGAATTACAAGCCAAAAACTATAGACGCAGTATGAGTAACCAACAACAATAGACAGAACACGTAGAATTACAATCACATATGAGTGACTGAGTTAGCTTAAAGCATTAGAAGGACTCTAGTGCAGCCAAGGCTTACAACACAGCCCATGCCAGTGAACAACCTCTTTAGACAGAGAAGCAAGCAACAGCTATAGTATGGGGATGTATTGCCTAAAGAAGGGGTTAACCGGCTCAAAAATACAACAACCTTGCATCCCTGAGTTTGTGACTATGGGCTGGGAGATGGGAGGCAGTGGGCAATTAGAGACAGAAATCACAACATGCACAGCAAGGCCAGAGATTTCATTCCACAAATAACTTTTTTTACATAGTTTTGTAAAACCTGAACCAGGCCTCAGCCTAGCACATTGCACCAGGCTCAGGCAAAGTGCATTCCTCTCTCGTTTCTGAAGAAGTGCAAGCCCCCAAAGATCCAACGTTTATGTTAAATATATTTTGGTATTTTCAGATATATTGTTTGTGATACATACAGGTTTAAACTGCATCTTTTTTCAAGTGAACACCACTGAAGATCGTTTAGTTAAAGTTGACGTGATATATGCAACCTGTGCCAGTGGCTGGACATCCAGCTGTATAATTAACACATTTTTGTGGGACTAATCTCGATTTCCAAAAATCGATTTGCACTATTACGTATTACCTATTTGCAGGGTCGGATTGGCCTATAGGGCAATCAGGCAGAGGACTAAGGGCTGGTCTGACAAATCAGTAGGTGGACTGTTCTTTTGCTGTTTGTGGGCCTTTTTTATGGTCTGTTCAGACAGTTTTTATGTTTGTTTTCCCTTATATGAAAACCAACAATACCTGTGACAGGTACAATGTATGCAGGGTGGGCATTTCGGTGCAGAAAAGACTCGTACAAGTGTCACAGTGAAATCTATAAAATGTCACTGCAACACTTCTTAGGAAGCCTGTGCATCAAATCCTTACACCTGCCTCACAGCAGGCGTAAGGAGTGACGCAGGCCCTTTCACATAAGGCTTGCCCCGTGTGAAAGGACACATTGCTGCAGTTGCGTTTGTTTTCAGACACACCCCAGCAATGTTCAACTTTTGTAACTACAGATACATTAGGAATTCTGATGTATATGTAAATCCTTGCAACATGGAGTGCTGTACAGTAAGTACGGTGCATTTATGTTGTCGCAAAGAGGGTGCACTCAAAAGTGTTGCATCGCTGTTTTCACGCCGTGATGCAACACTTTTTATAAATGAGGCCCACTGTTTTGGAGGATTTAGGGCAGTTTATGTAGCGACATCCAGGCATTGATCTGCTTAAACAAGACATTTTGCAAGGAAAGACACATTTTCAGATGGGGTTGATTCAGAGATAAAGCTGTGTTGCCAACATTTTGTTCAATTTTAATGTCAGTGTCATCTAGGTGTGTCTTCTGTGACCCACACATACATTTACTGATGGGAACAGGTATCAATTAATCAATCAATCAGGGAATTGTAAGCGTGCTACTCACCTGTGAGGATCTCAAGGCACTGAGGGGGGGGGTCCGCAGATCTGTTTAGCTGAAGAGCCAGGTCTTGAGGGTCTTCCTGAAGGTGTTCAGGGAGGGGGTGCGTCTGATGTCTGCCGCTAGCTCGTTTCAGGTCTTGGCTGCAATGTGAGAGAAGGATCTTCCATCTGCTCTGGCTCTGTGGATGCGCAGGGTTTTGGCCATTGCGAGGGTGGAAGATCGGAGGTTTCTTTTGGGTACGTGGAAGTTGATTCTGTCGTTGAGGTATTTGGGCCCGTTGTTGTGTAGGCATTTGTAGACGTGAGTGAGGATTTTGAAAGTGACTCTTTTCTCCATGGGGAGCCAGTGGAGACTTTGTAGGTGTTGACTGATGTGTTTGTGTCGGGGGATGCCGAGGACGAGTCTGGCGGTGGTGTTCTCTACTGTCTGGAGTTTGCGGAGTAGGGACTTGTTGATGCCGGCCCGAAATTGCGTTTCCATGGTCCAGTCTGCTGGTGATGAGTGCATGGGTGACTGTCTTCCTTGACTCAGGGGGGATCCACTGGAAGGTCTTGTGGAGGATGCGGAGGGTGTTGAAGCAGCTGGAGGTGATGCCATTGACCTGTCGGTTCATGGTGAGTTATGAGTCGAGTACGATGCAAGGTTCTTGGCGTGGTCTGAGGGGGTAGGTGGGTTTCCGAGTGTGGTCGGCCACCAGGTGCTGTCCCATGTAGAAGTGGTGGTACTGAGGACGAGGACTTCTGTCTTCTCTGTGTTGAGCTTCAGGCAGCTGTTGGTCATCCAGACTGCGACGTCTTGCATTCCTTTCTGGAAGTTGAGTTGGGGTCTTTAGTGGGGGAGAGGATGAGCTGGGTGTCGTCAGCGTAGGATACGATGTTGAGGCCGTGTTGTCAGACGAAGGCTGCGAGGGGGGCCATGTAGATGTTGAAGGGGGTGGGGCTCAGGGATGAACCCTGAGGGACTCCGATTTTCATGGGGTCAGAGAGGAAGGGTGGGAGTTTGATCCTTTGGCTTCTTCCGGTGAGGACTGATCGGTTCCAGTCCAGGGCTGTCCCTTGTATGCCTGCGTCGTGTAGTCTGGTGACTAGTGTGCGGTGGGAGACAGTGTTGAAGGCCGCTGATAGGTCGAGTAGGATGAGGGCTGTGGAGTGGCCCTGGTCCAGGAGGGTGTGGATATCATCTGTGGTGGCGAGTAGGGCAGTCTCTGTACTGTGGTTGCTTCGGAATCCAGAGTGGGACGGGTGAAGGACGGCTTTCTCTTCAATGAATCGTGTCAGTTTCCTGTTGACTGTTTTCTCTGCAACTTTGGCTGCCAAGGGGAGGAGAGAGATGGGCCAATATTTCTTGAAGTCGGTGGGGTTAGCTGTTATGTTATGTTATGTTATGTTAATGGAGCTTATAATGCTGGGGTGTCCTAGCGCTGCGCATGCCTGCTGGAGGTCTATAAAGAGAAAATTACTGCGTGAAAAGCCATGTTTTCAGCCCCCTTCTGAATGAGAGGAGATCTGGAGAGTTCCTCAGGTAGAGTGGAAGCTCGTTCCAAGCTTTGGAGGTGCAAGTGATGAAGCTTCTGCCGCCCCAACTGGCCTTTTTGATCGGAGGAGTTACAGCTAGTTTGGCTCCTGTGGACCGAAGATTTCTAATAGGCACATACCACTTAAATTTCTGCCGCAGATGATTGGGGCCAATTCCATTGAGGTCTTTGAAAGGCCAAACAAAGGGCCTTAAAAGGTACTCTTAGCCTCACGGGGAGCCAATGAAGTTGAGGCAGTTCTTTCTTTACAGAGACAAATTTGGGAGTGCCTCTGACTACTCTTGCTGCAGCATTTTGACCGATTTGCAGTCCATTGATGTGACTTTTTTTAGTATTTAGCAGAAGACTGTTACAGTAGTCGATCCTTGCCATGATAAGGGCTGTGATCACTATCCTGAGACTGATCTTGGGAAGAAAGATCTTTATTTTCCTTATTTTCCTGAGGATTAGGAAACAGGCCGAGACCACCATGCTTACGTGGTCGCCATACGAGAGTTTATTGTCCATAATCAACCCCAGGTTTTTTGCTTTCCTGGTGGGTGATGGGCAAGTGCCCAACTCATCTGGCCACCACTCTGGCGTACAGATATTGGGGGTTGTTTCCAAATATAAGGACCTCTGTTTTGCCAGACTTTAGTTTCAAGCAATTGGCCGTCATTCAGGCGGAGATGGCCTTCATGCAATTATGAAAGCGAGCCCCAGTTTCCTTCTCCTGAACGTGAGAGATTGATAACACTATTTGTGTGTCGTCTGCATATGAACTTATCTAAAAGCCATAGGATCTAATCAGGGTTGCGAAGGAGATCATATATATATTAAAAAGTGTTGGACTCAATGATGATCCCTGTGGTACCCCTCAGGGGAGGGAGAAAGGTTTTGACCTATGATTGTCTAAGTCCACTGTTTGAGAGCGTTCCGACAGGAACAATCGCATGAGGTTCCATGCAGCTCCTTGAATCCTATTTCAGACAACCGGCCCATCAAGACCTTGTGATGGACCGTGTCAAAGGCTGCTGACAGATCTAATAAGATCAGAATAGCCTTTCCTCCTCTGTCCAGTGCCTCCCTTACCTCCTCAGTGGATTAGATTAGAGCCAGCTCTGTGCTATGGTCTGCTCTGAAACCATATTGCGAGGGGTCGAGCAGATTGTTGTTTGAAAGATATGAGCTGAGTTGAGTGTTTATTGCCTTTTCAAGAATTTTGGCAGGAAGTGGGAGTCTGGAAATAGGTCTGTAATTGTTTGGATCGCTAGGGTCCAAAGTAGTTTTTTTTTTTAGTAAGGGCAGAATAGAGGCCTTCTTCCACTGGATAGGGAATATGCCTGATGTAATAATGTTATTGAACAGTGCTGTGAGGTTTGACCCTATTATTTCAGAGATTTGCCTCAAAACTGAAGCTAGGCAGGGGTCCAACAGGGAGCCGGAGTGAATGGAGTTTAGAAGTTTTATGACATTAGGTGTTCCTAGTATAGTAAAAGTGGCTAACACAGGTGTGTTTGATTCCGTACTTAGAGGCATTTTTATTTCATTTTGTGCTAGGTTAAAAGTAGAGAATCTCGTTTCTACTTTTTGTTGGAAGAATTTGGCTAATGTTTCACACAGCTCTGGGCTGCTTGGGCTGTTGGCAGCCACTGGGGCCGCAAGTTTGGAGATAGTTTTGAAAAGTACTTTAGGATCAGATTTGGCCTGAGTGATTAGTTCTATGTAGTACGTCTTTTTGGTTTCCAACAGTTTATCTTTAAACTGCCTAAGACTCTGTTTACAGTTATCCTTATCCCTGCTGGTATGGACTTTCCTCCACACCCTTTCCAGACGTTTGCAGGACTGTTTTAGAATTTTTAGTTTTTCTGAGAACCATGGGGTCGACAGTTTCGTCCTTTTAGGGATCCATTTTTTTAATCGGGGCGAGTTTCTTGCAGGCTTCCTCTAGCCATTCCGTATATGCAGAGGCAACCTTTCAACCTTGAAGGGGAGGGGGCGCTTCGATTTATTTAATGTTTCCCCTAGCTTTTTAGAGGTATCATTTTTCCACACTCCTCTCCCAATATTCCCAGTAAGATCAGGTTTAAGTTTATGACCTAAGGGCTCTGTGACCTCAAAAACGATGGCACTGTGATCAGACCATACCAGAGGGAGAACCGAGGTGACTGCCAATGTAGGATTATTGGAGTATATACCATCTAAGGTATGCCCCTTGTTGTGAGTTGGTCCTTCAATCAGCTGTTTAAGTTCACCTACCTCCATCATCTGCCCTAGAGCGACAGTGTCTGGATTGGATGGATCCTCCAGATGTAAGTTAAAGTCCCCTAGCACAGAGAAGGAGTCTGCGCATAACCCATCTTCTAGCAGTGACCCCAGCTGTACTAGGAAACCACCCCTTGGCCCCGGAGGGCGATAAAGAAGTATCCCCTTAAGGGTGCTATGGTGTGATGTGCGAAGGCTGAAAGAAAGAACCTCACAAGCAGCATTTGAAGCATAGGTTCCAGTGAGTGGTGGTAGATAACTGCTAGACCTCCACCTCTTCCGTGAGGTCTGTTCAAAGTGTCACAATGAAATCCGGGTGGGGTGGCGTTAGCCAAGTAAGGCACGGAGGCCTGATCGGACCAAGACTCGGTAATGAGAGCCAGCTTAATGTCTTGTTCTCCGATGAGCCGAGCACATTCCGTGCTATGTTTGATTAATGATATAGCATTCAACAGCATGCCTCTAAGAGGTGAAGGGCCGGTCTTGTGGTCCCTCTTACCTATTCTGTCGCTAGGGCCAGAGACAGGGAGGTCAATACTGTGCGGTAAAAGGGTGTTGCAGGAGGGGCAGGTAATTCTGAGACGTTTGGATAATACTTTTAGAGGTAAAAAAGGACACCTAATGTTTCCCATTTTAGGGTTAAGTTTGGCAAGGTCCTCCCTGGTGTAGGTCAGCCTTGTTGGGTCGCAACGGCCAGGGGGACAGGCCCTGAGCCCGGCCCGAGCACGGACAAGTGCAGGTGGGCTTGCCTTAGGCGCGCTCGCTGCGCGTTCGCAGCATCGTGCCTTTTAACCACCCAGCTAGTGCGCTGACCTCTGAAAATTGCAGCCCCGCTCGAAGCGCCGGTGCAACCTTGCGGTGTAAATCAAAATTACAAATTCTCACAAAGTTTTAAAAAGCAGTGCAGAACAGAATTAAATAAATTTAACATTGGTAGGAGACCTTCGTGAGCAGCGTAAGGACTGGCGAGCGTTGAACACAGCTCGGACCCAGTCAGGCAGCCCTGCGCGTTCACATCGTCGTGCCTTTTAAACCCCCGCCGTGTTGAGAGCTAGTGCGCTGACCTCCGAAAATGGCAGCCCCACTCGAAGCACCAGGAGCTCTGTGGCCGGTGCAACCTTGCGGTGTAAATCAGTGGAGAGTGGACACAAAATTACAAATTCTCACAAAGTTTTAAAATGCAGTGCAGACCAGAATTGTCAAGAAGCTGCGAGCTTCTCGAGCAGGGGTCTGACTTCTGCGCGCTTCCAGTCATCTGGGAAGGGGCCTGTTTTGAAGGTGGTGTTGAGGGTGCATTGTAGTTTGGGTGCGATGGCGGGTGTGGCTCTGTGGTAGATGTGAGGGGGCAGGGGTCAGTGGGGGCCCCTGAGTGGATTCTTTTCATGGTCGAGGCTGTGTCTTTTGCCTTGATTGGTGTCCAGTTGGAGATGGTGGCTGGCTGGTGTTTCTGGGGGGCGTGGGGCCGTCTGTGGCACCTGGTGGATAGTCAATGAAGTAGTCGTAGAGGTTTTTGATCTTGAGGTGGAAATAGGTTCCATGCTTGTTGCAGAGGTCTTGGGATGGGGTGATGTCTGTGGCTTCGCTGCGTGGGTTGGTGAATTCTTGAATGACACTGAAAAGTTCCTTGGAGTCGGTGGAGTTGGCCAGGATTTTGTTGTGGATGAAGTTCCTCTTGGTGGCTCTGATCTGGTTGTGGTAGTCCGTCATGGCGTCCTTGTAGGTGGTGTGGTTTTCGGTTTTGTTGGTGTTTCTCCAGTACTTCTCCAGGCATCTGCAGGTGTGTCTGGCTTCTTGAAGAGCGGTGGTAAACCAGGCGGCTTTCCTGGGAGGTTGTCTGTCTGGGTTGCGTAGCGGGGTGAGCCCGTCTGCGCAGTCGGAGATCCAGGTGTGGAGTATGAAAACTCTGGTATGGAAAGGGACAGTGATCGCCCATAATGGAGGGGTGTGCAAAATTCACGTAATTTCCTTTCTCATAAATATGCGTAATTTGAGCAATTTTATGTTAAAAATTACCTTTTTATGCAAAATGCAAATCTCTCATGTAGTGCTATGTTTTAGCACAAAATGCACCCTCACATCAACTTTGGATACAACGATGTATTTGAACTAAGCACCCGAACAACTACTACTCGAGTTCTGTTGGTTGTGTGCGTTCATGGTAAAGTTTTAGTGGAAATGGCACATAATTACGCAAAGAGGTATAATAACGTCATTTCGGAACTTTTGCATAACAAGTGTAATGTGAAATTCCAGAAATTTTGCAAAATATGCTGTCATATTATGGACTTCCATATTTGAATTGATGAAGTACTAGTCAAATCCTTCTAACATTGTCTCCTGGAATTCCAATGTGTTTCTCAGCACATCAGACAGAAGATTATCATCAATGGTGTTGAATGCTGTGCAGACTTCCAGCAGGATAACCCTTCATTGTCTAGGATATTGATGGCATTGTAATCTACCCGAAGGGTTGTGGTTTACTTGCCTATGTCTAAAACCTGATTGCACATTAAAAAGTACTTTATTTTCTGTGATGGATTTTTTCAGTTGCTTTGGCACACAGCCTTCAAGGAGTTTGGCAAGAAAAGGGAAATTGGTGATGGGTTAGTATTATTTGGACCATATATGTTTCTTCTGTGGTTTTTTAACAAGGCTTCATTTACCCATGAAACACTCCTTGACAATGTAGCAGCACTCTGTCAGCACCTCCCCAACAGAAAATAGGCCTGGGGACCAAAATAAAAGTGATTTCAATTTTGAATCTGATAGCTTAAAAAGGTGGTCCATGTTTGCAAATCAGAGTAGTTTTGAACTTGTAAAGACATGCTGTATAAGTGTTTGCAAGTTATGGATGACTGCATGAAATTAAGCTTGCTGCAGGCAATGCTTGTTTTAATATCATGGAAATTAAAAGGAAAAGTTGCCCATCAGCCATAAAATAGGCCCACAAACAGCCCAAAAACTGGTCACACACCCTGACTTGTAAGTCCAGCTCTGTCTGATTGTCTTATATGCCAGTGTGACCCTGATTCCCAAGTGAACTCCATACTGAGAAGTGGCAAGCTCTTTTATCAATCAATCAATCAATATGAACTTTATTCGGATAAAAACAACATATCCATAAAAGTACAAGTTTAAAAGAAACACAATTAATTATAATTAAAATGTTATTCAGGATTAATAAATAGGTCATAATTATACAGAACCATTAGATGAAAGGTTTGAGGCAAAAAACCATTTGAATTAACCGGGGTGCATAGAGTTACGGGTATGGACCGCCGTTTTCAAAAAGGATCCCACCCGAAAACATAATTCATCATCGTTTATAGCTAGCACCATCCCATAGGCTGCCTTATAATCAGTTACATGTCTAGCTTTAAAATATGGGATCAGGAATCTTTTAGTGAAAAGTAGATAATAAGAGCAAAAAAATAGGAAGTGTAACATTGATTGCTTGTGTGTATTATTACAAGGGCAGTATAAAAGATCAAGGTTGGCGGTAAAACCAAAAGGAAATGACAGCAGATATTTCATTGTGTCTGTCCTTAGCCTAAAAAGTAAGCCCCTTTCCCAGCGGCCAATAGGTTTTGAGAGATATCTAGGCATCGCTGGGATCACATTCTCGATTTGCATATATCTGGCAACTGAGGTTTTTTTACATTTAGTTACTAATCTTGTTTCTTTATATGATGCATAAAGAGTTTTTTCGAGAGTTTTAATACTAATGGAGCTATAATCTAAAGGATTTAGAAAGAGACATTCCATATTCACGCTACTTAGACTTTTGTGAACTGCTGCCAACCACGGTATGTCCATCCCTTTGTCACATTTCAAACAATCTAAGATTATCTCCCTTATCAATTGTGCAGCCGGGTTTTTCCAAATTCTCAGCCAGAACAAAGTCGGGCGAGCCTTAATATAATCCTCTATGTACGGTAGGTTAAGCTCACTATGACCAGCATACATAGAGGAGAAAAATGGCGCGCCCAGGACTTTGCGACAAAATCTATTCTCTTCACGCTGGATAGAGGTGCTAATCGTATTTCCCCAAACCTCCACCCCATATGTAGCAGCTGGTGTACATTGCAATCTGTAGATTTTAACAATAGAAGGCACTACCTCTATGTTTCTTGGCTTAGGTAACCTAAGTATGGTATTGATAGAGTTAATAAACTTCCTATTGCAATGGACCACGTGATCATTCCATAATCCATTAGATGCGAATACCAACCCAAGATACGGGAAAGTGCAAGTGCTTAATAGTTTTTTTTTTTTTTTTTTTGTTTTTTTTTTTAAACCGTTTATTGCAGTTTGTAAAAGTTACAGGTATGGGCCTACAACCACTCGGCCGGCCGCTAGAGTGATAAAAACATATTGCATACATACAGTAAGAGTCTCTTGGCAGTGCAGAGTAGCGAAACAGGAGAAATCAATGTTGCAGGCCGCATAGCTCCATGCCCACATTACGGTTCCCTTTTCTCAAAACAAAACAACACAAAAAACCACACCCGCAAGGCAACCCGCGATCCAAGTGACGGCACGTGCTCCATAAGTGGGGGATCCCAACCAGCAGCAGAACTCTGAAGAGGGGAATGGGAGTAGATCAGGGGCTGGGGGACCGCGTGCCCACGGCCGAGGGAGGGGGGCCATTTAGGGAGACGGAGCAGGCGAGGCAGCCGGTAGCAGTGGCGGCTCACAAATACCCCCGCGGTAAGCGTTCCAGGGGCCCCAGATTTTCACCCACGCCCCAGGCTTACCCCTCGCCACATACACCACCTTTTCACGAAACATACACCAATCCATATGCTCTTTCCAGGCCAAGACCGCAGGGGGCCTCTGGGATCCCCACAATTGAGCAATATCACGCTTAGCTATCATGTATCCCAGAGTCACCCACCGCGTCTGCGGGACCGAATAGTCATTTGGTTCCCACACATTCAGCAAGCATCTCCTCGCTTCAGGCAACAGCGCGACACGCGTAACCACACGCAGGACCTCATGCACACCACGCCAGAATCGCTCCACCTTTGGGCACTCCCACAGTATATGCATAAAAGTTGCCAACGCACCACAGCCACGCTTACACATTCCGTCACCAGCAAAGCCCATACGTAGAAGCCTTGGCCCCGTCACGTAAACCCGGTGAAGGATCTTAAGCTGGACGAAACGAAGGCGAGCCGGGATGGCCACCTCTTTTGGAGAGGCCACCGCGGAAATCCAATCCTCGTCGTCCAGCTCCAGACCGTCGGCGACCCAGGCCTCGCGGAGACTAGTCAGCAGGCACGATCTGTCGTTGATCAGTTTTTTATATATGAGGGAGATCGTGCTGTCTGGGACATGGCCATCCAGCACTCTGTCCTCCAGGGGGGAAGACTCCGGAATGGACGCGACATCCGGGAAGACGGAGCCCAGCGCATGGCGGACTTGTAGGTACCGAAAGTACTCCCCGCCCTGCAGCTGAAACTCCGTCTGCAGCGCCGCAAAAGTCTTGAATCCCCCCCTCGTCCAGAGATCTCCCACCGTGCTGATTCCGATCGTGTCCCACTTCTCGAAGCCCTTCGACGTCCACAGGGAGCCCAACCTCTCAGACGCATACAGCGGTGACGCTCGGGTCAAACGGTCCTTCCACCCCATGGCTGCATTAGCCGCGTGCCAGACACGCACCATGACGCGCGTCGGTCCCGTCAGACGGGAGTCGGGCGCGGCAGAGTAGAGCGCTCGATTGTAGTCGCCACCGGGCAGGAGCATCTTGTCCATCTCAAACGCCGGGTTCAAGGCGGGCCCGTAAAGGCCATGATTAATTGCAGCCAATTGGGAGGCCCAGTAATACCGTTTAATGTCCGGGAGGGCGACCCCCCCATCGTACCACGGGAGCGTCAGTTTAGCTAGAGCAATGCGTGGCCTCCCGTCCCAGAACAGGCGCCGCTGGAGGCCCTCCACCTCACGGAAATAGCGTGCCGGAACCAAGTCCATAGTATTCTGGAGGGCGTAGAGGAAGCGCGGCAAGGACATCATTTTAAACAAGGCCGCTCGGCCGAGCGGCGAAAGCGGCAGACGCCGCCAGCGCACCACGTCCTCCTTCAAGCGCTGGAGGGGGGGCCGCAAATTCCGCTCATATCGGGCCTCCGGGTCAAGAGTGATATATATACCCAGGTACCGAAACCCCTGGGAGGCAATCTGGATCGGACAGTCCCGTGGCAGGACCGGAGCCTCCCCGGAAAGCACGTATACACAGGATTTCGCCCAGTTGATGACAAGTCCTGAGTTGCGACCGAATGAGCGCAGCACATCAACCAGGACGATCAGTGATTTACGCGGGGAGGCGAGATACAGGAGGATATCATCAGCATAGAGGGACACACGGTCCTCATGCTCGGGGGTCCAGCGGAGACCACGGATGGAAGGGTGCCACCGCAGCCACTCCGCCAGGGGCTCCAGGGCCAGTGCAAACAGGAGAGGTGACAAGGGGCAACCCTGTCGCGTGCCCCGCCCCAGCGCGAATGGGACCGAGACTCGCCCATTCACCACCACCTGCGCCAATGGGCCCGAGTACAACAATTTGACCCAGCTGATAAAGCCCGGTCCAAATCCAAATTTCGCCAGCATCGCCCAGATGTATGGCCACTCCAGCGTGTCAAACGCCATGGTGGCGTCCAAGGACGCCAAGATGGCCGGCTCCCGCACAAACGGGACACGCGCGAGCACCCCGTGCAAGCGCCGCAGATTAAGCGCCGTGTTGCGGTGTGGTATAAAGCCAGATTGGTCTTGGTGGACCAAATCGCCCACCACGCCAACCAACCGGTTGGCCAACACCTTGGCGAGGATTTTGGGCTCCGCGTTCAAGAGCGAGATCGGCCTATAGGATGTGACCCGTTCACGGGGCTTCCCCTCCTTGTGGATCACCACAATTGTGGCCAGACGCTGGTCCGGCGGGAGGGAACCCTGCGAGTGGGCCGCCAGGAACATCGCGCGCAGGTGGGGCGCCAACACATCCGGGCGTAGCTTGTATAGCTCAATGGGAATACCATTGGGGCCCATGGCCTTGCCGGATGCAACCGAGCGAATAGCCAAGGCAATTTCGTCCGAGGTGGGAGGAGCGTCCAGCGAATCCCTGTCCTCCACCGTAAGCGAGGGCAGTGCGATGTCCCGAAGCAGGGCATGGGAATCTTCCTCCGAGCAGGGGGAAACCGGGGAGTAGACTTCGCGGAAATAATCCGCAAAGCAGGAGACAATGGCTTCCGGCTCGGTGACACACGCACCATCCACACTCTCAATCAAAGGAACCACGCGGCTCGCTCTCTCCCTCTTATCCAACCACGCAATCAATTTGCCAGCCTTATCACCCACATCATACAATCGCCCCTGCTGCTCTCTACTGAGGCCCCTGGCCGCCTCCGTGACGAGGGCCCGATAGGCCGCCTGCTTTAGGTGTAGAACATGCAGCTTGGCGTCTGTTACCCCGCTCCCCAGGTCACCCTCCAGTTCTACAATCTCGGCCTCTACCCGGGTCACCTCCTCCCGCTCGCGCCGCCGGGCATGGGAGATAAAGGAGAGGGCCTCCCCTCTAAGGACTACCTTGAAAGCCTCCCACAGGGAGATGGCCGAAGGGACCGACCCCACATTCTCGTCGAAATATCGCTGTAAGGATTTGATCAAATCGGCACGAATGATGGGGTCGCGCAAATACCATGCATTGATTGGAGCCACCCTGCCATCCCCCCTCGGGAAGACATCAAAATGTAACAGCAATGGGGAGTGGTCTGAGATACCCCGCGCCAGATGGCGCACCTCCCCCACCCTCCCTGCATGGGCCGCCGGGACAAGGATGTAATCAAGCCGCGAGAGGCTACCATGGGCACCCGAGTGGAAGGTGTACTGCCGCTGTGCGGGATGCTTTAATCGCCAGCAATCCACCAGGCCCAGCGTGTCTAAAAGGCCGGCAACCACGCCTGTGCCCGGGGGAGGTCCCTAGGGGGATGGCGATCCATAGACCCAGAAGCTACCGCATTAAAGTCCCCTCCAACCACCAGCAGGCCACTCGGAAGGTCCAGAAGGAGGTGCCCCAGGTCCGCAAATGTGGTGGCTTGTAACCCAGGCGGGACGTACACTGATATAAAGATAAACACTCTACCCTCCATTCTTCCCACCAGAACAGTGTAGCGTCCCCTCCCATCATGGCGCACCTCATCAATCTCCAACGGGAGCGAGTTCTTGATCATAATACCCACCCCCCGCGAGCCCGAAGTGAAGCCAGAATGGGCGGCCAAACGATATCCCCGCCGATTCATTGCATGAAAGGAGTTACCTATAAGGTGCGTCTCCTGCAGGAAGACAACATCTGGTGAAATACGTTTTAAGTACTGCAGGACCACACCACGCTTAATCCTATCCCCCAGGCCGTTAACATTCCATGACAACACAGTCAAATCCCTACCCCCCATCATACGTCGAAACAATCGGTCGTCCCCCACCGAGCATCTTAAAAACAACAACACAGTAGCGGGTTTGCCTTGCGGTGCAAACAAACAACACACCCCCCCCACCCCCCCATCCCAACAGAACTCCCCCCTCCCTGCACCCCTGCATGAGCCCAGACAGCCCCCCCAAAGTGCAGTGTGCCTGTCGCCCCATAGCTAAAAAAACTAACTAGTCCCCCAGAGGAGGAGGGAAGCCCCCAACAGACCCCGCACGACCTCCATAGGAGGGGAACATATGCAATCAATAAATAGTGAAGGAACATCGTCCAGGGCAAGGCCTATTCAGTCACCCCTCAATTCTGATCCGGCGGGCCCTCCTCGCCAGCTGCGCCCCCCCCGCCCCCCCGGCCCCGATCTCCAGGCAGAGTGTCCAACCAGTCCCCAGCCGCCTCGGGCCGGTCGAAGAAGTGCGTGCGACCATCCACCTCCACCCTCAGCTTAGCTGGAAAAAGCATGGAGTACTTGAGGTTCATGTCCCGTAGGCGACGTTTAACACCAAGAAAACTCTGTCTCTGCTTCTGAACCGCCGGAGTAAAGTCTGGGTAGAAATGCACATCCATGTTGTCAAGCTTGACCGGTCCCTGTTGCCTGGAGGTCTGGAGGATAGCATCTCTGTCCCGAAAATTAAAAATCCGGGCAATGAGAGGCCGCGGCGGGGCACCGGTCTTAGGTCTGCCCCCAGGGACCCGGTGAGCACGCTCCACCGCAAAAAGCTTACTCAGCCCCCCGGGCTGGAGATGGGTCAAGATCAATTCTTCCACAAAAAGATCCGCCGCCTCCGCCTCTCGTCCCTCCGGCACCCCCACAATACGGACATTATTCCTCCGGGCCCGACCCTCGGAATCCTCCAGTCGCCGGTCCATCAGGGCGCTCGCCTGGCCAAGCCGGCGCACCTCCTTCTGGAGGGCCACCACGTCCGTCGTGAGGCTCGTTGTGGTGTGGGCCAGGGAATCGACCCGGTCGTTCGTTTTGGACAAGTCTGCCCTCACAAGGCTCACATCCACCAGGACCGAGTCTATTTTTTGCGCTAGGGTGTCGAAACGCTGGTCCACCGAGGCCTTCATCTCTGCAATGGCGCCCATGACGTCCCGGAGGGTCAGATCCACAGGATGAGCAGATGCCTCCGTCGGGCCCACCGGGGATGCGCGCGATGTCTCCGGAGAACCCTTCTGGAGCGTGTAGCGGTCCATACTGTTAGCTTGGTGCGCCGTGCCACGGCGGGTTGTCTTCACCTTCGCCCGGTCGCCATCTTGTTTGGTGGACATGCTTGCTCTCCCACCGTCGTGCCAATCTCCTCAAACGGGCAGCTATACCAATTCACGGGCTCCAGGGGGGGGGGCGGGGGCGACCACCGAACCGCAGGTCAACCCACCGCCGGCGGGTCAGCCGGGCTCCTAGACAAGACCACACCGCCGCACCCCGCTCCGCAACCCAACCTCGCTTGAGTGCAAGGAGGGCGCAAAAGCGAAAGTGAAAGTGCGGGGTACGCGAGTCGCCCAGCCCTGCCCGCCGCTGTTGTTCACTTTGTCCCCGGATCGCCCCACTACTCCAATCCAGGGGGCCGGCGAGGAGAAGGCCGCAACCTTCGATCGGTGCTCCCACCGGTGTCCGGGGTCCGATTCGAGCCCGAAAAACGGGTGGCGCCTCAGCTCGGGTTCCCCAACACAGTCCCCTCAACAAGGACAGGATATCGCCAGGATTAATTCAGGAGGTCGCGGAGGTCCTCGGGAGCCTCGCACCTACGCGGCCATCTTGGTTGCGCGCTAGGCTCCTCCAAGTGCTTAATAGTTGATTAGAATTTATAACAATTGAGAGATTAGAATATTTCTTAGACCCACATGACATCAGAAACGATTTTTTAAAATTAGTGCATAAATCTAGAGTTGCCATAAACTTCACAAAACCCTGAACCAGGGCGCGTAGGGCTTTAGGGGTACGCCCCATTAAAACTGCATCATCAGCATATAACAATGCAGGGATTTTGTTTCCACTAATAATTGGGACGTCACGAGTTAAGATCACCAGGCATTTGGTTAGATCGTTAATATACAGAATGAATAAGAGGGGGGCCAGGACACAACCCTGTCTGACCCCCCTACCAACTTCAATGGCTTTAGAGATCTCACCGTCCCTACTAATACGCACCCTGGCTTTTAGATCTCTGTGCAAATATGCCAGGTAGGAGACTAATGAATCGTCTAGCCCAAGATTTCAAAGAGTTGACCACAGCCGAGATCTATTTACAAAGTCGAAGGCCGACGTAAGATCCATAAATGCCAGGTACACAGGTGTTTTCTTGGCTATGTTGTATTTACTGATAATCAGGTTAAGGTTAAGGCATTGTTCCACAGTGCCAACCTTACTCCTGAACCCCAGCTGACATGGGTGTAAAACCTGGCAGTCCTCAGCCCATGACTTGATCCTGTTGAATAACACCCTCCCCAGGAGGAAAGCAGACCTTTGATCAGTGTTCCCTGCACTACGGGTCTGAGACTACTACCAATCTAAATGTAAAGCCACAAGTTCAACACATACCAGTAGCGGCCTGTCCCATGCCAAAGTAGGGGTGCGGGCTGGACCGGAGGAAGGAGGTAGGGAGGAGGGAGGTGGGGACGGTTTAGGCACAATAAATAAATAAATTAGTTAATCAATTAATTAAAAATTCTTACCTTAATGCTGCCACCGCTGTCTCACGTGCAACAAATCTTCCTGCTTCTGGGGCTGGGCACAGGCTCCCAGCCGGCCCTGCAGCCAATCCTGAAGCTGCTTTCACATCAGAGCAGCTTCAGGATTGGCCTGAGCGTCTGCAACTTGTGCTCACAGGCAGACTTGGAGCCTGTGCCTGCTCTCTCCAGCCCCAGCAATGCAGCTGAGGCTGAAGAGAGCTTCACTGCACATGAGGGATTTGGTGGGCCTGAGATGGCTGGCCAAACATCTCATGCACAGTGAAGGGAGTGCCGACCACTTGCTTATCAGCAGTGTCATCCTCTGGACCCGCCCCCAAGACTCGTCAGAGTCCTGGGGGCGAGTCCAGGGGATTACAAATAAAACAATAACAAAAGCGGGTTTGAAAACAGTTTTATTATCATTTTATGTACTGGTGGTGGGGGGGGGGAGCGGTGCTCCTCCACTCTAAAGGAGCGGCAGCCACTGACACGTACACGATGTTGCACGGGGTGAGGTTCTCAAAAGGACCAGAGTATCCATATCTGTTTATTTCCTTTTTTTTGGTTAAAATAACAAGGAGACCTAGCATTAAAACACTTCGCAGCACGATAGCCTAAGAGGTGAGGAGTATGTGTGAGAAAGAGAGTGTGAGTATGTGTTAGTCAGTGAAAAACAGAACAGCATAGTAGCTGTATACATCACATTGTCAACGATCAAAGTATATCCTCAAACATACCAGTTTGTGGAATTTAGATTTACTGGTGGCTTTTAAAGTGAGTAAAGTGAGTGCCTAGCCCTCAAATATCAGGCACTGGCCATTTTGGAAGTATCCAATTTTCCTACTACTCTGGTGGCCTTCTGAGAAAAGTATGGTGATCCTGACTCCACAAAAAGCATTATCTTCGGCTGAAGATAATTCTGGCAGTACTTACGCCAACTGTGAATGTTTTAAAGCCAGGAGCTTCATCTGGGGGGCCCAGCTCATTTTCTCGCCAATGGTAATGCCCAAGTAAGTAAAAACCTTGGCCTGTTCTAGTGGCTTCCCCCCCATAGACACTTTTGCTGCAACATCACCTGCCCCATGAAGGACCATAAATTTCGTTTTGTCCACATTAATCTCTAACTCATGTTCACTGCAGAAAGCCTCAAAGCGATATAACGCCCGTTGTAGTCCCTGGCGAGTTTTAGATAGTATCACGGTATCATCAGCGAACATGAGTAGAGGAACCCTTTGTCCATCTAGTTTTGGTGCGTCGGTGGGGTGGTCCTCAAAGTAGTGTACTACACCGTTAATAAACAACGAAAACAGTGTAGGTGCCAGGACGCACCCCTGCCGGACTCCCTTCTCGACCTTAAATCTATTAGTGACTTCGCCTGGTTTCCCCCACCGAACCTGGGCATAGTTGGAGCTGTGGAGCTTAACCACGAAGTCGACTAGCTCCCTGGGCATCCCTAGTCTTAGTAGGACTTCCCATAGTTTGAGTCTTGGGACGAGGTCAAATGCGGATTTTAAGTCCACAAAAGCTGCAAAAATGAGGCCCTTACCCAACAAGACCTCCTTCCAGTAGATTAAAACAAATTTAAAAACCTGATCCAGTGTCCCCATGCGTGCCCGAAACCCTACTTGAAGGATAGATAAAATCTTATTATCGTCAATCCAGCTGTGTATTCTACCTAAAATGACACGAGCAATAATTTTTTGCAGTGCGTCAATAAGGCTTATTTGGTGGGCCTGAGATGGCTGGCCAAACATCTCATGCACAGTGAAGGGAGTGCCGACCACTTGCTTATCAGCAGTGTCATCCTCTGGACCCGCCCCCAAGACTCGTCAGAGTCCTGGGGGCGAGTCCAGGGGATTACAAATAAAACGATAACAAAAGCGGGTTTGAAAACAGTTTTATTATCGTTTTATGTACTGGTGGTGGGGGGGGGGAGCGGTGCTCCTCCACTCTAAAGGAGCGGCAGCCACTGACACGTACACGATGTTGCACAGGGTGAGGTTCTCAAAAGGACCAGAGTATCCATATCTGTTTATTTCCTTTTTTTTGGTTAAAATAACAAGGAGACCTAGCATTAAAACACTTCGCAGCACGATAGCCTAAGAGGTGAGGAGTATGTGTGAGAAAGAGAGTGTGAGTATGTGTTAGTCAGTGAAAAACAGAACAGCATAGTAGCTGTATACATCGCATTGTCAACGATCAAAGTATATCTTCAAACATACCAGTTTGTGGAATTTAGATTTACTGGTGGCTTTTAAAGTGAGTAAAGTGAGTGCCTAGCCCTCAAATATCAGGCACTGGCCATTTTGGAAGTATCCAATTTTCCTACTACTCTGGTGGCCTTCTGAGAAAAGTATGGTGATCCTGACTCCACAAAAAGCATTATCTTCGGCTGAAGATAATTCTGGCAGTACTTACTGCGCTGGAGAATAGAAGTGTACATTGTTGCTTGAAGAAAAATCAGGTGCTATGTAAGAAAAAAAAATCATCATCATCATCATCATTCAAAAAGTCTTTATTTATGATTATTCATCTTAAAAGACATACTATACAAATCAATTTAAAATACAACAATCAAGATTAATAACATCGTAGTTACAATATAGTAACACAATTCATTAAAATATAAATAGTCATAAAATCAGCTTACAGATAAAAATGGAAGGAAGCTATGTTGGGCTACGATCCTCCGCTCCTTTCCCTGATTGCCCAAGACCAACTAAGAAATTTGGCTACTCCAACAATAATTAGGTCTTTGTCACCAATTTTTAACAACCTTTTAGCAGACAGGGCAGAGGCTGTGCCCAGTGAGCGACACAAGGGTTTAAGCCATGTGTTTCTAGATAATTGGTAAGCTGGGCAGACATAGAGGAGATGGCTTATGTTTTCAGAATGTTCAGGGCAGAACGGACACCTATCTCCCAGGCCTGGTTTCCATTTTCTGGTAAAATCCCTTAAAGGGAGCGTTTCCACCCTGAACTGATGAAACAGCTTACGATCTCTGGGCTTGGTGATCAGGTCCCAATAAGCTTCAAGAGAAGGTTCGTCTTTAAAGTCCAAAAAGACTCTGGTCAAAGGAGAGTCCAATAGTGTATTATTCCTTCTTGATTTGACCAAACACCAAAAAGCCGCTCTTAAGTCTGTTTTTGTTGGAATAACAGTAGATGACGGAGAAAACCAGAGGTCTCTCATGCCCATATCAATAAGGAGGTTTTTGATGGTTTTTAGCCATGAAATCTTATTGTGATGGTCCAACCCCCTTACTTCAAGAAGCGCCTTAGAAAATTGGACTAATTCCTGATTCGTCCACAACCTTCTCCAGAAATATAACATTTTTAGCTTGACAACATCCTCAATTGGGTTACAGCCAAGATCAAACAGTAGGGGAATTCGTGGGGTCAATTGTGGGAGTCCTACTAGCGATCTGAAAAATTTATTCTGAGCCAGTATTAGGTCTGACAAGTTGCAATTCCCCAAAATTTCTGCACCGTATAAAACGGCTGGAGCTATTTTCGTTGAGTACAACTTGATTACTGGGGCTATAGGTTTGCTGAGGGATAACCTGTGTTCTCTTAATAGTGCTCCCGCCAACTGTGAATGTTTTAAAGCCAGGAGCTTCATCTGGGAGGCCCAGCTCATTTTCTCGCCAATGGTAATGCCCAAGTAAGTAAAAACCTTGGCCTGTGTCTAGTGGCTTCCCCCCCATAGACACTTTTGCTGCAACATCACCTGCCCCATGAAGGACCATAAATTTAGTTTTGTCCACATTAATCTCTAACTCATGTTCACTGCAGAAAGCCTCAAAGCGATATAACGCCCGTTGTAGTCCCTGGCGAGTTTTAGATAGTATCAGGGTATCATCAGCGAACATGAGTAGAGGAACCCTTTGTCCATCTAGCTTTGGTGCGTCGGTGGGGTGGTCCTCAAAGTAGTGTACTACACCGTTAATAAACAACGAAAACAGTGTAGGTGCCAGGACGCACCCCTGCCGGACTCCCTTATCGACCTTAAATCTATTAGTGACTTCGCCTGGTTTCCCCCACCGAACCTGGGCATAGTTGGAGCTGTGGAGCTTAACCACGAAGTCGACTAGCTCCCTGGGCATCCCTAGTCTTAGTAGGACTTCCCATAGTTTGAGTCTTGGGACGAGGTCAAATGCGGATTTTAAGTCCACAAATGCTGCAAAAATGAGGCCCTTACCCAACAAGACCTCCTTCCAGTAGATTAAAACAAATTTAAAAACCTGATCCAGTGTCCCCATGCGTGCCCGAAACCCTACTTGAAGGATAGATAAAATCTTATTATCGTCAATCCAGCTGTGTATTCTACCTAAAATGACACCAGCAATAATTTTTTGCAGTGCGTCAATAAGGCTTATTGGCCTATAATTCCCTGGGGCAGCACGATCTCCCTTTTTAAAGATCGGTATTATTTCAGCGCCCGAGCAGGATTCGGGGAAGGGAGTTCCCCCAGCCAGGGAATTCATTAGATTAGTAATGTAGGGGACCCAAAGATCCTTATCCTGTCTAAACAGGTCTGCAGGAATGCAGTCCGGGCCAGGGGCTTTGCCACTAGGTATATTTTTCAGAACCGCTTCAATCTCCTTGGTGCTGAATCTTAATGGAACCTCTATATTTATTTGTAAGATAGCGGGACTAGGAGTTCGAACTGGGCCCTGTTGATATCGTGCCTTGAAGTGGGCAACCCAACTATCAGGTTCCACATTGTTGTTTGGGGCTAGAGGCCTTCGTCCATCTCCCCGCCTTATTATGTCCCAAAAATGTGACATATTCCTGCCTTTACAGGCTTCCAGCAGGTCCTTCCAGCGACCCTCATCCCACTCTTTTTTTGCTTGCTTTATGGTGGATTTATAATTTATCCGTGCCTGCTTGATCAATACATAGGACCTAGATTTAATAGCAGACAAGAGGGCTTTGTGGGTGGACCTACAGTGAGCGTTGTACCATGTAATGGGCTCATGTTTCTTTTTACTCCCCATTGGTTTTGTGTTAATGAAATAGGTCTTAAGCCTATTTATAAGGTCCGAGTGGATTTTTGGCAATTTATCATTAAGGGACTCTTGTGTGTTACAGGTGTTTATTTCGCCCAGTGCACTTGATATCAGGGCCCTAACTCCTAGCACCTTGGTCTCGTCCAGTACCACCTTGTCCCATTTAACCCGTCTAAAGTCATTGCCAATTACTAATGGGGCACCACTTTTTATTGAATTTCCACTGGACTGTTGTACAAATCCCTGGGTATCCACTGTCAAAATCAGTGGGTTATGATCACTTTCTGGCCTAGTTTGTACAACCATGTCAGACACGATGTACCAGATTTCCAGGTTGACTAGAATGTGGTCGATTCTGCTTTTCGTTCGACCGTTATTAAAGGTCGGTGCTCCCTGGGCATCAGATTTTGTTCTTCCGTTTGCTGCCCTAAGACCCCGTTCCAGACACATCCCTTTAAGCTGGAGCGCTGCCTCAGTCCATTTGTTTATAGGTTTGGAGGTTAGCAGGGGGATGCCCCAGAGGGCATCCTCCTCCTCACTCAACCTACCATCATCGCCATCCAGGGGTTCAAAACATGTATTAAAATCCCCCAGGATGAACAAGTTGTTTTTGATGGAGCCTTCCGCCAGAAGGGATTCCAGGACTGTAATGGTCTGGGAGCTCTTTCCACCCGCTTGTCCCCTGATATATACATTAACTAAGGATAGTGTTGGCCCATTCTGGAATTTGAGTTTGATTGCCAGAATGTCCGGGTTATCTATGGGGATTTCTTCAATAGAGACCCCAAGAGTTTGTCTAACCCAAAACGTCAAGCCCCCTACCGGTCTTCCCCTAGGCCCCTTTCTCGCGGGTCTTGAGAAGTTCAGGTATCCAACGTTATATATATTCTCTACAGCCCATGTTTCCTGGAAGGCCCATATATCCACTTCATTAACTAGGGTTACCCAGTCATCTATGTCAACCTTGGATTGCAGGCCGGCGATATTCCAAGAGGCTGTGGCCATGGAATCGCTTGTGGCTAGGTTGGTCGAATTCCCTGCAGCATTTGGATGCACAACAGGGTGTCTATCGGGGCTTGTTTGTGTTATATGGATTGCCCTAGATTGGACAACGGGCTTTGGCCGTAGAGGTTGGTTGCTTATTGGGGCCTCTAGGGTGGTGGTAATTACACCTTCCATATGTACTCTTGGGCCACCTGTTCTTTGTCAATCTAAGTCTTCAAGAGAAGACAGTGCCTCGAAGCGATTTTTAGATACAAATCGTTGCTCGGGGCCTGATGTGGCTCTCCCAAAGGTTTGATCATTTAATTGATGTCTTACTGTGTCCTGTTTATAGAAATACCCTAATGGCAATACCCTGATTGATGACCAATCGCATGATACATATCCAGTGGATTCGAGAATATCATAGACCAGATCCGGTGACCTAAAGCTTAAAAAAAATCATGAATAATAGTAGGATGCCAACTAAGCTACCTCACCAGAGCTCCACATCTCTGCAAAAATGTATTTTGAAAAGCTCAGGAGGGACGGGTATAATACAACGCGTGATCGCAGGACAAGCAGGAACAGGATAGTGCCAGACAAACCAACATCTCTGCAGTAATCTTAACAATAACATGGCCTCTAAAGAATGTGAAGAAATCCCTCTCAGCCAATAGAATTGCAACAGTTTTCTGTTTGCACGCTGCCTTTTCATTACATTTGAATCCGGCAGCCATGTTAGGTGATGAAAAGACCCTGAGAGGCCAATAGGAGTCCAACAAGCCCGATCCCCTCTTACTGTATTGCTCCTAAAAGCTAATTTTTAGAGTGACCACATATGCTCTGACAACAGCTGCACTGTCAAGCCACACCTAAAAATGAACATTTTTTAGATTTAAATTATCTTTAGCTTTCAGAGGAAGGTTTTCTTACTTAATTTATGAATGTCTTACCCATTCTCCCAACTAACTACATTAAACTAGGAAATATTGAACACTACCTACAAAAATGACCAAATAATGTTGTAATGTATTTTATTTGCCTCTGTAGTAATCTAGTCCATAAACCATCCATGTGTAGGTTGTTTATTTTAGGTAACTTGGAGCAAGGATGTACGCAGCATCTAATCTCATCAGCACAGCACAGTCACTGTCTGATGCCTACATTCCATGTCCCTCAATATATATGAGAAGTCCCCAACATTCTACATTACTATTGAATCCATTTAAAGGGACTATGCACATATGTTTACCCACTACTACAGCCACTCAGCCTGTGTTATAAAGTTAAAAAGAGATTTAGCACACCACTGAAAATTATTTATGCCATTATTAGGAAAAACACACACACCTTCTTTCACCTCAGTTGTTTCCAATTATTCTGAAAAAATAAATGTCACCATATTCTGGCTGTTTTCTCAGACAACTCTAGAGTAATTCACAAACCCAAAACATCTTGACAACCCCATAGATGTCGTAGCAAACATTGGCAAAGCCAATAGGTTTCACCTTTGTGAGAGCTATTGGCTTTGTCAATGTCTTTAAGCCATGTTGTGCAGCAGAGTGGAGTGGGGTAGAGTGGTATGGATTGGCACAGAAGGAAGTGGAGTAGAGTGATGTGGAGTGGTGTAGAGAGACGTAGTGTACAATGGCATAGAGTGGAGTGGAGTGGCTTGGACTGGCGTAGAGTGAATTGGCTTTGAGTAAAGTGGCATAGAATGAAGTGGCATAGAGTGTAGTAGCATAGAGTTGCGTAGAGTGGAGAGGAAAGCCATAGAGTGGCGAACAATGGAGTTGCACACAGTGGAGTGGCATGGAGTAGAGTGACGTAGAAAAGAGTAGAGTGGAGTGGCTTAGAGAAGAGTGGCATAGAGTGTAGTGGGGAAGACTAGAGTGGAGTGAAGTGCGGCCCAGTGGACTAGAGTGGAGTGGCACGGCATAGAGTTGTGCTGAGCAGAGTGGAATAAAGTAGAGTGCATAAAGTGGAGTAGAGTGGTGTAGAGTAGAATGGAGTGGGGTAAAGTGGCTTGGAGGGGTGTAGAGGAGAGTGAAATTGGGTAGAGTGGTGTAGAGTGAAGTGGCGTAGAGTAGAATGGCATTGCGTGTAGTAGAGTGTGGTAGAGTGTCATTGTGTGGAGTAGAGTGGAGTGGCTTGTTATAGAGTAGAATAGTGTAGAGTGGAATGGCGTACAGTGGAGTATCATAGAGCGGCGTACAGTGGAGTGGTGTAGAGTGACATACATTGTAGTGGAGTGGCATAGAGTAGAGTAGAGTGGACTGACGTAAAGTGTGGTGGCATAGAGTGGTAGAGTGCAGTGGCATACACTAGGGTGGTGCAGAGAAGAGTAGAGTGGCAAAGAATGGAGTGACGTAAAGTGTAGTGCTGTAGAGTGAAATGGTGCAGAGTAGAGCAGAGTGACTTAGAGTGCAGTGGCTTAGAGTAGAGAGGTGCAGAGTAGAGTAAAGTGGCATAGTGTGTAGTGGCATAGAGTAGAGTGGTGCAGGGTAGAGAAGAGTGCAGTGGTGTAGAGTGGAGTGGTGTAGAATGGAGTGGTGCAGAGTACAGTAGAGTGGCATAGAGTAGAGTGGTGCAGAGTAGAGTAGAGTGGTGTAGAGTGCAGTGGCATAGAGTGCAGTGGTGTAGAGTGCAGTGGAGTTGTGCAGAGTACAGTAGTGTGGCATAAAGTCCAGTGCTGTAGAGTGCAGTGTTGTAATAAGAAATGGATAGAGTGGATTGGTGGAGTGGCGTAGTGTGGGGTGGAGCAAAGTAGAGCAGGGTGGCATCGAGTGCAGCGGCATAGAGTGCAGTGGCTTAGAGGAATACAGTCAAAGGCCTATGTTCAAGTTCTACGGAGTACTTAATCTCTAAATAGAAGCCACTTTCATAGGTTTTGTCAATGTTTCATAGAGGCACTGCACTGGTGAGCACTGTATTTTGGAGAACGTAGAACATAGCAGAAACAATGTTTTACTCTGTAAATATTTGATATTTAAGGGACAAGAAATGCAGCATTCTTTTTCTGGAAGGCTTGCAGAATCACAGTCACACTTTACATTACAAGGATTTGCGCATTCTGTGCCACAATGATGAACCTAATCACTGTCATAGGTAAGCTGATTTGCTTACATTGTTGGACAGGAGTTTGGGATGGAAGAGAAGCAGCAAGGAGGGTGATAAAAGTTACATGGAGGGGCTATGGGAGACAGACTGTAAACACAAGCACTCTTATGAAGTGCTTGAACCCTAAAAAAGAATTCGCTCCAAAAACAGGAGCAGTGGAAGGACACAGGTACTTGGCCCATGCTCCAGGGGAGGGCCAAACACAAGAAGAGCATGACATGGCAAACAGGAGTGAAGCAAATGAGAGTGACTCTGAAGTTAACCAATAGTAGCCAGTGGGTGGGTTGTAAGCCTACTGTATGTAAACAAAATGTCTCACAGAGACAGCACATGTACTGTCTAGGCAAAACATAAAAATGTGTTCAAATTTGGCCAAGATTTAATTTGTGTAAAAAAAAATAGGTGAGCTTATCTGTTTCAAATGTCAAAAATGGGCTTATCCTGCAAGGTGTAGTAATTCAAAGAAAAGCTACCTTACAATTGGTGGGCAACCATAAACCAGTTTACTTAAGATTCCCAAGGACCCGTAGTGCCACTTTTACTTCAGAGCGATCCAATTAATGAACTGTGTGGCACCCAAATCCTCTCAGAGTGCTCTGCTCTCAAACTCCAATGGCACAAGGAAACACTGAGGCTAAAAGCAAAGGGCTGAGGGCCCCAGTCAACGATTGCATCCTATTAGGCCACTCCGGTAAGCTCATAATATTCCATATCAAAGAAAGTTGATGATGATACTAATTTGGTAGAAAATTTGGAAATTTGACACAGCTCACCAGCCTGTGAAGGCACAGAGCGAAGCACATGCTGGCTAAATGTAACAAATAGAATAAGAAAATAAAGATGTGCCACCACTGCAAACAACAGTTTTTTTTAAATAAGAAATCAATCTAATTCCACAAAGAACGTGTACCCTCCGGTGTTGCTCATACAACCTGTAGCACACTTAACTCTTCCTGCAAAAATCCAGAAAGCAATTATGTTGGTCTGGTATAAAACCACCTCGAGGCACACAATCTAGAGGCCCCAGAGAAATCAAGTTTTAGGACTGGACATATCACAGGAGGAAGCCTGCTCATTGTGAAGAACAATGCCTTTTTCAACTGACAAGAGAAATGTAATTATTCTGTACTTCGTGGTCAAGCAGGGTAAGCCCTGTATTGGTGACCCAATTACCAGCTCTAGCAGCAGTGCACGGCTATGGGCTGGACACTCAGTCATTCCCCTGTCTGCTTAACAGGAAAGGTTCAAAACCTAAATCTTTCGCAGACAAATCAGATCTCCAACTGTACGCATTCCAGATGTTGAATCTCTTCCCAAGAGACGTCTGTAGATTATTGGGTCACAATATGCTCACGGACACGGGTCACACAACAGGTTTGTGAAAAGCATCTCTCTAATGACCTAGAAGCAGCTCAGATATTAGTATGTGTGCTAGATAAAACTCAATGAATAAATACATGAGTAAATACGTTAGCAACCAAAAATATATATATTTTTTTAATGTTTTAAAAAAAATCCTTTATTGAGCGTGGCCAGCAGGCTCACGGGATCATTGACGAACCACACTGACGCATCAAAGGCTGCAGGAGGAAGCACGGTGCACACAGGCGGGTTTGGCAATCAACACTGAACTTCTTAAAACGAAGATTTCATGGACTAATCTTTTAATCACGTATGACAGATGGATAGGGTCCCGTGTATGCAGGGCCGTAAAGCACATTTCACACATCAGCAGCTTTCTACGCCAATCGTTTCTGTAGAACAATGGATATTTTATGTCAGAGGACATACATACTTATCTGGAAATTAGTTTAGAAACTTGAACTGATGTTACTATGTAGCTGTGATCCTGTGACACCTTTATGGGGCCAGTGGGGTAAATTGTAGGAGGCATGGTTTTAGAAAATATGCTGTGAATATGAATATAATTTATTCTGTATCCTGGAGTAACATGGCTCAGCATTCGCTTTCCAAGGTAATAGGAGGGGCATTATTTTAAGGTGCCTTCCACAAAAATTAATTGACCCATATCTTTAGTAAAAATGCATGTATGAAGTTTCAATATCTTGAATCCACAAACACGGTTATATCATAGGAAACAAGCCAGAGTGGCTCACTGATTTACGCTCTGGTGTGGATACATTCCGGAGAGGACTGCAATAAATTAGGTTTTAGAATTGATCTATTCTGCTTCAGGAGGTTTGAGCCGAAGGGGCTTGTCTGTCTTTAGTTCATTCTCCAAAAGTACTTGTCTCATGTGTTTGGTTGTGAGGATCTCAATGGGTTGATCTGCCTTATTGGCTTCTGCTAGAACAGGACTATTCCCAGTATTCTGTGGTATCAGTGATTTGCGTTTTTGTGTATGTTTTGGTTTGTGAACAAGCAGCATGTGTGAGCGGGGTGTTTGTGAAAGTATCTGCAACATTATCTGTGTGTGTGTGTGTGTGCGTGGGGGGAGATTTGTGTGCGTGCATGATGATCATTGGTATTATTCTTCGCTGGGGATTCAATTAGATAACCATCGTCTCTTGCAGATTAGTAAGAATGCTGTCAGATAGGCTACGCTTTAAAGCCAACTCAAAAGGTTCATCATTGTTTACAATCCTGGCAGATATTGCCACTGTTGCAAACCTTTCCATGTAAGGCACAATATTGCTGTTCTTTCTGATATGGTCATTTTTCCTAATCCTTAGAAGATTTTTGCATTATTTGTAAGCCTGCTTGGTATGGTCACCTTTGAATATGAGACGTTCCAACGAACGTGATACAACGCATTCCATTACAACGCGGTTGTTACAATGACCGCGTTGTTACATTCTATACAATTACAATGCAAGTCTTTACAACAACTTGCTGTAGGGGGCGCTGGATTTTGGAATAGTATCATTTACTATTTCAACTCCAGTCTTTGCAACAGTAGGGAAGGTGTTGGATTTTAAATCCAACACCTTCTGCCCCCTACAGCAAGTCGTTGTAACGACCCATACAGCAAGTCATTGTAACGACTTGGGTTGTAATGGTTTGCGATGTAACAACGCGGTCGTTACAACAACTTGCTGTAGGGGGCGCTGGATTTTGGAATAGTATCATTTACTATTTCAACTCCAGTCTTTGCAACAGTAGGGAAGTTGTTGGATTTTCAATCCAACACCTTCTGCCCCCTACAGCAAGTCGTTGTAACGACCCATACAGCAAGTCATTGTAACGACTTGGGTTGTAATGGTTTGCGATGTAACAACGCGGTCGTTGTAATGACCGCGTTGTAATCAGTGGTTTATATAGCGCTCTACTCACCCGTGAGGGTCTCAATGCGCTGGGGGGGAGCAGATCCGGGTCAGTCGAAGAGCCAGGTCTTGAGGTCCTTCCTGAATGTGTGGAGGGTTGGTGAGCATCTGATGTTGATCGGGAGCTCGTTCCAGGTTTTGGCTGCGATGTAGGAGAAAGCTCTTCTGCCGGTTATGTTTCTGTGGATGCAGGGGACCTCTGCCAGGGCGAGGTTGGCGGAGCGGAGGCTCCTCTTGGGTACGTGGAAACATACTCGGTCGTTGAGATATTTGGGTCCGATGTTGTTGAGGGATTTGTAGGCGTGGGTGAGGAGTTTGAATGTGACCGTCTTCCTGACGGGGAGCCAGTGGAGGCTTCATAGGTGTTGGGTCATATGTTCGTGGCGCGTTGTCCCTAGGATGAGCCTGGCTACGGCGTTCTGGATGGTTTGGAGTTTGTGTAGAAGAGTTTTGTTGATTCCGGCATAGAGGCCGTTGCCATAGTCTAGTCTGCTGGTTATGAGTGTGTGGGTGACGGTCTTTCTGCAGTCGGGGGGGGGATCCATTTGAAGGTCTTACAGAGGATGCGGAGGCAGTTGAAACTGGTGGACGCAACGGTGTTGATCTGGCAGATCATGGAGAGGGGGGAGTCAAGGATTATGTCGAGGTTCCGAGCGTGGTCTGCCGGTGTGGGTGGGCTCCAGAGGGCAGAGGGCCACCAGGTGCTGTCCCAGGCGGAGGTGCAGGGTCTGAGGATGAGGACCTCAGTCTTCTCAGAGTTGAGTTTCAGGCAGCTGTCCTTTATCCTGGCTGCTACGTTTCTCATTCCTTCCTGGAAGCAGAGTCTGGTGCCTTCCGGGTTCTTGGTGAGGGAGACGATGAGCTGGGTATCGTCTGCGTAGGATACGATGCTAAACCCTTGCTGTCTGACGATGGCGGCGATAGGGGTCATGTAGATGTTGAAGAGCGTCGGGCTTAGTGAAGATCCTTGGGGTACTCCACAGATGATGTCAGTGGGATCGGAGAGGAAGGGGGGAGTCTGATCCTCTGGGTTCTGCAGGAGAGGAAGTAATGGAATGAGTTGTATCGCATTCATTATAAACGATGTCTCCCATCACCTTTGCTAATCTTACTTGTTATAATTATTACTCATGTTTTGTGGTCAATATGTTGATTGAGATGCACAAAAGAGAAGAAAAACGAAGAGTATTGTCTTCTTTGCCAAATGAGTTATGAAGTGAGCTTCAGATCCACACCAGAACCCTCCAAAGCAATTTACACTCTATGCCTCCCATCCCTCCCCAACATGGCCGACCACCGCCTCCCCCTGATGCAGTACAAGGGGAGGGTCGACCCACCCCACTTCCTGTAGATTTACCAAGCCCCAAAAGCTGAGAGCAAAACACTAAGGGAGTAATAGGAACTCATGTGGCGAGGAAGACAATACTCAGAATAATGAAGATTACCAGTAAGTAACCGGGGCATTACCTCCTTGTGAGTCTTCCTCACGACCAGAGTTACGAAGTGAGCACATACCCAAGCCCATCAGCTTCATGAATACCCACAAGAAACCCCAGACTACAGATTCAATAATCAATACAGATGAAAAAGAAGCCAAGGTGATGCCCACAGAAGGCGCGACCATCTAGAGGTGGAAGAACCAGCCTGGAGAACAGCCTCTGCAAAACCCCCCGCAGAAGAACCACCCAACACCACCCGGTAGTGATCCATGAACATGTGCGGAGAGGACCAAGTAACGTCCCTACAGATTTCCTCAGTAGAGACCCCTTTGAAAGAGGCACAGGAGATGGAAAACCCTGGGTAGACTGACCCTGAATTCGGGCAGACATCTCCGAACCCTGGGAACCATAGGCCAGCAAGATCATCTGCTTAATCCATCTACTCAGGGTAGAAAGAGACCAGAACAAACAGGTCCAAATGTGACAAGCAGGTTATCACAGCTGCAAAAGGACAAAGTCTGTTCCAAATACACCAGCACAACCCACTGGATATGTTGAAGAGAGAGACCAGGATCCACCCCCGACTCACCGACCGGAGGGAAAGTAGGCAAAATGACTTCCCAGGAACGGTTGACAACTGACAGAACCTTGGGCAGGAACTTTTGATCAGGGCGCAGAACAATACGGACAGGCAAGACACGCAAAAAAAGGGGATAACACAAAAAAAATCCCAGCTCCCCAATCCAACCGGCGGGTAGAATGGCCAGCAAAAACACGAACTTCATACTTAGGAACTTAACGTCCACGGACCCTAAGGGCTCAAACGGAACCCCCTGAAGGGCCTGGAACACCAACGGAAGATCCTATGAAATGACAAGACAAACCGCACAAGGACATTGCAGAAAACAACTCCGAAGGAGCTGGGCCACTAAAGGATCCAGACCATCCAACTGAAGACTGCAAAACTCCCGTGAGGCAGCCCACGGAGCCTGAAGCGTATAACGAGCCAGGCCCAAGGTAAAACCATTCGATAGGAAATCCAGCACCCTCATCGGATCCACAGAACCAGAGTCCAGGCCCTTAGAACCACACCACTGAGAGAAGGACCCCCAATGGCAGGAATAAGATTAAAGAGTCACCAGGCAATGGGGGCCTTGCAGCAAATCCACCACTTACACGGAGCAGCCCCAAGATAAGAGGCTCACTCTCTCAAGAGCCAGGCCTGAAGATGAAGTCGACAAAGAACTCCCACAGGAAGAGAAGGGTCCCTCAATGGGTATGGAAGATCAGAGATCACCCAACATTCCTGGATGCCATTTCCTTCAGCAGAGGAAACCATTGGCGTCCAACCCAACTAGGCACAACCAACAGAACAAATGCTTTGTCCAGGTGAATCTTGCACAGAACCTGAGCAATCAAAGGGATCGGAGGAAAAATGTGAAGGAGAGAGTCCAGCCAAGGGAATGGCATCAAATCTACCTCCCATACCTCCAGGCACAGAAGAATCGAGCAGAAGTGGAGCAGATGAGCATTGGCTCTGTCTATAAACAAATCCACCGTCAGGTACCCAAACCTCAACTGCAACAGCCAGAACACCACTCCCATTAGGGAGTGGAAACACTCTGCTCAAGTGGTCCGCTGCACAGTTCTCTCTCCCCGGGAGATAGTCTGCCCTGAGCAACAAGATAGACTCCTCTGCCCAGGTCAGAATCTCCTGAGCCATGAGCCACAGAGAGTGAACCCTGCAGCGCTCCGGTTAGTGCGGTAACCCATCACAACCTGATTGTCCATCCAGAACAGAAAATGATGGCCCTGAAGGGCCGAAGCAAACTCCAGACAAGCCTTTAGTTCTCAGAAGTTGGATGAGCAACCCGCCTGCGCCAACCGGGAATCCAACGTCGCCCCCCAGCCTAACTGGCTGGCATCCGTCATCACAACCTGGAAGGGGAACACCTGAAAGGGGAGAGCCCTAGACAGATTGGACTCCACAATCCACAAACCCAGATCGGAGTGAATCTAAGGAAACACCACCACCAGCAGATTGTGAGCCATGGAACAAGGGGACCAATGGGACAAGAGATGGTTCACCAACTGGTACAGATGTAGACGAGCCCAAGGAGGTACATTTATCACCACTGACATCCAACCCTGCACCCTTAACCATTGATGCACTGGGATGGAATCCAAGGCCAGAAGACAACCGAGGTCCCTCCTCAAGGTTGCCCTCCTCCCTGCTGGTAAAAACACCAGCCCCTTGACCAAGTTTAGGTGACCCCCCAACAAACACCAAGTCCTGAGTAGGATCCAGATGCGAAATTTAGTTAATCAGGAAACCATGCCTTTCCAGGACCTCGCACACCCTCTGGACATGAAGAGTCCCCTTAGAAAAAGAATAGACGGAGATCAGCCAGTCATAAAGGTACGGGAATACCCGAATCCCCTCCTTGTGGATGATCCCAACTAGGGGTCCAAAACCTTCATCAAGACCCTCGGGCAGGATACAAACCAAAGGGCAGTACCTGGAATTGGAAGTGTTCAGTCCCCACACAAAACCGAAGGAAACGCTGAGAGGAAAGGTAAATGGGCACATGGAGTTAGGCTTCGAGCATATCCAAGGAAGCCACTATGCCTCCCTGAACCAGTAAAGGAAGAATCTGCTGCAAAGAGAGCATCTTAAATTTAACATGAGGAATAAATTAATTCACCCTCTTTAAATCCAACACTAGACGAAAGTCCCCAGAAACCTTTCTCACCAGAAAAAGGATGCAGTGGACTTCCAAGACCTCTTTGACAAGCTGGAATTGTATCAACAACCCTTTGCTGAGAAGATCCTGAATGCCTGCTAAAAGTGCCTACCTCTTTGGCATGGATGAAGGTAAGGGAGTAAGAATAAAAGAGTCCAGAGGAGGGCAGTCAAATACAATTGAGTAACCCTGTCGGACAATTCGCAGAGCCCACTGGTCCAAGACTGATTCCTCCAAAGTCATTATGAATGTCAACAATCGCCTCCCCACAGGAGCTGGGACCGCAGGAACCCAGGGATAATCAGGACATGGATGAGGGGTCAGAATCACCTTCAGATTGCGGAGACCGGGATTTGTGGGAGAACTGGGTGCACCGGCTGTGACCCCCTCGAAAGGGCAAGACCCTCCCTAGGAGCAGCAGATGGCCCAAAGGTCCTCTTGGGCCAAAGAACCTCCCTCTAGAAGGACGGACGGGCACCAACAACATCCTGTCCTCAGCTGATTTCTTCACCATCTCCTCCAGGGAAGAGCCAAACAGCCTGGCTCCTGAAAAAGGGATCTTTATAAGAAGGGATTTCTGGGCTGCTTCTGCCTTCCAGTGACATAGCCAGACCTGGCACCAAGCTTGAATAGCCACACTCCCAGCAGTGGCCACGGCCCCCAAGGTATCAAATGATATATCAGACAACATTCTCATTTGCTGTTCCATGACAGCCAGTGTAGGCAGGACATCATCCCTATAAGTTCGGCTAGGAATTAAAATCCTTCAAAAGAGATTGAACTGTGTGGGAGAGGTAGGCGGAAGCTCTAATGGAGAAGTTGGCAGCTGCATGGGAAAGTTTGACTGCCGCTTCCACTCTCTTGTTGACCGGGTCCAAGGGGGAGCCATCCTCTGAAATGATGGATCCATGAGAGGATAACCCTGCCATCAGGGAGCCCACCTTAACGGCAGAGGGGAAATCCTTTGCAAAATCCTGAATGGCATAACACTTAGAGAGGTAGCGTGGAAAGGACTGTTTGTCAACTTCCTGCCACTCATTGTCAATCACCCTCTTGATAGAAGGATGCAAGGGTAGGGACTCAAGCTCCCATCTCTGGTACTGTATAAAACAATCATCCGCCTTCCACTTCCAGAAAGAGACAGAAAAAGCAAGGTTATCTGTAATGTGTTGCAGGAACTCCTTCAGTTCTTGTCCCTGCTCATATCTGCACCAGATATCCTTCTCCTCCTCACCCTCAGTGCTGGTGGAAGGCTGCAGGTGCTGTTTTTTTTAAAAAGCAGCAGCCACAGCAGCCTGAATCATGGATTGAATGGCCTGGAGCTAAGGAGGTTCAGCAGGGGCCCCAGAGCTGGGCCCAACCTCCACCGGGGGAGCCTCACCGGGATCCATGGCTAGATCCCACTGATAAAGCATAGAGTGTAAATTGCTTTGGAGGGTTATTGTGTGGAGCTGAAGCTCACTTCATAACTCTGGTGGCGAGGAAGACTTATGAGGTATTGTAGATTCTGTCCATGTTAGCAAAGAGGCAACATAGTAGTCACATGTCATTGGGCCTTGTTTAGTATCAACACTAGCTCCAGACACATTTGGAAAGGCTTAGCGAAGGTGAATGAATGAATGAATGAATGAAATGAGTTTTGTCATGCGCAAACTTTGCCCAATGGGCGTCAAGGCGCCTAATTCAAATAATACAGCTCGCAAATCAAACCAGCATTCTCTCATTAGTAGGCTTTGGTAAAGTACAACGTCTTAAGGGCCTTTTTGAACAGATCAATTGAGGGAAGGGTTTTGACCTCAATTGGAAGAGAGTTCCAGAGCTTAGGAGCGGCAACAGAAAAAGCTCTCGCTCCCCATCTGGCTAGCCTTGTGCGTGGCACTACCAATTGAAATAACCCAGCAGATCGAAGAGATCTGGTTGGGATATAGCGGGTAAGCAGAGACCCAAGTGCATCGTCCGTGCCAGCCGCAAGAGCTCTGTATGTAAGACATAGAATCGTAAAAAAGACTCTATGCTGAACAGGGAGCCAATGAAGATCTCTCCTAGCAGTCGTGGCTGAAGATGCCAAGGGAAGGGCCAGAACAAAACGTGCTGCAGCATTCTGCACGATTTACAGTCGATGGATAAGGCCCTTGTTGGACTCCACATACATGGAGTTGCAATAATCGAGCCTGGAGCCAACAAGAGCGACTGCAATCTGCTTACGAGCCTGGAGAGAAAGATAGTTACGGATCCTATTTAGAATCCTGATAACACCCCAGCATGTGGCCACGGTCCTATTTACTTGGAGCATCATAGAGAGTGAGGTGTCAAAGACCACGCCGAGGTTTCTGGCTGATTGGGAGGGAGTGGGGCAGGTGCCAAGAGATGAAGGCCACCACTCGCTCGACCACACATCTTGGTCTTTCCCAAAGACCAAGACCTCTGTCTTGTCGCCGTTTAGCTTTAGGGAATTGATGATCATCCAATCTGCCACATGCTGCATGCATGACCTAAAGCTAATGGCGGATGTATGGACAGAGGAATGAGCCAGTGACACCATGAAATGGGTGTCGTCGGCGTAGGACACCACCTCTATCCCCTGCGATCTTACTAGTCTAGCAAGGGGGGCCACATAGATGTTAAACAGGGTCGGACTAAGGGCCGACCCCTGTGGCACCCCACATTGCAATGACTTGGCAGGGGAGAGGATATTTCCAAGCTTTACTCTCTGTTCTCTACCAAGGAGAAAGGAGTTAAGAAGATTCAAGGCCGGCCCAGTAACCCCTGCCTCCCTAAGCCGAGATGTTAAAATGGCGGGAGACAGGGTATCGAACGCGGCTGTGAGATCTAATAGGACCAGTATTGTAGTTTGGCCACTATCCACTTTACGTCGGATGTTGTCTACTACAACAGTAAGTGCGGATTCGGTACTGTGGTACTTTCTGAATCCGTGCTGTGTGTTATCAAGATACTCACTGGTCTCAAGAAAAGTGGAGAGGTGGGAGTTGAGGTGTGCCTCCAATATTTTTGCAGGTGCCGGGAGCAGAGAGATTGGCCTGAAGTTTTTAAGAAGGCCAGGATCCAAAGAGGTGAAATTATTGAGAGGACCAAGGTCCTAAAGGAACCCCCATTATCTTATTTAAATCATGCTCCTCATATAAACTAGTTAAGGAATCAGGCATTGTGCCAGATTTTGTGGAAAGGTTCAGCCCTCTTAACCATTTCTAAAAAAAAAACTGAACACAAAGAAACAATCATAGTTTTGACTCCGACGAAAGGTGCTTTCAAAGCTCGTTTTAGCAAAGTTGCAGTCTTAAACAGAGCGAGAAAATATGCTGCTGCTTCCCAAGTCTGGCTTCTGTCTTCGAAGATCGACCTTGATCAATATTGGTGCCGATTTGCAAAGGCACATTGAAGTTAGTAAATTAGTACACCTGAGGTAATCTTTTATATAATCTTACATACCTTATGAATTGAGCCCAGAACATCAAAGATGGGCAGAAAATGAAAATATTCAGTGAATATTCATATGCAGTTGGCACAACTAGAAAGGACTGTGCCCTCATTGCACTTTTACCAAAACAGAATTTGGCGTTTTGGGGACAAATCACAAAGGCCAGTAAAAGTATGTAAAAGAGTAGACCTATAGTACTACTGAAAGCTATATGTAAAACCCCCCATGGTTTCCGTATTAACATAACGTCATCTCGCTTCCTCAATGCGGAACTGTCCATCTCTCTCTACAATAATGGCAACATGCTTATTTAAGCCTCTGACTTGTAATTGAATCGCTTTGACAGCATTTTTAATAAGATTAAAAATGAAACTCATTAACCCTAATTCTGCCAATCTAGGTCATCCCAATCTCTCCATCACAGCAACTCCTTCCGCGCCTTCCCTTCCTATCTCCCCACCAAACATCCTGAACAACGACTACAAACCTACAAGACTGTAAAGACGAGGCGTCAGGAGGTTAAACTAAAGTAAGTTTATTACTCAGACAAACGACACACTCAACCGGAGGCTGAGTGCAACCAGTACATAATGACCTTAATGCCAACTGTCACAACTGCCACTTAGAATGCCCAGTTGTCAACATTCCAACCGGGAGATGCCACGCGCAGGAGGGAGGGGCGCGCGGGGGAAACGTAAGCCAGGTGACATATTTACTGTGTAACAACATAACACATCTCCTCCTCAAGGAAAGGAATATTTTCTGAAAAGGAATATAAAGGAACAGCGTGGATATGAGTGAGTAACAAGCAACTATTCACAAACAAAATCTTTGTATTTGCTGGGTTTAATCACGACGCGACCACATCTACTTGTGGTTGCATCTTCTTCTGCATTGTCCGTCTCTAACACTGGTTCCAGATTGGTTTCAGGTGTTTCATTAGGATCCATTTGACCTCCAGGTGTACAGGCAACTGGAACGCCTCCAACTCCGCTTGGTTCTACAGCTTCCAGTTCACTCTCTAATTCCATATCACTACCATGACTCACTGAAGCCCCAGATTCACTTGTGGTCGCTTCACAGTTCGCACCTATGGTCTCGATGACTCCACTTCCCTGAACGTCTGTACTCTTTAGTCCCTTGTGTTGCATGTGATCACCATCTTCCTCTGAATCTGTAAAATCCAGTTCAACACGACCCGGCACGTCTAAGTCTTTACTTTTTCCTTCCTTTTCCATGTGTATTTTACTCCTTGTTTCGTTGGGAGTCTTATTTTTCCTTTTACAAACAGACATTGCTGAGGCATGCCATACTTTCCCATCACTGAGTCGTGCAGAATTGCAAAATACTTTTTCCACTTCTAACGGGTTAGAGAACCTGTTTTGTCCTTTGATTACGTTACCACTTCTCCTTACTCTCACCATGTCCCCAACTTCTAGGTTGATTTCTTTGCAGTTGTGTTTGCTGTCAAATCTTCCTTTACTCTGGTCCTTTGACTCTTGTATCTTCTTTCTCACATTTTCTACAGACCATTCTGATTTTCTTGCGCTTTTTAGCCAACCAATATTGTCTTTAGAAATGGGAGTTCTTCCTCTCAGCATCTCAAATGGGCTTACCATGGTTTTTTCTCCTGGTGTTATTCTGTAGCTCCATACCATTTTTCCCAATTCCTTTCTCCAGCATTTTTTGTTATTGTTAGTCAACTGGATGATGCCTTTTATCACCCTGTTAAATCTCTCTACGGCTCCGTTGCCCGCTGGATGGTAGATGCTTGTAGTTTTATGTTTAATTCCTTTCCCATTTACATATTTTTTGAAGACGTCAGACATGAACTTACTACCATTGTCACTGACAATAATTTTTGGTATGCCTTCCCTACTAAATATTTTGTCCAAAAATTTGACAATATCAGTTGCATCCACTTTCCTGCAAACCTTAATTTCCGGCCATTTTGAGAAATGATCAATTAAGACCAGTACATACATCTGTTCTTCCTGCCATCTCACTGGACCCATTATATCTATTCCAACCCTTTCCCAAGCCATGTTGGGGCATTCTAACGGTTGAAGTGTCGGTCTTAAGACAATTTGGGTTTTGTCTGAATTCTCACAAGGTACACAATTCCTTACAGCTCTTTCAATCTGTATGTTGCACCCTGGCCACCAATACCAGCTCTTTATTCTCTGTTTTGTTTTATTTATGCCATGAGGCTCAATAAAATTGAGTTGAACTTTTTTTTCCACAAAGTCACTCTCACCTGTTTGTTTAGTATACTTCGGCTAAAAAAACGGGGTTTTTCCAACTCCAGCTGTTCGTAATTGTTTATTTTTCACTTGCAGCTCTGCAACATGTAAATTGCGCTACACTTCCTGGTCAAAATGGCGGCACGCCGGTTTCCTGTGCGTGAACACTTTGTACTAGACCGCAGACTGGATACTCACTTCCGGTTGCTTATACGTCAAAACGTTCTATCTCGAACGCCCCAGGTCTGAGGTGAATTTTTCTCTCGTCACTTCACGACCTCTTGCACCTCCGGAATGATTTAGAAGAACGCTTTGGTGAGTTCATCGCATGGCTATTAATTTAATTTCAGTCACTACTCACACGGCTTAGCTCCTTCGTTGTTTGTTCCGTGGTGCGTCGCAAGTGATTCTGTCACTTAAGTCCACTTAATCTCAGTTGTGCACTGCAATTGGATTTCTTTCATCCGATAATGTCGTTGGTAATATCCACTTCGTAGTTCCTTCAGTAAATATCTTTTTTCTCTACAAGGCGTAGAATTTTACCTTAGTCTTTTCTTTTACGTAAATGTTGCAGCTTATTAGTAGTTCTCCATCAAATTTCCTTTTTTTCTTTTGGTGCCGCAATTTCAAAATTTTCCATCTCACCACTTCCGTTGCACATCCATCCGGTTAACTTCTTCCGTTACTTCATTTCACGATCCCTTACTTCTGTGTGTCATTCACCATCACTCGTCGCCAAATTGTAAAGACGAGGCGTCAGGAGGTTAAACTAAAGTAAGTTTATTACTCAGACAAACGACACACTCAACCGGAGGCTGAGTGCAACCAGTACATAATGACCTTAATGCCAACTGTCACAACTGCCACTTAGAATGCCCGGTTGTCAACATTCCAACCGGGAGATGCCACGCGCAGGAGGGAGGGGCGCGCGGGGGAAACGTAAGCCAGGTGACATATTTACTGTGTAACAACATAACAAAGACCAAAACATTTTAGCTGCCCCAGTACTATGGAACCACCTGCTACCTCACACGCGGGGGGCCCAACCTCCACCTCTCTCATGCTGATCCGCTATGTTACCACCAGCAACACATATGAGTTTAACGTTACCAATACCAACCCTGACACTACATGCGTCCCATCTCCTAGTACCAGTAACTCTACTCGGACTGCGTCTCCTAGTACCAGTAACTCAAATCTGATTGCCTCTCCTTCCCCGCACACAACTTTAACCCCCAGCACCCATTCTTTGAACCCTACACGTCCTCCCTCCTTCTCTTCCTCTTCACATCCTACCTCCTCCTCTACCTCTTCTCCTATTGCACTGGATACTACATCAGGGCCCACTTTTCCTATGAAGCCGCCTCGACCTTCCGCATCCACTAGGGCTACTTCCAGGGCACAGGATTCGTCCACTGGGCCCCCCTACTTGCACACCCAAAGGCGTTCTCCCCAACCTCCTGCACAGAGCCTGAACACCATCTATGCCAATCCCATCCCACATTTGGAGTCCAGAATTGAGCCCAAGCAGGGGTCCATCTCCCCGTGCAAGCGCTGTGAGGAGAAAGGGTCTCCCCGCCATCTGATTTCGGGCGGGTACATGCCGATGACAGCCTGCGCCGGATTGAGGAAAACTGGCTGAACTAAAGTTGGACCTCCTTACTGTAAAGGATAACCTCCAGTACCTCCTACACTGCTCATTGAAGAATGAGAAGTTGTGCAAACCATATCCTCCCTTGGGGTCTGTTCTCTCTAAGCCCTTAGCAACTACTTTAAGTGGTGGAATGGATAGGCCCTTTGAGACTCACCCTAATAACACACGCTGGCACTCTCGCCCTCTTCACAACCTCCATGCTAGACCCCTTAGATTCCAGCCTCAGATGTCTGAGGAGGACACACTTGCACTCCTACTATCATATGATGACTTGGCGGTCTCTACTAGCAGCATACCCACTATCACATCTGACCCGGATAGAGAACCTAGCATTAACTTTAGATCATTGAATAGGGATAAATTACTTCAGATCGCCACGTCGCACCGAGTAGAAGCAACTACAAACTCTCATATCAAATCGATGCTTCTCAACTGCAGATCAGCAGTGAAACACGCAGTGAATATCTCTGAACTCATCTTATCACAAGATCTAGATCTCTTGATTCTTAAAGAAATGTGGCTTAATGACTCTTCCTCCCCTATACTCGACACCTTAATTCCTCCTTGCTATGACATTATCAGATGGGATAGAGCTATTAAATTGGGCGGGGGGGCATTGCCTGCATCCATCATCCTAGCCTCGTTCTGAAGCAGACTTACAAGGACCTGATTTCCTCCTGTGAGATCCTAGTCACTGAAATTTGGAACAAAGGCAAGATTGTCTGTGTGCTTCACTCGATCTATAATGCCCCTGGGGACAACTTACATTTTGTAGAACAACTGATGGAATCCATCTCTGCCAACTCAGCCCTCCCCCCCTGCCATATCTTCCTAGGTGACTTCAACCTTCACTGGAATGACACTAATGATCCACTAGTTTGCTCTTTGAAAATGTTTCTCTCCGACCTCAAGTATATACAGGCATGTAACGGACCCACCCACTCCAAGGTCGCTATCCTTGACCTTATCATAGCTAGAGATCATATCATCCAACTGGATCACATTGTTCCATGCAATTGGTCAGATCACCACCAAATCTCCTTTCACATTCAGGAAAAGGTTCTGCTCAGACAAGGTCAACCGCTCAAACACAAGCAACTGACTCGTAATCTGATAGACATCAACATCCCGAACCTCTACAACTTGAGCAAAAATCTTCTAGAACCTCCCACTAACATGAATAATCTGGAAGAGTTGACGGATCATTACTTCAACTCCATGTCAAACATTTAGACGCTGCAGCCCCAAAGCAACTCAAAAGGATTCCTTGCAAACAATCCAAACCTTGGTTCAGTGGGGCCCTTAATGATGAACGATACAATCTAAGGCTCTCGGAGAGACATTGGAGAAATGACCCCTCCACCTCTAGTCTCAAACAGTTAAGGAAGTTGAGAAGCTCTTATAACAAACACATTTGCATTGCTAAATCAGATCATTTCAGAGGTCAGCTTGACAGCGCTAAAAACCGTCCCAAAAACGGTTTGATATCATCAAACAACAGGTGAATCCTACTCCAGTAATCAAAACAGGTGTTCCCAGTGAAGAGGTCTTCTCAGCGCACTTTTCTGAAAAGTCCAGAAATATTGGTTGGGAGCTGCTAACCTGTTGTCGAAGAGCTCCTTGGTTTTGACAATATCTGCTGCAGTGTGTGAGCCACTTCTCACCACAGAGTACACACCTAAAAACAATGCCTGCTGGAATACCTTCCTACTACTGGACTTGGAGGAGTTGTCACATTCCTTGGCAGCTCTTAAACCATCCAACCATTTCAGTGATCCACTCCCAGCTAAGCTGCTCAAAGACCTCAACCTGGCCATTCTGCCTCTCTGGGCCAAGATCATCCAACAATCTCTCTTACAGGGGAAAATCCCCGACTGCCTTAAAATGGGGCAAGTCACACTCATCCCCAAGAAGCCCAATGCAGACCTAACAGACCCCAATAACTACGGCCGATCACCAACATCATGTCTCTAGCGAAGTTGCCCTGTGGCGAGTTTTAAGTTGAGGAATTAATTCCTCTTCAATACTGAGGGTCCCTGGGGGCCAACTAACCCACCAGGTACCCCCAGTAAGCGCCCTGCGCTGCGTTGCAGAGAGGTGGGCCAGGCCACACCCCTTTTCAAACCTCTCTTCCACGCAGCTCTGTGGCGCTTACTGGAGGTACCTGGTGGGCTAGTGAAGGGGAATTCAATCCCCATCCGAAGGGCGTGCCAGGGAGCGCGTTTGTAGAGTGGTGGGCAAGGTAGGTGTAGCCTGGTACGAGTACTTACTAGTGCTGCTGTGTGGGACTGACTGGAGGTAATAGTTTGGGAGGTTGGCCCCCAAGGATGTCCTTGGGGGCCAACCACCCCTCTTGTTTCCTCAAATACGTCCCACACAGTGGGATTTCTAAGACGTCTTCGGAGGCCATGGCCCCTTTCTCTACCACTCTGCAAACGTGCCTCGTGGCAGACTACGGGATGAAGTCCAATTTAGTCCTGAGGGAGTTTGGGGGCCAAGAATCCCTCCTGGTACCTCCTTTAAGTCCTACGCAGCGGAATTCCTGAGTGTTGGTTGGACGCCCAGCACCCTTTCTCCACCACTCTGCAAACACGACTACTAGTTAAAGTAGCATATTTCTGCACCTCTGACTTAGAGGTAGTTTTAATCCCCCTGCCCTATTATGTACTAGGGCCTTACAGAGGAGGTCATGCTAATCACAGGGATATCCCAATGCATAGTGTTCCCTAGTGTATGTAGGTGTTTTCACTGTATTCTAAGTGTCTTTTAGCATAGCACTGACTCTAGGCCTGGTTAGTCACAGTCAGTTACCACCAGATACCCGTCTGAAAAAGTTGTGGGCCCTCGATGATTTTGCAACAAGGCCTCTTTCAGCTCCTTTATTAACATGTCCTACCTCTGTAAGCATAGTTAGAAACTACCATTTTAAAAACCTTTGAAATTCACTTAAACAAACATAGGTTTCAGGCACGTTATAGTTAGAAATTAGCATTTAAAAAACCTTTGAAATTCACTGAAAAAAACATAGCTTTCAGGCACATTATAGTCAGAAATTAGCATTTAAAAAACCTTAGAAATTCACTGAAAAAACCATAGGTTTTAGGGAAAGTTATAGTTAGTTGGACATTTCACTCGTATTTGAGATGTCATCAGTGTGTTATCAGTGATGTCACTGACCATGTCATGAGTGATGTAATATGTAAGGGTGGGCGCAGTGCTCCGCTCCGCCCGCAGAGTGTGCGTAGTACTGCCCACTTCGCGTTTCGCAAAGTAGGCGTAGCAGGGGCAGACTACGCACACCCCGCGGCGGAGCAGAGTTGCCCGCCGCCCGCCTCCTTCCCGCCCTCATTTTTAGGGGTGGGCGGAATTTGCGAAAGTGACTTTCGCAAATTATCGTGAAAATGTTAAAAATCTCCGCAAACACACGGAAATATCGCGAAGATGCAGAAGTTTTTTTCCTGCCCGTTCGCGGTATTTTCTGCGTGGTCGCGGCTCGCCAACTTACCCATGCGGTCGCTCGCGGGCGCGGCCATCTTGTTTTCACTCTTCTCGCGGTGCATGATCGCGAGAAGAAAGACGTGATCGCGCGACCAATGACATTACTGCGGGCGCGAACTGTCGCGAGACAGCGCAAATGGCTACCAACAATCCAACATCTCGTGGAGAACGCGACCGGATCGGGAAAACTTGTCGGCAAACGCGGGGATTCAGGTAAGGCGATCGCGCGCGCGCAAGAATGTATTATTTTATAGCGCGAGCAAGAAACAAATTATCGCTAAGCTGCGGAATACGGAAATTTTGACATTTTTCGCGCTCTCCGCGAACGCGAAAATGTCAAATTATCGCAATTTCCGCGAGCGGAACGGAAATTGAGCCCAGGCCTACTCATTTTGCAATTACTTATAAACATTACATAAAGAAAATTACTTACCTGAGCTGCCGCGTCCCGGGGCTCCATCTTGCTGCTTCCTGGATAGCTTCTTCCTCACGAATGCGCGTGCGCGGGCACCCGCGCATGTGCATTCGTGAGGAAGAAGCTATCCAGGAAGCAGCAAGATGGAGCCCCGGGACGCGGCAGCTCAGGTAAGTAATTTTCTTTATGTAATGTTTATAAGTAATTGTAAAATGAGGGCGGGAGGGAGGCGGGTGGCACGTAGTGGGGCTACGCGAAGTGTGCGGGTGGGTGTAGATTTGCCCCCACTCCGTAATTCTTCACGTAGCCTCACTACGCCCACTACGCCCAAGGCTGGTAATATGTGAAGTCATCAGCAGTGCATTGCGGGGGCGCGAGTTATAGTTAGCTGAACTAACTGTAACAGGGGAATTTCTATGGTTTTATACGAGTGAAATGTCCAACTAACTATAACTTTCCCTAAAACCTATGGTTTTTTCAGTGAATTTCTAAGGTTTTTTAAATGCTAATTTCTAACTATAACGTGCCTAAAACCTATGTTTTTTTCAGTGAATATATACATATTTTTTTTTCACAAAAATAAACTGAGGTTTTAGGGACGTTATGGTTAGGAATTAGCATTTTAAAAACGTAGAAATTCCCGGAAATAAACAGACGTTATTGTTAGGCTGACATTTCACTCATGCAAAACCAAAGAAATTCGGCCGCTATACTTAGCTGAGCTAACTATAACTTGCGCCCCCGCAATGCACTGCCGATTACGTCACATATTACATCACTTATGACATGGTCAGTGACATCACTGATGACATCTCAAATGACATCACTGATGATATCATCCTGTGACTGAGTGTTTCTTAAAAGTTTAAGAATTTTATATATATACACGCCAAGGTTTATCGAAGAATGAGTGGGTGTATGTATGAGTGTCTGAATGGATGATTTAGTGGGTGCGTGACTGACTGTATAAGTGAGTGATTAAAGGTATCTTAGTGAATGCATGTGTGGATGACTAATCTGTGTGAATGTCGTTATCAGTGTGTCAGGGGTATGTAAGTGGTTGCATGGGTTGGTGAGTAGCTACATGAGTGTCTAAATGGTTTAATGATTGGTTGTCTGATTATCTGTATGGGTGCCTGAGTGTCTGTGTGGGTGGGTTTGGGGTGTGTGACTCCCTGCACAGATGAGTGAGTGGGTGATTCAGTGGGTGTATGGGTCCATGAGTGCGTCTGCAAGGGGCTATATGGGTGGGTGAGTTTGCATATGGCTGTGTTGGGGGAGTGAATGGATGTCTCTGGTATATGTGTGAGTAACTACATATGTGAAAGGCAATATATGTAAGTGTTGGAGTATATAAGTGACTATATGTGAGAGGGAGTATAGTGAGAGAGGCTGTATTGTTGTGTGTGCTTGTGTCAGGGATTGTATAAAAGAGTAAGTGTGTGTTAGTATATGTATGAATAAGTGAGTTGGTGTGTGTATAACTGTAAAGGTAAGTAAATGGCAGTATGATTCAGTCTTTGGGTGACTGATTAGGTGTGTGAGTATCTCTGTGGGTGAGTGGCTGTATGTGAGTATCTGTATGGGTATATGAGAGCATATATCAGTGGCTGTATTGATGAATGACTGCATGTATGAGTGACTGTATGGTAGAGTGAGTAGATGTGTGTAGGCCTATGAATCATTAAGTGGGTATATACTAACTGGCATTGGTGTGTCTATGGTTTTGTGTATGATAGTCTGTATTTTAGAGTGGGTTTATGAAAGGTTATATTAGGGTGTGAGGAGGTGCATCAAATATTAAGCGGATGAAGTCATCAGTGATGTTATTTGAGATGTCATCAGTGATGTCATCAGTGATGTCACTGACCATGCCATGAGTGATGTAATATGTGACATCATTAGCAGTGCATTGTGGGGGCGTGAGTTATAGTTAGCTCTGCTAACTATAAAAGATTAATTTCTCTGGCTTTGTACGAGTGAAATGTCAGCCTAACTATAACATCCCTGAAACCTGTGTTTTTTTCAGTAAATTTCTAAGGTTTTTAAAATGCTAATTCCTCGTTGGGGGAACTCAACATTCTTGCCTGGAATGTACGGGGTTTGCTGAACAAGGTCAAACAGGGGGGTGGTGCTTCATTTAGCGAAGCGTTATTCAGTGGACATCCTACTGTTACAAGAGACGCATCTTCTGGGCACTAAATCCCCTTGCCTCTCCCGCTATGGGTTTGCTACGGTGTACCACTCCGGCTTCGTGAGGGGGGTGTGTGGCACAGCAGTTCTTATTCACCGCAGAGTGCATGTTACACAGCACTGGTCAGATCCGGGTGGCCGCTTCACGGTTATCTCTGGCACCATAGCCGGTGAACAGATCATAACTGGGACTCTCTATGCCCCCCCTCTGTTAGGCCAGACATTCATAGAAAAACTAACACAGCTATGGGGAGATCTCCCGGGCAGCCTAACGATACTGGGTGGTGACTGGAATGCCATCATGAATCCCCTGGATAGGTGGCGGGCCAGGCCACCAGTTGTACCCCTTTCTAGATCCAAACTGAACATACTGGCACATACACTGGTCTGGGCAGGCTCTTGGCGGGCCTTTCACCCCTCGGAGGCAGGATTCACATATGCATCGTCGGTTCACCCCACTCTTTCATGCCTGAGCTATCTGTTCCTCCCACACAGCTATATACATAGAGTGACACACATCCATTATGCCCTGGAGTCTCTCCGATCATTCGCCGGTCCAATTCAAGCTGCGCCTACAGACCCGTCGAGCCCCCTATCGGTGGCGCATGTCTCCATGGTTGCTCCGTGGTGCCGAGTATCAGGAGATGCTACATCAGGCAATTGCCGACTATCTTAGTTTCAATGTCGGAACTTCCCCGTCCCCAGCCACCCTCTGGGAGGCTTTCAAGCCCACAATCAGAGGTGCGGACATAAGCTATCACTCGGGGGAGAAGCAGCGGCGCTTGGCACAGGTGCGGGAACTGGAGGATTGGCAGATCCAACTGCAATCCCAGATTGTGGAGGGTTCTGACTCCAGCGCGCGTCGGAATCTGCTGCATGTTCAGCAGCAGCTCCATCAGCTGCATACAGATACCGCTAAAGAAGCCTGGTTGGCAACCCAATATAGGATCTATCAATGGGGCAACAAGTCCAGTCAGATGCTCCACAGGCTTTGCCAGGCCAGAACGTCCCCGACGCAGGTTTCCCTATTGAGGTCCCCGGACGACGACATGTGCGCCTCCCCCGAGGCCGTGGTTCAGGCCTTTGACAATTTCTATGTGGCATTATATGAGGAGCGCGAGGTAATTGCCGAATCCCTTATAGACAACTTCTTCACGGAAATCCCTCCTCGCCGCCTTTCTTATGAGCAACGCGATGCCCTGGACAAACCCATTTCCCTAGACGAACTGCGGACGGCGTTATGTAATACCCACCCGGGACGAGCACCGGACCCGAACGGGTTCCCGTGCAACTTCCTGTGCCCACATATGGGGACTTTCAGACCTCATCTGCTTGAGGCACTGCACAAGGCCTCAGAGCAGTGCATTCTGCCTCCAGATTGGCGACACGCCAAAATTGTAGTCTTCCTCAAACCTGGCCGCCCTCCTGAAGATCCGGGTTCATATTGCCCCATCTCCTTGCTGAATTTTGAGCCTAAATTGCTGGGGAAGGTCCTGGCTGACTGCCTCGACACATGTATTCAGGATCTGGTACATCCAGATCAGTCCGGGTTCATGCCACAACACTAAACCTGGACAAAGCACTACGCTACACTCGCGTAGTTTGCGAAGTTTGCGTAGCGCAGCGGTCATTTTTTGCTTGCTCGCGGTCCTCAACGTCAAGTTGGTGACCGCGAGCAAGCAAAATGACATCCCGGCAAGACTTTTTCCTCGTTCGCGATCATCAACATCAAGTTGCCGATCGCGAGCGTGGAAAATAAACCTCCCAGTGAGCTTCTCAACGCAGGGAGGTCAGGTTTCTCATTGCGAGTGGTCACGGATGCTTGTGACCGCTCGCGATGAGAAACTACCAGTCCGCGTTGAGAAAGCTGATGCTCGAGTATAAATCTGCTCAAGCGGCAGAAAACGACCGCTTGCACTGTGCAAGATGCAGTTTGCACTGATTGCACAGTGCGGACAAGCATCCGGCACTGTGCAATCAGTGCGAACAGCATTTTGCACAGTGAACTACGCAGTTTGCATAGCTACGCGTATCTCGCGTAGTGCGAAGTGCACTTCGCATAGCTACGCGTAGCGCTACTTCGCAGCGCTACTTCGCAAACTACGCCCAGGGTTTCACAACACTCCACCAGACATAATATCAGACAGGCCCACAACGCCGTGGTGGTGGCTCATCTTCTGGGTCACCCCGCGGCGGTTTTGTTGGCAGACATAGATAAGGCGTTCGACTCACTGAGCTGGACCTACCTTTTTAAGCTCTTAGAAGTTGACAACCTGGGGACCCGGTTTAGGATCTATGTGAAACTATTATATACAGACCATACCACCTTGGTTCGTGCGGCCGGATGCTGCTCGGCTCACTTCCCTATTCGCAGGGGCACAAGACAGGGCTGCCCCCTCTACCCTCTCTTATTCACCTTAGCGATCGAGCCATTAGCCGCATGGGTGCACCTAGACTTGGTCTTTGATGGACTGGACTGGTCGCCAGAGTGCTCGGAGAGGTTTGCGCTTAATGCTGATGATGCTCTCTTCTTCATTTCTGACCCTCGGGCCTCCGGGCTACATGTGCTCCAAATCCGGTGGATTTTTGGGGAAACTTCCAGGCTATGTGCTAACCCGTCCAAATCTATCCTGTTCCCCATTTGGAGTGAGCAGAGGAGTCAGACTTGGACCTCGCAACTGATCGTTTCAGACGCGGGCTGTAAGTACCTCGTGGTATACATCATGCAGTGTCCTAACGAAGCTTAGTCACGTAATATAGCTCCGCTACTCCCTGCCATTCATGGCAAAACAACAATATGGTCCCACTTACCCCTTTCGCTATACAGCAGGTCCGCCATTTTCAAAATGGTGTCTCTGCCATGCCTGCTCTATTGGCTGCAGAATTATCCGTAACCTATCCCCCTGTCTTGGTTTCTCCAAATGAATACACTCCTGAATAGGTTCCTCTGACAGGGGGGTGCTGTCCGGGTGGGGCTTGCAACGTGCATGAAATCTACGTACTGCGGTGGTATCGTGGCGGCTGACATTCGGGCGTATTACGGGGCTTCGCACCTCCTGGTAATCGATGAATGGTGATATGGCTCTCAGGCAGACCCGGCCTATGCTGTGGAAAGGCTCTTTATGGCGGATATTCTGCTGCTCCATCTCTTATACAGCTGCTCACCCTTGGAGGCATTTCCCCCAGCCTGCCGGACAGTTATCCAGATATGGAGGCGGGTGGTCCGGTCTATGGGTTGGTGGGGTATGTTGACTGGCGCTACTCCCCTCTGGCAGAAATAACACCTCTGGCCAGTCTCGACATTAGTGGGGTTTCGTAGATGGGATGATATTGGAATCTCCACTCTTGAAGACATCATGCAGGGGTCCACGCTTAAGTCCTTCCAGAGGCTGCAGTCGGATTTCGACCTTCACAAGTCACAGTTCCATAGGTACTTACAGCTGCGTCACGCACTGTCCCCCTGACATGGCATCTCACGTCCTTACCCAAGTTTCACCCGTTGGAGGGTCAGTTGTTGATGGGAGATCTAGGGGCCCACAAAATCTGGCAAATCTGGCAAATCTGGCAAATCTGGCAAATCTATCAAACCCTCACTGCACACTCAAAAACCACTATATATCGGATCAGGGTGGCGTGGGAGGCGGACTTGCCCGCCCTGACAGATGACGATTAGGCCAAGGTGCTGGCTAGCCCCAGGTACTCCACTGTTTCCACTAGATACAGGCTGGTGCAATTTAAATATCTTTACAGAATATATTACACATGCCTCCGCCTCTGGAAGATGGGGGCTATTCAGTCCCCCACATGTCTCTGCTGTGGTTCGGACGAAGGGTCATTCTTTCATATGGTGTGGCGTTGCGAGGCACTGCAGCACTTCTGGTTGGGCGTATTGTCTTGCATGGGGCGGGTACTGACATGGGACATTCCAGCAGACCCTAGATTGACACTCCTACACAGCACAGTAGACATTGGAAGTAATGGATATAAAAGACACCTTATGTTCTTGTGCCTCACATTGGCTAAGCGAGACATAGCGCAGTTCTGGAAGGCTACATTCCCACCCAGCATAGCAAATTGGAAAATGGCAGTGGATCGGTGCATGTCAGCAGAGATTGCAGTGTTTCAGGCAAGGGGCTGTCTGCAGAAGCATGGGAAGATCTGGGCAAGGTGGGCCAAGTACCGAGGTATCGTCCTTAATAACGCAGCCAGACAACCGAGACCCTATTGAACTGCTAGTGGTGAATGACTTGCCAGTTTAATGTGAAAGAGTTACACAGATGTAGATGGAACCTCATTCGATGTGTCTATATCATGTTTTTTATGGTATGTATGTTGCGTCGGTGGGGGAGGGGTGTTTTTTGCTGGTCTGATGTTCCGCAGACCTCAAGGGTGGGAAATATTCAGTACCTAAAGTCTCTACAATATGCCTTTCAAATGTATGTTGCTTGCAGGGCTTGGCCCATCTGGTACTATGGAAAATCAATAAAATCTGTTGTTAAAATAAATGCTAATTCCTAACTATAACATCCCTAAAACCTCCGTTTTTTTCAGTGGTTTTTTAAATTATATTTACTAACTAAAATGTCCCTGAAACCTCTATTTTTTGCAGTGCATTTCTAAGGTTTTTAAATGCTAATTTCTAACTCTGCCTAAATAGGTAGAACATGTACACAAAGAGGAAGAAAGGCGCAGAAAGAAGCAAGAGAAGTGCAGAAAGAGGCAACGGAAGTCCTGAAAGACGAAGAAAGGTAGAGAAAAAAGCAAGAGAAGTCCAGAAAGAAGCAACAGAGGTGCAGATAAAGGCCTACTTTGACTGTACCTTTCCACGGACTCATACAAAGTAGCCTAATCACAAATACTTTGCCCAAGATGTCTTGAACCTCACATTTCTCTTCAAGGTTCACTATTCATCGACTGCTCAGAATGTTAGGCCTACCAAATGTAAAACAGTAACCCTAACCATATCACTGTTGTAAGTCTCACCAAGTTTGTGAAGGTATGCACGCGTGTGTGTCTGCTGTTACCTAATGTCATGTAACATAAAAATAAACATACAAGTACTTGAATACCTGTGTTTCAAACAGCATTCTCTGTAAATGTATGTACAAAAAGGTGTATGAATTTCTTTTAGCTCACAATACAGGGTACATTGGTATTCAATAGTATATTTGAGGGGCTCTATAACACCTATATACATAAGACATGTCTGCCTGTGCAACCGAATGACAGAGAGAACTGAGAAGATTTGACCACCTATAGGAGAAGTTACCCGCTTTTTAAGGTACCATCTTCAGATGTATAACACATGTAAGAATACATATGCAAGTAGACATATACCTCAGTCCTGAGAGCATGCAGACCTTTAAACTTGAGAGCTTGCACTTCCCATTTGAGTACAGAAAGAGGTGAGAGAAGTACCAAAAGAGGCAAGAGAAGTGCAGAATGAAGCAAGAAATGTGCAGAAAGAGTAAGAAATGTGCAGAAAGAGGCAAGAGAGGTGCAGAAAGAAGCAAGAAATGTGCAGAAAGATGCATGAGAAGTGCACAAAGAGGCAACAGAAGTGCCGAAAGAATCAAGAGAGGTGCAGAAAGAAGCTAGAGAGGGTCAGAAAGAGGAAGAAAGGTGTAGAAAGAGACAAGAGCGGTGCAGAAAGAGGAAGAAAAGTTCAGAAAGAAGCAAGAGAAGCACAGAAAGAGGCAATAGTAGTGCATAAAGAGGAAGAAAGAAGCAGAAATAAGCATGAGAAAAGCAGGAAAACCCAACAGAGGTGGTGCGAAAATAGGCAGGAGAGTTGCAGAAACAGGTAAAAGAGGTGCAGAACGAAGCAAGAACAGAGCAGAATGAACCAACAGAGGTGCAGAAGGAGGCAAGAGGGGTACAGATGGAGGCAAAAGGGGTGCAGATATTTCCAAAAGAGGTCCAGAAAGAAGCAAGAGTAGTGCAGAAAGAACCCACAGAGGTGCACAAACAGACAAGAGGGGTGCAGAAAGAGGCAAGGGAAGTGCACATAGAAGCAACAGAGTTGCAGAAGGAGGCAAGAGACCTGCAGAAAGAGGCAAGAGAGTTGCAGAAACAGGCAAGAGAGGTGCGGAAAAAGGAATCAGGGGTGTAGAAAGAGGCAAGAGAGGTACAGAAAGAGGGAAGAAGGGTGCAGAAAGAGGCAAGAGGGGTGCAGAAAGAAGCAAGAGAGGTGCAGAAAGAAGCAAGCGAAGTGCAGAAAGAAGCAACAGAGGTGCAGGAAGAGGGAAGAGGGATAGAGAAAAAGGCAAGAGAAGTACAGAAAAAAGCAACAGAGATGCAGAAAGGGGGAAAAGGTGTGGGAAAGAGGCAAGAGGGATGAAGAAAGAAACAAAAGAAATGCAGAAAGAAGGAACAGCAATGCAGAAAGAGGCAGCAGGGGTGCAGAACGAGGGATGAGGGGTGTAGAAAGAAGCACAAGGGGTCCAGAAAGAAGCAAGAGTGGTGCAGAAAGAAGCAAATAAGTGCAGAAAAAAGCAACAGAGGAGCAGGAAAATGGAGGAGGGTGGAAAAAGAGAGAAGAGGGGTGTAGAAAGAAGCAAGAGGGGTACAGAAAGAGGCAAAAGGCGTGCATAAAAAAGCAAGAGAGGTGTAGATAGAAACAAAAGAATTGCAGACAGAAGGAACATAGGTGCAGAAAGAGGCAAGAACTGTTCAGAAAGAGGGCAGAGGGGTGTGAAAGAGGCACAAGGTATGCAGAAAGAAACAACAGAGGTATAGAAAGAAGCAAGAGCTGCAGAAAGAGGGAACAGGGGTGGAGAAAGAGACAAGAGAAGTGCAAAAAGAAGCAACAGAGATGCAGAAAGGGATAAGAGGGGTGGAGAAAGAGTCAAGAGGGGTGCAGAAAGAAGCAAGAGATGTACAGAAAGAAACAAGAGAAGTGCAGAAAGAAGGAACAGATGTGCAGAGAGAGGCAAGAGGGGTGCAGAAAGAGGGAAGAGGGGTGCAGAAAGAGGCATGAGGGGTACAGAAAGAAGCAAGTGAGGTGCAGAAAGAAGCAAGAGAAGTGCACAAAGAAACAGCAGGGGTGCAGAAAGAGGGATAGGGGTGTAGAAAGAGGCAAAAGAAGTGTAGAAAGAAGCAACAGAGATGAAGAAAGGGGGCAGAGGGGTGGAGAAAGGGGCAAGGGGGAAGCAGAAATAAGGTAGAGAGGTGCAGAAAGAAACATAAGAAGTGCAGAAAAAAGGAACAGAGGTGCAGAAAAAGGGAAGAGGGGTGCAGAAAGAGGGAAGAGCAGTGCAGAAAGAAGCAACAGAGGTGCAGAAAGAGGGAAGAGGGGTAGAGAAAGAAGCAAGAAAAGTGCAGAAAGAAGCAACAGAGGTGCAAAAAGAGGGAAGAGGGTTGGAGAAAGAGGCAAGAGGGGTGCAGAAAGAAGCAAGAGAGGTACAGACAGAAACAAAAGAAGTGCAGAAAGAATGATAATAGGTACAGAGAGAGGCAAGAGGGGTGCAGAAAGAGGGAAGTGGGGTGCAGAAAGAGGTATGAGGGATACAGAGAGATGCAAGGGAGGTGCAGAAATAAGCAACAGAAGTGCAGAAAGAGAGAAGAGGGGTGTAAAAAGAGGCAAGAGAAGTATAGAAAGAAGCAACAGAGGGGGAAGGGGGAAGAAGGGCGGAGAAAGATGCAAGAAGAAAGCAGAAATAAGCAAGAGAGGTGCAGAAAGGAACAAATGAAGTTCAGAAAGAAGGAGCAGAGGTGCAGAAAGAGGCAAGAGGGGTGCAGAAAGAGGGAAGTTTGTTACAAAAAGAGGCACAAGTGGTTCAGAAAGAAGTAAGAGAGGTGCAGAAAGAAGGAAGAGAAGTCCACAAAGAAGCAACAGAGGTGCAGAAAAAAGGGAAGAGGGGTGGAGAAAGAGACAAGAAAAGTACAGAAAGAAGCAACAGAAATGCAGAAAGGGGGAAGAGGGGTACAGAAAGAGGCAGGTGGGGTGCAGAAAAAGAAAGAGAGGTGTAGAAAGAAGCAACAGAAATGCAGTAAAGGGCAAGAAAGGCACAGAAACAAGCAAGGGTGGTTTGCACACCATTAGTACCAACTTAACAGCCACATTTAGCAATAAGTAACAGGTGACCATTCTAGGTTTGCAAAGGGGCTTCCACCATGCTGTAACACTTGTCGCTACAATTTTGGTAAGGTTTGAGCCGTTTGAGCTAGAAACAAGGTTTTTTTTGTTCAAATCTGCAGATTATGCGGTAGATGATGGATTATGTGGCAAATGCGGAAAATGTATAATTGTGCGAAAGTCGGTGCAGTCAAACAGTCACATGATTCCAGTGGCCCTGCTCATACCTCTGACTAGGTCCTGAAGTGTTCCTCAGTGGTTCCTTCTTTTTTGTCTCATTAAGTTTATAGCTTAACTTCTATGGAAAGGAGGAAGACTAAACATGAGGTTACCACTCCACAACACAGACTACCACACCATGTAGTTACTCTCCATAACACATAATCCCCCTCTACATAGTTCCTATACACTAAATACCATATACTTTCCATCCACATAATTTCACTGCACAACATACCACATAATTGCACTACACACAACCTACATCCACTCCACTCCAAAAAACATTAGTAAAAAGCTTTTACATCTGCAACGCCAATAGCTCTAACCCTGGCAAATGCAAGACCTATTACATTAAAAATGCTTCTTTAACTGGTAGTCGCGTTTGCAGAGTGGTGGAGAAAGTGGGCTGGACCTCCAAACAGCACCCAGAAAATTCGGCTTCTTGGCCCCCAAAGTCCCCCAGGAGTAAAGTGGACTTCATCCCCCAACCCATAGTGTGCCAAGAGGCATGTTTACAGAGTGGTAGAGAAAAGTGGGGCATGGCCTCTGAAGACCTCTTAGCAATCCCACTGTGTGGGATTTACTGGAGGTAACAGGTGGGGTAGTTGGCCCCCAAGGACAACCTTGGGTGCCTACTACCCCTCCTTTTACCTCCAGGAAGTCCCACACAGCAACATTGGTAAATTTTAATAGCAGGCCATGCCCCCTTTGACCACCAGTCTGTAATCGTGCTCCCTGGCATGCTCTTCGATGGGGATTAAAGTCGCTTTCGCTGCTGGGGGTCCTGAGGGGCCAACTAGCCTACCTGATAGCTCCAATAAACCACAGATAGTGGGATTGCTGAGAGGTGGACACAGACAACGCCCCTTTCTCCACCACTCTACAAATGCACCTCCCCTTGCCTTCTGAGGGTCCCTGGGGACCAACTAGCCCTCCTGTTATCTTTAGTAAGCCTGACAGCTGGATTGCTGAGAGTGGTCTGAGGTCACACCCCCTTTGCACCACTCTGCAAACTCCCCCCCTGGCGCACTGCTGCTTGGGGAATGAAGTCCACTTTAGTCCTGAGGTCCTCAGGACACAAGAGGACCTCATCACCCCACCAGCAGTGCGCCAAGAGGCGCGTTTGTAGAGTGATGTAAAAAGGGGCATGACCTCTAACCACCTCTCAGCAATCCCACTGTGCGGTGCTTACTGGAGGTACCTGGTGGGCTTGTTGGCCCCCAGGGACCTACAGGATACAAGCAGACTTTATTCCCAAAATTAGAACGCGCCATGAGGTGGTGCAATAGAGTGGGCAAGGCCTCCGGCGAGATGCAGGCTTTATTTTTTATCAGAAGGGGGCTATTTAGCCCCCCCTTCTCGGAATATTTTGTGGGCCCTGAGGGGCTGTGCCATTTTGCAAATATTGTTTTTTTTTAAATGGTAGGGGCCAGGTTGCCCCCCTCCCAAAGCCGATTTCGGCCACGGGGACCCCATCCCCCAGGCCATGGCCACCAATTTATTTATTTTTTAAAGGATGGGGGGCCGCGCAACCCCCTCCTGAGGCCATTATTGGCCCTGGGGACCCCCTCCCCCGGGGCATTGCCTTATTTCATTTTTATAAATTAATGACATAGAAGGGGGGCCGTGGCCCCCCTTCCCCTGGCCACTTTTGGCCCCAGGGACCCCATCCTTTGGGGCCTAGCACAGGTTGGGGACCGCGGAGGGAGCCCCAATGCCCATCTGGTCCCAGCCAGCTCCCCGCATCCTGCGAGAGCTGCCATTGCTTTTGGACAAGGGGAGCTGCTAACATGCAGCTCCCTTTGTCCGAAAGCAATTCTGCTTTGCTTAATGGAAGCAAGAGCATGTTTCCTGCTCTCGCTTCCATGAAGTGAAGCAGAGTTTGCAATCACAGGGCAAACTGCAATGTCCTGGGGTTGGGCACCCCGGGACATTGCTGGAGCAGGCCCTGGAGGATGGTGGTCCCCAGGGCCATAGAGGGCTCCACGATGGGGGCCATGCCCCAGGCCATGGCCACCTATTTATTTATTTTTTAAAGGATGGGGGGCCGCGCAACCCCCTCCTGAGGCCATTATTGGCCCTGGGGACCCCCTCCCCCGGGGCATTGCCTCGTTTCATTTTTATAAATTAATTAAATAGAAGGGGGGCTGTGGCCCCCCTTCCCCGGGCCACTTTTGGCCCCAGGGACCCCATCCTTTGGGGCCTAGCACAGGTTGGGGTCCGCGGAGGGAGCCCCAATGCCCATCCAGTCCCAGCCAGCTCCCCGCATCCTGCGAGAGCTGCCATTGCTTTTGGACAAGGGGAGCTGCTAACATGCAGCTCCCATTGTCCGAAAGCAATTCTGCTTCGCTTAATGGAAGCAAGAGCAGGTTGCCTGCTCTCGCTTCCATGAAGTGAAGCAGAGTTTGCAATCACAGGGCAAACAGCAATGTCCTGGGGTTGGGCACCCCGGGACATTGCTGGAGCCGGCCCTGGAGGATGGTGGTCCCCAGGGCCATAGAAGGCTCCACGAGGGGGGCCATGCGGCCCCCCCCTACCAAGGTAAACATAACCCTGGGGAGGTGGTAGACCCCAGGGCTGGGGTCTGCAATGGACACCCACCCTTAATTTAAAATTGTCCCGGGGAGGTGATGGTCCCCAGGGCAGTGTGGGGAGGGGCAGGAGCCCCCCACACTTTCTCTTTGAAATAAAGCTCCGGTAAGGTGGCAGTCCCCGGGACACAGGGCCCCCCACCCCATAATAAGGAATGTCCCAGGAGGTGGCGGTGACGGCCCTAAGGTCCCCAGGGCAGTGCGGGGGCAGGTGCCCCATGCACATTTTTAAAGAAGACACGGAGAGGTGACGGTCCCCACGTACCCCCTGCAAAAAAGCCCTGGGGAGGTAGTGGTCCCCGGGGCAGCATAGGGGGGCAATAGCCCCCATGCAGTTTTTTTGAAGAAGCCCAAGGGAGGTGGCCGTCCCCGGGGCTGCGGGGGCCCGCGCAGTCCCGCATATATTGACAACATTGCCCCAGGACCTGGCCCACCCAGGAGCTTATTAAAACGAGGCGCAGTAGTCTGCACTTCATTTTATATTATGTTTTCGGTGGGATTCGCGCACCCAGCCCGAATCCTGGCAAACTTTTTTTTTAAAATGCTTTTTCTTGCCTGAGCAGGCCTAGGGGGTCAGGGTAATTCTACCCTGCCCCTTATCTTGTTTTTTCAACCTTTTTTCTTGTGACTCTGTTCTACCGAGTCACAAGATGGCTGCCAACACTTTTTGGTTTAGAGTGTTGGCAGCAAATCAGAATTAAGCTTGTGCTTAGGAGAGTTCGCGGATCCACAGCGGTTACCAGATATCAATATTTTTTATTTTTGAATTTCTCTGGAACTGCTGAACTGATTTACACCATTTAAAAACGCTTTCTGAACCAAGAGCTACCTTTTTGCCAAATTTGGTGTACTTCCATTCAGCAGTTCGGGTTGTAGCTTTGTCTAAAGTTTCCCAAGGAAATTAACATGGGGTAAACGCGTTTTGAGACCCCCTTTTTCCTCGGCCCCCGCTTTACGAATACCCCCAAAACTTTCAAAACAGGAGCTGACCAGAGCGCCCCATTAGTTTTGAAAATTTCTTGATGATTCTTCAAACGGCGCCAAAGATATTGGTTAAAGAAAAAATGCTTTTTGAATAGAAACGAGGCCCTAAGGAAATATATATATATATATATATATTCACTTAAAAAACCATAGGTTTCACACATGTTATAGTTAGGAATTAGCATTTAAAAAACCTTGCAAATTCACTTAAAAAACCATAGGTTTCACACATGTTATAGTTAGCTGGACATTTCACTCGTGAAAAACCATTGAAATTCCCCCGTTATAGTTAGTGCAGGCAACTATAACTCACGCAACCGCAATCCTCTGCTGATGACGTCAGATATTACATCACTGTATTTAGACACTTATTTACCCATGTCTTCTTCCATTCATTTTTAGCTATACATATATTACAAATATTTTTTTTCAGAAAGACTCATATGTCATCAGTGATGTAATATCTGACGTCATCAGCAGAGGATTGCGGTCGCGTGAGTTATAGTTGCCTGCACTAACTATAACGGGGGAATTTCAATGGTTTTTCACGAGTGAAATGTCCAGCTAACTATAACATGTGTGAAACCTATGGTTTTTTAAGTGAATTTGCAAGGTTTTTAAATGCTAATTCCTAACTATAACGTGTGTGAAACCTATGGTTTTTTCAGTGAATTTGTACGGTTTTTTAAATGCTAAGTTATATATATATATATATTTTTTTTAAGGTTATTCACCGTGCGTGTACCATACGCGCATGGTGCGCTTCGCGCACTGTGCACGCGCTGTGGGCACGCGGTGCGATTCACGCACCGCGCGCCCACGTTACGCAGTTCGCGGAATTTTTCCCTTTCTACCGTACGCGCACGCTACGCGTACTCCACGATTTTTCGCAAAAGAATTAAAGGAAATTTTGGCCCTTGGGGGTCCTTCTGGGACCCCCTGACAAAGGCTAGGGGGTCAGGAACTGTCCACCCTGCCCCCTTTTCACGTTCTCCACCTTTGTTTTTCACCCCCTCAGACTGCGAGAGACAAAATGGCGGCCGACACTTCCTGGTTTCGACCGACTCGAATGTTTACTAAGATCTAGCAATCAATCAGAATCGCGCTCGCGCACGGCAGCGTGCGCGTACGGTAAGTTTTACCGTACGCGCACGGTGCACGCTTATAGATATATATATGCTTTTAAATGGTATTTTCTCAGGAAATACTGAACAGATTTACACCAGACCTGCAAAAGGCACATCCCTGACCCGAGGACTACCTCTCTGCCAAATTTCAAGTAATTCTGTTCAGCCGTTCGGGCTGTAGCTTGGACCAAAGGTCCTATGGAAAAATGCATGGGGAAAACGCGTTTTGGGACCCCCCTTTTTCTCAGCCCCCGCTTGACGAATCCCCCCGAGACTTTCAGGGAAGGAGCGGAGCGAAGCACCCCATCTATTTTGAAAATTTCGCGAGGATTCGTCAATCGGCACCAAAGTTATTCCAAATAGAATGTTGCAGATTTCCTATGGAAACTCGATCCTAACTATAACTATCTACTGGCGACCGCCAGTAGATAATATATATATATATATATATATATATATATAAAATTAAAAAACCATAGGTTTCACACATGTTATAGTTAGCTGGACATTTCACTCGTAAAAAAACAATGAAATTCCCCCGTTATAGTTACTGCAGGCAACTATAACTCACGCGACCGCAATCCTCTGCTGATGATGTCAGATATTACATCACTGTATTTAAACACTTATTGTGTGAAACCTATGGTTTTTTGAGTGAATTTGCAAGGTTTTTTAAATGCTAATTCGTAACTATAACGTGTGTGAAACCTATGGTTTTTTCAGTGAATTCGTACGGTATTTATAATTTTTTTTTTTTCAGATTTTTCACCGTGCGCGCGTTGTGGGCACTCGGTGCGCGGAGCACCCACGGTTCGCAGTGCGTGCCGTGCGCACGCGGTGCGCGCACCTCGCGATTTATTTTAAAAAAAAATATTGTTTTTTTCTCACTTGGGGGTGCTTCTGTGACCCCCTGACCAAGGCTACGGGGTCAGGAACTGTCCACTCTGCCCCCTTTTCACGTTGTCCACCTTTTTTTTTCACCCCCTCAGACTGCGAGAGACAAAATGGCGGCCGACACTTCCTGGTTTCGACCGATTCGAATGTTTACCGACATCTAACAACCAATCAGAATTGCGCTCGCGCACGGCATGGTGCATGCACAGTGCGGGGGGTCCCAAAACGCATTTTCCCCATGCATTTTCCCATAGGACCTTTAGTCGCAGCTACAGCCCGAACGGCTGAACAGAATTACTTGAAATTTGGCAGAGAGGTAGTCCTCAGGTCCGGGATGTGCCTTTTGCAGGTCTGATGTAAATCTGTTCAGTATTTCCTGAGAAAATAGCATTTAAATCAATATATATATCTATAGGCGTGCTCCCAGCGCGTACGGTAAGCTTACCGAACGCGCACGCTGCCGTGCCCGAGCTTAATTCTGATTGGTGGTTACATGACTGTAAACATTCGAATCGGTCGAAATCAGGAAGTGTCGGCCGCCATTTTGTGTGTCTCACACTGATAAACAAAGGTGTAGAACGTGAAAAGGGGGCAACGAAGAGAGTTGCAGACCCCTAGCGTTTGTCAGGGGGTCCAAGAAGGTCCCAAAAGTATGAAAATACATTTTAAATTTTTTTTAAAAATCGCGGGGTGCGCGTACGGTAAGCTTACCGTATGCGCACGGCAGAAAAAAATCATTAAAAAAAATAGAAGTAAAAATCAAATATATATATATATTCACTGAAAAAACCATAGGCTTCACACACGTTATAGTTAGGAATTAGCATTTAAAAAACCTTGCAAATTCACTTAAAAAACCATAGGTTTCACACATGTTATAGTTAGCTGGACATTTCACTCGTGAAAAACCATTGAAATTCCCCCGTTATAGTTAGTGCAGGCAACTATAACTCACGCGACCGCAATCCTCTGCTGATGACGTCAGATATTACATCACTGTATTTAGACACTTATTTACCCATGTCTTCTTCCATTAATTTTTAGCTATACATATATTACAAATATTTTTTTTTCAGAAAGACACATATGTCATCAGTGATGTAATATCTGACGTCATCAGCAGAGGATTGCGGTCGCGTCAGTTATAGTTGCCTGCACTAACTATAACGGGGGAATTTCAATGATTTTTCACGAGTGAAATGTCCAGCTAACCATAACATGTGTGAAACCTATGGTTTTTAAGTGAATATATATATATATATATATATATAGCGAAATTCCTTCTACTTTTCCGAGGCTCTCCCCGAGGCTCTCAGTAAAGGATCACAGCACCACGAACGACACTTCAAACTGATGCTTTATTCCTCACAAGTTCGTACAAGGCAACATAGACGGTAAGGACGGTCTACGCGTTTCGGCACCCAGCCTTCTACTGGACCATAGAGTCCTGGAGCCCAGAATGTCATTTTAAAGTGCCAGTGCATTAGTAAACAGTGAAGACATACTAGACATGTAAAGCATCGACAATTTTCAAATAAAGTTATTTTTCTAAGTGTTTTTCAAATTAATCCATATTTTAGAATGGGAGAAAAAAGGAATTCAAAATAATATAATAATATAATGCAATATTTGGTGTACTTCCATTCAGCAGTTCGGGTTGTAGCTTTGTCTAAAGTTTCCCATGGAAATTAACATGGGGTAAACGCGGTTTGAGACCCCCTTTTTCCTCGGCCCCCGCTTTACGAATCACCCCAAAACTTTCAAGACAGGAGCTGACCAGAGCGCCCCATTAGTTTTGAAAATGTCTTGATGATTCTTCAAACGGTGCCAAAGATATTGGTTAAAGAAAAAATGCTCTTTGAATAGAAACGAGGCCCTAAGGAAATATATATATATATATATATATATATATACATGCAAGGAACTTCATCTTCAGATTCCAATCCACCGGGAAAGACGACCACGGACCCAACGAGATAAAGTGCAAGGTGTAGTTTTTATTTCATTCGTGCACCTCGTACCACCATGACGCGTTTCGGCCTCAACACGGAGGCCTTGATCACATGACGCTTAGGGCGGAAGCCAGAAAATTTAAAGTGCAAGTGCAGGCAACACGTGATAGACAAGCCAATAGACATAGAAAAAGTATATCTTGTCACAAATGCAATCGTACATATTGTTAAGCGTCAAGACAGTCAACACATTAACCTGAACTCAGGCTATTATAAATCTGATCTAAATATTCCAGATTAATAGTGTAGATTAGTCAATGTTTGCATAAAAACAAATTGTGTCAAACACTGCAAACTATTAAAGATGCAAATGACTGTTGGTACCATGCCACCTATATTAAAGTAGATGAAATAGCAAAATTGCCTTTAGCGCTATGGATCTGATTGTGCCACCACATCTATATAGATGAGGTATAAATATATACACAAAAATAAGATTCTCCTCTTTTCCAGGAAATAATCGTCCAGCACTCCAGATGGGTTAGGTCTCTCGGTTCTTTTTATTTCAAACGACAAAACATCTACGCATTTTAGCAGTCTCAGCTGCCTTGTTCACGATGTTGGAGCGCCATCATTTTTTCATTAAAATACTCTATCACAGAGTAAGAACAATGAGAAAGGACTACCAGGATTTCAACACATTAGCCTGCTCGCTCTTTTTTTGTTGTTAAAAGTGGTGGCCATATTTGAATGTATAAGGTGCATACATAAATAACAAATCACAAGGATAGTTCCATTTTATACAATCTATTCTGTAGGAATAAAAACACAGAATACTCCTTATTCATTGATGTTCATGCCATATTTCAACTTTGTTCTCCTGGATATATATCATTAGCAGAGATATTTAACCCCTTGCATTTCTAATCCAGTTTGCCTGGTAAAAAAAGAATTATTTCTGGCTCTCTTGAACATCCAATTATAACAGAATAACATTTGTATGTCTTCAACCTATGAATTCTACAATGTATGTGTTTCTTTATATATTTCCACAGTGAAAAAAGGAAAAGTTTAACGGGGAAATAACGATGGTATCGTTTTTTGATCATGTATATCATTAAAAAACAAATTCTCAACTTTTATCCAAAAGTGCTAGTGCTTTGTGCAAATAAATCCTTGAAAGTGCCAGTGCTTCGAAATATATTCTCGTACACATTTCATAGACTCATTAAAAAAACACCTTATCAAAAAAATACATAATTAAAATATCATTACATATTCCAAAATTTGAAGTTTTATAAAGTGCAAGTGCTTTACAGTACATTATTATACATGTTTCATACACTTATCAAAACACTTTATCATAAAATTATATAATTAAACTATCATTATATATTATAAAACTTTTTACAACATGTGTTACTCTTCCAGCATTATAAAAATGTCCACACTTGATATACAGAAAAAAACCATCACCCCTAACTTCCTTTTTAGGCAGTTAAAAAATAGTATAAACAAGACCATACAATCTGACAGGGCCATTCCTTTTCAAAAGGAAAAAGAAAAAGAAAAAAACCCTATTTTTCTCCTTGCACTTCAGTCCTTTAATCCCATTATGTCCTTTTTTTCTCATCGTCTCAATCTCTCTATTAAAAAACAAAGGTCTCATTATGTGCAGCTTCTACCCTTAGCATCCCTCATCTCACTATCTTAGCATAGGCAGGTATACAAGTCCTCATCGACATTCAATCCATGAGGTTCCTTGCTATTGAACTCCAAGATGTAATACGTCTCCAATTTCCTGAGTTCCTTTTCTCTATCTCCTCCTCTCTTTTTACAGGGGATCTCAGCTATTGAAGACTAGAGGGATTGCTTTGATTAAATTTCTCAAAGTGTCTTGCGATTGGGTAAGTTCTGTCTTTGAATAAAATTGCTCTTCTGTGTTGGAGAATTCTCTTATATACAGGTAGAGTTGTACTTCCTATATATACTTTCAGACAATCACATTGCAATAAATAGACAACAAAATCTGATCTGAAGGTTAAAAAGCTTTTAATGTAAATAGTTTTATTGAAAAATATTTAAAATTTGTGCCATTCAATCCATGTTGGCACGCTTTACATTTAAAAAATTTTTTAAAACCTGCCTTTGGTTGGAGCCAATTCGATGGCCAACCTTTCCTGTCTTGGAACTCGCTACTCACAATAAGATCCTTTAAAGATTTAGATTTTGTAATCTAGAAGTAATATTTGGCTGTCTATCCAATTCTGAGACTATTTAAGGGTCTCCCCGAACCAGATACCAATGTTTTTTTTAAATGGTTCTGATTTCTTTATGATTGGTGTTAAATGTCATAACAAATCTCGGATTCTCTACATCTGTACTATCCTTCTTTTTCTGAGTTCGTGATGGTTCAAATAGTGCTTTTTGTCTATTAAGATTCCTAGCTTTCCTGGCTGCGCCTTTTATTACTTGTGGAGAATATCCTCTTTCCCTGAATCTATTCGCCATTTCTTGTTCAATTTTTCAATATTCCTCCTGGCTGCTGCATGCCCGCCTAGCCCTGTAGAATTCCCCAAAGGGAATACTCCGTCTCAATGGTGCTGGGTGGGCACTATCTGCGTGGAGAATAGTATTCCCTGCAGTAGCTTTTCTGAATATCGTGGTCTTAAGTTTCTCCCCCACTGATTGAATTCTAATATCCAGGAAATCTATGGTGGTCTTACTACACTGTCCCATAAATTTCAAATTCAACGAGTTCTGGTTTAGATGCATGACAAATTGTTCTACATCAGTTTCCGAGCCCTGCCACAGCACGAAAACGTCGTCTATGAATCTTACCCAGAGTAAAATGTTACTAGACCACTGCTCCAGGGGTGGCCCCCCAAGCACCTGCTCCTTCCACGAGCCTAGATGTAGATTGGCACAACTGGGGGCGAAGCAGGTGCCCATCGCCGTTCCCTGTTCTTGCAAGAAGAGTTCCTCACTAAACAAAAAAATATTTTTCGTTAGCTATAGCTCCATTAGTTTCAAGAGCATTTGGTTATGTTTCATGAATCTTAGCGGTCTCCTATTCAAAAAATACTCTGCTGCTCTTAGACCATCAATCAATCAATCAATCAATACATTTATAGAGCGCACTACTCACCCGCGAGGGTTTCAAGGCACTGAGGGCGGGGGGATGCTGCTACTGCTCGAACAGCCAGGTCTTGAGGTGTCTCCTGAAGGTGAGAAGGTCTTGGGTCAGTCGGAGGTGGGTGGGGAGGGAGTTCCAGGTCTTGGCGGCGAGGTAGGAGAAAGATCTGGCCCCTGTTGTTGTTCTTCTGGTGCATGGTTCGGTGGCGAGGGCAAGGCTGGCTGAGTGGAGTTGGCTAGTCGGGGCGTAGAACGAGAGGCGTTTGTTGAGGTATTCGTGTCCGGCGTTGTGGAGCGCTTTGTGTGCATGGGTGAGGAGCTTGAACGTGATCCTCTTGTTGACGGGGAGCCAGTGCAGTTCTCTCAGGTGGGCGGTGATGTGGCTGTGGCGGGGGATGTCCAGGATGAAGCGTGCAGAGGCATTCTGTATGCGTTGGCGTCTTTTCTGTAGCTTAGCCGTTGTCCCTGCATAGAGTGCGTTGCCATAGTCGAGCCGGCTTGTGACAAGGGCTTGGGTGACAGTCCTTCTTGTTTCCATGGGGATCCATTTGAAGATCTTTCATAGCATGCGGAGGGTGTTGAAGCAGGAGGAGGAGATGGCGTTGACTTGCTTGATCATAGTGAGCGATGAGTCCAGGACGAACTCTAGGTTGCGTGCGTGGTCGGTGGGTGTCGGTGCTGTGCCCAGGGCGGCGGGCCACCAGGAGTCGTTCCAGGCAGAGGGGGATGGTCCAAGGATGAGGACCTCCGTCTTGTCTGTATTCAGTTTCAGGCAGCTGATCTTCATCCATTCGGCGACGGCCCTCCTTCCTTCTTGGAAGTTGGATTTGGCGGTGACTGGGTCTCTGGTCAGAGAGAGGATCAGCTGTGTGTCGTCCGCGTCGGAGATGATGTTGAGGTCGTGTGCGCAGACGATGTCGGCGAGGGGGCTCATGTAGATGTTGAAGAGCGTCGGGCAGAGTGATGATCCTTGGGGTTCTGTCGGTGAGGAAGGAGGAGATCCAGTCCAGTCCAGGGCCTTTCCCTGGATCCCTGTGTTGTGGAGACGTGTTTTTCGGGTGCGGTGGCAGACCGTGTCGAAGGCAGCTGAGGGGTCTAGGAGGATGAGGGCTGTGGTTTCTCCGTTGTCGAGCAGGGTTCTGATGTCGTCGGTGGCGGCGATGAGGGCGGTCTCGGTGCTGTGGTTGCAGCGGAAGCCAGACTGGGACGGGTCGAGGGAGCTGTTGGTTTCGAGGAAGTTGGTCAGTTGCTTGTTGACTGCTTTCTCGGTGACCTTCGCCACCAGGGATGAGGCGCAGGCGGGAGCCTGCGGGTGGAGGAGGGCCTCGAACTTCCAGTAGTAGCAGCAGTAGCGAGGGGCAGGGACACGGCACCAGCAGGGTGTGCTGATGCGGCGGGGGAGCGGCCAGCCTGAAACAGGATAAAAGGCTGCTCCCTCGCCGCGTAGCGGCCTGCATTAAGAAGGGGTGGAGGGAGGGAGGAGCAGCTGGGAGGCGGGTAGCAGGAGCCAATGGGAGGGAGGGGGGCGGGCCACAGGGGACGCAGCGGTGGGAAAGAGTGGGAAGCGGGCGGCGGGGAAAGCAGGAAAGGACGGCGAAAAAAGCAAAAAAGACAAGGAGGCAACTTTATTCACTCAGGGGGGGGAAGCAGAGGGGAGCAGAGGCAGCACAACGGGGGATCACGGAAAACGGAAAGAAAGCGAGGTAGACAGACACAACGCAATCAGATGGACAGAAAACAAGCACAGATGAGCAGAGAGAGTGAAAGCAGACAGAACACAATCGGATGGACAGAGCAAGCACAAATGAGCAAATAAAGAGGGAAAGCAAACAGAAACTGGCAGAGCAATACTTACAATACTTACAGCCCACCATCTGCATTACGTATGCTTGTGTACAATGTAGAGATATCTAAGGTTATTAAAAACATGGTGGTGGCATCCCAGCGAATATCAAAAATACATTTAAGAAAGTCCGTGGAGTCCTTGATTTGTGAAGTCAATGTTTTTACAATAGGATTAAGAAAAAAATCGATATACCTCGATGCATTTTCAAATAAACTGCCACATGTAGAGATTATAGGTCTTCCCGGAGGTGTGGTAATACTTTTATGCATCTTTGGGAGCATATAAAATACAGGTATTACTGGTTTCTCTTTTTTAATGAATTTAAATTTATCACAGCTTAATAATTCATCTTGTTTCCATACCTCAAGTTTTCTGAAGAAAAGATCCTTTATGTCTTCGTATTCTTTCATGCTAATCCTTCGATAACATTCAGGATTATTTAATTGACTTAAAGCTTCTTTTTTATAGAGTTCACATCCCCACAAGACAACATTGCCCCCTTTGTCAGAGGGTTTTATCAAAATTCCGTCTTATTTTTGTAGTTTAACCACGGTCTTATGTATTATGTGTATATATATATATATAGTCACTTAAAAAACCATAGGTTTCAGGCACGCTATAGTTAGAAATTAGCATTTAAAAAACCTTTGAAATTCACTGAAAAAAACCATATGTTTCAGGCACGTTATAGTTAGAAATGAGCATTTAAAAAACCTTAGAAATTCACTGAAAAAACCATAGGTTTTACGGAAAGTTATAGTTAGTTGGACATTTCACGCGTACAAAACCCCAGAAATTCCCCCGTTATAGTTAGTTCAGCTAACTATAACTTGCGCCTCCGCAATGCACTGCTGATGACGTCACATATTACATCACTCATGACATGGTCAGTGACATCACTGATGACATCACTGATGACATCTTAAATGACGTCACTGATGATATCATCCAGTGACTTTGTGTTTGTGTAAAGTTTAAATATGTTTAATATATATAGGAAAAGGTGAATTGAAGAATGGGTGGGTGTATAAGTGTCTGAATGGATGATTTAGTAGGTGCGTGACTGACTCTATAAGTGAGTGATTAAACGTATCTTACTGAATGCATGGGTTAGTGACTAAACTGTGTGAATGTCTGTATCCGTCTGTCTGTTGGTGTATAAGTGGCTACATGGGTTTGTGAATAGGTACATGAGTGTCTATATAGGTTATTGATTGGTTGTCTGAGTATCTATATGGGTGCCTGAGTGTTTGTATGGGTGGGGTGTGTGTGACTGTGCATAGATGTGTGAGTGGGTGATTCACTGGGTGCATGGTTTCAATAGTGCCTCTGTGATGGACTGTATTTGTGGGTGAGTGTGTGTATGGGTGTGTTAGTGAGTGAATGTATATGTCAGTGGTACATGTGTGAGTAACTACATATGTGAAAGGCAGTATATATGTGTGTTGGAGTATATAAATGGTTATAAGTGAGAGTGTGTAATTGTGCGAGTGCCTGTATGGATGAGTGTGTGATTGTATCAGTGATTGTGTAAGAACGTAAGAATGTTCTAGTATTTGTATGAGTAATTGAGCTGGTGCATGTATAACTGTATAGGTGAGTAAATGGCAGTGTGATTAATTATTTGCGTGACTGACTAAGTGAGTGAGTACCTCTATGGATGAGTGGCGGTGTGTGAGTGTCTATATAGGTGTATGAGTACATATGATAGTTCTGTACTGAGTGACCATAAGTATGAGTGACTGTATGGGTGAGTGAGTGGATGTGTGTATAAACCTATGAATCAGTGATTGGGTATGCAGTTATTGGTGTTGGGGTGTCTATGATTTTGAGAATGGCAGTCTGTAATTTAGAGTGGGTGTATCAAAGGCTATATTAGGGTGTGAGAAGTTGCATCAAATTACCACATGGATGATGTCATCAGTGATGTCATCAGTGATGTCACTGACCATGTCATGAGTGATGTAATATGTGACATCATCAGCAGTGCATTGCGGGGGCGCGAGTTATAGTTAGCTGAACTAACTATAACGGGGGAATTTCTCTGGTTTTGTACGAGTGGAATGTCCAACTAACTATAACTTTCCCTACAACCTATGGTTTTTCAGTGAACTTCTAAGGTTTTTTAAATGCTAATTTCTAACTATAACGTGCCTGAAACCTATGTTTTTTCAGTGAATTTCAAAGGTTTTTTAAATGCTAATTTCTAACTATAACGTTCCTGAAACCTATGGTTTTTTAAGTGAATTTCAAAGGTTTTTTAAATGCTAGTTTCTAACTATGCCTACAGAGGTAGGACATGTGAAGAAAGAAGAAAAAGTGCACAGAAAGAAGCAAAAGAAATGCAGAAAGAAGCAACAGAAGTCCACAAAGACGAAGAAAAGTGCAGGAAGAAGCAAGACATGTGCAGAAAGTACCAACAGAGGAGCTGAAAGAGGCCTTGTTGCAAAATCATCCTGTGCCCACAACTTTTTCAGATGGGTACTGGTGGTAACTGACTCTGACTAACCAGGCCTAGACCCAGTGCAATGCTAAAAGACACTTAGAATACAGTGAAAACACCTACATACACTAGGGAACACTATGCATTGGGGTATCCCTGTGATTAGCATGACCTCCTCTGTAAGGCCCTAGTACATACTAGGGCAGGGGGATTAAAACTACCTCTAAGTCAGAGGTGCAGAAATATGCTACTTTAACTAGTAGTCGCGTTTGCAGAGTGGTGGAGTAATAGTGCTGGGTATCCAACCAATGCTCAGGAATTCCGCTGCGTAGGACTTACAGGAGGTACCAGGAGGGATTTTTGGCCCCCAAACTCCCTCGGGACTAAATTGGACTTCAACCCCCATCCCATAGTCTGCCACGAGGCACGTGTGCAGAGTGGAAGAGAAAGGGGGCCATGGCGTCCAAAGACGTCTTAGCAATCCCACTGTGTGGGACTTACTGGAGGTAACAAGAGGGGTAGTTGGCCCCCAAGGGCATCCTTGGGGTCCAACTTCCCAAACTATTACCTCCGGTCAGTCCCACACAGCAGCACTGATAAGTACTGTGCCAGGCCACGCCAACTTTGCCCACCACTCTACAAACGCGCTCCCTGGCGGGCTCTTGGATGGGGATTGAAGTCCCCTTCACTTCTGGGGGTCCTTTAGGGGCCAACTAGCCTACCTTTTACCTCCAGTAAGCCCCATGCAGTGGGATTGGTGAGAGGTAGACGAAGGCCATGCCCCCTTTCTCCTCCACTCTGCAAACGCACCCCATGGCACATTGTAAGTTGGGGGATTAAGTCCCCTTGAATCCTGAGGGTCCCTGGGGTCCAACTAGCCCAATAGGTACCTCCAGGAAGCGCCACAGAGCTGCATTGCAGAGAGGTGTAAAAAGGGGCGTGGCCTGGACCACCTCTCTGCAACCCAGCCCTGTGGTGCTTACTGGAAGCACCAGGTGGGGTAATTGGACCCCAGGGGCCCTCAGGATTGAAAGGGCATTAATTCCCCGACTTAAATGGCGCCATAGGGCATGTTTGCACACATGTCACCTCAGGCCCCGCCCCCTCCCTTCACCACTGTGCAAACGCGCCCTGTGGCGTGTTTTAAGTTGACGGATAAAGTCCCCTTGAATCCTGAGGGTCCCTGGGGTCCAACTAGCCCACCAGGTACCTCCAGTAAGCGCCACAGAGCTGCGTTGCAGAGAGGTGTAAAAAGGGGCGTGGCCTGGACCACCTCTCTGCAACACAGCCCTGTGGTGCTTACTGGAGGTACCTTGTGGGCTAGTTGGCCCCCAGGGACCCTCAGGATTGAAGGGGAATTAATTCTCCAACTTAAAATGTGCCACAAAGTAATTGCGACAAAGTTATTGTATTGCAGAAATATACTTATATGTCCTGCCCAAGTGGGCCATGTGATTTACTTGTGGAAAAAAGTGCAAAGTGTTAGTGCAAAATTCACAATTATTTACACTGTTCCAAATCACAGCCGTGATTTGATATGTAAAAATACAAAAAATCTTGAAAAATACTATGTTTAAAAATAAATGGGGAGGCACCAGTGTGACTGTTCCAGAATAAACAGTGCGAGTGGATTCAAATTTTTTTTATAGACAAGTAAAAAAGTCCTCACTCGCATTCAACCCATGGGGTTCCTTACAGTCCAACTCTAGGATATACCTAGTCTCCATTTGTCTTAGTAGTTGTTCACGGTTGCCACCCCTTCTCAAAGGCAAGACCGTATCGATGACAAAGTACTTCAGATGTGACAAATTGTTGTCATGTTTCTCCTTGAAGTGCCTTGCCACCGGATATGCGGCGTCACTGTTAGTGATGGCTCTGATGTGCTGGAGCTCTCGTTTGTGCACCTGCAGTTTCGTGCTCCCTATGTACTGCAAGCCACATGAGCACTCCAGCACATACACCGCATATTCAGTCTTGCAATTGAGAGATTTAGTGATTTTAACTGGTTTAGGCTGAAAAGGCGTATGGTATGATGATGCACTAGTACCGTATTTACATGCTTTTTAGGATGCACATTTGAAGAACCCCGTCCTACTGTTGAGCCATGTTTTAGTTAATCTAGTTTCAGGGCTACTCCTGACAAGAGAGTTACTCATGGAGCGCGCCTTTCTGAAGGCAATGCTGGGGATTTGACCAATTCTTTCCCCAGTACAGGATCATTGCATACTAGGGGCCAGCTTTTATTGATGATCCTGCTCAAGGTTTTGTGTTGCTTATTGTATGTCAGTATAAGGCGCGTAGGTTGATCCTGACTGTCTTTAGTAGCAACTCTATTTGTTAGTACAACAGCCCTCTGTATTTTGTTTGCTTTGGTCATGGCATTGTTGAGTATATTTTCAGAGTAACCCCTATCCAGGAATCTCTCTCTACACTCAAGTTGTGCTTGTGTGCACTCCCTGTCAGAGCTGCATATCCTGCGAATCCGCAGCATCTCCCCAAAGGGGATGCTTTTTATCAAATGTGGCGGATGATGGCTGTGTGCATGTAGGACTGTGTTACCTGCCGTGGGTTTCCTGTGGAGTCTTGTTTCCAATTTGTTATTACTTACAAAGACTCCCACATCCAGGTAGAAAATGCTTTTCTTACTCATTTGGGCAGTAAATTTAAGGTTCAAATTATTAATATTAAGTTGTTCAATAAAATGTTGTGCAGACTGCTCTGTGCCCTTCCAGATTAAAAACAGGTCGTCTATGTACGTATACCAACACAAAACCTGTGTGTTCAAAGTGTCACCATGGCGTGTCATCAGGACCTGCTCCTCCCAGAGTCCCATGTGTAGACAGGCGTAACTTGGAGAGAAGCTGGCCCCCATGGCAACACCTCTGACCTGTTGAAAGACCTGGTTTTGGAACAGAAAAAAGTTATTCTCTAGACAGGTAGAGATCATTGTCAAAAGCATTTTGTTGTGCAAATACCTATTCATGGGACGTGTGTTTAAAAAGTGTTCTGCAGCTTTTAAACCATCCTTATGATGGATACTCGTATATAACGAGGCTACATCTAAAGAGATGAGCACACAACCTGGTTCCCATTTCACATGTTTGATTTTGCGTAGGAAATCCCCTGTGTCCTGTATATATGAGGGTAATTTTTTAACATGATCCTGTAAAAAGAAATCAACAAATTTAGATGCATTTTCCATAATGCTACCTTGGGCAGAGATAATGGGCCTGCCCGGGGGTTTACATGCGTCCTTATGTATCTTAGGAATGAAATAAATAACAGGAATAACGGGATGTTCTATTTTTTAAAACTTAAATTCATCCATTGTCAACAATCCTGCTGTTTTTCATACCATCAATTTAGTATAAAAGTCATTCCATGACACTTTAACTGCTTGCATGTCTCTATGTTTATAGCAATCGCTGTCATTTAAATGGATGAGGGCTTCTTTCATATAGAGCTTGCATGGCCATAGAACTACATTACCCCCTTTGTCTGATTGGCGGATGATGATGTAGTCATCTGCTTGCAGTCGTTTCATCAATTGAAAATACACGTTATCTTGTTTTGTGTATTTTCTTGGGGCATGTGTAGTAGAGATTATAGGTCTTCCCGGAGGTGTGGTAATACTTTTATGCATCTTTGGGAGCATATAAAATACAGGTATTACTGGTTTCTCTTTTTTAATGAATTTAAATTTATCACAGCTTAATAATTCATCTTGTTTCCATACCTCAAGTTTTCTGAAGAAAAGATCCTTTATGTCTTCGTATTCTTTCATGCTAATCCTTCGATAACATTCAGGATTATTTAATTGACTTAAAGCTTCTTTTTTATAGAGTTCACATCCCCACAAGACAACATTGCCCCCTTTGTCAGAGGGTTTTATCAAAATTCCGTCTTATTTTTGTAGTTTAACCACGGTCTTATGTATTATGTGTATATATATATATAGTCACTTAAAAAACCATAGGTTTCAGGCACGCTATAGTTAGAAATTAGCATTTAAAAAACCTTTGAAATTCACTGAAAAAAACCATATGTTTCAGGCACGTTATAGTTAGAAATGAGCATTTAAAAAACCTTAGAAATTCACTGAAAAAACCATAGGTTTTACGGAAAGTTATAGTTAGTTGGACATTTCACGCGTACAAAACCCCAGAAATTCCCCCGTTATAGTTAGTTCAGCTAACTATAACTTGCGCCTCCGCAATGCACTGCTGATGACGTCACATATTACATCACTCATGACATGGTCAGTGACATCACTGATGACATCACTGATGACATCTTAAATGACGTCACTGATTACATCATCCAGTGACTTTGTGTTTGTGTAAAGTTTAAATATGTTTAATATATATAGGAAAAGGTGAATTGAAGAATGGGTGGGTGTATAAGTGTCTGAATGGATGATTTAGTAGGTGCGTGACTGACTCTATAAGTGAGTGATTAAACGTATCTTACTGAATGCATGGGTTAGTGACTAAACTGTGTGAATGTCTGTATCCGTCTGTCTGTTGGTGTATAAGTGGCTACATGGGTTTGTGAATAGGTACATGAGTGTCTATATAGGTTATTGATTGGTTGTCTTGTGGTAAATAAAATAAATATTACCGGACTGAATTTCATGCGGAATCTTAAATTAAAGTAAATAGCTCAAAATAACAAGAGGCAGAATCCGTGGTATAAGAGGTTTCTAATGGGCTTTATTCCATTCAAAATGGCCGACTCGAGTCGCGGCCCTCAGGTTCCGTCACCACGAAGGTTCAGGAAGTGAAGTACAATACTTTATTAACAGACATGTATTTTTATAATAAGTACATTACAATGAAACGAATGTAGAAGGCGTAACATTTGATAAGAAAAATGACGTGACAGTGACATAATCGAAACTAGGCGTAATAAGGAATAAAAGAAACATGATTGGTTAGAATTATCAGGCATAGGTGGATCTATAAGATAATACTTGGCATAGATGCGCGCGCGGCAGCATGACGTGTAATTGACGTGCAACTAGGGGGTGAAGGGGACTTGACATTTAGCTCTACATGTGGAGACGAGAAGTCTGGGGTCAAGTCATCCTAATCCCAAATCATATCTAACATCCTATGTTTAAAGAACTATGTTATCCACAAGGAAGAACTCTCGGACAGAATCTATTCTATACTGACTGTGTGCGTGTACAAGCGTCTAAGTGTCTATATGAGATGCGAGGGATAGAAAACTTTCCATGGCAACAGGGCTATGAATCACTTGCAGGAGGACGGAAAGGCTGAGTCCTTTGCTTGTGAGCCAAAGGAAATGTTTACCTAAATCACTGGACAGGAATGCATCGGCTGAAGAGCAAAATAGATAATTCGAAGGTGAAATACAACTTCTTGGCAGACAGGCGAAAACTAGCCGAGGCAGGCACCGTTAGCTGCACAGGGAGTAGGACAAAGTTCATGGATACAGATGCGAGCTCAAGCTGAAGCTGTCAGAGACAGAGAGCAGGGAAAGGCTTTGAGGACAGAATCGGGCCTACTCGCCTGAACTGTAAAAATGGAGTAACTTAGCCATATAAAGTCGGTGGCCTTTCATACTAAGGAATCGAATATCCAGCCCATTGATGGCGGATCTGACAGAGAACATGTTGACAGTAGACACACATATGTTTGCGTCTTAGAAACTGGAACTGGAGGGAACATACATGTACTTGTAACATGCATATAAAACCGTTGGGGTCCAAGATAGGGGACATAACTGATCAGGAAAATCCACATTTCCACATTCCCTCCTTGTCCCCTTCTTGCCCTTCACGAGACATCAATCTTCATCATTCCATTGATTTGCTCATGGAGCATCATTTCTTCTTCTTTCTTCTTCCGGGATCTTGAGCGAAAACTTTGATGTGGAATACACGATGTGGCACACAGACCACAAATCGTTGGTCCACATTGCAGGCATAGACAACAACTGAAGAGCATAAGAAGGCCAATACCTAGGAAGGATAGAACTCTCCATCCCCAGGCTGATATCACACTCCAAAACCACCCGGACCACGTCCAAGTGCCTGGATTCTCGTGTATCTGGCTTACAATCTTATGAAGGCGTGTTATAGCTTTATATACAGATGGCGAATTTTCTGGTATGAATATACAGCAGCTGGATCCGATGACCCTACAAGCTCCGCCCCTATCGGCCAGGATGACGTCAAGGACAAGACGATTCTGGAGAACAACAATTCTCATCACTGATTGTTCCTCTGTCAGATTGCCTAGGGCGGCTATAGTCTCGTTTACTACAGCTTCAAGAGTCTTGGTGAGTCTGCGTATCAGCTTACTATTTGATATAGTACCTATATAGGGAAAGATACCTTTATTGAAATCTACATACTTGTCCCATGATGTCTCAGTATAATCGACAACTGGGAGATCTCTTTGCTCTCTATTGTGTACTAAATGAACATTTCGATAATAATCAGGGGGAGCTAGGAAAACAGGTGGCAAAAGGAATGCTATGTAACAGGTACCATCCCAATCTAGAGGCAGACGCATATATGCAGTCTGACCACATATGAAGTAGGAATGGCGAGAAGCTCTAAATGAAGATTTACCTTGATCACTATATTCTACTGTAGTAACGCATTGGCTATGGCCCATATGTATGGAACCAACTTTTCTTACACATAATTCACCCTTAACTGGAAATACTGACATAGTGGGCAAAATTAGTTCAACTTCGGATTTGACATTCAGAATCATAAGATTAGGTGTAAAATTACCTAATCTATACACTTCATTTTCTAAATCAGTTCCTGTTCTACTGAGGTGACCCTCCTTATTAGGGTGACAGACTTTGAATAAAACTAGATTCAGATTTCCCCATATCCAATGTTGTTGATAAACTGCTGTGTCTGGGTCTATGGAATTTAATAAACTAAACCATGCTCCACAGGAGCCATTGTGTGTGAATGGATGTGGAAAGAAAGGCAGAACTCCTTTGTTATTCTGATAGGGAGGGAGTCGGCCACACACCCAACAATTGGTCGCATTACTAGTCTGATGGGAATGATGTAACATACTAATGAATGTGTTATTGCGCAGCGCAAGTCTATAGGATAATTCATGTGGCGGTAGGTCACTAAAAGAATGTTCATCAGTTATATTGAGAACACGTTTAGAAACAGGATAATACATATGCAACAATATACTTGTAATAACTATTAAAAAACTCAAGGAAAACAAAATTAATAAAGTCACAATACAGTGGTTACGCAGTAATTTACAATAAGCATGTCGTTTCATTATGATTCTGGACTCTACATCATTCAGACCTAAGGGATACATGTCGGGACAGATTCAACCGCTTCACCTTGGAGAGGACTTAAACAATCAAATCGTCCGACAGTTTAGATCTGGACCTGAGTTTCTGTTTATAGCACTGAGAGTCATTCAGTTCAACAAAAGGAAGTTTTGAATCAGTCTGTGAGGGAGTGCAGGGCACAGTGTCTATATCTGAAGGTAGTCCATGAAATTTTTTTATATGGGTGGAATGCACCCATCCTTTCCGTCCTTCGATCTTCACAGCTGTTCTGGTCGTCAGCAGGACCTGCTTAGGCAACTTCCACCTAGGATCCAATTGGCTTTTCCTATCAAAATTCCGAACCAGGACAAAGTCCCCGGGGACCACGTCATGGGGTTTCGCCTCAGTGTTGTCGGGAAAGGCTGCAGCTACCTGTGAACGAGAAGATTGTAGTGCAGACATCAAGGAAGCCAGGTAATCTGTCAGCATATTACAGTCAACATCAGTTATTTTACGTGGTATAGGCGTCCCCCACATATTCGGCGGTCTACCAAAGATCACCTCATACGGGGATAGCCCTGTTCTAGAGTGTGCTACCATTCTCATGTAAAAGAGTGCAACTGGTAATGCTACTATCCAGTCGACACCTTTCTCTCTACATATTTTGGACAGTCTGATTTTCAGTGTCTGGTTATGTCTTTCTACGAGACCTGCTGCTTCGGGGTGTCGGACACAGTGGAATTTCCACTGATATCCCAACAAGAGTGAGACATGTTTCATTAATTCGGATGAGAAAGGCTGACCGTTATCTGAATATACAACACGTGGTAAACCGTACCGTGGGAAGAATTCTCGAACTAGCTGCTTGGCAGTAGTCGAGGCAGTGTAATCTGATACGGGATACGCCTCTGTCCAACGAGAGAGAGCGCAGACAACTACGAGGACATATTTGAATCCTCGACAACGTTCCATCTGAATATAATCCATCTGGAGGACTTCAAAAGGATGGTCAGGAGGCTGAAATCCACCCTGCTCTACGGGAACACTCTTTCCTGGATTAAACTGACAACATATCATACAGGTACGAACTTTTTGTTTAGCTGCTGCTCGTAAATGTTTGTTGAACCAAATGTGCTGAATGCTGTCTAGCATAGCCTTCTCTCCTAAATGTGCTGGACTGTGAACTGTAGCTATAATGGCTTGAACCATGGAATCGGGGAGAAACCATACAGATTTCTCCTTCGTCATCCATCCTTGATCTGTCTGGATCCCTCCTAATTCAGTCCATTTCTTTATTTCTTCTGCTGTGGCATGTGTCTGTATGTCAATTACGTCAAGTGTGGGATCCTTAATTGCCATACACTGTGTTGGGGTCTGAACTATTGGCTTTGTCATGTCTAATGTGCGATTCTGAGCAGTCTGTTTAGCTGTTCTGTCAGCTAAATCATTGCCTTGAGAAATGGTATCAGTAACCTTCGTGTGTGCTTTACATTTCATAATCGATATAGCAGTGGGTAGATGTATTGCGTCTAACAAGGCATGAATGAGGGGTCCGTGCTGAATATGTGTTCCATGAGAAGTTAAATAACCTCTCTCTCGCCATAGCACGCCGAAGTCGTGTACAACTCCGAATGCATAACGTGAGTCAGTGTATACATTAACTTTCTTATTTGTGGCTTGAATACAGGCTTGCGTTAGAGCAATAAGTTCTGCTGCTTGGGCTGACAGAATATCTATACAATGTGTCTCAATAACTTCAGTGTCTGTTGTGACTGCATACGCGGCCACTAAATCTCCTTTACTTGTTCTCATGCATGATCCGTCTACATACAACGTCAGGTCTGGATCTAACAATGGAACGTCTGTCAAGTCTTGTCTAGGTTTCGTCTTTATTTCAATGATTTCAACACAATCATGAGCTAGTGGGTCTGTTCCAATTACAGGTAATAGTGTAGCAGGATTCAATGTATTACACCGTCGGATCTCTATGTGTGGTTGAAACAATGTCAGTTCATAACCAGTAAGTCTTGCTATGGTCAAGTGTTGTGTTTGCGTTCGGTTCACAAGAACCTCTACTGCATGTGGTACTTGTACTGTCAATGGATGTCCTAATACTATGGCATCGCTTTGTCTGATTGCTAAAGCTGTCGCTGCCACTGATTTCAGGCATGCAGGCAAAGCCTGAGCTACGGGATCTAATGTACTGGAAAAATAAGCACATGGCTTACATGCTCCTGCTTGTTCCTGAGTGAGTACCGCCAAGGCAGTACCTGCACGTTCTGTAACAAAGAGTGTAAAAGGTTTGCTATAACATGGTGTTGCTAAAACAGGTGCTTGACATAAAGCTTCCTTTAGGCTTTCAAAAGCTTGTGTATGTTCCTGAGTCCAAGGGAGAACAGTCGATGTGGCTGCCTCCTGTGTGGTTAACTGAATGAGTGGTTTTGCTAGAAATGCGTATTGGGGAATCCACTGTCTACAGTATGAAGTGAGGCCTATAAAAGCCCGCACTTCCTTTTGCGTCTGCGGTATTGGCATGTTTGCAATTAACTGAATGCGATCAGGTGTAAGCTGCCTTCCCTCCTTGGACAGCGAGTGACCAAGATAAATAACTCGCTGAACACAGAATTGCAGCTTAGAAGGGGACACCTTGTGTCCTTTGTCTGCTAGGAAATGTAAAACTGTCAATGAGGCTTTTTCACATTCGTGTTCGCTTCGTGCGGTGATCAGCAGATCATCGACGTATTGAAGCAATGCGGTGTTAACGGGCATGTGTATACTGTCAAGTTCTCGTTTCAGTGCTTGGCTATAGATGCTGGGGCTTTCTGTAAATCCTTGGGGAGCGCGTGAGAATTTAAAGCTGCGCCCATTTAAACTGAATCCGAACAAGTATTGGCTTTCCGGATCTATTGGGACGCTGAAAAAGGCATTCTTGAGATCAATTACAGTAAAGAATGTTGCTTCGGAATCAATTGCTGTCAACAATGATGATATATCAGGGACCACAGGGAATTGTGGTACAATACACTTGTTTAGTTCACGCAAATCAATAACCAATCGGTACACTGGGGGAGCAGTAGGATCAGTTCGTTTAAGAATCGGAATTATCGGTGAATTACATACATTGGAGTCTGTTTCTACAACTACTCCCTGGGCAATTAGCTCATCAATGATTTTCAACAAAGCCACTACAGCATCATGCGGTAACTTGTATTGTCGCATTCGTGGTAATACCACTCCTGCTTTCAATGTAACTCGATAGGGTGTAATGTTCATGCAGCCAACATCCGTAGGGCCTTGTGCCCATAGATGTACTGGTAAAATCTGTAGTCGGGGATCCATGTCTCTAGACACATAGTGACCTTTAAAATCACGCAAAAACAACCTTACTCCTTCCGGAGAACAACATATTATGGCTCCTAGTGCTTTCAGAGTTTTTATGCCTAACAAATTTTCTGGGCATGATTTAGTAAGCAATAAATCTGTAGTTCGTGTCAAAGGTCCTATCGTAAGTGGTAGAGGCTGTGATACTTCATTAACAATAGGTTTTCCTGAAAAACCAAGGGAAACATTTTGAGAGCCTGAGAGGGGTGCCCCTGGAACTTCACTACGTTTTATGGTTGTTCGACTTGCCCCTGTATCGAGTAAGAATTTTCTATCTTGACCTAATAATTCACTATGTATATAAGGTCCTTCTTGATCTACCGGAATCTCGATAAGCGGTAAGTCAACTTCCCTCTCTAGGCTGGTTCATGCGTAACGCTGATACTCAGGGTATTCATACTGTGCAGTCTGATACATTTGTTGTGTTGTGGTTTGTGTGGCAGTAGTAGGCAACGGTGGTGCAGCTGGCACAAACTGTATGGGTTGCTGTGAGGCTGGCATAGACTGTTGCTGAACTGGCACGGACTGTCCATGCTGCATAGCTCCTTTTTCATTCTGATCTTGTCTAACTAATCGTGGTCTCTCTTTTGCAATACCTGTAGCTATATTTCGTTTCAGGACTTGACAATCATGTACATAATGGCCTAGTTGTTTACAGTAATTGCAGGTTCCTTTTACAGGAACTGCAGAATCACCAGAATGTGTCACACCCTTTTTGTGACCATCTGCTGGTACTGTCTGAGAAACTAGCATTTTCATTTTTGTATCCTTCATGCGTCTATGCTCGTGTTCTTGTTCATCCCTAATTCTATTGTGATGATACTGTAACATTTGTAGCATTTGCGACGGAGTGTTACTTTGCCAGGTACTCTCGAATTTCAATATTCTATTCTTCACTGGAGGCAATGCATTTTCCACTAATTTTGTCACAAACAAATGTGGATATGAGTCACTACTTGCTTTTATACCACTATTTATACCAAAACATTTTTCAAATCGAGCATAATAATCGCTTGTGTCTTCATCTTGCTTTTGTTTACAGGCTGTGATTGCACCCCAATCTTCCTTTTTTGTAGTTAATAAACGTGGCAGTACCTGTACTAGTAAACCTGGTAATAGTTTAACTTTATCCCCGAGCCCTGAACCTGCGGCTCGGCCCCTTTCTTCCTCTGCTAATGCTGTCCAGTCTATCTTTTGGTCTCCCACTTCCCACTCTTTTTCTTTCAGTTTTTCATATATGCCAGCAGGCAAAAGCACTTTTAATATTGTCATAATATCAGGAAAGGTGTACTCTCCCATCAGTAACATGTCTTTAATTTCTCGGTGGAAACCCGCTGGATCTTTGTCATGACTAGGTACTACTTTTTTCATTTCTAATAATTCCATTTTTGATATGGGTGTGTAAACAAATACACGGTGAAACTCATTGTCTTCGCCTTTTATTGGGTGCACTTCTCGTAGAGGATTTTGTCTATCCATGTAGTACGGTGCTCTTTCTCTGGGGGGCAGGGAGAGAGAATCTGGATTTACAAAAAGGACGTACTGCTTACGTGACACTAATATCTCTTTAATTAACTTGTTACTAGAACCTTTCCATCTGTACGTGAGTAGTTCCGTTAATATATCAGGTAAAGGACCAGGATCAGCATGTTGGCTCTTATATAATATGAGGAGTTGCTGAATCATATAGATTCCAGCTAAACGTTGTTCATCTGTACTGAGGTTGAGAAACGTGTGTGCTACGGTCTCATCACCGTATTTTTCAGGACTAACAATCCAGTGAACGGCTGATCTGACTAATTCTTGCTCATCCATGGAATCGAGGAGGTGGTAACCTCTTCGTTCTCGTAGTATTTTATCTGCGGCTTGAAACGAATGTTCAGGAGACTTCAGATTTATTACAGGCGTCGGATACGTTCTGCTATTATTTGGACATACAGAGTGTATTGGATCAGAAAAACATCTAGTATTTTCACAAGATCTTCCTCTGCCTACATAGGCTATGGTCTCTGACTGTCTTGCAGAGTCCCCTGATTCGGACACTTCATCTTGCTCAAACTCGTCTGTTCCCAATCTCTCTTCATGAATACGCTCTATTTCTTTACGTATTTTTCGGCACATGGCTATTATACAATTTTGCTTATCGTGTCTCCCTTCTGATATATTCTGACTCCATCTTGTAAGAATAAGCATTGCATTCCGGTCTACCCCCGGACGATCTTGATTTCTGATCACACAGTTTATGAGGAAACGTAACAGTTCCCCTTGTATCTCTACTTTCTGGAATTCCATAGCTCTGTTAATACATCCTGGATCTCGTCCTGTTTGAACAAAATGATATATGTTATCTAGATGCGTAGCCATCCCTGGTAACCTTGCTAAATACTCTGCGGCTCGTCTGATACGTAATGATGCCAGGACCATTTCGTCCTCTTTACCAACCACCGGGTCATATCTACAATTTACAAGAAGTTCCTTAAGCGTACGTTCATTTACGAACTTAGGTGTACGTGAATGTGCTGACTCTTGAAAAACAAGTTTATTTATTCTAGGTGGCGTGAAAGTACTGCTAGCACCTCCCGTGGCCCCATCTGGGGCGTCGGGTGTGAAAGGGTTCGTCGAACGTGATACAGCAACTATGGGTGTCGATACCCCTGTAGAGTCGACTGCGGAGACAGATGCGGAAACAGATGTGCTTGCCGGAGCTTGCATCGGGACTTGCTGTTGCACGGGGACAGATACCTGATCCTGACGTTGAATCCCTCCGCCAGACGGTCTATGTGGTGTGGCGTTAGCATACTCGGGGGCTGCATCATCTAGATATGAGGAAAGGAAAACATCTTCTGCGGTTCTGGGATGCCCCTTTGGATGTACCTTAATTGGAAATAACGGGGGTGGCAAGTCTTTTGGCACCTCCGTAACAGCCTTAGGTAGTCCTTCGGCTAGAAGGGGATACATACCATTCATAAGAGCATTTCTTTGTCTATTTACTTGTTCTGATTTCACTCGGATACCTTCCTCAATTAATAGATTTTCTTGAACTTTATTTGAACTTTCTTTACTCCTCTCTTCTTGTCTACGTGCTTTTTCTGTTCGTCTATGAGATTCTTTACGCCATAACTCAACGGCGTCTTTCTGTGACTGTCTGACCTTTCTTTTCCATAACTCTTCCTCCACTTTCATGATGCACTCTGCATCCCAGGTTCCCGCTATGGGCCACCTTTGACTTTCCGGTAATCCCTTGGTATAATCTACCCATAGATCAAGAAACAATATGGCATCTATGCCATGTTTATGGTACATGAAATGTCCTGGAGTGTCTCTAGGAGGAATAGGAACTGCTTCTTCAAGCACCCCTTTTCTGGTAGTAATCTGTCTTAACTTCGAGAAGAGCGGCATATTGACAACTGATCTGATACTTACTCTTGAACTTACTTAATACGAGAAACACAATAATGAACAGTGAACAATGAACAGTCATTCATACCACAATATGCACGACATTTTCTGAATACTTTAAACATTAAACATTAAACATTATAACAATGATCGACAATGATGACAGTCTGCCTAACTAATCACCACGCTGAATTCTTGACAATAACTGAATACTTCGGAATACTTGATATACTGCTAAACAGTACATATACACTGCTAAACAGTGCAGACCGGATTTGTGTACCCAAATCCGTCTTGACCGGCACAACCTATGTGCGCGTCAACACGCCTCCTCGGCGATGGTACTCACCGAGTAGCTCCTTGAAACGGAAGGCCTCAGAGAATGGACAGGACTCGATAACTGCGGACATCGGACCCTCTGGACGTCGGAATTTCGGAAAACCTGGTGGGCCTCTGTATACCTCGGATCTTGCTCTCTCAGCTAGGCTCTGGTCGGGATACTTCGCACTTCTCACCGCCTCGTCTGGGTTGATCGCAGCCTCAGTCGCCCCCGCTTGACCGGAGGGAGCTTACAGGAAATCCTGCTGGTACGCGTTTATGGTCCGTCCAGCTGTGGCAGGAGACCGGGCCTGCAACGCACCGCCGGCGCGTGAGATGAGAAAGTGTCCCTATTCGGGCGCCATTATGTGGTAAATAAAATAAATATTACCGGACTGAATTTCATGCGGAATCTTAAATTAAAGTAAATAGCTCAAAATAACAAGAGGCAGAATCCGTGGTATAAGAGGTTTCTAATGGGCTTTATTCCATTCAAAATGGCCGACTCGAGTCGCGGCCCTCAGGTTCCGTCACCACGAAGGTTCAGGAAGTGAAGTACAATACTTTATTAACAGACATGTATTTTTATAATAAGTACATTACAATGAAACGAATGTAGAAGGCGTAACATTTGATAAGAAAAATGACGTGACAGTGACATAATCGAAACTAGGCGTAATAAGGAATAAAAGAAACATGATTGGTTAGAATTATCAGGCATAGGTGGATCTATAAGATAATACTTGGCATAGATGCGCGCGCGGCAGCATGACGTGTAATTGACGTGCAACTAGGGGGTGAAGGGGACTTGACATTTAGCTCTACATGTGGAGACGAGAAGTCTGGGGTCAAGTCATCCTAATCCCAAATCATATCTAACATCCTATGTTTAAAGAACTATGTTATCCACAAGGAAGAACTCTCGGACAGAATCTATTCTATACTGACTGTGTGCGTGTACAAGCGTCTAAGTGTCTATATGAGATGCGAGGGATAGAAAACTTTCCATGGCAACAGGGCTATGAATCACTTGCAGGAGGACGGAAAGGCTGAGTCCTTTGCTTGTGAGCCAAAGGAAATGTTTACCTAAATCACTGGACAGGAATGCATCGGCTGAAGAGCAAAATAGATAATTCGAAGGTGAAATACAACTTCTTGGCAGACAGGCGAAAACTAGCCGAGGCAGGCACCGTTAGCTGCACAGGGAGTAGGACAAAGTTCATGGATACAGATGCGAGCTCAAGCTGAAGCTGTCAGAGACAGAGAGCAGGGAAAGGCTTTGAGGACAGAATCGGGCCTACTCGCCTGAACTGTAAAAATGGAGTAACTTAGCCATATAAAGTCGGTGGCCTTTCATACTAAGGAATCGAATATCCAGCCCATTGATGGCGGATCTGACAGAGAACATGTTGACAGTAGACACACATATGTTTGCGTCTTAGAAACTGGAACTGGAGGGAACATACATGTACTTGTAACATGCATATAAAACCGTTGGGGTCCAAGATAGGGGACATAACTGATCAGGAAAATCCACATTTCCACAGTCTGAGTATCTATATGGGTGCCTGAGTGTTTGTATGGGTGGGGTGTGTGTGACTGTGCATAGATGTGTGAGTGGGTGATTCACTGGGTGCATGGTTTCAATAGTGCATCTGTGATGGACTGTATTTGTGGGTGAGTGTGTGTATGGGTGTGTTAGTGAGTGAATGTATATGTCAGTGGTACATGTGTGAGTAACTACATATGTGAAAGGCAGTATATATGTGTGTTGGAGTATATAAATGGTTATAAGTGAGAGTGTGTAATTGTGCGAGTGCCTGTATGGATGAGTGTGTGATTGTATCAGTGATTGTGTAAGAACGTAAGAATGTTCTAGTATTTGTATGAGTAATTGAGCTGGTGCATGTATAACTGTATAGGTGAGTAAATGGCAGTGTGATTAATTATTTGCGTGACTGACTAAGTGAGTGAGTACCTCTATGGATGAGTGGCGGTGTGTGAGTGTCTATATAGGTGTATGAGTACATATGATAGTTCTGTACTGAGTGACCATAAGTATGAGTGACTGTATGGGTGAGTGAGTGGATGTGTGTATAAACCTATGAATCAGTGATTGGGTATGCAGTTATTGGTGTTGGGGTGTCTATGATTTTGAGAATGACAGTCTGTAATTTAGAGTGGGTGTATCAAAGGCTATATTAGGGTGTGAGAAGTTGCATCAAATTACCACATGGATGATGTCATCAGTGATGTCATCAGTGATGTCACTGACCATGTCATGAGTGATGTAATATGTGACATCATCAGCAGTGCATTGCGGGGGCGCGAGTTATAGTTAGCTGAACTAACTATAACGGGGGAATTTCTCTGGTTTTGTACGAGTGGAATGTCCAACTAACTATAACTTTCCCTACAACCTATGGTTTTTCAGTGAACTTCTAAGGTTTTTTAAATGCTAATTTCTAACTATAACGTGCCTGAAACCTATGTTTTTTCAGTGAATTTCAAAGGTTTTTTAAATGCTAATTTCTAACTATAACGTTCCTGAAACCTATGGTTTTTTAAGTGAATTTCAAAGGTTTTTTAAATGCTAGTTTCTAACTATGCCTACAGAGGTAGGACATGTGAAGAAAGAAGAAAAAGTGCACAGAAAGAAGCAAAAGAAATGCAGAAAGAAGCAACAGAAGTCCACAAAGACGAAGAAAAGTGCAGGAAGAAGCAAGACATGTGCAGAAAGTACCAACAGAGGAGCTGAAAGAGGCCTTGTTGCAAAATCATCCTGTGCCCACAACTTTTTCAGATGGGTACTGGTGGTAACTGACTCTGACTAACCAGGCCTAGACCCAGTGCAATGCTAAAAGACACTTAGAATACAGTGAAAACACCTACATACACTAGGGAACACTATGCATTGGGGTATCCCTGTGATTAGCATGACCTCCTCTGTAAGGCCCTAGTACATACTAGGGCAGGGGGATTAAAACTACCTCTAAGTCAGAGGTGCAGAAATATGCTACTTTAACTAGTAGTCGCGTTTGTAGAGTGGTGGAGTAATAGTGCTGGGTATCCAACCAATGCTCAGGAATTCCGCTGCGTAGGACTTACAGGAGGTACCAGGAGGGATTTTTGGCACCCAAACTCCCTCGGGACTAAATTGGACTTCAACCCCCATCCCATAGTCTGCCACGAGGCACGTGTGCAGAGTGGAAGAGAAAGGGGGCCATGGCGTCCAAAGACGTCTTAGCAATCCCACTGTGTGGGACTTACTGGAGGTAACAAGAGGGGTAGTTGGCCCCCAAGGGCATCCTTGGGGTCCAACTTCCCAAACTATTACCTCCGGTCAGTCCCACACAGCAGCACTGATAAGTACTGTGCCAGGCCACGCCAACTTTGCCCACCACTCTACAAACGCGCTCCCTGGCGGGCTCTTGGATGGGGATTGAAGTCCCCTTCACTTCTGGGGGTCCTTTAGGGGCCAACTAGCCTACCTTTTACCTCCAGTAAGCCCCATGCAGTGGGATTGGTGAGAGGTAGACGAAGGCCATGCCCCCTTTCTCCTCCACTCTGCAAACGCACCCCATGGCACATTGTAAGTTGGGGGATTAAGTCCCCTTGAATCCTGAGGGTCCCTGGGGTCCAACTAGCCCAATAGGTACCTCCAGGAAGCGCCACAGAGCTGCATTGCAGAGAGGTGTAAAAAGGGGCGTGGCCTGGACCACCTCTCTGCAACCCAGCCCTGTGGTGCTTACTGGAAGCACCAGGTGGGGTAATTGGACCCCAGGGGCCCTCAGGATTGAAAGGGAATTAATTCCCCGACTTAAATGGCGCCATAGGGCATGTTTGCACACATGTCACCTCAGGCCCCGCCCCCTCCCTTCACCACTGTGCAAACGCGCCCTGTGGCGTGTTTTAAGTTGACGGATAAAGTCCCCTTGAATCCTGAGGGTCCCTGGGGTCCAACTAGCCCACCAGGTACCTCCAGTAAGCGCCACAGAGCTGCGTTGCAGAGAGGTGTAAAAAGGGGCGTGGCCTGGACCACCTCTCTGCAACACAGCCCTGTGGTGCTTACTGGAGGTACCTTGTGGGCTAGTTGGCCCCCAGGGACCCTCAGGATTGAAGGGGAATTAATTCTCCAACTTAAAATGTGCCACAAAGTAATTGCGACAAAGTTATTGTATTGCAGAAATATACTTATATGTCCTGCCCAAGTGGGCCATGTGATTTACTTGTGGAAAAAAGTGCAAAGTGTTAGTGCAAAATTCACAATTATTTACACTGTTCCAAATCACAGCCGTGATTTGATATGTAAAAATACAAAAAATCTTGAAAAATACTATGTTTAAAAATAAATGGGGAGGCACCAGTGTGACTGTTCCAGAATAAACAGTGCGAGTGGATTCAAATTTTTTTTATAGACAAGTAAAAAAGTCCTCACTCGCATTCAACCCATGGGGTTCCTTACAGTCCAACTCTAGGATATACCTAGTCTCCATTTGTCTTAGTAGTTGTTCACGGTTGCCACCCCTTCTCAAAGGCAAGACCGTATCGATGACAAAGTACTTCAGATGTGACAAATTGTTGTCATGTTTCTCCTTGAAGTGCCTTGCCACCGGATATGCGGCGTCACTGTTAGTGATGGCTCTGATGTGCTGGAGCTCTCGTTTGTGCACCTGCAGTTTCGTGCTCCCTATGTACTGCAAGCCACATGAGCACTCCAGCACATACACCGCATATTCAGTCTTGCAATTGAGAGATTTAGTGATTTTAACTGGTTTAGGCTGAAAAGGCGTATGGTATGATGATGCACTAGTACCGTATTTACATGCTTTTTAGGATGCACATTTGAAGAACCCCGTCCTACTGTTGAGCCATGTTTTAGTTAATCTAGTTTCAGGGCTACTCCTGACAAGAGAGTTACTCATGGAGCGCGCCTTTCTGAAGGCAATGCTGGGGATTTGACCAATTCTTTCCCCAGTACAGGATCATTGCATACTAGGGGCCAGCTTTTATTGATGATCCTGCGCAAGGTTTTGTGTTGCTTATTGTATGTCAGAATAAGGCGCATAGGTTGATCCTGACTGTCTTTAGTAGCAACTCTATTTGTTAGTACAACAGCCCTCTGTATTTTGTTTGCTTTGGTCATGGCATTGTTGAGTATATTTTCAGAGTAACCCCTATCCAGGAATCTCTCTCTACACTCAAGTTGTGCTTGTGTGCACTCCCTGTCAGAGCTGCATATCCTGCGAATCCGCAGCATCTCCCCAAAGGGGATGCTTTTTATCAAATGTGGCGGATGATGGCTGTGTGCATGTAGGACTGTGTTACCTGCCGTGGGTTTCCTGTGGAGTCTTGTTTCCAATTTGTTATTACTTACAAAGACTCCCACATCCAGGTAGAAAATGCTTTTCTTACTCATTTGGGCAGTAAATTTAAGGTTCAAATTATTAATATTAAGTTGTTCAATAAAATGTTGTGCAGACTGCTCTGTGCCCTTCCAGATTAAAAACAGGTCGTCTATGTACGTATACCAACACAAAACCTGTGTGTTCAAAGTGTCACCATGGCGTGTCATCAGGACCTGCTCCTCCCAGAGTCCCATGTGTAGACAGGCGTAACTTGGAGAGAAGCTGGCCCCCATGGCAACACCTCTGACCTGTTGAAAGACCTGGTTTTGGAACAGAAAAAAGTTATTCTCTAGACAGGTAGAGATCATTGTCAAAAGCATTTTGTTGTGCAAATACCTATTCATGGGACGTGTGTTTAAAAAGTGTTCTGCAGCTTTTAAACCATCCTTATGATGGATACTCGTATATAACGAGGCTACATCTAAAGAGATGAGCACACAACCTGGTTCCCATTTCACATGTTTGGTTTTGCGTAGGAAATCCCCTGTGTCCTGTATATATGAGGGTAATTTTTTAACATGATCCTGTAAAAAGAAATCAACAAATTTAGATGCATTTTCCATAATGCTACCTTGGGCAGAGATAATGGGCCTGCCCGGGGGTTTACATGCGTCCTTATGTATCTTAGGAATGAAATAAATAACAGGAATAACGGGATGTTCTATTTTTTAAAACTTAAATTCATCCATTGTCAACAATCCTGCTGTTTTTCATACCATCAATTTAGTATAAAAGTCATTCCATGACACTTTAACTGCTTGCATGTCTCTATGTTTATAGCAATCGCTGTCATTTAAATGGATGAGGGCTTCTTTCATATAGAGCTTGCATGGCCATAGAACTACATTACCCCCTTTGTCTGATTGGCGGATGATGATGTAGTCATCTGCTTGCAGTCGTTTCATCAATTGAAAATACACGTTATCTTGTTTTGTGTATTTTCTTGGGGCATGTGTAGTAGAGATTATAGGTCTTCCCGGAGGTGTGGTAATACTTTTATGCATCTTTGGGACCATATAAAATACAGGTATTACTGGTTTCTCTTTTTTAATGAATTTAAATTTATCACAGCTTAATAATTCATCTTGTTTCCATACCTCAAGTTTTCTGAAGAAAAGATCCTTTATGTCTTCGTATTCTTTCATGCTAATCCTTCGATAACATTCAGGATTATTTAATTGACTTAAAGCTTCTTTTTTATAGAGTTCACATCCCCACAAGACAACATTGCCCCCTTTGTCAGAGGGTTTTATCAAAATTCCGTCTTATTTTTGTAGTTTAACCACGGTCTTATGTATTATGTGTATATATATATATAGTCACTTAAAAAACCATAGGTTTCAGGCACGCTATAGTTAGAAATTAGCATTTAAAAAACCTTTGAAATTCACTGAAAAAAACCATATGTTTCAGGCACGTTATAGTTAGAAATGAGCATTTAAAAAACCTTAGAAATTCACTGAAAAAACCATAGGTTTTACGGAAAGTTATAGTTAGTTGGACATTTCACGCGTACAAAACCCCAGAAATTCCCCCGTTATAGTTAGTTCAGCTAACTATAACTTGCGCCTCCGCAATGCACTGCTGATGACGTCACATATTACATCACTCATGACATGGTCAGTGACATCACTGATGACGTCACTGATGACATCTTAAATGACGTCACTGATGACATCATCCAGTGACTTTGTGTTTGTGTAAAGTTTAAATATGTTTAATATATATAGGAAAAGGTGAATTGAAGAATGGGTGGGTGTATAAGTGTCTGAATGGATGATTTAGTAGGTGCGTGACTGACTCTATAAGTGAGTGATTAAACGTATCTTACTGAATGCATGGGTTAGTGACTAAACTGTGTGAATGTCTGTATCCGTCTGTCTGTTGGTGTATAAGTGGCTACATGGGTTTGTGAATAGGTACATGAGTGTCTATATAGGTTATTGATTGGTTGTCTGAGTATCTATATGGGTGCCTGAGTGTTTGTATGGGTGGGGTGTGTGTGACTGTGCATAGATGTGTGAGTGGGTGATTCACTGGGTGCATGGTTTCAATAGTGCATCTGTGATGGACTGTATTTGTGGGTGAGTGTGTGTATGGGTGTGTTAGTGAGTGAATGTATATGTCAGTGGTACATGTGTGAGTAACTACATATGTGAAAGGCAGTATATATGTGTGTTGGAGTATATAAATGGTTATAAGTGAGAGTGTGTAATTGTGCGAGTGCCTGTATGGATGAGTGTGTGATTGTATCAGTGATTGTGTAAGAACGTAAGAATGTTCTAGTATTTGTATGAGTAATTGAGCTGGTGCATGTATAACTGTATAGGTGAGTAAATGGCAGTGTGATTAATTATTTGCGTGACTGACTAAGTGAGTGAGTACCTCTATGGATGAGTGGCGGTGTGTGAGTGTCTATATAGGTGTATGAGTACATATGATAGTTCTGTACTGAGTGACCATAAGTATGAGTGACTGTATGGGTGAGTGAGTGGATGTGTGTATAAACCTATGAATCAGTGATTGGGTATGCAGTTATTGGTGTTGGGGTGTCTATGATTTTGAGAATGGCAGTCTGTAATTTAGAGTGGGTGTATCAAAGGCTATATTAGGGTGTGAGAAGTTGCATCAAATTACCACATGGATGATGTCATCAGTGATGTCATCAGTGATGTCACTGACCATGTCATGAGTGATGTAATATGTGACATCATCAGCAGTGCATTGCGGGGGCGCGAGTTATAGTTAGCTGAACTAACTATAACGGGGGAATTTCTCTGGTTTTGTACGAGTGGAATGTCCAACTAACTATAACTTTCCCTACAACCTATGGTTTTTCAGTGAACTTCTAAGGTTTTTTAAATGCTAATTTCTAACTATAACGTGCCTGAAACCTATGTTTTTTCAGTGAATTTCAAAGGTTTTTTAAATGCTAATTTCTAACTATAACGTTCCTGAAACCTATGGTTTTTTAAGTGAATTTCAAAGGTTTTTTAAATGCTAGTTTCTAACTATGCCTACAGAGGTAGGACATGTGAAGAAAGAAGAAAAAGTGCACAGAAAGAAGCAAAAGAAATGCAGAAAGAAGCAACAGAAGTCCACAAAGACGAAGAAAAGTGCAGGAAGAAGCAAGACATGTGCAGAAAGTACCAACAGAGGAGCTGAAAGAGGCCTTGTTGCAAAATCATCCTGTGCCCACAACTTTTTCAGATGGGTACTGGTGGTAACTGACTCTGACTAACCAGGCCTAGACCCAGTGCAATGCTAAAAGACACTTAGAATACAGTGAAAACACCTACATACACTAGGGAACACTATGCATTGGGGTATCCCTGTGATTAGCATGACCTCCTCTGTAAGGCCCTAGTACATACTAGGGCAGGGGGATTAAAACTACCTCTAAGTCAGAGGTGCAGAAATATGCTACTTTAACTAGTAGTCGCGTTTGCAGAGTGGTGGAGTAATAGTGCTGGGTATCCAACCAATGCTCAGGAATTCTGCTGCGTAGGACTTACAGGAGGTACCAGGAGGGATTTTTGGCCCCCAAACTCCCTCGGGACTAAATTGGACTTCAACCCCCATCCCATAGTCTGCCACGAGGCACGTGTGCAGAGTGGAAGAGAAAGGGGGCCATGGCGTCCAAAGACGTCTTAGCAATCCCACTGTGTGGGACTTACTGGAGGTAACAAGAGGGGTAGTTGGCCCCCAAGGGCATCCTTGGGGTCCAACTTCCCAAACTATTACCTCCGGTCAGTCCCACACAGCAGCACTGATAAGTACTGTGCCAGGCCACGCCAACTTTGCCCACCACTCTACAAACGCGCTCCCTGGCGGGCTCTTGGATGGGGATTGAAGTCCCCTTCACTTCTGGGGGTCCTTTAGGGGCCAACTAGCCTACCTTTTACCTCCAGTAAGCCCCATGCAGTGGGATTGGTGAGAGGTAGACGAAGGCCATGCCCCCTTTCTCCTCCACTCTGCAAACGCACCCCATGGCACATTGTAAGTTGGGGGATTAAGTCCCCTTGAATCCTGAGGGTCCCTGGGGTCCAACTAGCCCAATAGGTACCTCCAGGAAGCACCACAGAGCTGCATTGCAGAGAGGTGTAAAAAGGGGCGTGGCCTGGACCACCTCTCTGCAACCCAGCCCTGTGGTGCTTACTGGAAGCACCAGGTGGGGTAATTGGACCCCAGGGGCCCTCAGGATTGAAAGGGAATTAATTCCCCGACTTAAATGGCGCCATAGGGCATGTTTGCACACATGTCACCTCAGGCCCCGCCCCCTCCCTTCACCACTGTGCAAACGCGCCCTGTGGCGTGTTTTAAGTTGACGGATAAAGTCCCCTTGAATCCTGAGGGTCCCTGGGGTCCAACTAGCCCACCAGGTACCTCCAGTAAGCGCCACAGAGCTGCGTTGCAGAGAGGTGTAAAAAGGGGCGTGGCCTGGACCACCTCTCTGCAACACAGCCCTGTGGTGCTTACTGGAGGTACCTTGTGGGCTAGTTGGCCCCCAGGGACCCTCAGGATTGAAGGGGAATTAATTCTCCAACTTAAAATGTGCCACAAAGTAATTGCGACAAAGTTATTGTATTGCAGAAATATACTTATATGTCCTGCCCAAGTGGGCCATGTGATTTACTTGTGGAAAAAAGTGCAAAGTGTTAGTGCAAAATTCACAATTATTTACACTGTTCCAAATCACAGCCGTGATTTGATATGTAAAAATACAAAAAATCTTGAAAAATACTATGTTTAAAAATAAATGGGGAGGCACCAGTGTGACTGTTCCAGAATAAACAGTGCGAGTGGATTCAAATTTTTTTTATAGACAAGTAAAAAAGTCCTCACTCGCATTCAACCCATGGGGTTCCTTACAGTCCAACTCTAGGATATACCTAGTCTCCATTTGTCTTAGTAGTTGTTCACGGTTGCCACCCCTTCTCAAAGGCAAGACCGTATCGATGACAAAGTACTTCAGATGTGACAAATTGTTGTCATGTTTCTCCTTGAAGTGCCTTGCCACCGGATATGCGGCGTCACTGTTAGTGATGGCTCTGATGTGCTGGAGCTCTCGTTTGTGCACCTGCAGTTTCGTGCTCCCTATGTACTGCAAGCCACATGAGCACTCCAGCACATACACCGCATATTCAGTCTTGCAATTGAGAGATTTAGTGATTTTAACTGGTTTAGGCTGAAAAGGCGTATGGTATGATGATGCACTAGTACCGTATTTACATGCTTTTTAGGATGCACATTTGAAGAACCCCGTCCTACTGTTGAGCCATGTTTTAGTTAATCTAGTTTCAGGGCTACTCCTGACAAGAGAGTTACTCATGGAGCGCGCCTTTCTGAAGGCAATGCTGGGGATTTGACCAATTCTTTCCCCAGTACAGGATCATTGCATACTAGGGGCCAGCTTTTATTGATGATCCTGCGCAAGGTTTTGTGTTGCTTATTGTATGTCAGTATAAGGCGCGTAGGTTGATCCTGACTGTCTTTAGTAGCAACTCTATTTGTTAGTACAACAGCCCTCTGTATTTTGTTTGCTTTGGTCATGGCATTGTTGAGTATATTTTCAGAGTAACCCCTATCCAGGAATCTCTCTCTACACTCAAGTTGTGCTTGTGTGCACTCCCTGTCAGAGCTGCATATCCTGCGAATCCGCAGCATCTCCCCAAAGGGGATGCTTTTTATCAAATGTGGCGGATGATGGCTGTGTGCATGTAGGACTGTGTTACCTGCCGTGGGTTTCCTGTGGAGTCTTGTTTCCAATTTGTTATTACTTACAAAGACTCCCACATCCAGGTAGAAAATGCTTTTCTTACTCATTTGGGCAGTAAATTTAAGGTTCAAATTATTAATATTAAGTTGTTCAATAAAATGTTGTGCAGACTGCTCTGTGCCCTTCCAGATTAAAAACAGGTTGTCTATGTACGTATACCAACACAAAACCTGTGTGTTCAAAGTGTCACCATGGCGTGTCATCAGGACCTGCTCCTCCCAGAGTCCCATGTGTAGACAGGCGTAACTTGGAGAGAAGCTGGCCCCCATGGCAACACCTCTGACCTGTTGAAAGACCTGGTTTTGGAACAGAAAAAAGTTATTCTCTAGACAGGTAGAGATCATTGTCAAAAGCATTTCGTTGTGCAAATACCTATTCATGGGACGTGTGTTTAAAAAGTGTTCTGCAGCTTTTAAACCATCCTTATGATGGATACTCGTATATAACGAGGCTACATCTAAAGAGATGAGCACACAACCTGGTTCCCATTTCACATGTTTGATTTTGCGTAGGAAATCCCCTGTGTCCTGTATATATGAGGGTAATTTTTTAACATGATCCTGTAAAAAGAAATCAACAAATTTAGATGCATTTTCCATAATGCTACCTTGGGCAGAGATAATGGGCCTGCCCGGGGGTTTACATGCGTCCTTATGTATCTTAGGAATGAAATAAATAACAGGAATAACGGGATGTTCTATTTTTTAAAACTTAAATTCATCCATTGTCAACAATCCTGCTGTTTTTCATACCATCAATTTAGTATAAAAGTCATTCCATGACACTTTAACTGCTTGCATGTCTCTATGTTTATAGCAATCGCTGTCATTTAAATGGATGAGGGCTTCTTTCATATAGAGCTTGCATGGCCATAGAACTACATTACCCCCTTTGTCTGATTGGCGGATGATGATGTAGTCATCTGCTTGCAGTCGTTTCATCAATTGAAAATACACGTTATCTTGTTTTGTGTATTTTCTTGGGGCATGTGTAGTGGAACAATAAAGTTTTTTCAATTCAGATGTTATGTTATCATGAAAGAGGTCCACATTATCACGTATCATAATAGGACAGAAAGTTGATTTGGCTTTAAAATTGGTTAGAGTACCACCTCCTGGATATATGGATTCCTGACCTCCTGCCATGACATCTTTGTTGTTTTCATCCTGAAGTTGTTGCATTGCCATAAGGAAATCTGCATCACCTGCCGTAAGTGCTTTTTCATTCTCCTGCACTTGCAGAGCATTCACTGATCTTTCTTTATTGTGTGTACCTTGAATCAGATGATATTTGCACAGTTTTAACTTGTGAACAAATTTGTAAATGTCAATCCTAGTCTGGGTGTAATTGAAGTCACTAGGTGGACTGAAAGACAGTCCCAAAGCAAGCACATTTCTGTCATCATCACTTAGCACGCAATCAGTTCGATTTATTACTGATTGCGGGTTTAACCCTTTCATTACTTGCGATTCCATTTTTTGTTTGTTTGTTTTCTGTTGTTTTTGCCGTTGGCACCGCTGTTTGCGCCGGGCCGTCTTTTTTAATTTCGTCCTTGTTGGTGCTTGCATTTTGGGCACGAGGTCGTAGTGTTCTTATTCTGTCCTGCCTTACATAATCCAGTTCCTGGGCAAGACTTGGCTTTGGAAACCCCAATCTTCTTGCTATTGCCAATTGTTCATTATCGGATTCGCTATCTATGGCAGAACTCAAATCCGAAGCAGACGTGGATGCTGGTATTGTGCCGCTGGTGTTTGGTTGTGCAGGTTTTGGGGCACCCGGTATATTTGCCGCTTTCACCGCATCATATTTTTTCTCAAAGGTGAACACACGACCCTGCTCGTAGTCCACCTTTTCTCTTTGGAATTTAAAAGCTTTGCGTTTTTATTACTTCCTCATCTTTTTGTAAACTAAACATCATATCTTCTCTGTGTTTCTGAGTCACAGACGTGATTCCAAGCTTTTCTATCTCTGCGTTTGTTTCATCAATTTTTACCTGAAGGGCTGCTCTGTCACTTTCATATATATATCCTCAAACCACTGCACTGTAAGCGAGCGCACACTCTTTCTGGGGTAAATTACTTCCACGAAGCCATAAATCCAGATGCTTGGAAAAGTTCTTTTATTTTCTCATCACAAGCTGGAAAACTCTATATTTATATATATATATTGTTTCACTTAAAAAACAAAAGTTACATGTACGATATAGTAAGGCTCAGGTTTCACTCGTACAAAACCAGTGAAATTCAGCAATTATAGTTACCTGAGCTAACTATAACTCACTTGCCCACAATGCACTGCTTATACCCTCACATATCACATCACTCATGACTTGATCAGTGGAATCAATGATGACATCTCAGATCAATCACTGCTGACATTATCCAGTGACTGTGACTGTCATTAAACAGTTTATGAATGTTAAATATACAGACCTGGGTGTATTTGTGAATCAGTGAGTGTATGAGTGCCTGTATGAATGATTTATTGGTTGTGTCACTGACTGCATAGTGAAATATGAAAGTACTTTGAGCGGTGCATATGCTAGTCTCTTATTTGGATTGAGAAGGATAGTGGAGGAATAAAAGAGGGAAAAGGTTGCATTTTTATAGTTCTTGCTACCCCTGATGAGCTGTAGAAGGGATTTTTTGGCAAGTAGCACTCTACTCCGGAACCCATAAAGGATTAGTGGTGAATTACTATAGTGAAATATGAAAGTAATTTGAGCTGTTGATATGTTAGTCTGCTATTTGAATTGAGAATGATAGTGGAGGGATAGAAGAGGGGAAAAGGTTTGCCTTTATATAGCACTTGCTACACCTGATGAGGTGTTAAAGCGTTTTTCGGTGAGTAGCACACTACTCTGGAACCCAAACAGGATTAGTGGGGAATTAGCAGAGGGAAATATGAAATTATTTGAGTAGTGGACATGTTAGTCTGTTATTTGAATTGTTAAGGAATAGTGGAGGGATAGAAGAGGGAAGGGTCTACAATTTTATTTTTGTTTTCTTTTGGAGTTCCTAGCAGTAGGAGGGGTTTGCAATGAGTTAAGGGGAGTTGGAAGGGGAAGAGTCAGAGTGAAGGGTATAGAAAAGTATTTTTGGGAGATCTGAACAGTAGAAGAAGTATGAGACGATGCAAGGCGGCGCAGAAGAGGAAGGAGTCTAAATAGGGTTATTATGAGGATCATTGTAGTGGTGTTGGGTTTGGGATAAAATAAAGAGTATATGTAGAGGATATATTGATAGAGCTATAGTATGAGAAATAGGGTAGTGCATTGGATATGTGAAAGTCTGTAGATGTGAGTGATGGGGTATATGAGTGAGTGTATGGGTGTGTGAGTGATTGTGAGACTTGCTCTAAAGTTGAGTGTGTGCTTGTGTCAGTGACGGTATAGGTGAGTGAGTATGTGTTAGTATCTGTATGAGTAAGTGAGTGGCCTTGTGTTTAACTGAATGGGTGAGTAAGTGACGGTGTAATTCACCGTATGCATGAGTGAGTAGGTGTGTGAATAGCTCTATGGGTGAATGTCTCAGTGGCTGTATAGGTGTATGAGTGGATATGTCAATGGCTGTATTACTGAGGGGTGGTGGTATGAGTGGCTGTATGGGTGACTGAGTAGATGTTTGTGTATACATAAATGTGTGAGTGGGTGTGTAAGTACTGGTATGGGTGTGTAAATAAGTTTGAGAATGGTAGTGTGGAAGTTGGAGTGGGTGTATGAAAGGTTATATGGGGGTATGAGTGGGTGCGTCAGTAATTCTGTGGATGATATCATCAGTGATATCATGAGTGATGTCACTGATCATGTCATGAGTGATGTAACATATGATGTCAGAAGGAGTGCATTACAGGGCTGCAAGTTATAGTTATCTCAGCTAACTATAAAATTTCACTGGTTTTGTATGAGTAAAACCTGAGCTTAACTATAACGTCCCTGCAACCTTTGTTTTTTCCAGTGAATTTCTAAAGTTTTTTTATTACATTTCCTGACTATAACATCCCTGTAACTTTTGGGTTTTTTCAGTGAATTTCTAAGGTTTAACTAGGAATGGTGTTTCCAGAGTGGTGGTGAATGGGGCGGGCCTCTGACCAGCTCTCTGACATCCCACTGTGTAGGACTTACAGAAAGTACCATGATGGGCTTCTTGGTCTCCAGGGTCCCTCAGCATCCAAAAGAGCTTCATTCCCCAACCAGTAGTGTGCAAGGAGCCCCTTTGCAGAGTGGTGGAGAAAAGGAACGTGGCCCCCAAGGACCTCTTAGCAATCCCACTGTCTGGGATTTACTGGAGGTAACAGGAGAGGATGTTCGCCCATTAGGCCCTCAGCATCCAAGGGGACTTCATCACCAAATAGTAGTGTGCCAGTGGGGGTGTTTGCAGAGTGGTAGAGAAAGGGCCAGTGCTATAAAGACCTCTTATTAATCCAGCAGTGTGGGACTTACCGAATATAACAGGAGGAGTAGGTAGCTCACAAGGACGTCCTTTGGGACCAACAAATCCTCCTGTTACCTCCAATAAGTCACACACAGTGCAATGTATGGTGGTGGTCCCCGGGGCATGGGGGCAGCGTACCTTCCATACAATTTAATGAGATCCCGGAGAGGTGGCTCACTCGCAGCTGTAGGGGGGTCACATGTGCCCCCGTATTATTTTACATATGCCCCAGAGATGTGACCGTCCCCGTGGCTTCAGGCTGGCCCAGTGGGCCAGCCCGCACACATGATAAGAAGTGCCCTGAGGAGGTATCAGTCCCCCGTGCCTTCATAAGCCCTAGGAGGGGGGTACCGTGCATCACCCACTATTTTTATTATATGCCCCTGGATGGTGAAATCCCACCAGGGAGAGACAAACAAGCGTTCTTGAACACTGATATTGGGAGCCTAGTGGACTCCATTTCCCATTATGTCATGCGTCCAGAGACGTGCAGCATTATCACGTTAACCAGGTGCCTTCATAATCTCTTCTAGGGCACTTAACGCTGCTGATTAGTCTGTGTACGCTGACAGAGGGAGGTCTGGTGAGCCGGTCCGGATAAGGGTACTTTCTGCACCATCTTTACTATTTGCTTAGTGCTCTTTAGGCGGGAGCCTTTGAGGAATCGTGAGGTGCGGTTCCTGTAAAATTGTGATCATAAGCATTGCGTGTTCTCCTCTGTTGGCAAGTCTCGGCTGAGACTCATGCAGAGGGGAAAACGAGTGCTGGTTGGTTTTCCCTTATGTAATGCAAAGGGGTCTTTTCTCTCCATTGGTGAGTTTCTGAGAAGCTCAAGCGGAGAGGAAGGTAAACAATCAACGAGATCCAAGCCTTCTGATATATACTTATATTTCATGGTAAAGACGAACCCGAAGGAGTGAGGTACACTCCAGCAGCTGGGAGCTAGACTATTGTTACTGTGTCTAAGGGTATTTTCATTACCCCTTGGTACCTGAAGTGGGAGCCGTCTTTTGCCTTTGGATTCCCATACGTGTCTGAGACTTATTTTGAATCAGTGGAACTCTTTTTTGTATGAAGGATGCTGTGAAGGAAATAGCATGTTGATCCTAATTTTCCTTTCTTATTATCTGCCATGCTTACAACAGGGAAAACCTGTAGGAAACCTGGTTGGATAGTTCGCAACTCCTCTGTGAATCAACATTTTACAGATAAAGGGGTATGTAGATGAAGCGATAGGAGTGTAGCGGTACACAGTTGGTAAGGCACTGTAATTTATAATCTTCTTTTCTTCTTCTAGCATATCGCCTCACTACTTGTAGTCAGACTAGCACAAACATTGAGAATACAGCCTACAAATACACACCTTGCCTTCTGGTCATCTTTAGGTCGAGCTTCTGTATTCTGATTGATAATGAGGCTTGTTAGTGCCGCCTTACTATGCCATATCCTTTGTATCCTTCCAAGGCTACTGGCCCCTTTACTTTGAGTGTTACACTGTACCATAGGAAGCACTATATTTTCCAGCTCCCCCGCCCGCACTCCATTGTCCTTGCCTTCTTGCACCCCCGTCCTCCCCTCACCCACTCCCGCAGTCCATGCCTTCTCACCCCTTACCCCCACCCGCACTCCCATTTGCAATGCAATAGGTCTCTGGTAAATGCAAGTCTTATTGGATTGCAAATGCTTGTTTTTTTAGGTACGGGTCTGAAAACAGCCCAACAGAGAAATGTTTTACCCGCTCGCAGACTAACTCCTTGTCACATTCTCCAAATGGAGTGCAGAATCTTTTTTCATAGTCTCACCCGCTGGACCATCCTAACTGAAGTGTTGGCAGCGAATCAGAGCTGTGCATTTCACTGCACAAGCTTGTCTTTTTTCGCGAATGCTTTGTGACCACAGATTTCACTATAGATTTCAACTTAAATTTCTGAAAAAACACCTGAGTGGATTTGCACCAAATACCAAAAGCACAATCTGCGTAACAACATCTACCTTTCTGTCAAATTTGGGGTAATTCTGTCTAGCAGTTCAGGCTGTAGGCTCGACAATGCGTTCCTATGACAATTAAAATGGGAAAACCCACTTTTCTTAACCCCCCTTTTTCTTGGCTCCCACTTAACGCATCACCCCAAAATTCTCATGCACAAGATAACTAAGGGTGGGCGGGCGCAGTGGTCCGCTCCGCCTGCGGAGTGTGCGTAGTACTGCCCACTTCGCGCTTCGCAAAGTAGGCGTAGCAGGGGCAGACTACGCACACCCCGCGGTGGAGCACAGTTGCCCGCTGCCCGGGTTGGAGCCCCGGGACGGGGCAGCTCAGGTAAGTAATTTTCTTTATGTATTGTTTATAAGTAATTGTAAAATGAGGGCGGGAGGGAGGCGGGTGGCACGTAGTGGGGCTACTCGAAGTGTGCGGGTGGGCATAGATTTGCCCCCACTCCGTAATACTTCACGTAGCCTCACTACACCCACTACGCCCAGGGCTGAAGATAACTTATTTTGACACTTTTTGGGAAAATCTTGTAAAGATTCGTCAAACGGCGCCAAAGATATAGGCAAGTCAAAAAAAGCTTTTCTTAAGGAAACTAGGTCCTAACTATAACTACCTACTGGCGACCGCCTGTTGGTAATATATCCCTGCAGGATGGGGTCCCACAGGGCCTAATGAGGCCATGTTTCCATAGGAAAAGTGTTTTTGACTTGCCTATATTTGGTGTCATTTGATGACTCGTCACAGAATTTTCCAAAACAAAGTATTCATGGTGAGTCTAGTTGTGCATGGAACGTTTTGGGTGATCCATCAAGCAGGGGCCAAGAGAAAACGGGTCAAAAAGTGCATTTTCCATGTTAACTCCCAAAGGTAATTTGCACAAGACTACAGCCGGGACTGCTGGATGGAATTACTCCAAATTTGGCAGAAAGGTAGCTTTTGGTTCTGTTCAGTAGTTTTAGAGTTATTACAAGAAAACTAAATTTGGATATTGAGGGATGCCAATCTCTCACAAATTGTTGACGGCACTTTGTGAATTCACACGCTAACAACACAGCTAAGATTGGCTGATTGCAACCTGAGTAGAAAGTTACTGGTGCAATTTTATGCACCAGGAAACAGTCCAAGGTAGCAAAAAAAATATGAAGGGCAGTGTAGAGGTATCCTGACTTCTGGAAGGAATATAGGGGTCTGTGGGGGACCCCTGGTGGAAAGAGCATGCCCGCAAATGTTTGTTTTTCACATGCAAATATTTGCGAATCCATCATGGTGCGGCCCCTGTGTAACTTTGCAACGGATTCAGGATTTCTCTCAAAACTAATTTTAAAAAAATGCTCAGACACTCACTCAGATACTTAGCCATCCACTCACAGAACCACTCTAACATGATTGCACCCACTCACACACCCATTTTGAGACTTGTGCACTGACTCAGACACCCACTCAGACACTCATGTACCCACTCACAAACCCACTGAGACAATCATGCACCTACTCACAGACCCACTCAGAGATTCAGCACCCACTCACACACCCACTCAGATCCTCATGTACCCACTTACAGACCCATGGAAACACTCATGCATCCAATCACAGACCCACTCAGAGACTCATGCACCCACTCACACATCCACTCAGACCCTCATGTACCCATTCACAGACCTAATGTGATACTCATGCATCTATTCATGGACCCCCTCAGAGATTCAGGTACCCACTCACACACCCACTAACAGACCCTTTCAGATTCTCACATACTTACTCATAGAACTACTGAGTCACTCATACACTCACTCATGGACCCACTCAGAGACGCATGCACCTACTCACAAAACCCACTCAGCCACACACAAATGCACTCACACACCCACACACCCACTCAGACACTCTCACACCTACTCACAAATTTACTCATACACTCACACACCCACTCAGACCCTCATGCACTGACTCATAGGCCCACTCAGAGACTCATGCACCCACTCACACACCAATTTACACATCTACTCAGAACCTCACATACCCACTGAGACACTCATGCACCCACTCACAGATCCACTCAGAAATTCACACATCTACTCAGATCCTCATATACCCTCTCACAGACCCTCACTCAGCCACTCACGGACCCACTGAGAGACTCATGCACCCACTCACAAACCCTCTCAGCCACTCACACACTCACAGACCCACTCAATCAGTCAATCAATCAGGGGTTTGTGAAGTGCTCTTCTCACCTGTAAGGGTCTCGAGGCACTTGGGGTGTGTGTGCTTCTTCATTGGGGTCATTTGAAGAGCCAGGTCTTGAGGTCTTTTCTGAATTGGCACAATGTCAGGCTTTGCCGGAGGTGGAGGGGGAGGTCATTCCAGGTCTTGGCTCAGAGGTAGGAGAAGGATCTTCCACGCGCTCTGCTCCTGTAAAAGCATGGTACGGTGGCTTTGGAGAGGCCGGCTGAATGGAGGCTTCTCTTGGGGGCATGGAAGGAGAGACAGTTGTTGAGGTATTGTGGTCCGATGATGTGGAGGGTCTTCTAGGCATGCATGAGCAGTTCAAAAGCTATTCTTCTTTTGACAGGGAGCCAGTAGAGATTGTGGAGGTGTTGGGTGATGTGATTGTGCCGGTAGATGTTGAGGATCAATCTAGCTGCAGAGTTCTGGATGGTCTGGAGCTTGTGGAGCAGTTTTTTGTTGATTCCAGCGTAGAGTCATTGCCATAGTCCTGTCTGCTGGTGATGAGGGCATGTGTGGCTGTTTTTCTGGAATCAGCGGGTATCCATTTGAATGTTTTCCAGAGTATGCAGAGGATGTTAAAGCATGTGGAGGAGACGGTGTTGATCTGGCACTTCATAGTGAGTGATAAGTCCAGTATGGTGCCGAGGTTATGTGCATGGTCTGCCTGGATGGGTGGGTTTCCGTGGGCAGGAGGCCACCAGGTGTCGTCTCATGCTGCGGGGGTGGAGCCGAGGACAAGGACTTCTGTTTTCTCTTATTTAAGTTTCAGGCAGCTTTTCTTCATCCAGGTTGCGATGGCTTTCATCCCTTCTTGGAAGTTGTGCCTGGTAATGTTGAGTTCCTAGGTGAGGGAGAGGATGAGCTGGGTGTCATCGGCGTGTTGAGTCCGTGGTTTCTGACGATGGTTGCAAGGGGGGTCATGTAGACGTTGAAGAGGGTGGGGCTGTTGGAGGATCCTTGGGGTACTCCCCATCTGGTCTCTGTTGGTTCTGAGCGGTAGGGAAGGAGTCTTACTCTCTGTGTTCTACCTGTGAGGAATGAGCATATCCAGTCTAGGGCCTTTACTTGGATGCCAGCGTCGTGGAGTCGGGTGACTAGTGTGCGGTGGGAGATGGTGTTGAAGGTTGCTGATAGGTCCAGGAGGATGAGGGCTGCCGTTTGGTCCTGGTCGAGGAGGGCGCTGATGTCGTCTGTGGCAGTGAGGAGGGTGGTCTCAGTGCTTTGATTGTTGCTGAATCTGGATTGGGAGGTGTCTAGGATGTTGTTGGCTTTGATGAAGTATAATAGCTGGGTGTTGACGCCTTTTCAATGACCTTGGCTGCAAAAGGAAGCATGGGCTTGAAGTTTTTGAGGTCGGTCGGCTCTGCAGAGGGTTTCTTTAGGAGGGGGTTGACTTTGGCGTGCTCCCAGTTGTCTGAGAATGTGGAGGTCTCGAAGGAGCAGTTGATCATTCCATGTAGCTCTGGTGCAATGGCTGTGGTGGCCATGTAAAAGATGTGTGGTGGGCAGGGGTCAAAAGGTGCTGAGGAGTGGATGCTCTTCATGGTCTTTAAGATTTCTTCTGTCATGAGTGAGGTCCAAGTGAGTCTAGTCTGTGTTGGGTGGTGTTGCTGGGGGTTGGGGTTGAGCCAGTGCAGAGTTCTTAGTCATCAAATTCATCGTAGATAGTCTTGATCTTCAGGTGAAAAAAGGAGCTGAGTCTATTGCAGAGGTCTTGGGAGGGAGCGACGTCTGTTGTTTCACTGGTTGGTTTAGCAAATTCCTGTATGATGGAGAAGAGTTCCTTGGAGTTGTGGGTGTTGGAGAGGATTCTGTCTTGGAGGAAGTTCTTCTTTGTGACTTTGATGAGTTGGTGGTGTGGCTGTTTTGTAGGCGGTGCGTGTTTCCGGGGTTTTGCTGTTTCTCCACTTCTTTTCCAGTCATCGGCAGGAGCGCTTGGATTCTTGGAGGGCTGTGGTGAACCACTTTGCTTTCTTGTTGTGTTGTATTGCAGCCTTCTGGAGGGTGGCGAGTGTGTTGGAGTAGTTGGAGATTGTAGGAGAGTAGGATCTGCTTCACATGGGTACCCCCACTTTTTGCTGGTGTTTCACTGTTTTTCGACCTTAGTCTGGCTGTGACCCTGCTAATCAGGACCACAGCCTAGCTGCTTCCTCTCTAAAATGGTTTGCATGTACATTAGGTACATATCTAATTGGATTCTGGAGTGCCTTATAAGCCCCTAGTATATGGTATACTATGTACCTAGGGCATAGGTACCTCAGAGGCCTACCAGGGGCTGAAGCATGTATTATGCAACCCCTGGGAAGCACTCCAAAATGGCACCGCAGGTCTGCTACTGCAGCCTGGGTATGGGTGTGCTTGCACTCCTTACATTGGTATAGGCTACCTATATCCACCTATATATACAGACACATATAAACCTATAAGTCACTCCTATGGCAGGCCTTGACAATCCTGAAGGCAGAGTGCTTGGTTTTGTGTGAGAGGGTGCCCAAGCATGAGCTGAGCCCCTCTGCAGCTTTCGGAAATACTTCCTTATGGCTGTTCTGTGATACAGCCATACCATATACTCTTAAGTGCATTATAACCTCGCGGTAAATGCTAACTTTGGAATGGCTGCATCAAAACATGTCGTGTTTGGTGTCAAACGCTTTGGAATACTACCCCCCTGCCAGTTCTGGTGGTGGGGTTAGCATTCCACCCTTCTAGAGGGAGAGACCTGTTCACACTGGTCTAACCCGGTAGGACTTTCTAGAGCCCTGGCATCACAAAATGGATGCCTCTGCCACAGACACGGGTCTGGCCTCCTGCTGCTGACCGAAACTCCGGCAGGGGAGGTCTGGACAATAGGTTTCCTGTTGAAGGGAGGTGTAACCACCTCCCCAGACAGGCAGATGTGTATTGGGGCTGGGCGGGAGCACTCTCTGGTGCTTTGAAGTCCTGCACTGGGGGCACACTTGGTGTCCCTGTGCATAGTCCAGTTCAAACCAGTTGCAGGGGCTACCTGCCCCTGCTCTGGTGCGAAACTGGACAAAGGAAATGAGTGTAACCACCCCTCTTTCCAAACCCTCCCATAGGTGGGTCCCTAGAGTATGTCCAACCCCCAAACTTAGTATAAGTATGGGAACCCAGTCCTAGACACTTTAGATTACCCTGGATGAAACTCTGCATCATATATCCTGGACCTTCGACTTTCTATTTCGACTACAAGACAGAAGAAATCTCCCTTGGGGTCAAGGAGTGACTCCCTTGCTTGGCAGGCACCAAAGAACCAACTGACCGGTCTGCATCGCTGAAGCTCCCGCTGGACGCCGAACTCTGTGCATCACCAGACATAGATTTCCAGTCTTCGCCGAGGCTACCCTGAGTCCACAGCAAAGCTGAGGCCCGTGGCTATCGTGGGTGATGTGGAACCATGACCCCTGGACACTGTGAACTTTTGCAGCAGCACTATCTTCTGGGACTTCCTCGAAGTTGTGCTTTGGAGTCCAAGTAGCCCCAGCCTTGAGCACCTCCTGCACCAAAGATTGCTGGCCTCCACTCCACAAGTGACCCGTGGGCCAGTATCAAGTGCGACCGCTTGAGGCTTCTTCGCAATCGTTAGCCCATTGGCTAGTAGGTCCCCATGAAGGCAACTCCTCTTCTGCTTGGGCTTTCCTGGTTGCACCAGATGTGCCCTGACTTACCCTTGCTGGGTGAGTCCCTCAGACCTTGCTGGTCTGCACCGCAGTCCTTTCTCTGAATTCCAGTGACTTGCTGTTGCCAAGGCTTGTTGGGTTCAATCTGGTCGCCGACACTGCACCATTTGACAGACTTTGTGGGACAGCTCGAATCCAGCTCGTGGACTTTGTCGATGAATCCTGGACCTTGTGGCTGAAGAGTCAAGGCACCTGTCAACTCACCTGAAGTACCCGACATCTGTGGGCATTGGTCCATCCTGCCCTCGGTCACTGGCTAGTGACCCAGATTCTGTCCCCTCTGCTTTCAGGTTCCTTCCATCCTAGATCAAGGCTTGGATCTCTTCGGACACTTCTCCTCTTCACGGCAGCAGCAGTTCTTTGCAGGCTTCCATTGCAATTGATGAAGCGACCCGACACCAAAAGACACCTGTTGGACTTGGCCCTTCTGGCAAGTTCACCCCTAGAACTTTTTGCATTATCCTAGCCTTTTTCCTATGTTGTACTAGTGGTTTTAGGCCTCTAGGCGCTTTCACACTGTGTCCCAGTGGAAAGTGCGTGCGCTCTTTGTATGTTTTAGTGAGACTGACCTGCCCTCCCATAGGAATGCATGGGGGATCTGATGTGAGAGGAGTGCAGGGTCGAGTTTGGTATGTGCGAACTCATGAGAGTGAATGCTGCGCAATGATGTGTGCGGCGTTACGGTGTCTCGTGTAGAAGGGCCACTTCTAGAAGCTGGCCTGTCTCTGTAATAAATGTGCAGTGACTGTCTGGCTTGTGATTGGCTGGTGTGTCTGGCTCCAGGAGTCAGGATGGGTCTGCCCCGGTGGTGAATGGAGAGATCTGCATGTGTTGGCAGGGAGGAGTACACCTGGGACCTGAATAGGGCTGGGCTTTCCCTACACAATGCTGGCTCCACCCCCTGTGGTGCGTCTGATGTCCCTGGCCTGTCCTGTGAATAGGGAGAGGGGCTGAGCAAAACAAAGTGCTCAGGAACCAGTTGCATCTGGTTCGCCCCTTCCCTGCACCTTTGGAGACAAAGGATTCTGTGTATAAAAGAGGGGCTGTGACCCCATGAAAATGTTCTTGTTCTTGGACTCGAATCGACCAGGGGCGTGCTGCTGCTGGGGCCCAGGGGAAGGCTTGCCTCCCTGGGCCCTGCCCAGCCCTTGGATGCCTGATGGACTTCTTGGACCTATTTGCTTCCTTTTACTAACCTTATGGATTTTAGGCTGCCCTAGCGCCCTGTGACCGCTTTGCTTTATTTCTTGATTTGCCCCAGGACCTTTGCCTTCTTCTAGCGCCTGGGAGCGCTTTTACTTATTTGGCCCTTTATTTTAGGAAGAGCGCGGAGGCCTTGCTGCGCTGCTTCCCAGGAGAGAGAGGGAATCCCCAGCTGAGGGATTCCCCTGTGATGCCGGCCTGGCGGGTGCCCACCCCTCTCATTTTTTGCTGTTGGTGCGCAGGTGCCCACCCTGCGTCTTCGTTGTGCCGGCGGGATTAAAGCGGGTGCCCACCCCGCTGATGTGAGCCCTTGCGGGTGCCCACCCCGCTTGTTTCGTTGTTTAATGCGGGTGCCCACCCCGCGTTGTGTGCCTTAGCGGGAGCCCACCCCGCTTCATCTTTATTTAAAGTTGCGGGTGCCCACCCCGCACTTTACCCAGGGAATCACCGCCGCGGCCCGGGCCGCACATTTAATTCCTTCCAGGCCGCTGCCCGGCATGACCCGGAAGGCAGGGACTCCGTGGGCGGGGCTTCCGGGAAGGGAAGCCCCGCGAGTGAACAGTCCAGCACTAGGCGGGTGGCATGAGAAGAAGAGTCCCGGGTCCCAGGAGGGGGCCCGGGTGAAGAGACGTGCAGCCGGATCCCCAGCGAGGCTCTCATGAGCGAGAGAGCCCCGCCTGCTGCCCGCGGTGTCCACAGTGAAGAGGAGCGCCTCCCCAGACCAATCCGGTGGGTGGGGGCTCCAGGGTGTACATTGTCGGTAGAAGTACCGAGTCAGAGCGGCCCCGGATGGCAGCGGGCCGCTCCAACAAAGGGGGCAGAGTGGTTTACAGAGCCCCGTGTGGCTCTAGCGACTGGCATAGTTATTTCAGAGCCCTGAGTGGCTCCAACACGTGGGCAAGTTTGTTCTTAGAGCCTAGATGGCTCCAACGTTTGGCGCATATTAATTTCAGGAGCCCCGTGTGGCTCCACAGTACTGGGGGACATGTTGTTTGTAGAGCCTAAGTGGCTCCAACGTTTTGGCATATTGTGTCGAGGACCATTTGAGAACCCATGCCTCATCTTTTGACTTCCACAGCTGCGCAGCACTTAGTGCCAGCTGCAGCCTTTAGGCCCTGCTCTTGTCCCCAGTTGCCCAGAAAGTAGTGGGCAGCTGCGACATTTAGGTTCTGGCGCAACCTGGACCCTAATATGATTTAGGTGTTATTCTGATTTATATACTAATGCGTTGGGTGTTAGGAAATGTACTGTGTGTAGTATGTTTTGCGCACCCTGTGCTTTATACCTTTAGATATGATTTCTGCATGGGAGGTTGTTTTACCTGTTTAGGTTGATGTTAGGGAGATAATACTTCCCTGGGTGATGTACGCCCCTAGTGTAATTATACTTAGGTGGTAGTGTCTAATGCGTAAGACTTATGAGAAATTGCATAATGTGTTTATGCCCCTGTGATGTATGCAGGATAGGTTTTATACCTGATTCTATTATGATAATGCTGAGGTCATTATTGCGCCAGTAGTTACTGGTTGTGCTCTACAGTGATAATTTGTGTTACAGTTGGTATATGTTCTACATTTACAATTGGTGATTGGTGCTAATTCTGACAGTGGTCCATGTGGCCCTGTCTTGTGTAAATAGTCCCCTGTAAAATTCTGCCCAGTGCCAGTTGGCACAGTGTAAATTATGTGATTATCATCTAATGTGTTTATTATAATATAAAGGCTATTTTTTATGTAAACCTTGTGTGGAGTTTCTTTTGTGGTGGGCCTAGGGTGTTGTTGCTGTGTGAGCGCGCAAACGCTTTACACATTGCCTCCGGGATAAGCCTGACTGCTCGTGCTAAGCTACCAAGGGGGTGAGCAGGGGTTATCTTTGGCGTGTAACTCCCCAGCCCTGACTTAGAGTGGTGGTTTCTGCCTGGCTTTGGCGCAAGCCCTAGCCAACCAGAAATCCCATTTCTAACAACACCTATGCACCCTGCTTCCCTGGGTGAGGTAACTCGAGTACTCCGGTGCTCCCATGGGTGCTAGCCCTAGAACTTCTTAAGTCCAAAAGGGTTTGGTCCTGACTCGATTCTAAGTGTCCCTAATCTTTAAATTTCCAACCGTGACATTGCCCATAGAAGATAACGGGAACCCTCGGTTGTGTTCACACACTACATACAGTCCCCGTGGGTCCCCTGTGTCACTACCTTGGGTGGTTCCTTGGGGTCCCAGCGATTCTCCAGGCTCTAGGCCTCGTGTCTAGTTCAGTCGTGGTTCTTATACCACTTTTTTGGTATATTGTTTGGTACGCCACTAGGGCCCAAACGTGTATTTGTGCTATTACTGATGATTGCTCACTTGTAACTTAAGTACTTCGAACTCCAGTCTCATAAAGAGACTAGAGGGTGTGTTTTAACCTAAATACATATATTTTAAATATATACCTGGTGTGGTTGTCCTTTCATTTGATCATTCAAGAGATTATAGACTGGTAAAACAAGCTGCTTTACATTCCTTCAAGATTTAGCCTTAAGGCTGCTCTCCATAGCTACCACTAGGATAGCTTTCAATAAAGGTTGTCTTTAACCAATTTACCATAAGGGGTTGTTTGGACTGATACAAGGTGCCCACTAGAACTAGTGGACAGCATACATCAGGCCACCTTCTCACATTGGTGTGCAGCGTGTGGGATTCCAGCTTGCTATTATTTTACCAGATAATCTCAATTGAATTGATCAACTGAAAACCACTAAAGGTACCTGAGGTACATATAATATCAAGTTTAGCTACAGTAAGTTCTACTGAACTTAGAGTTGTGTGTCAAGGGATAGCACACCCTTTATACAACTCAAGAGAGTTTGGTAGGCCGCACTAGTGTAGGTAGTGCAATACACCACACCACATTAGTAATGTCTAACCAGCCAGGAACCAGTGGGTCCCTACCAGGAACCAGTGAGCTCCTTCCCTATACATATGAGGATCTCTCCTTTGCTCAGCTTAGGGCCTTATCTTCCATTAGGAAGCTGAAGACAGGCAAAAGTCCATCCACCCAGCATCTCATAAGGATACTTAAGCTGGATGATATCACAGAGCCTAGTGGGCCTGATGGGGTAGACAGTGTGGGTGGGGCACAAGGTGAGGGTGGGCCTAGGGGTAGCAATTTCCCTGACCCTACCTCTAATGCTGACCAGGCTGATGACAATGATCAGGATCTGGTGAACACAGCTCTCCTGGATGAGGATGAGGAGGATGACAACAATGCTCCTGCCTTTATTCCTCCAGGTAGAGTTGAACATAGGGTTAGAAGGGATAGATCTCTGTCAAGGGGATCTGTCCAGTCTAACTCCTCTATAGGGACCTCTGTCTCTTCTCACAGAGGAAGGGAAACCTCCCAGGAGAGGAGAGAGAGACTGCTGACGTATGAGCAAGACAAGTTCAACCTCAGAAAGGAGCAGAGGCCTTAGATAGGGAGGCCCTAGAGCTCTACAGAGCTTTTAAAAAGGGGGGACTAGAGTCCCTTGGTGGCAGCAATTTCCCTAGAGATAGGGAGAGGTCTTATGACCATAGAAACCTAAGTAAGATTGTCCCTCCCTACCAGAGTGGGGATGACATCCACAAATGGATAACTGCCTTGGCGAGGGCCTGTAAAGTACAGAAGGTCCCTCAAGGTCAGTGGGCAGCAATTGTATGGCTCTCCTTGCAGACAAAGGTACAGATAAGCTCCTCACTGTAAGAGAAGAGGATGCTGATGATTACCAGGTCTTGAAAAGTGCACTGATAGATGGGTTTGGCCTAACCACTAAACAATACAGGTTAAAGTTCAGAGACACCCAAAAAGCCCAAAATCAAGACTGGGTTGACTTTGTTGACTGTGCTGCTAAGGCTCTGGAAGGTTGGTTTTTGGACAGTAAAGTGTGTGACTTCAAAGGATTGTACAATCTGATAATGAGGGAGCAGATTCTTAATAACCGTCAAAATCAGCTGTTGCACCAGTACCTGGTAGACTCTGATCTGAACTCTCCCCAAGAATTGGGAAAGAAGGCAGACAAATGGGTCAGAACCAGGGTGAGGCAGAAGGTACAGAACCAAGGTGGTGACCCTAAGAAGCAAGATTCCAAGAACTCTGACAAGGGTGGGACAAGGGCAAAGACCAGAAGTCTTCTCAAGTACCCCAAAAATCTTCTTCTAATGGGGAGTCACAGTCAAATAAGGGTAAAGGCCAAAAGAAACCTTGGTGCAAAATCTGCAAGCAGAAAACTCACTGGACCAGTGACTGCACCAAGGCTAAGGAAAATACTCAAGCCACCACCAATGCCCTTAAGGCACCTGCTCCCCCTAGTGCAGTTACAATTGGTGGTGGGAATACACAGAATAAGGGTGTAGTAGGGTTGACCCTGGGTCCTGAGATGGACTCTAGCCTAGTCAGAGTACCAACTCAGGCTGGGCTTGTCAGTGATGGGGGCATGGATCTGTCCCCCTTTGTGAGTGCCAGTAACCTGGGCAAATACAGACAGCAGCCTTCAATACATGGAGTAGAAGCTTGGGCATTCAGGGACACAGGAGCAAGTGTCACAATGGTGACAAAAGATCTTGTGGATCCTGGGCAGATTATACTTGGTGAAATGTACCAAGTTACCAATGCTAGCAATGTCAGAACAGATCATTCTCGGGCAGTTGTTAACTTCTCCTGGGGAGAGGTAACTGGCCTTAAGAAGGTTGTGGTAAGTGCAGACCTACCGATACAGTGCTTGTTTGGCAATGATTTAGAGACTTCAGCTTGGGCTGAAGTGGAGCTCAGGACACATGCAGAAATGTTAAGGATCCCTGCTCATGTCTTTGCTGTGACCAGGTCACAGGCTAAAATGTCTAAAACTGGACAGGCCCTGAATTCTGGAATAATGGACCTGGTGCCTCACAAGAGGAGGAGCAGTAGGGTTAGGGCAGAGCCTTCCCACCTGGCTCAGAGTGCTGATCGGTCTCCTCAGGAAGATGATCTTGAGCCTGAAGAAGGAACTGTCCGAGAGGAGCTTGAACCTGACCAAGTTGAGTTCTTGGGGACAGGGGGCCCTTCCAGGTCTGATCTGAGCCAGGAGCAGAAAATGTGCCCCTCTCTTGAACCCCTCAGACAGCAAGCTGCTCATGAGGCTGTTGGGAATGCTAGTGGCACCCATAAAGTTTATTGGGATGATGGACTCCTATACTCAGAGAGTAGAGACCCCAAGCCTGGTGCATCCAGGAGGTTGGTTATACCTCTGAAGTTTAGGGGTTTCCTATTGACACTAGACCATGATATTCCCCTAGCAGGACACCTGGGCCAGAACAAGACTTGGGACAGACTTGTTCCTCACTTTTACTGGCCCCACATGTCTGAAGACACAAAGGAGTTTTGTCGCTCCTGTGTAACCTGGCAAGCCAGTGGCAAAGCAGGTGGCACTACAAAGGCCCCCCTGATACCACTACCTGTGGTGGGGGTACCCTTTGAAAGGGTAGGGATTGACATTGTTAGTCCCATGGATCCCCAAACAGCATCTGGGCACAGATTTATACTGGTGGTGGTGGATCATGCCACCAGGTACCCAGAGGCAATTCCCCTAAGGACCACTACAGCACCTGTGGTGGCAAGAGCTCTTTTGAGTGTGTTCTCAAGAGTAGGCTTTCCTAAGGAGGTAGTATCTGACAGGGATGCAAACTTCATGTCTAGTTACTTGGCTGCTATGTGGAAGGAGTGTGGAGTGAACTGCAAGTTCACCACACCCTATCACCCACAATGCAATGGTTTAGTTGAGCGATTCAACAAAACCTTAAAGGGCATGATCAAAGGACTCCCAGAGAAGCTTAGGCGAAAATGGGACCTGCTCTTGCCCTGCCTTTTATTTGCATACAGGGAGGTGCCTCAAGAGGGGGTTGGCTACAGCCCATTTGAACTTTTGTTTGGACACCCTGTCAGGGGTCCATTGTGTTTGGTGAAGGAAGGATGGGAGTTACCTCTCAAGCCCCCAAAGCAAGACATAGTGGACTATGTACTTGTTCTCTGCTCCAGGATGGGTAAGTACATGAAAAAGGCAAACAAAAACCTTGAGGCTAGCCAGGAACTGCAAAAAGCCTGGAATGACCAAACGGCTGTACTGACTGTTTACCAGCCAGGACAGAAAGTGTGGGTGTGGCCAGGACAGAAAGTGTGGCTGTGGCCCCAGCAGCCCTCCAGGACAAATGGAGTGGCACCCATACAATTGTTGAACAAAAATGGGAAGTTACTTACTTGGTAGACCTTGGAACCCCTAGGAGTCCCCACAGGGTACTTCATGTCAACAGACTAAAACCATATGTTGACAGGGCAGACATGGGCTTGCTCCTGGCTACTGATGAAGGGCAGGAGGAGGAGAGTGACCCACTCCCAGACCTGCTTTCTCAGAACCTTGATGATGGGTCAGTTGATGGTGTAGCCTTGGCAGGCAGCCTCACTGCCCAGCAGCAAACTGACTGCAGAAACCTTCTCAGACAGTTTAGACATATGTTTTCTCTGACTCCAAGTCAGACCACCTGGTGCACTCATGAAGTGGACACTGGGGACAGTCTACCTGTGAAGAATAAGATCTACAGGCAACCTGACCATGTCAGGGACTGTATAAGGACAGAAGTCCAAAAGATGTTGGATCTGGGTGTGATTGAACCCTCAGTTAGCCCTTGGTCTAGCCCAGTAGTCCTGGTACCTAAACCTCACAAAAGTGGTGAGAAAAGAGAGATGAGGTTTTGTGTAGACTACAGGGGTCTCAATGCAGCCACTAGGACTGATGCCCATCCCATCCCCAGGGCAGATGAGCTAATAGATACTTTGGCATCAAAGCATTTTTGACCTGACAGCTGGCTACTGGCAGATCAGACTATCTGATGATGCAAAGCCAAACACAGCATTTTCTACCCCTAGTGGGCACCTTTGGTTTGAAGAATGCACCTGCCACTTTCCAAAGATTGGTGAATCAAGTCCTTACAAGCCTGGAAGACTTTAGTGCAGCATATCTAGATGATATTGCTGTCTTTAGCTCCACCTGGGAGGATCACCTGGTCCACCTGAGGAATGTTTTGGAGGCCCTGCAAAAAGCAGGCCTAACTTTCAAGGCTACTAAGTGCCAGATAGGGCAGAGTCAGATTGTGTAACTGGGCCACCTTGTAGGTGGAGGCCAGGTTCAACCATTACAGAGCAAAATCCAGACCATAATGGACTGGGTTGCTCCAACTACCCAGACTCAGGTGAGAGCCTTCTTAGGCCTGACTGGGTACTATAGGAGATTTGTCAAAGGGTATGGATCAATAGCGATACATTTGAATGACTTAACTTCTAAAAAGATGCCCAAAAAGGTTCAGTGGACAGCTAGCTGTCAAAAGGCATTTGATGACCTGAAGCAGGCCATGTGCGTTGCTCCCATTCTGCAGAGTACTGACTACTCCAAGAAGTTCATTGTCCAAACAGATGCATCTGAATTGGGGGTAGGGGCTGTACTGTCACAATTGAATGATGAAGGTCAGGATCAGTCAGTAGCTTTCATAAGCGGAAGGCTGACCCCTAGAGAGAAACGTTGGTCAGCCATTGAGAAGGAGGCCCTTGCTTTGGTTTGGGCTCTGAAGAAGTTGAGGCCTTACTTGTTTGGTACTCACTTCCTTATTCAGACAGACCATAAGCCCCTCTTATAGCTAAAACAAATGAAGGGTGAAAACCCCAAACTGCTTAGGTGTTCCATTTCCCTACAGGGGATGGACTTTACAGTGGAACATAGACCTGGGAGTAACCATGCCAATGCAGATGGACTCTCTAGGTATTTCCACTTAGAACATGAAGACTCAGCTGGTCAAGGTTAGTTTAATGTCCCTGTGCTTGGGGGGGGGGGGTGTGTAGGAGAGTAGGATTTGCTTCACATGGGTAACCCCACTTTTTGCTGGTGTTTCACTGTTTGTCAACCTCAGTCTGGCTGTGACCCTGCTAATCAGGACCACAGCCTAGCTGCTTCCTCTCTAAAATGGTTTGCAAGTACATTAGGTACATATCTAATTGGATTCTGGAGTGCCTTATAAGCCCCTAGTATATGGTATACTATGTACCTAGGGCATAGGTACCTCAGAGGCCTACCAGGGGCTGAAGCATGTAGTATGCCACCCCTGGGAAGCACTCCAAAATGGCACCACAGGTCTGCTACTGCAGCCTGGGTAAGGGTGTGCTTGCACCCCTTACAGTGGTATAGGCTACCTATATCCACCTATATATACAGGCACATATAAACCTATAAGTCACTCCTATGGCTGGCCTTGACAATCCTGAAGGGAGAGTGCTTGGTTTTGTGTGAGAGGGTGCCCAAGCATGAGCTGAGCCCCTTTGCAGCTTTCGGAAATACTTCCTTATGGCTGTTCTGTGATACAGCCATACCATATACTCTTAAGTGCATTATAACCTCGGGGTAAATGCTAACTTTGGAATGGCTGCATCAAAACATGTCGTGTTTGGTGTCAAACGCTTTGGAATACTACACCCCGCCAGTTCTGGCAGCGGGGGTAGCATTCCACCCTTCTAGAGGGAGAGACATGTTCACACTGGTCTAACCCGGTAGGACTTTCTAGAGCCCTGGAATCACAAAATAGATGCCCCTGCCACAGACACAGGTCTGGCCTCCTGCTGCTGCCTGAAACTCCAGCAGGGGAGGCCTGGACAATAGGTTTCCTGTTGAAGACAGGCAGATGTGTATTGGGGCTGGGCGGGAGCACTCTCTGGTGCTTTGAAGTCCTGCACTGGGGGCACACTTGGTGTCCTTGTGCATAGTCCAGTTCAAACTAGTTGCAGGGGCTACCTGCCCCTGCTCTGGTGCAAAACTGGACAAAGGAAATGGGTGTAACCACCCCTCTTTCCAAACCCTCCCATAGGTGGGTCCCTAGAGTATGTCCAACCCCCAAACTTAGTATAAGTATGGGAACCCAGTCCTAGAGACTTTAGATTACCCTGGACGAAACTCTGCATCATATATCCTGGACCTTCGACTATCTATTTCGACTAGAAGATGGAAGAAATCTCCCTTGGGGTCAAGGAGTGACTCCCCTGCTTGGCAGGCACCAAAGAAGCAACTGACCGGTCTGCATCGCTGAAGCTCCCGCCGGATGCCGAAGTCTTTGCATCACCAGAGGTGGATTTCCAGACTTCCCCGAGGCTACTCTGAGTCCACAGCAAAGCTGAGGCCCGTAACTATCGTGGATGACATGGAACCATGACCCATGACCCGTGAACTTTTGCAGCAACACTATCTTCTGGGACTTCCTCGAAGTTGTGCTTTGGGGTCCAAGTAGCCCCGGCCTTGAGCACCTCCTGCACCGAAGATTGCTGGCCTCCACTCTACGAGTGACCCGTGGGCCAGTTTCAAGTGCGACTGCTCGAGGCTCCTTCGCGATCGCTAGCCCATTGGCTAGTAGGTCCCCACGAAGGCAACTCCTCTTCTGCTTGGGCTTTCCTGGTTGCTCCAGACGTGCCCTGATGTACCCTTGCTGGGGGAGTCCCTCAGACCTTGCTGTTCTGCACCGCAGTCCTTTCTCTGAATTCCAGTGACTTGCTGTTGCCAAGGCTTGTTGGGTCCAATCTGGTCGTTGACACAGCAGCATTCAACTGACTTTGTCTACATGAGCCCCCTCGCGGCCATCGTACGCAAACACAACCTCAGCATAATCTCCTACGCCGACGACACCCAGCTGATCCTCTCCCTGACCAACGACCCCGCCGCCGCCAGAGCCAACCTGCACGAAGGGATGAAAGAGGTAGCCGAGTGGATGACGACCAGCCGCCTGAAACTGAACTCGGACAAGACGGAGGTCCTCATCCTGGGCACCACACCCTCCGCCTGGGACGACTCCTGGTGGCCTCCTGCCCTGGGCACCGCACCCAAACCGACAGACCATGCACGAAACCTGGGCTTCATCCTGGACTCCTCCCTCTCCATGACCAGGCAAGTCAACAACGTCTCCTCGGCGTGCTTCAACATCCTACGCATGCTACGGAAGATCTTCTGGTGGATCCCCACCGAGACCAGGAAGACCGTCACCCAGGCCCTCGTCACCAGCCGACTGGACTACGGCAACGCCCTCTACGCCGGTACCACCGCCAAGCTCCAGAAGAGACTCCAGCGGATCCAGAACGCCTCAGCCAGACTCATCCTCGACATCCCACGAACCAGCCACATCTCCGGACATCTGAGAGACCTTCACTGGCTCCCCGTCAACAAAAGAATCACCTTCCGCCTCCTCACCCACGCACACAAGGCCCTACACGACCAAGGCCCGAGCTACCTCAACAGCCGAGTCAACTTCTACGCTCCCAAACACCACCTCCGATCAGCCAACAATGCCCTCGCCGCCGTCCCCCGCATCCGAAGAGCGACTACAGGAGGAAGGTCCTTCTCCCACCTGGCCGCCAAGACCTGGAACTCCCTCCCGACCGACCTGCGCCTGACCCAAGACCACCTCTCCTTCAGGAAGAAGCTGAAGACCTGGCTGTTCGAGCAGTAGCGGCACCCCCCCCCCATCCCCCCAGCGCCTTGAGACCCTACGGGTATGTAGCGCGCTTTATAAGTGTCACTGATTGATTGATTGAATCCGGCTCATGGACTTCATCAACGCCTCCTGGACCTCGTGGCTGAAGAGTCAAGACACCCATCAACTCACCTGAAGCATCCGACATCTGTGGGCATTGGTCCATCCCACCCTTTGTCACTGGCTAGTGACCCAGACTCTGTCCCCTCTGCTTTCAGGTTCCTTCCATCCTAAAGGCTTGGATCTCTTCATGGCAGCAGCAGTTCTTTGCAGGCTTCCATTGCAATTGACGAGGCGACCCGACACCAAAAGACACCTATGCACCCGGCTTCCCTGGGTGAGGTAACTCGAGTACTCTGGTGCTCCCATGGGTGCTAGCCCTAGAAATTCTTAAGTCCAAAAGGTTTTGGTCCTGACTCGATTCTAAGTGTCCCTAATCTTTAAGTTTCCAACCGCGACATTGCCCATAGAAGATAACGGGAACCCGTGGTTGTGTTCACACACTGCATACAGTCCCCGTGGGTCCCCTGTGTCACTACCTTGGGTAGTTCCTTGGGGTCCCAGCGATGTTACAGGCTCTAGGCCTCGTGTCTAGTTCAGTCGTGGTTCTTATACCACTTTATTGGTATATGGTTTGGTACGCCCCTAGGGCCCAAACGTGTATTTGTGCTATTACTGATGATTGCTCACTTGTAACTTAAGTACTTCGAACTCCAGTCTCATAAAGAGACTAGAGGGGTGTGTTTTAACCTAAATACATATATTTTAAATATATACCTGGTGTTGTTGTCCTTTCATTTGATGATTCAAGAGATTATAGACTGGTTAAACAAGCTGCTTTACATTCCTTCAAGTCTTAGCCTGAAGGCTGCTCTCCATAGCTACCACTAGGATAGCTTTCAATAAAGGTTGTCTTTAACCAATTCACCAGGGGTTGTTTGGACTGATACAAGGTGCCCACTAGAACTAGTGGACAGCATATAGCACGCCGCCTTCTCACAGAGATCCATTGGTAGAGGTTGCTTGCCGCAGTGTTGGTGACTGTCGTGGTTGGGGGTGGAGTGCAAATCAGGGTGGAGGTGAGGTGTTCCTCTGAGACTTTGTTCCAGCTTCTGCGTGGTAGGAAGGGAGCATGCATGTGTGTGGTGTGTTTTCTAAAGGAGAAATGGATGCAGTGGTGGTCAGTCTAGAGCAGTTCCTTGGTATGGTTGAAGAAGATGCTGTTTCCTCCTGTGAAGATGGGGTCGAGTGTGTGTCCTGCTGTGTGAGTGGGGACGGAGACAAGTTGCTTCAGTCCCAAGTTGGTGAGGTTCTCTAGAAGGGCAGTGGTGTTGGGGTCATTGTGGTTGTCCAGGTGGAAGTTTAGGGCTCTGAGTAGTATGTTGTCTGTGGAGGCAAGGGCATGGGGTGCAATGAGGTCGGCGATGATCTTGGTGAACGGAGCACAGGGGCCAGGTGGTCTGTAGAAGAGGGTTCCGCAGAGTGTCACTCTGGGGTTTGTCTGGATCTGGAAGTGGATGTGTTCCATGGGGGCAAGGCATCATCCGGGTCAGTGATTGTCATATGAAGGGAGCTTTTGTGGATGATGATGAGTCCTCCTCCAGGGCGGGTGGGGCGTTCTTTTTTCAGGATCTTGTTCCCATCGGGTATGGAGGTTGTGATATCGGGTGCAGAGCTGGCATTGGTCCAGGTCTCTGTGAGGAAGGCGACGTCGGGCACGTGAGTGTTGAGAAGGTCCCATATTTCCCATTATGGCGTGACTGTGCACCGGGCGCACGTTGAGGAAGATGTAGTTCAGTGGCTTGCGTGTGCTGACATCCGGTGGGCTGGGGCCTGCTGCTGGGGTCCAGAGGTGCGGCGGCAGTGTTGGCAGGAGATCAGGCCTTGGGGGTTGCTCGGTGATGAGAGCTGGCAGTTGTTGCTGTGTCCGGGTTTGAGAGCATGGAGGTTTCTGGGGTTGTAACTGCGGGGGGTTGAGGGACCAGGGTCCCTGGTGCTGGTCGAGGTCAGGTCGTGGATGGGCACAGATGGGTTTGCCTTTGGTGCGCCAGCGGCACAGCCACACAGAGACTGCCATTAAGTAGGGGTCGGGTGGGTGGTCAGTTGGGAGGCGGAAGTGAGAGCGAGGCGTTGAGGGATGGGCCACAGGGCAGCAGCGGAGGGGAGCTTGGGAAATACAAAGAGAGAAAACAGAAGGAGCAAAAGAGAGAGGGCAAAACAGAGGAGTAAAAGAAACAAGGGCAGTCAGAAAGAGCATAAGGGAAAAAAGCAGACAAAGAATCCAGAAAACAGAGCGGAATAGCAGGAGAGCAGAGTGCTCTTCCACTATACCAACAGGGATGAGGCGCAAGCAGGTGCCTATGGGTAGAGGAGGGCAAGGAACAACCACCTGGCACAGAGCTCGGGCTCAAGGGCAGTCCCTCAATGGTGAAGCTGTACAAGGGAGAGCAGTGATACTGGCCAGGAAGGACAGTGGTACTGCTCTTCCTACCGTGCAGAGGTCACCATTAAGTAGGGGTTGGGGGAGGGTGGTCAGTTGGGAGGCGGAGTGAGGTGCTGGGTGAAGGGGCCACGGGGCAGCAGTGGCAGGGAGTGTAGGAAAAGGCAAAGAGAGAGCAAACAGAAGGAGCAAAAGAGAGAGGGCAAAACAGAATAGTAAAAGAGAAAAGGGCAGACAGAAAGGAGCAAAAAGGGAAAAAAAACAGGCACAGAAACCAGAAAGCAGAGAGGAATAGCAGATTAGCAGAATGCTCTTCCACTAGACCACCAGGGATGAGGCGCAGGCAGGAGCCTGCGAGTGGAGGATGGCCTCAAACACCTACCTGGCACGGAGCTCGTGATCAAGGGCAGTCCCTCAATGGTGGAGTTGCGTGGGCGGAGAGCAGTGATACTAACCAGGAAGGTCAGTGGTCTTGCTCTTCCTGCAGCACAGCGGCCCACATTAAGAACGGGTCGGGTAGGGCGGTCAGCAGGGCAGCAGGAGCGGGAGCAAGACTCTGGGGGGAGGGGCCACAGGGGCAGCAGTGGCAGGGAGCGCAGGAAAAGGCAAAGAGAGAAAAAACAGAAGGAGCAAAAGAGAGATGCACAAAAATGGGCACAGAAACCAGAAAACAGAGCGGAATAGCAGAATAGCAGAGTGCTCTTCCTTTAGCCCACCAGGGATGAGGCTAAGGCAGGAGCCTGCAAGTGGATGAGGGCCTCAAACACCTACCTGGCATGGAGCTCGGGCACAAGGACAGTCCCTCATTGGTGGAGCTGCGCCGGGGAGAGCAGTAATACTGACCAGGAAGGTCAGTGGTTTTGCTGTTCCTGCCATGCAGCAGCTGCCATTAAAGAGGGGTCGGGGGAAGGTGGTCAGCTGGGAGGGGGGAGCGAGACCCTGGGGGGAGAGGGGAGGGGCCATGGGGCAGCAGTGGCAGGGGGAGCAGGAAAAGGCAAAGAGAGAGAAAACAGAAGAAGCAAAAGAGAGGGGGCAATACAGAGGCATAAAAGAGAAAGAGCAGACAGAAAGAGGAAAAGGGAAAAAAGGACACAGAAAACAGAAATTAGAAAGGAATAGCAGAAGAGCAGAGTGCTTTAGGAATGAGGCAGAGGCAGGAGCCTGAGGGAGGAGGAGGGCCCCGAACACCTGCCTGGCACGGAGCTCGGGCTCAAGGACAGTCCCTCAATGGTGGAGCTGCACGGGGGGAGAGCAGTGGTACTTACCATGAAGGTCAGTGGTCTTGCCCACTGACACTTATGCAACCATTCACAGACCCACTAAGAGACTCACACACCCATTGATTTTTATTTCAATTTTTTTTTATTAGGGTTTTGCATGCATTTCATTACATTGAACTTTCGCTTATATATACTCCAATCATGTTATTACATCATCATCAACCGTGGCGTGATCTATAGTGAGTGGGTGCTGTAGTCCGTTAGATGCCGAGGGTACCTGCTATAATTAGGCCTGGGCGAAGCACTACGCTACGCTCGCGTAGTTTGCGAAGTTCGCGCTACTTCGCACTACGCGAACTGCACGTAGCACAGTGCGAACACGCGTAGCGTAGTGTTGCGTAGTGCTGCGGTCATTTTTTGCTTGCTCGCGGTCCTCAACGTCAAGTTGGCGACCGCGAGCAAGCAAAATGACATCCTGGCGAGACTTTTTCCTTGTTCGCGATCGCGAGCATGGAAAATAAACCTCCCGGCGAGATTCACAACGCGAGAAGGTCAGGTTTCTCATTGCGAGGGGTCGCGTATGCTCGCGACCGCTCGCGATGAGAAACTACCAGTTCGCGTTGAGAAAGCTGCAGCTCGAGGAAAAATCTACTCGAGCAGCAGAAAACTACAGCTCGCACTGTGCAAGATGCCATTTTCAATGATTGCACTGTGCCGGTTGCTTGTCCGCACTGTGCAATCATTGAAAACAACATCTTGCACAGTGCGAACATGTTACTTCGCAGTTCGCGAAGTGCTACGCGTAGCTCGCGTAGTGCGAACTTCACTTTGCGTAGCTTCGCGAAGTGCTACTTCGCGAACTACGCCCACCCTTAGCTATAATCGGTAAGGCTGGTCGCCCCCTAGTGCGCTCTGCTCGGTCCCCGTGTATGTCTGCACGGTAATGTCGCCAGCGTCTGTCTCTATCGGGGTCAGCACTACCTCCCCAATGCAGTGTATGCGACGTACCCTTCTTTCCCAGCTTCACTGTCAGGTCATGTATCTAGGACCGCGGCGTGTGAGCCGTCAACCGGGGCAACTACCGCCGACAGGGCGGTTTGGAACGGGCCCTAGGGAGGGGGGGGGGGCCCCAAACCGTGAGAAAGACGGGGAGGGGAAAGGAAGGGTGTAGGAGGTGAAAAATGGAAGGGGGGTGGGGGTGCGGGACTGGTGGGGGCGAGGTTCTCGTGCCTGATTGTGGGAGGACTGATGGCTAGTGCGAGCGATCCGTCCTGAGGCCTACCTAGGAGAGGGGGGGTCGAGCCTGTCGGTTGTCGCCTGTCGCGACACAGGGGGCCGGGTCCGCGCTCGCTCTCGCACCTAGGTACGCTGCCCACCTACGGAGTCGTCCGTGACCTCCGCCAGGCCGGGGCGGCCAGGGGAAGCCGAAGAGGCGTGAGGGGTAAGCTGTGTCGCGTCTGGGGCGTCCCTCGACTCGTAGTTTTGCTTAAAAAGGATGAGGAGTTGCGCCCATTCCATAGATATCGGGCGTTTACGGGCGCCCTTCGCCTCCTCCTCCCTTAACAGTTCCTCCTCAGCTGCTCCCCATTTGAGCACTGCGCCTGCCCATGCCGGTGTGGACGGTCCTCCTGGGGCCCTCCAATGCATCGCGATATTCCTCTTCGCGAGGAGCACGGCCAAGGACATAAACTTCCATTGCACCTTCGCGGTTTTCTTCTTCGGGGACAACCCCAGTGCGCATTCCTCCCAGGTGGTGGCAGCTGGGATTTCAGTTGTAGCTCGCACGGTTTGGTACACCTCCCCCCAAAAAAGGTGTATGGAGGGACAGGCCCAGAACATATGCTTGAAATCGGCGTCCACCAGGTGACATCGGGGGCAGTCGAATCGCGCATCGGGGTAAAACCGGTGGAGTTTGTCCAGAGTAAGATACGCCCGGTGGAGAATGTTGAATTGGATATTTTTAAATCGCGCGTTCCTGGACACCTTTTTGGGGGACTCCAGGGCTTTGCGCCACTCCGCATCGTTGAATACGCGGCCTGCATCGTCCTCCCACGTTTCCCGGAGTTTGTCCAGGGAGACGTCCGCCAACTCCCGAATCGCTTTGTAATGCCAGGTGACTAGGTGACTGCCCGCTCCCATACGCAGCACTGTGTGCAATACCGGATGCGTCGGGGGTTCCCCATTGCGTGGACTCCAGAAGCGGCCGCTACTTTCCAGCAGCTGCCTGTGTCTCAGGAATTGTCCCTGGGGGAGGTCATACCACTCCACCAGCTGTGCGTACGTCCTCAACTGCCCCTCCTGAAACAGCGCCTCCATCTCTGTGACGCCGTGGTCCGTCCACACCTGGAGGGCCCTCGCGGAATAGTGTCCGTTCCGTCGCGGGAACCCCACCAGAGGGAGCAGGGGGGAATACAGGGGCCGTACCCGTGACATGCGGTGTATCCGCATCATGCAGCGGCGGGCTACGACGACCTGAAGCAGATGTGTGCGTATCGTCTTCGAGCCCGGCAACAGCATACGCCGGATCGCGGGCAGTGGTAGTCTACCTGCATCCGTGACTGTCTCCTCCACATGTCGCTCCGCCGTCCACTGGGATAGCCACTGGAGCTGTGCCGCGAGAAAGTATGATTCGAAGGACGGGGCTCCCAAGCCTCTGGCCGTCGTGGGTAGATACAATGTACGCAGCGCTACTCGGTGCCGACCGCCCCCCCAGATCAAGGTTGCTAACAGCGTGTCTAGTTCCCGGAAAAAAGCACGGTGTGGGATTATTGGAAGGTTTGCGAAGTAGTAGAGCATTCGCGGCACCATGATCATCTTCGCGATTGCGACGCGTCCTATAGGCGCTAATGGTAGTGTCTTCCAGAACCCCACTGCCGAGCGCAGGCTGGTCAGCGCCTTCCGGTGGTTTCCCTCGAAGAGGTCTCTGGGGGAGTGGTATAGGCGCACCCCCAGATATCTGGGGGGAGTCCCTTCCCATTTCAATGTCTGAGCACCTAGCGTTTACGTCAGAGGTCCTGCGTGTGCGCCCAAAGGGCAGACGGACTATTTTTCCCAGTTGACCCGGAGTCCCGAAGTGTCCCCGTACTCCTGTAGTGTCGTCCAAATGGATGTGAGGTCAGCCGATATATCACAGACGTAGATCAGTAGATCGTCCGCATATAATGACACGCAGTGGGTGACGCCCGCTATGGGGATCCCCCAAGTCTCCCCCTCCCGTCGCAGCCTAACGGCCAGGGGTTCCATCGCCAGAGCGAAGAGGAGAGGAGAGAGGGGGCAGCCCTGCCTGGTCCCGCTGGTCACCGGGAACGAAGCCGACACAAATCTGCCGATTCTCACCCTGGAGGTGAGGCTCCCGTACAGCAGCTGTGTGTAGGCCAGCAGCACAGGCCCGATGCCCATACGACTCAAGACCTCGAACAGGTAAGGCCACAGCAAGGTATCAAACGCCTTTTCTAGGTCCAGGACCAAGCACGCCGCCCGGGGATACCGCCCCTTCGTCTGGTCCTGCACATGAAAGAAGCGGCGCAGATTGTGTGAGGTGTTACGTCGGGGAACAAACCCACACTGGTCTGGATGCACCAGCATTGGGAGAATCCGACTGTATCGCTCCGCTAAAATTTTCCCGAGGATCTTGCAGTCCGTGTTCAGGAGCGTTATTGGTCGATAGGAAGCCGGGAATACGGGGTCTCTATGTTGCTTCAGGAAGGTCACCACGACCGACGTCCGCATCGAGTCTGGGAGCAGTTTACGAGTTACCGCCTCCTCGTATATGGAGACCAGGCGCGGCGCCAGCAGCGTCACGAACGCGTGGTAAAACTCGATCGGGAGTCTGTCCGTACCCGGGGTCTTTCCGCGGGCAAGTGCCTTAATCGCCTGTTTCACATCGACCGCGAGAATCCGTTTGTCTAGGTCCTTGCCGATGTCGGGGGGGATCCCGGGCAGGGGCGACTCGCCCAGGAAGCCGGCGAGATCTCTCAAGGGCCCGACCCGTGGGGCACGGTATAGGGTCGCGTAGTACCCGTGAAAGATGCGCAAGATATCTGCCTGTGAGGATTTTAGTTGCCCGTCTGGGGCCATGAGTTCTGTGATAGGATGCGGCGTTGTGTCTTGTTTGGCCAACCAAGCCAGGAGAGATCCCGCCCTATTCCCCTCTCGGTGCGTTCGAGCCGCGTATGCGCGAAAATTGTATTTACGCAGATCACGCAACGTAACCGCATGGGAGGTTTTGGCCTCTGAGAGTTGTGCCACTGTGGCGTCGCCCTGATCCACCCTCTTCGAGAGTTCCATGAGCTGGGACTCCGCCCTTTGCAAGGCCTTGTCCAGCACTCTCCTTACCCCAACTACTTGCTGGATGCAGTGGCCTCTGGCGCTCACCTTAAATGCATCCCACTCCACCGAACGTGTGGACGCCGTATTGTCATTCAGGCGGAAGTGGCCCTGCATGAACTCCTCAAGTGTTTGACGGAACACCGGGTCTGTGAGGCATTCTCGAGGCATCCTCCAAGTCGGAATCGGGGGATGAGGCGGTGTCCAGCGGAGGACCATAGTGTGCGCGTCATGGTCCGACACTATCCTGCCGAGATAGTCCGAGTCCTGTACCAAGGGCACGAGTGACGTGGAGCAGAGGAACCTGTCTAAACGGACCCTCAGATTATGCGGGATCGAATGGAAGGAGTAGAGCTTCGCAGTGGGATGGCGGGTCCTCCAGATGTCTGCCAACCCCCATTTGGACGCCCAACTGCGGAGGTCCGCGGCTTGCTTGTGTGCAGGGGAGTGGGCCTGTGGGGGATGTGAGCGGTCCAGGTGTGGGTCCAGAGTGCAGTTGTAATCCCCTCCCAGGAGCCATGGGACTGAAGTGTGTTGTGCTAATGTGCGTGTGAGTGTGCCCCAGAATCCCTCCTGTTCCGTGTTGGGGGCATATATACTCCCTATCAGTAGTTGTTGACCCTCTAACAATCCCATCAGCATTGCATATCGACCTTCTCTGTCTACGACTCTGTTTTGCTCTTTAAATGGCACCCCCGGTCTGATCCATACTAGGGCGCCTCTGGCGAATGCGGAGTAGGTCGTGGCGCATATTATGCCTCGCCACTTTTTCTGTAGCCGGTCCACTTCCCCTGCCGTCAGGTGTGTCTCTTGTAAGAGTGCAACTTGGGCCTTTTGTCGCTTGATGTAGGCATAAATAGAGTATCGTTTGCGTGCGGTGTGCATGCCTCGGACATTCAGTGTCAGGAACTTTATGTCTGTGTTAGGGTAGTTGTGAGGTATGATGTGGGAAGTCATATATATGCATCCTCATTGTGTTGCAGACCCCACGGTCGTCGCTCCCAGCACCACGCCCGCCGCCTATCGTCCGTCCGTGCACTGTGTCGTCTATGGCGGTCACCTCGCCCGCTGCAGGAATGGTAGGGAAGAGGTATGCAGGGAGGGGGGTGAACTGTAACAACGGTGGGAAACAGTCCCAATACTGGGGGCGCACCGCGCAAGGCGGTGTGCCCAAACTAGTGATCATGGTGAAACTTTAGTTCGTAGCTGTGGGGGTGGTGGTTCTGGTGGCTGCCGACTCTCGCTCTGGCGGCTGTCCGTATATTGTTAACGTCTATAGATGTCCTGCCCCGTATCGGGCTCTTTGGCGTAGTTCGTTCCATTCGATTAGCAGGGTTGTGCGTGCTCGTGTCCCGTCTGTTCTGGTCTGTGGGCTTCTTGTTAGATGAGAGTGTCTGCGGTCTGAGGGGTCACCACCGGGGGTGTCACCGAGCCCTCTCGTGACCTCGGCGTGGCACTCCTTTCGTCGTCAGAGCTAAAGATGTGGGGGCCCCGCTCGGAATCTGTTTCCCTGTCCTGTGGGCTCATAGTGGCCACCGCCTGGAGTGCCTTCCGGCGCTCCGCCATGATCTGTGCGAGGTCCGGAGAGCTGGTGGAGGTAGTGCCGGTCCGTGCACTAATCTGCGTGGAGGAAGCCCCTCAGCGTCGGCGATCCGGACGCCCAGATGTCCTCCTCGGGCGCGGGCTGGAGCTGTCCCCGGGGTGCCGTGCGTGTTGTTCCGCCCATGTCGCCGCCTCTCCTGGGTCTGTGAAGAAGTGTGTCTCGCCTCCATAGATGATCTTGAGGCGGGCCGGGAAAAGGAGCGGGTACTGCATGCCTCGCAGGCGCAGGGTGCGTTTCACTGCTTGGAAGGTGGCGCGCCGCTGTTGGACCGCCCGGGAGTAGTCCGGGAACAGCATAACCTGTTTGTCCTCTATCTGCAGTTGTCCCTGTTGCCTGGCTGCTCTGAGGATAGTGTCTCGGTCCCTATAATGAAGGAGCTTGAGTAAGAACGGGCGAGGAGGCATGCCCGGTTGCGGCCTGCGTGCCGGCACTCTGTGGGCCCTCTCCACAGAGAAGAACGCTGTGAGGGCGTCCGCTGGAGTGAAGGAGGCTATCCAGTCAGTGATATATTTGACCGGGTTAGGCTCTTCGATTCCTTCCGGCAAATTCATGATGCGAATGTTACTCCGTCTGGAGCGCCCTTCTAAGTCGTCCGTCTTGTCCTCCAGTGTCTTTATACGGGTTTGGAGGTCCCGGAGTGTGCTCCCATGTTGTTGCACCTGTGGTTCCAGCGTCTGGATCGTGCTTGCGCTGTGCGCGACTTTGTCCGCCAGTTTCCTGTGGTCGTCTCGGAGGAGGCCCAGGTCCGACGCCAACTCACCGAACTTCCCCTCCATCGCCACTCTAGAGTGTTCTATGGCCGCCAGGACCTGATCTAGCTTCCTGGACGTGTGGTCTTCGGTGACGGGCTCAGTGGTATGGGGGGGCCCCCGGGCGTTGATGCGGCCACTCGTGATGGGTGCGAGGTCGACGGCGCCCCCGCTGCCTTTTGACGACCCATGGTTGGGGATGGACCCTCCCCACGGTGGTGGGTACGCCCGTCCGCTGGTGTTCGTGCTCGGGTTGGCTCAGCAGGGCCGTTCTCGTGGCAGATTGGTCACCCAGGGAGGAGTCCGCTTCTGGGTCCTGTCCCGTCGTTCCGGGCACGAGCGCACCGCCCGCGCCCCCCCTGGTCGCCGGCTTGCCAATGCAGGATGTCTGCGGTCTCCCTGTGGCCACGGGCCCGGTCCGTTCTCCGTATGGGGGTGTGCACTCCCCCGTCCCCGGTCTGCAGGGGGGCGAGGACGATCCCGCCCTCCCGTCTTAGGGAGAGTCCCCCCACGGAGACTCACCGACCGGTCCCCTGCAGCTTGGCCGAACTCACTGCGTCCGCTGTGCGGGCTCTGCCCTCTCCTCGTGTTCCACGTCCAACACGGTCTCAGGCACAACGCGGCACGCTCGAGGGGGCCCCGGCTAGGCAGTGTTCCTTGCCTCCTCACCGTTCCCTCCTCCGAGCGAGGCCAGCGACTGCACGCAGCCCGGGCCCCTCCCCGCGGTCTCCTCGATGGCCTGGCTCTGTGCTGGTCTGTGTCCACTGGTATCCGCCCTGGCGGCGATCAGGGCTCTCCGTCCCGGGGGCAGCGGCCGCGCCCCCCCCCTCGCCGGGCAATCCGCCTCCCAGCGCCTCCGGACAGTGTACCGGGCCCCGGGCCTGGGGTCCCTCGGTGTCGTCCAGGCCGGTCTCACCTGTGTTATGGTGCTGGCCGCCGGGTCGCCAGCAGCTTCTCGGGGGTGCAGCGCGGTGTCCGCCGCCGTCGCCCAGCCACTCAGTCTCGCTCAGCCACGGGAGGGGGAGGGGATCAGCGTTCTCCCATCACTTTGCCGCCGCATCCGCCACCATTCAGGGCTGCGCTCCAGGTCAGGTTCTGCTCCACTGTTGTGTGGCGCCAATGTGGGTGGCCGCGATCGCCGACCGGGTCAGTCTCGCCGCGGGAGCCTCCGTGGCGCCTCAGGCTCGCCGCTTCTCTCCCGGGCTGGGCGTCCGTCCGCCATCTTGTCTGCGGATCAGCTAGCGGCCGTGCGGTGTCTCCGGCATCACCACAGCCGCCCTCGCAGAGATCCAATGCCCGTCGGAGGTGCCGCTACTGTCACCGGGCACAGTCCGACTCTTTCCCGGGTAGGTGGAAGCCCGGGGCAGGTATAGCTGTCAGTTGCACGGGCCGTCGAGCGGGAGCCTCAAAGAGAGGAGTCCGCCATCTTGGCTGGCTCGGCCACGCCCCCCTCACACACCCATTGATACCCACTCAGAGATTCATGCATCCAGACACAGACCCACTCAGGCACCCACTTACAGATCTTCTCAAAGACTCACACACCCACTCATAGACCCACTGAGACACTCATACACCCACTCACAGACCCACTCAGTCTCATGCACCCACTCATAAAACCACTTAGCCTCTCAGCCACTCACAGACCCACTCAGACACTTATGCATCCACTCACAGACCCACTCAGAGACTCCTGCACCCACTTACAGATCCACTCGAAGACTCATGCATCTAGTCAAAGACTCACTCAAACACTCATGCACCCACTCACTGAGACACTCAGAGACTCATGCACACATTCACAGACCCACTCAGAGACTCTCACACACCTACTAAGACCTTCACATACCCTTTCACAGACCTAAGACACTCACACAGGCACTCACAGACCCACTCAGCTTCAAGCACCCACTTATACACCCACTCAGATTCTCAAGTACCTACTCACAGACTCACTGAGACACTCACACACTCACTCAAAGACCCACTCAGAGACTCATGCATCCACTCACAAAATCCACTCAGCCACTCACACTTGCACTCACAGACACACTCACTCTCACACCCACTCACAGATCCACTCAGACACTCACACACCTACTCAGACCCTCATGTATCCACTCACAGACCCATTGAAAGACTCATGCACCCACTCACAAACCAACTCACAAACACACCCACTCAGGACCTCACATAACCTCTGAGACACTCACACATCCAGTCATAGACCCACCCAGACCCTCATGCACCCACTTAGAGACTAACTCAGACTCATGCACCCACTCACAGACCCACTCAGAGATTCACACACCCACCCACCCACAGACCCACTCAGAGGTTTACACATCCACTCACAAATCCACTCAGAGTTTCACACACCCACTCAGACACTTATGCATCTACTGACAGACCCACTGAGATACTCACACACCAACTCACAGACCCACTGAGAGACTCCTGCACCTTCTCACAGACCCACTCAGACACTCTTGAAACCACATAGATGGTCATTGAGAGATGGAGAGAGTCAATCACATAGTTGTGAATACTAAAAGTGTTGATCAGTATTAAATGTATATTTTTGCTTTGTGGAATCAAGATGGATTCACGATCCCAAAATGTGCTTTTGGGTATAGAAAGTGTGTTTTTGCTTTGTTGAATTTGAAAAGGATTCAAGAATTCAAAAGCATTTTTGTTAAAAGGTATGTCAACAGAAAATGAACAAGTGTTTGGAAAAAAGGTGGCTCTGAGAAGAGCCTTTGTGTTTATGATATGTAGATGATATCGATACATAAAACAGGATGCAGTCTTTCAAGTTGTTAAGGAATATGCTATTGCCTTTCTCTGTGAAAAGTACCCCATCACTTCTGTATAAAAGCTCCAAAGTGTATATTGTTGTGGTCTCTGAGGTATGCAGAAACAGTTTTATTAACACGTTTCCTAGATTTGTCAATCTTGTGGACAGAATTTGTTTTACCACTTCCATTTCTGCCTTTGGCAAATGTTAGAGTACACCAAAGCACTGTGAGGGAGAAGTGTCATCAATTGATGAAAGGAATGCTTCATTAGAATTTCCAGTCCTACTCCAGTAAGTGTGCCTAGGTCATTGTAACCAGAGTGCACAATTAAGAGGTCTGGACGTTGGCAATCCATAATGCGTTCAACCAAAGGCAGCAATTGATGCCACTTTATCCCTGGCCGACCCAAGTAATGTCCACATTAGGCAAACCCAAGTCCCTGTCAATGCCACTGTTTCTACCATACTCTCTGGCCTAAAACAGAGAGATCTGACCCACAAACCACACTCTCAACATTTTGAATGGAAGTAGCAGTAGCACTCAGGAGCAGGCTCGAGCGAAATGAGGTAGTTTTCAAAATAAAAGGCAATTAAAATAGAGGTTAGGTCCTGCTTTAAAGAAAAGGACATATTTGATTGGACGCTGTACATATGTTTGCAGCTAAAAATAGGTAATGATTTAATACATAAAGAAAGTGAATCTATGATTGGTTCTGGTTACTTTTTAAATAAGTTATTCTGCTTTAGATATGTTAACAATTTCAAACACTCAACCACTGCTTCAGTTGAATCTTGAAGCTAGTATGCTGCTCATTGAAAATGCTGTGAACTTATGACCTACTGGTATAGTAGAGTAGACTGCAAAGGAGGTTGCTTAGGCAAATGAGATAATACAGTGTAGAAAAGAGAGTGGTTTACAAATAATAGGTATTTGGCAAAACAGATTTCCTAAATTAGCACTATCACAATATATAAAATAGAGATGAAAATTAATAGCAGTATAATGGTAAATGCTTCAAAGGACTCCTGTATAGATTCACAAATTTGTCTCAAAGTTACACAGGATGCCGCGCTGAGCATCATCACAAATTTGCCAATACCCCGACAGACACTACCACATTGGGCTTCTTAGCAGGAAATTAAGAAAAGGTAAAAAACACCTGACCATTCGCAAGTAGGATAATTAACAATAAAATGATAGATAGATTAAAATGTGCTAAGTACATCAGTATCACTGAAAAAAGAGTGGGAAAGATTGACATTACTGGTTCTTTTCTACAAAGAGCAGTACTTATTATTTTTCGATTAGAAATTACAAGTAAAAGTGTGTTACAAATTGCAGAATAAGAAAGCCATTACAAAGGCATGTTGATAATGGTGGATATTAAAAAATTATATATAAATATATACTAAGTTATGACTACTACACACATTCTACATCTAGTTGTACAACCAAGAAAGGTAGCCTTCAAATATATGTGAAGCGTGCTCATCCAGAACCTGTGTCCTTACTAAAGACTGTTACGTACAAAATTATTTTTATAAGGTGTTGGAAAGCCCTAAGATTTTCTTTTATTACATTTTAATTAACGCTAAGGTAAACTGTATGTAGCCAATAGGGGAGGAAGGTGAGTGTTTAAAAGGCAAAATATGTAATTTGATGTTTCAGTGACAAAAATAGTTACAAAGCATTATAACCCGTTAAACATCCCCTCATCTATCTGTATACTTATTGGCATACCTATTTACAAAAATGATACAGCCACTCACAAACACAGTCATACAGTGACAGAGGTACATAGTGATTCACTCACACACTGGCACACTAGTTATGTATACACCAATACTAGAGTCAGTTGCACACACTGTTACCTATCCCTACACTCTGTAACACATCCAATAAGCTATCCATACAACCATTTTGGAAACCCACAGAGTTCCTAAGAAAGTTAGTGATATAGTGATATAGCTAGGGAGACATCCAGTCATACTCCCACAGACAGACTGATGCAGTCTGTCATATACTTACTGAAGTAATTACACAATGAAGCCACCAATCCAGCGAAGACACCCTTTAAACATATCGTGGGCCTGTTAATGCAGAGCGCGTGTGTGCAGTTTTACTGTTAAGTCGATATGGCATTTAAAATCCCTTTGCCAAGTTTTAAAGTTCACTCCAACTACATATGCATCACCTGTAAAGTAGGCTGCAGGTACAACAAAGGGAGGGTGGTATCTGCTTAAAAGGTAAGACTTGCACTTTGAAGTTTTATAAAATTTTATGTGCACTTACAGACACAATGTCTCAGTTATACATGAAGTCTGTAATCCATACTGCAACAAACATGCCTATTTTTTTGAAAACATAGAGCCACTCACATACACACAGTGAAACAGCAACAGAGGCACTTATTAAACACCCACACAGTAATTATGTATCCAGCAGTATGCAAGCCGGTTGCAGTCACAATACATACACCTATACTCACTAACACAGCCAGTAAGCACTTCATAGAGACACTTACATACACATTCAGACGCCAAAAGAGTAATAAATACAGTAAATAATATACTGGCGTACTAATTTTAACATCTGGTGACACACCCATAGAAGGAGGGCTACACTCATTCAGATATGTAGCCAAGCAGTGACAGACATAGGCACCCATTGAGCCAAGTAGTTATTTAATCATGGTTTGGGCCTACTGCTGCTGAGCTTGTGTGAGCATGTTTACAGCCCCCTGGACTTGACATTAAAAATGACTTTGCCAAGCTTTACTATACATAGGACACCCCTCAGCTAGGCTGTAGCTAGGCCATATGGCAGGGTGCTTTCTCTTTAAAAGGTTACACATGCTCTTTTGAGTGCCACTGAGTTGCACTTTTACACTTTTACACACAGTTAACCTTATACTACATATAACTCACCTGTAAAGTAGGTTGCAGGTAGGCCATAGGGTACGTGGTATCTGCCTAAAAGGTAAAACATGCACTTTGAAGTTTCAGTGAGTTTTATGCAGACTTACAGACGCATATCTGAAGTTATACAAACAGCCTCCCACCCTTACTGCAACTCATAAAACTAGTTCCAACACGAAACAGGCACTCACACATGCAGTTAGACAGCAACAGAGCCACTTAGCTATCAGTCACACACTGAAATACAATGTATGTATTCAGCAGTAACAGAGTGAGTTGTACAAACAGTGACATACCCCAATACTCTGTAACACAGTCAGACCAATACAGTTACTAAGAAACCCATTGAAATAGTGATATAGTTACTTAGACATCCAGTGACACCCAACAGACTGCTGCACTCACTCACATATGTACTGATATGCTCACTTAATGAATACACCCATCCAGAGAATTAGTCCTTTAAAGATTTCTTGGGCCTTCTACTGCAGAACCTCTGTGTGCACATTTATGAACAGGTTGACTTGCAATGTCAAAGTACTTTACCAAGCGTTAAACTCCCCTTCTACTATATATAATTCTTGTACTGAAGAATTGACACTAACAAGTGGCCCATCAAGACATGTAGCACTTTAAACATGTCTCCGGCATCCTACTGTAGAGCATGTGTATGCCATGAGAAAAATCCTAATTTTAAGACTTTCGGTATTCACAGAAGGCATTTAGGAGTCCTAAAGTTAGGAGTCCTAACTATACTACTACTAAACTGAGAAAAAATCCTAATTTTAAGACTTTCGGTATTCACAGAAGGCATTTAGGAGTCCTAAAGTTAGGACTCCTAACTTCTGTGAATACCGAAATGAGTAAGTGCCTTCTGTGAATACCAAAATGAGTAAGTGCCTTCTGTGAATACCAAAATGGTAGTAAGTTTAGGATTTTGTCTTAAGTTAGTTCTTTGAATCGGGCCCACAGTGATGCACTAACACAGCCAGCCACACACTCACCTATTTACTTACACACCCAGGATAATACTGATCCATACATTGACACACCCAGGCAGAAAGTGAAACAGATCCTGACACATCCATGTATATTCTGATGGATAGAGTAGTACACCCACGCATACACTGGTATATACACATGCACAACCAAGGAGACAGTAAAAAAGATACTGACGTATGACGGTACACACTTCTCCATACAGTATCGCACCCAGAGAGTCATTCAAGCATACTGTGAGACTCTCTAACACAAACTGGCACATCTGCTTAGACACTTAGGATCACAGTGATGCATACCGTAGTAGACCTACTCACACACTGATGGATATGCTAAAACAGACAGAGTCATACAGATGTAAATATGAAAAAAATAGAGAGTGGCTATGCTATTATAATATAACTGTTTCTGTCAATTGTTAAATGCTTTAAAAATGTCATTTAATAGTATGCAAAAAAAATAAATGTGCTCAATTGTTTTTTCTCTTTATAGACATTTATATCCACTTAAAACAACATAATTTCAATGACATCAAAAACTGAAAGAAGAAAGAAAGAGAGGAAAGGATACTATCGCCTTACAACTGAGAAATAAAAGGGGCAAAATGGAGAGAATGTAGTGAAAAAGAAAAGAGCTGCTGGTAAGAAAACAAAAAAGTTTCTTAAAATTGCATGTGGAAAACTACAAAGTTAGCAAAAGCAAGTAAATAAAAAGCAAACTTTCAAATCAGCTAAGAAAGGACAGAAAGTGCATGACAATAAGAGAAAAAATTGTATAGAAAAGCAGATAGTTTGACTAGAAGACAGAGGCAGTTTAAAGAAATTAGAGTCTGAATATTTCGTAGTAGAGTAATTCACAATCTCATAACAACTACAAAGCAGTATAAAAAGAGAAGAGATGCAGTCAAACAAAAGGAAGATGTTGAGTCTGAAGTTGATAAGACATTTGCCCTCAAAAGGAAGCTATTTATTCTGATTCTGAGCAGAATGAGAACACTGGATAAAATAGTGTTGTTTTTGAGGAAAAGAAGCCAAAAGAAAAAAACGTTTGAATAGAAGAAACTTTTGCAAAGTTTTTCGTGGTGAATAAAACATACTCTCAATACTGGGCATTTTTTTAATGGTGAAAGTTGCTTTCAAGAAAACACATTAGTGCATGCAGTTGATACAACAGGGTGATGTTATGAGATAAAGGATGGTACTCCCATTGTAAAAGAGGTGATGATACCTAGGAATGTTGAAGAAGCGATAACTGTAGAGGTACAGGGAAGGTGTAGACATCCCGCTGTGTACAAATGGGACTGTAGAAGTATTTGCAGTGTTCGGCAGGAATCAATTGACATATAGAGAACTTTCCTTTGTATGTTTACTTGCACAAGTCTGAAAAAGAAAATGAGTATGTTGCAGGGGTTAGATCTATACAAAGTAAGGAATTTACAGGGACATTCACTAGCATATCTCTCGAAGAAAGTGTGCCAAAGCCCCTTTCGTCATTTCAGAATGTTAGCTGTTCACCACTCTATAATGCGAACATTAGGAGATTTTACTATGTCAAAACGCCTGTTCTATGATTAGGTGAAATGATTAAAGCTCTATTGCATGATACAGTACTAGCAAAGGTAGAAAAAGTTTGTGAAGATGTTCAGTTTCGGTTCTTTTGGTATTAGTGTTAAAAACTTTACAGAAGAGATTAGGAAGTTTAACACCGCTTCTTCTGAGAAGCCAAACTGTGTTTGTATTTGTTGTTGACGCACTCACTACAAAAGCCAAACTTGTAATGTAGTTGTTTTCTCAAAAACTGAATATAAGCGGCAGGAATTTGCTGTTCATTTATTTGTAGAGGAACGGTTTGAGTTGTCTACACTGTAACTTATATGTAAGTACTGCTATAAGTTAGTTAATAACAAAATGCCACTTAGAGCAGTACATAACAAGTTGGATTTAGTATATGTTCCACAAGAACTACAAGATTTAAATGTTTATTTATTTAGTTAAAGAGCATTATAAAGCATGCATGTGGCCTATCTGGGTATCAGAGTGCTGAACAAATCGCAGACAGGTTATACAAACAAAGAAAATGTCAAAACAGTTATAACAGAGAACAGCAAGAACTGCAGAGCATCCATCTAGCAGGTTGAAGCACGATCAGATATTGTCAACATTACAGCCATCATGAGTCACTCAACAGGATTGTTAATAGAAATATTTGTTCATCAGAAACATTTTCATTTCTGTTTTGAAAGCGGTAGTCGAGGGGTTGGTTCTGATAGTGGGTGTCAATGAGTTCCACATTCTTGGGGCTAGGTCAGAGAATGAACAGTTGTAAGTTATCTTCTTGTTGAGCTTCTGCGGTTTCAGCAATAGGGAGTTGTCACTTCTCAAGGAGGAACTGCTCCCTGACTGTTTAAGTTTGTTGGCCAGGTAAATGGGAGTGTTGTGGTGTATAGCCTTATGAGTCATGCAGGCTGTTTTCAGCTGGGAGTTTGTTTAACAGTTTTAGGTCTGGACTGATTTGATCAAATTTGCTAGATCCCATGACTATTCTAGCTGCTGAGTTCATCATAGCTCTTAATGGAGCTGACCTTGTTTTGGGAAGGCCTGTGAGAGTAGTAATTCCGTATTCTAATCTGGAAATGACAAGGGATTGTATTGCCATAGAAAGATCATCAGGGGCAAGAAAGGTTTGATTGTCTTTAGGATGCTCAGCTGGTTGTTGCGCTGATACAATCTTGCATAGTCAGATATTTGTCCAAAGTTATGCCAGGTGATCTTGTGCAGTCACCGATGGTCGGGATGCACTTGAGAGCTGTAAGTTGGTTGAGCCAATCATGTATAGGGAGAGAGCAGTCGTGAGACGGTGATCAGGAAGAATTCTGTTTTGAGGGCATTGAGCATGAGGTGGTTGTGGGTTAGCTAATGCTGGGTTGCAGCAGGGTGTGGTTGAGAGTCTTAAAGTCTTCGGGGGTAGAGATTTTCAAGTATAATTGAGTGTCTTCAGCATACATGTGATAAAGAATATTTGAGCACTTTAGAATTTCTGTGAGGGGTTCCATAAACAAATTGAATAGTGTAGGGGAGAGCGTGGATCCTTGAGGTACTCCTATATAGAGTCAGAGAGGGAATGCTTGATTTTTATTCTTTGAGATCTGTTATGTAGGAATGACGCAAACCAGCTTGCTCAGGTCTGGATAGTCCCAGCCTTGTCTCCAGAAGGCCGACCATGCTGTCATGTTTGACCATGTCAAATAGGGAGGATAGATCCAGAAGGAGAAGTAGACATGATTCATTCTGATCAAGCAGTCTGAGGGCATCATCAACAATATGTGCTAGCACTGTTTCAGTGCTGTGTCTCTTTCTGAAGCCAGATTGGCAGTCATCCAGAAGATGAAACTTTTTGATATGGTCACAGAGTTGCAAGTGTACACATTTTTCTAGGACCTTTGCTAGTGTAGGTAGGTTGGTAATGGGATGATTGTTGATGAGGTCAGACTGATCTGCAATAGGCTTTTTGAGTATGGGAGTGACCTTTCCTATTTTTAGACAATTAGGAATCAGGCCATGAGAAAGAGATGCATTTATAATCCTAGTCCAGAGCGGTAGAATGGAGGATTTTAGCTCTTTGCTAAGTTTAGTGGGCACAGGATCAAAGAAATGGTTGGAGGGTTTTAGCAATATTATTATGTTTACTATGTCGACTTTGCCTGGAAATTTGAAAACATTCCAGGTAGCATTGTTTTTTGTAGAGAAGCTGGGTTGGGGGGTATTCCCCTGTTGTTGAATTGGGATGAGATTGGAAAGGGAATAGTTTAGTAGATGATGGGAGGCGAGATGTAGTTCTGATTCAATCTTCTTGGTCTTTTGCATGGACTGGGGAAGTCGTTTCCACAAAGTGACAATCCCGTATCTCCCAAATTGGAATTATTGTTGTGTGTTGCATGTTGCTTGACAAGTTCAAATAGGTTTTTGGGTCTATTTTTGGCTTCATCTAGTTGTGTCCTAAAGTATTCTGTTTTAGATCTTCAAATGTTTTTATTATAGGCATTTCTTGTTGACCTCAAATGCTTGAGGTGAAAGAGGGAGGGAAAGATTCTCCAAGTTCTCTCAGCAAGTCTTATATGCACTTTTCTTCATTACGGTTGCAGTTGAACCAGGGTTTGGATTTCTTGCAAGGGAGTACCTGTTTCGGAACAACTGTGTCAAAAATGTCTGGCATAAATTGGAAATAGTGATCTGTGAGACCATCAACATTTACCATGTTTGTATGAGGTTGTAAGATTTTATTGCTGATAGAAGATAACTCTGTAAGGTTAATATTTCTCAGGTCTCTGATCCATTGTTCAGTATTTGGTGGTTGATCCTGTCGAACTAGTGTGTCCCAGGATAAGGAAGGAAACTAGATAATGATCAGACCAGTCGCAAGGGGATATGGTTTCCAGCTGTATGACGTTGTCTTTGGAGATGATAAGGTCGTGGGTTTCACCTCTATTATGAGTAGGGCCATTACATGATTGGGTGAGGTTGAGGTCCCGGAGGAAGGCTTTGAAGGTGTTCAGTAAATGATCATTAGTGTCATTGCAATGAATGTTGAAATAACCAAGGAAGATCTGGTTGGTGTTTTGGTCTGAGTTAGATATGATGGTCTCTATTAGTTGTTCAATGAAAAGCAGATTGTTGCCTGGGGGTGGTAGAGAGTGTGTAGAGTGCATACTATATTATTGTTGATGCATATATCGATACCGAAATATTCACAAGAGAGCAGTGGAGCAGTATGAGCTTGTTTCAAGGTGAATGAGGAGTGGAAGATGTCTGCAAAGCCACCTACTGTTTTTCTTGGTCTATCTAGTCTGATGATGTCAAAGTTGGGTGGAATTAGAATGTCTATAATGGGTGAAGAAGTATCATTGAGCCATGTTTCCGTTAATATTAGGAGGTCAATTAATCCATACTCATATAATGTGTACACCCATTTCAGGCTATAGTTCGTATGGAAATTTAACAGGGAAGCTGCCACCAAATGACCCTCAGAAAGGCGTTAAAGGAAGAGTTGTCTACTTACCTTTAGATGCTAAACAGAATATTGAAACTGTTGGTGAACACAGAGAGGATCATGAACCACTTGTAATTCTAATAAATGGTGTGCCCTCGAAGAATAAACAAATTTGGCACAAGTTAGTGGATATTAGTAAAGTAAAAAAACAACATTATACCTGGTAGAAAGTAATGTTTATTATAAACATGTTGATGTTGTTCGAAATGTGACATATGTAGTGGATGAAACATTACCATCAAGTAGACTTATTGAACAAGTGGATCCATCCAGATCAGAAGAGATCTCTGCATTCTAACGAAGTCATTGGTGAGGCCATTGATCTCTTTCAAATGAAGCAAGCAAAAGGAGCTCCCCTGAGTGTGTGGGAGAAAGGTTTAGAAGTAAACTGTTTCCCATTGGACAAGGTGGTCATTTTGATGACTGCCTTGTACAGATACCAGCAGCTGAATACCTGTCAATCAGATTATACTTAGAGGATCCAAGATTTCAGCAGTGTATTCCCTACATATTTCATCTTCTGTTTAAGAGTGACTTGTCTGGACTTTCATATGTTGTTACCCACATACTGAAGACTAGAGTTAATCTTCAAAACCTCTCTTTAAAGAACTTAATTAACAAAGTTCATGGAAAGGATTGAAACATAGAATACACCTTAATTCATTTGTTGGTGTGCCATTGAGTATTGGTATTACCGTCATGAAGAACTAAAATCTACTTGGAGCAATCTAGGTGCATCTACTTGGTTTCTGACACTCAGATATGCTGAGTACTCCTGGAATGACCAGCTTGAATTTTTGAGAGAAACAAACTATAACATCAAAGACATCACAGTGAAGACAGTTGGAGTACTTTGCTCCTTGGATCCCGCTAATGTTTGCATATATTTTAACCACAGGTTTCAAGCTGTGATGTATTTCATCTGCCGCAAAAGAAATCCTCCTCTTGGCGAAGTGACTGATTTATTTTGGCAAAAGGAGTACAAAGCAAGAGGTGCTCCTCATATTCACATGCTGCTATGGATAAAGGATGCCCCAAAATTTGGAACAGACAGTGATGAGTCCGTCTTGTCTTTCATCGAACAATATGTGACAAGTGCTAGCTCAAAAGACAGTGGTGAAAATAGCTTGAGACTAGATGTTCTGCACTTTCAAAGTCATAGATGTGGGAAGTACTGTCATTGGAAATACAGATGCAAAGGTACATTGTATACAAGATGTTGTTTTAGAATCCCACGACCCTTCATTTCACAAGGAAGAGTAAACAGCTTTTTGTCTGCAGTAAGGCATACACCAACACGAAAATCACCCAAAAACACATACAACCTGAGAAGAACAGAGGCCTTGAATTATATTAATGACTATAATCCAGTCATTCTGAAAATGTGGAATGCGAACATGGATATACTATTTGCTGCAGACAACTCCATTGCTATTGCTCGTTACAACACTACATATATTCCAAAATCAGAGATGGAAGAGATGTGGGTTGAGATTTCTGCAGAAAATAGAAATTGTACCAAGAAAATGCTTTCCCATAGAAAGATAGGGTCCTATGAGTGCTCTGATCAGTTTTTTCTCAAAGTCAGGGGGAATTGTTTGGGTCAGTCTAGGCCTTGCAAGCACACAAAATAGAGTGTTGAAGTCGTTCCCAGAACTTCAGTATCGCAAAGTTTGATCCAGAAAGATATTGTGAAGTCAAATATTATGGCTACGTACTGTATAAGAAGGAGTTGACACCTTGCGAACATGTGCCTTTATAAAGTACTTCAACACTAAAGATATAAAAGTAATGTAATAGAAAACATAGAAGAAGGGAAATGTACAGTAGTTGGATGTGACGGTTGTTTGGTTAGACAAAGCAAAGCAAATCTAATTAACCACAGAAAACTGCGTTGCCAAACTATAGACTGAAGAGTTTTTTTATTTGGCTCTTCTGCAACTGTTCAAGCCATGGAGTGCTGAATCAGAACTACTTGGAGACTACGACTTGCTGTGAAGGCACTTTCAATGCTGTAAAAGACAGCATTCCGTGTCTAGTCTTTTCAAACTAGTTGCTAATTTTGAAAAAAGAAATTGAACAGGAAGAAACCATTGTTGTTGAGGTAGCTAAGTAGAGTTCACAAAGCAGCCAAAGTTCTGGACCACTTGGACAACCAGTTATTCACAATGAAGCAGCCATAGCTATGAGTGAGGTGGAAACTGCAATGCAGCAAGCAAGAGAGGAAAGTGTTGATTTCAAATACTTAGTAACACAACTGAACGAAGAACAAAAATATATTTATATTAAAGTAAAAGATAAAATAGAGAATGGATTTCTGCACTAGAAGAAAGAATGTGCGTGCTCTTCATTTAAATCAATACTACTATACATCATATGATCAACCCGGCACTGGGAAAATCTTTCTAATTAAAATTCTCACTGCTTATCTACAGAGGACTACAGAATCAAATGTGTCCGGTGTAATAACAGCACCAACAGGATTAGCTGCACACAACATTAAAGGAATTACATTACACCGACTATTTATGCTACCTGTTAAACATGACAATAAACTAATTATACCAGAAGTTATCTGGTTTAGCTTGTCATGAGGTGTCAAGACTATTGAAGAAACTGAAGCTTTTAATCATTGATGAGGTGATCATGGTTTCAAATGTAATGCTTGCTTTCATCCACTTAAAAATTGCAGCAAATTTTAAAAACAGTATGACATGCTGTTTGGAGGAAAGCATTTAATTGTCTGAGGTGACCTACTGCAACTTACTCCGATGAAAGGACAGCCTGTTTTCAAGACACTTCTCCATAATGAAACAAGAAATTATTTGTGAAGTATTAGCAATGTAAATATTTGGTTAAACTTCGAATACAAGGAACTAGTGAAGAATATGCGTCAAGCATCTGAAGTGGAATATGGAGCTATCCTGAAGGACATTAGAGTAAGAGTTCTGACAAATGGGACGGAGGCATGTTTTGGCGAGTTGATTTACCAGGCAACTATTTTCATCTGAAAGTACAGTAGCACAACTAATGTACAATTTCATTGAAAAAGACAAATACACAGTCTGTTTAATGCCTACAATCAAGAGGGATACAACTTCAACAAACAATTGAAACACAAGGGAGTAACAATAGTACTAACTGTGAAACTAAAGGCAGATTTGGATTCTTTGGCTCTGTATCGAGGACTGTGGGATTAGAAAAGTATTTGCGTGTGGACAAAAAGTGTTGAGTAATTATGTAGCGTAATATAAATATGGATGAAGGGATAGTAAATGGTGCTATAGATAAAGGTATTGATTTAAATAATTTTCCAAACAGGGATGAGATTGAGAAAAATGTTGATCAGATTGATAACGTGAAGCAGATTGGCTGCTGTATTGTATGTTTTTTGCTTGTAAAGGACATTAATGTACAGCTGCAAGAGTTTCCAGTGTCTCTAGAATATGCTGTAACTATCCATAAAGTTCAAGGTTTAAGTGCAGTCGCAACTTTTATTAATATTAGAAATACAGTATTTAAAGAAGATATGTTGTATATAGCATTATCATGAGTTAGAACATTGTCCATTTTGTTTTTAGCTGAAATTTATTATAGGAAAGTTAGTACTGATGCAAGCTGTGTAAGAGAGTACAATCGGTTAAGAAATCTATGCGCTCCTCATTTAGGTCAGTACCTGATTTATGAGAAACGATTCATTTGTCCAAAATGGAACGCTTACAAAAGAGTCAACTGATGTTCAAGAGATGAAAGAAAACCAGGACAAGCTAGAAGATGTTAAGAAGAAAAAACTGGAAAATTAGGGTGATAGTGTAAGATACGAGTTGGAAAACAGTTCAGTTGTCAGCTGCTGTGCAAATGGTGTTCTCGATGCTCTGTTTTATTTAACACATCTTGTAATCAAATTCAATAAAAACCAGGTAAGAGATTCTGTTCTGCACTATATCATTTGCTACAGTGATTGCTCAGTGACAGAACTGTAATACATTCTGTTTCAGGAATTCAAGACCTTTTAGATGTATGTAGCGGATCACCAATATTTACTGTCAACAAGACGCACACAAATTTATAATGATCATGCTTGGAGTTCTAGAAGAAGAAGAAGAACATATTGATTACTTATTTGGACTGAGTTACAAATGGAACCATGACTGTGAAGATTGCTCATTTACATCCACCACTCAAATACACTCTGAGCTATTTATGTACTTAATACTACCAGATTGCAGAACTTTGCATTCTTACAGATTGATTCAAATTACAAACCAAAATATATCCTGCCCAAATTGTAGATTAGATATTATTTCTAAATTGCATCTACAAAGAACAATGCAGAGCAGATGGATTTAGACTGGAAACCGAAAATAGAAACCTCAAAGCTAGACAAATATCAATTTCTGTAAGAACTTATAATACTATAGCTATTATCTTTCATGAAGGTGTTAATGTCACATCTGGACACTACACTCTCTATTTAAAGAGTAAAACTGGATGGACAGAATGTAATGACAGCAACCTTAAATTCAAGCCAAAACTGCCTTTTAGACTATGAAATTCTTACCTCTTGTTTCTTCAAACAAAGTTCTAAGGAGTATTTTTGGAGAAAAAAAATGCACAGTGTTTCTCCTACTTGAATCGTCAGTGCTTTAGCCATCATTTGGCCTTTCAGATGTGATGTCTTAAAAATGTTCTCCAAAACTCAACAGTCCTTTTATCTTTCACGAAAGAGTTATCATAACATCTGGATACTACACTCTGTAATGAAAGGGTTAAACTGGATGGACAGAATGCAATCACAGCAACCCTAAATTGAAACCAAAACTGTCTTTCAAAGGTCCGAGTTGTCACCTTTTGTTTCTTCAACCAAAGTTGGACATACTATTTCTGGAAGAAAAAAATATATTGTATTTCATCTAAAGGATCATGAGTGTTTTAAACATTATTCGACCTACTAGGGGTGATGTTTTGAAAAGGACCTCCAAAACTCAAATTTGGTTTACATTTATTTTTAGTAGTGTACCAGGTATAATGATAATGGATAATATTTTAAAACACATTTGTTTACATTGGTGTAGTAAGTGTAGGTAAAACAACTGATTAGTAAATTGTATTGCATGCAATGCATAGTGTCACTTATTTATAGTGATATAATGTTCAGTTTGGGGATTTTTTCTACAACCCTCCGATTGTTTTTCCCCACTGTTTAAGGATTGTTGCAGGGATTCTGCGTATGCACAGAACTATGCACAGGAAACCAGGACCTCAGAGAATTGTGGTGTACCAGAAACTCCCCTCAGAACCAAGAACCCCATATCCGACTAGCTTAGTGTCCCATTTGTTAGCCTAGATCTAGCTAGGCGGTCCCAATATATAGACAACCCAGAAAATGCGACTTAGTTATTTCTCAGGAGTGGTGTGCATCCGAAATACCGGTTTGTACTTATTTAACAGTCCACAACAGAATAATACAGACACGGTAAAGTTTAAAGAGTTTATTTTATAAACCTCGCGTCCTAAGATGCAGTACTTTGGCTAACACTAGCAGACAAATGGTTAAGATCAAAACCATCAGCATTGTTATAATACCATACAGAATAAAAGGAGCAATCATAATAATAATGACAGTGGTATGCAGCCACACTCCTTTCTCTAGCAACTAATAAAGTATTATTAGACTAATAGAAGGTCTCTTAGGCTAACAGGGCGGACCCCATACCGTAGAGATCAGCTTAGTAGAATCACATCAAAGGATCAGCTAGCTCTCTCATGCATCAGCTCTTCTGTTCGAATGAAATCTAAAACATTCTGTACTGTAATATTAAAGGCACTTGTCCTTCAGATGTTGGCAGCTGTATGTATGATATGTCTGAAAAGTGGTACGATCAATCTGAACACAACACTCTGCACCGTCTAGTGTCCTAGCCTTGTTCTTTACATGATGTACAGACGAAGGTCGCAGCACACTATTAAGAATGTTAAACAATAAACTGTTATCCTGTAAGGCAAAGTTGGGTGAGCATTTCTAAAATGAATAACATATAACAACAGTGTCGCGTGCAAAGCAGCAGAAACGGCAAGCTGGCTTTCTAACAGTTGATTTGGTTATGCTAACTTAGTGTTGTAAATAGGGAGTGGCTAACCCATATAACACCCCCCCTTGATCGAATCACTAACCACTAGGGGCGCACTTAGCAAGAACGCAGAGTTCAAGTGATATAGAACAGAACCAAGAGCATGAACTATAAGTCCATATAGGGTAAGTGTAAAGTTCGAGTAAAAAAAGAAAAGCGTGTAAAAAAATAGAAACGATGTCCCAGAGAAAAAAACATAATTTTTTTTTATTTTCGATAAAAAAATTGACATCTATGGATGCATCCTGTCGTTACTATGTAAAACAGTCAATCCATCAAGATATATGCACCATAAGTTGCAACAGCTTCCAAGAGGAAATCATTGGAGCGTTCCGCAAAAGTATCTGCCATCCAATTCAGTAGTGGAAAAGAACACACGTGTTCCTCAATTATCGGAGCATCCAGTACCATAACAGGACAACTGTCAGCATCCTCGAGATAACTTCGTTCAAGGAATTCAATAGCGGCCTCTCCGATATCCCAGTTCCCAAGGACTCCTTGTGTAGCACCCAAAGCCATGAACCCAATTCCAGAACAAGCAAACTCATGATCCAGTAATGGACACATCAGTTCATCAAAATCCGTGTCAGGTGACACCAAGTTTGACAGACACAAGTCCAGAGCCCATTGGAAGGGACAATCTAGGCAATGAAAGACAGGCTGCACACAGGTAAAATATGCAAACCGGAATGACAATCCATACTTGACGCTTAAGGTCGCCAGCGGTAAAGTGCCATAGTAATCAAGCATCTTGCAACCCCAGGCGTGCAGCCATAACGAAAAGCGCAGATCAACAATAGGATCCCGGCCCCAAGAGCTAGTAGCAAGGGAAACCCTCCGAAGATGCTCGAAAAAATAGAGTGTAAAAACGCGGGGATCACACCAAAAATAGTTTGGAAAGAAGTCACGAGGCCTGAGCCGACAATTTAAAAAAAATGAACAAGGCCAGTCGTAGACGAAGCATTAAAGATAGTCTGTATCAACGTTCCAAAACGTAGGGGGAGGTCAGTATTTACGAAAGCTTGTACTTCAGTGCGTGTGTTTGCTATGTGAAGAAGAAATGTTTCACGGGACGAAGTCAAAGAAACTTCTCTTTGAGACAAAAGAGCTCTTATTCTACTCATCCTATTGAACTCTGCGTTCAAGGTTGGAATCGCCGGCCAGATGGATATATCGAGCCTACCGTGCGGGGGTGGGAAAAGAGCGTTATTACAGCAAACCACCCTTTGTGAAACGGTGACTATGTAAGGAATACCCACGAGCATCCCACAGCAAGCTTCATTATTTAAAAGCAAATAACTACCGTTGGCAAGCAGCTTAAAAGAAGACGTTATAACTGGCACCGGAATACCTTTTAGGACACAAGCTAAATTAGGAGCGTGTATATTGCAAGCGCCATGTAATTGTATATGTCTACAAACCACAGAATGATCAGGAGCTGAAGTACATTCTTCACCGTTCAAATAAACTTCCTTGCCATCTCTCACGCATCTATATGTGAAAGGAAGTGTCCATACTTCGTGCAAGAAGGCATTACCAAGCTGTTCATATCTGCCTATGGCGTAATGCTGCATGCACGAACTGAACTTAAACCTACTGAAAGGCAACGTGATCAATCCGTGTACAAGCCACACAGCCGAATTCAATTCAGCAACAGAAAAAGGTAAAGGTTCTAGTTTTTCAATGTGCAGTAATGCGTAAGTTGCGTCTTTCATGGACATGAACTGCTGTTTATCGGTCAAATTAAAAGGAAGGAATAACGAAGAAGTATTCATGTAATCCCAAGGGACTTTTCCTGCTTTTAACGTTTGCAAAGTCCAGGCAAACTGCATAATTGAACGTAACTGATTTTGATCATGATATAACACAGACACTTCATCTTGCACAATGTCTACGACAGATGAAACAATATTATCTAATGTATAAATTCTAGAAGACAAGGTGTTAATACTATTATCTATAACAGCCAATACTTTTTCCATATTGGCCTGATCAATAGCATGTAGCCTTGAAGCAGCTTCAATTTGCGATAACTTCCAAACTTCATTGTAAATAGCATAAACCCATCTCTTGGACCTGCCACTTGCCGGACCCTTAACAAAATCATTCAAATCTATTTTGTCATTTAATCGTGATAAATGAAGCTTAACTGAAGCTAATGTGGAATGTTGCAACCATGACTGGCATAACTTACCTACCGAGTAGGTAGTTACCGTGTGTGACGATGGAAAACGAGGGTCTACTCTAAGTTGTGTGTACCCTGGTGTCAAATCCAGAAACCGACGTTGACAGGAATCTGAACTCGTCTGCCACACCAACCATCCCTCATTATCTATTGCTGAAATATTGAAGGTGGTGTTGGAGACGAGGGACTGCAACATAGTAAGGGACATATCTGTGTGATTCGCCCAATTAGGATAAGCACCCAGATCCGGGATTGTGGGGGAATTCAATTTTTTAGATATAGCCAATCCAAAACAGGTGGTCTGAAAAATAGTTGAATTCAAAAATAACATATGATTTGGGATAAGACAGGCACGATGCAAAGCTTCTGTTCCCTGTACCTGCCACGGTTTAGTTCCCCAAACCGATTTAAGATCGATAGTAGCTTTCCAGAGGTCATAACCTCCAATAGCCAATTCATCCATAAAGGATTTGGAATATAATAATTTGGTGTGTGTCAGTCTAACCTTAGAAGCTGGTTCTACCGCCACCTTAAAATAAAAAGAGTTAGGGTCAGACACACTAAAATCCGAAAAGTAAGTGAATTTTTTCACTAAAGTGGCAGAACTGCCACTCATAGGGACAGGACAATGTTCCCACTGAGTGAAATTAACAAAATTCCGAAAGGTATTTGCCCTGTGTAGGAAATGTGTGCCATAATGTTGATAGCAAAATTATTCATCGTAATTTGCAGTATTTAAATACAAATCCTCAGCATCAAATGCAGCATAATATTTCAAATCAGAAACCAGTGTTTCTATTGCTTGCACATCCCAATCATCTGATCGGATGTTTTGTTTAACTACATCACCCATAGAAACACGAAAAACAGTTGGCACATTAATCACTTCGGTTGTACCATGAATTTGAAAGTTCACAGCATCCCACGCAATTCCATCACGTACATGCCAGGCGGTGATGTTCACAAAAGTCTGGTCCCTTTTCATGATGTGTGATGAGGAATGGGGGGCTAAAGTTCCATCAATTAATCGAATTGTAGATCGTTCATTCAGGTAGTGTCCATTTATCAATTTAAAAAACACTACCACAAAGCCAATGGACATGAACAAAAAAAACTTAATAGCACCAGCCAGATGTAAGTCCAAGGTGCAACCAAAAAATGTCTCTTGAACCAGGCAAAAAATTTAGAAATTTTGGAAGGGGCAGTGAAAGTCAATGATTCAGTTTCAAAGGAAGAATGTGACTGGGCAATTGTTGTTGAATGTAATAGAGGCAAAGGTACTTCTGTTGGATAAGCATACTCAGGATCATCAGGTAGACCACCAGCATTAGATGGCACAGAAGGACCAGTAACTGGAAGCTCAATGGAGACTTCAGGCAAGATGTTAGAGGGTGGCACCACAACAGAGTTTCTCAACATTGAAGGGCAAGAAACTGAAGGTGTCATACTATGAAGAATCGGCCACCCGCTGTAGCTTGACATTGTCAATCGAGATGTACCTGTTATCCTTGCGACCAGGAAGTGGAGGTAAAACAACTGTACGCGTACCCAGGACTCCAAGCACCGGGACTGATGCACGATAAGAGGGGCCAAACTCCTTCTTGTTCTCCACCTTCTCACGGACCAGGTCACCAACTCGAGGTAGCCAGCCGACTTCGGAATCTGGAGCGCAGCTTCTGATGTAGAGGGTACATGTCCTTTCACTAGAGTGTCTCTGGCTTCTTGTAGATTCTGCAATACAGCACAGTGGTCATCTAGGTTAAAAGGGGCAGCTGCTGCCGCCATGTCTAGACCATCAAGGTCTGGGACAAACATTCTTACTCCAAAGAGCATCATGTACGGGGTCCTCCCACCCAGAGACCTTCTAGGGAGATTATTAAGTGCACGTTGTACGTCATACAAGTGGGAGAGCCAGTTCCGGCCTGTACCTAATACCCTCGCTGTCAAAGATTGCTTTAGGTCACGGTTCATCCGCTCCACAACACTGTTGCCCTCAGGCCGGTATGGAGACGAAAATTTGACTTGGACCCCCAAATATCTCATGGCCTCCTTGTACGCCCGTGAGGCGAACGCAGGACCCTGATCAGAATGAAGGGTACCACATGCAAAACTCCCTACAAAGACACGCAAATCCTTGATGACAGTTCTGGCATCAGCACTCCTTTGTGGCCATACCCACAGGAAACGTGTGTACGAATCAACTGCAACCAAGATGTATTTGTAAGCAGTATCAGAGGTAAAAGGACCGCAGTGATCTAAATAAACGCACGCTAGTGGTTGATTAGATATATGCAACTGTGTTTGTGGTGGACGCGCTGCAGTAGAAGGCTTAATCTGCTGGCAAATTTCACAAGTAAGAACAAATGCCCGCGCTTGTTTGTATAAACGGTACCACCAGTAACGATGTTGCAACAGAGATATAGTAGCCGACACTCCGGCATGCGCAGACGCAACACCTTCGTGGGCTGCTGATATCAAAGACCATCTACGGTCCGCGTTGGGAATCACCCTGTCACCAACGTCGTTAATCCTCACTAACGGGACGTTATCAGGACTTAAGCGATAATGGTATCGAGAAGGGAAACCTTTCGGAAAAGTTGTAGCTGCCAAGATGTCATCATCGATCTTACTTTTGGATCTTGTAACTGCTGCTACTAGATATGTTGCCACTGCTGTTTTTGCTGCCTCGTCAGCCAAACTGTTACCGACAGCATGGACACCAACTCGTTGGTGACCAAGAGTGTGAATTACATTCACGAGTGGTAGTAGTTCTTTAAGTGCTGCCACTCGAACCCAAAGTGTTTTATGCTTTATTGTGCTACCTTTGGAATCATGAAAATCATTCTGAATCCAAAAATGTAGATTGTCATTGTAAGATTGAACACAATAGAACGAATCACACACCAGTAGAGTGGGGATTCGAAGATCAGCGTACTCCAGCGCAAGCACCAGAGCACGAACTTCAGTCAACTGCGTGGTACAATCACCCAATGTCTGTGTATGCACAGCTTCAGATTGGAACTCTCCGTTCACGAAGGTACCCACAACAATTGCGCAGGCAGGTGAATAGGCGTGCTTCGATCCAGTAGCTGGTTGCACAGACCCATCTGTGTAAATGACACAACGGTACTCCTCAAGTGGGCGCAATGTCGAAGGAGTCGGATGAACGAATTCATAATCCAAGAACTCCTGAGACTGTAACGCCGCGTCAAAGATATATGTGACGTCTTGCGAAGCCAAGGAAGTTGCCCATTGTATCCACCTTGGATGCAAAGCCTTAGAATTTGGTACATTAGCTTTAGTGACTGCCTCGAGGGCAGGGTACGGTGTTACCACCAGCATGTGCTTTCCCTGTGATAGCGCTCGTTCTTCCAAGATCGCCATCTGAACTGCTGTCAGTACTTTTTCGACAGCGGAAAAGCGCAGCTCAGCTGATGTGTACAGAGGAGATTTGTAAGCAATGGGAACGGTGTCGCCCTCATTGAACGTTAAGTACGTGAAACCCACTGCGCCTGGTACAATTCTAATGACCAGGTTAGTGTGGTTATCACGAGTTTGTAAGTATTTAGAAGCAAGAAGAGCAGACTGCAAAGTTTGTAATGCAGCTGTATGCTCTGGCAGCCAGCATGATTTGGTAAAAGTAGGTTGTACCAAGGCATAAAGCGTCTTGATACGCTGGGCATAATCAGGAATGTAGGTACGACCGAAATTCAGAAAACCCAGCAATGATTGTAATTTTTTCAGCGTTGTAGGAGTACAAAGGCGTGCGCACTTCTCAAGGAAGTGCGGAGCCAAGCCGCGAACCTCACTATTGAGTTCGTACCCCAAGAACAACACTGTGAACTCGGCGATGTGGCACTTCGCAAAATTGAATTTGTATCCAAAGTCAGCAAACGTCGTAATTATGCCATCCACGCGAGCAAGGTGTGGGAGCAACTCGTCGTCTGTTAGATAGATATCATCGACATACGAGTACGCATCCGGGTCCATATACTCTAGGAGCGAGACCACTCGAGCAGCAAAGACCCCAGGGCTGTTCTTATAGCCCATAGGTAGTCTTTTAAACTTTCTTTGTTTACTGCCCGAGGTAAAAGCCGTCTACTCACTACTCTGAGGGGACAGGTTATGGCTGTAAAAGCCATTGGAAATGTCAAGTGTGGTTTTAAACCGTTTTCTCACAAGACTATCGACGAGAGCCGAACTGTGAGTATTCTGTACCGCGCACGTCCGGCAGTGCGAGTTTAAGTGCCGGTAATCCAAAACTAGGCGTTACGACCCGTCAGGCTTCGTCACAGTGAATAAAGGGTTATTCATAGGTGACACACAAGTTTCAATTACTCCCTGATATTCCAATTGTTCAAGGATAGTCGCGACGTGAGCTCTAGCCTCGCGACGCATGGGATATTGAGGTTGAGGCTGGGGATCGGACCTCAACGGAATCGTACGGTCGGGAGAAATTTTATCCCAGCCCACTTGATTGTGATACAACGCAGGCGCTTGCACCTGCGCCCACTCCCCGGCCAACCTGTTAGCATGTTCCATAGGTATTGTGTGCCCAAAGGAGGGGAAGATTACCACCTCCCCTCTAGGAGCATCTAAAATGAAAGCTGGAGGCCAATCCTCTTCCGCCAACAGAATGTCATAAGTGGAGGACAAAGTATCCCAAAAAACTACTCTAATTCTACGATGTATATCACCCTCTATTTTAAGGATTATGTCAAACATCCTTTCAGGGGTTTTTTCGCGAGTATCAGCAGTTTCAACACTCACATATGTATCAGTTGCTGTCACCTCCAGATACGGACGCAGTGCTTGCCGCACTACTGTAACTTCCGCCGCGCTGTCTAACACCGTTAGAGCCCATGTCCGGTTCTGAAGCAGTGTCCGTACCATCTGAGGCATATCTCGCAGTTAGGGCAGCAACCTTCTTTTTCTGAAACGGAGGTCTTTGACGCGCAGCGTCATCTTGCTTGCCTTTAACTTCAGTCTGTCGGGGTTGCTCACGACCTTGAGCCCCCCTCCTCTTCCACGGTCTCCGCCACCGGATTGTGAAGCCGATGTTTCCTGTGAAGAACGAGGAGAGCGTTCAGAAACCTGAAATCTGTCAGGTGACTTAATATTAGAACGATCGCGCAAATTATATTTGCGTTCAGTAGACGACTGAACTGGCGAGGCAGAACGCGACCTACGTTTCTGTTGCTGTTTTCCCTGTTTTTTGGCTTGCCAACTTTCCTTTGGAAACTTGGGCTTCTCGTCTTTCGTAGACGAACTCACCTTAGTCTGCTGTACTACATCAGGAATTTTAACGGTGGGTTTCACGCCTAGGGCGCTACGTCCCACCATTCTGTAGGCTTTTGCAATAATTTTTGCAAATTCCCTGGGCTTGTCGGCAGGAGCCACAAGTTCCATCACATTACCTACTTGGAACTGCAGAGCATCTCCTTTTAGGTTCCCCATCACCATGGAAGAAACCACATCGAAGCTGTCGACAAGCCTCATTCCCAATTCAATGGCCGCCTCTGCACCATGATTTTCCTGAACTTTCTTGATGACAGAGGGTAGTACAGACATAGACGGAGTGCCATAGCACTTCGAATAGGTCGCAGCAAAGACCGTGCCCCAATTGTTACAATCGACAATATCAGGTACCAGATCCTTCGGCAAAGTAATGGTGAGTATCCTGTGTTTATCCACAGGAGAAGTGTTTGGAAACACGGCTTCTAGTTGATCAAACTTTTCAGCAAGCCAGTAAGGAAAATCATCCTTATTTTGGGGGCGCTTGCCTACAACCGCATTAACCATTACGGGACTAATGACCACAGCTCGGTGGTCAGTCGTGTGACCTGCAACAGCAGTTGCCCCCACCTGTACGTTGCGAGACACGTACTGCACTAAAGCCCTATGGACCGTAATCAGGGCAGTGTGCAGTACTCGTAAGTCTGCCACCCCAACCGTCATGTAGTTGGGATGGGGTGTAAAACCGGCCAGCACCGGCCAATCAGCCCCTGGAATTGACAAAGGGCCAAGTCTCGGCGGTGCCACCGTATGGGGAAGGGCGCCATTAAACCAAATAGTATGCTGCCAGGCAGAAATAGGTATTTCTAGTGTCCTATACGGAGCATAAGCTGCAGGTACTTGTGTGGCAGTATACTCATGGAAAGTATCATCTTCATCCACTTCTGGAAAAGTCACCCAAGAGTAGAACAACTCATAAGGGTGTGCTGCGTCAGCAGCTACTACAAAGACCACAGCCAGCCCGTCATCGGGCACCCCATACATCCGCAAATACTGACGTAGAGGAGTCCGACTATGTGCGGCTATATTGACCGCCATTAGGACACACTAAAGAATAACGACAAGTTCTACAGTAGCACTTGGGTTCAGTAAAAACTAATCTTTTTAATTGTCAAGCTTGAACGAACCTTTAGTCAAAACTTAGGTAGATTAAGCCGTCACTCCTGTTATCCGGAAACGTTAGTGAGGGCGTTGTGGACTAATAAAAAGTACTACTAAGGCGTATCAGAACTTAACCACTTTGGGCGCCATGTTGCAGGAATTCTGCGTATGCACAGAACTATACGCAGGAAACCAGGACCTCAGAGACTTGTGGTGTACCAGAAACTCCCCTCAGAACCAAGAACCCCATATCCGACTAGCTTAGTGTCCCATTCGTTAGCCTAGATCTAGCTAGGCGGTCCCAATGTATAGACAACCCAGAACATGCGACTTAGTTATTTCTCAGGAGTGGTGTGCATCCGAAATACCGGTTTGTACTTATTTAACAGTCCACAACAGAATAATACAGACACGGTAAAGTTTAAAGAGTTTATTTTATAAACCTCGCGTCCTAAGATGCAGTACTTTGGCTAACACTAGCAGACAAATGGTTAAGATCAAAACCATCAGCATTGTTACAATACCATACAGAATAAAAGGAGCAATCATAATAATAATGACAGTGGTATGCAGCCACACTCCTTTCTCTAGCAACTAATAAAGTATTATTAAACTAATAGAAGGTCTCTTAGGCTAACAGGGGGGACCCCATACCGTATAGATCAGCTTAGTAGAATCACATCAAAGGATCAGCTAGCTCTCTCATGCATCAGCTCTTCTGTTCGAAATCTAAAACATTCTGTACTGTAATATTAAAGGCACTTGTCCTTCAGATGTTGGCAGCTGTATGTATGATATGTCTAAAAAGTGGTACGATCAATCTGAACACAACACTCTGCACCGTCTAGTGTCCTAGCCTTTTTCTTTACATGATGTACAGACGAAGGTCGCAGCACACTATTAAGAATGTTAAACAATAAACTGTTATCCTGTAAGGCAAAGTCGAGTAAGCATTTCTAAAATGAATAACATATAACAACAGTGTTGCGTGCAAAGCAGCAGAAACGGCAAGCTGGCTTTCTAACAGTTGACTCGGTTATGCTAACTTAGTGTTGTAAATAGGGAGTGGCTAACCCATATAACAGGATGAAGCCTTCATACAGCACATTGTTTATGGTGAACAAGTATGAAAGCTGAGAACAGTGAAAAAGGGAAAATGAAATGTGTTGCTGTATTGATATACACTGTTACAGCATAAGCAATGTCTCCTGTTATGTTTATGGAATTTTATGAAACAAATACTAACATATTCCTATTGTTTTTCCTTTATAACAATGTGTGTACTGATATGCCTTTAGATGTGTCAACATACTTGTAGTGTCACAGAAATACTTCTTTGACATACTCGTGGAGAGAGTCTTCATGCAAAAAGAGTACTTGATATACTTTGCCACTACTTTCTTTGACCAGGAGAGAATGCTGAAAACCTCCCATGCAATTAATTGCTGCTTTGCTGTAGCAATTGATCTTTAGTCACCCATACAGCTACTCACACATCTACTCACTTATGCATACAGCCACTCTCACACCCACTTACTCATATAAACACCACTCATGCAACCATTCGCACACCCATACAGTCACTCAGACACCTGCTCATGTACATATACAGGTAACAACAAATGCACTTATTCACCTTTTTACAGTCACTAATGCAACCACTCATTCACTAATACAACCACTCATACAGCCACTCACTTACCCATACAGCTACTGACTGATCCACAGACTGGCTCACTCAAACACTCATCTACTCACTCACTCACCCAGACAGCCATTCATGCATTCTTTTACTAGGCCTAGGTGGAGAACTCTGCTCCATTCACAGAGTTTGCAGAGTTTTCTGCACTCTGTGCTCCATGAAGCTCACAGAGTGCAGAAAACTCTGCTCCACGTAGTGCAGTGGAGTTTTTCCCTTGCTTATACTTGCCAATGGTAAGTTGGGTAGCACGAGCTGCCACTCGGGTTGAATTTTTACTCAAGCAGCAGTAAGATCAGCGTGACCGGCAGTTCGAGCTGCACACCATCACTTGCGGAACTCCGCTGAGTTTTTTTGTCACTTCGGGAGTTTTGTGTAGCAGAACTCTGCAAACTCCACCCAGGCCTACCTTTTACTCAATCATACAGCCACTGACATACCCACTCACTCACCCATTCTCTACTAATGTATCCATTTACTCACCCATACAGCTACTCACACATCCACTCACTCATCCTTGGAGCCACTTACACACCTAATCATATAGCCATACAGACAATAACACACCTACTCATATACCCATACAGCCACTCATACATGCATTTACTAACCTATACAAGCAATGACACATGCATTCACTCATCCATTCAGCCACTAACACATGCACTCAATCACCTATACAGTCCTTCACACACCCAGTCACTCACCTATACATACACTTGCCATACAGCCACTGACACACCCACTAACAGACCTATACAGCCACTTACACACCCACGTACCCACAGAAAAACCACTCAGCCACTCAATTACAAATACAGCCAGTCACACAGTCACTCTCCCAGCCATATAGTCACTGAGACAAACACTCGCTTAGCCATACAGCCAGCCAGTCAGCCATACAGCCACTCATACACTGACTCACTCACCCATACAGCTACTCATACGCCCACTTACTCGGCCATGCAGATACAGTATCTTGCCCAACCATACAGCCAAACACACACTCACTCAGCTATACAGTCACTCACACACATACTCACTCACCCACACAACCACTCACACACCCACTCACACATGGATATGCACAATCACACAGCTACCCATATAAAATATGTTAGAAATAGTACCACTCATTAGTAGTATACAAAATATACTAATTAACTTAACTTTTGTTGTACCTTAGTGTGCATATTTAACTGTCATAAACTATTTGAAAGCACTCACAATGACTGAATGATGTCATCAGTGATGTCATTTGAAATGTCTTCTGTGATGTCATGAGTTATGTCACTGACCATGTCATGAGTGATATAATATGTGAGGTCATAAGCAGTGCATACCAGGGGCATAAATTATAGTTAGCTCAGGTAACTATAACTACTGAATTTGAGTGATTTTGTACAAGTGAAATCTAAGCCTAGCACTAAAGTCCTTGCAACCTTTGTATTTTTTCAGTAAAAAAAAAATATATATATACACAAAACACCGATTCTTCAAGATTGCCTGGCTCGGGAATCAGAAAAGTAATGGACACGGGTTTCTTCGTGCTGGTGAATTTTATTTGTGAAATATGCTATCCCACCATGACGTGTTTCAGCCCCTAGAGACCTTGATCACATGATATGTATATATATATTTATTGATATATATTTCACCGAAAACCAAAGGTTAAAGTAGCGTTATAGTTAGGTGAATATATAAGTGACAACATTAAAGATTTGAACAAAAAAAAAAACAGGTCATGCGCCAAATTCCCGCAGGCAGGCACCTGGAGGCAGCCAACCCCATGCCATGCATGACCTTCCCTGATCCTTATTATGCCCTGGGGACCTCATCCATCAGGGCTGTATTTTTCTTCAATGTGAGAGGGCCACGTGGCCCCCCTCCCGAAGACTTATTAGTCCTGGGGACCCATTCCCCCGGACAGCATTCATTTTAAAGAAGGGAGGCCATGTGACCCCCCTCTCTGGGCCCCATCCCCCAGGGCCATATTTTTACTAAAAGCCTCTGTAGGCCCTGGGGACCCCATCAGACATAGGGATGGTCTTAGAGCAACATAACACTTTTTGAGAATGAAACCCATGAGATTTGCGCAACATAACCAGATGCTGCAAGAAATTATGGAATGGTGCTTGTAAAGAATATCTACCTGTTTGGAAATGAGTTGGACCAACAAGAGCAAGGAACAGTGATGGGCACCTGCTTTGTCCCCAGCTATGCAAATTTACATCTTGGCTGGTGGGAGGAGCAGGTGCTGGGGGGACTGAGTTGGGAACAATGGGCAGAAAGGATATTAATTTCGTTAAGATTCATTCATGACATCTTCGTGCTGTGGCAGGCCATGGAGACGGAAGCAGGGCAATATATTTGTGATTTGAATGATAATTAATTGAATTTGAACTTTGTGGGACATAGGAGTAAAACGTCTATAGAGTTCCTGGATACTAAGGTGTGTGTGAAGGAGGACAAACTAGAAACTACAGTTGTTAGGAAGCCAATGGCGGGGAAAACAATTTTACACACCAGTAGTTCACACCCGACACCTCTTATAAGAAGTATTCCTTTTTGGGAATTCCATAGGGCAAGGAGAGCTTGTAGCACTTTCGTAGTGTATTGTAAAGTGGAGGGTGAAAAGAAATGTTGTTTCATTTAAAGGGGTTACCCACTCCCAATCTTGGAAAAAGCCTCAGACAAAGCGAGAATCTTAAATAGAGAAAGGGTATTGTTTGAACCATTGACGACAGCAATTAAAAAGAAGAACAGGGGACAGAATTGTACACACAGATTCATAACAACATATAACATCGAACATAAGAAAATACGGCAAATTTAAAACAAGCACTGGCACTTTATTAGAGAGGCCATAATAATATGATAACAGTCAAAGAAAAATCCAGAAATAACATACAGAAAATCTAAATCCTTGAGGGATTAACTGGTTAAGAGTGACTGCCTGGGGGGGCACCTCAACAGACTTGGCTCCCACAGAAGGAAGGCTTTAGAAAGTGTTTGATGTGCAAGGCATGTCAACACAGAGAGAATATTCTATCTTTTAAGACAATTTTGAATAAAACTATGAAAATAAGAGGATTTTTAACCTGCAAAATGACTTTTGTGGTGTACATTTGAAAAGGTCCTTGCAATAAAGTAGATGTTGGTATTACTACACTACCAGCACATAAGAGGATATTACAACCTAGGAGAGCTATAATCAACAAGGACCGTAGCTACCCTGTGGCTAGGCGCTTTGAGAAGTAGCATCTAAGCGATCCGTCACTGATGAGATACAGTTGTATAGTGCAAGTGCCTAGAAGAAGAAGAGGTGGAGACAGAGAAAGGGAGTTGAGGAAGTTAGAAACATTCTTCGTCCTGGAACTGGATAGTTTAGAACCTAATGTTTTTAATGTGGATGAGGAATTGTTTACTTGCCTTTATTGAAGCCAGTATCTAGAGCTGTACTTTCATTAACAGATAGAGCTATAATTTGAGAGGACAATGTAAATAGGCACAAGCACATTATAAGGGTAGCACTTTAGTTCACATGGGAAACAGATTTTTTAACTATTTAATTTAATTTGGTAATAAGATTTGGTGATAACATCCAGTGAATAAGGACATGAAACTGCTCCAGAAGGGTATAATAGGATAATAGGAGAATTAAGTTTACTCCAATAGACCACAAGGATCAGGTAATATTATGTGTCCAAGACAAATTATAATAGAGAGAGTTTAAAAGATAGATGAAATTCAATTAGTTAGGAATGGTTTGAAGTTGTGCACTTTTTAACTTGTAGGGCACTTACAAAGCACTAGCACTTTAGTATGGAAACTAAGTAGATTTTGTGCACATATATTAAAAGTACTGTAAGATAAGTAAAGAAGCATGAGTAGGACAATGGCAGCTGTGGAACAAAATGCACATGCACATGCACACATTATAATCTCAAATTGAACTTATATTTTATCAATAGGAACTCTCCAATTGATTATAACCAAAATAGTAAAGAAATCCCAATTCTAAGAGAAACTGTTCTCAAAATTATAAGTACTTTGTGAATGCAACTTTACAATACAAGTTTGACAACACTGTTATAATTGTTGATCAATTGTTTATGGGATTGAAAATGATGCGAGAACTGTGCAGAAATACATGTTCCAAGATGGCGCTATTATTTACCCTACACAGTATGCTTGGAACAACTACACTAATTGTCTTCTTTCTATGTATTTTTAGGAAAGTGATTCTGTATATAAGCAAAAAAGCAAATGGGGCTTGGCATCGTGAACAAGGCTGCGGCTGGCAGTCGAAAGGCATAGATGACGGTAAAAATAAAAATAAAGCCAAAGTGAAAACCAACGGAGTGGCGGTTTCGTCTCTCTTTCTGACAAACGAGATGATTTCTTGCTACATATATATAGATATATAGAGATAGATAGATAGATAGATAGATAGATAGATAGATAGATAGATAGATAGATAGATAGATAGATAGATAGATAGATAGATAGATAGATAGATAGATAGATAGATAGAAAGATAGATAGATAGATAGATAGATAGATAGATAGATAGATAGATAGATAGATAGATAGATAGATAGATAGATAGATAGATAGATAGATAGATAGATAGATAGATAGATAGATAGATAGATAGATGTAGATATCTTTTTTAAAGAGTTAAGGAGCAGTGTGGCCTCCTTCCCAAAGCCTATTATGGCCCATAACCCAGGGCCCACACTATTAGAAGGTGGGTGCCCTGCAGCCCACCCAAGGAAACCACCATATAAATGTTGTGGGCTAAGGGGGGAACACCATGGCCCCCATGACCCCAGCTGGCTGCCAGCTTTCTGCAGAAGTTGGCATTGCTCCCTCCCAGAGGGAGCAGCTGTTTATGCTGGTCCGGGTGGGAGCAATCTGCTTTTAAGTTTCCCTGCCGGCATCAGTGTGGGCAGGGACACAGAATCCAAATCTGGTCACGGCCGGCGGGAGCATTTATAAAGCTATTTGTTAAGAGATTCAAAAATGCTCCCACCAGATGAGAACAAACTCAAGTTTTCCTGCCCAGGCCAGCACAGAGAGGGAAACTACTGTGTCCCAGGAATGGGCTCTTCGGGACACAGGGAAGGATGGGGTCCCCGGGTCTTTGAAGGTTTTGGGAGACAGGCAGTGTGGCCCCCTCCCATTTTTGGGACATTTCGGCCTGGAAATTGGCTCCCCAGAGCCTATATTGGTTCGGGGATGAGAGGCATTCAACCATTTCCACTTTAATAAACAATGCAGCCCTGGGCCACCATTTTATTTGCTGTGATCCACAGGGTGGGAGATTCAAAAATGCTCCAGCCAGATGAGAGCAAACACATGTTTTCCTGCCCATGCCAGTACAGACAGGGAAACTACTGTGTCCCAGGAATGGGCTCTTCGGGACACAGGAAGGGATGGGGTCCCCGGGTCTTTGAAGGTTCTAGGAGGAAGGCAGTGCATTCCCCTCCCATTTTTGGGACATTTCGGCCTGTGAATGGGCTCCCCAGAGCCTATATTAGCTCGGGGATCGGGAGCATTCACCCCTTTCCCCTTTAATAAACAATGCAGCCCTGGACCATCATTTTACTTGCTGTGATCCACTGGGAGTCTTGAGGGATTGTAGCAAAGATTGCTGATATGCTGATGTGTTTTGCATTTTGGACCCTAGGGTAGGGTCCATCTCCCACCCATAAACCTCCATACCCTGCCCCCTTATGTTCTTAATTTTTTTTAACTTCAGGACACAGGATGTAGTTCTCAAGTCCTGCAATGGCTCCCAGCAACATGTTTTCCCATGTTGTTGGCAGCCAATCTGGGCGCTTGCTCCCGCAGTGGGCCAAGGGAAAAAAAGCTCCCTGGTCCAAGTAGAGCCCTCTTTTTTTAAATTTGCACTCCCACAAGACTCTCAAGGGGGTCTTGTGGACCCAACTGTACCAATATACAAATCATTTCAAACCTTAATTTCTCAAAAACTACAGAGCTTCCTGTCAAATTTGGTGTAATTACGTTTGGCAGTTTATGTGGTAGCGCATCTTAAAGAAGTCAATGGAAAATGCATGGGGATTTCGCTTTTTGTGACCATATGTTTTTTCTCGGCCTCTGCCCTACCGATCACCCCAAACCTTTCCATACACAAACTAGCCAAAAGTAGCACCTTTTGGAAAGTTTTGTATAGATTCATTAAATGGTGCAAAAGTTATTAGCAACACAATATACACATTTTGTATGGAAACTCAGAGCTCAAGTACGCCGATAACCTTCCTGTTAGACCATTGCTATGTAGATCTTCAGCTTGATGTGGGTTGCATCTTATGGGTCAAAGCAGAGCACCTCTCTTGCAATTTATCAAATCTTTATAGGAGTCTTCTGACTTCGACAATAATCTTCAGGTTATGGTAGCTAAATTTACCCAACGCTGATTTATGGCACAAAAAATGTATTGTGATTACCTACATTGGTTTTAAATATGTTTCAAAGTGTTTGCAAGAATGTCTAGCATATTCCTCAACCTTTAATCATACTGTAACTTGGGGAAGTGACATTTTTCATGGATTTTTTTTCTCAAATGAATTTTCAAATTGAACAGGGCTGATGAGGGCACGTTGAAGGAGTTGATATGGTGTGCAATTTTAAGCTACCCTGGTCAGGATCACAATCCCTGGTTGCCGCATCTGAATATATTAATTGGAAAACTTGGTGTGAATGACAGATGGTCAGATCTACAAGTTAATTGTAAGCCCTAAACACTAATCATGGTGGATCTGATTCGTTTGCCCATAATAATCCTTCAGTGCACACATAACCATGAGGGTCAGATACATCTTTGACATTTTCTGCATGTTGGCTAGAGATGAGCCTGTCAGAGGGCCTGATTGCGAGTTTGCTGGTGCAGAGCCAGGTCCGCCACTGCTGCCGCACTGCCAAACCCGTGGTCAGGCTTACAAATGTTTCTTGTGTCTGGCTGGCCATTTTTTTTACTTTCCCATAGCTTTGCCTCAGAAAATGGACTCCACAATGGGAACATCAAAAATAGTTCCTGCGCGGCATGGGCAGAGGGGGGAACGTGTTGTGCCCCCCTGCATGCACCCCACAGCCCTGAGGCACAATGTGGCCCTGTGTAGGGCCCCCTTTGTTTCTTCCCTGCCATGATTTTCACGCAGTAGAAAACTTGTAATATGCTTGGTGTAACAGAGGAGGTCCCCCCAAGCATATTGTGGCCTCAAGACCACTTCAACACCGCCAGGGAAAGGCAGTTCCTTGGCAGCTGTGGTGGTGCTATAGCAGTCCGAACACCCTAATTGTAATTAGGTGGTTGGAAGACCGCCAACTCTGTATGTCCCCACGAGTCTGGCGGACCAGGGACTCATATTCGTGCCTATTGACTGTTTTTTGCAGTGGGTGAACAATCGCACACAAGGCATCAAGGTCAACATAAACAAAGCCACTACATCAATCATATTTCTTGATGTCGAAGTGAGAGCCCCTGAAAAACTGTTGTGCTTACCCCTCTATAGAAAACTAACAGTCAAGAATATTGCTCTACATTACCAAAAGTTAGTACACACAGAGTTTTCACGCAACAACTCCCTTATTGGCAATTTTTACATATAAGGCGCAGCTGTTTCAGCAAAGAAGACTATCTTTGGACTCTCTGGAAAACTGAGGGATAAAGGATATCCTACTAAACTGATTAAAGATTCCTTCAAATGGGCCTGCTTTACCCCACGTGAAACTCTTTTAGTAAGGAAAGAAAAAATGCCCCAAGAAAGGCTTATATGTGTGTCTACATATTGTCCAAGCAGTAACGGCTCAAGAAAATTATTAATCAAAGCTGGCATATTTTATCAAACCTAAAATACAAGCCAGAACAAATTTTATTGGCCCTGAAGAAGAACCACAGTATAGGCAAATAACTAAAATAGGCTTATCTGCCACTAGAATCTTCAGCAAAATTTGTTTTTAGTGAAAATTGGAATCTGGTGCCACTGCAAGGTCACCAAAAATGTGGGGCTTGTTTTGTCTGTGAACAAACAATGGAGAGTTCTCAATTTCTTTTGAATTAAATAAAGTGTTTTTACACTCAGTTCTCAAACAGTAAGATAAGAAATGTGATATATGATATTAAATGTCTGTGCAAGATGGTGTACTTTGGGAAAGGAAATCAGGATGTCTGCCCTAGCATAATTCAGGATAAATCTTGCATCCCCTGTAAAACATTAACAGCTCCACTTGTTAATTAGTTTGTCACACATGGACATACTGAGAATAACTTAAAATGGACAGTTTTAGTCACAATGAATACCAACCCGTGAGGAGGCAATCTGGAATGTCTACAGGCAAAAAAGAAGCAAACCTTATCTTTACGCTTCAGTACAGCAATCACTGGTCTAATTAATTTATAATTTTATGATTTTCTCTAAATTTGCTGCAAAACCACTTCAAACTTTGAAGTCCCTGGCACTGGTGCCTAATTAACTATGATATTTTGAAACCACACATCCCGTCATCCCCACAAACGTTGATGTGCTGGCTCTGGTGCATAGCAAAGTAGGTTACTCCAAAACTACAAATCACGTCATCCCTTATGCATGACATTATCATCCCAGGTGCCCAAAAACGTCATCACCATATCGCCAAGACACTGAGGAAGACAACGAGCCTCATGCAGACAAGCGAAGCTGTCACATGGCTTTGCAGTCATGATGAGATGAAGAAACCCATTGCACAGAGGTAAGGAGCTGATTGGGAGAACAGCCGAGACAACCAACATCCGACTGTTGAAAGAATAGAAAATAAGAAAATAAGTATTGACTTTTCTTCCAGACAATTGTACAAAAGATGAGGCAAGTACAGCATAAAAGGTGTCCCAGCTGGAGTCCCTGATCACACAATTGGGTTCCTTGACAAGGATCTGCTGCTTTAACATTGATCAATAAGATATAAAAAATATCCACCCATGACAACTTTGACTTTTCCACTGTGCATGATGAGTACTTAATTAGTAGTTTCAATTGTGATTATTACAGGCATATAAAGCTATACACCGATTGGCCATTTAAACCAAGGTACTTTGCAATCAATATTTCACTACCTGGGTCGTTCACTGATTTGAAGTTTTTAGCATACCCTTTTATGCTCTACTTAACAGATAGATCCTCCAGTTCCCTGTCCTGAGGAGACCCCAGAAACATTGGGGTCGAAACATGTCAACCTCTCCAACCAGGGATGCTAGGCGTGAAAGGCTTTTTAAGGATAAGAATCATGAAAAGACATATTTATCAACGGCGCCTTGTGCTACTCATATGTTATTGACCAAGTACGGTTTAAAAGGCCCTTTTCATAAAAACTTACCATACCTAAGATTCTGAGAAATTGGAACTGGAACTATATTTTTCTGGATTCTTTCCTTTGTACTCATTAATATTATTACATTTTCATTGTGTTCACAAAATACAAGGGACTGTTGACTAAACATCACACATAGGCTTTTAGGTTAATAATGCCCACACCGGGTGTTGATTGGTTTATTAAATATTTGAGTATGTCATTAATAAATGCTACTGTAGATTACTCTACTGTCTTATTGCTTTAATCTCTTGGAAATAAGTCATGAAGTAAATGAACCGTGTTTCCTCTTGATCATGCAATTATTTGTCTTGGTCATTATAAAGTGATAACTGAGAAATATCACACAAGGTCCACTTTGCAGGGCATTTCTCTGAAATCTATGCTTCAGCACAGAATATTGCCATGAATGAGTCTTTGCTGTTTTGCAAGGGATGGCTGTTGTTTAAGAATGATATCATTAGCAAATGAGTTTGGTATAGCATAAAGCTGTACCAATTATGTAAAAGGTCCACAAATTACACTTACAGCCATCTTGTCTACAATGGGAATGATGCGGCATTTGACCTCCCCAGTTCCTTTAGTCATAGGGACTGGAGTGCAAACTGTTTGGGAACTTTGACATTATTCTTTTTGCGCAAGGGGCACAACTTGTACAAAGACAATTTCTATACATTAATTCTGTCATACAATCCTACCAACCATAAAGGATTTCTCAGGGAGCTGGTGGTAACAAAACTTTAAATAGGTCTGGGTACTATTTACATTGTACAGAACTGAAAGCTATCAATCTTCTTGACCCAGGAGAATTCCACCTTCTAACCACCATAAATGATGAGACAGTATCACTGGTGTCCTTAATGCTGAAATGGCTGAAGGGCATAAGTCCAATTGTGTTTTGAACTACAACACACACACATGGGTGCTGTAGACTAGAATCCAAAGATGATTCAGCCTTACAATGCTGCATATAAGAATAGCTCTGGGACATAACATTTGTTTTCTTGTCTTTGAGCAAAGGTAGGACTTTTATGTTGGCTGCAAGTTCTGGAATTTGTTATTGCATAAAACGGAAAAAATTGTGATTTGGCAGGGTTCTGTGGTTGCTGAATGATCCCAGGCCTGACTACTACACCCACCCCCGTTGTACAGCGAAAGGAATTTAGGCGATGTTAGCCATAATTATGATGTTTGCAAGGTGATCAGGGTAGGAAAATGTAGTGGGATCCACACAAGCCACACCAACCTTAGCTCCCAGAGGTGTCTATGAGAGTGTTAGTTATTATTGTTTATTGCTTGGTTAATTATTACAATGAGACAACAAACACAACCAGCTATAAAAACCCAGGTTAATAAATGTAGGACAGAAAAAATAGTAAAAGCAAGAATAAATAATGCAATATTTTTTAGATGACTTAAATGTGATAAAATCCATTTCATAGTGCTATTTACATTTTAGTATATATCATACAGTGCATGTAGATTTTAATTTTTGCTGATCTAATTTCGATCCTATTCCTACTAAAAACTTTGCAAAGGCGGAATTCATTATTATATCATTGGAGTGTAAACATATCATCAGAGCTTGCCTGCAAGTCCGTACTTCTCGAGCATTAAAAAATGCTTCTTAAGTATGTTTTTTCTTTCAATTTCCAATTCTGGGCAGACACACAGCAGGTGAGTAATGTTTTCCTCTCCTAATTTACATAGCCTACATAATGTGTCTCCTTCTGAACTTAGCCACGGCGGAAGATGACATAGGCCCAGTAATGCGCCAAAACGACCTTTTGTGAAGATTTGTTTATATCTCAAACTCTGTTCGCCATAAGTTGGCAGGGTATGCTCAGACGTGAGTCCCTTGCTCACTTTGCCACTGGATTCAAGCAAGCCTGGCTGAAGACGGCTGAAATGCCAGAAACCGGTCCTAGGAAGCTTGCTTCCGGTCCAGGGAAGACATGGCTTGGCAGTTCGGGCTGGACTGTTCCCATGAGGCGCAGGGTCAGACTGATTTGCATATGGCCATGTCTGAACTGGGGTGGCAGTGTGGGCTAAAGAACGGTGATGGATTAAACCCAGATCAGTTGACTGGGGGTGAGTGCTTGCAATGTTCAACACTCCGTCCATCATTTCCTTTGGTCTTTGCTTAGTTAGTCCAAACACCAGCCTTATCTGCGCTGGCGATGCATTATTAGGCAAGTAAAAGAGGGTTTTAAAAGTTTTTGTGACCACATTATTAATGGTCACAGCGTCTTTCCAACACAGGGCTTCCCTACCATATGTTAACGTAGGCAGCAATTTTGCCGATGTAACTTTCAAGAATGGCCGGAACTCAGTTCACCTAATGATTTCTGCACGATTCTAAATGCAGCTGTCAAAGCATTTGCTTTCCTTTGGATATCCGTTTTTTGCGGGAGAAAATTTCCATTATCATCAAATAATACTCCCAAGTATTTGTATTTTTCTACTTGTACTAGTTGCACTTTCTCCAGAAACCATTTTTTATTCTTGAATTTTTGCTGATCACCATGACTTTGGTCTTTGTTTTGTTTATCACCATCCCATTTTCTTTTGAATATGATGATATTCGATCTATTAACCGTAGTAACCCCACTTTTGTTTGGCTTAGAAGGATGACATTATCTGCGTATGGTAAATTGGATATCTGCTTGTTGGCTAGTTTAGGCGGGTGTGCATTTACTTCATTCAGTGCATTAGAAAGCTCTGCTAAAAAACAAGTAAAAAAGTAAAGGGGCTTAAACACACCCTTGCTTTAACCCTGCCGTGGTAAAAATTTCCTTCGTTAGTGTCAAGCCATCCCCCATCTGCACTCTAACCCAAGTGTCAGCATATAGAAGTTGAATACATTTTTTTTAAAAACATTTTTATTAGTGTTTCGCATTAATTGGTACACATTACATAGGCTGAAAAATATAGATTCATACATGGTACATTGATTAATCATATTTTGATTGTTTACATTTGCATGCTCTTCGTCACATTCTCCCCTCATAAGTATTTCAACATACCCACGTGGAGTATGGAAAGCGTCACAGTACCCCCGACCAGCACAGTTATTCACTGATATCTGACACTGACTCAACCAGAGGCGGATCGCAAATGTTACCCCTGAAAGTATTCCATTTTCCCCACACCTGTGTTCATTTCTTGGGGCACCCTCTATGTACATAGACCACTTTCTCTGCTATCATTGCGCAGTCCATATCACAACACCGACGATAGGTGGGAATTAACCTCGCTCCCCAGTGTTTAGCTATGTTCCGTTTAGCTATCAACATGCCTAGCGTCGCCCAGTCTTGGCCCGTTTAGTTAAGATCCATTGGTTCCCAGATATTTAGAAGACATCTCTTGGGTTCCAGCACAACAGTAGCTCCACTAACCTGTGAGATTGTGCACATGACAGCTTCCCAGTATGGTTGGATCTCTGGGCAGTCCCACAGTATGTGGTAAAAGGTACCTAGCCCCTCACATTCCCGCAGAGTGGTGTGTCAGTGCGACCCATTTGGTGCATAGTTATTCGTGTGTAGTAGATTCGGTGGAGGATTTTCAGTTGTACTAATTTTAATTTGGAGGGTATTGCAACTTCTCATGGGGATGCACGTGCCTCCTGCCAGTCTGTCTCGTCCAGTTCCCCAATATCGGTCTGCCACCTTTCCATTAGGATTTTTGTGGGGTCCGGTTGGTTATTTATAATTTTACGATAGGTTTGAGAAATAGCTTTTTTGTCATGTGGTCCGTCAACAGTCTATCTTCTAATGGTGAGGCCTCGGGAGCTCAGTTCCCGGTGGGATAGTTCCCATGAGTGAGTGCCTGATCTGCATGTAACAAAAAGTTTCCGTTGCTGCCATTCCATACGTTACTTGGAGCTGAGAAAATGCAATGAACTTGCCCTTACTCCACAGATTTCCCACCCGCGAGATACCTATTAGGTCCCATTGTTTAAATCCTTTGCTATCGCGTAATTTGCCTAATCGTCAGGTTTCCCAGAGTGGTGTGGCTTGTGTTAAAACCCCCTCCCAATGCACACTAACCCCAGGTTCGCTGGGAAAGGGAACTAGAGGCTTGTTAGGGTAATAGGAGACGGCCTGCCTCCAACACAACTTGATATACACAAATGGGGCCGCTCCTATTAGAATGACCTAGAAACAACTGAGTAGTGTTATGTGACTGTGGACATCTCACTAAAAATTACGGACTGGCCTCACACACCACCTGGTGTCATGCTTCATCATCGGCCAGTCCTCGCCCTCTAAAAACTTGGTTTGATAGAGGGCGGGCATACACCTGACGACAGGGATGCACTTCTAACTAAGTGGGGCCCAAAGTGAATAAGTGAAGTTAAAAGCCATTATAGTAACCTCATTCTTTATTTAATGGTTAAGGAAACTATATGGTTTATAAAAAAAAGTGTACGGCGCAATTGGGAAAATTATTACCCCCTCGCCATGTAATCATTAGTCTGAAAATGGGTCGACATGTTTCTGCCTAATGTCAACAGAGGTAATCGGCATTCATCAGGACCTTAGTTTTTTACCAAGAAACGGGCTCCACTCTTACCAAATATATGGTTAAATGGAATCAGCGGTGGAGAGACCATGGTCACTCTCTGCTGTAAATATATTCGGGCCTGTCTTTCAGCCTCGTGGAGCACCTCCCCGTTCTAGTTCTGAAGTTGCTGAGCCGAACCTTATCTTTATTTTCCACCCTTCGCCTGCGTTAAGTCCTCCATTGAATCTGAGTCCCTCAAGTCTGGAGATGTCATCTCCATCAGTCGGTGCTGTTGTTTCTTGCCCAGTCTTTCAGGTCTAGAGGTCGGGCGCCATCCCTCCAGCCACTGATGGACTTCTTCAGGTGTCACAAAGAACCAAAGTTTTCCCTCAGCTTCTCCCCTCAACTTTGCCGGGAATAGCATTAAGTATTTTAGCTCTTGGGTTATCATTTCTTGTTTAACGTCCAAAAATCTAGGGCGTTGTTTAGTAACCGCTGCCGTGTAGTCTGGAAATGTTGTTACAGTATAGTTCTTGAGGCGGATTTAAGGAGTAATTTGTGCCGTTTTCAGGATCACATCTCGATCTCGAAAGTCAAAGATGCGGGCGAGTAGAGGCCTCGGGGGGCACCGGGTCGTGGTCTGACACTTGGCACTCGGTGGGCCCTTTCCACTGAAAAGAAGCTGGATAGTCCATGTGGTTGTAGCTGATTCTTAATGAGGTCAACAAACAGATCTAGTGCAGGACCCCCCGTCCCTTCCGGTACACCGATATTTCGGACATTGTTGCGTCTCAAGCGGCCTTCCTGATCATTGAGCTTGGCCGCCATTAATTTGTTATCTGCTTCTAGTTGCCGAACCTGACGCTGTAGAGCAGTCGTATCTGTGGAAAGAGCCGCTGTCATGATTTCAACCTCTGTCATCCTCGTGGCCATTTTTTGAAAGTCAGCGCTTATTAGTGAAATGTCTGTAGCGATTGACCCCACAGAAGTTTGGACTTGTTCAGAGTGGTCATGATATCTTGCAAAGTGACCTCAGCAGGTTTCTCTGTCGCAAGGTTGTCCCCTTGCCCGGTGTGAAATTCTGACTCTGCCGACGGATCTTTGTTATAGGCATACTTGTCCAGTTTTAGGTTCTGTACTGTGCGTTGAGCCCAGCCCCCCATTGTGACAGGTCCCCCGCGAACCACTCTGAGCTGTGTGGGTGAGTGGCTGTAAACGCCGCTGCCTGCGGGACTAACAGCCACGCGCGGCCTTTCGGTTTTCCTGCCCCCCCTTGTAGTGTTGGCCGAGTGTTGTGTCAGGGGAGGTATGCCATTATTATGGCGTATCTGTACTTCAGGTCGTATATGATACCACCTAAATCCTCCCGGCAGCATCACAGTTTACCGGAGTTCTAATAGGTCTACCCGCTGCAGGGCTGTCTCTTCTGATCCAGCGTTGGAAGACTATCCGCTACGCACCCCTCAATCTCTGCAGGCCCCTGAACCACCGACTCCAAACACAAGTGCCTCCAAGGTGCAAGTCTAATCACCTGGCAGGGTTCAAGTGTGCACTTACGGTCACGTGTGCAGGCAGCACGTTGTCACTGGCACAATGTTGGTGAAGATATGTTTGTCATTGCACTTAAGGTTGCGCAGTCTCAGAGCGTAGCCAACGCTGCCGCGGGGAATGTCACTGTAGCAGCCGTAGATATTGGTGAGTACCTCTTCGCCACACCTTCCTTCCACTGCCGTGTATTGGGAACCCGGAGCGTGTAAGGGTGTCGGGTGGCCCCCCTGTGTTGAAAACCGATGGGGTGTTCACCGGAAGGCTTCACATGTGGCTCCCTAGTCTGCACCAGAATCCGCAGTGTCAGCACGTCTCACTTCTGTGGGTAGGCAATCGTGCCGGATCGTCACTTCCTGCTGAGTCAGAGCGCACAGATTCCTTCTCCGTCTGGCAAATTCAGGCCTTGTGGCTCCGCCGTTGCTCAGCCACTCATTCACTCGCGGCCCATGCACCACTCCGCACTGCGTGGACAAAGGCAGTTCCCCGTGTGGCTGTGCTCCGGCTCACAGTCTGCAGCTGTGCTCGTTGTAGTCTAAGACTTGCGAACACCTCACGTTTCCTTAGTAGAGCCGCGCTTCCCTGCCTTCACCGATTCGCGGCCACTAGTCTACACAACACCCCGGCTTTGCTGTATGCCGCAGGCCACGTCTCTTCCACACGATGTAGGTTCTCTGGTGTTTAATACCCAGGGCTCATGACCAGCTCAGTCGATGTCCCGGTGCTTCCGATGTCCCATCCGCTGCTTTAAGGCATCATGCACCATCGGATCAGTCTTCGGATTTATGAGGATGTCGCTTTGATCATGGAGCTTCTCTAGGCAGCGGCCATTTCCTTTGGCTGCTAGCCACGCCCCCCCAGAAGTTGAATTAATTTTAAAAGGGACACTGGGATATCTTGCTCCTTCCACTTACTCCACAGAAGTTGTCTGTGCACACAATCAAAGGCCGATCTAAAATCGACAAAGCACAAATGCAAGGGTTGTTTCATTGAGGTACATTTATCCATTAGCACTGATAAGGCTAATATATATGTTGTAGTGCCCAGTCCTTTAATAAATCCTGTTTGGTTGGGTGGGAGTATCTGCTTCTCCTTTGCCCATACAGATAGATTTCATAATAAAACTCACGCAAATAATTTGGCATCTGTGACTTGAAGAGTAATTAATCTATAATTTTCGGGGTGGGCCCAGTTTCCTTTTTCATAAATTGGGATATTAACAACACTCGCCAAGAATCAGGTATTGTCAATGTCCTGACAATTTCTTTAAAGACTGCTGTTAGATATTCTAACCATAGATCCGGATCTTCCTTATAAAGTGCAAAAGGAATACCATTGGGACCTGGTGCCCCATCTTTTTGTTTCTGTTTTAATTTGGATAGTTGAATTTTTGTTATATCAAATTCATGGTCCAGTTCCTGACTTATGTATCAATCATATTCTATTTGCCATCCAGATACATTGTTTCCCTGTCGGAGTTTAAATATGTTGCTTGAAAACTAACCCACTCTTTTTCAGTCAGTACAGATGATACCCCTGATTTAGTAGGTCGTACTAGACCATTTATTGTTTTCCAGAATTCCCTAGAATTCGTTTGATTACTAGCATGGAAAACTTTAGCCCAAAGATCATGCTTTGCATGGTTTCTTTCGTTCCAGATTACTTGCCTCAAGTTTTGATTAATATTTTGTAATTGAATGAACAATTCATTGTTATATGTGAACTTAGTTAACTGTCTCCTAAAATTGTTATGAGTCCTTCTCATATTCCTTATTTTTTAGGATAAATTAATATTATTATTTCTTTTCTCCATTCCCATCGTTTGTTTTTTTTAGCTTTGGGCGCTAATTCATATGATTTCACTAATTTCCTTGTCAAATTTACCTATTGATCAATTGGAGATAAAAAGATTTTTTCTTCAAAACATTCGTTGACCAGTTTTTGCACCAATTTATTAGTGTTGTCTTTGGTATGAGCTGCCAGATAAGTCTCCTATAGTTGATGGTTCCCGTCTGTCCTCGTGTTGTCAAATATGTTTGATGTTTTATACTTGGCAAATTTGTGGTATGTATTTGCCGACTATGATCACTGTCAGAAACCTTCCCCAGATGGTACAGGGTAATATTACTAAAGATGTTTAATGATACAATTGTATAGTCAATTTGTGACTTCAAATTTTGTGAATGAAATGTCCAAGCTGGTGGTGAGTCTTGTGGGAATCTCCCATTTAGTAGTCTTAGACCCATTGCTTCTATAGCCTTAGCAGAATTTATACCCACTTTGCTTTGTCTGGGCTTCGTTACTGTATCTGGTGTCTACTGAGGAATTGCCCATTGGTGATCCTGTGACTGAGTGATGTTGTCTCTATTAAAGGGCACAAGCAGGTTTAAATTAAAATCCCCTGAAATTATAAAGTCTGCCAATGGGTCAACCATCATTTGCTGCAACAGAAAACTGGCGAGTGTAGCACGCATGTTGGTTCTTGAACTTTGTGTGGGGTGTATATACAAGTTAATTAATATTAAAGACTTTGATTTTAGTTGATTGCTTGCCTTATATCGTAGCCTTACTGTTAGAAAGTTAGGATTGTTCGTATCCACTTGCTCATGCTCTACTCTCAAATCGATGGCTATGAATGTAGCTAGGCCCCCACTAGGGCGACCGTATTTATGTTGCTTGGTTGCGGGCTTAAAGTATCCATTATAACCCTCTAACATTACAGGATTGATTGCCCATGTTTCCTGTAATAAAATTACCTGATAGGTGTCTATGAGAGTGTGAAATTTCTGAATTTTTTATCAGAAACTTTTGTGAAATACCATGTAAATTTTGGAAATTATGCTTTTCTAGCAAAGTATCAACAGGAAACAGGTTTGAGCAGAAAATATCTCCTAGCAAGACATTTCCTGTACAGACAAGTCTCTTGTTGGTATCTTGGAAGACTTTGTTTATGCAAACTGTATGTTCAATTAAAAAACAATATGTGAAATCACATAATGTGAAATTGTGAGGAATTTCATGAATTTTCCTAGAATTTTGCTGCCATGGGATGGTAGGCATCCATGAGTGTTGGCTGACTCTGGACCGAAATACCGCAGCTACTTGAATCCATAGAAGAATTAAAATTCAAAGGTAAAATCTTGATGTTCCTACATTGTATTTTGGGGCCTTTCTTGTTGAGGATGACAAGCCCAACCACTAAAGTGGTGATCATTTTTATTGGGAGATGGTTGGGAATGTCAGGACTTGGTAACACATTTTTTGTTGATTCTGGAACTTCTTCTCACTGAAATATGTGGAAATGTTCTGATTTTAGCCAAAGTTTTACATTTGCATGGCATTCAGAGTGAGAAACAGTAGTTGGATCCGGCAAGTCTCACTAACCTGCACTTCCCCAGGTATCTAGATTGCAGAGATTACCTGGGTACCAGCTTACCCAGGACAAAACACTGCAGCTACCCACAAGAGTGATTAGAACAGGAAGTTAAAATCCTTATGTTGCCACAGTGATTTTGGAGGCTTCTCCCGTTCCCGGAGATAGGCCCAACAACATAGGTGGGGTTCTGTTGTTATCGGGAGAAGTGTGGAATTGATGAGTGGTATAATTTCTGTTGTTCCACTGAGATTCTGGAACTTTCCCTCACAGAAATGTGAGAAAATTCTATCATATCTACATGAGTTTGTTGTTTGCAAGGTATTCTAGAAAAAAATGGCAGTGGGATTTTTGCAAGCTACAACAACGTAGACTAACTCTGTTGTCTAGTTTCAGAAATATATGAAGTTGGTTGGTTTCCCCTGGTACTGGCTGACCCCGTCCTAAATGCCACAGCTAATCTAAAATAATTGAAAGAGCTCTTGATGACTTCGCTGTGTCTTTTTGGGCCCTTTCCTTTCCCTGGTTAGATATTGTTTTTATAAGAATTTGATACTTTCAAGGCATTCTTAGTATCAAAATATAGTGTGATCCATGAAAGCACCACCACCTTGGACTCGTCTGGGTGTCTAGTTTTCTGAAATGTCTGTGGTTGGTAGTTTTTCAGGTTGTAGCGGAACTCCAGGCTCAAATACGGCAGGCAACCACTACCACAAAAATGTGTCTTATCTGAGCATAATTTCTGCTGTTCACATGGTTGCATTTTTGGACATTTTCTGTCCCATACAATAAGCTCATCCACACATGAGAAATACTGTTTTATTGGATGTGGTGTGGGAATGTAGAATGGGAGGACATTTGTCATTATCTACTGAATTTCTCTGTACATTTGGCTTCCAACTGTAAGTCACTGTGCACAAAAAACACATTTTGAGAAACACCTTTAGAATTACCCAGCATTATGGGCAGTCCAAAATGTGGATGGTACAAACAACCCTTATCCTTAAACTCAGGTTCTTGGTTACATTTCAAATATGTATTGTTCCAGTTCATATCTATTTTTTTATTTGTTATCATTTTTCTTATGGAGTGAAGCATGGTTGGTACACAATGGAAAATCAATGGAATCTGCATATTGAGTGACTGCTCTGGGGATCGCAAATATTTTTAACAACTGACAAAAACAATATATATCTGAGACTGGAAGGGACTGATGGACATAATTGTACATTATTTTGTTGGTCGGCTTCACATGCAAAAACTCACAAATGAAATCCTTGTCTCTTATTTGAATTTATATTGACATAATTTAACGATTTTTTATTTCAGTGATTAGTTTCTTTGAGAAAACTGTGAGCAATATACAAAAATGACCCTTTCCTTAATTTAGAATCGTGTCTAGTTTTCATAAATTTATAGCTTTCTGAGTGCACCTTTGGAATTAATACCATCATGAAATACAAATAGATAGAAGCAGCAAAAATAGGAACTACTTATTCCCATATAAGAAATATTCTGCAAGCTATGGTGCAATAAATTGTTTTTTTTCAACTGTGACTGTTTCTGAAAGCTGTGAAAAGGGCAATCGTAGCTCAGCAAACCATTTGTTGATATAGTTTCTTTAAAAGAAATGCAAACTTTTCTCCATTTTTTTAAATACCCAAAATGTCGTCATATCTGGCTATTTTCAGAGTCTCTTCCAGGGGAAACCACAATCCCAAGTCACATTTCCATGGGTACCCATCGTGTGGAAAAAAGGAGGCGAATTTGGCTTGAATATGTTTTGAGAAATAAAAGTTTGAAGGCCTAAGCATAAACTGCCCCAAACAGCAAAACACATGTCTCAGCACTGGGGATTGGCAGAGTTTATGCAAGGCTGTGAGAGGTGAGTTGAGTTTCCATTGAACCAGCCCAACAGAGAAAACGCAACCAGGGATCGCGAAGGTCCAAAGCTTTCGCAGATGACAGGCTTGGCTTACTCCAGTGAAGGAACAAGGATGGTTCATTGAGTGGCTTCCAGCATCTGACAAGGAAGTCAGAAAATGAAGTCAGAAGAAGAGATCTGAGATAGGATCCAGACGTATATACTCTTGGTGCAAAAGCAAAGTGCAGGAAACAATCGCCCTCAGGAAGGTTCACCATATGCCATTGAATCAGAGTCTTAAGCTTGTTAACAACTATGAACACCTCAAAAGATGATTGAGAACATCTTTGAGGAATATCATCTTGGTGCACGTCCAAGCGTTGAGGACTGACGGATGTAGCACTAGGATTCTGTTTGGTCCAGCTTTGGTAGAAATGAAAAGCAGGCAAGCCTTACTTGTCAAGTCTGTTGCAGGTGGAGACCCCTGCTCAGGTAGTGTAGGATCAGTAGATGTCACACTTTGGAGTGGGAAATCAATGGACTCAGGTTTCCTGCCACTGAGTGGTTGCAGTTGAGTGTACAAAGACATCACACCAAGAGGTCTGCCCTCAGGTGGCACCTATAATGCCTTGATGGTTGTATGCACATGTATTGTTACTGTGCAGCAAGTCCCCGCTAACACCGTGTAATTTCAAGTTAAGCCCTAAGTAATGGGGAATTACCATGTGAGACAGAATTTACCACTTATAAACCACACCGAATTTGGGGGTTATAGGTGGATATGTGGAAATGTGGAGTATGAGAGGGAAGCGAAAGGAAAGTTCTGGAAGGGAGCAGCATTGTGAGCTACCCCTCAAGCCCACTAGAAAAAAATAGCAAGTAACGAGGCTTTGCTGCAGCCAAAATATCATGCCGTTTTCAAGGTGAAATTACTGCCAGAAAAAAATTAGACAAATGTTCCTATAACCTGGAAAACAAGGTCTTGAAACACAGGACCTCTCTCAACCAGGCAGAGTGGAATTCCATATGGTAACTGCGCTCTGCCTGACTTAGGGTCGGTACGGCGCAAAAACGTTTTGTATGACATGTCGCAGTTTGAGAAATGTAGACACAGAGTAATGTGAGCCCTCATTCTTCTCCTACAGCCCCACTGAGGTTAGGTGTGACAGGCCCAGGTATATTCTTCATTTTGCAGAACAATACACAACTCCAATAATTATCTTTAGGTACGGGAACGCAGTAATAAGACAACAATAATATATCAAACAAAATTCCAGTTTAGCCTTTATTGCTTCAATTGCAGAAAAAAAATCAGAAAATAGTAAAGTAATAAACATCAGTGGGCCATATTACCAAGCGGCAGCGATAATTATCGTTGGCCGCTCTTAGCGAGAAAAATGTTATCGCTGGCTTTCGCAGGAAATTATCGCCATGCTAGCATTGTATTAACAACGCATAGCGCAATGGCGATAATTTCCCAGTGATAGAGATGTTTTTTATGGAACATCACTGGTTTTCCAGCGATGTTCCATGGAAAACGGCGATAACCTTGCTGATACGACCCTGTGGTCGTATCAGCATAATCCTCCCCCAATGGTAAGTATAGCTAAGTCTGCATTTTAGCAGACATTAGTGTTTGGAGAAAACAGCTGTTTTCTCCAAAAACTAACGTCTGCTAAAATGCGTGGGCAGCCTTGTAAATATCGCGATGTGTACATCAGCGATATTTACAAGGTGGTACTGCCCAGTGACGCCCACTTTGCATCTCATTAGAGATGCAATGGGAGGCGTCGGGAAAAAGGGTGCTAACATGCGCTAATGCATGTTATCACCCTCTTGTAAATAGGGCGATATTTTTATCTCCGCTTTTTTGGCTTTAAAAGCCAAAAAAGCGGAGATATGGCCCTTGTAAATATGCCCCAATGTTATTTAAAAAAAAAAAAAACTATTCATTTCCTCATTTCTTTTTACAAATATACAGGACAGTGCTCAGTATCGGTCTTAGCAACTGCACACTTCGCTGTTATCTTTTTAGTTTTCCAACAATAGTATTCTGTTCCTGGTAACATCAATATGATAAAGCCTATCTATGATTAAAAAAGTAGGGTACGCTCTTCAAGGAAGTATTCTCAGAGCTTTGTTTATGGACGTGTAGTTGGTACATAATCAATAGGGTTGGTTGTGTTTTTGTTTATCTGGAGCCAGATGTACGACCATTCTGAATTGCGACTCGCAATTTGCGCTCAATTGCGAGTCGCAAATTGCGATTAGCAATTTAGAATGTACAAAAGTGTCAGAGATACTGATTGCGATTCCCAATGGGGTCGCAAAATGCGAGGCTCATGAATATTATTGAGCCACTCGCAATTTGCAACGACATTGGGAATGGCTGGCCCTCCTAGGGATGGTGGCCTGCTGGGCTCAGCAGACCTTCATGTGTTGGGACTGCCTTTCAATAGAGCAGGGTTTTTTTTCTTTTTTAATGCAGCCTGTTTTCCTTAAAGGAAAACTGTATGCATTTAAAAAAAAAAAATTAAACGTTTTCATTTCATTTTTTAAGGGCAGTTAGTGGTTCCTAGGACCACCGCCTGCCCCTAAAAAATATTTTCCCCTGAATTTGCAAAGGGGAAGGGGTCCCTGCAGACCCCTTCCCATTTGCTACTGCATTACCACCCTCTTGAAGAGGGTGGTAATTTGTGAGTGTTTTGCGACCGCAATTGCGGTCACAAAACATTTTTACATAGCTTGTGAGACGCTATTAGGAAGGTAACGCCCCTTCCTAATAGCGAGTCGCAAATCACTATTTTGCGAGTCGCAATTTTTTGCAAGTCGCAAAATAGGGTATGTATATGGCCCTTTAAGATTTAGCATGCGCAAATAGATCACAAACCCGTTTGCGCATGCTACATCACCCCCTGGCCCCTGGATTTTTACTTCACATGGGACTGTGTCGCCCACGTGTTTGCTCAATTGACGGAGGTCAATTTCTGTCCATATTATGATATTTGGTGCAGTTCATCTGTGCAGCTTCCATATGTTCCAGACTCTTTCACAGCTGTCCTTGATTTGGCCCCTGCAAACATATACCTCTGGCACCGTTTATTAAACCTGCCCCCCCGCAATGAGGACACTGCACTTTTCCTCTTCATAATTATTTTTCATATTTCATCCTAGGTTTCGTTTCTCAGAAGTCGTCTTAGGTGCCCTCTGTATATTATTGGACACCTTTCTGAAAGGCACGCGGGTGAAACCAAATATCCCAACTCAACACTCAGTACAATGAACATAAACCCTCCTGCTGCCCCACCACATCCGTCTGACATCCCTGCAAAGCTTTCAGCGAAAGGAAAATCATGTTTTTCATGGAGTAATTTAAACATCGAAAAAGGCCGATTTTGTTTCAAGTGAGAAGTTTAAAAAGAATCACAAGTTTGCTTGTGGGCCATGCCCGCTGTCATCACATGGACACTGCCGGCCTCATTCCACACCAGCACCGCCTTTGCCCTTTGTTGAAATATGCGTAAACACTGGTATCACCAGAGCGGATGGTCACCACAGTCTCGGTGCTGTAAACACTAATAATTAAACAAAAATATGTTTAAAATGCTTCATTGACTCATAACTTCCAAAACTAATTCTTATCTTAAGTGTGACAAGCACAAGCCACGGGCGTGACCAACCTGACTGTTCAGTGTGTTTCCGCCTGTGGGATAATAATGAACAAATCAGTTGTAACACAGGCACACATTTGACAAAAATGGGGAGACACCATGAGGCTAAAATGAATCAAAGGCGCGTAACCAGGTCGCCCTGGTTCTCCTTGATTTATGCTCAGCTTTTGGTACAGTCTCGCATTCCACACCCCTGCAGCGTCTTGGAGCCACAGGCGCCAGTGGCTCAGCCGTGGCATAACTGTGTTCTTTTCTGAGCGGTAGATCCTAATCAGTTTGGATGACCTCTTTCTCCTCAGAACCCAAACCATTGGGTTCTGGAGTTTCTCACGAGTCCGCATTGAGCCTCACACTGTTCAATGTGTATACGACCCCACTGGCAACCCTGTTAAATTGTTTGGCGTACAAATGGTTTCTTACACCGATGGTATCAATTGCTCCTCACTCTAGACCCAAAAACTCCCAATGCACTGAATAATTTCAAGGCATGTCTGACCACTGATGCACGATAGCAGCCTCCAATGTAATTCTAGCAATTCCAGGCCTTGATCACCTCTAGGTTGGACTATGCCAACTCACTTTACTGGGGTCTGCCTGCCTACATCGTGAAGAGACTGCAGCTGTTATGGGGTGCTAGGTGGCACACGAGCAGAATGGCCTCCCTGGAGTGAGGCTCCCGCACCCTGGTGCTGTCATCCTGCAAGTAATCCTGCCCAGATGGCTACAGCTGACACATAAGCATTGATCTGTTGGGCCCGAGGTGTCGAAAACCAGCAGTGTGCGATTGACCTATGCCCATTGTTGTTCAACGCTGAAATCGGAGGTCATTGCCTCCGCTGCCATGGGGTCCCGTTCTGTCCAGAGCTGTAGCTGGGCGTGGAATGCTATGCAAGGACCCTGGTCCCCACATGGCTGCTGGGCCCACCCGCTGAAATCATCTGGAGGAGCGGTGCGGTGAGTGCAGCCCTGTCGCTTCAGAGCGTACCGCCCGATTCAAGGGGCTGCTGTGCGTGAGGTGTCTGAGGCTGGGGGTGACGGCCACCTAATCCCTCATACGGCAGCTCTCAATTCACTCCCCGGGGTGCAGCGCCATGTTAAATTAGACCACACGGATGGCGAATCGGCCATAAGCGCCGGCGCTTCATTTATATCCCGCCGAGCTTGGCACAAACAACACGCTGCGGAGATTATTGCTGGAGAAGAGACTGGCATAATTATAGCTTTGACAAAGACTGGGCCCTGCTGAACCCCCATGCGCATCCTAGTAATCGGTTGTGCCATTCAATATAGCCGGGCTATGGTAATGGACATACTGGGAAAGGCACTGCAGTGCAATGAGATTAGAGTATCTTTCCTCCACAGTGGCGCGAGGATAATTTGACTAGCGATACAAGAGCTTACTCATGGACAGGGGGGCACACAGGCGCGCAAAAGTCAATATTGTCAATATCGACAGGCACTTTTCTCACGGTTTCTCGCACCTAGTCCTTCACCGGTTACACTAGTACACACCCACCCCTATTGGCTGCTTGCTCACGGAGCATTGGCATACTGAGACCTGGAGAGTGACAATATTCTGCAGAAACCCTTGCTGTGGGGGGATAATAATAATTTGTGTAATCACCGGTGTTTGACGCTCCTGTGCCCCCCCCAGGAGCCAAGTATTAAACGCAAGACTGCCAAGTGCTGATAATAGGGAAGCCTGACGCTAGACACTCACCTTTGATGCTAAAAAAAGTGCCTGCCTGCTGCAGACGGAGGTAGAGGGTGGCGCTGAATCGTTAAGCACTCCCTTCCCAAGGTCGAAGATATGAAAACAATTCTACTGGAGGTCCGGCAAGGCCTCGCAGCCATCGCTGATAAAATGGATGCCATGACTATACGTATGGACGCGATTGTTCATAAAATAGATGGCCACGAAGAGGGCATCAAGGAGACAGAACGCCGTATCTCTGATGCTGAAGACACCACTTTCCATATTCAAAACTCTGTGTCGCAAATGGACAAACTATTGAAAATAATCACTGCAAAGAATGAAGATATTGAAGCGAGAAGCAGACGGAACAATATTCGCGTCTTGGGCATTCCAGAAAGTACAAATACAGCCAAAATGGAAGAATACGTAGAGAGAATGCTTCTGGCAGTGGTTGGGGCAGAATCTCTTTCCCCTCACTCCATAGTTGAATGGGCTCATCGCTCTTTAGGCCCAAAACCTCCACCTGGAAGTATACCTCGACCCATTGTCGCACGCCTTCTGAATTACAGGGACCGTGACGTCACCCTTAAGGTGGCACGAGAAAAGAAGCAGCTACATTTTGAGGGAGTACCATTCACCATATACCCTGACTTCACGGCAACTGTGCAGGAGGAAAGGCATAAGTTTCTACATGTGAAACAGAAACTACGACAAGCCCAAACAGACTATGCCCTAATGTATCCAGCCCATCTGCAAATAAATAAATTGTAAATTTGATACCTGTATAGCGCACTACTCACCCGCAAGGGTCTCAAGGCGCTTGTACAAATACCACTGTTGAACCCATCCTGGCTTTCCCTGTGAGGCGTCCACTCCTGGGCACCCCCAAGGTGGAGGCCAGGCATCCTTAGCGTTGTGGGGGCCGTTGGGGAGATTAAGCAAGCTATTGCCCAGAGTTGCATAGTGGGACTCCATGATTGGAATAGGCACCAAGGCGAGAATTATCAGGTCTGTGGAATCTTTGAGCCCAAGACCCGCCGAGGCGGGGAATTGAACCCTGGTCCCGGGCTAGACCTCTGCATCAGGGTCTGCCGCTCTAATCATTGTGCCACACTTCTGCGAGTAACTCATCAAGGCAAGCAGATGTTTTATACGAAACCACAACAGGTTGAAGAATTTTTTAAACGTCTCCAGCGCCAAAATGCTGTTACAGTCACCTTGGATCCCTTGCCTAGATCGTCTTCGCCAAATATGAAAGGATAGTTTAACTGTGCAGGAGTCACGCACACCCTTACTGGGACTTGAGACACTCTGCTGATATGAAGCCACGGACGTTAATGCACCATGATCCCATTGTCATGGGATTCCCACCCCTATTGGCCAGTCATTCCACATGATGGGTAATTTGAGATTAATTGAACCGGGCACCCTCATACCCTCACAGGGGCCGAAGTTTCCATCTCGTTAGCCCTTTGAGGGTGATGGGTACTTGTGTGCCGCCTAGGAGTTCCCCCCTTGTGGGAGATCCCCCTTTTCTTTATTTTACACATCTTGCATAGTATTGTGCAGTTTGTTTCTGGTTTTTATGTTCTAGGGAATAGGGAGGGGTAGACATATTTGGCATGATTGGGATGCTTCAGTGGGTGGGGAGGATGCGGGGTTTGTTGGTAAGGCTTTGAGTTTGTGTACATTACAGCAAAACAGACAAACTAGTGAATATTTTCTTGTTCTTTATGCAAAAGGTACAGGCACACACTGACATTATTTCCAAACCAATGGGGAGTATAGATGATTCGATAACTAGGCAACACTTACGGATAATCTCTTGGAACATCCGAGGGCTGGGTGACCCTCGGTAATGCCGTCAGATACTAGCCTACTTAGACGGTCACCAGATAAGTATTGCCATGCTCCAGGAGACCCATAGCAGACTACCACTTTGCCAGTAAATGGGCAGAGTACAGGATTTTCTCCTCATACTCCTCCTATGCAAGAGGCACTGCAATTCTTGTTAAAAAACAGACACCTTTTGCCCTAGCCGGAACACTCATAGATCAGAATGGGAGGTACACAATTGCATGGGGACATCTGGGCATGGATTTGGTCACTCTGATATGTTGCTATGGTCCCAATGTCGACACTCCTGACTTTTTTACTGCCCTCTGGAGAAACATTGTGGGCATCTGCTCTACCCATATCATTTGGGGGGGAGACTTTAACGTAGCCATTAATCCTGCAGTAGACAGGTCCAACACTGCATCACATCACTATAATAAATCTCATGCAGTCCTACAGGGGATCCTGGAGGAAGGTGGCTTACTCGATGCATGGTGCCATCTGCACCATGGTGCAAGGGAAGGCACACATTTTATGACACAGGCTGCATCTTGGGCACGTTTGGATTATTGCCTGCTCTCCCGTGGATTAGGGCCATCTCTACAAGACGTCGCACATTTAGCTAGGACCTTTTCGGACCACTTCCCCGTGAGACTTCTGCTTACACCTCCGGATTATGATATACCATGTTACAGTTGGAGGGTGCAGCCCTCAGCATTATTAGATGCGGTCTCCCATAGCGAGGTGGGGGAGGAAATCCTAGACTTTTTTCAAAGAAATAGAGGTTCTGTGGACAGTGTGGAAACTATATGGGAGGCCTTTAAGGTCACGATCAGAGGGTTCTGCATCGCCAAAAGCTTTGGGGTGCTTTGTGATATACGTGGCACTCTACGCAAACTGTAGAAGGACCTCATGACACTAGAGACACAGCTTACTGCAGGGGGAGATGGACGAACACAACACGAATTCCGTGAGAACTTGTCAGAATATACTGCCACTTCAGCACGCGAGACAAAATTCAGGGGGAAATACTGGGTAGCCCGCAGGTATGGAGAGGGTAAGCGACCTGGGAAAGCACTAGCTGAGGTGATAAGGCAGCCATGATTCTCTAACCATATACTGGAAATCTTGGGACCTGGGGAGGTGATGCACCGAGACACGGCTGACATACTTGCAACATTTACCACACACTACTCCACATTGTACACCTCGCAAAGAAGGGACCATTTTGAGCTAGACAGCTTCCTGGGTGATGTGGCGCTCAGATGGTTGGGTGATTCACAGCGGCAGTTTCTATGCGCCCCTTTTGAGATCAACAAAATCCGAGAGGCGATAATGCAGATGAAATCCGGAAAGGCACCTGGTCTGGACGGCCTTCCTGCCAAATTTTACAAAAACTATATAGACTTGATGGCCCCAATTTTGAAAGAGATCTATGAGGATTCCCTGGAGAATGACACACTTCCTCCCTCTGTGAGAGAGGCGCTCATTACTTCCCTTCTGAAACCCGGTAAATCCCCAACATCATGTGATTCATATAGACCACTGTCGCTTATAAATTGTGACATGAAAATATTGGCCAAAGTTATTGCTAACTGGTTAGCCCTCTTAATGGACAGACTTGTCCTCCCGGATCAATCAGGTTTCGTTCCTGGACGTGCCACTACACACAATCTCCGCACCCTTTTTTACATCCTGCAGAATGTAGCTCCCTCGAACTGCCACTGGCAGCAGTGTTTTTAGATGCCACCAAGGCGTTTGATTCAGTGGAATGGGACTACCTCTTTGGAGTACTGCAGCGCATGGGCTTTCCTCCCCTATTCCTGTCGTGGATATGGTTACTCTATCAACGCCCCACAACTAAAGTTTTAATAAACGGGCATTTATTGTATGCATTCCCTATCTCGAGAGGCACCCGGCAGGGGTGCCCGTTATCCCCCTTATTATTCACCCTCGCGATCGAACCCTTGGCGTCCAAGCTGCGGCAGCACCACCAGGATAAGGCACTCCGATGTAAATTGCGTCACATTTTGGGTTCCCTCTATGCAGATGATATTACACTTTATGTAAGAGACCCCAGCAAAATATTCATCCATTGCTGCGGGAATTCATTGTTTTTGGGAAACTCTTCGGGGTTCATATCAACTGGGGGAAGTCACAGATATTTCCTTTAATGTCCGCGGTCACTAGATTCCGCCTGGATTTCCCGCTGGAGTGGTGTGATACTGACTTGCGTTGTCTGGGGATTCGAATCTCGAGAGACAGTGAAGAATTATTACACCTCAATTATGGTACCACTATGGACCGGCTCGCAATCAGTGTCACTCAATGGATTTCCCTGCCGCTCTCGCTCGCAGGCAGAGCTGCCTTAATAAAAATGGTGGTGCTTCCGCAAATCTTGTATTTATTCATGAATATACCTTACAATCCTGGCCGATATTTTTTCAAGACACTCCGCTCGGAAATGATACGATGGTTATGGGGAGGCAAGCAGCCTCGGCTACAATGGTCGATACTCATGAGGCCCAATACCCAAGGAGGGCTCGATATCCCAGACTTTGAATTATATTATACGCATGCACAGGCTCATTATACCTATTACTGGATTAACCCCACCCCCCAGGTACATGCCACAAGTTGCGGCAGAGCAATGGCTAGCTGACCCTATCCCTTTGGATGGGATACTGCACGCACCCATTCATACACGTGACATAGCACCCACCATCTTAGGTCTCCTTGAATCTCCCATGTTGTATTCACCGTTGTTACCCCTGTCCTACCATCCCCGGATGCCACTGCTTCAAGAAAAGGGATTTCTCAAACTATGCGAGCACACTAGCATTACCAAATGGGGGGATCTCTTTCATAATGGTACATTTCGCTCATCTGACTACATTTTTCACGAGATGCAACCCTCTTCCCTCGACATCTTTCTATATGTTTGTCTCCGTCAGGGAATACGCTCCATTATTTTGGAATTTCCTCAGGAACCCACAAACCTTACACCCTTACACCAGATGCTGGGAGCTACAGCACCGGGACATTTAGTCTCTACCCTCTATCACAATATACGCACACAACAGTGAGAATCCCCTAGTACTTCTCGTACACAATGGAACACAGACCTAGGGAATGAAATGACGGACGAACAATGGAAATATTGTTGTTTACAAACTGAACAAATCTCTGCTAGCTGCAGACTGCGTATTACGCACTATAAGTTTCTGCAGCGCCTATATTATACATGTGTCAAAATGTTTCGGTTCAAATTTAAATCGCTGTGAGAGATGTGGCAGTCTGGGGGCTGATTTCATGCATTTAGCCTGGGAATGCCGAAAGGTACAAGAGTATTGGATGCAGATCTTCGATGCCCTGGAGCGGATGACGTCTACCTCACTGGAGTGCAGACTCAGATGGCTCTGTTAGGCTATACCAAATGTGTCCCCAAGCTATACCGTCAATACATTACTTGTTACTTGCTAAGCATAGAGTAGCTTGTAGATGGGGTAGGGGACGAGCTCCAAAATTCAAGGAGTGGCTTGATGAATTTGTATACTGCCAGGAGCAACTGACTACATATGCTGAAGCACTCCCGTGAGCTTCGAGACCCAAAGATATCTGGGACCCTCTCCAGAGATATCTTCTGGTAAGAACTGCAGAGGCCTCATTTGATGCATTGTCTGAGACGGGATCATAAAGTGGACTTTGTCCATAAAATTTTGTAATGATATGGGGAACATGTCATGGTTTGACCCTTCCCTTTCTCCTCCTCCTTCATAATAAGCACAGCACCGCTGTGTTGAGATGTGCCCTGAGATAATATTGTGCTATCAAAGAATGAACCTCTTGTAACAACTGCTGTCATTTTTTCTGTTAATTCTGAAATGGATGCTATGTTTATCGGATCGCAGCTCATTTCCCCAAAAGCCCAATCATAATGTGCTATGTGTAATTAGACTGTACAAGTGAGGACTCGATTTATTGTAACGTATTATTGCATAATCTATGATCTATTCCCCTCACTATTCTTCTGTTTTTATGAAGACAAGAATGATGAATACATATCAACCTCTTAAGCCTGTCATTATATGCTGAAAACTGTAATGTATGCCATATTCGATTAAACATCAATAAATAAATGTTTGAAAAAATAAAGTACTGTGGAACCTGTATACTATGCCTAACCGTTAATTTAAAAAAAAATCACAAAAAAAAGAGACTGCAGCTGGTGCAGAATGCCGTGACTCCCCAGGAGAGTGCACATCCAGCCAGCCAAAAAGACTGCCCGTCAAAGAATGTGTGAGGTTCAAAAGCTTATTTCTAACACACAGGGCTTTTTACCACAAAGGTCCTCACTACTTGTCTAACAGATTTACCTGTTACCAACCAGTCATGTCATCCGGTCCTACAACTCAGAAGGAAAAGGTGGGGTGGTATAATAATACATTTTTACTATATAATTAGTTGTTAAATACTATTAGTTTTTTAATTGAAAATACGTTTTAATTGTGTAATTAATTTTTTTACAATTTTAGCTGTAGGTTGTTTGGATTATAGGGTTTAAAGTGTGGGAAGTTTATTAATTGTAATGAGTTTTAATTTGTTTTTTAATTAAGAATATTTTTTTAGTTGGTAATCAATTATGTTAATTATGGAAGTACATTTAAAAAACAATTAGATGTGGGATGTGAATTGTATGGCGTTATAGGGTAGGAAAGATAAAAAAGTTCATTTATGTAATATAAATGTTTTTGTTTCTAATAGTTTCTAATTAAAAATATTTATTTGCTTGTAATTTATTTTGTATTTTGTTTAATATAATATTTGTAGGTATTTGTCATATGTATTAAACATTATAATATGTTTATTTACAATTTTTAATATTAAATATATCTGTATTTAAATTATTAACATATTTATTTATTTTATTTATTTTGTTTTTTAAATATTTTTGTTATTAATATTTTGTTTGTTTTTAATTTTGAACTGGCTGGAGTGGAATATTACTGTTGCAGTCAATGGCGTGGTAATAGTAATTTTTTCTCCCTCCACAATCCAATACTTTCCCTACTGTTACAATAATTGGAGTGGGAATACTAAATTTTATTCCTCCGCAATCCTACAATTTCCCTAATGTTGCACTCATTGGAGTTGGATTAGTAATTTTTACCCCTCCGCTATCCAACACTTTCCTTATTGTTGCACTCACTGGAGTGGGAATAGTAATTTTTACCCCTCCGCTATCCAACAATTTCCCTAATGTTGCACTGACTGCCATGGGAATAGTAATTTTTACCCCTCCGCTATCTAACACTTTCCCTACTGTTGCACTGACTCGAGTGGGAATAGTACATTTTATCCCTCTGCTATCTAACACTTTCCCTACTGTTGCACTCACTGGAGTGGGAATAGTCATTTTTACCCCTCCGCTATCCAACACTTTCCCTACTGTTACACTTACTGGAGTGGGAATAGTCATTTTTACCCCTCCGCTATCCAACACTTGCCCTATTGTTGCACTCCCTGGAATGAATGAATGAATGAATGAATGAATGAATGAATGAATGAATGAATGAAGTTATATTTGTATAGCGCGTAGCTACCCGGAGGCCTCCTAGCGCTTGCGGACACGGAGAGCACAAAAAGAGAGAGAGTATCACTGAAATGCTGAGAGGAACAGATGAGTCTTGAGGTGTTTACGGAAGATCGAAATGTTGGGTTCACTACGGAGCGTGTACGGGAGGGTGTTCCAGAAGTTGGAGGCATTTAGAGTGAAGGAGCGACCGCCCCACCTAGCTCTCAGGACTTTCAAAGGAGTAGCAAGGAAAGCGGCACTGGACCGAAGAGTTCTGGTGGGTTGATAGGGCATGACTAAAGATTGAATAATATGGGAGCCGTACTTCCATATGGCCTTATGAGTGAGGCACATGGCTTTGAACTGGACCCTGGCTCGGATGGGCAACCAGTGTAGATTTATCAAGGCAGGCTTATCTGACTGTCTACGGGGGATCTGTAACAGGTGACGCGCTGCTTAGTTTTGAATCACCTGAAGTCTATTTAGGGTGGACTGAGGGCGCCCAGGTAAAGTGCGTTCCCGAAATCCAAGCGGGATAGAATCATGGCTTGTACCATGATTCTCCTGGCTTGAAACGGGAGTAGGGGTAGGATTTTCCTGAGCATTCGCAACAGACCAAAACATGTGGCCGAGAGCTTAGTGGTTTGATGATTAAAACAGAGGGAGCTATCAAGCCACACGCCTAGACTTTTGATCTGTTGCTTGGGAATGGGCATGGGACCAAGACATGGTGGCCAGACAAAAGAGGAGGAGGGCGAGGGGGTCTTCCCTAGGAACATAAGCTCTGTCTTCTCCCCATTTAATTTGAGGTGAGACTGGCTCATCCATTGGGCAACTGCCTCGAGACATAAGCCTAGGACCCCAGATGAGCCTTCAGGGTTGTTAAGTGCGACCACCAATTGGGTGTCGTCTGCGTAAGTGATAATTTTAATGCCGAAAGGAAGCACTATCTCGGCTAGAGGGGCCATGTAGGCATTAAAAAGGGTGGGACTCAACGAGGATCCCTGCGGGACCCCGCAGTTAAGAGGCCACTGATTGGACCTAGAAGTTCCCTCAAAGACTTGGTAGAAGCGGTTCTTCAGGAAGGACTGAAACCAAGTGAGTGCCATCTTTCCTATCCCCATGTTAGTCAGCCGTTCAAGTAGAATGTTGTGGTTTACAGTGTCGAAGGCGGCACTGAGGTCAAGTAGGATGATGGCTGCCGAGCCGCCCTGGTCTAGAAGTCTTCGGGCTTCTTCCGTAACGGCGAGCAGGGTCGTCTCAGTGCCTAACTGTTTGTGGAAGCCTGTTTGAGAGACGTGGAGTAAATTGTTGGATTCAAAGTAATTGATTAAAATAGAGTTAATATGACGTTCAATCAGTTTACTTAGCCAAGGAAGGAGAGAGATGGGGCGATAATTTGCCAAGTTGGAGTGGTCCAGGTTGGGTTTTTTTAAAAGGGCTCTGACCTGGGCACACTTCCATGCCTGGGGTACACTGCCAGAGGTGATGGAGGAGTTGAGTATGTCTATGATGACTGGGCCTAAGATATGAAAGACCAGGGAAAGATGATGAGGAGGGGCCGGATCTGTAGGAGAACCAGACGTTACCCTGGAGAGGAGATTACCCAGGACTTTTCCGTCTAGCAAGGGGAATTCTTCTAGAGAGTTTGTCGTAATGATTCTGGAATTGGAGTTGGAGGGATCAGGTGTGTGAGGAGAAAAGGACTGACATGAATGAATGAATGAATGAAGTCGCATTTGTATAGCGCATAGCTACCCTGGGGCCTCCTAGCGCTTATTAGATGAATTTTTTGGTGGAAGTATTCAGCCAATTCGTTGCAGTGCTGAGAGGTATCCCCCATCCTGGATGGTTCCTGGGGGAGGGAGGACAGGGATTTGGTTAGTCGGAATATTTCTTTAGGGGTTGAAGCAGCGGCAATGATCTTCTCTTCATAGAAGTGTATTTGCGCTGATTTAATCTCAGCTTTGTAGGACCTTAAAGCTTCTTTGTATTCAGATTTCCTACATTCCTCGTAGTTCTGTCTCCATCTTCTTTCTAGTTGTCTACAGGATTGTTTAATTTTCCTTAAATTAGGGGTATACCAAGGGGCCGCTTTCTCTCTACATTTCTTGTAGGTCGGTACTTTAGGCAGGAGCGTGTCCAGTGAGTTACGGATCCAAGCGTTGAAGTTGCTATTAGCCGACTCAGGATTGGGGTTATGGGGGGGGTCTATTGATGGCAAGAGTGGCAGACCAAGTACTGGCAGAAAGGTTCGACCATTTTCTCTCCAGCGTGACTGAAGACTGCAGAACGGGATTAGGGGAACAGATCTCCCAGGTCATGGGGACTAGTAAGTGATCAGTCCAGGGGAGTGCGACAGGTGTGGTCACTGATAAGTCCAGTGAATTACTGAAAACTAGATCAAGTAGGTGGCCTTTGTTGTGGGTGGGAGAGAAGCCCTTTTGTGTGAATTGGAGGGCAGAGAGGCAGGTAGACAGCTCCTTGGCGGAAGGATTAGAGGGATCATCTAGGTGGATGTTAAGGTCTCCGAGTATCGAGAAATTTGCTAGATTTACAGAATGCTCGGCCACAAATAGAGGAAGGGAGTTGAGGAATTGGCCTATGGGACCAGGGAGGCGATATATTAAAAGCCCAGAGAAGGTGTTGGTGGGTGAGGTTTCCAAAGCGAATTGCATACTTTCGCAGTCGGGAGGGCCCTCTGAAGATGAGCGGCAACTAATAAACATTTTGGATATTATGGCTAGACTGCCGCCTCTAGTGGTCTTACGGTCAGCTCTATGTATGAGATAGTAATATCAAAAACAATGGTCCTTATCCAATGATTAATAAATCTGAGATATGTTTTACTTAGTCAGTTAGTTAACTGGTCATGAGCCTAAACACGATTTTTCTTAAACAGAGGCTCGTAATATTCAATAGGTAATTTCAAATCAACGAAGGACAACAACCAAAACACTGAAGGCCGTTATATATACATTTATTTTATAGTTTCGGCAATTTTCTACAATATTCATAGAACAGAACAAGGTTGCTCCAAGAGAAAACGTGCATCAGAGGAAAGTGATTGAAAAGTGCGTGGATAGGACAAGGAATGAAAGATGCATAGTAGTAGGAGTGATCAATAAATTACAATTGAAGGCAATGTGAATCGGTTGTAATTCACCGTCCACAAGCCAAAAACCTGGTCACATTTATTGAGTACACAATTAATATATTTCAGAAAAAGACCCCATTGGTGGTCTTGCACGAAGGACTGGAATTGTGTCCCAGGTAGCAAAGGGTGGGCGTCGACGTTTCGACCCGTCTTGATGGCCTATGGGGATTTTAAACCTTGGCCTTGCGGGTCTTCATCAGGACCAATAAGGGGCAACCTGACTGGAGGGTACTTTAATTGAACCACCTAGTGGTATGGTTCCAATGTCTGTTATTGGATACATCGTTATTAGCTTCGACTGATCCTTTGAAGCGACACGAATTAAAAGACCCTTCCAAACCAAGCCCTCTAACCCGGCAAATCTCTCAGTGGAACCATACCACTAGGTGGTTCAATTAAAGTACCCTCCAGTCAGGTTGCCCCTTATTGGTCCTGATGAAGACCCGCAAGGCCAAGGTTTAAAATCCCCATAGGCCATCAAGACGGGTCGAAACGTCGACGCCCACCCTTTGCTACCTGGGACACAATTCCAGTCCTTCGTGCAAGACCACCAATGGGGTCTTTTTCTGAAATATATTAATTGTGTACTCAATAAATGTGACCAGGTTTTTGGCTTGTGGACGGTGAATTACAACCGATTCACATTGCCTTCAATTGTAATTTATTGATCACTCCTACTACTATGCATCTTTCATTCCTTGTCCTATCCACGCACTTTTCAATCACTTTCCTCTGATGCACGTTTTCTCTTGGAGCAACCTTGTTCTGTTCTATGAATATTGTAGAAAATTGCCGAAACTATAAAATAAATGTATATATAACGGCCTTCAGTGTTTTGGTTGTTGTCCTTCGTTGATTTGAAATTACCTATTGAATATTACGAGCCTCTGTTTAAGAAAAATCGTGTTTAGGCTCATGACCAGTTAACTAACTGACTAAGTAAAACATATCTCAGATTTATTAATCATTGGATAAGGACCATTGTTTTTGATTTTACTAATTCACCCAGGTCCTTTTTCCTTGGGTTACCCCATTTTTGTAATGGCCACCTATGTATGAGATAGCCGGGGGGCAAGGTCTGGACAATATCTGGTTCGGAGTTGTCATGTAGCCATGTTTCCGTTAAAAATAGTACGTCGGGCTGACGATCTTCTAGTAGGAGGCGGAGTTCAACTGAATGTTTGGGGAGGGAGCGACAGTTTAGTAGGGAGAACTTCAAGGGTGGGGCAGATGAATTGGGGTCCTTGAGGTCAGGTAGCAGTTTAAAATGACAAGAAGGGCAGCCAGAGAGCTCTATAAAGGGATTTACGGAGTGAGCACAAAGTGGGGCAGTGGTACCACGTAGGGATTTAAGAGCTTGAGCGCTGTAGCGGATAGGGGTACAAAAACCGCTAAGGGTCGTGGCCCTAGGTCCCGGCCGGTCGCGGACGGCCGCAGACGGGCTTGCCTTTGGCACGCCCGCTGCGCGCGTCCGCTGCGTGATGTAAAGTGCATCTGGTTATATAGTGAGTCAGCGAGAGAAACTAGAGCGCTGACTGACCCGGAAATACACTGCCCAGGAAGTGACTCCAGCCAAGCCCTCCGCGCAACGGCACTTGCCGAGTCGGACCGGGGCTTAAGGAGCACTCCAGAGGGGCGAGAAGGTGAGTGTGCAAACAAGCAAATAGATTTTGAAATTAGCAGCGTGAGGGCAAAGTTAAAACAATAGCAGCACAAGTTAAGATTCCTTTTAAAAATCAAGTTAATATGGTAGGAGCACTCGGTCACCCAACTAGCGGCAATACCTCTTGGTTCAGGTGCTGCGCGCGTCCGCTGCGCGATGTAAAGTGCATCTGGTTATATAGTGAGTCAGCGAGAGAAACTAGAGCGCTGACTGACCCGGAAATACACTGCCCAGGAAGTGACTCCAGACAAGCCCTCCGCGCAACGGCACTTGCCGAGTCGGACCGGGGATTAAGGAGCACTCCAGAGGGGGCGAGAAGGTGAGTGTGCAAACAAGCAAATAGATTTTGAAATTAGCAGCGTGAGGGCAAAGTTAAAACAATAGCAGCACAAGTTAAGATTCCTTTTAAAAATCAAGTTAAAATGGTAAGAGCACTCGGTCACCCAGCTAGCGGCAATACCTCTTGGTTCAGGTGCTGCGCGCGTCCGCTGCGCGATGTAAAGTGCATCTGGTTATATAGTGAGTCAGCGAGAGAAACTAGAGCGCTGACTGACCCGGAAATACACTGCCCAGGAAGTGACTCCAGCCAAGCCCTCCGCTCAACGGCACTTGCCGAGTCGGACCGGGGCTTAAGGAGCACTCCAGAGGGGGCGAGAAGGTTGGTGTGCAAACAAGCAAATAGATTTTTAAATTAGCAGCGTGAGGGCAAAGTTAAAACAATAGCAGCACAAGTTAAGATTCCTTTTAAAAATCAAGTTAATATGGTAGGAGCACTCGGTCACCCAACTAGCGGCAATACCTCTTGGTTCAGGTGCTGCGCGCGTCCGCTGCGCGATGTAAAGTGCATCTGGTTATATAGTGAGTCAGCGAGAGAAACTAGAGCGCTGACTGACCCGGAAATACACTGCCCAGGAAGTGACTCCAGCCAAGCCCTCCGCGCAACGGCACTTGCCGAGTCGGACCGGGGATTAAGGAGCACTCCAGAGGGGGCGAGAAGGTGAGTGTGCAAACAAGCAAATAGATTTTGAAATTAGCAGCGTAAGGGCAAAGTTAAAACAATAGCAGCACAAGTTAAGATTCCTTTTAAAAATCAAGTTAAAATGGTAAGAGCACTCGGTCACCCAGCTAGCGGCAATACCTCTTGGTTCAGGTGCTGCGCGCGTCCGCTGCGCGATGTAAAGTGCATCTGGTTATATAGTGAGTCAGCGAGAGAAACTAGAGCGCTGACTGACCCGTAAATACACTGCCCAGGAAGTGACTCCAGCCAAGCCCTCCGCTCAACGGCACTTGCCGAGTCGGACCGGGGCTTAAGGAGAACTCCAGAGGGGGCGAGAAGGTTGGTGTGCAAACAAGCAAATAGATTTTGAAATTAGCAGCGTGAGGGCAAAGTTAAAACAATAGCAGCACAAGTTAAGATTCCTTTTAAAAATCAAGTTAAAATGGTAGGAGCACTCGGTCACCCAGCTAGCGGCAATACCTCTTGGTTCAGGTGCTGCGCGCATCCGCTGGAGTGGGAATAATAATGTTTACCCCTCTGCTATCCAACACTTTTCCTACTGTTGCACTGACTGGAGTGGTAAATTTAAGTTTAAAGATTTTTAAATAGATGTATCTTTTAATTTATAATAGAATGTTTATTCTAATAGATTTTATGCCATTGGTATATATATATATATATATATATATATATATATATTCAGTGAAAAAACCATAGGTTTCACACACGTTATAGTTAGCTGGACATTTCACTCGTAAAAAACCAATGAAATTTCCCCGTTATAGTTAGTTAAGCTAACTATAACTCACGCGCCCGCAATGCACTGCTGATGACGTCACATATTACATCACTCATGACATGGTCAGTGACATCACTCATGACATCACTGATGACATCTCAAATGACATCACTGATGACATCATCCAGTGAATGTGTGTTGTTCTGAAAATTAAATATGTTTTATATATCTCAAGGTCGATGGAAGAATAAATGAGTATATAAGTGTCTAAATGGATGATTTGTTTTTGAAAAATTGATTGTGTTACTGACTGATTAAGTGTATCTTATTGAATACATGGCTAAGTGAGTAATGTTTAAATGTGTAAATACCTGTATCAGTCTCTCACTTTGTGTATAAGTGGCTGCATGGGTTGGTGAGCAGCAACATGAGTGTCTATATAGGTTATTAGTTGGTTTTTTGAGTATCAGTATGAGTGTCTGAGTGTCTGTATGGTTCAGTGGGGGGTATTACGTAGTGCATAAGTGCATGAATGAGTGACTCACTGTTTGTATGTGTTGAAGACAGCATATGTGCAGGACTGTATGGGTGGAAGAGTGTGTGTATGGGTGTGTTAGTGAGTGAATGGCTGTCTCAATAGTGTCTCTATGAGTAACTACATATGTTTTAAACTAGTATATGTGACTATTGGTGTATATAAGTGAGTGTATGTGAGAGTGAGAGATTGAAAGAGTTCCTGTATGAATAAGTATGTGTTTCTATAAGTGATTGTTTAAAAGACTAAGTATGTGTAAGTTTCCGTAGAAGTAAGTGTGGTGGTGTGTGTATAACTGTATATGCAAGTAAATGGATGTTTGATTCTTTATTAGCATGAGTAACTATGTGTGTGAGTAACTCTATGGATGAGTGGCATTGTGTTACAGGATGTATAGGTGTATGAGTACATATGATGTGTGAGTACACGAATGAGTGACTGTACAGGACTGTTGGTGAATAAGTGGATGTTTATGTGGATCTTAGAATTATTGAAGAGGTTGTTGTAATTGGTATTGGTATGTCCATTTTTTTGAAAATTTCAGTCTCTATTTTTGAATGTGTGTATCAAAGGTTATATTAGGGTGAGAGGAGGTCTGCCACTCATGTCATCAGTGATGTCATTTGAGATGTCATCAGTGATGTCATGAGTGATGTCACTGACCATGTCATGAGTGATGTAATATGTGACGTCATCAGCAGTGCATTGCGGGCGCGCGAGTTATAGTTAGCTTAACTAACTATAACGGGGAAATTTCATTGGTTTTTTACGAGTGAAATGTCCAGCTAACTATAACGTGTGTGAAACCTATGGTTTTTTCACTGAATTTGCAAGGTTTTTTAAATGCTAATTCCTAACTATAACGTGTGTGAAACCTATGGTTTTTTCACTGAATTTGCAAGGTTTTTTAAATGCTAATTCCTAACTATAACATGTGTGAAACCTATGGTTTTTTCAGTGAATTTGCAAGGTTTTTTAAATGCTAATTTCTAACTATAACGTGTGTGAAACCCATGGTTTTTTCAGTGAATTTGTATGGTTTTTTAAATGCTAATTCTTAGCTATAACATATGTGATTCCCATATTTTTTTATTGATTTTTTATCATTTTTTTATTATAAATTCTGATATTAAATGTGTTTTTTTTAAAAAAAAGTTTTTGTTAAACTTTTTATTCTCTTAAAACACTATGTTTTTTTTCTAAAAAATCTGCAATATTTCAAGCTTTCTCTTTTTTTTTTTTTTTACCAAACAGGTAAGATATATTAGTATAACTTTGAAAATATTTTTTTTAGTTTTTTTTTTTTTTTTTAATGCGCGTACGGTAAGCGTACGGTTTACGCAATGTCCGTAATTTATCTACTCTGTTTGCGTATAGTTACACAATTTGCGTAGCCGCGCGTACTGCGCGTGGGGCGCGTACGCGTGTACGCTACACGCGCACGTTACGCGGAAGTGTTGGGGAGTGACTGTTATGCGCATGCGCGCGAGCGCGTGTCTTTTTTACGCGCATGCGTACTTTTGCCGTAAGCGCACCGTAAGCGCACCGTAAGCGTAACGTACGCGCACGGTGGGTCATGTGATCATGAAACACAACTTTTGATTGGTTGAAACTACTTTCAGTTCTAGAACTCTCCTACACCACACCCATTCCCCTCATTTCTGCTTGTGATCCCTTAGGAGAAGGAGCTGGGTTGTCTTTGTGATACGATGGCAGAACAGCAGAGCTCTTCTGAGAGTGAGGCTAGCAGCACTACCTTGAGGCAGAGAAGGAGGAAAGAAAAGACCTCTTTCATATGGGGGTATTTTACTTTTCCAGAGGACAAGAAAAAGGTAAATGCACCCTTAGTGACTTGTAAGCTGTGTGGCCGTGTACTTTCAAGAGGGAATCCCAACAAGAAGTATTCCTTCGGGAATCACACCATGTTGAGACACCTTAAAGATGTACACAGAAGGACACATGCTCGACATACTGAAGGTAACCCTTCAGTAAGTCAACCAAGCACATCCACAGCAGCTCAGCCTGATCCATCATCTGCAGGGCCGAGTCCATCTTCGGCAGGTCAGGTGAGCCCTTCATCTGTGGTGGGAGCATCTCCTTTTTCTTCTCCTCTGGAAACAAACCATCGTTTTTTGAGGGTTGAAATACGGTGCGCCACTTGTCATGATCTAATTTGTCATAGGGAGACCAGTGTTTCCCTAGTGAACAATAAAATAGATCAGCACATTTGTCGTACCGACTAATATTCCCATTCTTTCTTTCCTCTGTCCCTGCATGAACACAACGGCTCTTGTAAGAGCCAACCTTACCTTTCATCTATTTTTTATATATGTTTTTAAAACTTTTTTTTGATTTGTTTTTTTACCGTACGCGTAATTATTATTTTTTTAAAAAAAAAAACACTAAAAATCAATTATCACATTACAAGGTCCTTGAGAGACTACAATGAAAAACTGAAAATGTGATTGTGGAGAAGTGGAAAAAAGGGACCATGAAATTTTTGACTTACCATACCCACTCAAAAAAATATTTATTAATTTAAATTTAATTTTAATTGCTTTAAAAATGGTTCTAGTTTTCGAAAATTTTCTATCTCAATCTGAAAAAAAAGAAAAAAGTATTAATATTTAATAAAACATTTTATAATACAGTACACATATTTACATATTTTTCAAAAAAATTGTTTGCCTTTTTTTTGCTGTTTTCAGAATATATTGCATTTCACTATAAATTGTGAAAGCAATTGCATTCATCATTTAACAGCGGGCAAAAAAAAAAATTAACAATCTCAAAGATTGTTTTAAAAAAGCCCACAATCTCTTTTTGCATAAACATAACTTTATAGAAATGCATAATATTCTTAAAAAATATCATCTAATATCAATACTTATTTCTTTAAAATACCGTCTGACATTTTTGTTTCAGAAGTATAATCACAAAAATATATCTCAAATAACTCCACAATACATCTGATTCCATTTCCTTTAGGCCAAATAGTAATTTTAAAATTCTTTTTTGATTAAATTTCCAATGGTAATCCAATAAAAATCTAAAGTTTAAATTGTACAGATCTCACCGATTATCTGTAACATTTTGGTTTCCGAAAGATTAATTAATAATTAAATAAGTCCACAATAGAATTGTTTACCTTTCCGCATGGCCAAATAGTAATTTTAAAAATCTTTTTGGAATAAATTTCCAATGGCAATCCAATAACATTCCAAAATTTAAATTGTGCAGATGTTACCGATTTTTTCTAAATTTTTGGTTTTCCAAAGTTTCATTAAAAATTGAAAAAGTCCACATTACAATTGGTTACCTTTCCGTTAGGCCAAATGATAATTTGTAAAATCATTTTTTTTGAAAATTCCAATGGTAATCCAATAAAATGGTAAAATTGTTTTGTACAGATCTTGCCAAGTCTCTCTAAAATTTTGGTTTCAGGAAGATTAGATAGGAATTTGCTAAATCAAAAGGCAAACGTTGCTTAAAAATCAATTGGGAATCATTACACAGTGTCCAGCCTTTTTCACATTTAAGATAAACTGTGTAATGACCAGAAGTTACAGTAGGTCCATCATGGAAAATTATTGCAACTGTTACAAAAGTTTTTCCTGAAATTGATAATTGCTGTCCTGTAAACTTCTTTATTAAAGTATCTAATTTTGAACCATCAGCTTTACAGCGTTGCCTCATTAAAATTACATACTGTCCGTAATCCTTTAAAATTAACGTTGAAAACATGTCAGATTGACACTCACTGCATTCCATGCTATGATTAGCATCTTTAACTAATTTAGCAAAAGTGACTGTTTTACTTTCTGGCAATGTTAAATAATAAACCTTTCAGAATCAACATTAGAGCCACATATATTATAACAGTTTTCACAACTATGTTCCCATTTATAAGAGAGACCAAATAAATTTTCAATGGGAACCCCTTCTTCTTCCAGTACCTGAAGAAAAAACATCAAGAATTCCTGTGCGTCTTGCTGTACATTTTGAGAAAACTGTGTTCGTCCTGAACATACATCTAAAAGTTTTCTAATTTCAGTAGCACTTTCTATTTGAGTTTTATCATTACTCAGCTTTTGAAAAAGGAGACTCAACTCAGAACAGAATCTTTTTCCCTGATTTACTATTATCTGCTCTTGCACACTTTCCAGATAAAATGCAACATTCAGCACTACATTAGCGTAGCAGTTGACACCAGAGCTATTTTCAAAATGACATCCTACAACCTGTTCTTCATTTTCCTTTTTCTTTTTGCTTGCAATTACATCACTCCTCTTTTTTTTCCTCCTCTCTACATCTTCATTACAGATATTCTCATTTCTCCTTTTACGAGAAACTACACGTTTCTCCAACACCGGATACTGACATAAATGAGGAGCATAGCTTCTTCTTAATCTATTATACTCCTTTACACAATTTGTATCAGCACTAACTTTTGAGTCATCAAAGTCTATCATGAATAAACCTGAGAATGTTTTCACTCGTGACAAAGCAACATATGCCATACCTTCTTTGAACACAGTTGAACCAATGTTCACAAATGCACAATCTACAGTCAATCCTTGAGACTTGTGAATAGTTACAGCATATGCTAGAGAAAACGGAAACTGCTTCCTACGTACATATAAGTCTTTCACAAGCATGAAACGAACTGAACAACGACAAATATCTTTAACTTCTTCTATCTGATCAAATTTTATTTTTAAACATTCAATTCCATCTTTATTCTGATAATTAATAAAACCCACAACTCTTCCCATAGCTCCATAAACTAAACATTTTTCAACATCCAAATTTCTCCTTAAAAATACTCTACAGTTCATGCAAACATATAGATTTTTTTCTAATCCAGCTGTTTTGGAAATGTTCTTCTCTAGTGAATCCAATTTATTTTTCAGTGTGCCTGTTAATGTGATAGTAATTCTTCCATCCTCAATTTTGTCCACTGCTTCCAATTTCCTGATATCTTCCTTTTCCAATTTCAAAAGCTCCTCATTGAATATTGAGCATTCACGTAGAGTTGGCATTAAGCAGATGACACTTTTCTTTTCTGCAATGTTCTTGTATATCTTCTCTGCAACTATTTCTTCCTTTGGAAATAAATTATGTAGCAACCGACTCTGTAATGCTTTTGTGCCAGCTTCAGTGAGTAGTCCAATTCTGATATCTTTCAGAATACTTCCATATTCTTCATCGTTTGCTTGCCTCATATTAGTAGTAAGTTCCTTGTACTCAAAGAAGGACCAAATATTTGCATTACCGATGCTTCCCAATGACTTCTTTGTATCTTCATGTGTCACAGTATTAAACACTGGTTGTCCTTTAACTGGAGTAAGCTGTAGAAGATCCCCAAAAACTATGACATGTTTTCCACCAAATAACACGTCATAGTCTGTCCTTAGAATTTGCTGCATTCTTAAATGCACAAAGACAAGCATTAAGTTTGATACCATGCTCACCTCATCAATAATGAGAACTTGCATCTTCTTCAATACTCTTGAAACTTCCAAGCATGCTTCTCCAGTTAGCTTGTTGTATTGTATTTTGTTCTCATGCTCCACTGGTAACATTAGCAAACGATGTAAGGTGATTCCTTTTATGTTATATGCTGCTAACCCAGTTGGAGCAGTAACCACACAAGACAAAGCAGAATCCATTTTTTGCTGTAGGTAGCTTCTGATGACTTTTATTAAGAAACTTTTTCCAGTTCCAGCTTGTCCACTTACATACATCCTGATTGGATGAAATGATGTCGATGAGCACTCTTTTTTTCATGTAGAAATCCGTGATCAATTTTGTTTCTGATCTCTTCATAAATTTGTTGCTGCTCTTCGTTCAGTTGTCTTTCCAAATTTTGTAAGTCTATAAATTCTTCTTGAGCTTGATTCATAGCCGTTTCCACTTCATTCATGGCTATTGATGCTTCATTTTCAACGATTGGTTGTCCTAGGGGATCTTGACTGAGTGTTCCTGAACTTTGGCTGTCCTGAGAACTGTCTCTAGCTACTTCTGCTGCAATTGTAGTTTCCTGTTCAATTTCTTCATTTAACATTTGCAGATAAGTTGAGAATGTACTGCATTGTATGCTGTCTTTGCAAGCATTAAAAGAATCTTCATAGCTTTGAAATTCTCCCAGTAGTTCATCCTCTGTACGCCATGGTTTAAACAGCTGTAAAAGAGCCAAGTAGTAAAATTCCTTTTTGTCAGTACTGTCGCAACTCAGCTTCCTGTGATTTATCAAACTTCCTTTTGTTTGCTTCACCAAACATCCTTCCTCACCAATGACTTTATATTTTCCATTGTTGATGTCTTCTGCGGCTTTCCGTGAATAAATGTAGTTCTGCAGCACTTCATACAGACACATGTTCTCCAGATGATGACTTCTCTTTGGGTAATATGTGTCCAACATGTTTGATTTCAAAATATCTGTACTTTCTGGGTCATTCTCGGCCCAATATTCAATTTCTCCAACAGATTTCAGTACCCGATTTCTCATTGCTGCAAGGCCTAAACTTGCCCAAATTATTCTTCTTGATTTCGAGTAGAGACTTGCAGAAGATAACCTATCTGAACATTCGTAGGATCCAATTTCTCGATGCGATAACATCTTTAAACTGAAACTGTACAGCTTCTTACTGACAGTCTTCTCGTGAGAAATCTCTTCCCACATTTCCTTCAATTCTGTTTTTTCTGATTTCGTAATGTAAGACGTTACATATCGAGCAACAGCAATGGAATTGTCAGCTACATACTGTATATCCATGTTAGCATTCCACATGGATAAAATGACTGGGTTGTAGTCATTTATATTTTTTGATTCTTCTTTTCTTTTAAGGTTGTAGGTATTCTTAGGTGATTTTCTTGTGATAGTATGTCTCACAGATGACATAAAACTGTTTACTCTTCCATTTGAAAGAACAGGTCTAGGAAATCCAAATCGACATTTAGTGTAGTATTTATCTTTGCTCTTGTATTTCCGTCAACAGTATTTTCCACACCGATGACTTTGGAAACGTAAAACTTGCTCCTTTAACTTTTTCTCTTCTGTGCTTTTTGGTATAGCACATGTTGCATATTCTTCAATGTAAGATAACACTGCTTCATCAGCATCTGTTCCAAACTTTGGGGCATCCTTGATCCACAACAGCATATGAATATGAGGAGCACCTCTTGCCTGGTACTCTTTTCTCCAAAAGAAATCCACTACTTCTCCTAGAGGTGGATTTTTTTTATTGCAGATGAAGGACATCATAGCCTCAAATCTATGATTGAAATAACTGCAAACATTAACCGGATCCAATGAGCACAGTTCTCCTGCTGTCTTGTATTCGATGTTTTTAATGTTTGAATTTGCCTCTCGTAGAAAATCCAGTAAATCATCCCAAGCGTACTCAGCACAGATTAGGGTAAGGAACCATGTTGGTGTTCCTAAATTCCGTAACATGCATTTTAATTCACCATGGCGTCGGTACCAATATTCATTTGTCCCACGCTGACAAGCCATAAGATTGATCAGTTGTGTTTCCAAATGATCATCTCAGTGCTGCACTTTCTCCATAAAATCCTTAGCAGACACATTTTGTAAATGTACTCCACTTTTTAAAATGTGATTTACTGCGTAAGACAGTGCAGACAAGTCGCTTTCAAATAAAAGATGGAACAAATAAGGAATACTTTGTCGAAATCTGGGATCTTCAGCATATAGTCTTGTAGTCCGATACTCAGAAGCTGGAATCTGTTCTGGACGTTCATCGTATCGTCCTCCTTTTCCTTTAGGAAACAGCTGGGGAAAACATCGAGCTTCCAAGCTCTCCTCCCATACACTCACGGGAGTTCCTTTTGCTTTCTTCATCTGAAACAGATCAATATTGTCTCCCATAACTTATTTTGAATGAAGAGGATGTATGCTAAAATGTTCATAAATTTCTTCTTCCTTTGACTTGTCCACTTTTTCAATTTGTCCAGTTGGTGTTTCTGTGTCTTCTTGTAAATCTTCTTCTTCTTCTTCTTCTATATAAATTGATTCATACCATTTGTTATTCCTTTTCAAATACAAATTTGCTCTTTGTACTTTCCGTACATCTACCAGCTCCTGCCAAATCTTCTTATTCTTTGTAGGTACACCATTAACCAGAATAATTAATGGTTCAGTTTCCAAAGTATCCGCATAAATAGTTTCCATATTTTTTTTCAAATCCAAGGGCAAATACACCACTCTACCTTTTAAACCTCTCAGTAAATCTGAAGGAGGTAATTTACCAGTTTTGGGCTCCATACGTACTATGGTCTGGAACGGATGAACACATTGAATGAGTATAGACTCATATGTATTTAATTCAGAAAGTTCAGCAGGAATAGCATCCAATTCTAAATTATTATGTACAGCTCTGGTCGGCATTCTATTTTCCTCTAACTTGTTGTAACAGTATTTACAAATATGCTGATCTTCACCCAATTCAAAACAATTTTCAAGAAATATATATGTGGCAAAATCCTTCCACTTATAATTATCTTCATTTTCACTCTTTCTGTAGAGATCAACATTCCTAGTTTGTTTTCTATAATGAGTTCTGCGGCAACAAATACAAGTAATATTTGGTCTTTCATTAGAGATTATTGCAAATTTTGTTATGTGATCATTAAATGTCTTACTTACAGAGGGTTCTACATTCTCTTCCACTTGTTCCTCATTTACTGTGTCCTTTTCTGCACTGTTTTGTTCAGGACCAAAGTAACAAAACTGAATTTCATCAACAACCTTCTCTACATCTGATACCGATCCACGGAACAGAGCCCTATTCAATTCATCTAACTTTATTGCTGGACTTTTAGCAAAATACAACCGTCTCACAAACTTTCTCATTTCAGTATGATGAACAGCCAGCATTCTAAAATGATGGAAAACACTATTACACACTTTTCTAGATAGCCAAGCCAGAGAATGACCCTGCAAACCAGTATTCTCTCTCACTCTGCATGGATCTAGACTTTGAAGCACCTTAATCTTCTGTTTTACACTTTTTTTACTATATTCTCTTAGAAACTCACGAAATTTATCAATAGATTCCTGACGCACAGTGCAAATACTACTACAATTCCAAGTGTACACTGGGGCTTTAGGACGTCTCCCCATAGCCTCATCCGCCATCACTTGTACCTCATCTCTTGGAACCATTATCTCCTTCTCCATTATGCAACCATTTTTCACTTCGTAAGCACGACCTCTGGTGTCAACTGCATGCAGCAAACTATTACTTTGAAAATAGCTCTCTTCATTAAAAAAAGGTTCACTACTTGAACTATGCATCCATTTTCCTAAAAACACTTTACAAAAGTTTGTTCTGTTCACTACTCTTTTCCTTTTGCTTTGTGATTTCAGTACATTAACCATTTTATCTAATGTACGCATCCTATTCAAAATTAAAATGAATAGTTTCCTTTTTAATTCTAATGCCTTTGCTGCAATGGCTTCAATTTCTTTTTTTCTCTTGTAAAATTTAGCCTTTTGCTTATATTTCTTCACATCCTTTATCAAATTGGACATAACTCTTCTCTGAAACATTTTTCTACGTATCTCTTTAAACGCTGTTTTTCTGTTTAAGTTAATCTTTTTAGTTGCAGAAGGTATATTTGTATTAACTAAATTCTCAATTTTTTCCTGTCCTTTTCTATTGAAAACATTCTTTCCAGTACAGACATTTTGTACATTTTTCCTTTTTTTGAATATGTTCTTTAAAAAATCTTTTGTCTGCTTACCAGAAGATTTTTTCTTTTTCCCAACATGAGCATCTCCAACTAACTTAGGTCCTCCAGTTGTCTTCAAATATAGTTTTTTTTTGTGGTCTTTCTTTACTCTGGATTTTGTAGGCATCTTAAATTTTGTTCACTGCTCTTCAGCAATACCTGAAAAAAACTAAAAAAAAATTCCTTTATTTTATTTAAATATATTACTACATTTTTTATGTTCTTTAGAAATCTTAAAATACTATAAACCCCTTTCCTATAAATGAAAATCACAATAACGCCTTCACAAATTAAATATCTAAAAACAATTCCTGTGTTATGCTTTGAAATTAGACAGAAAACTAAATTTCTTTGCCAATTGCAAAGCATACTTTCTACTACTTTTTAGGCAAGTGAAAAGTACTTTTACAGACTGACACATTATGAATCCACTTTTCAGATTCTGATAAAAGCACATGTCCAAACAGCTTTTTCAGACCAGCACCATGTGTAACCTGGGTGACTGACTACACTCCAGCAAGGGCAACCAGCCTTAGTGATGCTGAATGTATTTGCATTACTGACTGAAACCTCAAACCCCACTCGCTTGTGAATACTGCGCATGATTCCACAGGGTAAGCAGCTGGGTGTGTGCTAAGAGTGTGCTTCTGCACAAAAAAATGGCTCCCCCTTTCCATCTAATGCAACTGTGAAATCACCAGAGCAATACGCAATAAATCTCTGCCTGTAATTCCTCTTTGCACACAGAGTCATGTTTTCATATTAGTCACAAAACGAAATTTCTTTGCCAATTTGAAAGCACACTTACTACTCTTTTTTTTTGGCAAGTGATAAACACTTTTACAGACTGACACATTTTAAACCAACTTTTCAGATTCTTAAAAAAGCACATGTCCAAACTGCTTTTTCAGACCAGCACCATGTGTAACCTGGGTGACTGACTACACTCCAGCAAGGGCAACCAGCCTTAGTGATGCTGAATGTTTTTGCATTACTGACTGAAACCTCAAACCCCACTCGCTTGTGAATACTGTGCATGATTCCACAGGGTAAGCAGCTGGGTGTGTGCTAAGAGTCTGCTTCTGCACAAAAAAATGGCTCCCCCTTTCCATCTAATGCAACTGTGAAATCACCAGAGCAATATGCAATAAATCTTTGCCTGTAATTCCTCTTTGCACACAGAGTCATGTTTTCGTATTAGTCACAAAACGAAATTTCTTTGCCAATTTGAAAGCACACTTACTACTCTTTTTTTTGGCAAGTGATAAACACTTTTACAGACTGACACATTATGAATCCACTTTTCAGATTCTTAAAAAAGCACATGTCCAAACTGCTTTTTCAGACCAGCACCATGTGTAACCTGGGTGACTGACTACACTCCAGCAAGGGCAACCAGCCTTAGTGATGCTGAATGTATTTGCATTACTGACTGAAACCTCAAACCCCACTCGCTTGTGAATACTGTGCATGATTCCACAGGGTAAGCAGCTGGGTGTGTGCTAAGAGTCTGCTTCTGCACCGAAAAATGGCTCCCCCTTTCTATCTAATGCAACTGTGAAATCACCAGAGCAACACGCAATAAATCTCTGCCTGTAATTCCTCTTTGCACACAGAGTCATGTTTTCATATTAGTCACAAAACGAAATTTCTTTGGCCAATTTGAAAGCACACTTACTACTCTTTTTTTTGGCAAGTGATAAACACTTTTACAGACTGACACATTATGAATCCACTTTTCAGATTCTTAAAAAAGCACATGTCCAAACTGCTTTTTCAGACCAGCACCATGTGTAACCTGGGTGACTGACTACACTCCAGCAAGGGCAACCAGCCTTAGTGATGCTGAATGTATTTGCATTACTGACTGAAACCTCAAACCCCACTCGCTTGTGAATACTGTGCATGATTCCACAGGGTAAGCAGCTGGGTGTGTGCTAAGAGTCTGCTTCTGCACCATAAAATGGCTCCCCCTTTCCATCTAATGCAACTGTGAAATCACCAGAGCAATATGCAATAAATCTCTGCCTGTAATTCCTCTTTGCACACAGAGTCATGTTTTCATATTAGTCACAAAACGAAATTTCTTTGCCAATTTGAAAGCACACTTACTACTCTTTTTTTTGGCAAGTGATAAACACTTTTACAGACTGACACATTTTGAATCCACTTTTCAGATTCTTAAAAAAGCACATGTCCAAACTGCTTTTTCAGACCAGCACCATGTGTAACCTGGGTGACTGACTACACTCCAGCAAGGGCAACCAGCCTTAGTGATGCTGAATGTTTTTGCATTACTGACTGAAACCTCAAACCCCACTCGCTTGTGAATACTGTGCATGATTCCACAGGGTAAGCAGCTGGGTGTGTGCTAAGAGTCTGCTTCTGCACAAAAAAATGGCTCCCCCTTTCCATCTAATGCAACTGTGAAATCACCAGAGCAATATGCAATAAATCTCTGCCTGTAATTCCTCTTTGCACACAGAGTCATGTTTTCATATTAGTCACAAAACGAAATTTCTTTGCCAATTTGAAAGCACACTTACTACTCTTTTTTTTGGCAAGTGATAAACACTTTTACAGACTGACACATTTTGAATCCACTTTTCAGATTCTTAAAAAAGCACATGTCCAAACTGCTTTTTCAGACCAGCACCATGTGTAACCTGGGTGACTGACTACACTCCAGCAAGGGCAACCAGCCTTAGTGATGCTGAATGTTTTTGCATTACTGACTGAAACCTCAAACCCCACTCGCTTGTGAATACTGTGCATGATTCCACAGGGTAAGCAGCTGGGTGTGTGCTAAGAGTCTGCTTCTGCACAAAAAAATGGCTCCCCCTTTCCATCTAATGCAACTGTGAAATCACCAGAGCAATATGCAATAAATCTTTGCCTGTAATTCCTCTTTGCACACAGAGTCATGTTTTCGTATTAGTCACAAAACGAAATTTCTTTGCCAATTTGAAAGCACACTTACTACTCTTTTTTTTGGCAAGTGATAAACACTTTTACAGACTGACACATTATGAATCCACTTTTCAGATTCTTAAAAAAGCACATGTCCAAACTGCTTTTTCAGACCAGCACCATGTGTAACCTGGGTGACTGACTACACTCCAGCAAGGGCAACCAGCCTTAGTGATGCTGAATGTATTTGCATTACTGACTGAAACCTCAAACCCCACTCGCTTGTGAATACTGTGCATGATTCCACAGGGTAAGCAGCTGGGTGTGTGCTAAGAGTCTGCTTCTGCACCGAAAAATGGCTCCCCCTTTCTATCTAATGCAACTGTGAAATCACCAGAGCAACACGCAATAAATCTCTGCCTGTAATTCCTCTTTGCACACAGAGTCATGTTTTCATATTAGTCACAAAACGAAATTTCTTTGGCCAATTTGAAAGCACACTTACTACTCTTTTTTTTGGCAAGTGATAAACACTTTTACAGACTGACACATTATGAATCCACTTTTCAGATTCTTAAAAAAGCACATGTCCAAACTGCTTTTTCAGACCAGCACCATGTGTAACCTGGGTGACTGACTACACTCCAGCAAGGGCAACCAGCCTTAGTGATGCTGAATGTATTTGCATTACTGACTGAAACCTCAAACCCCACTCGCTTGTGAATACTGTGCATGATTCCACAGGGTAAGCAGCTGGGTGTGTGCTAAGAGTCTGCTTCTGCACCATAAAATGGCTCCCCCTTTCCATCTAATGCAACTGTGAAATCACCAGAGCAATATGCAATAAATCTCTGCCTGTAATTCCTCTTTGCACACAGAGTCATGTTTTCATATTAGTCACAAAACGAAATTTCTTTGCCAATTTGAAAGCACACTTACTACTCTTTTTTTTGGCAAGTGATAAACACTTTTACAGACTGACACATTTTGAATCCACTTTTCAGATTCTTAAAAAAGCACATGTCCAAACTGCTTTTTCAGACCAGCACCATGTGTAACCTGGGTGACTGACTACACTCCAGCAAGGGCAACCAGCCTTAGTGATGCTGAATGTTTTTGCATTACTGACTGAAACCTCAAACCCCACTCGCTTGTGAATACTGTGCATGATTCCACAGGGTAAGCAGCTGGGTGTGTGCTAAGAGTCTGCTTCTGCACAAAAAAATGGCTCCCCCTTTCCATCTAATGCAACTGTGAAATCACCAGAGCAATACGCAATAAATCTCTGCCTGTAATTCCTCTTTGCACACAGAGTCATGTTTTCATATTAGTCACAAAACGAAATTTCTTTGCCAATTTGAAAGCACACTTACTACTCTTTTTTTTGGCAAGTGATAAACACTTTTACAGACTGACACATTTTGAATCCACTTTTCAGATTCTTAAAAAAGCACATGTCCAAACTGCTTTTTCAGACCAGCACCATGTGTAACCTGGGTGACTGACTACACTCCAGCAAGGGCAACCAGCCTTAGTGATGCTGAATGTATTTGCATTACTGACTGAAACCTCAAACCCCACTCGCTTGTGAATACTGCGCATGATTCCACAGGGTAAGCAGCTGGGTGTGTGCTAAGAGTGTGCTTCTGCACAAAAAAATGGCTCCCCCTTTCCATCTAATGCAACTGTGAAATCACCAGAGCAATACGCAATAAATCTCTGCCTGTAATTCCTCTTTGCACACAGAGTCATGTTTTCATATTAGTCACAAAACGAAATTTCTTTGCCAATTTGAAAGCACACTTACTACTCTTTTTTTTTGGCAAGTGATAAACACTTTTACAGACTGACACATTTTAAACCAACTTTTCAGATTCTTAAAAAAGCACATGTCCAAACTGCTTTTTCAGACCAGCACCATGTGTAACCTGGGTGACTGACTACACTCCAGCAAGGGCAACCAGCCTTAGTGATGCTGAATGTTTTTGCATTACTGACTGAAACCTCAAACCCCACTCGCTTGTGAATACTGTGCATGATTCCACAGGGTAAGCAGCTGGGTGTGTGCTAAGAGTCTGCTTCTGCACAAAAAAATGGCTCCCCCTTTCCATCTAATGCAACTGTGAAATCACCAGAGCAATATGCAATAAATCTCTGCCTGTAATTCCTCTTTGCACACAGAGTCATGTTTTCATATTAGTCACAAAACGAAATTTCTTTGCCAATTTGAAAGCACACTTACTACTCTTTTTTTTGGCAAGTGATAAACACTTTTACAGACTGACACATTATGAATCCACTTTTCAGATTCTTAAAAAAGCACATGTCCAAACTGCTTTTTCAGACCAGCACCATGTGTAACCTGGGTGACTGACTACACTCCAGCAAGGGCAACCAGCCTTAGTGATGCTGAATGTATTTGCATTACTGACTGAAACCTCAAACCCCACTCGCTTGTGAATACTGTGCATGATTCCACAGGGTAAGCAGCTGGGTGTGTGCTAAGAGTCTGCTTCTGCACCATAAAATGGCTCCCCCTTTCCATCTAATGCAACTGTGAAATCACCAGAGCAATATGCAATAAATCTCTGCCTGTAATTCCTCTTTGCACACAGAGTCATGTTTTCATATTAGTCACAAAACGAAATTTCTTTGCCAATTTGAAAGCACACTTACTACTCTTTTTTTTTGGCAAGTGATAAACACTTTTACAGACTGACACATTTTAAACCAACTTTTCAGATTCTTAAAAAAGCACATGTCCAAACTGCTTTTTCAGACCAGCACCATGTGTAACCTGGGTGACTGACTACACTCCAGCAAGGGCAACCAGCCTTAGTGATGCTGAATGTATTTGCATTACTGACTGAAACCTCAAACCCCACTCGCTTGTGAATACTGTGCATGATTCCACAGGGTAAGCAGCTGGGTGTGTGCTAAGAGTCTGCTTCTGCACCATAAAATGGCTCCCCCTTTCCATCTAATGCAACTGTGAAATCACCAGAGCAATATGCAATAAATCTCTGCCTGTAATTCCTCTTTGCACACAGAGTCATGTTTTCATATTAGTCACAAAACGAAATTTCTTTGCCAATTTGAAAGCACACTTACTACTCTTTTTTTTGGCAAGTGATAAACACTTTTACAGACTGACACATTTTGAATCCACTTTTCAGATTCTTAAAAAAGCACATGTCCAAACTGCTTTTTCAGACCAGCACCATGTGTAACCTGGGTGACTGACTACACTCCAGCAAGGGCAACCAGCCTTAGTGATGCTGAATGTTTTTGCATTACTGACTGAAACCTCAAACCCCACTCGCTTGTGAATACTGTGCATGATTCCACAGGGTAAGCAGCTGGGTGTGTGCTAAGAGTCTGCTTCTGCACAAAAAAATGGCTCCCCCTTTCCATCTAATGCAACTGTGAAATCACCAGAGCAATACGCAATAAATCTCTGCCTGTAATTCCTCTTTGCACACAGAGTCATGTTTTCATATTAGTCACAAAACGAAATTTCTTTGCCAATTTGAAAGCACACTTACTACTCTTTTTTTTGGCAAGTGATAAACACTTTTACAGACTGACACATTTTGAATCCACTTTTCAGATTCTTAAAAAAGCACATGTCCAAACTGCTTTTTCAGACCAGCACCATGTGTAACCTGGGTGACTGACTACACTCCAGCAAGGGCAACCAGCCTTAGTGATGCTGAATGTATTTGCATTACTGACTGAAACCTCAAACCCCACTCGCTTGTGAATACTGCGCATGATTCCACAGGGTAAGCAGCTGGGTGTGTGCTAAGAGTGTGCTTCTGCACAAAAAAATGGCTCCCCCTTTCCATCTAATGCAACTGTGAAATCACCAGAGCAATACGCAATAAATCTCTGCCTGTAATTCCTCTTTGCACACAGAGTCATGTTTTCATATTAGTCACAAAACGAAATTTCTTTGCCAATTTGAAAGCACACTTACTACTCTTTTTTTTTGGCAAGTGATAAACACTTTTACAGACTGACACATTTTAAACCAACTTTTCAGATTCTTAAAAAAGCACATGTCCAAACTGCTTTTTCAGACCAGCACCATGTGTAACCTGGGTGACTGACTACACTCCAGCAAGGGCAACCAGCCTTAGTGATGCTGAATGTTTTTGCATTACTGACTGAAACCTCAAACCCCACTCGCTTGTGAATACTGTGCATGATTCCACAGGGTAAGCAGCTGGGTGTGTGCTAAGAGTCTGCTTCTGCACAAAAAAATGGCTCCCCCTTTCCATCTAATGCAACTGTGAAATCACCAGAGCAATATGCAATAAATCTCTGCCTGTAATTCCTCTTTGCACACAGAGTCATGTTTTCATATTAGTCACAAAACGAAATTTCTTTGCCAATTTGAAAGCACACTTACTACTCTTTTTTTTGGCAAGTGATAAACACTTTTACAGACTGACACATTATGAATCCACTTTTCAGATTCTTAAAAAAGCACATGTCCAAACTGCTTTTTCAGACCAGCACCATGTGTAACCTGGGTGACTGACTACACTCCAGCAAGGGCAACCAGCCTTAGTGATGCTGAATGTATTTGCATTACTGACTGAAACCTCAAACCCCACTCGCTTGTGAATACTGTGCATGATTCCACAGAGTAAGCAGCTGGGTGTGTGCTAAGAGTCTGCTTCTGCACCATAAAATGGCTCCCCCTTTCCATCTAATGCAACTGTGAAATCACCAGAGCAATATGCAATAAATCTCTGCCTGTAATTCCTCTTTGCACACAGAGTCATGTTTTCATATTAGTCACAAAACGAAATTTCTTTGCCAATTTGAAAGCACACTTACTACTCTTTTTTTTTGGCAAGTGATAAACACTTTTACAGACTGACACATTTTAAACCAACTTTTCAGATTCTTAAAAAAGCACATGTCCAAACTGCTTTTTCAGACCAGCACCATGTGTAACCTGGGTGACTGACTACACTCCAGCAAGGGCAACCAGCCTTAGTGATGCTGAATGTTTTTGCATTACTGACTGAAACCTCAAACCCCACTCGCTTGTGAATACTGTGCATGATTCCACAGGGTAAGCAGCTGGGTGTGTGCTAAGAGTCTGCTTCTGCACAAAAAAATGGCTCCCCCTTTCCATCTAATGCAACTGTGAAATCACCAGAGCAATATGCAATAAATCTTTGCCTGTAATTCCTCTTTGCACACAGAGTCATGTTTTCGTATTAGTCACAAAACGAAATTTCTTTGCCAATTTGAAAGCACACTTACTACTCTTTTTTTTGGCAAGTGATAAACACTTTTACAGACTGACACATTATGAATCCACTTTTCAGATTCTTAACCCCTTCGGTGCTCATGACGGAATGGTTCCGTCATGACCCACGGTTGAGCTGTGCTCATGACGGAACCATTCCGTCATGACCACGCCCGCGCAAGATTCCGCCAGCACAGCGGCGGAATCTGCGCAGCATCGAAGGGGTTAAAAAAGCACATGTCCAAACTGCTTTTTCAGACCAGCACCATGTGTAACCTGGGTGACTGACTACACTCCAGCAAGGGCAACCAGCCTTAGTGATGCTGAATGTATTTGCATTACTGACTGAAACCTCAAACCCCACTCGCTTGTGAATACTGTGCATGATTCCACAGGGTAAGCAGCTGGGTGTGTGCTAAGAGTCTGCTTCTGCACCGAAAAATGGCTCCCCCTTTCTATCTAATGCAACTGTGAAATCCCCAGAGCAACACGCAATAAATCTCTGCCTGTAATTCCTCTTTGCACACAGAGTCATGTTTTCATATTAGTCACAAAACGAAATTTCTTTGGCCAATTTGAAAGCACACTTACTACTCTTTTTTTTGGCAAGTGATAAACACTTTTACAGACTGACACATTATGAATCCACTTTTCAGATTCTTAAAAAAGCACATGTCCAAACTGCTTTTTCAGACCAGCACCATGTGTAACCTGGGTGACTGACTACACTCCAGCAAGGGCAACCAGCCTTAGTGATGCTGAATGTATTTGCATTACTGACTGAAACCTCAAACCCCACTCGCTTGTGAATACTGTGCATGATTCCACAGGGTAAGCAGCTGGGTGTGTGCTAAGAGTCTGCTTCTGCACCATAAAATGGCTCCCCCTTTCCATCTAATGCAACTGTGAAATCACCAGAGCAATATGCAATAAATCTCTGCCTGTAATTCCTCTTTGCACACAGAGTCATGTTTTCATATTAGTCACAAAACGAAATTTCTTTGCCAATTTGAAAGCACACTTACTACTCTTTTTTTTGGCAAGTGATAAACACTTTTACAGACTGACACATTTTGAATCCACTTTTCAGATTCTTAAAAAAGCACATGTCCAAACTGCTTTTTCAGACCAGCACCATGTGTAACCTGGGTGACTGACTACACTCCAGCAAGGGCAACCAGCCTTAGTGATGCTGAATGTTTTTGCATTACTGACTGAAACCTCAAACCCCACTCGCTTGTGAATACTGTGCATGATTCCACAGGGTAAGCAGCTGGGTGTGTGCTAAGAGTCTGCTTCTGCACAAAAAAATGGTTCCCCCTTTCCATCTAATGCAACTGTGAAATCACCAGAGCAATACGCAATAAATCTCTGCCTGTAATTCCTCTTTGCACACAGAGTCATGTTTTCATATTAGTCACAAAACGAAATTTCTTTGCCAATTTGAAAGCACACTTACTACTCTTTTTTTTGGCAAGTGATAAACACTTTTACAGACTGACACATTTTGAATCCACTTTTCAGATTCTTATAAAAGCACATGTCCAAACTGCTTTTTGAGACCAGCACCATGTGTAACCTGGGTGACTGACTACACTCCAGCAAGGGCAACCAGCCTTAGTGATGCTGAATGTATTTGCATTACTGACTGAAACCTCAAACCCCACTCGCTTGTGAAAACTGCGCATGATTCCACAGGGTAAGCAGCTGGGTGTGTGCTAAGAGTGTGCTTCTGCACAAAAAAATGGCTCCCCCTTTCCATCTAATGCAACTGTGAAATCACCAGAGCAATACGCAATAAATCTCTGCCTGTAATTCCTCTTTGCACACAGAGTCATGTTTTCATATTAGTCACAAAACGAAATTTCTTTGCCAATTTGAAAGCACACTTACTACTCTTTTTTTTTGGCAAGTGATAAACACTTTTACAGACTGACACATTTTAAACCAACTTTTCAGATTCTTAAAAAAGCACATGTCCAAACTGCTTTTTCAGACCAGCACCATGTGTAACCTGGGTGACTGACTACACTCCAGCAAGGGCAACCAGCCTTAGTGATGCTGAATGTTTTTGCATTACTGACTGAAACCTCAAACCCCACTCGCTTGTGAATACTGTGCATGATTCCACAGGGTAAGCAGCTGGGTGTGTGCTAAGAGTCTGCTTCTGCACAAAAAAATGGCTCCCCCTTTCCATCTAATGCAACTGTGAAATCACCAGAGCAATATGCAATAAATCTCTGCCTGTAATTCCTCTTTGCACACAGAGTCATGTTTTCATATTAGTCACAAAACGAAATTTCTTTGCCAATTCGAAAGCACACTTACTACTCTTTTTTTTGGCAAGTGATAAACACTTTTACAGACTGACACAGTATGAATCCACTTTTCAGATTCTTAAAAAAGCACATGTCCAAACTGCTTTTTCAGACCAGCACCATGTGTAACCTGGGTGACTGACTACACTCCAGCAAGGGCAACCAGCCTTAGTGATGCTGAATGTATTTGCATTACTGACTGAAACCTCAAACCCCACTCGCTTGTGAATACTGTGCATGATTCCACAGGGTAAGCAGCTGGGTGTGTGCTAAGAGTCTGCTTCTGCACCGAAAAATGGCTCCCCCTTTCTATCTAATGCAACTGTGAAATCACCAGAGCAACACGCAATAAATCTCTGCCTGTAATTCCTCTTTGCACACAGAGTCATGTTTTCATATTAGTCACAAAACGAAATTTCTTTGGCCAATTTGAAAGCACACTTACTACTCTTTTTTTTGGCAAGTGATAAACACTTTTACAGACTGACACATTATGAATCCACTTTTCAGATTCTTAAAAAAGCACATGTCCAAACTGCTTTTTCAGACCAGCACCATGTGTAACCTGGGTGACTGACTACACTCCAGCAAGGGCAACCAGCCTTAGTGATGCTGAATGTATTTGCATTACTGACTGAAACCTCAAACCCCACTCGCTTGTGAATACTGTGCATGATTCCACAGGGTAAGCAGCTGGGTGTGTGCTAAGAGTCTGCTTCTGCACCATAAAATGGCTCCCCCTTTCCATCTAATGCAACTGTGAAATCACCAGAGCAATATGCAATAAATCTCTGCCTGTAATTCCTCTTTGCACACAGAGTCATGTTTTCATATTAGTCACAAAACGAAATTTCTTTGCCAATTTGAAAGCACACTTACTACTCTTTTTTTTGGCAAGTGATAAACACTTTTACAGACTGACACATTTTGAATCCACTTTTCAGATTCTTAAAAAAGCACATGTCCAAACTGCTTTTTCAGACCAGCACCATGTGTAACCTGGGTGACTGACTACACTCCAGCAAGGGCAACCAGCCTTAGTGATGCTGAATGTTTTTGCATTACTGACTGAAACCTCAAACCCCACTCGCTTGTGAATACTGTGCATGATTCCACAGGGTAAGCAGCTGGGTGTGTGCTAAGAGTCTGCTTCTGCACAAAAAAATGGCTCCCCCTTTCCATCTAATGCAACTGTGAAATCACCAGAGCAATACGCAATAAATCTCTGCCTGTAATTCCTCTTTGCACACAGAGTCATGTTTTCATATTAGTCACAAAACGAAATTTCTTTGCCAATTTGAAAGCACACTTACTACTCTTTTTTTTGGCAAGTGATAAACACTTTTACAGACTGACACATTTTGAATCCACTTTTCAGATTCTTAAAAAAGCACATGTCCAAACTGCTTTTTCAGACCAGCACCATGTGTAACCTGGGTGACTGACTACACTCCAGCAAGGGCAACCAGCCTTAGTGATGCTGAATGTTTTTGCATTACTGACTGAAACCTCAAACCTACTCGCTTGTGAATACTGTGCATGATTCCACAGGGTAAGCAGCTGGGTGTGTGCTAAGAGTCTGCTTCTGCACAAAAAAATGGCTCCCCCTTTCCATCTAATGCAACTGTGAAATCACCAGAGCAACATGCAATAAATCTCTGCCTGTAATTCCTCTTTGCACACAGAGTCATGTTTTCATATTAGTCACAAAACGAAATTTCTTTGCCAATTTGAAAGCACACTTACTACTCTTTTTTTTGGCAAGTGATAAACACTTTTACAGACTGACACATTATGAATCCACTTTTCAGATTCTTAAAAAAGCACATGTCCAAACTGCTTTTTCAGACCAGCACCATGTGTAACCTGGGTGACTGACTACACTCCAGCAAGGGCAACCAGCCTTAGTGATGCTGAATGTATTTACATTACTGACTGAAACCTCAAACCCCACTCGCTTGTGAATACTGTGCATGATTCCACAGGGTAAGCAGCTGGGTGTGTGCTAAGAGTCTGCTTCTGCACCAAAAAATGGCTCCCCCTTTCCATCTAATGCAACTGTGAAATCACCAGAGCAATACGCAATAAATCTCTGCCTGTAATTCCTCTTTGCACACAGAGTCATGTTTTCATATTAGTCACAAAACGAAATTTCTTTGCCAATTTGAAAGCACACTTACTACTCTTTTTTTTGGCAAGTGATAAACACTTTTACAGACTGACACATTTTGAATCCACTTTTTAGATTCTTAAAAAAGCACATGTCCAAACTGCTTTTTCAGACCAGCACCATGTGTAACCTGGGTGACTGCCTACACTCCAGCAAGGGCAACCAGCCTTACTGATGCTGTATGTATTTGCATTACTGAGTGCAACCTCAAACCCTTAAAGTATTCCTTATTTTTACCAGTACACCTTAATTTATCGTGAAAACATAGTCCATATTATTTAACATGTTCCTCACACTTAAATTTCTCCCAAAACAGAAAATGATAAACACAACTTCAACAAAAGGAATTCCATTTCTATTATTAATTTCTTAATTTACCATATACATCCCCTCTCAAACTCTAAACTCACCTTTAAAATTAGTTAGCTGTGAAAGAAATGTGGCACTCAAACAGCAGATTATCAGAGCCAGGATCTCTGTTCTTTACACCTCTCTCCTCTCAGCAGAACCAGATAATGGCAAACTTTCCCTCTCTTTTTCCACACATATACATGTTAATTTCAAATCTCAGTGCTTCCCCCTTTTTTTCAAATGTAATCACACATTTCTATTGGTTGAAAACCAACCCTTTTCCAAAAGTACCCTTCCACCAACTTGACTTCTGCCTAGTACCCTTCCCCCAACTTGACTTCTGCCTGCTACCATAGCAACAGCTCATGGAACACTGCTGTGTGGAGTTAGGTCAGAAGTTCACCAAACAATGTTTCAATTCCACAGAGCAAGAGTGCTTGACTTTTCAAACCTAACAGCAAATCCATAGTACTGTTCTTTGGTAACACATTTTTCTGTACCAATACAAAACATGCTTCTATTAATTTACACATACAGCCTAGTTTTTATTCTAGAATGGTATGAAACAGCCAATCAGTTCTTTTTTTTATAAAAAAAATATGTATGCCTCCATTTCCAAACTGTCTTTCATTTCTTTTTACCATTCTACTGAATTACACCTCCTGAGTGCACCCAGTTCTCCTTTGAAGATGTTCACAGTGTGGATTGTAGGGCACAGCTATGTCTTCTGGAGTGAAAAGTATGCAGAGAAAACAGATATGGTGAGAGACCTTGCTTTGCCAAATGTAGACATTAAATGGATTGGTCAGAGAGGGTTAATGTGGCACCAATTGATGCCATTGGTGAAATCCTTCATGCAAATCCAACACCCTGACCTCATAATAGTGCACTGTGGTGGCAATGACCAAGGCACTTTGACTGGGGTAGGTCTGGAAATGCTTATGAAGGACACCTTTGCACAACTGTTTTCACTTTTCCCTAAAACTGCCTTTGTGTTTTCTAACATATGCCAAAGGCAAAAATGGAACTGGTCCAATCATTTCTGTCCGCAGATTGACAAAGCAAGAAAGCACGTCAACAAATCTGTTTCTGCTTCCTCCGTGACTATGGTATGGGTTCCATTTACCACAACAACTTGCGTTACGACATGCAAGACATTTATAGAGGAGATGGTGTGCACTTCAATGATGAAGGGAACAGAGTCTTCCTCTTGAACCTTAGACTCTGCATCGGTACTTACTTGTAGGTACCACTAAAAAATCACTTCATAAACACAACGGCTCTTTTTAGAGCCCCCTAATATCTAAACTCTTAAATCTGCATTTCATTTCTTTTATTTTATTTTTTTTCTACCGTACGCGTACGTTGAGCTTACCGTACGCGTACCCCGCGTTTTTTTTTAAAATCAATAAATGTTTTCTTTGTACTTTTCTGTCCTTCTTTGACCCCCTTACAAATGTTAGGGGGTCTGTAACTCTCTCCCTTGCCCCCTTTTCAAGATATCACTCTTTTTTTTCTGAGTGAAACACACGAAATGGCGGCCGCCGCTTCCTGGTTTCGACCGATTCGAATGTTTACTAAGATCTAACAGCCAATCAGAATCGCATTCGCGCACGTCACCGTACGCGTACGGTAAGCGCACCGGAAGCGCACCGTAAGCTGGCTCAGATATATATATTGATTTAAAGGCTATTTTCGCAGAATCTACTGAACAGATTTACACCAAACCTACAAAAGGCACTTCCTTGACCTGAGGACTACCTCTCTGCCAAATTTCAAGTAATTCTGTTCAGCCGTTCGGGCTGTAGCTGTGTCTAAAGGTCCTATGGAAAAATGCATGGGAAAAACGCGTTTTGGGACCCCCCTTTTATCTCAGCCCCCGCTTGACGAATCCCCCCGAGACTTTCAGGGTAGGAGCGGAGCATAGCGCCCCACCTATTTTGAAAAATTCGCGAGGATTCGTCAACCGGCGCCAAAGTTATTCAAAATAGAATGTTGCGGATTTCCTATGGAAACGTGGTCCTAACTATAACTACCTACTGGCGACTGCCAGTAGGTAATATATACATATATATATGTACGTTTTCATATAATTTTTAAAGTACAAAATATATTCAAATTAATAGTTTAATAATTGTTTTACAGTATATATATATATTATTTTTTATGTATGTCTGTTTTTTTAATTACGTTTATTTGTTATATTTGTTAAAGTGTATATTAAATCTCCTTTATCTTTTTAAAATAAATGTTATTATTTAATATATTCAATATTATTTTATATATATATATATATACCTTTGATACTAAAAACACTAATAATCTATCTTTTTCCCAGAGACAAGCACTTAAAAAATTGGCTGATGATACCAGCATTGTGATCCGCCCGGCAGACAAAGGGGGGAATGTGGTGATACTGGACAGGGAAGACTACATTAACGAGGCAATTACAACGTGGGTGGCAGTCTACAGCACCCCGCATACGTACCTGCTCCCTGCTGACGAGAGGCAATTACCTCGAAACACGTGTCCAGGGATGGCATTTTAAACTTTTTACTCGTGGCATAGGTGTACCCGCCGCTGTCACTACATCCTCCAGAATCCTATGGGGCTATTTGCTAGTATGACGAGCGGTGTGCGACCCACTTCGCATTTTGTATTTAAAGCTCCCTGAGCTATGGGTTGACGAGCCCGGATCCCGCACCCGCGCGCCGTGATAGGTACTAGACCTGATAATTTTTGGCAGTCTCCAGCACCCCGCATACGTACCTGCTCCCTGCTGACGAGAGGCAATTACCTCGAAACACGTGTCCAGGGATGGCATTTTAAACTTTTTACTCGTGGCATAGGTGTACCCGCCGCTGTCACTACATCCTCCAGAATCCTATGGGGCTATTTGCTAGTATGACGAGCGGTGTGCGACCCACTTCGCATTTTGTATTTAAAGCTCCCTGAGCTATGGGTTGACGAGCCCGGATCCCGCACCCGCGCGCCGTGATAGGTACTAGACCTGATAATTTTTGGCAGTCTACAGCACCCCGCATACGTACCTGCTCCCTGCTGACGAGAGGCAATTACCTCGAAACACGTGTCCAGGGATGGCATTTTAAACTTTTTACTCGTGGCATAGGTGTACCCGCCGCTGTCACTACATCCTCCAGAATCCTATGGGGCTATTTGCTAGTATGACGAGCGGTGTGCGACCCACTTCGCATTTTGTATTTAAAGCTCCCTGAGCTATGGGTTGACGAGCCCGGATCCCGCACCCGCGCGCCGTGATAGGTACTAGACCTGATAATTTTTGGCAGTCTACAGCACCCCGCATACGTACCTGCTCCCTGCTGACGAGAGGCAATTACCTCGAAACACGTGTCCAGGGATGGCATTTTAAACTTTTTACTCGTGGCATAGGTGTACCCGCCGCTGTCACTACATCCTCCAGAATCCTATGGGGCTATTTGCTAGTATGACGAGCGGTGTGCGACCCACTTCGCATTTTGACATTAACGAGGCAATGAGGCAATTGAGTGATGACAATTTCTATATACCGATTACCATCAATGTATATAATCAAAGCATCACTGACATTTGGGATAAACTCAGCGTATGGAGAGACAAAGGTCTCATTGAATGGGAAGAATTTTGTTATTTAAAAAAAGACCATCCCAAACTGCCTATTCTATACCTTCTACCAAAATTGCATAAATGTAAGACCAAACCCCCAGGACGCCCTATTGTGTCTTCTATTGGATGTGTCACGGAACACATCTCTAAGTACATTGACCACTTTTTGAGAGAATTTGTCATCCTTCTCCCGAGTTACCTTAGAGACACGAAAGATTTTCTGGCCAAGATAGAAAATCTAGAGTGGAAGTCTGATTATCTGTTTATGGTACTTGATGTCAAATCTCTGTACACGATTATTGATCATACTCAAGGGCTCCAGGCATGTGAACACTTTCTGAAATTTAGACCTCTGAAATATCTTGAGCATAGCCGGATGTTAATGGAAATGACAGACTTTTGCCTCAAGAACAATATTTTTTCTTTTAATGGCGCCCTCTACAGGCAGACAAAGGGTACTGCGATGGGTTCTTGCTTTGCTCCCAGTTTCGCCAATTTGTTTATGGGATACTGGGAGCAAGAAATCTCTGCCAGTACCACCTTGCAGAAAGACTTCCAACAAGTTATCTTATGGCTACGCTATATAGATGATTTGTTTATCATCTGGAGCGGACGCCAGGAAGAAGCTGAATCCTTTTTGACTAAACTCAATACCAACCAGTATAACATCTCTCTGTCTGGTACCATACATGCCAACTCTGCAGAATACCTTGATGTTCGCTTGGAGATCAAGGGGGACAAATTGTGTACCTCTTTGTTCCGCAAGGAAACAGCAGGCAACAGCATCCTGCATGCCCTCAGCAGTCACCCAGAGGCCCTCAAATGGAGCATCCCCTTTGGGGAACTGCTGAGGGCAAAAAGGAATTGCAACAACCTTGAATCCTACATTGTAGAAGAGGACATTATCGTTAAAAGATTTTTGAGCAGGGGATACCCGAGCTGGGTTCTCAAAAAAGCTCGAGAACGAGTTAACACGGTACAGCGCATTGACACTCTTAAAGATAAACCTTCTACTGAGGAGTGCAATGACACGTCAGGGACACGGATGATTTTAACCTTCAACTCTGAGGCACAAAAAATCAGACACATACTGACGAAACATTGGAGTATTCTGAAGTCTGACAATATTTTGGGTAGTACTCTACCTGATCGCCCCAACATCACTTACAGAAGAGACAAAAACATCCGTGATATGGTAGTCAAACACGACATAACCCAGTACCCAACCAATGAAGGACATGGTTTGTTAGGTTTTTATCCGTGCGGGCATTGCAAGGCGTGCCGACACAGCAAATTCATGAGTACCGTAGAGTACAATGGGATTAGTAAAAAATTAACTCAATTTCTAACATGTAGTTCCAATTTTGTAATATATGTAATTGAGTGTACGTGCAAATTATGGTATATAGGTAGCACTATTTGTCCAGCAAAGAAGAGGATACTAGAACACCTTAGAGCCATCTCCCACAATGATCCTAAATACCCGGTTGCTCGTCTTTTAAATGAACGTCATTTTGCTAATGTTGCAGATTTAAGCTACATGATCTTGGAACAAATCCCCAGGCATCCTCGAGGGGGTGACAGAGTATTGACCCTGAGACAACGGGAATCAAGATACATTATCGAATTCCTGACCAAGAGTCCGAGGGGATTGAACTTGGATGAGGAACTGTCCATACATCTAAAGACATGATTTAACTTTTCCCTTGTTGACTGCAGACCTGTGCCCCACTAGTACTCTGTACTATACGTGCATTTGTTCAATGTTACTGAATTTATTTTGAAGCTGATTCATCGTATTTTAACCTATATACTTGTCTTACTTCTTTCCTCCCTTTAGGCTGATGTTTGTCATACACATCAAATTCTAATGTGAATTTTTTGTATTGTTTTTATACAGGAGTGAAGGAAGGAGCCCCCTCTTTGGCACACACCGACACGGGCATCCTACCCTTTCCTCCGTTCCTGTTTCCACCTTCACACCTCTGCGCACTGGTATTTGGTATTTTCTTTAGTGATATTCATGGATGAGTCAAGTTGTAACTGAGATTTAGGTCACTTCTCAGTGTCTTTCTTTCTCATGTGGTTTAATAACAGCACTGTGCTTATAGATGGTCACAACCACCTCTGAGAAACCTTATGTATTTGACACATAACTCTGTTCCCTTATTGCTTGGAGGTACTTGCACGCTTCTACTATGAGTGCTGTTTTGGTTGAACACAGAAGCTTATATAGCACCATGCAGCGGATGTGTTTTGATTTTTTCAACCAAGTTTCTCACTATGAACACGCTTAATACCTTAGTGACTTATCAATCCTGAGTTAATTGACCACATGGCAGATGACTTTATTTGCATTCTGTAGATCGTGCCTATTTTAGTTATCTAAGGTTTGTCTCATGACCTCCACGATGGGAACTATGCCTGTGTGTGAGTCGAGTTATCACAGACTCTCTAAACACCGATGACTCTTGCGAATATGTATAAGAATTTATCGGCAAACTGTATTGGAGTTAACTGGCCACACGGCAGATGAATTCAATTGCAATATTGCAGATCGTGCCTATTTTAGCAATTTATACTGTTATGCAATGTACAACATGGCGACTATGCTCGTGAGTGAGTCGAGTTATCACTGATTCTGATACTTCCATGACACTTGTGATAATGATATTTCAATCAGTGTGTTATTTGCTTTACTGTGTAATTAACGGTAGTGTGCTACACATCGTGTATATTATTGCTGTACACTTTATCACTCCAATATGGCGACTTCATTTGCCTCTGCTCAGTCCTTTCTTGATTTCCATGATACCGCTTTTCACTCGTAACTTTATTTAATCCTAAGTGGTGGCATCCTTTGTTACACGTGATCAAGGCTTCTGCCGAAACGCGTTGTGTAATAAACACTCTGACCTGAACTACGTTGTTGCTGTGCCTTTACTACTGAGAGCATACGAACACTTTTTGGAGTTTTCTGGGAATATATATATATATATATATATATATATATATATATATATATATAATTCACTGAAAAAACCATAGGTTACAGGGGTGATATAGTTAGCTGGACTTTTCACTTGTACAAAACCATTGAAATTCCCCCGTTATAGTTAGTTCAGCTAACTATAACTCGCGCGCCCGCAATGCACTGCTGATGACGTCACATATTACATCACTCATGACATGGTCAGTGACATCACTCATGACATCACTGATGACATCTCAAATGACATTACTGATGACATCACTGATGACATCATCCAGTGAATGTGTGTTTTTCTGAAAATTAAATATGTTTTATATATGTATATCTCAAGGTCGATGGCAGAATAAATGGGTATATAAGTGTCTAAATGGATGATTTGTTTTTGAAAAATTGATTGTGTAACTGACTGATTAAGTGTATCATAGTGAATACATGGCTTAGTGAGTAATGTTTAAATATGTAAATATCTGTATCAGTCTCTCACTTTGTGTATAAGTGGCTGCATGGGTTGGTGAGTAGCTACATGGGTGTCTATATAGGTTATTAGTTGTTTTTTTGAGTATCAGTCTGAGTGTCTGCATGGTTCGGTGGGGGGTATTACGTAGTGCATAGGTGCATGAATGAGTGACTCACTGTTTGTATGTGTTGAAGACAGCATGTGTGCAGGACTGTATGGGTGGATGAGTGTGTGTATGGGTGTGTTAGTGAGTGAATGACTGTCTCAATAGTGTCTTTATGAGTAACTACATATGTTTTAAACTAGTATATGTGACTATTGGTGTATATAAGTGAGTATATGTGAGAGTGAGAGATTGAAAGAGTTCCTGTATGAATAAGTATGTGTTTTTTATAAGTGATTGTTTAAAAGACTAAGTATGTGTAAGTTTCCGTAGAAGTAAGTGTGGTGGTGTATGTATAACTGTATATGCAAGTAAATGTATGTTTGATTCTTTATTAGCATGAGTGACTATGTGTGTGAGTAACTCTATGGATGAGTGGCATTGTGTAACAGGATGTATAGGTGTATGAGTACATATGATGAGTGAGTACATGTATGAGTGACTGTATAGGACTGTTGGTGAATGAATGGATGTGTATGTGGATCTTAGAATTACTGAAGAGGTTGTTGTAACTGGTATTGGTATGTCCATTGTTTTGAAAATTTTAGTCTCTATTTTTGAATGTGTGTATCAAAGGTTATATTAGGGTGCGAGGAGGTCTGAGACTCTATCACAAGGATGATGTCATCAGTGATGTCATTTGAGATGTCATCAGTGATGTCATGAGTGATGTCACTGACCATGTCATGAGTGATGTAATATGTGACGTCATCAGCAGTGCATTGCGGGCGCGCGAGTTATAGTTAGCTGAACTAACTATAACGGGGGAATTTCAATGGTTTTGTACAAGTGAAAAGTCCAGCTAACTATAACATCCCTGAAACCTATGGTTTTTTCAGTGAATTTCTGAGGTTTTTTAAATGCTAATTCCTAACTATAACGTGCCTGAAACCTATGTTTTTTTCTGTGAATTTCAAAGGTTTTTTAAATGCTAATTTCTAACTATGCCTACAGAGATAGGACATGTGAAGCAAGAAGAAAAAATGCACAGAAAGAAAAAAAAGAAGTGCAGAAAGAAGCAACAGAAGTCCTCAAAGACGAAGAAAAGTGCAGGAAGAAGGATAACGTGCAGAAAGAACAAAAAGAAGAGCAGAAAGAAGCCTTGTTGCAAAATCATCCTGTACCCTCAACTTTTTCAGACGGATACTGGTGGTAACTGAGTCTGACTAACCAGTCCTAGAGCCAGTGCTATGTTAAAAGACACTTAGAATACAGTGAAAACACCTACATACACTAGGGAACATTATGCGTTGGGGTCCCCCTGTGATTAGCATGACCTCCTCTGTAAGCCCCTAGTATATATTAGGGCAGGGGGATTAAAACTACCTCTTAAAACAGGCCACAGGGCGTTTTTGCACATGTTAACTCAGGCCCCGTCCCCTCCCTTCACCACTGTGTAAACACGCCCTGTGTCCGTTTTTAGTTGGGAGATTAAGTTCATTTGAATCCTGAGGGTCCCTAGGGTCCAACTAGCCCACTAGGTACCTCCAGTAAGTGCCACAGAGCTGCGTTGCAGAGAGGTGTAAAAAGTGGCACGGCCTGGACCACCTCTCTGCAATGCAGCTCAGTGGCGCTTACTGGAAGCACTTGGTGGGCTAGTTAGCCCCCAGGGGCCCTCAGTATTGAAGGGAAATTATATCCCCAATTTAAAACGTGCCATAGTACGTGTTTGCACACATCACCTCAGGCCCCGTCCCCTCCCTTCACCACTGTGTAAATGCGCCCTGTGGCTGTTCTAAGTTGAGAGATTAAGTCCCCTTGAATCCTAAGGGTCCCTAGGGTCAAACTAGACCACTAGGTACCTCCAGTAAGCGCCACAGAGCTGCATTGCAGAGAGGTGTAAAAAGGGGCTTGGCCTCAGAACACCTGTCTGCAGCGCAGCTCCCTGGCGCATACTGGAGATGCCTGTTGGGCTAGTTGGCCCTCAGGGACCCTCAGTATTGAAGAGGAATTAATTCCCCAACTTACAATTCGCCAGGGGGCGCGTTTGCAGAGTGCTGCAAGGAGGGGGCGTGGCCTCCGGCACGATGCCAGTCTTTTATTTATTTTAATTTTTTAAGAAGGGGGGCTGTGTGGTTCCCCTTCTTATTCGAATTTATTGGCCCTTATGATCCCATCCCCCAGGGCCTGTCTCCTAATTATATTTTTTTGACCCCAATCCCCAGGGCCGGCCACTGTTTTTTATTATTTTTAAAAAATATATATTTATAGACACACCTAGGACATGCTGGACAAACCGTACGTACCTATCACCATGACGATTTGCGTGATATTCATTAAAAGGCGACTATGCATACAATGAATCCACGTGGAATGTATTTACACCACTAGTGAAGCTCTGACATGTCTGATGCCCTACCGTGCCTAATCCCGGTAGACACCCTTGTTGTTTATTTATACAAACATGGGTAGCTATTGACGGGCACATTTAATACACATGCACACCAAGCCATTCAAAGGGGATTCGACAAAAATTCGACCAAAACTATGCAAGAGACCCCCCTCATCACGGTCAATAAAACACACATCCACTGCCGGATGTGTAATACTTTTTATTTTACTCTCTGGAAAGGGGACGAACATCACTTGAGAGTCACAGCGCGCTCCTGGCAGAGTCCAATGCTGTGTTACACCCACCATTGCCTGCTGAGTGCCACACACCTCTGTGTTGTATTCCACTAGCTAGTGCATATGCTATGACACTCTCTAGCCCATGTGCACTGTAACACCACCCCGTGAATATGTCATGCCACACTTGTCTTCGCACGGGTTATATTGCCCCATCTAACGTGCCTTCCTCGATGCCTATGTTATAACGCACAGTGCTATGCCATACATATTACAATCTGGGATCCATATCTTTGTCACAGTGCATATGCAACGTTACACTCCCCAGCACATATTTTATATTACAACTTTAGAGACTAGTTAGGTTACACAACACTGCCCTGTGCATATTACACTCCAAGGCGCATATCGCATAGCACGCGCTAGTGCCTGTGCTATCTCGCGCTCTCCAATGAATCTGTAACTGCGCACAATGTATTGCATATTATATTTCACGCCGGTTCATCTTATATCACACTTTTTGGTGCACAGTTTATACCATACACTATATCTAGTTTTCATTTTCAATCGTGCTCTCAGGACTATGTTCTATATAACACTGTGTTCACCTACCCTTTTCACGGGCATTACATTTTGCGATAGGGGGTGGAGGGTCAGGGGGTGTTTCTGCCAAGTGAGCCCGGAGTCACAGTCACAAACGTCCTCTTCTTCCTGAATAAAAGTGAGATTATGCTGCATACTTGTTCATATTTTAAGTAGTTCGCACAGACACACGTTTTAAAAACAATAACGTTCCTAATACCCGCCTTCTCTGAACAGTTAGCTTGCTGCCCCATCCCCCTCCTCCCTATCCTCTGTTGTGTGAATCCATGGACTAGCCTTCTCCCTCCTGCCATGCATGGTCTGATGTGCTGCCACTGCCCTCAATTTAGTATGATGTACCAGTCCACTCCTCCTGCCCTCCATTGCCCAATTCTATGCCCCATCATTGACCTCCTGCTTAAACTCTGTGCTTAGCTTGCTGCCCCTATTCTCCTTCCCCCTGCCCTCCGATGTCTTTGTGCATGCCCCTGCTCCATCCTTTTTGCCCACCATGTTCCATGGACCTGCCACTCCTATCTACTCTTGAGTGTTCTTTTGAGCTGCCAATCCCCTCCCACCTGCCTAGCATTGTCAGATGACTGTAACCTGTTCCTGCCACCTCCACCCTGCCTGTCCACATGCCATGCCCCTATCCTCTTCCTCCTGTCCTACATGGTCCATTGTACTGCCACACCCTTCTGCCCTCCCTGGTCTGTTGTGCTGCAACTGCTCCTCCTGCCTGCCCCGTGCGGTCTGTTGTGAGGCCCCTTCCCCTGAACTTTCTTGTCTGTGCACAGGTCCTGACCCTCCCTTCTATCCTCCATCGTCCTTTGTGCATGCCCGCGCACCCTCCTTCTTGCCCATCATAGCCATTGTGCTGCCACTAACCCTCCCACTTGCCATGCATGGTCTTCTGTGCTGCCATGGCCCCTCCCACCTTCCCTGTGTGGCCAGTTAGCTGCCCCTGAACCCCTCCCACCTTCCCTCCATGGTCTGTGTGTATGCCATCACAGTCTCAGTGTTGCTCTTCATGGCGTGTCTTGCTTCTAGTGCCCATCCTGCCTGACCTCCATGGCTATCTTGCTGCTCCTGCCCTGCCCCCTTGCCCCCAGCCCTCTGTTTACATGTGCAGACCCCTACTCCCTCCCTCCTGGCTTGTCTGTTCCATTGTAATGCCCTGATCCGTCCCTCCTGCCCTTTATGGTCTGTTATGCTGCAGCTTTCTCTCCTGTCTGTCCATTATGGTCAGCTAGCTACCATTGCCTCTTGCCCCTCTGTTCTCTGTTGTCCATGTGCATGGTCCTGTCCCCTCCCTCTTGCTTTCTATGGATTGTTGTGCTGCACTCCCGTCCCGCATGCCCTGTGAGGTGTATTGTGCTGCTGCAAACCCTGATGCCTGCCCTGCAGGGTCAGTTTGGTGCACCTCTCCATGTCCCTCCTGTCCTCTGTTATCCAAGTCCATGTCCCTACCCCATTTCCTTCCATGATCCAATGTACCATACTTGCGAACATTTTGAACTTGGTAAGAGGGAGATTTTGAAAAAAAACTGGGGTATTGATTTTCCCCTTTGAGTTACATTGAAAAAGAGGAGATTGTAGACAGGAGACAGATCAAATAAAGCCCATTTGAGCTTAAAAACATTGGACGTTTCCTGGCTGAATCGGGTCTGTTGGCATGTATGGTTGTACTACCATTGCCTCTTCCTTCTGCCCACAATGGTCTATTACATTGCCACAGCCTCTCTTGCAAGTCCTGTATTGTTGGTTTGTTGCCCCTGCCCCCCTTTCCACTGCCCTCCATAGTCTGTTGTGCTGCCACGGCCCTTCCTGCCTGCTCAGTGTGGTTAAATTGTTGCCTTTGCACCCTCCTACCTGCCTTCAATTTTCAGAGTCCGTGCCCCTGGCCTCTGCCTCTCAACAGTATCCTAATGAACAACTAGGGGAAAGGGCGAACAACTTTGAAAATCTGCTGGAGTGACCTGCTTCTTGACGGGGCTGCTGTCGTTGCCCTCCTTCCCTCACCGCTGGCTCTGTTGGTGCTCCCTCGCTGGGTGTAGGCTTGCCATTTCATCACGCAGCCCGGAGCGGGGAAAACCACAACTCCCAGGTGCCCCGGCGCTCCTTGACGACATCTAAGCGCCTGGAGGCGCATAAAGGTCGTTGCTTCCTTGGTGGAGCGGGAAAGCGCGAACAACTTTGAAAATCTGCTGGAGTGACCTGCTTCTTGACGGGGCTGCTGTCGTTGCCCTCCTTCCCTCACCGCTGGCTCTGTTGGTGCTCCCTCGCTGGGTGTAGGCTTGCCATTTCATCACGCAGCCCGGAGCGGGGAAAACCACAACTCCCAGGTGCCCCGGCGCTCCTTGACGACATCTAAGTGCCCGGAGGCGCATAAAAGGTCGTTGCTTCCTTGGTGGAGCGGGAAAGCGCGAACTTTGAAAATCTGCTGGAGTGACCTGCTTCTTGACGGGGCTGCTGTCGTTGCCCTCCTTCCCTCACCGCTGGCTCTGTTGGTGCTCCCTCGCTGGGTGTAGGCTTGCCATTTCATCACGCAGCCCGGAGCGGGGAAAACCACAACTCCCAGGTGCCCCGGCGCTCCTTGACGACATCTAAGCGCCCGGAGGCGCATAAAAGGTCGTTGCTTCCTCCGCGTCGCGGGACGCGCGCGGGCGGGCGCCGGGCTAAGCCCGGGCAAAGGGCGGGCCGTCTGAGGAAGTCGGAGGACGAAGGAGGTCGGGTCGGGACTATCCCCTTACATCTTGTCAGAACCGTCATCGTTATCTGTTCCGGGGTGAGTTCTACAAAGCACTCTTGCGACATCATTTATCACCTGTATGAGTCATGACGAAGGGGCATTCTAAATCAAGCACGAGGGCTGCAGGCATGGGGACATTGGACAATTATTTAAAACAGGCTGAAACTGCCGTAGTGAATGAAATTGCCCTGGTTGAACGCCGACTATCTCTTGAGCCCACTGGACATTTAAGTATCCCGGTACCCTTAGACGATACTTCCTTCCCTAATGCCACACCGGCTGTATTGTATCCCCGTGTGATTCCCAATGAGTCAATCGTGGAAGACTGTCATCCTACTGCTATTGCACCTTTAAGCATAGATAGCATAGCCCCCTCACCTGTGGCCATTCATACTAGACAGTCCAGGATTAAAAGCGATATTATGATTAATGGGGGGAAAATTGTCACGGGTAAAAGAAAAGCTAATAAAAACCCAGTGGGAAATCGAAAGCAGGCAAAGCAACCAAGGACTAATACCGCTGTTTCTGGGTCGGAGCGAGTTAATCTTAGCTCACTTCACTTAGATAGTGTGGATCCTGGTGAGAGCAGGCGTGCCAGTTCCAATTTAGGTACGGACCTGAGTAGGGAGACACTTATGTCTAGTATTGTTACAACCATGGAAGCTCATCTCACGTCACTTATTCAGCCCCTAATAGTTACTCTAAAGCGTATTGAGGACCGTATTAGCATTATGGAATCTCACCTCAGTAGTAAAGTGCCTAAAACAGGCTCAAACACTGCGGTAGGGGATACACTGAGCACAATTACGGCTTCTGTGGATATCTTGTTGAGTTCCATGATCACCCCATCACAACAACCAGTCCCTCCTGTAGTGCCCAACTGCTTAGGATCTAATATTTCCCAATTAGCCAAAGACAATGTAGGTAAGACCCTTGGAAAGGAAGGGCAAATGAAGACAAAGGAGGGGGGCCCATATTTCCCTGTACCACAACAAGAAGGGGATTTCTCCTTACATCTACCGGCTGAGGCATGCCCCTACACTATAATTTTAGCCAATGTGCCCAAATTGGAGTGTGATAAAAAGGAACACTGGACCTCCCTGAAAAACAAGGCTCTTCACCACTTGTCAAATAAAACGGTTCTGGGTCACCACCTTCATAAGCATTTTATGATGATCAGAAGGGTACCATGGGTAGGAAAGACTGTTAAACACCTAGGGGCAGATTTACAAGCCCCTTGCGTCACTTTTGCACCGTCATTGCGTCACTTTTGTGACGCAGCAGCAGCGTAAAAGTTATGGCCCATTTACAACGTGACGCATCTAGGGAGATGCGTCACGTTGTGAAGCCCTGTGCCACATTAAACCTGCGTCAGGTTTAATGTATGCAGAGTGGGCGTTCCATCGCAGAAAGACCCGTAAAAGTGACGCAGTGAAATCTACAAGATTTCACTGAGTCACTTTTACGTCCATGCTGCGTCAAAACCCTGCGCCTGCTTGAAGCAGGCGTAAGGAGTTACGCAGCATGTTAGGCATAAGGCGCCCCTGAGCATTGCTGGAGTTGCGTTGTGCTTGCGACACAACTCCAGCAATGCGTGACTTTTCCGTCAACAGATGCGTCAGAATTTCTGACGCATCTGTCAATCCTTGCGCCATGGTGCGCCGTATTGTAAATGCAGCGCATCCATGGTGACGCAAGGGTTTTGCATGTTGGCGCAGGGAAAGTGACGCATCTCTACAGATGCGTCACTTTCTTGTAAATCTGCCCCCTAGAGGGAGACTGTATCGTTGTAAGTTTTAGATCCCCAGGGTTGGTAAATGATATACTAAGACAGGCAGGGTCTGTGAGAATCCATAAAGACTACGTGAACATTCTCCCTTTGGGTTTCTTTTATCCTCCATCCCACATTAGACCAACGTTTTCTGACCAACCTAATAGATTCGGTCCTATTAATAACTTTGTTGTCCCAGTCTCTAATAGATTTGATGTCTTTTCCAATCTGGAAGAAATCGAGTGACTAAGGACTCGTGATCAAATTATTACCCCTGACATACGAGTTCCTGTCCCTCTAGCTGTGAAACCACTAAACCATGTTTCCACCTCAGTAGGATCAAATCAAGAATCACCGGGTCTTTTATCTAAATTGATCTCCTGGAATATAGCAGGTCTAAAAAGTAAATTAGATGACCCTGCTTGGAGAGAACTAATCGGCTCGGGTGATATCATCGGTTTGCAAGAGACATGGGACACAGAGGATACGTTGTATATTGATGGGTATGTGAGCTTTTTCTCATCTGCCACCCCAACTAGTTCTGGGAGGGCGAAGGGTGGGTTGGTTACTTTAATTTCAGCAACCATACCCGGGTCATTTTCTCAACTAGAAACTGGCTCGTCAAATTGTCTGGCTATTTTTATTTTGATGAATGAGGGATCTGATTTTTTAGTAGTTAATTTTTACAATTCATATGACAGAGTTGCCACGACCAATCACCTGGCCGCGCTAAACAGCTTTTCAGCTGATCATAAGGAGACTAACAAACTTAACAGTAAGAATTGCCTCACCATAATGATGGGTGATTTTAACATCCATGGTTGTCCACTTCAATGCTTCCCCTCGGATCCTTTGGGACCGATTGAATCAGGGGTCGCACATTTTGAACACACAGTGGCGGGAGATCTTCTCGAATCGATTTTGGCAGACCATGGTTTGTTTCTCCCGTCTCCGGCGGGCGAAATTCTCCCCACCTTTAAAGGAACTGGGAAAGACTCAGTCATTGATTATATTTTTGTTAGCTCTGCTCTTGGGGTTAATATTAAAAGTTACATGACGACCTGGACCCACTTTAGTGACCACAACCCCGTGATCCTTAGTCTTTGGCACCTTCTTAAAAAATCTGTTAAACCTCAGGCAACCGTGGATAAATCCGATATCCGCACATCAGATCAGGACCGTAGAATCAGATGGAGCAAAGTAATTCCAGGCGACTTTTACAACAATCTAAAAAGTAAGGTAGGACCTGAGTTAAATACGTGCCTGGACCTCGAAGCAGGGGATGATGAGGTTCTAGTGGCATATTCTGCTATCTGTACTCAGATCTGTGCAGATTTTAGCTGCCCAGGTAAACATAAGGATAAGGCTGAGCTAGGCTGGTTTGATAAAAGCTGTTCAATTGCAAATAGAAAGCTGAAGGCCGCCTTGAAATCCAAGCCAGTGAACAGGACTATGGTTGCTGGGCTGAGGAAAGAATATAAGGAAACTTTGGATGCCAGGAAAAAGAAGATCAGGGAGGAAGCATGGGAAGAACTTTCCTGTGTGGATGTTATAAGAAATAGTGCAAAGTTTTGGTCAGTGGTTAATAAACCCTTCTTTTGTGATACAGGTAATGATCAATTAGATTGCGGCATTGGGAAACAATCTTGGCACTCTCATTTTAAATCAGTCTATGAAATGGGCACTTTTGGTGAATCGAGTATTTCTTCCACTATTGTGAACCCATATACTTTATTAGTCTCTAAGACAGAGGTGGTTGAGGCCATCGGTAAAATGACAAGTAATAAGGCACCAGGCCCCGATGGCGTCCCAGCGGACCTCTTTAAATCTGATCCTGAGACTTGGTCCATAGTACTAACCAATGTTTTTAACCGGGTATGTGTCGCTGGTATTCCGGACACTTGGTCCGAATCAGTGATCGTACCGATTTTTAAGAAAGGTAACAGGGGGGATCCCAGCTGCTATCGCCCTATCTCCCTTATTGATTCAGCTGTGAAGGTTCTGGGGCGTGTGGTCCTGGGCAGACTAACTGATTGGCTTGAAGACACAGCTACTCTTTCGTGTCTACAATATGGGTTTCGCAAGGGCCGCGGGACCATAGACCAGAGCCTGAACCTTCAACTTTTAATAGGCAAGTGTACCATTGCTAAAAAAGGGGCCTTGTATCTGGCCTTTATGGACTTGTCCTCGGCGTTTGATCGAGTAAATCGTTCAAAACTATGGGGGTTACTCCTTAAATGTGGAATAGATGCTAATATTGTTTATTTCCTAGCGGATTTGCATAGAGATCTCACTGCCACGGTCAGATACGATCGTCTTGGTAATTCCACGGATAAGATAGGAATCACTAACGGCGTTAGGCAAGGATGCATTTTAGCCCCCCTGCTTTTTACACTTTATATTAACGATTTGGGTTCTACACTAATTAAGTCATGCAAGGATATTCCCAGGGTGGGAAAATTTGCCATTCCAGCATTATTGTATGCTGATGATGCCGCGCTCTTAGCACGCACGGCAGTAGGGCTCCAAAATCTTTTAGATTCTTTTGCAAAATTCATGATTACACTTGATCTTGGAGTGAATTTCTCTAAATCCCATGTGATGATTGTGGGCACTAAATCAAAGAGAGTAAAGACTATGTTTTGTGAAGGTCATGTTTTATCACGGGTTACGAGATTCCCTTATTTGGGGGTCATTTTTGATGACAAGTCCACCTGGGCCCCACAATTAGCTGCCAAATGTAATGCTTTTGCTAGGGCCACACTTGCTGTCTTGGAGTTTGGACGCAAATTGGGGGTGAAGCCCATGCAAGCTATGTTGAATATTTACGTAGCCAAATGTACCTCCATTGCATTGTATGGTGCTGATTTGTGGGGATTTAAAAACATCTCTGATTTGCAGGTCGTAGAAGATAGATTCTTAAAATCTTTACTATCCCTCCCCTGCTCAACATCGGGCTATATCGTCCACCAAGAATGTGGGATAGACTACCTAACGGACCGTATAGCTATTGCCCCACTCCTGAAATGGATTTCAATTTGGCTAAACCCTGAACTAGAACTGAATCACGCGATTTTAAAAGATTGCCTATCTTTAGAGTATGGCAAAACTATCCCGTGGTTGAATTATATTAAGTATCTAGCCAGGTACTTGGGCCGACCTGATTTATTTGAAAATCCAAGTAATATAGTAAAGGGGGATCTAAAATGGGTTAAAGTTACCCACAAACAGAGAGCAATGCTAATAAGGGAAGAAAAGGAGTTATTCAAACCCACAGTAAGGGCTCATCAGTTGATCATCACATCTAACAGCTTAGTGCCTTACCTGGGTATTGTTAATAATATGAACCATCGTTTTTTGTTAACTAGGTTCAGAATGAACAAATTCCATCTTTTACTCACTGACTCCCCTGGTTGGACGAAGGAGAGGGATCTGGGAATCTGTTCATGCGACAGATTTTCCATTAAAGATACCACACACTTTATCTTCTTTTGTAGCCACCTGTCTTTAATCCGTAAAAAACACATAATTCCTCTTATAAAAAATAAAGGTTTTAGACAGGTAAAACCAGCACTCATGTATCTTCAGATGTTGGGTTCTCCTTGGGAGATATTTAACATAGCTACTTTTTTAGTAATCTCAATGAGGTTGAGGAAAAAGATCACATGGTCAGTCTGCATGTCAGAATTTTTTAATGAAATAGAAGAGGATTTGAGAAGTCACTCAAAATGTGCCCTAATTTTTCTTTCTGCAGCACTAATCATACTTTTTATGGAAAAATGAACCCCCTCATTTTGTTCCTTTTTAAATTAAATGTTTTAAGAGTTACCACTTTAATCCAAGCAAGATGGCTTCAGGTGTGCCATATGTTTATCATAAGTAGGACTGTTAGCGCTCTAGTTGTTCTTTGGAACACTCTGGGAAGCTGCAGTAGAACACAAAGGAATCAACTGACAGTCTCTGCCCTTGTTGGATGTACATGTTTTACTGAGAATGTCAGACTTAATTCTCACATGACTGAGAAAGATAATGTGAATTTACAGAAAATAAGCTCTCAGTTTAGCTTATAGATCACCTTCCAAACCTCTGTGGGAAAAGCATGAGAAAATATTTTTCTCTCAATTATGACATCCCAGCAGAAGGCTTTTTCACATGGTGAAATCACCTTAGAACATACCACAATTCCTAAAATAAGTATGGTACCATCAACAATGATTTATAATGTACCTAAAGTCTTAAAACCTTCTATTAACTGCAATGCTTTTTAATGAGGTGCTATCATGTATATTGGTCCCAAGATGGCTGCCAACACTTCTTGGATGAAGTGCTGACAGCCAATCAGATCTCAGGATGAGATGTGTGGTTAGGCTCCGCCCACATATATATATGATTTTACTTTTGATTTTCTCAGGAACTACTGAACAGATTGACACCAGACCTGCAAAAGGCACTTCCCTGACCTGAGGACTACCTCTCTGCCAAATTTCAAGTAATTCTGTTCAGCCGTTCGGGCTGTACCTTGGACTAAAGGTCCCTATGGAAAATTGCATGGGGAAAATGTGTTTTGGGACCCCCGTTTTTTCTCAGCCCCCGCTTGACGAATCCCCCCGAGACTTTCAGGGTAGGAGCGGAGCGCCCCACCTATTTTGAAAATTACGCGAGGATTCGTCAACCGGCGCCAAAGTTATTCCAAATAGAATGTTGCGGATTTCCTATGGAAACACGGTCCTAACTATAACTATCTACTGGTGACCGCCAGTAGATAATATATATATATATATATATATATATATATATATATATATATATATTACCTACTGGCGGTCGCCAGTAGGTAGTTATAGATAGGACCGTGTTTCCATAGGAAATCTCAAAATTCTATTTTGGATAACTTTGGCGCCAGTTGACGAATCCACGCGAAATTTTCAAAACTAATGGGGCGCTCCGCTCAGCTCCTACCCTGAAAGTTTCGGGGTGATTCATCAAGCGGGGGCCGAGAAAAAAGGGGGGTCCCAAAACGCGTTTTCCCCATGCATTTTTCCATAGGGACTTTAGTCGCAGCCACAGCCCGAACGGCTGAACAGAATTATGTGAAATTTGGCAGAGAGGTAGCCATAAGGTCCATGAAGTGCCTTTTGCAGGTTTGGTGTAAATCTGTTCAGTATTTCCTGAGAAATTAGCATTTAAATCAATATATATATCTGTACGCGCGCAGCGTGCGCGCACTGAGCAAGTCCTGTGCGCGCACCTTGCCGTGCGCGAGCGCACTTCTGATTGGTTGTTAGATGTCAGTAAACATTCGAATCGGTGGAAATCAGGAAGCGGCGGCCGCCATTTTGTCTCTCGCATAAAGAGGGGGTGATAAACAAAGGGGGAGAACGTGAAAAGGGGGCAGAGTGGGGAGATATTGACCAACTAGGCATTGTAAGGGGGTCACAGTAGGACCTTGTAGGGCAAAAAAAAAGATTTATATTTTGAAAAAAATATCGCCGAGTGCGCGCACCCAGCGCGCACCCGAAAAAATTTTAAAAACAAAAAAATAAATAAAATTCGCAATTAAGTAAAAAGATATAAGGTGGCTCTAAAAAGAGCCCTTGTGTTTATTGTGTGTTTTTTGGTACCTACAAGTAAGTACCGATGCAGAGTCTAAAGTTCAAGAGGAAGACTCTGTTGCCTTCATCAGTGAAGTGTACACCATCTCCTCTATAAATGTCTTGCATGTTGTAACGCAAGTTGTTGTGGTATATAGAACCCATACCATAGTCTCTGAGGAAAGCAGAAATAGATTTGTTGACGTGCTTCCTTGCATTTGTCAATCTGCGGACAAAATTGGTTGGACCAGTTCCACTTTTGCCTTTGGCATATGTTAGAATATACAAAGGCAGTTTGTGGAAAAAGCAACATCAATTGCACAAAGGTGTCCTTAATAAGCATTTCCAGACCTACCCCAGTTAAAGTGCCTAGGTCATTACCACCACAGTGCACAATAATAAGGTTAGGCTGTGGGAGATGTAGAAAGGTTTTCACCAAAGGCATTAATTGGTGCCACTTTAACCCTCTCTGACCAATCCATTTAATGTCTACATTTGGCAAAGCAAGGTCTCTCACCATACCTCTTTTTTCTGCAAATTTTTCACTCCAGAAGACATAGCTGTGACCTACAATCCACACTGTGAACATCTTCCAAGGAGATCTGGATGCACTCAGGAGGTGTCTTTCAGTAGAAAGGCAATATGAAATGAAAGACAGTTGAAAAATGGGGGCACACATAGTTTGTTTTATAAAAAGAACTCATTGGCTGTTTCAAACCATTCTACACTAAAAACTAGGCTGTATGTTTAAATTTTAAAAAGCATGTTTTGTATTGGTTCAGAAAAATGTGTTACCAAAGAACATTACTGTGGATTGGCTGTTAAGTTTGAAAAGTCAAGCACTCTTGCTCTTTGGATATGAAACATTGTTTGCTGAACTTCTGACCTCTCTCCTCACAGCAGTGTTCCATGACCTGTTGCTATGGTAGCAGACAGGAGACAAGTTGGGGGAAGGGTACATTTGGAAAGGGGTTGAAGTTTTCAACCAATAGAAATGTGTGATTTCATTTGAAAAAAAGTGGGAAGCACTGAGATTTGAAATTAACATGTATATGTGTGAAAAAAGAGAGGGAAACATTGCCATTTACTGGTTCTGGAGAGAGGAGAGAGGTGTGGAGCTCTGATATTCTGACTCTGATAGTCTGCTGTTTGAGTGGCACATTTCTTTCTCAACTAACTATTTTAAAAGGTGAGTTATGAGTTTGAGAGGGGATGTATGTGGTGATTTTTTAGATAAATATTAGAATTGTGAATCTTCTTCAAAAGTTATGTTTTACATTTTGAGGTTTGCGAGATATTTAACTGTTTTGAACTTGTAAGATATTATGGAGTATGTTTTCACAATAAGTTAATGTGTACTGGTAAGAATGAGGAATACTGTTTTATGCCTACCATCAAACCATGAGTCTGTGTGCAGAGAAGAATTGTTGACAGAGATTTAATTTGCGTTGCTGTTGAAAAGTAAGACTTGCAGTTGAAAGGAAAGGACAGCTTGTTTTTAATTGTGATGGTTAGGATTTAGCAGAAATCACTTTGAAAGAAAAGAGAGGAAAATGGCAGCACATTTGAAATTAGCATTAGTTCTGTAAGAATTGCAGATCCAGGAAAGGGGCAGCCTGTGTTTTGTGCCTACCAACACAGCATGAGTCTGTGTGCATATTGGAATTGTTGTCTGAGATTTAATTTGTGAAGTTGTTGTTCTGTAAGGATTGCAGACCCAGGAAAGGGGCAGCCTGTGTTTTGTGCCTACCAACACAGCATGAGTCTGTGTGCATATAGGAATTGTGGCCAGAGATGTATTTTGTGTTGCAGTTGTTCTGTAAAACATGCACTTGCAGGAAAGGGACAGCTTGTTTTCTTCAAATGTGGTGGTTAGCAGTCAACAGAAATCACTTAATCTGAAATGAGAGGCAAAAGCTAAAACATTTGAAACCAATAGGGTAGATTTTCAATTCAAAATAGCAAAGGCACAGGTAGTTGCCATATGTTCAAAACTGAAAATAACCCTTAGCACACATGCACTGTTACATACATCCCAGCAGTCTTCATGCAGTTTGGAAGTCTCTTTGCTCATCTGTCTTGTACCAGACAATACGCAGTCTCAAGAAACAAACTCTTGGCACACACGCAGCAGCTTCTCTCACACTCCCATGTGTAGTACTCAGGTCTGTGTGGTGTTTCAGATAGCACTGTGTAACGCAAACACATTCAACGTCATCAAGGCACATTTTGTTTGCTCTAGTGTAGTCACTCACCCAGATTGCAGATGCTCATGGTATGATGTAGCTGTTAGGACATGTGGTCTTTTCTGCCTCTGTGATCTAGAAGGAAAATGTGTCAGGCTGTAACAGTAATTATCACTTGTTCTACCACAGTAGTAAATGTGCTTTGAAATTGCAAATCAAATTCTGTTTTCTGCTTAGACGCACACTATGAGGTTGTGTGCGCACAGGAATTGTGGCCAGAGATGTAATTTGTGTTGCAGTTGTTCTGTAAAACATGCACTTGCAGGAAAGGGACAGCTTGTTTTCTTCAAATGTGGTGGTTAGCACTCAGCAGAAATCACTTAATCGCAAATGGGAGGCAAAAGCTAAAACATTTGAAACCAACAGGGTAGATTTCCCTTTCAAAATAGCAAAGGCACAGATAGTTGCCATATGTTCAAAACTGAAAATAACCCTTAGCACACATGCACTGTTACATACATCCCAGCAGTCTTCATGCAGTTTTGGAAGTCTCTTTGCTCATCTGTCTTGCACCAGACAATACACAGTGTCCAGAAACACACTCTTGGCACACACGCAGCAGCTTCTCCAACACTCCCATGTGTAGTACTCATGTCTGTGTGGTGTTTCAGATAGCACTGTGTAACGCACACACATTCAACGTCACCAAGGCCTCATTTTCTTTGATCTAGTCTAATCACTCACCCTGTAACACATGGTTATGGTCTCAAGGAGCTGTTAGGACATGTGCTGTTTTCTGCCTCTGTAAATGATAAGGAAAATGTGTCAGGCTGTAACAGTAATTTGGTACTATTCAGGAACACTGTTTTGTTCCAAAAAACATAGCATGAGTCTGTGTGTATACAGGAATTGTGGGCAGAGATTTAATTTGTGAAGTTGTTGTTCCGAAAGAAATGCAGTCCCAGGAAAGGGGCAGCCTGTGTTATGTGCCTAAAATGATGATATGAGTCTGTGTACACACAGGAATTGTGGGCAGAGATTTAATTTATGAAGTTGTTGTTCAGTAAGAATTGCAGTCCCAGGAAAGGGGCAGCCTGTGTTATGTGCCTAAAATGATGGCATGAGTCTGTGTGCGCACAGGAATTGTGGGCAGAGATTTAATTTGTGAAGTTGTTGTTCAGTAAGAATTGCAGTCCCAGGAAAGGGGCAGCCTGTGTTATGTGCCTAAAATGATGGCATGAGTCTGTGTGCGCACAGGAATTGTGGGCAGAGATTTAATTTGTGAAGTTGTTGTTCAGTAAGAATTGCAGTCCCAGGAAAGGGGCAGCCTGTTGTCTTTACACAAATTATCCCTTAGCACACATGCACTGTTACATACATCCCTGCAGTCTTCATGCAGTTCTGGAAGTCTCCTTGCTCATCTCTCTTGCAGCTGACAATACATAGTCTGCAGAAACACACTCTTGGCACACACACAGCAGCTTCTCCAACACTCCCATGCGTAGTACTCAGGTCTGTGTGATGTTTCAGATAGCATTGTGTAATGCAAACACATTCAACGTCACCAAGGCCTCATTTTCTTTGATCTAGTCTAATCACTCACCCTGTAACACATGGTCATGGTCTCAAGGAGCTGTTAGGACATGTGCTGTTTTCTGCCTCTGTAAATGATAAGGGGAATGTGTCAGGCTGTAACAGTAATTTGGTACTATTCAGGAACACTGTTTTGTTCCAAAAAACATAGCATGAGTCTGTGTGTATACAGGAATTGTGGGCAGAGATTTAATTTGTGAAGTTGTTGTTCTGAAAGAAATGCAGTCCCAGGAAAGGGGCAGCCTGTGTTATGTGCCTAAAATGACGATATGAGTCTGTGTGCACACAGGAATTGTGGGCAGAGATTTAATTTATGAAGTTGTTGTTCAGTAAGAATTGCAGTCCCAGGAAAGGGGCAGCCTGTGTTATGTGCCTAAAATGATGGCATGAGTCTGTGTGCGCACAGGAATTGTGGGCAGAGATTTAATTTGTGAAGTTGTTGTTCAGTAAGAATTGCAGTCCCAGGAAAGGGGCAGCCTGTGTTATGTGCCTAAAATGATGGCATGAGTCTGTGTGCGCACAGAAATTGTGGGCAGAGATTTAATTTGTGAAGTTGTTGTTCAGTAAGAATTGCAGTCCCAGGAAAGGGGCAGCCTGTTGTCTTTACACAAATTATCCCTTAGCACACATGCACTGTTACATACATCCCTGCAGTCTTCATGCAGTTCTGGAAGTCTCCTTGCTCATCTCTCTTGCACCTGACAATACATAGTCTGCAGAAACACACTCTTGGCACACATGCAGCAGCTTCTCCAACACTCCCATGCGTAGTACTTAGCTCTGTGTGATGTTTCAGAAAGCAGTGTATAACGCAAACACATAAAAACATCATCAAGGCCTCATTTTTTCTTTGCTCTACTCTAAACACTCACCCAGGTTGCAGATGCTTATGGTATGAAGTAGCTGTTAGGAAATGTGCTCTTTTCTGTCTCTGTAAACTATAAGGAAAATGTGTCAGGCTGTAACAGCAATTATCACTTGATCTACCACAGTAGTAAATGTGCTTTGAATTTGCAAATCAAATTCTGTTTTCTGCTTAGAAGCACACCATGAGGCTGTGTGCGCACAGGAATTATGGCCACAAATATAATTTGTGTTGCAGTTGTTCTGTAAAACATGCACTTGCAGGAAAGGGGCAGCTTGTTTTTTTTCAACTGTGGTGGTTAGCACTGTGCACAAATTAGTAAATCACAAATGAGAGGCAAATGGAAAAACATTTGAAATGAATGAAAAGCTTAAAAAATATTTTAATGAATTATAATTACAAAAAATATTTTTTTTTAAGTTTCTTGCAGGTATTGCTGGGCAACAGTGAAAAAATAAAAAAATGCCTTTAAGGACAAGAAAGAGGAAAGAAAAGCAACAACAAGTATATCTGGACAAAACTGCGGAAAAAAAAATAGGAGGAGAAGCTGGTGATGGCAAAAAGAAAAAGTCTACAGGTAAGCAGAGTAGAGATTTCTTAAAAAAGATCTTCAAACAACAAAAAAATGGCAAAAATAAATGTAAAACAAACAGTGTTTTATGTACAAAGCAACAACAGAGTCAACAGCAAAAAACAAAAGCTAATGTACAATCAGAAGTATGTAAAACTGATTTAACACGAAAATTAGATTTTAAAAACATTCGTCGAAAAATGTTTCAGAGAAGAGTGATGTTAAATTTGCTAAAGAATGTGAAAAAATATAAGAAAAAATCAAAATTTATTAAGAAAAAAAATTTATAGAAAATATTGTAAGTAAGGCTTTGGAAATAAAAAGAAAACTTTTTATTCTAATTTTGAATAGGATGCGTAGATTAGATAAATTAGTCAATGCAATGAAGTCACAAAGCAAAAGGAAAAGAGAAGTGAAAAAAAGTAACTTTTGTAAAGTGTTCTTGGGAGAATGGAAACACAGTTCAAGTACTGAACCATTTTTTAATGAAGAGAGTTATCTTCAAAGTAATAGTTTGTTGCATGCAGTTGACACCAATGGTAGAGCACATGAAGTTAAGGATGGTTGTGTGATGGAAAAAGAGAAAATGGTCCCAAGAAATGAGGAAGAAGTAATGGCTGCTGAGGCTATGGGGAGACGTCCAAAAGCCCCAGTGTACACTTGGAACTGTAGTAGTATTTGTACTGTGCGTCAGGAATCTATTGATAAATTACGTGACTTTCTAAGAGAATATAGTAAAAAGAGTGTAAAACAGAAGATGAAGGTGCTTCAAACACTAGATCCATGCAGAGTGAGAGAGAATACTGGTTTGCAGGGACATTCTCTGGCTTGTCTATCTAGAAAAGTGTGTAAAAGTGTTTTTCATCATTTTAGGATGCTGGCTGTTCATCATACTGAAATGAGAAAGTTTGTGAGAACATTGTATTTTGCTAAAAGTCCAGCAGTAAAGTTAAATGAGTTGAATAATGCTCTGCTCCGTGGATCTGTATCAGATGTAGTGAAGGTTACTGATGAGATTCAGTTTTGTTACTTTGGTCCAGAACAAGAAAGTGCAGAAAAGGACACAGTTAATGAGGAAAATGAGGAACAGAATGTAGAACTCATTATTACTAAAAAGTTTGAGGATGAAATGACAAAATTTACTATCATCTCTAATGAAAGACCAAATATTACTTGTATTTGTTGCCGCAGAAGCCATTATAAAATTCAAACAAGGAATGTTGATCTGTATAAAAAAAGTGAAAATGAAGATAATTATAAGTGGAAAGATTTTGCAACATATATATTTCTTGAAAATTGTTTTGAATTGGGTGAAGATCAGCGTATTTGTAAATACTGTTATAACAAGTTAGAAGAAAATAGAATGCCGACCAGAGCTGTACATAATAATTTAGAATTGGATGCTATTCCTGCCGAACTTTCTGATTTAAATACATATGAGTCTATACTCATTCAATGTGTTCATCCGTTCCAGACCATAGTACGTATGGAGCCCAAAACTGGTAAATTACCTCCTTGCCCTTGGATTTGAAAAAAAATATAGAAACTATTGATGCAGATACTTTGGAAACTGAACCATTAGTTATTCTGGTTAATGGTGTACCTACAAAGAATACGAAGATTTGGCAGGAGCTGGTAGATGTACGAAAAGTACAAAGAGCAAATTTATATTTGAAAAGGAATAATAAATGGTATGAATCAATTTATATAGATGAAGAAGAAGAAGATTTACAAGAAAACACAGAAACACCAACTGGTCAAATTGAAAAAGTGGACAAGTCAAAGGAAGAAGAAATTTATGAACATTTTAGCATACATCCTCTTCATTCAAAAGAAGTTATGGGAGACACTATTGATCTGTTTCAGATGAAGAAAGCAAAAGGAACTCCCGTGAGTGTATGGGAGAAGAGCTTGGAAGCTCGATGTTTTCCTCAGCTGTTTCCTACAGGAAAAGGTGGACGATACGATGAACGCCCAGAACAGATTCCAGCTTCTGAGTATCGGACTACAAGACTATATGCTGAAGATTCAAGATTTCGTCAAAGTATTCCTTATTTGTTTCATCTTTTATTTGAAAGCGACTTGTCTGCATTATCTTATGCAGTAAATCACATTTTAAAAAGTGGAGTACATCTACATAATGTATCTGCTAAGGATTTTATGGAGAAAGTGCAGCACAGAGATGATCATTTGGAAACACAACTGATCAATCTGATGGCTTGTCAGCGTGGGACGAATGAATATTGGTACCGACGCCATGGTGAATTGAAATGCATGTTACGGAATTTAGGAACTCCTACATGGTTTCTAACCCTAAGCTGTGCCGAGTACGCTTGGGATGATTTACTGGATTTTCTACGAGAGGCAAATTCAAACATTAAAAACATTGAATACAAGACAGCAGGAGAACTGTGCTCATTGGATCCGGTTAATGTTTGCAGATATTTCGATCATAGATTTGAGGCTATGATGTCCTTCATCTGCAATAAAAAAAATCCACCTCTTGGAGAAGTAGTGGATTTCTTTTGGAGAAAAGAGTACCAGGCAAGAGGTGCTCCTCATATTCATATGCTGTTGTGGATCAAGGATGCCCCAAAATTTGGAACAGATGCTGATGAAGCAGTGTTATCTTTCATTGAAGAATATGCAACATGTGCTATACCTAATAGCACAGAAGAGAAAAAGTTAAAAGAACAAGTTTTACGTTTCCAAAGTCATCGGTGTGGAAAATACTGTCGACGGAAGTACAAGACCAAAGATAAATTCTACACAAAGTGTCGATTTGGATTTCCTAGACCTGTTCTTTCAAAAGGAAGAGTCAACAGTTTTATGTCAGCTGTGCGACATACTATAACCAGAAAATCTCCCAAAAATACATACAAACTAAAAAGAAAAGAAGAGTCAAAATTTATAAATGACTTCAACCCAGTCATTTTATCCATGTGGAATGCTAACATTGATATTCAGTATGTGGCAGACAATTCTATTGCTGTTGCTCGGTATGTCACATCTTACATCACTAAATCTGAGAAAACAGAATTGAAGGAAATGTGGGAAGAGATTTCTCACGAGAAGACTGTCAGTAAGAAGCTGTACAGTTTCAGTTTAAAGATGTTATCGCATCGTGAAATTGGATCCTACGAATGCTCAGATAGGTTATCATCTGCAAGTCTTTACTCGAAATCCAGAAGAATAATTTGGGTAAGCTTAGGCCTTGCAGGGATGAGAAATCGGGTACTGAAATCTGTTGGAGAAATTGAATATTTGGCCGAGAATGACCCAGAAAGTACAGATATTTTGAAAACAAACATGTTGGACACATATTACCCAAAAATAAGTCATCATCTTGAGAACATGTGTCTCTATGAAGTGCTGCAGAACTACATTTTTTCACGGAAAGCCACAGAAGACATCAACAATGGAAAATATAAAGTCATTGGTGAGGAAGGATGTTTGGTGAAGCAAACAAAAGGAAGTTTGATAAATCACAGGAAGCTGAGTTGTGACACTACTGACAAAAAGGAATTTTACTACTTGGCTCTTTTACAGCTGTTTAAACCATGGCGTTCAGAGGACGAACTACTGGGAGAATTTCAAAGCTATGAAGATTATGCTAGCAAAGATAGCATAGAATGTAGTACTTTCACAACTTATGTCCAAATGTTAAATGAAGAAATTGAACAGGAAGCAAAAATTGCAGCTGAAGTAGCTAGAGACAGTTCTCAAGACAGCCAAAGTTCAGGAACACTTAGTCAAGATCCCCTAGGACAACCAATCATAGAAAATGAAGCTGCAGTAGCCATGACTGAAGTAGAAACGGCTATGAATCAAGCACAGGAAGATTCAATCGACTTACTAAATCTGGAACAACAACTGAATGAAGAACAAAAACAAATTTCTGAAGAAGTCACAAAACAAATTGATCATGGATTACTACATGAAAAGAAAGAGTGCTCATGCACACCATTTGAACCAATAAGGATGTATGTGAGTGGACAAGCTGGAACTGGTAAAAGTTTATTAATAAAAGTCATCAGAAGCTACCTACAGCAAAAAACAGCTTCAAATTTGTCTTGTGTGGTAACTGCTCCAACTGGGTTAGCAGCCTATAACATAAAAGGAATTACCTTACATCGCTTGCTAATGTTACCAGTGGAGCATGAGAACAAAATAGAATACCACAAGCTAACTGGAGAAGCATGCTTCGAAGTTTCAAGAGTGTTGAAGAAGATGCAAGTTCTCATTATTGATGAGGTGAGCATGGTTTCAAACTTAATGCTTGCCTTTGTGCATTTAAGAATGCAACAAATTCTTAAGAGAGACTATGACGTGTTATTTGGAGGTAAACACGTCATAGTTTTTGGAGATCTTTTACAGCTCACTCCAGTTAAAGGACAGCCAGTGTTTAATACTGTGACACATGAAGACACGAAGAAGTCATTAGGAAGCATTGGTAATGCGAATATTTGGTCGTTCTTTGAGTACAAAGAACTCACTACCAATATGAGACAAGCAAACAACGAAGATTATGCAAGTATTCTGAAAGATATCAGAATTGGACTACTCACAGAAGTTGGCAAAAAAGCATTACAGAGTCGGTTGCTACATAATTTATTTCCAAATGAAGAAATAGTTGCAGAGAAAATATACCAGAACATTGCAGAAAAAAATACTGTAATCTGCTTAATGCCAACACTACGTGAGTGCTCAATAATAAAAGAGGAAATTTTGAAATTGGAAAAGGAAGAGATTAAGAAAATGGAAGCAGAGGATAAAATTCAGCATGAAAGAATTACTTTTACATTAACAGGCAAACCGAAAAATAAATTGGATTCACTAGAGAAGAACATTTCCAAAACAGCTGGATTAGAAAAAAATCTATATGTTTGCATGAATTGTCGAGTGATTTTAAGGAGAAATTTGGATGTAGAAAAAGGTTTAGTGAATGGAGCTATGGGAAGAGTTGTGGGTTTTATTAATTATCAGAAAAAAGAAGGAATTGAATGTTTAAAAATAAAATTTGATCAGATAGAAGAAGTTAAAGACATTTGTCGTTGTGCAGTTCGTTTCATGCTTGTGAAAGACTTATATGTACGTAGGAAGCAGTTTCCATTTTCTCTAGCATATGCTGTAACTATGCACAAGTCACACGGATTGACTGTAGATAGTGCTTTTGTAAACATTGGTTCTACTGTGTTCAAAGAAGGTATGGCATATGTTGCTTTGTCACGAGTGAAAACATTATCTGGTTTATTTATGATAGACTTTGATGACTCAAAAGTTAGTGCTGATACAAACTGTGTAAAGGAGTATAATAGATTAAGAAGAACCTATGCTCCTCATTTAGGTCAGTATCCTGTGATTGAAAAACATGTTGTTTCTCGGAAAAGGAGATTTGAAAATATCTGTAATGTGGATGAACAGAACAAAAAAAAAGGACAGTGATGTGATAGCAAGGAAAAAGAAAAAGGACAGTGTTGAAGAGGTTGTTGGTTGCCATTTTGAAAATAGCTCTGGTGTCAACTGCTATGCAAATGTAGTGCTGAATGTTGTATTTTATCTTGAAAAGTTGCTAGAACAGATAATAGTAAATCATGGAAAAAGATTGTGTTCTCTGCTGAGTCTCCTTTATGAGAAGCTGAGTAATGATAAAACTGAAATAGAAAGTGCTACTGATGTTAGAAATCTTTTAGATGTATGTTGTGGTTCTACACAGTTTAAAGAAAATGTCCAGCAAGATGCACAGGAATTCTTAATATATATTTTGAGTGTACTTGAAGATGAAGGAGTAGAAGTAGAAAACGTATTTGGTGTCTCTTACAAATGGGAACATTGCTGTGAAAACTGTATGAACACATGTAGTAGTAATGTTGATTCAGAAAGGTTCATATTTTTACCATTACCACAAAGTAAATCAGTGACTTTTAGTAAATTAGTTAAAGATGCCAATCACAACATGGAATGTTCTGAATGTAAATCTGACATGTTTTCCACGTTATTTTTACAGAAATATGGTCAGTATGTAATTTTAATGATGCAACGTTGTAGAGCTGATGGTTCAAAATTGGATACTTTCATAAAGAAGTTTACAGGACAACAATTATCAATTTCTGGAAAAACTTTTGTTACAGTTGCAATACTTTTTCATGAAGGACCTACTGTAACTTCTGGACATTACACAGTTTATCTTAAATGTGAAAAAGGCTGGACACTGTGTAATGATTCCCAATTGATTTTCAAGCAACGTTTGCCTTATGATTTACCCAATTCTTATTTAATTTTTCTGAAACCTAAATTTTGAAAACTAAAAACTGCATCTGAAGAAAGCATTTTTTGTAATTTTAAAGGATTATAATTGAAGATATCACTTAAAAAGGATTTTGAAATTACTATTTGGCCTAAAGGAAAAGTAATAAAAACAACTGTGGACTCCTTTGACAGAAATTATTTTGGCATGTGTGCTTTTGCGACAAGGTTTAAAGACGGTTTGTCTAGAAAATTTTTATTCATCTAGAAAAGTACTTGTAATATATGTGTAATATTTCTGACAAGGTATATTTTAGTGAGGAAAGTTTTAGAGCTTTTTTTAAACAATCTTTCAGATAGTTTTTTTTTTGCCCGCTGTTAAATGATGAATACAATTGTTTTCACTATTTTAAGTGAAAAATAAAAAATTCTGAAAACAGCAAAAAAAGGGCAAAAAATTGCTTTGTAAAATATGTAAAAACATGTAATGCTTTTTGTAATGTATGATTGAATATTAATACTTTTTTTCTTTTTTTGCAGAACTAGAAAGAAATTCTGTTCCCTTGCAAAATACTTAAACATTTTTTTTTCAAAATAATTTATTTTTTAAAAAAATAAGTGAAAAATATTTGTATTTCTCAATCCTCCCTTTTCATGCTTCCATTTCTTCACCTCTTTTTGTACATTAAATTAAAAAAAAAAAAAACTTTTAAAAACCATCCTTGGGTGCGCGCAGGGTGCGCACACCCAAAAAAAACAAAAAAAAAAACATCCCCCCCAAAAATTTTTGGGGTTTAGTTTTCAAGTGGCTCTTAAAAGAGCCCTTGAGTTAATGGAGGGAAACAGGAAGAGAAAAACGAAAAAAAAGAAAAAACATCTATGGCCTACTGCACTCATGCGCATCAAATTTTCTCTGAATGAGATCAAGACTGGTCTCACACACAGAAATAAGTTTACCGCAATCAGTGCAGCGTGTGGACAACCTCGCAAAACAAGGTGGTCCAAAACGAGGTGTGGAAGAAGGCAAAGGCACCACTGCAGAAGAAGTGCTCGCCTGAGCTGCCGAAGATGTGCTCGGCTGAGCTGCTGCAGATGTCGTCGGTTGAGCAGGTGGAGGGTTTGCTCCAGAAGCTCGACGAAAAGTCACTGGATGCATTTTGTCAACATGCCTCAACATAGTGTGAATGCTAAAAGAATACTTCTTGTTAGGATTCCCACGTGACAAGACTTTTTGACAAAGTACACAAGTAAATTTAGGTGCATTTACCTTTTTTTGTCCCTCTGGAAAAGTGAAAAACTGCCATATAAAGCTGTCTTTCTGCTTCCTGCTCCTCTGCCTCTCAAGAGTGTCCTGGTCACTGTCTGAAGATGGTTGCTGTTCAGCCATTGTCTCTCAACAACAGAATAGCTCCTTCTCCAAAGGAATCAGAACTAATAATGAGGGGAGTAGGTGTGGTTTGGGAAGAATCTGGAACTGAAAGTACTTCAAACCAATCAAAAGTGATGATTCTTGATCACATGACTTGCCATGAGGGGATTGGGTGTGGTGTTGAAACAATCAGAAACTGAAAGTAATGATAACCAATAAGAAGTGTTGTTTTATTAAGCATATAACCCGAGGTGCGCGCACTGCGCAAGCTCCGAGCGCGCACCTTGTGATTACGCATGCGCGAACGCGTAGGAGCGCATGTGCATACGTCATATGCGCGTACATAACGCGCATACGTTGAACACGCGTATACGCGAACGTTATTGCGCGTAATTTAAGCGTATGCGGAAGTGAACCGCGTGGAGCGCGTAGGACGCACGCACGCATGCGTACGTACGTACGCATACGTACTGGGTGCGCGCTCCCAGCGTGCACTATGACGTATATATGCGTACGTAAATAACGTACGACGGTATTCATAAAAAAATTACGAAATTGTACTAGGAGCGTGCTCAGAGCGCGCACCCCAAGAATTTATATAAAAAAAAAAGTGGAGAAAAATTAATTGCAAAAATCAAAAAAACTGTTCAACTTTATCCTAATTGAAATTTAAAAAAAAAAAAGCAAAAACAAATAAAAGGATACAGATAATATATAAATGAATACATAGGAATTTTATTTCTATTATTAAAAAAAAAAAATTTAATTAAATAATTCAAAAATTAGCATTTAAAAAACCGTACAAATTCACTGAAAAAACCAAAGGTTTCACACACGTTATAGTTAGGAATTAGCATTTAAAAAACCTTGCAAATTCACTGAAAAAACCATAGGTTTCACACATGTTATAGTTAGCTGGACATTTCTCTCATACAAAACCAATGAAATTCCCCCGTTATAGTTAGTTCAGCTAACTATAACTCGCGCGCCCGCAATGCACTGCTGATGACGTCACATATTACATCACTCATGACATGGTCAGTGACATCACTCATGACATCACTGATGACATCTCAAATGACATCACTGATGACATCATCCAGTGAATGTCTGTTTTTCTGAAAATTAAATATGTTTTATATATATATATATCTCAAGGTTGATGGAAGAATAAATGGGTATATAAGTGTCTAAATGGATGATTTGTTTTTGAAAAATTGATTGTGTAAATGACTGATTAAGTGTATCATAGTGAATACATGGCTTAGTGAGTAATGTTTAAATATGTAAATATCTGTATCAGTCTCTCACTTTGTGTAGAAGTGGCTGCATGGGTTGGTGAGTAGCTACATGGGTGTCTATATAGGTTATTAGTTGTTTTTTTGAGTATCAGTCTGAGTGTCTGCATGATTCGGTGGGGGGTATTACGTAGTGCATAGGTGCATGAATGAGTGACTCACTGTATGTGTTGAACACAGCATGTGTGCAGGACTGTATGGGTGGATGAGTGTGTGTATGGTTGTGTTAGTGAGTGAATGACTGTTTCAATATTGTCTTTATGAGTAAATACATATGTTTTAAACTAGTATATGTGACTATCGGTGTATATAAGTGAGTATATGTGAGAGTGAGAGATGGAAAGAGTTCCTGTATGAATAAGTATGTGTTTCTATAAGTGATTGTTTAAAAGACTAAGTATGTGTAAGTTTCCATAGAAGTAAGTGTGGTGGTGTGTGTATAACTGTATATGCAAGTAAATGTATGTTTGATTCTTTATTAGCATGAGTGTCTATGTGTGTGAGTAACTCTATGGATGAGTGGCATTGTGTAACAGGATATATAGGTGTATAAGTACATATGATGAGTGAGTACATGTATGAGTGACTGTATATGACTGTTGGTGAATGAGTGGATGTGTATGTGGATCTTAGAATTACTGAAGAGGTTGTTGTAACTGGTATTGGTATGTCGATTGTTTTGAAAATTTTAGTCTCTATTTCTGAATGTGTGTATCAAAGGTTATATTAGGGGGCGAGGAGGTCTGCCACTCTACCACAATGATGATGTCATCAGTGATGTCATCAGTGATGTCATTTGAGATGTCATCAGTGATGTCATGCGTGATGTCACTGACCATGTCATGAGTGATGTAATATGTGACGTCATCAGCAGTGCATTGCGGGCGCGCGAGTTATAGTTAGCTGAATTAACTATAACGGGGGAATTTCATTGGTTTTGTATGAGAGAAATATCCAGCTAACTATAACATGTGTGAAACCTATGTTTATTTCAGTGAATTTGCATGGTTTTTTAAATGCTAATTCCTAGCTATAACGTGTGTGAAACCTTTGGTTTTTTCAGTGAATATATATATATGTGTGATCAAACTCCCTGCGTGGAGCCAAACGCATCATGGAGGACACTGGTCCTGTGATTTTCCTGGTTTTATTTCGTTAATAAACCACCACTGCTTCACCCACTTTCCGTTTTCTGGGACTCTGTGTTTGATTTCTGGAGGTGAGAGGTCCGTGCCTAAGGTTCCGCTGAGAAGAGAGCGGACAGGACTGTTTCTATCTATATAGATATATATATGTTTATACAACCTCATCCCCTGTTTGAAGAGCACTCTCTAGAACAGGTTCGTGAAGGCAAACAGCATTCTTTATTCAAATAATTTTGCAAAGCCTTACGCATTTCAGAGATAAATCTCCTTGTTCACAGGCATTTCAGCGAGTTGTGCAGATTTAAAGAGGCATTGTCCCAGCATGCTCTTTTCACAGGTGAGTATGCGTGCTGCCTGCTGGGATGTGTAGTACCTTCAATTTTATGAATGCCCCTTCGAAAAATACTTTTTCCTTTAGTAGGTTCTGCGCCTCCTCACATTATTAATGACATTGTTCTTACCCTCCAGTGGGTTTTTGAAAAACGGAATGCTGGAAATTGTGCCGACGCTGTTCACACCAAAGCAGACTTGGAATAGTTCTGAGTCCGTGGCCCCTGTCATCTGGGTGGTGCTTCTTCCCGGCTGGAACTGCCGTTTAAATTTGTTTATACAACCTCCTCCCCTATGTGAAGAGCACTCTCTAGAACAGGTTCGTGAAGGCAAACAGCATTCTTTATTCAAATAATTTTGCAAAGCCTTACGCGTTTCAGAGATAAATCTCCTTGTTCACAGGCATTTCAGCGAGTTGTGCAGATTTAAAGAGGCATTGTCCCAGCATGCTCTTTTCACAGGTGAGTATGCGTGCTGCCTGCTGGGATGTGTAGTACCTTCAATTTTATGAATGCCCCTTCGAAAAATACTTTTTCCTTTAGTAGGTTCTGCGCCTCCTCACATTATTAATGACATTGTTCTTACCCTCCAGTGGGTTTTTGAAAAACGGAATGCTGGAAATTGTGCCGAAGCTGTTCACACCAAAGCAGACTTGGAATAGTTCTGAGTCCGTGGCCCCTGTCATCTGGGTGGTGCTTCTTCCCGGCTGGAACTGCCGTTTAAATTTGTTTATACAACCTCCTCCCCTGTTTGAAGAGCACCAAAAGTTCCCACGTTACTGGAGCCCAAGATCCTACAGAGCGGCCTCACAAGGAATGGGCACGGGGCAGCCCATCAATACATCACTGTAGCACAAAGTAGTGAGGCCCATTGTTGCAAATGCCGTTTATTTCTCAAGTGCAGCAGCGCCTTGTTACATCTTCTATCCCATCTTCTAATGTTTCGGCTAACTGCCTTGCTCACAGAAGGAAATGAATAGCTTGCAGGTGTGCTGAGGCGTGCTTTTTCAAAGATGAAACACGTGACTGGATTTAAGCTACTACAAGCCCCAAAGTGCATTGTGTTAATATTTCACAGTTCAAACTGGAAGTCCTCCGATAATATTTACCTTGGTGGTACTTTTCTTTTAAACACAAGCACTGATCTTGATATGGGAAATACTGGAGGCAGTCAGGTGAGTAGAAACAGTGTTTAAATGCTGATAAAATTACGGACTTGAAAATCAGACACCACTCGCAGCACGATCATGGCAAGAAATAATCCTGTTTGAATCTCTTCCTCGCGCCATCCTTTTTGCACCATTGGCTTCACCTAAGTAGGTTAGGTGCACGAGTGGATCATAGAGGATATGATATATCATGGATATATATATATATATATATATATATATATATAGAGAGAGAGAGAGAGAGAGAGAGAGATAGAGAGAGATTTAGTAAAACTATATTTTTCACATCAATATTCCCCCCCCCAATATTTTTGTACTTACCTGTTTTAGTATAGGGAGTCAATATTTTTGCAGTCTATATTTTTGATCAATATTTTGTACATCTATACTTTTTACATCAATATTCTGTCATTGAATCCTCTTGAACATGACAATAAACTGTAATACTAGAAGTTATCTGTGGAAGCTTGTCATGAGGAGTCAAGAGTATTGAAGAAAGTGAAGCTTTTAATCATCAATGAGGTGAGCATGGTTTCGAACTTAATGCTTGCCTTCATATACTTAAGAATGCAGCAGATTTAAAAAACATGGTATGACGTGCTGGTTGGAGGAAAGCATTCAATTATCTCCGGTGACCTACTGAAACTTACTCCAGTGAATGGACAGCCTGTTTTTATGACACTTCTCCATAATGAAACAAGAAATTCATTGGGAAGTATTGGCAATGCAAATACTTGGTTAAACTTCATATACAAGGAACTATTGAAGAATATGCATCAAGCATCTAATGTGGAATATAGAGCTATCCTGAAGGACAAGGAGTAAGAATTTTGACAAAGGGGAGGGGGCATGCTTTGGAGAGTTGATTTACCAGGAAACTATTTTCATCCTAAAGTACAGCAGCACACCAAATGTACAATTTAATTAAAAAAGAAAAATTTATAGTCTGTTTAATGCCTACAATCAAGTGGGCTCCAACTTCAACAAACGATTACTGAAGCTGGAGAAAGGATTCATTTTGGAAATTATAGCTATTGATAAAATGAAACACCAGGGATTAACAATACTACTAACTGAGAAACTATGAGCAAATTTGGATTCTTTGGATCTGTATTGAGGATTGCAGGATTAGAAAAGTGTTTGCGTGTGTACAAAAAGTGTCGAGTAATTTTGCAGAGTAATTTAAATATGGAGGAAGGGATAGTAAATGGTGCTATGGGTAAAGTATTGATTTAAACAATTTTCTAAATAGGGATGAAGTTGAGAAAAAATTTGATCAGATTGATGGAGTGAAGCAGATTGGCCGATGTATTATAAAAAAATTCTTGTAAAGGACAATAATGTGCAGGGGCACCAGTTTCCAGTGTCTCTAGCATATGCTGTAACTATCCATAAAGCTCAAGGTTTAAGTGTAGACGCATCTTTTATTAATATTGGAAGTACAGTATTTAAAGAAGGTATGTTGCATGTACCATTATGCTGAGGTACAACATTGTCCAGTTTGTTTTTGGATGAATTTGATGATAGGAAAGTTAGTGCTGATGCAATCTGTGTAAGAGAATACAATTGATTAAGAAGTCTATACGCTCCTCATTTGGGTCAGGACCCTATTTATGAAAAACGGGTCATCTGTCTAAAATGGAACGCTTCCAAAAGAGTCAACTGATGTTCAAGTAAAGAAAGAAAACCAGGACAGGCTAGAAGGTGATAAGAAGCAAAAACTGGAAAATGAGGGAGATATTGTAAGATACCAGTTGGAAAACAGTTCAGGTGTCAGCTGCTATGCAAATGTTGTTCTCAATGTACTGTTTTATTTACCACATCTGGTAATCAAATTCAACAAAAACCAGATGAGAGATTCCTTTCTGCACTATATCATTTGCTCCAATGTTTACTCAGTTACAGAACTGTAATACATTCTGTTTCAGGCATTCAAGATCTTTTTTTTTTTTTTTTAATTCCTTTTATTCAAACAAACATCGGTTCATATAAACAATACAGAGGGCACATAGCTTAAAAATAATAGTGACATACGGAACAAGAAAATCACGTTTCAACATGAAAGGGGAACATCACGGGGTAAGGGGGACGTTTGGTTCTGAACAATCAGGTGGTATACAGATTTCTCCTCTATAATTATTCCAAGGGCCCCAAATGCACGCCCATTTTTTAGGGCAAACCCTAGCGACATACACCGTCTTTTCCCTAAACATACACCAGTCGAGATCTCTCTCCCAGTTCTCCAACTTAGGTGGTTTGGTAGCTCCCCATAATTGCGCGATGTTTCGTTTGGCAATCATAAATCCCAGGGTGGCCCATTGTGTCTGGTGAGCGTTGAGGTCTGTGGGTTCCCAGATGGTAAGGAGGCAGCGTCTCACCTCTGGTAAGAGACGGGTGTGTAGTACAGTGAATAATACCTTGTGGACTTTGTGCCAAAAAGCACTAACGAACTTACATTCCCATATGATGTGAAAAAAGGTTCCCAGCAATCCGCACCCTCTCCTACAGTCCCCTCTGTCAGTAACTCCCATGCAGATCAGGCATGGCCCGGTAATGTACACGCGGTGAAGGATTTTTAACTGTACCAGTCTGAGGCGTGCCAGGATGGCGGTCACCCTGGGGGAAGACACCGCCTCCTGCCAGTCTTCGTCCTCAATCGCAATCCCTTCTCCCGTCCACCTCTCCCTCAGAGCCACAAGGGGATCTGCCGTATTGTTTATCAGTTTCTTATATATTAGGGAAATCATCTTTTCAGGAAGGTGGCCGTCAAGGATTCTGTCCTCTAAAGGTGAGGCATCGGGAGGGGCCGTGCCTGCTGGTAAAAGCGTTCGGAGTGAGTGGCGGATTTGGGCATACTCAGTGGGTGATAGGTCATATTCGGCCTGTAGTGTGGTGAAAGCTTTAACTCCCCCTTGCCCCCAGAGATCTTTGATGTGTGCAATGCCTATGAGATCCCATTTATCAAAGCCTTTTGACCTCCATAGGCTGCCCCGAGCTTCAGAGTCCCACAGGAGGGTCGCCAGTGTCAGCTTACGTCCCCACCCAAGGGCATTTGTTGCATCATGCCACAGCTGGACGGAAAGCTTGGTGGGGCCCGTCAGAGTGTATTTGTTGGGCCGCGAGTAGAGCGCCCTGTTATAATTGCCTCCGGGAAGGAGCCATTTGTCCATGGCGTAACCTCGGTCGTCACATCGTCCGTAGGTACCAAGGTTTATGGCGGCCAGCTGTGCAGCCCAATAATATTTTTTAATGTCCGGCAGGCTTATGCCACCATCGTACCAGTTTAAAGTCAATTTATTTAGGGCGATACGCGGTTTACCATCCCAAAGTAATTCTCTCTGAAGGCCCTCTATTTCTTTAAAATATTGTTGAGGTATGGGGTCAAGAGCATTTTGCAGAGCGTAGAGTAGGCAGGGCAGAGACATCATTTTAAACAGGGCAGCTTTTCCCAGTGGGGAGAGGGGCAGCGATTTCCAGTTTCTGATGTCTTTTTTGAGTCTATGCAGGGGCAGCAGGAGATTATGGGCATATCAAACTGAGGAGTCATGAAAAAAAAAAAGGTATCGAAAGCCCGCTGTGTTGATTTGGATTGGACAATTTCCAGGGGGGGTAGGAGGATCTCCCCTCAGGGCGAACACTAAGGTTTTGCCCCAGTTGACCGAAAATCTGGAGAATCTATCGAACACTGCCAAGATGTCCAGGACTACTATCAGGGGTTTCGATGGGGAGGCCAGATAGAGCAGAATATTATCCGCATAGAGTGAGATGCGGTCCTCCCAACCTAGGGACCATCTCAGCTCTCGTATCATCTGGTCCTGTCGAATCCAGGCAGCTAGTGGCTCAAGGGCAAGGGCAAACAAAATGGGAGAGAGAGGGCAGCCCTGACGGGTTCCACGGCTGAGTGTAAACGTTGCGGACAGCTTATTGTTCACTACTACCTGCGCAAGGGGATCCTGATACAAAAGACGCACCCACTGAGTGAATTTTGGCCCAAATCCAAGGGATTTAGCCAGTACAACCCAAGGGTAAGGCCATTCAACTGTGTCAAACGCCATGGTCGCGTCTAAGGACACTATCAAAGCCGACTCTTGCAGGGTTGATTTTCTGCCCAGCTCCCCATGAATTCTACGTAGGGTCAGGGCCGCGTTTCTGTGTGGCATAAAGCCAGATTGGTCCGGGTGCGCCAGGGTACCTATTACTTTGAGCAGGCGGGTCGCCAAGAGTTTGGCCAGGATTTTAGGTTCAGCGTTTAGGAGGGAAATTGGTCTATGGGCGGCACAGTCCGTCCGGGGTTTCTCTTCTTTGTGAATGGTGACTATAGTGGCGATCCTCTGGTCCCTCGGTAAGGCACCATGTTTTAGTAACTCCTCAAACATCAGTTTCAGGTGCGGTGCGAGTTTATCGGGCTGTAGTTAATCTGCTCGATGGGGATGCCGTTGGATCCAAGGGCTTGACCTGGTCTTAGTGAGTGTACTGCTTGCGCAATTTCGTCTGTAGTCAGGTCACTGTCCATAAAATCGCGGTCAGTCGTGGGGAGGCAAGGGAGCTTAATGTAGAATAGGAGGTCTTTTGAGTCTTCCTCGGTGTGTGGAGTCACTGTCGAATATACCCGTTGGAAGTGAGTAGCAAATCTGTTTTCTATGTTTTGGGGTTCAGTGAGAGAAGAGCCTTCGTTATCCTTGAGCTCAGGGGCTAGTCTGCTCGCCCAGTCCTTCTTATCTAACCAGGCTATTAGTTTCCTTGCTTTGTCGCCCAGTTCATATATCCTTCCTTGACGTTCTCTGCTTAGGGATTTAACTCTGTCCGTGACCAGGGATCTATAATCATGTGTTTCAGGCTCAGGAGATGTAGCTTCTCTGGCGTCATGCCTGCTTCCATATCACCCTCAAGCGGGTAAGTGTCGGCCTCTATGTCTAGAGAATGTCTTTCTGTTTCTCTCTCTTAGCCCCAGTGATCAAGGACAGAGCCCGACCTCGGATCACAGTCTTAAAAGCTTCCCATATGGATGGGGACAAGGAAACAGACCCCCCATTTTCGATGAAGTAATCCTCCATGGCTTTGAGAAGGTTTGTGCGAATTTTCAGGTCTTTAAGGTACATGGGGTTGATTGGAGCCAGCCTACCGACCGTGGCCTGGTTAAGTACTATGTGTGTTCATACGGGGGGTGATCGGAGATGCCCCTGGAAAGATGTCTGCTTTCATGTATGTGGACAATGTTTGCTGCCGGGACATGGCAATAATCCAGTCGGGATAGACTATGATGGGGTCCCGAGCGGAAGGTGTGTTGTATCTGGTCTGGATGGTAAGCCCTCCAAACGTCCACCAGCCCCATAGTGTCAAGAAATTCAGGTAACCAGCTAGCAGAGGGTCCTATCTCCCTGGGAGGGAAGCGATCTAGTGTGCCCGAAACCACATTAAAATCACCGCCGAGGACCAGGAGGCCGTCTGACACTGTGAGAAGGAATGAACTAAAATCAGCGAATGTGGAGCCCTATAGACCCGGGGGTACATAGACTGATATAAACGTGATCGTGCGGCCCTCCCATGTACCCAAATTCCCAGTGTATCTGCCTCTCTCATCCGTCCATACTGAGCCCACCTCAAGTGGGAGCGTGTTTTTGACCATAATACGACTCCTCTTGAGCCAGATGTGAATCCCGCGTATGAGACCATCTTGTATCCTAGACATTGCTTTGCAAAGGTTTCCAACCAAGTGCGTCTCCTGTAGGAGAATGATATCAGGGGCCTGCCCTTTGATATATTGAAGAACCACACTGCGCTTAATCTTATACCCAAGACCGTTGACGTTCCAGCTTAAAAGCCTAACATTTTTGTCCCCCATAGCTCAAGCTTCTTTTGGCTAATACCTCTGTGTCAATAATAAAAAGGATTGCCGATGCGTGAACCGTAACAACTCTTAAATACAACCCCCAGCCCAACTACCCCCCTGCCCCCTAGCCCAACTACCCCCCACCCTGCTGCCCTGCACTCTGGGATCAGAAATGCCCATTTAAAAACTTGCAGAGTGCCTGTCGCCCTGAAGAAGAACTATTAGTAGAAAATGTGAGGGCGTGGCAGCCCGTATTCCCCCCATCCCCCCGATGCAGCGAATACAAAGGCCCTGACGTGGGCTATACACCTCAGTTCAAGAAGTAAATCTTAACATAAGGAGGCGTTGCACCGGGACCAGATCCCTCCACCACCGGTTACCTGCCCAGCCAAATCCAATGGTAAGCCAGTCCATGAGATGTCCCACATCCAGGTCATCCTTGTCAGCCATGGGCCTGTGAGGAGGCCTCACTCCCAGCATTATGATCCTGTGGGGTCTGCTCCGTTCGAAATACAAGCCAGTCAATTGCTTCCTCAGGATGTTCGAAAGACCAGATTTTCCCGCCAGATTCCAATCGGAGACGTGCTGGGAACAACATAGAGTACTTCAGGCCCTTGTCTCTGAGTTTCTGTTTCACCACCATGAAGGATCTTCTTTGACGCTGTACTCGTTGCGTGAAGTCGGGAAAAAGGAGATGTCTGCGTTTTCGAAGCAAAGTGCGGCTACCACTCTGGCGTTTTGAAGGATAACATCTCTGTCTCGGTAGTTGAGCACTCTCGCCAGCATCGGTTGTGGCGGCTTGGGCTGACGCTCCGGGACCCTGTGTGCCCTCTCAATAACGAAGAACTTACTGAGGCCCTTGGGTTTCAGGTGTTGGAGCACGAGTTCCTTAACAAAGAGATCCGGAGCCTGTCCCTCTGCCTTCTCCGGCACACCCAAAATGCGCAGGTTATTGCGGCATAACCACCCTTCATAGTCATCTAGCTTGAGTTCAGTGGTTTTCCGGAAATTTTGTATGTCTTGAAACTGCCCCTGGAGCTGGGCTACGTCATCAACGAGACTGGCGGTGGTGAGTTCCACCTGTTTGACTTTCCCATTCAGCTTGCTGAGATCAGCGCGAATCAGGTTGACTTCAATGGCTATTATGTCCATTTTATGTTCCAGCGCAGCATGGCCAGTGGTAATCCTAATCTTCCCCTCCTTGTTCTCCTGTTGGGCCACCTCCGGATTGCCGATTCTGGAGCATATCTTTAGGGAGGTTATAACGGTCGAGTCTGTTCCTTTGCACCGCCCTTTGCCCCTTTGTGCCAGTCATTTTTCTCTTCTCTGTCGCCATTTGGGCCATTTGCAGGGTGTTTCTTCGATTACGTGCACTAGCGTCTGGTGGGGAATACGGGCGCACGTGGCTTATCAGAGGGGTCAAGACTCTGTCTGGTTATCACCATATGGGCTGGACAAAAGAGTAGCGTGTAGCAGTGGCACTGGCACAGATCTCACTAGGTGGTCATTCTGAGATGGCGATGGTGGCCAGGAGAATCAAGTGCAGGTCCCGTGCAGACGTTTGGATGTCACATCACTCACTCTCAGTGTTCGGTTTGGCCTGTCAGTAGGCTAGGGGATGTCTAAGACAAAGGGGAGTCTATGCCCCTTTCGACTGGCATAAAGAGTCAAGGAGCATGTCCTTGCTTCATCCCCTCACTGTCCGCATACTGGGTGTGTGCACTATGAGGGATGGGATCTGGTCTACTAGTCCAGTATGGCCCCTACCGGGATTTCCGGAGATTCCTCGTGAGTTTATAGCTGGGGGTGCAATAAGCGGCCATTCCACGCTACCGCCACCACTCCTCAGGTCCCCCCCCGCCAAAGCAGTCTCAACTCCAGTTTTTTCTGGTTTCGGTCGGGGACGCAGGAAGCCTCGCCCGGTATGGTGCAGTTGGGCCGATGTCCGCACTTCTCCCTCAAGAGCTGCGGTGATGCTGGTAGATCGGCAGTTAGGCACGCGAGGCCCCAGGGGCATTGGCGAAATCCCCATCCCCGGGCCCCCGCTCTCAAGGATATGGGCCACCGGCGCTCACCGAGATCACAGGCTGCGCCACCAATTTCTCTTTGTGGCCAGGCCCCGAAATTGAGATCCGGCTCTAACGCTCGTATAGGCCCACCGCTACCGGGACCTATATCTCCGAGCTTAAGGGTTTATTGGCAGCGGGAGCTAGCTGCGGAGCCTCCGCCCGCGATCGGGAGCGATTACCCACCACGGGGATTCAGGACTGGCAGTCAGGATGGCAGGGGGAAGGAAAGGGCTCACAGAGCTGTTAGACTAAGCGGCCATTGCTCTCCGGGTCTTGGCCACGCCCCCAGATTCGAGATCTTTTAGATATATGTAGCGGATCACTAATATTTACTGTCAATAAAACTCACAAGGATTTATAATGATCATGCTTGGAGTTCTAGAAGAAGAACATATTGATAACTTATTTGGACTGAGTTACAAATCGAACCATGTCTGTGAAGACTGTTCCTTTACATCCACCACTCAAATACATTCTGAGCGATTTCTGTAAGTAACACTACAAGATTGCAAAACTGTGCCTCATGACAGATTGATTAAAAATGCAAACCAAAATGTCATGCCCAAATTGTAGGTTAGATGTTATGTCTATGTTGCATCTACAAAGAACTGGAAAATACCTTATATTAATGTTACGAGGCACAGTAGATGCATCTAAACTGGAAACCGCAATAAGAAACGTCAAAGCTAGACAAATATCAATTTCTGGAAGAACTTATAATACTATAGCTATTATCTTTCATGACGGTGTTAATGTAACATCTGGACACAACACTGTTTATTTAAAGAGTGAAACTGGATGGACAGAGTATAATGACAGCAACCTTAAATGCAAACCAAAACTGCCTTTCAAACTATGAAATTCTTTCCTCTTGTTTCTTTAACCCAATTTTGAGGAGTATTTTTGGAAAAAATAATGCACGGTGTTTCTTCCACGTGAATCGTCAGTGTTTTAGACATCATTTGGCATATCGGGTGATGTCTTTAAAAAGTTCTCTAAAATTAAACAGTCCTTTTATCTTTCACAAAGGAGTTAATATAACATCTAGATACACTATGTAATTAAAACCACTCACAAAGTCACTTGCTCAGCTATACAGCCTCTCACACACTGACTCACTCACCCATACAGCTACTCATGTGTCTACTTACTCAGCCATACAGACACTCATTCAGTAACTCACCCACCCATACAGCCACACACACACTCACTCAGCTATACAGTCACTCACACACTTACTCACCCATACCACCACTCACACACCCTTTCACATATGGATATACACAATCACACAGCCACTCACATAATATATATAAGAAATAGTATCACCCATTAGTAGTACACAAAGTATACTAACTGAACTTTTGTTGTACCTTAGTATGCATATTTAACAGTCATAAACAATTAGAAAACACTCACAATGACTGGATGATGTCATCAGTGATGTCATTTGAAATGTCATTGGTAATGTCATCAGTGATGTCACTGACCATGTCATGAGTGATGCAATATGTGAGGTCATAAACAGTGCATTGTGGGGGCATAAGGTATAGATAGCTCAGGTAACTATAACTACTGAATTTGAGTGGATTTGTACAAGTGGAATGTAAACCTAACAATAATGTCTCTGTAACCTTTGTTTTTTTTCAATAAATATATATATCCACTGAAAAAAACAGAGGTTAAAGTAACGTTATAGTTAGGTGAATATGTGAGTGACAACATTAACGTTTTGAACAACAACAAAAAACAGGCCATGTGTCCATCTCCCTGCAGGCATCCACGTTGACTTGAGGCAGCCAACCCCACGCCATGCACGGCTTTGGTCGTACTTGGCGTGGAGTTAGATGCAGGGCTTGTGTTTCAGCCAGGACACGTTTCCAACTCCCCACAGGCAGCCAAACCCATGCTGTGCACATCCTTTAGCTGTGCGCAGCAGATGGTTGTCACATGGCTTGGTCTGCCAAAAAATACCCTGTGGCCAAACTCCCAGAAGGCTGCCAACCCCACAATGCACTGTGCTTTTAGTGTGTGCAACAAAGTGTTGTCATCGGGACCCGGGGACCCATACCCTGGGGCCAAGGCACATATATTAAGGGGAAGAGGTATGCAGTCCCCTCTCCAACTATTAATTGGCCCTGGGGACCGCATCTTTGGGGCTAAATACAAATAAACATGGGAGGAGGGTGTGCAGCTCTCTCCCGATCCTTATTAGGCCCAGGGGACCCCATCACCCAGGGCCAAACATAATAAAAATGGGGAGGGGGAAGGCAGCCCCTTCACCAAGCATTCATAGGCATTAGGAACCCCATCCCTAGGGGCTTTTTTTGTTTAAAAAAAGATGCGGGCCACATGGACCCCCTACCCTATCTTTATTAGGCACCAGGGACCTCATCACCCAGGGCTGTATTATTTTTAAAGGTGAGGGGCCCGTGTGGTCCCTCTCCCCAAGCCTTAGTAGCCCAATCCCCCAGGACTGTATTTATTTTAAAGGAAGAGGGGCCATGTGGACCTCCTCTCCCAGAACAAATCCCCCAGGGCCATATCCATATTAAAAGCTTATTTAGGCACTGGGGCTAGATAGATAGATAGATAGATAGATAGATAGATAGATAGATAGATAGATAGATAGATAGATAGATAGATAGATAGATAGATAGATAGATAGATAGATAGATAGACAGACAGACAGACAGACAGACAGACAGACAGACAGACAGACAGACAGACAGACAGACAGACAGACAGACAGACAGACAGACAGATAGATAGATAGATAGATAGATAGATAGATAGATAGATAGATAGATAGATAGATAGATAGATAGATAGATAGATAGATAGATAGATAGATAGATAGATAGATAGATAGATAGATAGATAGATAGATAGATAGATAGATAGATAGATAGATAGATAGAAGGACGGACGGACGGACGGACGGACGGACAGACAGACAGACAGACAGACAGACAGACAGACAGACAGACAGATTTTTTTAAGAGATGAGGGGCTGTGTGGCTTCCGTACCCACACCTATTATGGCTCATCCCCCAGAGCCCACATTATTAAAAGGTGGGTGCCCTGGTGCCCACCCAAGGCACCCACCATGCAAATGTGGGCTACGGGAGGGAACCCCCTTGGCCCCCGTGAACCCAGCTGGCTGCCATCATTCTGCAGGAGTCGGTATTGCTGTTTTTCCTGCTCTTACCGGGCGGGAGAAATCTGCTGTTATGATTCCCTGCCCACATCAGTGCGGGCAGGGAAACAGAATACACATCTGTTCTCGGCCGGCTGGAGCATTTGCAAAGCACACACTCATGAGGTCCACAGGCCTTTGAAGGTTCTGGGAGGAAGGCAGTGAGGCTCTGTCCCATTTTTGGGACATTTTGGCATGGGGATGGGCTCCCCAGGACCTAAATCAATTCGGGGATGGGGGCGTTCATTAAACAATGCAGCCCTGGGCCACCATTTTTTTTCTGTGATCCACTGGTAGTCTTGAAGGATTGTGGCAAAAATTGCTTGCATTTGGACCCTAGGGCGGGGTCCATTTTGGTCGCCTTCCCATAAGGCCTATGGGGGCAGGGTATCCCTACCCTGCCCCCTTAAGCTTTGTTTTAAAAAAAATTTAGGACAGGGACTAATTCCCTAAGTCCTCCAATGGCTGCCAGCAACATTTTTTCTCACTTTGTTGGCAGCCAATCAGGGTGCTTACTTCCGCAGTGGCCCAAGGGAAAATATCTCCCTAGGCCAAGCAGATTGCTTTGTTTTTATATTGGCATTCTCGTAAGACTCTCAAGGGGGTCTTGCAAACCCAACTGTACAGATATACAAATAATTTTAAACCTTAATTTCTCAAAAACTACTGAACTTCCTGCCAAATTTAGTGTAATTCCGTTTGGCATTTTATGCAGTAGTGCTTCTTAAAGAAGTCTATGGAAAATGCATAAGGATTTTGCTTTTTGGGACCCTCTTTTTTTCTCGGCCTGCGCTTGACAGATCACCCTAAACCTTTCCATACACAAACTAGTCAATAAGTAGCAGCTTTTTGGAATGTTTTGTATAGATTTCTCAAACGGGGCAAAAGTTCTTAGCAACATATTATTCACATTTCTTATGGAAAGTCAGACCTCAAGTATCTAATGTACATTGATAACCTTGTCTTATTAGACCATAGCTATGTAGATCTTCAGCTTGATGTGGGTTGCATCTTACGAGACAACACAAAATTTCTTTAATTAATAACATGAAATACCGAAATAATCTATTTTGGCCAAAACCTGTCCCTGGGTAAATGGTACACTGATATCAAAGAAATTGGGATAAGCAAGAGCTATGAATATCTGGGTATTTGTTTGTAGCTCCATCTGTTAAAGCTGAAAGCAAGAGCAGTGCACCTCTCTTACGATCTATCAAATCTTTATAGGAATCTTCCCAGTTCGACAATCATGATGATTTTTCAGGTTATGGCAGCAAAATTCTAACCAACACTGATTTATAGCACAAAAACGTATTGTGATAATCTACATCATTTTAAAAAACATTCCAAAGCATTTACAAGAATGTCTGGCATGAGTAAACTTGTTCCTCAAACTTTAATCATACTTATACTTTGGGAAGTGACACTTTTCAGAGATTTGTTTCTCAAATTAATTTTCAAATTGAAAAGGGCTGATGAGGGCACATTGAAGGAGTTGATGTGGTGTGAAATTTTAAGCTATCCTAGTAAGGATCACTATCCCTGGTTGCTGCATTTGAATACATTAATCAGAAAACATGGAGTAAATGACATATGGTTTAATCTACAAATTCACTGAAAGCCCTAAACACTAATCAGGGTGAACTGACTTCTTTAGCCCATAAGAATCCTTCAGTGCACACATTGCCATGAGGGTCAGGTACATCTTTGATATTTTCAACATGTTGGCTAGAGATGAGCCCGACTTAGGGCCTGATTACGAGTTTGGTGGTGCAGCTCTGGGTCAGCCCCTCCGCTGCACTGCTAAACCTGTGATCAATGCCCCTGACAGACTGCAAATGTTTCTCGTGTCTGGCTGGCTATATTTTTTACGTTACCATGGCGGTGCCTCAGAAATTGGATACCACAGTGGGAATTCCACAAACAATTCCTGCGCAGCATGGACAGTAAAGTCCATGCTGCGCAGGAACTGGGGTGCATGCACACAGGGGGGATCATGCTGTGCCCACCTACATGCGCACCACAGCCCAGAGGCATGAGGTTGCCCTGTAGGGCCCCTTTGTTTCCTCTCTACCACGGTGTTCATGGAGGAGGAAAATCATAATATGTTTGGAGGGACAACGGCGGTCCCGCCAAGCATATTACGGCCTCAAGAAAGCTGCAGGAGCTGCAGGCCGTCTGACCACCCTAATTGTAATTGGGTGGTCAGAAGACCGCTACCTCTGTGCCCCCACGAGTCTGGCAGTCTGTGGACCGCCAGACTCATAATCGAGCCAATAGACTGTTTTTTTTACAATGGGTGAACAATCGCACACAAGACAACAAGGCCATCATAAACAAAGCCACCACATGCATCCAATTTCTTGATGTCGAAGTGAGAGCACTTGGAAAAATATTGTGCACACCGCCCTATATAAAACTAACGGTCAAGAATAGTGCTCTAGATTACCAAAGTTAGCACCCACAGAATTTACACAACAATTTCCCTTATGGGAAATTTTTACATAGAAGGCGCAGATGTTTCAGCAAAGAAGACTATCTCTGGACTCTCTGGAAAATTGAGGGATTAAGGGTATCCTACTAAACTGATTAAAATTGGCTTGCTTTACCCCAAGTGACACTCTTTTAGTGATGAAAGAGAAAGTGCTCCAAGAAAGGCTTATCTGTGTGTCTACATATTGTCCAAGCATCAACCGGTTCAAGAAAATTATTCACCAATTCTGGCATATTTTATCAAACCTAGAATGCAATCCGGAACAACCTTTATTTGCCGTGAGGAAAACTGCAATATAGGCAAACAACTTATATAGGCTTCTCTGCCATTAGAATCTCCAGCACAAATAGTTTTTAGGTAAAATTGGAATCTGGTGCCACTGCAAGCTCACCAAAAGTATGTGAACAAACAATGGAGGGTTCTCAATTTCTTTTGAATTCAAAAAAGTGGTTTTACACACAGTGCTCAAACTGTAAGACAAGAAATTTGATATATGGTATTACATGTCAATGCAAGAAGATGTACATCGGGTAAAGAAATCAGGAAGTCCGCCCTAGCATAATTCACCATAAATCTTGCATCTGCTGTAAAACCTTAACAGGTCCACTTGTTAATTGGTTTGACACACATGAACATACTGAGAATAACTTAAAATGCACAGTGTTGGCAGGGCTTAATTTGTGAAAAGTTAAGTGTCAGGGCCCTTCTTGGAAGGCTACTGCAGCCTGCACCACCCATACCCTGCCAACACTGCCATTGACAAGTACCAAAATAACACCTAGCCATCGACATTCTACAAGTTTGACAATCCACACAAAGCTACAATAATGGCATAAGAGGCTGGTATTATTTGTTTTCAGTGTATATTGACTTAATAAAACACGGTTGCTGTACTCATCACAAAATTAAAAAGGCAACGCCACCATGTGGTGGGCTTCCACTAGAGCCGGTGCTGACAATTAACTTCTGGTGCTGAGCACTAGAAACCACCTGCACAAATTAACCACTGAGTGTTGGTCATAATGAATCCCGACCCAAGAGGAGGTAATGTGGAGTGTCTACTGGCAAAAAATAATCAAACCTTATCTTGCACTTCGATATAGCAATGACTGGTCTAATTAATTTATAATTTTATGATTTGTTATAAATTTGCTGCAAAACCACTTTAAACTTGGAGGCTCCTGACACTGGTCCCTAATTCACTATGATATTTTGAAACTTCATATCCTGTCAACCCCACAAACTTTGATATGCCCGCTCTGGTGTATGACAAAGTAAGTTACTCCAAAACTGCAAATCACGTCATCCCTTATGCATGACAATATCATTGCAGGTGCCCAAAAACGTCATCCCCATATCGCTGTTCCAGCGGTAATTCCACGGTAATCTCGCTTTGGAAAATCTAGGAAATGTGACACCATTACCTTTGATTACCGTTACCCTGATTGCTGCTAAAGGTCAATGGATCTTTGCCACTGTTTATGACCAGGGAGCTTCTACATAAACATGAGCAATTCATAAAATGCAAATAAACATTTTAGCCAATAATGAGAGTTATGAGCAGTTTTAAAGGGATTTATTTTCCAATAAAAATTTAAGAATTTCTCTTCATTCAGTAGTCAGGTATCAATCAGGTTACAGAATTGATAACAGAAAAATCAGGTTAGCACAAAGCATCATAATTTGCAAACAGGGCGTTCCATAAAGGAAATAATCCCTATTCTAAAATAATGGGGCTCAAAAGATGTCAGTCAGAACTCCTGAAAAGTTCCAGAAGCAAGAGTGAGTTAGCATAAGCCAAACAATAATTAATAATTGCAGAATCTCCCATGAAGGGGAACAAAGGATAGAGCAAATAAGCCTTGGCAAAGCCAATAAGTCAAAGCAAAAATCAGAATGGAACTAAACCTACATCTAATCTGCCTACGTCTGCCTACGTTCTGCTTTCCATCATAGGTCTGCCCTCCCCTTCACTGCATCTATAAATCACTTCTGCACTCTCCTTCATTTCTGCGTCGGAGTCTGAAACTCTTCTGCAGTTTTGCGTCTCTAAATCTCTGTCTGTCTCTCTCAAAGGGCTCTGAAAGTCTTCCTGCCTGTGTTCTGGAAGGCGTCCTGTCTCCTCTTCTTCTCTCTCCTCTCTCCCCCTCTGCTCTCTCAAACTCCTAACTAGGAACCCGTTTATCAAATAATAATGTTACAAAGCATGTGGCGTGACTTTCTCTTCCTCCAACTGTAATCTCAGTATTCTCCAAAAGGATGCCTCCACCCATCTGCAGATTTCATACGTCATCTCTCAGACAGGCAAAGGTCCTTCCCACTGTACATTCTGCATCTTATTTAATACAATTTCATCTCCTAACCTTCCTTTTAAAAGAGACATTTTATTTCTAACTACACACATAACATGAACTACAAAAGAACCTTTTTTTAACTAAGCAAGAAACATTAAACTTGGTAATGCACTTTTGAAATATGTGATTTTCTGTTCTCACTAAAGCAAAGAATTAAATTAGGCTTTGTTCAACATTTCCAGCAACTACAGAGATACAGCACAGACCAAGGTTACAGCTGTAAATCATGCCACTGTTCTCTTTGCACGGAGAAAAACATTCCTTTGCTTATCTTTAAAGTCGAAAGAAACTAACAGACCAAGCTGAATAACGAGCTGGTTCTGTTTTCTACATTATAAAATGTTGTGCTAATTCAAATGCAAATTATTTTCCACTAATGCACATTTAACAGTTTTCACAAGTTAGAGTCACATTTTCATAGTGAGAACAACATCTAACTAAACACATTTAAATCAAACTATGAATTACTTGCACATGGGTTACATAAATTGCTAAATTAAAGTGTCTGACTGAAGTCTGTGAATTTCAAGAGCTCATGTTTTCACTCTGTGGCACAGAAATGTGCGTGTCACCTTTCAAATGCAGTTCTTTATTTCTGAAGCAAAGGCAGGGTTTCCATTAGTAAAGAAAGCACAGAGGAAGTCACTGAGCCTCATGCAGATGAGCAGAGCTGTCACACAGCTTTGCAGTCATAACGGGAAGAAGAAACCCATTGCACAGAGTTAAGGGGCTGATTGGGAGAACATCTGAGACAAACAACATCCGACTGGTGAAAGAATAGAAAATAAGTATTGACTTTTCTACCAGGCAATTTTACAAAAGACGTGGCAAGTACAGCATATGGGGGCCTTGACAAGGATCTGATGCTTTAAAATTGATCAATAAGATATCAAAAATATCCACCCGTAATAACTTTGAATTTTTCAGTGTGCATGATGGGTACTGAATTAGTAGTTTCAATTGTGATTATTATAGGCATATGAAGCTATACACCTCCTGGCCATTAAAGCCAAGGTACTTTGCAATCCATTTTTCCCTATTTGAGTGGATCACTGATTTGAAATTTGTATTCTCTACTTAACAGATAGATCCTCCAGCTCCTTGTCCTGAGGAGACCCCAGAAACATTGGGGTCGAAACGTGTCAACCTGTCCAACCAGGGATGATAGGCATGAAATGCTTTTCAGGGATTCCAATCATTTTTCATAGAAATTAACCATACCTAAGATTCTGAGAACCGGAGCTATATTTTTCTGGATTCTTTCCTTTGTACTCATTAATATTATTACATTTTTGTTTTGCTCACAAAATATTAGTGACAGTTGACTAAACATCACGCATGGGCTTTTAGGTTGCTAATGCCCACACCGAGTGTTGATTGGTTTATTAATTCTTTGAGTATGCCATTAATAATATGCTAGTGTAGACGATTCTACTGTCATATTGCTTTAATCTCTTTGAAATAAGTGATGAAGTAAATGAATCGTGTTTCCTGTTGATCATGTAATTAATTGTCCTGGTCATTATAAGGCGATAACAGTAAGAAATTTCACATAAGGTCGACTTTGTAGGGCAGTTGTCTGAAATCTGTGCTTCAGCACAGAATATTGCTATGAATGAGTCTGCTGTTTTGCAAGGGATGGCTGCTGTTTAAGAAGTACATCATTAACACATGAGTTCGGTATAGGATAAAGTTGTATGAATTATGTATAAGCTCCACAAATTACACTTACAGCCTTCTTGTCTACTCCAGAAATGATGCGGCATTTCACCCCCCAGTTGCCGTCAGCCTTTAGGGACCAGAGTGCAAATTGTTTGGGAACTTTTACACACTTTTTTTACTCAAGGGGCACAGCCTGTACATAGACAATTTCTGTACAGTAATTTCACTTTTCAAAGACTTGTTGTGCAAGCCTTTCCTGTCTGTGATACAAACCATACCAACCATAAAGGATTTCTCAGGGAGCTGATGGAAACGAAACTGGAAAGAGGTCAGGGTAGTATTTACATTGTGAAGAACTGCAGCTATTTGACTGTCCACCTTCTAACCACCATAAATGATGAGACAGTATCACTGGTGCCAGTTAATGTTGAAATTACTGAAGGGCACAAGTTCAATAGTGTTTTGAACTACAACACACACACATGGGTGCTGTAGAGCAGAACCCAAAGATGGTTCAGCCTTACAATACTGCATATAACACTAGCTCTGGGACACAAAATGTGTTTTCTTGTCTTTGAGCAAAGTAGGACTTTTATGTTGGCTGCAAGTACTGGAATTTGTCATTACATAAAACTGAGAAAATTGTGATCAGGCAGGGTTCCGTGGTTGCTGAATGACCCTAGGTCTGACTACTATACCCATCACCATTGTACAGCGAAAGGAATGCAGGCGATGTTAGCCATAATTATGATGTTTGCAAGGTAATCAGGGTAAGAAAATGTAGTGGGATCCACACAGGCTACACCAACCTGGACTCACAGAGGTGTCTATGAGAGTGTGAAATTTCAGAATTTTTAACTACAAACGTTTGTGAAATTCCATGAAAATTTTGAAAATTATGCTTTTTCTAGGAAAATGTGATTTGCTGGTGTCTCTCAGACAGGCAAAGGTCCTTCCCACTGGACATTCTGCATCTTATTTAATACAATTTTATCTCCTAACATCCCACATTTTTTGCCTGAGCTCACACTTTGTGTAAAAAAGTCTTGCAAGGTATCAACAGGAACCTGGTTTGAGCAGAAAATATCTCTTAGTGAGACATTTCCTGTATAGAAAAGTCTCTTGGTATCTCGGAAGACTTTTTTTATGCAAACTGTATGCTCAATTAAAAAAAATTATGTGAAATGTCATCATGTGAAATTTTGAGAAATGTCATGAATTTTCTTAGAATTTCGCTGCTGTAATTAAAATTTCCCAAAGTCAAGTGTCTGGTTTTCAGAAATACATAGGGTGGTAGGCATCCATGAGTGCTGGCTGACTCTGGACCGAAATATCACAACCTTTCTTGTCAAGTATGACAAGCCCACCCACAAAAATGGTGACCATTTTTATTGGGAGATGGTTGGGAATGTTAGGTCTTAGGACTTTTGTTGATCCCCGCAGATTCTGGAACTTCTTCTCACAGAAATATGTGAAAATTCTGTGATTTTAGCCAAAGTTTGACATTTGCAAGGCATTCAGAATGTGAAACAGTAGTTGGATCTGGCAAGCCTCACCAACCTGCACTCCCCCAAGTATTTAGATTGCAGAAATGTCTGGAATGGTAGGATTCCCTGGGTACCAGCTGACCCAGGCCCAAACACTGCAGCTACCCACATGCCAAGAATGATTAGAACGGAGAGCAAAAATTCCTATACTTCCACAGTGATTTTAAAGGCTTCTCCTGTTCCCTGAAATAGGCCCAACAACATATGTGAGGAACTGTTGTTATCGGGAAAGGTGTGGAATTGATGAGTGGTGTGATTTTTGTCGTTCCATTGAGATTTGCAAGCTTTCCTTCACAGAAATGTGATAAAATTCTATCATATATACCAGCGTTGTGCCGCGGGTCATGGCTCATCCTGTGGCGCTGCCTGCTTCATCATCCCGAGCTTCGGTGCAGCCTGTGATGCCCTCCCGCTGCACCTCCTTCTTCTCAGGTGCATCACAGTGCTGCACGGCTGCCCTCTGTTTCAGCATCGCGGTTACAACCCACACACTTATGTCTAGTCAGGCACGCTGCAGCACCACGCGGCGGCCCGTTAATGCTCATTAATACACATTAGGAACACCACAGCTCCAATTTTGGAGCTGCAGCTTCCAGTACTTTTATGGGGCATAGTTTCACTCACCATTTGTTTTGGGAATTTTTTTTTTTTTTAACTTTATTTTCCATTTTCAAAGTACACTTTTAACACATTTCACAGTTGTTATTCACTGCCACATGACAAAATAGTTTGCCGAATCAGGTCATACAAAAGAAAAATCTGTTTTGCACATTTAACTGCAGCTTCCAGTGTATTCTCCTGGTGACATCTTGTTTCTTCTTCGTCCCATGAGTCCTTAGTCCCGTTTCCCAGAGGGCCTTGGATAGGTTATTTTTTTTACCCTTTCCAAGATGGCAAACTTTCCTATTCCTTACATTTCCTTTTTCCTATCCAAGATGACAACTGCTTATTTCCTGTTACATCACTTCCTGTTACATCACTTCCTGACTATGGGTATTTAGGGGCTGAATCCTTCATTGCCTTGCATTGGAACACTCCTTGCTCCTGCTGGTGCGTCCTCGCTCCTGTTGACGACCGTTGCTCCTGCTTGGTGTATTTTTGCTTCCTGTTGGCGCGCTTTTGTTTCTGGATGGCGCTTCCTGTTCCAGTTTGGATTCCTTTTAACCTTCCACTCCTATTAGGAATTCTTGCCTTCTATTCTCCACTCATTGCTGGTGTTTGCTCCTATTTGTAGGACCTGGACGTATATACTCTGGGGGCAAAAGCAAAGTGCAGAAAACATGGCCCTCAGGAAGGGTCACCATATGTCATTGAATCAGAGTCTTAGGCTTGTGAGAAACTATGAACACCTCAAAAGATGATTGTAAACATCTTTGGGAAATATCATTTGGTGCAATGCCGAGTCCTGTAGACTGACGGATGTAGCTCTGGGATTCCATTTGGTCCAGCTTTGGTGGAAATGAACAGCAGGCAAGCCTTCCTTGTCAAGTCTGTTGCAGGTGGAGACCCCTGCTCAGATAGTGCAGGATCAGTAGATGGTACACGTTGGGGTGGGAAATCAATGGACTCTGCTTTCCTGCTACTGGGTGGTTGCAGTTGCATGTACAAAGACATCACACCAAGAGGTCTGCCCTCAGGTGGCACCTATTAACGCCTTGATCGTTGTATGCAAATGTATTGTTACTGTGCAGTAGTCCCTGCCAATACTGTCCAATTTCAAGTTAAGCCCCATGTAATGGGGAATTACCGTGTGAGACAGGATTTACCGGTAGCAAACCACATCGGATTTGCCAAATGTTAATTGGATGCTTTTGCCTCAGAGTGGGATACTGGGGGTGAGAGGTGGGTATGTGGAGTATGAGAAGGAAGCGAAAGGTAAGATCTGGCAGGGAGGAGTATTGTGAGCTATCCCTCAAACCCACCAGAACAAAACAACAAGGAATGAGGCTTTGCTGCAGACAAAACATCATGCAATTCTTCTATGTGAAATTACTGCAAGAAAAAAAATGAGTGAAGTGTTCCCATAACCTGGAACACGAGGTCTGGGAACACACGGCCTCTCTCAATCAGGCAGAGTGGAATTCCATATGGTAATTGCGCTCCGCCTGACTCAGGGTCGGCACGGCTCAAAAACGCATTGCATAACAAGTCGCAGTTTGAGAAATGTAGTCCCAGAGTAACTTAAGCCCACATTCTTCTCCTACAGATCGAGTTAGGGTGTGACAGGCCCAGGTCTATTCTCCATTTTACAGAACAATAAACAACTCCAATAATTATCTTTAGGTTCGGAAACGAGGTACTAAGACAACAATATATCACTCAAAATTCCAGTTTAGCATTTATTGCATTCCAGGAAATAAATCAGAAAATAGTAAAGCAATAAACATCATTTTTATATATAAAAAAAACTGTTCATTTGTTTATTTCTTTTCACAAATATAAAGGACAGTGTTCAGTACTGGTCTTCTTAGCAACTGCGCACTACGCTATTATCTTTTTAGTTTTCCAACAATAGTAGTGTGTTCCTGGTTATCTCTATATGATAAAGCCCATATGTGACTCAAAAAGTAGGGTACGCTCTTCAAGGAAGTATTCTCAGAGCTTTGTTTATGGATGTGTAGTTGGTACATAATCAATAGGGCTGGTTGTGTTTTTGTGATCTTGATTTTTGCTTCACATGGGACTTTGTGACCCTTGTGTTTACTCAGTTGATGGAGGTCAATTTCTGTCCATATTATGATATTTGGTGCAGTTCATCTGTGCAGCTTCCATATGTTCCCGACTCTTTCACAGCTTTCCTTGATTAGGCCCCTGCAAATATATACCTCTGGCAGCGTTTATTAAACCTGCCCCCTCGCAATGAGGACACTGCACTTTTCCTCTTCATAATTGTTTTTCATGTTTCTTCCTAGGTTTCGTTTCTCAGAAGTCGTCTTCGGTGCCCTCTGTATATTATTGGACACCTTTCTGAAAGGCACGCGGGTGAAACCAAACATCCCAGCTCAACACTCAGTCCAATGAACATAAACCCCCCTGCTGACCCACCACATCCGTCTGACATCCCTGCAAAGCTTTCAGCCAAAGGAAAATCATGTTTTTCATGGAGCAATTTAAGCATCGAAAAAGGCCGATTTTGTTTCAAGTGAGAAGTTTAAAAGAATCACAAGTTTGATTGTGGGCCATACCCGCTGTCATCACATGGACACTGCCGGCCTCATTCCGCACCAGCACCGCCTTTGCCCTTTGTTAAAATATGCTTAAACACTGGTATCACCAGAGCGGATGGTCACCCCAGTCTCGGTGCAGGACACACTAATAATGAAACAAAAATATGTTTAAAATGCTTCATTGACTCATAACTTCCAAAACGAATTCCTATCTTACGTGTGACAAGCACAAGCCACAGGCGTGACCAACCTGACTGCACCAGTGTGTTTCTGCCTGTGGGATAATAATGAAAAAATCAGTTGTATCATAGGCACACATTTGAAAAAAAATGTGGAGACACCATGAGGCTAAAATGAATCAAAGGCGCGGAAGCAGGTCGCCCTGGTTCTCCTTGATTCATGCTCAGCTCTTAATACAGTCTCGCATTCCACACTTCTGCAGCGCCTTGGAGCCACAGGCATCTGTGGCTCAGTCTTGGCGTGACTGCGTTTTTTTCTGATGGGTAGATCCCAATCAATGTGGATGACCTATTTCTCCTCAGAACCCAAACCATCAGGTTTTGGAGTTCCTCAGGGGTCCACATTGAGACCCACACTGTTCAATGTTTATATCACCCCTCTGGCGACCCTGACAAAATTGTTTGGGGTCCAAATGGTTTCTTACACCGATGGTATCAATTGCTTCTCACTCTAGACCTAAAAACTCCCAATACACTGAATAATTTCAAGGCATGTCTGACCACTGTGTTTCAATGGATGCACGATAGCAGCCTCCAGATGTAATTCCAGCAATTCCAGGCCTTGATCACCTCTAGGTTGGACTATGCCAACTCACTTTACTGGGGTCTGCCTGCCTTCATCCTGAAGAGACGGCAGCTGGTGCAGAATGCCGCGACTCCCCAGGAGAGTGCACATCCAGCCAGCCTAAAAGACCTGCATTGGCTGCCCGTCAAAGAACGTGTGAGGTTCAAAGGCTTATTTCTAACACACAGAGCTTTTTACCGTAAAGGTCCTCAGTACTTGTCCAACAGATTTACCTGTTACTAACCGGTTATGTCACTCCAGTCCTCCAACTCAGAAAGAAAAGGTGGGGTGGTAGCTCTTACTTCTACCTGGCCACCAAGGAGTGGAACGCACTCTCGCTACAGCTCTCTGCCACTGAGAACAATCAGATTTTTAGAAGACTCCTTAAGACATGGCTGTTTGGGCCTGCTTTCTAGCTCCCTTTATTAGGTGGGTTGAGATCTTACTGCAAAGCACTAGGACACTCATTAAGTAGCTGTTGCACTATACAAATCTCAAATAATAATAATAATAATAGAGTGTAGCTGTGCAGAGTAGACTGCAATGGTGTTGAGTGGAGAAGAGTAGACTGCAGTACAATGGCATACAGTAGAGTGGAGGAGAGTGGCCTGCGTGGGGTTGAGTGCAATGGCATAGAGTACTGTGGCACAGAGTAGAGTGGTGTAGAGGTCAGTGGAGTATAGTACAGTGGTGCAGAGTAGGATATAGTGGTGTAGAGCGCAGTAATGTAGAGTAGACTTGTGCAAAGTAGAGTGGCATTCACTGCAGTGATGTAGGGTGAAGTGCCATACCGTGGTGTGGAGTGCCATACAATGTGGCAGAGTAGAGGAGAGTGGAGTAGAGTGGCATAGATTGGAGTAGAGTGGCATAGAGTGGTGTAGACTAGAGAGGAGTAGAGTTGAAGTGCGAAGAGTAGAGTGACGCAGAGCGAAGTGGGCTAGAGAAGAGTGGCATAGAGTAGAGTGGCGGTGAGTAAAGTTACAGAGAGTAGAGTGGCGTATAGTGAACTGGGGTAGAATGAAGTGGGGCACAGTGAAGTGGCCTAGAGTAGGGTGGTGTACAGTAGAGTGGCGTACAGTGAAATGAGGTAGACTAAAGTGGGGTAGAGTAGAGTGGTGTACAACAAAGCGGAGTAGAGTAGTTGGGTACTGTGAAGTAGAGGAGAGTGACATGGGGTAAAGTAAAGTGGCATATAATACAGTGGTATTGAGTGAAGTGGGGTAGAGTAGACTGGCCTAGAGTAGAGTGGTGTAGAGTAGAGTGGCACAGAGTGCAGTGGTGAAGAGTAGAATGTAGGGACATAGCATGTAGTGGTCTTAAGTGGAGTAAAGTGGCATAAAGTTGAGTGGAGTACAGTGGCTTGGAGTGGCGTAGAGTAGGTAGGCATACAGTAGAGTGCTATTGAGTAGAGTGCTGTAGAATAGAGTGGCATAGAGTGAAGTGGGTTAGTGTGAAGTGGGGTACAGTAGAATGGCATAGAGTAGAGTGAAGTGGAGTGTAGTGAAGAAGTGTCAGGCACAGTGTCTTTGAGCAGGGTGGCGCCAAGTGGTATAGAGTGAAGTAGGTTACAGTAGAGTAGGGTACAGAAAAGTGGCATGGAGTAGAGAGGCATAAAGTAGCGTATGGTAGAGTGAAGTGGGTTCAAATGTAGTGGGGAAGAGTAGAGAGGGGTGTAGTAGAGTGGCATGGAGTACAATGTGGTAAAGTGAAGTGGGGTCCAGTGAAGTAGGGTAGAATAGAGTGATATAAAGTAGAGTGGTATAACGTAGAGCAGTGTAGAGTGAAGTGGGGTAGACTAGAGTGCAGTGGCATACAGTGCAGTGGCCTTAAGTAGAGAGATGCAAAGTACAGAAGAGTGACACATAGTGAAATGGGGTAGGGTGAAGTGGTGTAGAGTGAAGTGAGGTAAAGTAGAGTGGCACAGAGTAGAGTGTTCCAACAAACAAATGATGGACGGAATGCTGACAATGCAGACATTCTCCCCCAGTCAAGAGATCTGGGTTAAATCCATCGTTCTTTTCAGAGTAGAGTGGCAGAGTGAAGTGGTGTAGAGTGAAGTGGGGTAGAGTAGTTTGTTGTTAATTGGAGTGGTGTGGAGTAGTGGCATAGAGGGAAATTGTATAGAGTAGAGTGGTGCAGAGTAGAGTGCAGTGGCATTGACAGCAGTAGCATAAAGTAGTGTGGTGTGGTGTAGAGTAGAGTGGCATATAGTGAAATGGGGTAGAGTAAAGTGGCATATTGTAGAGTGGCGTATAGTGCTGTGGTGCAGACTACAATGCAGTGGCATAGAGTGGAGTAGAGTAAAGCAAAATGGAGTGGAGTGGCATAGAATGGAGTGGAGTACGAAGGCTTTGAGTGGAGTACAGTGGAGAGGCACAGAGTTCAGTGGTGTAGAGTAGAGTGGCATAGAGTATAGTGCTGTAGAGTACAGTGAGATACAGTTACTTGAAGTACACGGAAGTGGGGTAGAGTACAGTGGCATAAAGTGCAGTGGCGTAGAGTAGTTACTTAGAGTAAAGTGGCATTGAGTTCAGTGGTGTACAGTAGAGTGGCATAGTGTGAAGTGAGGCAGAAGGGAAGTCGGTAGAGTAGAGTGGCTTCAAGCACAGTGGCATAGGCTAGAGTAGAGTGGCGACGAGTAGGGTGGTGGAGTAGAGTGGTGTAGAGTGAAGTGGGGTAGAGTACAGTAGAATAGTGTGGTGCTGACTAGAATAGAGTGGCATATGGAGTAGTGGCATATGGTGCAGTGGCCTACAGTACAGTGGTGTAGAGTGGTGGAGAGTAAAGTGCACTGGCATAGAGTGCAGTGGTGTACAGTGCAGTGGCATAGAGTAGAGAGGTGCAGAGCAGAGTAGAGTGGCATATAGTGTAGTGTCATAGATTGGTGCATGGTATAGTGCAGTGGCCTAGAGTGCAGTCACATAGAGTAAAGTTGTGCAGAGTTGAGTACAGTAGGGTAGAGTGCAGTGGTATAGAGCAGTGTGGTGTAGAGTAAAGCAGTGACTAAACTGTATCTGTTAACAGCTTGTGTAGAGGGGACATGGAACTTCACAGCACTACATGTCCTGCATTTCAGATTTTCATAATTACAGATATGTTCGGCAAAAAGAGACTATGACAAGAATTAACCAAAAAGCGAGGGAAAGAGAGAGAAAACATGATAGTGAGTGTGACAGAATGTGTGTGAGTGTATGTGAGGAAGTGAGTGTGTGTTTGTGTGTGGGATAGACTGTCTGTCTGAGTGAGAGTGTTTTGTCTGTGAAAATGAATGTGTGTGCTTATGCGTGAGTGAGTTTAAATGTGTGTGAATGTGTGAGAGAGGGAGTGTGTATGTGGGAGCATGAGAGTGTGTGTGAGGGTATGAATTCATGAGGTAATGTGAGTGTGTGTGTATGAGGGTGTGTGAGGGTGCGAGTGTGTGTGTATGTGTGACTGTGAGAGTATGTGCGAGTGCATGACTGTTTGTGTGAGACAATGCAAGAGTGTGTGTGTGTGAGTGTGTGGGTGTGTGTGTGTGTGTGTCTGTATAAATTGAACCCCTCTTCGAGAGAAAGAGAGAGCTATAGCCTATGCCAGTAGCTGAAATAGGCTTTAGTCAATTTGTCATGGAGGTTGGCAACTCATAGCACTCATCACAGTCCTGCATTCTGTAGGCAGTATGTTCAAAGACTATGCTCCATGTCAGTCACATTAATAAACTCTCTTACTTTTACTAATGTGTTGTACACTCATTGCCATTGTAAATCTTCTTTAATTAGATGAAGACCAAGCTGTATCTTAAAATTGTCCCTGGTAACAAGACCTTTATTCCCATCTATTTGGACTGCAAAATACTGTTTGTGTCCAGTCTTTTACAGTGGTGACTCCTCTGCAATGGCAGAGGAGCGTCACCCCACAGGCTCAGAGCCAGCAGCTGAAAAATAAATATATATTTTGTTATCATTTTATTTGTCAGCTCCTGGCTGAGCCAGTGTGTGCAGGGAGGGGTGGGGCCATGCCATGGTAGGGGGGAGAAGGAGTGGTAGGTGCACTTTAAGTGTGCATGTCAGTTTGGCTGACCGTCTTAGGCTGGCTAAACTGACATGCACACTTAGGTTTCTCCAACCCAGATGTACTGATAGCTGGGGTTGGAGAAACAGCACAGACTCCCTGTGCTTAAGCGAGCATTAATCCAGCCCACTCAGGCCAATCCCCACGGAGATTGGATGGAGAGTCTGTGATTCTGCCCCAGGGACTGCTGGGACCAGCACCAGGTAAGTCTTACATTTTCTTTTTATTAAAACCCCTGCCGCGTGCTCCTCCTGGGCCCCACCGCTCACCACTCTTTTTCTGTGTTGGCCGCCACTGGTCTTTAATTTCAGGGTCACTTTACTATTCTTGATCGTGACATGGTGAGGCCTAACTAGATCATTGTTGCTTTCTGTAGAATTGTAAACTTCATAGATTATTTAACTTTTAAAAATATCCATAACATTGCAGCAATACTCCATCAGAATAAACCATCATGTTCTTATCACACCGAGAGGACAGTCTCAATATAATGCCTCCAATTTTCTTTGTTATCCTGTACCTAATTTTCATCTTGGTCTGTCTGCTCCCTCCTTCCCTCCCTCCCCTTTTTAGGTCTCGCTGAGTCAGAGCGCATGCGCTGCTCGGAGACACATTTTGTAGGTGAGTTTTCAAAGTGCTGCTGGCTGGCTTTCCTTTGCCGTGCGCACCGCATCGCACACCACTCGCCAGCCTACTTTTGCCGGCACGCACGCTTATTTTTCTATAGCATTGCTAACGTTTTCTCAATGGGAGCCAGGACACTGGCCGCTGCTTTATAAATAGAAGCATCTACTGCTTCCAAAAATGCATCCCCCACAGTAGAAGCCTTCATCACCTGCGAGCCATGCATATTGAGGACTTACTTAAAGGGTGGGCGACCAGCGACTCAATATTTACCTTTCTTGAAGGTTCATTTTCAACTCCAGACACCACGCCCTTTGTTTTAATGGGCAGCTAGTACTCCCCATCCGGGTCAGTGTCTTCAAGCCTCTAAATATACCGACCCCGGACAAAGGCGTGTATTTGTTTACAAATCGTAAACCTAAATACAATCCTGTTGGGGGTCGGATCCCGGGGGCACACGGAATTTCCCTTTTTAAATTATTAAAAATGCTTTCCATTATGGGCGACTCGGGGTTCTGCCTCAATACCAGTTAAAGCTCAACAAATTTAACCCGCGCCGCTCGCACTCACCTTTGTAAAGTGCACTTGCAGTCTGCTTAAACAGAGCGCTGCGCCCTCTAATGTTCGGAGACCAGTTTTCTTTAAACTCTACTTTCATAATGAAAATACCATGTACGTCGCGGAAGGAGCGCATAAAAATGCTCCTGCTACCCTTTGACATTCATCGAACACCTTACTGGTGCATGCCAACCCTCCCTATTCAGGCGAGAGACTACATGCAAAATTCTGATTCCTCGCTTGGCTTCAGACTCTGCAGGGACTGGTCTTGTGTGACTTCAATTATGCACTGACAGTAGCTTGCTCCTGCAGGCAATTTCACAGCATTTTTGCCACACTCTCTCTGCCTGCCATAGCGAATTCTTTGTGCTCTTGAGAGGCAAGGAAAAACGTACATTTGCATTTCTGATATCCTATCCTGCAGCAGCACACTTGTAAATCACATACATGCCAATAGACCTGAAGGAAACGTCAACAGAAGTTAATGGGAGAATACATTCTTCCGATTTATTTAAAAAAAAAAAAAAAAATCGCCAGCTTTCCTCTTCCAAAATGTTAGCATGTACGCTTATTGTACTTATACATCTCAAAATAGGTGTACAATCATTCCCTCAATTACCCAATTGGAGAGTAAGAAAAGCACCCTATCTGTTGCTGCTGTAGCAGATAAAAATAAGCATTGGCATAGCCAATAGGTCTCGCTTTTGGGACCTTATAAGTATTTAGTTATGCAGCATAATATCCTTTGTGCAACAACATCAACTGTTGCATGGCTAAACACTTATAAGGCCCCAAAAGCGAGACCTATTGGCTATGCCAATGCTTGTTTTGTCTGTTCTTTGCTCTTTGTCCTGTCTAGGTGCACTAAGGGTTTAAAAGAAGCGGATTTACTATTCTGGAAAGTGAGAGTGTGGCCTGGGGCTCTATAGCTAGGCGGCTGCCCTTGGTGGTATCAGGCAGTGTAATCTGAATAAGTGTGTGAATAATTTCTCGCAGCTATGCCTATCCAGGGAAAAGATCTGAACATAGAGCCCTAACAGCGTTTTTTTAAAACATTTCTAGTCCTAGATTGACTATACTTTGTTGAAAGCATATATTAAGCATTAAATCAGTGTTGCTACACCCCCTGATCCCTGACACCATGGGGTCAATTCACAAAGCCATTCATGAGCACAGGAAGTCACACTAGAGGAGCGCTCTCTCATGTCCACTTTCAGGCCTTTGTAAATCGGTCCTGAACCACCCAACTCTCCACTAGCTAAAGTGCAAAGAAGGCAGAGTCCTTTCTATTCTAACTAATTCTATATATATCTTCCTGAATATTCTCATTTTATTCACTCTTTAGATGTTTTGGGGCCAATTCCTAGAGGCATGTAAGAGTATGTCACAGAGCGCTTTGTTAGTATTACCTTACACACTCTAAAATGTCTTTGCCAATAGACCCCATCTGGGTTTTTTTGTAATATGTTGATGGAGCACTAAGGGAAAACATAGAATAGAAGAGAAGGCAAATAGGTGGACTGGGTGCGCTGGAGTGAGTTAGCTGGAGTTGCTTTTTGTCTTTTTTAGCCAAATAAATAGTCAATACTGCCAAGAACATACAGTAAGGAGCTAAGTATTTATTCTCTTCATTCATTTCTGTTATGAAAGCCGAACACAGGATCTCGTTCATAGGTCCCCGGGCTATGCTTCCAAGATGACCCTCGCCAAATAGTACTTTTGGTTCCTAGCCCTATGACTGGGATGCTTTGCCAAAGTGCCGCTTCTGACTGGGTAACTTTTGGCATAAGTGCCCAATGTCAGCTGGCCAGCCATGCCATTGCGGGATGATGAAACAGACAACATTTTTCACTTTTCAGACAGACACCCAAAGAAGGGGTTTACAACCAAAGTTAGGGGCATATTATCAAGCACGGCATTACAATTATCGCCGCTTTAGCGTAAAAAAAAAAATCCTGCTAAAACGGCCATCATGAGCTTGATAATATGCCTTTGAGAATTCCAATAGAAGCCCATGTTGACACCAGAACATGGGCTTCTATTGGAATTCACAAAGGCATATTATCAAGCCCATTATCGCTGCTTTAGCGGCAGTTTTCTGCCGCTAAAGCAGCGATAATTTTAACGCTGTTTCTTGATAATATGCCCCTCATTGTTTAAAAAGCAGGGTTCCTGATGATTGTGAGGGTTTTTGACCAGCATTTGGGGGCGTAGATGTTTTTTTCTGAAAAGAGAGCGCCATGCAACGCATGGTGTACCAAGACCGGGAAAACACGGTGAAGATGGCTTTGGAAGCTTTGGCCTAGACAGGGTGGGATTTTCAACACCATGTCTGCGGCTGAATGCCGAAAGCCAGGGGGATTTTGATGGTGACGCTGGCAGCAGTTCTAAAAAATCTTCCATTTGTTTGCGATTTCCTGTTACTGCCCAACGCTAAATTAGGCCCATTGTGGTTTTACACTTTTAAGCATCATTATCTTTCAATCAATATTTCAGTCTAATTATTTGTATTGCATAGTTGGCAAGTATACTAATACCACATTGTTAATATGTATCTATATAATAGCTGACTATAATATTTTTTCAAATTGAAGAGTGACTGAAAAAGTGCTGGGGGAATTAGTATCTGTAATCTTTTTTTTCTGGACCGCATGTGATGCTGTTAAAAAGCCAAAAAAGCAGAGATAAAACGATCGCCCTATTTACAGGGTACTAACATGCATAATCGCATGTTAGCACCCTTTTTCCCGATGCCTCCCTTTGCATCTCTATTGAGATTCCAAGTTGGCGTCACTGGGAGTACCCCGGATGGACTACCTTGTAAAATATCGCTGATGTTCACATCGCGATATTTACAAGGCAGCCCACAGGATTTTAGCACACGTTAGATTTTGGCGAAAACAGCAGTTACCGCCAAAAACTAATGTCTGCTAAAATCATGACTTACCTATGCTTAACATAGGGGGTGGATTATACTGATTTGACCACAGGGTTGTATCAGCAAGGTTATCGATGTTTTGCAGCGAACATCGCTGGAAAACCAGCAATGGTCCCTGCAAAACGGCGATTTCCCCGCTATCGCTGGATTTCTTATCGCCGTTGTTAAAAGCGTTGTTGATACAGTGCTATCATGGCGATGAAATCAAGCGATAGTGATAAACATCGCTAAATGCGCTTAGCGATGTTTATCTCTAATCGTTGTTGATATGCCCCTGTGTTCTTTAAATATGTCTTCAAGTCATATGGCACAAGTGGTGACAATTATTTTATGTGGCTTAACAACCATTGAGCCGTTTGCTGATTGGTAAAAAGTGCTACGTTTTATATTTAAAAACTAGAATACAAAACTTCACCCATTATTTTGGTTGCACATACATTTATAATTAGGGCTGCTTATTTGAACAAGAGAGTTTTCATTAAATGTATCCTAATCAAAGATTGTGTATCGGTCTTGGTGAGATGAGAGTGTTTCTTTTCACTCTGTACTGTGTTTCCCCCTCGCCTGCAGTATAGCCCTTTTACCATATTTTTCGCTGGTGGCTGTGTAAAACCTGTGATTAACTGACGTGAGGTCTACTTTTTTGAGGGCCCACCACAGACAACTTTTGTTGTAATCCATAGCTTTTATCCAAATTGTGCTCTCTCATTGTATGGATTTGTTTGTATTCTTTTTAGGATTGTCATTGCTTTTTTTGGTGGAATCTCACACCCAGTCTCACCACTTAACATTGCCCACACTCACTAGTTGTCACATCAATTTGACTTCACTACTCACCCCTTTTCAAATTCACCAGCCGCCACAGCTACCATTATCTGCCATAGGCGATACCGATTCATCATGCAGAGGGCTACCCTGATCTGATGGGGATTGGTGGAGCTGCAGCCCCAGCTGAGATTATTACCAGCACCGTTCCAATAAATGTGGAAGCAGTGAATGCTTCGTCTACAAGTCGTTCAAGTCCTCCACAGCACCACTTGGAAACGCGCAGCCTGATTTAGCCAGCATTCCCACTGTCTGCTACAAGACCGACCCGGGACGCACACTATCGGAGTGGTCCATGGCCTATGCACTGATGAAAAAGCAGACCAATGAGGGGCCTTCACCATCTCTTCCATGGGTCCTTTAGGACTGCAGTTAAAGTGTAAATGAGTGTGATCACCGATGATGCACTATGGAAACCAACCTTCTCTAGCAACAGCAGCCAGGTGACATGCAAGAAAATACTTCTGTTTCTCATTGGTGCCAGCAGGGCAGGCTTTAAGAGAGTGCCAGCGGTGCAGCCGCACTGGGTGCTGACCTAGAAGGACGGCACTGAGCTCAGATAGGACACTCTGTTTTGCAGTTATTTAGAATTTAAAAGCACCTGCTGCAGATTTCCTTCTGCGTCCAGGTTTCAGGCATCAATTAATATCATGATAATTCTTGTGGTTAATGTTCATAATAAAAATAGAGATCAGAGTGTTGTCTAGTTGTAATTTCGACTCACCGTAAAGTAGCACAGAGGGTTAATATGCGTGTTGCAATGAACAGATCTGTATTTTATGTAGATAGCTGAGTGGATTAGTAACAGCCACGGCCTGTGCAGGTAAGAGTGGTGGGGCTGGGTGGGGATTTCGACAGACGACCTAGAGGGAAAATTAATGTTTCTTTATTTTTCCCTTGTGGCTGTTTGTCGAATCCTCTCCCACCCGGACGCACAGCCCTACCCCTCTTACCTGCACAGGCCGCGGTAAAGACAGCCTTTGCCAGCACTTTAAAACAAGTGAAATATATTCGGGAGAGGGGATAAGGAGAGATGTATTCCTTTTGCTTTTGTCACCCTAAGTGGGAAGAGTATGCACAGAGGTGGGTCCCTTGCTAACTGCGCCACTGGATTCAAGCTAGGCTGGCTGATGAGGGGTGATGCCCCGAAACTGGTCCCAGAATGCTTGCTTCCAGTCAAGGGAGGACCTGGCTAGGCAGTTTGGGCAGGGCTTTTCCCATGAGGAACAGGGTCAAGATTGATTTGCATATGTCTGGGTCCAAACTGGGGTGGCGTGGTGAGCAAAAGAACAATGGGTTAAACCCAGATCTTTGTGACTGGGGGTGAATGTTTGCATTGTTCAGCATTCCATTCATCATGCAATCCTTTTGCTTATGTCGCCCTAAGTGGGAAGGGTATGCCGAGACGTGGGTGCCTAGCTCACTGGATTCAAGCTAGCCTGGCTGATGAGGAGTGATGCCCCGAAACCAATCCAGGATGCTTGTTTCCGGTCCAGGGAGGACCTGGCTTGGCAGTTCGGGTTGGACTGTTCCCATGAGGAACAGGGTCAAGACTGATTTGCATATGGCTGGGTCCAAACTGGAGTGGCGTGGTGAGCAAAAGAACGATGGGTTAAACCTAGATCTTTGTGACTGGATGTGAATTGTGCAGCATTCCTTCCATCATGTGTTCCTTTTGCTTATGGAGAGATGAGGGGCACTTTTGCAGGATGGTAGTGAAGGAATCTGAGTAAGAGGTCATATGGGGGGGCGGTGCCGAAATAGGTTGTTACAATGGGGGCCATCAGCACTAAAGCCAGCCCTTGATGCATTAGACAATGATCTTAGTTCTGCAGTTTGTGTATGGCTACTTTATGCATGCACATCTCTTCAGATTATTCACTAGATATGTCAATGATAAGGTCATTGACATTTGCACTGCATGGTGAACTTTACGCATATAATGTGTATTGTTATATTGCAGTTCATGAAATCTCACCACTGAAAGTATTTTGAATCAGAAAGTGTGCTCTTACAAGATAAAAGGTAGTTGTCTGTTCTGAGGCATAGAATTTCTAAACATTCTTGCCACTCAGTTTATAGATAGTATTTGTGTTTCAGTTTTAGGAAAAATCAGACTTTCATCAAACATAGGTCAGAAACAGAGACATGTTGAAGGTATAGCAAGAACATCTTAGATGCTATAGAAAGGTTACTAAGATTCTAAAAGTCTCCTGTTATTTGTACATGTAAGCAATCACCCAGTTGAATGCAGTGCCCAGATGGGGTCCCGCTTCGTTGGGAGTCTCACCTGGCGCAGAGGTGCTGTTTCTTTCGCTGTCACCCAGGAGGGGCTGCCTGCTACCGCTGTTGTGTCCGGAGGCGCTAAAGAGGGGTTAAGGCACGACTCGGGACTCCGTATCCCAGGAGCCCGTGGTCAGTTGCACTTGTGCTCTTTCCCCGCCCACCTGCCTTAGTCCTGCCACGCTCCATAAAAGTGGAGGCGTTAACCGCTACCCGGTACGCGAGCGGGACGCTGTGGACGAAGCCCGGACAAAGGGCGGGCCGTCTGTGGCCATCCGGGGCTGGCCAAGGCTGGGCTGGGCCATTCCTCTTCCAAGTGAGTGTTCGAAGCTTGAAGGAAGGCGACGGTGAACTGTTAACTGAACCGTGTCGCCCGTGTGATCCATTTGCCAACAATACACGTAAGGATTTAACTAGGCTTGCTAAACATGGCTGGGAAGGGGAAGCGTGCCACAGTCCCTGCAACAGTGTCTGGCACCATGGACCAATTCATAACCAGAGCAGTTTCGGTAATTGAGCATGAAATCGCCATCACTGAGAGGCGCCTTTCTACTGATCCTATGCTCGCAAGACGCTCCTCACTGGGAATATTGGCCCAGTCCAAGTCACCGACCAAATCAAGGGCGCAGTTTCGGAGGGTTGTATCTCCGTTGGCTGACTCTGAAACGCACTCTAACGTATCAACACCCTCGGACAGGTCGCTTGTTGCTATCGCTTTGTCTGATGGAATACCTGCAGAGTCAGCAATGGCTTCACCCGACGCCAGCCCTACTCCTCCTCAGACAAGAGCTGCGACCACATTTCCTAGACCTACCTACTCTAAAAGGAAAAGGGGTGGAACTATGGTACGTACCAGGCAGGCGAAAATGCCTAAAATATGTAATAATTCCGCTATCCCCGACACTTCACGCACCCAGGAACGATTGCACGGGGAGGACGCTAGCACAAGTACCCCCTTTTTACTCGATAGTAGAGACATGATTTCCCAGCTAGAACTGGCCGTTCGATCTTTAATTTTGCCAATTCTAGAAAGGGTTAAATTAGTCACTGAAAAAGTGGACAGACTGGAACAAACTATTCTGGACAATTTTTGTTCTTTAAAAAATGTTGTCAAAATGTCTACTAGAGATAATGTTAAAGCTAGTTGCCCCCATCATGCAAACTTTTCGAATAGTGCATCGCTCCCTTCTGGAAAACCTACCTTATCAGCCACCACAGATGTAGGAACTAGCTCTACCAACTCTGCGGCTAATACCCATCAGTTGTCAGGGCGGGAGGGAGGAACATGCAGGGAATCCATGAGTATTAACTCAAAGCACATTGCGGAAGGGAGAGAAGTTGTTAATCCTGTTACCACCGCAAAGCCTTCAAATCCACCCTTAGCCCAAATCCATTTACCACCAGAATCTCTCCCATACGTAGTTGTTTTAACTGGAGTCCCAGAATTATCCGCAGGCAAAACAGAATCTTTCCAGGAGCTAAGAAACAAAGTAAGTCATTGGTTAAATATAAATAGACCAATCCCAAACAACCTGAATGGGAGAATCTTATTTGCAAGAAGAGTAAATTGGGTGGGCTCAAGTATTAAAAATGTAGCGGGTGATTGTATCATTGTTAACTTCGAAGACACTCGAATCCCGAGGTTCATTATGAACCACGCACAACATGGACCCAGTTCAGGGATAGAGTCCCACACCCTACACCATTTTTACGATACAGGCCCTAGATATTGACACTTACATCGCAAAACGAACTACATATTTTTTAAAGACCAAAGGGCAAATGAATGCGAAGCTACTGGTGGTCACGACGTTGCCAAACCTGATTCGCCAGGGGTGCCCACTCCACCTAATGTTTGCTCAATAGGCCCTTGTAGTGTGTGAGGGAAGCCGAGTGAGCCAATGGAGACTGTCGCACACCAAGGCTCATTGCTGGGGAAAAGACTAGGCACTTTGTTATCGTGGAATCTAGCAGATATGAAGACCAAACTAGATTCCCCTGACTGGGTGGGATTTGTCAATAATTATGATGTTTGTATCTTGCAGGAAACATGGTCCTGCGAGCCCCAGTTTTTGCTGGGCTATCTGAACTATTATATTCCAGCGACCAAGGGCCCAAAAGGCCGACCTATGGGTGGATTAACCATCTGGGCTCGCCAAGATTTATTCTCTAGGGCAGTCATGATTGATACGGGCTCCCCAGACATCCAACTAGTGAGACTAACCTTTGGCACAATGAATACATTAGATATTTATAATCTGTACCTCCGCGGGACGAAAGGGAAAAGGTCACGGGTATTGGACACTCTGACTAGTCTTATTGAAATCAACTCGAGCAATAGGGATATGATTGTTGCGGGCGATTTTAATGTTACATTTGAACCTCTCCTAGACCCAGACTCTGAATGGGGCCTCCACCCCGAAGAAGATCGACTATGGGGAATACCTGACCTGCCGCTCTGCCCAATTAAAAGGTGGTCTACGATAGCAGTGCAGGTAAACGCACTATGCTATGAGAAAGGCCTCAGGGCCTTGAACGGAAGGACCCCTGGTGATAGGAACGGTGTATTTACCTTTGACAACGGACGTTCAGCTAGCAGGATTGATTACGTCCTTTGTTGCAGGAGGTTGTGGAAGCATATTGTGGATATGGTGGTTACATTAAGAGCTGAGAGCGACCACAACCCTATATGCGTTACCCATAGTTGGTGGGGGGACTGTAACATGGCGAGAGAGGAACATCAATCAGGCTACCCTGACCGCGTCCCTACTAATGATATGAGAAGACTTAAGTGGCCCCAGGTCAAGATCAATGTCGAGGCCATTGCTAACATCGATGATGAGCTTGCCAAGACTATTGTGAAATTGGAAGACATTCTGGAGACCAATCAAGCTAGGGACCAAGTCACCAGTCTACATGAGTCCTTCTTTGAGGGGCTACGTAGTTTTTTCTATAAGCCAATAAAGAAGGGAAAAAAACCACTCTTCAAACGTCTAAGATGGTACGACGAGGAGTGCAGACGAGCCAGAGGCAATCTGGCGCAAGCTCTTTCTAGTAGGAGCAGGACTGTCATTCAAAAAGCAAGACTACATTATAAGAAGTGTCTCACCCAAGCTAAAAAAAGGTGGGATGAATTGTATTGGTCCGATCTGAAGGAGGCTTGTTATGCCAGGGACTCCAGATTGTTCTGGAGTGTGATCAAATGGAACAGAGGTGGTATGCCTGACAGCCCATCCAACCATGTCACCCAAGAGGACTGGATAGGCTATTTTAAACCGCAATACGCATGTAACCCCCTATTCAATTCTCCGGGGTCGACATCGTATAAATTCTATTCGCATGGTCCCTTTACCCCAAACGATGTCCTAGTAGCCCTGGCCTGTGTAGCCACGGGGAGAGCACCGGGATTGGACGGGGTCCCATCTGATCTCTTCCTTAATAACAAGCCCAGGTGGAGCAAATACATCTCACTAGTGGCCAACGCTGTGGCAGAAGGGGCTCCCGTGCCCAAATCATGGGGGGGCGCAATTATAATTCCCATTTTCAAAAAGGGAGACAAATCCCTCCCAGGGAATTATAGACCTATTAGTCTAATTGACACAATCCAGAAGGTCATTGGGAGGATGGCCCTGAATGTGCTACTGGATTGGATCAAAGACAATAGGATACTCTCCTCCTTTCAAGCGGGCTTCCGTAAATCGACCAGCACGGTGGACCAGGTGTTCCGCTTTGTTCAACTGCACTGGAAAGTAGTAACATTAGGCAAGGGCAGTCTCTACGTCGCTTTTGTGGACCTAAGAGCTGCCTTTGACCTTGTTCCCCGAGAACAGTTGTGGAGGATTCTCGAAAAGCTAGGCCTTTCCTTAGAACTTTTGACCCTAATTAGGTGACTGCACGAGCCGAATTTTGCAAGAATCCAGTGGGGAGGCCCGGGGGACATTACCCTGGAATTTCCAGTGGAGCGCGGTGTGCGCCAAGGATGCACCATGGCACCCACGCTCTTCTCCCTGTACATCAATGGAATAGTCGACTATATGGCTCAAGTTAACACCGATGCCCCTAAGTTGGCTGGAGTGAGCACTCCAATATTGATGTTCGCTGACGACACCCTTATCGTATCCAAAACACCGAGTGGCATGCGAAGGGCATTGTGAGTTTTTGAAGATTTTTGCAGAAATCACGGCCTAGAGGTCAATGTGACTAAAACCAAACTTATGGCCTTTAATCCTCACCCAAGCTACAGAGCAGGAAAGTTTGTCATGAGCGGGCAGAAACTTGAGGAGGTAAAAAACTTTGTCTATTTGGGCATGCATGTGACACATGACAACAAGTGGAACAGACACTTGGAAATGGCCACCCTGAAGTTCAGGCAGATAACAGGAACCCTGATTGGTGAACACAAAAAATCCTACACCAGGCCCATTAATCCATTGCTCCAAGTGTATGAGGCAAAGGCCTTAAGCTCAGTGTTGTACGGGGCCGAGCTATGGGGTTTCGACACACTATCATCTCTAACAATTGTCGAAAACAAATTTTTTCGTAATATAGTCGGCCTCCCACAGAGCACTCCCTTGGTCCCGTTACGGTACGATTTAGGTAGGAAGGCAATTAAGGAAATAGCTAAACTTCGTCCAGTTCTCTACTGGAGGAGACTCTGGACTACTCCAGAGCTTCACTCATATGCTATGGGCCTTATGGATGTTATACAGGCTGACACGTTCCATAAGATTGGGTGGTTAAGGAACCTCCGGGAAACCATGATAGATCTGGGTATGGAGGGACTATGGAGCGATCCGGTGGCTACCGAGTTCCACTCAAAGAGATCCCTGAAAACGCTATATTGGGAACGGATACACCATCGGATCTGGAATGATTCTGCATCACCTACAATGGGGGAACAACCTTTACAACGCAACTTTTACAACGCACTACCATTACAACGCATTTTTTACAACGCATAATCCATTACAACGCATGATATTACAACGCATGACACTACAACGCATTTTTAAAAACTACCATTACAACGCATTCCATTACAACGCATACTACCATTACAACGCATACCATTACAACGCATAATATTACACTATACTATCCAACACTTACCCTACTGATGCACCCCCTGGAGTTAGAATAGTAATTTTTACCCCTATACTATCCAACACTTTCCCTACTGATGCACCCCCTGGAGTTAGAATAGTAATTTTTACCCCTATACTATCCAACACTTTCCCTACTGTTGCACCCCCTGGAGTTAGAATAGTAAATTTTACCCCTATACTATCCAACACTTTCCCTACTGATGCACCCCCTGGAGTTAGAATAGTAATTTTTACCCCTATACTATCCAACACTTTCCCTACTGATGCACCCCCTGGAGTTAGAATAGTAATTTTTACCCCTATACTATCCAACACTTTCCCTACTGATGCACCCCCTGGAGTTAGAATAGTAATTTTTACCCCTACAGATAGAGCTCTTAGGGAATCTGCGGGAGTATCCACCACAGGGACTCATGGGTAGTTAGTAGTAAATTCCCCTTTAAGTCAAGTAGCATTACTTTGAAATGCATTTTTAAAAAACAATTGTTTCTATCTTTAGTCTTTTGCCATGTTTAATTCTTGTCTTAAATTGCAATTTTTAGCTTGTTGATATGTTTGATTTTGTTTTCTTTTTGTTTTTGGTTTAATTGGAATTTTAAGATATTTAAATGATGATTTTATCTATTTTTATAAGGATTAGATTCTGATAACTGTGTTTTTTGTATATGTTTGTGTCTTTTATGGATTTCTTTTAAAATTCGAATAAAGACTATGAATGAATGAATGAATGAAAGTCAAGTCAGAGTGGTGGTTTTCAGTCTCTCTGTTTTCTGTCTTGTGCCATTCCCTATTTCTAGCCAATATATAATTATGTATATGGTTGATAGTGAATTCAGATTTAGAAATATACATAGCTACACTACTCTGCACTTCGCAGACAAGCTGCAACTTTCGGGCGGTACCCGTTCCCCCAGGAGCTCCAGTACCTTGTTGCTTAAACCAAAGTTTTTTAATAAAAATGAAAACTTACAATCAATCCTTCTCAGGTATTGCCCCACGGATCTGGAACTCCCCAACTTCAGAAACTAGACTGATTTCATCAACAGGAAGTGAAAGCTTTACTGATGAGTACTTTTCTGAGTTAGAAGTTTAACCTCGGCTTTTCATCATATCAGCCTAGATCTGACAGGTACTCCTAGCCTAACGGCCAGCTCCTCCTCATTTATTGTCACAAGGATGCTTCTTGCTGTATTTTACTTACATGTGCTTCTGCCTTACTTATCATTCCCCACTGCTTACTTATGATGTCTTGCAATGTTGCGGTCCTGATACTATTCTCTATTATACCGTTATGTACCTGTTGTTATTTTTGTATATTGCTGCTGTTTTGCCACAGTTGTCTCCCCTTATGTGTGTCGCAATTCTCTGCACAGCGCTCTGATAACGTCTAGGGTCATGTTCGCGCTATACAAAACGTTTTAAATAAATACATTTAAAAAAAGCTACAATTAGATCTGAAGTACAAGTTTAGTGCTTTCTGACCTCTGTGTTTTCCAAAAATGAGGGTCACTTTCAGTTTAAAGTGATGATGTTTAGGTTGCAAAATTCTCCTTCTATTTAGAAGCTTATTAACTGTGAAAAATTGGGTTACTGGTTGACTGGGATTAGAACCCTAGTCAAGCAGCAACCACAGCCTTTCTGAGGGTAACACACAAGTAAATCCTAAATTCACCCATGTTCAACCTATCCAACACTTTCACTACTGTTGCACTCAGGGGAGTTGGAGCAGTAATTTTAACCCCTCTGCTATCCAACACTTTTCCTACTGTTGCGCTGACTGGAGTGGTACATTTAAGTTTAAAGATTTTTGAATAGTTTGATGTTTTATAATCAAATGTTTATTCTAATAGATTTTATGTTATTGATATATAGAAATATACATACAACGGTTCAAGAAGCATTCGTATAGACTATATCTTTATTAATATAGACAATTGGTCATCACTAGTGGATATGGAGGTCTGTGCAAGAAATGAAAGCGACCACAATCCATTGCTGCTAAAACTCAAAGGCTCAATTTATGTAACATCCTTGCCCCCAGTCTGTGTAATTGAGACTGCTGATGCTATAATCAGTAATGACATGAGGCGGATCAAATGGCCCCGGATTGTCGAGAATGAAAGCTCCCTTGATAACATGAAAGCAGAGGTGATGAACTCACTAGACCTTCTTCAAAAAATCAACAGTCAGGGTGAAATCAACCTTAATATCACTCAAATTCATGAGACCATGTTTGAAAACATCAGGTGTTTCTTTGTTTAACCCTTTAAAACCCCTAAGAGATCTTCATCAAAGCATGACCACTGGTACAACAAGGCTTGCAAGGTAGCATACAAGCAGTTGTCCCGGGCAATAAAAATCAATGACATAGGCAGGATAAGAACAGCACGTAAACAGTATAAATCCACGCAAATATTAGCAAAAAAGGATTGGGATGAACAACGGTGGAAGGAACTTTTGCAAGCTAGCAAAATGAAAAACATGCAATCATTTTGGCAGCTTGTCAAATGGGGTAGAGGAGGCCAAGGCAGTGCCCCCTCAAACCATATTGCCCCGGACCAATGGGTATCCTTCTTTGAGAACCAATTTGCAGTTGCTGAGAATATACCTCCCTTCCTAGTTCCAAGTGTAGACTTACCAGTAACATTTTCCTTAAGGGAAGTGGGAACTGCTGTGAATTCAGCACCAAAGGGAAGGACCCCCGGTCCTGATTGCATCCCGGCAGATGTACTCTTATCTGATAAAGATAATTGGCTCAAGTATATTCTAATCCTCGCAAATATGATTGCCAGTGGAGCTCCCATCCCGACTCCTGGCGAGGAGCCGAAATCTTGCCTATTTACAAAAACGGGGACCGTTCTAGCCCCAGTAATTACAGGCCAATCAGCCTGATCGATTCCTCCCAAAAGATTATGGCTAGATTGGTTCGGAATAGAATTCAGATCTGGATAGCAGAGAACAACATATTATCCCCCTTCCAAACAGGTTTTAGGGCCCTCGTAAGTACAATTGATCAAGTTTTTTATTTTGTCTCAATTTACTGGCATATTGTACTATTAGCGGGTGGAACTATTTATGCCACCTTTGTAGATCTCAAAGCAGCATTTGACACGGTCCCGAGAAACAAACTTTGGGCCGTACTGAGTGACCTAGGATTACCCTCCAAGCTCTTGCAGCTTGTAGTCAAACTGCATGAATCCAATTATGTGCAGGTTCGTTGTGGTGCTCAAGGGAACACCACCCCCAAATTTCCTATCCTTAAAGGGGTACATCAAGGGTGTGTACTTGCCCACACCCTGTTTTCACTGTTTATAAACGGCGTGGTCAATTACTTTTTAGAGTACTCCACCGATGCACCCTCTGTTGCTGGCATAAAAGTCCCAATACTCATGTTCGCAGACAATACTCTAATTTTATCAAAAACTCAAGTTGGGTTGCAGAGAGCACTGACCCGATTTGAGTATTTTGTAAGGAACATGAGTTATTGGTAAACGTAGATAAAACTAAATTTATGGTGTTACACAGACACAAAGTGATCAAGTCAAGGGTTGTTATGAATAATGAGCCATTGGAACAAACAGATTTATTTACTTACCTTGGAGTAAACATAGGCCGCAAACTAGACTGGAACCCCAGATAGAAATTATGGCGCTTAAGCATTCCCAGCTTGCAGGAGTGATTTTGAAAGAACACAGGCTCTCCCAGACTAAGCCGGCCGGTCCTGCACTTAAGATATATAATACCAAGATTATGGCTTCTATACTGTATGGGGCGGAACTTTGGGGTTTTGAAAACCTGTCCTCATTAGCCCAGGCCCAAAAAAGATTTTTGAGAGGTTTGGTAGGCCTCCCCCAAAGTACACAGCTTATACCCTTATATTCTGATTTGGGGTGCTATTCCCTGGTAGAGGTTGCTAGGTTCAGACCATTAGCCTACTGGAGAAGACTTTGGCTACCCTCAGGATTAGCCCACTATGCCCTAGCGCTCAAAGACATCAGAGATGCCACTACCTCTCACAAGATCAGTTGGTTACAGCAGGTGAAAAGCTCCCTGGTGAATATGGGCTTCAGGCATTTATGGGAAGACCCGGTGCACAATATTTTGCCTCCCAAAAAATGCATTTAAAGAAGCTTACTGGGCTATGATTAGAACTGGTAATCTGTGTCATTCTAACTCATTATCTATGACCAGTACATTTCTGGACCACAAGCCGGAACCCTTGTGTGAAGACTTTTGGGACTTTATAACCAAGCCCACTGACAGGAAACGTTTTTTCCAGTTCCGGATAGGAACGTTACCGACCAAAACATTCCCCAAAACCTGGCACCATTCTCAAGATAGTAAATGCCCACTCTGTCAGAGCATGGATGAAACAATCCCTCACATATGATTTGTATGCCCAGCATATAGTTCTCCATGGAGCAAATGGCTCAAACCAATGTGTCTGAACTTGGGTACTAGGTTAGGTGCTACTGCTCTGCGAATATTGAAGACCAGCACACAAGAGACAATTGTGATTGCTATAGCGAAGTTTTTAGGCTGGGTGTGGAGAATAAGATGCAAGATTGAAAGCAAGCAGACTGCGACAGTACTTAGTTAGACACAGTCTTCAGCTTAGCTCTCCAGCCCGGTTATTTATTATACTTCTTAACCATATTGGGAACTGCTGGTATAGAATATTACATGAATTGTTATTAGCCTGCACCGATTTTATTTTTTTACAGTAAAAAAGTGTGTTTATTATTTTTTCATTTGATTTATAAATTGCTTGTTTTTTTTAATATGTTTTATCATATTCCTATGTATAGTCCTTGTTGAGAACTGGATTTTACACTTGTACTCTTTGGTGATGTCAAATATTTATTGTCTTTTATGATCAGTGCGGTCGAAATAAGGACTAAAAATAAAACAAAAGATATATATTATATATATATATATATATATATATATATATATATATATATATATATATATATATATATATACACTGAAAAAACCATAGGTTTCACACACGTTATAGTTAGGAATTAGCATTTAAAAAACCTTGCAAATTCACTGAAAAAGCCATAGGTTTCACACACGTTATAGTTAGGAATTAGCATTTAAAAAACCTTGCAAATTCACTGAAAAAGCCATAGGTTTCACACACGTTATAGTTAGGAATTAGCATTTAAAAAACCTTGCAAATTCACTGAAAAAACCATAGGTTTCACACATCTTATAGTTAGCTGGACATTTCACTCATACAAAACCATTGAAATTCCCCCGTTATAGTTAGTTCAGCTAACTATAACTCGCGCAACCGCAATCCACTGCTATTCTACTACACTATTCTAGTACAATTTTACTTGAAAATGGCAGAACAGCAGTATACTTCAGGGAGAGAGGAGGAGACCTTTGTGGTACCACCAAGGCAGGCCAAACAAAAAGACTCTTATCTGGAAATTCTTCACCTTTCCAGAGGGCCAAAAGAAGGTCAATGCCCTGAAGGTGACATGCACTATTTGTGGAAGTGTGTTATCCAGAGGAGATCCCACCAAGAAATATTCGTTTAGTATTTATTCAATGTTGAGACACTTCAAGACAGTGCATCCTGTACCTTATGCTCGAGAGTAAACTAGTGCCCTAAGAGACAACCCGCCACCTGCTCAGCCGAGCACATCATCTGCGGCCGCAGATTCTCCGTGTACCAGGTCACTGGGCATCCGCCCACTTTTCCAGAAGGTGCACATACATTGTAATGTGTGCAGTGCTGTTCTATGCTACGCTGAGAGCAGTATTAACTTGATCGAAAACAAAATACAGCAGCACACATGCTCCAGCCCTTAATTTTTTTCATTTATTGTTTTTGTTCCTGTTAAACAGTTTTTCATTACCAGTTTTTTTTGGTGCTCTAAAAAAATTTTTAAAAATACAAAATTGTAAAAAAAAAAAAATACAAAACAAAAAAGACAAAAAAAAACAGTTCTTTTCAGAACTCACTTCACTTCTCCAAGAAGAGCTATATTCCTAATATACTGTGTTGTAATTTTATTGAATGAATGTGTAGTGTATACATGAATGATTGAAATGATTGAAATGACTGAGTGAAGAGGAGGAAAGGACAGACAGAATGAGTGAGAAAAGGAAAGTATGATCAGTCATGAAAGGGAAGTGAAAGACTGACTGCAACAAAAGGACTAAGGGTAGAGGATACAGGTAAGAAGAGTGAATGAGTAAGGGAATGGCAGTGAGTAATGGAGAGTGATGGAGGGGGAGTTAGAAAAGGGGAGTAAGGGACGGAGATAGGAAAAGGGAGTAACAGATGAAGCGGATGAAGTACAGCAGGGTAAAGGGATTGAAAGTAAGAGAAGTGGAGTGATGGTGAGATAAGGGGTATGAGGATTAGAAAAGGGGGTAAGGGAAAGTGAGAGATGGATAGTGAGGGGATGGAGGGATTTAGGAAACTGGAGTGAGAGAAAGGGAGTCAGGATTTCAATGAGCAAAGGAGAGTGAGGGAGAGTGAAGGAAAGAATGCGAAAAGGTGAAGCAGTGTGAGATACAGACAGGAGGAAGTGAAGTAGGAGAATAGGAGTGACTATGAGTAAAGGATAGTGACAGTTAGGGAAGGTGAGGGAAGGAGAATGACGGAGAAGGTTAAAAAATTAACATAGATGGAAAATGAGTGATGGAGAGAGGAGGATTGGTAGAAACAGAGATGTTAAGGAAATTAAGGGTAAGACAGACAAAGGGAGAGAGACAGAAACAGAGACAGAGAGCAAGGAACTGAGAAAGAGTAAGGCAGTTAGAATGACTGAGACATATGGAGACAGGGAGAGAAACATGGTTGAAAAAATAGTGATGGAGGCAGTAAACCTAGGGGAGTAGTAGAGAAGGAGTGAGGGAGTTACGAAAGAGCAGTAAAGGAAGAAGAGAGAGGGAAGGGGAATGAGAAAAGCAGGGTGAGGAGAAGTGAAGAAAAGGGAGCATGAAAGTGAAGGAGTGAGAAATACAGATATTTTAAACTTACCTGACCAACAAAATATCTTAATTAGAAATAAATGGGTTTTTTTAATTACAAGAAAAATGGATTCAATTTCCTAATTTTTTTTTCTAGATCTGAAAAAAAGAAAAAAGTAGTAATATTTAACAATACATTTTAGAATACAGTACACTTTTTTTCATATTTAACAAAGTAATTGTTTGCCCTTTTTTTGCTGTTTTCAGAATATATTGATTTTCACTGAAAATAGTGATATCAATTGTATTTATCACTTAACAGCGGGCAAAAAAATAAACAATCTGAAAGATTGTTTAAAAAAGCCCTGAATCTATCCTCAGTAAAACATACCTTGATAGAAATGTAACATATATATTAAAAATATCTTCTAAGAACAATAACTATTTGCAATAATTAACGTCTGTAAATCTTGTTGCTTAAGCACATACACCAAAATAATATCTGTCAAAGAAGTCCACAATAGAAACATTTACCTTTCCATGAGGCCAAATGGTAATTTTTAAATCCTTTTTAGGTGAAATATCCAATGGTAATCCTATAAAATCAAAATAATGGTTTCTTCAAATGCTGCAATTTGTATCTAAAATTTTGGTTTTAGAAAAATTAAGTAGGAATTTGGTAATTCTGCAGGCAAACGTTGCTTGAAAATCAATTGACAATCATTACAGAGTGTCCAGCCTTTTTCACATTTTAGATAAACTGTGTAATGACCAGAAGTTATAGAAGGTCCATCATGGAAAATTATTGCAACTGCAACAAAAGTCTTTCCTGATATTGATAATTGATTTCCTACAAACTTCTTTATTAAAGTGTCCAATTTTGTTCCATCAGCTCTACAACGTTGCATCATTAAAATTATATACTGTCCATATTTCTTTAAAAATAACGTTGATAACATTTCTGATTTACATTGAGAACATTCCATGTTGTGATTTGCATCTTTAACTAATTTACTAAAAGTCACTGATTTACTCTCTGGTAATGTTAAATGTATGAACCTTTCAGAATCAACATTAGTGCTGCATGTGTTCATACAGTTTTCACAACAATGTTCCCATTTATAAGAGAGACCAAACATATTTTCTATTTCTACCCCTTCATCTTCCAGTACCATAAGCATATGCATTAAGAATTCCTGTGCATCTTGCTGGACATTTTGTGTAAACTGTGTACATCCAGAACATACATCTAAAAGATTTCTAACATCAGAAGCACTTTCTATTTTAGTTTTATCATTACTTAACTTCTCATAAACGAAACAAAGCAGAGAACAAAATCTTTTTTCATGATTTAGTATTATCTGCTCTTGCAAACTTTCAAGATAAAATACAACATTCAGCACTACATTAGCGTAGCAGTTGACACCAGAGCTATTTTCAAAATGACAACCAACAACCTCTTCAACATTGTCCTTTTTCTTTTTGCTTGCAATCACAGCACTCTCTTTTAGTTTTCTCTTCGGTACATCCTCATTACAGATATTCTCAATTCTACTTTTTCGACAAACAACACGTTTTTCAAACACAGGATACTGACCTAAATGAGGAGCATAGCTTGTTCTTAATCTATTATACTCCTTTACACAATTTGCATCAGCACTAACTTTTGAGTCATCAAAGTCTATCATGAATAAACCAGATCATTTTTTCACTCGTGACAAAGCAACATATGCCATACCTTCTTTAAACACACTAGATCCAATGTTTTACAAAAGCACTATCTACAGTTAATCCTTGAGATTTGTGAATAGTTACAGCATATGCTAGAGAAAACGGAAACTGCTTCCTACGTACATATAAGTCTTTCACAAGCAAAAAACGAACTGAACAACGACTAATGTCTTTAACCTCTTCAATCTGATCAAATTTTATTTTTAAAAATTCAATTCCATCTTTTTTCTGGTAATTAACAAAACCCACAACTTTACCCATAGCTCCATTCACTAAACCTTTTTCTACATTCAAATTACGTCTTAAAATTACTCGACAGTTCATACATACATAAAGATTCTTTTCTAAACCAGCTGAAATGATTTTCTCTAGAGAATCCAATTTAGTTTTCAATGTGCCTGTCAATATAATAGTTATTCCTTCATGCTGTATTTTATCCACGGCTTCCATTTTCATAATCTCTTCATTTTCCAATTTCAAAAGTTCTTCATTGAATATAGAGCATTCATGTAGTGTTGGCATTAAGCAGATTACAGTATTTTTTCTGCAATTTTCTTGTATATTTTCTCTGGAACTATTTGTTCTGTTGGAAACAAATTACATGGCAATCGACTCTGTAAAGCTTTTCTGCCATGTTCTGTGAGTAGTCCAATTCTGATATCTTTGAGAATACTTGCATAATCATCATCATTTGCTTGCCGCATATTGGTAATGAGTTCTTTGTACTCAAAGTATGACCAAATATTCACATTACCTATACTTCCTAATGACTTTTTCGTGTCTTCATGTGCAAGAGTATTAAATACTGGTTGTCCTTTAACTGGAGTGAGCTGCAGTAGATCCCCAAAAACTATAATATGTTTTCCTCCAAATAACACGTCATAGTCTGTCTTTAGAATTTGCTGCATTCTTAAATGCACAAAGGCAAGCATTAAGTTTGATTCCATGCTTACCTCATCAATAATGAGAACTTTCATTTTCTTCAACACTCTTGAAACTTCAAAACATGCTTCCCCTGTTAGCTTGTGGTATTCTATTTTGTTCTCATGCTCTACTGGTAACATTAGCAAAGATGTAAGGTAATTCCTTTTACGTTATATGCTGCTAACCCAGTTGGAGCAGTAACAACACAAGACAAAGTTGAATCATTTTTTTTCTGTAGGTAGCTTCCAATTACTTTAATTAAGAAACTTTTTCCAATTCCAGCTTGTCCACTCACATACATTCTGATTGGTTCAAATGATGTGCATGAGCACTCTTTATTTTCATGTAGTAATCCATGATCAATTTGTTTTGTGACTTCTTCATAAATTTGTTGTTGTTCATCATTCAGTTGTTGTTCCAAATTCGGTAAGTCTATTAAATCTTCCTGAGCTTGATTCATAGCTGTTTCCACTTCAGTCATGGCTATTGCAGCTTCATTTTCTACGATTGGTTGTCCTAGGGGATCTTGACTGAGCGTACCAGAACTTTGACTGTCTTGACAACTGTCTCTAGCTACTTCAGCTGCAATTGTAGCTTCTTGTTCAATTTCTTCATTTAACATTTGTACATAATTTGTGAAAGTACTGCATTCTATGCTATCTTTACATGCATTAAAGGAATCTTCATAGCTCTGAAAATCTCCAAGTAATTCATCCTCTGAACGCCATGGTTTAAACAGCTGTAAAAGTGCTAAGTAGTAAAATTCCTTTTTGTCAGTAGTGTCGCAACTCAGCTTCCTGTGATTAATCAAACTTCCTTTTGTTTGTTTCACCAAACATCCTTCCTCACCAATGACTTTATATTTTCCGTTGTTGATGTCTTCTGTGGCATTCTGTGTAAAAATGTAGTTCTGCAGCACTTCATAGAGACACATGTTCTCAAGATGATGACTTCTGTTTGGGTAATATGTGTCCAACATATTTGTTTTCAAAATGTCTGTACTTTCTGGTTCGTTCTCTGCTAAATATTCAATTTCTCAAATAGATTTCAGTACCCGATTTCGCATTCCTGCAAGGCCTAAACCTACCCAAATTATTCTTCTGGATTTGGAGTACAGACTTGCAGATGATAACCTATCTGAGCATTCGTATGACCCAATTTCTCGATGCGATAACATCTTTAAACTGAAACTGTATGGCTTTTACTGACAGTCTTCTCGTGAAAAATCTCTTCCCACATTTCTTTCAATTCCGTTTTCTCAGATTTAGTGATGTAAGATGTGACATACCGAGCAACAGCAATAGAATTGTCAGATACATACTGAATATCCATGTTAGCATTCCACATGGATAAAATGACTGGGTTGTAGTCATTTATATATTTTGACTCTTCTTTTCTTCTTAGATTGTAGGTATTTTTCTGAGATTTTCTTGTAATGGTATGTTGCACAGCTGACATAAAACTGTTTACTCTTCCTTTTGAAATAACAGGTCGTGGAAATCCAAATCGACATTTTGTGTAGAATTTATCTTTACTCTTGTACTTTCGTCGACAGTATTTTCCACACCGATGACTTTGGAAACGTAAAACTTGCTCTTTTAAGTTTTTTTCTTCTGTGCTTTTAGGTATAGCACATGTTAAATATTCTTCAATGAAAGATAAAACTGCATCATCAGAATCTGTTCCAAATTTTGGGGCATCCTTAATCCACAACAGCATATGAATATGAGGAGAACCTCTTGCTTGGTATTCTTTTCTCCAAAAGAAATCCACAACTTCTCCAAGAGGTGGATTTTTTTTATTGCAGATGAAGGACATCATAGCCTCAAATCTATGATTGAAATATCTGCAAACATTAACCGGATCCAATGAGCACAATTCTCCTGCTATCTTGTATTGGATGTTTTCAATATTTGAATTTGCCTCTCGAAGAAAATCCAGTAAATCATCCCAAGCGTACTCAGCACAGCTTAGGGTAAGGAACCATGTAGGAGTTCCTAAATTCCGTAACATACATTTCAATTCTCCATGGCGTCAGTAACAATATTCATTAGTTCCACGCTGACAAGCCATCAGATTAATCAATTGAGATTCCAAATGATCATCTCGCTGTTGCACTTTGTTCATAAAATCCTTTGCAGACACATTATGTAGATGTACTCCAGTTTTTGAAATATGATTTACTGCATAAGATAGTGCAGACAAATCACTTTCAAATAAAAGATGGAACAAATAAGGAATACTTTGACGAAATCTTGGATCTTCTGCATATAATCTTGTAGTCCGAAACTCAGAAGCAAGAATCTGTACTGGACGTTCATCATATCGTCCACCTTTTCCTGTAGGAAACAGCTGGGGAAAACAACGAGCTTCCAAGCTCTCCTCCCATACACTCACAGGAGTTCCTTTTGCTTTTTTCATCTGAAACAGATCAATAGTGTTTCCCATAACTTCTTTAGAATGAAGAGGATGTATGCTGAAATGTTCATAAATTTCTTCTTCTTTTGACTAATCCACTTTTTCAATTTGCCCAGTTGGTATTCCTGTGTCTGCTAGTAAAACTTCTTCATCTTCATCCATATAAATTGATTCATAGTACTTATTATTTCTTTTCAAATATAAATTTGCTCTTTGTACTTTTCGTACATCTACTAGCTCCTGCCAATTAACCAGAATAACTAATGGTTCCGTTTTCAAACTATCTGCATCAATTGTTTCAATATTTTTTTTCAAATCTAATGGCAAATAGACAACTCTTCCTTTTAAACCTCTTTGTAAATCTGAAGGAGGTAATTTACCTGTTTTGGGCTCCATACGAACTATAGTCTGAAACGGATGGACACATTGAATGAGTATAGACTCATACGTATTTAAATCACTAAGTTCTGCAGGAATATCAACCAATTCTAAATTATTATGTACAGCTCTAGCTGGCATTTTATTTTCTTCTAACTTGTTATAACAGTATTTACAAATACACTGATCTTCACCCAAATCAAAACAATTTTCCAGAAACAAATGTGTAGCAAAATCCTTCCACTCATAATTATTTTCTTTTTCACTTTTTTTTATAGAGATCAACATTCCTTGTTTGAGTTTTATAATGGCTTCTCCGGCAACAAATACAAGTAATATTTGGTCTTTCATTAGAGATGATAGTAAATTTTGTCATTTGATCTTCAAAATATTTACTAACAGTGGGTTCTACATTCTCTTCCACATTTTCTTCAATAACTGTGTCATTTCCTGCACTTTCTTGTTCTGGACCAAAGTAACAAAACTGAATATCATCACTAACCTTCTCTACATCTGATACAGATCCACGCAACAGAGCACTATTCAACTCATTTAACTTTAGTGCTGGACTTTTAGCAAAATACAATCTTCTCACAAACTTTCTCATTTCAGTATGATGTACTGCCAGCATCCTAAAATGGTGAAAAACACTTTGACAAACTTTCCTAGAAAGACAATCCAGAGAATGTCCTTGCAAACCAGTATTCTTTCTCACTCTGCATGTCTAGTCTTTGAAGCACCTTAATCTTCTGTTTAACACTTTTTTTACTATATTCTCTTAGAAAGTCACGTAATTTATCAACAGATTCTTGTCATACAGTACAAATACTACTACAATTCCAAGTGTACACTGGGGCTTTAGGACGTTTCCCCATAACCTCATCAGCTAACACTTCTTCCTCATTTCTTGGAACCATTTTCTCCTTTTCCATTACACAACCATCTTTAACTTCAGAAGTTCGACCACTGGTGTCAACTGCATGCAGCAAACTATTACTTTGAAGATAACTCTCTTCATTAAAAAATGGTTCAGTACTTGAACTATGCTTCCGTTCTCCTAAGAACACATTACAAAAGTTTTTTTTTTCACTACTCTTTTCCTTTTGCTTTTTGACTTCATTACATTGACTATTTTATATAATGTACGGATCCTGTTCAAAATTAAAATGAATAGTTTTCTTTTTAATTCCAAAGCCTTTGCAACAATTGATTCAATATGTTTCTTTTTCTTATAAAATATTGCTTTCTTCCTATATTTTTTCACATCCTTTAGCAAATTGAACACCACTCTTCTCTGAAACATTTTTTTACGAATGTTTGGAAATTCAGTTTTTCTTTTTAAGTCATTCTTTCTTGCTTCTGATTGTACATTAGCATTTAGTATTTTCTTTCTATTGTCTTGTTGTTTTCTTCTTGAAACACTATTTGCAGTGGATATACTTTGTACATTTTTTCTATGTTTGAGGATATTTTTAAAAAAATCCTTAGTCTGCTTACCAGAAGACTTTTTCTTTTTTCCAACATGAGGTTCTTCAACTAATTTTTGTTGTCCAGTTGTCTTCAAATATAGATGGTTTTGCTGTTCTTTTCTCTTTCTTGATTTTATAGGCATGTTAAATTTATTTCAGTGTTGTTCAGCAATACCTAAAGGAAACTAAAAAAAAATACCTTTATGTAATTTAAATATATTACTATATTTTTTTGAGCTTTTCAAATCCTATCATATGAGCTGCCCCTTTCCTACGAGTGCAAGTCTTACAGAAGAAGAGCAACACAAATTAAGTCTCTGACAACAATTCCTGTGTGCAGACAGACTCATGGTGTGATTCTAGCCAGAAAACAATATTTCATTGGCAATTTCAAAGCACATTTACAACTGTGGTAGAGCAAGTGATAATTACTGTAACAGCCTGACACATTTTCCTTATAGTTTAGAGAGGCAGAAAAGAGCACATGTCCTAACAGCTACTTGAGATCATGAGCATGTGGAACCTCGGTGAGTGATTAGACTAGAGCAAAGGAAATGAGCCTTGGTGATGTTGAATGTGTTAGCGTTACACACTGCTATCTGAAATACCACACAGTGCTGAATAGTAAGCATGGGAGTGCAGGAGCAGCAGCTGCCTGTGTGCTAAGAGTGTGTTACTGGAGACTGTGTATTGTCAGGTGCAAGAGAGATCTGCTTGGACGCTTGTACAACTGCATTAAGACTGCAGAGATGTATGTAAGAGCACATGTGGTAAGGGTTAATTGGGCTTATGAACATGTAGGAACTTCCTCACTCATTACAGTACTGCAAGGAAAATCTACCCTGTTGTTTTCAAATGTGTTAGCATTTGCCTCTCATCTGTGAGATGGTGATGTGTGCTGTATGCTAACCATCACAGTTCAAGAAAACAAGCTGCCCCTTTCCTACGAGTGCAAGTCTTACAGAACAAGAGCAACACGAATTAAATCTCTGACAACAATTCCTGTGTGCACACAGACTCATGCTGTGATTCTAGGCAGAAAACGATATTTCATTGGCAATTTCAAAGCACATTTACTACTGTGGTAGAGCAGGTGATAATTACTGTGTAACAGCCTGACACATTTTCCTTATAGTTTAGAGAGGCAGAAAAGAGCACATGTCCTAACAGCTACTTGAGACCATGAGCATGTGGAACCTGGGTGAGTGATTAGACTAGAGCAAAGGAAATGAGCCTTGGTGATGTTGAATGTGTTAGTGTTACACACTGCTATCTGAAATACCACACAGTACTGAATAGTAAGCATGGGAGTGCAGGAGAAACAGCTGCCTGTGTGCTAAGAGTGTGTTTCTGGAGACTGTGTATTGTCAGGTGCAAGAGAGATCTGCATGGACGCTTGCAAAACTGCATGAAGACTGCAGAGATGTATGTAAGAGCACATGTGGTAAGGGTTAATTGGGCTTATGAACATGTAGGAACTACATCACTCATTACAGTACTGCAAGGAAAATCTACCCTGTTGTTTTCAAATGTGTTAGCATTTGCCTCTCATCTGTGAGATGGTGATGTGTGCTGTATGCTAACCATCACAGTTCAAGAAAACAAGCTGCCCCTTTCCTACGAGTGCAAGTCTTACAGAACAAGAGCAACACTAATTAAATCTCTGACAATAATTCCTGTGTGCACACAGACTCATGATGTGATTCTAGGCACCAGTACACCTTAACTTATGGTGAAGACTTACTCCATAATACCTTACAAGTTCAAGGCAGTTAAATATCTTCCAAAACATAAAATGTAAAACACAACTTTAAAAGAAGAAACAAATTTCTATTATTTATATCAAAATACACCACATACATCCCCTCTCAAATGCATAACTCACCTTTAAAAGTAGTTAGTTGAGAAAGAAATGTGCCACTCACACAGCAGATTATCAGAGCCAGAATCTCTGAGCTGTACTCCTCTCACCAGAACCACTAAATGGCAAAATGTCCCTCTCTTTTTTCACACATATACATGTTAACTTCAAATGACATTGCTTCCCACATTTTTTTAAATGGAAACACAGATTCCTATTGGTTGCAAATTTCAACCCTTTCCAAATGATTCCTACCCCCAACATGACTTCTGCCTGCTACCATAGCAACAGATCATGGAACACTGGTGTGAGCAGAGAGGTCAGAAGTTCAGCACACAATGTTTCTAATCCAAAGAGCAAGAGTGCTTGACTTTTCAAACCTAACAGCATATCCAAAGTAATCTTCTGTGGGAACACATTTGAACCAATACAAAACATGCTTTTAAAAATGTAAACATACAACCTAGTTTTTAGTGTTGAATGGTCTGAAACAGCCAATGACTTCTTTTTATTAAAAAAAAAGTATGTAAGCCTCCATTTTACAACTATCTTTCTTTTCATATTGCCATTCTACTGAAAGACACCTTCTGAGTGCATCCAGATCTCCTTGAAAGATGTACACAGTGTAGATTGTAGGTCATCGCTATGTCTACTGGAGTGAAAAGTATGCGGAAAAAAGAGGTATTGTGAAAGCCCTTGCTTTGCCAAATGTAGACATTAAATGGATTGGTCAGAGAGGGTTAATATTGCGCACACCGTGCAATATTTATAACATTTTTTTTTTAGGACCTTAGGGGTCTTTCATGGTCCCCCTGAGAAGGCCTAGGGGGTCAGGGACTCTCTACCCTGCCCCCTTTTCACGTTCTCCACTTGTGTTTTTAGCTCTCTTCTGCCTCTAAAACTCAAAATGGCGGCTGGGGGGTGCGCGTGTTTTTTTCACCCTTCGGGGTCCTTCAGGGACCCCCTGACAAAGGCTAGGGGGTCAGGAACTCTCTACCCTGCCCCTTTTCCTGTTCTCCACCTTTCTTTTTCACTGTCACACACAAAATGGCGTCCGACACTTCCTGATTTCGACCGATTGGAATGTTGACTGACATCTAACCACCAATCAGAATTACGCTCGCGGACATTGAGTGCGCGCCCTGTGCGAGCACCGTGCACGCACGGTGCGTGCATATAGATATTTATGTACTTTTAACTGCAATTTTCCCAGGAACTACTGAACAGATTGACACCATATATGCAAAAGGCACATGCCTGACCTGAGGACTACCTCTTTGCCAAATTTCAAGTAATTCTGTTCAGCCGTTCGGGCTGTACCTTCGACTAAAGGTCCTATGGGAAAATGCATGGGGAAAATGCGTTTTGGGACCCCCCTTTTTTCTCAGCCCCCGCTTCACAAATCACCCCGAGACTTTCAGGGTAGGAGCTGAGCGGAGCTCCCCATTAGTTTTGAAACTTTCACGAAGATAAGTCAACCGGCGCCAAAGTTATTCAAAATCGAATTTTCAGATTTCCTATGGGAACTTGGTCCTAACTATAACTATCTACTGGCGACCGCCAGTAGATAATATATATATATCTATATCTATATATATATATATATATATATATATATATGTGTGTGTGTGTGTGTGTATACATAAATATATTCACTGAAAAAACCATAGGCTTCAGGGACGTTATAGTTAGTTGGACATTTGACTCCTATAAAACCAGAGAAATTTGCCCATTATAGTTAGTTGAGCTAACTATAACTCGCGCGCCCGCAATGCACTGTTGATGACGTCACATATGACATCACTCATGATATGGTCAGTGACATCACTGATGACATCACTGATAAATTCTCAAATGACATCACTGATGACATCATTCAGTGAATGTGTATTTCTGTAAAGTTTAAATATTTTTCATATATATCTATGCCAAGGTGTATTGAAGAAAGAGTGGATTTACAAGTGCCTGAATGGATTATTTAGTAGGTGCTTAACTGACTGTATAAGTGAGTGATTGAACATGTGTTACTGAATGTATGGGTTAGTGACTAAACTATGTGAAAGTCTGTATTAGTGTCTCAGTTGGTGTATAAGTGGCTGCGTGGGCTGGTGAGTAGCTATATGAGTGTCTATATGGGTTATTGATGTGTTGTCTGAGTATCTGTATGGGTGCCTGAGTGTCTGTATGGATGGGTGGGGGGTGACTATGTGCATAGATGTCTGAGTGTGTGATTCACTGGTTGTATGGATTAAAAAGTGCATCTGGGAAGGGCTGTATGGGGGAGTTAGAGTGTGTATGGGTGTGTTGGTGAGTGAATCAATGTCTCAGTGGTATATGTATGAGTAACTACATATGTTTTAAGACAGTATATGTGAGTGTTGGAGTATAGAAATGACTATATGTGAGAGTAAGTTATTTGAAGAGTGGGTGTATAAATGAGTGTCTGCTTATATCAGTGATTGCATAAGACAGTAAGTATGTGTTAGTGTCTGCATAAATAAGTGATGTGGTGTGTGTATAAATAACGGAGTTGGTGTGTATAACTGTATACATGAGTAAATGGGTATGTGATAGATTCTTTGCATGACTGACTAGGTGTGTAAGTAACTGTATGGATGAGTGGCAGAGTGTGACTGTATGTATAGGTGTATAAGTACATATTATAGTACTGTATTGATGATTAACTGCATGTATAAGTGACTGGATGTGTGTAGACCTAGGAAATAGTGGGTGGTATGTAGTATCTGGCATTCTTGTGTGTATGGTGTCAAAAATAGTAGTCTGTATTTTAGAGTGCGTGTATCAAAATTTATATTAGGGCATCATGATGTCATCAGTAATGTCATCAGTGATGTCATTTGAGATGTCATCAGTGATGTCATGAGTGATGTCACTGACCATGTCATGAGTGATGTAATATTTGATGTCATCACCAGTGCATTGCGGGCGCGTGAGTTATAGTTAGCTCAACTAACTATAACCAGCAAATATTTTTGGTTTTATATGAGTCAAATGTCCAACTAACTATATCGTCCCTGAAACCTATGTTTTTTTTGGTGAATTTCTAAGGTTTTTTTAAATGCTAATTCCTAACTATATTGTCTGTAAAACCTATGGTTTTTTCAGTGAATTTCAAAGGTTTTTTAAAGGCAAATTCCTAACTATGGCATCTGTAAAACCTATGGTTTTTTCAGTGAATTTCAAAGGTTTTTTAAATGTTAATTTCATTTTTTAGTATTTATAAAACCTATATTTTTTTATTTTTTTGTAATATTTTTGAACTCTATTATCCTTTTGTTTTAAGTTTGAAATATTATGTAATTTTTTTATATCTTCAAAAAAAAGTATGTATATATTTTTTGGGGGGGGAGAAAACTAGACTCCCGTACCGGAAGTGTACCAAGCTCCATCACCACGCGAATCCTATCCACCGTATTGTGAAACTCGTTGAGGATGCGCATTTCTTATCCGATGGCTTCATAGCACCGTGTCCCGCCTAACATCATATACTTATAAGGTCGCGCCAGCTCCTAGTTTGGTATGCGACAGGTGCGCGATAACAATACACGTATTATGTCATATACGTATAGAATCGCGCAGGCTGCGCATTCTGTATGCGACGAGTGCACGATGCCACGCCCTGTGTTTTGTCATAGACGTATGGTATCGCGCCGGGTATGCCATTCCCTTATTTATTTTTTTATGTCTCAAAACTATAGCTAAATAAGTTTAAAGTGTATATGAGAGCAAGCGATAATCTAAAATATTTTCCACATTTATATATTTCTAACTGTAATAAACTTATATTATGGTAAATATATTTTCTCAAAATCACGTCGGGTGCGGCCTCCTTGCGTGCTCGGTGCGTGATTGCCATGTGACCTTAAAAAAAAGCTTTTGATTGGTTCATAACATTTCCCATTGTAACAGTTGGAGGACCCCACCCATTTTAGTCATTGTCTCTACACCGTTTGATGAGAGACATCTCTTCTGCTTACAGAGCTTTTTTGAAAAGTTTTTTGCTGTGTACACATATCTTATAGTACACACAACATGCAACGATCATCTTGATCAATAATCATGCTCTGTACAGTAGCCTTCCACATGTGATAGCCATGCATCTGAAACATTACATCACAAAACAAATATGCGTTAAACGATGCCCCTGGTGTGTGTGTGTGCGCACATTATTGTGCTGCCTTTCGGCTTGGGTATTGGTGGCTTGAAGGGGTTTCATCAGCCACGGGCAGAGTGCACATCCTAGATCACATGTAACAAACAGTAAAGAGTAATGTGTAGATTTGTGTTGTAGTATGCTCTGTTGTCAGGCTTTACCAGTATAGTAGTGTGTCATATGTCAGACTTTCAGCTTCACGTTTGACATGCATTGCTTGACTGTAATGAGCATTATCACTGTGTATGATGTAACCTCACTGCTGATCCTCCCACCATATGAGCACATTCACATGGGTGCGCTTCGCGATAGCAACACTTTCAATAATACTGCACGCCATTGACATGCGTGTCAGCGCATATCCTCCAGCTTGACAACGACATGTGATATTGTCCATTCAATGTTTTTGGACAGCATCTCATTAGCAATAGGGGCCTGGGTGAACAGGGGCTGCAACTGAGCACGTTGCGGCGGGAGGGATGGGGTGCATCAGCCTATGTGACCAGGTGCAAACAAGCAATGTTGCCGTGCGTAATGATGTGATCTCTGACCTCATTCAGTCACATCTCTGTCTCATTTTAAGGACCTGCTGGACCGTACTGTAGTCCTGAGGCAACGGGCAGCGCTGCCCAACAGACACGTGGCGTTGGCTTTTGGGGCACTGTAATGAGCTGACTAGTAAGTGTACAAGCACACGGACTTGCGCCACTGCATTGCACGCGCACATTATGCTTCTAGCATGCACTCTGTTTATTTGTATGTGAACGTTGGCGTAACATATTATTATTTAACCTTGTGTATTCTCGTACACTCCACTCCTCTTTGAACCACGATTACCACTAACAGTTGGTAGATCGTACTTCAAGAAGGAAGGATGCACTCAACTGGTGTTCTCTCTTAAGCTTGAAATAAACCTTCATTTACCTTAGGACGTTTCCACCATTATATTATTTCTCCCTTTTCAGACACTGAGTTAGTTGCACGAAAAAGCACGCATTAGGTGCTCAACCGGTAATGTTGCTCTGGCCTTTCTAACCCTTTCCATTGTGGTATCAAGACAACGTCCTACACCGGAGACCTGCCGTGCCACCCTGAAAGGCACCCCGGAGTCGGAGCTCACACCAGCATGTCATTGGAGACACCGGTTGTGGCAGGTGAGCAGTGAAGCCTCGGTGTGCAGGAGCTGCTTTTGGCACAGTGCGGGAAGGGGCTGGGGTGCAGCACCCTGGGTGCACAGGTGCAGCCAAGCAATGTTGCCATAGATAATAATATAATCTCTTGCCTCATTCATACCTCTGTTTGATTTTAAAGACTTTCTGGACTGCGCTGTTTCTCGCGGACCCCAGCATCCCACACACACGGGTGACGGGAGGAGAACAGTGAGGGCTGGGTGCAGTAGGCCAACGCTCTGTCTCCTCCTCCCTCTGTTCTTTTGACTCTCCCTCCCCTTCTCCCTTCCACCCACTCGCTCTCTGTCCCAGTCTCACTTTCTTCCTTTCATACTGACTACCTTTCTTTTTCTCTTGGACATGGCACACATACTTATGTTTCTTTTTTCTCTAGCAGGTTCTGTATGCTGCTTCCGGAGGAGTCCCACCCACTTCTTTCATGTTTTACTCTTGTTTGTTCGAATAAAGTTACGTTTCCATTTATTTGTGTTGTTTTAATAAAAGATATTTTTTTACCAATAAATAAGTGAGTGTATGGGTCTTCTTTTTCTGACAACACTTGTCTGTAGTTTATTGTGAAAATCGGCGGTTGATAGGAGGTTATGAGGGAAAACATTTGTAATTTTGCGGTGCACCTACCAAATATAAAATGACAGACTATTACATAAATGAAGCCTGGGTAATTCTAAAACGGCAAGGGTTCTATGAGTGTTTCACTTTATAAAACATGACTACTGCCCGTGTGATTACAGAACCAATAAGGCACTGCCTAGGTCCACCGAGGCTTCAAGAACTGGCGAGTCCCACCCTGCATATTTAAGTAAAGCCCCGGAGGTTGCCGATCCCCGGTCTTGAGTTGACCTCGAAGCCCCCCGAAACAATTCGTAAACAATACCCAGGGAGGTGTCGATCCCCTAGGATGCGAAATGTGTCTGTGCCCTCCCGCGCCTAATTTACATGTGAGATTAAGGTCCCCAATGCTGCAGAGACCCTGCAATATAATAATAGGATTGGCCCCGGAACATTACCCACCAGTGGGCTCATTTAAATGAATGGGTGAGACCCCACTTCATTATTTTTTTCTCCATTTATACCATCCGGATCCGCCTTAATGAAGCGATACGAGGTTTTCCTCCTCTCGCTTCAACGAGGCAAACAACAATTTACTATCACAGGGTGGAAGCCATGCTACCGCCCTGTGATAGCAAACATAAATGTCCCGCAGATGCACACCCCAGGACATTGTATGAGCTGCACCTGGGAGGTGGCGCTCCATAGGGTCATGATGCATTGGTTACTGCATAACTACAGAATTAGTATGAACGCATACTAACACTACTTGCACAAGTGTAGTACAGCAACCAGTGTAGTGCAGAGGAAGCCCAAAATTAAAAAATATAATTCCTACCAAAGGTAGGATCACATAGTTCAATGAGCCAATGACCCTGGGATGAGTAGAAACAGCTTCACCAAGAAAACTGGTTTTCAGCAAAACGCAAGCAAGCTCAAAATCTTGGTGAGTGCTGCCTTCTTTTTACTTTCTCCCGCTCGTCGCCAAATTTATGCAGTGAAGAGGAAGACAACAGTGGATCCGATATGTAGATTTATTGCAGGAAAAGACGACAGCTGAAACAGCCACCAACTGGACCAGACAGCAAGGTAACCGTCTTCTCCAGCACCGTGTACAAACTCCCCAAGATTCTCCTCATGACAGCCCTACATTCTAACATTACATACTTACATTATAGTAGCATTACATACTAACATTCTACTATGACTTACATTGGAATACTACACAGAGCACATTACTTTACAGCAATGAGCTCATAGTTTCATCCACGAGTCTTGAGACCGGTAGGGGTGAGTAGTTCGCTTCCCACTCCCTGTATTGTATAAACGCAAACTAACACTACTTCCAAAGGTGTGCTACAACACCCATAGCACATCACTTTACAGCAATGAGCTCACAAATTAATCCCCGAGTCTTCAGACCAGTAGGGGTGAGTAGTTCCCTGTATAGTATAAATGCATACTAACACTACTTACACAGTTATACTACAGCGGCCAGTATGCTACAGCGCCCAGAGCCCATCACTTTACATCAATCAGGTCGGCTTTATCCCCGAGTTTTCACACCAGTAGGCGTGAGTACTTCGCTTCCCACTTCCAGTATAGTATAAACGCACGGTAGAGGTCAGTAGTTCGCTTCCTACTCCCTGTATGGTTTAAATGCCTACGAACACTACTTCCACAGGTATGCTACAAAGACCAGAACACATCATTTTACAGCAATGACCTCACGGTATAGGCTCTCGGTTTCATACCCGAGTGTAGCAGCATCTCATCTCAACTGAGCAACACCGCACTTTCAGTCCAGTAGGAGTGACTACTTCGCTTCGCACTCCCCCACAAAGGTTACAGTGCTCCTATCCTCCTGTTTCCTACTCTTTTTGCCCTTTTCCCCCCTTACTCATTCCAACGGGATCACAAAATGGCTGCAAACACTTCCTAGTTTCAACAGCTCGCAGCCAAAAAGCATCAAGCTCGTGCTCGTAACACCTTAGCCAATCAGATGGCAGAATTCCCAAATATCGATATCTGCAAATTTCGATATTCCTCCAAAACTACTGAACGGATTTACACCAAATAAACAAAAGCGTGCTTACTAGACCAAGACCCTTCTCCCTGCAAAATTTGGGGTAATTCCGTTAACCCGTTTGACTTGTAGCCTGGTCTAAAGTTTCCCATGGAAATTAACATTGAGAAAACACGTTTTGGGACCCCCTTTTTTCTCGCCCCCCCCCCTTGATGAATAAACCCCAAACTTTTAACATAGGAGCTGATATGAACAAAGAATTAGTTTGAAACATTTCATGAAGATTCATCAAATGACGCCAAAGTTATAAGCAAAACAAAAAATGCTTTACCTATGGAAACTTGGTCCTAACTATAACTACCTACTGGCGACCGCCAGTAGGTAATGAACATATATATATATACATTTTTATATAAATTAAACATTATAAAATAAATTAAAATTAATAGTTTATTAATTGCTTTAAAGTAAATATATATATATACATTTTTATGTATGTGTATTTAATTTTTTTTACTTAAGTTTATTTGTTATATTTGTTAAAATGTATATTGAATCTACTTTATCTTTTTAAAATTAATTTTGTTATGTAATATATTTAATATTTATTATTTTATTTTTTTTATATATAAAAAATCTATATTTTATACATCTATATTTTCGACATCCATATTTCCCCCCAATATTTTTGTACTTACCTCTTTAAGTATAGGGAGTCGATATTTTGCATTCTATATTTTTTCATCAATATTTTTTACATCCATACTTTTTACATCGATATTCTGTCATTGAACCCTGTTGCACATGACAATAAACTGGAATACCAGAAGTTATCTTAGGGAGCTTGTCATGAGGTGTAAAGAGTATTAAAGAAACTGAAGCTTTTAATCATAAATGAGGTGAGCATGGTTTCAAACGTAATGCTTGCCTTCATACACTTAAAATGCTGCAGATTTTAAAAACAGAGTATGACCTGCTGGTTGGAGAAAAACATTTAATTATCTTCGGTGACCTACTGAAACTTACTCCCGTGAATGGACAGCCTGTTTTTAAGAAACTTCTCCATAATGAAACAAGAAATTCATTGGGAAGTATTGGCAATGCAAATATTTGGTTACACTTCAGATACAAGGAACTATTGAAGAATATGCGTCAAGCATCTGACGTGGAATATAGAGCTATCCTCAAGGACATTAGAGTAATAATTCTGACAAAGGGGAGGGGGCATGTTTTGGAGAGTCGATTTACCGGGAAACTATTTTCATCTGAAAGAACAGCTGCACATATAATGTACAATTTCATTGAATTGAAAAAGACAAATACATAGTCTGTTTAATGCCTACAATCAAGTGGGCTCCAACTTCAACGAACAATTACTGAAGCTGGAGAAAGGATACATTTTGGAAATTATATCTGTTGATAAAATGAAACACCCGGGAGTAACAATACTAATAACTGAGAATCTATGAGCAAATTGGGATTCTTTGGATCTGTATTGAGGACTGCAGGATTAGAAAAGTGTTTGCGTGTGTACAAAAAGTGGTGAGTAATTTTGAAGAGTAATTTAAATATGGAGGAATTAATAGTAAATGGTGCTATGGGTGAAGTTATTGATTTAAACAATTTCCTAAATAGGTGTGAAGTTGAGTAAACATTTGATCAGATTGATGGAGTGAAACAGATTGGCTGATGTATTGTAAGTTTTTTTCTTGTAAAAGACAATAATGTGCAGTGGCAACAGTTTCCAGTGTCTCTAGCATATGCTGAAACTATCCATAAAGCTCAAGGTTTAAGTGTAGACACAACTTTTATTAATATTGGAAGTACAGTATTTAAAGAAGGTATGTTGTATGTACCATTATGCTGAGTTATAACATTATCCAGTTAGTTTTTTGTTTGAATTTGATGATAGGAAAGTTAGTGCTGATGCAAGCTGTGTAAGAGAGTACAATTGGTTAAGAATTCTATATGCTCCTCATTTGGGTCAGGACCCTATTCATGAGAAACAGGTCATCTGTCTAAAATGGAACGCTTACAAAAGAGTCAACTGATGTTCAAGAAAATAAAAGAGAAACAGGACAAGCCAGAAGGTGTTAAGAACCAAAAACTGGAAAATGAGGGAGATATTGTAAGATAGCAGTTGGAAATCAATTCAGGTGTCAGCTGCTATGCAAATGTTGTTCTCAATGTACTGTTTTATTTACCACATCTTGTAATCAAATTCAACAAAAACCAGATGAGAGATTCTGTTCTGCACTATATCATTTGCTCCAACGTTTACTAAGTTACAGAACTGTAATACAATCTGTTTCAAGCGTTCGAGGTCTTTTAGATATATGTAGCAGATCACTAATATTTACTGTCAACAAGACTCACAAGGTTTTATAATGATTTCTGTTCTTAACACAACCAGATTGCAAAACTGTGCCTTATGAAAGATAGATTAAAAATGCAAACCAAAATATGGCTTGGCGAAATTGTAGATGAGATGTTATGTCTATGTTGCATCTACGAAGAACTGGATGCACAGCAGATGGATCTAAACTGGACACCGAAATTAGAAACATCAAAGCTAGACAAATATCAATTTCTGGAAGAACTTATAATACTCTCGCTATTATCTTTCATGAAGGTATTAATGTAACATCTACCCTACACTGTCTATTTAAAGAGTGAAACTAGATGGACAGAATGTAATGACAGATTGTAATGGCAGCAATCTGAAATGCAAACTATTTTTGGAAAAAAATAATGTACAGTGTTTCTTCCACGTGAATCGTCAGTGTTTTAGACATCATTTGGCCTATCCAGAGTGATGTCTTTAAAAAGTTCTCTAAATTTCAACAGTCCTTCTTTCTTTCACAAAGGAGTTAATATAATGTCTAGATACTACATTGTGTAATTAAAGCCACTCACAAAGTCACTCGCTCAGCTATACAGCCTCTCACACACTGACTCACTCACGCATACAGCTACTTATGGGCCTACTTACTCAGCCATTCCTACACTCATACAGTAACTCACCCACCCATACAGCCACACACACACTCACCCAGCTATACAGTCATTCACACACACACTTACTCACACATACAGCCACTCCCATATGGATATACACAACCACTCACATAGTATATGTAAGAAATAGTTTCACTCATTAGTAGTACACAAAGTATACTAACTTAACTTTTGTTGTACCTTAGTATGCATATTTAACAGTCATAAACTATTAGAAAACACTCACGATGACTGGATGATGTCATCAGTGATGTCATTTGAAATGTCATTGGTGATGTCATCAGTGATGTCACTGACCATGTCATCAGTGATGTAATATGTGAGGTCATAAACAGTGCATTATGTTACCTGAGCTAACTATAACTCCTGAATTTTAGTGGTTTTGTACAAGTGAAATGTAAGCCTAACAATAAAGTCTCTGTAACCTTTGTTTTTTTCAGTAAATATACATATATATATCCACTGAAAAAACCAGAGGTTAAAGTAACATTATAGTTAGGTGAATATATGAGTAACAACATTAACGTTTTGAACAACAGAAACAAACATGCCATGCATCCATCTCCCTGCAGGCATCCACTTTGAGGCAGCCAACCCCCTGCCATGCACGGCCAGTGGTCACACATGGCGTGGAGTTAGATGCAGGGCCTGTGTTTCAGCCAGGACCCACTTCCATCTCCCCACAGGCAGCCAAACCCATGCTGTGCGCATACTTAGGCTGTGCGCAGCAGAGAGTTGATTACATGGCTTGGTCTGCCAACAAACCCTGTGGCCAAACTCCCAGCAGGCTGCCAACCCCACAATGCACAGTGTTTTTAATGTGCACAACATAGTGTTGTCTTCGGGACCTGGGGACCCATACCCTAGGGCCAAGACACATATATTAAAGGGAGGAGGTATGCAGTCCCCTCCCCAAACATTAATTGGCCCTGGGGACCGCACCTTTGAGGCCAAATACAATTAAACATGGGAGGAGGGTGTGCAGCCCCCCTCCCCGATCCTTATTAGGCCCTAGGGACCCCATCCTCCAGTGCCAAATATAATAAGAATGGGGAGAGTGAAAGCACAAGGGACCCCATCCCTAGGGGCATATTTTTGTTTAAAAAAAGATGTGGGCCACACGGACCCCCCTACCCGATTTTTATTAGGCCCCTGGGACCTCATCACCCAGGGCTGTATTTTATTCAAAGGTAAGTGGCCTGTGTGCCCCCCCCCCAAGCCTTATTAGCCCTGGAGACCCAATCCCCCAGGACCGCATTCATTTTAAAGGAGGGGGGCCATGTGGCCCCACTCTCCGAGAACAAATCCCCCAGGGCCATATCCATATTAAAAGCTTATTTAGGCCCTGGGGATAGATAGATAGATAGATAGATAGATAGATAGATAGATAGATAGATAGATAGATAGATAGATAGATAGATAGATAGATAGATAGATAGATAGATAGATAGATAGATAGATAGATAGATAGATAGATAGATAGATAGATAGATAGATAGATAGATAGATAGATAGATAATTTTTAAGAGATATGGGGCCGTGTGGCTTCCATACCCAAGCCTATTATGGCCCCTGGGCCCACATTATTAAAAGGTGGGTGCCCGCACAAGGTACCCACCATGCAAATGTGGACTGCGGGAGGGAGCCACCTTGGCCCCCGTGACCCCAGCTGGCTGCCAGCATTCTGTAGGAGTCAGCATTGCTCCCACCCAGAGGGAGCAGCTGTTTTTGCTGCTCCCAACGGGCAGGAGAAACCTGCTGTTTTGTTTCCCTGCCCGGATCAGTGTGGGCAGGGAAACAGAATACACATCTGCTCTCAGCCTCCAGGAGCAACTGTAAAGCCCCCACCCACTGGGAGCAAACTTTGTGTTTGCTACCATTTGGTGGAAGATTTCAAAATGCCCCTGCCAGATGAGAGCAAACACGTTTCCGTGCCCATGCCAGTACACACAGGGAAACTACTGTGTCCTAATGATAGGCTCCACGGGAGATAGGAAGTGAGCCGACCCCAGGGGATGTGGTCCATGGGCCTTTCAAGGTTGTGGGATGAAGGCAGTGTGGCTCCCTCCCATATTTGGGACATTTTTGCCTGGTGATGTGCTCTCCAGGGCCTATATCAGCTTGAGGATGGGGGAGTTTATTAAACTATGCAGGCCTGGGCCACCATTTTCTTTGCTACGAACCACTAGTATCCTTGAGGGGTTGTCGCAAAAATTGCTGATAGGTTTTGCTTTTGGAACCTAGGGTGGGGTTCATTTGGGTCCCCCTCCCATAAGGCCTATGGGGGTGGGGTATTCCTACCCTGCCCCCTTAAGTTTTTTTTTTTTTTTTAGTTTAGGACAGGGGACTAATTCCCTTGGCCTCCCATGGCTGCCAGCAAAAGCTTTCTCATGTTGTTGGCATCCAATCATGGTGCTTGCTACCGCAGTGGCCCAAGGGAAACTAAGGTACCGATGTAGGTGGCTAAATACCGGTAACCCCTAAATTCGGTCAATTTCAGGCTTAACGACCGATATTTAGCCAGTAGGGGGCATATGTATCAACATCTCCATTTGCGATTCTCAAATAGCAATTTTTAAAGAATCGCTATTTGAGAATTGCAAAACGGGATGTATTTAAAAATTCGCAAAACTTTTGCGATTTCTTAAAATTCCTTAATTGCGATTATCAAATTGCAAAATCGCAATTAAGGAATACCTTCCCATTCATTTCTATGGGCCAGGAGACCCATAGGAATGAATGGGAAGTAATTCTCAAATTGCGATTCGCAATTTGCTAATCGCAATTTGAGAATAATTTCAAAGGTGCAAGGGTGTCATGATGACACCCTGATGCACCCCTGAAATGAGCATGTGTGTGCATATGGCGCACATACATGCCCTAAGGGCATGTATGTGCGCCACGTGGCACTTTGTAAAATTCCAAAAAGTGCATTTTTAACAGAAATCGCAAATAACCACCAACTAGAAGTTGGTGGTAATTTGCGATTTCTTAAGGATAATTCGCAATGCTGTGGTGCATGTTACATATCATTTAAGAAATCGCAATTTGCGATTTCTTAAATGCTTACGCAAAATTAAGAAATCGCTAAATTAGCGATTCCTTAAATTTGCGATGAGAATTTGCCTCATACATCCCGTTTTGCGAATTTTTAATCGCAAACGCAGTTTTTTGCGAATCGCAGCGTTTGCGAATAAAAATTCGGTTGATACATATGCCCCGAGGTGATGATTCGGTAAATACTGAATCTGTATTTACCGAATCGGTATTTACCGAATCGGCAAATGCAATGTAGAAAGCACATAAAAGAGTGCTTGTGTGCTTTAAGAATTCGTTAATTACCACCAACTTCAAGTTGGTGGTAATTAACGAATTCCTTTAAAAATTCACTTTAGAATTTTTTTTTAAGTGCCATGTGGCACACATCCATGCCCTTAGGGCATGTATGTGCGCCACATGTGCACACAGGCACATTTCAGGGGTGCAAAAGGGTGTCCTTTGGACACCCTGGCACCCTTGAAATACCTCCCGGTATTACCGATTCGGCAATACCGAATCGCTAATACAGAATGGCTTTAGATTCATTCCTATGGGCCTCCAAGCCCATAGGAATGAATGGGTAGGTGCTCCTTATTACCGAATCGGTATTACCGATTCGGTAATAAGGAATAATAAGGAATCTGTATATTTTACCGATTCATTACCTACATAAGAAATACTGATTTCTCAATTCCGAATCGGTAAAATTCGGTATTAAGAATTCGGTATTTGTGGATTACCTACATCTGGCCCTAAGCTCCCTAGGCCAAGAAGAGGGCTTTGTTTTTATTTTGGCACTCTCGCAAGACTCTCAAGGGGGTCTTGCAGACCCAACTGTAGAGATAGACAGATAATATTAAACCACAATTTCTCAAAAACTACTGAGCTTCATGCCAAATTTTGTGTAATTCCGTTTGGCATTTTATGGGGTAGAGCTTCTTAAAGAAAGTCTATGGAAAATGCATAAAGATTTTGCTTTTCGGGACCCTCTTTTTTTCTCGGCCTGTGCTTGACAGATCTCTCCAAACCTTTCCATGCACAAACTAGTCAAAAAGCAGCACCTTTTTGGAAAGTTGTGTATAGACTTGTGAAACGGGGCAAAAGTTATTAACAAAATAATATACAAATCTCTTATGGAAATTCAGACCTCAAGTATCTAATGTACACTGATAACCTTGTCTTATTAGACCATAGCTATGTAGATCTTCAGCTTGATGTGGGTTGCATCTTACAGGTCAACACAAACATTTTATAATTAATAACATGAAATACTGAAATAATCTATTTTTGCCAGAACCTGTCCCTGGGTAAATGGTACACTGATAACAAGGAAATTGTTATAAGCAAGAGCTATGAATATCTGAGTATTTACTTTTAGCTCCATCTGTTAAAGCTGAAAGCAAGAGCACTTCACCTCGCTTACGATTTATAAAATCTTTATAGGAATCATCCCAGTTCGACAATTATGATTATTTTTCAGGTATGGCAGCTAAATTTTCACCAACTCTGATTTATGGCACAAAAACATATTGTGATAATCTGCATCATTTTTTAAAACATTCCAAAGCATTTGGAAGAATGTCTGGCATGAGTAACTTTTTTCCTCAAACTTTAATTATACTGATACTTTGGGAAGTGACAATTTTCAGGGATTTTTTCTCAAAATAATTTTCAAATTGATAAGAGCTGATGAGGGCATGTTGAAGGCATTGCTGTGGTGTGAAAATTTAAGCTACCCTAGTCAGGATCACAATCCCTGGTTGCTGCATTGGAGTACATTAATCGGAAAACATGGAGTAAATGACAAACGGTTAAGCCCTAAACACTAATCAGGGTGAACTGACTTCTTTAGCCCATAATAATCTTCAGTGCACACATAACCATGAGGGTCAGGTACATCTTTGACATTTTCTGCATGTTGGCTAGAGATGCGCCTGACTTAGGGCCTGATTACGAGTTTGGTGGTGCAGCTCCAGGTCCGCCCCTCCGCTGCACCGCCAAACCTGTGATCAATCCACCTGACAGATTACAAATGTTTCTCGTGTCTAGCTGGCTATTTTTTTTACGCTACCATGGCAGTGCCTCAGAAAATGGATACCACAATGGAAATTCCACAAACAGCTCCTGCGGGGCATGGACAGTAAAGTCCATGCCCCGCAGGAACTGGGGTGCATGCACACAGGGGGGCTCATGCTGTGCCCACCTGCATGCACACCACAGCCCTGAGGCACAAGGTGGCCAAGTAGGGCCCTTTTGTTTCCTGTCCACGACGGTGTTCATGAAGGGGGAAACTGGTAATATGTTCGGTTGGACCGCGGCGGCCCCGCCCAACAGATTGCAGCCTCAAGAAAGCTGCAACACCACCAAGGAACAGCAGTTCCGTGTGAGCTGTGGTGGGACACTGGCGGTGGTCAGAAGCCCGCTACCTCTGTCAACCCATGAGTCTGGCAGTCGGTGGACCTCCAGACTCGTAATCGAGCCCATAGACTGTTTTTTACAATGAGTGAACAATTGCACAAAAGACATCAAGGTCAATGTAAACAAAGCCACTACATCCATCCAATTTCCTGATGTCGAAGTGAGAGCACTTGGAAAAACATTGTGCACACCACCCTATATTAAACTAACGGTCATGAATAGTGCTCTAAATTACCAAAGTTAGTACCACAGAGTTTATGCAACAATATCCCTTATGGGCAATATTTAAATAAAAAGCTCAGCTGTTCCAGCAAAGAAGACTACCTCTGGACTTTCTGAAAAATTGAGGGAGTAAGGGTATCCTCCTAAACTGATAACAAATTCCCTCAAACTGGCTTGCTTACCCCATGTGACACTCTTTTAGTGATGAAAGAAAAAATGCTCCAAGAAAGGCTTATCTGTGTGTCTACATATTGTCCAAGCATCAACCCATTCAAGAAAATTATTCATCAAAGCTGGCACATTTTATCAAACCTAGGATGTAAGCCAGATCAACCTTTATTGGCCCTGAAGAAAAACCACAGTATAGGGAAACAACTTATATATGCTTCTCTGCTATTAGAATCTTCAGCAAAAATAGTTTTTAGGGAAAATTGTAATCGTGCCACTGCAAGGTTACCAAAAGTGTGGGGCTTGTTTTGTTTGTGAACAAACAATGGAGGGTTCCCTTTTTTGTTTTTTTTAAATGTATTTTAATAATCCACAGTATCACAAAATTCATGGAACACCCCCAAATATAAATGCCAGTCTTTTGTTTCCTTGAGCCTCTTGCTGAGTATAAACTAAATTCTAAATTAGCTGGCACATGCATCAAGGAAGGCTTTTGCGAATCCTTAATTGCGATTATTAAGGAATCGCAATTAAGGAATCGCAAAAGCCTACGCATGTAGGAATCGCTATAAAAATAGCGATTCCTAAACATTCGTTAATTGCGACTCGCAAATTGCGAGTCACAATTAAGGAATGCCTTCCTATTCATTCCTACGGGCCTACAGGCCCATAGGAATGAATGGGAGATTACATGCGCAATTTGTGAGTACCAGTAGGTACTCGCAAATTGCTCATGCAATTTCAAGGGTGCAAGGGTATCAAAATGACACCCTGTTGCACCCCTGAAATTGTGATGTGCACCCATGTTGTGCACACACATGCCCCAAAATGCCTTAAAACTTTAAAAAATGCATTTTAGTGCATTTTTTAAAGTTTTTGCAAATTACAGACAAGTTTGATTTGTCTGTAATTTGCGGTCTCAAATAGCAAAATCGCTATTTGTAAGTGCTTCTAGTATTCCATTTAAGGAATCGCAAATTGCGATTCCTTAAATGCAATCGCAATATAGGAATTCACAAATAATTGCAAATTCTTAAATTGCGCTTAGGAAACACTTTCATGCATCTCCAAAGGCTAATTTGCGATTTTTGCGAATCGCACCGTTTGCGATCGCAAAAACCTTTGATGCATGTGCCCCTAAATATATTATACATCCTGGCTCGCCACATTTCAAAAGCAGGGGCCTCAGACTGCAGCCAAGAGGCAGCAACACAGAGACGAGCTACAGCCATAGCCATAAACAATAAATAACAATGCTTAAACATAGGTTTTCCAGACTCTAAATCCTGACCAATTCCTAATAACATCATAGCTGCAGTAATTTTAATAGGTACACCAGTAATACCTGATACAAACTTTTCGATATGACTAATATAAAGAGCCAGTTTGCTTCAAGAGTAAAAAATATGCAAACTATCAGCATTGTCACTCCCACAATGAAAACATTTACCATCCTGTCTCCCCCCCATTTCAACAGTTTTGCAGGCGTATAATATAAATTGAAAACAGTTTTAAAAAATTGAGCTTTAAGATTTGCAGACAAAAGGGTTTCCCTAGACATTGCAATAGCTTTCACTAGGGGAGAGTTCATGTTCTCCTAGAACATTAGCCCATTTAACATTGTGCTTCTCCAGATCGTCCACCCTAGAGGTTAAAAGGATTTTATAAAGAACCCCTATTTTCTCCTGACGCCTAATACCTTCAATAAGTTTGTGTGGTACCGGCGCTAGGTTTTTCCTATCCAAAAAATACAGAATTTTGAGAAACTTAAAAAAACTGCCTCCTAGGTAAATTATATTCCCTTGCAAAATCCAGAAAAGTAGGATGAAGCTCTCCAACCACATAAAAATCACCAATTTGAGAAATACCCTTACTGCTCCAAATTCTAGCTACATAGTCCCAAAAAATCGGTGGGAGTATCTTTAAAGCATTTGTATGTGTGTAATATGCTATCCCTTCCAAATAATTTTTCTTCCGAATAACCTTCCACTCCTTAAAGACAGCATCTATAACCTTAAAGCGTCTTCTCTTGTAGTAGGTACCGTCCACTTCTTTAACGGGCAATTTTTAACCTCCTCTCCTAGAAGCATATGGAGGGTTGTCAATTTCTTTTGAATTCAATGAAGTAGTTTTACACACAGTTCTCAAACTGTAAGACAAGAAATTTGATATACGGTATTACATGTCCATGCAAGAAGGTGTACATTGGGTAAAGAAATCAGGAAGTCCACCCTAGAACAATTCAACATAAATCTTGCATATGCTGTAAAACATTAACAGCTCCACTTGTTAATTAGTTTGCCACGCATGAACATCCTGAGAATAACTTAAACTGGACAGTATTGGCAGTGATTAATGTGTGAAAAGTTAAGTGCCAGGGCCCTTGTTGGAAGGCTACTACAGCCTGCACCACCCATACCCTGCCAACACTGCCATTGACAAGTACCAACATATCACCTAAGCATCGGCATCCTACAAGTTTGACAATTCAGACGATTTCCGGCCACACAAAGCTATAATAATGGCATAAGAGGCATGTATTATTTGTTTTCAGTGCATATTGACTTAACAAAAAACCGTTGCTGTGCTCATATCAAAATTAAAAAAGGCAACACCACCATGTGGTGGGTTGCCACTAGAGCTGGTGCTGACAATTAACTTCTGGTGCTGAGCACCAGAAACCACTGGCACAAATTAAATACTGAGTGTTGGTCATAATGAATCCTGCCCGAGAGGAGGCAATCTGGAGTGTATACTGGCAAAAAATAAGCAAACCTTATCTTACGCTTCGATATAGCAATGACTAGTCTAAAGAATTTATAATTTTATGATTTGCCATGAATTTGCAGCAAAACCACTTTCAACTTGGAGGCCCCCGGCACTGGTGCCTAATTTACTATGATATTTTGAATCTACATATCCTGTCAACCCCACAAACTTTGATGTGCCTGCTCTGGTGTCTGACAAAGTAAGTTACATCAAAACTACAAATTGCGTCATCCCTTATGCATGACAATATCATCACAGGTGCCCAAAAACATCATCATCATATCGCCAAGACACTGAGGAAGACACCGAGCCTCATGCGGATGAGCGAAGCTGTCACACAGTTTTGCAGTCATAATGAGATGAAGAAACCCATTGCACAGAGTTAAGGGGCAGAGTGGGAGAACATCTGCGACAAATAACATCCGACTGCTGAAAGAATATTTAAAAAGTATTGACTTTTCTTCCAGGCAATTGTACAAAAGACGTGGTAGGTACAGCATATGGGGTCCTTGACAAGGATCTGCTGCTTTATCATTGATCAATAAGATATAAAAAATATCCACCCGAAACAACTTTGAATTTTTCTATGTGCATGATGGCTACTGAATTAGTAGTTTCAATTGTGATTATTATAGGCACATGATGCTATACACCTCCTGGCCATTAAACACAAAGTACTTTGCAATCCATTTTAAACTACTTGAGTGGCTCACTGATTTGAATTGTTTTAAAACCCTTGTATTCTCTACTTAACAGATAGATCCTCCAATTCCCTGTCCTGAGGAGACCTCAGAAACATTGGGGTTGAAACGTGTCAACCTCTCCAACCAGGGATGCTAGGCATGAAAGGCTTTTTAGGGATTCCAATCATGAAAAGACATATTCCTTAAAGGACTGGGTTTCCCAAAGAACTTTTCCAGAGCCCATTGTCCTACTCATATGTTATGGGTCAAGTACGGTTTAAAAGGCCTTTTTGCATAGAAATTGACCATACCTAAGATTCTGAGAAATTGGAACTAGAACTATATGTTTCTGAATTCTTTCCTTTGTACTCATTAGTATTGGTACATTTTTGTTCTGTTCATAAAATCAAAGTGACAGTGGACTAAATATCACGCAGAGGCTTTTAGGTTGCTAATGCCCACAGCGAGTGTTGATTGGTCTATTAATTCTGTGAGTATGCCATTAATAATATGCTACTGTAGATGATTCTACTGTCATATTGATTTAATATCTTTGAAATAAGTAATGAAGTAAATGAATCGTGTTTCCTTTGGATCATGTAATTAATTATCCTGGTCATTATAAGGTGATAACAGTAAGAAAAATCACATAAGGTCGACTTTGCAGGGCAGTTCTCTGAAATCTGTGCCGCAGCACAGAATACTTATATGAATGAATCTTTGCTGTTTTGCAAGGGATGGTTGCTGTTTAAGAAGTACCTCATTAGCACATGAGTTCGGTATAGGAAAAATTTGTCCCAATTATGTAAAAGCTCCACAAATTACACTTACAGCTTTCTTGTCTCCACTGGGAATGATGCGGCATTTCACCCCCCAATTGCCCTTAGTCTTTGGGGACCAGTGTGGAAATTGTTTGGGAACTTATACATTCTTTTTTTGCAGAAGGGGCACAACCTGTACGTAGACACTTTCTATATAGTAATTCCACTTTCCAATGAATTGTTGTTCAAAGGCTCTCCTGTCTGTGATACAATCAATACCAACCATGAAGTATTTCTCAGGGAGATGGTGGAAACGAAACTGGAAAGAGGTCAGGGTAGTATTTACATTGAGAGGACCTGCTAGCTATCAGTCTTTTTGAACCAAGTGAATTTCACCTTCTAACCACTATAAATGATGTGACAGTGTCACTGGTGCCCGTTAATGCTGAAATGGCTGAAGGGCACAAGTCCAATTGTGTTTTGAACTACAATACACACATGGGTGCAGTAGACCAGAACCGAAAGATGGTTCAGCCTTACAATACTGCATATAACACTAGCTCTGGGACACAAAATGTGTTTTCTTGTCTTTGTAGACAAGTAGGACTTTTATGTTGGCTGCAAGTTCTAGAATTTGTTATTGCATAAAACTGAGAGAATTGTGATCTGGCAGGATTCAGTGGTTGCTGAATGACACCTGGTCTGACTACTATACCCATCCCCCTTGTACAGCGAAGGGAATATAGGTGATGTTAGCCCTAAATATGATGATTGCAAGGTAATCAGGGTAAGAAAATGTAGTGGGATCCAGACAAGCTACACCAACCTGGACTCACAGAGGTGTCTATGAGTGAAATGTCAAAGTTTTTTACCAAGAACTTTTGAGAAGTTCCATTAAAATGTTGTAAATTATACTTTTCTAGCTAAATGTGATTTGGTGGTGTCTTTCATCACATGTTTGCCTTTTTTGAGTGAAAAAGTCTTGCAAGGTATCAACAGGCACCTGACTTCAGCAGAAAATATCTCTTAGCGAGACATTTCCTGTACAGAAAAGCCTCTTGTTGGTATCTCGGAAGACTTTTTCATGCAAACTGTATGCTCATTTAAAAAAACAGTGAAATCACAACATGCTAAATTTTTAGAAATTCCATGAATTTTCCTAGAATTTAGCTGCTGTAATTACAATTTCTCAAAGTCAAGTGTCTGGTTTTCAGAAATACATTGGATTGGTAGGCATCCATGAGTGCTGGCTGACCCTGGACTGAAATACCGCAGCTACTTGCATCCATAGAAGAATTGAAATGCAGAGGTAAAATCTTGATGTTTCTGCATTCCATTTTGGGGCCTTTCTTGTGGAGGATGACAAGCCCAACCACAATAATGGTGACCATTTTAAGTGGGAGATAGTTGGGATTGTCAGGTCTTAGGACTTTTTTTGATACCCGCAGATTCTGGAAATTATTCTCACAGAAATATGGGAAAATTCTGTCATTTTAGCAAAGGTTTGACATTTGCAAGGCATTCAGTGCGTGAAACAGTAGTTGGATGTAGCAAACCTCACCAACCTGCACTCCCCCAAGTATTTAGATTGCACATATGTCTGGAATGGTAGGTTTCCCTGGGTATCAGCTGACCCAAGCCCAAACACTGCAGCTACCCACATGCCAATGATGATTAGAACCGAAAGCAAACATTTTTATGCTTCCACCGTGATTTTGGAGTCTTCTCCTGTTCCCGGAAATAGGTCCAACATCATAGGTGGGGTACTGGTGTTATCTGGAGAAGTGTGAAATTGATGAGTGGTGTGATTTTTGTTGTTCCATTGAGATTCGGGAACTTTCCTTCACAGAAATGTGAGAAAATTCTATCATATCTACCAGTGTTGAGCCTCGGGACATGGATCATCCGGCGGTGCTGCCTGCTTCATCATCGCGGGCTCCGGTGCAGCCTGCGATGCCCCCTGCTGTGCCTCCTTCTTTTCGGGTGCATCACGGTGCTGCACAGCTGCCCACTGTTTCAGCATTGTGGTTACACCCCGCACACTTATGTCTAGTTGGGCATGCCACAGCACCACGCGGTGGCCCACTAATGCTCATTAATACACATTAGGAACACCACAGCTCCAATTTTGGAGCTTTGGCTTCCAGTACTTCGATGGGGCATATTTTCACTCACCTTTTGTTTTGCACGTTTCACTGTGGCTTCTAGTATATTTTCCTGGTGACATCTTGTTACTTCTTCTTCCCATGAGTCCTCAGTCCTGTTTCCCAGAGGGCCTTGGGAATGTTCTTTTTTTACCCTTTCCAAGATGGCAAACTTTCCTATTCCTTACATGTCCTTTTTCCTATCCAACTAGCATTGTTTAGGGCTACTAATAACAGGACTAAGTGAATGATCAGGATTCAAACCTGTACAGAGTTGCTATAATGAAGCTTAGAAAGGACTTGTACTTGTCCTTTGGTTTTAAAGTTCTTTGTTGGCATAGGAATTGTATTTCCATGAGGAACCTAACCTGGTAATGTGCTTTGCTAGCTGTGTCATTTATGTTGGTCTGCAGGTTTGATGCTTTGACAAAGATGAAGCTCAGTGATTCAGTCCCATCACGCTGGAACATCGGATCACTAACGTTAGCTTTATAACGGGCCCTCAATGATTTATTTGTTGAGTCGGCCCATCATACTTCACGATTTATCTGCATAATGTGCACCTGCCCAGCATTAGTTATGAAGAGGCAGGATTAATTTTGATTTGAAATGATGTGAAATAATATGGTAGTTAATATTGAGGATTTTGTATATAAATCCTCCAGAACTTAGGTTCGCCCTGTAAAACGTGTCAGCTGTATAGTGAAGGGGAATGCGCAACTGTTATTGTGACCCATGAATATAATGTACTGTCGAATAATTTGACCTACTCCTTAGTAGCCATGTACTTTGGCAGCCTGCATTTTACCAGAAGCATAACATATAATGTCCCTGATATTCAACTGTAACAACATTTTGTTCTGAACTTTCTTGGAAATGTTGTGCTTAGTTATGAGGAAAAGAACAAAGTTGCATTGCTCAAACAGGCACAACATGCGTCATCTTGCAATTTATCTGACGACATCACAAAAACAAACGGCCATTAGTGCTTTCGAGGCACCTAATGGACTGTGTCCTAGGGCAAGCTTCCTCACAGCAGAGGCATGCAGGCAACTGCTTATTTACTGTTACATCACTTCCTGGCTATGGGTATTGAAGGGGCTGAATCCGTCATTGCCTTGCGTTGGAACACTTCTTTCTCCTGCTGGTGTGTCCTTGCTACTGTTGACGACCTTTGCTCCTGCTTGGTGTATTTTTGCTTCCTGTTGTAAATGTAAATGTGGGTGTACTTGTAAAGCACACTGTGACTCCATGGAGTATCCTGGCGCTGAAGACCGCTGGGTAACCCGTCCTGGTTTTCCCTGTGAGATGGTCCCTTTCTGGGTATCTCCAAGGTGAAACCAGGCATCCCCGGCGTCTGTGGGGGGCCGTTGTAGAGATGAGGCAAGCTTAATGCCCAGAGTTGCCGAGTGTGTTCCTGGTTAGAGTAGGTACCGAGACGAGAATTATCGAGTCCGTTTTGACCCTGGTCCACGACCCTGCCGCGTCGGGAATTGAACCCTGGTCCCTGGCCGATTCTCTGCTTACGGGTCTGCCACCTCTAACCAGTGAGCCACACCTCTCCACACTTTTGTTTCCAGTTGGCGCTTCCTGTTCCAGTTTGGATTCCTTTTAACCTTCCACTCCTATTTGGAATTCTTGCCTTCTATTCTCCACTCCTTGCTGGTGTTTGCACTTATTTGTGTGTTCTTTCCTTCCTATCCATCAGAAAATGAAGTCAGAAGAAGAGATCTGGGATAGGACCTGGACGCATATACGCTTGGTGCAAAAGCAAAGTGCAGAAAACATGGCCCTCAGGAAGGGTCACCATATGTCACTGAACCAGAGTCTTAGGCTTGTGAACAACTATGAACACCTCAAAAGCTGATTGTGAACATCTTTGGGGAATATCATCTTTGTGCACTTCCAAGCGCTGTGGACTGACGGCTGTAGCACTAGGATTCCGTTTGGTCCAGCTTTGGTGGAAATGAACAGCAGGCAAGCCATACTTGTCAAGTCTGTTGCAGGTGAAGACCTCTGCTCAGATAGTGCAGGATCAGTAGATGGCACACTTTGGAGTGGGAAATCAATGGACTCAGGTTTCCTGCCACTGTGTGGTTGCAGTTGCATGTACAAAGACAAAAGACCAAGAGGTCTGCCCTCAGGTGGCACCCATAACGCCTTGATGGTTATATGCAAATGTATTGTTACTGTGCAGTAGTCCCTGCCAATACTGTCCAATTTCAAGTTAAGCCCCATGTAATGGGGAATTACCGTGTGAGACAGGATTTACCGGTAGTCAAGCCCCTCGAATTTGCCAGATGGTAATGGTATACTTTTGCCTTAGGGTGGTACACTGATGGTGAGAGGTTGGTATGTGGAGTATGAGAAGGAAGCGAAAGGCAAGATCTGGCCGGAAGGAGTATTGTGAGCTACCCCTCACACCCACCAGAGCAAAACAACACGGAATGAGGCTTTGCTGCAGCCAAAACATCATGCGATTTTTCTAGGTGAAATTACTGCAAGATAAAATTGGGTGAAGTGTTCCCATAACCTGGAACACGAGGTCTGGGAACAAACGATCTCTCAATCAGTCAGAGTGGAATTCCATATGGTAATTGCGCTCCGCCTGACTCAAGGTCGGTAGGGCTTAAAACGCATTGAATGTCAAGTCGCAGTTTGAGAAATGTAGTCCCAGAGTAACGTGAGCCTGCATTCTTCTCCTACAGCCCCACCGAGGTCAGGTGTGACAGGCCCAGGCCTTTTCTTCATTTGGCAGAACAATAAACAACTCCAATAATTATCTTTAGGTTCGGAAACGAGGTACTAAGACAACAATATATCGCACAAAATTCCAGTTTTGCCTTTATTGCTTGAATTCCAGAAAGAAATTAGTAAAGCAAGAAACATCATTTTTATATTTAAAAGAACTGTCCATTTCCTTATTTCTTTTTACAAATATACTGGACAGTGCTTAGTATCGGTCTTAGCAACTGCACACTTCGCTGTTATCTTTTTCGTTTTCCAACAATAGTAGTCTGTTCCTGGTAACATCTATATGATTCAAAACGTAGGGTATGCTCTCCATGGAAGTATTCTCAGAGCTTTGTTTATGGATGTGTAGTTGGTACATAATCCCTAGGGCCTGGTTGTGTTTTTGTGATCTTGATTTTTACTTCACATGGGACTTTGTGACCCTTGTGTTTGCTCAATTGATGGAGGTCGCTGTTTTGTCCATATTATGATATTTGGTGCAGTTCATCTGTGCAGCTTCCATATGTTCCCGACTCTTTCACAGCTGTCCTTGATTTGGCCCCTGCAAATATATACCTCTGGCAGCGTTTATTAAACCTGCCCCCCCCCCCAATGAGGACACTGCACTTTCCCTCTTCATAATTGTTTTTCATGTTTCATCCTAGGTTACGTTTCTCAGAAGTCGTCTTCGGTGCCCTCTGTATATTATTGGACACCTTTCTGAAAGGCACGCGGGTGAAACCAAACATCCCAGCTCAACACTCAGTACAATGAACATAAACCCTCCTGCTGCCCCAACACATCCGTCTGACATCCCTGCAAAGCTTTCAGCCAAAGTAAAACAAGCATTGGCATAGCCAATAGGTCTTGCTTTTGGGACCTTATAAGTATTTAGTTATGCAGCACAATACCCTTGTGCAACAACATCAACTGTTGCATGGCTATACACTTATGAATATATGTCGTTACTACGCATTCCGTTGCAACACATGCCTTTACCACGCATGCGTTACAACGGAATGTGTTTTCCACGCTTTGCCGTTACCTCGATTTTACCTTTACTCCGCTTTTTCTTTTTTTTGGGGGGGAGACCCCCCCAAATCCCCTTTCTTCTTTTTTTTTCCTTTTTCCGCAGGTCTCCGCCGACACTGAAAACGGACTGATGCTTTTTTTCTGTTTAGGATGACGTTGCTCCGTGATGACGTTGCTTGCGTGGTGAAGATGGTCGTTGAAGCATTACGCGTTGTGAAGACGTTTACGAGGTAAGTGTATCGTTGTAAACGTAATGCGTGGAAAATGCTTCGTGGTAAAGGCTGTTTCCCTACACTTATAAGGTCCCAAAAGCGAGACCTATTGGCTATGCCAATGCTTGTTCAATATTGGAATCCTTGTGAATTCTCTAGAAGCACTAGGTGACTTCTTTTTTCTCCCTTTGCGGACCATTTTGAGTTCCTTTTGCTTTGAACAACTTTCGCGATGCAGAGGAGTGTCGCTATAGTGCCTAGCCGTCTGATGATTGATTGATCATTCTATATGAAAGTAGGACCTTTGACTGTGGAATACCAATATCTCCTTCTATGTCCCCTATTCTTGTAAATAATTTTTTCTTTGCTAAGCAGATTCATGCACAGCATACAATGATATACGGATGATGCCCACGTGTAAATTAAGATCACCAATTAGGAATTGTGGATGAATAAATAAACATTACCCACCATCGTCCATATGTGGATGAATGTCAGCTAGTGTCAATGAATCCGTGCATAGAAGGATATTACGTTTTATGAATCGAAGGATAAAGTTGAGTTTGGGAATTTTCATTCCCCACCATTCCTCAAAGAGCAGTCTGCCGAAGCCCCACACTCACTAGCCTCAAAAATTAGTAATGTCCCAATTAATGCTTCTTTCATATTAAAAAGTGTTGTAGCATTTTCTAGAACAAAACACTGGACCCTTTTGGATGGAGCCGAAATTAATTAAATACTTGAGTCCTGGAATGCCTCCCAATAAGAGCTCCCTGCTACTGTTCTATATACACTACCCTTGCTGTGTGCTCTACCTTTGTCCTCTTTCCTGGTCTGTGCAGAAGTCATTTCTTTCAGGTTCAGTAGCCGTACGCCCTCTTTTAACTCTTGATTCATCTATTCTTTACCCAGTCAAATGAACTGTAGGCCCGTTATAAAAGTCCAACTGTATCTTTTTTGCATCATGGCTAGTTTGAGGTGAGTAGCTAAAATTCCCTTCATGCTGAGGTGTTGCAATAAAGAGGATTTGGAAGAATAGCACATTTCTCCCTCAACGGTGAGAGCTGTTGATTTTCTTGGCCTGAAACATGATTTCTTCATTTTGCATATAGACTGCTATTTCAGCTACAATGTCTCCAACCTGATTCTTTGGGATTCCTCCTTACCCTGTGTGCTCTTACAAATCTAGTTCAGCTTTCTGGGTTGGTTTTCAACCCTCCTCGGAAAATGTCAGGGAGGCATACACAGATGTTGTCACCCTCAGAGCCTGAGTCTGCTCTCTATAGTCTTAACATTTCACCAGCAAAGACTGCGTATGTGATTCCCCTTTGCTATGGGGCCATGCACAAGTTGTTCAGATGACTTTTTTAGATTCCAGTTGGCTCTCCACTATTTTGATTTCTTCGGTTTGCATACCCAGCGTAATCTCTGCGATATCTTGACCCATGCCAGACTTGAGCACAGCTGCCCCATTGCCAGTGATTTCTCGAAGTCCACCTTAAGCTCCACCGGAGTGTCTTGAAGGTCTGCTTTTTGTCTCACTATCCGTAATTCATTCACCTGTCAATTTGGGGATAAAGCTTTTTCAGTTGCTGCTGCCAAAACTTGGAATGACCTTACCCTTGCTCTTTGTTCTCATTTTAATATAATTTCATTGAAATCTCTGAAAACGTGCTTATTAAAATTGACTTCCCTCTCTTTCATTAGTAGGTGGCTGTGGGTTTTCAAGTGCCAAGATGCCTCTGTGGACATGCGCTGTACAAGTAAACAAAACACGTAGAATGATCCGATGTAGCGCATCTAGTGGCAATTTCAAAGTTACATTACATTACTCAGTCTCTATAATTGCCTAATGTCTTCAGCAAGCTGCTGCCATTTCAGATGACGGTCTCTCTTTATAGGACCTAGCTTTCCCCTTCTCGAAAGGAAGGGAGCGCTCTGCAAAGGGCTCATTATGCAGGCTTATCCCTGTTGCCACTCTCCTATTGCCAGGTTCCTCCTGCTCTTAGTGCTCCCGGATGTGTGCTCTAGTCTCAATGAACTGTGACCCCAAGCTGCTCCTCTGAGATGTACCATCACCCTGCCACTCACTCAGTTGTTGGGCCCACACACTTTAAAGCTCCGTCACTTCAGTGGGAGTAGCAGGTCACTAACTGTTCCAGCCACCTCGTGGATCACCACTAGTGCTCAGGATCTCTGCACCACCTTGACATCCCTACATGCTTGATTCTGCGCCACCTGGCGCAGTGGGGGTGGGGTAGTCTTTCCTTCAATTCTCTAACCCCAACCAGGGCATAGATGTGGAGCAGCAAGCAGAGTTCGTAGCACACTTCCATCGTCAGAGGAACTCCGCAAATTTTTTTTTTCAACCCCAACTTGATATCTCTGATATCTATTAAGTGAATCTAATTAGAATGCTACCATCGTAATATTACCCTCATCACTCCAGACTGTTTCAATTATATTTGGACTTCTCAATAAATCTGTAAAGATGGCTTTTGTTATTTGATGTATTTTATCTTTTATGTTTGCACCATATTTTCCTTCACGCCCTTCCTGATTGATGCTATTGAAAATAATGCATTTTAAAATGTTACCGCTTCCCTGCTGTCTCCAGTTTACATCTGTGATCCAATAAGTGAGCTAGAAGGAACAGGAGGCGTGACACTTAACAGGGAGCTAGGAGTATGCATGCTTTAAAGCATGTGATGATGTGGGAGTCTTAGAACATACAGCAACTGGGGGGCGTGGCTAGCGCCCAAAGAAGATGGCGGACTGTCCCTAGCTCTCCCGGGACGCGGGAGAGAACGACTGACCTGGCGCGACGTTGAACGCTTGCACGGACTTCCAAATACGCGTTCACTCGGCGGAAAAGGAGCTTCGCACAATGAGATGCTTATGAACGGCGGCAACATCATGTAAGAGACGCTTTCCTTGTTTGCACGTCGTAGCGGTTCCGTCACAGGAACGGCCGCCATTTCAAATTACGTTCTGTGAGGAATTTTACCGCGCATTGCACTCGCGGAGTTTCTGCATATCGCGACCCTGCATGCTCATCAGCTGACTGAAAGAACTTATTACTGCCACAATGGAGTACATCATTCCTTATTTGTCTGGCTTCTTTTAAAATGTATGCACTTTGCCTACAATAACGAGGATGACTTCCTCATGAAGCTTGCTTTCTCTGGTACTCTGCAATAATTTGAACAGCCTTCAGGAACCTAATATTTGAACTTCTTTTCTCTGCTCACAAGTGTTCTGCTGCCATCTACTGCCCAATTGCCTCAAACATGAAAATGACAATAATTTAGAAGTGGGGGAGTGTCATGGTTATTGTGGAATGTATCGCTTTATTCCTTCAGCGGGGAAAGTGTGCTTTATTGCCAGTGAGAGGTTACCACAATAGACTTTTACCTCATATATTGAGCCTATATAATAGGTGGTACATTAAAAGAAAATAATACTTTGGCGCACTACCTACTTCATTATTCTCTGCTTAACATATTACTCCTCATTTCTGTAGAGCGTCTTTAAAAATCCAATTGCAACTCATCCTCTAAATAAGTACCGGTATTTGAAGCAACCAACCTCACAGACTTACTTCAAGCTTCAGTCTGCTTACCAATACTAAATGGTCTGAACATTTATTCAGTGGAATACCGCAAAGAGGAGAAGGGGCAACAACAAAAATTTCTGATAACTTCAACAGAAGATGTGAGTAGGCTGAAGGGATTTTTCTTGATGTATGGTGCACACTTCCTGATTCTCAACAATACTTGAGGAACTGTTATTGTGAATGTGGCTGGACCTTGCAGAGGATGACATGTGTACCTGTAACTCGTGATACTTTATTATTGCGATGCTGGGGGGACGTGGCCAACGCCCGAAAAGTATGGCGCCGTCGGAGTGAAGCTCCCGGAAACGGCACGATGAATATGCGCTCACAGGCTACTTGATATGTAGCTAACCAGAGGAATGTTCCGCTGACATACCGCGCATCTTCAAGAAACTTCGTTTGCCGTTCCCCCGGACAGTAAAACATCGATTTTGCAAGGTGTAAACACCATTTTGAGGAGCGTTTTTACATTCATATTTACACAAATGGATGAACTTATGGATCTTGACTTCGATTTTTTATGACTTCAAGTATTTTTTCCTGTACAATGTCTTGCTAGAAGGGCACCTTGTGAGGGGGAATGTCTCACAGGGCCACAACTGTTGTTCCTCTCACACATTTGTTATTTCATTCTACTTCTGCATGACCATGCTTGCTTTTGCTTCGACTCAGCACTGCTTTGCCTTGTGGTGACTTCAGCCTGTCTTTCGCGTTTGCCTGTCTTCCTTGGACTCAGGTTTCTTGTATTTTCATCATTGACCTCTTGCTTTCGTTCAACTGACTCTTAGACTCTTCATGGGAAAACTCCGGAATTTAAGGCTGGCTACTTCTTCTCAATTACCTGTGGACTCGGATTCGGATTCTCCTCCTCGGGACATGGTGGACGCCACGGCACCAAAATCAGATTTAATACGAGGAGCCATTCCAAAAGCGTGCAACAAAGGAAAGTTGCCATCCTCTCTAGCTTCCTCTAAGCGCCTGAAGAAGGATCCACCATCCCCGGGGAGTAACTCCTCATCCGCTTCCATGGATCTCATTTTGGAAGAACTTCTTGCGTACAAACCCTTTAAGGAAGCTACCACAAAGAACATGCAGGCTATGCAGGAAAAATGGTCATCTCTGGAGTCACGTGTTCAAACTTTAGAAACTTCCACAGACTCTTTGCAATCCTCTTGTTCCCATATTCCGTCAATGGAGACGGAGATACTTCTACTTAAACGTCAGACGGAGGATTTGGAAAATAGGAATCGTAGGAACAATCTGCCCCTGTATGGTCTTCCAGAACTTACAGAGGGGTCAAACCCCACCGTCTTCTTCCAATCCTTTCTGGCCAAGATCTTAGATGCTCTGGCCTTAACCTCCGTTAATATCCAAAGGGCTCATCGCCTTGGCCCGAAGGTCGCTAGTAAGCCTAGAGGTGTCATTATGTTATTCCTGCAATTCACTGACCTCCTACAGGTCCTTTCAGCTGCCAAATTCAAGAAGCAAATTATGTGGGAAGGTCATCGCCTCTATCTTTCACAAGATGTCTCCAAGGCCACTGCAGATCGAAGGAAGACGTTTTTGGACATGCGACCTCAATTACGGGCCCTGAATGCTAGATATGGCCTACTACATCCTTGTCTCTTCAAGGTCACATATAAAGACAGAACAACCACGTATGAAGATCCTGCAGCCTTGCAGGCGTTTCTCCAACGGCAAGGCCCAGATGTTATGGATGTATCCAGACCTGGTTGACAAGTCCTGCTTCTTCTTCTTGGAACTCGTTGTGTTATGATTCTGTTGTCTCTCCATTATCGCTGATGTTGTGAATCCCTTACTGTCTCTTCTTCCGACAGCCGTTTCACTCTCATGTGTCCCCTCTGTAGTTCAATTGTAGTTGTTTTTTTCCTGTTTCCCTGTGACACGTCTTTCCCTTCAATTGTATATCTCTCTTGTTTCTACAGACATCTCCTTCCTCACTCTCACCCTGATGTGCCATGCTACTTTCTATATGCTGCGTTTTTGGATCCATGGTATTTGAGGTATGTTTGTCTGCTCTGGATGTTGTCGTCGCTGTCTCCCGGCGCCATCGCCCCATCCTCGTTCTTGAGTTTTTCGTTCCGTAAGTATGTTTTTCAGTCATTCGTTTCGAACGTGTACTGTCTTCTTGTTGGTTTTTGTTTCTGTCCTTTTTTCTACACTTGATCTCTTACCATTTGCTCTTTCCTCTCTTTTTTCACTTTCTTTCACCTCCCATTTCCCCTTCTTGTTCCTTCCTTTCCTTGGATTCAGTATTATTTTCATAGTGGTTCCTTCCTTCTTTTCCTCTCCTTTTCTTCCTCTTTGCTTTCTCTCCTTCTGTCCTCTCTCCTTCACCAATTCGTTACAATTCTCTCAGTTTTCTCAAGTAATTGTTCTGCAATAATAAGCATGTTGCTGTTAGCTGTTTCTCTTTGCTGTTCCATTCCATGTTACATCGTGGAACGTTAAGGGTTTAAACAATCCCATTAAAAGGCAAAGGGTTTTATCACATTTAGCGAGACTTAAGTCTGATGTTGCCCTCCTTCAGGAGACTCATCTCTCTGAAACGGAGGCTCTGAAACTCAAGCGTTGTTGGGTGGGTCATGTTTTTTGCTCCCCCACAGTTTCCAAGAAAAATGGTGTTGTGATTTTATTACATAAAAAGTTAAATGTTTCCTCAATTTCTCACGAATGTGATGTTGATGGTCAATGGGTTATTGTTACACTGTTTATAGATAATATTCCTATCACTCTTTTTAATGTGTATGCCCCAACTGGGATTGACAGATCATTTTGGCCCTCTATTTCAACTAAGATGTCCTCCCTTTCTGGAGATTACATACTTCTCGGGGGAGATTGTGACCAAGTTGTTGATCCCTTCCTTGATCGTCACTCCAATGTTAAATTTGTCCCCTCTAGGATGCACTCTCAATTTGTTAACACCTTTCAAAATAATGCCTTGGTGGATATCTGGAGATTGTGTAATCCTGATTTTAGAGAATACAGTTTTTACTCCCCTCCACATCAATCACAATCCCGCATTGATCATATCTTCCTTAGTAAGTCCTTATCCCAGCACGCTATACGCTCTGATATTGGTTCCATCCTAATCTCGGACCATGCTCCGATTCATGTGGACCTTGACCTACTTCCTTTTTCCCCTCACTCTGGCAGATGGTGTTTCAACAATGCTTTGCTTTTGGAACCTACTTTTTGTTCTGAATTTACTGCCTTTGACACTGAATTTTTCCTTCTCAATCATACCCCTGATTCCTCTTTTGTTACTGTTTGGGATTCTTTTAAAGCAGCCTCTAGGGGTTTTATTATTAATTGTGTAGCCCGACGAAAGAAACTTCGAGAAGCCAAGTCTGAACGCATTTTAGCTAATATTAAGAATTTAGAGCTTGATTATCATGCTTCTAAATCTGAGATTTCTCTTAAAAAGCTTATTGATGCGAAAATTTCCTTCAATAGGTTTACAACTGATGCTGCCTCTAACCTTTTGCTAAAATGTAATTCCAGGTATTATGGGGGTAAGAACAAAATGGGGAAACTTTTGGCCAATTACTTAAAGATAAGAAAGGAGCGTACAAAGATTGAATCCATTAAGACTTCCATTGGGAACTCTTGCTTTAAAGATAAAGACATTCTTTCTGAGTTTGTTCAATTCTATGACAATCTTTATACCCCCGAGCACATCCCGGAGACTATGGATCTTCTTTCATATTTTCATTCGCTTCCCTCCCCTCCGGCTTCTCACATTGATTTTGCTGCCCTAGAACAGGACATTTCGCTTTCTGAAATTTCCCATACTCTTTCTAAATTGCGACACGGTAAGTCTCCAGGCCCTGATGGTTTCACTATTGAATTCTACAGCCACTTTGCCTCTCTACTTCTCCCCAAACTGTTACTATTATTCCAATCCTTCCTTGTAGCGGGTTCTTCCAGCGGCTCCTTCCAACAGGCTTTAATCTGTTTAATTCCCAAAGAAGATAAGGACCACTCATTATGCAAAAATTACAGACCAATTTCCCTGGTCAATACGGATTATAAAATTCTGGCTAAAATTTTGGCATTGCGCATGGATCCCCTTTTACCCGATCTCATTAGCCCTGAACAATCAGGCTTTGTCAAGGGCCGTCTCTCTTCTGACAATTCCCGTGTTTTTCTTAATATACTTAGCAAAGCTTCCTCTCTGTCGCTTCCCTTTGCGGCTATTTCTTTAGACGCAGAGAAAGCCTTTGACAGGATCGGGTGGGATTTTATGTTTCAGGCCTTACGTTGGATCGGCTTTACTTCCAAATTCATCTCTATTATTTCTTTACTTTATTCTAATCCCCAGGCTTCCATTTTTGTTAACGGGATGACCTCGGATTATTTCTCGTTGCACAGTGTAGTGCGACAAGGCTGTCCTCTATCCCCCTTACTTTTTGTTTTAGCCTTGGAACCCTTTCTTACCAAAATTCGTCTGGACAACAGTATTTCTGGTTTTAAATTTGGTTCATGTCAGGTTAAACTCTCGGTCTATGCTGACGATATTCTTTTTTACTATTCTGATCCTGTTTCCTCTATTCCCTCTTTTCTCCAGCAGGTGTCTTCCTTCTCCGCGGTCTCTGGTTATCGTCTAAATGCTGATAAGTGCAAGATTCTACCTTTAAACCCTATTTGTCAAAAGCATCTTTTTTCCCAAACGGGTTTCTCATGGCAACCGTCTAAGATCAAATATCTGGGTGTTTGGTTCGCTCCTCTCCTGTCTGATACGCTCAAATTTAATTTTGATTATGTCTTCAAGAAAATGGACACGGCTATTCAACGTTGGCACCCGCTCTTTCTGTCCTGGTGGGGTCGGCTCAATTCTATAAAAATGATGTTATCCCCTCTTCTTCTCTATACCATTTCCATACTTCCAGTACACATTCCAGTTTCCTTCTTTAAACGGATTGATTCCTTGTTGCTGAAATTCTTATGGAATGGCAAGCGGTCTCGGATAGCTTTGGCTTCATTGCGCAAGGATAAGGCCCAGTCTGGTGTGCGCTTTCCAGATTTCAGAGAATATCATCGAGCTTTCTCTTTGAAACAATCGACCCGTTGCTTCTCTTCTGATCTTCCGCACTATCCGCCTGTCTGGTTAAGTATGGAATCTTCCTTTCTGTCCCCCTTTACCTTTTCGCGAGTTCTTATCCTTCACATCTTCTTTAGTTCGCTTTCGTACGCCTGTTATTTCTCATTCCCGTACTCTCCTTCTCCCTTACATAATATCATCTTATCCCTCCCTCCTTTCCATTCACGAACAACCGATATGGCACAACTCTCTTTTCAAAATTCGTAATCGCACCATATTTTGGAAGACATGGCATTCTAGAGGATTGTGTTGGATCTCTCAATTAATTTCCCAAGATACTCCTCTCTCGTTCCAGGAACTTCGATCCTCTTTCTCACTGCCCTCTTCTGCTCAATCGCAATACAATGCCCTTCTCCCAGTCTTGATCTTATATCTTCGCTCCTTGGCGCCATCTACCGATATTCCTGTGGACCGCAAAGCTACTTCTTTATTACTGGAGACGTCTCCCTCAGCCTCTGCTATTTATAACTCTTTCCGGTACTCCGCTGACAGACTAAAATCTAAAATCGAGAATGCATGGGAATTGGATCTCTCTCAGGATTGGCCAACTCCTTTTTGGGACAGAATATGGGCTAAGCTTCATAATGCCTCTAGAGCTGCTAATACTACCCAAACCTTATATTTCATTTATAACAGAACTTTATGTACTCCACATGCTTTATCCCGTTTTTCACCTGACACATCCCCTATTTGTTGGTCCTGTTCCTGTCCCGTTGCAGATCTCAAACACATGTTGTTTGAATGCCCTCCTATCTCCAAGTTCTGGCACCTAGTTTGGACGCAAATACAAAAGATATTCCAACTTCAAATTCCCTTTTCCCCTTCGCAAGTTTTTCTAGGTTCCCTATCACCGAGACTCCCGCAATCTCCTTCCCATTATCTATTACTTGACCTTCTAGTTGCTGTGGCTTTCCATACCATTACTTCTAATTGGAAACAGGCTGCAAATGTCTCCTATCTCTCCTCCTTTGCTCCAGCGCACGCTTCTCCAAACCCTGACACAGTTGAGGTGCGTAAGCCACCATGGTTTTCTTGTTTCTTTAATGCCTTTTTGCTATGATATTACGTTCTACTATATTATATGGTATTTTTCATTCCTGTGCGTAGGTTCTGTTCATGTAAACTTCATGCTTGTTATATTTGCTTTTATTGAGAGCTTCTATTGAACTGCTTATTCTTTGTATATGCTTATCATGATGATTATACCCCGTTCCCCTCCCTTCTCCTTCCCTTCTTTATTTCTTCAATAAACTCAAACTTAAAAAAAAGAACATACAGCAACTGGGAAGTAGCTCATGATGTAAGCATTATATCAATATCTGATTACTAGAAATATATTGAATACTGGTGCAACCTAGAGGTGACATCTAAATACAAATACTTGGGGGAGGGGAGGGAGATTGCGCTATCATGCATACTTTTTATAAAGAGCAGGAGGATTGTGGCAAAATCTTCCATGAATAGGGCATGCCAACTAGATAGATCTTTCAATTCTATCTCTGTTATGCCATTGCTGAGCTACGCTGGTAACGCATGGTTCCTGTTAAGCTCAATACATTTTCACTGAGTAGGTGAAGACTTCTGACGGTCTGAATACTATATTTAAGCATGTTTTTAGAAACAAGGGAACCCAATTCTTATGGTCAAGGACCTTGGGTATCGATAAGTTACAAACACAGTAGTCCCCGACAAGGAGAGTACAAGAAAAGGGGAATTAATATAGACTATGAATCAGTACTATTTTAAAGCTGTCCAACTGGACAGGGTTAGTTTAATAATATTTCAATTTGAAACACAAATAAAGTGGGACACAGTCCTGCGTCCCGATCGGGTTGTTGTGGACACCTCCGGCTATCCACGGTTATTACACGGATCTATCGCCAGCCTCGCTGGGATCCGTCTTTGACTCAGCACTGCAGTCCATTGAATAATTTTGTCCATTTGTGAGCCTTGAAGCATGATTATCTTCAACATATCATTCCGCACAGGTCTGCCCCTGTGGCGAACCCGCTTCTCATTGAAATTTCCTGACACGCAAGTGAAGTCACACCCAGGACTGCTTGCCCAGGTACCCATTGCACGGTATAAACCACCATCTCCACACCAGCCATCAGCTTTTTCACGGCAATTCTTTCTCAGGCATGTAATACTATGACCTCGTGATCATACCAGTATTGTTCTCACAGGATCGAAACGCCGTCGACTCTTTGTACACCACAAACACCATTCAATTTGTTATTTATGTGTAACGGTGTCGTTGTTCACTTTTTCTCGTTTTATCTAATGTACACCAGACAAGCTTCTGTTCTGCCTGAGCCTTTGTTTTGTTTTTTTGTTATGTGTATTGTTTTGGACGCAGGACTGTGTCGCAAATTGAAATATTATTGAACTAACCCTGTCCGGTTGGACAGCTTTAATATAGTACTGATTCATAGTCTATATTAATTCCCCTTTTCGGGGACTATATTTAAGTACGGCAGTTCCCTTTAAAAATGGAGGTGAAGATTAAATCAAATTCAGTTTCACCAATGTTGTGGGTATTTTATTTAGAAGTGCTTCACACAAAAGATAACATCTTGCTATCACTGATCAAGGAGGTAGGGAATAGGCCAGGCCACTTAGGAAAAAGTGGTATGCTGGTCTGTTTCCGCTGGTGTTCTTCCTCCCTTGGCATTGTCGCTTGGGCATTGGACTCAGTACCAGCTAAAAGTACATTCAAGATGATGCTTACACAGAGAACTGGGGTACATGCCTGGAAGGCTGAGAAACGAAACATATAAGAAATATGTAGAGACATCTCCCCACTGGAATATATCTGTGTATTTAAATATAGAATGAGGACTAACATGTCCCTCTCCAATTAGGTATTATTCGTGTGATTAATAATGGCCTGATGTATAAAACAGTTTTGCTGTCACAAATCTTTTATGTTCTGCAAAATTACAGGGTCGTGACTACAAAAGTGTATTTTACAATGTACAGAATCCCTTGTGTGAGTCATAAAAAGGATTTCCCACTCCCAAAAGGGGTTCTAAGACTCATTCTGAAGCACAATTAGGAGGGAGAGTGAAAGAGGTGTCACCTCTTTATTGCAATTCATAATGAAATATAGTGACTATTTGTGGCCTCAATTGCAGTCTCTAAAGATAACGGTAACAATAAACACAAAGACAAAGCTCTCACTGTAGGACGCTTCCCCGCTAGGAATTGTGTCAGGTGGCCCCTCTCTGGAGGAGGAGTCAGTGGTCCATGGGACCACAGCCAGCTTCTAATAATGTCATCCCATTTGGAAAACATTTTTAAACAGTCTATTTCTCTTAAAGGAAAGGGGGGGGGGGTCTACCGTTTCATATAGGCACCCACCCTTTATTTACAGCCAATCGCACATAGCTACACACCTAATTTTCATTAGGCAGATCATTGTTGTGATAACCTGAGAATGTGCATTTTGTGAAGCAACCTGTTGATATATGGGACACATTGCACAATGACAAGTAGGTAGGGTTTCCACCTTCCCCAGGGAAAAATATCTGCCTTTTGTTAATGCATGTGCTGATAAGGGGGAAAATACCGACTTTGAGTAATTTTCCTCATTTTTGTATTGGCTGAGGCATTAAAATACTGGTCATGTCATGCGAAATCATTTGCGACTTGCCTATAAGCACTGTCCTGTGTTCAATGTCTTGATTAAGGGACACATTGCACCTAGTTTACCTGGCAACTAGGAGAGAGACGTTGCTGAGGGATAACATTAAAAATACAATGGTGCTTAAATCAGTAAAAAAAAGATGCATTGCTCTTCAGTGACATCAAGAAAACGCACTCTTAATATAACTGCACATATTGTTTTTGTTCATTTAGGTGGTGAACGTTAACTGGCCTAAGCAGTTTTCTTCTACGTTAAACCAGAGAGCTCACGTTTCCCGGACCATGTTTAAGTATATCATCCAGTCAAGTTTCCTTCTTTGTATTCTGGGAGTTGAAGTCCTGATTTTACAATTGGATCAGCAGGACTACAAATCCCAGAGGAAAAATCAGGACTGTATAAACTGCTCACATGAAACTAGGAAATGTGAACGCGCTGACCTTAAATAACTCCCTTGCTAACATCTTAGAACACAAAACGTGGGAGCATTAGAAAACAGGAGAGAATGGATTTTCCCCATAGACTTCGTTTGAAGGAGAGGCAAATTCGGGCGGGAGGGAGCTAAAATCAAGACATTTTTGGCTTCAAAAATAAGAAGTCTTCTGCATGAATCTGGTCTGTTGCAATGCATTAAGTAAAAATATTATCTTATTTTTTAATTGCTTTATTTGGTTTTTAGGATGGCAGCCCTTTACCTTCCAGAAGAAGAGACTGAAGTCTAATAAAGGACAAATGGGACATTCTAGCTGTGAAACTGAGCACTACAGATGTTTTGGCCCTTTATATCTTCGAGTATAGTCCATCTTTTTTAGTTTAAGATAGGTGGGGAGACAGTCCGTCATTTATATCTTTAGCCAAGTTATTGAGCAGCCCGGTCGCTCTTCGACCAATCCACGGTTGCGGGCGTTTTATCACGTGACCACAGGAGGCTCACCTTCAGTAGCGGCGCTGGCGACTATCAGGCAGGTTGGTTTTGCCCCGCTGAGCCGGTCAGCCGGCCACCGTAGACCCTGGACCAATCTGCTTCTCATCTTGACAGCACCAGCCTTCTGGAAGCCGCGACTCGTCATCACGCAGGGGATTCCTAGAGATGAGACATCTGTTTCTGTTCTGTTGCTGGTGGCTGTTTTAGGTCTATATGATGTATTAACCTGAAGAAAGCTTCAAGAGAGAAGCAGTCGCTCCATCCACATGTTGAGGGACAAAAACAGCATTAGATTTATGATTTGCCCAAAGAGTGCTTGCATTGCACTGCTATGGGCTACTGAACAGGATTGGATTGGGATGGCCCAGGTACGCTAAAAAAACAATTGCACGCCTCGCACGGCAGCTGGGGAGGGGGCCTGCGCGATTCCCTTGCGGGAGCGTGCGACCATATGGCGCCACCATATGGCGCCGTGCGCTCCCACAAAGAAATCGCCAGACGTGCACGCATTGCCATTGCAAGCAATGCAACGCGTGCACGTCTTTGCAGGGAAAGCTGTGCCCATGGCATTAGGTCTCTCTCCTATGCAGCGCATGCATGCTGCGTAGGCGAGACCTAATCATGTTTTCATGGAGCAATTTAAGCATCCAAAAAGGCCGATTTTGTTTCAAGTAAGAAGTTTAAAAGAATCACAAGTTTGATTGTGGGCCATAACCGTTGTCATCACATGAACACTGCCGGCCTCATTCCACACCAGCACTGCCTTTGCCCTTTGTTAAAATATACTTAAACACTGGTATCAATAGAGTGGATGGTCACCACAGTTTCGGTGCAGTACACACTAATAATTAAAACCAATCTTTTTAAAATGCTTCGTTGACTCATAACTTCCAAAACGAATTCCTATCTTACGTGTGACAAGCACAAGCCACAGGCGTGACCAACCTGACTGCACCAGTGTGTTTCTGCCTGTGGGATAATAATGAAAAAATCAGTTGTATCATAGGCACACATTTGAAAAAAAATGTGGAGACACCATGAGGCTAAAATGAATCAAAGGCGCGGAAGCAGGTCGCCCTGGTTCTCCTTGATTTATGCTCAGCTCTTAATACAGTCTCGCATTCCACACTTCTGCAGCGCCTTGGAGCCACAGGCATCTGTGGCTCAGTCTTGGCGTGACTGCGTTTTTTTCTGATGGGTAGATCCCAATCAATGTGGATGACCTATTTCTCCTCAGAACCCAAACCATCAGGTTTTGGAGTTCCTCAGGGGTCCACATTGAGACCCACACTGTTCAATGTGTATATGACCCCTCTGGCGACCCTGACAAAATTGTTTGGCGCACAAATGGTTTCTTACACCGATGGTATCAATTGCTCCTCACTCTAGACCCAAAAACTCCCAATGCACTGAATATTTTCAAGGCATGTCTGACCACTGTGTTTCAATGGATGTACGGTAGCAGCCTCCAATGTAATCCCAGCAATTCCAGGCCTTGATCACCTCTAAGTTGGACTATGCCAACTCACTTTACTGGGGTCTGCCTTCCTACATCCTAAAGAGACCGCCGCAGAGTGAACCAGGTCTTCTATTTTTTTGACCCTCACTCCCTTTTATTCTTTTCCAATTAGCAAAATTATTAAAGTTTTATTTTTTGACTTAATTGGAGATTTTAAATTCACTATCCCCACACAAGAACCCCGCTCCGCAGTAACCTGGCGTTGCAGCACACTGGGATGACATTCGGTCATCCCAGTGGAGCCCGATGATGAAGCATGTCACCAACCAGGTTGGCGAGTGAGGGCTTTTAATACCAACTGGGTATTGTTTCATAGAGGTCTACTTTCTTTTCTTAAACATACCGGTTTGTCTGGAACCTGTGGACCAGTGCTCTTTCGACTAACAGTGCCCCTTTTATTGATTTAATGTACACTGGCTTTGTTGATTTTGAATGCCATGACTCCCCAGGAGAGCGCACATCGGGCCAGCCTAAAAGAACGTGTGAGGTTCAAAGGCTTATTTCTAACACACAGAGCTTTTTACCGCAAAGGTCCTCAGTACTTGTCCAACAGATTTACCTGTTACTAACTGGTTATGTCACTCCAGTCCTCCAACTCAGAAGGAAAAGGTTGGGTGGTAGCTCCTACTCCTACCTGGCCACCAAGGAGTGGAACACACTCTCGCTACAGTTCTCTGCCACTGAGAACAATCAGATCTTTAGAAGACTCCTTAAAATATGGCTGTTTGGGCCAACTTTCTAGCTCCCTTTATTAGTTGGGATGAGATCTTACTGTAAAGCACCAGGACACTCTTTAATTAGCTGTTGCACTATACAAATCCCAAATAATTACTAATAATAGAGTGTAGCTGTGCAGAGTAGACTGCAGTGGCGTAGAGTGGAGAAGAGTAGAGTGGAGTGCAATGGCATACAGTAGAGTGGAGTAGAGTCGCCTGGGTGGGGTAGAGTCCATTGGCATAGATTACTGTGGTGCAGAGTAGAGTGGTGTAGAGTTCAGTGGAGTATAGTACAGTGGTGCAGAGTAGGATACAGTGGTGTAGAGCACAGTAATGTAGAGTAGACTTGTGCAGAGTAGAGTGGCATACACTGCAGTGGTGGAGGGTGAAGTGCCATACAGTAGTGTGGAGTGCCATTCAATGGAGTAGAGTAGAATGGAGTAGCGTGGCGTGGCATGGAGTAAAGTAGAGTGGCATAGAGTGGTGTAGACTAGAGAGGCGTAGAGTTGAGGTGCGAAGAGTAGAGTGACACAGCAAAGTGGGCTAGAGAAGAGTGGAATAGAGTAGAGTTGCAGAGAGTAGAGAGGTGTACAGTGAAGTAGGGTGGAGTGAAGTGGCATAGAGTAGGGTGGTGTACAATAGAGTGGAGTACAGTGAAATCAGGTACAATAAAGTGCGGTAGAGTAGAGTGGTGTACAACAAAGCGGAGTAGAGTAGTGGGGTACTGTGAAGTAGAGGAGAGTGACATGGGGTAATGTAAAGTGGCATACAGTACAGTGGCATAGAGTGAAGTGGGGTAGAGTAGACTGGCCTAGAGTAGAGTGGTGTAGAGTAGAGTGCACAGAGTGCAGTAGTGAAGAGTAGAATTAGGGACATAGCGTGTAGTGGCCTAAAGTGGAGTAAAGTGGCATAAAGTTGAGTGCACAGTGGCTTGAAGTGGCGTAGAGTAGGTAGGCATACAGTAAAGTGTTGTAGAATAGAGTGAAGTGGGTTAGTGTGAAGTGGGGTACAGTAGAATGGCTTAGAGTAGAATGGCGTAAACTGAAGTGGGATAGAATCAAGTGGGTTAGAGTGAAGGGGTGCAGAGTAAAATGGCATAGAGTAGAGTGGTGTAGAGTAGAGTGTAGTGGGGTGAAGTGAAGGAGTGTAAAGTACAGTGTCTTTTAGCAGGGCGTCACAAAGTAGAGTGGTGGAAAGTGAAGTGGAGTACAGTAGAGTGGTGTACAGTAAAGTGGCATAGAGTAGAGAGGCATAGAGTAGCATATGGTAGAGTGAAGTGGGTTCAAATGTAGTGGGGAAGAGTAGAGAGGGGTGTAGTAGAGTGGCATGGAGTACAGTGTGGTAGAGTATTGTGGGGTCCAGTGAAGTAGGGCATAATAGAGTGATGTAAAGTAGAGTGGCATAAAGTAAAGCATTGTGGAGTGAAGTGGGATAGACTAGAGTGCAGTGGCATACAGTGCAGTTGCCTAAAATAGAGAGATACAAAGTACAGTAGAGTGGCACAGAGTGAAATGGGGTAGGGTGAAGTGGTGTAGAGTGAAGTGAGGTAGAGTAGCGTGGCACAGAGTAGAGTGGCAGAGAGTGAAGTGGTGTAGAGTGAAGTGGGGTATAGTAGTTTGTTGTTCGATAGAGTGGTGTAGAGTACAGTGGCATAGAGGGAAATTGTGTAGTGTAGAGTGGTGCAGAGTTGAGTGCAGTGGCATAGACAGCAGTGGCATAAAGTAATGTGGTGTGGAGTAGAGTAGAGTGGCAAACAGTGAAATGGGGTAGAGTAATGTGGCATACAGTAGAGTGGCGTATAGTGCTGTGGTGCAGACTACAATGCAGTGGCCTAGAGTGGAGTGGAGTAAAGTGGAATGGAGTGGAGTGGCATATAATGGAGTGGAGTACAGTGGCTTTGAGTGGAGTACAGTAGAGTGGCAGAGTATAGTGGTGTAGAGTAGAGTGGGATAGTACAGTGGGATACAGTGATGTGAAGTACACGGAAGTGGGGTAGAGTACAGTGGCATAAAGTGCAGTGGCATAGAGTAGTTACTTAGAGTAAAATGATAATAGAGTTCAGTGGTGTACAGTAGAGTGGCTTAGTGTGAAGTGAGGTAGAAGGGAAGTCGGTAGAGTAGAGTGGCCTCGAGTACAGCGGCATAGGCTGGAGTACAGTGGAAATGAGTAGGATGGTGGAGTAGAGTAGTGTAGAGTGAAGTGGGGTAGAGTCCTGTGGAGTAGTGTGGCGCCAACTAGAGTAGAGTAGCATATGGAGTTGTGGCATATAGTGCAGTGGCCTACAGTACAGTGGTGTAGAGTGGTGGAGAGTAAAGTGCACTGGCATAGAGTGCAGTGGTGTACAGTGCAGTGGCATAGGATTGAGTGGTGCAGAGTATAATACACTTGCATACAGTACAGAGGCATAGAGTAGAGAGGTGTGGAGCAGAGTAGATTGCCATATAGTGTAGTATCATAGAGTGGTGCACGGTAAAGTGCCGTGGCCTAGAGTGCAGTCACATAGAGTAAAGTTGTGCAGAGTTGAGTACAGTAGGGTAGAGTGCAGTGGCATAGAGTAGTGTGGTGTAGAGTAAAACGGTGACTAAACTGTATCTGTTAACAGCTTGTGTCGAGGGGACATGGAACTTCACAGCACTACATGATGTCACTCTAACATGTCCTGCATGTCAGATTTTCATAATTATAGATATGTTCGGCAAAAAGGCACTATGACAAGGATTAGCTAACAAGTGTGAAAAAGAGAGAGAAAACATGATAGTTAGTGCGACAGAATGTGTGTGAATGTGTATGGGAGGAAGTGAGTGTGTGTTTGTGTGTGTGATAGACTGTCCGTCTGAGTGAGAGAGTGTTTTGTGTGTGAAAATGAATATGTGTGCTTATGCATGAGTGAGTATTAATGTGTGTGAATGCATGAGAGAGGGAGTGTTTATGTGTGAGTGTGAGAGTGTGTGCGAGGGTATGAATGTGTGAGGTAATGTGAGAGTGTGTGTGCATGAGGGTGTGTGAGGGTGCGAGTGTATGTGTGACTGAGAGTATGTGCGAGTGTTTGTGTGAGACAATGCAATTGTGTGTGTATGAGGCTGTGTGCGTGTGTGTGTTTGTGTGTGTGTCTGTATAAATGTAACCCCTCTTCGAGAGAAAGAGAGAGCTATAGCCTATGCCGGTAGCTGAAAAAGGCTTTAGTCAATTTGTCATGGAGGTTGGCAACTCATAGCACTCATCACAGTCCTGCATTCTGTAGGCAGTATGTTCAAAGACTATGCTCCATGTCAGTCACATTAATAAACTCTCTTACTTTTACTAATGTGTTGTACACTCAGTGCCATTGTAAATCTTCTTTAATTAGATGAAGACCAAGCTGTATCTTAAAATTTTCCCGGTAACAAGACCTTTATTCCCATCTATTTGGACTGCAAAATACTGTTTGTGTCCAGTCTTTTACAGTGGCGACTCCTCTGCAATGGCAGAGGCGAGTCACCCCACAGGCTCAGAGCCAGCAGCTGAAAAATAAATATATATTTTGTTATCATTTTATTTGTCAGCTCCTGGCTGAGCCAGTGTGTGCAGGGAGGGGTGGGGCCATGCCGTGGTAGGGGGGAGGAGGAGTGGTAGGTGCACTTTAAGTGTGCATGTCAGTTTGGCTGACCGTCTTAGGCTGGCTAAACTGACATGCACAGTTCGGTTTCTCCAACCCAGATGTACTGATAGCTGGGGTTGGAGAAACAGCACAGACTCCCTGTGCTTAAGCGAGCATGAATCCAGCCCACTCTGGCCAATTCCCACGGAGATTGGATGGGGAGTCTGTGATTCTGCCCCAGGGACTACTGGGACCAGCACCAGGTAAGTCTTACATTTTCTTTTTATTAAAACCCCTGCCGCGTGCTGCTCCTGGGCCTCACCGTTCACCACTCTTTTTCTGTGTTGGCCGCCACTGGTCTTTTATTTCAGGGTCACTTTACTGTTCTTGATCGTGACATGGTGAGGTCTAACTAGATCATTGTTGCTTTCTGTAGAATTGTAAACTTCATAGATTATTTACCTTTTAAAAATATCCATAACATTGCAGCAAATACGCCATCAGAATAAACCATCATGTTCTTATCACACCGAGAGGACAGTCTCAATATAATGCCTCCAACTTTCTTTGTTATCCTGTACCTAATTTTCATCTTTTTCTGTCTGCTCCCTCCCTCCCTTTTTTGCGTGTTTTTTGCTCTTGGTCCTGTCTCGGTGCACTAAGGGTTAAAAAGAAGCGGATTTACTATTCTGGAAAGTGAGAGTGTGGCCTGGGGCTCTCCAGCTAGGCGGCTGCCCTTGGTGGTATCAGGCAGTGTAATCTGAATAAGTGTGTGAATAATTTCTCGCAGCTATGCCTATCCAGGGAAAAGATCTGAACATAAAGCCCTAACAGCGTTTTAAAAAAAAATCTAGTCCTAGATTGACTATAGTTAGGTGAAAATATATATTAGGCATTAAATCAGTGTTGCTACACCCCCTGATCCCTGACACCATGGGGTCAATTCACAAAACCATTCATGAGCACAGGCAGTCACACTAGAGGAGCGCTCTCTCATGTCCACTTTCAGGCCTTTGTAAATCGGTCCTGAACGACCCAACTCTCCACTAGCTAAAGTGCAAAGAAGGCAGAGTCCTTTCTATTCTAACTAATTCTATATATATCTTCCTGAATATTCTCATTTTATTCACTCTTTAGATGTTTTGGGGCCAATTCCTAGAGGCATGTAAGAGTATGTCACAGAGCGCTTTGTTAGTATTACCTTACACACTCTAAAATGTCTTTGTCAATAGACCCCATCTGGGTTTTTTTGTAATATGTTGATGGAGCACTAAGGGAAAACATAGAATAGAAGAGAAGGCAAATAGGTGGACTGGGTTCCCTGGAGTGAGTTAGCTGGAGTTGCTTTTTGTCTTTTTTAGCTAAATAAATAGTCAATACTGCCAAGAACATACAGTAAGGAGCTAAGTATTTATTCTCTTCATTCATTTCTGTTATGAAAGCCGAACACAGGATCTTGTTCATAGGTCCCCGGGCTATGCTTCCAAGATGACTCTCGCCAATAGTACTTTTGGTTCCTAGCCCTATGACTGGGATGCTTTGCCAAAGTGCCTCTTCTGACTGGATAACTTTTGGCATAAGTGCCCAATGTCAGCTGGCCAGCCATGCCATTGCGGGATGATGAAACAGACAACATTTTTCACTTTTCAGACAGACACCCAAAGAAGGGGTTTAGTTAAAAAAAGTTATTGTTTAAAAAGCATGGTTCCTGATGATTGTGAGGGTTTTTGACCAGCATTTGGGGGCGTAGGGGTTTTTTTCTGAAAAGAGAGCACCATGCAACGCATGGTGTACCAAGACTGGGGAAACACGGTGAAGATGGCTTTGCAAGCTTTGGCCTAGACAGGGTGGGGTTTTCAACACCATGTCTGCGGCTGAATGCCGAAAGCCAGGGGGATTTTGATGGTGACGCTGGCAGCAGTTCTAAAAAATCTTCCATTTTTTTTGCGATTTCCTGTTACTGCCCAACGCTAAATGAGGCCCATTGTGGTTTTACACTTTTAAGCATCATTATCTTTCAATCAATATTTCAGTTTAATTATTTGTATTGCATAGTTGGCAAGAATACTAATAGCACATTGTTAATATGTATCTATATAATAACTGAGTATAATATTTTTTAAATTGAAGAGTGACTGAAAAAGTGCTGGCGGAATTAGTATCTGTAATCTTTTTTTTTCTGGACCGCATGTGATGCTGATGTTTTTCTTTTAGGCTCTGTGTTCTTTAAATATGTCTTCAAGTCATATGGCACAAGTGGTGACAATAATTTTTTGTGGATTAACAACCATTGAGCCGTTTTGCTGATTGGTAAAAAGTGCTACGTTTTATATTTAAAAACTAGAATACAAAACTTCACCCATTATTTTGGTTGCACATACATTTATAATTAGGGCTGCTTATTTGAACAAGAGAGTTTTCATTAAATGTATCCTAATCAAAGATTGTGTATCGGTCTTGGTGAGATGAGAGTGTTTCTTTTCACTCTGTACTGTGTTTCCCCCTCGCCTGCAGTATAGCCCTTTTACCATATTTTTCGCTGGTGGCTGTGTAAAACCTGTGATTAACTGACGTGAGATCTACTTTTTTGAGGGCCCACTGCAGACAACCTTTGTTGTAATCCATAGCTTTTATCCAAATTGTGCTCTCTCATTGTATGGATTTGTTTGTTTGCTTCTTAGGGTTGTCATTGCTTTTTTTGGTGGAATCTCACACCCAATCTCACCAATTGACATTGCCCACACACTAGTTGTCACATCAATTTGACTTTACTACCCACCCCTTTTCAAATTCACCAGCCGCCACAGCTACCATTATCTGCCATAGGCGATAGCGATCCATCATGCAGAGGGCTACCCTGATCTGATGGGGATTGGTGGAGCTGCAGCCCCAGCTGAGATTATTACCAGCACCATTCCAATATATGTGGAAGCAGGGAACGCTTCGTCTACAAGTCGTTCATGTCCTCCACAGCACCACTTGGAAACGCGCGGCCTGATTTAGCCAGCATTCCCACTGTCTGCTACAAGACCAACCCGGGGGGACGCACACTATCGGAGAGGTCCATGGCCTATGCGGTGATGAAAAAGCAGACCAATGAGGGGCCTTCACCATTTCTTCCATGGGTCCTTTAGGACTGCAGTTAAAGTGTAAATGAGTGTGATCACCGATGATGCACTATGGAAACCAACCTTCTCTAGCAACAGCAGCCGGGTGCCATGCAACAAAATACTTCTGTTTCTCATTGGTGCCAGCAGGGCAGGCTTTAAGGGAGTGCGAGCGGTGCAGCTGCACTGGTTGCTGACCTAGAAGGACGGCACTGAGCTCAGATGGGACGCTCTGTTTTGCAATTATGTAGAATTTAAAAGCACCTGCTGCAGATTTCCTTCTGAGTCCAGGTATCAGGCATCAATTAGAATATCATGATAACTCTTGTGATTAATGTTCATAATAAAAATAGAGATCAGAGTTTTGTCTAGTTGTAATTTTGACTCACTGTAAAGTAGCACAGAGGGTTAATATGCGTGTTGCAATGAACAGATCTGTATTTTATGTAGATAGCTGAGTGGATTAGTAACAGCCACTGCCTGTGCAGGTAACAGCGGTGGGGCTGGGTGGGGATTTCGACAGACGACCTTGAGGGAAAATTAATGTTTCTTTATTTTTCCCTTGTGGCTGTCTGTCGAATCCTCTCCCACCCGGACGCACAGCCCTACCCCTCTTATCTGCACAGGCCGCGGCTGATTAGTAAAGACAGCCTTTGCCAGCACTTTAAAACAAGTGAAATATATTTGGGAGAGGGGCTATGGAGAGATGTGTTCCTTTTGTTTTTGTCATCCTAAGTGGGAAGGGTATGCACAGAGGTGGGTCCCTTGCTAACTGCGCCACTGGATTCAAGCTAGGCTGGCTGATGAGGGGTGATGCCCCGAAACTGGTCCCAGAATGCTTGCTTCCAGTCCAGGGAGGACCTGGCTAGGCAGTTTGGTCAGGTCTATGGGGAACAGGGTCAAGATTGATTTGCATATGCCTGGGTCCAAACTGGGGTGGCGTGGTGAGCAAAAGAACAATGGGTTAAACCCAGATCTTTGTGACTGGGGGTGAATGCTTGCATTGTTCAGCATTCCATTCATCATGCAATCCTTTTGCTTATGTCGCCCTAAGTGGGAAGAGTATGCCGCGACGAGGGTGCCTAGCTCACTGTACCACTGGATTCAAGTTAACCTGGCTGATGAGGAGTGATGCCCCGAAACCAATCCAGGATGCTTGTTTACAGTCCAGGGAGGACCTAGCTTGGCAGTTCGGGCTGGACTGTTGATATGAGGAACAGGGTCAAGACTGATTTGCATATGGCTGGGTCCAAACTGGAGTGACATGGTGAGCAAAGGAATAATGGGTTAAACACAGATCTTTGTGACTGGGGTGAATGTTTGCATTGTTCACATTGCTGTCCATCATGTGTTCCTTTTCCTTTTGTTGCCTTAAGTGGGAAGGGAATGCCCAGATGTGGGTCCCTTGCTTACTGCTCCACTGGATTCAAGCTAGTCTTGCAAATGAGGGATGATGCCCCAAAACTGGTCCCAGAATGCTTGCTTCCAGTCCAGGGCGGACCTGGCTAGGCAGTTTGGGCAGGGCTATTCCCATGAGGAACAGGGTCAAGATTGATCTGCATATGCCTGGGTCCAAACTGGGATGGCATGGTGAGCAAAAGAACAATAGGTTAAACCCAGATCTTTGTGACTGGGAGTGAATGTTTGCATTGTTCAGCATTCTATGCATCATGCAAACCTTTTGCTTATGTCGCCCTAAGTGGGAAGGGTATGCCGAGACGTGGGTTCCTAGCTCACTGTATTCAAGCTAGCCTGGCTGATGAGGAGTGATGCCCCGAAACCAATCCAGGATGCTTGTTTCCGGTCCAGGGAGGACCTGGCTTGGCAGTTCGGGCTGGACTGTTCCTATGAGGAACAGGGTCAAGACTGATTTGCATATCGCTGGGTCCGAACTGGAGTGGCGTGGTGAGCAAAAGAACGATGGGTTAAACCCAGATCTTTGTGACTGGGGGTGAATCTTTATACTGTGCAGCATTCCTTCCATCATGTGTTCCTTTTGCTTATGGAGAGATGAGGGGCACTTTTGCAAGATGGTGGTGAAGGAATCTGAGCAAGAGGTCATATGGGGGGGCGGCGCCAAAATAGGTTGTTACAATGGGGGCCATCAGCACTAAAACCAGCCCTTGATGCAATAGACAATGATCTTAGTTCTGCTGTTTGTGTATGGCTACTTTATGCATGCACATCTCTTCAGATTATTCACTAGATATGTCAATGATAAGGTAATTGACATTTGCACTGCATGGTGAACTTAACACATATAATGTTTATTGTTATATTGCAGTTCATGAAATCTCACCACTGAAAGTATTTTGAATCGGAAAATGTGCTCTTACAACATAAAAGGTAGTTGTCTGTTCTGAGGCATAGAATTTTTAAAAATTCTTGCCAGTCATTTTATAGATAGTATTTGTGTTTCAGTTTTAGGAAAACTCAGACTTTCATCAAACATAGGTCAGGAACAGAGACATGTTGAAAGAATATCATGAATATCATAGATGCTATAGCAAGGTTACTAAGATTCTAAAAGTCTCCTGTTATTTGTGCATGTAAGCAATCACCCAGTTGAATGCAGTGCCCAGATGAAAGTCAAGACAGAATGGTGGTTTTCAGTGTCTCTGTTTTCTGTCTTGTGCCATTCCCTATTTCTAGCCAATTTATTATTCTGTATATGGTTGATAGTGAATTCATATTTAGAAATATACATAGCTACACTACTCTGCACCTCGCAGACAAGCTAGAACTTCCGGACGGTTCCCGTTCCCCCAGGAGCTCAAGTACCTTGTTGCTTAAATCGAAAAATGTTTTAAAAAATGAAAATTTACAATCAATCCTTCTCAGGTATTGCCCCACGGATCTGGAACTCCCTAACTTCAGAAACTTGACTGATTTCATCAACAGGAAGTGAAAGCTTTACTGATGAGTTCTTTTCTGTACTGTTTAACCTCGGCTTTTCATCATATCAGCCTAGATCTGACGGGTACTCCTAGCCTAACGGCCAGCTCCTCCTCATTTATTGTCACAACGATACTTCTTGCTTTATTTTACTTACATGTGCTTCTGCCTTCCTTGTCATTCCCCACTGCTTACTTATGATGTCTTGCAATATTGTGGTCCTGACACTCTTCTCTATTATACCGTTATGTACCTGTTGTTATTTTTGTATATTGCTGCTGTTTTGCCACAGTTGTCTCCCCTTATGTGTGTCGCAATTCTCTGTACAGCGCTCTGATAGCCTCTAGGGTCATGTTCGCGCTATACAAAACGTTTAAATAAATAAATTTAAAAAAAGCTACAATCAGATCTGAAGTACAAGTTTAGTGCTTTCTGACCTCTGTGTTTTCCAAAAATGAGGGCCACTTTCAATTTAAAGTGATGATGTTTGGGTTGCAAAATTCTCCTTCTATTTAGAAGCTTATTAACTGTGAAAAATTGGGTTACTGGTTGACTGGGATTAGAACCCTAGTCAAATAGCAACCACAGCCTTTCTGAGGATAACACACAAGTAAATCCTAAATTCACCCATGTTCAACCCGAGGTAGCTTGGCACAGAGCAGTCAGGCTTAACTTAGAGGCAATGTGTAAAGTATTTGCGCAACACTTTATAAAACAGGACCAAAAAGACAAAATTCCAATCAGTAGAACCGTAGATATGATTTTTTTTTTAAATAAAGTGAATATAGCGTCAAAAAGCACAGTGCGCTAACTCAGGATATCTGGACGCACTGGATATGGTCAACTTCAAAAGTTCAGATAGAGCGCAGGTGAGATACAGTCACAGGTTAGTCCCGCTGAAGATTTACCTCCTCAAGTTTTGTCCCAAGAGTCCTAATCATGTTGGAGAGGGCTGCGAGTAGCAAGGAGAGTGTCACAGGAAGCTGTTGGCATGGAGCGAAGTGCAGGCTTGGCGTAGCGGACAGGCTGGCTGGCCCTACGCATTGGCGGTACTCCATGAGGGGTCGATAGTGCAGTGTGAAGAGATGGGCTGACAGTGCTTGGGGCTGATTTCCGGTGTGGGCGTGGTCTCGGTACGAACTGGCTTGTTTGCTTTAACAAAGAGCCCAAAAGCTTGATTTAAGCTTGTTGAGTAACACCAAGTGTCCAGGACCTTAGGGGCACCACTTGGGGGTCAGGGACTAACTGTAGCTGGGTCCAGGGGCTGGTGCAGGATGTTGAGGAGCCATTTATGTCCCTGAGGCTCAGATCAGGAAGCCAGCAGACTAGCCCATGGATTCACTCTGGAGTCCTGGGTTCAAGATGAAGCTACAAGCCAGCTCTTTCTCCCCAGGCAAGAGAGCAACAGACAGCAGGTCAGCACAGCAGGACAGCAGTTCCTTCAGGGTAGCAGTAATAGCAGAGTGGCATTTCTTCCAGCAGCACAGCAGCCCTTCCAGGCAGAGTATCCACAGTTCCAGACATGTACCAAAGAGTTGGTATCGGAGATCCAGTATTTATACACAGTTGTGCCTTTGAGGTGGGCAGAAGCTTCTAGAGGTATGCCGTTGAAGTGCACAGCTGCCCTAACTTCCTGGACCTGGCTCCCGACTAAGTACAGGGGGTATGCAGCCCTTTGTGTGGAGACAGGACACATCCTATTCGAAGTGCATGTAAGGCTGGGCTCAGCTCCTCCCACCCACCCTGCCATGAATGACTCATGCAGCCTCACCTAAGCTCCCCATTGTGCATGGCTGTCTAGATGGAATACATAAAGCCCAACTGCCCCTCACTTCCAGGTATGTGCCCCAGAGACAGGTTATAGGCATCAAATGTCTAATGTAAGAATATGCCAACTTTCTAAAAGTGGCATTTTTAGAATTGCAACTTAAAATCTGACTTCACCATAAGTTAGGATTTTACATTGTGATTTTGTGATTCCGGAGACACCAAACATGAACTGCTTACCTGTTCCCATTTGAAAATTACACATATAAAATAAAATAAGGTAATTCCAATGTTATCCTATGGGATAGGTATGCTTTGCAGTATTGAACAATGAATGTAAAGGTTTTTCACTACCAGGACATGTATAAATCAAAAGTATGTGTCTTACTTATTAAATAGATTACACCCTGCCCTCTGGGCTGTCCAAGGCCTACCCTAAGAGTGACTTATAAGTATTGAAAAGGAAGGTTTGGGCCTGGAAAAAGGTTTACTTTGCCAGGTCAACATGGCATTTCAAAACTTTATACACACAGGCTGCAAGGGCAGGCCTGTGGCATTCATAAAGGGCTATTTAAATGGATGGCACACTCAGTGCTACAGCCCCACTAGTAGCATTTAATTTACAGGCCCTTGGCACAGGTAGTGTCTCTTTACTAGGAACATACAAGTTAACTACATATGCCAATTGTGTATAAGCCAAAATAACATGGTTTAAGGCAAGAACACAAGCACTTTAGCACTGGTTAGCAGCCAGGCCTGACTATCAAGGTCAGATAGCACCAGTTGGTGAGGTCACTTAAACATCTTCAACATAAGATCCACAACAATATGACATGGATGCCATACCATGGACCAAACTCAAGTAAGATTCTCTTTAGGCCTCACTCCGCATTACTGCAGGTTTTCTAAATGGTATGAGAGGATTGCTGGCCCTTTGATAGTGCTGATATCTAAGAAGCAGCCCTAAATTGTTAAGTGGACAGCAAAATATCAGAAGATCTGAGAAACGCAGAAAGAGGCACTGTGTATTACCCCAGTGCTTATAACCCTGGACTACATCAAGGGATTTGTGTGCAGATAGACACTTCAGAGAATGGTACAAAGGTTAAACTTTCTCACCATTCCTATTTTGAAATTATTTCTGGGTTCATAATGACCACAGATCACTCAGGTGGGTAATGCAGATGCAGAGCGAAAATCTCAAACTGTTGATGTCGACGATCTCATGGATTATATGGTGGAACATTGCCAAGAGTGCTGAAAACTCAAATGCGGAAGATCTTTGCAGGTTATTCAGATTTTGCATTGAGAATTTCCATGAGGTGCATCGATACTAATCTGATCTGCATCTGGTTCGATAAGGAAGCACATGTCTTTTGTGATTCCTCACATTTTGTTGTCTGTAATCTACTGGCATATTAGTCTCCAGGCATTAGGGAATGCATAGGGGAACTGCTGAAGAGCCTCAGAGTTCATGTGCTCTGATACAAAATGGTTAGTTCAGATTAGCATATCTGACTCCTTAATAATGCCACAGTAATATACTGTAGACAAATGTATCAGTGGCATAAACATCCAATGTAATGACTGACTAAGCAATTTACATGGATGAAATAAATAATAAGAATTAGAATAATGTGCATTTTTGACTTATTCTGCAAAAATTCATATATCACTGCAACCCCTAAAGTTGGACATTGGAAGGCAATCAGTTGTTGACAAAGCTAAGCTCAGCCCACTGCTATTTTGGATAAGAATTAGGTCCAGTATGGCTCAAGGTGTGCCCTCAAAAACTGCCACGTTGCCTGCGAAGTCGACTGCGACTGTGGGTGGCCCTGCACAACCTGAACCCACAGGATCTCAAATACTGGCAGCCATAGAGCTCTGCAGTGCAAGGGTGCAGGCCAAAATTGATGCAGTCTCTCTGGACATTGGATTGCTGCGTGCGGATCTTCGCATGGTTGTAGATCGGTCACTAGCCACAGAGCAGACGGTCAGTGAATTGCGAGAGGAGAATTCGGCCTTGAAGGTGACGCTCACCGAGCTTTCACAAAAGACAATGTCCTTGGAGTGCTGGGCGGAGAAAGCTGAGGGATGGTCCTACAGATGTAATCTGCGCTTCGTTGATTTTCCGGAGGGGGTTGAAGGAAAAGAGCCAGAACTCTTCCTAGAAAAATGGATCAAAGAGGAGCTGCCCATGGCCGAGCTTTCCTTAATTTTTCTAATAGATCGAGCACACCGAGTGCTCATTGTGCCGCCGCCTCCGGGTGCTCCGCCCAGGGCCATCATTGCTAAGATCCTAAATTTCAGGGATAGGGATGGTGTCCTCAAGGCGGCTAGACGAGATGGAGATCCAGCCTTTGAAAACCGGAAAATGTGTATATTCCCAGGTTACACTCAGCTGGTTCAACAACAGAGGGCGTTTTTCCTTGGAGCTAAACAAAAGTTGCATGCCATGAATCTCCAGTACATGGTCCTCTATCCAGCGAAGCTGAAAGTCCTCCATGTGGACCGTGCACAGTTTTTCAAGACATCAGAGGAAGTCTGGGACTATTTGGAGGTCCATGGTAAGGGGAGGGTTTTGCGGATGGGGTGAGTGATGGGAAGACCCCCTGCTAATCCTCAATCTGGGAACAGTAAAAACCGCGCTGGGAGATCCCGAAAAAACTCTAAATCAGCAGAGATGGTGGTGGTGCAGAGTGATGGGACCTTGGAGCTGGAGGGAGCAGACTCAGGTTGCAAGGGCAGAAGATCCTCCAGGATTCATTGTGACACCCAGCGAGCTGAACAGGACGCTGCCACGGCTCTGGTGAAGGTGGTGATGGCGACGGGCTCAGACACAAGCATGGGTGAAGTCGTTGAAGATACTCTACAGTTCACAGACCCTGCATGAGTTCATGCATAGCTGAGATAGTGGTGAATGGAGGAAACTTGATGAGGGTATTGCTGGGGTCATTATGTATGCAGTGTCTCTTTCTGTGGTGTGTTGGATTCGGAAATATGAAGGTGTCACCTTTCTCTCTTCCTTTCTCCTCACAAGCAGTGGGAGCAGCCCAGACAGTCACAGTGATTGTGCGGATGGGCAACATCTCACATCCCCCCCTCTATTTCTTTTCTTTCTCTTCCTTCTGCCCTCTCTTGGCTCTCTATCTCCTCTATTCTTTCTTCACCCTTTATTCACTCTCATTATTCATTGGGAAACTTTCGCTGATGTGAACGACTGTGGGTGGCTGAGGTATGTGTGGGAGTGTGTGAAGATTGGGCTAGGGTGGGCTCGGCTGACGGTTGACCTGGTGGTCTGAGTGGAGCACAAACCTCTGACCCGATAGAGGAGTTAACCTTACATATCAAGGTGTAGTGGCTGTGGTAGTATGAGGGACATGAGGTGTGAGTGGAGTGCAAGTGTATCATTGGTTTTGCTATTGTTTCTTTTTATATGGACCAGAATTGCAATATCATTAAAGTTTACAATTGCGGAGGAGGGTTTCGAGTTGGGGGATTCTATGGGGATGCACAATGGCTTATTGCAGTGTCAACCCGGGGGTTGGGAGTTTCAAATGTTCCATATCTGGGGTTCCTTGGCAGCGATGGTGGCAGAAGGCAGACTGATAACATAAGTATTGGAGTGGATGTTTACTGTTGGTCATGGGACGCTACAAAATCATAACATGGAATGTGAGAGGGATTAATTCATTTGTGAAGCACTATAGAATACAGACATATTTGCAGCGACAGGGTACTCATGTAGCTATGTTACAGGAGACACAGAAACTCCACAGAAAATGAAGGGGACAATTGTTTGCACCCATCTTCTCTTCCTATGCCAGTGGGGCGGCTATATGGATAGCTCCACCAGTTCCGTTTAGGTTGCGCAGCTACGAAGCTGACATAGAGGGCAGATATGTGATAGTGCATGTTGATATAGATGGGATGGAAGTATGCTTGGTGAACATCTATGCTCCCAATATAGATGACGCTGAATTCTTTAATGATATGGAGAACCGGTTACTACCATACCTCGGGGTACCATTGATGTGGGCGGGTGACCTTAACTGCGTGTTAGATGGTGCATTGGATAGGCACCCTCCGAAACATCACACTAAGCCGAATATGTTGGTAGCCCTGAAGGGAGTGATGGACAGGCTCCACTGTGTAGACATTTGGAACATAATGCACACAGGAGAGCGGCAGTATACGGCATGTGAGGTCTACAGCAGGCTTGACAGGTTCTCTTTCTCGAGAGGTATGTGGTGGTGTAGACGGGACTACAGTGCTAGGCCGCTTCCTATCTGACCATGCCCCTGTGTCGCTAGAGGGGGGACCTGAGAGGAGTAGGCCAAAAGACCCATTATGGCGATTGCAGCCATCCGTACTACGATACCAGGTATTCAAAGAAGAACTTAGGAAAACTATGACAGACTACTTCGATGTGAACTGGTCCACCATAGAAACCAGAAGCAATGACTGGGGCGCCCTTAAGGTGGTCACCAGGGGGGACTGCCTGTCCAGAGTGTGAGGCACTAGGAGACGCTTGGAACTGGAGCTGATGGAGGCGGAGGAAGAGCTGACTAAATTGCAGCGTGGGGGTCGTACGATGGATCGACCCTCATAGGCTCTTTTACAGGTGCAATGCACAGTTGGGGAGACTTGGGATAGACTGGATTGCCTGACCCATAGGGAATATCGGCAATTATGACATAATGAGGGTGACAGGTCAGGGAGATTGCTCGCGTGGTTGCTAAAACGAGAGCTCCCACCCCGGATGATTCTAGCACTGCGTCACCCTAAGGGAGGAATGGCTAACACACAGGTCGGCGGTAACACAGTACTATTTGCTCACTTGGCTGCCATCTATCTCGAGACGTTTGGAAACGATGGATCTGAAGGGGGTGATTTCCTTCAGGATATCCCACAGCTGCGACTTACGGACCAGCAGAGGGACGAACTGGAGGCAACATTCCAGCTGGGTGACTTACAGGAAGCCCTACAGGGTATGGCCCTGTGCAAAGCACCTGGCCCGGATGGAATGCCGGTTGAATTCTATCAGGCATATGCTGATGTTCTCCTTCCGCGCCTACTGGACACCTTACGGGAGGCTAAACAAGTTGGAGTTCTCCCCTCATCCATGCGAGAAGCACAGATTGTCATGCTCCCCAAGCCTGATAGAAACCCTGAGGATCCGGCTGGATATAGACTCCTGTCCATGCTGGGTGTAGATGCTAAAATATTGGCCAAGGTTTTGGCCATAAGACTAGGGAGAGTTGGTGACTTTGCTGGTCCATGAGGATCAATGCGGTTTTATACCAGGGAGAGGAACACATATGAATCTACGTCGTTTGTCGCATGTCCTACACTCGGTGGTGGATTCAGAGTCAGACCTCAGGGCGGCAGTAGTCGCCCTGGATATTGAAAAAGCCTTTGATACCCTGCGGTGGGACTAACTTTGGGGAGTATTGAGGAGAATGGGGTTTGGTAGCGAATGAATAGCCTGAATCAAAATGTTGTACTGCAAGCCAAGGGCCAGAATGCGGAACAGAAGATATGTATCAGAAGTTATCGAGATAGGGGTGTCCACTATTCTCATTGCTCTTTGCTCTGGCCATGGAACCTCTGGCGGTGCGATTGTGAAGGGATATGTAGCCATGGGGTATATAGGTGGACGGTCATACGCACGTGGTCTTGATGTATGTGGACGATACCCTCCTCTATGTCAGGGTCCCAGAAGGGGCGACCCCGGCAGTTTGGGACATACTAGATTCATTTGGATCTTCCTCTGGCCTCCGTATTAATTCCCAGAAGACTATACTGTTCCTTCTCGCTGCCTTGGCGAAGCTGACGCATCGGGATCTCCCTGCTGTTGGCATGGACTGGAGGTGTGATCGATTCCATTACCTTGGTATACAGGTTGCCCATCTGCCCGAGTCTCAGTTTGAATTGAACATGGGGAAGGTCCTCACAGGGTTAAGGGCACCGATAGTATTCTGGAATAGTTCGCCACTGTCGGTTATGGGGAGAGTGGCAGTTTCCAAGATGGTGCTTTTGCCTCGCTGTCTCTATGTACTAAAGAATTCCTTTTGTAAAATCCCTAAGTCTACGTTTGATTCTCTGAATGGCCTCTTAATCTTCTTAGTGTGGGCTGGTAAACGGAGCAGGGCCAGGCTGGAGACGCTTAAGTTGGACATGGAGGGGGTGGTCTCGGGCTGCCGGACCTTCGATTATACTACATGGCTGGATTATTGCAATACGCCACGCAATGGTTCATGGGGGTACAAACAGTCAAGACGGACCTCCTGAGGAGTTGGAATGAGGGGATGCAACTACAACGGTTTTTAATGATGGCTCCAAGGTCTCTAAAGACTGCCCTCACATAATTTGGCGAGTTGAGGGAACAGGCAGTGGTAATAATTCTCCGCAAGTCTCCGTATGCTAAAGCACTACCCCTCCATTGGCTGAAGGGATTTCAGAATATTCAGGAGGCCATGGACGTCTCTAGGTGGTATGAGGGGGATATGAGTCAGTGGGAGATATGAATCAGAATGAGATGTTCATGACTTTTAGTGAGGCTCAGGACTGGTTCCTGGTGCCGCCGGGGCATTTTTTGCAGTATGCTAAAATATTGCGTACTGTGCGCAAGATGTGGACCACCTTCCCGGATGAGCTGAAGGAGTCCTGTGCGTTGATGACAATGCTGGCCCCAGGCTCTAGCAGGGGTCTCATCTCGTGCATATATAAAGCGCTGAAGGAGGATCGGGGGTCTAACCTCGGCACGCTCTGAGCGAGGTGGGATGATGACTTGACAGTCCCACTGACGGATGGTTAGTGGAGGAGAGCACTGGTGCGGGTAGCGGATGCAACAAGCAATGCGCGGTTCAAGCTTATTCAGTTTTATTATTTACATCGCACGTATTTGACTTCACAGCGCGTTGCATGGTTCACACCAGGGTTGTCCTCTTCATATCCACGCTGCGGCGCAGACCCCGCCACGTTTATACATATGACCTGGAGCTGTATACGATTCCGACAATACCGGAACCAGGTGGTGCAGTCTCTTTGCACAGCAATAGCGGTGCGAACGGAACCCTCCATAAAACATTGCATCCTAGGGCTCCTTCCAATACCCAAGAGGGGGACTAGCGAAAAGACGGATAGCGATTCACTAGATACGTCCTGACACCCCCCACGTGGGATAGATGGAGGTATGCTTTGCGTGAGTGGGGTGTGGCTGAGGAAAGTCGTCTTAGAGTAGTACGAACTGATGAGAATGCAGTAAGTGATATTTTGGAATGGGGCCAAATGTTGACTGCAGTGTCTGCAGCCAGTACACAAAATGAGGATGAAAAGACACGCAGTTCACCATCCACCCAGCCCACATCCCAACCCAATGCAACAACAACATAAGTGCCCTCTCACACCATATCTTAAGTGTATTACAAACTAGCCACAGGTACACTGCCAGATTGACCTTTTCAGGAAACAGCAATACTTGCCGGTCGCTGCCGGGGGAGGGGTGTGGGACAGGGGTGGGGGAATCTTGTTTCTCTTGATTATTATTAATATTATTGTATTATTGTTTATATGTTTGAGCATTATTTGAAAATGCACTGCTCCTCGCAGCCATTCGACTCACGGGGAGTGAGGGCGAAGGAAAAAGTGAAGTCATGTCATTACTTCATTGCAACGACACAATTTGTTGAGACGTAAATATATATGCAAGGCAACTGTTACAGATATCCTTGATGCAGTGCTTATAAAAACTAAGTTTAGAAAAAAAGAGTTAGGTCCACTCCTTAATTGTTCCCGTATGCTACTGCCCTCGTGGAAGTCAGCCACTTGGACAAATTTAACAAAATTAGCTGGCTGAGAAACGTGAGGAAACTCATATCTAATATTGGGCTACTGGGAATTTGGGTAAATAATGACCCCTATTTATTCCACCCTAAAGGCGAGGTAAAAACACAATACTGGGACTCGGTAACAAAAACTGAGCTAAGCAGCTTGTCTCGGGGGAATTTAACATCTGAATTCATGGACCATAAACTGGATAGTTCCTTGGAGCATTATTTAGACATAATACAAGTTTCAAACGATTGGAAACTATGGGACATATTTATAAGAACTTAGTGCCGCAGTAGCATCAATTTTTTGACATTATGGTGGTTTTGTTTTTATCGCCGTATTTACAAGGTGCCGCTAACTTCAGTTAGCAGCAATTTTCTAGCGTAAACGTGAATTTTTCACATCAGCACTTCTGTTAGCCTGTCTTACCGAAAATGAGATGCAAGGTAGGCATTCCCACGTAAAAACTCCAGCAAAACACACAACAATATATTTACAAGGATTTCCCCGTATGTCTCAAAACCAAAAAAATTGTCGCTGAGTCCAATTAGAGGCAATTGTTTAAGTCCAGAAAATAGCTGGTCTTAAAATTGGAGCAAACACTCGGAGCCACATATAAGATGTTTGGGTGCTGGACAGCGCTGCAAGGAATATTGCTGCGCTGCCCTGTGCCAAAAAAAATGCCAGAAATGCACCTTATCAATAAGATAGGACGCATTACTGGGCCCCATTCATGAAAAGTGTCGCATCGCTGTGTTAAAACAGCAATTGGACACTTTTCACTACGCCAACCTTGCGACCCCATGGATGCGCTGTATTTACTGCATGGCGCTCCATGTCGCAATCAATGCCAGATTAATCTGGAATCCTAACGTATCTGTGGTACTAAAGTCACACATTGCAGCAATGCATGAAGCAAGCCTATCCCTATGGCACTGCGTCACACTTACGCCTGCCATGACGCATGTGTAAGGTTTTGACGCAGTGGTGTCCTAGAAATGTTGCAATTAAATCTGATAGATTTCACTGCACCACTCCTATGAGGCTTCGTTGAGTGGGAATGCCCACCCTGAAAACATCATATCTGACACAGGTATTATGTGACTCAGAGCTTTACACGGTCATGTATGTGCCTAGATGTGTCCCTTTATAAATACTGCCCAACATGGTGCAAAATTCACGCTGAAAGACAGAGACCCTGCCGAGCTGTTTGTAACCGTGGAAAAAGGAGAAACTCACTGCCAGTCGACATGTAATTATGTTATCTGGTGTCTGAGGAGTCACATCCGGGGGCTGCATGGACTCTGTACCAGATGACCACATCACAGTAGAGCCCATGTCACTGGGGGAGCGTTCAGAGGAAGTATTGGGATCCTGTTTCTGAGTGCGATTGCGCATTGTCGCTGCCACATACAGCGCCTTCCGCCTCTTTTGAATAACCTGCTGCAGATTAGGGTTTGCTTGTAGTTGTGGCAAGTACACCTCCTCCTCCTACGCCTCCCAGTACGACTGGCTCCATGAATGACAGCTTGTTGCACAGACCCCTCACACCATGTCTGCAGCACCTGATGACCAGTAGATTGCAGCCAAGTCCAGACATGTTCAAGGCGTCAATGATTTGCGTGTCAACATCTGAGATCACATACAGCCTTTACAGATAGAAGAGGGAGTATTTGATGCCAACTCTCGGAGGCATCACTTAACCACTAGAGACGAGCCCCTCTTCCTCTGCACCCCCGTGGTTTAGTCAGGGAAGAAAATGACAGTGGTGTTATCCACTTTCACCTCCCCCAGCTTGCGTACTTCCCTCAGGACAGCATTAAGATCCCTATAGAAGGCGGAAGAGAAAGAGTCTAGACCTGTCCCTGGCAGTGGATAGCTTGCCGGCATTCGATGGGCCCGCATCACAACAAAGAATGGGGAGAGTGCACCTGCTGGCATTAGGTCAAGCAACCTTGTCTCAGTATATGCATCAGCCATTTTGCTCCCTTGGGCAGACACAACGCCCTCATCTTATTACGCTAGAAGCGGCCCTCCGCATCCTCTGCTGTACTTTACAGTGACTTCACATGTGCCATTAGCTGCTGCACCTCGAACGCTGCACTCTGGGGGACTTTGGTCAATTCCTACTCAATGTTGTGTCAGCTTGTGATGATCTGCGCGCTCCAGGGTAAAGTTGACTGTTATTTTGTCTATGTGGCCCTCAAAGGAAGTGCGTGTTTGTTGGAGGGAGGTACCCGCTGAGATTACAGTCTAGTTTGTAGTCCAGGGTGTCCTCTGTCACCTTCCCTGCCAGACAGCGAACCACAGCTCCTTGGTTCATCGACACAGAGAAGTGGCCAAATGTCGACGCCGCCCCCGTCTACAGGCGGGACATCATTGCACCAGACGCCCAGGCACTATGTATGACATGTGGTGTATTACAGTGTGGCCAGCCGGCCCCTATGCTCCAGACAGGTGTATGCTAGCCAGGAATCTTCATTCGGGCAGCACAGTTCGAAATCCCACGTACACCCAAAATCTCACTACCAGGAGACAAGGAAATGCAGCACCACCGAGTCGCCTCCTCCGAGCTAATAGTGGCAAACAGATTCCGTGTTCCCCAGTGCCCAAGTGAGTGAGGGCAGATCAGGTTGCATGCCCAGGGCCGATGCCTGAACCACTCCAGTGCCCCTGGCACCTGCCACCACCAACGGACAATATCAGTGAATAGAGCCAGTTAGTGGAGTCCCCCACCAGTCTTGTGCAGTGCCCTTGATGATGTTGGTCCGCTGCAATGCAGGAATTGCTCAGGGCACGGTGTGTGCCACCTAAAGGTGCTAGGCCTGGGCCCAAGTCTACCCCCGAGCCACCTCCTCGCCCCATCCCACCTTCTCCTCACCTGGACATGGACAGCGGGGATCAATCTGGCACGCTTTCTCAAAATCTGTGGCTCAGCCAGCAGGAGCCTCAGCCAGGCCAGATTTCACAATCCTGGGTACAGCGGTCACCGCGAAGTCCGCTGGGGAACCTCCCAATGCAGGTGATGCAACAGGGCCCATTAAGCGTGACATCATTGGCATTCTCCTCCATGCTCCCCAGTGTAGTGGTGTAGTGTGTTATGAAATGCAGACCTCCCCACATCAGTGCGCAGGAGCGCTCTACCAATCACAGCTCCAAGGGTCACTAGCTGGGCTTCTCACACAGGTCAGCAATGTGTCTCCATGCTATCTGCCAGACTATGCCACCAGGTAAGGGCAATCGGTGACACCTCAATGTCTACTACCATGGCCCACAAGTTCATGCCCAACGCAGACCACCTGCACCATCAGGCCGCAGAAACGTAGCACCGGCACCTTCCACTCCTGGTCTCAGACGCAGGCACAGCAGGGCCTCCGGGCCTCGTAGACTGTCTGCGCATCGGCCGCCATGGTGTTGCAAGGATGGTGCTATGAAAAGTATTGCATCACTGTTTTTCCCCAGCGCTGCACCAATTTTCACATATGGGGCCCTGATTCTGCATTTCCTCTTCCTTTGGGACTCCTGGCTGTTAGGTGGGTTGTTGACCTGTGCTGTTCTTGGCCCTGGCTGCTTCATTCTGCATCCCATCAGTGTTTGGTGTTTTTTTCATTAGATGTGGATTTATAGGCTATTTTTGCCTCTCCTGGCTGAAAAGTGACGTTGGGCTAACTAACGTGAATTTTTGCCGCTAATTGGCCTTACGTCACTTTTCTGTTGCTAATGGCAATATTTCTATTGCCTTAACACTAGTGTTAGCAATAGTTTTTACGGCTGCTAGCTGATACTATCGCCATGTAGCGACGTTGTAACTACGTTGCTTGCATAGCAATGAATTTCAGAGATAGACAGCAGTAAAAAAATTGCCGCTAGGCAATGTCAAATTTGCCTAGTGTCAATTCTTGTAAACATACCCCTATATATCCAGTTTAGGTTTGGTACCCTTGCCCTGAATGATTTCACACGCAAATGGTACAGTAACTCACTGACATCCTGGCGCTGCTCTGGGTGCAGAGCACCCATCAAATCTGTTGCCCATGTAATGTTTATCTGCCCGGCATACGTACTCCCTAGAGCAAATTGGCTGAAACCTATTCGCAAACACTTGGAAACTCGCAGCCCAACAGAGGCCTTCTTGAGATCTGACGCAAGACCTTTGTTAGCCTGCCAAATATTTTGGTCATATGTGGGGCATTAGGAAAAAAGCTGAAAAGGTGGGAGAATGCTAATTTGAGTATATGTTTTGAACTACATATTTTATCAAAAGAAAGAGTATGCAGTTCCTCAGAGAAAGGGGGGAGTAGAAGTGTGGAGAGGAGACCGTGTGGAAGAGGAATTCCTCTATTCGGAACTAGGGTCCTCACACACCCAGCAAGCTAGGTGTCATGCTTCATCATATGGACCTGCTCCTCGTCGGGCCGGCGCTGCAATGCCCGACGGGCACCCTTAAAGGGGCTCTTTAGCGGAGATCTTTTGTTCCTGGCCGTATGGTGTAGTGTGTGTGAGAGGAACCTAGTGGTGTAGATCCAACTTTCAAGAAAGAATGGTGCCTAGTCTCTTGGAAGTGCACCAGAGACCTCTTGGTTCTCATTATTAATACGGCCCAACGATTAGCAGATGCCCTATTAGCAAGAATTCAGGCAGCAGAGAGTGCACTCAAATCCACAACCCAGAACACCGCTTTCAAAGCGAAACTGGCGGAAATAAACAGTGAGATCTCTGATAATAAAGAATATCTACTCAAATTAAAGATAACTAAATTACAGAAGGATATTCAGAAGTTTGATAAAGAGAAGATCTTTCCCTATCTGAAAGCAGATTTCCAGACAACTAAGAATAGTTATTCATCTGATGATAGTTCCGATAACTCAAGAAGGGGATCAACAAGTAGTGACTCGAGCTCAAACAGTTGGGGAGGTAATCAGCAAAAAAGGAATTTTCAATCTCCTTACCCCATTACAATAACGCTCCTGTCTATACAGGTCCACCACAACCCCCCTTTTGGCAGTTCCCTATGTATCCGCACGGACAGCCCCAGTTCTATACCCCCGGCAACCCTCCTTTTTTAGACAGAGGTTGGGGCAGAGGAAGAGGGCGAAAAAGAGGGGCCCCAAAGGTAGTTCAATGGCAGGATCAGGAACAATTCCCGTCGGCACCCAGGGGCAGGAACAGAGGGAAAAAGAACTAGTGGTGAATCTGTCTGATAGACCCTTGAGTCCCTTGGAACAGGCGGTCCTCGACAAGGGACTTGGATATGTGCCTACACCAAGAACAGACAGATTTAGAGATAATTGTGAAATTCATGAATTCCTCAGAAAAATACGCTTAAAGGCATTTTTTCAAGACCAAACAGTCGCTGAATCCACAGACACTGGTTTACGCAATCCATCTAGATTTACCCCCACTAACAGTATGGTCCCCCCGGAAGTACTTACATTTGAAAAAGCTGTTCTTCGTGAGCTGGGCACGATTCCTGCTAAATATACTTTCCACAACATGTCCAATGCGGAATTGTCAGCAGCGAGAACCTTAGCCAATGATAATAATATCACTATCAAACAGGCTGACAAGGGGGGTGCCACTGTGATACAAAATACTACTGATTATGACTGTGAGTGTAGACGACAACTTGACAACACAAGGTATTACACTCCTATCTCTATTGATCCCACACCTAGACTTACCACTAAGATCGCCACTATCACCTTTGAGGCAGAAAGCAATGGGTGGATCAGTAGAAAGGAAGCTGAATTTCTCAATACAAAGGACCCTAAGATCCCATACTTTTACACGCTGCCCAAATTACATAAGGGCACAACACCGGTCCCAGGGCGCCCCATTGTATCTGGTATAGGTTCACTTTTGGAACCTCTGTCCAGGTTTGTTGACCATTTCTTACAACCCCTGGTCAAAAAAACTCCCTCCTATATCCGTGATACTACGGATATCGTGCAGGTTATAGAGGAGATACACGACACAAGCAACATTGACCTATTGGTAACACTGGACGTGGAGGCATTATATACTAATATCCCCCAGCGTGCCACTTTGACGGCAATTGAGAGTCCCCATATGAGAGAGGAATGGACCTCACCTACCCCCATTTCCTTCGTTATGGAATGCGCCACACTGGCTCTAACTGAGAATTATTTTGAATATAACAAACAACTGTTCCACCAATCGCAGGGCACTTCGATGGGGAGCACCTTTGCCCCTGGTGTGGCCTGCATCTACATGGCCACCTTCGAGGAAGAAGTTATCAGGCACCCCAGCAACCCTTATATCAACAACTTAACCTTGTGGAGGCGCTTCATAGATGATATTTTAATCTTCTGGAAGGGGGACCAGCAGACGTGTCTAGCCTTCTGTGAATGGATTAACGCACAGAATCTATTTCTGAAATTCACACATACCATTTCTGACTCCTATGTGCCCTTCTTGGATCTCAAGGTCACACTAGATGACACAGGCCTTAGCACTACACTTTACAAGAAACCTACAGACAGGAATAGCTTGCTTCTATACAGCAGCCATCATCCTAGGGCCCTCAAGGACAATTTGCCCTTCGGGCAGTTCCTCCGTATCAGGAGGAACTGTTCTTCCACTAATGATTACTTAACTGAAGCCCACCAATTGAGTTCCAACCTTAGACAAAGAGGTTATCCTGAACGTCAGGTAAAAAACTCACTTAAGAGGGCACGCAATAACCCACGAGAAACCCTACTACAACCCAATAATAGGGAAAAGTCAGAGACATTGACCTTATGTCACATCCTTCACTCCTGACTCTACATGCATAAAAGGCATAATCAAGAAACATTGGGGGATTCTTACTGCGGGTGATCTCACTATCCCGCCCCCACATTTTGCCTTTAAACGCACTCAAAATTTGAAGGATATCCTGATTAACACAAGACCTAGACAAACTAACCACCAGGACCAGAGCACCCTCTGGGGTCTCCCCCCAGTGAAAGGACACTACCCTTGTGGGTCGTGTGCTGTATGCCATCAAACTGCGGTGATTAAAGATGTGGTTTTTTCAGACTCCTTCACTTGGAAGATATAGAGGCATACCAATTGTAACACCACTCATTGTATCTACTTAATCACCTGCCCATGTGAAAAGAGATATGTAGGCATGACCATGAGACCAGTAAAGATACGCATAACAGAACACAAGAGTAATGTGAGATGCCAGAAAATAACCACCAAGCTCTACACTCACTGCAAAGAGACTAACCACAAACCAGACTCCCTTAGATGGCTGATACTTGAGACACACCCTAGGATTACACAGAAAGCTTTATTCAAGATCGAACAGCGATGGGTGCATCGTCTGAGGACAGACCTAGAAGTCTTGAATGATCAAATCCAATGGGCAGTACTCATGGACAGATAATACAGGTTTTCTCTTTCTCTTACATTGCTACTCCGTTAACTGTTCCAGTGTCCTTTAAGGAGTAGACTTACCATGTTTATACACTACCCTGGGTCCCTTTCCCCGTTTGTAGTTGAGCGTTATTTCTGTTTTTGTTACCCTGTGGACACTTGATAGGTTCACTTATCGATATGATTGTTATCCATCATTTACATTATATATTCTTGTAGATTTTAGTGATCACGTTTATCCACCATGACTGTGATCTCGGTCCTCCCCTGTCCTGTGGGTATATTTCCACTCACTCCAAGATGGCCGCCGCCATAACATATTCATTCGATGGATGCAGCCTCACGTACCATGTACTGACACACACTTCCGGTTAGTCGGCCCACCACCCTGATAGCGGCTGGTGTGTCTACATGGCAACTGAGATATCACACCTGACCTTCCAGGATAATGAATTCCACCCTTCCACTTAGCAGGTTTTACTCCACTAATCAATGAGAATTGTTTATTTTACTTACAATAACCACATCGCAAGATGGCCGCCGCTTTTGACATTCCCTTTCATAGATCCAGCTTCACGCTCTGGCATAGCGCACTTCCGGGTAGTCTGCCCGCCCCCAACCCAACACACCAGCCTGTATATCTACTAGGTATCTTGCCGGGAATTATTCCTCTCGGGTCGAGTGGCGCGAGGGTAGGTTGACGGCCCATTCCGGTAGCAACCTTCAAGTAAGTGTTACTGCAATATTGCAGTGTTCCCGTTTGTCAGTGATGGGTCATGAGAGTGGTTTGAATGCTTACCCGTGATTCACGGGGTGACGGTTACGAGTGGATGGAATCCCGCTGTTGGACTTAAGAGTAATGACTAAGACGCGGTGGTTTCAGTGCTCCTATATAGGTTTTAACACTCTACGTTGTCAGTGCATTGCAACAGCTATTTATCAAACGGTCCTTTGGCGCACTATGCTTGGCTCTCCGAGGGGTTACGGGGCACCCCATGGCTCACGTCGGTATTCTCCCCACCTTGGCGATAGACCGGGCCTGCCCCGGACTTCACCCGGATTGCTGGCTACTGCGTTGCGGTGCCTTTACTCCATGGCTACGCATCTCTGGCTGGTTGACACCTTATCTGGGCTGGCAATTGCCATCCATGCGTCTCTTGTGTGACTCCATATAAGTTTCCTTCGTGGTGCTTCTTTGTTACTCTACAATCCCTTCTGTATCATGGCTCGCATTACTTCAGCTCATATGACGGGATCGCACACGGGCGATATTGTTTTACGTGTGCTGACACTACATGTCGGGCCAGTTGCCCTCCATGCTCTGCTCTGTTTTCCACTTAACATTTTGTCTCTCATTAGGACACCAGAATCTTGGTGTCCCGGTGGCGCCACGGACACGGACAGGAGCAGGGATACACACCACAATAGGTGAGTGCCCTGTAACTCCTCAATGTAGACACTTGTTGTTGTTTTTCACATTACTTCCTCATAGGGAACACCGCACTTCCAGTCTTCTGTTTTAATGATGCTTGTTTTTAATTCACTTTTTGAGTAGAATATCGACTAACTGTATAGTAAAGTCTTTTCACACTTGGCGACAATGGACGCATCCTTGTGTCATATTGTCTAGGGAGTGAGCACTATTGTGTGATATCTATCTGTACAGTACTTACTTCTAATCACTGCCTATGTTTGGGTTACCTTCCTAAGAATTTCTTTCTTTCCTAGGTCCCCTTAGACATATGGCAAGATCGTTTCCCATATAACGTGTGGCAGGTAACAATTGTACTTACCACATTGTGTAGATAGTTGACAGTTCAGTAGGTCCTGAAGAATTGCCACGGATCACTAGGACCACCAGGCATGAAACATGTTGACCACCACAGAAGAGCATAGCCAAGCTGAACCATAATATCAGCCAGCTGCCACTCTGTCTTTGTTTTGTTTTAATCAAGTGGAGAGCCACTCCTAATAAAATCCGATTTTTGGACTTTCCAACTTGTTTTAACCACACACACGCATTCACATCTACACCACTAGGTTCCTCTCACACACACTACACCATACGGCCAGGAACAAAAGATCTCCGCTAAAGAGCCCCTTTAAGGGTGCCCGTCGGGCATTGCAGCGCCGGCCCGACGAGGAGCAGGTCCATATGATGAAGCATGACACCTAGCTTGCTGGGTGTGTGAGGACCCTAGTTCCGAATAGAGGAATTCCTCTTCCACACGGTCTCCTCTCCACACTTCTACTCCCCCCTTTCTCTGAGGAACTGCATACTCTTTCTTTTGATATGATTAACTGGGCACGTATGCTGGACCTCCTGTAAATAAAAGCCCGCCAGTCCCCCCTTTTGATAACATTGAACTACATATTTTACATTTTTAGATGGTCTAGCATCCACCTATCACTTGAACAAGCTTTTAACGCATCTGAATATTGCCCTGTGGTCTTATGTTTGCATCCTAGTGGCTGCCTAGTCATAAAAAACTAGCTATCAAGGGGGACTCTAAGTGATAAGTGCAAAGCTGAGAATTTGTTAAAGTTTAAATCCTGTCTATTAATTGTATATCTATGCAATTTCATTTTTTCGATGGATTTTTGCCATTTAATTTACAGGACATGTTTTAAATTGCTGTCTCTTCTGAACTGTAATTACAACACATGTTCTTGTATTTTTATTATCAAGTGTTTTTTTTTCTAGTGTATGGATACTGAAGAAGCAAAAACGTTTCTGGCATGTATGCCGAAATAAAGTATTTATGAATTAATTTATCATATTCTAATTTAAATTTTATCCTGTGGCCCATTTATTTGAGTCTTTTGCATTAAACTTCTTTTTAAATGCAGACGATACCCAGATCCATGTCAAACTCGAAGGTGATCCACTGACTATGGTGGCTGAACCGCACAACTGCATTTTAAATGTACAGTGCTGGATGAGCAGAAACACCCTTAAACTTAAGAGAAATAAGATCGAGATTCTGTGCTCACCCAAATCTCTGTAGTTTCTGATTTTTCCATTCTGGGCTCCTTCACCAGGCCCATTCAATCAATAAATCAATCAATCATGGCATTTATAGAGCGCACTACATACCGGTGAGGGTCTCAAGGCGCTAGGGGGGGACGCTGCTACTGTTCGAAGAGCCAGGTCTTAAGGAGTCTCCTGAAGGTTAGGAGGTCTTCGGTCTGCCGCAGGCGGATGGGGAGGGTGTTCCATGTCTTGGCGGCGAGGTGGAATAATGATCTGCCATCGGTGGTCACTCTTCGGATGCGGGGGACAGTGGCGAGGGCGCAGTCTGCGGAGCGGAGCTGGCGGGTGGGGGTGTAGAAGCTGAGTCGGCTGTTGAGGTACGCTGGTCCGGTGTCGTGGAGTGCCTTGTGTGCGTGGGTGAGGAGCTTGAAGGTTATCCTCTTGTTGATGGGGAGCCAGTGCAGGTCTCTCAGGTGGGGTGTGATGTGGCTGCGGCGAGGGATGTCGAGGATCAGGCGTGCGGAGGCGTTCTGGATGCGTTGGAGCCGTTTCAGGAGTTTGGCCGGGGCTCCTGAGTAGAGTGCGTTGCCGTAGTCCAGTCTACTGCTGACGAGGGCCTGGGTGACCGTCCTTCTAGTTTCGGTGGGGATCCACTTGAAGATCCTGCGAAGCATGAGTAGGGTGTTGAAGCAGGAGTGAAGGTGGTGAAGTATAGGGGAAGAAACATTGATCCAACACTATCCTTGGTAGACCAGGTATCAGAGGTTTTTCACCTACATACTTTGAGGAGCATACTCTTATCTTTTCATATGAGTATGCCCCTTAAATCATGACAACTGTATTACTGTAATGCCATCTATTTATGATTGTCTTACTTTTTGACTTGGAAACTAGTTGATCCAGAACTAAGCAGCCAGGCTGGAATATGGTGTCAACCGCAGAATCACACCTTTCCTGTTCTAGTCTTGTTACGCTGGTTGACCGTGAGGGAAAGCACTCTTTTGAATGCACTTTATTTGGTTCACAAAGAGATTTACTCTCTTCATAGATCACCTATTCAACATCATTTTAAGTGGTATTTTCCATCGCGCACATTACGGTCTGCAAATCCTCATCTATGTTTGGACCAGGACTCACACCAGTCTATATAAACCTTATGTTTATAGTCTATATACTCTCTGTTTACCTTATGCACAAGCATATCACTGCCTATTCTGTTAATAAATCTGTTGATAATTTCCTATAATTAGTGTATAGTTTTTTCTATTCTTATGTATTGTACCCACATGTGTTCCTGTTCTATCCCATATATTTCCACACTTCTGTAAAGCGCTCTGCCACCCGAAAGGGTCTTGTTCGCGCTATATAAAATATCGCAAATAAAAAAATCCTCTAGTGACCTCAAAATACGCCTAAAATATATCAGTGACAACCCTTTCGATTGCAGCTTCAGCCAGATGGAATATGTTACTCCTCTACCTTGGCCCAAGTTACTATGCTTCAGAAAGTTACTGAAAACTTGGCTATTTCCATCAACCATGTTGCTCTTTTGTGTGGTGGTGTATTTGTGTTAATATAAGTCTTTTGATTTCCGGCACCAAAATACCGTGGTAAGGATGATAGAGCACTTTACAATACCCAAATACAAAAATCCTGATTCTTGTATCAAACTCTTGTTGTATTGCTCTTGTTTGAATTTTTTTTTTTTATTTTCCTACTAAATTGGGAATTGTATTGATTAGTTTCCTGACTGTTGTTTTGGTTTAGTGCTGCTTAAATAGTATACTTGCATTTCTTCGAAGAAAAAGCCTGCTGTTTTGTACCATTGCTACCAGATGTAAGCCCAGGTTTCTCACTGAAACTGTATTGATTTAATAAAGGGATTGGGGTCTCATGTATAAATTCGTTTTGTTCCCACAAAGCCTGTGAATCACAGAATTAAAAGCTTTTCAACTATAAAAGCGTATTTTGTTTTTCAAAACCCCTGTTGTAGGTCAGAAAATTATTTGCAGCTGGTGAAAGAGAATTTTCTACCAATTACAAATCGCAAACAGTAGAAGATGGAATGGGCCTTCCTCCTCCTACTTGGGAGTCACAATGTATTGATGCTTTGCGATTTTAATTGAAGTGGCAAACCATCGAAGAGATATTGACACCTCAAAGGGGGTGAGCCTCATTTAGAGACGAGTCTGTTCCAGTGGGGTAGATACTTCTTTGGGATTTGTGTCGAGCGGTCTTGGGAAAAGCAGGCAGAGGATCAAGGAAGCACTGCCTGCCCCCAATTGTTTTCACAAAAGGGAAACTTTTTTTTCAAACTGCACCTGTCCCTTCTTTGGACATGGGCTGCAATAAAAAAATATGATTCACGCTTGAAAAATCATAAGCGAAGTATGCTGTACTGTGCCCTTGCAGGACCCCATCCTTGTATCCAGGACTATGCACAGGGGGACTGCAACTTGTGCATTTTCTAACTGATATTTATTAGGGTTCTCATTTTGAGACACCATGTCTAATTAAAATTCATTAGGGAGCTCATTGGCGACCCCCTGTGAATGTACTGTCGGTAATGAGGCCTACTAATATAAAGGCCACTTTGCAAATTGCATTCCCATTTGCAACCCAGTTTGTGTGCAAAGTGCACATCCTGGCTTGAAAATGTGTATTTGTACACCAGCCCTTAAAATACGATTTTTTTTTTTATCCCAAGGTGCTAATCATGTATCTTATGAGTGCTAATAAATCATATTCAACTTTGAAGTGGATTTGAGGCACTGATATATATTTTTTATATTACCCAGCACAAAACTGCCATGTTCTCTGTGGATGATCGGTTTTCATCATGTGGGATATGCAGCTTCTCCTCAATATCATTGAGTTATGAATTGAACAGGGATATCTAGCACAGCAGTAAGTTAAACCACACACCATTTGTACATTGATTTGTTACTACATCTTGCTATTTCTGAAAACTGTTTCCTCGGTTCCCAAGGGGTCCACCAGGGTAACATGGGCATAGTGTATGGTGCCTATCACATTTAGGAAACCTGCATTTGATGGCATTTGTGGTTTGAAAATTATTTGGAAATACGGGGCATCATTGTCAATATTTTGACACGCGGCAGCGCAGTAAGACTGCCTGCTGCACTGTTGTGCGTGAAAAGAAAAGGACAGGAACGTGCATGTCTACAAGATACGGCACATTCCTGTCCTTTTCCCCACCGCTGGTGCACAATAGGCTGCCATGCACCAACAAAAGCACCCTTGTGCCATTTTTTTTTGTTGTTGCATATTTATATAGCGCAAACTCGACCCGAAGGTATTGGAGCGCTTTACACGAGCACCGTATTTACATTACACATTCAAGCACGGGGAGATTAAGTGATTTGCCCAGAATCACAGGATGTGAATGCGACCCCGAGGCTCGAACCCTGGTTTCCAGCACCAAAGTCGGCAGTCTAGCCGACGGACCACATCCCCTCCCAATGGTGCAAGGGTATCTGTTTTGTAGGAGTGATTGTTTTTGTGCAGGGAGGGACACATTCAAAAACAATCACAAGAGGTGTTTTCCTCTTTCTATGTGTGCTGCAGAATGCAGCACACGTAGGAAAAGGAAAAACAAGGAAAAAAAAGGTATTTCTCCTCGTTATGCCTCTAAATCTTACGAATTCCCAGATTTACGAAACTGTATAAATCTGGGACTGCGTCATATTCCATGAGTGTTGGATGGGAACACCCACAGCAACACCCATGGAATGCCACTTTCACGCGGAGCACTGCATGATAGGTGACCATATTTAAAAGGCCATGAAAAGTCATGCAGAGTGGCTTTGCATGGCCTTGTAATTATATAGGTAAGCACACTGCGCCACTGGAGCGTCAAATAAAGTGACGCCCGGGAGGCGTAATGGGCCTCATAAATGAGACCCACAATGTGTTGATGGTTTATATTCAGCAATGCATTCTGCACTCTTTTTGATAATCCAACAGAAGGTTGGCTGCTATTCCACGCACCATACCTGCTGCATGCTGATTGGAGTCAGTTGCAAAAAATTTAAGCACTGCAAGAAGTTTAAGAAGAGGGGTATGTATTTATTAATTGAATTTAACACAATCAACTTTCATATGGGTATTATAATAGTGTAACACTTTGCCACATACATATGGGGATTACATATGGGGATTCTCACTGCATTATCACTTGCATAGTATTACAGACGCAGAGGCACATAACCTGTTGCCACGTGCTATGAACGTGTTCCCTGGGCCCCTCTCAGGCATACCAATGCAGGAAGGTGCTCTAACACAAACTCCTGGATGTATGGTGATGCTTTCCTCTCTTTGCAAAGAGAGTCTGCTCAACTTCCAGTGAAAGATGGAGACTCATTTTCAAATTGCAGCAAAGTGTATCACTAATGTGCTCAACGTACTATTTGGAAATGACGCCAATTTCTGGAACCCAAACTGATGGCCATCTTTCATGGGCCCTCTCCCTACACCGATGATAAAAGTGAAAAACCTGGGAGTAATTGTAGATGATAGACTGACCTTTGGCGATCAAGTCAATGCAGTCTCATCTTCTACAATGTATGTCCTCCAAACAGTGAAAAAAATATTACCATTTTTACCATCTGACAGTCGACAAACAGTGGTCACCAAGCTAGTCTTATTAAGGCTGCATTATTGTAACGGTCTATATTTTAATCTTCAGGAACGTCTTATGAATAAGCTCCAAAGGCTGCAAAACGCGGATTGCAGGCTACTCATGGGCATGCCCAAGTTTGACTCAATTTCCAAAGGAATCAAAACATTACACTGGCTCCCGGTGAGGAATCGGGGGCGCTTTAAATCTTTGTGTACCGTATTTAAGGCACTCCAAGGAATAGGACCCGACTACCTACGAAAACAATTTCATTGGTACATACCAAAAAGAAATCTTCGCTCCCTAGGAGCCGAGCTGGTTACAGTCCCAGTTATAAAAAAGGCGACATGGGGAGGCCGAAGCTTTGTCTTCGGGGCAGCCAAAGCCTGGAATGACCTCCCCTTTCACCTGAGAAATGCCACTTATCTTCTACCTTTTAGGAGGGGTTTAAAGACTTGGCTTTTTGATAAGTAACTTTGCATCTGCTGCTTCTGCTGAAAGGATAGGTAAATAGCACCAGGACACCTCTGGGTAACCATTGCGCTTAAAACAATTCCGTAACATAACATCCTAAGAACAATTTAATTTCACGATTAATACCAGTTTCCTCAGACCTACCACCACACTCCACGCCTTCATGGTAATTTGCTCCCAGAGTCTGCAGCGTGTTTTGGGAGGTGTTTTCAACATCAAATGATCAATAGATTGGTGATGAAATGTGACTAACTCCTCTGCTAAGACCTCTAACTCTGGGTCAGAAAATGCTTATTTCTGTTCCCTATATTATGTAATAATTATCAAAGCCCTGCAGTCTTGCCCAGATAAGTTTCAGCAGGTTAAACCTTTTTAAAATGTATCAGGGTAAATACGGAATTCGGTGTCTTAAAGACAATTTTCTATTTTATGCCTCATTTTCTTGATGAAAACGTGAAATGGGAAGTACTTAGCACATGTGGTGAATATCCAACCCAATCCTACCAACTTGTAATTAATCAATTGATCAGTATTTATAAAGTGTGGCTAATCACCCACGAGGGCATCAACGCGCTGAGGGCCTTGCTGCTTCAGGTGGGTTCAGTTGACCAGCCAGGTCTTATGTCCTTTCCTCAATTCTAGAACAAAGGATGTGGTCCGGCTGTGAATTAAGAGGTCATTCCAGGACTTAGCAGCGAGATAGGATAAGGAGTGTCCTCCACTGCTGCTTCGTCGGATGAGGGGCTGTGTGCATGGAGAGGGAGGTGAAGCGCAGGTGGTGGAGAGTTGGCGGAATTTCATGCAGTGGTTGATGTACTCTGGTCTTTGGTTGTGAAGGGTTTTGTAGGTGTGGATCGGCATGTAGTGGGCAGTAGTAGGCAGTAGTAAGCAGATACTTACTCTGCTTTTTTCACATCTTCACATCTAGTGTAAGAAACGCTTGAAGCTGGAACTGATTTTCCCTGTCTTCACACTACTTGACATCAGTTACTCTCTAGTGTTTCCAGATAAGCTTGTATTAAATGAAAGGCGAGAGCGGGTGGGTGCCTCACCTTATCAAGTCTTTAACAATGGGAATTGAAAGTTGAAATTAGTGGTTCCATTGCCCAATAGATAATTTTGCACCAACAAAGATGTAATCAGGCTTCATGAAGTGGAAAGTTGATTTAAACATACGACCCATGTAAGTATTTATGGTGTTGGGCATTAGTTATTCTGAGTGCAGTGTATTTGACCTTAGAATAAGGGTATTGGAATAAAGAGGCTGAGATGGTCAGGGGATCGCCTTTAAAATATATAGTTAATCTTGGCCTGATGATGCAGGGTGTTTTGATGGGGGCAGTCTGTTTGCAGGTAGTTGGAGATAATAATGCTGATTCTTTCTATTTTATAAGTTTATATTAGGTATACTTACTTTAAATTTGTGACATGAAGTACTAGGTAGTAGGTATTTATGTGAAATGAAACCACTTTCACCTCACACCACTGAAGATTCATCAAGACATTGAAATAATATTCCCAGACCACCCTCACATTCCAGGAAGTGCATTGGTCCCGCCTTCAAGCCCCTTTCATCTTAAAGATCTGCATCCTCACATTTTAGGCTACCTCTTTACCTATCAAACAAGATAGAAAATCTCTGATGCTGGGATCAGGAAATGTAGACAAGCTATTGCCAGTCTTGAAATAAAAACATGCAAGAAGGAAACGACCAGATATTAAAACGTGGTCTTCACACGTCAGAACAAGCACTTTACTTCCTCCACTTCAGGAAGATATTGAATCCTCCACTCTCCAAGAAATACCCCATCCAGAAATAGACACTCTGCTTACCAAACATGGATACCAGTTAAGAGAACCCTTTATAACCAATATGAGAACTTGCTCGCAACTAAGACAGACGTATTGGCGCAAAGTAAATTCTGGATCACATAAGAACAGGGGCTTAATTTCGAACATGAACGTAACCCATGACTATCCTATAGGGAAGATAAGGACTGCTAAATATCTATAAAAGATTAAACCATGAGCATGATCTAAAGCCATTGACACATGGGCGGCATACCGTGAGAAGAACTATCTATATTAACCAAGGGACATGTGTAGGAGAGTAGGATCTGCTTCGCATGTTTACCTCCACTTTTTGCTGGTGTTTCACTGTTTTTCTACTTTAGTCTGGCTGGGACCCTGCAATTCAGGGCCCCAGCCTAGCTGCTGCCTCATTTAATTGATTGCATGTACTTTAGGTACACCACAGAATGGATCCTGAGGTACCCTTGTGAGTCCCTAGTATATGGTACACTATGTACCCAGGGCATAGGTACCCCAGAGGCCTACCAGCTGAAGCATGTATTATGCCACCCCTGGAAGCCACCCAAAATGACACCACAGGTCTGCTACTACAGCCTGGGTAAGGTGGTGCATGCACCCCTTACTGTGAGATAGGTTACCTTTATCACTACATATATACACACATATAAACCTATAAGTCACTCCTATGGCAGGCCTTATCAATCCTGAAGGCAGAGTGCTTGGTTCTTATGTGAGAGGGTGCCCCTGCATAAGCAGGGCCCCTCTCCAGCGTTCGGAGTACATTCTCTGATGCTGTTTGTAGTGCAGCCTGACCATATACTCTTAAGTGCATTATAACCTTGCGGTAAATGCTAACTTTGGGATGGCTGCACGGAAACATGTCGTGCTTGGTGTCAAACACTTTGGAATCCTACCCCCCCACCAGTTCTGGCGGCGGGGGTAGAATTCCACCCTTCTAGAGGGAGAGATATGAACCCACTGGTATACCCGGTAGAAACTTAATAGAGCCCTGGCATCACAAAATGGATGCTGCAGCCACAGACACGGGTCTGGCCTCCTGCTGCTGATCGAAACTCCGGCAGGGGAGGCCTGGATAATAGGTTTCCTGTCACAGGGAGGTGTAACCACCTCCCAGACAGGCTTATGTGTATTGGGGCTGGGTGGGAGCACTCTCTGAGTGCTTTGAAGTCCTGCACTGGGAGCACATTTGGTGTCCCTGTGCATAGTCCAGCTCAAACCGGTTCAGGGGCTTCCAGCCCCTGCTCTGGTGCGAAACTGGACAAAGGAAATGGGTGTAGCCACCCCTCTTTCCAAACACTCCCAAAGGTGGGTCCCCAGAGCAAGTCCAACCCCTTCCTTAGATATAAGTAAGGAACCTCTGTAACCAGAACTTTAGAAATCCCTGGACGAAACTCTGAAGTTGAATCCTGGAACTTCAACGCTCTACCAAAGACTAGAGGACTGAAGAAATCTCCCTTGGGGTCAAGGAGGGACTCCCCTGCTTGGCAGGCACCAACAAAGCAATTTGCCGGTCTCCATCTCCGAAGCTCCCGCCGGACTCCAAAGTATTTGCAGCCCAGGAAGAGGATTTCTAGACATCTCAGAGGCTGACCCGAGTCCCCAGCAAAGCTGAGACCTGCAGCCCTCTTGAGTAGCGTGGAACGGGAACTCCTGGTCACCGTGCACTTTTGCAAGTGCATTGACTTCTCGATGTCTCCTGAAGTCATGTTTGGACTGACTTGTAGCCCCTATCTTGAGTACAGAATCCATCAAATATTGTTGGCCTAGTCACCACGAGTGACAGTGGGCCGCCATTTTGTGTCTCATCTTGAGGTCCCGTCGCAATCCCTGGTCCTTCAACTGGTGGGTCCCTGAGGGGGTACATTTGAATTTCCTTGGGCTTGCCTGGTTGCTCCAGACGTGCCCTGACTCCCTACCAAGTGGTGAGTCCCTCAGTCCTTGCTGGTCCGCACCGAAGCATCTTTCTCATCTCTGCGTGGGTTGCTATTGCCAAGGCTTGTTGTGTCCAATCCGGGCACCGACACTGCAGCACTCGATATCCTTTGTGGGACAGCTCAAATCCAGCTCCTGGTTGTCCTCGATGCCTCCTGGTCCTCGTGGCTGAAGAGTCAAGCTTCACCTTCTTCACCCGAAATCACCCAACATCGGTGGGCATCTGCCTATTGTCTTCCTGGTCACTGGCTAGTGACCCAGACTCTGTCCCCTCTGCTTTCAGGTTATTCTCATCTTCAATCCAGGCTTGGATCTCTTCGGACACTTTGCATCTTCCCGGCAGCAGCACTTCTTCGCCAGCTCCCATTGAAATCTACAACGTGACCCAACACCATTTGACACCTATGCACCCGGCTTTCCTGGGTGAGGCAACACGAAGACTCCGGTGCTCCCGTGGGTGTTGACCCTAGAACTTCCTAAGTTCAAAAGGGTTTGGTCCTGACTCAATTCTAAGTGTCCCTAATCTTTAAAAATCTAACCGCGACTTTCCCTATAGAAGCTATCGGGAGCTTGCAGCTGTGTTCTCACACTGCACACGGCCCCGTGGGTCCCCTGTGTCACTACCTTGGGTGGTTCCTTGGGGTCCCAGTGATTCTACAGGCTCTAGGCCTTGTGTCTAGTTAAGTCGTGGTTCTTATACCACTATTTTAGTATATGGTTTGGCTCGCCCCTAGGGCCTGACGTGTATTTGTGCTTATTACTGTCCTATTTGAAATGCAACTTATGTGATTTGACCTCTAGCCTCATAAAGAGTCCAGGAGGTTGTGTTTAGAAATAAATACATATATTTTATATATATACCTGGTGTGGTTGTCTTTCATTTAGGCACTCAAGAGATTATAGACTGGTAAAACAAGCTGCTTTACATTTCTTCAAAACGTAGCCTGAAGGCTGCTCTCCATAGCTACCACTAGGATAGCTTTCAATAAAGGTTGTCTTTAACCTATATCCAATAAGGGGTTGTTTGGACTACACTATAACTAGTGGATAGCATATACCAGGTCAACATTGGTGTGCAGCGTGTGGGATTCCAGCTTGCTTTTGTTTTACCAGATAATCTCAATTGAGTGTCTAACTGAAAACCACTAAAGGTACCCTAGGTACATATAATACAAGCTTTAGAATAACAGTAAGTTCTACAGAACTTAGAGTTGTGTGTTATAGGCTTAGCACACCCTTTCTACAACTCAAGAGAGTTTAGTAGGCCACACTAGAGTAGGTATTGCAATACACCACACCTCACTAGTAACGTCTTCAAGGCCAGGGACCAGTGGGTCCCTGCCAGAAGCCAATGGGCTTCTAGTTTCCAAGTATGATAACCTCACATTCATGGAACTGAGAGCATTATGTACAGCTAGGAAACTGAGGACAGGCAAAAGTCCAACCACCCAGCATCTCATAGAGGTACTCAGGCTGGATAATCTCAGCAGATTTATAGGATCTGAAGGGGTAGGCAGAGTGGGTTGGACAGCACATGAGGAAGTTCCTAGTGGTGAAACTCCCCATGACCTGACCTCTGATGCTGGCCAGGAAGATGACAATGATTTGGAACCTGGAAACTCCAATTCCCCTAGAAGGTGATGGAAGGGCCACAATGTGCCCGCCTTTGTCCCTCCTGGAAGAGTTGGTAGTGGGCCTAGAAGGTCAAGATCTACCTCAGTGGAGTCTAACCATTCTGGCTCATCCATAGGGACCTCTATTTCCTCTCATAGGTGGGAAACCTTTCAGGAGAGGAGGGAGGGACTGCTTAAGTATGAGGAAGCTCAGCTGAAAATCAGAAAGAGGCAGGTAGCCCTAGATAAGGAGGCCCTAGAGTTCTACAGAGATAGAAAAAAGTTGGGACTAGAGTCCCATGGTGGCAGCAACATCCCTAGAGATAGAGAGAGGTCTTATGACTATAGAAACCTGAATAAGATTGTCCCTCTCTACCAGAGTGGGGATGATATCCACAAATAGATAACTGCACTGGAAAGGGCCTATAAAGTTCAAAAGGTCCTTCAGGAGCAGTGGGCAGCAATCTTATGGCTCTCCTTTGCAGACAAAGGTAGAGATAAGCTCCTCACTGTTAGAGAGGAGGAGACAGATGATTACAACAGTCTGAAGAGTGCCTTGATTTATGGGTTTGGCCTAACCACTGAGCAATACAAGTTAAAGTTCAGGGATACCCAAAAGGCACAGAATCAAGACTGGGTAGACTTTGTAGAATGTGCTACTAAGGCTCTGGAAGGTTGGTTACTTGGCAGAAAAGTTCATGACTTTCAAGGATTGTAAAATTTGATTATGAGGGAGCAGATCCTTAATAATTGCCAGAATCAGCTGTTGCACCAGTACCTGGTGGACTCGGATCTGACCTCTCCCCAAGAATTGGGAAAGAGGGCAGACAAGTGGGTCAGAACCAGGGTGAGGCAGAAGGTACAGGACCAAGGTGGTGTACCCAAGAAGCAAGATCCTAAAAACTCTGACAAGGGTGGGGAGAAGGGTAAAGACCAGAAGTCTTCACAAGGCCCCCAAAACTCTTCTTCAGGTGGGGATTCACAGTCTAACAAGGGAAAAGGCCAAAAAAACCCATGGTGCAAAATCTGTAAGCAGAAAACTCAATGGACCAGTGACTGCACCAAGTCCAAATAATCTACTCCAGCCACCATTGTCCCTAAGGCAACTGTTTCCCCTAGTACAGCTACAATTGGTGGTGGTAATGTTCAGAATAAGTGTGTAGTAGGGTTGACCCTGCGTTCTGAGATGGACTCTGGCCTAGTCAGAGTTCCAACTCAGGCTGTTCTAGTCTGTAATGGAGGCATGGATATGCCCTCCTTTGTGAATCCCAGTAATCTGGGCAAATACAGACAACAGCCTTTAATAAATAGAAAAGAGGCTTTGGCATTCAGGGACACAGGAGCAAGTGTCACAATGGTGACAAAAGATCTTGTGGATCCTGGGCAGATTATACTTGGTGAAATGTACCAAGTGACCAATGCTAGCAATGTCAGAACAGACCATTCCCTGGCAGTTGTTAACTTCTCCTGGGGAGGGGTAATTCGCCTTAAGAAGGTTGTGGTAAGTGCAAACCTACCAGTACAGTGCTTGCTTGACAATGATCTGGAAACTTCAGCTTGAGCTGAAGTGGAGCTCGGGACACATGCAGAAATGTTAGGGATCCCTGCTCATGTCTTTTTTGTGACTAGATCACAGGCAAAAATGTCTAACACTGGACATGCCCTGGATTCTGGAATAATGGACTAGGTATCTCCCAAGCGGAGGAGCAGTAGGGTTAAGGCAGTGCCTTCCCACCTGACTCAGAATGCAGATCAGTCTCTTCAGGAAAATGATCTTGAGGCTGAAGAAGGAACTGTCCCAGAGGAGCTTGAACATGACCAGGTTGAGTTCTGGGGGACAGGGGACCCTTCCAGGTCTGATCTGAGCCAGGAGCAGAAAACCTGACCCTCTCTTGAAACCCTCAGACAGCAAGCTGCTGATGAGGCTACTGTAAATGCTAGTGGCACCCATAACGTTTATTGGGATGATGGACTCCTTTACTCAGAGAGCAGAGACCCCAAGCCTGGTGCATCCAGGAGGTTGGTTATACCTTTGAAGTTTAAGGGCTTCCTATTGATACTAGCCCATGATATTCCCCTAGCAGGACACCTGGGCCAGAACAAGACTTGGGACAGAATTGTCCCTAACTTTCACGGGCCCCACATGTCTGAAGACACTAAGGAGTTTTGCCGCTCCTGTGTGACCTGCCAAGCCAGTGGCAAGTGTTACAACAAACAAATGATGGACAGAATGCTGACAATGCAAACATTCTCCTCCAGTCAAAAGATCTGGGTTAAATCTATCGTTCTTTTGCCCACTACGCCACCCCAGTTTCCACCCAAGTTTGGACCCAGCCATGTGCAAATCAGTCTTGACCCTGTGCCCCATGGGAACAGTCCAAACCAAACTGCCAGGCCAGGTCCTCCCTGGACTGAAATCAAGCATCCTGGGATCGGTTTCTCGGTATGTCACCCTTCTTCAGCCAGGCTAGCTTGAATCCAGTGGCTCAGTGAGCAAGGGACCCACGTCTGGCCATAACCATCCCACTTAGGGTGAAAAGTGTTACAACAAACAAATGAAGGACGGAATGCTGACAATGCAAACATTCTCCCCCAGTCAAAAGATATGGGTTAAATCCATCGTTGTTTGGCCCACTACGCCACCCCAGTTTGGACCCAACCATGTGCAAATCAGTCTTGACCCTGTGCCCCATGGCAACAGTCCAAACCGAACTGCCAGGCCATGTCCTCCCTGGACTGGAATCAAGCATCCTGGGACCGGTTTCTGGGTATGTCACCCTTCTTCAGCCAGGCTAGCTTGAATCCAGTGGCACAGTGAGCAAGGGACCCACGTCTGGGCATACCCATCCCACTTAGGGTGAAAAGTGTTACAACAAACAAATGATGGATGGAATGCTGACAATGCAAGCATTCTCCCCCAGTCAAAAGATCTGGGTTAAATCCATCGTTCTTTTGCCCACTGCGCTACCCCAGTTTTGACCCAGCCATGTGCAAATCAGTCTTGACCCTGTGTCCCATGGGAACAGTCCAAACCGAACTGCCAGGCCAAGTCCTCCCTGGACCGGCATCAAGCATCCTGGGACCGGTTTCTGGGTATGTCACCCTTCTTCAGCCAGGCTAGCTTGAATCCAGTGGCACAGTGAGCAAGGGACCCACGTCTGGGCATACCCATCCCACTTAGGGCGAAAAGTGTTACAACAAACAAATGATGGATGGAATGCTGACAATGCAAACATTCTCCCCCAGTCAAAAGATCTGGGTTAAATCCATCATTCTTTTGCCCACAACGCCAAACCAGTTTGGACCCAGCCATGTGCAAATCAGTCTTGACCCTGTGCCCCATGGGAACAGTCCAAACCGAACTGCCAGGCCAGGTCCTCCCTGGACCAGAATCAAGCATCTTGGGACCGGTTTCTGGGTATGTCACCCTTCTTCAGCCAGGCTAGCTTGAATCCAGTGGCACAGTGAGCAAGGGACCCACGTCTGGGCATACCCATCCCACTTAGGGTGAAAAGTGTTACAACAAACAAATGATGGACGGAATGCTGACAATGCAAATATTCTCCCCCAGTCAAAAGATCTGGGTTAAATCCATCGTTCTTTTGCCCACTACGCCACCCCAGTTTGGACCCAGGCATGTGCAAATCAGTCTTGACCCTGTGCCCCATAGGAACAGTCCAAACCGAACTGCCAGGCCAGGTCCTCCCTGGACTGGAATCAAGCATCCTGGAACCGGTTTCTGGGTATGTCACCCTTCTTCAGCCAGGCTAGCTTGAATCCAGTGGAACACTGAGCAAGGGACCCACGTCTGGGCATACCCATCCCACTTAGGGCGAAAAGTGTTACAACAAACAAATGATGAACGGAGTGCTGACAATGCAAACATTCTCCCCCAGTCAAAAGATCTGGGTTAAATCCATTGTTCTTTTGCCCACTACGCCACCCCAGTTTGGACCCAGCCATGTGCAAATCAGTCTTGACCCTGTGCCCCATGGGAACAGTCCAAACCGAACTGCCAAGCCAGGTCCTCCCTGGACAGGAATCAAGCATCCTGGGACCGGTTTCTGGGTATGTCACCCTTCTTCAGCCAGGCTAGCTTGAATCCAGTGGCACAGTGAGCAAGGGACCCACGTCTGGGCATACCCATCCCACTTAGGGCGGAAAGTGTTACAAAAAACAAATGATGGACGGAATGCTGACAATGCAAACATTCTCCCCCAGTCAAAAGATCTGGGTTAAATCCATTGTTCTTTTGCCCACTATGCCACCCCAGTTTGGACCCAGCCATGTGCAAATCAGCCTTGACCCTGTGCCCCATGGGAACAGTCCATACCGAACAGTGCCAGTGGCAAGGCAGGTGGCACCACAAAGGCCTCCCTGATACCCCTACCAGTGGTGGGGGTTCCCTTTGAGAGGGTTGGGATTGACATTGTTGGTCCCATGGATCCTCAGCCAGCATCTGGGCACAGGGCTATGCTGGTGGTGGTAGACGATGCCACCAGATACCCAGAAGCAATTCCTCTAAGGACCACTACAGCACCTGTGGTGGCAAGAGCTCTCTTGGGTGTATTCTCAAGAGTAGGCTTTCCTAAGGAGGTAGTATCTGACAGGGGTACAAACTTCATGTCTAGTTTCTTGACTGCTATGTGGTTGGAGTGTGGGGTGAACTACATGTTCACCACACCCTATCACCCACAATGCAATGGTTTAGTTGAAAGATTCAACAAAACCTTAAAGGGCATGATTAAAGGTCTCCCAGAGAAGCTTCGGCGCAGATGGGACATCTTTTTGCCCTGCCTTTTGTTTGCCTACAGGGAGGTGCCACAAAAGGGGGTTGGTTACAGCCCTTTTGAACTTTTGTTTGGCCATCCTGTTAGGGGTCCTTTGTGTCTGGTGAAGGAGGGATGGGAGTTACCTCTCAAACCCACTAAACAGGACGTAATGGACTATGTACTTGGTCTCCACTCCAGGATGGCTGAGTATATGAAAAAGGCAAACAAAAACCATGAGGCTAGCCAGGAATTACAAAAAGCCTGGCATGACCAAAAGGCTGTACTGACTGTTTATCAGCCAGGACAGAAAGTGTGTGTGTTGGAGCCTGTGGCCCCAGCAGCCCTCCGGGACAAATGGAGTGGCCCCCATACAATTGTTGAACAGAAAGGGGAAGTCACCTACTTGGTAGACCTTGGATTCCCTAGAAGTCCCCACAGGGTACTTCATGTCAACAGACTTAAACCATATGTTGACAGGGCAGACATGGGTTTGCTCATGGCTACTGATGAAGGACAGGAGGAAGAGAGTGACCCACTCCCTGACCTGCTTTCTCAGAACCCTGATGATGGGTCAGTGGATGGTGTAGCCTTGGCAGGCAGCCTCACTGCCCAGCAGCAAACTGTCTGCAGAAAACTTCTCAGCCAGTTTAGACATATGTTTTCCCTGACTCCAAGTCAGACCACCTGGTGCCCTCATGAAGTGGAAACTGGGGACAGTCTGCCTGTGAAGAATAAGAAGTTGGATTTCGGAGTTATTGAACCCTCAGATAGCCCTTGGACTAGCCCAGTAGTCCTGGTACCTAAACCTCACACCAAAGATGGCAAGAGAGAGATGAGGTTTTGTGTGGATTACAGGAGTATCAATGCAGTCACTAGGACTGATGCCCATCCCATCCTCGGGGCAGATGAGCTAATAGATACTTTGGCCTCAGCCAAGTTTCTAAGCACATTTGACCTGACAGCTGGCTACTGGCAGATCAGACTAGATGATGATGCAAAGCCAAAGACAGCATTTTCTACCCCTAGTGGGCACTATCAATTTGTCGTAATGCCCTTTGGTTTGAAGAATGCACCTGCCACTTTCCAAAGGTTGGTGAATCAAGTACGTACAGGCCAGAAAGACTATAGTGCAGCATATCTAGATAATATTGCTGTCTTTAGCTCCACCTGGGAGGATCACCTGGCCCACCTAAGGAATGTTTTGGAGGCCCTGCAGGCCTAACTATCAAGGCTACTAAGTGCAAGATAGGGCAGAGTCAGGTTGTGTACCTGGGCCACCTTGTAGGTGGAGGCCAGGTTCAACCATTGCAGAGCAAAATCCAGACCATAATGAACTAGGTTGCTCCCACTACCCAGACTCATATAACAGCCTTCTTAGGCCTGACTAGGTACTATAGAAGATTTGTCAAGGGGTATGGATCAATAGTGATACCCCTGAATGACTTAACCTCTAAAAAAATGCCCAAAAAGGTTCAGTGGACAGTTATCTGTCAAAAGGCATTTGATGACCTGAAGCAGGCCATGTGCACTGCTCCCATTCTGCAAAGTCCTGACTACTTTAAAAACTTCATTGTCCAAACAGATGCATCTGAGTTGGGGGTAGGGGCTGTACTGTCACAGTTGAATGATGAAGGTCAGGATCAACCAGCAGCTTTCATAGGCAGAAGGTTGACCCCCATAGAGAAACGTTGGTCTGCCATTAAGAGGGAGGCCTTTGCTGTGGTTTGGACTCTGAAGAAGTTGAGGCCATACTTGTTTGGTACTCACTTCATTGTTCCGACAGACCATAAGCCCCTCTTATGGCTAAAACAGATGATCGGTGAAAACCCCAAAATTCTCAGGTGGTCCATTTCCCTACAGGGGATGGACTATACATTGGAACATAGACCTGGGAGTAACCATGCCAATGCAGATGGACTCTCCAGATATTTCCACTTAGAACATGAAGACTCAACTGGTCAAGGTTAGTTTAATGTCCCTGTGTTTGGGGAGGGGGGTTGTGTAGGAGAGTAGGATCAGCTTCACATGTTTACCCCCACTTTTTGCTGGTGTTTCACTGTTTTTCGACTTTAGTCTGGCTGGGACCCTGCAATTCAGGGATCCAGCCTAGCTGCTTCCTCTCTAAATTGATTGCATGTACTTTAGGTACACCACAGATTGGATGCTGAGGTACCCTTGTGAGTCCCTAGTATATGGTACACTATGTACCCAGGGCATAGGTACCCCAGATGCCTACCAGGGGCTGAAGCATGTATTATGCCACCCCTGGAAAGTCACCCAAAATGACACCACAGGTCTGCTACTACAGCCTGGGTAAGGTGGTGCATGCACCCCTTACTGTGATATAGGCTACCTGTATCACTACATATACACACATATAAACCTATAAGTCACTCCTATGGCAGGCCTTATCAATCCTGAAGGCAGAGTGCTTGGTTCTTATGTGAGAGGGTGCCCCTGCATGAGCAGAGCCCCTCTCCAGCATTCGGAGTCCATTCTCTGATGCTGTTTGTAGTGATCCCTGGTCCGTCAACTGATGGGCCCCTGAGGGGGTAGCTTTGAATTTCTTTGGGCATCCCTGGTTGCTCCAGACGTGCCCTGACTTCCTACAAAGTGGTGAGTCCCTCAGACGAAGCATCTTTCTTGTTTCTGTGTGGGTTGCTGTTGCCAAGGCTTGTTGTGTCCAATTCAGGCACCAACGCTGCAGCACTCGACATCCTTTGTGGGACAGCTCGAATCCAGCTCCTGCTTGTCCTCAACACCTCTTGGTCCTCATGGCTGAAGAGTCAAGCTTCACCTTCTTCACCTGAAATCACCCGACATCGGTGGGCATCTGCCTATCGTCTTCCTGGTCACTGGCTAGTGACCCAGACCCTGTCCCCTCTGCTTTCAGGTTCTTCTCATCTTCGATCCAGGCTTGGAACGCTTCGGACACTTCGCATCTTCCCGGCAACAGAGCTTCTTCGCCAGCTCCCACTGAAAGCGACGAAGTGACCCGACACCATTTGACACCTATGCACCAAGCTTCCCTGGGTGAGGTAACACGAGTACTCCGGTGCTCCCATGGGTGTTCACCCTAGAAATTCCTAAGTCCAAAAGGGTTTGGTCCTGACTCAATTCTAAGTGTCCCGAATCTTTAAAAATCTAACCGCGACTTTCCCTATAGAAGCTGTCGGGAGCTTGCAGCTGTGTTCTCACACTGCACACGGCCCCGTGGGTCCCCTGTGTCACTACCTTGGGTGGTTCCTTGGGGTCCCAGTGATTCTACAGGCTCTAGGCCTTGTGTCTAGTTAAGTCGTGGTTCTTATACCACTATTTTAGTATATGGTTTGGCTCGCCCCTAGGGCCTGACGTGTATTTGTGCTTATTACTGTCCTATTTGAAATGCAACTTATGTGATTTGACCTCTAGCCTCATAAAGAGTCCAGGAGGGTGTGTTTAGAAATAAATACATATATTTTATATATATACCTGGTGTGGTTGTCTTTCATTTAGGCACTCAAGAGATTATAGACTGGTAAAACAAGCTGCTTTACATTTCTTCAAAACGTAGCCTGAAGGCTGCTCTCCATAGCTACCACTAGGATAGCTTTCAATAAAGGTTGTCTTTAACCTATATCCAATAAGGGGTTGTTTGGACTACACTATAACTAGTGGATAGCATATACCAGGTCAACTTCTCACATTGGTGTGCAGCGTGTGGGATTCCAGCTTGCTTTTGTTTTACCAGATAATCTCAATTGAGTGTCTAACTGAAAACCACTAAAGGTACCTTAGGTACATATAATACAAGCTTTAGAATAACAGTAAGTTCTACAGAACTTAGAGTTGTGTGTTATAGGCTTAGCACACCCTTTCTACAACTCAAGAGAGTTTAGTAGGCCACACTAGAGTAGGTATTGCAATACACCACACCTCACTAGTAACGTCTTCAAGGCCAGGGACCAGTGGGTCCCTGCCAGAAGCCAATGGGCTTCTAGTTTCCAAGTATGATAACCTCACATTCATGGAACTGAGAGCATTATGTACAGCTAGGAAACTGAGGACAGGCAAAAGTCCAACCACCCAGCATCTCATAGAGGTACTCAGGCTGGATGATCTCAGCAGATTTATAGGATCTGAAGGGGTAGGCAGAGTGGGTTGGACAGCACATGAGGAAGTTCCTAGTGGTGAAACTCCCCATGACCTGACCTCTTATGCTGGCCAGGAAGATGACAATGATTTGGACCTGGAAAATCCAATTCCCCTAGAAGGTGATGGAAGGGCCACAATGTGCCCGCCTTTGTCCCTCCTGGAAGAGTTGGTAGTGGGCCTAGAAGGTCAAGATCTACCTCAGTGGAGTCTAACCATTCTGGCTCATCCATAGGGACCTCTATTTCCTCTCATAGGTGGGAAACCTTTCAGGAGAGGAGGGAGGGACTGCTTAAGTATGAGGAAGCTCAGCTGAAAATCAGAAAGAGGCAGGTAGCCCTAGATAAGGAGGCCCTAGAGTTCTACAGAGATAGAAAAAAGTTGGGACTAGAGTCCCATGGTGGCAGCAACATCCCTAGAGATAGAGAGAGGTCTTATGACTATAGAAACCTGAATAAGATTGTCCCTCTCTACCAGAGTGGGGATGATATCCACAAATAGATAACTGCACTGGAAAGGGCCTATAAAGTTCAAAAGGTCCTTCAGGAGCAGTGGGCAGCAATCTTATGGCTCTCCTTGGCAGACAAAGGTAGAGATAAGCTCCTCACTGTTAGAGAGGAGGAGACAGATGATTACAACAGTCTGAAGAGTGCCTTGATTTATGGGTTTGGCCTAACCACTGAGCAATACAAGTTAAAGTTCAGGGATACCCAAAAGGCACAGAATCAAGACTGGGTAGACTTTGTAGAATGTGCTACTAAGGCTCTGGAAGGTTGGTTACTTGGCAGAAAAGTTCATGACTTTCAAGGATTGTAAAATTTGATTATGAGGGAGCAGATCCTTAATAATTGCCAGAATCAGCTGTTGCACCAGTACCTGGTGGACTCAGATCTGACCTCTCCCCAAGAATTGGGAAAGAGGGCAGACAAGTGGGTCAGAACCAGGGTGAGGCAGAAGGTACAGGACCAAGGTGGTGTACCCAAGAAGCAAGATCCTAAAAACTCTGACAAGGGTGGGGAGAATGGTAAAGACCAGAAGTCTTCACAAGGCCCCCAAAACTCTTCTTCAGGTGGGGATTCACAGTCTAACAAGGGAAAAGGCCAAAAAAAACCATGGTGCAAAATCTGTAAGCAGAAAACTCAATGGACCAGTGACTGCACCAAGTCCAAATAATCTACTCCAGCCACCATTGTCCCTAAGGCAACTGTTTCCCCTAGTACAGCTACAATTGGTGGTGGTAATGTTCAGAATAAGTGTGTAGTAGGGTTGACCCTGCGTTCTGAGATGGACTCTGGCCTAGTCAGAGTTCCAACTCAGGCTGTTCTAGTCTGTAATGGAGGCATGGATATGCCCTCCTTTGTGAATCCCAGTAATCTGGGAAAATACAGACAACAGCCTTTAATAAATAGAAAAGAGGCTTTGGCATTCAGGGACACAGGAGCAAGTGTCACAATGGTGACAAAAGATCTTGTGGATCCTGGGCAGATTATACTTGGTGAAATGTACCAAGTGACCAATGCTAGCAATGTCAGAACAGACCATTCCCTGGCAGTTGTTAACTTCTCCTGGGGAGGGGTAATTCGCCTTAAGAAGGTTGTGGTAAGTGCAAACCTACCAGTACAGTGCTTGCTTGACAATGATCTGGAAACTTCAGCTTGAGCTGAAGTGGAGCTCGGGACACATGCAGAAATGTTAGGGATCCCTGCTCATGTCTTTTTTGTGACTAGATCACAGGCAAAAATGTCTAACACTGGACATGCCCTGGATTCTGGAATAATGGACTAGGTATCTCCCAAGCGGAGGAGCAGTAGGGTTAAGGCAGTGCCTTCCCACCTGACTCAGAATGCAGATCAGTCTCTTCAGGAAAATGATCTTGAGGCTGAAGAAGGAACTGTCCCAGAGGAGCTTGAACATGACCAGGTTGAGTTCTGGGGGACAGGGGACCCTTCCAGGTCTGATCTGAGCCAGGAGCAGAAAACCTGACCCTCTCTTGAAACCCTCAGACAGCAAGCTGCTGATGAGGCTGCTGTAAATGCTAGTGGCACCCATAACGTTTATTGGGATGATGGACTCCTTTACTCAGAGAGCAGAGACCCCAAGCCTGGTGCATCCAGGAGGTTGGTTATACCTTTGAAGTTTAAGGGCTTCCTATTGATACTAGCCCATGATATTCCCCTAGCAGGACACCTGGGCCAGAACAAGACTTGGGACAGAATTGTCCCTAACTTTCACGGGCCTCACATGTCTGAAGACACTAAGGAGTTTTGCCGCTCCTGTGTGACCTGCCAAGCCAGTGGCAAGTGTTACAACAAACAAATGATGGACAGAATGCTGACAATGCAAACATTCTCCTCCAGTCAAAAGATCTGGGTTAAATCTATCGTTCTTTTGCCCACTACGCCACCCCAGTTTCCACCCAAGTTTGGACCCAGCCATGTGCAAATCAGTCTTGACCCTGTGCCCCATGGGAACAGTCCAAACCAAACTGCCAGGCCAGGTCCTCCCTGGACTGGAATCAAGCATCCTGGGATCGGTTTCTCGGTATGTCACCCTTCTTCAGCCAGGCTAGCTTGAATCCAGTGGCTCAGTGAGCAAGGGACCCACGTCTGGCCATAACCATCCCACTTAGGGTGAAAAGTGTTACAACAAACAAATGAAGGACGGAATGCTGACAATGCAAACATTCTCCCCCAGTCAAAAGATATGGGTTAAATCCATCGTTGTTTGGCCCACTACGCCACCCCAGTTTGGACCCAACCATGTGCAAATCAGTCTTGACCCTGTGCCCCATGGCAACAGTCCAAACCGAACTGCCAGGCCATGTCCTCCCTGGACTGGAATCAAGCATCCTGGGACCGGTTTCTGGGTATGTCACCCTTCTTCAGCCAGGCTAGCTTGAATCCAGTGGCACAGTGAGCAAGGGACCCACGTCTGGGCATACCCATCCCACTTAGGGTGAAAAGTGTTACAACAAACAAATGATGGATGGAATGCTGACAATGCAAACATTCTCCCCCAGTCAAAAGATCTGGGTTAAATCCATCGTTCTTTTGCCCACTGCGCTACCCCAGTTTGGACCCAGCCATGTGCAAATCAGTCTTGACCCTGTGTCCCATGGGAACAGTCCAAACCGAACTGCCAGGCCAAGTCCTCCCTGGACCGGCATCAAGCATCCTGGGACCGGTTTCTGTGTATGTCACCCTTCTTCAGCCAGGCTAGCTTGAATCCAGTGGCACAGTGAGCAAGGGACCCACGTCTGGGCATACCCATCCCACTTAGGGCGAAAAGTGTTACAACAAACAAATGATGGATGGAATGCTGACAATGCAAACATTCTCCCCCAGTCAAAAGATCTGGGTTAAATCCATCATTCTTTTGCCCACTACGCCAAACCAGTTTGGACCCAGCCATGTGCAAATCTGTCTTGACCCTGTGCCCCATGGGAACAGTCCAAACCGAACTGCCAGGCCAGGTCCTCCCTGGACCAGAATCAAGCATCTTGGGACCGGTTTCTGGGTATGTCACCCTTCTTCAGCCAGGCTAGCTTGAATCCAGTGGCACAGTGAGCAAGGGACCCACGTCTGGGCATACCCATCCCACTTAGGGTGAAAAGTGTTACAACAAACAAATGATGGACGGAATGCTGACAATGCAAATATTCTCCCCCAGTCAAAAGATCTGGGTTAAATCCATCGTTCTTTTGCCCACTACGCCACCCCAGTTTGGACCCAGGCATGTGCAAATCAGTCTTGACCCTGTGCCCCATAGGAACAGTCCAAACCGAACTGCCAGGCCAGGTCCTCCCTGGACTGGAATCAAGCATCCTGGGACCGGTTTCTGGGTATGTCACCCTTCTTCAGCCAGGCTAGCTTGAATCCAGTGGCACAGTGAGCAAGGGACCCACGTCTGGGCATACCCATCCCACTTAGGGTGAAAAGTGTTACAACAAACAAATGATGGATGGAATGCTGACAATGCAAACATTCTCCCCCAGTCAAAAGATCTGGGTTAAATCCATCGTTCTTTTGCCCACTGCGCTACCCCAGTTTGGACCCAGCCATGTGCAAATCAGTCTTGACCCTGTGTCCCATGGGAACAGTCCAAACCGAACTGCCAGGCCAAGTCCTCCCTGGACCGGCATCAAGCATCCTGGGACCGGTTTCTGTGTATGTCACCCTTCTTCAGCCAGGCTAGCTTGAATCCAGTGGCACAGTGAGCAAGGGACCCACGTCTGGGCATACCCATCCCACTTAGGGCGAAAAGTGTTACAACAAACAAATGATGGATGGAATGCTGACAATGCAAACATTCTCCCCCAGTCAAAAGATCTGGGTTAAATCCATCATTCTTTTGCCCACTACGCCAAACCAGTTTGGACCCAGCCATGTGCAAATCTGTCTTGACCCTGTGCCCCATGGGAACAGTCCAAACCGAACTGCCAGGCCAGGTCCTCCCTGGACCAGAATCAAGCATCTTGGGACCGGTTTCTGGGTATGTCACCCTTCTTCAGCCAGGCTAGCTTGAATCCAGTGGCACAGTGAGCAAGGGACCCACGTCTGGGCATACCCATCCCACTTAGGGTGAAAAGTGTTACAACAAACAAATGATGGACGGAATGCTGACAATGCAAATATTCTCCCCCAGTCAAAAGATCTGGGTTAAATCCATCGTTCTTTTGCCCACTACGCCACCCCAGTTTGGACCCAGGCATGTGCAAATCAGTCTTGACCCTGTGCCCCATAGGAACAGTCCAAACCGAACTGCCAGGCCAGGTCCTCCCTGGACTGGAATCAAGCATCCTGGGACCGGTTTCTGGGTATGTCACCCTTCTTCAGCCAGGCTAGCTTGAATCCAGTGGAACACTGAGCAAGGGACCCACGTCTGGGCATACCCATCCCACTTAGGGCGAAAAGTGTTACAACAAACAAATGATGAACGGAGTGCTGACAATGCAAACATTCTCCCCCAGTCAAAAGATCTGGGTTAAATCCATTGTTCTTTTGCCCACTACGCCACCCCAGTTTGGACCCAGCCATGTGCAAATCAGTCTTGACCCTGTGCCCCATGGGAACAGTCCAAACCGAACTGCCAAGCCAGGTCCTCCCTGGACAGGAATCAAGCATCCTGGGACCGGTTTCTGGGTATGTCACCCTTCTTCAGCCAGGCTAGCTTGAATCCAGTGGCACAGTGAGCAAGGGACCCACGTCTGGGCATACCCATCCCACTTAGGGCGGAAAGTGTTACAAAAAACAAATGATGGACGGAATGCTGACAATGCAAACATTCTCCCCCAGTCAAAAGATCTGGGTTAAATCCATTGTTCTTTTGGCCACTATGCCACCCCAGTTTGGACCCAGCCATGTGCAAATCAGCCTTGACCCTGTGCCCCATGGGAACAGTCCATACCGAACAGTGCCAGTGGCAAGGCAGGTGGCACCACAAAGGCCTCCCTGATACCCCTACCAGTGGTGGGGGTTCCCTTTGAGAGGGTTGGGATTGACATTGTTGGTCCCATGGATCCTCAGCCAGCATCTGGGCACAGGGCTATGCTGGTGGTGGTAGACGATGCCACCAGATACCCAGAAGCAATTCCTCTAAGGACCACTACAGCACCTGTGGTGGCAAGAGCTCTCTTGGGTGTATTCTCAAGAGTAGGCTTTCCTAAGGAGGTAGTATCTGACAGGGGTACAAACTTCATGTCTAGTTACTTGACTGCTATGTGGTAGGAGTGTGGGGTGAACTACACGTTCACCACACCCTATCACCCACAATGCAATGGTTTAGTTGAAAGATTCAACAAAACCTTAAAGGGCATGATTAAAGGTCTCCCAGAGAAGCTTCGGCGCAGATGGGACATCTTTTTGCCCTGCCTTTTGTTTGCCTACAGGGAGGTGCCACAAAAGGGGGTTGGTTACAGCCCTTTTGAACTTTTGTTTGGCCATCCTGTTAGGGGTCCTTTGTGTCTGGTGAAGGAGGGATGGGAGTTACCTCTCAAACCCACTAAACAGGACGTAATGGACTATGTACTTGGTCTCCACTCCAGGATGGCTGAGTATATGAAAAAGGCAAACAAAAACCATGAGGCTAGCCAGGAATTACAAAAAGCCTTGCATGACCAAAAGGCTGTACTGACTGTTTATCAGCCAGGACAGAAAGTGTGTGTGTTGGAGCCTGTGGCCCCAGCAGCCCTCCGGGACAAATGGAGTGGCCCCCATACAATTGTTGAACAGAAAGGGGAAGTCACCTACTGGGTAGACCTTGGATTCCCTAGAAGTCCCCACAGGGTACTTCATGTCAACAGACTTAAACCATATGTTGACAGGGCAGACATGGGTTTGCTCATGGCTACTGATGAAGGACAGGAGGAAGAGAGTGACCCACTCCCTGACCTGCTTTCTCAGAACCCTGATGATGGGTCAGTGGATGGTGTAGCCTTGGCAGGCAGCCTCACTGCCCAGCAGCAAACTGTCTGCAGAAAACTTCTCAGCCAGTTTAGACATATGTTTTCCCTGACTCCAAGTCAGACCACCTGGTGCCCTCATGAAGTGGAAACTGGGGACAGTCTGCCTGTGAAGAATAAGAAGTTGGATTTCGGAGTTATTGAACCCTCAGATAGCCCTTGGACTAGCCCAGTAGTCCTGGTACCTAAACCTCACACCAAAGATGGCAAGAGAGAGATGAGGTTTTGTGTGGATTACAGGGGTATCAATGCAGTCACTAGGACTGATGCCCATCCCATCCTCGGGGCAGATGAGCTAATAGATACTTTGGCCTCAGCCAAGTTTCTAAGCACATTTGACCTGACAGCTGGCTACTGGCAGATCAGACTAGATGATGATGCAAAGCCAAAGACAGCATTTTCTACCCCTAGTGGGCACTATCAATTTGTCGTAATGCCCTTTGGTTTGAAGAATGCACCTGCCACTTTCCAAAGGTTGGTGAATCAAGTACGTACAGGCCTGGAAGACTATAGTGCAGCATATCTAGATAATATTGCTGTCTTTAGCTCCACCTGGGAGGATCACCTGGCCCACCTAAGGAATGTTTTGGAGGCCCTGCAGGCCTAACTATCAAGGCTACTAAGTGCAAGATAGGGCAGAGTCAGGTTGTGTACCTGGGCCACCTTGTAGGTGGAGGCCAGGTTCAACCATTGCAGAGCAAAATCCAGACCATAATGGACTAGGTTGCTCCCACTACCCAGACTCATATAACAGCCTTCTTAGGCCTGACTAGGTACTATAGAAGATTTGTCGAGGGGTATGGATCAATAGTGATACCCCTGAATGACTTAACCTCTAAGAAAATGCCCAAAAAGGTTCAGTGGACAGTTATCTGTCAAAAGGCATTTGATGACCTGAAGCAGGCCATGTGCACTGCTCCCATTCTGCAAAGTCCTGACTACTTTAAAAACTTCATTGTCCAAACAGATGCATCTGAGTTGGGGGTAGGGGCTGTACTGTCACAGTTGAATGATGAAGGTCAGGATCAACCAGCAGCTTTCATAGGCAGAAGGTTGACCCCCATAGAGAAACGTTGGTCTGCCATTAAGAGGGAGGCCTTTGCTGTGGTTTGGACTCTGAAGAAGTTGAGGCCATACTTGTTTGGTACTCACTTCATTGTTCCGACAGACCATAAGCCCCTCTTATGGCTAAAACAGATGATCGGTGAAAACCCCAAAATTCTCAGGTGGTCCATTTCCCTACAGCGGATGGACTATACATTGGAACATAGACCTGGGAGTAACCATGCCAATGCAGATGGACTCTCCAGATATTTCCACTTAGAACATGAAGACTCAACTGGTCAAGGTTAGTTTAATGTCCCTGTGTTTGGGGAGGGGGGTTGTGTAGGAGAGTAGGATCAGCTTCACATGTTTACCCCCACTTTTTGCTGGTGTTTCACTGTTTTTCGACTTTAGTCTGGCTGGGACCCTGCAATTCAGGGATCCAGCCTAGCTGCTTCCTCTCTAAATTGATTGCATGTACTTTAGGTACACCACAGATTAGATGCTGAGGTACCCTTGTGAGTCCCTAGTATATGGTACACTATGTACCCAGGGCATAGGTACCCCAGATGCCTACCAGGGGCTGAAGCATGTATTATGCCACCCCTGGAAAGCCACCCAAAATGACACCACAGGTCTGCTACTACAGCCTGGGTAAGGTGGTGCATGCACCCCTTACTGTGATATAGGCTACCTGTATCACTACATATATACACACATATAAACCTATAAGTCACTCCTATGGCAGGCCTTATCAATCCTGAAGGCAGAGTGCTTGGTTCTTATGTGAGAGGTTGCCCCTGCATGAGCAGAGCCCCTCTCCAGCATTCGGAGTCCATTCTCTGATGCTGTTTGTAGTGATCCCTGGTCCGTCAACTGATGGGCCCCTGAGGGGGTAGCTTTGAATTTCTTTGGGCATCCCTGGTTGCTCCAGACGTGCCCTGACTTCCTACAAAGTGGTGAGTCCCTCAGACGAAGCATCTTTCTTGTTTCTGTGTGGGTTGCTGTTGCCAAGGCTTGTTGTGTCCAATTCAGGCACCAACGCTGCAGCACTCGACATCCTTTGTGGGACAGCTCGAATCCAGCTCCTGGTTGTCCTCAACACCTCTTGGTCCTCATGGCTGAAGAGTCAAGCTTCACCTTCTTCACCTGAAATCACCCGACATCGGTGGGCATCTGCCTATCGTCTTCCTGGTCACTGGCTAGTGACCCAGACCCTGTCCCCTCTGCTTTCAGGTTCTTCTCATCTTCGATCCAGGCTTGGAACGCTTCGGACACTTCGCATCTTCCCGGCAACAGAGCTTCTTCGCCAGCTCCCACTGAAAGCGACGAAGTGACCCGACACCATTTGACACCTATGCACCAAGCTTCCCTGGGTGAGGTAACACGAGTACTCCGGTGCTCCCATGGGTGTTCACCCTAGAAATTCCTAAGTCCAAAAGGGTTTGGTCCTGACTCAATTCTAAGTGTCCCGAATCTTTAAAAATCTAACTGTGACTTTCCCCATAGAAGCTAACGGGAGCTCGCGGCTGTGTTCTTACACTGCACACGGCCCTCATAGGTCCCCTGTGTCACTACCTTGGGTGGTTCTTTGGGGTCGCAGCAATTCTACAGGCTCTAGGCCTTTTGTCTAGTTAAGTCATGGTTCTTATACCACTATTATAGTATATGGTTTGGCTCGCCCCTAGGGCCTGACGTGGATTTGTGCTTATTACTGTCCTATTTGAAATGTAACTTATGTGTTTTGACCTCTAGCCTCATAAAGAGTCTAGGAGGGTATGTTTAGAAATAAATACATATATTTTATATATATACCTGGTGTGGGTGGCTTTCATTTAGGCACTCAAGAGATAATAGACTGGTTAAACAAGCTGCTTTAAATTCCTTCAAGACTTAGCCTTAAGGCTGCTCTCCATAGCTACCACTAGGATAGCTTTCAATAAAGGTTGTTTGGACTGGTACAGGGTGCCCTCTATAACTAGTGGACAGCATATACCAGGCCAAATTCTCACAACATGCACCTTTTAACACAAAGCCAAGACTATGTTGAGGATGATTAAACCCTTTGTTTGGAATATTCTACCAGGAGCAAGAGAAGGTCACAAATGGGCAATTGAGAGTAAACAACGTTTTTTAAATATGAGCCTTTATGTGAATTTGTCCTGAAGAAAGAGGCGATTTGATTCCAAGATATGCCGAAACCGTGCGTCAACATTTTTATAGGAATGAGATATACTAAGCACAAAGGATTTTTTTTTTAATGATACAGCTTTTTACGTGATTTTCTGCCTATATTCGCAATTGACGATTTATTGCCATTATGACGATGTATTGACATTATGAGACACAATTTATACAAGGATAACTGTTAATACATTATGGGCCAGATGTACGAAGTATTTTTGCACGCGCAAACGGGTTTGCGACCCGTTTGCGCATGCAAAAATACCTGAGGGCCATGTACAAACCCTAATACGCAAGTCACAATTTATTTGCGACTCGCTAATTGGGATTTGCGACTCACTATTAGGAAGGGGCGCTTCAAGGGCGTCCCTTCCTAATAGCGAGTCTGAGCCCTATGTATGACTGTTTTGCGACCACAATTGTGGTCACAACACAGTTGGAATTTACCGCCAACTTCAAGTAGGTGGTAAAGCATTCGCAAACAGGAAGGGGTCCCCAGGGGCCCCCTTCCCCTTTGGGAATGCATGGGAAATTATTTTAAGGGCAGGCAGTGGTCCCAGAGATCACTGCCTGCCCTTAAAAAATGCAACGAAAACGTTTCATTTTTTTTTTAATGCATCCAGTTTTCCTTTAAGGAAAATGAGCTGCATTTTTTTTTTTTAAACTGCTTTATTTAAAAGCAGTCCCAGACATGGAGGTATGCTGAGCCCTGCAGGCCACCATCTCTGGTAGGTCCAGCCATTCCCAATGAGGTTGCAAATTGCGAGTGGTTCATTAATATTCATGACCCTCGCTTTTTGCAACCCCATTGGGAATTATATTGCGACTCGCAATTTGTCGCAATTTGCGAGTCGCAAAAGCAAAAGGTCGTAGATCTGACCCTATATCTGTTCACAATGATCTGCACATGTTTATAATTAACAATATACAGTGTACATAGGCAAAGCAAGGATTGCTTATGTGAGGATTATAAATGAACATCGTACATTGTTACATATTTCACTGATTAGACACTTAGATTGTACATGAGTAGGATTACTCTTTGACTTTATTGTGTTGTGGTGTACTTTATACATTATATTTGCCAATGTGTAAATCTTGGACAGAATGATGTATATTTTTAATATTATAATAAATACATATTTTTATGATGGGAGACAGCTATAATCAGTGGTTTATTTGATGATTAATGAATATAAAGAAGGAGATTGGTTCAGTGCATTCTGAATGTGTTGTTGACTATTGGTTGGAGAAGTGAGAGCACAAAAGGGATCATTAGCTAAATCTTTCCTCACCTGTAGACCATTTGTGCAGTGCTCTCGTTATAGTTAGATTTGTACTATATCCTCATATATTCATATATACCCATACTGCTACTATCTGAACCATCTGTGAACAAAACAGTAATCCAATTATTTGATGAGTTCTCTGTGTACAATTAATCGGCCTTAAACAAATCATTTAGTAAAGCCAAAACTTAACTGGGTCAGCACACAGCAAACCGGTGCTTAATTTGTACAAGCATAATGAAAAACTTTAAACCATAATCTCATTAGATTCACATCTATACATTATAAATTAAACATAAGACTGTGCAATTTACAAACATAAAACACAATGATGCTAAACAAGCAACACCAACTATAAAGTGTACAGGCAGATACTAGTCCTACTCCTTTGTGTATTGATACGGGGACTCCTCTCATTAATGTCCTCACGTTACAATAATATTTCTATGCCCAAGTTCTGGGCAAGGATTTGTACTGGGTTCTATCAGCTGGCCTCTCGGGAAAACGTATCCAAAACGTTTAGACCTGCTAATTGGCGTTTCTTAAAACGAAGGTCTTCATCAGGGAAGAATCTTATTCAAGGAGGACTGGTACCAGATCCGATCATAATGAGAGGAGTCCCCGTATCAATACACAAAGGAGTAGAACTAGCATCTGCCTGTACACTGTATAGTTGTTGTTGCTTGTTAGCATCATTGGGTTTTATGTTTGTAAATTGCACAGTCTTATGTTTAATGTATAATGTATAGATGTGAATCTAATGTGAATATGGTTTAAAGTTTTTCATTAAGCTTGTATATATTTTATATGTGAAATAAGGTAATAGATTATTTCTCTAGTAAGTCCTGCCCAGGGACATCATGTCTTGGTTCAAAATATAAAAAACATCATCTGTATTTAGTTACAAACCAGGGATGAATAAAAAATGTATATGGTGGCAAAAAAGAATACTCTTATCTATGGTGTCAGAGGTATTGTGCTTTGAATACAGTTTAGGATTCCCACCTCTGACTCCTAAACAGAATCATTCCCCTGTTTTTTATCGACTTTTTGCCGATAAAGCGGCGATATTTTTATCTCCCTATTAGCAAGCTGTCGTTAACAGCTGTGAGGAAAATAAAATATCATGAGGCCTATGTGTCCCCGTGTGTTCCTCACCACTCATGTGCACATACATGTAACCTATGTATTTCCCCTCCATGGCCTGTCTATCATGATGCTTATGCTATAACGTGGCCTGCCATAATCCAGTCTCCCATGAGAGAAACGACAAATCTGCTCTGAGGCCTACACGTTTTACATCATGTTTTCCCGCATTTCCATTATTGTGGCTCAGCCAGAGCCGAAAAGAGGTTTCAGACCTCAGAACGCTCTGAAAGCTGCAGCTGCGTATCCTTGGCCTTGCACACTTGGGCCTCAGCCAAAGGGGCCCCGACCGAGGTGCCGAGACAGTATTGAGCACGGTTATCTGCTTACTCCTACCGAAACCACATTCCTGCCTGGAGAAGGAGGGATAAACATGACCCATCTGCAAAGGAGAAAGCCTAGCCTTCCTGTCTCTTTTTGTGCGATTACAAAGCTCACGTCAGTGAAAATCCCATAGCCCCCATGTAAGACTTTAGCAGTAAATGAAGAAATAGATGCCACATTGGCTCTTGGTGATGGGCAATCTATGTCACGAATCAGTCCCTGCTCCAGACCTAAGATATCAGATAATACAAGATGTGCTGGTTGCCCTGACACTGAAGGCCTCATTTCCAGACTCCAGACTCCCCGGTTGCATAGCAACCCTTTCACACGTCAGTTACACGTCGTGCTCGAGTTGAGCACAAGTAAGGCAAAGTTCCAGTAAAATTCCAGCTGATCACGCAACCCCCTCTAGGCATCTACCCACCTATGACACTTACCTATTATCATCAAGTGGACGCCCACCTTCACGCCTACTTACACACCCACATGCTCTTATCTCATTCTCTCTTGCTCCGCCTGAAGCACTCCTGCTTACGTATATTATTACAAACATATATATACTGTACTCTGTGAATAAAGTTTGAGAATATATTTTGAGAATCCTGGTCCTGATCCCTTGTGGTGATGGAACTATTCTCCCTATAACTCGAGTTATTTGAATAAAGCCCTTTTGAACCTGATACCACGGACTCAGCCTCTTGCTTCATGCATGATCATATTGATATATAGAAATTCAGAGCACGTAATATTTTATTTACGACATTAATGGCGCCCGAACAGGGACAAATCTCCTTTCCCATGCGCCGGAGATGAAGGTCCAGTTTTGCCCCCTTCCACAGCCGTGACGGACTTCGAGTGTACACGTCGCGGGTTTTCCCGCCAACTCCCTCAGGCCAACGAAGGAGACGGACTGCGACCAGGCATCCATACGAGGCGGTGAGGATTGCGGATCGTCCCGACCCAGAGCCCACCCTGCGAGAGAGCTGTGTCCGAGGTTTCTAGAGATCCACCTAAGATACGCCATTCCCTGCGCAGCGTCAAGTGTCCGAGGCCTTCAAGTTCAAGTTCAAGTTCTGCTTCCCGGTGAGTTTCTCATGGGGGTTGCAATAATGACGGGTTCATTTAATGAACACGGTAAAGACGTGTCTCACTTGTGAGACCGGTATGTTCAAGAGCATGCATTCAAGGATTAATGTTTCAAGAATTAAAGTCCAAGTTTTCAGGTGCACCGATATAACTGTATGAATGTTATTGCCTCAGTAAGGTTCAGTTAGGTTTGAATGTGTCAGGTTTTTGTGTAAGTTTGTTTCATTGTGATTTTTGGTTTTTTTTGTTCATTGTGATTTTTGTTTTCGGTTACAATCCAACATGCCGTTATTTTCAAAACTGCGTAAGATATGTACCAGGAAAGGTGTACTAGAGGAACCAGTTAACATTCCGCCTAGAGACACACCTGGACATTTCATGTACTGTAAGCATGGTTTAGATGCCGTGTTGTTTTTAGAACTATGGGTGGATTACACGAAGGATTTAGAGACAAAGTATAAATGGCCCATTACGGGAACGTGGGATGCGGAATGCATTATGAAGGTAGAGGAAGAGACATGGAAGAGAAAATCTAGACCTGCTCAGAAGGATGCCATTGAGTTATGGCGCAAGGAGTCACATAGAAGAACAGAGAAAGAGTTCCACAAAGCAGAGAGAAGTAGACAGGAGTCCGAAAAAGCCAAAGAAGAGAAAGTACAGGAAGAAGGGGAGCGGGTAAAAAGAGAGCAGGCTGAAAGAGAAAGAAATACTGTCATTGCTGGTATTTATCCCGTCCTTTCAGAGGAACTAGCAAAAGTGGCCCCAGTAGAAAGACCAGTTAGAGTGCCACCGCAAGTACCCCGAAAAATAAAACAAACAGCATCCGAAACGTTCATTAACACCTACCTAGAGGAATCCCCACCAGCATACGTGGACGGATTTTTCCCTGCACCCCCAACGCAAGAACAACTCCAGGAGCTCGAGGACGGCGGGGAGGGAGGATCCGGGGCAACATCAGGAGGGGGGCCGACAGTAAAAGTAGACATCTCCGAATGTATATATGACCCAGATCCAGGAAAGGGCAGAATGCTCGTGTTTTCACTACGGCTTAGACGAGCAGTCGCAGATTTGGAAAAATTACCAGATATGGATAAACATCTAAAGAAAATGTACACATTCATAAGAACAGGGGAAGGTCCTGAGTGTATAGCAGAAGCTGTACAAAATAGAAAGGTAATTATTAAGAACTATATCCTTCGCTTCCTAATTAATTGTCTGATCAGGGAAAAAGACGAAGGCGACGGGGACGTAGACCGTTGTTATATTGGTTGGAGTGATCGCATAGATGCCGGTCAGCATGATAAATCAGGCCAGACAGACAGCATGTTGACGAAAATTCGAAAGGCAATAATAGCGTCACACGAAGGAGGCCCGAACGAAAAGGCTGAGTTATCATCTGATGACGAAGCAGGGGAAAAAGACAGAATACATTACGTGGGCCATGCCCGGCGATTCGAAAGGCCCAAGGGCCTCAATCACCATAAAAAGGGAACTGCCATAAAAGAAAGATATTCCCTTGAAAGTTTGTTCCAGATCACCGAAAAAGCGGTGAATAAATGGCTAGGTAACGATCAGCCCCTCACCCCGACCGAAAATGAATTAGCACGATCGGCCACCCTGTGGATATCCCAATATGATATATATAATAATGATATCGTAGCACAAACGTTCTTGAGCCTCCCACCAAACGAACAGCGCATAGCTGGTGTTTACATGGTCCAACATTTGATCACGTTATATGAGAGTCAATATTCTGGTCCTGGTCTATTATATAAGTTGCTGGACGACATAATACTAGACAGGTGGATGAACATGGGTACTGAACTGATTAATGTCATTCTGGATCAGCGACACAAGTATATAGTATACGTGACTAGATCCCTGCTTCCCGCTCCACCCCAGGTTAAGGGACAGTCATACGACAACCTGAACCCCCTACGAGAGGTTCATCCTGTAAAGGATGCAAACAATGAACTACAACGGGTGTATGTCTACACCCCCTTGTCGAAATTAGAGATACTGGAAATGAAAAAAATGTTACCATCCCATGATAAAGACCCGGGGGGTTTTCACCGAGAACTAAAGGACATTCTTCGCTTAGGAGAATATACATATGCTGACATTCTAAAGTTATTAAAAGTACTATTGCCTGCTGGTATTTACGAGAAGCTGAAAGGACAGGACTGGGAGGTGGGAGAGAAAAGGCTCAGCTGGGATCTGTTGGAAAGAGAGGAAGAGGGAAGAGGCCCGGGGGTTGGTCTGGGTCCCCGAGCTAAAGACCTACCTGAACTCCTTGTACAAGTTTTGCCCAGATTACTAATTACCAAGAAAGAAGACTGGGATGCTATTTCAGCCTGTAAACAGAAACCAGACGAGGACACTAGCGATTTTTACTCTAGGTTTGAGAAATGTTTCACTATCAATAGTGGTCTTAAGCCCGGTAGTGATTCATATCCCCATCTTTTCGTGAGCAAACTAGTAGAAAATTCCCTACCAGAAGTGAAGTATAGGGTACTGAAGGTTGAGAGTACTTGGCAAGCAAACAGCCCTTCACAAATGTTACAGATGTTACAATACCACCAGAACAGAATTAGAGAAGAACACGACCAGGACAAGAGACGCATGAGAGATACAAAGATGAAGATGCTGGTGGCCCAATCGACCCCGGCAAACACAAACACGAACAAGAATAGCACGAAACAAAATAATGGGACCTGTAATTATTGCAAGAAGCCAGGCCACTTCGTAAATGAATGTGCGGTCCTGAAACACAATATAGCGATAGGTAAAACAAAGCCACGTCCTTATCCTCCCAAAGAAAATAACACACATCAGACATCAGATACATTTCCACCGCCGCCGCCGCCTGTCCATGCACCTGCACCAGCCCACGCCACAACACAAATGTATGAGCACGCTGAGACTAACTATCCAGAATACCAAGCATATTCGTGAAGAATCCCAGAGAGGGAATTCGACTTGCCCCTTATTCCAGTTCCTGTGGACCAAGCGGGTCCCTATGTGCATGCACGTTTACTAGGAAAAAATAAAAAGTTTTTCATTGACACTGGGGCAAGTAGAACTACCATCAGTCATTCTGAGGTTCCAGGGGCACCCCTCTCGGGCTCAAAGAATATATCCCTGGGTTTTTCAGGAAAGCCTATTATCAATGAGGTTTCAGAACCAGTCTCTTTAGGAGTTGGTCCACTAATACATACAACAGACTTACTGCTTACTAAATCATGTCCAGAAAACTTACTCGGCATAAAAACGTTAAAGGAACTGGGGGCAATTATCTGTTGCTCGCCAGAAGGAGTGCGACTGTATTTACGTGATTTCAAGGGACATTTTGTTATGAAAGATATTGACATCAGGCTTCAAAATGTACCACAGCACCTATGGGCACAAGGCCCGACTGACATAGGTTTCATGAACATTACACCATACCAGGTCACCCTCAAGGAAGGAGTGGTGCTGCCACGGATTAGACAATATAAAATTGCACCTGAAGCTGAAGTAGGGTTGCTGAAAATTATCGATGAACTCATCGCACAAGGGGTGGTGATAGAGACAGATTCAAACATATGCAATTCACCTGTTCTTCCTATTCTTAAAAGAACTGATCCCAATGCATCACCTGTCTATAGATTAGTTGTGGACCTGCGAGAATTAAACAAATGTGTGGTGCCACAGTACCCTGTGGTCCCGGACATTTCTTCATTATTGACTGCCATTGATGCGAAGGCTACGTTCTTTACAGTTATCGATCTGAAGAACGCCTTTTTCAGTATCCCAATACATCCAGACAGCCAATATCTTTTTGGTTTCAGTTTAAAAGGCCGCAGCTTCAGATTCACAAGAGCACCACAGGGCTTCACGGAAAGTCCTAGCATCTACAGTCAGGCACTCAAAAGACAACTAGACAGTATTCATATGCCTACCACTACAGCACTGATACAGTATGTAGATGACATTCTCATTACTGCACGATCGGAAACTGACTGTGAAAATGCATCACTCACTGTTTTACATTTCCTAGCTGACAAGGGGCACAAAGTGCCCCCTTCGAAGTTGCAATTCTGTGAAACAGCAAGTGGCGTACCTTGGGCACTTGCTATCCAAGGAGGGTAGGCGACTGACACCAGAACGTATTCAATTGATTTCTGGCCTTTCACATCCCAAGACACAAAAGGAGGTACGTGCATTCATTGGCCTCACTTCATATTGCAGGCAGTGGATTCCCCAGTATGCTCACATAGCCAGGCCCCTAATACAGTTGACGACACAGGAGGTAGCTTCTACTAAAGTCCTCCCTTGGACACAAGAACACACTGTGGCATTTGAAGAATTAAAAAGAGCTTTGTGTCAAGCACCAGTTTTAGCGATCCCTGATTACAACAAATCTTTTATGCTTTTTGTGACAGAGCGAGATGGAACAGCACTATCTGTCCTAACACAAGATCATGCAGGAAAACACAAGCCCTGTGCTTATTTTTCTAGTACATTGGACCCAGTAGCACAGGCTTTGCCTGCGTGCCTAAAATCTGTTGCAGCAACAGCCTTAGCCATAAGACAAAGTGACTCGATAGTGCTGGGCCACCCCCTGACAGTACAAGTACCACACGCAGTAGAGGTTCTCTTGAACCGAACACAAACACAACACCTGACTGTAGCGAGATTGACAGGTTATGAGCTGACGTTATTTCAACCACACATAGAAATCAGACGATGCAACATACTGAATCCTGCTACTCTTTTGCCCTCCAGTACAGAAAACGTTTCCCCACATGACTGTGTTGAAGTAATACATACCGTGACTAAACCAAGACAAGACTTGACAGATGTTGCACTCCCAGACCCTGAACTAACACTCTATGTTGACGGTTCATGTATGAGGACGGGGGCGGGAGAATTAGTGGCAGCATATGCAGTGACCACTGCTACTGAAATCATAGAGACTAAAAGAATAGACATACTGTCAGCACAAGCAGCAGAGCTCATCGCTCTGACACAAGCGTGCATAAGAGCTAAGCACCTGAGAGTAAACATTTACACCGACTCACAATACGCATATGGGGTAGTTCATGACTTCGGAGTACTATGGAGGGAAAGAGGTTTCTTGACCTCTCACGGAGCCAAGATACAGCATGGCCCCCTTATTCAAGCCCTTCTGGAAGCTATACATTTACCAACAGCCATAGCGATCCTGAAATGCAAAGCACATACTAAAGCCACAGATACCATTTCCCAAGGCAATGATCTGGCAGACCGAACAGCTAAACAGACAGCTCAGACCCCACTAGACATGACAAAATCACAGATACCATCAATGACCAAAGCCATGACAGTCAGGGATCCTTCCAAGGATGTACAAGACATACAGACACATGCTACTCTAGACGAATTAAAGAAATGGTCGGAACAAGGAGGGGTACTGACTGATCAGGGTTGGATGACTAAGAGCAAAGAAACATGGTTTCTTCCTGATGCGATGGTACAAGTGATCATAAATACCGCACATAGTCCTGCACACTTAGGAGAGAAAGCAATGCTAGACAGCTTACAGAATATATGGTTCAACAAGCACAAAAACAAAAGGTCAGAACATGTATGATCTGTATGATCTGTTGCCAATTCAATCCAGGTAAAGGCATTCCAATGGAACGAGGTGGATTCCATCCACCTGACCATCCTTTTGAAGTCCTTATTATATCCAAATGGACAGATGCAGAGGTTACAAATATGTCCTGGTAGTAGTATGTTCACTATCAAGATGGACAGAGGCCTATCCAGTCCCTGATTATACTGCTGTAACTACCGCCAGACAATTGGTACGAGAGTTTTTCCCACGTTATGGATTACCGCGTGTCGTATATTCCGACAACGGTCAGCCTTTCTCCTCTGAACTCATGAAAAAGGTGTCCCTTCTGTTAGGGTATACCTGGAAGTTCCATTGTGTACGACATCCTGAGGCAGCAGGCCTTGTAGAAAGACATAATCAGACCTTAAAGATAAAACTAGCAAAGATTTGCGCAGACAAAGGTGTAGATTGGATGGTAGCCCTGCCGGTTGCCCTCTTTTACATGCGAATGGTAGCCCATTCTAGAACAGGCTTATCTCCCTATGAAGTGGTCTTTGGTAGACCACTGAATATGTGGGGCACTCCAATGCCTAAAAAGATCACTGATGTTGATAGTAACATGCTGACAGATTACCTGGCTTCCTTGATGTCTGCACTACTCTCTTGTCGTTCGCAGGTTGCTGCCGCCTTCCCTGACAACACCCAGGTCAAGGAACATTCCCTCGTTCCTGGGGATTACGTAGTCATACAGAACTTTGATAGAACGAGCCCTCTTGAGCCAAGGTGGAAGACGCCCAAGTTGGTATTATTGACCACAAGGACCGCCGTTAAAGTCGAAGGACGGAAAGGATGGGTTCATCTTCATCATTGTAAACGCTATTTTGGAAATGACGATTCGTTTAAAAAGGACATAAACTTTTCAGACTTTGAGCCCCCTTTACTAGAGAAGACTCCCCAGCAGGAGTACAAAGCTAAACTTAGATCTAAGAAGTCAGAACCCATTTGATCAATTAAGTCCACTAGGTGGTGAAGCGGTTGAACATGTATTCTGGCTTGCATAAGATTTTGGATACTACTGATGAGAAAAAGAGCAAGATGAAAAGCAAATACTGTAAAATATTACGTGGTAGATGTATAGTGACTTTGATTTTTTTATTTCTTCTGTGCATCACGATGATATGTATCAGCTTAATACTACATGCTATTTTTCCTCCTATTGCCTCACTCTTACACTCTTCTACTAATGATACCCTAAAGCACACATTTAGTGATCTGCCATCCCATGAGCTATCATATCGACTTGCTTTACGCAACAATACCTTTATTCAGATGCTGCACCATTCACATCAGACTAGCAATGCTACAGACTGCTGGGTCTGTGGCCGACTTCCCCCGTATCAGAAGGTGAAGGGAGTGTTGCCTCTTTTCCCATTTCCATTCTCCCATAATGGTTCTTGCGGAGCATGGTTTGCCTTAATGACATCCATCAATGGTAATGCCAAAGAATGTCAAGACAAGGAGTGTAGGGGCGACTGGGTATGGGGTAACTTGAATAAAGTCATGAATAAAGCATGTTTCCCAGAGGAAGAAGGTCTTCCCCAAAGGAAAGGTACAGATCTAGAAAATGAAGAGTATCTGCAAGGAAATGCGACCCTCGACTTTATAGTGTTGAATGTCAAGCCCATACACAATTTAGGTCCATCCTCAATCACAGTCCTGCCAGTAAAAGGGAACTTGTGTGTCAGAAAAGAAGGCTCTGTACATTTGGGGCACAGCAAGTGTAACACTATACTGGTGTTTAAAGACAAAGGAAAGTCTTACTTCAGAGCATCACGACACACCTACTTTATTTGTGGCCAGACAGCCTATGTGCAACTGCCCTTAGACTGGGGTGGGACGTGCTATATATCATTTCTTCTACCACCCGTTTTCTTGGCCCCATCGAACTATCATCAAAATCTCCAACTAGCACTTATCAGACACAGACGAGGGTTCGATGCCTCTGGCATTGACCAGACTGAAACAGCTTGGGAACAATATACAGATTTCAACAAAGGATTCTTTTTCTTCATAGGTCCCGTCCAGAATAGTAAACTGATCCGCAGACTAACAAGGATTCTAGAAACAGTTGCTAATGAGACTGCATCAGCCCTGGGGAACTTGACCCAGGAACAGTCTGCTATGAGAATGGTCGTTCTTCAGAATCGTCTTGTTCTTGACGTCATCCTAGCGGATAGGGGCGGGGCCTGTAGGGTCATCGGTTCCAGCTGTTGCGTTTTCATACCTAATAACGCACCGTCTGTATACAAAGCAATAACAAGACTCCACAAGATTGCCCAAAGCATACACCAAGATCCAGGCACGTGGACTTGGTCCAGTTGGCTCTGGGAAATAATATCAGCATGGGGATGGAAAGTGTTGACAGTCTGTGGACTAATACTACTGATGATATTCAGTTGTTGCCTATGTCTGCAGTGTGGCCCGGCCATTTGCGGCCTGTGTGCTACTGCATGTGTTCCACATCCCCATTTACAGAGCATTGAAAATGGTAAAATAATGCTGCAAGAACAGATTGACTGTCTCATGAGAATAGATGTGACATGAGGGTCCACTAGGGGACAAGGAGGGAATGAGGAAAATAAAATATCATGAGGCCTATGTGTCCCCGTGTGTTCCCCACCACTCAAGTGCACATACATGTAACCTATGTATTTCCCCTCCATGGCCTGTCTATCATGATGCTTATGCTATAACGTGGCCTGCCATAATCCAGTCTCCCATGAGAGAAACGACAAATCTGCTCTGAGGCCTACACGTTTTACATCATGTTTTCCCGCATTTCCATTATTGTGGCTCAGCCAGAGCCGAAAAGAGGTTTCAGACCTCAGAACGCTCTGAAAGCTGCAGCTGCGTATCCTTGGCCTTGCACACTTGGGCCTCAGCCAAAGGGGCCCCGACCGAGGTGCCGAGACAGTATTGAGCACGGTTATCTGCTTACTCCTACCGAAACCACATTCCTGCCTGGAGATCCTTCTCATGACCCATCTGCAAAGGAGAAAGCCTAGCCTTCCTGTCTCTTTTTGTGCGATTACAAAGCTCACGTCAGTGAAAAGCCCATAGCCCCCATGTAAGACTTTAGCAGTAAATGAAGAAATAGATGCCACATTGGCTCTTGGTGATGGGCAACCTATGTCACGAATCAGTCCCTGCTCCAGACCTAAGATATCAGATAATACAAGATGTGCTGGTCGCCCTGACACTGAAGGCCTCATTTCCAGACTCCAGACTCCCCGGTTGCATAGCAACCCTTTCACACGTCAGTTACACGTCATGCTCCAGTTGAGCACAAGTAAGGCAAAGTTCCAGTAAAATTCCAGCTGATCACGCAACCCCCTCTAGGCATCCACCCACCTATGACACTTACCTATTATCATCAAGTGGACGCCCACCTTCACGCCTACTTACACGCCCACATGCTCTTATCCCATTCTCTCTTGCTCCGCCTGAAGCGCTCTTGCTTACGTATATTATTACAAACATATATATACTGTACTCTGTGAATAAAGTTTGAGAATATATTTTGAGAATCCTGGTCCTGATCCCTTGTGGTGATGGAACTATTCTCCCTATAACTCGAGTTATTTGAATAAAGCCCTTTTGAACCTGATACCACGGACTCAGCCTCTTGCTTCATGCATGATCATATTGATATATAGAAATTCAGAGCGCGTAATATTTTATTTACGACAGCTGTTAGCGACAGCTTAATGGCGATAGCGGCCATTTTTTTACCGCTTTGCATGTCAACGATATTTATCGCTAATGACATGCAAAGTAGGCGTTCCTCACTAAAAGTAATAGGAAGAAGTCGCTAATACAACTTCTCCCTATTAGCAATGCTCGCGAAGTGATAAAAAAACTCGCGCTAACCGCAATTATCGCTGGATTTTAATACCTGCTGAAATCCTGACTTAGCCATTGTTTTCTATGGGAGGTGGATTCTACGGCTGAATCCTCACCTGCCTATTAGCGACCTTTTTCTTAGCGATGGGAATTCATCGCTGGAATTCCCATGTTATTGCTGGAGAATCGCAGCTATCGCTGGTTTATTATCGCCTTGGAGATAAATGTTGATAATAACGCGATATCTCTGCGATGCAAACCAGCGATAGCCGGCGATAAAAAATACAGCGCTAAGCGCGCTTTGCGATAATTATCGCACTTTCTTGGTAATATGGGACTATGTGACTATCACTGATGGTAAAAATCTGACTCTTATCTCTCTGGAGTCCCCACCTCCTGGAATACCCTGAACCCTCCGGACCCCCTCCCTCCTCCGCCATGTCCTTCCGCCACCCCCCATATCTCTCAGCTCCAGTTGTACATTGCAAGCAAAACATTAACCATTGTATAAATACTTAGGAGCCCTATTCCCCTAAAGTTAAAAAAAAGTATCTGTAGGAACATAGATTTGGGTAATGTGCAACAGATCCCCGGTCTCACTGCTATACATCTTCTGATGACTATTGAGCGAAGGCCCTAGAGAAGACAAGAACAAGTGAACAAGGGGTCATCCATTAACTCCTTCCTGGTGAAAGCAGCACACCTCCCTCCTTAAACCAACGCAGGACCTTATTTCACAGTAGATGATCAGATCAAGTTCTCAAAGACTTTCAGACAAGGTCTGGTAGTCTCTGTTGTCTGTATGTTCTCCCGAGAGCTCCTCACTGTCAAAGGGTTATAACATTTTTACAAGTTGTACCTCATTTCCCAGTACAGCAACCCTTGCATTGGTGCTGTCATTGCCATGTCAAATGCGCTGTTGTTTCCTTTGATTTACCAGTCTCATTTTGCAAGGTAGAGATATCTATCCCCAACAGTTCTGCTGCTCATTCCAGCTCTGTGAAGTGATGTGGTTTATTTTGATACTTGAAAGATATGCCAAAGGGGTATGCCCATCTATATCGGACCTGGTTTTTTCACATCTATTCGGTAACTGGTTTAAGATACATTCACCTCGCCAAAGTAGCAGGGGCCGTAGTCCTCTGAATTGATATAGGTTCTTGGTTACAGACTTCCAGAAGGATCCACTCCTTCACCTTGAATGAGTGCAACTTAGCCAAAACATCCCTAGCTCAGGGGTTGTCTCCAGGTCTCTGCGGCCCCACTCTGTGGGCCATTTTCAGTTGCACCTCCGGGTGCTGGTCTCCCAGGATGTTCGAAAACATGCCCACCATGAATGCCTCCTGGTCGGGCCCTTTTTCCTCCTCCGCCAAGCCTCTTCTGTGGATATTATCTCATTTGGAGCAGTTTTCTAACTCTTCACACTTATCTGGGAGCGAAGATTAACCACTTCTGTCTCCAGTGGAGACATTCTGTTCTCAAGTTCGAGGCTTTTCGTTTCCAGGTCTAATGTTGTTGCCTCTACTGAGTCCACATCAGCTTGAAGAGCGGACAGGGGAGTATTTATATCACTTCTCAGGGTATCCAATTATGTGGTGCGGTCGGCCTATGACTCCTCTTGAAATTCGTTTTTAAGATTCCTTAGAGATGTCAGGAGGTCCTTCTTTGTGAGTGGCATGTCACTTCCCATGTTTGCCTGTGAGGTCCCGACTGGTTGAGTAAAATAGCTATTGACTCTATTAAACTAGGCTTTCTTTGGTGGCATAGAAACTGCTGAGTTGGGTGTTCTAATCCTCCCAACTTCTGTGTGTCCCAGAGAGGCATCAATCCGGTTGGCTGCCTGATGGACCAGGGAGCTGGTCGCGACTTCCGCTAAAAGAGAGGACCCCTCTCCAAAACGACACCTTCTATGTACAAAGTCCATAGGATCAGATTGCCTAGGGGCCTAAAGGATCATGAGCCACTAATGTCTAATCCACAAAGATCCCATCAGGGTGGTCCCCCGGCACCCTTCCGTAAATCTGCTGGGGAGGGGGGCGAAAGCACTCCCAATGTAGGACAACTGGTCAGCCTGCTGGACCTCCAATTGCCAGGCAAAAATCGCAGTAGATGAGGGGCGATGCATGTCACCAGGCCCCCAGGGAGCAGTCTGACTCCCTCATACCAGACCAAAAGATAAACACTTTGGACTCCACGATGGCCTCCTGTGCATTCCTCGGAAACAATAGGCAAGCTTTGCAAATTACACTGCAGTCACGGGGGAGGGGGCCGAACACCTCGCCATTCAAGGACATCAGCATCCCAACTATCATGCTCATATAGCTGCAGAAAGTTCAAGGATAAGGCCCCCAGTGGCCGTACTACCGATCTCGATATGGTTTGGCATTGGGGCACACACGTCTATACCCTGAGCCGCTCTCACCCTATGCTTCTTCTCTGTGCACTGCTCCTCAGGCCCCTTCAAAGCCGCCTCAAGTTCAGGGCCATGTTTAATTCAGGCACAAATGCAATTGCGGTCTCTTTGCTGTCTTTCCCGAATTCGTCATACCGCACCAGGCAGTTGCAACTCCGTCTGTTCGGTCATGTCTACTGGATGAGTAACGGTTGGTCAGGGGCATCCGTCGGTCTTCCTTATTGGTGCTGCCGTTGTGGCTGTGGCGTTTCGGTCACCATGATACTTTCAGGCTGCCATGTCACGGTGGTGGATCCTCTCAATTCCCCCCAGTCCGGAATCATCTAACTGCCTGCAGGTGGTAAAGTACATCAGTGAAGCACGGAGCCTCAGTGGATTACATCCAACCGGCCATGATGGTTGACCACACCCCCCCGACAATGTGTTTTAGCCTTGTTGTACACCAGTGTGACTGCTGTTCAGCATAGCTAAAGGTTAGTGGAGTGGAGTGTCGTACAGTAGAGTTGGGGGAGTGTAGTGTAGTACAGTGGTGTAGAGGAGAGTCAAGTTCAGTGGTTCAGTGGCAAAGAGTGTTATAGAGTGCAGTGTCATGGAGCGGAGCGAGGTGGAGTGGGTTGTAGTGGATTGAGGTAGTGAGATGAATTTGATTGTAGTTAAGTGGGGAGGATTTGATTGGGCTAGAGTGGGGTGGATTTGATCAGAGTGGGGTGGATTGGATTGACAGGATTGGAGGGGGTTGGATTGGGTGGAGTGGGGTAGATTGGATGATTGGGATGGATTGAACAACGGTGGGGTGGATTGGATTGGGAGGGAATGGATTGGTGTAGGATGGGGTGGATTGGAGTGTGGTGGAGTGGGGTGGATTGGAGTGGGGTGGACTGTGGTTGAGGCTGTAAAGAAAAGTGTCATGCAAGCCAATTTATGGTGAGCAACAGGCGGACTCCAAGCCCATTTTTGTTAACAATAGTATCTCGCAAGTGAGATACATGCGCTAGTGTATACTATCACAGGCTCGACCCTTAAAAGTACCTCCAAAATCGGACGAGCAGTGAAAGGAAGCTGGGCAAGGAAGCAGAACTTGGGCCATGCTTTGGGGAGGGACAAACACTCAAAGAGTAGGTGAAATATGCACAACCTGGCCAAGGAGAAAAACAAGATGAGATTGACAATGAAGCCAACCAATGGTAAGCAACAGTCCGGTTCCAAACGTCCTGTAAGTAAACAAAATGTCTCGCAAGTGACAGCAAATACAGTGTCTCAGGTGAAGACTAAAAATCTGGAGTATAGCTACATACCATTACCTTTCATGTCACAGTTAGCGACCCTCATTATTATATATACCAACTTGTCAGGTTATCCTTTCAGCATAAAAAGAACAGTTTTCATAGCGGGACTCCATCTGTGAAAAAACGTGTGAGTCTCACGGTTTGTGCCACATCCTCAAATAACATATTTGGCACTGTGGATTTTGCATTAATGTAACTGCTTTGGGATCAGCATGGTTTCAGTGTGTGCTTGTAGACCTGCTACATTTCTCCAGATAGCTCTAAATGAGCGTATAGTGGCTGAATATTCACCGCTTCTAAATGGCAGCTACTTGCCACCCAGTGTAAGCAGAGGGCATCAACAAAATGTGCACTTACAAAACAAAATATATAAATGCCACTGGGCTAAATTAGATTAGGTGAGCTGCCAAAATTCACTAATGAGGCACAATAGCACAAATTGCTTTTTTGTGGTTTTATTGCTACTAAGAAGTGAAATTCATGTACTTTAATCCGTGTTTTCAAGCAAACACATGCATTTGCCAGTGCTGCCATACTGAAGTCTGACTCTTACTCAAACACGTGTTTAGCCAATCAACTTACAAAAAGTGCACCTACAACTATGGAGACACGACGTCATAGTCTACAGTTTTAATCGTGAGACTAAAGCCCAAGAAAAGCAGGCTGTGAAATCTTGAATTGATGACTCTTGTCACACAGCAAATAAAGGATCAAAAGAGTATCAGTGACCATTGCAGGCTACATTCCATACCGCAATGGTTTTTAAAGGCCTGGGATTCTTCGGATTCTGTCTGTGGGAATGTCCCAGCAGACAGGACATGTTGGCTTTTGAGACAGTTTGATAGAAGCAAGCTACTGAACTCAAGCAATGCATTTAGGCAGAAACATTCATGGCCTTGTTCTGGTACCTGCAGTATATTGTTGAATCAGGGCCGTAGGGGTCGCCGCCGCAGGTACGCAACAACACAATCCAGCACACAATCACAACACACAACTCACGGGCTGATACAGGGTCCCTGTCCACACCAGACACACTTGTGGGGACAGGAAGACATCCATAAGTGTACCCACACATATCTTACCTGGCACCAAATCACCCCTCCGCATCCAGGTCATGAATCTATCACAATCATGAAGTAATGTCCTGGACACGTCAACGCAGCGGTGAATACGCGGGAAAACATGCGCACAATGCAGAAGGCAGGACAAGGCATGGGCAGGCCATAAAGACCACAGGGCCACACCTCCACCCTTCACACACTGCCCCCGCCTACATGAATAGACATGCCATGTGCACCCCCCTGTGCACCCCCATGCCCAACACCAAGCTAGGTGAATCCACACCCTGCACCACTCAACTAACAACTAGGGAGACAGCCACAGCAGGAGTGGCTGCAGAGGAACACACAGCACAGAAGCACAGGCCCAGGGCAACACACACACCACAACAACACCACATTCATGGCAAGAAAGCTGAGTACAACCACGAAATGAACACACACACATACAATGAACAAACATTCCACTGGACACACAGCCTGCAAAGTCACACAGACATACCCCACACTGACACACAGCCACATACACAGACCACATGCTACCAGCAATGGAGCACTTCATATAGGAAAGCCAAAGTGAGGTGTACACAAATGGGAGGTCAAGGAGACAACCAACAAGCATGTGTACATCACATGCAAGACAAGGAATAGAGAACAACACCCTCACACCATCAAAGCACACATGGCTGGCACAGTAATTGTCAAAGAGAGCGCCGTCCTCAGGATATGCATAAAGATTGTTTATTCCACCTCCAGGCAGCTCCAACTCAGAGTAGCTATAATAGCACTGAGTATTGGAGTGGCCAGGTGAGGGAAGGGAAGGAAGGGGTCTGCGGGGAGGGAGATCTGTAAAAGAAAAAACAAGATACATACACAAGGCCAATCACATATAGGTTAGCAGACCTCACTACACAATGTGTCTTAAGTTTGCTCCAGTTGTGCCTTTGAGAAAAAAAACAATGCACCAAGGAATGTGTCACAATCATACAGGTTGTTTGTGCCAGCGAGATGCAGTTACGTTACATAAAAGAGAATTTACATTCCTAACATCTTGGATCACAGGCGCGCTTGTTCAACTCACAAGCAACAGGTGATGCAAAGGGTGAGAATAACCAGAAGTCTTCAGTGATCATACTAGTACTTAATGTCTTTCCCAAGCGCGCTTGTTTGATTCTTCACAAGCGCGATTTAAGGAATGCCCTTTAATTCAACTACGCAGTGTTAAAGCTTCACAGCGCGAGAAATGCCTTTTAAATCAAATGCGCACCGTTAAAGCTTCACAGCGCGATTAATAAATGCACTCCGAATAAATGATCGTCGCCACTTAAATGAGCCTCTTAGGAATTATGAGCAATCTCCCCTACTGTGTTGTCCGTACCATCGACTTCTATCCCATCCGAGATAAACACAATCACCGCGCCGCAAGATGAAACCTCCTTGCCGGCCGGTGAATGATGGTACACAAGATCTTACCCTTAAGACCGGTCCGGTCTTACCTTGACACTCGCGGTAGTGTATCGGAAGGCAAATCACCGCTTCTAGCAGTACTGCGCCACTCTTCCAGCAGCCAGCACCAAAGCACGTCTCGTCAAGAACGGGGATTATGAATAGTGAGCACCGAGATACGTGCTCACGCTGACTCATCGGCAGTCAGCATTCAAGATGGCTGCCACCCAAGACTTCTGGGACTTGTAGTCCCCTTGAGTAAAGACAGGGAAAAACACAAAAGGGCTACAAGAAAAAACAAAGGAGTACCCATAAACGTAAAGGAGGCGCCACTTCCATCATAAACATCACACAACATAACACAAAACATAATTATACAGCACTTCAGTGCACAGAGCAGCGCTACCACCAACGGGCCCGTGGGCCAGAGAAATGAGCCTTACCACACGGTAAATGGGGCATCTGGCGCCGAGGACAGACCCTCCAAGGCGTCGTTGCGCCAGAGGCTGGGGCGGCCTCTAGACCGCGCACCGCCACGTTAACAGTACACCCCCCTCCCAAGTGCGGTCTAGGACCCGGCTTATTGGGATAACGGAGGTGAAAGCGGCGCACCAATCGTGGAGCATGCACACAGTCCGCAGGTTCCCAGGAATCATTCTCCGGACCATAACCCTTCCAGGAAACAAGATACCAAAGGGCGGAGCCCCGCCATTTGGAATCCGAGATGGATCGCACAACATATTCCCACTCGCCCTGAACTAGCACCGGAGGAGGAGAAGTAGGCGTTACCCCCTGGGCAGGTTTCAATAAGGAGGTGTGGAAAACAGGATGGATTTTCATAGACCCGGGCAATTGCAATTTGTATGTCACAGGATTGATTTGTCGCTCAACTGTATATGGTCCAATAAATCTGGGATGGAAAGGGGACCGCTTCCGAAACTGAATGTTTTTTGTGGATAACCACACCTTGTCTCCTGGTTGATAAAGGGACCCTTCAACGTGACGTTTATCGTAATGAGCTTTGTATTGCTGCTTAACCTGGTCTAAATTATGACGTATGTGAAGGTGGACCTGGTGTAGGTGGGTTAAAACATCCTGTACTGCCGGATTGGTGACAATACACTCTGACAAGGTTACTGGCAAGGTATGGGGGTGAAAACCATAAACACCAAAGAAAGGGGACACTCCTGTAGAGGTATGAAGGGAATTATTATAGGCCAGTTCCGCCAACCAAAGATGATCTAACCATGACTGTGTAGAGTCTGTCACATAACAATGCAGATATTGCTTGAGGGTTTGAGTCAGCCGCTCGATTTGGCCATCCGACTGTGGGTGGTGGCTAGTGGACAAGGCGGCTGAAATTTGTAGGGCTTTTCACCACGTTTGCCAGAATCGAGCAGAGAATTGTGATCCCCTATTGGACAGAATAATTTTGGGCAGACCATGCAACCGCACCACGTGATGTTATAGCAATGTGGCCAATTGGCTAGATGTGGGGAGGCCTTTGCAGGACACAAAATGCGCATATTTAGTGAGGCTATCGACTACAACCAAAATCACTGTTTTCTTCTGATCTTCAGGGAGACCAGTAATGAAGTCCATTGAAATGTGTTCCCACGGTCTTTGTGGCATGGGCAGGGGTTGTAATAAGCCTATTGGTTTTGCATGACTTGATTTAGCTCGTGTACAGATGACACAGTTTTTCACCAGGTTTTTTATGTCTTTTCTCCAACCTGGCCACCAGAAATATCTTTGGACTAAATCCAATCTTTGGAATTCCTGGATGTCCTGCCAGCGGATTTGTGTGCAACCATTGGAAAATTTGTTGACGGAGTTCTTTTGTGGGAATAAACAATCGGGATTCGTACAACGGTAAGCCTTGTTCTATGGATTTCTTGGTATCTCCAGCTACCCAATCTTTCCATTTTGGGAGCAAGAAAGTGTCTCGCACAGCATCTAAGAAGTTTTCTGCTGAGATTAAACACAACACCTTAGAAGGTGGTATTATTGACTCTGGAGTTCCTTGGACGTGACCAATTGTGGATTCTTGCCGTGATAAGGCGTCCGCCTTTTTGTTGTCACTTCCTGGCCGGAAGATTACTTCAAAATCAAATTCTGCAAAAAAGGACATCCAACGTAGCTGTCGTGGAGTTAACATTCGTGCGGATTGCATGAACTGTAAGTTTCGATGATCCGTGTAGACTGTAGTTATGAATGTAGCTCCTAATAAATAATGTCTCCACTCTTTGAAAGCATGGCCAGCAGTTCCTTTTCGGCGATGGTGTAATTTTGTTCCGCATCATTGAGCTTCCTGGACATATATGCCACTGGATGTAATTGGCCCGACTCAAAATGTCTTTGGGATAAAATTTCTCCCACCGCGATGTCCGAAGCATCAGCTTCCACAATAAAAGGTTTGGTGGGATCCGGGTGAGTCAAGATGGGAGCGGACGTAAATGCGTCTTTAAATGTCCGAAACGCCGTCTCAGCACTTGATGTTCACTCAAATTGTGTTTTTTTCCGCAGCAACTTGGTGATTGGAGCCACAGTCTGTGAAAAGTGATCAATAAATCTGCGATAAAAGTTCGCAAACCCAAGAAAACACTGGATGTCGCGAATGTTATTTGGGTGGGGCCATTTAGCAACTGTGTCCACCTTTCTTTCTGCCATTTGCATCCCTGCTGGTGTTAGTATCACCCCTAGAAATTCCATCTGATGGACATGAAACTCGCATTTGCTAAGTTTGCAGTAGAGTTGGTTTTGTTGTAACGCCTCCAAAACCTTTGTCACATGCTGTTCAGGAAGATCTTCAGTGTCAGAATAAATCAGGATGTCGTCAATGTAGACGATTACGAAGAGGTCTAAAAATGCCCTTAACACCTGTTTAGAAAAAACTGAAAAGCGGCTGGGGCGTTGCAGAGCCCGAAGGGCATCACCAAATATTCGATCAAACTGTACCGTGTTTTGAATGCGGTTTTCCACTCGTCCCCTTGCCTGACACGCACCAAATGATAAGCACCCCACAAGTCGAGTTTGGTGTAAATAACGGCCGATTTCACCTGGTCTAGCAACACAGGGATGAGGGGGAGCGGGTATCGATTTTTTATCGTGATCTTATTAAGGGCTCTATAATCGATACAGGTGTGCATCTCTCCATTAGCCTTCGGAATGAAAAACAAAGGGGATGCAGCTGGAGAGCGAAAGGGTCGAATAAAGCAGTTTTCCAAAAATTGATCTAAATATTGCCGTAGATGTAAAGTTTCTGTCTTGGATAGTGCATATATGCGACAACTAGGTGGAATAGCACCAGGCTCTAAATCAATTTGGCAATCATATGGGCGGTGCGGTGGTAGCTGTACTGCTTGTTGTTCACTAAAAACTGGAGAAAAAGCCGCATATTGTACAGGTAAGGTAAGTGGACATCTTTTTCAGCTGCGGTAAGCAGTGCTAAGGGGGAATCTTGCTCCTGGCTGTTTCGTGAGAGGATACAATGTTGTTGACAAAAATGGGATGAGAATTGCATCGACCTCTTACTCCAAATAATTTCAGGATTGTGCAAAGCCAACCAAGGTATTCCCAAAATAATCCCATATTGTGGGGCTTGAATAATATTGAGCCGAAGCTGTTCCACATGTTCGTCTTTGCTGGTGGTATGACTCGGTGTAATTGGTTTAGTTTGGAAGGTTACAGGACCTCCTAAGAGGTTGCTACCATCTACCACCTGAACAACTTCGGGAGTTTGTTTGTTCTCATAGGGGATGGTGTACTTCTTGGCCATGTCCATGTCTATGAAATTACCAGTTGCTCCTGAGTCTATTAGGGCTTGTACTGCAAACTGGCTACCATTTTTTGTTATTGTTACTAATATCTTAAAATGGGGTGTACTCTTGTCATCCAGTCCTGCCAATGAAGGGATAGTGAAACCACCCAAGTGTGTCCCTTCTGTTAGACTCAGGCTTTCTAGTTTCCCATAGATAAGTCTGTACTGGCTAGACTTTGTTTTGAGGCGTAGGACACCGGAAACTTCCCTTTTGGCTTGGTTGGACATTCCTTCACGAAATGCCCTTTCCGACCACAATAAAGACACAAACCGTTCTTTCGCCGCGTTTCTTTCTCCTCTTTTGAGAGTGGTTGTCGAATGGCACTGATTTCCATAGGTTCGCCACGGTTCTAGGTTACTGTTTGTTGGGGTCGAGATCGCTCGGAACGCCAGGCGGTTTTGTCTCACCTTCTCCGATCTCCTTTTCTTTCTGACAGACGATGGTCTAATCTCAAGGTGAGGTTAATGAGATCTGCACAATCCGTGGGTTGGGGGTCGATTTGTGAGAGTACATCTTTGAGATCGTCTTTGAGTCCTTGATAAAACAGCGCCGAACGTTTTTCTTCGGGCCATGCAGTTTCGGCGACTAGACGGTTAAATTGAGCCAGATATGAAATGAGGTCCCTATTTCCCTGGCGTAATTCAAGTAGTTCTTTATCCGCGGACAAGGTAACCGCCCGACGGTCAAAGACTTTCTCAAATTCGTGGACAAATCTTTTCCAATGGTAGAGCAAAGGACTGTCTTGACGCACCAAAGGGACTGCCCAGGAGGCTGCATCCCCGTTAAATAAGAAATGAGAAAGGCAATCCTTGACTGTGGGTCTGGGAAGGTTGTGGGTCTACATGTAAAAATGTAATTCTATCTGGGTTAAAAATATCTGGACTTTCCCTGGATCTCCAGAGAATCGCTCAGGTGCTGCTAAGGGGATGGTTGCTGGCACATGCACTGCAATGTTTGTGGTGGGGGTAACAGCGGGACCTACACTAGGTGTGCCTGTGGGGACGTTCGCCCAAGGATGGGAAGTTGTGTCTGTTCCTGCTACACCACCTTCCAAGACCCCCACCTGGTGTTTTAACTGAACCACCTGCGAGCCTAACGCAGCGGTGGCGTGTTTGGAGTCTGCAAACTCCTTCTGCATTTGCGTGATGCCCCGTAGCAAATCATCTAAAGTGGCCATTATAAAGAATCTCCACGCAGATCAGGAGAAAAACTATTCTTGGGCTCACTATTCTGTCAAAGAGAGCGCCGTCCTCAGGCAGCTCCAACTCAGAGAAGCTATAATAGCACTAGTATTGGAGTGGCCCGGTGAGGGAAGGGAAGGAAGGGGTCGGTGGGGAGGGAGATCTGTAAAAGAAAAATCAAGATACATACACAATGCCAATCACAGATAGGTTAGCAGACCTCACTACACAATGTGTCTTAAGTTTGCTCGAGTTGTGCCGGTGTCAATAATGTCCAGTCAATACACAGACAAACAATCACACTCCCTGGGGTATCCACAAACATCACACACACACAGGGATGCCAGAACCAATGTCTGAACAAAAACAACAGCCAAACACATAACACAACAGAAACACACACAGCACCACAACAAGACCACACATGACCTGTGCAGCCAAACTATGGGAAGGCAATGGGAGCACAGACACAACAGGAGTGCACAACCTCATCAGTCAGGAACAATGCACAGACAACATAACACAACACAGACAAGAAGTGCACCATCACAGAACAACACAGCCAGATCAAACACACAACAGATGCACATGACAACAAATCACATAGCAAACACAGCAGGACATCAGGGGATGCACACCAGGCCAGGGAAAGGCAACATACATCCACAGCACTGCATGCACAACAAGCTGTGTGTGCACATAAAACATAACAGTCCCACACAGCCATGAGTGACACACCATGAACACCCACAACAACAATCAAAACATACTGACAACATCACACCCAGGAAGTCAAGCAGTACCCCAGGATACACACATACACCTAACACAACAACCACAGATGCACAAGTCTGGGACACAAAAGTGGAATCAACTTGACCAGAGGACTGGGCAGCACAGACAGTTGAACTGCACATGATCAACCATGCCTGCTGAACAGTACTAGAACAACACAGATAACGAATTGGGGAAATGTCATGAGTGGCACAGTGCCACTGGCGAAAGATACGCACCACAACGCACAGTGTCACAAATGAAGTGATGGGGAGGCACACACACAGGCAACACAAGGCAAGGGGACAGCTGACATCAAAGTGAAGTGGGGTGCACCTCATGAGCGGACATGGCAGGAGTGTACCATACACCAATAGAGGGAGTGCTGACTCACAATGTCAAGGCATCTGAAGCACAGATAGGGGATGGTATCACACCACACACCACATGCCACACTGGAAGCAATAAAGGACCATGTGACAGCAATGCATGAGAAGATCACACCCACAATGTCAGTGTGGTTGAGCAGGTATGCACAGTGAGTACAAACAGTATCAAGACACATGGCTGTTCACCAAAACAAAACCCTGACTTGCCAGTCACACACTATGCATACACACAATTGGCAAAAGCAACAAGTAAAAGTCAACCAGAACTGCAAGGACACAACAACACACTGCACAGTGCACAACATACAACTCACACATGTGCACACAATCACAGGCCAGAACAATCACACAAAGAGGCACTCTACTCCTGGGTGACACATGTGTTTAGTTGACATTGCATGGGCATACACACATCAACACTCACAACAAACCCACAACCTTTACACTGCTCACTACTTGACCACCCAAGTGCACACATTGAAAGTAACCCATGTGACTAGGATGACTGCCCATCACAACATGACCATACACCTACACTGCTGGGCACACATGAAAGCAAGAACACACATACATGATGACCCTTGCCAGCCTGCCTGCAATCCTGTGGATATAATCCCACAATGCGCTGGCAGTGCCCCCAAACCAGACATGTGTATAATATTGCCAACATGAACAAAGAATGAATGTGAAAACGGAATGTCATCTAAAAACAACATCATTGCACCCACAAGTATAAATCAGGAAGAATTGAATTCCCCGTCACCCCTGTAAAAATAGAATAAGTGAGACAAGCCATTGGCACAGTTGAAGTGGCACACAGAGCATGTGGCACAGTAAACCATATACACACAGAAAAAAACTTTATTTAGTAAGGACACTGACAAAACTGACAACAGGAGCAACTGTTTTTATTCACATATTGCACAGATAGGCACCAATATTAGACAAGAGCAAGGCACAAATGCAGAGCCTGTCCATGAGAAGATGCACAGGCTGGGGGCACACAGCAGTGAACGACAAGGCCAGTGGGCAGGACAAAGTGCAGAGGAACTCCATGAGAAGCTGCACAGGCAGGGGGAAAACAGCAAGGCCAGTAGCCAGTCCAAGGTGCAAAGTGAGTCCATGAGAAGCTGCACAGGCAGGAGCCAAACAGCAGTGAACAGCAAGGCCAGTGGCCGTCCTAAGGTGCAGAGTGAGTCCATGAGAAGCTGCACAGGCAGCGGGCACACAGCAGTGAACGACAAGGCCAGTGGGGAGGACAAAGTGCAGAGTGAGTCCATGAGATGCTGCACAGGCAGGGGGCACACAACAGTGACCAGCAAGGCCAGTGGCCAGTCCAAGGTGCAGAGTGAGTCTATGAGAAGCTGCACAGGCAGGGGGCACACAGCAGTGAACAGCAAGGCGGCCAGTGGCCAGTCCAAGGTGCAGAGTGAGTCCATGAGAAGCTGCACAAGCAGGGGGCACACAGCAGTGAACGACAAGGCCAGTGGGCAGGACAAATTGCAGAGTGAGTCCATGAGAAGCTGCACAGGCAGAGGTCACACAGCAGTGAACGACAAGGCCAGTGGGCAGGAGAAAGTGCAGAGTGAGTCCAGGAGAAGGTGCACAGGCAGGGGGCACACAGCAAGGCAAGTGGCCAGTCCAAGGTGCAGAGTGAGTCCATGAGAAGCTGCACAGGGAATGTGTGTGACTGTACCCTGCCATGGTCAGCAACACAGTCTGGAGTGTCACGATGGGCAGCACAGGCACCGCTGTGGGAGAGACAGGGGTGTGAGGTTGACAACATTCAGACTTGGCTGTCAGACGGACTGCAAGCTGGCTGTGTGTCGGGCACAGTTGGAGCACTTCACTAGGGAGAGAGAGGCCCAGCTGAGGTAGAGCTATCAGTGGCATGGCAAGCCGGAGGGCTGCTTGGACCAGGTGGTGTAGTGGCACGTGGAGGTGGAGTCATGCTGACGTGAGAAACAGTGTGGGTGTGAGATTGTGGAGGGGTGCCTTTCCACTTCTTGGGGATTCTAAATGGCTTGCCTCACGTTGGATCAATGGGAAGTGGTGTGGACACAACAGGCACACGCAACACCAAGCCTGCAGTAGGTTCAGACGCTGGCCCTCCCTCTGGGGACATGATGGATCCAGCAGGACGCTTTGCCTGGCCTTGCCTCTGCCCCTCATCCCATGTTTACCAGGTGTTCCCCCAACAGTGCCCTCCTTTCCCTGCTTCACTGGGCTTGGAATGGGAGTCGAGGTAGTGGGTGAATCTGCCTTGGAGCCCTTCTTATGTGTAGCCTTGGCAGGCACCACCTTCACAGTGGGCCCGGAAACTGTCTGCTTGTCTTTGCGAGACGCTTTTGGGACAGGAGAGTCCTTGGCTGGGGATTGCTCTGAGGCATGTGACCCTGAGGACTGCTTTTTCGCTTTTTGGTCCTTGGTGTCGTCTGACGGGCTTTTCTCTTTGCGCTCTGGGGTGGCTTTGGTTTTCTGTGGGGATGGTGTCTGTGACCTGGACCGCTTGGGCTGCTGCTGCTGTGGGCTACGTGTGCTGTATCATGACCTAAAGGTGTGTGGGGCATGGTCACTACCATCAGACGTGGCCACTGACATGGGGGTGGACAAAGGGACTGGAGCTGGACAACAAGATTGTGCCAGTTGAAGTGCTGCTGTCACTGCGGAGGACATTGACTGGACGGTCTGGTGCAGCCCACCCATGTCTGAATGTATGCCCTCCATGAAAGTAACCACCTTCGCCAATTATTTGTCGTGGTCCATAAATGCATTGAGGAGAGCTGTCTGGCCTACACACAGCTGGCGCAAAAGGTCCACAGACTCAGCACTGATGGCAGCAGGGGGGACAGGGGCAGGGGCAGCAGTTCCTGGGGTGAAGGACACTCTTCCCCTCTTACTGGTGCGAACACGGGCAGCACTAGAGGAAGTTGCTGGGAGGGTGGGCACTGGACGCTGTGTGGTGGAAGATGATGCAGAGTCCCCGTTCCCTGTGTCCCCCAACATGGCTGTGTCACCGCTGTTGTCAGATGACGTAGAACTTTGCGTCTTGGGCTGTGATTCCTCCAGCAGACTCCTGTCCCCCTCCAAGGCGCTGGTCACATCTGTGTCACAGGTCTCCTGTGCAGTTGTTGTGCTTGTTTCCCCACCACTGGTGTCTGTCCCCTGTTCCTCGATGACCACGGGAGATGCTGCATGAGAGAGAGAGATGTAGGGTCAGTTCCGTGGCAGCAACAGAACAAACATATGCAAGCAAAGCAACACTGAGGATGACTAAGTCTACATGTTGCAGCCCACCCTGTGCAATAACACTGTGCAAACACACTTTTGTTACTCAAACAGTGCGTGTAAACAAGAAAACAAGGCATAAGTGAGCCATTTGATGACCACACAGCACAATATCCTGCATGTGGCTCCGTACAAACACTGATCAACAAAACCAGGAGTGCAGTTCCTCTGGGCGAGAAGGGGGGGAGAGCGATTAGTCTCTATAGAATGCCCTCACACACCTAGCAAGGTGTCATGCTTCATCATAGGACTGTGCTCCTCGTCGGGCCGGCGCTGCAATGCCCGATGGGCTCCCGCGAAGGGGCTCTTTTTCGGAGATCTTTTTAGAGACAGTCGTATGGGTGCGTGGGGGTAGGTGCAACAAGTGTAGTGAGTAGTGGTGTGGTGGGTTAAAATAGGTATGGTATTGCCAATCAAGGAACAATTTTATTCTGGTGGTATACCAGCCTAATTAAAATAGGTGAACCCCAAGGGGATTATGATGCTCCCCAGGGAAATAGAAAGGTCGACATGTTTCTTGCCCTGTGCCCAAACGGGTCGGTGGCAATTCTTCAGGACCAAGTGAGAGAGTGCTCAAAATAATCTCTACTACATAGTGGGTGACAGTAAAATTAGTACATCACCAAAGAGAGTCCATTGGGTCCCAAAGGGGAGTGGACCCACTGTTGCGAGACCTAAAAGAAAAAGAGAGACGAAAAACAGAACAACACAAGGAACAAATTCAGCGCGCGTCATAGGTGCTTACTGGGTGGCTAAGGTGGGCAACCATCCAATAGTGAGATTCATGCTATCATGGCCAAATTAGTGCTACCATGGCTATCCATCTCGAAGACTACTCGGGTGGAGTTTGTAGTGCTGGAGATGGGAACTATGGACTACCAACTACAAAATACAACACCAATGGTGCCAAGTGCTGTGGACTACTTCATTAGCAACGTAATGAGTGCCGTGTGACCGCGATTAGTGGAAGTGCAGGTAGCGAGCAGAGTGCATTGAAAACTGCCGCCCCCAGGTCTGTGGGCTACTTCATTAGCGGAGTAACGTTTGATGCAAAAGTTATGAGCATCATGCATACAAAGCTGCCGCCCCCAGATCTCAGGTCGCGTGTGGCTTCTTGAATCGTAATGGAGCCATGAAAACATTAAGTGCGTGCCAATGGCTATGAGTGAGAGGGACTCCACAAGGGGAAAACTCACCCCCTGGGATACAGATATTGCTGTACGGGTTCGCCAATAAAGCCGGAATTAGCTCGTCCTAAACAAGAAAGCATTAATTTCCCCGCAAATACCGGAGGCAGCATGTCAGCAACCGGCATGTAAAGGACTGTACTCACGAAAGTAGGGCGTGCGTGTAGCCGTGCTCCTACTGAGGCTTTGGCTTCCGTAGTGAGGCAACGAAGGTGTGTTCAAAATAAAGGAAGTGCTCGCAAGCACAAAGAAAGACTAGACCGTCTACTGGGTCGGCCATCTTGAGGATGAATGTCAATCCAAGAAACTTTAGTATGAGAGGACAACGCGGTAAAAGGAGCGTCAAATAATGATGTTCCCAAAGGGGGTGTTTAAGGGCGAGTATCTGATCGAATAGTTGAGTGCAATGTGATGTAATTCATGAAGTATTAAATTAAAGAGTTCGGGCGGGCATCTATTGAGATAATTAGGGAAGACGCGGTTTTGTGTAACCCGCGATATGCAAGAATGCAATTGAATAAATCAAAGTCCTAATTGTTGTACGACAAGGAAAATTAAGAGAATTACTCAGGTTACAGGTGCATAAAAATAAATGCGTACCAGTTGGTATGGCCATATAAGTTGGGAGTAACGATGTCAGTGTCTGTCATTGCAACATGTAAGGTGTCATCTGATGGGATGAAGAGCACCACCTGTGAGCGGTCCAGGGGCACACAACATCGATGTTGTAACCATCTGGTATAAAGAGTGTCCGTGGGGCGGATCATGTATTATTCAGTGTTGCCCATGGTATATCATCATTGAGGCCGATTGTATGGCTCGAGATTTTAAAGATCCATTGCTGTTCTTTTCTGAAAAGGGCATCCTTACTGATCACAGGGAAGGCTTGCAAAATTGTCCACGTCAGGTCATTGGCCGTATGGTTCTTCTCCAGAAAATGAGTGCACATTTTGGTGTTTACTTTTTTGCACCTGATGTTGCTCCGGTGTTCAGAGATTCATGGCTCCATTACGATTCAAGAAGCCACATGCGACCCGAGATCTGGGGGCGGCGGCTTTGTTTGCATGATGCTCATAACTTTTGCATCACACGTTACTCCGCTAATGAAGTAGCCCACAGACCTGGGGGCGGCAGTTTTCAATGCACTCTGCTCGCTACCTGCACTTCCACTAATCGCATTCTCACGCCACTCATTATGTTGCTAATGAAGTAGTCCACAGCACTTGGCACCATTGGTGTTGTATTTTGTAGTTGGTAGTCCATAGTTCCCATCTCCAGCACTACGAACTCCACCCGAGTAGTCTTCAAGATGGATAGCCATGGTAGCACTAATTTGGCCATGATAGCATGAATCTCACTATCGGACGGTTGCCCACCTTAGCCACCCAGTAAGCACCTATGACGAGCGCTGAATTTGTTCCTTGTGTTGTTCTGTTTTCGTCTCTCTTTTTCTTTTAGGTCTCGCAACAGTGGGTCCACTATTTTGAGCACTCTCTCACTTGGTCCTGAAGAATTGCCACAGACCCGTTTGGGCACAGGGCAAGAAACATGTCGACCTTTCTATTTCCCTGGGGAGCATCATAATCCCCTTTCGGGTTCACCTATTTTAATTAGGCTGGTATACCACCAGAATAAAATTGTTCCTTGATTGGCAATACCATACCTATTTTAACCCACCACACCACTACTCACTACACTTGTTGCACCTACCCCCACGCACCCATACGGCTGTCTCTAAAAAGATCTCCGAAAAAGAGCCCCTTCGCGGGAGCCCGTCGGGCATTGCAGCGCCGGCCCGACGAGGAGCACAGCCCTATGATGAAGCAAGACACCTTGCTAGGTGTGTGAGGGCATTCTATAGAGACTAATCGCTCTCCCCCCCCTCTCTCCCATAGGAACTGCACTCCTGGTTTTGTTGATCATACATTTGGAGCACTGTGCAGGACCTCAGGACAAAAGCTCTTGGTTCCTCCCTTTTTTATCCGTACAAACACTAACACAAATAGCCCAGACCTGAAGCCCACCATCCAGAATGCTATTGAAAAGCCCAGTACCCGAATTCCATTAGGAAGTACAGGTAGGACAAATGCATGACAGCTGCACCCAGCACAGAGGCTACTTACAAGCCATTGCATCATACTAGCAGCATCACGTAGGCCAGCGCTGACACAGGCTTGGTACACATGCAGCCACTCACAGCCAAAGTCACCCTTCCCAGAATACTCACCCCTAGCTTGCTGTTGATGCTCCTTCAAACGTGCATCCAGCTCAGGCTGTGTCACGGCCAAGATGCAGCACATTAGTGGTGTCATGCTGCGCAGTGACAACCAGACACTGCGAGGGAGCAGCCCCAGTGTCATCTCCGCAATGTTCTTTGCCCTCCGAGAAATGTCATCCCACCTCTTGTGGCAGTGGGTACGCAGGCGGTTTGAGACTCCAAGAGACCGCACCTTGGTCGCAATGGCCCTCCACATGCCCTTACGCTGGTATACTTTGAGCTGCAGGCATGGGAGACAAGAGGGGAAAACATCAGTGACACAGTGTTATGTAACAACAGCTCTCAGTACTGTAGCATGATTCTGACTCATCCCAACTCCACAGATATGTCTTGCAGAGACAGGAATGCATCTCACAGGGTACATCGGCATGTGAGAAGCCCATGGAAATTCATGCAGGTGAGAGGGGGAACACAGTACCTGCACATCTCATATACAAGCAGGATTCTAGCATAAAAAGCCATGTGTAGTCTGCCCACATCTACTGTCCATGTTCAGGTAGAGCAAGACATACGTCACATATCAACATGTGTTTGGGGTGAGACTCACTGTGTCCAACACTGCGCAGGCCTCAACAAACTAGCCCTGTGAATAGCTCACTGTGTCATGTATGTCGCATTGAGGGACATGATCTCACATACCCACACTCCTTTCACAGGGCCAGTCGTGTGCAATCTACAGGGCTGAGATGGCTCATTGATGGAGTGTAATGAGAAAAGACACATGCAACACACTGTACGTTCAGTGATGTGTCCTTGTCATTTTGGGCGGTGACTGTGCAGGCCAGGTGGGCTCACACTGAGATGGACAACAGGGACCCACACAGCCTTTCACATAAGCAATCACTGTCCTGACTCCTGCATTACCAACTTGCTGCGTCCCTGTATAGCTGCCAAGACAATACATGTCCCACCAATCTTGATGTGCAAGCAGGGAAACGTGTGGAATAGGGTACACCCCCAGCATGTTAGGCAGTGCATGACCCAACCCCACACTCTCAGGCACATACTGCATCTGACCAACTACATGTGTGCCCCCCCTGCACTCTCACACCCACTGTTGAAGACTTACCACGACATTTGGGGCACCATATAGCCTTGGGTAATGTGTGAGCACCTCGCCCACCAGGACCTCCAGCTCCTCGCTTGTGAAGGGACTGGCACGGATCTTCTCAGTCCTTGCCATCACTGTGGACATGAGACAGCAGCAGCGGCGGCAGTGGGTGGTGAGGGGTCTCAGGCAGCAGTCCCTGGAGGCAGCAGCAGGTGAGGGGTCTCAGACAGCAGTCCCTGGAGGCAGCAGCAGGTGAGGGCTCTCAGGCAGCAGTCCCTGGAGGCAGCAGCAGGTGAGGGCTCTCAGGCAGAAGTCCCTGGAGGCAGCAGCAGGTGAGGGGTCTCAGGCAGCAGGCTCTGTGAGCAGTGGAAATGTGGGGCTCCCTTTCCACACATCTATAGCCCCCTGGTGTCGTTTCAGCGGTCATAAGCTGCTGCAATTGGTGCTCCAAGTCAGCCTTTTTCAAATGCATCCAATGACCGGCTCCGCGGTGGTGGAGCACGCCTACCGCGATTTTTAAAATTGCATCAGGCCACCGCTATAGCGGTTCCCATCGGTTGTAAGGGCATGGTCCATGGCGGTGACACACTGCAGGGGCCAGGCGGGCGCTAACACGGTGGTGCATCTTTCAATTGGAACCAATGACCGGCTCTGCGGTGGCGGAGCACGCCTACCGCGATTTTCAAAATTGCATCAGGCCACCGCGATAGCGATTCTCATTGGTTGTAAGGGCATGGTCCATGGCGGTGAAATACCGCGGTGTCCAGGCGGGCGCTACCGCGGTTTGGGTGCTATACAGTGACATGGGTGACAGGGATTTGGGTGGCGGAGCATGCCACCCGCCATTTGCCAATACATATATATCTATCACTACCGCGATTGTGTCCTGGGCATTGGCGGTGAGACACCACGGAGTCCAGACGGGCGCTACCGCGGTTTGGGTGCCATATAGTAACATGGGTGACCGGGATTTGGGTGGCAGAGCATGCCAATCACCATTTGAAGCTATGTAGATGCCTATCACTACCGCCAATGTGTCATGTGCATTACAAGACACACTGGCGGTAGTGGTAGGCATCTACATAGCTTCAAATGGTGGTTGGAATGCTCCGCCAACTAAATCACGGACAGTATGGGCGGTCGCTACGGCGAGGCTGCAGCATCACATTGTTGACTCTGTGCGTTATTGGGTTTTTGGAGCACGTTTAAGGCACCTACAGAATGCTGTGTCAATATCAATGGTCATTTATGGACTACGAACAGTGGACACTTACATTAAATCTTGGCACTGGATGTCAATAATATGGTCTCTTGTTACAAATGACATCCTTACGTAATATCTAACACCAACTAATGTTGCATGAAATGTACCCCCAATTTCATATCTGAGCCCATGTGTCACCCTAAATATCAATATTTACTCATGATTTCAGCATGAATGTCATCACTGGACACATATGTCACCCTGCTGTCATTTTGGTAAGACCAATTACAGCCTTCATGTAATGTTACAGTAATGAAATGAAATGAATTGCACTTGTATAGCGCACTTATACCCTGGACCGGGGTGTCCTGGCGCTGTACTCATACCGCTGTGGAACCCTTCCTGGCTTTTCCCTGTGAAATGTCCACTCCTGGGCACCCCAAGGTTAAGCCAGGCATCCCTGCTCTGTTGGGGCCGTTGTGGAGATTAAGCAAGCTATTGCCCAGAGTTGCAGAGTGGGACCCATGATTAGAATAGGCACCGAGGCGAGAATTATCAGGTCCAAGGAAATTGAGCCCAAGACCTGCCGAAGCGGGAATTGAACCCTGGTCCCGGGTCAGACCTCTGCATCAGGGTCTGCCACACTCCAGTACACACTGGCAACTCCTGCAGTGTATGTCCACATGTACATGTGGGTGATCTACCTACTTAAGAATGTTAAGTACTTCAGCGCCACACTTGGCATTCTGTACATTCTTATTCTTTGTCACCTGGGTATATGCCTAAGTGGATGTTTTGTCTACATGTCTGCCACCTGTTACCACAGTGACTTATGTTGTTGTGTCTGGTCCATGCTCATGTTGTTAGGCCTGTCGTATGTGAATTTGTCACATGTATATTTCCACAATGGTGATTTTGTTGATATAGGATTTGAGTAGTGTGGTGTGTTCCATTGCTACTCACCTACGATCAGTGCACTTCCATTGTTCACATCACGAATGTTGCGTTGGATGATGGACTGCATGCAAAATTGTGGATGGGGCTCACTGCACGGAAAGTTTTCTATGGCATTTGTGAACAGTCAACGGGGGTCCACTATTGACTGCCCATTGATGGAATAGGTGCGCTTTGATTTGCAGTAATTGTGTGCTGTGTTGGTGGGTTGCACAAGTAGGACACGTGTACAGTCTATAGCCACTAACACAAGTGTATGTGCCTGCTATAGAGTGGTAGCCATGCTTGCTCACCAACTGTTCCTGCGCAGTGTGGGTGAACTGAATGTGCTGGTGAATCAAGATGAAGAGGGTATCCAAGACAGGTGAGATGTGCCTTGATAGGGCTGCCTGTGACACTCATCCAAATCTTACATTTGTTCATTGGGAGGTACTAGTGGCCGACAAGTAATGCACAGTCAGCAGCTTTGTCTGCGGTGGAATGTTGATTGTCCGCTGTGTCGGTCCTGCCAGCCTGTGTGTAATGAGGCTCAGGATGCATGTCCTTTGGGACATGTGGTGTGCAATTACATCCACTGGTGTCATGTGATGGAGGCTGTTGGGCATTTGTAAGGCCTCCAGTCTACTAATGCGCTGACTTGTTGGTATACTAGGGTGTGTTTTTCCTGGTAGTGTTGTAGGTTGGTGGTGTGGCACTGTTGTGTCTCCAACCAGCTGGATGATTATCGCCACGGCATCTGTTGTAGTTCACATGTGTCTTTGGGCAGTGCTACCTTCATACTGCATGTCATTGTTCAACTTAAGGGCAGAATAAAGGTTGTCTACAGTCCCTGCTGATCACGTACCTTATCCACTTTTTGTGAGCCACATTGACAATCTGTCTGCTTGTTGAGAGTATTGGGCAGTGGTTTAATGGTGGCTTGTTACATGTGAACACATACTCTGCAAATGCTTTGCATTATCTGTCACTGTCAGACTTTGAATTGTAGGTAGCAGCAGATATGGCCTGTCTACTGATGACAGTGGATATTGGCACATGCTTGTGAATATGCATGTGAATGTCTCTGAAATTGTGTGTCTTTGAAGTAGCACTGAATCCAAAAACTGTCCTACTGAACTAGCCACATTGTGTTGTTAATGTGTCCCCTTTCATGATTGCACAAGAAGGTGTGGCAGGTACAGCAGCCACGTGGAAGCCAGCAGTGTCTCTGCTTCCCACATGTCCTGTATCGTATACTCTCAGGGCTAGGTACACAAGAGCTTGAAATGTAACTATTAGCATTCACAGAGACAGTTCCCGTATTGGTTCTACTCACTGTGCAAATACAGTACAGGTGTACGACTATTTTGTCTCAAGGTGGCACAACATCTAACTTGCGCTGTATGCTTTCAGTGATGCCAGACAATGTTAGCGCTGTGACAGAAAGAACTTTACAATTTTGTGCACATCTAATTGTGTGTTGCAATGACATGTCCCCTGTCATCTCACCTAGGAGGCGACCTAATGTGTATCGTCCCTTCACCCTGCTGGCTGACATGAAGGATAACGACAATATACGGCGATTCCGTCTGGACAGGACAAACCTACAAGTCCTATGTGCAATGTTGGAGCCACACCTATCCAACAGCACTCACAGCAACGGCTAAGGTGATAGCATTCCTGCATTTCCTGGCTACTGGGTCATTCCAGAAGACTGTGGGCATTGCAGGGGGTATGTCCCAATCAACATTCAGCATGGTGCAACGGGATGTCCTGTTGGCTATGATGCAACACAAGGACCGATTCATACATTTCCCCAGGAGGTAGGAATTGGCGGATGTAAAGGGAGAATTTTATGCACTTGGACACATCCCTAATTTGGTTGGTGCAATAGACTGCACACATGTTGGCCTGGTTACACCACAGGCACGGGAGCACAAATACAGGAATCGGAAACATTTCCATTCCATCAATGTGCAGGTGGTGTGCCAGTCTGATATGGTCATCTCACACGTCTGTGCCAAGTTTCCAGGATCAGCCCACGATTCCTACATTCTGTGCAACAGCATTGTGCCCCAGCTGATGGCCAATCTGCTTCCGGAGCGGGCATGGATTGTGGGTGAGTACAAAGAGTCAAGTTGTGTGCTGTTTGTGTGCTATGCTGTCCTCGGCCACATTTCAGACACTCAATCTGTATGTGTATTTCACACTTAGGTGACTCTGCATATCCCAACAGCCCTTGGTTGCTGAGCCCACTACGCAATCCCAGGACACCTGCTGAAGTCCGCTACAACAATGCCCATGGGAGGACATGTCGGGTGTTTGAGCAAACATTTGGACTCCTGAAATCGCGATTTCGCTGCCTCAACAAGACCGGAGGGGCTCTGCAGTACTCACCCGTAAGGGTGTGTCAGATAGTGGTAGCATGCTGCATGCTACACAACCTGGCCTTGCAGGAGGGAATCCCCTTGATCCTGGATGATGATGACCAGCCACAGCCCCAGCCCCCACCTGCAAACCCCCAAATGTCAAGTGACGAGGATAGTGGAGAGGACGAAGGTGTCGACCAGCATCAGCAGCTCATCAACAACTACTTCACTTGAAGGTGAGTGACAATGTACAACGTGGCCGTTGTCTGCTGATGTTGTGTTTGGTGAATAGGTCTATGTGAGCTTTGTGACTGCAGCAGGTTGTTGAGTCAGTGCTGGCTGCAAATGTGTTGGGAATAGGGTAGTCTGGTACAGCTACTTGATGTCTATGTCAGTACTGTTGTATATACTTATGTGGGCGAGACGTCCAGGTCCATGGCAACTCGCCTAACAGAACACAGATCTGCAATCAAAACAAGAAAAATACAAGCGCCCCTAGTGCAACACTTTATTGATTTCAATCATACCATTGAGGATATCCGATGGTTGATCTTAGAGAAAGTCAATAATTGCGGACCTCAAGGAATGGAGATCCGCAAGAGGAGAGAGGTGTATTGGATATTCTCTCTGGACACATACAAGAAAGGTTTGAACAACGAGATTCCGTGGAGCCAAGCCATTCGCTATAACACTTGACATTTTCTCTTGACACTGAAAAGTAAAAAGTATAATCTTCTTACCTTGCTTTATGTCAGGGTTCCATTACCCCCCTTAAAATCGGTAAATTGAATCTAATATTAAATAGCTAAACTAGGATTCACAAAAAGGGCATGTACTGTCAAGCACATAAACTTTGAAATGATGTGTCATAAGGTATTGCTGCGTTACAACAAACAATTGATGGACGGAATGCTGACAATGCAGACATTCTCCCCCAGTCAAGAGATCTGGGTTAAATCCATCGTTCTTTTGCCCACTACACCACCCCAGTTTAGACATGGCCATATGCAAATCAGTCTTGACCCTGTGCCTCATGGGAACAGTCCAGCCCGAACTGCCAAGCCATGTCTTCCCTGGACCGGAATCAAGCATCCTAGGACCGGTTTCTGGCTATCAGCCGTCATCAGCCAGGATAGCTTGACTCCAGTGGCGTAGTGAGCACGGGTCCCACGTCTGGGAATACCCATCCCACTTAGGGCGAAAAGCGTTACAACAAACAATTGATGGACGGAATGCTGACAATGCAGACATTCTCCCCCAGTCAAGAGATCTGGGTTAAATCCATCGTTCTTTTGCCCACTACACCACCCCAGTTTAGACATGGCCATATGCAAATCAGTCTTGACCCTGTGCCTCATGGGAACAGTCCAGCCCGAACTGCCAAGCCATGTCTTCCCTGGACCGGAATCAAGCATCCTAGGACCGGTTTCTGGCTATCAGCCGTCATCAGCCAGGATAGCTTGACTCCAGTGGCGTAGTGAGCACGGGTCCCACGTCTGGGAATACCCATCCCCCTTAGGGCGAAAAGCGTTACAACAAACAATTGATGGACGGAATGCTGACAATGCAGACATTCTCCCCCAGTCAAGAGATCTGGGTTAAATCCATCGTTCTTTTGCCCACTACACCACCCCAGTTTAGACATGGCCATATGCAAATCAGTCTTGACCCTGTGCCTCATGGGAACAGTCCAGCCCGAACTGCCAAGCCATGTCTTCCCTGGACCGGAATCAAGCATCCTAGGACCGGTTTCTGGCTATCAGCCGTCATCAGCCAGGATAGCTTGACTCCAGTGGCGTAGTGAGCACGGGTCCCACGTCTGGGAATACCCATCCCACTTAGGGCGAAAAGCGTTACAACAAACAATTGATGGACGGAATGCTGACAATGCAGACATTCTCCCCCAGTCAAGAGATCTGGGTTAAATCCATCGTTCTTTTGCCCACTACACCACCCCAGTTTAGACATGGCCATATGCAAATCAGTCTTGACCCTGTGCCTCATGGGAACAGTCCAGCCCGAACTGCCAAGCCATGTCTTCCCTGGACCGGAATCAAGCATCCTAGGACCGGTTTCTGGCTATCAGCCGTCATCAGCCAGGATAGCTTGACTCCAGTGGCGTAGTGAGCACGGGTCCCACGTCTGGGAATACCCATCCCGCTTAGGGCGAAAAGCGTTACAACAAACAATTGATGGACGGAATGCTGACAATGCAGACATTCTCCCCCAGTCAAGAGATCTGGGTTAAATCCATCGTTCTTTTGCCCACTACACCACCCCAGTTTAGACATGGCCATATGCAAATCAGTCTTGACCCTGTGCCTCATGGGAACAGTCCAGCCCGAACTGCCAAGCCATGTCTTCCCTGGACCGGAATCAAGCATCCTAGGACCGGTTTCTGGCTATCAGCCGTCATCAGCCAGGATAGCTTGACTCCAGTGGCGTAGTGAGCACGGGTCCCACGTCTGGGAATACCCATCCCACTTAGGGCGAAAAGCGTTACAACAAACAATTGATGGACGGAATGCTGACAATGCAGACATTCTCCCCCAGTCAAGAGATCTGGGTTAAATCCATCGTTCTTTTGCCCACTACACCACCCCAGTTTAGACATGGCCATATGCAAATCAGTCTTGACCCTGTGCCTCATGGGAACAGTCCAGCCCGAACTGCCAAGCCATGTCTTCCCTGGACCGGAATCAAGCATCCTAGGACCGGTTTCTGGCTATCAGCCGTCATCAGCCAGGATAGCTTGACTCCAGTGGCGTAGTGAGCACGGGTCCCACGTCTGGGAATACCCATCCCACTTAGGGCGAAAAGCGTTACAACAAACAATTGATGGACGGAATGCTGACAATGCAGACATTCTCCCCCAGTCAAGAGATCTGGGTTAAATCCATCGTTCTTTTGCCCACTACACCACCCCAGTTTAGACATGGCCATATGCAAATCAGTCTTGACCCTGTGCCTCATGGGAACAGTCCAGCCCGAACTGCCAAGCCATGTCTTCCCTGGACCGGAATCAAGCATCCTAGGACCGGTTTCTGGCTATCAGCCGTCATCAGCCAGGATAGCTTGACTCCAGTGGCGTAGTGAGCACGGGTCCCACGTCTGGGAATACCCATCCCACTTAGGGCGAAAAGCGTTACAACAAACAATTGATGGACGGAATGCTGACAATGCAGACATTCTCCCCCAGTCAAGAGATCTGGGTTAAATCCATCGTTCTTTTGCCCACTACACCACCCCAGTTTAGACATGGCCATATGCAAATCAGTCTTGACCCTGTGCCTCATGGGAACAGTCCAGCCCGAACTGCCAAGCCATGTCTTCCCTGGACCGGAATCAAGCATCCTAGGACCGGTTTCTGGCTATCAGCCGTCATCAGCCAGGATAGCTTGACTCCAGTGGCGTAGTGAGCACGGGTCCCACGTCTGGGAATACCCATCCCACTTAGGGCGAAAAGCGTTACAACAAACAATTGATGGACGGAATGCTGACAATGCAGACATTCTCCCCCAGTCAAGAGATCTGGGTTAAATCCATCGTTCTTTTGCCCACTACACCACCCCAGTTTAGACATGGCCATATGCAAATCAGTCTTGACCCTGTGCCTCATGGGAACAGTCCAGCCCGAACTGCCAAGCCATGTCTTCCCTGGACCGGAATCAAGCATCCTAGGACCGGTTTCTGGCTATCAGCCGTCATCAGCCAGGATAGCTTGACTCCAGTGGCGTAGTGAGCACGGGTCCCACGTCTGGGAATACCCATCCCACTTAGGGCGAAAAGCGTTACAACAAACAATTGATGGACGGAATGCTGACAATGCAGACATTCTCCCCCAGTCAAGAGATCTGGGTTAAATCCATCGTTCTTTTGCCCACTACACCACCCCAGTTTAGACATGGCCATATGCAAATCAGTCTTGACCCTGTGCCTCATGGGAACAGTCCAGCCCGAACTGCCAAGCCATGTCTTCCCTGGACCGGAATCAAGCATCCTAGGACCGGTTTCTGGCTATCAGCCGTCATCAGCCAGGATAGCTTGACTCCAGTGGCGTAGTGAGCACGGGTCCCACGTCTGGGAATACCCATCCCACTTAGGGCGAAAAGCGTTACAACAAACAATTGATGGACGGAATGCTGACAATGCAGACATTCTCCCCCAGTCAAGAGATCTGGGTTAAATCCATCGTTCTTTTGCCCACTACACCACCCCAGTTTAGACATGGCCATATGCAAATCAGTCTTGACCCTGTGCCTCATGGGAACAGTCCAGCCCGAACTGCCAAGCCATGTCTTCCCTGGACCGGAATCAAGCATCCTAGGACCGGTTTCTGGCTATCAGCCGTCATCAGCCAGGATAGCTTGACTCCAGTGGCGTAGTGAGCACGGGTCCCACGTCTGGGAATACCCATCCCACTTAGGGCGAAAAGCGTTACAACAAACAATTGATGGACGGAATGCTGACAATGCAGACATTCTCCCCCAGTCAAGAGATCTGGGTTAAATCCATCGTTCTTTTGCCCACTACACCACCCCAGTTTAGACATGGCCATATGCAAATCAGTCTTGACCCTGTGCCTCATGGGAACAGTCCAGCCCGAACTGCCAAGCCATGTCTTCCCTGGACCGGAATCAAGCATCCTAGGACCGGTTTCTGGCTATCAGCCGTCATCAGCCAGGATAGCTTGACTCCAGTGGCGTAGTGAGCACGGGTCATTTGTTTGTTGTAACGCTTTTCGCCCAAAGTGGGATGGGTATTCCCAGACGTGGGACCCGTGCTCACTACGCCACTGGAGTCAAGCTATCCTGGCTGATGACGGCTGATAGCCAGAAACCGGTCCTAGGATGCTTGATTCCGGTCCAGGGAAGACATGGCTTGGCAGTTCGGGCTGGACTGTTCCCATGAGGCACAGGGTCAAGACTGATTTGCATATGGCCATGTCTAAACTGGGGTGGTGTAGTGGGCAAAAGAACGATGGATTTAACCCAGATCTCTTGACTGGGGGAGAATGTATGCATTGTCAGCATTCCGTCCATCATTTGTTTGTTGTAACGCTTTTCGCCCAAAGTGGGATGGGTATTCCCAGACGTGGGACCCGTGCTCACTACGCCACTGGAGTCAAGCTATCCTGGCTGATGACGGCTGATAGCCAGAAACCGGTCCTAGGATGCTTGATTCCGGTCCAGGGAAGACATGGCTTGGCAGTTCGGGCTGGACTGTTCCCATGAGGCACAGGGTCAAGACTGATTTGCATATGGCCATGTCTAAACTGGGGTGGTGTAGTGGGCAAAAGAACGATGGATTTAACCCAGATCTCTTGACTGGGGGAGAATGTATGCATTGTCAGCATTCCGTCCATCATTTGTTTGTTGTAACGCTTTTCGCCCAAAGTGGGATGGGTATTCCCAGACGTGGGACCCGTGCTCACTACGCCACTGGAGTCAAGCTATCCTGGCTGATGACGGCTGATAGCCAGAAACCGGTCCTAGGATGCTTGATTCCGGTCCAGGGAAGACATGGCTTGGCAGTTCGGGCTGGACTGTTCCCATGAGGCACAGGGTCAAGACTGATTTGCATATGGCCATGTCTAAACTGGGGTGGTGTAGTGGGCAAAAGAACGATGGATTTAACCCAGATCTCTTGACTGGGGGAGAATGTATGCATTGTCAGCATTCCGTCCATCATTTGTTTGTTGTAACGCTTTTCGCCCAAAGTGGGATGGGTATTCCCAGACGTGGGACCCGTGCTCACTACGCCACTGGAGTCAAGCTATCCTGGCTGATGACGGCTGATAGCCAGAAACCGGTCCTAGGATGCTTGATTCCGGTCCAGGGAAGACATGGCTTGGCAGTTCGGGCTGGACTGTTCCCATGAGGCACAGGGTCAAGACTGATTTGCATATGGCCATGTCTAAACTGGGGTGGTGTAGTGGGCAAAAGAACGATGGATTTAACCCAGATCTCTTGACTGGGGGAGAATGTATGCATTGTCAGCATTCCGTCCATCATTTGTTTGTTGTAACGCTTTTCGCCCAAAGTGGGATGGGTATTCCCAGACGTGGGACCCGTGCTCACTACGCCACTGGAGTCAAGCTATCCTGGCTGATGACGGCTGATAGCCAGAAACCGGTCCTAGGATGCTTGATTCCGGTCCAGGGAAGACATGGCTTGGCAGTTCGGGCTGGACTGTTCCCATGAGGCACAGGGTCAAGACTGATTTGCATATGGCCATGTCTAAACTGGGGTGGTGTAGTGGGCAAAAGAACGATGGATTTAACCCAGATCTCTTGACTGGGGGAGAATGTATGCATTGTCAGCATTCCGTCCATCATTTGTTTGTTGTAACGCTTTTCGCCCAAAGTGGGATGGGTATTCCCAGACGTGGGACCCGTGCTCACTACGCCACTGGAGTCAAGCTATCCTGGCTGATGACGGCTGATAGCCAGAAACCGGTCCTAGGATGCTTGATTCCGGTCCAGGGAAGACATGGCTTGGCAGTTCGGGCTGGACTGTTCCCATGAGGCACAGGGTCAAGACTGATTTGCATATGGCCATGTCTAAACTGGGGTGGTGTAGTGGGCAAAAGAACGATGGATTTAACCCAGATCTCTTGACTGGGGGAGAATGTATGCATTGTCAGCATTCCGTCCATCATTTGTTTGTTGTAACGCTTTTCGCCCAAAGTGGGATGGGTATTCCCAGACGTGGGACCCGTGCTCACTACGCCACTGGAGTCAAGCTATCCTGGCTGATGACGGCTGATAGCCAGAAACCGGTCCTAGGATGCTTGATTCCGGTCCAGGGAAGACATGGCTTGGCAGTTCGGGCTGGACTGTTCCCATGAGGCACAGGGTCAAGACTGATTTGCATATGGCCATGTCTAAACTGGGGTGGTGTAGTGGGCAAAAGAACGATGGATTTAACCCAGATCTCTTGACTGGGGGAGAATGTATGCATTGTCAGCATTCCGTCCATCATTTGTTTGTTGTAACGCTTTTCGCCCAAAGTGGGATGGGTATTCCCAGACGTGGGACCCGTGCTCACTACGCCACTGGAGTCAAGCTATCCTGGCTGATGACGGCTGATAGCCAGAAACCGGTCCTAGGATGCTTGATTCCGGTCCAGGGAAGACATGGCTTGGCAGTTCGGGCTGGACTGTTCCCATGAGGCACAGGGTCAAGACTGATTTGCATATGGCCATGTCTAAACTGGGGTGGTGTAGTGGGCAAAAGAACGATGGATTTAACCCAGATCTCTTGACTGGGGGAGAATGTATGCATTGTCAGCATTCCGTCCATCATTTGTTTGTTGTAACGCTTTTCGCCCAAAGTGGGATGGGTATTCCCAGACGTGGGACCCGTGCTCACTACGCCACTGGAGTCAAGCTATCCTGGCTGATGACGGCTGATAGCCAGAAACCGGTCCTAGGATGCTTGATTCCGGTCCAGGGAAGACATGGCTTGGCAGTTCGGGCTGGACTGTTCCCATGAGGCACAGGGTCAAGACTGATTTGCATATGGCCATGTCTAAACTGGGGTGGTGTAGTGGGCAAAAGAACGATGGATTTAACCCAGATCTCTTGACTGGGGGAGAATGTATGCATTGTCAGCATTCCGTCCATCATTTGTTTGTTGTAACGCTTTTCGCCCAAAGTGGGATGGGTATTCCCAGACGTGGGACCCGTGCTCACTACGCCACTGGAGTCAAGCTATCCTGGCTGATGACGGCTGATAGCCAGAAACCGGTCCTAGGATGCTTGATTCCGGTCCAGGGAAGACATGGCTTGGCAGTTCGGGCTGGACTGTTCCCATGAGGCACAGGGTCAAGACTGATTTGCATATGGCCATGTCTAAACTGGGGTGGTGTAGTGGGCAAAAGAACGATGGATTTAACCCAGATCTCTTGACTGGGGGAGAATGTATGCATTGTCAGCATTCCGTCCATCATTTGTTTGTTGTAACGCTTTTCGCCCAAAGTGGGATGGGTATTCCCAGACGTGGGACCCGTGCTCACTACGCCACTGGAGTCAAGCTATCCTGGCTGATGACGGCTGATAGCCAGAAACCGGTCCTAGGATGCTTGATTCCGGTCCAGGGAAGACATGGCTTGGCAGTTCGGGCTGGACTGTTCCCATGAGGCACAGGGTCAAGACTGATTTGCATATGGCCATGTCTAAACTGGGGTGGTGTAGTGGGCAAAAGAACGATGGATTTAACCCAGATCTCTTGACTGGGGGAGAATGTATGCATTGTCAGCATTCCGTCCATCATTTGTTTGTTGTAACGCTTTTCGCCCAAAGTGGGATGGGTATTCCCAGACGTGGGACCCGTGCTCACTACGCCACTGGAGTCAAGCTATCCTGGCTGATGACGGCTGATAGCCAGAAACCGGTCCTAGGATGCTTGATTCCGGTCCAGGGAAGACATGGCTTGGCAGTTCGGGCTGGACTGTTCCCATGAGGCACAGGGTCAAGACTGATTTGCATATGGCCATGTCTAAACTGGGGTGGTGTAGTGGGCAAAAGAACGATGGATTTAACCCAGATCTCTTGACTGGGGGAGAATGTATGCATTGTCAGCATTCCATCCATCATTTGTTTGTTGTAACGCTTTTCGCCCAAAGTGGGATGGGTATTCCCAGACGTGGGACCCGTGCTCACTACGCCACTGGAGTCAAGCTATCCTGGCTGATGACGGCTGATAGCCAGAAACCGGTCCTAGGATGCTTGATTCCGGTCCAGGGAAGACATGGCTTGGCAGTTCGGGCTGGACTGTTCCCATGAGGCACAGGGTCAAGACTGATTTGCATATGGCCATGTCTAAACTGGGGTGGTGTAGTGGGCAAAAGAACGATGGATTTAACCCAGATCTCTTGACTGGGGGAGAATGTATGCATTGTCAGCATTCCGTCCATCATTTGTTTGTTGTAACGCTTTTCGCCCAAAGTGGGATGGGTATTCCCAGACGTGGGACCCGTGCTCACTACGCCACTGGAGTCAAGCTATCCTGGCTGATGACGGCTGATAGCCAGAAACCGGTCCTAGGATGCTTGATTCCGGTCCAGGGAAGACATGGCTTGGCAGTTCGGGCTGGACTGTTCCCATGAGGCACAGGGTCAAGACTGATTTGCATATGGCCATGTCTAAACTGGGGTGGTGTAGTGGGCAAAAGAACGATGGATTTAACCCAGATCTCTTGACTGGGGGAGAATGTATGCATTGTCAGCATTCCGTCCATCATTTGTTTGTTGTAACGCTTTTCGCCCAAAGTGGGATGGGTATTCCCAGACGTGGGACCCGTGCTCACTACGCCACTGGAGTCAAGCTATCCTGGCTGATGACGGCTGATAGCCAGAAACCGGTCCTAGGATGCTTGATTCCGGTCCAGGGAAGACATGGCTTGGCAGTTCGGGCTGGACTGTTCCCATGAGGCACAGGGTCAAGACTGATTTGCATATGGCCATGTCTAAACTGGGGTGGTGTAGTGGGCAAAAGAACGATGGATTTAACCCAGATCTCTTGACTGGGGGAGAATGTATGCATTGTCAGCATTCCGTCCATCATTTGTTTGTTGTAACGCTTTTCGCCCAAAGTGGGATGGGTATTCCCAGACGTGGGACCCGTGCTCACTACGCCACTGGAGTCAAGCTATCCTGGCTGATGACGGCTGATAGCCAGAAACCGGTCCTAGGATGCTTGATTCCGGTCCAGGGAAGACATGGCTTGGCAGTTCGGGCTGGACTGTTCCCATGAGGCACAGGGTCAAGACTGATTTGCATATGGCCATGTCTAAACTGGGGTGGTGTAGTGGGCAAAAGAACGATGGATTTAACCCAGATCTCTTGACTGGGGGAGAATGTATGCATTGTCAGCATTCCGTCCATCATTTGTTTGTTGTAACGCTTTTCGCCCAAAGTGGGATGGGTATTCCCAGACGTGGGACCCGTGCTCACTACGCCACTGGAGTCAAGCTATCCTGGCTGATGACGGCTGATAGCCAGAAACCGGTCCTAGGATGCTTGATTCCGGTCCAGGGAAGACATGGCTTGGCAGTTCGGGCTGGACTGTTCCCATGAGGCACAGGGTCAAGACTGATTTGCATATGGCCATGTCTAAACTGGGGTGGTGTAGTGGGCAAAAGAACGATGGATTTAACCCAGATCTCTTGACTGGGGGAGAATGTATGCATTGTCAGCATTCCGTCCATCATTTGTTTGTTGTAACGCTTTTCGCCCAAAGTGGGATGGGTATTCCCAGACGTGGGACCCGTGCTCACTACGCCACTGGAGTCAAGCTATCCTGGCTGATGACGGCTGATAGCCAGAAACCGGTCCTAGGATGCTTGATTCCGGTCCAGGGAAGACATGGCTTGGCAGTTCGGGCTGGACTGTTCCCATGAGGCACAGGGTCAAGACTGATTTGCATATGGCCATGTCTAAACTGGGGTGGTGTAGTGGGCAAAAGAACGATGGATTTAACCCAGATCTCTTGACTGGGGGAGAATGTATGCATTGTCAGCATTCCGTCCATCATTTGTTTGTTGTAACGCTTTTCGCCCAAAGTGGGATGGGTATTCCCAGACGTGGGACCCGTGCTCACTACGCCACTGGAGTCAAGCTATCCTGGCTGATGACGGCTGATAGCCAGAAACCGGTCCTAGGATGCTTGATTCCGGTCCAGGGAAGACATGGCTTGGCAGTTCGGGCTGGACTGTTCCCATGAGGCACAGGGTCAAGACTGATTTGCATATGGCCATGTCTAAACTGGGGTGGTGTAGTGGGCAAAAGAACGATGGATTTAACCCAGATCTCTTGACTGGGGGAGAATGTATGCATTGTCAGCATTCCGTCCATCATTTGTTTGTTGTAACGCTTTTCGCCCAAAGTGGGATGGGTATTCCCAGACGTGGGACCCGTGCTCACTACGCCACTGGAGTCAAGCTATCCTGGCTGATGACGGCTGATAGCCAGAAACCGGTCCTAGGATGCTTGATTCCGGTCCAGGGAAGACATGGCTTGGCAGTTCGGGCTGGACTGTTCCCATGAGGCACAGGGTCAAGACTGATTTGCATATGGCCATGTCTAAACTGGGGTGGTGTAGTGGGCAAAAGAACGATGGATTTAACCCAGATCTCTTGACTGGGGGAGAATGTATGCATTGTCAGCATTCCGTCCATCATTTGTTTGTTGTAACGCTTTTCGCCCAAAGTGGGATGGGTATTCCCAGACGTGGGACCCGTGCTCACTACGCCACTGGAGTCAAGCTATCCTGGCTGATGACGGCTGATAGCCAGAAACCGGTCCTAGGATGCTTGATTCCGGTCCAGGGAAGACATGGCTTGGCAGTTCGGGCTGGACTGTTCCCATGAGGCACAGGGTCAAGACTGATTTGCATATGGCCATGTCTAAACTGGGGTGGTGTAGTGGGCAAAAGAACGATGGATTTAACCCAGATCTCTTGACTGGGGGAGAATGTATGCATTGTCAGCATTCCGTCCATCATTTGTTTGTTGTAACGCTTTTCGCCCAAAGTGGGATGGGTATTCCCAGACATGGGACCCGTGCTCACTACGCCACTGGAGTCAAGCTATCCTGGCTGATGACGGCTGATAGCCAGAAACCGGTCCTAGGATGCTTGATTCCGGTCCAGGGAAGACATGGCTTGGCAGTTCGGGCTGGACTGTTCCCATGAGGCACAGGGTCAAGACTGATTTGCATATGGCCATGTCTAAACTGGGGTGGTGTAGTGGGCAAAAGAACGATGGATTTAACCCAGATCTCTTGACTGGGGGAGAATGTATGCATTGTCAGCATTCCGTCCATCATTTGTTTGTTGTAACGCTTTTCGCCCAAAGTGGGATGGGTATTCCCAGACGTGGGACCCGTGCTCACTACGCCACTGGAGTCAAGCTATCCTGGCTGATGACGGCTGATAGCCAGAAACCGGTCCTAGGATGCTTGATTCCGGTCCAGGGAAGACATGGCTTGGCAGTTCGGGCTGGACTGTTCCCATGAGGCACAGGGTCAAGACTGATTTGCATATGGCCATGTCTAAACTGGGGTGGTGTAGTGGGCAAAAGAACGATGGATTTAACCCAGATCTCTTGACTGGGGGAGAATGTATGCATTGTCAGCATTCCGTCCATCATTTGTTTGTTGTAACGCTTTTCGCCCAAAGTGGGATGGGTATTCCCAGACGTGGGACCCGTGCTCACTACGCCACTGGAGTCAAGCTATCCTGGCTGATGACGGCTGATAGCCAGAAACCGGTCCTAGGATGCTTGATTCCGGTCCAGGGAAGACATGGCTTGGCAGTTCGGGCTGGACTGTTCCCATGAGGCACAGGGTCAAGACTGATTTGCATATGGCCATGTCTAAACTGGGGTGGTGTAGTGGGCAAAAGAACGATGGATTTAACCCAGATCTCTTGACTGGGGGAGAATGTATGCATTGTCAGCATTCCGTCCATCATTTGTTTGTTGTAACGCTTTTCGCCCAAAGTGGGATGGGTATTCCCAGACGTGGGACCCGTGCTCACTACGCCACTGGAGTCAAGCTATCCTGGCTGATGACGGCTGATAGCCAGAAACCGGTCCTAGGATGCTTGATTCCGGTCCAGGGAAGACATGGCTTGGCAGTTCGGGCTGGACTGTTCCCATGAGGCACAGGGTCAAGACTGATTTGCATATGGCCATGTCTAAACTGGGGTGGTGTAGTGGGCAAAAGAACGATGGATTTAACCCAGATCTCTTGACTGGGGGAGAATGTATGCATTGTCAGCATTCCGTCCATCATTTGTTTGTTGTAACGCTTTTCGCCCAAAGTGGGATGGGTATTCCCAGACGTGGGACCCGTGCTCACTACGCCACTGGAGTCAAGCTATCCTGGCTGATGACGGCTGATAGCCAGAAACCGGTCCTAGGATGCTTGATTCCGGTCCAGGGAAGACATGGCTTGGCAGTTCGGGCTGGACTGTTCCCATGAGGCACAGGGTCAAGACTGATTTGCATATGGCCATGTCTAAACTGGGGTGGTGTAGTGGGCAAAAGAACGATGGATTTAACCCAGATCTCTTGACTGGGGGAGAATGTATGCATTGTCAGCATTCCGTCCATCATTTGTTTGTTGTAACGCTTTTCGCCCAAAGTGGGATGGGTATTCCCAGACGTGGGACCCGTGCTCACTACGCCACTGGAGTCAAGCTATCCTGGCTGATGACGGCTGATAGCCAGAAACCGGTCCTAGGATGCTTGATTCCGGTCCAGGGAAGACATGGCTTGGCAGTTCGGGCTGGACTGTTCCCATGAGGCACAGGGTCAAGACTGATTTGCATATGGCCATGTCTAAACTGGGGTGGTGTAGTGGGCAAAAGAACGATGGATTTAACCCAGATCTCTTGACTGGGGGAGAATGTATGCATTGTCAGCATTCCGTCCATCATTTGTTTGTTGTAACGCTTTTCGCCCAAAGTGGGATGGGTATTCCCAGACGTGGGACCCGTGCTCACTACGCCACTGGAGTCAAGCTATCCTGGCTGATGACGGCTGATAGCCAGAAACCGGTCCTAGGATGCTTGATTCCGGTCCAGGGAAGACATGGCTTGGCAGTTCGGGCTGGACTGTTCCCATGAGGCACAGGGTCAAGACTGATTTGCATATGGCCATGTCTAAACTGGGGTGGTGTAGTGGGCAAAAGAACGATGGATTTAACCCAGATCTCTTGACTGGGGGAGAATGTATGCATTGTCAGCATTCCGTCCATCATTTGTTTGTTGTAACGCTTTTCGCCCAAAGTGGGATGGGTATTCCCAGACGTGGGACCCGTGCTCACTACGCCACTGGAGTCAAGCTATCCTGGCTGATGACGGCTGATAGCCAGAAACCGGTCCTAGGATGCTTGATTCCGGTCCAGGGAAGACATGGCTTGGCAGTTCGGGCTGGACTGTTCCCATGAGGCACAGGGTCAAGACTGATTTGCATATGGCCATGTCTAAACTGGGGTGGTGTAGTGGGCAAAAGAACGATGGATTTAACCCAGATCTCTTGACTGGGGGAGAATGTATGCATTGTCAGCATTCCGTCCATCATTTGTTTGTTGTAACGCTTTTCGCCCAAAGTGGGATGGGTATTCCCAGACGTGGGACCCGTGCTCACTACGCCACTGGAGTCAAGCTATCCTGGCTGATGACGGCTGATAGCCAGAAACCGGTCCTAGGATGCTTGATTCCGGTCCAGGGAAGACATGGCTTGGCAGTTCGGGCTGGACTGTTCCCATGAGGCACAGGGTCAAGACTGATTTGCATATGGCCATGTCTAAACTGGGGTGGTGTAGTGGGCAAAAGAACGATGGATTTAACCCAGATCTCTTGACTGGGGGAGAATGTATGCATTGTCAGCATTCCGTCCATCATTTGTTTGTTATAAGGTATTGCTGGGCACACGTGTTCTCTTCTTTTTTTTTTTTTTTTTTCTTTTTTTTTTTACGCACACATTAGTGCAACATGGATGAGCGTTTGGCATTCATGTGCAGGGTTGGAATTTTAACAATATCTTTCCAACCACCAGGACACTAGTGGCAGTGTTTCTGTCCTTTGCCTCTTTGGATGCAAATATCAAGTACACCTTTAAATACGAAAAGGGTAGAGAACAGGTAGGGCAGTGTATATACCTTTAAAACACAAGAGAACTAGCCCCTCAACCCCTGAGGCATGCTATTGGATCTGGTAAAATCAGGTGGACAAAATCTGACCAATAAAGGAAGGGCTTAGAGGATATATTAGGCTCTCCAATGGCCAGCCTTGTTTGTTCTTCGATGCCAGAATTCTAACCTAGAAGGAAGAAAAATGAACAGGACCGGGTGAGTAGGGGCGCATTATATGATTAAGCTAATACAGTAGGAAATCTCTCTTGACTCTGCTGCAGCTAAAAGTGGCAATTACACACACTCTCTTTCAGATAGCATGACGACATTCTGGGGAAACAAGCGCTTCGGTCACATGCTTTAATATTGGCGAGAAAGGTCAACCAACGGACGTTCGAACTGCGCTAGCATTTTTCAGTGAGTAAAAAAGTAGTACATAAAGTGAGAGTCACTAAAGCCTAGTTAGGCTGAGAATGTCATAAAGGATAGGCCTTTAGATGTGTTGTCTGCATTTCTGAAAAAAGTGAGTTCACATCTGCGCGCCCGCATTTTGAAGTAATTGTGAACCCATGGTGATCTGAACCATGCGAGTATTTATGAATAAGTTAGAATATGTTTAAAAATATTACATCGACTTAGAGAGATATTATGGGATATAAACTTACAAAGGAGGAAGATCAAAAAATCATTGCTGCTTCATTTCCCATTAATTCAGAAATGTACTGACCAACCGGGAAAAAGATTCCTCAAAAGTCAAGCTGCACTGTGAAAAAAGTGAGCTCGAGGCTGCACACCCGTAGTCTGGGGGAATTCGGAACCCACGATTTTACGAATCACGCACACACTTGCGAGTAAGTTGAGAATAACATTGTATCCACCCGGAGATTTATCATGGGCCTCAAACCTAGAACGGGTGAAAGAAAAACATTGGCTATGTTTATTTTTCTATTGCTTTAGAATCGTACTGACCTACGCTTTTAGAAGTCTCTCAACAGTCAAGCTGGTAAAGGGCGTATGATAAAGACGCAGGAGCCCACGAGTAAGTATACAAGCACCTCAGCTAGATAAGCAACCTAATCAGTAAGCATGACAGCTCTTCAATACTGGCAGGTAGTCTCTATAATTTCCGCCTTTAATTGTTGTTTGCCTTAGATTCACCAAAATTGTCCGTGTTCTCCAGTAAGCCGAGTCGGAGTACAGCTCATTACGGAGATAGCCACCCATGAAAATAGATGACTAGATATCGTAAAGAAAAGAAATAGGGAAGGTTTTAATTCATCCCTTCTTGGAATTTGGAATCTGAAAATCAAGGTAACATTAGTAGCACGTTAATATGGCTACATAGAAAATGAGGAAATAGATAACAAAATTATCCCATTTGTGTAGATAGTTGCTTGACTCGATTTAATACCAAATTTAGGTTTAGTCAACATAACGGGCTGATTTCTCCACATGCTGGAAATAACAATGATGAGTTATTACCTATGTATGCAACATTACTTTAGTTGCAACCTAAATTATGTGTAAATAAAAGCGATATGGCAGATAGGAGATGACATTATTGTCTACATCTGTGAACTCAATTGATATAATTTCCCTAGACTCAAATCATGCTCTCTAAAGTTTTCCCCTACAGATTTCATAATGAGGCACATAGGTCTATGTATATAGAACGGATTGGAGATGGATTATGTTTGTTTGTTTTTGTAAATAATATGTATAGATATATAGATGTAAATAGAAATGTATAGATGAATAGAAGTTACACATGTATATGAGTATATGTCCAAAAACGTTTGTTAATAATCATAAATGTGCACTTGATCTATCTGGTATGTGCAAGCGATTATAGTTTATGTTTCTTTTACCATAGGATTTAAGAAATTATGGCCACCTGAGGAAGGCTGAACGCCGAAACGCGCGTAGATTTAACAAAAGCCATAATTGATATTTGCTCTCTATCTCTGTTGTATGTAAATATGGAATGTAAATACGATTGTCCAACTGAATATGAAATGATACAGCATTGAGGATAAGAAATGTCTATATAGAAAGACCCAAAGAAATGAGAAAAATGAAATGATTCTCTATTGTATAAATCAAAAAATATTTAAATAGTAAGAAATAAAGAAGTTCAATGAAAATGTGGTCTTTTCAATAGTCCTGTTTGATCAATGGGGGCAGGCATAATAATCACTTGTACATTACCTGGTCTTTTATAAACTGTTTCCTATATTTTTTCACAAATATGTCAGTACTGTTGCCCATTGTAATGTGTGCAGATTGGAGTGCCTTGATGACAAGTGTTGTGGGTAGGAACTAATGTTATGTTGTGTTTTCCTAGGTCCCTTCAGCCTCTCCTTGCCTGCGGAGAATCCCTGCTCCTGTGACATTGTAATCATGGGTAGCATTTTACATAGTGTGATAAACATGGAGCAGAGACAACTACATTGGTACGTGATTAGTGTTTATTTACAATGGGTATCTGTGAGAGAGAAGTTAATATTTACATAAAAGTGAATGGTGAATCAATGATTTGATAGGGATGGTAGATGAGACAATCGAGTAAACACCACATTGTTATGGTGACACAGTCTAACAGACAGATGACATTTCCACGGTAGTGTGGGTGATGACAGGTTACAAAATCAATGGCAGGGTGAAGAGAGGTGCCATCATGGCTGGCTCCTTGACTGGCGTTTGGCAGGTGCTTTGCCACGGGATGCTCCCAAGGATTTCTTTGGACAGCCCCTTGATCTCTTGGCAGGGGGGGACACAAGTGCAGGGACAGTGGGGTCTGAGGAGTCCCCCCTCTCCGTGTCCGCAGGGGAGGATGTGGAATTGTCATCCTGCGGGCCACCGGAGGGAGGTGTTGGTCGTGCCGCAGGCCTGTCCCTCAATGCCGCCACTAGCTGGCCCAAGAGGTCCACTATTTGGCCCATGCGGTCCAAAAGTTGGCCCATGCAGTTGTCTATGGACTGCAGCATCTGTTGTTGCTCATGGGCATCTTGCTGAGCCTGCACCAATTGTCCCTTGGCCTGTTCACAGACCCCAACAACTCTGTTGATGTGTGCCAGGGAGTCCGTCCCAGGGTCCTGTTGGCTTCAAGTATTCCTCGGCCTCCCACCTGGCCTGCTGTCACAGACCTGTTGCCTCACCACTGTGGGCACCCGCCTACTCTCCCTGACCTTCGCAGTTGTTGGGGTGGTCTGGTTGTCCTCTGGGGCAGGGCGAGTGTTGTGGGCAGCAGTGGTAGTGGTGGTGGTGGTGGCACAGGTCATTCCAGCATGGCTCAGTGTTGATGTGGTTGCTGGGGGGGGGGAAGTGGGGGCCTGGGACAGATTGCGCCCTGGCACACCAGATGGGCCGGCTTGGTCCTCCACATCCTCAGTATCCTGGGAGTCTGCATCAGAGTGTCCATGTTCCGTGGGAGGAGACTGGCTCTGCAGGTTGAGGTTGTCGTCTTCTGCAGTCAGTTGTTGGTCACCTGTGGGACAGAGGGTAGATGGTCATTGACTCACACCCCTCAAGCTTGCTGTGTTTGATGTCTCTTATTTGCATGTTATGCTACACACAGTTAAGTATTTCACACATTGTATGTCTGCACAGGGATGTGCGTCATGCCATGATGTGGAGTTACATTCATTATTTTCAATGGTGTGACATGTGATTGGATACCATGTCCCACGTGTAGGATTTGTGATTACGATGAAAGTTTGTCATCTGACAACTGGCATAACTACAACTTGATGTGAGGCATCTTTGCTGATTACTCTGCCTGGCAGCCATTACATGAGCGCATGAACTAGCCATTGTCATCTCATGCATACAGTTGTCATGTCCTGTGCTTGTATTTCTTTATACAACAGACCATGCTTGTTTAGATTTCCCATGGTTCTTCATGCTCAGCACCCCTGGAAGTTACAGATGGCATTTGGAGCAGTGCATGTTTGGTCCCCGATTTGCTTACACATAATTTTTGGTGAGTCACAGTTCTGTTCCTGTCAGTTACGTACGCTTAGCTGTCTGCATTCTGTCAATAGATATATTGTTTGGTTCTATATTGGTGTGAATTTAGCCCTTGTGTTGTCATATGGCTCAATGCTTTTGGTGTAGGATGGTGGGGTGCATGCACTGTCTGGTTACCTGTCCAGTTTTCCCTTTTGGGGGGACTTTCAGACACATGCTAAGGGGTTAGGGGGTTGGAGTGCTGAGGGGTGGGACAGGGGGGCCTGTTGGGAGTTGTAGTGCTGGCTCCCAAGACACATTCCCCCTCCCTGTGAAGATGGCTACATACTTGTTAGATGAGGGGGAACCATACAATGGCTAACACATGCTTCTGGGTGGGGTGGAGTGCTCCATCCTGCTGAGGGGTGGGACAGGGGGGCCTGGTGGGAGTTGTAGTGCTGGCTCCCAAGACACATCCCCCTTCCCTGAGAAGATGGCTATCTACCTGTTAGGTGAGGGTGAAGCATATAATGGCTAACACATGCTTGTGGGTGGGGTGGAGTGCTCCATCCTGCTCAGGGGTGTGATAGGGGGGCCTGTTGGGGATTGTAGTGCTGGCTCCCTAGACACATTCCCCCTCCCTGTGAAGATGGCTACCTACCTGTTAGGTGAGGGGGAACCATACACTGGCTAACACATGCTTCTGGGTGCGATGGAGTGCTCCATCCTGCTGAGGGGTGGGACAGGGGGGCCTGTTGGGAGTTGTAGTGCTGGCTCCCTAGACACATTCCCCCTCCCTGTGAAGATGACTACCTACCTGTTAGGTGAGGGGGAACCATACAATGGCTAACACATGCTGCTGGGTGGGGTGGAGTGCTCCATCCTGCTGAGGGGTGGGACAGGGGGGCCTGGTGGGAGTTGAGGTGCTTATTGTCTGGACACATACGACACAGTTGATGTTGGGTACCTTTGTGGTGTATCAGGTTGAGTGGAGGTTACATCTGTGAGACCTGTTTTGGGTATTGTGGGGCAATACAATGGACTTGAGCCTCGGAGGTGTAGGTTTGTAGTTGTGCAGGACAGTCCATGGCAGTGTGATGGTATGCATTTTATAGTACTTACCAGCTTCCACTCCCCCAGGTATTCCTTCAAGACTCTCTGGATGCAGTATGGCAAGCACCTACTCCTCCCACTCAGAGAGTGGTTTAGGTGGAATGAGAGGGCCTCCGCCAGTCCGGTGAGCCAGCTCACGGTTCTTGGCCCTCTTCTTCTTGACCACGCTCTTCAGGTCATGCCATCGCATTTGTATTTCCTGCTTGTTGCGGGGGGTGGTCCCTGTTGGATTAACCTTGTTCACTATCCTCACCCACATTTGGGTTCTGGTGGCTAATGGTGTCTGTTGGACCATGTTACCATAGAGTTGTGGTTCAACTCTGATTATCTCATCTACCATGACTGCCAGCTCTGTATCTGTGAATTCTGGCATTTTGCACTGGAGGGCGCTGTAGACCAAGGAATAGTGTAAATTACTGTTTCCAACACCTTCCCTACTGTATGTAGACTGGAGTTGGAATAGTAATTTACACTATTACTAAATCCAGTGTCCCTCCAGCGCAAGTCGATGTAACGACTTACGTAGTGAAAACCGCGATCTAACAGACCGTGTTGAAATGGCCCTCGTTGTATCGTCATACTTCCCAGCGGAACGTACCGCTGTGGAATCGGGGATATCATAATGTCACGGGCGGTTACTCCACGTGCCTGGCAGCGGTTTGTATATTTACCGCCGCAAATACGACCGTCGCGGTTAGATTTTCACCAGCTCCGCCGGTTACGGGCGGTTTTTCGATGCCTCCTACCGCCGCGGTCAGAATATTTTGGCGGTTTATCATAATTTGACCGGTGTTTTTCCCGCTGGTCCTGCGGACGGTCTTTTCCCGCTACCATGGCGGTCGGGATTGTTTTCCGACCGCCATCCTAATCAACCCCTTAATGCAATCATACAGCATGCTTTTCCTCATTCTGAACTAGGAACTGAAAATGCTCCATTTTTCTGGTGAAATGTAGGCAGGCTAAATGGTACACAATTTGTGCACGCTTTATAATCCAAAAAGAATAATTGATGGACGGAATGCTGAACAATGTCAAACATTCTCGCCCAGTAAAGAGATCCAGGCCTAAATCCATCGTTTTTTTATTTTCCATGGCATTCCAGTTTGAACCCACCCATATGCAGATCGGACTTAATTCTGCTTCACAAGGGAACAGCAAGCCCAAACTGCCAGGCCTAGTCCTCCCTGGATCAGAAACAAGTATTCTGGGACCAGGTTCGGGGTATCACCCCTCATAAACCAGGCTAGATTGAGTCTAGTGGCATGGAGAGCAAGGGACCCATGTCTGGGCATATCCGTCCCACTTAGGGCAACAAATGCAAAAAGAACAATTGATGAACTGAATGCTGAAAAATGTCAAATTTCCACCCACAGTACAGAAATCTGGGCCTAAATCTATTGGTTTTTTTTTGCTCAGCATGATATTTCAGTTTGGGCCTAGCCATATGCAAATCAATCTTAACCCTGCTTCCCAAGGGAACAGTACAGCCTGCCAGCCCTGGTCCTCCCTGGACCAGTAACAAGCATCTTGGGACCAGTTTCAGTGTATCACCCCTCATCAGCCAGGCTAGTTTGAACTTCAGCGGCCTGGAGAGCATGGGACCCATGTCTGGACTTACCTGTCCCACTTAGGGCAACAATTACAAAAAGAAAAATTGATGGCTGGAATGCTGACCATTCTCAAACATTCACCCCCTACACAGAGATAGGGCCATAAATCCATAATTTTTTTGTTTACTATTCCATTCCAGTTTAAACCTAGTTCTGTGACGGGGTGAATGTTAAGATTTGTTCAGCATTCCGTCCATCATTTGTTCGTTTCACTTTGTAATCCAGACCGAAACACAAACTTTTGCTTGTTCTAGAAACTTTATAACTGGGGTGCTCAAAATGGGCCCTTAATTATGCATACTGTGAGAAGATGAAGCAACCTAACAAAAGAACCTCAGTGATAAACAACTTCGCTTGGCTCCAGAAACGTTGATTTTTCACAAGTGCATTAATAAACTAGGTGGTTGACTAAAGGGTCAAAAGGTGCAAAAATGTGCAGCTTTTCTTATGTTCTTGTTAGAAGGTTAGATACTATTCCTGCGTTCAACATTTGACCATGTTTGCCAGTCTGCTGCCTTTTTAGTTGGTTTGGCCTATCCAAATACACCATACATACATACACATAGAGGTGCGCGAGCTCTTAACACCTGAAGCCTGGCTGGAGCCAGATGCCCGACATTGGTTCGGGGTCTAAATAGACCCTTGAGGCCAACACAACATGAGCCCAGCCCCTCCCCCTGAATCAAGAAACACAAACACTGATACATTTTCTATTGCATCTTTTAAGAACAGACAATGCTCCCATGTTGGTGTTTTTAAAGTTGTTACAGCTTATCGGTTTTTACAACCTGTGAAAATCAGTATTCAACTCTAAAAATGCCAACACAAATGCACTGCCTTTTAGCACGACTGTTAGATAGACAGTGTGCCCATGTAGGTGTTTTTTAAGTTGTAACAGAATGTTGGTTTTCACAAGCAGTGATAAGAAGATTTGTTACAACTCTGAAAACAGCAACATTATCCCTACATCCTCATTCCAGTCAATTACACATGAGGTGAACCCACCTTGATCACAATCTAAAACCAGGAAGTAGGAGTGGACTTGCCCTAATTTCACCCAGGTAGGTTGGTATAAGAATTGGCCAATTCCCTTCCTCTTACTATTTTTTTTACTGTCTCGAGGACCAGGACTGGGAAAATAGGACACAGGTTTTGGGTGACTGCACACCAGTAGCAGAGGACTGCACTCTGCTGGGCTTTGGTGCTTTCTCTCTACTCACCAGGGGAGCAGCAAGGAAATATGGAGGAGGCAGCAGTTCCATCCAGACTTTCTCAGTCAGGCCCGATTCGCGTCCACCAAGAGGCGTGGCAGCGACATGAGGGTGTTTTCCGGTGCTCATTTAGATGTCAGGTGATGCTGTTCCTTGGCGGTGTCCAGCGTTTGTAGCATCGAGTTTCTTATGCCCTGCGGCTGAATTATTTGCCTGATTTATTGTATCACGCAGAAGGGGCATGCGCAAAGGGAGTCCTGGCCTTGTTTGGAGCATGCGTATGCATAATCTTGGGGTGTATTCATGCCAGAGGTTTTGGGGTGTATTCATGCTCGAGGTTTCGGTCTCCCGTCTCTCCTTCCCTTGCCATTTAATGAAAGCACCGGAGTCAGGTAAGGTACTGTGTTGCTCTGCATTGTGTTCGATTTTACTACATTTTTTATGCTCTCTTTGGGCCTGTGGTGTGCCTGCTGCACAAGAGTAGACACTAGGACTCTTCTTCCAGCAGTGATTCCTCCTCTAGATCCAGGTCACTTCCCTGGAAGCGATTTAGGAGTTCCAGGTCTCCTCTGGGGATGGTGCAGTTTGTAGAGAGCCACCCAACCCCTGCACAACAGTGTTGCACCCTGTAACACACCTCCGGGGTGACCTCACCCAGAGGAGATAAATAAAGGGGCAGAAGACTGCTCAAGGTCTTCGCCCGTATACCGCAGATCTGTGTGGTGTGTATTCTTTGTGCGAGTACTGATAGGCCGTACTGCACATGAGGGCTCGGCTACAGCAGAACGCCTGACCCTCCACATCGGCGACGAGGCCGGGACTCACCCCTGCCCACCAGGTTGCGTCTCGATGGTCCTGTAACGTAGACCGCAGGAGCCTCTATTCCTGACAAGGCTCTGCTCACCGCTGGTGTCAACCCTGGTGTCCCTAGCTGCTCTCGCTGTGCGGTGATCCTGTGTGCTCCCAATCTGGTAGCAGCCAGCTCCACGTATGGCCCCTACTGCACCTGTGGTGACCTCCGGAGGCCCCTCAGTGGCATGCTGACGCCCGCTCGTTACCTCTACCAGGTGGGTGTCTCGTTGTCAGCCTGGCCTTCACCCATCTGTTGCTGCTAAGGTGCGGGGGTCACAGCCCTGCCCCACTCCGCTTCTGCCCAGCACCTCTGCTCCAACACCGCATCCGTATGCCCGGCCTCGCTCTCCTGTAGAGCACGCATTTGCAGCGAAGGCCCCAGCGGACACGTGGGACTGCAAAAGCTACCCTGTGGGATCTCTTCTCCCGGCGACTGCGGGAAGACGGCTCTACCCCTGCTGTGAGTGTGGCTACATGCCTGAATCTGTGAAGGAGAAAGAAAAAAAAATTGAATAGGGAAAAAGAATATATATATATACACAAAAGGACAGTTAGATGGGGCACACAATGCTGCGGAGAAAAAAAAAGTAAAGAAATAACAAGCATTGCAGAATAACCACGTCAAAGACTAACCTGGCGCAAGGGCCACACACAGAAGGGAAGATTGGCCAGAGCAACAGTTTTCCAGCTTTGAACAAGACCTCCCCCAATAACTTTTCACCACAGCCTCAGGCGTAGCTGGACTGCCAAGGGATGCTGCTCCACCACCGCAACACCAAAGCCATGCAGCTGTGACGCCCCTCCAGCCATTCAGTGAGCTCTCCAACCCCGTGACTGTGGCCCCCCACAGAAGATCATGGATCTGGCGACTCAATCACTACTTCAGATGCACAAGGGAGACGGACAGAGCTGTTATGAGGCTGTTGCTCATGCACTATGATCTGTATGAACTGTACGATATGTTTGAGACCCTCCCAGACACTGGTGATGCTGATGATTTCGATGCCGCGGTGGCGATGCTGAACCAGCATTTTGAAACCCGGATCAACCTGGACTTCAAGCATTTCAAACTGCGCCAAGCCAAACAGGCCGAGACTGAATCTGTTGACATCTTGTATGCCTGCCTGAGAAAACTCACAAGCACATGCACCTTCCACGATCAGCGGGAGGAGATACGGGCCCAACTCATACAAGGGTGCCGCTCTGTGCTGCTGTGATGGCTAATCCTCAGACATTCAGGAATATCACTTGACGTCATCTTCATATCAGCACGATCCCATGAGCTATCAAACTTGTGAGCTGATGAGATGGAAGCAGCCCTCAACAGGTACTTGCCTACACCCAGCACCTCCCAACCAGCCCACATCAGGGAAGAAAGAGAGGATGCCATCAAGAAGTGTTCAAGCGGGGGGAGGAGCCTAGCGCGCATCCAAGATGGTCGCGTGAGCACAGGGCTCCCCGGACCCTCTCTGCTCCTCGGAATTTATCCTGAGAATATCCTGACGTGGCTTATGGAATCTGGGAGATAAAGACCAGCTGAGTGTATATCTCTTTTCAAAACTCAAATCGGACCTGGGAATCCTGAGTTGTCGTCGTCGGAACTTTTGGGACCCACCCGACGGAGGTGACCGGGGTGAAGGTGACCCGAGGGACCGGGCTGCAATTGAACAACAGCGGCTTCAGCGCGGTGCCAGCTGCCGATCCACCACTTTCGGTTTCGGTTTTGCACTTCAGGAGACCGGCAGGGAGGTGCGCTCGGGGTGGAGAGGTGCTTCCTGGGCCTCTGCATGAGGTTTTCTTTCATCTGCCGCTAGAGCGCCTATCGCCTCCGACCCCCTATACCGACATTTTGTGGTCTTCTTGCTGGTGCCTTACACCTCTTGATTGGAGGTCCCCTCGGGTGACCGTGTTCACATGGGGGGCAAAGGGGGTCCCGAGGGCCGCAAGACCAAGGCTTCCCTCCGCGGGGGGGCAGTCCAGAGCAATAACATGGACCGCTACACCCAGGGCAGGGGGCCCTCTGGCGCTGCTGGCCTCCCCTCGGATACTGCGGAAGGAGGCGCGACCGCCACTACGGAACTATCCTTGCAGGACATTATGGGCGCCATTGATGGCATCAGGGAAACCATCGCGACGCAATATGAGGCCCTGGCCCGTAAGATTGACACTGTCGCGATCGATGTCACCCTGATCCGGGCCGACCTCTCCAAAACTAACGAGAAGGTCCAGGCCCTCGACGCACGGACCTCCACCCTCGGTGCGGATGTGTCGGATCTGCGGGCCGCACTTGGAGACATCAGGGTGGTTAACGACCATATGGCCCGGCGGCTTGAGGACTTCGAGGGACGGGCCCGACGCAACAACATCCGCGTCATAGGTGTACCGGAGTCCTCTGACGGCCGCCCGGTTGACCTCGTGGTCGAGGAACTTATCCTGAAACAGTTGTCCTCGGCTGGCCTAAGTAAGTTCTTTGCCGTGGAGCGGGCCCATCGAGTTCCGGGCGGTCGGCCACGGCCGGGGGCCCCCCCGAGGCCTATCGTGGCCAAACTGTTCTATTACAGGGACCGCGACGCTATTCTGCAGGCCTCACGGACCCACGGCCCGGTTCGTTATGAGAACTCGACCATCAATTTTTACCCGGACTTCACGCAACTGGTCCAGAAACAACAGATGGGATTCCAAGGGGTGAAGCGTCGTCTCCGTGTGCTGGGCCTAAAGTATTCGATGCTCTACCCTGCAAAACTCCGAGTGGAACATGGGGATCGGACAGCCTTTTTTGACTCTCCTGTGGCTGCAAGTGACTGGCTGGACTCTCTGCCGGACGGAGGTGGCCGTCCCGGACCCTCTGCGGGCACCGCAGGTGATGGGTCCCCTTTAGAATGACTTTTGGTCCTTGATTTTGCCTTTTTGCACTGTACAGTCGGGTCTTATTTCATTTGCATATTGTGTTTTACCAGGACCAGTGAGGGGGGCGGGCGGGGACGGGTCCCTTACCTCCTCTGGGTTCTTTTCGTAGAATGGGGTTAGTGGGGCGACAGGCACACTGCAAGTTGGGGGGGTTTTTTGGCCCGCAGGGGTGCAGGGTGGGGGGGGTTGGTCCTGGGGTGGGGTTGGGGGGGAGGAGGGTTTGTTTTGCTGTGTGTTTTTTGTTTACAGGGCGAGGTACTGATTTTTGTCCACATTTGGGAACTGTGCTGCAGGCGGGGGGACCCTTGATCTATTGGGGGGGATGGGGGGGGACGGGTTGAGGCTTATGTCATGGAACGTCAATGGGTTGGGGGACCGTATCAAGCGGGGTGTAGTACTGCAATATTTGCGTCGTTTGACTCCTGATGTGGTGTTTCTCCAGGAGACGCATCTTGTTGGCAATGTTTGTCATGCAATGAACAGGGGGGGATACCGCCTCGTGGCCCATTCTGGTTTCACAACTGGTTCCAGGGGGGTGGGCATTCTGCTGCGAACCTCACTTCCGGTGGAGATCACTAAGATAGTCTCGGATGACAGAGGGCGCTATGTGTGTTTGATTGGGAGGTGGGAGGGGCAGCCCCTTGCCCTGGTTTCAGTTTACGTCCCCCCGGGCCTCCAGAACTCCACCTTCACTGACTTGGGTCGAATGCTGCTTGACCTTCCGGACAGCCTCCTGCTCATGGGCGGGGACTTTAATTCTGTGGTTTCGGGTGAACTGGATCGTCACCCACCAAGGACCCTCCCCGCTGCCCAGGCATGGCTGGGCGGGATGCTGGAGACCTTCGGCCTGGTGGATAGTTGGAGATTAATGCATCCGACCCAATGTCAATTCACCTTTCACTCGGGGGCGCATGGGAGTCTCTCTAGGTTAGACTACTTCCTTATGCCCGCGGCGCAGACTGGTCGGATTCGAGAGGTCAGGCACCTGGCGCGGGGTATCTCCGACCATTCTCCGCTGTGGCTTGTTTTTGACACCGGGCCGCGGTCTGCAGGGCGGATCGCTCCCATTAACCCATGGTACCTGCGAGACCCTACGACTCGTGACAGCCTGGTTAAGGCTATGGACCAATACTTCCTGGATAACGAGGGGTCGGTGTCTTCTGCAATGTCCCTGTGGGAAGCCTTTAAAACCGTGATCCGCGGACACGCCCTTTCCCAGATAGTGGTGGCTAAGAGGGTCAAGAGTGAGGCAGTGGTGAGGCTGGAGACTGACATCTTGGGGCTGGAGTCGGCCTTGGAGGCGAATGTTACTCCGGACGGGCTCCATGCCCTCAGCCTGAAACAGTTTGAATATAGGTCCCTGGTCACTGACGCGGCCAAAACTATGTATAGGGAGCAGCAGGGTCGACTGTACGATGCCGGGGACAAGGCGGGAAAGTTGATCGCGTGGCTGGACAGGAAGGAGAGAGTGAATCGTGTGGTCCCGGAGTTGCGTGCTGCGGATGGTGTGTGTGTGACGGAGCCTGACGAGATTGTGGAATGTTTTGCCGACCACCTCCGGGCTGTGTACTCCCCAGTGACTGACAGGGATGAGGACGACTCTCGCCTTCTACTGAGGGATATCGCCTTGCCCTGCCTGTCCGTTGAGGACCGTGAGCGGCTGGACGCCCCCTTGTCGGTGGATGAAATAGCGACCGCGATCCGCTCCCTTCGCTCGGGCAAGGCTATGGGTCCCAACGGTCTGCCCATTGAGCTATATAAATTGCGCCCTGACAAGCTTGCGCCCTTCCTCAGTCGCATGTTCCGTGAGTCTCTGGCGGCGGGTTCCCTCCCGGCCGATCAGCGTTTGACCACGATAGTCGTTATCCCCAAGGAGGACAAGCCGCGAGATCGCTGTACTTTTTACCGGCCTATTTCACTGCTAAATGCGGAGCCTAAGATCCTGGCGAAAGTCCTTGCCAATCGTCTGTTGAGCGTCGTGTGCGATCTGATTCATCCGGACCAATGCGGATTCATCCCGCATCGTAACACCGCTCTTAACTTGCGGCGTCTTCATGGCGCCCTTGCCAGGGCGGAGCTCCTCTCCGAACCGGCCGTGCTGGTCTCTTTGGATGCCACGATGGCTTTTGACACCATCGAGTGGCCATTCCTCTGGGCTGTCTTGGCTAAATTTGGCTTTGGGGAATGATTTATTGGCTGGGTGAAGCTTCTGTACACGGGACCCATGGCTCAGGTGGTGGTGAACGGGCGGGTCTCTCGGCCCTTTGCCCTCGGCAGGGGCACGAGGCAGGGATGCCCGTTGTCCCCTTTGCTCTTCGCTCTCGCCCTGGAGCCACTCGCGGCTTGGCTCCGCTGGGAGCCCTCGCTTCGAGGGATCCGGTGGGCCCCGGGCTTTGAAGATCGGGTTTCGCTGTATGCGGACGATATTCTCCTATATCTCACCTCACCGCGACAGTCGCTCAACGTCCTCTTTGACGTTCTGACTTCCTTTGGGAGTAATTCGGGTCTCACGATCAATTGGTCTAAATCCTGTGTCTATCCGATCTCCGGTGGTCCTCCACTCCTACCGCCTCGGCTTCCGATCCAGGTATCACTGAGCGGCTTTAAGTACCTGGGGATATACGTTTCGCTGGACCCGGTGGCTCGCTATGAGCTGAATCTCCTGCGTCCGCTTCAGCGATTGCGAGAGGATACGGCCCGGTGGTGCAGGCTGCCCCTGTCCCCGCTGGGTCGGGCCGCGCTGTTCAAAATGATGTCCCTTCCCAGGTTCCTCTATGCACTCCAGAATTCCTTCGACGTCATCCCAGTGGCCTACTTTCGGGAGGTAGAGAGCCTGCAGAGGAGACTGGTGTGGGACGGGCGGGCGCGTATTGCTCTTGCTAAGCTTACTCTCCCCTGGTATGACGGGGGCATCGCGCTTCCCGACATTCGCAGGTATTATTGGGCCGCGCAGCTTTCGGCCATCAACCATGCCACGTATGCGCCTGGCCTGAACCCGGCGTATGAGATGGACAAGTTCCTGCTTCCCGGCGGGGACTATAACAGGGCGCTGTACTCCCGCTCGGCTGGCCGGACCCTTACGGGTCCTACTAAGATCGCTGTGCGGACCTGGAGGGCCGCCACTGCGGCCACGGGCTGGGGTGAGCGACTGACATGTGCTACTCCTTTGTTTGCCTCCGATCGCCTGGGGAGCCTCTGGACTACGAAGGGGTTTGACCAGTGGGACACGATTGGTATCAGCAAAGTGGGAGACCTGTGGCATAAGGGCGCGGTTAAGACTTTCGCGGCTCTTCAGGCCGAATATGAGCTTACGGACAGGGAGTTCTTCCGCTATGCCCAGGTTCGACACGCCCTGCTCTCGGTCTTTGGAGAGGGGACCACGATCCCGGTTTCCTCGCCCCTCGAGGACCGCATACTTGACGGACATGTCCCGGACAGCACTATTTCTTTAATTTATAAGAAACTGATTAATCATCGGGCTGACCTCTTGGTGCGCCTTCGGGAGGCTTGGGCGGGGGATGGGGTGGAATTGGACGACGAGGACTGGCAGTCTGCACTGTCGTCCCCCAAAGAGGTCGCCATTCCAGCCCGTCTCCGGTTGGTACAGCTTAAGATTCTTCACCGGGTGTATGTGACGGGTCCTCGCTTGGTCTCGATGGGATATTCCGACGATGGGCTCTGTAAGCGGGGTTGTGGGCTCAGTGCCACCTTTCTCCATATCCTGTGGGAGTGCCGCGAGGTGGCGGACTACTGGCGCCGGGTACATACGGTTATGGGACAGGTCACTGGGGTTGTGCTGCTGCCGGAGGTGCGTCGCTGTGTCCTGAATGTGTGGGAGCCCAATGATTATAGCGCGGCTCAGACTCGGTGGGCGGCCCTGGGGAACATGATTGCCAAGAGAGATATAGCGCAGCTTTGGGGTGCCCAGCGGCCGCCCACCGTGTCAGTATGGAAGGAGAATATGGACTGGTGTATGTTCAGGGAGAAGACTGTGTATGTTGCCCGTGGTAAGCCGGGGGCATGGGGCAGAATCTGGGGGCAATGGAATGCTTATCGCGGGGGTATCTGTACGCCCCCCCTGGTGGACACCGATATCGCCATGTCCCCCTGACCCTTGACGGGTCCGGGCACCTTTTGGAATGACTACATATGGACGTTCAGTTCCCTTGGCCCCCCCCCCCCCCCCGTCCCCAGCCTCCCGGTACTCCTTCCTTTCGTGTGCTGCTTAATGGTCTGACCTGGAGTTCCCCGGAGGGAGCCTGACCTGCGCCGTTTGTCTTTATGCCTCGCCTTTTGTTTTTCTTTTAGTTTTTTGTGTTTGTTTGATCTAAGTCTCCTGTGCCTCTAGAACTATCCGGACTCACTACGGGGCCGACCCCCGGGAACCGACTGCAGCGTTGATAAATGTATATTTCATTCTGTACTTAGCGGCCGGCCCTGGTGGTTGTAGGCCCGTGCTTGTAATCGAATTATTGTTCAATAAAAACTTTTAAAAACAAAAAAAAAAAAAAAAAAAGAAGTGTTCAAGCCCTGCCTGCGTGCCCCCAAAGATGCCTACGGGTGGGCCCTGCGGAAACTGTGGTGCTGAGCACTCCCCAGCTGGCCTCTGCTACACAAAGGGGAATGTCTGCTCCAGGTGGGGCAAACTGAAGCACTTCACAAAAGTCTGCCAGAGTGGGAGATCCAAAACCACCTTCAGCAAGCCACGCGGAATGTCATCCAGCATCAAGCAACTTTCACTCGAAGACCCTCTCGGGCAGGAAGACGTCACCCCACCAGGTCCAGGGTTCAACATGGAAGGGAAGGAAGACAATATGTTTGTAGTATCTTTTGCCAGTCGCACCGACCTGCGTTGGTGGCCGCCTCCCATGTGCTCCATCCTAGTGACAGGCTCCATGGTGAAAGCACTCATCTACACTGGAGTGTCTGGGAATGTCATGGATTCTGAGCAGTATGAGAGACTCACACCCTGCACCTTCTCTTTCCCACTAGGGCGAACATCTACACCTACAGTGGGACGGAGCCCCTCCCTCTGTGAGGGGTGATAGAAGTAGAGGTGGCCAGCGAAAAAGATATTACCCAGGCTAGATTTCACTTGACGCACCAAAAGAAAGACACTCTCCTCAGCTGACACACGGCAGAGCTCCTGGGGCTGGTATTTTTCATCAACCAAATCCACTACTCGCAAGCAGACACCAAACTGCATACATTTCTTCAGCTGTTTGAGAGTTTTGGCAAGCTCAAGAACAAACAATTCCAGCTGCATATTGACACCTCAATTTGGTAGACAGCGCAGAGACACCGAAGGGTCCACTTCCACTTATGTCCGCAGGTGGAGGAAGAGTTACGGAAACTGGAAGATTTGGGCATCATCGAGAAAGTCACAGGCCCGACCCTGTGGGTGTCGCCCCTAGTCATCGCCCTAAAGCCCAAGCAGCTAGGAGCTATAAGGCTCTGCATCAACATGTGCCTCCCCAACCAGGCTGTAAAGAGGAAACACCAACTGACCCATCATGGACGACATCATGGCTGACCTCAATGGGGTGAAATGGTTCTCCAAGCTCGACCTCAACTCAGGGTACCACCAGCTCGAGCTTGCACTAGAGAGCCGGTACATTACCACGTTCTCCACTCACATGGGTTTGAGCTTTGGGGTGTCGTCAGCTGCTGAAGTGTTTCAAAACACCATCCAGGAGACATTCTCAGGCCTGCAAGGTGTCCTGAACCTCAGCAACAACATTCTGATATTCTTCAGCAGCCTAGAGGAACAACATGTGCACCTGCGAAACACACTCCAAAGACTGGGAGTCAGCGGCCTCACCCTGAAAAAAGTGGAATGGTTGCTCTACCAAGAGCTGATCAACTTCTTTGGATATATCTTCTCATGTGAGGGACTCCAAATTGATCCAAAGAAAGCTGTTGCTATCCAGACTTCGCAGAACCACACCGCCCTGACTGAAGTGTGCAGTTTCTGGGGATGGCTACCTACTGTGGTAGTTTCATACCAAACCTTGCCTCACTGTCCGAACTTCTGAGGGCCCTTACAGAAAAGGCGTGCCCTGGGCCTGGACCTTGCAAGCAAACGCAGCTTTCCATGCTATTAAAGATGCTCTGATGGACAAGACAGTCATGGCCTACTTTCACCCTGGAAGGTGAACCGAGCAGGCCGTGGATGCGATCCCCTTCGGCCTAGTAGCTGTCCTTCTACAGGAAAAGGCAAACAAGGGCTGGTTACCTGTGGTTTATACCAGCAGAGGGCTTTCAGAGACCGAGATGAAGTATGCCTAAGTTGAGAGGGAGGCTCTTGCCATCATATGAGCCTGCTAGCATTTCCACCTCTATCTCAAAGGAAGTGGCAGCACTTTCTGGATGGTGCTCGGTTGCTGATCACTGAGGACCAATGTACAAGACAACAACTGTGGAGATTTCGCAGCAAGCTCAGTGGCGGCAACAATGGAGTGGTACTATATGGCCAAGTAATTGAGATCCCATGCAAATTACGGAACCACGTTGTTGATCTCACTCATGTCGGGCGCCGAGGAGAGGCAAAGACGAAAGCCCGCCTCCGCAGCAAAGTGTTGTTCCCCGGAATGGAGACCCTGGTAGATGAAGTGATTCATCGGTGCCCCTCCTGCACGATCACAGGGAGTGATCCAGTGCCGGCACCCGTCCTCACCGAAGAGCCCAGCAGTGAACCATGGTCAAAAGTCAGCATCGATTTTGGATGCTTCCCCAATGGCCGAAGCACCCTAGCCATGATGGACTCCCACTCCAAGTTTCCCGTGGTCGAAGTTGTCCATCCACTGCTTTTCCCCATGCCAAGGCCATCCTCGATAGGGCATTCGTGTTGATGGGCCTCTTCGAAGAGGTCAAGTCTGACAACTGACCCCCATTCCAGGGTCGGGAGTTCCAAGACTATCTGGCAGCCATGCAATCCAGCACCGGAATATCACTCTGCAATGGCAGCAGGGATATGGCGAGCTGGAGCGCTTCATGCAGACCATCAACTGGACGCTGAGGACCGGGGTTGAAAAGGGAGAAGATGCCAAAAGCTGTCTCCATCAGTTTCTGAACGCCTACCGACAGACCCCACATGATACCACTCGCTCTGCCCCTTCTCATCTGCTCTTCTGACAGACCCACGTGGCAACATCCCTTCGGAACCCGCCTGGTGCCCTGCTTGATAGCGAGGCCACCCAAGCCAGGAGAGAGGCGACCAATCTAAAGGCAAATCTAGTGCGAAGGGCACAGCTCTCCTCACTGTGCGTGGGCGACTATGTTGTCATCAAAGAAAGGCACCCAGGGTGCCTTTCTTTGATGACAACAGGGTGGAAGTTCCAGATGCCATAAGAGCCAGTGACCTGGAAAGTCATCACCACCAATGGGACCATGATCTCCGCATGGAGGGAAGGGAAGTGTAATTGATAACCAGAAACATGTCCTGGTTTAAAAAGGTGACAGGACTGAGTGGGACGTCGATCATGAAGCGGAAGCAGGCAAAGTCGCTGATCCAGCACCCTCCTTTGCGACAGGAAGTCCTGGATGAGTTGGATCTGATGGTGAACTGTCTTTGCACTCATGGTCTTCTCCTCAACTGAGCGAAATGCCAGCTGGTATGTCTCAAGAGCGTACTTTTATTGGAGCTCTCTTCAAGACCCAGGAGGGCATAGTCTAGCTCCTTCAAGACAGAGTTGTGAAGTTGAGGCAGATTTTGTCTCATCTGCTGGACTATGACACGGCATTAGTGAAGTTTTGGCTGAAAGTTCAAGGGCACACAGCATAATGTATATCTTTCTGGTGCCTCGGGCGAGGTTGCATATGAGACCTCTATTAGCACATCTCCTCAAGTTTTGGAAACCGGTATCTATGGAATAATAGATTCAGATTCCAGTCACAACTCAGGTTTCCTCCCAACTTCAGGGGTGGTTGAAGGAGCCGTCACTTCTCAGGGGTTTTGGTTTTGCTCAGGTAGTGTTAGAGTTTTAGAGTATTTACTCTTATAGACATTTGGTCCTGAAGAATTGCCGAGTGACCCGTTAGGGTCACTCGGCACACACTTACACACTAGACCACACTTACACACTAGACCCTGTGGGATCATTGTTATTCCAAACAGGGTACATACATTTTAATTAGGTTGGCACACCCCATGAATAAAATGTGTTCCCTTAGGGCAGTACTAAACCTATTTTAATCCACCACTCACACTACCTTGACCACTCACCCTCATGCACCAAACGGCTGTCTCTAAAAGATCTCCGACAAAGAGCCCCTTCACGGGAGCCCGTCGGGCATTGCAGCGCCGGCCCGACGAGGAGCACAGCCCAATGATGAAGCATGACACCCTTCTGGGTGTGTGAGGGCAATTCATAAGAGACCTGTTCTCTCCCCCCACTGTTAGGAACTGCAAATACTTTTTTGATTTAGGTTTAAGTATCTACAGTTGCAGAGTTGGTCCCAGAATCTTAAAAAACCTATAGGTATAGGGAACACTCTGGAGGAACAACTAGTATTGAGGCCGGTGGGCAGCAAAGAGGTCTCTTTCTTTTATTGGTCCTAGAAGAAACCATTGATGGAGATTTTTAAATTACCCGAAGAACTGTGGGGAGCTTCCATGCCAGACGAACACTGGGAAGACTTGTGGCAAACTTCCTTCAACACCTTGTTTGTTACTGTAAAACCAGCCTGGCTTAGGAGAAATCATTACTTTACTACCCACAGGGCCTATTTATCTCCTTCAAGACTGTCTAAAATAGCGAAGGGCCCCCACTCAGATGCAAGAAGTGTGATCTAGTAAATGCCTCAGATATACATATGTTTAAGGATTGTCCAGTGATTACCGAATACTGGGGGAAAGTAGGGGCAACTTTAGCTGACATCTTGGGATCCCCAGTCCAATTTATCTCGCTTTGATCATCTTTGGCATAGCTAGTGAAGCTATAGGCCCTGCTAAGGGGTTTCTATTCTATGCAATCTTGTTGGCTAGGAGAGAAATCTGCAGGAGATGGATAGAGGTTACACCCCCTACTTATTCAGAATGGCTGTCTTCTCTATATAAGATCTCCAAGACTGATCTGGGTAGATTGCCGAATAGTAAGAAGAAAGCAATTTGGGATTGTTTGTTAAATTGGTCCCAGCGCTAGTCTTTGGGCGAGTTTAATTTAGGGGTTTTGGTTGTTATGTTAGCACGTTGGAAAATAATTTTTGGGATCCTATGATTATGCCTCTATGGAAACTCTCTGAATGTGTTGGGCCCTTCACCCCAGTTTCCACACCTCGCGGGCCAACATTAACAGTCTTCGGCTACAATCCAACTGAAGAGAGTGGGACCACCCCTTTTCAAAAAGGGGCCAGCGACATTCCGTGGGATTGTTTGTACACCGTTAGGCGGGCGTTGTCCCCGGTTTCCATTTCAATTGCCTATGTCTCCTTGAAACAGAGCATCGGTAATGACATCATACTTTCTGTCGACTGGGGTCCGAGGCGAATGAGGATTTAAAAAATAAAAATAAAATTAACACCCAATTAATAAATAATTAATAATACATTAATTCCCACAATTAACCATATAAAATAATAAATAAATAAATATTAATTAATTAAAAATATTAATGATTTAATTATAATTAAATTACCTCCCACCCTATTCCCCTATAAGCCCACATCCCACACCTAAAAAAAGACACAATTAACATATTTACAAATTAACCAATCAATAAAAATTAACAGCCAATTATTAATTAATTAAAAATATATTAATTCTCCCAATTAACACTATCATATCAAAATTAAATAAATACTAATACATAAAAATGAATATTCAATTTATTATAATTAAATTAGTTCCCACCCTATTCCCCGATAAACCTACAACCCGCTACGAAACTAAAATGCAAAATTTCATTAAAATAAAATGAATGGTTCTAAAAATGTAACACATATATTAAAAAAACAAATACAATACTTAGACAAAAAAAAATAGAACACATACATTTAAAATACATACTAAAATACATAACACAAACTAAAAAACAATATTTTTAACAACTATATTTTTTAAAACGATATTTCTTACCTTAAACTCTGTATTCTTGACCACGATATTCTGGCAGTCGATATTTCTGTATCTCGATATTTTGCACTAGATATTAGTGCAAGTCGACATTTCCAACTTGATATTCTAACTCTTTACCTGTCCAAGTTCCTTCCTTTTCTAGTGGAACCAGCTCCCTTTTGAGAATAAGTCCCTATCTCCACAACCGCAACATTTTTCACTGAACTGCCTCAAACAAAAAATAAATGAATTACAGTGTCTGCACAATGTAACATGTATTGCATCCTTTATATACTGAGTTCATATTTTACAGTGTTTCATGGACTGCAAATGGTTTCGGTATAACACAAAATATAATACAACCAATTAACGTATAATGATTGTTATTATCAAAGTGATTATTTTGGATATTTATATAGGCATTTCAAGATGGTTTTCAAAACACAATATGAATATATTTATGCCAAGGAAGTAAATATACATTCTACCCAATAACACTTTTTATTTAGGGTAACCGTAATAATAACTGCACAATCACACACGTATTATTACACTGCAGAGTCACAGTACCCCAGTACAGCAAATCTTGCATTAAAACAACACTGTTTACAGCCTCACGTATTGCATATTATAATTACTTAAAACATGGAAACAATTTTCGTGGTGGCCACAAAGCCTGTTCAATCTTATTTTACCATGCTGCACAATTTCAATCCCTTGAATACTAGTTTTAGTTAAATATTTTTGTTTAAATGCAAATAAACATGGAAAAAGAACATTCTATATACAACATATACAGATGCACAGATAGTAATATACTATTTATTACCATTGTTGATGGGGTGGAGGAACATCATGACCCAATCAAGGCTTCACCTCTCGTAATTCATATCCCCTACCCACACTCAAAATTGGTAATAAATAGCATATAATACTCTGCACATCTACATACATACCTTTTATGATGTAGCACACTAACACAATATGGACGTAACTGAAATCATGCTTTCAGACCAATGCACGATTTGAGGCAGACAGCAACGGAGCGTGGGTCAGATACAGGGCACTGGTTCAACCTGGTTTGATGTTTGATGCCATCACAGCATGAATGAGACCGTCCAACAAGGAGTCTGTGGTCCAACCCGCCATGTAACGATTAGACCACTGTGTAGGTGGTCGGAAACTGCCTTTTACTACTGCAGCTAGGGCTGTGGCCCAGGAATAGGGCAGCAGCACAAATTACAGTGGAAAAGGCAATTTATGCACATCCATGTACCGTATGCCAGGCACCACATGGTGCCTGGCACGTGGTGCATGGATGTGTGGGAGTCCACTACATGTGCCCCCTAGGCTACTTAACATTGAGCTACGGGGATAGGGGCCCCCAAAGTCCCTTTAGGGCCGCATTTTCATGGCAGTGGGACCGCCATGAAAAGGTAGTCAGAACGGGATATCCTAATTCCTACAGCAGTGCCTGCACAGGCAGCAGCTCCATTGTAGGGTTAAGAATCGGACCGCTGTCCCAACAGGATCTTTGATACTGTTGGAGGCGACGGTCCTATCCCCCAACCTCTGTGCTCCGACCACTGGTATTATAATGTGGCTTTCGGACCAATTCGCAGGATGTCGTACAGACCCCTACTGATGGCCTGCCGGTGGCAGTCGGTCCAACATCATGAGGACCCCCTAAGTCACTTGGAGCTCAAATTCCTCAAGTGGGGCAAAGCTACAGGCTGTAGTCGAAGCGGGCTACAGACAGCTAGATAACTTCTCTGTGTTATCCTTGTAAATCAGAGTTGATGCTGTGAAAAGTCTCAGAGTGGAGGAAACCTGAATCTTCAGCCCAGCAGCAGAGCACCTTAGTCAGATTCACTTGACAGATTTGACCCAGTCCTCCAGAGGTTTTTGGAGTCAAAACGTTTCTCAGTCCCAATTTTCTCAGGATGTTAAGAGGAGTACAGTCGGATCCAGGCCATGGTCCTCAGAAACAGCAATTGGAGTTCAGGACTCACTCCAGCGCAGGCCCAGCTGGAACTGCTCAGCTAGGCAGCTGCAGAGAAGCCCTTTTGTAGCTTGTTGCGACCTTGTAGCTTTAACAGGAGGTCAGCTTTATGACCCTTAAGGTCCACTTCTTTGTCTTAGGTACAAGAGAGAGAAACAGCAGGTACAGTCGTTCAGGTCTCAGACAGCACAACTTATTTTTTTTCTGATCTTCCTCATATCCAGTAGTGTCACAAGGCGGGTACTGGGGATTCAATATTTAGGCCTGGCACCAGCTTATTGGTGGGAATGACTTCTGTCTCCCACTAACCAATGGGGTAGAAGTTCCCAGGGGTTACCCTACCGACTTTTGTAGTATTTCCTGTGTGCCCTACTGAGAACAATCCCACAGTGTCCCTCTCTGCTCAAATCCAAGGTAGTGAAATTCTTCTTCCCTTGTGCAGAGTCTTTGTGCCCACCCCAGAGGTGTGACCAGGGAAATGAGCAACCTATCCTCTGTAGTCACTCAGACAAGTACTCGGGGCAGCGCCCCCACACTGTGACTGAAGCCTGACTGACATGGGGAACACAGAAGAGGCCTGTGAGGTGTTACTTGACATCTGCTTATGACAAAGGAAACCACCTTTAAAGTTAATTAAGTGCCTGATCACTGCCCAAATGGTAATCCTGCCAGAGGTTCAAATCTGTACTCTTCCTTGTCAGGGCAGTGTCTCCTACCTGCACCACTAGCACCCAGAAGAGGGACCCAGCCAACTCTAAATTCTGGTCAACCAAATTATGGCATTCATTTCGGTTTTTCCTGATGCAATCATTTGCATAAACAAAGTTATATACTTCAAATACATGTTTCATAGATTGTTTTATTCATTTTCAGTTGCTTTAATCTCATGAAATATGGTGACATAAAATATTGACTGTTCAATCCCAATACATTTCATACTGCATTGGGACCTTCATCAGGGGATAATTGCTGGGGAGAAAAATTCTCCTGCCTCCTTGAAAGTTTTGCATAGGATGGGAACAGGAATTTTGACATTGGTCTTGTAGAATTCTATTGTCACCCTCCTTGGTGCTTTTCTTACAGGCATTGCTTTGATGGCTTCTTCAATTCTCTCCTCCAATGTTTTTGATGCTTCTTCCTTTTGAAGGGATAGTCATAGTTGCTTCATGAAATCGTCTTACACTTTTCAAATGCCCGCATCTTTTCCAGAAGTGTATTGTGGTTTATAGAAATTGGCAAATTCAACCAAAATCTGTTTTGGGTTGGTGAGAAGTGTTTCTGTGGATACCTGACAACTGAAACAGAGCTAGAGGAATTCAGTTGCTTCACGTGCAAAGTCAGCAATCTGCCAGCCTTCTCACACTTTCAACATTTCCATAATGCTTAAATTAGATTCTGGTCACTGCTTTTTCAGCCTTGGAAGTGAAAACAAAGCCTGATTTTGAATTGTCATCTTTTGACTTTGATTCTCTAGCCATCGCTGATACTGTATTTCTTTTTGTTTTCTTCTTGCTGATTCCTTTATTAGTTGCTCCCTCATGTATGCTTTGCATGCCGCACTCAGTGTTTGAGATGATGAGAGATATTATTTGTTGAGAGTCATGAACTATTGCAGGAAAAATACAGTTTCTCTTTCTCCTCAGGTTATTTAAATTTTTGAGCCTACATCTTCCAGCATTGATCCTAGAGGGTTGGAATACCTGGATCATCTATATGTTTCAGTGCTGAGTGATCAGAGATGCTGTTATCCATTGTTTTTTAATTCTTGCTGTCTTGAGGATACAGCATCAGATATCATAAAATAGCCAATTCAAGTATTATCGGTTCCATCTGTACATGACACGAATGCACATTATCTGCCTCTGGGATGTAGCAAATGTCATGGATCCGGAAGAGCTTGGCCATGCATCAGGTCATACAGCAATCTCTTTTTAGAATCTTGATCAGTTGTGTAGGGCCAGATGTGTCTATGATTGGATCTTGGGTGATGATCCAGTCTCCTCCTATCATGATTTTAGTGTGCTTTAATTCAATCAGCACCCTAAATAGGTCTAAAAAGAAATCAGGCTCACTCTCAGTTGGCCGTAGTTGGAGTTGAGTACTACAAATGAAGGTTGGATCAGTATTTTGGTGCATACGTATCTAACACTGGGGTCATACCTAGTCTTGCACATTCCTACTGGCAGGATTTTATGTGACAATATCGCAGCTCATCCCTTCTCGTATTGCATTCTGGTTGCTTATATTACTTGCAACTTTGAGGATTCTAAATAGTATACATACATCTCTTAAATAAGTGCCATGTTTTCTTTTTCTATGCTAAAGAGGTAATGACTTTCTTTATTTTAATGAAATTGATTAGCTGGTTGACGTTCATCAAAATGATTATAAGGTTACTCCTGCTTTTGCATGGATGTTTTGTTATTTCCAGTATATATGACAAGCTATGGTGTTAATACATTGCATTGTATGTGCACAGCTGAGCTACAATAGTATTTCTAACTGTGCCTTTTCTGTAGGGGGCACTCAGTAACTACACAGAGAGTATCATATGTAAGAGGCTGAGGTAGCCAGAAGTAAGAAGCGTTGATTTTAAATAGTAGGCTATCCCTATCGGAGGCCAAGCCCAACCTTACGCTAAAATCTCATAGTGAAAGTGTTCCCATCAGTATAATGTCATCAATATAACAGAGAAGGATTGATTTATCAAATGTACCCCCATTTGGTATATCACTCACAATTGAGTGTGTCCAGGATTTTTCAGACTGGTACTGGCTGCTATCTCTCAGCATAGATCTGGCACAGTCCTATTGCTGTAGAGGGACCCAAAGTGTCTTTGGGCTAAATGTTTGCTACTTTTTTCCTTTTCCCAATACAGTGCTTCCCATACTCTTCGTTCTAGTTTATTGACTCTCCTATCTGTTGAGTCCAGCCTTAATCTGTAGGAAGCCAGTGAAGCGTAAAGAGTTTTAATTTACCAATTTGTACCTACTGTTGTTTGCTCACTGTAGCTATATATATTTTCAAGCCTTTAAGTTCTGCTAATTTAATGTCTGGTGTGGAATTTGTCATCATGGTATTAAAGTTGCTTCTAGGATTTATTGCAAGAGATGAGAAACAGCTTGTGTTGCACTTCTGATTTGGAGTGCCTGTTCAAGAGAAACAGAAGAGAATTTCACTTTAACTGGTGAGGGTTTTTTGCACATTGTGAATTGTACTTATAATTAAGTTGCTGTGCAGAAGGACTTAAAGTACATACATTGCAGCAATAGGCATAAACATGTATACCAAATCATTGTGTTTGTTTTCCACCATTACTCAGTAGATGTTTACTAAAGTGTGAGTTAGTATTATTGGAAGTGTTGGCATTTGAGGCCCTCTGATTTTAATCCTCACCAGCAGGTGGCATGCTCTTTTTTGTAAGGTTGACATGACAAGAAAGTGCAGTAAGATGTAAATAGTAGGGGCCAATATATCACCCTTTGTTCTATAGTGGGATGTAAAGAAGGCCAATGTGCGGGTAGCATTCCAATTCTGAGGCTCCTCTTGTGCAGATTGAGCTGGCCTGCCCTCTGTAAGGTAAGCATTTATGCTCTGGTTGCCTCATCACTCAGCAGTATCCACGTTCCTCTTGGCAGTTGTTGATGTCCTCCAGAGTTGCTTCTGATGGCCATCATTATGTAAGCAAAAAAAGCATGATAGATGAGTAGTGCACTGCTGTTGAAGAACAATTAGAGAACCAGAAAAGCAGTATTTTGATAGGTTTTTGTTTGGTAACTCAAGTGACTGTTCTGCTCTCTGAAGAACCAGAAAAAAGGAGAGGTCCCTGCAGTTAAATCTGGTTAAGTGTGAAAAAGGTCAAGCACCTCCAGGGAAGAAAATGATCGCCCTTACTCAGGCCCCAAACATCGTAAATCAATTATCTCAAGAAAGTTTTAGCATCACAGTTCAACACATCCTCCCACTCTGTAAGCCACCACATCAATCATCATTCTCACCATCACTCGATAATCAGTTCACTCATTGGTGCAATGGTTACCTGTTCCAATCTAAGCATGGTGGTAAGTACACGATCTCCCTTTTAATGCAAGCAACAGACTGGAATTTGGCAGTCTTATAAATCAAACGATTGTCTGGGGCAGCCATCCTAGATGATGAAAAAAACAGAGGGATCATAAGAGTGGACCATACAGGTTAATCAATTTGTCGCTAAGTAGGTTTGTAAAGGCCAATCACCTCCAGAGAAAAAGGCCTGCCCTTCACTCAGGCCCCAAACATTTCAAAGTAATCATCTCAATAAAGTTCCCGCATTACAGTTCAACACACACCCTTCCTCACTGTCAGCCACCAAATGATAAAGCATCAATCATCATCACTCATGCAATCATTCACTCACCGTTGTGACAGCTGTAGTTACCTCTTCCAATCCAAGCACAGGTAGTTTAGGTATTAGGTATTCATCTTTGATGTAAGCAACACATTGAAATTTGGTATTGGCAGGCACTCTTAATCTAAAAGTGCAGATCTGCTAGTGGTAAGTGCCAAAAAAGGGATAAGCAATGGGCATGTAAGGGGTGCAGGCATTGTCTCCAATGTCAAGAAAGAATTGTGTAGGTTGCTCAAAGAACACTGGTCCAACTGCAATTCAGCAATATATGTGACTAAAAAATGGTGGGGCTTCATAAATATGACCCAAAAATAATAATAATGTTCTACTAGCCACTTTTGTTTTGCAAAGATAGGCGTTCAACGAGAAATAAGTAAAACGTTATATAGGGGCACTGGCATGCTTAGTCCAAGAAGCAGAGTTCATCCTCAAACTCAGGTGGTTCACCCAGAAGTTGGTCAGCTAACACACTTGATTCAAATTCTCACCAATCATCCTCCTCCTGTGCTGTTTCAAGAACGATGTAACTGTGTGGTATAAAATATTCGTTCATTTTAATCATAGTCAATCTCTCCATGTTTTGAGGTGAGTGACTGGTACTTCTCATTGTAACGCGGGCACCTGCTGCACTGCACGCACACTCAGCAGACACACTGGCTACAGGACGAGCCGAATCCTTTATTGCCAGCCTGCTGAGCTTCGGCCATTGGCACATCTTCCCATACCAATACAGCAATGGATTTTGATCCACATACACCTCTTTTGGATAATTCAGATACTCCTGGAACATCCTGTGGATGGTCACTGATGCTGCCACTTGCTCAACCTTTTTTATCATAACTTAAGCCCTGATGATTGAAACCAATACAATGCACAGGTTGGATCCAGTCCTTCTTTTGCTGTGGCTGCCGGTGTTCTAGTTGATGGTGTTGTTGGCTGCTGTGAGACAAGACTGCCCTCTCTGGAAGTTGAAGGCATCTCCCCAGAACTGCAGGGTGGGACCCTAAGTGCAGCCGTTCTTCTTCCATGTCTCCTGCTTGTTCTACAATCCACCTCTGGTATTTTTAAACATCCCCGTCAGAAAAAGGAATGAAAGAAGGCAGAATTTTTTTGGATTGTGGCTCACGTAGTGTGGCGCAGATGTATTCTTTGGACATGATAATGTCATGTTGCAGCCTTGTATTACAAGCCATGCAAAGGATTAAGATTGAAACCAAGGCATGCCCTTCTGTGTTTTCATTCACACCTGCAGAGGCAAACCTTTCAGGCACCTTCTTTACCTGGTCCTGTAGGAGATGCAACAACAGAATAGCTTGGCTCATCATACTATCCACCTTGCTAACTTCCCATGTGAAATACTCAAACGGGAGTAGCATATGTGTAAGGCATTTGACTAGGCCCCATTTGTATACATCCATGGTCATAGCTTTCCCAACTGCATCCCCTCCTCTTAGAATGACATAGTCATTGATCTGTTTGTACTGCTCAAGTAACAGGTCAAATTCCAATGTGTTGGCACCTCCTGCATCAGGGCTTTAGCTGGTGCTCTATAATTACACTTAATATTCCTCAACTGCTTCCAAACTTTAAGAGAATGGCTGAAATTAGTGCACATATTTTTTTAGGGTAGTCAGTATGTTGCTGAATGTATCTTCTTTTTTGAGGAAGTCTTGACCATCAGGTTGATGCAATGGGCCAAACACCGGACCCTGAAATAGCCTCCATCTGACATAGCCTTGACTATGTTACTAACATTGTCCGAGGCACACAAATCAAATTCTGAGACCACTGGGACTCAGCCATTCATACACCTTGCTGTTAAATTACTCCAAGATGTTTACAACTGTATGTGATTTCTCCATGGCTAACATGGCCACTGTTGCATGCCACCAAATGCTCTTAAAACTTTCTTCCGGGCCAAGACCTACAGATATCTTTTGATTTACCCCCCAAAAGAGATCCAGTCTGCAGTGATGCGCATGTAATCAGCCCCCTGACAACGGGTTCACATATCTGTCGTCAGGTGAATGGTGTGAACAACACTTTACTGCAAAGCTTGTCCAACAAACTGCAGCACATCACGATGCAGCGCTGGAACAGCAAGTTTAGCAAAATAGATCCGCCTTGGTACCTTCCATTTTGGGCAGATGGCTGCCACAAATTGTAAGAATCCCAGTTCTTCCATAAAAGAAAAAGGGAGGAGGTCCAGCACTGACATTTTTGGCAGCTTCCCATTGTACAAATGTGCGGTTGGGTGGTTTTACTCGTAGGGCCTCTCCTGCCTAAAAATGCCCATGATAGTAACCTGGATTCTCTTCTTTTCTGGGACCACTGACACAGGCGTCTTCCAATAAGTAGATGGCTGTGGTAGACTCAATCTGCATTTTGGGGCAGTCACTGTATGTCGTGGTGTCTCTATCCCACTCAGAGTCTTCTGCCATTGTGAAGTCACAGACGTGGGGGATTCTGCTGAAGCATTGCTGGGGACATGGGAAAGACACACTGGCTGAACACGCACAATGGCTGCCAGTCAGTGTCACATGGTCAACAACACTGAGCAAGAATGTATGGAGATTTGAGAACAAAGAAGGCATGCAGGCCTATGGCAAAGCACACTGGCTTGTTACACAAAATGGTCACAGCCACGTGGTCATAGCAACAGGAATAACCAGCAAGGAGGCATGTGGCCACAACAAAGAACACATGCAGGCCTACGGCACAAGCACACAGGCTGGCTACACAAAATGGCCATAGAAAACATAATCAAACAGCAAGCAAGGAGGCATGGCCACAACAAAGAACATGTGCGGGCCGATGGCAAAAGCATACAGGCGGGCTAAACAATATGGCCATATACCACATGGTCAAGCAGCAAGCAAGGAGGCATTGCTACAACAAAGAACACATGCAGGCCTGTGGCAAAAGTAGACAGGCTGGCTACACAAAATGGCCACTGACCACATGGTCAAGCAGCAAGCAAGGAGGCATGGCCCCAACAAAGAACACATACAGGCCTATGGCAAAAGCACACTGGCTGGCTACACAAAATGGCCACATGGTCACAACAACAAGCAAGAGGCATGGGGAACAAAGAAGGCATGCAGGCCAATGGCAAAAGCACACTGGCTACCTACACAAAATGACCGCCAGCCTCATGGTCACAACAACCACCAGCAAGGAAGTATTGCAGCAAGAAAGAACACATGGATGCCAATGGCAAAAGCATACTGAACTCCCAAAAGGTTATCTAAGTTTGGCAAAGGAGGTGGTGTCGCGTGTCCAAAGTGTGGCAGTATGAAGGAAGACAATCTTCATATGTTCCTTTACTGCCCAAAGATTCAGACATTCTGGGAGGCCGTGAGTAAAGCTCTGTCAGATTCCTTGAAGTCACAAATCAAGGTAAGTGTTTTACTAGTTATTTTTGGAGCTTTGGACCCGCAAACTGTAAGTAATACTAATAATGCAAAGTTGCTATTTTATTCTATCCTGTTGGCCCGTAGAGAAATCTGTAAACAGTGGGTGTCACAGGCTCCGCCTAGGTATGAGGATTGGCTAATTTCTGTGAGGATTGTGGCCAATTTGGACATTGCAGATAAGGGCCAAAGAAGATATGAATTTTGGATACCCCTTCTGAGTTGGTGGGAGCAATCTTTAAATTCACTACATTCAGCAGGTCAGGGGTCCAATGATTAAGCCCTTCTCCGCCTTAGCCCATACAGTTTCTCTAAGGTGGCAGGTTTGCACATATAGATGGTGTGTATTGGGAGAAATATGGTGAGAATCACAACTCAAGGGCGACAATACGTGAATCCACCTCTTGTACCTCCTTCAGCATATGAGGTTTCAGACATTTCAGTTGGTAATGCAAGTGAAAAGGTGTGAAAGAAGCAAATGAGGACAAACACTATAAATTAAAAAAAACAATCACCAGCAAGGAGGCATGCCACAGTGAAGAACACATTCAAGCCTATGGCAAAATCACACAGGCTGGCTACACAAAATGGCCACTGAACACACGATCAAGCAGCAAGCAAGGAGGCATGGCTACAACAAAGAACACATGGAGGCCGATGGCAAAAGCATACAGGCTCGCTACACAAAATGGACCCTGACCACATGGTCAAGCAGCAAGCAAGGAGGCACGGCCACAACAAAGAACACATGCAGGCCTATGGCAAAGGCACACAAGCTGGCTACATAAAATGGCCATGGACCACATGCTCAAGCAACAAGCAAGGAGGCATGGCCACAACAAAGAACACATGCAAGCCTATGGCAAAAGCATACTGTCTGGCTACACAAAATGGCTGCCAGCCACATGGCCACAACAAGCAGGAGGCATGGGAGCAAAGAAGACATGCAGGGCTAAGGCAAAGCACACTGACTGGTTACACAAAATGGCCACCAGCCATATGATCACATCAACAAGCAGGAGGCATAGGGAGCATAGGGATGGATTTAGGCCCAGATATCTGTACAGGGGTGAATGTATGACATTGTTCTGCATTCTCTCCATCAACTGTTGTTTTTGCATTTGTCACCCCGAGTGGGACGGGTATGCCCAGATGTGGGCCCCATGCTCTCCATGCCACTGGAATCAAGCTATCCTGGCTGAAGAGGGGTGAACCCCGAAACCGGTCCTAGGATGCTTGTTTCTAGTCCAGGGAGGACCTGGCTTGGCACTTCAGGCTGGACTGTTCCCATGAGGCACAGGGTCAAAACTGATTTGCATATGGCTGGGTTCAAAATGGAATGGCATGGTGAGCCAAAAAACGATGGATTTAGGCACAGATCTCTGTACTGGGGTGAATGCATGACATTGTTCTGCATTCTGTCCATCAACTGTTGTTTTTGCATTTGTCACCCCGAGTGGGACGGGTATGCCCAGACGTGGGTCTCGTGCTCTCCATGCCACTGGAGTCAAGCTATCCTGGCTGAAGAGGGGTGAAACCCCGAAACCGGTCCTAGGATGCTTGTTTCCAGTCCAGGGAGGACCTGGCTTGGCAGTTCGGGCTGGACTGTTCCCATGAGGTACAGAGTCAAGACTGATTTCCATATGGCTGGATTCAAACTGGAATGGCATGGTGAGCCAAAAAATTATGGATTTAGTCCCAGATCTCTGTACTGGGGTGAATGTATGACATTGTTCTGCATTCTGTCCATCAACTGTTGTTTTTGCATTTGTCACCCCAGTGGGACGGGTATGCCCAGACGTGGGTCCCGTGCTCTCCATGCCACTGGAATCAAGCTATCCTGACAGAAGAGGGGTGAAACCCCGAAACCGGTCCTAGGATGCTGGTTTCCAGTCCAGGGGGGACCTGGCTTGGCAGTTCGGGCTGGACTGTTCCCATGAGGCACAGGGTCAAGACTGATTTGCATATGGCTGGGTTCACACTGGAATGGCATGGTGAGTAAAAAAACGATGGATTTAGGACCAGATCTCTGTACTGGAGTGAATGTATGACATTGTTCTGCATTCTGTCTATCAACTGTTGTTTTTGCATTTGTCACCCCGAGTGGGACGGGTATGCCCAGACGTGGGTCCCGTGCTCTCCATGCCACTGAAATCAAGCTATCCTGGCTGAAGAGGGGTGAAACTCCAAAACCGGTCCTAGGATGATTGTTTCCAGTCCAGGGAGGACCAGGCTTGGCAGTTCGGGCTGGACTGTTCCCATGAGGCACAGGGTCAAGACTGATTTGCATATGGCTGGGTTCAAACTGAAATGGCATGGTGAGCAAAAAACGATGGATTTAGGCCCAGATCTCTGTACTGGGGTGAATGTATGACATTGTTCTGCATTCTGTCCATCAACTGTTGTTTTTGCCTTAGCCACATGGTCGCAACAACAACCAGCAAGGAGGCTTGACCACAACTAAGAACACATGCAGGCTACTGGCAACAGCACATAGGCTGGCTACACAAAATGGCCACTGACCACATGGTCAAGCAGCAAGCAAGGCGGCATGGCCACAACAAAGAACACATACAGTCCTATGGCTAAAGCATGCTGGCTGACTACACAAAATGGCCACCAGCCACATGGTCACAACAATAAGCAGGAGGCATGGGAGAAAAGAAGACATGCAGGGCTATGGCAAAGCACACTGACTGGTTACACAAAATGGCCACCGACCACATGGTCAAGCAGCAAGCAAGGAGGCATGGCCACAAAAAAGAACATATGTAGGCCTATGGCAAAAGCACACAGGCTGGCTACACAAAATGGCCACCTGCCATATGGTCACAACAACAAGCAGGAGGCATAGGGAGCAAATGAGACATGCAGGGCTATGGCAAAGCACACTGAATGGGTACACAAAATGGCCGCCAGCCACATGGTCGCAACAACAACCAGTAAGGAGGCATGACCACAACTCAGAACACATGCACGCCTATGGCAAAAGCACACAGACAGGCTACATAAAATGGCCACAAACCACATGGTCAAGCAGCAAGCAAGGAGGTATGGCCACCACAAAGAACACATGCAGATCTATAGTACAAGCACACGGGCTGGCTACACAAAATGGCCACCGAACACATGGTCAAGGTCGTACAAGGAGGCATGGCCACAACAGAGACCACATGCAGGCCTATGGCAAAAGCACAGTGGCTGGCTACACAATTGGCCACCAGCCACATGGCCACAACAATAACTAGGAGGCATGGAGCAAAAAAATACCTGCAGGCCTGTGGCAAAAGCACACTGGCTGCCTACACAAAATGTCGGACAACCTCATGGTCACAACAACCACCAGCAAGGAGACATTGCCACCACAAAGAACACATGCAGGCCTATGGCAAAATCACACAAATGCTGGCTACACAAAATGGCCACTGAACACATGATCAAGCAGCAAGCAAGGAGCCATGACCACAACAAAGAACACATGCAGGCCGATGGCAAAGGCACACAGGCTGGATAATCAAAATGGACCCTGACCACATGGTCAAGCAGCAAGCAAGGAGGCACAGCCACAACAAAGAACACACGCAGGCCTATGGCAAAAGCACACAAGCTGGCTACACAAAATAGCTACTGACCGCACGGTCAAGCATCAAGCAGAGAGGCATGGCTACAACAAAGAACACATGCAGGCCTTTGGCAAAAGCACACTGGCTGGCTACACAAAATGGCTGACAGCCACATGGTCACAACAAGAAGGAGACATGGGGAACAAAGAAGACATGCAGGCCTATAGCAAAAGCACACTGGCTGCCTACACAAATTGGCCACCAGCACATGGTCACAACAAACAGCAAGGAGGCATTGCCACAATAAAGAACAAATGCAGTCCTATGGCTAAAGCACACAGGCTGGCTGCAGAAAATGGCCACTGACCACATGGTCAAGTAGCAAGCAAGGAGGCATGGTCACCTCAAAGAACACATGCATATTTTTTTTTTTTTTTTTCCTCATATACCAAGAAGGGCATTCTTGATGAGTGGCCACCATCCCTCTCCACCGATCAAAATGACCAGGCCCTGATGTTGGAGACCGGTGTGGAGAGAGAGAGGCTCAAACTCACAAGCAACCACTGTTTTTGAACGTCCACTCCTTTTCGCGCAAATCAGATAACCCCACGCTATTTTGGAGGGATCAAACCAACAGTGCCCAGGTTAAATCATTGGAATGTTTTTTTTTTTTTTTTTTTTTTTTTTTTTATCTATTCCTCCATGTAACAAGTGGTGCCCAAATTTTTTCATAGCTGTTTCCGTCGCAAGCCATGTCCGATTCACTAGTATATATTATATGTTTCAGGCATTCTGTAAAGGTTGGAGCCTTTATGCTTTTCCAGGCTCTACATATCTCTCGTCTTGCCAGAATAACCACATAAAAAATAAATTTGGATATCGAGTCATTGAGGTGGTAATTTGTGTGCAATCCAAATATAATCATTTCTGGCGTGACTTCAATATGTTTATGTAATACCTCAGCTAAAAAATCTCGCACCGTGGCCCAGTAGCTTACTATCTCAGGGCAATCTATAAACATATGGCAATCATCAGCTGCAGGCATTTTACATCTTGGACAAAGGTGGCAAAGGCCTGTTATCTTTGTTAGCTTCTTTGGGGAAATATAGGCTCTATATGCAGTATATAGATGATTCCTTTTAAGTGCAGCTAATTTGACCACTGCATGTAACATGGTAAAAGAATCCCCCCATAATTCCATGAGGTTAGAGTCTGAATTTATAGCATTCCCCCAAAGCTTATGCAGTTCGAGTTCTGTTATTGAGCTAACCTACCAAGCTATCGCAGCAGTAGATGTTGCAGTGGCTAAGAAGCTCCCGTTGACCCTTACGGCAATTGATGCCGCTAAGGCTTTCGATCAAGTAAATTGGTCATATTTATGGTTGGCTCTAACTAGGTTCGGACTCCCATCAAACTTTGTTTCAGCTGTCCAGTCCCTATATAAGAGCCCCAGAGCAAAAGTTCTGGTAAACGGAGTGCTTTCAGACTGGTTCATAATCTCTAGAGGAACGAGACCGGGGTGTCCCTTATCACCTCTGTTATTTAACCTCTATATTGAACCTTTTGTATGTCAGCTCAGGGCTGACCCCGGGATTCATCCTTTTAGAATTGCAGACCTAGATTTAAAATTTGCCCTATACGCCGATGATCTTCTTATGTTTACTTCAAATCCAGACGAGGCTATTCCAAGACTGTTTGAGCAAGCGGAATTGTTCGGAGAAATCTCGGGGTATAGGGTAAACAAAGATCAAACTGAGACCATGCATTGGAACCAGACACGAGGGGTGGCCGGAGCTAAGACACATATGAGGTACCTGGGTATAATTTTGGCCCAAAATATCTCAGAAATAGCCAAAATGAATTTGATGAGGGTTTATAAGGATGTTTGTGGTTTACTGCAGCGTTGGTCTGGTCTCTCTTTGAGTATTTTTGGCAGAGTAAATCTAATCAAAATGGTCATTCTGCCGAAGATCACTTTTTTATTTGCGTCTATTCCACTGACATTTCCAGCACCGGATATAGCTAAAATACAGGGGAAAATAGGCTCTTTCATATGGAATACTAAGACACCGAGGATCTCCTGGAAAAAGTTGAGGAGAGGCCTCGCTATGGGAGGGCTGACCTTACCGGATTTACTTACCTATTGTCACTCCTTTCATTTTAAAAACTTTAGAATGTTAGCCGGAAAGACGGATGCCTCCTCTTTGGGTTTATTGTTTCAAGCCCTATTACACGGTATACCTCAGGGGCAAGAATATTTCCTATTTAAATATGGCGATCCACGGTTTTTTAAAAGAGTCAGGCTAAAAATCCTTGACACTGCTCTTAGGAACTGGTTGTATGTCAGAAAGATACTAAAAATTCCATACTATGCTCCTCAGGCCCCTATATGGGATTCCCCGGGTACACCAGAATGCCTGAATGATCAACTATCCCGTCCTCTTAAATTGGCAGGCCTGTTTTTCTGGCAAGATCTAGAGAAAGACTCGCGGCTCCTGAATTGGGAATCTTTATCCTGCCTGACAGGTGGGACACTATCAAGGTACAAATACTATCAGTTGTCAGGATGGTGGGCAACAAAATCTTGGGGAGTTGAATCACTGAATCCTAAATTTGATTGTGTATCTAGGAGTGGTAGATGGAAGCAGGAGGTTTCCTTTTGGTATTGGGCCATCCTTGAGTCGGAATCAATAACAGAAAGAACACATGCATATTGATGGCAAAAGCACACAGGCTGGCTACTGAAAATGGCCCATAACATAATTCTTCAAAAAAGAGGAGGGTCCTAGGGATTATTTTTAAAGACCTAAGCAGTTTTGAATCCCCATACAAACGTGCTAGATCTTTCTTGAACTTGTCAATTTTTGTTAGAAGAATAGTATCTTTGTGTTCTTTATTTTATTTGTTTGTTTCTTCCATGTTCCTTTTGTATAAAGCACTTGATATTGCTGTATTTATCTGTCCTTCCAAGGTCTGTAGTTCAATAAGTATGGCATCAGCCACTCTTTTAGCTGTACTGATGATTAAGATCAACCAATCACGCGTACAGCGCCACGCGATTAGTGACCAATCTTTGAGAAAAGCTTTATCGGACAGAAAAAGCCTTGGGGCATTCGTAACTATCAGACCCATCGGAGCACAATTATTTCTGAGATACTCTGTCATAATGGCCCCGTGGATAAATGTACGAGACTGAGACTTCTTTAGATTAAGTAAAGTCTGCCAGTCGTCTTGTGCACTTGTCATAACTTCGGGTAAAGTGTCTAGGATAGACGGATTAGTGGTGAGGATGGATTGTAACACATCCTCATCAATGTAAAAACATTGCATATACAGTTTAAACAAATAACTGTCAGATGAATAGGTCTACATGTTTCAGCCCATGGATATTAGAATCCAGGCTTTCGTCAGGACCTCTGAATTACTTAGTTACTGCAAAAAGTGTTAGTGTTTCAGTGAAAAAACATAAAACAAAAGTTATAAAATATGGTTGGTAACAATACAACCTGCTCACTTCTGTGAATCCACAATGGAAGAATACAGACAGTGGAACTTGAAAAATACCCAATAAAAGAGAAAGACTCACATAAAACCTAGTATATAATTCTAGAAACATTCATTTATAGTCATTGTAACAATGGGTTTAACAGTTCAGGATGTGATACTGTGAATGTATCCAAACACCACTTGGTGTATTACAAAAATATTTTTTTTAATTATTTAATGCACTTACCCGGCTTTATGCGGGTGCGCATCTCACCTCACCTGGCATCCGCTCAGGACGTGAGGCACCGCTCTATGTATAAAAGAAGTGACAAACAACCAGGATCAGAATAAACATTATCAGATCATGGTAAATGTCTACTATATATGTTTTTGTTATCTCTAAGTCGCATTGTGAAAAACCTTGGCGAAAAAGAAGAAACAGGAGTCCTTATAACCATCTTGGAGTGATTCTAAACAGGCTCTCTGATGTATTGATCATAACTAGGAATTAAAACAAATGGGCATCGATCTACATAGATGCCTACTGAACTAAAACAAATAATTTCAGTTTGTATTTGTTTCAAGGACGGGTATTATGTCCTAAGCATATGGAACGGTTGGTTAAGATCCTGGAGGCGGTGAAACATTAGCCGTCGACAAAGCAGATAAAAGATGCACTTGCGTTTCAGCTAATTTGTTTAGAATGACATGTGCCCATTATGATCGAACTTTACTAAGCGTCCCTCAGTGCCAAACGAAATGCGATGGCGACCTAGAGCATTTCAGTTTACCATTGTCAAAGGTGAGAATACCCCAGATCTTAACTCTTTTAAACGTACTAGCATCGTAACAAATTTGTTTTGAGGAGCATATACCCATCGTGGTCAAACTATTCTAAGACGTCCCACACTTCTACACAGAATACGAGGATGACCCAGAGCATTACATTTACCACAAACGAATCAAGGAGACCCCGTAGCTTACCTCTCCGTTGGTACCCCTCTCTGGATCTAAGCTGGAAGGGGAGGTATCCGGCGGAGAGGGCGCCGGTCTTAAATACTCTCTTCCCTATTTACTCCTACTAGATTAACACCCTCGTTGTGTTTGGAAGACGCCTTCGGCCGGCGTTTTGTTATGACGTCAACACGCGGTGTCACGTGAAGTGCGTCACGTTATGGGAAATGTAGTTCAATTTCGCTCACAAACTCTTACACCAGATGAACAGAAAGTTCTCAACAGAGGTTTAGGCTTTGTCACGACTAATGTAGGTGATCAATTTTAACTTAGATGTGAACTAGCCCAATTCTTTAGAAAAATATGTTTACATTTCTTTTTCCAGTCTAAAGAAACAGAAATTTCTAGTACATCAACTGCTGAGAATTTAAGAAACACAGGTCTCAGGCCACCCTCCACTTTTAATCCCCCTGCCCATTTGATACCAGATCAAGTCGGGGTTTTTGAACAAGCAGTAACCCATGATATCATGGCAATTTGTGCCAAAAAGGACAATGTCTACCAGAATCTATCTATGGTTGAGAAACAAGCTTTAACAACTTTGGCTAACGATGAGAAGATAATAATTAAACCCCCAGATAAAGGTGGAGCAATTGTTATTTTGGATATAGATGTATATCGTACAGAATTTTTTAGGCAGTTGAATGACACCAAGGCATATCTTGCCCTAAGAGAAGACCCTACTCCGAGACTAACCAATGAGATTCAAAGTCTCGTAGATGAGGCGAAGAGTGCGGGCTGGATAACATCATTAGAAGCTGATTTTCTGGTAACCATACATCGAATCATTCCGTAATTTTACATGCTTCTTAAAATACATAAGATCATTAGGCCACCTCCTGGACGGCCAATTATTTCAGACATTGGGTCTTTGTTAGAACCTCTATTGACCTTTGTCGATTTCTTTTTACGACCCTTGGTCAAAGAAATGACTACCTATCTTCAGGATACGAAGAATGTCCTGAGATTACTACCGGACATCGATTTCGACATCGATACTGACCTTTTGGTCAGTTTCGATGTTGAATCTCTCTATACCTGTATTCCACAAGAAGAGACATTGGAAGCCATACGAGGTCTTCTAGATGCCAGGGACATGGACACCATAACGCCAGTACACTTCATAATGGAGTGCGCCAGATTGGCCATGATGGAAAATTTCTTCAGATTTGAAGAAACTTTATATCTCCAAACCTCAGGAACATCTATGGGCAGTATTTTTGCGCCCAGTCTAGCTAATCTTTATGTCCATCTCTTCGAAGAAAACAGTGTACTCAACCACGACAACCCCTTCCGTGACAAGATTTTGTTGTGGAAGAGATACATAGACGACATCTTTGTCATCTGGCATGGAACCACTGCTACACTCTTGGAGTTCCATGCCTGGTTGAATACTAGAAACAGTTTTTTGAGATTCACTGTTGAACACGACAAAAGGAGACTCCCCTTTTTGGATATTGTGATATGTCCTATGCAGGGTAAACTCAGGAGCGAGTTGTACAAGAAACCTATGGCGAAAAATTCGCTATTGAACTTTGATAGTTATCATCCAAGGTCTCTCCGTGAGAATTTGCCCGTTGGGCAGTTTCTGCGTATACAGAGAAACTGTTCGGACAGAGAACATTTTGAGCATCATGCTCAAAAATTATCGCAACAGCTATATGACAGACGATATCCTAAACATCTGGTGAGATGGGCTTGGAAGAGAGCCTCTAACAATAATCGAGATGCTCTGTTAGAACCACCTATACCGAAACCTCCGCTCTCAAGAATAACCTTTGTCAACACTTTTAGTACTCTATCCAATAATGTGCAAAAAATTGTGCGTTCACACTGGCGAATTCTGAACGTAGATAATTCAAATATTCCTACTCCACTCTTCTCATTTAAAAGAGGAACCAGTCTACGGGATAGTCTAGTACATACCAGACCCAAGGTCTGCAAAGGGACTACAATGAGTACATTATGGGATCTCCCTCCAGTACAGGGACATTTTCCATGCGGTTCTTGTACAGCATGTCCTCAAACTCAACATACCAAAACAGTGGATATTGGGACGGGTACACCATGGGTCCTCAAGAAACACACAAACTGTAATAGTGAAAGAGTTCTCTACCTCATTACATGCCTGTGTTCCCTGTGTCATGTTGGTATGATGACACGAAAAGTGAAAGTCCGTATTAACGAACACAAAAGTACCATCAGACGAAATAAAATGGCAACTAGACTCACAAATCATTTCGTGACATCTAAACATAAGCCTGAGAACTTACGTTGGATAGTATTAGAACACCCTTTAATTCCTCCACACATTGTTGATGTGAAGACATTTTTGTTCATGACAGAACAAAAATGGGTGTTCAAACTTCAAAGTGACCGTGTTGGACTGAATGATGATATACCTTGCGTGTCATTATAACCTAGTCCCATACTTGCATGATGGAGTCACCAAATATAAGGTTGTCTTACAATTCACGAAAACAACGGGAGAGGAAGGGAACACAACACGACTACTCCCCTCAAGGGAAAATCTCAGAAAACAACAGAGTACGTGTGGTTTGGGCACAACCTCTTAGGGTCATAGGAGCACGAGTCTGCTGACTCAAAGCAACACTTTATGTTATTTAAGGAAAACTAAGCCATAGAAGGTTTAGTAGAAAGCCCTCACTCACCAACCTGGCTGGTGACATGCTTCATCATCGGGCTTCACTGGGTATGGCCGAATGCCATCCCAGTGTGCTACAACGCCAGGTTACTGCGGAGCGGGGTTCGTGTGAGGTGACAGTGAATTTAAAAATTCCCAATTGAGTCAAAAAAGTAGTTTATTTGTTTTGCTAATTGGAAAGGTTAAAACAAAGAGTGAGGGTCAAAAATTAGAAGACCGGGTTCACTCTGTGGCGGTCAACATGTTTCTTTGTAAAGTAAATACCTAGGCAATTTCAACGCAACACAATCGCATATTCAATGGAAAAAACAATGATGGTATAGAAGGAGACACAACATACAGAATATTATCAAAAATACATGTGGACTTTATTCTATTCAAATATAAATATAGAAATGATGTAGAATAATTGATGATGATGGACTTTATAATTTCGAAATGTAATTCAAAAATAGAAATTAGATGAAATAAACAAAGCATCAAACAGTATAGAACAAATCACATTTCTAGTTGATCAGATAACACAGTCTAAGTACAAAAACATAAAGTTAAAAGTGGCGAAACCGAGATGTTCTCAACGCGCGTTTCGACGCTAACAAGGCGTCTTCATCAGGAGAGCCACAGTGTCATTGAATCCTATAAACATACAAAAATGTACAATGTGAAACACAACCAACTGTATGTATATATTCTGTAACAGCAATTAAAACAATTGATTTTCGTTTTTTTCTTTCATTATCTCAATGTTTTTTTCTTTTTTTTATAAAACAAAGTGCTCCTTCACATAAGTGTAATGACACTAACAACAAACGTGCTGTCACCAATCCATGTTAGGAAAGCCAGCTAAGAAGAAAATGAGTATAGCTGTAATAGTATACAGGGAAAAGGGAGGTGATAAAGGACAAAGTGAATCTAGTTATATAAGTAAATGAGAAAGATACAGGATATATCAGAAGACATTAAGATAATCTATAGAGAAAGTTGTAGTATAAAGTGGCAGAAGTCATCACTAGGTGAAAGTAAAATAAAGACAGAATATTACTGAATAAATAAAAAAATCGGACTAGAGGATAATACATAGGGTCTGAATGTGATACACTGCTGGGAAGAATAATTCCTCATGAGGTAGAAGCTAACAGGAACTGCAGATGTGGGTGGAATACTGGGCCAAACAAACAACTTAGGGAATATAGGGATACTGGTGTCTCAAAGTGATCACGAGACGAGGTACAATAAAAAGGGGGGAGGGATCTTACTGGATCGGTGAAAAAGCAGAGTGATGAAAAACTGCGTAAGGTCCAACTGTAATTCACTGGCGTAAAGAATTCTTCCTATTTGAAGCTACTTTGGCTCTCAAAGAAAACTTCTTTGAATACCAGGGACACCTGTATTTACAAACTACAGGTACTTCCATGGGGAGTACCTTCGCTCCAAGCGTGGCAGGTCTTTATGTGTATGACTTTGAACGCAAATTCATCCTACCTAGTACCAACCCATATATATCCTCCATAGGCTTATGGAGAAGATATATAGATGACGTGCTACTAATCTGGCAGGGTAGCAAGAATGCCCTGCTTGCTTTTTTTGAATGGGACAATACTCTGGATCCCAATCTGAGATTTACTTATACCTATGACCACTCAGAGGTAGTCTTCCTCGATGTCATAATTACAAAAAAACAGGGAGCACTACATACCAAGACATATTACAAACCAACCTCCAGAAACAATCTACTTGAATTCACCAGTTTCCACCCCCGCACCTTGAGGGAGAATTTACCGTACGGCCAATACCTCCGCCTCCGGCGTAATTGCACCGCACTGGGCGATTTTAAAAAGCAATCTGACGATCTTACTTCCAAACTGTTAGCAAGAGGGTACCCTCAACCCATACTCTCTAAGAGCTAAAAACGCGCTAGGAACCAACCTAGGGAAGCACTGTTGTAAGATCACATCAACGAAATCTAGGCCTACACCACTAACTTGCGTAACCACTTATAGTACTCTATCAAACAAAATGAAAAAAGTCATCAACAAACACTGGAGTATTATTAACATTAACAACCGCAAATGGGAAAAACCACTTTTCTCTTTCAAACGGGCACAGAGCCTACGTAACAGTCTGGTACATACACGCCCGTTGGTGCAACCAAACATCACTCACAGGACTATCACAGAGGTCTGGGGTCTGCCTAAAATTACAGGACATCATCCCTGCTCTGACTGCAGCATCTGCCATTTGACCTCGCATACAACAACCTTAAATCTGGAACCAGGCAAGACCTGGACGCAAAGAGGACACACGAACTGTAATACTTCTAATGTGATCTATTTAATCACATGCCCCTGTGGTCTACGCTACGTGGGAATGACTTCCAGAAAAGTGAAACTCAGAATTTGTGAGCACCGGAGTAACATCAGGTGTAAACGCATCACAACCAAACTGAGTGAACATTTCCTGACTCTCAATCATACCACCAATGACTTAACATGGACCGTCATTGAGGAGATCACTGCACGGCGGAACATTCAAAAAACCCTTTTTGAAAAGGAACAGAGATGGGTCCACCGTCTGGGGACCAATCATTGTGGGCTCAATGACAATATACCTTGGACTACAGTACTACACTGACGCCCCCAATCAGCATCAACTTAAATACCCCGACGCTGAGACTATTTGCTGGTACCTTCAGTTTCCCCCCCCCACTCCCCTTTCATAATGATTGTGTACATCTGTGCACCCCAACTATTTATTCTTATGTGCCACCTACCCCGTATTTGAGAGTGCGTGCTGATGAGCACTATCCACTCCGCAACAATTCCAGTGGCTATTAGTGTTTGCTGTTTCCAAAAACATAATAATACATTGATTTCTCTAATACATTGATTTCTCTAAATACCAACATAATTATCAGTGTATATATGTCTTTACCTTGGTGTACTTCGTGCAGATTAATACGAGGTTATGTCTACACGGTCGCCTAGCAACTTTGTTTTGCCCAACTGCTGATTCTGCAGTGGTAGACCGTGTTTGTTCTCTTCTCGATTAGAGCCCATTTACATCTATGGGGTCTGTCATCGATCATTTGTTACTCCACCTACTCGCACTTACAATGTAAATGTTCGAGTCCCACTACTAATAAAGTTTCTTTGTAACACCGATAACCCTTCCCCTTCGCGATCTGGCACTTGACCCTTATGGCATCCTCCTTCAACCGAGATCTGATTGGCTCCCTAGTCCTCAGGTTACCCTATCAGGTAGCAGTAGGCACGTAGCTTGCCCAATCAGGATGGCCGTTTCTTTCCTTTGAGCTAACGAGCAACGAGACTTAGGTTCCCCCTCCGCTACTTATTCGATTCTCTTCCGGATCCCGGATATCCTGGACCCGGGCTACAGAGGCGTTCCCTAGGTACCAAACAGGTGCCGAGCCATGAGGGCGTGAGTAGAACCCCGTCCCCTTTCCTACCAGTTTCACGGTAAGCGCTCCCCAGTGAGACATCGCACACTTGGTACTTCAACTTTCTTTCATCTCCTTTCTATTCCAGGGTGTGCCATACGCTCCCACCCTTCTCCCGGGATCCGTGAGGCTTCATATCGATATGCCTCCGAGTAAGACCGGGTTGTTGTAATTGATTTTATTTCTAAGTAAGGTCTCTTTCCATGACCCTCACAGGGGTACGTTTCTTCGCCCCCCTCGCCCATATGCTAGATATTGTTTAGCACATTGTACAGCTGTCACGTGTGTCTCGATATATCCAACTAGACACGCTATTCAGGACAAGTTTCACTTTACCTGCCTGACACCTGAGTCCTGGTACTTTTTAGGTGCACCGATCTCACAATTAGTGCACCAGTGGTACAATCTAATGGCACTTCACCGAATGAGCACCTGATTTGCTGCTTGACTGACCCAGCAGCGACTTATTTTAAGCTTGGACATCAATACTTACAATCTTTGTTTTGTTTTGTCTTCTGTTGTTTGTCTGTCAATTATAAGAATAAACTCGTTCCTCTCCACCACCATAATTGCTGGCGGATACTCACCAATTTACATTTTTTACACTCACAGTCTTCGGCAGGGTGAGCCTTAGCGCGCTCATACTGCCGGGACTTTGCACCCCCACTCTGGTCCTGACGAAAGCCTGTATACCATTCACCGAGGCAGAAACATGTTGACTACCACAGAGTGAACCCGGTCTTCTAATTTTTGACCCTCACTCTTTGTTTTAACCTTTCCAATTAGCAAAACAAATAAACTACTTTTTTTACTCAATTGGGAATTTTTAAATTCACTGTCACCTCACACGAACCCCGCTCCGCAGTAACCTGGCGTTGTAGCACACTGGGATGGCATTCGGCCATACCCAGTGGAGCCCGATGATGAAGCATGTCACCAGCCAGGTTGGTGAGGGAGGGCTTTCTACTAAACCTTCTATGGCTTAGTTTTCCTTAAATAACATAAAGTGTTGTTTTGAGTCAGCAGACTCGTGCTCCTATGACCCTAAGAGGTTGTGCCCAAACCACACGTACTCTGTTGTTTTCTGTGTCTTACAATTCAGCCTTTTTGATGTGCCTCAGAATATCCATGCAATGTGCTCTACATTATGAGAAGAATCCCTTACACCTGGTCTCTCTTTTCTGGATACTGTGGCATAACAACTACGTTCTCAAAGACCAACAGTACACTGCATGATAAATGTGCCCCTGATTTTAAATTGATATTGATTCTGTGAAGATGATATGATTCCCATGATTTTTACTCCACTTATTTACAAAATGTCATTTATTGCGTTACTGTATACAAAAAGAAACTTTATTATATTCTATCAATCTACATGTGAGATTAACTTTTTATACGAGTCATCAGAGACTACACCCAATTGCGAAATTGAACTACATTTCCCATAACGTGACGCACTTCACGTGACACCGCGTGTTGACGTCATAACAAAACGCCGGCCGAAGGCGTCTTCCAAACACAACGCGGGTGTTAATCTAGTAGGAGTAAATAGGGAAGAGAGTATTTAAGACCAGCTCCCTCTCCGCCGGACACCTCCCCTTCCAGCTTAGATCCAGAGAGGGGTACCGACAGAGAGGTAAGCTACAGGGTCTCCTTGATTCGTTTGTGGTAAATGTAATGCTCTGGGTCATCCTCGTATTCTGTCTAGAAGTGAGGGACGTCTTAGAATAGTTTGACCACGATGGGTATATGCTCCTAAAAACGAATTTGTTACGATGCTAGTACGTTTAAAAGAGTTAAGATCTGGGGTATTCTCACCTTTGACCATGGTAAACTGAAATGCTCTGGGTCGCCATCGCATTTCGTTTGGCACTGAGGGACGCTTAGTAAAGTTCGATCATAATGGGCACATGTCATTCTAATTAAATTAGCTAAAACGCAAGTGCATCTTTTATTTGCTTTGTCGACGGCTAATGTTTCACCGCCTCCAGGATCTTAACCAACCGTTCCTTATGCTTAGGACATAATACCCGTCCTTGAAACAAATACAAACTGAAATTATTTGTTTTAGTTCAGTAGGCATCTATGTAGTTATGATCAATATATCAGAGAGCCTGTTTAGAATCACTCCAAGATGGTTATAAGGACTCCTGTTTCTTTTTCGCCAAGGTTTTTTACAATGTGACTTAGAGATAGCAAAAACATATATAGTGGACATTTACCATGATCTGATAATGTTTATTCTGATCCTGGTTGTTTGTCACTTCCTTTATACATAGAGCGGTGCCTCACGTCCTGAGCGGATTCCAGGTGAGGTGAGGTGCGCACCCGCATAAAGCTGGGTAAGTCTATTAAATAATTTAAAAAAATCTTTTTGTAATACACCAAGTGGTGTTTGGATACATTCACAGTATCACATCCTGAACTGTTAAACCCATTGTTACAATGACTATAAATGAATGTTTCTAGAATTATATACTAGGTTTTATGTGAGTCTTTCTATCTTTTATTAGGTATTTTTCAAGTTCCACTGTCTGTATTCTTCCATTGTGGATTCACAGAAGTGAGCAGGTTGTATTGTTACCAACCATATTTTATAACTTTTGTTTTATGTTTTTGCACTGAAACACTAAAACTTTTTGCAGTAGCTAAGTAATTCAGAGGTCCTGACGAAAGCCTGGATTATAATATCCAAGGGCTGAAACATGTAGACCTATCCATTTTACAGTTATTTGTTTAAACTGTATATGCAATGTTTTTACATTGACACCAAGACAGCACTGAATCAAATTGTTTTGTCTCTTGATAGTCAATTTTAAATCACTTTTTCACATATTTTCACCAGCACCGCAACCATCACCCTATAAAACAGCTGTTTTGCTTTATCGTATGTGAGAAGCATTTTCACTAATCTCTGTTGAACCATAACTCTCAATATCCTCATGAGAGCTAGGTTCGTTAAGAGTTCCCAGATGATGAAGGAAGCCTCTTCGGTGGGTGATGGGATGTCTTTCTTTTCCTCCTAAGACTCTACATTTTGCCTAGTTGTTGTTTTTTTGGGTTGTATTCAAGTCTAGACCTGCAGTTTTTCTTTTATTTTGTATTTGTATGGGGATTCAAAACTACTTAGGTCTTTAAAAATAATCCCTAGGACCCTCCTCTTTTTTGAGCAGCTACGGCTCAAAACTAAAAGTGAGTTGTGTATCAATTTCACCGCTTTCTTTGTCACATTTGTTTTTTACCATGGCTGAATTTACAGGATTGTCCTTTGATGAGGATGATGAAGCAAGACACTTCGGTGGGAGATGAGATCTCTTTCTTTTCCTCATAAGACTCTACATTTTGCCTAGTCGTTGTTCTTTTGGGTTGTATTCAAGTCTAGACCTGCAGTTTTTCTTGTATTTTACAGAAAATGGCCACAAACAGCATGGTTAATCAACAAGTAAGGATGCATGGCCACAACAAAGAACACATGCATGTCTATGGCAATATCACACTGGCTGCCTACACAAAATGGTCACCAACCACATGGCCACAACAATAATCAGTAGGCATGGGGAGTAAAGAGGACATGCAGGTCTATGGCAAAGCACATTGACTGGCTACACAAAATAGCCAGTAACAACAAAACAAAGTAGGAGGAGGTCCAAGGGAAAAGATTTTAAAGACCAGCAGGTTGTGTATCCCTCAAATTTAAATCACTATAAACACTGAATCAACCCGGGTCTAATGCTGTGTCAACAAAAAAGAAGAAAGCAAACCTACTGATTCCGACATCTCTTGTTAATAGAGAACCCTTCTAGGAACAGAACCCATCAATCACAAAGGAGTGGTGTGTTTGTCATCATTTGGGTCTGTATATCTCGATACAACGCCCCAGGTCCTGATGGGACGACCTGGTGACGAGTAAAGAGAAGTGGCATACAAGGGTTGCTGTCAGATCTCCAACAATAACAACAAAAGAAGTATAGTAAGCCCTCGCTTGTGTGAAAGGGGTCCTAAAAGTGCAGCACTAAATCATAAAAGTGACGATAAAAATGGCTAGGGGAACTCAAAAGTGCTTTAATTGGTAGAGTGCCTCTGCCATCATTAAAAAGCAAAATGGCAACTTAGCATAAATAATTTGTCATTATGCTCATTGTCCATAGTATCTGGTCGACATGTTTCTGCCCATTAGGATCTGTATAGTATCAAGGGCATTCATCAGGACCTTAAATGCTGCTACTATGTAAAAAAGTGTATTAAAGTATAATGAAAATACAAACAATCCTACCACACCGGTCAACTCTACAGATGTCGAAACCGGATACCCCAAAGCTATGGGTGATACCCTCACCTCAACCTGGTCTCTGCTCAGGGAAAGGGGCCCCGCTCTATCCGTCGGTACCCCGGGGCGGTCTTTACTCAAAGGATTGTTTGTATTTTCATTATACTTTAATACACTTTTTTACATAGTAGCAGCATTTAAGGTCCTGATGAATGCCCTTGATACTATACAGATCCTAATGGGCAGAAACATGTCGACCAGATACTATGGACAATGAGCATAATGACAAATTATTTATGCTAAGTTGCCATTTTGCTTTTTAATGATGGCAGAGGCACTCTACCAATTAAAGCACTTTTGAGTTCCCCTAGCCATTTTTATCGTCACTTTTATGATTTAGTGCTGCACTTTTAGGACCCCTTTCACACAAGCGAGGGCTTACTATACTTCTTTTGTTGTTATTGTTGGAGATCTGACAGCAACCCTTGTATGCCACTTCTCTTTACTCGTCACCAGGTCGTCCCATCAGGACCTGGGGCGTTGTATCGAGATATACAGACCCAAATGATGACAAACACACCACTCCTTTGTGATTGATGGGTTCTGTTCCTAGAAGGGTTCTCTATTAACAAGAGATGTCGGAATCAGTAGGTTTGCTTTCTTCTTTTTTTGTTGACACAGCATTAGACCCGGGTTGATTCAGTGTTTATAGAGATACACAAAATAGCCACCAGCTACATGGTCACAACAGCAACCAGCAAGACGGCTTGGCCACAACTAAGAACACATGCAGGCTAATGGCAAAAGCACATGGGCTGATTACACAAAATGGCCACTGGCCACATGGTCAAGCGGCAAGCAAGGAGGCATGGCCAAAATAAAGAACATATGTATGCTTATGGGAAAAGCACACAGGCTGGCTACACAAAGTGGCCACCTGCCATATGGTCACAACAACAAGCCAGAGGCATGGGGAACATAGAAGACATGCCAGCCCAGGGCAAAAGCACACTGGCTGGCTACACAAAATGGCCACCGAACACATGGTCAAGGAGGAAGCAAGGAGGTATGGCCACAAAAAAGAACATTTGCAGGCCTATGGAAAAAGTACACAAGATGGCTACACAAAATGGCCACCAACCACATGGTCAAGCAGCAAGCAAGGATACATGGCCACAACAAAGAACACATGCAGGACATTGGCTAAAGCACACAGGTTAGCTACACAAAATGGCCACCGACCACATGGTCACAACAACAAGCAGGAGGCATGGGGAACAAAGAAGACATGCATGTCTATGGCAAAAGCACACTGGCTGCCTGCACAAAATTGTCACCAGCCACATGGCCAGAAGAATAATCAGAAGGCATGGGGAGCAAAGAGGACATGCAGGGCTATGGCAAAGCATATTGACTGGCTACACAAAATAGCCGCCAGCCACATCGTCACAACAACAATCAGCAAGGAGCCTTGGCCAAAACTAAGAACACATGCAGGCTAATGGCAAAAGCACACAAGCTGGCTACACAAAATGGCCACCGACCACATGGTCAAGCAGCAAGCAAGGAGGCATGGCCACAACAAAGAACACATGCAGTCCTATGGCCAAAGATCACTGGCTGGCTACTCAAAATGGTCTCCAGCCATATGGTCAAAACAACATGAAGGAGACATGGGGAACATAGAAGACATGCCAGCCTATGGCAAAAGCACACTGGCTGGCTACACAAAATGGCCACCGAACACATGGTCAGGCAGCAAGCAAGGAGGCATGGTCATCACATAGAACACATGCAGGCCTATGGCAAAAGCACTAAAGCTGGCTACACAAAATGGCCATCAGCCACATGGTCACAACAACATGAAGGAGACATGGGGAACATAGAAGACATGCCAGCCTATGGCAAAAGCACACTGGCTGGCTACACAAAATGTCCACCGAACACATGGTCAAGCAGCAAGCAAGGAGGTATGGCCACAATAAAGAACATTTGGAGGCCTATGGCAAAAGCACACAGGCTGGCTACACAAAATGGCCACCAACCACATGGTAAAGCAGCAAGCAAGGAAACATGGCCACAACAAAGAACACATGCAGGCCAATGGCTAAAGCAAACAGGCTGCTACACAAAATGGCCACCGACCACATGGTCACAGCAAGAAGCAGGAGGAATGGGGAACAAAGAAGACATGCATGTCTATGGCAAAAGCACACTGGCAGCCTACACAAAATGGTCACCAACCACATGGCCACAAGAATTATCAGAAGGCATGGGAGCAAAGAGGACATGCAGGGCTATGGCAAAGCACATTGACTGGCTACACAAAATAGCCACCAGCTACATGGTTACAACAACAACCAGCAAGGAGGCTTGGCCACAACTAAGAACACATGTAGGCTATTGGCAAAAGCACACTGGCTGGTTACACAAAATGGCCACCGAACACATGGTCAAGCAGCAAGCAAGGAGGTATAGCCACAATAAAGAACATTTGCAGGCCTATGGCAAAAGCACACAGGCTGGCTGCACAAAATGGCAACCAACCACATGGTCAAGCAGCAAGCAAGGAGAAATGGACACAATAAAGAACACATGCAGGCCAATGGCTAAAGCCCACAGGCTGGCTACACAAAATGGCCACCGACTACATGGTCACAACAACAAGCAGGAGGCATGGTGAACAAAAAACACATGCATGTCTATTGCAAAAGCCCACAGGTTGGTTACACAAAGTGGTCACCGGCCACATGGTCACAACAACAAGCCAGAGGCATAGGGAACATAGAAGACATGCCAGCCCATGGCAAAAGCACACTAGCTGGCTACACAAAATGGCCACTAACCACATTGTCAAGCAGCAAGCAAAGAGACATGGCCACCATAAAGAACACATGCAGGCCAATGGCTAAAGCACACAGGTTGGCTACACAAAATGGCCACCGACCACATGGTCACAACAACAAGCAGGAGGCATGGAGAACAAAGAAGACATGCATGTCTATAGCAAAAGCACACTGGCTGCCTACACAAAATTGTCACCAGCCACATGGCCAGAACAATAATCAGTAGGCATGGGGAGCAAAGAGGACATGCCGTCCTATGGCCAAAGATCACTGGCTGGCTACTCAAAATGGTCTCCGGCCATATAGTCAAAACAACATGAAGGAGACATGGGGAACATAGAAGACATGCCAGCCTATGGCAAAAGCACACTGGCTGGCTACACAAAATGGCCACCGAACACATGGTCAGGCAGCAAGCAAGGAGGCATGGTCATCACAAAGTACACATGCAGGCCTATGGCAAAAGCACTCAAGCTGGCTACACAAAATGGCCACCAGCCACATGGTCACAACAACATGAAGGAGACATGGGGAACATAGAAGACATGCCAGCCTATGGCAAAGCAAAAACCAAAGGAAATTATGGACAAAGTGTTGAACATTGCAAGCACTCACCCCCAGTCAACTGATCTGGGTTTAATCCATCACCGTTCTTTAGCCCACTCTGCCACCCCAGTTCAGACATGGCCATATGCAAATCAGGCTGACCCTGTGCCTCATGGGAACAGTCCAGCCCGAACTGCCAAGCCATGTCTTCCCTGGACCGGAAACAAGCTTCCTAGGACCGGTTTCTGGCATTTCAGCCGTCTTCAGCCAGGTTTGCTTGTATCCAGTGGCAAAGTGAGCAAGGGAATCACGTCTGAGCATACCCTGCCAACTTATGGCGAACAAAGCAAAAACCAAAGGAAATGATGGACAGAGTGTTGAACATTGCAAGCACTCACCCCCAGTCAACATATCTGGGTTTAATCCATCACCGTTCTTTAGCCCACTCTGACACCCCAGTTCAGACATGGCCATATGCAAATCAGTCTGACCCTGTGCCTTATGGGAACAGTCCAGCCCGAACTGCCAAGCCATGTCTTCTCTGGACCGGAAACAAGCTTCCTAGGACCGGTTTCTGGCATTTCAGCCGTCTTCAGCCAGGTTTGCTTGTATCCAGTGGCAAAGTGAGCAAGGGACTCACGTCTGAGCATACCCTGCCAACTTATGGCGAACAAAGCAAAAACCAAAGAAAATTATGGACAGAGTGTTGAACATTGCAAGCACTCACCCCCAGTCAACTGATCTGGGTTTAATCCATCACCGTTCTTTAGCCCACTCTGCCACCCCAGTTCAGACATAGCCACATGCAAATCAGTCTGACCCTGTGCCTCATGGGAACAGTCCATCACCACCCCCTTTTGTACCGCTTTGTTCGCCATAAGTTGTCAGGGTATGCTCAGACGTGAGTCCCTTGCTCACTTTGACACTGGATTCAGGCAAGCCTGGCTGAAGACGGCTGAAATGCCAGAAACCGGTCCTAGGAAGCTTGTTTCCGGTCCAGGGAAGGCATGGTTTGGCCGTTCGGGCTGGACTGTTCCCATGAGGCCCAGGGTCAGACTGATATGCATATGGCCATGTCTGAACTGGGGTGGGAGAGTGGGCTAAAGAACGGTGATGGATCAAACCCAGATCTGTTGACTGGGTGTGAGTGTTTGATTGGTTCTGATACTCCGTCCATCACCACCCCCTTTTGTACAGCCTATGGCAAAAGCACACTGGCTGGCTACACAAAATGTCTACCGAACACATGGTCAAGCAGCAAGCAAGGAGGTATGGCCACAATAAAGAACATTTGGAGGCCTATGGCAAAAGCACACAGGCTGGCTACACAAAATGGCCACCAACCACATGGTAAAGCAGCAAGCAAGGAAACATGGCCACAACAAAGAACACATGCAGGCCAATGGCTAAAGCAAACAGGCTGCTACACAAAATGGCCACCGACCACATGGTCACAACAAGAAGCAGGAGGCATGGGGGGGCAAGATGGCCGCTGACTGATCTCAGTGGAAGTCGCTGCTACCACCACCTCCCCCCCTGGGGTTTATACTGGATACTGGATTTTATCGAAATGCTGCGATTAAGCTGGAATAAGAAAGGATGGTGATTACTGCACACTCACGTACCTGGCTGATTTTTTTTTTTTTTTTTTTAAATTTTATTGTGCAGAGAAAAAGGGTACAAGCACGGGCCTACAACCTCCTGGGCCGGCCGCTAGTATGCAGAAATGATCAAGCAGTTCAAAAACAATGACTGGCCCGCAGGGGCTCCGCTAAATGACAGGAGATCAGGCTGCACATAAAGGAAGTCAGGATACACCCTTTTTACATAACTATAAACCAAAGTAAAGAAAAACAAAAAGCAAGGCGAAAAACATTGAAAGGGCGTATAACCATAGCAGAGGAGCTCCACATAGGACCACCCTAGGGTGGTCAATAAAAGGGGGGTCTGAGAGGGAGGGGGGGGCCACGGGAAAACCAAATCTATACTCAGATGAACAAAGTAAGCAAGGAACCCTCAAGGATCAGGGGGTCAAGGCAACCTCAGACGTATCCACCAGGGGGGGAGAACAGATAGTCCCTCGATACACATTCCACTGACCCCAGATTCTACCCCACGCCCCCGGTTTACCACGAGCCACATACACCGTCTTCTCCCTGAACATGCACCAGTCCATGTTCTCCTTCCATACGGACACGGTGGGAGGCCGTTGGGAACCCCAAAGCTGCGCAATATCTCTCTTTGCGATCATGTTCCCAAGGGCCGGCCACCGAGCCTGGGCCGCATTATAGTCATTGGGCTCCCACACATTCAGAACACATCGGCGCACCTCCGGCAGCAGAGCGACCCCAGTGACTCGTTTCATAACATCATGCACCTGGCGCCAATATTCCGCCACCTCGCGGCACTCCCAGAGGATGTGGAGAAAGGTGGCACTGAGCCCGCAGCCACGCTTACAGAGCCTGTCGTCAGAAAACCCCATCGAGACCAAACAGGGACCCGTCACATAGACACGATGGAGAATCTTAAGCTGGACCAGACGGAGACGGGCCGGGATGGCAACCTCCTTAGGGGATGACAGCGCAGACTGCCAGTCCTCGTCGTCCAACTCCACCCCATCTCCCGTCCATGCCTCCCGAAGACGCACCAAGAGATCAGCCCGATTATTTATTAGTTTTTTATAAATCAGGGAGATAGTACTGTCGGGGACGTGTCCGTCGAGTGTACGGTCCTCGAGAGGCGAAGAAACAGGGACCGTGGTCCCCTCCCCAAAGACCGAGAGTAGGGCGTGCCGAACCTGGGCATAGCGGAAGAACTCCCTTTCACTAAGCTCGTACTCGCTCTGAAGCGCCGCAAAGGATTTAACCGCGCCTTTAACCCAGAGGTCCCCCACTCTGCTAATGCCGATCGTATCCCAGTGCTCAAAGCCTTTCGTTGTCCAGAGGCTTCCCAAGCGCTCTGAGGCGAATAGAGGAGTAGCACACGTTAACCGCTCACTCCAGCCCACAGCTACATTCGCCGCCTTCCACACACGTACCGCAATCCTAGTAGGGCCCGTGAGGGTCCCTCCGGCAGATCGAGAGTAAAGCGCTCTGTTATAGTTACCGCCGGGAAGCAGGAATTTATCCATCTCATATGCCGGGTTCGAGCCAGGAGCGTACGTAGCATGGTTAATGGCAGACAGCTGGGAGGCCCAATAGTACCTTCTAATGTCAGGAAGCGCGATGCCCCCGTCATACCAGGGAAGAGTCAGCTTTGCCAAAGCGATACGCGCACGACCGTCCCAAACCAGCTTCCTCTGCAAACTCTCCACTTCCCTAAAGTAGGCCGCCGGAATGATATCGAAGGAGTTCTGGAGAGCATAAAGAAATCTGGGAAGGGACATCAGTTTAAACAGTGCTGCGCGACCAAGTGGAGACAAGGGCAACTTACACCACCGAGCCGTGTCCGCCCTCAAACGCCGGAGGGGAGACAGGAGATTCTGCTCATAGCGGACCGCCGGATCCAACGAAACGTATACCCCCAAGTATTTAAAGCCGGATTGAGATGTTTGGATCGGAAGCCGAGGCGGCAAGAGAGGAAGGCCACCGGAGATAGGATACACGCAAGATTTGGACCAGTTAATTATCAAACCCGAATTTCTCCCGAAGGAAGTAAGGACATCAAAAAGCACATTGAGCGACTTCCGCGGCGAGGTGAGGTACAGAAGAATATCATCCGCGTACAACGAGACCCGATCCTCGAAGCCCGGGGCCCACCGGATCCCTCTGATCGAGGGCTCCCAGCGGAGCCAGGCAGCGAGCGGTTCCAAGGCGAGAGCAAAGAGCAGAGGGGACAACGGGCACCCCTGCCTAGTACCCCTCCCGAGCGCGAAGGGCCGAGAAACCCGCCCATTGACAACCACCTGAGCCATTGGACCAGCATAGAGGAGCTTCACCCAACCAATAAATCCCTCCCCAAAGCCAAACTTCGCCAATACGGCCCAAAGGAATGGCCACTCGATGGTATCAAAGGCCATCGTGGCGTCTAAGGAAACCAATATGGCCGGTTCAGAGAAGTACTCCGCCCTAGCGAGGACGCCATGTAGACGCCGCAAGTTGAGAGTGGTATTACGATGAGGGATAAAGCCGCATTGATCCGGATGTATCAAATCACAGATAACTCCCAGCAAGCGATTAGCGAGAACCTTGGCAAGGATTTTCGGTTCGGCATTTAGTAGGGAGATAGGCCTATATGAGGCACAGCGGTCTCGTGGCTTACCGTCCTTGGGAATAACAACTATAGTAGCCAGACGCTGGTCGTCGGGAAGGGAACCCCGCTCGAGCGACTCCAGAAACATACGACGGAGGAAGGGCGCGATTTTATCCGGGCGTAGTTTATACAGTTCAATCGGCAGTCCGTTGGGGCCCATAGCCTTGCCCGAGCGAAGGGAACGAATCGCGGTAGCAATCTCGGCGACAGACAGGGAGGCATCCATCTGCTCACGGTCCTCGACGGATAGGCCGGGCAAGGCAATATCCCGCAGCAAGAGACGAGAGTCATCCTCATCTCTATCAGACACCGGGGAGTACACCGCCCGGAGGTGGTCAGCAAAACACTCCACAATCTCACCAGGGTCAGTCACACACACTCCATCCGAAACCCGAAGCTCCGGGACCACACGATTCACTCTCTCCTTCTTATCCAACCAAGCAATCAGTTTACCCGCCTTGTCCCCGGCATCATACAACCTACCCTGTTGCTCCCTATACATGCTCTTGGCCGCGTCAGTGACAAGAGACTTATATTCAAACTGCTTCAAGCTGAGGGCATGAAGCCCATACTGAGTGACACCCGTCTCCAAAGCCGCCTCCAGCCCCGATATTTCAGTCTCCAGCTTCACCACCGCCTCATTCTTAACCCTCTTAGCCTCCACTATCTGGGATAGGGCATGCCCGCGGAGCACTGTTTTGAAGGCTTCCCACAGGGACACTGAGGACAACACCGACCCCTCATTCTCGAGAAAATACTGATCAATCGACTTAACAAGGCTATCACGAATCTTGGGGTCTCGCAAGTACCAAGGGTTAATAGGGGCGATCCGCCCAGCGGACCGCATCCCGGTGTCGAAAAGCAACCACAGTGGGGAATGATCAGAGATACCCCGGGCCAAGTGCTTGACCTCTCGAATCCGGGCAGTCTGGGCCGCGGGCATAAGAAAATAATCCAATCTAGAGAGACTCCCATGGGCCCCAGAGTGAAATGTGTACTGACACTGTGTCGGATGCATTAACCTCCAACAATCCACCAGACCGAAGGTATCCAAGAGTCCGCCGAGCCACGCCTGGGCAGCAGGGAGGGCCCTGGGCGGGTGGCGATCCAAATCACCCGAAACAACCGAATTAAAATCCCCACCCATAAGCAAAAGACTGTCAGGAAGCTCAAGCAGCATACGACCCAAGTCTGAGAAAGTGGAGTTCTGGAGGCCCGGGGGAACATAAACCGAAACCAAGGAAAGGGACTGTCCCTCCCACCTCCCAATCAGAGCCACATAGCGCCCTCTATCGTCTAGGACAACCCTGGTGATCTCTAGCGGAAGTGAAGATCGTAGGAGAATGCCCACCCCTCTAGAGCCAGTGGTGAAACCGGAATGGGCCACGAGTCGGTATCCCCCCCTGTTCATGGCATGACAAACATTACCAACCAGATGCGTCTCCTGTAAGAATACCACATCAGGAGTCAAACGACGCAAATACTGCAGCACAACACCCCGTTTGATACGATCCCCCAATCCGTTGACGTTCCAAGACATCAGTCTCAACCCGTCCCCCCCCATCCCCTCCAATAGATCAAAGGTCCCCCAGCAAATAGCGCAACACCTGAAACTGAAACAGAGCCAATACCTCGCCTTGAAAACAAAAAACACAAATCCAAACAACCCCTCCCACCCACCACCCCCCCCCAAATTCAACTCCCCCCACCCTGCACCCCTGCGGTCCAGAAAACCACCCCAACTTGCAGTGTGCCTGTCGCCCTACAAACCCCATTCTACGAAAAGACCCCGGAGGAGGAAAGGGACCCGTCCCTGCCCGCCCCCAACATAGACCATAATTAAACAAAATGTACAAAAGAAGTAGAACCCAGCCGAACAAAACAAAATGTCAAAGTCAAGGACCAAAAGTCACTCCGAAGGAGGCCCACCACCCTCGGCACCACCAGAAGGCCCAGGCCGGTCACCCCGGTCCGGCAGAGAATCCAGCCAGTCACTCACAGTCGCAGGACAGTCAAAAAAGGTAGCCCGGTCTTCGTATTCCACTCGGAGCTTAGCAGGAAAAAGCATCGAGTACCTAAGACCCAGGTCCCGGAGACGGCGCTTCACCCCCTGGAAACCCATCCGCTGTTTCTGGACCAGTTGGGTGAAGTCCGGGAAAAACTTAACGGATGAGTTCTCATATCGGACCGGGCCATGTACCCGTGAGGCCTGCAGAATCGCATCTCGGTCTCTGTAGTGAAAAGGTTTTGCGACAATAGGCCTTGGGGGAGCTCCCGGTCGCGGCCGACCGCCTGGGACTCGATGGGCCCGCTCCACGGCAAAGAACTTACTCAGGCCAGCGGGGGCAAGCTGTTTGAGGATGAGTTCCTCAACCATAAGATCCACCGGGCGATTGTCGGAGGCCTCCGGAACACCTATGACGCGGATGTTATTGCGTCGAGCCCGTCCCTCGAAGTCCTCCAGCCGCCGGGCCATCAGGTCGTTGATCGACTTGAGGTCGCCGAGAGCAGTCTGCAGGTCCGACACATCCGTACCAAGGGTGGACGTCCGCAAATCCAGCGACTGGACCCTCTCATTGGTCTTAGAGAGATCCGCCCGAATTAGCGTAACATCAATGGCCACCGTGTCGATTTTACGGGCCAAGGCCTCGTACTGCTGAGCGATGGTCTCCTTGATGCCATTAATGCCGCCCATGATGTCCTGCAGGGACAAATCCGGAGGGGCGGACGGAACACCCCCAGCGTCATCCGGGAGAACACTGGCCGTCCCAGGGGACCCTTTACCCTGAGTGTAGCGGTCCATGTTGTTGGTCTGGACCGGTCCCCCACGTAGGGATTGCTTGGTCTTACGCCTCTCGGGACCCCCTCTTTCTCCCATGTGGAACCACGCTCGCCGAAGGGGACCACCGAGCAAGCGTCAAAGTGGCACGGGCGAAGCCGACACGAGCCGTACCAGGGACCGCAATGTGGCAGTGCGAGAGGATCAAAGTCAATGGGCACACTGGGTTCAGGCGGAGGCAAAGGCACGAAGCGAAGGCCGAGTAAAAACCCAGCCACACAAAGCAACTCCACTGTCGAGCCACTCAGAGATCCAAAAGTGAAAACGAAAGTGATGAGACGGCCGCCGGCACAGCCCCGATGCCGTTGTTGTTCAACTATGCCCCGGCTCCACAGTTCACCTTCGCACCGGGCACAGCCATCAGTTGGGCCTCAAAAGTTCAAACCACCATAGATCAGGTCTCCCAGGTCCGATTTGGTTTCTGAAAAGAGTTTAGGGTTCAGCCAACGTTCATCTTCCAAAATCCATCAACCAAGTCAGGATAGAGTCAGGATAAGTTCCGAGGAGCAGCGAGGGTCCGGGGAGCCCTGTGCTCACGCGACCATCTTGGATGCGTGCTAGGCTCCTCCCCTGGCTGATTTTTAAAGGGTGTCTGAGGAGAGCTGTTGTAGTGAGTATCGCTGCAAGGAGGTTGCTGCTCGCTTGGCTGTCTCCAAGCTCCGCTGATAGGGATCCGATGGTTGGCGGCAAGAGAACTGATCCAAAAATGGCGAGGATGGCGGGGGATAGATCCGGCGCACCATCGAGATCTGTGGAACCTCCTGCTCTCCAAGGGGGGCAAATGCCACAATTACTCACTGGACCTTCTGGCCGGGGTCGAGCCATGTCTGCCAAGGGGAAATTGACAAAGAAAGCTGGCTTCAACGTTGTGGGACCGGCTCCGATTTCTATGAGTGCCCCAGATGTTTCTGCCGCTCGTGGTAAACAAGGGGATGTAAAAGAACTCTCCCTGCGGCAATCTACAGTGTTAGAAGCGTTCAGGACAACGACATGCTCCCCTGTGCAGGTTGCGTTTGCAGGTGAAAATTTGGCAACGAGTCTGGAGACCGGAGGGCAGACAGTAGTTGGAGACGATGGAGACGATCAAGGAAACCGAACATGGAGTATAGCTGAGCCTGGGGCTCCCACTGCAGGGGCTAAGCGGGCATTGTGCGTTACAGATGCTTCACCTGAAGGTTTAATCTATGATAGCGAAAGCCATGGTGAAAGTCCACAAAATGAAGATAATGGAGAAGGCGGATTAAATAAAATCCAACAGGGAGTTGCTACATAGAGGGAGCCAACCATGATGTGCCAGGAAAAAAAAACACAGGCTGCTCTAAACTCTCCCATAAATAATTCCAAAAACAACAGTGGTGCAGATTTTAATGCAGACTTTAATGCCCTGGACAAGGAAAGTGTGAAGAATATACAAGAGCGAAGGAGTAACGCAACTATTAAGGGCAGGTTACCACTCAGCCCACCGGACGTCGATAAGTTCTATTCGGTAAGTGAGGACAATTTTTCCAGCAGTGAAGAAAAATCGTCAGGAGAATTAGACTCAGCGGCATCTTTTGCCTCCCAGGGGGCAGCAGCGCGTAGGTGTATGACCCTGAAGCGGAGGTCAAAACAACTGCTGAATGCAAGATTGGAAGCAACTGCAGTCAAGGAGCTAAACTGGGACTACTCAGCTACTAGTCAAGTGTATGGGGACACACCAGTTGCACCAGAAGCTCTTGGAGAAGCTGTCCCTCCGACCTCGCTTGATCTGCTATACTCCACTCTCAAGCAGATGCAAGGGGAGGAGGACAGGAGAGCCGTAGAGCACGCCAGGCGACCCAAAAACTTCAAATATCACTACAAAAAGTAAACAAGCTGTACACGGATATGGTTGAAAGGGTGGACCAGGTCGAACTAAGAACTGAGAGACTGGAGGAAGAAGTAGGGAAGATTCAGGTATCCAAGAAGGAACAGGAGAAGCAGACGGAAGATTTTATGTGGAAAATTGAAGATTTTGAGAACCGACAGAGACGGAATAATGTTAGACTCCTGGGCCTTGAGGAAAATATTGAGGGTGGTGATATCCTGGCCTTTGTGGTGTCCTTATTGAAGGGCGCCTTTCCGGATCTCTCTCATTGGGACTGGTCCACCGAGGTGCAGAGGGCACATCGGTATCCTCTCACAGCTAGAAAGGGCCAGAATCCAGGTCAGACGATGCACCCTAGAGCAATCCTTGTCTATATTGGGAATTTTCTACTAAGGCAAGCTATATTAGATAAGGCAAAACCTCATACTAAATGCTCCTTTAACAGACATACCTTTTTCGCTAAGCCCGATTTCTGTCATAGTACAGTAGAGAGAAGGTGGAGAATGCGGCAGATGATTGCTCCTTTTCAGGAGAGGGGTAGCGAGGCATATTTGCTATACCCAGCTAGGCTTAAGGTGGTGCTGAATGGTCGGGTCCGAATGTTTACTTCAGAGATCAAAGCACAAGAATATCTGGAAGAAATGAAATGCACTAAGTGAGGCCTGGAGAGTAGGTCTGGGTGGAGTAAGACGGAGGGGGAAGGGAGTGGGAGGGGAAGGGGGAGGGGACGAAAGAGCACAGCACAGCACAGAACACTTTGGGTGGTACTAGGGAGATGTCAGATCATTGGACTAACAAGCCCACGGTATAGTACTAAGCTTTATCAAAGTCAGAAAAATGAGTATCAGAGTGGCAACTATTAATGTTTGTGGTCTCAATGATCAACAAAAGAGGGTTAGAGTAGCTGCATACCTTAAGACATTGCGTATAGATATTCTGTGCTTGCAAGAGACTCACATTGAATAAACAAGAGGGTACCTTTTGGAGCAGCTGGGATTTAAGTTGTTTACAGCCACTAAACAAGGGGTAAGGACAAGGGGGGTAGCCGTTCTAGCTCGTCGCCAAAAATTAATGATTAAAAGAAAGGCTGCTGATAAATGGGGATGCTGGGCCTTGGTAGAATGTATGCTCCAGGAAGAGACATTTACTATTTGTACGGTATACGGATCAACGGCTGATGACCCAGAACTTTTGAAATTTTTAGAAGTAGAATTAGCCTCATGGTCTACCCCAGTGATAATGTGTGGGGATTTTAATATTGATGGTATTTGCAGACCTTGGGGGAGCACTGAAGGGGCTTACTGTGGCCGGAAAAAAAAAGTTTATTTCGCCCTTACCAATCTTTTGCAGAACAATGCTCTGGTAGATGTATGGGGGCGACTCAGACCTAATGATACGGGTAGCACTTTTTTTTCTGCACCTCACAAATCAATTTTTAGATTAGATTACTTTTTTGTTTCAAGTTCAATGTTAGCTAGGTGTAGTATAGAAAAACACCCCCGGGTCGTTTCCGACCACAACCCTTTAATACTTACTGTTATTCTAACAGGGTGTTCTCAGTCGAAACGTGAATGGACATTTGAAAGAGGGCTCTCGGTGGAGCCGGAATATCTAACTCATATGAATCAATGGATACCGCTTTTTTGGAGGGTTAACCGTGGTAGCACAGGGGCAGGAATTGTCTGTGATGCCTTTAAGGCCGGAGTGAGAGGCGAAACTCTAAGCTATAGTCTGCTACGCCAAAAAAAGGAAGCGACGCTTATGGATAAACTCTGTAAGGTATTAGCATTGGCAGAAGAGGAATTGCTGACTGCAATTGCTACTGGCAACTCACTGGAGAACATTATGCTTAGAACTGCAGCCATACGATCAGAGATAGGGGATATCTCAATAACAAAGATAGCTGCACGATATTTAGCAAAAAGAGAAATATGCCATGAATACAGTGAAAAGGTGGGGCAAACATTAGCTGTTAGAATAAGGCAAATGAGTGCTGTTGGAGAAATTTCTAAGATTAACGATAGCAATGGCTCCCTTGTAACAAATATACCTGAGATCCGTAATGTGTTCCGTAACTATTACCTACATGTATACAGTGAGGAGCAGCTGATGGAGGAGAACGGGATCCAAGAATATTTGGGAAAAATCTCTAGGGAAACTATTCCAGAAGTAGAAAGGGATAGCATGGAAGGAGAAATTACGCAGGACTAAATCTACGCAGCACTTAGTGACTTACCCTCGGGTAAAGCTGCTGGGTCTGATAGAATTCCTCTCGAATTTAATAAAACATTTAAGGAGGCTATTGGCCCAGACCTGATAAATATTATCAAGATGGCTCAATTAGGCCATGCTGTACCCGATTCTTGGTCAAAGGCCGAGATAATAGTTTTTCTCAAAAAAGGTAAGCCACCGAGAGATCCTGGCTCCTATAGGCCTATCACATTAATGAATAGCGATGCAAAGATCTATTCAAAGGTTTTAGCAATGCGGCTTAGTTTAATTATTGGCAAAATGGTACATCCCTGCCAACATGGATTTATATCAGGGAGAGGGACTACTCAACATATACGTAGGGTTATAACATTATTCGATTCCACAATAGTCTCGGGAGACCCTATGGCTTTAATTTTAATGGATGCTGAGAAAGCCTTTGACCGGGTCTCATGGGGTTACCCATGGGCTGTTTTAAGGTGGTTTGGGATTGGAGATGGATATATAAATGCGATACAGGCTCTATATGGAGATCCAATGGCTCACTTAAAAATAAATGGCGGATATACGGTACCCTTGGCGATCAAGCGTGGTACACGGCAAGGCTGCCCATCTTCACCCTTGCTTTTCGCTTTATATATCGATCTACTTATCCGAAGATTAGAGGCTAATGAAGGAATACATCCAATTATATTACATGGGCTGGAGACCAAGATACTGACCTACACAGATGATATCGCGGTAATAATGTCTAAACCTGGGGAAGCATTAGCGGTAATTGAAAGTGAAGCTTTAATTTTTGGGTCGGTTTCTGGATATGCACTTAATAAAACTAAAACGCAAATTGTGAAAAATAGACTGACTATGATCAATTATCAATGATCCTAGGGTGGTAGATTCGGCAACATATCTTGGTATAGTTATAACTGCAGATTTGGATACTTTAGTAGATAGAAATACTAAACCAATTATACAACAAGCTTCAAAAGATTTAGACAGAATGAACAATCTCCATTTATCAATAGTTGGATGTACTAATGTTGTCAAGATGATAATTTTGCCCAAAATATTATATCTTTTTAGGACAATCCCTCTGGAATTTGAGAAAAGATGGTTTGTAACTTTAGAACATCTGGTTAACAGATTTATCTGGGCCCATGGTAAAACAAGAAGAGCTATGCGATTTATGTCACTCCCGAGGGAAAGAGGAGGCTGGTCAGTTCCTGATTTCAGGATGTATTACTGGGCTGCAGCTTTACAATATATGGGGATTTTAGTTGGTGCCCAGGATAAGGAACTATTAAACGGTCTCCCAGAGATATACAAACTATTGTTAGGAAAAGAAGCAACTAATTGTTTTCTACAGTTTTCAGAACCTAGCTACTTTAAGCGGACTAGATTTAAGACAATATTGGCAGCTTATAAAATTTGGAGGGCATTAGGGAAGAAAATAGGTATTGGCAGGATATACTACTATACACAGCTATATAAAAACCCCAATTTTCCGGAAACTTTCTCCAATAGAGTTATGGCAGATTGGGGGCGATTGGGAATTCAAAAGGTTGGAGACATTATGGGGGTAAGGGGAATTTTTTCTTTTGCGGAAGTTCAGGCGTCGTATGGGGTGGGTAAAACTCACTTCTTTAAATATTTACAGATCCGTAGTTTTTTAAAGGAGAAAACAGGTGGGGTGATTGGGTTCTCCCCGATAAAAATTATGGATACATTAAAAAAGGGTCAAGAATGTACTATTAAGAAAATATACTCTGATCTGGCTTTATTAAAGGCTGATGATATTGAAAAACATGGTAAAAAATGGGGAGATAAACTTGGTATAAAACAGGAGGTTTTTGAAAGGTCTTTAGAACTGGGACAAACTGTCCTTTGTTTAGCAGGATTACAGGCCCAACATTATAAAACAATTTTTTCATTATACTATACCCCAGCAAAAATCGCCCAATGGGGCGGGCAGGAGGGAACTACATGCCCCAGATGCGAGAGTAATGATGCAGATTTGTTTCATATGATGTCAACTTGTCCTAACCTGCTGAATTTAAAAGGAGAAATCGAGAAATGTTTTATACACTCTTTAAAAATGAAGCTACATCTTAATTCAGCAATAATTTTGTTGGGAACTGGGGAAGAGGATGTAGCATTAAAGACCTCAGAATATTTCATATTCCTGTCTGTGGCGGTCTTACGAATCTGCATCTGCACGGCGTGGTTAGACCCTAACCCACCAACTTTTCAGCAATGGATTTCCAGGCATCTCTCAATTTTTAACCTTGAAAGAGGAATTTATGATCGGAAGGGGAAGAAGGGGAGGATATTAGGGGAATGTATATGGGGTCCAGTACAGAGATGGAAGAAAGAGTTACAAGACAGAATTGTTATACATATATAGATACTGCACGTTCCCCCAAAGAAAAAGGAATGTATTTAGTTTTTCTTTCTTTTTTGTAATGTACCTCCAAATCTATGATGCATCGCATCTTTTCTTTCTTTTTTTCCTTTTTTTTTTCTTCTCTCTTGTACCCAATGTAAAATGAAATATATGATTAACTGCGGTGCTTTTTATGAAAAATAAAAAACATATTTAAAAAAAAAAAAAGAAGCAGGAGGCATGGGGAACAAAGAAGACATGCATGTCTATGGCAAAAGCACACTGGCAGCCTACACAAAATGGTCACCAACCACATGGCCACAACAATAATCAGTAGGCATGGGAGCAGAGAGGACATGCAGGGCTAAGGCAAAGCACATTGACTGGCTACACAAAATAGCCACCAGCTACATGGTTACACCAACAACCAGCAAGGAGACTTGGCCACAACTAAGAACACATGCAGGCTATTGGCAAAAGCACACTGGCTGGCTACACAATATGGCCACCGAACACATGGTCAAGCAGCAAGCAAGGAGGTATAGCCACAATAAAGAACATTTGCAGGCCTATGGAAAAAGCACACAGGCTGGCTGCACAAAATGGCAACCAACCACATGGTCAAGCAGCAAGCAAGGAGACATGGACACAATAAAGAACACATGCAGGCCAATGGCTAAATCCCACAGGCTGGCTACACAAAATGGCCACCGACTACATGGTGACAACAACAAGCGGGAGGCATGGTGAACAAAGAACACATGCATGTCTATGGCAAAAGCCCACAGGTTGGTTACACAAAGTGGTCACCGGCCACATGGTCACAACAACAAGCCAGAGGCATAGGGAAGACAGAAGACATGCCAGCCCATGGCAAAAGCACACTAGCTGGCTACACAAAATGGCCACCAACCACATGGTCAAGCAGCAAGCGAAGAGACATGGCCACAACAAATGACACATGCAGGCGAATGGCTAAAGCACACAGGTTGGCTACACAAAATGGCCACCGACCACATGGTCACAACAACAAGCAGGAGCCATGGGGAACAAAGAAGACATGCATGTCTATAGCAAAAGCACACTGGCTGCCTACACAAAATTGTCACCAGCCACATGGCCAAAACAATAATCAGTAGGCATGGGGAGCAAAGAGGACATGCAGGGCTATGGCAAAGCACATTGACTGGCTACACAAAGTAGCCACCAGCTACATGGTCACAACAACAGCCAGCAAGGAGGCTTGGCCACAACTAAGAACACATGCAGGATATTGGCAAAAGCACACTGGCTGGCTACACAAAATGGCCACCGAACACATGGTCAAGCAGCAAGCAAGGAGGTATAGCCACAATAAAGAACATTTGCAGGCCTATGGCAAAAGCACACAGGCTGGCTACAAAAAATGGCAACCAACCACATGGTCAAGCAGCAAACAAGGAGACATGGACACAAAAAAGAACACATGCCGTCCTATGGCCAAAGCTCAATGGCTGGCTACTCAAAATGGTCTCCAGCCATATGGTCACAACAATATGAAGGAGACATGGGGAACATAGAAGACATGCCAGCCTATGGGAAAAGCACACTGGCTGGCTACACAAAATGGCCACTGAACACATGGTCAGGCAGCAAGCAAGGATGCATGGTCATCACAAAGAACACATGCAGGCTTATGGCAAAAGCACTCAAGCTGGCTACACAAAATGGCCACCAGCCACATGGTCACAACAACATGAAGGAGACATGGGGAACATAGAAGACATGCCAACCTATGGCAAAAGCACACTGGCTGGCTACACAAAATGTCCACCAAACACATGGTCAAGCAGCAAGCAAGGAGGTATGGCCACAATAAAGAACATTTGCAGGCCTATGGCAAAAGAACACAGGCGGGCTACACAAAATGGCCACCAACCACATGGTAAAGCAGCAAGCAAGGACACATGGCCACAACAAAGAACACATGCAGGCCAATGGCTAAAGCAAACAGGCTGGCTACACAAAATGGCCACCGACCACATGGTCACAACAACAAGCAAGAGGCATAGGGAACAAAGAAGACATGCATGGCTATTGCAAAAGCACACTGGCAGCCTACACAAAATGGTCACCAACCACATGGCCACAACAATAATCAGTATGGGAGCAAAGAGGACATGCAGGGATATGGCAAAGCACATTGACTGGCTATACAAAATAGCCACCAGCTACATGGTCACAACAACAACCAGCAAGGAGGCTTGGTCACAACTAAGAACACATGCAGGATATTGGCTAAGGCACACAGGCTGGCTACACAAAATGGCCACCAACCACATGGTCAAGCAGCAAGCAAGGAATTATAGCCACGATAAACAACATTTGCAGGCCTATGGCAAAAGCACACAGGCTGGCTCCACAAAATGGCAACCAACCACATGGTCAAGCAGCAAACAAGGAGACATGGACACAATAAAGAACACATGCAGGCCAATGGCTAAAGCCCACAGGCTGGCTACACAAAATGGCCACCGCCCACATGGTCAAGCAGCAAGCAAGGAGGCATGGCCACAACAAAGAACACATGCCGTCCTCTAGCCAAAGCTCCCTGGCTGGCTACTCAAAATGACCTCCAGCCACATTTTCACAACAACATGAAGGAGACATCGGGAACATAGAAGACATGCCAGCCTATGTAAAAAGAACACTAGCTGGCTACACAAAATGGCCACTGAACACATGGTCAAGCAACAAGCATAGAGGCATGGTCAAAACAAAGAACACATGCAGGCCTTTGGCAAAAGCACTCAAGCTGGCTACACAAAATGGCCACCAGCCACATGGTCAAGCAGCAAGCAAGGAGGCATGGCCACAACAAAGAACACATGCAGGCCAATGGCTAAAGCAGACAGGCTGGCTTCACAAAATGGCAACTGACCACATGGTCAAGCAGCACGCAAGGAGGCATGGCCACAACAAAAAACACTTGCAGGTCATTGGCAAAAGCACACAGGCTGGCTACAGAAAATGACCACCGACCAAATAGTGACGCAACAAGCAAGGAGGCATGGCCGCAACAAAGAACTCATGCCGTCCTATGGCCAAAGCTCACTGGCTGGCTACTTAAAATGGTCTCCAGCCATATGGTCACAACAACATGAAGGAGACATGGGGAACATAGAAGACATGCCAGCCTATGGCAAAAGCACACAGGCTGGCTACAGAAAATGACCACTTACCAAATAGTGACGCAACAAGCAAGGAGGCATGGCCGCAACAAAGAACTCATGCCGTCCTATGGCCAAAGCTCACTGGCTGGCTACTTAAAATGGTCTCCAGCCATATGGTCACAACAACATGAAGGAGACATGGGGAACATAGAAGACATGCCAGCCTATGACAAAAGCACACTTGACTAGCTACACAAAATAGCCACCAGCTACATGGTCACAACAACAACCAGCAAGGAAGTATTGCAGCAACAAAGAACACATGGAGGCCTATGGCAAAAGCATACTGGCTGGCTACACAAAATGGCCAGCAGCCACATGATCAGTCACAACAACAACAACGAGCAAGGAGACCTAGCCACAACAAAGAACAAATGCAGGCCTACGGCAAAAGCATACTGGCTGCCTACACAAAATGGCCACAAGCCACATGGTCTCAACAACAAGCAGGAGGCATGGGGAACAAGGAAGACATGCATGTCTATGGCAAAAGCACACTGGCTGCCTACACAAAATGGCCACCAGCCACATGGTATCAACAACAACCAGCAAGGAAGTATTGCAGCAACAAAGAACACATGGAGGCCTATGGCAAAAGCATACTGGCTGGCTACACAAAATGGCCACCAGCCACATGATCAGTCACAACAACAACAACGAGCAAGGAGACCTAGCCACAACAAAGAACAAATGCAGGCCTATGGCAAAAGCATACTGGCTGCCTGCACAAAATGGTCACATGCCACATGGTCAAACAACAGCAGCAGGAGGCATGGAAAATAAAGAACACATACAGGCATGTATGGACACTGACTGTCGTGATCCCACTCACCTGAAAACTAGGAGCCACGGAAGCGGAGATAGTCCCACCTCTCATCTCCAGACCAACCCTCCACACTGATCAAGCAGCAAGGATGATTCATCCCAAGGGGAAATGAAGGAAAAAGGAAACAAAACCTGGAAGAAGGTGTCAACACAGCAGGACAACATGACTCCCTCTAGAAGGACTAAGACACAGGCTGGGTTCAGTCTCTCTTTTTGATTGGACTTCCAGTAACTCCACTCTCTGGAAAACACAACAACACATGGAATAGGTAAGTAGCAGTAAACCATATGATAGATGAAAATTCTATTCAACTCTGGTAACCCTAAAACCCCCCACCCTTTTTCTTCTTTATATAATACTACTCATCCAATCTAAAGAAGAGAAACAACCACCAAGAATATATACAGAGAAGGGAAATGAAGGATCCCCATTAAAATTCAGTGGATTGGATCTCACTGATAGCAGCAAGGAGGATGCATTTTCTCAGAGGGAGTCCAGAAAGAACAATGGGTTCTTCCCTCAAAAAATATCCTATAAGGGAACAGAAAGCATCCTAACAAGAAACCATGCCTATGAATCCATTAGACAGTGCACTGACCAAAAAAGCTAGACAAAGGACATACAGTTTGTTGAAGATCCGACCAGGCCGGGACAGTGAAGGGTGCATGGAAAAGATGCCAAACACTCAAGAGTCACAAAATGTGATCTGCTCCAACAGTTTCCAAAGAAAGGAACCAGGTGTGTGTGTGGCAGGATGCCAAGCACACGGGTGTCACAGTGAGGAACTGCTCCAGCAGTCCCAAAAGGTAAGGGAAAGGATGCGTGTGTTGCAGGATGCCGAGCACACAGGCGTCACGGTGAGGTACTGCTCCAGCAATACCAAAGGCAATGAAATGGTACGTATGCAGCTGAATGCCTGAAACACACGAACGTCGAGGGCAAAGCAAAATCCAACAGAAAGAAAATAACTTAAAGCCAAGCACTGGGAAATGAATGCCACCCACTCTTATATCACAACCCCAAGTCACATGGTAAGACTTCATGGACCTTTGCGCCATACTCTCGCAAGAGTACGTCATCAGTGGATACCAAGAAAACAGAATGGGAAAGCAGATGTCTGGCGAAGACACCGGAAAGGAAATGGGTAAGTAAGGCAATCATTCCATACAAAAAATTGGCACACAGACCTATGAGGACTCGCATGAGAGTAATAACAGACTACCCAAATGCCACATCCCTTGTAAACACACCGAACATGCAGATCGGGGGGTAACACTGACAATACAGAAAAATGGCCTCTGGCCACATGGCATGGGGATCACCGACAGATGGTGGCCTATGGCAAACACATCCACACACTGGCCAGACAAAGGAGTCATGGTGGTAACACAGTATAAGCAGCTTAAATTTAGCAATGCCGAAAACAAAAATTAACTGTGCTAAATATTTTTACCAAACCACACATTCTCCAAAGACATTAAAAATAATTTCCCCACCTATCTACTGTATATAGAATAAAATGTGAAATACCCCCAAAAACACTTTTTGTAATTTAATCCAATGTCATCCATGGCCTAAATGATGTTTCAATTCAACAGACACCACAGAAACATTTGTGTCATTCACCCACGACTAGTACTAGGCCTTCTGGCTGGAAGGCCCATTGGCAGACTAGGCCACATATTGAGTTAAATGAATATTAAACATTTATTTAAAAAATATGGAGAAAATGTACTAAACTGTGTAACATTGTTCCTTTACAAAAGAAGAAAAATGACATTAAAGAAAATAACTAGACCCGTACTGAAACTGCAGGCCACCCACCACAATAAATTTCTAAAATTGAATAAAAGTACAAATAAATCCTGGTGCATTCCCCCAATCAAACAACAACTTATACATCAGTTGTTGAACTTACTTGTGAAATCTCAAAAAGAAAGTCCTTAAATACAATGGTATATATGCTGCAGACAAGGAGAGTGACCCTTCCAACTCCAAATCTCAATGAAAAGTGATCAGGAGATGTACAAAGCACTGCTAGACAGAAACAGAAAGTTTGAGTCTCTAGGGCACTTCCATCCTGTTGAAAAAGAAGTTTTAAAAAAAGCTTCTCGCATAAAAAACCTCCAACTCCAATGGCCAGTTGGAGAAGAAAATCCACTTGAAAAGCCTCTGCATCTCAAGCACAAAATCTGCTTGAGCGCTCCATTCGATGTCATCACTACATTGGTGGTGTTGTGGCCAAAAGTGGTGCAAACGAGTGCGATGTATTGCACGAGATCGCTAGCATTTCAAGATTATTGTGGCGCTCCAAACAAATCTCAAGCATGCGAACGAAAAATAAAAAACATTACACACCCGGGAAGAAGGAATTCAGGAACTCTGCGCTCTGCTACGGAGCACAGAGTGCCTAATTTCCGCAAACTCCATGAACTGAGCAGAGTTTACCACCCAGGCCCAGATAATTGCACAGATGTTCTAGACTCGCTTTGGGGGTGGAAATGCCCTCTGAACCACGATGTTCACCACTTTAGGGGCTGAAGGTGAGACTTTCGTATTTTGATAGGAAAGCCTAAGATGGATTGCAACAAAACTGTTGCCTGTAGGTGGCCAAGACCAGCTGTCGAGTTGATGCTTTCAGGAGCTAGTCATTAAGATATAAGAATACAATACAAATATCCCTGACCTGTGAAGATGTGCCATGACAATTGAGATCCCCTTTTGAACTCCTGGGGTCCGAGGGAAGGTGAACGGGGGGACAGTGAATTGTTAATGCTCCAGCATCCAAGGCCAGCTGGACGTCAGCCAACATCAACATTCTGAACTTGTCCTTTCTCTGAAAGTTGTTTAGCAGCCTCAAGTTCAAGATAGGTTTCAAATCCCTGTTCATTTTGGGGTCCAGGGAAGAATGTGAGTAGCAGCATGTGCCCATCTCTGCCTCTGGTACAACCTCAGGTGCACCCTTGCAGAAAGTTTGAACCTCTGCTGACAGCATAGCAGCATGATCGAGCTACACCTGAGACGCCATTGGGAGAATGGGCAGAGGAGTGGATAACAAAGGATTAGAGTAAACAACTTGAACAACTTGGATGACTCAATGGTCCGACATAATGTTGGACTAGACTGGCAAACAAAAACAGACTTTGCCCCTACAAACATAATGTGATTGGATGAGGAGAAACATAAACAGATTGGAAGTGTCTGAAGAAGGTGAATAAGTTGAGGAGCCCTACCCTTGCTGCTGGTTAAAGCCTTTGTAACCAACCTTGCAATTGGATCCACAAAAGGGCAGAGCAGGCAGATGAACGGACTGTGAGGGCTGCCTGTATCAGCAGGCCAAGCCTCTTGAAAAGTCCCAGAAGTTCCTGTGCTGGTATGGATACTGGTGAGAGAACAATATCAGCCCAAGGGAGCAAGCAGTCACTCTTCTGTCATTGAAGTGCTCCAGTACAGAATCCACCTTTCCCCTGAAAAACCTTTATCCATCAAATGGCATGTCTATTAATGAAGACTGGATAGAACCAGAAGATTCAGTCATTTTCATCCAGGCATGCCACTGGATAACCCTACTGGTGTCCATAGCACTAGCTATGTGGTCTGTGGCATCCATGACATACTTGGCTGCAAACTGGCCAACTTGCACCATATGTGCAAATTAATTCCTGAACTTTTCCAGCAGAGTTCACAAAGTGTCACTTGCCATATCCCACAAAGCATGTGAATAGCAACCCAAAAGTCTCAAACTATTGAAAGAGTGATAAGCCAAGGAAGCAGAGGAGAATACATGTATGCCTAAGGAGTAATATCACTTGGAGTCCCTGTTAGGAGGAGCTGAAGGAAAAACTTGTCTGGTAGACCTTACTTTGGGATGCCTGAATTACAAGATTCTCTGGAGTTGGCTCTGTGTTAAAAAAGATGGGTCTGCAGGAGTAGGCATGTGCTAATGGGCAATCGTTCGACTCAATGGCAGATAAGGATAGGGCATGGGGGAAGCAGCAGCCAAGCAATCAATCAATGCACTAGTGAATGGAAGAAAGAGTATAAAAGTAGAAGGTCTCTGTTGTAAGGCTTCAGTCAGTTGGTTGGCTTTGGTGTCCACAATCGGCAAATGCAAGTTCTGGACCTAGCAGCCCTGGGAACTAACACTGTAAAGGGTGTACTCTCAACTGCAGGAGGAATCTAAAGGGGTATTGAGGTCAGTTTCTGGTGAAGTGTCAAGGCTACTGACATATTGTAATTCTAAGTAGTGGCTGATCACCTCCTCATTTTTGCCTGGTCCGGTGGGGGCGTTTTTGAAGACTTGACTAGTCTAAGGGTCTCTTGAAGTACCCATGCTGTGTCATAGGAGCGGGTCTGGATTCCTCCAAGTCCCCCGAGTCCACCAAGGTCATAGGCTGGACTTTTGTTATTTCATATCAGGACATAGGACATACATGTGCCAAAGTTGGTTCTGTTTTGAGATCGGATCCGTTAAGGAATCGAGAGGCAGCATCATAGGAGACAAGGTAGGTGTTAATCCAGGAATAAATGCAGGACCTGCAGCAAAAGACTCAAAGTACAAAACATTTCTGGTGGAGGGCTGGGTGGAGGCTGAATGGGGTCAGATGGCACTAGAGAAGACCCACCAGCAGAATCTCAATTAGAGTCCTGATCAGATCAATAGAACCTGATGGCAAGCCAGAGGGACCAAGTACTGCTCTGAACAACAAACATATTGCCTCCAGGAACGCCTCAATGTGCTCCAGCATGAGCAATGGCCTGGGGAATTCGAAGGGCATCGAATGTAGGACCAAAAGTGGATCCAAGTCAAAAGAAGCAGATAGAGTACACCCTTAGCAGTGCCAAATGTGCTGTCTCTCTTTAAAAACTCAGGAGCTGGCAGGAGACAAAACCTTACTTGACTCCCTGTGCATCTACCGTTACTTCTCTTTTGAGCTTCTTTTAGACTTAAAAAACGGCAGAGAATGGGACTGGTTGCCCATCTTCAAATGTTGCGGGCCTCTCTTCCATAATATAAAGCTTAGCCTCACACACTCAGAAGCCCTCTGATGCATCAGGGAGCATTTGTCATGTAACTTCAAATTGTGTTTGGTGCTGAGGAACCATAGGCTGACGTTGTAAGGGTTACTGACTGGCATCTGCTTGTGGGGACTTTAATAACACACTATTTCTTTTGGATTTCGGAAGTTGGTAACTACAGAAAAGTTGGGACTTGTGTCCGGAATTCACATCAAAGGTGGGGGGAAAGAGAAAGAAGAGGAGGAAATGATGAAGAAAAACCAACATCAGCAATCAGGGGTGCCACCTATTTGTCGCTTTGTCACATCAGGAGGCGGTGTGGAGCCAACACAATGTGGATGTCACCACCCATCAGCATTCAGGAGCTATTGCAGTATTTCCGGATCCAGTCTAGCAAACATGATGCCGAGGTGGTTCCTCCTGAGGGGCAAATAGGCGTTAGCCCACTACTTTGCTACGCAGCCCATCTTGAAATAAAGCATACCTTATTATGCATTTAGATTTTTAGTGCATATATAAAATTCATGTTTGGCAGACCTTTGTTACCGATTGAAGTGTGGCCTGCAATTACTTGTATGGGTATCTTGGAGAGAGGGGCTAAAGTCCTGGACATCTTCGGCGCAGTGTCATTGAAGTGCGCATGACAGACTAACAGGTCTCTGGACTCAGCCAGCCTGACATGCATACTTAAGGACTGTGAGTTCCAATCTACTGTGTGTCAAGGATGGGGGTTAGGGGTAGCAATGCTGCTCTCATTACATTGCTTGGGCGCTGGGTTGCTTTGTTCAGCCAATACCAATGCAGTTCTCATGCCATTTAACATTCTAAACTCCATACGAGCTGCGTCGGCATTGGCTCTTTGCACAAAGCAACCTCTCCAAACTCAAACAGTGTGGACCCAGGCAGCACGGGAGTGGGAAGAGCACATTTATAGTTGTGCCTTTATAGTGTACGATTGGCCATTTGCGTGAGCTGGGAAGATACCTGCTAAGAGGACCATGCAGCCAGCTGAGCTTTGTGTGTTCCTAAGCACTCCTGCAGACTTTGGTTTGGTTGCCTCAATGAAATGCTTCATTGAAGTGGGACTAGAGACAAGGAGGCTACTGCCACAGTTCTAAGGAAACACAAAGTGGATGTTCGAAATTGCTAGCTCAGACTGCCCTAATTACAAAAAACAGCGTGTAAAACAGACACGCTGAGAAATCCCTTTTATATTTGTGCTTTCACATGTTTTTAGCCAATTATTTCATACAGATGAACATATAATAGTCAGAAATTAATCAGTAATGATGAGCAACATCAAAAACAAGATGCTTATGGCTTACAGATTCAGAAAGTGTTTATTTAGCTGGGGCATTTTCTGTCAAGGGCCAGAAAATAATGTGCACACTGTTGAAGAAACACGATTCTCGTGGTAGCCTACAGCAGAGCCAACTTAAAGTGCCCATTTCAAAGGTAATGACATCCTTTTACATTTCAGTCAGAGGCTGTGTGCATTTTAAGTCATAAACATGTCACAAATGTTTTCTAGTTATAGCTGACGTTAGTCTGTGTGCTTAAGATTTAAAACACACTGGGGCATATTTACAAGCCTCTATCCCCACCACAACGTAACTTTTTCAGGTGTTGTGGTGACGATAGGGGCTTCGCCTTATTTACAAGGCAGCGTTAAGCCACTTAAAGTGGCTTAACGCTGCCTTGTAAATAAGGCACCCTTTTACGCTACACTTAGCGTGAAAGGGGAGGGCAGTGGGTGTTGTGGTGGGCATTTCACAGCAACACCCATTGATTTTGACGCTGCCCCATATTTACAAGGATGGCATAAATATGGGGCAGCACCAAAATTAAGAACAGGGAAAACCTGGTCTTAAACAGGCGAAACGTGGAGAAATGCTTAATTTCTCTTGTTTTTGCTGTTTCGTTCTGTGCTGCGTTGTGCAGCACACATAGAAACGGCAAGATGCCATTGATTGTTTATTTGCAGGAAGGTGTCCCTTCCTGCACATACACAATCATTGAATAAAAATGACATTTTGCAGCTTCTATGTGTGCTGCATTAAGCAAAGAAGTTACAAAGTGCCATTACTTAAAGGGACACCTTCCTGCACATAGACAATCATTCCCCTGCAACGCAGACACCCTTGCACTATGGTGCAAGGGTGCCTGCACTAGCGCTAGGCAGCTAATTTAGCACCAGTGCAGGGCAAAACACAGGGCTGCACCGTATTCTTTTAAATACGGTGCAGCCCTGCGTTTCACAAGTGGCAGAGCATGGCATCTAGCCAAGGAGGCTAACGCCGCACTCCGCTACTTCCTTGTAAATATGCCCCACTGTTTCTTACAACAGTTTTTAGAGTATTAGACATGGCTAAGCTGCTCCCGCTATACCTGTAACGGCTATGCATTGAATATGCAAGTGGAAGGACACCACCCTAGGCATGTAGTAACTGGGTGAATTATGATAAAGGCATAAATGTTATCTCCCATTTAACTATTTAGGCTGTTTAATATTGCTCTTCCTAACATTTCAGAGTTACGTTGTGGGTTTATGGTAATGTAAAGACCATCCCTAAAAATGTGCCTGAATAATGAATGTGGAAACATTGACCTACAGCCTGCAACCTCATAGGGTCCATTGGCGCCAATTGCTTCGCTCACTTTGTGAAATTTGAAGATCACTTTTACGCCCCACCTCTTTCAGAAATCACCAGCTGCTACTGCAGGGTGATGCAAAATGTGAGGAATCTGCAGTTAAAAATATCCATGAGAAAGAAAGGCACTTCATACACTAAAGTGCATCAACATCTCAGTGAGATAGGAAATGAAAGGAAAATGTGTCTGTGTCAAGACGATTTCTTTCATAACTGTAGTGAAGTCCCTCAAGACCCCTCTTCCCCAAGTTGCAAGGACTCAGCACCCCTGATAACCAGGGGATAGCCTTGCCCTTATCGCAACGTAAGTAATCCTCGATAATATCCCTGGTCAAATTGGCGGCAGGGTTTTTCCAAATCGCCAGCCAAAAAAGAGCAGGGCGAGCACGAATAAAATCCCCTATAAAATGCAACCCCAATTCCTTATGACATATATAATGTGGGGAAGTAATAGGGGCACAGAGGAGCTTTCTGCAAAATCTGTTTTCTTCAGCAATTATGTCAGAACATCTAGCTGTTCCCCAGACCTCAGCACCATAAGTGGCGACCGGGACGCATTGGGCTTTGTATATTTTTAAAATAGCAGCCAGTGCGCCAGTCATCTTGGGGCGGGGGAGACTCAGGATTGAGTTAATGGACTTTGAGAACTTACTCCTGGAGTGGGCGATATGCAAGTTGCAAGGACTGTAGCATCCTGTCACTAGTTCAAATGGGTGTTGTATGTCCCAGTCATCACATATGACTTGGAGAGGGTTGCCAGTTGCTTAAGAATCAGCTGCAGATGCATGTGACTGCTGTCTTGGCTGTAGATTCGATTCTGAGTTTTTATACTTTCATTTCATCGCTGTGTGGTGTACACTGTGATGTTTCTTACTTAAGTTATAAGTTACTATTTCCAGTGGACATTGTCTGCCTCTATTAAATGCCTATTAAGTCAAGTCAAGTCAATGAAACTTTATTCGGATCAATAATAATCCATAAAAGCACAGTGAATAAAACATACAAAATACCCAATAAGATGCTGTTTACACAAGAAGTCAACAGTCCATACAAATTTTTAAGACATTGTTAAACGAGCACGAACCGCAGTTTTTAAAAAAGAGCTCACACGAAAGACAAGTTCATGGTCATCCAGGGTCAAAATCATTGAACATGCAAGTTCCAGGCTAATTGGTTTTAGTTTTTTAAAATACGGAATTAAAAACCATTTCATATACTTAATATAAAATTTAAAAAAAAATAAAAAATGTAAAATTGTTTGCTCACTCCGTCAGTCACAAGGGCAAGGCTCAACACATTGGTCATTAAAATTCCATAAAGGAAAACTGAGAGCGTGTTTAATGGTACCTGCCCTGAGACGGAATATAAGGCCACGCTCCCAATGGCTTAGTGGAAGAGTTAAATAACTGGGTGTGGGGTAAATTAAGAGATTACGGGCTAGATATCTGGAAACACTAGGTTTCAAAGACTCCCTCGCTACCCTTTCATCGTTAAATAACATGTAAAGTTCTTTTTTAAGTTCACATTTTGAAGGGAGCATAGTGGTAATGGGTGTTAAGAAAACATTTTGCAAGTTCACGCTGCGAAATGCGCTCAGCACCCCTGATAACCAGGGGATAGCCTTGCCCTTATCGCAACGTAAGTAATCCTCGATAATATCCCTGGTCAAATTGGCGGCAGGGTTTTTCCAAATCGCCAGCCAAAAAAGAGCAGGGCGAGCACGAATAAAATCCCCTATAAAATGCAACCCCAATTCCTTATGACATATATAATGTGGGGAAGTAATAGGGGCACAGAGGAGCTTTCTGCAAAATCTGTTTTCTTCAGCAATTATGTCAGAACATCTAGCTGTTCCCCAGACCTCAGCACCATAAGTGGCGACCGGGACGCATTGGGTTTTGTATATTTTTAAAATAGCAGCCAGTGCGCCAGTCATCTTGGGGCGGGGGAGACTCAGGATTGAGTTAATGGACTTTGAGAACTTACTCCTGGAGTGGGCGATATGCAAGTTGCAAGGACTGTAGCATCCTGTCACTAGTTCAAATGGGTGTTGTATGTCCCAGTCATCACATATGACTTGGAGAGGGTTGCCAGTTGCTTAAGAATCAGCTGCAGATGCATGTGACTGCTGTCTTGGCTGTAGATTCGATTCTGAGTTTTTATACTTTCATTTCATCGCTGTGTGGTGTACACTGTGATGTTTCTTACTTAAGTTATAAGTTACCATTTCCAGTGGACATTGTCTGCCTCTATTAAATGCCTATTAAGTCAAGTCAAGTCAATGAAACTTTATTCGGATCAATAATAATCCATAAAAGCACAGTGAATAAAACATACAAAATACCCAATAAGATGCTGTTTACACAAGAATTCAACAGTCCATACAAATTTTTAAGACATTGTTAAACGAGCACGAACCGCAGTTTTTAAAAAAGAGCTCACACGAAAGACAAGTTCATGGTCATCCAGGGTCAAAATCATTGAAAATGCAAGTTCCAGGCTAATTGGTTTTAGTTTTTTAAAATACGGAATTAAAAACCATTTGATATACTTAATATAAAATTTTCAAAAAAATAAAAAATGTAAAATTGTTTGCTCACTCCGGCAGTCACAAGGGCAAGGCTCAACACATTGGTCATTAAAATTCCATAAAGGAAAACTGAGAGCGTGTTTAATGGTACCTGCCCTGAGACGGAATATAAGGCCACGCTCCCAATGGCTTAGTGGAAGAGTTAAATAACTGGGTGTGGGGTAAATTAAGAGATCACGGGCTAGATATCTGGAAACACTAGGTTTCAAAGACTCCCTCGCTACCCTTTCATCGTTAAATAACATGTAAAGTTCTTTTTTAAGTTCACATTTTGAAGGGAGCGTAGTGGTAATGGGTGTTAAGAAAACATTTTGCAAGTTCACGCTGCGAAATGCGCTCAGCACCCCTGATAACCAGGGGATAGCCTTGCCCTTATCGCAACGTAAGTAATCCTCGATAATATCCCTGGTCAAATTGGCGGCAGGGTTTTTCCAAATCGCCAGCCAAAAAAGAGCAGGGCGAGCACGAATAAAATCCCCTATAAAATGCAACCCCAATTCCTTATGACATATATAATGTGGGGAAGTAATAGGGGCACAGAGGAGCTTTCTGCAAAATCTGTGTGTATCAGGTAGAGAACAATCCTAAAACATGTTTGCAAAATCTGACTCCATGGGCAGGGGCGTAACAAAGGCCCCCGCGGTGCAAGGGTACCCAGGCTTACCCATACTGGAGGGGGCTCCCTCAGCCCCATATAATGTGAGTGTGATGGACCCCATCAGAACATCTTGCCAGGGAGCCTCCTGATGTTTTGTTATGCCACTGTCCATGGGTGCATTTTGGAGCACACATTTCTAAATATTTAAGCACAATATAGCATAAACATGGTGTAATAATGTCTATTCATTTATGCTAGGCTCATTCTCCATTGAAAGGGTCTAAGGGTGCCAATAAGTTACCCAAACCAACACCCAGGCAGCCCTGTCTTGGCTACTTGACAGAAATTATAGAATGTGGTTTTAAGGTCTGAAAGCGACCTTTTAAATTCATCAAAGATAGCACAATGTCCAGCAGGACCTAGATGTAAAAGGCTTCAGCAGCCCATATATCTTCTATGCGCTCATGAGATATGTTGTTCCTAGCTAGATGGACTTCTGTTAGACTTGGCTTTTTAGGCAGGTTCACCCCCAGACATTTCGCTTTTTGGACTCCTGTGTTTGACCCTGTTTTTGTTGGTTATAGGACTCTGGGCACTCCACCACCACTGATCAGTGCTAAAGTGCATATGCTCTCTATGTAAGTTGTGTTTATGGATTGGTGTTTCCATGATTGGCTATTTGATTTACTGGTAGGTCCCTAGTACAGTGCAGTGTGTGGGCCCAGGGCCTGTAAATCAAATGCTACTAGTGAGCCTGCAACACCGATTGTGCCACCCACACGAGTAGCCATGTAAGTGTGTCTCAGACCTACCACAGTAGTGTCAGCATGCACAGTTGTGAATTGCTTTGTCGGCCTGGCAAGACCACCTATTTGCCAGGCCCTACCCTTCCCTTTTCTTATGTAAGACACCCATCGGGTAGGCCCAAGGTACCCCCATGGGCAGGGTTCAGTGTATGTGAAAGGTAGGGCATGCACAGGACTGTGCGACATGTCCTGAAATGCTGCCAATTTCGTTTTTCACCATTGAAAGGCTATCTGTCCCATTGGTTAGCATGGGAGATACTTTGTAACATCTTACAAGTATAATTTCCCATTCGGACAAATAGAGAAATAAAGTTTAGTTTCTTTGAACTCAGAATTTAATAAGTACCCCTTTTAGTAAAGACAGTTTTTAAATTGTGTTTGAAAATGCCACTTTCAGAAATTAGGCATTTTCTTGTTTAACCATTCTGTGTGCCTCTGCCTGTTTGTGGATTGACTGTCTGGTTTTGGGGTGACAGGGGCTGGGGATGTGCATTCACTGCAGACAACAACTGGGGGGGTTTAGGTGTGCCTGGCCCTTCCTGGGTGTCTCAGAGGTGGGCTGAATAGACCCGTGCTGCATTTTGAGTAGTGGGAGGAGTTTTCCTTGCACCTGGATAGGGCCTGTCTGCCTTGCACAATGCTGTCTCCACCCCATGTGGTCATACTGCACCCGTGAGGCCAACACTGGTTTGGACTGGGCTCAGAGACCCTTGCACAAAGAAGAACAAAGACACAATGGGGTATAAGTAGTGGACCTTAATCCCCAAAATGTTATATCACATTTGGACTCAAGAGGAACCTTTGCCAAGGAGAAGAGCTGTGGAGCTGTGAGGAGGAGTACCACCCCTTTGCTGTGTGGGTGTGACCTGCAGTTTCTGTTTCTACCAAGGAAAGGACAAAGACTGAAACTTTGCTGATAAACCTGGTTGAAGAAGAATCTCCAAGGGCCTGTGTGTGCTGGCCTCCTGTTCTGAATTCTCAGGGACACAAAGGCTTCACCCCTAGATCCCCTGAACTCTATTGCTGAGAGTTCTGACTTGCCAGGAGGTGCCTGTTCCAGTGTTGGGCGTCTGAAGGTTGTTCCTGCTTTGGGGAGCTGAAAGAAACTTGAAAGAAGCAAGAAAAGCTGCGATCTGCACCCAGGCCAAGGACACCGCTCGTTAAGTGCACAACGCACCGCCTGGCCTGCACCGCAGCTCTGACGCTTGCAGGTATTGGCATTCCCGATGCCAGCGCTTGCACCGATGCTGTGACAGCCAGAGTCTGCATCCTGTTATAGCGGCGCCGATAACCGCCTAGGGTGACTAGTCCGGTGACTGGTCCGGTGGGGGCATTTTTTAAGACTTGACTAGTTTAAGGGTCTCTTGAAGTACAGATGCTGTGTCATAGGAGTGGGTGTGGATTCCTTCAAGTCCCCCGAGTCCACCAAGGTCATAGGCTGGGCTTTTGTTATTTCATATCATGTGGAAAAGATGCCAAACACTCAAGAGTCACAACATGTGACCTGCTCCAACAGTTTCCAAAGAAAGGAACCAGGTGTGTGTGTGGCAGGACGCCAAGCACACGGATGTCACAGTGAGGAACTGCTCTAGCAGTCCCAAAAGGTAAGGGAAAGTATGCATGTGTGGCAGGACTCAGAGCACACGGGTGTCACGGTGAGGAACTGCTCCAGCTGTCCCAAAGGCATGTGAAATGGTGTGTGTGTGACAGGATGCCGAGCACATGGGTGTCAAGGTGAGGTACTGCTCCTGCAATACCAAAGGCAATGAAAAGGTACATGTGCAGCTGAACGCCTGAAACACATGAACGTCGAGGGCAAAGCAAAATCCTTCTTCCAGCAGAAAGAAAATAACTTAAAGCCAAGCACCTGGGAAATGAATGCCACCCACTCTTGTAGTCACAACCCCAAGTCACATGGTAAGAATTCATGGACCTTTGCGCCATACTCTCACGAGAGTACGTGATCAGTTGATACCAAGAAAACAGAAAGGGAAAGCAGATGTATGGAGAAGACACCGGAAAGGAAATGGGTAAGTAAGGCAATCATTCCATACAAAAAAGTGGCACACATACCTATGAGGACTCGCATGAGAGTAATAACAGACTACCAAAATGCCACATCCCTTGTAAACACACCGAACATGCAGACTGGGGGGTAACACTGACAATACAGAAAAATGGCCTCGGGCCACATGGCATGGGGATCACCGACAAATGGTGGCCTATGGCAAACACATCCACACACTGGCCAGACAAAGGAGTCATGGTGGTAACACAGTATAAACTGCTTAAATTTAGCAAAGCCGAAAACAAAAATTAACTGTGCTAAATATTTTTACCAAAACACACATTATCCAAAGGCATAAAAAATAATTTCCCCACCTATCCACTGTATATAGAAAAAAATGTGAAATACCCCCAAAAACACTTTTTGTAATTTAATCCAAAGTCATCCATGGCCTAAATGATGTTTCAATTCACACAGACACCACAGAAACATTTGTGTCATTCACCCATGAATAGTACTAGGCCTTCTGGCTGGAAGGCCTATTGGCAGACTTGGCCACATACTGAGTTAAATGAATATTAAACATTTATTTAAAAAATATCGAGAAAATGTACTAAACTGTGTAACATTGTTCCTTTACAAAAGAAGAAAAATTACATTAAAGAAAATAACTAGACCCGTACTGAAACTGCAGGCCACCCACCACAATAAATTTCTAAAATTGAATAAAAGTACAAATAAATCCTGGTGCATTCCATCAATCAAACAACAACTTATACATCAGTTGTTGAACTTACTTGTGAAATCTCAAAAACAAAGTCCTTAAATACAATGGTATATATGCAGCAGATAAGGAGAGTGGCCCTTCCAAGTCCAAATCTCAATGAAAAGTGATCAGGAGATGGACAAAGCACTGGGAGCAGCCTGCTAGACAGAAACAGAAAGTTGGAATCTCTAGGGCAGTTCCATCCTGTCGAAAAAAACGTTTTAAAAAAAGCTTCTCGCATAAAAAAAACCCAACTCCAATGGCCCGTTGGAGAAGAAAATCCACTTGAAAAGCCTCTCAGCTGCATCTCAAGCACAAAAGCTGCTTGAGCGCTCCATTCTAAGTCATTACTACATTGGTGGTGTCGTGGCCAGAAGTGGTGCAAATAAATGTGAGGTATTGTGCGAGCTCGCTAGCAGTTCAAGATCATTGTGGCGCTCCAAACAAATCTCAAGCATGCGAACAGAAAAAAAAACATTTCACACCCGTGAAGGAGGAATTCAGGAACTCCGCGCTCTGCTACGGAGCACAGAGTGCCCAATTTCCGCAAACTCCGTGAGCTGAGCAGAGCTTACCACCCAGGCACAGATAATTTCACACATGTTCTGGACTCGCTTTGGGGGTGGAAATGCCCTGTGAACCACGATGGTCACCACTTTGGGGGCTGAAGGTGAGACTTTTGTATTTTGATCGGAAAGCCTAAGATGGATTGCCATTACAAAAATGGGGTGACCCATGGTTAAGGGACCTGGGTATAATCTTGATACCAAAAACAATGGTCCTTGACCAATTATTAATACATCTGAGCCTAATGCTTCACTTAGTTAAATAATTTCCTGATCCTGAGCTCGAAAACAAAAATCTTTTTAAGAATGGAGCTCACAATATTCAATATGCAATTCAACCTAACAAAGAACAACATCCAAACCATTTATGAATTATTATGCATACGTTTATTATTTTACCATTTTGAGAAAATTAATAAGGCAGTACGAGGTTGCTCCAAAGGGAACGTGCATCAAAAGAGAGTGATTAAAGGGTGAGTGAGTGAAACAAGGAATGGAGACATAGTAATAAAGACATTCAATTGGGTTACAACAATAAGGATCGGTTGTAATTCACCGTCCAAATAACCTGGTCACATCTATCAATTGCAGAATCGTATTCTTATATTTCAAAAAACGACCCAATCGGTGGTCTGGCACGAAGGACTGTTATGTGTCCCAGGTAGTGAGGAGTGGGCGTCGACGTTTCGACCCGTCTTGTTGGCCTTAGGAGATTTAAACCTTGGCCGTGCGGGTCTTCATCAGGACCAGAGAGGGGCAACCTGACTGAGTGATGGTCTTAATCAAACACCTGGAACATTAAAACAAGGGGGTGAGGATGTTGTCCTAATTAAAAACAAGGATTAAAACCAAGGTCCGTCATTATGAATCATATACCTGATCGGATTAAGGAATTAATTTCAAAGGAGGTGGCCCGACTTCCAATGGATGGAGGACTGGGTGTCACAGGCTGGTCATTCCAAGCTGTTGGAAAGAACAATAATGAAATGATTCTAATTGTCGGCGATACAACCTACACGTAATTGAACTAAAGTCAGAGAGTCAGTTTAGAAAAGTCGTGTCGCCAGGTACACCATGGGTGGAGTGTCCCACAACGTATGGGCTTGATTTAATCAAGTGAAACAATAAGAGGAACTAAATCCGTGGCGTGACATAAAAACGACCTGTGAAACCAGACTAGTACTCATTAATTGGCAGAAGGACATCTTACGCGTAAGGCGCTAATGTGTAATACTTCTGCGCATGGGGTTGATTAAATCAAGTAATTCAAACTAAAAGGAACTAAATTCGTAGCATGATATAGAAGAGACTAATACTCATTCAGTGGCGGAAGAACCATCTTACCGCGTCAGGCGTTAATGTGTAATTATTCTGCATTGGATCTGCCACTAATTGGATGAATTCGCCGAGACGTATTGTTCAGTCGGGGCTACAAATCAAATGGAACAAAATGAAGTCTGAGTAAGCCTGGGAATTAAATTAAAGTGTAAGATCCCGGAGCTGAAGGTGGGTATAGTCTTACCGAAAAGCACACCGTATGTGCTTAGTCACGGAGCGTCCGTCTCCGTAGAAGCTCCCGCTCAGTGTGAGCTCGACCGCGTGTACGTGTGATTACCGGGGCAACCGTCTACGTATTAATGAAGGTTACCGGGGTATGAACAGAGTTGAAAGACTAACGGGGACTATAGAGGTCCCGGGGAAATTCAAACCTGACGCAAAGTTGTTTTAGCCAAAAGTGAGCAATGATTTAGCATATTTAAGCAGGATAATACCAAAAAATTATAATACAAAGAAATTGTGACATACTTAATAGGGGAGACTTCCCACATATACATACAAACAATCCATATATTGGAAGACAAAATAATCTGACAAAATACATTGACATAATGCACATATTCCATATATTGGAAGACAAATAATTTCACAAAATACATTGACATAATGCACATATACGTACAAACAATCCATGTGTTGGAAAACAAATAATTGGACAAGGCCATGTTGCCATATACATCAACATAATGCACAACCACAGTTATACAATGAATTACTACAGGAACAGTCTAAGTGTGTGGAGACTGAGCACTGAGCCAACATTTATGCAAGAAGGGCTACTATAGTGTGTAAGTAAAGGCTGCCACGAGTGAAATATTGGCTCTATTAGCAGCTCATGATGGAAACTTGTTTGAAAATTTCCTCAAGTTCATTAAGACCTCTAGTTACAGTGTCTAAGGAATGGATCCATCTGCACTCACGCTTGTTCAGTATGTCAGAAAAGTTACCTCCTCTAGGATTAGGTTTTACCTTTTCCAGTACCCACCACCTCAGACTGTCTGCTGTGTGTTCGAAACTGGCGAAGTGTTCCACCAACGGGGCACCGGTGTCTTGCAACGGATACGACTGCAATGTTGCAGTATCCTGCACTTCACTTTCTGGATGGTTTGACCCACATATAAAAGTTCACATGGACAGGTAATCACATAAATAACCCCAGATGTATTATAGTTACTGTGTTCCTTAAGTGTGTGGGTATGGTTGTTGTGTGTGAATTCATTTATCGTTCTGGTCAATGCACATGCTTTACACGAACCACATTTGTAGTGTCCCATGATAGGGGTACCCCATAGGGTGGTCTGTCCTGACATCTGATGGGTGGTAAGTAGAGATTTGATCCAATGGTCTCTAATGTTTTTACCTTTTCTAAAGGTGTGCAACGGAGTAGATATATTGCCTAGTTTGTCAGCCACTAGGTGCCAATGCTGGTTAATGGCCTTTTTGATGACATTACTCTTGGTGTTGAACGTGGTCACACACACCAACCGTTCCCCGTTGTTCTTTTCTTTAGATTTGGGGGTTAACAGGAATTCCCTATGATTATGCCAGGCCCGTTTGCGTGCTTTCTTCAGAAGCCTGATTGGGTAACCATGATCTATCAGTCTAGACAGTACACCCGCTGATTCATCAAAAAAATCTTCTTTTTTAGAACAGTTCCTCCGAATTCGCAGAAACTGTCCGAAGGGTAAGTTATCCCTTAGGTTCCGGGGGTGGTGGCTTGAGTAACGTAATAGTGTGTTTCTTTCGCTACTTTTCCTGAACAATGTGGTGTATAATTTACCCGATTCAGAGTCTGATTTAATCGTGATGTCAAGGAAATCAATGCTTTCTCTGCTATAGTTCATGGTGAATTGTATGTCTGTTGAGCAAGTGTTCAACCAAAGATGGAATTTTTTGAGATTCTCTTCTTCACCTCGCCAGACAAACACAACATCGTCGATGTATCGACGCCATAGTTCTATACACTCACTGTATGGATTTAATTGATTGAGGACATACTGGTGTTCAAATTCACTCATGTAAATAATAGCCAAGTTTGGAGCAAAGCTGGCCCCCATCGCCACGCCTTTCGTTTGTACGAAGAATTGACCCAAAAAGGTAAAATAATTTTGAGTCATTGCAATTTTAAGTAAGGCCACAATGAATTCCGTGGGGACTGGGTGTGGTGCAGGTCTAGCATTAAGTACTGATTCAATACAGTGAAGGGCTGCCAATTGTGGAATGTTTGTATAAAGGGCAGTTATGTCCATAGTAACTAATAGATGAACATTCGGATCATAAGGGTATTCATCCAACAGTTGTATAGTTTGCATGGTATCCCTTAAATAGGTTGAAGTATGCTCCGCAATGGGTTTTAAAAACACGTCAATGTACTTACATAATGGTTCTAAGACTGAACCACAACCAGACACAATTGGCCTCCCTGGGGGATTTGGCATCCGTTTATGTATTTTAGGGAGGGTATAGATTGTGGGTAGTCTGGGGTGTTTAATATTTAGATAATCATGCTCCAACTTATTTACATATCCGTTTTCCAGGGCAATTTTAGTGAGGCTGCTTATAGCCTTACTTATATCTTGTGTGGGATCTTTACGTAATTTGACATAGTTCCCTTCTACAGTCAACTGAGAAATAATTTCTCTCTTGTAATCCTCTGTGTTCTGTATAACAATGGCGCCACCCTTGTCAGCGGGTTTAATCACAATATTGGGATTATTTTTTAGTGTATCCAGGGCTGTGCGCTCTTGTTTACTTATGTTATATTGGACATATTGTCTATTAGATAGTATGTTATCCACATATTTCATTACAACTTGCTCATACGCCAGGAGTCTATGTGGCATGAGAGATACCGGGGGATTGAACTTGGATGGTGGTCGTAGTCCACTGGCCGAAAAAGTAGGGTTGCTTGGTGTTTTTAGGAAGTGGTATTTTAAACGCAACTTCCGAAAAAACTGATGTAATTCAACTTTCAGGTTGAAATTATTGGGCATGTTGGTCGGGACAAAAGACAAACCCTTTTCAAGGATTCCTTGTTCATTAGGTGTCAGTATATGGTCCGACAAGTTGATGACAGGGTTGTCAATTTTATGAATTACCATCTGTAATGCTGTCGTCGTGTTTGGATCTCGCCATGTGTTTCCTGTTGGAAATGTGCCTGTCTCCTTGTTTGGCCCCTCCCTTGATTCCATGTCTGGGCTCTGTTCCCCCTGGGTCTCCCCCAGGGGCGTCCCCGGCCTCGTTGGCCCCACCATGGTTCCTCTAGTAAAAAAGGGGGCTGTTGGATTAACTGGTTTGAACCTGTCGTGGAGGTTCCTCCACTTGGTCCTGGGCGTTCAGTGTCACTCCCTGAGCTACTGCCCAAGGAGGAGCCAGAGAAAGTGGTGTACCTTCTGAAGCCACTCCTGCCTCTACTCGAGAAGGTGCCCTGCTGTTCCCTTATATAGTAACCTTCCTGTAAATAAGGGTAGGTGATCTTCTTATCGTAGAATTTGATATCCCTAGCCACTTTGTCAAGTTTAGTTGCCTGCGTGTACGTGTCAAATTCCTGAATAGTACGCTCTAGTCTCTCTAACGCTTCTTTAGCATTAACTAGAGCCCTATCCTCAATAATTTCTTTTTTTAAATCAGTAATTTCCTTAGTTAGGCGTTGTACCTCTTCTACTGCTGTTTCTATACCAAGCACCATCCAGTGCCTTGAGCAGTTATTCGACACAAAACTGAAATTCTCTTTAAATTTGGGATTGTCAAGGAAAATTGCTGGTTCATTTCTTACTTGTAGTCCCACCGGGATTACATTAGATTGGAGATATTTAGCCAGCGTATGTCCATGTAATCTCGTCCTAATCAGTTTCTTCTCAAGACGTTCTAGTCTAGACACCTTTTCATTAAGTGTTAAATCTATGCTTCTACTGGCAGTACCTAAAAAGGTGTTGCCTCCTTGTAATTGTAATAATTTGTCGATATAATCTTCACTATATGACAATGTCTCCCTCTCCGACATAGTACAATTACTCGTGATGGAATTTATGTGTAATGTGTAAATAATATAAGCAAAACAGCATTAGCCAAATTTAGACAAATTGAACAACAAACATGTAACGAATAAACAATTAAACCCTCGCAGGACTTGCCTGCACAAAGGTAGCCATTACAAAAATGGGGTGACCCATGGTTAAGGGACCTGGGTATAATCATGATACCAAAATCAATGGTCCTTGACCAATTATTAATACATCTGAGCCTAATGCTTCGCTTAGTTAAATAATTTCCTGATCCTGAGCTCGAAAACAAAAATCTTTTTAAGAATGGAGCTCACAATATTCAATATGCAATTCAACCTAACAAAGAACAACATCCAAACCATTTATGAATTATTATGCATACGTTTATTATTTTACCATTTTGAGAAAATTAATAAGGCAGTACGAGGTTGCTCCAAAGGGAACGTGCATCAAAAGAGAGTGATTAAAGGGTGAGTGAGTGAAACAAGGAATGGAGACATAGTAATAAAGACATTCAATTGGGTTACAACAATAAGGATCGGTTGTAATTCACCGTCCAAATAACCTGGTCACATCTATCAATTGCAGAATCGTATTCTTATATTTCAAAAAACGACCCAATAGGTGGTCTGGCACGAAGGACTGTTATGTGTCCCAGGTAGTGAGGAGTGGGCGTCGACGTTTCGACCCGTCTTGTTGGCCTTAGGAGATTTAAACCTTGGCCGTGCGGGTCTTCATCAGGACCAGAGAGGGGCAACCTGACTGAGTGATGGTCTTAATCAAACACCTGGAACATTAAAACAAGGGGGTGAGGATGTTGTCCTAATTAAAAACAAGGATTAAAACCGAGGTCCGTCATTATGAATCATATACCTGATCGGATTAAGGAATTAATTTCAAAGGAGGTGGCCCGACTTCCAATGGATGGAGGACTGGGTGTCACAGGCTGGTCATTCCAAGCTGTTGGAAAGAACAATAATGAAATGATTCTAATTGTCGGCGATACAACCTACACGTAATTGAACTAAAGTCAGAGAGTCAGTTTAGAAAAGTCGTGTCGCCAGGTACACCATGGGTGGAGTGTCCCACGACGTATGGGCTTGATTTAATCAAGTGAAACAATAAGAGGAACTAAATCCGTGGCGTGACATAAAAACGACCTGTGAAACCAGACTAGTACTCATTAATTGGCAGAAGGACATCTTACGCGTAAGGCGCTAATGTGTAATACTTCTGCGCATGGGGTTGATTAAATCAAGTAATTCAAACTAAAAGGAACTAAATTCGTAGCATGATATAGAAGAGACTAATACTCATTCAGTGGCGGAAGAACCATCTTACCGCGTCAGGCGTTAATGTGTAATTATTCTGCATTGGATCTGCCACTAATTGGATGAATTCGCCGAGACGTATTGTTCAGTCGGGGCTACAAATCAAATGGAACAAAGTGAATTCTGAGTAAGCCTGGGAATTAAATTAAAGTGTAAGATCCCGGAGCTGAAGGTGGGTATAGTCTTACCGAAAAGCACACCGTATGTGCTTAGTCACGGAGCGTCCGTCTCCTGCTTCTTGTTGTGACGATGTGCTTTGACCAGAACGATAAATGAATTCACACACAACAACCATACCCACACACTTAAGGAACACAGTAACTGTAATACATCTGGGGTTATTTATGTGATTACCTGTCCATGTGAACTTTTATATGTGGGTCAAACCATCCAGAAAGTGAAGTGCAGGATACTGCAACATTGCAGTCGTATCCGTTGCAAGACACCCGGTGCCCCGTTGGTGGAACACTTCGCCAGTTTCGAACACACAGCAGACAGTCTGAGGTGGTGGGTACTGGAAAAGGTAAAACCTAATCCTAGAGGAGGTAACTTTTCTGACATACTGAACAAGCGTGAGTGCAGATGGATCCATTCCTTAGACACTGTAACTAGAGGTCTTAACGAACTTGAGGAAATTAACAAACAAGTTTCCATCATGAGCTGCTAATAGAGCCAATATTTCACTCGTGGCAGCCTTTACTTACACACTATAGTAGCCCTTCTTGCATAAATGTTGGCTCAGTGCTCAGTCTCCACACACTTAGACTGTTCCTGTAGTAATTCATTGTATAACTGTGGTTGTGCATTATGTTGATGTATATGGCAACATGGCCTTGTCCAATTATTTGTTTTCCAACACATGGATTGTTTGTACGTATATGTGCATTATGTCAATGTATTTTGTCAAATTATTTGTCTTCCAATATATGGAATATGTGCATTATGTCAATGTATTTTGTCAGATTATTTTGTCTTCCAATATATGGATTGTTTGTATGTATATGTGGGAAGTCTCCCCTATTAAGTATGTCACAATTTCTTTGTATTATAATTTTTTGGTATTATCCTGCTTAAATATGCTAAATCATTGCTCACTTTTGGCTAAAACAACTTTGCGTCAGGTTTGAATTTCCCCGGGACCTCTATAGTCCCCGTTAGTCTTTCAACTCTGTTCATACCCCGGTAACCGTCATTAATACGTAGACGGTTGCCCCGGTAATCACACGTACAAGCGGTCGAGCTCACACTGAGCGGGAGCTTCTACGGAGACGGACGCTCCGTGACTAAGCACATACGGTGTGCTTTTCGGTAAGACTATACCCACCTTCAGCTCCGGGATCTTACACTTTAATTTAATTCCCAGGCTTACTCAGAATTCACTTTGTTCCATTTGATTTTTAGCCCCGACTGAACAATACGTCTCGGCGAATTCATCTAATTAGTGGCAGATCCAATGCAGAATAATTACACATTAACGCCTGACGCGGTAAGATGGTTCTTCCGCCACTGAATGAGTATTAGTCTCTTCTATATCATGCTACAAATTTAGTTCCTTTTAGTTTGAATCACTTGATTTAATCAACCCCATGCGCAGAAGTATTACACATTAGCGCCTTACGCGTAAGATGTCCTTCTGCCAATTAATGAGTACTAGTCTGGTTTCACAGGTCGTTTTATGTCATTTAGTTCCTCTTATTGTTTCACTTGATTAAATCAAGCCCATACGTCGTGGGACACTCCACCCATGGTGTACCTGGCGACACGACTTTTCTAAACTGACTCTCTGACTTTAGTTCAATTACGTGTAGGTTGTATCGCCGACAATTAGAATCATTTCATTATTGTTCTTTCCAACAGTTTGGAATGACCAGCCTGTGACACCCAGTCCTCCATCCATTGGAAGTCGGGCCACCTCCTTTGAAATTAATTCCTTAATCCGATCAGGTATATGATTCATAATGACGGACCTCGGTTTTAATCCTTGTTTTTAATTAGGACAACATCCTCACCCCCTTGTTTTAATGTTCCAGGTGTTTGATTAAGACCATCACTCAGTCAGGTTGCCCCTCTCTGGTCCTGATGAAGACCCGCACGGCCAAGGTTTAAATCTCCTAAGGCCAACAAGACGGGTCGAAACGTCGACGCCCACTCCTCACTACCTGGGACACATAACAGCCCTTCGTGCCAGACCACCTATTGGGTCGTTTTTTGAAATATAAGAATACGATTCTGCAATTGATAGATGTGACCAGGTTATTTGGACGGTGAATTACAACCGATCCTTATTGTTGTAACCCAATTGAATGTCTTTATTACTATGTCTCCATTCCTTGTTTCACTCACTCACCCTTTAATCACTCTCTTTTGATGCACGTTCCCTTTGGAGCAACTTCGTACTGCCTTATTAATTTTCTCAAAATGGTAAAATAATAAACGTATGCATAATAATTCATAAATGGTTTGGATGTTGTTCTTTGTTAGGTTGAATTGCATATTGAATATTGTGAGCTCCATTCTTAAAAAGATTTTTGTTTTCGAGCTCAAGATCAGGAAATTATTTAACTAAGCGAAGCATTAGGCTCAGATGTATTAATAATTGGTCAAGGACCATTGTTTTGGTATTAAGATGGATTGCAACAAAACTGTTGCCTGTAGGTGGCCAAGGCCAGCTGTCGAGTTGATGCTTTCAGGAGCCAGTCATTAAGATATAACAATACAATACAAATATCCCTGACCTGTGAAGATGTGCCACGACCATTGAGATCCCATTTGTGAACTCCTGAGGTCCGAGGTAAGGTGAACGGGGGGACAGTGAATTGTTAATGCTTCAGCATCCAAGGCCAGCTGGACATCAGCCAACATCAACATTCTGAACTTGTCCTTTCTCAGAAAGTTGTTTAGAAGCCTGAAGTTGAAGATAGGTTTCAAATCCCTGTTCATTTTGGGGTCCAGGGAAGAATGTGAGTAGCAGCCTGTGGCCATCTCTGCCTCTGGTACAACCTCCGGTGCACCCTTGCAGAAAGTTTGAACCTCTGCTGACAGCATCGTAGCATGATCGATCTACACCTGAGACACCATTGGGGGAATGGGCAGAGGAGTGGATAACAAAGGATTAGAGTAAACAACTTGAACAACTTGGATGACTCATTGGTCCAACATAATGTTGGGCTAGATTGGCAAACAAAAACAGACTTTGCCCCTACAAACCTCATGTGATTGGATGAGGAGAAACATAAACAGATTGGAAGTGTCTGAAGAAGGTGAAGAAGTTGAGGAACCCTACCCTTGCTGCTGGTTAAAGCCTTTGCAACCAACCTTGCACTTGGATCCACAAAAGAGCAGAGCAGGCAGATGAACGGACTGTGAGGGCTGCCTGGATCAGCAGGCCAAGCCCCTTGAAATGTCCCAGAAGTTCCTGTGCTGGTATGGATACTGGTGAGAGAACAGTATCAGCCCAAGGGAGCAAGCAGTCACTCTTCTGTCATTGAAGTGCTCCAGTACAGAATCCACCTTTCCCCTAAAAAACCTTTATCCATCAAATGGCATGTCTATTAAAAAAGACTGGATAGAACCAGAAAATCCTGTCATTTTCATCCAGGCATGCCACTGGATAACCCTACTGGTGCCCATAGCACTAGCTATGTGGTCTGTGGCATCCATGACATACTTGGCTGCAACCTGGCCATCTTGCACCATATGTGCAGATGAATTCCTGAACTTTTCCAGCAGAGTTGACCAAAAGATTACTTGCCATATCCCACAAAGCATGTGTATAGCAACCCAAAAGTCTCAAACTATTGAAAGAGTGAAAAGCCAAAGAAGCAGAGGACAATACATGGATACCTAGGGAGTAATATCACTTGGAGTCCCTGTTAGGAGGAGCTGAAAGAAAAACTTGTCTGGTAGACCTTACTTTGGGATGTCTGAATTATAAGATTCTCTGGAGTTGGGTCTTGTGTCAAAAAAGATGGGTCTGCAGGAGCAGGCATTTGCTAGTGGGCAATCGTTCGACTCAATGGCAGATCAGGATAGGGCTTGGAGGAAGCAGCAGCCAAGCAATCAATCAATGCACTAGTGAATTGAAGAAAGAGTATAAAAGTAGAAGGTCTCTGTTGTAAGGCTTCAGTCAGTTGGTTGGCTTTAGTGTCCACAATCGGCAAATGCAAATTTTGGACCTAGCAGCCCTGGGAACTAACACTGTAAAGGGTGTACTCTCATCTGCTGTAGGAATCTAAAGGGGTACTGAGGTCAGTTTCTGGTGAAGTGCCAAGGCTACTGACATATTGTAATTATAAGTAGTGGCTAATCGCCTCCTCATTTTTGCCTGGTCCGGTGGGGGCGTTTTTGAAGACTTGACTAGTTTAAGGGTCTCTTGAAGTATAGATGCTGTGTCATAGGAGCGGGTGTGGATTCCTCCAAGTCCCCCGAGTCCACCAAGGTCATAGGCTGGGCTTTTGTTATTTCATATCAGGACATAGGACATACATGATGAGTAAACCCAAGCACACGCAGAATTTAAATTTACAAAGTTAGTAAGTAAATTATACATGAAACATAATAAAACAGTCTTTGTTTCGTTCTTGTGATTTTCTTCTCTTTAATACTTCGGTTTTTACAGTAGTTCCCAAGCCAACACGTGTTTCGTCGCCTTCGTAAGATCGTACATGCGACTTGTTCACGGCTGAACACTGTCTTTATATTGTGTTATAGAGTGTGACGATAATTCCAGGTCACACTATCCTGTGGCGCAAGGGGCGAGCCCTTATAAGGGTTGCACTCCGATTTCAAGGCGATTACCGGTTTCTAAATTATTTGGTCCCAATCTCTGGGTTTGTAAGTAAGACGTAGCTGGGGGGTGCAGCTTCCTCCTCGCGCCTGGCTCCAAGCTGGTGGTTCTCTCCAACCCTTGAGCACCGTAACCAATATAATCCCCACAAATACCAGGTGAACTAACCATAAGCGCCTATTATCTATTAACAATACCACTGTCCAGAAACAAAACTACATAGGACATACATGTGCCAAAGTTGGTTCTGTTATGACATCGGATCCGTTAAGGAATCGGGAGGCAGCATCATAGGAGACAAGGTAGGTGTCAATCCAGGAATAAATGCAGGACCTGCAGCAAAAGACTCAAAGTACAAGACATTTTTGGTGGAGGCTGAATGGGGTCAGATGGTACCAGAGAAGACCCACCAGCAGCATCTCAATTAGAGTCCTGATCAGATCAATAGAACCTGATGGCAAGCCAGAGGGACCAAGTACTGCTCTCAACAACTAACATATTGCCTCCAGGAACGTCTCAATGTGCTCCAGCATGAGCAATGGCCTGGGGAATTCGAAGGGCATCGAATGTAGGACCAAAAGTGGATCCAAGTCAAAAGAAGCTGATAGAGTACACCCCTAGCATTGCCAAATGTGCTGTCTCTCTTTGAAAACGGAGGAGCTGGCAGGAGACAAAACCTTCCTTGACTTCCTGTGCATCTACCGCTACTTCTCTTTTGAGCTTCTTTTAGACTTACAAAATGGCAGAGAATGGGACTGGTTGCCCATCTTCAAATGTTGCGGGCCTCTCTTCCATAATATAAAGCTTAGCCTTACACACTCAGAAGCCCTCTGATGCATCAGGGAGCATTTGTCATGTAACTTCAAATTGTGTTTGGTGCTGAGGAACCATAGGCTGACGTTGTGAGGGTTACTGACTGGCATCTGCTTGTGGGGACTTTAATAACACACTATTTCTTTTGGATTTCGGAAGTTGGTAACTACAGAAAAGTTGGGACTTGTGTCCGGAATTCACATCAAAGGTGGGGGGAAAGAGAAAGAAGAGGAGGAAATGATGAAGAAAAACCAACATCAGCAATCAGGGGTGCCACCTATTTGTCGCTTTGTCACATCAGGAAGCGGTGTGGAGCCAACACAATGTGGATGTCACCACCCATCAGCATTCAGGAGCTATTGCAGTTTTTCCGGATCCAGTCTAGCAAACATGATGCCGAGGTGGTTCCTCCTGAGGGGCAAATAGGCGTTAGCCCACTACTTTGCTACGCAGCCCATCTTGAAATAAAGCATACCTTATTATGCATTTAGATTTTAAGTGCATATATAAAATTCATGTTTGGCAGACCTTCGTTACCGATTGAAGTGTGGCCTGCAATTACTTGTATGGGTATCATGGAGAGAGGGGCTAAAGTCCTGGACATCTTCGGCGCAGTGTCATTGAAGTGCGCATGACAGACTAACAGGTCTCTGGACTCAGCCAGCCTGACATGCATACTTCAGGACTGTGAGTTCCAATCTACTGTGTGTCAAGGATGGGGGTTAGGGGTAGCAATGCTGCTCTCATTACTTTGCTTGGGCACTGGGTTGCTTTGTTCAGCCAATACCAATGCAGTTCTCATGCCATTTAACATTCTAAACTCCATACGAGCTGCGTCGGTATTGGCTCTTTGCACAAAGCAGCCTCTCCAAGCTCAAACAGTGTGGACCCAGGCAGCACGGGAGTGGGAAGAGCACATTTATAGTTGTGTCTTTATAGTGTACGATTGGCCATTTGCGTGAGCTGGGAAGATACCTGCTAAGAGGACCATGCAGACAGCTGAGCTTTGTGTGTTCCTAAGCACTCGTGCAGGCTTTGGTTTGGTTGCCTCAATGAAATGCTTCATTGAAGTGGGACTAGAGACAAGGAGGCTACTGCCACAGTTCTAAGGAAACACAAAGTGGGTGTTCGAAATTGCTAGCTCAGACTGCCCTAATTACAAAAAACAGCGTGTAAAACAGACACGCTGAGAAATCCCTTTTATATTTGTGCTTTCACATGTTTTTAGCCAATTATTTCATACACATGAACATATAATAGTCAGAAATTAAGCAGTAATGATGAGCAAGATCAAAAACGAGATGCATATGGATCATAGATTCAGAATGTGTTTATTTAGCTGGGGTATTTTGTGCCAAGGGCCAGAAAATAATGTGCACACTGTTGAAGAAACACGATTCTCGTGGTAGCCTACAGCAGAGCCAACATAAAGTGCCCATTTCAAAGGTAATGACAGCCTTTTACATTTCAGCCAGAGGCTGTGTGCATTTTAAGTCATAAACATGTCACAAACTTTTTCTAGTTATAGATGACATTAGTCTGTGTGCTTAAGATTTAAAACACACTGGGGCATATTTACAAGCCTCTATCACCACAACAATGTAACTTTTTCAGGCGTTGTGGTAACGATAGGGGCTTCGCCTTATTAACAAGGCAGTGATAAGTCACTTAACGTGGCTTAACACTGCCTTGTAAATAAGGGACCCTTTCACGCTACACTTAGCGTGAAAGGGGAGGGCAGTGGGTGTTGTTGTGGGCGTTTCACAGCAACACCCATTGATTTTGACGCTGCCCCATATTTACAAGGACGGCGTAAATATGGGGCAGCACCAAACTTAGGAACAGGGAAAACCTGGTCTTAAACAGGCGAAACGAAGAGAAATGCTTCATTTCTCTTGTTTTTGCTGTTTCGATCTGTGCTGCATTGTGCAGCACACATAGAAACGGCAAAATGCCATTGATTGTTTATTTGCAGGAAGGTGTCCCTTCCTGCACATAAACAATCATACACAATATTTGAATAAAAATGAAATTTTGCAGCTTCTATGTGTGCTGCATTAAGCACAGAAGTTACAAAGTGCCATTACTTAAAGGGACACCTTCCTGCACATAGACAATCGCTCCCCTGCAACTCAGACACCATTGCACTATGGTGCAAGGGTGCCTGCACTAGCGCTAGGCAGATAATTTATCAGCAGTGCAGGGCAAAACACAGGGCTGCACCTTATTCTTTTAAATACGGTGCAGCCCTGCGTTTCACAAGTGGCAGAGCATGGCTTTTAGCCAAGGAGGCTAACGCCGCACTCCGCTACTTCCTTGTAAATATGCCCCACTGTTTTTTACAACAGTTTTTAGAGTATTAGACATGGCTAAGCTGCTCCCGCTATACCTGTAACAGGTATGCATTGAATATGCAAGTGGAAGGACACCACCCTAGACATGTAGTAACTGGGTGAATTATGATAAAGGCATAAATGTCATCTACCATTTAACTATTTAGGCTGTTCAATATTGCTCTTCCTAACATTTCAGAGTTATGTTGAGGGTTTATGGTAATGTATAGACCATCCCTAAAAATGTACCTGAATAATGAATGTGGAAACATTGACCTACAGCCTGCAACCTCATAGGGTCCATTGGTGCCACTTGCTTCGCTCACTCTGTGAAATTTGAAGATCACTTTTACGCCTCACCTCTTTCAGAAATCACCAGCTGCTACTGCAGAGTGATTCAAAATGTGAGGAATCTGCTGTTAAAAATATCCATCAGAAAGAAAGGCACTACATACACTAAAGTGCATCAACATCTCAGTGAGATAGGAAATGAAAGGAAAATGTGGCTGTGTCAAGAGGATTTCTTCCCCAAGTTGCAAGGACTTTAGAATCTTGTCACTAGTTCAAATGGGTGTTGTATGTCCCAGTCATCACATATGACTTGGAGAGGGTTGCCAGTTGCTTAAGAATCAGCTGCAGATGCATGTGACTGCTGTATTGGCTGTAGATTCGATTCTGAGTTTTTATACTTTCATTTCGTGGCTGTGTAGTGTCCACTCTGATGTTTCTTACTTAAGTTATAAGTTACCATTTCCAGTGGACATTGTCTGCCTCTATTAAATGCCTATTAAAGTTTCTGGTAACTAACTCAGTTGTTGGCAAGCTACCTAAGATATGTTACAACTTATTGTGGGCACCATAACCCCCCATCAGGATTATCCTGTCACCACACAGATTTGTTTCATGTCCAGTGGAGATTGGCAATTTTAGGAGAGGGGGTCCTGGGCACTGGCTGTAGCTCACTCAAATCATTAAGGTTTCCAAAAAATGCCTGTTTTCCTGAATGAGATATAGCAGAAAATGAGCCAAGCTATTTCCTCTGAAGGGAGTGTGTATCAGGTAGAGAACGATCCTAAAACATGTTTGCAAAATCTGACTCCATGGGCAGGGGCATAACAAAGGCCCCCACAGCCCCTGCGATGCAAGGGGACCCAGGCTTACCCATAGTGGAGGGGGCCTCCTCAGCCCCATATAATGTGAGTGTGAGGGGCCCCATCAGAACATCTTGCCGGGGAGCCACCTGACATTTTGTTATGCCACTGCCATTAGTGCTTTTTGGAGCACACTTTTCTAAATATTTAGGCACAATATAGCATAAATGTGGTGTAATAATGTCTATTCATTTATGGTAGGCTTATTCTCCATTGAAAGGGTGTAAGGATGCCATTGCCAATAGGTTACCCGAACCAACACCCAGGCAGCCCTGTCTTGGCTACTTGACAGAAATGATAAGATGTGGTTTTAAAACAGGTCTGAAACTGAACTTTTGAATTCATCAAATATAGCACAATGTCCAGCAGGGCCTAGATGTAGAAGGCTTCAGCAGCCCATATATCTTCTATGTGCTTATGAGATATATTGTTCCTAGCTAGATGGACTTCTGTTAGACTTGGCTTTTTAGGCAGGTTCACCTCCAGACTTTTTGCTTTTTGGCCTCCTGTGTTTGACCCTGTTTTTGTTGGCTATAGGACTCTGGGCACTCCACCACCGCTGATCAGTGCTAAAGTATATATGCTCTCTATGTAAGTTGTGTTTATGGATTGGTGTTTCCATGATTGGCTATTTGATTTACGGATAGGTCCCTAGTACAGTGCACTGTGTGGGCCCAGGGCCTGTAAATCAAATGCTACTAGTGAGCCTGCAGCACTGATTGTGCAACCCACATGAGTAGCCATGTAAGTGTGTCTCAGACCTACCACAGTAGTGTCAGCATGCACAGTTGTGAACTGGTATGTCACCCTGGCAAGGCCACCCACTTGCCAGGCCCTACCCTTCCCTTCCCTTTTCTTACATGTAAGACACCCCTTGGGTAGGCCCAAGGTACCCCCATGGGCAGGGTTCAGTGTATGTGAAAGGTAGGGTATGCACTGGACTGTGTGACATGTCCTGATGTGAAATACTGCCAATTTCGATTTCACTATTGAAAGGCTATCTGTCCCATTGGTTAGCATGGGAGGTACTTTGTAACATCTTACAAGTATAACTTCCCATTCGAACAAATAGAGAAATAAAGTTTAGTTTCTCTGAACTCAAAATTTAATAACAAACCTTTTAGTAAAGGCAGTTTTTAAATTGTGATTGAAAATGCCACTTTCAGAAAATACATCCAGCGTGTGGGGCGTCATTTCACCCCCCAACCCAGTGGCACAGCAAACACTATATTCCAAAATCTTCTGGACATTCCGCAAGTTTACATAAAGATATTCCATGCTTTATTCATCTTGTCATCTCTCTTTAATGTTAAGCCACGTGCATGTGACCATGCTGTTTCACACAATTCTAATGCTCTTAATGTGTCCCTCCGGACCTCGTTAAAGAACACGATGGAAAAGCAAGGTAGGTTCTAAGCAGTGTTCTTTTTATTAGACCCAATGAATTTCGGGCTATTCACAGGCCCTTCGTCAGGGGTTACTGTAAATGAACAAACATTCTCAGTTAAAGTGTTTCTAGTGAACATTTCACTATTCATTATTACATTTGTGTTAAAATAATAACTACTAATCACCTCAAAATAATGTGCGAAACGATCTATATCTATATATATATTGGGGTCTCTAGTTGGCAATGGTTTGCACTGTTGTCCAAGTAGAGACCATTGCTTCTAGTCAGAGTAAGGAAGTTACACCTTTTGACAACCCCTGTTCACCCCCTTGGTAGCTTGGAAAGAGCAGACAGGCCTATCTCAGAGGCAGTGTATAAAGCATTTGTGCACACATACAGTAATACAGTGAAAAAAGTACAAATGGACACCACACCAGTTTAAAATAAGTCATCTTTATCTAAACCAAACAATTCCAAAATGACAAAAATCCAACATACAGTTATCAAGATAAAAACGGTTCTGTCCATAGCAAACTATAAATGCGACACTCTCAACACAAAGTACCTTGGGTGAGTCAAAGTCATAATCAAAAACAGCGGCAGGGAAGGTGATGTGTTGGTTCCTTACGCACAGGGAAAGTGATGTGTTGATTCCTTGCTTCAGGGAAGATTATGCGTCGGTTCCTTACTGCCACGCAGGGGAGGTGATGCGTTGGTTTCTTACTGCGGCCCCGGCATTGTTGTAGGCTTGGCATCCCGGTGCAATGCGTGGGAATTTGGGAATGCGTCAATTCTTGATGCGGCAGCAATGGCGCTGCATTGATCTCACCAGCCGCGGTCCCACAATGCGTAAGTTCTTGCAGTCGCACCGAGGGGCCTGCATCAGAATCGGTGCAGTGAACGGCACAGCATCGGTTTCTTCAGCGGCACAGTGGTGTTGCATCGGAAATGGGTACGGATGTATCACGCTTCTTTAGTTGCTTCTCTTTTCTCAGCTCCCAGCAGCAGGAACAACCTCCAGAGGCCCAACCCAGGAACCGGCACCACGTGGCAGGTCAGAACTCCCAGCAAGGAATTGCAGGGGAGCTGGTGATGAACTCTTTGTGTCTCAGAGACTTAAGAACAGAAGTCAAGCTCTACTTCAAGCCCTGGAGATCTTTTTCAAGCAGGATACGCAGCACACAGCAAAGTCTTTGTCCAACCCCAGACAGCACACAGCAAAGGGGCAGCACGTTTCATTCAGTTTTCCCAGCTCTTCTCCTTGGTAGAGGTTCCTCTTGAGTCCAGAAGTATTCTAAAGTTCTGGGGTCTGGGCCTCAATATTTATACTCAATTTCTCTTTGTTCTCTTATGGCAGAGAGGCTCTGTGCTCAGTCAAAACTAGTTCTGTCCTCCCTGGTCCAGCTTCCTGGCAGAAGGTGGAGACAGCATTGTGTAAGGCAGACCAGTCCCATTTAGATGCAGGGGCATCTCCTCCCTCTGCTCTAAATGCAGCCCAGGTCTATTCAGCCCAGCCCTAACTCATTCAGTAAAGGCAGGAAACACCTCAAACTCCCCCAGTGGCTGAATACAGTGAATGCACATCCACAGTCCCTGTCACTCGAAAGCCAGATAGTCAATCCACAAACCAGCTGAGGCACAAGGAAGGCGAAGCAAGAAAATACCCACTTTTAAAAAGTGGTATTTTTAAACACACAATATAAAAATCATCTTTACTAAAATATGCATTTTTATATTCTGAGTTCAAGCATATTAAACTCCATCTTTCAACCTTGTCCCAATGGGAAGTTATACTTATAAGATGTTATAAATCAACTCCCATTCTATCCTATGGGACAGATCGCCTTTCAATAGTAAAAAATTAAATACACTGAATTTCACTACCAGAACATGTCACACACATCAGTACATGTCCTACCTTTCAAATACACTGCACCCTGCCCACAGGGGTACCTTGGGCCTACCTTAGGGGTGACTCATATGTAATAAAAGGGAATGTTAGGGCATGGCAAGTGGGTGCACTTGCCAGGTTGACATGGCAGCAGAAACAGTGCGCTGACAGTGCAGTGGCAGGTCTGAGAACCTTTTGCAAGGTTTCTTGTGTGGGAGGCACATCGGTGCTGCAGGCCCACTAGAAGCATTTGATTTACTGGCCATGGGCACACACAGTGCACTGTACTAGGGACTTAGTAGTAAATCAAATAAGACAAGCCGGGAAACACCAATCCATATGCACAATTTACATAGAGAGCATATGCACTTTAGCACTGATTAGCAGTGGTAAAGTGATCAGAGTCCTAAAATCAACAAAAACAGGGTCAAAACAGGAGGTCCAAAAGCAAAAGATCTGGGGACATACCTGCTGAAAAAGCCAGGTCTACCACTCTGCCAACTAGAGACCCCAGTTTTAACAACTTCACAAAAATGTGTGTTCAGAAACCGGATGACACACAGGGCACTGCTCTAAACACCAAGTTTTCCTCAGGTCTGCAGTGTGGAAAGTGACTGCTCAGTGGAAAAAGCGGGAAGGGCATAATAAAGCCTAGTTCGCCTATCACAGGAGGCTGCCATTCTCCAACAAACAGACCTTCATGTTGCCTTCCATGTGGATTTCTATGCACCCTGCACTTGCAGAGTGCATGCAGGATGATGCTTTGTATGGGTAGGTCCCGTTAGTAGCACCTGCAGGAAGGCAACTCTGCCACATCCAATAATGACATTGAACAGACATGCTGGCTAACCCTGAAGCATGGCATCACCACACATCCTTCCCAGTGGTCCAGATAACGTATTTGAGTTCCCCAGTCCCTCAGCACTGGCTGTCCCTTGTGAGGAAAAGGCACCATGCTCTTGCTTCCAGTGAATAATTTGTAAAAACAAAAAAGTACGTGTCGGGGCTCACGTCAAGAGGCAGCTTGCACAGCCCATTGCTCCTGGTAGCGCCAACCAAAAAAGAAGCAACTACTAACCATGAAAGTCGGGAGAGGATGTGGTGTAATGGCCAGAGCTGCCAACTTCAGAGCTGGGGAACTTAGGGGCTCAATATGATGGCAGGCAGACATCGTGACGATTGCCACCAGTGGAAAAGAGGCGGACGGTCTTTGCGTCTGCCGAGCTACCCACCGCCATCCTAATATGGCGGTAGGTAATTCTCATTACGATGGCGTAGCGATCGCCACCGTCGGCCCGGCGGTGGCGATCATTACGCCATCGTATTGAGCCCCTAGGTTTGAGTCTCTGCGTTGGCTCAAAATCCTATGATTCTGGGCAAATCACTTAATCTCCTCCTAAATGAATATGTCAGTAACTGATGCGCATGAAAAGCACCCGTGTTGATCATTAAGTGCTGATGCAGCACCGGAAATTCCCGGCTCTAATTAAGCATTGCTTGCCTCCCTCTCAGTGTAATGCAGATTGCTTGTTGCACATCTGCACTGCTTGGGTTTCGTGAGTACACATCAGCCACCAATTGCCACATATTTGCTACCAGAGCAGTGCAGTGCACTGGCTATTACTACTGTCTCCAAAATCCTCCATCCCCACCCACTGTTCCCATTGCCTGGACAGGGCTGGAGCATAATGCCCGGGCCATAGACTTACCTGGCGAGATGGGCTCATTTGCATAGTGTATCTCTAAAACAGTAAATAGGGAAAACCAATATCAATGACTAACAATTCCAAGACTGAATGCCTAGAATGTGGGCTGATCCAAAATGTGAATCACAGTTGCAAAAATAGAGGCTGAGCGGTGTCGACCCACAGAATCTCAGTGTACATTAATAGATATTAATATAATGTAATAATAAATAATATAATGTCAAAAGCTACCTTGAGCGAGCTCTGCCAGGCATAAAAAAGAAAAAAGATTTTGTCTATCGACTTTGGCCCATCTATGATCATGGCTGGTAAATATGATGAAAGCAAGTGAGCTAATACTACCATCACGGGCAACTCTTTGTGCTGTATTACCAACTAAACCTAAATAATGCAGAATAACCAGCAGCAACACTGTTATTGCTGATGGTTCTATATGCTTGGTCCAGCAGCAAAAATGTGCGATCTGCCTGAAAAAAAATCCTAGAGATGAATTTTTTTACCGAGCTATCTCTTGGTACCACCACTGTATCGCCAGGCAGTACCAGACATGTCCAGGGTTCAGCACTTGATCAAAATGGAGTTATTCTGCATAAATAACGTTGTGCTTCAGATTTTACATTTCTCTAAAGTTTAAATATGTGTGAGTAACCCATGACTATACTGTTTCACAGTATGTTTTCAAATGGTCCCTTTGGTTTAACGCCCACACATCGCTCCATACAGTGTATATATAGCTCCTTGTACCTGAGATGCTTCTGCTTCAATAAAAAAATCTCTATAAAGCACTTAACACTACTTAACAATGGCTTACACAATATCAAACGAAATACATATGGTAGGATAATAAGTTATGTATTGAAAAGAATGTGGGATTTTCAGAATTAAAAAAAATTGTAAGCATGAAGATAATTGATAATAAATTATTAAACTGATATGAAAATCAAATTGATTTGTTAAACTGCAGTTGTAATTTTTATCTCAAAAAGAATTTATTCAAAAGAGAGAAATAAAAAACCCAAGTAAAAATGAACGTGTCTTGGTTTCTTTCTGACCCCCCATTGATTATGTGTTCTCATCGCACGCCAGCGTTAGAAGGCACTCGCTGTACCTCATTCGTACCTTCATTGCTGAGAGTATATTTAAAAATGCTTGTGATCTATAATAAGGAGGCAGCTAGGTTTTGACTTTCTTCAACTTAGGGAACATAGTAAAAGAAAACAAGCATTGGCATAGTCAATAGGTCTCGCCTTTGGGACCTTATAACTGTTTAGCCATGCAGCACATTATCCATTGTAGTACATTAGCCATTATGGACATTAACATTTGTGGTAAATCATCTATGATATATTGGGCCTATTACTTCAAGGCATTACTTAAAGTCCTTTGATAGTGTTGCATTCTGATGCCTCTGCAAATTTGAGCATGCACACATACACACACACACAGCTGACACACAGAAGACACACCATGCAAGAACACACAAACACACTGCAGACAGCCACTGCACACAGACATACACCGCAGGCACACACACCGCAGACCGGCACCGCACACACACCCCAAACAGGCACCTCATAGACACACTCCACAGACAGACACCGCACACACACATACAGCAATGGCATACCATCTACCACTGCCCTACAAATGGGTGCAGACTTGACTCCAGTGGTAGACCTTACAGATGTTTACAGTTTTATAAAGCGCAAACTCAAACCAAATATATTGTGCCGGTTTCCATGTGCACCAGTTACATTACACAATGTCACATTTTATTTTTTTAATTAACAGGGTGATTAAATTATTTCTACAGAATCACAAAATGTTAAGCCGACACGTGAACATAGTACCCCAGTTTCAAAGTCGGAAGCTCTGGCCGTAATGCCACATCTTTTCCATGCTGTATGAGGTGTGGGGCGTTACAACAAACAAATGATGGACGGAATGCTGACAATGCATACATTCTCCCCCAGTCAAGAGATCTGAGTTAAATCCATCGTTCTTTTGCCCACTACACCACCCCAGTTCAGACATGGCCATATGCAAATCAGTCTTGACCCTGTGCCTCATGGGAACAGTCCAGCCCGAACTGCCTAGCCATGTCTTCCCTGGACCGGAATCAAGCATCCTAGGACCGGTTTCTGGCTATCAGCCGTCATCAGCCAGGATAGCTTGACTCCAGTGGCGTAGTGAGCACGGGTCCCACGTCTGGGAATACCCATCCCACTTAGGGCGAAAAGCGTTACAACAAACAAATGATGGACGGAATGCTGACAATGCATACATTCTCCCCCAGTCAAGAGATCTGGGTTAAATCCATTGTTATTTTGCCCACTACACCACCCCAGTTCAGACATGGCCATATGCAAATCAGTCTTGACCCTGTGCCTCATGGGAACAGTCCAGCCCGAACTGCCAAGCCATGTCTTCCCTGGACCGGAATCAAGCATCCTAGGACCGGTTTCTGGTTATCAGCCGTCATCAGCCAGGATAGCTTGACTCCAGTGGCGTAGTGAGCACGGGTCCCACGTCTGGGAATACCCCTCCCACTTAGGGCGAAAAGCGTTACAACAAACAAATGATGGACGGAATGCTGACAATGCAGACATTCTCCCCCAGTCAAGAGATCTGGGTTAAATCCATCGTTCTTTTACCCACTACGCCACCCCAGTTTAGACATGGCCATATGCAAATCAGTCTTGACCCTGTGCCTCATGGGAACAGTCCAGCCCGAACTGCCAAGCCATGTCTTCCCTGGACCGTAATCAAGCATCCTAGGATCGGTTTCTGGCTATCAGCCGTCATCAGCCAGTATGAGGTGTGGGGTGCAGTAGGAGAAATGAGAATGCAGCTACAATTTGGGGGAGAGTCAGTGCTTAGGGGATTTTATATGAGCCTAAGACTGCTTACATCAAAAATAATGTGATGTTGTTACTGACATTTAAAAATATATATATTTTGAGGACTTGACGGTGCATTAAACTTGAAGTATGTCTCTTTATTTATTTTAATGGGTCTAAATGTTAATTATGTTAAAGTGCATTGTGCATACAGGAAGCAATGCGTTAGACCTTATTTGGAAAAGAGTGTTCCTGCAGGAGCAGCCATGGCTGCTGGATGCTGCCTTCTAGCCCATTATATTAAACACATTCTGGTGCAGGAGTAGTAGATGTAGGCAGAGCCCATCTTAAAACGCCTTGGGAGGGAAAATGTGAGTATGACAGCATAGTAGCAGCTATTTATGCAAAGGATACTTAAAAACACTTTATATAGATCGAAGATTAACATACAAACCGAGGCACTGTTAAAAGGAGAAATAATATAATTGAGGTGCTCCAAAAAGCTGCATACCTTAGGTTTGAAAAGACAGAGATAAGGCAAAACAAGGTGGTTCCAAGGAGGGACTATTCCCCATCAACAAAAGGTAACACCTGCCCTTAATATCTAAACACATAGTACCCCTTATTGGCAAATACTGTGCAATTAGGAAGACGTTTGTTTTACAAGAAGGAATCACAGGTGAAGGTTGATTCCGAGCATGGATACCTGTGGGCACTTCTTTCCGTTGGAGGCAACAATGCTGGGTTCCTCGTTTTGTTGGGAGTATATCCGGCGGGGGACTGTTTTTTTGTGAGGTACAAATGATGGGCGTTTTACCGTTGTCAGGTGGGCATTTCATTTTCTTTGTGACATGCAATACGTATTTTCTTTTTCTTCGGGATGCATATATTGAACTATGTTTGTTGTGAAACTATTTTGGGATTTGGAACATATGGGCAATAGTACTTGGGGATCACAACACATATAGCTCACTATGTTGTAACATATCCAGAACACACAAGGCATTTCATGAAATTTTGTGGGGTGGCCAGATGATGGCTCCGTGTCAGCTGGACACCAGTTTTACAGTGCTCAGATTTAATTTGACAATAATTGATTTTAATGCATTGGGCCAAATGCACCAGCACGTTTTAAGCTGGATATTGGAAAACCGTCACCCTAAGCTGGTGAGTTTTTTTCACGTTTCTTAAAAGTAAACAAGACCAAATGTATAACAGAAGAGTCTGCCAGGGAAGCTGCTGAATGCAAGCTCTATTTCCGTTCTCTTACCTGGTACTGCGGCAGCGTCCGCAACAGGTATCAAGCCAAAGCTTCGTCGCAGTGGAAATTGCTGTTGTGTGTGCTGATGTGGCTGCTCATGGCATCGTCCTGCCGGGGGGGCTTGGGGTCTGCCGGCATGCAGAGAGCGGGTAAGTGCATGAAAGCAGAGATCCTGCGGTAGACTGTGAGCGCCAAAAACGTCAAGCAGCAGGGAAACATGAGGCAGAACTCGCACGCCGACAGCAAAAAAAGAAAGCTGAGAAACATCCTGGGAAGTGACAGCCATGCCAAAGTCAGGCAAAAATCTAATTATTGCGTATACTGTGCACAAAAACAGATATCCGGCCTGACCCCAACAAGGCGGTTGCACAATCTGCCCAAGATGTAGCCTAGTAAGTGCCCAGCAGTGTAAACTAATCGGTGCAGCGACTTTCAGTCCTATCAAAAAGGACATGTTTCTCGGTCAAGCAAAACGGTAGCTTTGTCGGTCATATAAACAAGCCCAATCCTCATTAAAACAAAGCCTACTAAACATCCTACTAAAAAAAGCCCAAATGACAGTCGACATCGAAAATTGCTAAAAGCCTAAAAAATATAACCAACGAAGAAGGAGGCATGGCGAAAGACATACCCCCAATACAACTGTGGAATTAGGAGGAAGTGGGAGGGAGGAAAACTATGTTTAAATGTAATCAGCTATGGTGCCGAAACTACACACAGGCACACAGAAACAGAGCAGGAAATCAAGAAAAAAAGTAGTTCACCAGAGAACAGACAAATAACTGTAGTATGATGAGACAGTACTCAGTCCCTCATGCATGGGAGGAACAGAAGAGAGAAAGAAGGGACAAAGAGGAAAGACTGACCACAGGCAAGCAAGGATTTTTGAAGGACACTGAAACAAACCAATCAAAAGCTGGGGGATGGCTTTAACCCAACATAAGAAATTACAATAGGTCTCAAATGCTCGACCTGAAAAAGTATTCAACCGGTTTCATTACTGCCTATTATTCAGGTAAAATTACAGCACAATATCTGGGAGTGCTGCAGAACCTGCTGCACCCCTATATCTCTTAATGTACCATCAATCTGATGATTCACCCCTATCAATGACGCTGCATAGCTCCAACCATAAAAGCAACAATAAAAAGAGCATCATTTTTGGGCCCAGAAAAGGGACACGTGGCACGTATGAGTGCAGCTTACCTTCTATTGGTTGTCTGCTCTAAATCTTATGTACTGGCGTGCTTGACTCAGGGAACTGTGAACAGGTCAGTGTATTCGAACACAAAGAGCATGCTGGCTCTGTTTTCCTTTTCTATTTGTCCATTTAGGTTGCCTTGAAATGGCAGTGCTACAATCAAGTTGACCTGCGCAACTGCTGTAATGGTTTGCAATGATCAAGTTCAATCCAATCCATATGGTACTTGATCAAATATACTTTGTTATGATTCGTAGGAATTACACTATTTTGGATACATATTACGTTTTGCTATTTTCTATCTTAGTAGTATGTTCTTGTCACAATTTATTTGTGATCGAATTAGCTTATCCACATTTTCTTTATTTGTATCTAAGCATTAGGGATTACATTTAGCAGTACTTTTTTCTTTTTGTGCTGTCTCTTAATATTATTATTTATGTTTGCCTTTGTGTGTTTCTCTCTTCCTGGTGCCCTATTTCTCTCCCTGTTTCTTTGCAGTGCTCTTTCTTAGTTTTGCATTGGCTCCTTGCTCACTCGCTCCTTCTTGCACGTTCTTTCTCCTCTTTCGCTCCAAAACTCGCTTGCTGTTGGGGCGTGGCCAAGATGGCCACCATGGCGGACATGCCTTGTGAGGCTCTGCGATTGGGCTTTCACCTCGACCAAATACATGGAGCCCAGCTGGTCTCCATCTACACTCAGTGGTACCGGACCACACCAGGCACCCAATGCCAGCGCCTGCGACGACCGTGCAGCCCTGCAGCGGCAGAAATCCGGCTTCTCGGCAGAGGAGCGGCGCGGAGCAAAAGACTGTGCCCGCCCCACCCGCAGATCCCCACCTCGATGACTGAACTGCCGCGGGCACACAGAACTCCTGCGGCTCCGTGACAGAACCCTGACATCCCAGAGGCAATCTGGGTGAGCCACAGACACCGGAGGGGGTAAAGATAGACCTGAGAACTCAAGAGCGCTGCACGCTCACATTATAATAGCAGCGAGAACCCCGGCGTGGCCGCCACTCATTGCCCGGGCCCTACCTATCTCCCGCCCTGCAAGCGACGGAGGCTCCCTGCCTGCAATCCATCGCAGATGAGAAACGGCCTGAACAAACCGGTGGTGGTCCGGCGGGCATGGAATGCCTGTAAGCGCTGCCGCCGAACAAACCTGCCATAGGAGCTCCTCGACTGCCGAACTGGACGGAGGACCCGTGCGGCCTGCCTCCCATGACCCCGGACTGCAATTAACGTCCAGGTGAGCCCACTTGACAGTGTTGGAGGAATGGTGGGATGCCCTGCTCACCCTGTAAATACCGCAGAGGGCCACGGCCATTAGGCGCTCTGCCTGACTTCAAGATGGCGGCCCCTTGCAACCTTCACTGACGAGATACACTGTAGCGCGGCATATCTCGGCACCCCCCGACTGTGATCACAGCCAACACCCGCACCGGCGCCCACCAGTGCCTGGAGAACGATGGAAGCTGGCGTCCCCACAATCTACACCACAGCAGAAACCTGCTTGACCTCAACATGGGGGGTTGCCCAAAAGTTCTTTGTGAGTAGTGTGAGGCGTGCGGAATACTGACCCGAGCAACGCCCTTTACTATTGCACACCGGACCAGGACTGCCAACAACTGTTGGATACCGGCACTCGAAGCGGGGTAACACAGCGAGCCCCCGGTGACCGAGACTGTGCCAGCACCCCCACCTTCAGGCGGGACCGACTGCCCGCCCGCGGCTGGAAACCACTGGCAACCACCAATGCTGTGCAGGCCAGGCGGATAGCCGCGACAATAGCCCGCCTGACTTGTACTTGCGACCCATCAACCCATGTTCACAGATAGTACCGCCTGCTGGGCCCCCACCTGGGCAGGGTGATACCACCACATTCTCACGTTGAACCAGCCCAAAGAACATTTCCTACCTTCATATAAAGCATCCACAACCGATGGCTGGCAGTAAGCAAGCAGCGAAGTGGCAGGCCAGGGAACATTGTAAGCATATCCACTGCCCAGGCAACGGTACTCCTCAGACAGGCGCCAAATACAATAGACAACGCTGGACCAGGCCAAAAGATACTGCCTGACACAGGGGTCTACCAATAATCACTCCACTGGCACCCCCAAAGACGATGCAACAACAACTGACATCTCCCTCTAGGACAAATTAGACAGGGTTCTAGCAGTAATAGAACAATCCAGGCTATCCATGGAACAACAACTGGGCACCCTAACAACGGACATTATCCTTTTCCGCGATGACCACCGGAAATTGTCTGACAAGGTCTCCGATAATAAAAATGCAGTCACTTCCATCCAACCCATGGTGCAGACTCACCAAGACTCGATACAAACGCTGATAGGCCGCGTGTCCACCATGGAAGAACGCATCGACGACTTGGAAGGGCATTCGAGATGCTGCAATATACGCGTTCTTGGCCTACCAGAAGGAATCGAAGGAAAGGACGCAGTGGACTACATGGACACCTGGACCAAGTCATTCACTCCCAACGCAGAGCGGACAGCGTTCTTCTCCATCAAACGGGCCCACCGTGTCCCAGCACGCCGCCCCAGCCGGGAGCCCCAGACTGGACCGCTCCGGGTAGAGAACAAAACCATCATGCTCTTCCCTGATTATTCCCGAGCGGTCCAACGCCAAAGGTCATCCTTCCTGGAAGTAAAACGGCACCTACGAGCAGAAAAGATACAATACTCCCTGCTATTCCCCTCCCGCCTTAAAGCCCACTTCTTTACGACCCCGGAGGAGGCGCATGACTGAGTGGCCCAGAACTGTACCACAGGCCATCGTGCAGAATGCACCCAGGAGCAACACGCTAGAGCATCGGGCCCCAGAAGACAGCGCTCACGACATCGCAACCAACAGGGCACCTCTAAATCGCTCCCACGCACCCTGGGGTCCCCAGACCTGGAACAAATAGTTCAGGAAAGACATAAAGCCCTGAAGGTGGTGGCGAGCCTCCGCCCCATCTCCCCTGCAACGGACATTGAAAGGGCTCCCCACCTATTCTCATCAGAGGAGGAAGGAGACAGCGAAACAACACAATCTGGAGGGACTCCGTGGCCCTGCCTTCGGTCACCCCACGAACAGCTGATGATCTGATATAAATGGACCTTTGCCGTACAATGAAGGTACCGGGCGGGAGGCGACACCTTCTGTGCGCCGACATAAGCAGCCTCTTCGCACACGCACCCTCATGCCGCCTTAGGCCTAATCAGCCCTTTATACACTTAAGCAGACCAGCGGACAGCTTTAATTTGCATGCATAGCCCACACACCGAGTTACCTCGCAGACATAGGCTGCCACCCACACAACATGTTGATGCTCTCACACCAATTGAGAGCTAGTTTGGACGTATCGCCTTTGACGATGGGTCCCCCGCATTGGGGCTGTTTTTTGCCCCACCCCAGTTTTCCCCTCCCACCGAACACGCCCATACTGCACTGTGTCCCCGCCAATATGCCGATGAACAGCTGCACAGACGCCCGAGCAGTGCAGACATCGGAAGAACAGATTAGAGCTAGAGACTTCCAGGAGAGCCCGAGTGCCCCTTCAACCCTATATACCATACACGCACATCGATGGCACACACTGGCACCACCACCATCCTTACATTGAACGTGCGTGGCATGCATACCGCACGTAAACGATACTCAATATACGCTTACATCAAATGCCACCATGCGCAAATTGCGTTCTTGCAAGAGACGCACCTCACGTCAGGAGAAGTGGCAAAGCTGCGCAAGCGATGGAGGGGAATCATATGCGCCACTACATATTTGGCCTTTGCTCGAGGCACCCTTATATGGGTACGTCCCAGCGTTCCATTCCAGGAACAGTCCCACACCATTGACCCAGATGGCCGATACGTTCTCCTACAGGGATAACTGAACTGTCAAGCACTGCTATTGGGGAGTATATATGGGCCCAACGTAGACCAAAGCAAATTCTGGGACACACATTCCACCCCCTTAAGCACGTACACACAAATCCCCTGGATCCTAGGAGGGGACTACAACTGCGTACAAAACATAGCACTGGATAGATCCAACCCCCCTCATTCGGCATCCCCCATCGCAGCACAGGCAAAGCGATTCACAACATGGGCGCAACACTGGTCCCTCACAGATGCCTGGCGAACTCGGAACCCCGCCACCAGACTCTACTCATTCCACTCAGTGCCCCACGACCTCAGGGTGCGCCTAGACTGTTTCCTTTGCTCCCCCGCCATCTTGCCTGTCATTTCAGACACGCACTACCTAGGCAGAACCATATCGGACCACGACGTTCACACAATCACGATTCGATGGCGCCCGCCACACCCCCCTGTCCCTACATGGCGTCTCCCCAGGGACTGTCTCGACGACCCGGTTTTCAAACAAACTCAAACGGACCACATACACCACTACTTCCAAGAAAACACTGACACAGCCACCACACGTGCGAAAGAGTGGGACGCCTTTAAAGTCGTCATATGAGGCACATGTATTCGTCACATCACGGGAGTCCAACAAGTCTTGGAGCGAGACATCAAAAGCGCAGAGCAAACACTGGCCGACCTTACAAAAGAGACCAACCCTGACAAAGCCACGCCGGCCCAAATTGCTGACGCAAAAACAGCATATGAGGAGGCGTTTGCAAGCATGCGCTGGTATGATTTCGCGGCATATGCGGCCCGTGCTCACAAAGAGGGTGACAGGGCAGGAACGTTATTGGCGTGGCTCATCAAACAAGATTCGACCCTCCCGCCAATCACGGCCATCCGCAGTGCTCAAGACATTCTATTATACTCACATGACTCAATCCTGCAGGCCTTTCAAGAACATTACACATTACTATACGCTAGCCCCACCCAGATACCTGTGTAAACCCTTTCCCATTTCCTGAATCGACACCAACTACCCCAGATAGATCGCGACACCCACCGAGACCTCGACGAACCCATCAGAGCGACAGAAATCAGACATGCAATGAAGGCGTTAGCTACCCGTAAGGCCCCCGGTTTAGACGGCCTTCCACTAGAATTTTACCGCACCTTCGCATCCCAACTGGTCCCCCAACTAGAGATTCAGTTCCAAGCGGCCCTTGACGAGGGCGCCTTACCCCAATCCATGTGCGAATCAGTTATAGTGTCCCTTCTCAAACCGGATAGGGATCCCCACCAACTGGGCTCTTATCGGCCCATAGCCCTATTACCTGCGGACTATAAAATCTACGGAAAAATCCTGGCGGACAGATACGCCACTGTCCTTCCACAACTGATCCACCCGGATCAAAATGGATTTGTGCCGGGTACAGGACCAGATACGCGACCGCTTCCCCCGAGCGGCATGTCTGGTCTTGGACCTAGAAAAAGCCTTTGATACCCTCTCATGGGCATACTTATTTCGGGTCCTGCAAAACATGGGAATAGGACCCCGCCTCCAGGCTTACACTAAGCTCATCTACTCCACACCCACCTCCAGAGCGTGACTGGGCCCCCTCATCTCCGCCCCTTTTTCGGTCCGCCGGGGCACCCGGCAGGGCCGCCCACTCTCCCCCCTACTTTTCACCATGGCAATGGAGCCTCTGGCAATCCACCTCAGTGCCACGGGCGAGGAGTGGGGAATCCCTATCGCCAATTCCATCCATTCTGTGTCACTGTACGCCCATGACGTACTCATTTACATCTGAGATATTGCAGCAGACCTCTCCCCTATACTACACATTCTACAAGATTTTGAAGAAGTGGCGGGACTCAGAGTCAACTGGTCCAAATCCACCGTACATCCCCTCGGTACAGGCCATGCCCTATTGCCTGTTGAGACTGGGCACTGTTGACCTCTCATGGAGCCCCCAGGTGGTATGATACCTAGGAGTTTGACTATATCATACACCACATGACATCTACGAATGCAACTACCGCAAACTGATGGCTGGCATTAGATCCTCCATACACTTTTGGCAAGATCTCTCACTGGCAGTCACAGGGAAGATAGCGGTCGCAAAAATGATCCTAGTCCCACGACTCCTATATCTCTTCTCCAACCTCCCGGTGGTTCCCCCCCACTCATTTTTCAGCGAACTCGACACCCTGCTGAGAACTCTCATCTGGGGCTCCGGCCGCAGGCGTATAACCCTTGCAAAATTGCAGCTTCCTCTCGATCAAGGAGGGCTAGCTGCCCCATCCATTGAGGCTTACTTCCTGGCCACCCAATTACAATGGGTGTCCCGTTGGACAGGGGGCCGGGCGCAAAGGGAACTGATCACAATGGCTGGGCAACTTCAAACACCCACCATCCATCGCATGCTGCTGCCAGGGGCAGCGCCACCCCCGACCAAGCCACTCCAAATGTTGACAGTGCATGCCTGTCTCACACGCATCCACAGAATGCACCGTGCGGCACCTCCGTACTCCCCTCTCCTGCCGCTGGTAGGTCTCCCCAAAGGCCGCACACACTACATGGAGAGAATGGTACACATATGGACCGGACACTCGCTGACGGACACAGGGGCACTATTTCTTAACAGACAACTGCAGACATTTGAGGCACTCATGAATGACTTCGACCCCAGGGGACAGTTCCTGTTGCACAGGCAGCTCCTAGATGACTGCTGAAAACAATGGCACACAATTTATATAGAACCCCCCACACACCCAGTCATCCACGCAATTCTAGAGATGGGCCCAGGGCGACACCTAGTAACCTGGATATACAGAGCCATACGGACCCTTAAGCAGCCCACTCAAGCACCCCTCAGGGAAAAATGCGAAACCGACTTTCGCAGGCCACTACATGATAGAGAATGGACTAAGGCACTTGAATATACCAAGAAGGTATCCCGCAACTACCGCTTCAAAAACATACAACATCTTGCATTGGGCATACCTCACTCCCGAAAAACTCCAGAAGTACTTCCCCGAAAGCTCCTTCGCCTGCCCTAGATGCCTGGAGCCCACTGCCTCATTTTTGCACATGCTATGGGACTGTCCATCACTCCATAGCTACTGGCATACAATCCATACCACCCTCAGAACGGTTACGGGCCTTCGAGACCTCTACACATGGGAAGCTAGCGCCCTTGGTATCTGTAAGCGCCACAAGCACATGAAGGTAGAAATGCGCTTTGCCTCCTTAGTGCTCCTCCTGGCCAAACGATGCATCACTATGCACTGGAAGGCACCGGAAGGCCCTCCCCTGACGGCCTGGGTGGGCGCGGTAAAAAAATGGGGCGCAGCGGAAGAGGGAATACTTCGAGGGGAGGAAGTCCAGGGAACTCGTAAACATCCAATCTCCATGCCCTGGGCCATGCTACTCCACTCCTTTACACAAGAAACGCTAACAGTGGCAGGAGCACGGATGGACGGTTCTCTCAGAGCTCCTATAGCCCCTGCGGCTGCCCGGGTGGACGTACGAAGGGCCCAGACACCCGACAGGCCACACCTAATGGCCACCAACGACCCATCACCACACCCTCATACAGACAGCTTCCAGCGATCCCCCTCCCCGCACCTGCGCAACTCCAGCACGACATCTCGCAATAGTGCAACATTCAGGCGCTCAAATACACACGGTCGCAACATATGACACAGTGCATCCCAGTTCTATACCCCAAGTTTGTTCAAGGTTAGAATACGGCTGACATTCCATAACCCCTACGATAATACGTGCAGGGGAGAAAATACACCTCACATCCCCAGCACGACACAGCGATCACCCTGCATGAACGTTAAATGTATCTTGACATAGGCCTCTAAGGGCCATTACCAATCAATAGACCGAGCAGGGGGGGGGATCTAAAACCTTGAAATATATATATATGCTCTTTTGTCAATGTATGATACACCCGTGCGATATCACTTGTATGCCAATACCATTGGCAATGATAGATGTAATATATGTAACTATTTCAAATGCTAATAAAAATGTTTTACAAAAAAAAACACTCTCTTGCTGTTTTTGTCTCTGTCCCTGTCTCCTACTCTTTGTACATCTGTCTCTCTTTGTTTTTCTCTCAGGCTCTTGGTTTCTCTTTCTCCCTTTTTTCTTTCTATTTTACTTTCTCACGCTCTTCCTGCTGTGTGCTCCAATCTCTGCCTTTTTTACCCTCTTTCTTGCTTTCACTCACACAGTTTCTGTTTCTCTCTTGGGCATCCTCTTTATTTCTCTCTCTTCTCTTTCTCTCTCTATCTTTCCCTCTCTTATTCACAATATCCCTCTCGATCCCTCTACTTCCTCTACTTCCCTTCTCATGAAGCTTTCCTCTCCCCCTGCTTTGGCGGGCCTTATTTCTCCATACGTCCCCACGCGGTCTCTCAGGTCTGAATCTTACCATCTGGCGACCAAGCCTAGGTTCAGGCTGAGTAGGATGGGAGGTCGCTCTTTTCGTGTCCTGGCGGCTGATCTATGGAATTCCCTTCCTTTACACATTCGCGCCCTAAATAGCTTGACTCTTTTTAGACGCACCATTAAAACACATCTGTTTGCCTCTGCTATTTGATCTTTCTCTTTCTTAGCCTTGACCTGTTGTGTTGTGTACCTGATCAGGCGCCAGGACGCCCCTTTGCTGGGGCAGCTGTGCGCCTAATAAAAGTTATTAACATAACATAACATAACATTTCATATCGTAGTAGCTTATTTTGAATAAAAATGGATTCTACAGAGACCCTTTGTTGCAAATGTTTTAATAAGCCATTTTGTATAATTAACTTCTTTCATACAAAATATGCATCTGATAGCAATAAGCAAAAACCTTGATTTATTGGAGTTTGGCAAAATATCAGGGTTAGAGCAGCTGCATCTATCTCATCGTGTTTGCATTTACATGACATTCTATGTACCTCCGCATGATCCGTGTTTGACTAGTATGGGCAAACGTCCAGAAAGCCACTTACTGCTGAAATGATGCACATAGCCCGCAGTAGTAAAACACGTGATAAGGAAGAAGGCGCATCAGATGAGCTACGAGCATCTGTGCCGTGGAAATGGACAACACGCACGCTCTGGTAAATGTCAGAGTGGAACAGCACTGCAGCCATGTGTACGATTACCCGGCAGCCCTGAGTGACACACCCTAATAACAGCCAGTACCTACGAGGCAGCGGTAATTGAACGGTTCCTGAGGCCGCAGCACTGAAGCTGTCACCCTGAGGAGAAAACGCGGGTCCCGCCGTGACGCACTTGTGTGACAAGAACTGGAGACAGCGCGTCTGAGTCACTTTTGAATGATCCTGTTAGTGGCAACTGCATCTGCCTGTGTCCACAGATAGCATGTCCTTGCGGGCTATAAATAGCTGGTTTTGCAGTGAGGTGACGTGTGAACCCCTTGGACTGCTCACCCTCTGCCTTCTCAGTTAGGTTTATCGGTCATGATTTAACTGAACATGCGAATTTGCTAGTAAGTGCGCTCGAAGTTGCAATTATAGATCACTAATTGTATACATTTGCGGAAATGTGCTGTGTACAGAATCTGTGTACAATGGAGCAGCCTCCTGTTGGGTTAAAGTGCCGCGTGATCCTAAAAGCGCTCCAAAATGGCTGTTTCAGTGTTCTTTTCGGTATGAATACGTTCAGCCAACGCTATCACATTGTTGTGATAGCGTGATCACTAATCACGTATCCTTACCCGTCAGCAAGTAGTTTTAAATATAATTCTGATTCTTTGGTGCAAGGTCTTAGGAAAAGTGCCCCCTCTACGGGCGCCCTCTATTGAGCAGTATTAGAAACCAAGTTTATACTAATAATGAACTGAACATTTCCTCCCCAAGTAGCTCTCTTCTCATTCTCTTTACTGTAATTTCTGTTTTTGCTGCTCTGGTTCCATGCTATGGTTCTAAACTTCCCCTATGGGTCCCATTAGGTTTTCTGGTGCTAACCTGCGCCCAGCATCAGTCTACATATTTTTTTAGGTGTTGGCTAAAGATAGCTTCACCTGTCTCTAGGCAGACCTATTGTTTCCAGTATGTAATATAGGCATAGAGTAGAATCTGTAACAGGCCCTTCCTTGTGATTGGACGTCTTTCTTGTCAATCTCACTTGCATACTTCTTATGTGCTGGCTTTCCTCCCTATTCTTGTGTTTGTCCAATCCAGGAGCATTTTTGTCTCACAGTGCCTGACTGGATGAGTTGTTGCCTTAAATTTTTTACGTGTCGCCTGTCCCAGCGCATGCGCTGGTCTGGCGAGACATTTTGTGAGGGCTCCAAAAAGTGCTACCAGGCCAGCCTAGACCTACAGTGCATTTGCACGGTTACTTCCACTTTTGCGGCCGCTTTGATGTTCTCCGTGAGGCTTCAATAGATTGCAGCAGTTAAAACAAGCATTGGCATAGCCAATAGGTCTCGCTTTTGGGACCTTATAAGTGTTTAGTTATGCAACTGTTGCATGGCTAAACACTTATAAGGTCCCAAAGGCGAGACCTATTGGCTATGCCAATGCTTGTTTATTTTATATTCAGCACTCCATGGGAGTGCATTTTCACTGGTCCATCGCATCAGCAGGAGCGTTATTTCCCTCACAAATGTGGGCAGCTCTTTCCTTTCACTTCCACCAGCCACTCTTTTCACTTGCGGGCAGTGCTTTCTCTTGTCCTCATCCAGCTGCTCCCCCTCTTCAGAGCACGTGGCGCTCCTTTTTTAGTCAAAGAGCTGCCAGGAAAACTCTCTCATAGGACATGGATGTTTTTGGCTTGCTAATAACTTTAGAGTTGTTAAAAGAATCTTCAGGAAACTTTCCAAAAAAGTTCATCTGCCTCTTCACCTTCTTGGAAAGTTTTGGGGTGATCTTTCAAGCGGGGTCTGAGAAACGCTGGAATTCTATGACATGTTTTCCCCATGCAATTTCTTATGGGAAGTTTAGACACAGAGCTATAGCCAAAATGGCTAAACAAAATGTAACCAAATTTGTCAGAATGTTAGATCCTTGACCGTAAAGTATGCTTTTTATGATTTGGCATAAATCTGTTCAGTAGTTTTAGAGAAATTAGGGTTCAAAATGTATAGATATTTAGAGACACTGGAGTATCATGGGACTGTCATATCAAAAGATAAGATCTGACTGGCTTCCTCATGTCAACAAAAATGTTTAGCAACTATTTTGGAACTCAGAGATTCAGTCCTGTGTCCAAACAAAGTACAATTACTTATGGAGAGGGGCATGATGGGCATACTCTGATCCCCCTAAGCCCTGTAGGAGCCTCTGGGACAACCCCCGACCTCCTGGGGCCAGCCGTGCAAAAATATATATTTTTAAAAAGGCCATGACCCCCCGTTACATTATAATCCCCCAGGGCACATGGTATGGGGGAATGTGCATGCTCCCCTTTCTGGGCTACCTATTGGCCCCAGGGACCCCTTCCACAGGCCACGATGTCAGGTTCTGAATGGGGGAGTTCACCCTTCCCAGTGGCAGTTTGCCGCTCTAGCTCCCTATGCCTGTGTCCGGGAGGAGCAGGTCTACCACTGTAGGGCAAAGACCCATGTCCTCATTAAGTAGGCAGGGAGAATAGAGATGCCAGCTCCCGTGCCTGTAATCAACAAAGTCGGCCTGCCAAAGCTGAAGTGAAACCCATGGGCTAGAATAAATGATATGTTTTTGAGAATAGGATCCTTTGGCATGAGTGATTGGACATAATGTTTTAAGCTGCTGTGTATTAGGCATACAATTTGGATTTGGTTTCCATATGACCCCCTTTTATTTCAGAGAATAGCTTTCAGCTGTTGATTATGAGTGTTTTCAAGCATACATGAACCTGCCCATTCCCCCATCTCACTCTCCAATTCATTAATCCATCCACCCACTCACCCATTCATTCACTTTCTTACAATTGGGTCCTCCTGTTCAGCTGTTAAACTGCCCATTTATCCAATCTATCCAATTATTCCATTCACCCATTCATCAATTAATGTTCAACATCTCTATTGTCTTTGCATGCCAACCACCCATTTACCCATCTACTCCCCAAGTTTTGCACCTGCTCAAAATGTAATCCTCCATTCACATCACTATTGAACTATTCATGCACACACTAATCCATCCTTCCACAATACATCCAATCACTTGTCCAGAAACTCATCCATCCACTAAATTCATTCATCCACCCATTCATCTATGTGTCCAACCCCCTATTGATTATCCTTCCTCATCCATCTACTGATGTTTTTACATATCCACACACCTCGGTTTACCTATTCATCTGTCCACTCTTTTCCCCAGACAATCTCCTAACTCCCCTATCTACATACTAATCCACCACTTGCCCGGCTGCTCATTCACATGTTCATCTATCCAATAACTCAACTGTTCATGTATATAATCAGATGCCATTTAGACTCTTATCCAGCAGCACAACTATGACCCAAAACAAACTCAACCTTTAATATTTTCACAAACATCAGTAATCCACAGCACGCTTCACCCACCCACAACACAGTTAAACCAGGGACTAATTCACTACTTCATAAATACATCCGCTTATCCACCAACTAACTTACTCACCCATTCACCAATCAATTTACTCGTGCATTCAAACATCTTCCTATGTCATTCACTAAAGCATCTATTCACCCAACGTCTCCATTCACCCACTCTCCATCAACCCACTTCGTCATTTACTTACACATATACAGACATACGCAACAGATGCACACACAAACACTCATATAAACACACACACGCTAACATATCCATAAATTATTACATTCAGATATGAGCTTTAAAACTAGACACACTATGCCAGATCTGGCCCCAGATCTGAATCCAATGCTCAAAAGTTGTGGTTAGAAGTAGACAAAATACACCAGTCACGATTTCCTCCATTGGAGTTAACACTGTACATAAAGACTCCAAATTGGATAGAATACCAGATAAATGCCCCCCCCCCCCCTTAATTGAACATATGACTCCAAATGTGGTCTCCAGAACCGGAGAAAATATGCATTAGAAACAATGCTCTTGGTGGGGCTTTCAGAACGGGACAGAATATGACATAGGCCAGAACGTGAAGCAAAATGACTGAGGGGGCTGTAAGACCTTCAGCAATATGCATGCCATAGGTGACCTTCATTACTAGACACAATAGTCAAGGTAAAAGCTCCATAATTAGATGCAACACTCCAGACTCAGTATTCAGACCAAAACATAATAATTCTTCATTCACCGCTTTCCCAATGATTCACGCCACCATTTCCTCACTCGCGCTCGCCAACGTTAAGTTGGTGATCGTGAGCAAGGAAAATCTAACGCTAGACCACTTCCCAGTGAGATTCCTCAACACAAGTGGTCCCGTGTGCTTTGAGGAAGCTGCTGCTTGGGTAGAAAATATACTCAAGCGGCTGAAAGAAGCAGCTCCCTCTTGTGCTACACATGTTGCTGTTCGTGCTGATTTTCCAGCATGGGACAAATACCTGATGCTAAAAATCAGCGTGACCTAACCACTCCGATGCTTGTGGAAATCACTGGCTGAAGGAAAGTTCAGGTGGCCTTCCTGCAAGGTGCATATAGGGGCCCCCACTTTGGATTTAATCTCTGAGCTCTCAGGCCTGAGTACAGTGCTGAGGGGGCACCCTGCAGTTCGGCCCCCCCGACACCGCAGGGACTGCGGGGGCCTGTGTTACACCCCTGGTGAAACCCCGCATAGCGCAGCAGAGTTTTTGTTACATGAACTCCGCCCAGGCTTTGTTTGAGCTATGCCTTTTCCTGTGCCCCAGCTGCCGCTGCCTTGTCTGCCACTTTCTCCTGCCCTGCCTAGTCTAGTGGTGTATAATGCTAGAGTGCCTTCGTGTCTCGACGTGTCTGAAACGCCTTGTTCTGTATAATCATGTACATGTCCCAATGTTCTTGGCAATACACACCTTTATATGTGACATCCAGAACTGCAGAGTATATGACATTTGCCACCACATGAAACAATATGAGTATTATTGCATGAAGACCTGGAGAATTATGTCAGAGTTGACCTGCATTACTAGACACAATACTCTAGGAAAGTTCTCCAGCATTGGAAATAATACCAGAGATTTAGTTTTCAGAGCAAAACACAATACCCCAGATGAGGCATTCAGAGCTGGACACAATATGCCACAGATTGCCTGCAAAATTGGCTAGAGCACTGCATGCATGGCCCCTAGTACAGCACAGCATTTGCTAAATGTAACATTTGAAATAGTAGGAATATTTTTGGGTAATCTTCCAAGAACCGGACACCACATTCCAGGTGGAAAATCAGGTACTTCACACAATTTCCAGAGGGTAATTCAACAACTGGACACAATACTCTAGATATAAAGTCTACAAGTGCACACACTTAGACAGATAGTGACTGGTATACAGTATTGCAAATGGACACAATACTCCAGGTACAAAGTCCAACAGTGCACAGACTAAGACAGGAACATTGGTATCCAGTATTTGACTCAATATTCTCTAAACAACTACTGCTGGGCACAATAAGGATACGATACACCTAATTGCCATCCATAACTAGACACAATACTCCAAACCTCAAGAACTATGGAACCATCAGAACTATGCACGATTTACAAGTTGACTGCCTGAACTAGACTGAACACTCCAAAAACACTTGACACACACCATAACACCAACAGCAGTGACCCATGTCTCCTCATCGGAATCTCTCTGCATTCTCTGACACTATTGATCATCAGACCTTACTCCACAACATTTCTACAAGAACAGGTTTTGGTGGCATTGTACTTCAGCAGTCGGTATTCTACCTGAGGAACAGATCCCCGTTCCTCAAGATGAAGGCTTCCAATCTCAATGTCTGAATGTGATATGCATGGCCCTTCTAGGATCCATCCAATCTCTATTGTATTCAACATTTACATGAGAGTACTGGGAGCTCTCTAGCTGATGAGAACATCAAGATCTATCAGTACGTGGAAGACTCCCAGCTCTATATAAAAATCACCTCAGGTATTGATATCAGCTGCCTCAAAGATTTACTGACCCTCTTCCAGGCCTGGACCCCAAAGGTGAACTGGAAGCTCAACCCTCTGATGACAGAGTTTAACGAAAAGCAATGTGTGCATCAATGACTCTCCGCAATTAAATTTGATGGCATCATCCCAAATATGATCAACTGCAGCAAAACCCTAACTCCACATCAACAACACTTTCAGCTTCAGAAAGTACATCTAAAAAAGGACACAAACCACCTGAAACCAACTAAACATGCTCCCTAAAGTGAAGGCTTATCTCATTAATGCATTCTTCAGAAGAGTCTCACAAATCCCGGCCCTTTTTCAATAAATCACCGCACTAGAGGCAAGTTCCTATGTACCGGCATTCCAGAATCACATCTAATCCTCTGAAAGGTGTCATTTATGCTACCATCCGAATGATCATGGGTTTAAGGAAGTATGAAATACTTTCACCCACCATCAAAGTTTTTAATGGTCTCCCTCCACCTTCTTGTGTAACCGTGAAAGTCTGCTGCCCTGACTACAAAGAGGTAAACTGCAGCACTCCATAATATCCAGCAATCAAGATCAGGATCTGGTACAGGTTATGTAAAATGTGCAGCCGCAAAATCATCTGGCCTGAAACGAAAAAATCAAGAAGCAAAAGACAATATGTGTACTCTTGCTATTGTTCCAGGATCTGCAAATCCATTCCCATCCTTATTATGCATGCTTCCTGTAGGAAGGTAGGATCTGACTGCATGGTTACCCCACTTTTTCCCTGGTGTTCGGCTGGTTTTGGACTGGTCTGGCTGGAATCCTGCTAATCAGGACCCCAGTCTATCTGTTTTCTCCCTAAAACGTTATGCCATGTATTTAGGTACACTCCAGATTGGATACCGGGGTACCCTTGTTTGTCCCTAGTATATGGTACACAGGTACCCAGGGCATAGGTACCCCAGATACCTCCCATAGGCTGAAGCATGTAATATGCCACCCATGAGAGGCCATGCAAAATTGAACTACAGGCCTGCCATTGCAGTCTGTGTAAGATGGTGCATGCATTACTTAATTAAGATATAGGTTTACTACATCTATAGGTCACTACACTTAAAACCTATAAATCACCCCTATCGCAGGCCCTGACAATCCTGAAGACAGGGTGCTGGGTTTTACTTGAGAGGGTGCCCCTGCATGAGCAGAGTAACCCTGCAGCCTTCGGAGACCATTCTCCCCGGGGTTGTCGGTGATGCAGCCAGATATATAGGTAGAGGTACATTATATGCTCGCTGTAGGAAAGTGGGTTTCTGTTGCAGTAACCCCCCCCACTTTTTGCCAGACTACTGATGCACTTTTACTTGATGTGCCCTGGGTCCCTGCCAATCAGATTCCCAGGGCCTGTGTTGTTTCCCCAAAACGAACCCAATTGGCATCTCTGGCCACAGGTCAGCTTCTGGTAAATGGTACCATAGGTACCCAGGGCACTGTGACCAGGAAAGACCTCTAAGGGCTGCAGCACATATTGTGCCACCTTAGAGGTCGTGTACCTCTACACACAAACACTGCCTTTGCAGGCTGCATGTTTGGGTGCAGAGCAAAGTGAAGAGTCGTCATGGCACACACCTCTGTGTGCCATGCCTACCACCCACTGCCCTGGTATAGATCAGTCACCCATCTAGCTGGGTGTACTATACCAGTGATGATGGTACAGAGGCATGAGCCCTGTACCCCTACAGTGTCTAAGTCCATTCTTAGACATTGTAAGTGCAGTGCTGCCATTAAGAGTATATGGTGCTGGGAGCTTGTCATTACAAACTCCACAGCATCATAATGGCTACACTGAAAATTGTGAAGTTTGATATCAAACTTGTCAACACATTAAACCCACATTGATGCCAGTGTGGGATTTAATGAAAAACGGACACAGAGGGCATCTTAGAGATAGCCCCTGAAAACTAACCCACCACTAATTCCCAGGCAGAGTGGCTGCTTTCAGCTGCCATCACCAGACATGGTTCTGGACTCCTGGGTCAAGAGCCTGCTGCTCTTTGGGGTCTAAAACAATGCACTCCTGGGACGAGGTGCTAAGCCTCCTCCCCCAGGATGGGCAGGGTTCACAAAGGGGAAGCTTCAAAGGCTTGCCGCCTTTGTGAGCTTCCCCAGGCCACTTGCTGGTTTCAGCAACTGGTCCCCACTGGTTCTGATCCCCACTTTGGATGGAGAGAACTGTCAGGAAAAACAAGTGAGGAAGAGAGGTGTGCCCACCTCTGCCAACTCTACCCCTCAGGTGGGGGTGGCGAGTTGAAGCACAACTATCAGTCCATGCCATCTTGAAGATGGGGGACTCAGCCAACCAGGAACAGGCTCATGCGCCCCTCCCACTGGAGGATGGCATAATAGGGGGTGTACCCACCCCAGGGAAGGGACCCATTGGTCCCTGCCTTTTACCTACCTGTAACACCCCCAAATCTAGTATTTAGGGGCACCCCTGAACCTTGCTTCCTCAGACAAGAACTTGCAAGAAGAAGAAGAAGAAGAAGGACCAAACAGCTGTGCCAAAGCTAACAAGAAGAAGACTCCCACTAACTTGGTCCCAGCCCTACCGGCCTGTCTCCCCCTCAAACCTGCTCCTGCCAAATTACAGTATGTCCTGCAGCCAGCAGCCTCGAAAGCCCCGGAGGACCTGCCTGCCTTCAAGCACAAAGACTTTGTCTCCCGTGAACACCGGATTTGTTCACCTGCAACCTCTGGCTCCGGCCGGATACCCCGAATCCGCCCCACTCTGCACCCGCCGTCCAAGGCCTGAGCTCAAGTAGGCAAACACCACGAGGAGGTCACCCCAGCGATCCTGGCCCGAGATCCATCGACCCCTGACCTGCCTCAATCCTCCAGCCGACACCTGCAGCCTAAATCCAGAAGGCCCCCCTAACCGCGACCAGGAGCTGGTAAGAAGATACGACCCCAAAAGGAACCCATGCACCCGATGCCCCACGGCCTTGTGTGCCCAAACAAACGGTGCTTAACCAATCCCTAACTTCCCAACTTACCTCTTAAAGTGGTGGTCGCTCCCAGAAGACCTTTGTCTCTGAGCCTGCAGTGCCTTTGCAAACCGGAGGTTCCCCATTGAAACCAACAGGGCGCTCGACATCAAAACAGCACCTTGCACCCGGCCGCCCTAGCGCCGCTGAGGGTGCAACTTTGGTGCTCATTTGTTTCCCCATTTGCCCTGAGCTAAAGTCCAAGAGCTTTGCTCTTACAACCCAGTGGCCTGCTTCCCAGCAGCCACCAACCGGAAACCTACTATCCCCAGTTGGATAAAATTGGGCCTCAGCACTCAGCACCCAGCCGCCCTAGTGCCGCTGAGGGTGTAATGAGAGTGCATCCTTGTCCCTGGGGAAACCCTTGTCCTAACCCCTGAAGCTCAAATCCAAAGACCGATTACTTACCTAGTAACCGTTAGCTTCATTTCTCTCCATTGGAATCCATTGACTGCTTTTCTCTGAAAAATGTTCTTAACGTGGAGTTGATTTGTATGGAAACTAGAAAAATAACAATTGTGCAAAATTGATTTTACTTACCTTTTCTTTAGGAAATGTCCCAGTGTGATATCTAGGCATATCATACTGAGTAGAAAAAGTTATCTAAAAAGTAATCTCAAAAGTAACGTAAAAGTAACTTACTTGTAATTTTCATTGCAAAGTCGATACAACGTATATCTACAGCATTTCACAGTATTGCATTACCAGTAATTCAAACTGTAACCATTTCAAAGTACATTTACAATGGCATTTCAAACTGTATGTAAAATAACCTGAAGAATATTTTTATGGAAAAACAATTGGTCTGAAGTTCAGTCTTTGAGTGTGTGAATTCATTTGCTGACTGAGTGTGTACAACAAATGCTTAACACTGTCCTCTGATACTGCCTTACTGCTCGAGCACATTACCGCAAATAGAGAGTAAGGTTCTATCTAGCTTTACCTCTGCCTACTGTTGTGTTTCGATTTAGATACCCGTATAAAGGTTTCCCTGAATCATGTCCTTATATAGGCACAATTTGCTTTGCCCTTATTTAGGCATAGAATCCCATGCCTTATTTAGGCATTAGCCATGCAGTCCAAATACAGGCATGGTCACCTACATCCGTCCATCCCAAGTCACAACGAGTTCTTAGAAACCAGACCCTTAAGCCAAACGGGACTTTCCCTAGCTAGGATTATTGATTTCTCCAAGAACTCATCTATGATGCATGAACTACTATTCCATAGGGGTTCATCCATGACGTCTTCCTCTGCCCGACTTTACGTCAATGCTAGCATTCCTAGGCACCTTCCATGTATAAATATACCTTCCTTTACCATGGCAAACCACGGCACGACTTGACTGCACGGTTCGCCACAGCAAGTTCGGAAGAAACCATATTCCGGCCAGACGCACTGACCAGACGCTGTCATCCCTGCTCGCAGAGAATCCAGCTTCCAGTGTTCTGACTCCCTTCACGGGGTGTTAGAGTTTGAGACCCGGAAAGAGATTCCCACCTCTCTCATTCTAAAGGTATGGAGCTGACTAGAACCTAGAGGGACTCTTGGCATACTAAACTTAGTATATACCATACTATAGAAACAGCACCTACTTCTTACCTTGTACTACACTTAGGTTAGATACACTGCGGTAGAACTATTTAGAAGCACCAGACGAGTATTCACTTTTTAGCCTGTGTTATTTATGTATGTATATATGATTATATGTCATAGCTAAAAGACAATACTATTGCAGTATTATTTCTTCTTACTGCTTACGATGTGCGTATTATATCTTGCTTACTGTCTAACGACTGTAACAGCTCATATCTCTAACACGAGAAACAAGACTGTTCAATAAATCCTTTTATTGAAACACCCGTCTATCTATTTCTGTGTAACTCTGAAGAAACTAAGCATGCACGATTGACTGAGTGAAAATGATATCTATTGTTTCCACGATTCTGAAACGCGTTCCGATTCTAAGGCAAACAAAGTTGTCATGGTTAATAGGTTGTCAGAAACGAATCCCTTCTTGTTCATTCAAGAAGTTTCTAGTGACCTCTGAGGTAGCTGGCACACACAAGTAATTAAGTTTAATGTACTCGATAGGAGCATACTGACCTTAGTCCAATGCAAAAACTATAGTGTATATTATTCCAATGCGCAGAGCCTATAAGGGAAATAGGAACTATACTACATGGCGCCCAACAGTTTGGTAAGGCACTAATTTAATGCTAGATACTGAAGTAACTCAGTCGTGCTTCTATCAGAGACCCCTACTCGTAATACTCCATAAGACGTCTGGAGTGGGTAGGGATAATATCCGCCATAGCTGAGTAGGAGGAAAATCCTATGTATGAGCTGTTTGGTTTGTTCAACGTTAAAGGATACAGTGTTCCAAAATATTGTGCACCTTATCTTTGTTCCCTTGAAACTTGTTCTACATTTTTCATTAAACAAAAATGTGTGATACAGAGGCTTCGGCTGACCAAGTCGCAACAGGTTTTAATACTACAGGTTTAAATGAAACCGATGAGGGTGTTATAAACATCCATCTAAATTTAAGGAGAGCCATCACTCTAAAACTTATAAAACATGGCCTAACACCAACAGGTGGTAGAGCAGTTTTTGTGATAGAGGCACATTAATCTTTTCAGACAGAGGTATTCTATTAATGGATAGTATTCCCAGAATCAAATCCAGTAACAAAAATGTTTCACTTCTTCAAAGTTGATGAACCACCTGAGGAATACATTCCCTTCGAGGATGTTGAAATTCCACTCACATACCAGGAGCATCAGCTCTGGTTTAAATGCACCCTAAAACATTACCATCACATTACCAGGCTCGGTCCACTAGGTAGACCAGGAGCAACATGGCCGGTTTTAGCCGGCTACATACCTCATCCTGACATTGAGGCAATGTTAGATAAGGAATTACTTAATCAAATATAAGAATTAATAGAATTACATAGTTAAACCACAACTGTCTAAGGGTCCTGAAAAGGACTCTATTAAACACAATCCTACATCTTCTAAAAAGAAGTGGGAAGACAAAAAACAACATTCAAAAGAGAAACATTCTCAATCCCGAGGTAGTTCTCCTCAAAAGGAGCACTCTGACAGGAGGTATTACCTCAGGAATAGGGAAAATTAGAAAAAACCTAACAGGTATCAAGATACTGATACACGTTCCTATCGTACCTTTCAGACATCTTTACAGACATCCAAAAGAAGAGGACGGTCAGATCACAAAGAAGAACGTGTGAAGTCCAGAGACGATCAACACGTTCAGAAAAACAAACCAAAACCTCAATTCAACAGGAAAAAGGTAGCAAGTCTGAAGATCAGACATGCCGAATATCCTGAGGACACAACTCAAGAACGGAGAATGGGCTCAGACAATGCTGGACAGTGCAGCAGAAGTAACAATAGCTCGCCAGAACCTGAAGGAACTTCTGGATACAGTGGACTTGAATGAGTACATAACAGTTGAAACTGTAGACACCAGGGTTAGTTCTCCACAAAAGTTATATGAGATAACACACCGGATGGAGGGAGACATACCACGAAAAGTGAAAGCACTTTTTTGGGAAAATCTTTCAAGGGGCTATGACATACTTCTAGCAGAAAAAGACTGGCCATCAGAATTTGTCAGGGAGTGCCCACATGGCGAACACATCATTATGTCAGCCTTCTCCAACCATGTTCCTATACATTTAAAATATACTTATGCCAGGAAATGGGCAGTAGCCCAGGCCCCAGCATTATACAAAAATCATGTAGGATTGGATGAGGACTCACTTGACCATAAAATCCAATTAAAATGTCAACCTACTGCACAAAGGCAGTACCCAATTAAGCAAGAAGCTAAAAGCTAAAAAACAGGTCAGGGAGATCCTAGATCAACTTGAATACCAAGGGGTGATTGAAACATGCACCTCATCAATGAACAATCCTTTGTTTCCTGTCTCCAAACCAGACAACAACTCATATCGTCTAGTTTTGGATTACAGACACCTGAACACTTGTTCTAAAACATTTGCCTTGCAAAATGCACACAGTACAGCATTAATGAATAACATTGTGCGTAAAAAATAGAAAACCACATTGGATATTTCAAATGGTTTCTTTTGTCAAAACATAGCACCTGAAAGTAGGTACTTGACAGCTTTCTCAATAATGGGGACCCAGCGTCACTTCTGTCGACTCCCACAAGGGTTCAAGAACAGCCCGGGGTTATTCTCAGCAAGAGTAACAGAATTACTACAAATTTATGATGACGAGGCATTGTCATATGTTGATGATATCTATCTGACAGACGATGACCTGGATAGGCACTTGAACAGGGTGAACACCATTATACTGGGCTTCGCCTCTGAGGGCTATAAATTCAACTTTAAGAAATCAAGAATTGCCCATCTCAATGTCCTTTTCCTAGGATATGAACTTTCCAGTGAAGGCAAAAGCCTGGCAGCGAACTTTTTAGAAAAGTGTGCACTGCTCCAACCTCCAAAAACGCTGAAAAACTTACAGTCGATTCTAAGTTTCCGGAATTTTGGGAGAAATTACATTCCAAATTACGTAGAAAGGGTTAAACCTCTCTACAAACTAATCAAACCTGATTTCAAAATCAAAGATTGGACACAGGAACACACAGAAATCCTGTGTTCACTACAACCTGACATGTTAGCAACAAATCACTTACAAACACACATAAATGCACGCAATTTAGTGATCCGAATAATTTCGGGTCAATGCGGATTCACCTACTTAACTTTTAACGAAGGTGAAAAAGTACCAATTGCATACAAATCACATTTGTATACACAAGCGGAAATGCGCTTCACTTCAACAGAAAAAATTATGACAGCAGTTCAAACCGCTGTAGCAAATGAAAGAGCTCTAGCTCAGGGTAAACGCATTATTGTCATAACTCCAGTACCAGCCTTAGAGGCAGTTACAAAAGCGAGCATTCCAAATGCAAAAGCTTTACATCCAAGAAGGATACTATGGGGTAATTCTCTTGCTGCAATAGATGTTGAATATGTTTTTGATCCTTGTTTAAAAACACAAGCATTCCTGCAATACGAACACGAATGTCCTCTGCCTATTGAGATTCTCCCTCTTGACCAGTATGAATTCATAATTTATACTGATGGATCAGCACAACCCGCTACGGAAAGTAAGCAAGCTTACAGTGCAGCCTGTGCGATCGTTAAAGGTCGTATGCGCAATGGTAAATTTCGACCGATGGTCACTAAAACACAATCTCAAGGAAATTGTACAGCTCAGTGAGCTGAACTACAAGCTGTAAATTGGCACTTGAAAATACGGATCGTGAATTCCCCACGCTTATAGTGTGCAATTCTTTTTACTGTGTTCAATCATACAATGAATATCGACAGAATTGGTTTCAAAATGGTTTCAAAGATGCAAAAGGTGGCACAATCAAGCATAAAACGCTTTGGGAACAAGTAGTTCAGTTGCAAAATGGACTACAAAACATTCACGTGATACACACGCTGAGTCATCAATATGATGGCGTTCACGTTGCAGGGAATTCATTGGCTGACGAAGCCACAAAGGGGGCTGTGCAAACGGCTTCCGTAGCTCTGATCACTCCTTCAAAAACGAAAATAGACAGTAAGATATTGTTGGCTGTCAATGCTTCAAGTAAAGGCAGCGGTGCAGCGTTACCTAAAACGTTTCCACTCAAATACTCATATATAATTGATACGAACAACGTTCCGTTTGCTCGAATCCCTGGAGTGGGGGATAGGGTAATTCCAAACATGGAACGTAGATTAGGACTAATCCTAGCAGCACATGAAGGGATAGTCTCTGCCCATGCAAGTGTTTCTGCCTCAGTATCGTTAAAACAGAGATATTGGTCGCCCGGCATTAGGAAACAGGCCAAAAACTTTGTTATGGAATGTGAAATATGACAAAACTATCAAAGTCTCTACATTGAAACATCCTGCGCAAATGCCCCTGTTAATTTCAGATAAGCCATTAGCTTGTTTTTATAAACAACCGCAATGGACCGCACTCCGCTAGCTCCTCCTCCGGGTCGCCCCAAGGGAAGCTGGTACATGAAGTTCTTGAGTGGTTCACCCCAGTGGGTGCAAGTAAGTACTTGTAGACCCGATACATGTCCCGGGTTCTAAAATATCGCCCGAGACATGGCTCGGGTTTCGGGATAACTTCCCTCCTCAGTAGAGAAAATAGTTAGGGGTGGAAGAGAGGGCCGCCAAGCAACCGTCAAGGGCCTCAGTGCCCGCACAGGCACGCAGGTGCGTCGTCCAGGAGCTCGTCAGCTCAAAACTCGAGGGAGCCATTTTTATAAACAACCGCAATGGACCGCACTCCGCTAGCTCCTCCTCCGGGTCGCCCCAAGGGAAGCTGGTACATGAAGTTCTTTTCCACCCCTAACTATTTTCTCTACTGAGGAGGGAAGTTATCCCGAAACCCGAGCCATGTCTCGGGTGATATTCTAAAACCCGGGACAGGTATCGGGTCTAGAGATCATCAATTCAAAAAGTACTTACTTGCACCCACTGGGGTGAACCACTCAAGAACTCCATGTCAGAGATCATCAGTTCTACAAGTACTTACTTGCACCCATTGGGGTGAACCACTCCAGAACTCCATGTACCAGCTTCCCCAGGGGCGACCCGGAGGAGGGGCTAGCGGAGTGCGGTCCATTGCGATTGGTCTACAAATATGGCTCCCTGGAGCTTTGAGCTGACAAGCTCCTGGACGATGCACCTGCGTGCCTGTGCGGGCAACAAGGCCTTTGACGGTTGTTTGGCGGCCCTCTTTTCCACCCCTAACTATTTTCTCTACTGAGGAGGGAAGTTATCCCGAAACCCGAGCCATGTCTCGGGTGATATTCTAAAACCCGGGACATGTATCGGGTCTAGAGATCATCAATTCAACAAGTACTTACTTGCACCCACTGGGGTGAACCACTCAAGAACTCCATGTCAGAGATCATCAGTTCTACAAGTACTTACTTGCACCCATTGGGGTGAACCACTCCAGAACTCCATGTACCAGCTTCCCCAGGGGCGACCCGGAGGAGGGGCTAGCGGAGTGCGGTCCATTGCGATTGGTCTACAAGCCATTAGCTTGTGTTTACCTGGATCACTGCGGTCCCTTGCAAAGGGATGGTAACTATAAATATATCATGGTCGCGGTGTATTCGTGCTCAAGGTTCCTATGGATGTGGCCTCAGCGCTCGGCTGACGCTCGAACTGTTATAAAAGATTTGCGCGTCTTTATCGCCACGCAATTGGCATGCTACACTCTGACCAGGGCCTTGCATTTAGCTTTAGGGCTTACAAAGAAGCCATGGCCAGTTTGGGCGTTGCATTGCGGTACTCCTCTCCATTCCATCCTGAGGGAAATTCGGTTGTGGAAAAACCGGGACAGAAAGCGGTCTATAACAGCTAGGGTATTAGGTTTGGGTGATGGGTGGGTTAAACATCTTTATGGGGTCCAATGCTCATTAAACAATTTGCCAAAACGTTCTCTAGGGAGGGTCACTCCATATTAGGTCCTATTTGGGACAAGAATGTGGGTTCCTGATCTCAAATGTAAAGGCACAGTGGTGGAAAAGAAACAATTTGATATCAAAGATCATTTGGCTGTTTTACAGGACTTAAATGAACTAAGATCAAAACAAAGCAACATGTTCCTGAAGCCAACCACCACTTGGGATAATCCAGCCATCTCAGCAAGGCCTGTCTGGATCCCAAAGCTCAGGGATTTAGTCAGAGAGAAGATCGCGGACAAGAAGGAATTTGGGCCTTCTTACAGACAACCAGTACCTGCCCTAGCACTCCACGGACCAAGAACAATACTTCTGCCACCCCTTGCTGGTAAAAAGGAGAAAAGATTTGTGTCCATCGACCTCATCAAACGACACTATGTGGCCGATACTAAGCAGTAGGCCATGTGGACTCCGACCAAGTAGCAGACGCACTCCTCTAGCTTCTATCCAAGAGGTTCAAATGGAAAGACTCATCACCATTGAGAATCCAACAGTAAGAAATGAAGGACTAAGCAACAATGCTATGGAACTTGTTCCTCTTGAAACCCAAATAACAGTTCGTCCAGAAACACCGGTCTACACCAACGTAGCAAGTGATCCACTGGTTCCAGCGATTTCAAAGAATCCTGATGCAATTTCAACCGTTGACAGAAATGCTTCTGGCTATTTCATTAACCTTGATACGTTTTTGGAGGATCCCAGCGAGCCTGAAACGATGCCAGCGAAAATAACTTTCAAAGAACAAGCACAAGACTTTTTTCAAAACGTGAAAAAGACTTATCTGGTTTCACCATGGATTGAACTATGGATTATTTCTGGAATATGTTTCTTCCTACTTTGGCTAGCTTTAGTAATAACTCTGAGCATGTTGATAGATAGAAGATATATTCATTTGGACACAGGAAGTAAAAATGTGAACTTACTTCTGAAACCGCACAAATCATCCCATCGTGAAGCAAGAGACTTGTCAGCAGTGTACATCACAGCCATTCCTATACAAGATGGTATAGTTTCGGACAAAACGGATTATGATATATTCGGTCCGTCTGAACATTTGAAGATTCCACACCTATTTAAGATATCATTAAGTGACTTTATTACCTCTAGTACCTATTCTGATGATTGGGACTTTGAGACTGTTAATAACATGATGTCTGATCTAGAAAGATCTGCTGCATTCTCTAACCACGAATACTTAGAGGGTTCAACAGACTATGAATAGCTTTTTTGTTACAACCACTATGGTCATCATTTCTTCCATAAATCTGCAACACCTAGAAATGTATTTATGTATAACCAATGGGAACATTGTCCTACACCACCAAGGGGTAGCTCAAATACGTTTGAAATGAAGTTTCCATATTTTTCAGGGTACAATACATCCAATCCAGAAACGTTTTACTTTAAAAATGTGAACAAAACAGGAACGAAAAATATGTTAACTAATACGAAACAGATTTACTCTGCAGCCTTTAGTGCCCAACTGTCTAGACAGGGTTTTGACTTTTGGAAAAAGACAATTGACACAAAATCTGTCTGGGGTACAAAAGATTGGCAAGTGCAAAGGATAGAAGCTTTGGTTAGAGCCTGCATCATCCCACAGTAGATAATGTTTTGAATGACACTGTCCAACAAACGTCTTGCCTTGGGTTAGCCAAGATCAAAGACATGAACAAACCATCCATACCTACACCTGCAAGTAATAGCACTACACAGGGGGTGGTCGACGTACATACTATCTTACAAAACAACAGATCAGATTCCGAATGGAATAAATGGTTGCTCTGGCCCACAGACACAAACATCTGTCAAGAAAGATTCCTGAACAAAACACAAGGTTTAACAATCAATAGGCCAGACCCACGCTATGTTCAAAGCCAGCATCCAGGGGTAGTAACAACATACAGCATAGGAAAATTATGCCTTGATTGGCTACTGACATCTACACTAGAGGATGTGAAACAACACTTATCTTTACTTAAAGAAGACGCAGACCTTAGTGAATTCTTGCTAGGTCCAAGAAAACCGCGTCAAAAACGTTTCATATATGCCGGCTTCTATGCTGCTTATAATGCAATATGGAAGGTTACCCAAGCAGACGCTGCAGAAAGAATACGAGAATTGATCATATTAATTTAGAGAAATCTCTCGCTGTGGTCGACAATGAGTTAACGACTCTGTCATCCAGGATATATTCTTTGGGCAACATTGTGTCCTCTGCAATAGACATTGTGGAACAAGATTTGGTCCTGCTGCATCAAGACCAGTCTCAATTACGTTCTATTCTGTCATTAGGCTGGACGCTACAAACCTTGCATGCAGGCTATGTGCCTTGGCATTTCATCAATACGTCTTCTCTGTTTTCTGATAACAATCTCACTGAGAAATAGATCAAACTGGCACAAAGGGGAGTGAAGTATACAGTGCTGAGCATTGAAAAACTGGAAAAATTGCAATTTACGGTAGCAGAAAAACCAGCTACAGAATGGATCATACAAAGCAAAATAACTCTGCCTAACTTTCCATTTTCAGTATTGCCTTAAACACATTCCAGTAGGCAAATATCAAAGGTTGGGTAAAGAATACATCAGGACATCCTGGGATTTACCTTACACACACAGAGGTTGGAGTGGGGGTGTGAAGTGTTTATTAGCGGTACACACTGTGAAAATGCACTGAGCGGTTCACTCATATGTTGGGATATTAGTTTACATGGGGCCTGTAGCGGTTCCACTGCAAATGTATCCTGCCACCTGCAAGGTTCACCAGCCGCTGTGATTAATCCAACATTTGGACAACTTTCAAATGGGAGTTACCTCATGTTGAATGATCAGAGCTGTTTTGGCATGTTGCAGGTATCCCATATCTGGTAACAGTTACTTCCAGGGTCACTTGCTGTATGCAATTCTTGTTGCCCCAAATAGACACAGTCAGGGAGTCGCCTTTATGGCCTTCACTGAACATCTCTTCTATACGAGTTGATACTTTAAGCAGAATAAAAGCCATTCTTTTACGACAAACCGTGCCTTTGACCTCGGCCAAAGAAACCTATGATCTACAAATCGCAAGGACTTCGGCTGAGATACAGGCTCTGTTAAGGACAAATTGCCCTACACATTTCACAGAAATGTTGGGACGTATCTTGTACATGTCTGATATGAGCGGTATTGTGCATGTATTTAAGACTGTATGTTTGGCACTGTTAATACCTTTTCAAGCAGTCCTCGGAATCATTCCAAACTTCATGCACTCGGTGTTTGGTGGTCTGCCACTAATTCTAGCACTGATCGCAGGAATCCTGTTTTTATTCCTTCTGCTACGCTATGGCAAGCCAATCCACCAGCGTCACTCCCAGCACCTTGGAGAATGCTCTCCTGCAAAGGAAGTGTCGTGAGCGCATAGTGCAACTATTGGGTTTACCTCGTCTACGAGAACTAAATACCACATGATTTCTGTTGTTCAGACCAATCTGGCAAGATTGCATCTAACCTGTTCTACGCTGCCTGCTTTGCGGTGAAGAATGCGTGCTAGACATCTGTCTAACACTCCCATCAGTCGTGCCAATGGATATTGATACTCTGCTGGACCCGATAGCGGCCCATGCTCTGTGTTGTCCCCAGAGGCTACCAATCCTGATGACGGCATTCATTGAGATATCACAGACGCAACATGCTACTGCTGAGGTACGAGATGGATCAACAGGCACACAGGTATCAATGAACACTGCTACTGACAATGCATCACATCTATGTACAGTTAGTCTTCTAAATGAGGTAATCGACCAATCACCGTCAACAATAGATTACTTTTTGTCTACAGGATTAGAGGATTTCCTGTTTTCCCCAGCATCTTCAAATAACTTTTTATTTGGCTCACAGTGTACCATATAATCTATAAATTTGGCCTTCAATTTTTCAAAACAAAAGACTAAATTTTGAACTTTCCTAAGATCGCACTTTTGTGAATATTGACTTTTTTGTTTTATGGCTAACAGCTCTGCTTACAGTAGAACTATTCATAGAGAACAGACTTCTTTGAAACACTTCCAGGGACACATTGTCACCTTTTTCCACATTTATGTAATCATGTCGTGCAATGGCTCTGGAATGTTTTTTCCTTTCTGTAAAACTGGTCCATTTCATTTACATATGTGTATATATATTTCCGTTCATTCTCTTAGCATTTACTGTAAATATATGCTTAGAATGAAACATTGCTTTAATATGTACAGCACCTTTGCATTTCATGTGTAGCAAACTTTTAACGACTTCTTTTAGTATGCTTTTACAAATGTTTTTAGTGAACATGCGGTACTCAATTTTATGTGTTGAGCATGTTTAGCATTTAGTAATATCGATCATTCGTCAATGGAGTGGGTGTTGTGTTTCGATTTAGATACCTGTATATGGGTTTCCCTGAATCATGCCCTTATATAGGCACAATTTGCTTTGCCCTTATTTAGGCATAGAAACACAGTCCTTATTTAGGCATTAGCCATGCAATCCAAATACAGGCATGGTCACCTACATCCGTCCATCCCACGTCACAACGAGTTCTTAGAAACCAGACCCTTAAGCCGAACGGGACTTTCCCTAGCTAGGATTATTGATTTCTCCAAGAAAGAACTCATCTATTATGCATGAACTACTATTCCTTAGGGGTTCATCCATGACATCTTCCTCTGCCCGACTTTACGTCAATGCTAGCATTCCTAAGCACCTTCCAGGTATAAATATACCTTCCCTTACCATGGTACACCACGGCACGACTCAGCACGACTTGACTGCACGGTTTGCCACGGCAAGTTCGGAAGAGACCACATCCCGGCCTGACGCACTGACCAGACGCTGTCATCCCTGCTCGCAGAGAATCCAGCTTCCAGTGTTCTGACTCCCTTCACGGGGTGTTAGAGTTTGAGACCCGGAAAGAGATTCCCACCTCTCTCCATTCTAAAGGTATGGAGCTGACTAGAACCTAGAGGGACTCTTGGCATACTAAACTTAGTATATACCATACTATAGAAACAGCACCTACTTCTTACCTCATAGTACACTTAGGTTAGGTACACTGGGGTAGAACTATTTGGAAGGATCAGACGAGTATTCACTTTTTAGCCTGTGTTATTTATGTATGTATATATGATTATATGTCATAGCTAAAAGACAATGTTATTGCAGTGTTATTTCTTCTTACTGCTTACGTTGTGCGTATTATATCTTCCTTACTGTCTAATGATTGTAACAGCTCATATCTCTTACACGAGAAACTAGACTTTTCAATAACTCCTTTTATTGAAACGCCCGTCTATCTAGTTCTCTGTAACTCTGGAGGAACTAAGCATGCACGATTGACTGAGTGAAACTGTTATCTATTGTTTCCACGATTCAGAGACGTGTTCCGATTCTAAGGGAAACAAATTTGTCATGTTTATGTGGTTGTCAGAAACTAATCCCTTCTTGTTCATTCGAGAAGTTTCTAGTGACCTCTGAGTTAGCTGGCACACACAAGTAATTAAGTTTAATGTACCCGATAGGAGCATACTGACCTTAGTCCAATGCAAAAACTAAAGTGTATATTATTCCAATGCGCAGAGCCTATAAGGGAAATATGAACTACACTACACTACCTTTGGGGTTCCACTGGACTCTGTGCACACTATACCTCACTTTGGTATAGTATATACAGAGCCAGCTTCCTACACTCGCGTAAAATGCTATCTCAAAAACGGCTGCAACAAACCATGCCATGTTTGGTATCAAACATCTTGGAAACATACCTCCACACTGGTAACCGGTGTGGGAGGTATGATTCCACCCTTCAGAAGCAATCTGGGGGCTTCCCGGTACCAGCCTTCTCAACCCAGACAGCACAAAATGGTTGCTGCAGACCAGGGACACATTTCTGTCCATTTCTGTCCTCCTGATGCTGAGCCAAGCTCGAGCAGGGGAAAGCAGCCCAATAGGCATCCTGTCACAGGGAGGTGTGACCACCTCCCAGACAGGATTTAGTGTTTGGAGCTGGGTGGGTGCACTTCCAAAGTGCCTGAAAGTCTGCCTGAGGGGCACATTTGGTGCCCCTGTGCATAGTCTGGTTCAACCCAGTCCTGGGAGCCATTGGCTCCTGCTTAGGCGGAAAATAGACAAAGGCGTGGGAGTAACCTCCCCACTGTCCTTGCCCTCCCCTGGGAGGGTCCCCTGAATCTGTCCAACCCTTTCTACAAAAGGGCTAACCTGGCTGTAGGACCCTAGATTCGATGTGGACAAGATTCTGAACATGAAACCACTGACCTTTGAGTGTCTGGACACCCTGGAATTCGCTGGACTTTGACTGGGACGGACTTCATCTCCCTCTCAGTCAAAAGCATCGTCTGTGCCCGTGCACCATACAGGCTCCGTGTAGGACCTGTGGAGCGCTAAGGACAACTGAAGTATCTCCCTTGCGGTAAAGGAGTCACTCCCCTGCATTCGCAGGCAACATACCACAACAGACCGGTCTGCTGATCCTGCACACCTGCGGACTCCGAAGGCTCCAGCAACACAGGAGGTAGGTTCTTATGTTCCTTGAGGTTGAGCTGCCGTCTCTCCAAGTTTGAGGCCAGTATCCCTCGTGGGGACTGAATAACTTGAACCCCTTTGCAATGCGTACATTTGCAAGTGAATATGCTTGTTAACATTCTCCAACCAAGTGCATTGGGCTATCAATAGCCCCCAACCTCTGTGCACATTTTGTACAAAGGACTTTGGCCTCTTTGCACTCTGTGCCCTGCAAGCTGTTGTTTTGTGAAACTGCTAGAGGTCCCCTCCTGACTCCTCTGCCTTCGGCCTGTGGGTCCATTTGAGGGACAACACTGCTTTTCTTGGACTTCCCTGGTTGTTCCAGGCCTGCCCTGACTCCCCTTGCTGTTGTGAGTCCCCTGATCCTTGCTGGGCCAGACCGTTAACCTTCTTTGACCTTCTTCGTGGGTTGCTGTTGCAAAGGCTTGTTGGTACTCCCGCCCGACACTGACCCCTCAGCACTCGACCTTCTTTGTGGGATCGCTCATATCCGGCTCCTGGTCATCCTCGACATCACCTGGTCCCTGCAGCTGTAGAGTCAAGGTCTCCAGCTTCACACCTGAAGCACCCGACATCGGTAGGCATTCGTCTACCGACTCCTGAGTGACCCAGACTCTGTCCCCTTCGCTTTCAGGTTCCTTCCATCAGAACCCACCTGCATATTCCACGGAACACTTTTCTTCTTTCCATCAGTGGCATTTCTTTGAAGACTTCCATTGAGAACGACGGCGGTTTCTGACGCCACTTCAGCCCTATGCACCTGGCTTCCCTGGGATAGGTAACTCTGGTACTTCGATATCCACGGGTGGGGTGGCTCTCCAACCTTCTATGTTCCAAAGGGTTTCCTCATAATCCACTGGGAAAGGTTCTTAAACTTTAAACTGCAACCGCGATTCTCCTATTGAATTGTACGTAGCACACAATTGTGTTCCCGAACTGCACCCGTCCTCCGTGGGGTCCCTACTTACTCACCTAGGGTGGTCCCTTGGGGTCCCAGTGATTCTACATCCTCTAGACACTGTCTTGACTCAAGTCGTGGTTCTTATACCACTATTTTAGTACATGGTATGGTGTATTAGTGCTACTTACGATTGCTTCTGTGCTACAGTATTGTGTGTTTTGTGTTTATATGCATGTAGCAGATACCGTGAGGTATTTGAGGTGTGTTATAATAATAAATATATATTCTTATAACTACTGTGTGGTTCTCCTATTATTTAACCAATACAATAAGGTTGCATTCTGGTAAAATAGCTGCTTAACATTCCTTCAAGACTAAGCCTGAAGGCTTCTCTCCACAGCTACCACTTGGATAGCTTTCTAAGTTTATCTTTGACCTCTTAAATCACCATAAGGGTTGTTTGGACTGGTGCAAGGTGCCCACTTTAATTAGTAGACCTCATATACCAGGCCAACTTCTCACACTTCCTCACTCCTGATGATCAAGAAGGGACTGAAGACCCTTTTCTTCAAGCAACACCTCATATGCACTGATAACTCTCCTTGTAGAGCCTGCACCCCTGCCTATTGCCCTCATACATCTGTGACTGGTCTGTGTGTATGGAGGAGGCTTCCTTTGCTACTGTGCATGTGGACCCTGTGTTGTGTGTGTTAGCGAAGTTTGGTATAACTTTTTGATTGTATGTTCGCAATGCTTTTCTTGTGTTCAGTTCAGCTAATTTTTGTTGTTGATTAATTACAATTGTTAGAAATGGGATTTCTGGTTGGCTAAGGCTTGCGCCAAAGTCAGGCAGAAACCACCACTCTAGTCAGGGCAAGGAAGTTACACGCCAAAGATAACCCCTGCTCACCCCCTTGGTAGCTTGGCACGAGCAGACAGGCTTATCCCTGAGGCGATGTGTAAAGCGTTTGCACACGCACCCAGCAACAACACCCAAGGCCCACCACAAAGGAAACTCCACACAAGGTATTCTATAAAAATAACCTTTGTATTATACACAACACATTAGATAAAAACACACACTTTACAATGTGCCAACAGGCACGGGCAGAATTTTCAAGGGATTATATATACACGGGACAGGGCCACATGGACCACTGTCAGGAATTCGCACTCTTTAGAAATAGCACTTAGAACGTAGGAATAATATTTTAGAACATAGCACATACAATCACTGTAGCACTAAAAATAGAACATATAGCACACAACCAGTAACTACTGGTAACCAGAAAGTACCACCTACGCAACCCTAACCACCTTTAGGAATATCACGCAGGGAACTAGGACCTTACTAGTACCACCTGTACTAAGGAGAAAACAACCACCTAAGTATCACTCTACCTGTATGGGTCTAAGCACATAAACACAGGATGCATAAAATACATTTAGAGGTGTAAAGCAAAGCACATGACGCATAAACATACATTCAGAGGTGCAGGTTAGGAACAAAAGCGAGAAACTCACATAAGCCACCACCTGTGGCAGTCCCTAGGCCAACTGGCCTTGTTGGGGCTAGGACGCCCTGTGTACCAGTGTCAGGGCAAGACTGCGCACGCAGTCAGGGCAAACCGCAAGGGGCCCCAACCTAAACGTTGCAGCTGCCCACTAAGTGCTGGGCAGCTGTGGAAGGAACCTGGGCACCACTGTGCCTGTACATCAATTATGCAGCGCGTAGGGGGGGGGCCTCGTGGGCTTTAGCTCACCCAAAGAGAAATACGCCCCAAATCACTGGAGCGGGCAGCTCTTATCACACTGAAAATGCCCCCGTAACGTTGGAGCCTTCTCGGGGCTCGTGAGCCCTCACCCACTGGAGCCTCACTGGGCGCGTGCACAACACTGCGGTGCGTGGGAGCCTCGTGGGCTCCACACACCAAAGAAATGCCCCCGGTGGTTTAGAGCGTCCTCGCTCTGAGCAAATAGTGCTGGCCCTTCGTTGGAGTCCCTCTGGACTCTTAAACAATCATTGCCCGTGGGAGTCCCTCTGGACTCTAAAGAAATAATGCTTGGCGCTTGAGCCTCTCTGGCTCTGGAAAATAATGCCCCGCTAACGTTGGAGTCCCGCTCGGGGGACTCGCGAGCCTCGCAGGCTCTGGCAGTGCTTGGGGAGTGTTACGCGGTTCCCCTTCAGCCCCCACTCATCAGACTGACGCGAGGCTCCCCCGGTTGGGTCTTCTCTCTTCTGGAAGACCTGCAGGACTCCCTCCACGCACGGGGCCCTGCGCGAAGAGCCGCAGACGCCGTCCTCACTCCCCCGGTCTTCTTCCCCGTCGGCTTCCTGCGGTTGGGGTCAGGCTCCGCCCACGATCAGGACTTCCCAGATGGCTTCCGGGTCACCGCGGGCAGCGCGGCGGCCCTGGAAGCTTTGGCGCCGGCAACACGGGGTAGGCTCCCGTACTTTAAACAAATATATAAGCGGGGTGGGCACCCGCGGCAGACACACGTATGCGGGGTGGGCTCCCGCCAAATAACAATATCAGCAGGGTGGGCACCCACCAACGGGTGCCACAATGCGGGGTGAGCACCCGCCTTACACACGACAAAAGCGGGGGAATCCCTACATCGGGGTTCCCCTGCAGATTGTTGTAGCGCTGCGCTGCTGGGGTCCCAAAGGAAGCGCTTTTAGCGCTGTAAGTGAAATGAAAGCGCTTCCAGGCGCTTTGGGGAGAATAAAAGAAAAGGAGAAAGTCCAGCAACAAAAGTCCTGGCAAAGTTTTAGGAAGGTAGGCAGGGGGGCAAGGCTGGGCCAGGGGCCAGCTCACTGGGCCCTCCAGGCAGGGAGGCAGTCCTAAGTGGCGGTTCCTCCTGGCCTCCAGCAGCAGCAGCCCCCCTCAGCTTGGATCCTGGAAAAGAACAGTTTCTGTGGGGACACAGCCCCATTTTTATACAGCAAAACCCCTTTGTTCTGGGTTCAGGGTGAGGGGGAAAACCAGTCGCAGCTGGTTGGGGAGCACCCTTGATGTGCTCAGCCCCTCACTCTATTCATTGGCAGGGCTAGGGTCGTCAGTCGCACCGCAGGGGGCGGGGCCAGCATTGTGTGTGGAAAACCCTGTCCTATTCAGGACCCAGGTGTACTCCTCCCACCCATCTAGCTGCTGATCTCCCCATTCACCACCGGGTGACTCATCCTGACTCTGGGGAATCCCTAGCCCGTCACATGACATGACCAGCCAATCACGCGACAGACACACTGCACACAGAAGTGCCCACTTCTAGAAGTGGCACTTCCACACTAGGTACATGCACGCCGCACACATCATCGCGCAGCATTCACTCCCACGAGTCCGCACATACCAAACTCGGGCCTGCACACCCCACGCATCAGGAACTACTAGGGACACATACATTCCCCATGCATTCCTATGGGAGGGCAGGCCTATCTCACCACATGCACTCAGAGCACGCACGCACTTTACCCTGGGACACAGGGAAAGTGCGCAGAGACCAAACAATTACCACACCAAGTCACCAGTAAAAATCAAAAAAGTTCAGGGGTGAACCTGCCAGAAGGGCCAAGTCCAACACAACCCCCTTCCAGCCAAAACGCAGGGCAGCCCAATCACCACCGTGATGGACTTCCCTGCTTGGGGCGATAGAACACGGACGCGGGCCCGCACCTGCAGGGACACCCTCCGGTTCTACGCCACGGTGAACCCATGGAATTCTTTCTAACACTACTGTCTGGACCAACTGGGCTACCCCACTGGTACTCCCAAGCTGTCCGCGGCCAAGACCAGGCCCTAGGCCACCCAGGTGCCACTGGTCTTTGCCTAACCACAGAGTGGGGGGTAGTAACCCCTGGCACATAGCGGCCATTCTCCACTCTTCCTCTCTGAAAGACAGGACTAGACTGCCACTGGTTCTCCAGCCTAGGGTCTACACCCTCAGGCGGACCAGGAGTCTCAGGGAAGGCTCTCCTCCCCCTACCTCTTCTCCTAGGGTTCGTCCTCCTCTGGCGAGGGGTACACCTAGAACGCCATTCCAACCCAGGGTTTAACCCCTCAGGTTGTACCGGGGGCAGAGGTGGGCTCTCCCACCCTCTGCACCCCCTTCCAGAACCCTGCTCCCTACCAACTGGGGCGGTACCTCTGGAAGAAGAACTGGTCGGGACGCTGATTACAGACGTCCCACCCTTCAGGTCAGGCTGATCCCGAACCTGGCCTTCCAACCTCCGGCCTAGAACCTTTGGTGGAATAATTGCCTGGCACTCCAGGACTTCTGGGGATCTCCACTCCATCCCCCTGAGGCTATCAAATGACACATATGTCGAGTGACTGTCTGTCTGGCGCTGATCTCCCATCCCCTGTCCACCTGACAGTGCGCGGAGATCCCCCAGAACAGAAGTGGTGTCACCCTGGTCACTACACGGGAACCTAGCCCAACTGGGAAGTCCCTGACCCACCGGCTCTTCCACTGGGGAACTCATCCCCCAATCACTCACGCTGGACTCCTGTACCCTCCCTACCGGAGCGGTACCGCCAGACTCCAGAACCACAGGAGCCCTGGTTACAGGTGCTCCAGGTCCTCCACTCACTAAGAGATCTTCCTCAAGTGGACTAACAGGACAGCCTAGGTCCCCAACTTGGTGTTCCCTCATGAAACCATCCAAGTCCTGAGGCAGGGTTTCGGGCGTCTGGGGACCCTCGGTCACCCCCTCACTCCTGCTCCACTGAGCCAGGCAGTGAGCCCCTACACCCTCCTCGCTATCCTGGGACCTAGCTGGGCTACACTGAGCCTCCTCCACCAGGCTGGGCTGGAGGATCTCTGACCCACTATTGTTGGAATCACTCACTAATGACACTAGAGAACCTCTGGCCCTTTCCCAGCGGTCTGCTTCCTCTGCAAGTTCAAATGGACAAAAAGAGTTATACCTCAACAGGTGTTGGCGCAACCCTGGAGAACAACTACTGAGCATCTGCTCCTTGATAATCATATTTAGTACTCCATCCAAATCCTGCTCCGGGTTAAACACCAACCAGTCCACCAGGGCATCATGACATTCCTCCACAGCCTCCTCCCAAGACTGGTGAGACAGCTTCTTACTGCCCCTGAACTTCAACCTACATTCCTCCTCTCGGGAACAAGGTACCACACTCGGGGAACTGGGACTGGGACTCTCTATACTGCACTTCATATTGCTGCCCCCCCTGGACTCCACCCTCACTGGGGAATCCAGAAACCTACCACTGCGCTCAGGGGACAGGGAAAGGGATGAGGCGCTATCTTCTACGCTGGACCCAGCAAGGGACTCCCTACCTACGGGGTCCTCACTCTCTACTGGCGTCCAGGTACTGTCATCTTCTTCTGAGTCTTCAGGGCTCCCCACAGACCCACCACCCTCCAGGTGTGAGGCCCGGGCCCTTTCTTCCTCACTGCGCTCACGTTTCCATTCATCTGCTTGCCATCCAATCATGTAGTTCCTCAATTCGTACACCGTGTCTGACTCTCTCACCCCTATGTTTCTCTCTCTACAGAACCTTTCCAACTCCTGCATACTGTAATAAACTAGATCACTGAGATCAAAAGCAGGCTCCATTCTGGCAGACGTTCTAGAGAAAAGATCACACAGGGAACCTAGGGGTCTGAGCTTAACAGGAGTACTCAATTCACAAAAAGATTCAGCAAGCTCTCTAACCCAGAGAACTCACACTCACTTGCCTAGTGCCACTCACCACTCATCCACACACAACCCTCCCCTCGGACTGGTAAGGCAGTTTCTACCACCCCTGATTCCTCAACCTGACCACCACGTGACACAGGTACCAACTCTGGGCGCAGGGCGGGGGACAAATGTACAGGACACTATTACGCTGCCACCACTGGATCCCACCCTCTGGTGAATCCAGAAAACACAATGCACTAAGGGGGATGATCTACCCTCCCGAGCTAGGGACACCTAACTCACAGTGCACAAAAACACATTTCCAAGGAAATGACAATTAAAAACAATTTTAAAACAATAATCCCTATACCATGTGATTTATCTAAATGCAGAGTTTTGTAGTGCGGCCAGTTGCTGCTGCGGTACAGCACAAACGCAAGTCCAAATCCCACCGCTGCCACCAATGTTAGAAATGGGATTTCTGGTTGGCTAAGGCTTGCGCCAAAGTCAGGCAGAAACCACCACTCTAGTCAGGGCAAGGAAGTTACACGCCAAAGATAACCCCTGCTCACCCCCTTGGTAGCTTGGCACGAGCAGACAGGCTTATCCCTGAGGCGATGTGTAAAGCGTTTGCGCACGCACCCAGCAACAACACCCAAGGCCCACCACAAAGGAAACTCCACACAAGGTATTCTATAAAAATAACCTTTGTATTATACACAACACATTAGATAAAAACACACACTTTACAATGTGCCAACAGGCACGGGCAGAATTTACAAGGGATTATATATACAGGGGACAGGGCCACATGGACCACTGTCAGGAATTCGCACTCTTTAGAAATAGCACTTAGAACGTAGGAATAATATTTTAGAACATAGCACATACAATCACTGTAGCACTAAAAATAGAACATATAGCACACAACCAGTAACTACTGGTAACCAGAAAGTACTACCTACGCAACCCTAACCACCTTTAGGAATATCACGCAGGGAACTAGGACCTTACTAGTACCACCTGTACTAAGGAGAAAACAACCACCTAAGTATCACTCTACCTGTAGGGGTCTAAGCACATAAACACAGGATGCATAAAATACATTTAGAGGTGTAAAGCAAAGCACATGACGCATAAACATACATTCAGAGGTGCAGGTTAGGAACAAAAGCGAGAAACTCACATAAGCCACCACCTGTGGCAGTCCCTAGGCCAACTGGCCTTGTTGGGGCTAGGACGCCCTGTGTCCCAGTGTCAGGGCAAGACTGCGCATGCAGTCAGGGCAAACCGCAAGGGGCCCCAACCTAAACGTTGCAGCTGCCCACTAAGTGCTGGGCAGCTGTGGAAGGAACCTGGGCACCACTGTGCCTGTACATCAATTATGCAGCGCGTAGGGGGGGGGGCCTCTTGGGCTTTAGCTCACCCAAAGAGAAATACGCCCCAAATCACTGGAGCGGGCAGCTCTTATCACACTGAAAATGCCCCCGTAACGTTGGAGCCTTCTCGGGGCTCGTGAGCCCTCACCCACTGGAGCCTCACTGGGCGCGTGCACAACACTGCGGTGCGTGGGAGCCTCGTGGGCTCCACACACCAAAGAAATGCCCCCGGTGGTTTAGAGCGTCCTCGCTCTGAGCAAATAGTGCTGGCCCTTCGTTGGAGTCCCTCTGGACTCTTAAACAATCATTGCCCGTGGGAGTCCCTCTGGACTCTAAAGAAATAATGCTTGGCGCTTGAGCCTCTCTGGCTCTGGAAAATAATGCCCCGCTAACGTTGGAGTCCCGCTCGGGGGACTCGCGAGCCTCGCAGGCTCTGGAAGTGCTTGGGGAGTGTTACGCGGTTCCCCTTCAGCCCCCACTCACCAGACTGACGCGAGGCTCCCCCGGTTGGGTCTTCTCTCTTCTGGAAGACCTGCAGGGCTCCCTCCACGCACGGGGCCCTGCGCGAAGAGCCGCAGACGCCGTCCTCACTCCCCCGGTCTTCTTCCCCGTCGGCTTCCTGCGGTTGGGGTCAGGCTCCGCCCACGATCAGGACTTCCCAGATGGCTTCGGGGTCACCGCGGGCAGCGCGGCGGCCCTGGAAGCTTTGGCGCCGGCAACACGGGGTAGGCTCCCGTACTTTAAACAAATATATAAGCGGGGTGGGCACCCGCGGCAGGCACACGTATGCGGGGTGGGCTCCCGCCAAATAACAATATCAGCGGGGTGGGCACCCACCAACGGGTGCCACAATGCGGGGTGAGCACCCGCCTTACACACGACAAAAGCGGGGGAATCCCTACATCGGGGTTCCCCTGCAGATTGTTGTAGCGCTGCGCTGCTGGGGTCCCAAAGGAAGCACTTTTAGCGCTGTAAGTGAAATGAAAGCGCTTCCAGGCGCTTTGGGGAGAATAAAAGAAAAGGAGAAAGTCCAGCAACAAAAGTCCTGGCAAAGTTTTAGGAAGGTAGGCAGGGGGGCAAGGCTGGGCCAGGGGCCAGCTCACTGGGCCCTCCAGGCAGGGAGGCAGTCCTAAGTGGCGGTTCCTCCTGGCCTCCAGCAGCAGCAGCCCCCCTCAGCTTGGATCCTGGAAAAGAACAGTTTCTGTGGGGACACAGCCCCATTTTTATACAGCAAAACCCCTTTGTTCTGGGTTCAGGGTGAGGGGGAAAACCAGTCGCAGCTGGTTGGGGAGCACCCTTGATGTGCTCAGCCCCTCACTCTATTCATTGGCAGGGCTAGGGTCGTCAGTCGCACCGCAGGGGGCGGGGCCAGCATTGTGTGTGGAAAACCCTGTCCTATTCAGGACCCAGGTGTACTCCTCCCACCCATCTAGCTGCTGATCTCCCCATTCACCACCGGGTGACTCATCCTGACTCTGGGGAATCCCTAGCCCGTCACATGACATGACCAGCCAATCACGCGACAGACACACTGCACACAGAAGTGCCCACTTCTAGAAGTGGCACTTCCACACTAGGTACATGCACGCCGCACACATCATCGCGCAGCATTCACTCCCACGAGTCCGCACATACCAAACTCGGGCCTGCACACCCCACGCATCAGGAACTACTAGGGACACATACATTCCCCATGCATTCCTATGGGAGGGCAGGCCTATCTCACCACATGCACTCAGAGCACGCACGCACTTTACCCTGGGACACAGGGAAAGTGCGCAGAGACCAAACAATTACCACACCAAGTCACCAGTAAAAATCAAAAAAGTTCAGGGATGAACCTGCCAGAAGGGCCAAGTCCAACAACAATCATGCAATATTTTCTAGAAACAATAAAACCAACTGATTGATTCAAAGTTTAAAAGCAGTTTCCAAATACTTAAATAAAACAATCAACATAACGGGGCACAATCATATTGAAAAAGCATGCTAAATATGCCTATGCTTACTACTACATGAATGTCTTTTGAGGATTTTCTCCACTCATTGCCAATCTCAGAGCCTCTTTCACTTGGCGGCATCCTTTTTCAATAAATCAAGGCATGATCAATTTCCGTTTTTCTGATGAAAGAGTTGGACAAATTAACAATTAACACATTTGTAATCTTTGTTTGTAGCAGCACAGGCAGCAACAGATAGAACAATGTTTTTAAACTATCTTTTATAGTGCTGCCTTGAATTCTTTCCCCACAACATACCTTATCATTTCCTCAGGAGAGGTTTTAACAATAACTTTGGAACTTATTTGTGGACTATTTCTACCTTGTTTCTTTTTGTTTCTTTTATTTCTATAACTTGAGTTGTCTCTCCACTCTTGAAGCTTCTGAGGATGTTTTTGTCGTTCTTCTCATTCATTTCTAGAATGTGCAAGCCATACTGTTGTCTAGTCTACGCTATCAAATACCATTAGCACCCCCCATAAGCCCACTCAGTGGTAAGATTGAATGCGTTCAATAAAGTGCTACAAAAATACACAAGAAGGACACGTGCTTCATTTGTAAACATAAATAAAAAAGTGTAGGGGCCTTAAGCTTTTCTTAGGACCCCGTGGTTACCTAACATCAGTGTTCACCTGTCTTGATCCCACCTTCCTGTTTCTTTTCTCATTCTGATTTCAATGTTGTCAATATATATTTCTATCTTTCTTTGCCTCCCTTTTCCCTTTTGGGCTTTTCTCTTGCTGTGGGTCTAAAGTCTGTCGAGGCACCTGGTCCCCAAAAAACGAGTACCAGTGCCCACCACTTGCATTCTCCTGCATAAATCAAGAACTGATTAAAAACCTTCGTTTTTTAGGTCGAGCATTCGAGACCTTTTGTATATACTTTAGTATATACTTATATCAGTGATGGTAAAATGTTCACTGGATTAAACGCCCCTCTCCATTCCCTTTTAGTTGGGATGCCAAACGTATGTCTTTCTTAGTAAATAAAATCCGTTCCACCCTAACTGTGACGCCTACGGTTCGCGCGCCTGACACGTAACGTTCTTCTTCTGAAACACAATAAGGGAAGACTGACGTCTGCACACTTCTAAAGATGCTCAAGGTAGCGCCAAAAAACCACTCAATCTTTGGAACAGATGCATGGAGCGTGGTAATACTTTTACAGGATTGTCCACGGAACCGTCATGCCACGATGAGAGAGTCTGCCGTCTCATTCACTTTTAAATGCGGCATACTATTCACAATCATGTGCTTACAATAGGACCCGTGCGTCTGCATTCCCAGGGCCTTTTATGCCCAAGTCTGTCCACGCCACAGGATCCCATGGTCAACCAACAGCATCCGCGAAACAAATGAAGCTTTTCAAGGCAGAAAATCCGATGATCATGGTGGGATGAAAAATATGACACGTTAAGATTTGTTTTGAAGAGTAAAGAGGAATATCTGTGCTGTTAATTCAGGAAGCATGGCTGATTGGTTCCAGAACGAGAGCCCGTCATCAGGAGTCTTACCTTTTGTCCACTTACGCACTTCCTGTCTACAAGGACGTTGATTCAGAAAAGCAGCATCAGTAGACAGTGTGGCATCACGCACTGTTAGAACCTTCCACGACCCCGCCCCATTGACGTCACAAGGTTGACCTCGTGATTCGCCTTTAATCCCTCAACATTCTACTTTTTGCATGTAAAGAGCTAAGGCGGAAGGACACGGCGTGGAAATAAGAGAAATAAACACCTCTCTTGGTTTCTGTTCCTGCTGTTGCCTACATGCGCCCATAGGCCTGGTGTAGCAAGGAGTGGCCAGGAGTAGCTAAAGATAAGCTAGGGATAGCAGCTGATACTCATAAGCACCTCTAATGTATGTCTTTGCTGTCTCCCAAGATTGTATTCATCGTCGAGAGTTCCTTGTAGCTACGCAGGGCCAGTCTGAATAGTTTTCAGCTGGCTCAGCGAGAAAGTAAATATATGAAGCCCTTTAACAGGCATGCAGAGCCTTTAATAATTAGTCATTTTAGGGGAGTGTGTTGCATTATTAGATCAAAGTTCGCTTTTGTACTTAGGATAGCTCAGTGTGTTGATCTTCTGCTGAGGTGATCTGCATGTAATCTGGTAAATCACTGGTTTAAAACAATTGGGAGAAATGCTGTAATCCTTCCTACGTTACTAAATAGCCACCATTGAGCTGCGTCCTAATTACACATATTATTTAAGGGCCTATATGTAAAAGCCAACTCCAGAGGCTCATCTCTCCGAGAGGGTGCATGTAGCCATGGATTAGCGCCATTGACACAAATATACACCATTTTAGGTCTGTGCTAGATGTGCCAAGAATATGCTCTGGTATGCCAACATGGGTAAGCTGTAAAGGAAGACATTGAAGCATGTCAGAATCTGTAGATACAACATTGCAACTGGATACAGGTGGAAAGATTACAGACGGTAACGCTGGTGCAGTCATTAAACACAGGAGGTTTTTCACAGCTGCTACGGTGGGCGTCTAGGTGGGTGCCACTGTAGGGACAAAAGTTAGGCTGGAAGAGGAAAACATAAAATTATAATTCATTGCATTTTAAGGTTGAAGAGTGAAGACGGCTTCCAGGATTTGAGATAGTGGGTAAAGTTTAGCGGAAACTTTAGGGTCGAGGGAGGTTTCTTGAATGTGGGTTTGCTCCAGGGCAATTTAGGATACCGTTGATATGGCCATTGAAGACGCTCAGATAGCACAGAGGTATTAGGCTGGAATCAGACTAGAAACTTAATTGAAGTGACCAGTAGTCATTGCAAGCATCCTGCGATGACCTGCTTGTCCGATGAACCATTCTTAGGGAGTAAGAACACTGCTTAGTCTCGACAGAGATACAAAGCTGGACTGAACCTGAATTGAACGTTATGGCTGTTCGGAGATTTGTTAAACATGTTTTTGTGAATTGATCCCTTGTTTCAGAGTGACAGCACATACATTCAGTTTCTGAGTGCATTTAAACAACAGAAGATCGTCTAAACTTCAGAATTTTCTCCACTTCCTTAACTTCTGATGAAGAGCTGGTTTTTGACAGACAGTTTCTTAAGAGAATCTGCTCTTTCTGCCTTCCTTTCAGATGCAATAACTTTAGGCTTGAGTGAGGAAACCAAGCAGTTCAGTGATTCACTTTGTGAAGTATTTATTGTTCCTTGATGGCGTCTCAGAGGGCATTTTAGGGCTGAAGCGCGCTTCAAACATCTATGGTGAGAAGGATGCGTTAGGGTGTATAATTAGATGAAGCTGGTTGGAGGAGATCACGGGATGTGCAATGAAAAGCAATTATTCAGTGATCCACCTGATAACCATAAGACCATTTGTGGATGGAATGTTTTGAGTGAGGGAAGAGAGGTGGTATTGATGGTGAACCCTGCAGTATGTGAGAGTGCACAAGCCAAATTTATAATTTTTTCACTCAACACACTGCAGCAAGACACCTTGCTGTGCTGCGTGAAAGAGAGGGCAGGAATGCTCCATATCTACCAAGATATGGCACATTCCTGCTCTCCGTGCACTGGCACACGTTTGGGCTTCCTAGCACCAATGAAGTCATCCTGGCACCATGGTGCAAGGGTGCCTGCATTGCAGACAGGACTGTTTTTGTGCAGGAATGGGCACATTCCAGTAACAAAACAATAATTTGAGGGTTTTTCCTCTTTCTATGTGTGCCACAGAATGCAATAGATGTAGAAAGAAGAAAGAACGGAGAGTAATGAAGATATTGCTCCTCGTTATGTCTCCCCTGAGAAAGTGTGGCATTATGACACATTCCCAGATCTACCACTGATGGTAAATCTGGCAATGCACCAAAATCCATTGGTTGATGCATGGGAATTCTCGTGTTCCACTCATGGAAGGCCTTCTTGGGGAAGAGTAATGCAAGGCAGCGACTTGCATAGATTGCATTACTCCAGACTTACCAAGCATCACAAACCTTGCTTGGCTTGGTAAATCTCATCTAGGTTTTACATCGCTCTTGTGGTACCTTGTGTGGCACAAGGGTGACACAACACTTTGATAGATATGGCCCTACATATCCACTGACTAAGGCAAGTTGAGGTGATAACATTAAAGAAAAAAGGAGGAAGAGGACTTCTTCATGAATATATTGATTGTTCTAGTTTAAGTGATACATGAATAGTTCACTAGTTTCGTTTGGACCCTCCTTGATCCACATGGCACATGTTTCCCTGCTCTTCCCATTGCTCCATGAAATCTCCTTTTAGGGTCTTACTCGAGAGTGATATATGTGCCTGCCAGCCTTTTGCAATATAGAAAAACAATACTTAATAATAAATATTCATGATAAGTAAAGGGACTCTGGACCAACCCCCTTCAGCCACTGCTTTATTACTGTGTCATTCACGTTCTCAGTTCACCGTCAGTTAGCACACAAAGGCCATGATTATTAGTGCTCAGGAAAATTGTGATCCATGGGCAATGACTTTGCACTGGGATTGCAATTATAACTGGTGCGATGTTTATCGCACTAGGTAATTACCAAGAGCAATGAAGTTCACATCCTCATTAAACCATGCCATATTAGCCAGGTGTATAGACCAAAACTATGGAATAGGCACTCAATAAGTCATCATATATGCACTGTGTCACTCATGTTTTCAGCCAAGTATCCATTCATCCATCCACTGGCTTTTTCTTGCATTCTACTTTGACACAAACACTATAAAACACACACAACCTCAAAAATATATGCAAGATAAATTAAAAGGACACAAGTAGAAAAAGAAAACATGCTTCTGTCTAACCAAAGTGGGCATACTTTTGCAATAACAAAACTAAGTAGTGGCTGTCTGTATAGCAGTGACATTGTAACCAGCTGTAGTTTTAAAGTTCCGGCATGGCTGCCACATTTAGAACTAATGTGTTATCCACCTTTAAATGGTACAACAATGATACACTATAGACAACAGCATTCTGTATTGGTCTGCTGGTTTGAGGAAGTGGCCACATTGGATACGGCGCACCGCAATCGAAATGAGAGGCGAGCAATCAACTCATAGTACTTCATGTAATAAAATACCTATCTGTTTTTCAATACAGAGACACAACAATCCACCCTTAAATGCTTATTGACTTTAACATATACCTATCACAATCTATATGTCAGGACTTCTTTGCTTATCATACATTTTCATGATAAAACAGATGAGACCTATGGCATTTAAAATATGTTGTCCTAATGAAGCAATCAGGCCTCTAGCTCTTTTCAATGGCTTGTCACCATAACCAACTGAGTGCTCCTCTACTGAGCTTAAGCTATCACACAGAGCAACCATCATGCATTCAGTAATGAAATTTCATAAAATACAAAATTACGGTTGACAAAGCAAAATACAATCTCTCCTAAGAAGGTCTAACAAGGATTTAGGCACTGTGAATCTTCTATACACAAGGTTTGATAGAAGGAGTAACCAGCACACAAACCCTTGTCTATCAACAGCAATATGTGGGATTCCATGCAACAAAATTCTTATCTGCAGGCTTTAATAGAGAGTTATAACAATCTACCCTAAATACCTATTGCCTTTAATAATGCTTTTCACAATCAATATGTCAGGCTTACTGCTTTTATCACAACCGTTCATTATGATGCCTTTATCACAACCTTTCTTCACAATACATAAATGAGGTCTAGTGCCTTTATCATAACTTAACATAATAAAGAGATGAGGCATAAAGCCAAAATGAATGGCCACCCCCCATAATCCACTAAGGCCTGCTGTATCAGGAATAAGCTTTGCCCAAAGCCAAAAAGTGCAATACAAACAGTTTTTATAGTGGAAGTACCCCAAGTCAGCCCAATAAACCCTGTACTCAGGGGAACCAACAAGTGGGTGTGGCCTAGGACCCTCTCTCAGTAATACTCTAAAAGCTCTTTTTTGTGGGTCACATAAGGTCGGGTGACAGTTGAATTATCAAGCCAGACTTAAACATCCATGTAGATTAGCATGGCCCTGGGCAGCCTATACTGCTTTAAATACCTAAACTACACTCTGAAGTCTAAAGTTAATGACACATTTATGTTCTGAGGGCTGTGGTTGTCATATAGCAGGAAAGGTTCATGGGTGAATGTTTCTGTAAGTATAGGGAACGTTAGAATGTTACTGAATGTTATTGTTTGCATAGGTATTGTTTTATTCACCTGTCTTTATCAATGAATCATACATTTTAAATATGAGATGGTTGACAGGGCTCCAGCAATATGCATAGGAATGGTGCTAGATACCTCTGATCCCGAGGACACATTGGAGATGCCTGCCAAATATTTTATTTGTTGTGCCTTACTTCTAACACACTAGCAGCAAGAGAGTGGTTACACTTACTTGCCCTCTTAACACAGTCCCCAACAGTAAATGTCTTGCCTCTGTAAGTAGTTGAATAGTAGTTTACACATCTCCAGTGAGTACTTGGTTCAGTGTTTTTGTCTATACAATAAATGGGACATTGTAATTTTGATAACTCATTCTCTTTTTTTACAAAACTTATAAGAGCCATGTTTTTCACTTTAAATTTGTTTTAATTTTTTTAAAGATTATCAATAATCTGTTTAAATGCAAAAACGTACATTTATTTGTTCTTTTATGCTTTTGTGTACCAAATTAAATGATTCCATCGAGGCGAATGTCTCTTTGAAAAAGATTGTCTTTTATATATTGTTTGATAGTCTACTGGTAGAAGGTATTAATAGTTTGTTTATATTTTTGATGCTTTCAGGGAACAAAATTAGTGCTGGGTAATGGTGAAATAATGTTTTAGGGATTTACCATCTTTCCAAGGTTGTAGTTGTTAGTTGTTTTTTCAAATGTGTTGCAGTGTCTTCACCACACAATTGTTTTGTTCTGGAGCAAAATAATGTGCAAAGGAATTTTTTTTTTTTTTTTTATTTTTTAAAAAACCTTTATTCTGTAAGATCAGTGACACAGCTATTCAGCCGACAACCCGGAGGTACGGCAGCTTTAAAAACACAACACATGCTAGCGTCAACATTCCAATGACAGAAGAATCGAAGGTTCTGTTTTAAATAAACACAAATCCAAACCTAAACACAAGCAAGGCGATGAGTACCGTAAGCACCAGAAGGGGTTCTCATCAGGGGAAGCGAGCCCCATTTCGTCTAACAGGCACAGGTCTGTAGTAAGGGAAGGGAGGGGAAGTCAGAGACTCAAAAAAACATACACATATCAGCAAGAAGTTCAAAGCCGGAAAGAAAGCTAAGGGGAAAGCTGCTCCTCGGGCGGATCCGGGTCCGGGGGCAGGCATATGCCCCCTCTGTACTGGTTCCAGCGCCCCCATACAGAATGCCATTTCCGAGGGCGCCCTCGAGCACAATACACTGTCTTTTCCCTAAACATGCTCCAATCCATGTTTTCCATCCATGCTGTCAATGTAGGAGGCCCATTAGAGCCCCACAGACGAGCAATGTCGCGCTTGGCAATCATGTTACCCAGGGTCACCCACTGAGTCTGTGCCGCGTCGTGGTCAGTAGGACCCCAAACATTCAGAAGACAACACCGCGCCTCAGGCTGCATGACGATGCCCGTCACCTCCCCCATCACCTCGTGGATGCGCCTCCAAAACTCCATAATCGCACCGCATTCCCAAATAATATGTAGGAAGGTGCCCACCATACCACAGCCTCTCTTACATAAGCCCTCCTCAGAAAAACCCATATGGACCAGCCTGGGCCCCGTCACGTAGACCCTATGGAGTATTTTAAGCTGCACCAACCGCAGGCGCACGGGGATCGCGACCTCTTTGGGAGAGGAATCTGCGTACTGCCAGTCCTCGTCATCTAGTTCAAGGCCATCCCTGGTCCATTGAGCACGTAACCCTAGAAGAAGATCTGCCCGAACATTAATAAGTTTCTTATAAATGAGCGAGATCGTACTCTCTGGCATATGGCCATCCAGGATCCGGTCCTCCAACGGAGAGGACTCAGGCACCTTCTCCCCTTCTACAAGAACTGACCGCAAGGCGTGGAACACTTGAGCGTTTCGGAAGAACTCCGTGCTCCCCAGCTCATACTCCTTCTGCAGCTCCTCGAATGATTTTATCCTACCCTTAACCAAGAGGTCTCCAACCCTGGATATGCCGATCAGGTCCCATTTCTCAAACCCTTTTGTATGCCAAAGCTTACCCAGAATATCGGAGTCAAACAGAGGGGGGGCGAGAGTAAGCTTACCCTTCCAGCCCAGTGAATCCGTGGCAACCTTCCATACATGCACAGCCACCCTGGTGGGCCCCGTTAGGGTTAAGTCTAACGACTTCGAATACAGCGCTCTGGAGTAGTTACCCCCACTGCAAAGGAATTTTTAATATTTTTTTAAACAATGACAAATACACGTCAATGCTTGTTGACTTCACCTATATATAACAAAAGAAGTCTGGTGTGTTTAACAGTTTATTTAATTTATTTTAGATAAAAAAAATAATATTTTTACCTCAGAAGTCAAATAATACCTCTGACCAAACTTCTGACTGAAATATTTTTCTGAATACTCTTCCAACAAAGAATCTTTATTCTTTACTCTCGAGGCAGCTTAAAAATTTTTATTATTTACCAATAAAAAGTATTTACTATAAGACTGCACAATTTTTTTCTAATTGACACTGGATTTTTTTTTTTAGTAGACTATTGTTGCACGGCTTATACTTTTTAAAGTAAAACTGTGTGTTTGTTGGACAATTTAATAATCAAAACTGTGCAAGACTGATTGTACGCACACTGTCTGGATATGTGGCCGAAGTCCTGGTAGCTCACAGTGCACCATCAGTACCCCTAACCTTACAGGGTAACAAACGGACGTGCAACCAGGAGAGTTCCTTGCAGGTAAGAGTGGTGGGGCGGTGGGGAGGGGTGGTTGGGGGAATTGACAGATGAAGACTTTCCCTCACTGTCCTCTGTTGAGGAACACCGCTCTTACCTGCAAGTGCTGCTCCTGTGTGCAACCTCAGAACATGACTACCCTGACTCCCTAAGAAAATCATAGTGACAGATCAACAACCCTTTTGCTTAGTCACTGATGTATACCCATATGGATACACAAAAACATGCATGGGTAAATGCTTTTCAATATTTATTGAAGCATTGTGATTGCTGAGTAAAGAACTTGCAAAGCAGTAATCAATAGAAGGAAACAAAATAATGGCATTAGCATTACTAGAATGCTGAAAAAGATAAGCAGTTCAGCCATTTTGCCAATTACAGAGAATACATGGTTGCATACAAGTTCTGTACTATATTGTATTCCTACTTAGCACATTTTTACCTATCATGTCTAGGGTGGGTGAATCAGCCAAATTCCTCTAGGGTAGTCTAGCTCCCCATTACTTGTGTTTGAGTGCAAATAAGCTGCACGTCTTGGTGGAGAGCTGTGGTAATGTAACCAAAACTGAGTTTGAAGAAAATTAATCTGCATGTTCACGCAAATGAATGTGTGTCAAATGTCAGTGTGTTAGGGAGAGAATGCAACTTAAGAACTTGAGCATGTAAAATGGCGTTTCTTAACCAGGCCTAGTGTAACCAAGTGACACCCACTCCTTGGATGTGAGACGACTAAAAAGCTATCAAAATACAATGCTAAACATGTACGTAAAAGCATAAAACCTTAAAAAATGCGCTATTCTGGTTTGAAGGTAAAAGCATTCAGGAAGCCTAATACATTTTTTTTTTTAAACGGTAATTTAAGAAGCAGAGCAAATTTTAAAAACAATTTGTGATGTTTAAAAACATGTCCAAATTAAAAAAAGTTCCTGCAACTCGAAAGTGGCAGATTGTTTATGTTTTCCGAGGAGTAGACGAAAGATTGCTGTTCCTAGCAACCGCAGATGATGTTCCCAGAGGCACGCAATGCATAAGTCTATAGAGCAAATATGTTCCAGTCCACCCCCCTCATCACACGCAAATGGAGGAACAGCCTGTGCTGATTCTGTGGAGGACAAACCAGGGTTTAGATCACCAGGAGCCAAGGTATCCAAGGAAGGCTTATAAAATGCATTCAGGAGTAACAGCAAGCGTGAAGGACAACATTATAAGTAAGCCGTTAATGGACCAAACAGTAGGTAAATCTCCGTTGATTTAACCAGTTGGTTCCAAAGCATATGTCCAGGGTATACTCGAAAGTGCACAGCAGGCAGCAGAAAACGGGCAGTGTAGCAGAAAGGCTGAAAGGGCAATAACCAGTTCCTGAGTAACGGTGCACCAAAGCACTGTATCATGCATTCAAGACACAGGAGCACCATCCCCATTTTGCCTTGTGATGGGACATCCATTGTGGAGCAGAAAAAATAAATGCACAGCCCCAACAAACAGGAACAGGACAAGTGGTAAGACTCCAAAAAAGCTTCCAAGCACGGAGTTTATGAATGTTGGAATAACTACAAAGACCACCTGGAAGGTGCTAACCAACCCATTGCCATTTGTCTTAAAAAGTGTGCTACCCCCGCAGGACTAGTCATGTTAAAAATGTGGTGTAAAGGCTCCCCAAAATGGTATGGGAAATTAGTACATAGTAGCGACTGTATCTCAGATGAGGACCTTGCAACTTGAAGATCAAACGTCTTCTTTGCAGATGTTAAAGTCCACATCTTTCTGGAAAAACAAGGCTTTCAGTCTGATTAAAGCATTAAAGCACACCTTTGTAAGCTTTATTGAAGGCCAAAGCATTGCATCCCTAAATGTGCCGGCAGGTGGAAACAGTACCTGTGTACAACTGGTCGCAACCGTTAAGACCATTACCAGATAGGCAATGCCCGGTCTCATCCCACAGCAGCCTTGATCATTCAGCATCAATTACTTCTCATTTGAGAGAAATCTAACAGCCGGACATATCAGAGCAGCAGGAGAACCCTTTAAATAACATGACAAGTTTGCCTTAAATGCATTACATGTGCTATGAAGCGAAACTTCCCTGCAAACTAAGGAATGTCCCAAGGTACTATCACAGTCAGTACTGCTATAAAAAAAAACCTCAGTCTCCTTATTCTGAAGTCAAGATGTAAAAGGTAAGATTCCATGACTCATGTACATACCCGTCCCCTAGTGCCACATGTCGGCCCATTTGGCGGTGTTGTAACCAGTATTGGAAGTGAAATGTCGAACTTGGCAGAGAAATAAACTTGTGGCTTATCCAATCCTCAGAAGGTGTTTCTGCAACAATTAATGGTAATTTCTCTAACTTTTCTATATGTAACATGATGTATGTTGCGTCCTTCTTTGCCATGATGGTTTGTTGTTTCATGAGATTGTATGATAGAAACAAACTAGTGGCATTAAGGTTTTTCCAGTGAACGCAACCAGCCCGAAGTGTCTGTAGAATACAACTCAGTAACATTATGGCCCTAAGCTGCAAATGCCCATGTTGTGAAGAAGACCTGTCATTCTGTATGATGTCAATTACAAATCAGACTATGTTACCCAGAGAGTAAATCCTGGTGATTAGAGTGGTCATACCGTTATCTACTACTGCAAGAGCCCTACCTAGATTTGCCCTCTCAATTTCACGCAATCTCTCAGCTGCTTCCTGCTGTGAAATTTTCCAAACTTCATTGTATGTTGCATACAGAAAGCTTAGTAAAAAGTCCTGTAATCCCATGTCATCAGAAAGAAGGGACAAGTGTTGTTTCATCTGAGACAGTGTGAATTGTGTAAGCCAATCAAGGCACATCTTCCCGACACTATAAGGCAGAGATCTTCAAACTGTTGGGCAGGCCACCTTTAGAGAGCCTTAAGTGATCCCGGTATGTACACCAGGCTCTGGCCAAGAGAAGCATCATGCTTCATTTTAAGTGATAAAAAATGAGCTTCAGTAAGACACTTTGTAATGGGCCATCACTAACAACTTTTGTCATTTATATCCTGACTGGGAGTGTGTGTAAAAGGGGTAACAGAACTGAACTGCAATGTTTAAATATGTTTAGACATATTTAAACATTGCCAATTTAGCAGCATCAGTGTAAACAAATTAAGGGGAGGGCCCGATGAATTTTGTTTTTAGCGGGTGGCATTAAGAAGTTTGAAGACCGGTGCTGTAAGGTGTTACCACCCGAGTGTTGTGTTCGCACGTAATGTGGGCCTGGATTATTGATCCTTAACCCTTTGGTCTTGTCAAGAAATCATGTCTGACATCCGTTAGTGTCTAACAGCCACAATAACCATCCCAATTGTATATTCCGCTGAGAAGCATGGTGTCTAATGTTTTCTCCATGCAATTTGTGAATTGTTGCCAGTTCACGAATCGTGCAAATGTGAGAATGTTTGCTGCATTTAAATCTTTTATCATGGTCAGGCCAAAACAGGATTTTTGCTGCACAATTTTGTTCAGAAAAATCATTTTTTGTGATATAAGGCATGCTCTAAATAAATGCAAAAACAATAGTTGATGGACAGAATGCAGAACAATGTCATACATTCACCCCAGTACAGAGATCTGGGTCTAAATCCATCGTTGTTTTGCTCACCCTGCCATTCCAGTTTGAACCCAGCCATATGCAAATCAGTCTTGACCCTGTGCCTCATGGGAACAGTCCAGCCCGAACTGCCAAGCCAGGTCCTCCCTTGACTGGAACCAAGCATCCTAGGACCGGTTTCGGGGTTTCACCCCTCTTCAGCCAGGATAGCTTGATTCCAGTGGCATGGAGAGCACGGGACTCACGTTTGAGCATACCCGCCCCACTCGGGGTGACAAATGCAAAAACAACAGTTGATGGGCAGAATGCAGAACAATGTCATACATTCACCCCAGTGCAGAGATCTGGGCATACAGCCATCGTTTATTTGCTCACCATACCATTCCAGCTTGAACCCAGCCATATGCAAATCAGTCGTGGGTCCCTTGCTTATGTTGCCACTGGATTCAAGCTAGCCTGGCTGATGACGGCTGATTAGTCAGAAACCGGTCCCAGGATGCTTGTTTCCGGTCCAGGGAAGACATGGCTTGGCAGTTCGTGCTGGACTGTTCCCATGAGGCACAGGGTCAGACTGATTTGCATATGGCCATGTCTGAACTGGAGTGACGGAGTGAGCTAAAGAATGATGATGGATTAAACCCAGATCAGTTGACTGGGGGTGAGTGTTTGCAATGTTCAACACTCCGTCCATCATCTCCTTTGGTTTTGCTATGCTCTAAATAAAGCCTTGTTCCCCTGAACCTGACAATCATTATTTCCCCAAATGGATTTCAAATCAGCATTGTCTTTTCAAAAGTCAAACCCTTGTACAGACAGATGCAGAATAATTCAGCTTACTGTCAGTTAGCAGAATCTTCTTAGCCTGTGAGAGTGTCAGTTTATAAAAATAAGATTGTGGGTCAGATATATTATGCCATGAAAAATATGCAAACTTCTGTGGAAACTGCTTTTGCGCTACCCCTTGGTGGTGTAGGGCAGTGTTCCCATTGTGTGAAATTAAATATTGCACGTGGAGTACTTGCTTTATGCAGGAAACAGTGACCATAATGGTGAAAAAAGAATATTTCATCATAATTAGCTGTGCCTTCATACATTTCCTTTCCATTAAAAAGAGTTGATTGCTGTTGATCATCTAGCATTTAGTGCACTATATCAATGTCCCAATCATCAGAGATAGTACTATGAGTGATAAAGTCATGCAAAGACATTTTAAACACATATGGAAGTTTAATTAGTTTAGTTGGTTCGGAAACTTAATAGGATACCTTATCCCAAACAATCCCATCAGGAACTGGAACAGCAAAACTTTTCACCAGGTAAAGGTCTCTTTGCACTTTGTGTGATGAAGAATGGGGTGTTAATACCCAGTTCACCCATTCAAGAGCAGAGTGTTCTTGGTGATAGTGTTGTTTCAGAATCAAGAAAAAGACTGGCAGAAAAAATATATGTTTTTCAGCCAAAAGTATAATTCACGCAGTCTACCTTGGGGCGATAGTCAGATGAATGCGAAGAGAAGTCATCATAGTTGAAGTAGCTGGAGGTGGGCTGATCTGTTTTTGAGAGTACTGCAGGCTGTGTAGAACTGGGAGTAGACTACTGTGGTGGTACGTTTCAGTAGACACCATCTTTGTCTGCTTGCTGAATTGAAATCTAAGCGGTACAAAAGGGGGTGGTGATGGACGAAGCATCAGAATCAATCAAACACTCACACCCAGTCAACAGATCTGGGTTTGATCCATCACCGTTCTTTAGCCCACTCTGCCACCCCAGTTCAGACATGGCCATATGCAAATCAGTCTGAGCCTGTGCCTCATGGAAACAGTCCAGCCCGAACTGCCGAGCCATGCATTCCCTGGACCGGAAACAAGCTTCCTAGGACCGGTTTCTGGCATTTCAGCCGTCTTCAGCCAGGCTTGCTTGAATCAAGTGTCACTGCCACTTGATTCAAGCAAGCCTGGCTGAAGACGGCTGAAATGCCAGAAACCGGTCCTAGGAAGCTTGTTTTCGGTCCAGGGAAGGCATGGCTTGGCAGTTCGGGCTAGACTGTTCCCATGAGGCACAGGGTCAAACTGATTTGCATATGGCCATGTCTGAACTGGGGTGGCAGAGTGGGCTAAAGAACGGTGATGGATAAAACCCAGATCTCTTGACTGGGTGTGAGTGTTTGATTGGTTCTGATGCTCCGTCCATCACCACCCCCTTTTGTACCGCTTTGTTCGCCATAAGTTGGCAGGGTATGCTTAGACGTGAGTCCCTTGCTCACTTTGCCACTGGATTCAAGCAAGCCTGGCTGAAGACGCCTGAAATGCCGGAAACCGGTCCTAGGAAGCTTGTTTTCGGTCCAGGGAAGGCATGGCTTGGCAGTTCGGGCTGGACTGTTCCCATGAGGCACAGGGTCAAACTGATTTGCATATGGCCATGTCTGAACTGGGGTGACAGAGTGGACAAAAGAACGGTGATGGATCAAACCCAGATCTCTTGACTGGGTGTGAGTGTTTGATTGGTTCTGATGCTCCGTCCATCACCACCCCCTTTTGTACCGCTTTGTTCGCCATAAGTTGGCAGGGTATGCTCAGACGTGAGTCCCTTGCTCACTTTGCCACTGGATTCAAGCAAGCCTGGCTGAAGACGGCTGAAATGCCAGAAACCGGTCCTAGGAAGCTTGTTTTCGGTCCAGGGAAGGCATGGCGTGGCAGTTCGGGCTGGACTGTTCCCATGAAGCACAGGGTCAGACTGATTTGCATATGGCCATGTCTGAACTGGGGTGGCAGAGTGGGCTAAAGAACGGTGATGGATCAAACCCAGATCTCTTGACTGGGTGTGAGTGTTTGATTGGTTCTGATGCTCCGTCCATCACCACCCCCTTTTGTGCCGCTTTGTTCGCCATAAGTTGGCAGGGTATGCTCAGACGTGAGTTCCTTGCTCACTTTGCCACTGGATTCAAGCAAGCCTGGCTGAAGACGGCTGAAATGCCGGAAACCAGTCCTAGGAAGCTTGTTTTCGGTCCAGGGAAGGCATGGCTTGGCAGTTCGGGCTGGACTGTTCCCATGAGGCACAGGGTCAGACTGATTTGCATATGGCCATGTCTGAACTGGGGTGGCAGAGTGGGCTAAAGAACGGTGATGGATCAAACCCAGATCTCTTGACTGGGTGTGAGTGTTTGATTGGTTCTGATGCTCCGTCCATCACCACCCCCTTTTGTACCGCTTTGTTCACCATAAGTGGGCAGGGTATGCTCAGACGTGAGTCCCTTGCTCACTTTGCCACTGGATTCAAGCAAGCCTGGCTGATGACGGCTGAAATGCCAGAAACCGGTCCTAGGAAGCTTGTTTCCGGTCCAGGGAAGGCATGGCTTGGCAGTTCGGGCTGGACTGTTCCCATGAGGCACAGGGTCAGACTGATTTGCATATGGCCATGTCTGAACTGGGGATGCAGAGTGGGCTAAAGAACGGTGATGGATCAAACCCAGATCTCTTGACTGGGTGTGAGTGTTTGATTGGTTCTGATGCTCCGTCCATCACCACCCCCTTTTGTACCGCTTTGTTCGCCATAAGTTGGCAGGGTATGCTCAGACGTGAGTCCCTTGCTAACTTTGCCACTGGATTCAAGCAAGCCTGGCTGAAGACGGCTGAAATGCCAGAAACCGGTCCTAGGAAGTTTGTTTTCGGTCCAGGGAAGGCATGGCTTGGCAGTTCGGGCTGGACTGTTCCCATGAGGCACAGGGTCAGACTGATTTGCATATGGCCATGTCTGAACTGGGGTGGCAGAGTGGGCTAAAGAACGGTGATGGATCAAACCCAGATCTCTTGACTGGGTGTGATTGTTTGATTGGTTCTGATGCTCCGTCCATCACCACCCCCTTTTGTACCGAATTGAAATCTAAGTCTGTGCATGATGTTTATAAGGAGTTTGTTGTTGTAACAGAAAGAAGTGATACTTCTGTGTTAGGTGTGTCCTAGAAGGGAAAAGAAGCTTCATCGATGAGCAAGGCTTCCATAGGGACTTCCTGTAGGGTAGTAAAATAAGGCAAGTAACTACCTAAGAGCTCTTTTGGCCTACTATGTAGAACTGCCCATATAGTGTGGTTTGACGAGATCTATTGACACAAATCTCTTGTTTTTTGCAACCAGCAAGGGGCGGTAGAAGTAAAGTTCTTGTACCTCCAAGGACAGGTACAAGTGCTTTGTAAGGTGACCCAAATTCATTCTTGTCCACAATCTTCTCCCAGACTACTTCACCAATCTTGGGAATCCAACTAGAAGTTGCAGTTGCGTCTTTCACTTCTCCAGTGGTGTAACGTTTTTGCTGGACGTTGCTCTGAGCTCCTTGAAAGCTGTTCAGATCCTGTAAAACATGACAAACGTTCATTAATGTCAAAGGGTGTTTCAGCCACTACTGTACTGGGACTGTTGAGGTCGAGAATCCACATCTTAACCCCAAACAGGATTTCATAGGGAGTCCGACCACCCAGGGATTTTCTAGGCAGGTTGTTTAAGGCTCTCTGGACCTTGTACACTTAATGAACCCAACTGCAACCTGTACGTAATACCCTCAATGTTAAAGGCTGCTTTAAGTCCCAGTTCTTCCTCTCCACTACCGCATTTCCCTTGGGATAATAGGGGGAAGAGTACTGCACAGTCACATCCAATTTTCCCATAGTGTCTCTGTAAGCCCTGGAGGCAAAAATCAGAACCTGGTCCAAATGGAACGTGGCTACTGCGTATATCCTGATAAGGACTTGTAGATCTTTTATAACATTTTGGGAATCAGCCGATCATTGTGGCCAAACCCATAAGAATCGAGAGCAGGAATCCATTGCTACCAAGATGTATTTGAAAGTCGCATCAGATTGTAAAGGTCAACAGTGGTCCAAATAAACACAATCACAAGGCTTGTCTGAGATCAAAAGAGGTGTCTGTGATGGACACGCTGTGTTGGAAACCTTCATCTGTTGACAGATATTGCATTTGAGAACAACGTGCTTTATCTGTTTGTATAGACCTGGCCCACAATATCGTTTCTGCAATAATAAAATTGTAGCTGCCACCGCAGCGTGAGCAGATGGTAGGGCCCCTTGTGCTGCTATAATTAACCCTAACGTGCGGTCTGAATTTGGTATTTCTCAATCCCCCGCTCCAGGAATCTGAGCAAATGGGATGTTTTACACACTTAACTGGTAGAAGTATTTTGTTTGAAAGCCTTCTGGCAGGTAGGTTCCGTTGCGTACAACGTTGGCAGCCACCATGATGTCTCCATCTATCCTGATACTTGAACAAGTGGTTGCAGCAACTGCAGCAGTTTGCAATGTTGCTATTGTGGTTCCGTCAGCAATGGAATTTCTTACAATGCATATTTCTGCACGATGATGACTCAGTGTGTGTATTACATAAGTCTGTGACATACACTCTTTAAGTGTTGCTTCCTGCCCTCAAAGCTGTTTGTGCTTTGTGGTATACCCTTTGGAATCTCTGAATCCATTCTGGTCCCAGTAGTGGAAGTATCCATTGCAAAACCAGCCACAATAATATGATTACCACAAAATAAGTGTGGGGAATCTGGGATCTGTATTGTCAAGTGCCGGAATTAGAGCTCTAAGTTCAGCCCGCTGCCATGTGCAATCACCTAGTAACTGCGTGTAGGTTTTGTGAGTGTGGAATTCACAATCATCCATTTTACCCTTGACAGCACCACATGCTGCAGATTATTGGTGTTTTGTCCCTACGGGAGGCTGTGCTGAACTCTCAAAATAGATGGCATAATCATACTGATCTAAAAGCATGACTTAATTAGGCAGAGGATATTCATTTTCGTATTGCAGGTATGCCTGTGTTTGTAGTGTAGAGTCAAATCTGTTGCGGTGAGAGAGTTGGACCACTGTATCCACCTTGGATGTAATACTTTCATGTTTGGAATGCTGGCTTTTGTGACAGCCTCTAAGACTGGGACTGGAGTCACAATAATAATGTTTTTCCCCTGGTCCAAACATCTTTTACTCACCACAGCAGTCTACCGCCGCCAGAATCTTTTCTGTTGGTGCAAAATGCATCTCAGCATTGGTGTATATATTCAATTTATATGCAATTGGTACAGCGTCTCCTTCGTTGAAAATGGCATAGGTGTAGCCTGATGCCCCTGCAATTATAAGGATCACCAGGTTGGTGATGTTTACACATGTGTGTAAATATTTGGAAGCTAGTATGTCAGCTTGTTCTGAATGTAGTATTTGTGTGTGCTCAATTGTCCAATGTGTGCCTGAAAAGTCTGGATGCATTAAGTCGTAGAATGGTTTAACCTGCTCTGCTTAGTATGGAATGTGTGTTTTGCCAAAGTTCAGGAAACCCAAAATTGATCTGTGTTTCTTTAGTGTGTTTGATGGCTGTAATGGCGTACATTTCTCGAGGAAATATGTTGCTAGGCTTCTGTCTTCACTTGACAACTCGTATCCTAGAAATAGGACATTGAGGTGTGCTATTTTTGATTTTTTGAAATTGAATCTGTAGCCATGTGAGCAAATCCCAAAACGATGCCATGTGCTCTAGCCAAGTGATTTGAAACGTCATTTTCCGTTAGGTATATGTCGTCGACATAGTATAATGCTTGGTCATCATATTCTTCAAAGGTTCTGTAACCCATAGTGAAAACTACCCTGGGCTGTTCTTATACCCCTGGGGCAAATCAACAGAACTGGTTTTGAGAACCCAGTGCGCTGAATGCAGTCAAGTACCTGCTTTAAGGTGCTATGTTCTGGCACAAAAATCCATTTGAAATATCAAAAGTTGTTTTGTAGTTTTTTCACACAATGTTATTCATTAGTGCCACACTGTGCACGTTCTGTACTTCGAATATGCATGTTACTGTGTTCTAGAGTCTGTAATCTAATACTAGATGATATGAATGGTCTGGATTTATTTCTGAAACAACGGATCATCCAAAGGGGAGGTACAATGTTGTATTACACCTTGGTATTCAAGTTGTGTGAGTATCTCTCTAACTTGTTTTTTAGCCTCATGTTTAATGGGGTATTGTCATTGAGGTTGTGGTGTTGACCTAACTAGTATAACATGATAACAGGAACCATCATACCACACAACATGGTTGCAGTAAAACACAGGTGCTAGTGCTAAAGTCTACTTCCCGGCATATTCATTTTAGGCTTCATCTGGGGTATATCCCCCTCCATTTGGAGTTGCATCTCCTATAATCGATGCGGTACACTCACTCTCACATCCAGTGTTTCCACTTGGATATAGTCACTCAACGCTACTGCCGTCAGACAATCCATCAGGCTCCAGCGAACTATCGTTACTTCTGCAGTGCTGTCCAGCATGGTCAGAGCCCACTCCCCGCCCAGAAGCAGTGTCCTCAATATCAGTGGCATGCTTTACTTTAATGCCAGCCACCTTCTTCTTTTTTAATTGATGCTTGGACTGTTTAGATTTATCTTCCTTTTTTATTATGAAATTTAAAAGCATTGTGAATCCTTCTTCAGTTTCACATACTCTTCTGATCTGAGCTCTGATCATCCACTTACCTATGAACTTTTTCGAATTACTCCTGAAAGGAACGAGATTAACGTGTATCAGAATTCTGATACCTGTCAGATATTTTACTATTATCAAAGTTAAGCAAATTATAGCTCTTTTAAGTGGCCTCCTCTTTAGGATATCTTCCCCACAATTTAGTCTTTCCTTTATGTTTCTTATTATCTTACTTCTTAGAGGCATAATCTGATGCCTGCTTCAAGTTATTCTTTTCAGAACTACTCTTAATTTGTAGTTTACTAGGTCTTGCTCCCAAATTATCTCTACCTATTGTTGCAAAGGTATACCGCAATAATTTTTGGTAACTCACGCCCCTGTTCTCTCGGAGTCAAGTTTGAGAGTTGTTGCCACACTGCCAATGCTGCTGCATCCCCTTAATGCTACTTAGCCTTATGGTGGATATTGTGGCAAAGTTTAATCCCAAATTATTATTGGATCACTGTAAGCAACTCTGCCAAAACAGCTAATGAGGGTGTACCTTGTGTTCCGGTATATATTGCAGCAAAGACTGTTCCCCAAGTGGAGCAGTCTTCCACTGGGGGAGTCATCCCCATTGGCAAGCATATTGTGATAATTCTGTGTTTTTCCTGAGGTCCTGTATGGGGAAACTCTGTGTCAAGCTGATTTGTTTTTGTGCAACCAGAGCTGAATTTGCTCCCGTCTGATGGGATTTTTACCCATGACTGCATTGACGGTTTGTGGACTAATGCCAGGTGTAGCCAATTGTGGCTATGTGGCTTGAGCAGGGCTTGCAGGATTTATTGTCATCATTCTCATGACAAATTGTGTTAAACAACAATATGTTTTAACCAGACGTGCGTATAGTGCGTATAGTGAACATAGCTCTGGAGCTCTCAGATTATTTATTTCTGGATATGGTATGTAACCGGGTAAGACTGGCCATGTTGCTCCCTCATTGCTAAAGTGGCCTAGTCTAACATTGTTGTATGGATATGGTAGGGTGCCTTTAAACCAATGTTATTATGTTCTTGGTAAATTAGTGGTATTTCTAGTGCTTCATAAGCTGTGTAATTTTCAGGAACTTCATCTTCAGTGTATGTGTGAGAAAGTCTTGATTGTCCATTTGCTGCTGGAAATGTAACCCATGAATAGAATAGCTCTGTCTTATATGCTTCGTGGGCCTCAACCATGAAGGTATCGTCACCACCCATAAGAGCCAGTCTACGTTGTTGGAGAATTTGTGTAACCACATGTCTGCAGTTAGCTGGTATGTATGTTTATTGCTCCTTCTTCCTCAGTCGTTTTAAATGTGTAGAAATCAGAAAAGATACTTCTATGGGTCAGTCCTTTGAAAGGTTCAAGCTTGAACAACCTACAGCCAATAAATAGTGTTTACCTAGTCAGCTGAGGAGGATTTTTTCTCTAACACCATGGACGTCTCAGGTTAAAAAGTGAATAGGAGTCTCTGGGTATACAAAAGAAAACTACTCAGGTGATCCATTAAATAAGAACCCAAGCTAGAACGCTGGTGGCACCATGTCGTACAGCTTATACTTTCCTGAGTAAAACTGTGCATTTGTTGCACACCATAACCATCAGAACTGTGCAAAACTGATTCCACTCACACTGTCAGGATATGTTGGCCGAAGTACTGCTAGTTCACAGTGCACCATCTGTACCCCTAACCTTACAAGATAACAAATAGATGTGCAACCTCAGAGCATGACAACCCTTCCTCCTCAAGGAAATCATGGTAACTGATCTAGAACCCTTTTTCATAGTCACTTATGCATACCCAAAGATATGCACAAGAAATATACAGTAAAGTATTTCAACATTTATTAAAGCATTGTGATTCTTGAGTAAAGTACTTGTGCTGCAATAATCAATAGAAGAAAACAGAAAAATGTGATTAGCATTACTAGAATGATGAAAAAGATAAACAGTTCAACCGTTTTGCTGATTACAGAGAATATATGCTTGAATACAAGTACTGCAATATATTGTACTCCTACTTAGTGCATTTTAAATTATAAGGTCTAGCGTGAGTGAATCTGCCAAATCTCTATAGGGTAGTCTAACTCCCTATTACCTGTGGGTGTCATCAAGCTGTCTGTCTTGGTGGAGAGCTGAGCAGCATTCCTCACATGAGGTAAACAGGAATCAGCTGGGCTGGAATTCCTGCAGAGGTCAACCTCTCAGTACCAGCAAAACACTCCTCTTCCTAAACAAAGGCTTGATGTTGAATATATTTTTATCTCCAATATTACCATCTTGAAGCCCCAGTCAGGCTACTGTTGTTTATTCTATTGTGATTAGGGGCGGGCGGAGTTTGCGATGTTCTGCTTAGCAGAACTCCACAAAGTGGTTAAAATACTCCGCAAGGTATGCGGAGTTCTCTGAGGGTGCAGAGTTACTTCCGGTGCCCGTTCGTGTTACATTTTCTGTCAACTGCAATGCGGCATGCGGTCTAGCTTTGGAAATCGCATGCGAGCCACACCACATGGTTTGCATGGGCGTGGCCATCTCAGTTTTGCTCTTTTTATGGTGCTGGGCCTATTTTTCAATCTCCTCCTAATCTTCTTAATCCTACCCTTCGAAAAAAAACAACCCCTAATTTTTTATTACATCCTTACCCTGTGTCTTTGTGTTTTTGTATTTTATGTGTATTTAATTTTTTTGGGTGTTTTATTGTGCAAAGTTTTGCAATTTATTTTTCTCTTTACTTTCTTTTTCCTCCCTTCCTTCTTTTTCATTCTTCTACTTTCTTCTCTTCCCCTACCCATCACCACCATGGCGAAGCAAGGGAGTGGGAGCACCAGGCCCCTCCGAACCACCAACCGCCTCCAGTGCGGTAGACCCAGCATAGAAGGGGTGTAGTCCCACGCACTATTTACCAAGGTGGAGGAGGTAGCACTGCTTTTTACTACAGCGCCTCCTCCCCTCCTACCCTCCACCCTGGAAGCAGGCAGCAAGTCTGGTAGTGGCTACACCCTCTAGGAGCAGAAGCAACATTGGGAGAGTGTGCTTCGGGCTGTTCGCTGCTGTTCAATAATCAAGCGCACAAATGGCTCTGCTGGGCCTAGTAAGTCCTCCTGTTAATATTTTTTATTTCCCTATCTTGAGCCTTCTTTCACATCTCCACATTTAGAAATCTTTTTTTCTTCCTTTTTACTGTGCCTGTCTTCTAAAATGTTTCCAACTCTACTTTGATCTGTTTCCTAAATCCTTCTTATCCCTACATTATCCTATTTATCACTTACTTATATTTCAAGTTTCTGTACTTGACTTCATAACTAGCTTTACTAGTCTGTAACTTCCTTTTTCTTCTGCTTTGTCAGTAAGCTTTCCCTTTCCCCTTATAGCCTTTTGGTTCAGTAAGACTCAGAGAATCCATTTTAGGTTAGGTACTCTAATGTGAAAAGTGCATGTAGTTAAGGTATTCAACGCATATTTGTTGAGAATGCTTTCATTTTCTTGCTCATGTTCAAACATTACTGTAAAACAAGAGAGTGATAATGGTCGTGGTGGAACCCACCAGTGTTTTGCATGTATTATTGGTATACCATCAAGTAATGACCGTGCAGCATGGCTGGAACTTGGAAGTATGATGAGGATGACGGCCCCATTTCATTTGCCAACTAAGACCATATGCCCTTCAGGAACCAATTATTGACCCACTTCATTGCACTTCAATAACTCAGATTCATTATAGCTCTGCCCCTCCATAATTGCATTTTTTGGGGGGCTTGACAACCTCGCTTTTTATTGATTGGCAACCAACAAAATGCCCAACATGATGGTTAGCAATTTTTTTTGTTATAATTCTTTTTATTGAAAAAGGCATGTAAACAATCAAAGCACCACAATGCTCAAAGGGTCCGTAGAGCACATTAATACAGCAGCAATAGCTCATGGCACAGTACATTCCAAGTGTCATAAAAAATCACATATTATAGCATTACGACATCATCCTCCTCCCCGCTCCCAGTTGTTTCACATATATCCCCACGAAAAGTGTTCCATGACCCCCATATTTGTGACCATTTTGTCGGGCACCCCCTAGAGACATAGATAGGCACCTCCGTCACCATACACCAGTCCATATCCTTAGCCCAATCGCCAATGTTGGGTGGGTTCGGGGCCCTCCATAGACGTGCAATATTGCGCTTGGCCACCATGAAGCCCAGAGCCACCCAAATTCTCTCCTTAGCACTGAGGTCCGTGGGGTCCCAGATGTTCAACGTAATCAGTTTGATGTTACATGGTATCTGCTGTCCCAATGCCTCCTCCATCATACGTACCACCCTCTCCCAGTATATAAAGATTTGATTCCACTCTCAAATGTCCTGGCAACTTTTCACTGACTTCCTCTGAAGCTGTGGCCTTTAAATTGTTATGCATGGTACATAAGTTACTTTTTGATTCAAGTCCTCCCTTCTATCTAAACGGTGTCTTTACTCTGCTACTGTCTTTCATGCCTTTCGTGTGGCTATCTCTGAAGTCTGCCTGAATATTTTTGTGCTTTTTCTGTGGCAGCTGTTAAGCTTTGGAGCAGTCTGCCATTCTCCTTAAGATTCCAAAGATTCAAAAGATTCAGAAAGGAATTAAAATTGTGGCTTGTCTTGGTGGTAGTTTTAACCTAGTTGACTTCCAGTGCCAAGATGCCTGATGGTGAAAGTAAACAAATTAATAGGGTAAATAGGTCTGTGTTGTGGACTAGTGTTCACACTGCAATGACCAGTTGGGAATGCAATATAGTTAGAAATTGAAATTGCTACTCAAATGAAATCGTCTTACTACCACCACTATAAGCTAAATTATAGAGATTAGAGGCCATAAATGGCAAGGAGCAATGATGAAGGATGTACATGAAAGCGTGAAAGAGAACTGGGGTCATTTAATATGAATATAGCACACGTATCTCAATGGGTATATAAAGGAATAACACAGCTTGTTCCTCATATCCTCATACCAGTTAGAACAGAAATTATTTTCTTTCCCCCTAACCTCTGGAGGGAAATCACGTGATTACTTAGAAATGAAATACATGATGACAAATAGTTGTCGACTCAAATGAAATGTCAAAGTTCACATAATTAATTGACATGAATGGATGAATGAATTAATGAATGGTAACGTCTTGTACAGCACACAGTTGCTCCTAGGAGTATCCCGGCTTTGACAGACCAATAGCACAGAGGGAGCTGATCATGCTTGACAAAATAAACAAGTCTTCCTTTTTTTGTTCAAACTAAACTCTGACGACAATGAACTCAGGTCAAGAGGGAGTTGATTCCAAGCCTGTGCTGCAAGACAATCAAAGGAGCGCCCCCCCCCCCCTTCTGGCCAGCCACCCCCTGGGAACCACAGGGAGGTGGGCCTGAGCAGAACACCATTCTCTCCTAAGAGAGTAGTGTTGCTGTCTGGATTGCGAGTATTGAGGGCCACTCAGAAAGAGGGTCTTGTGAGCCAACACAAGAGTTTTTTTTAAAGAATATTTTTTCTTTTATGCAACCAGTGTAGCAATCTTAAGAAAGGAGAAATGGACAGCGGCCGTTCCTCTTTCAGGGTGGAGAATGGTCGCCCCTCCTGCTGCGAGGGCAGCAGTAAACCATCGAAAATATAATAAAAGGGTCTCATTACCATTACATTATTAGGTGCATGGCACTGACAAGTGTGATGGAGGGGGTGATTATTGATTGATTAGCATAGCAGGGCAGATGACACCATAAAGTGCGGAGTGCGCATGTCGAATTGTCCGGCTGTCTTTCCACAGACAACTCGACTCCCACACTTCTACCCACACCTATCCAGCAGCTATTGTAAACAGCCGGGGGATTGCACAGGCCCCCAGTCTCAAAAGGAGCATTGGATTAGCCTTCTCCATCCAATACTGACGTTTTTTTCATGCTGAAAACAGCATGAGAGAAGCTGCAGGATTGGTTGGGTTTGGGTTGGCGTGAACCGGAAGTTTGATTCTGACCTCGACCACACAGCAGCAGCCTCGGAGGAGGTAGAATAGCTGTTTTTGTATGTATTTTTTTAAATGTATTTTTTATATTACAATCAGCTAAATCTGAAATAGTTCATTTGCTAACATTTAAAATCGAGTCTCCGCCTCTCCTTAAAAGCAGACTATGCAGCCTGGAGTACACTTGGCACAGGTACATTTAGAATCCAACCATCTGCACGAATATTAACATTTAGTCTGCATTAAAATAAGCATAGTGATGAGGACACTTTATGTTTGCGAAAGAGCTCAGTTTGAACTGTCATTACTAAGCAAACACTCTGAAAAAGACTTTAATTTGGCGTGGGTCTTTGTGGGGCTTGTGCTGCTGGGGTTGTTACATACAACATGCATGTTGTGAGTATACTCTCTAACAGGGCTGAAGTAAGCTACCAATCAATCCCAAGGTCAGTATTTTATCGCTTATTGCGTGGCAGCCCTAATCAATTACTTAGGTGTATAATAACAGAGTCTATTTCTCAGACATTATATAACTGATAGATGTCAGGCCAACAATAATGAATTTGTTAACTCACAAATTGGAGGTTTTCGATTTCTCTCTGTTGCTCCTTCTTATCTTTGTCGTTCTATTTGTTCTGATCAATTTTACTCATTGATCTGTGTTGCAAAGGCTATAAAACTCACCACAGTTATCAAGGAGCAGCCAGCCTCATGCATGGCAAGTGGGCTCGGGGACAGCTGGATAGCCCTGTGAGCTGAGCAAGCCTGTGGATGCTGATTATACGCTAAAGAAGGAAAGAATATTTAATGTCACTTCTGCTCAGGACAACTTGTAATCGTGACCTACGTGTCCCACTGCACCCCAATTATTGGCTTCTTGCCACCAACATTTGAACAGCTGGAACCATTTTCTTTGCTTGAGTTCGGGCCCACAGTACTCTTTATATGCCATTAGGAAGGACAACATATAGCAGGAGACACCCTAGGGATCACCATGATAAATAGTGATTGCATTACTGAGTTATATGCCAGAACGAGTGAGCATTATACATGCAGTGAAATTAAATTCAATGTATCAGGCATGCACCTTTACAACGGCCCTCTTCGTGAGTTCTATTTATTTATAACTCAGTGTTTTCATTACACCTTGACATGCAACAAGGAGTACACATGGCACAGGTACATTTGGAATCTAACCGTCCCCATGAATATTAACATTTAGTCTGCATTAAAATAAGCATTGTGAGGAGGACACTTTATGATTATGAAAGAGCTTTATTTGCACTATCGACGACTCAATAAGGTCCAAGGCACTGTGGCATCGAAGGGTCCCCTTCCATCCGCAGCAGCAAGTGGTGCAAGAATTAAGGAACCTGGGCCTAAAGAGAGTCATTGAGAAGGAGACTGGCCCTATCGCACCAAAAGCAAAACATCGACATTAAGCTCCTGAATAAGGCCGTCCAGAGGAAGTGGCATATTATGCGAAAAATGGATGGTATTGTTGCATAGCTGAATGGTTCCCATTGGTTTTTAAAACTAAATCTCAATGCTCAATACCATCAACTGGAGCTCGAACCAGCAGGTACATCACTAGGTTATCCACGCATGTGGGACTTAGGCGATATCAGAGGCTCAATTTTGGCATCTCATCAGTCACAGAGGTGTTCCAGAACACCATCAAGGAGACCCTGACTGGGCTGATCGAAGTGCTCAATATAACCGACGATATCCTGATATTTTCAGACAGCCAAGCAGAGCACCATGTAGGACTCAGAGTCACCCTCAACCGTTTGTCAGAGTGCGGGTTGACCCTGCATTGACAAAAGTGCTCCTTCTATCAAAACTCAATAGAATTTTTCAGCTACATCTTCTCCCGTGATGGCCTGATGGTGGACCCAAAGAAGGATGATTCCAACAGGGGCGCAACCACACCCCACAATCTGACAGAAGTAAGAAGTTTCCCAAGTATGGCAACATTCTGCGGGTGGTTTATCCCAAACCCACCCACCCTGGTGGAACCGCTAAGAGCATTGACTAAGATGAACACCTCATGCGAGTGGGGACCAGAGGCTGACAAGCGTTCCGAAGTAAAAGGGGCTATCCTTGACCATGCCACCATGGCATACTTCAGCCCACAGCGAAGGAAGGAGCTAGTGGTCGATGCCAGCATGGTGGGGCTAGGGCAGTGCTCCTACAGAAGAAGGTGCAAGGATTGCAGGTCTGCATAGCCTATGCGAGCAGGGTGCTCTCTGAAATAGAGACCAGGTATGCCAAAATTGAACAGAAGGTGTTGGCCATCTGGCGGAAATGCCACCACTTCCATTTATACCTATGTGGTCGGCAGGTCTGGGTGGTAACCAACCACAAGCCGTTGGTCCCTCTGTTGAGTGGGTCAGCCCAGCTGACTCCACCAAAGATTGAAAGGTGGACCGTACAACTACAGATGTACTCCTTTGAGGTTGTGCACCATCCAGGTGACAGTAACCCAGCAGATTACTTCTCAAGACACCCGCCACATTCTGAAGGTGGGGGCAAGAAGGAAGGTGATGAAGAAGCAGAGAACTTTGAGCGAGTGGTCGTACATGAAGCATGACCCAATATGCTAACCATTTACGAGATCCAGGAAGCGAGTGAGAAAGACGAGAGCATCTACAATCATTTCCTTGAACTCTTGAGAGCGCTGACATCTGCAGAATAGATGACAAGGAATCAGCCATGGAGAGTGCAGAATGAGATGATAACACGCGTGGAGGGGTTGCTGACCTATGGTTGGCAGATCATGATGCTTTTAAGCCTATGGACTAGGGTGATTGATCTAGTGCACAAAGGCCACCAGGGTGTAGTCAAGATAAAGAAGACACTCGATGACAAGGTGTGGTTCACGGGGATGGACACTCAAGTTGACGACAAGGTGCGCACCTGCCACTCCTGCACCTTCATTATTGAGGACTCCCCCTGTGCCCCAGTTTTAACAGAGGAACCCAGCGTACAACCCTTGTCTAGGGTGACCCTGGACTTTGGGAGATTCCCAGATTGTCGACTCACAGTAGGGCTCGTAGACTCCCACACCAAGTTCCCAATTGTGGAACTCATACTGTGGAATGCTTTTTCAAAAGTCAAACCAGTCTTGGAGAAAGTGTTCACCCAGATTGGCCTGCCCGAGGCAAAAAAGATCAACAACGGTCCTCCTAATAAGAGGCAGGAGTTCCCAGGAGTAAAATGCAAATGTAAATCCAGTATTTGTAAAGCGCAAACAGTTACCCGAAGGCATCCTGGCGCTGGGGGCCGTCGGAAAGATTAAGCAAGCTATTGCCCAGAGTCACATGGTGCTGGGCTGACCTGCTGCCGGTGATCGAACCGTGAGCCCCAGATTCTAGCGTCAGTCGCCCTGGCCACGGCACCACACCTGTCATCCCTAGCAATTCACCACAGGAGAGTGAGCCCCCAGTGGCCTCAAGCAAATTGGGAGGTTGCACAGTACATGAGGACTCTAAACCGAACCTTGAGAATTGGAGTAGAACAGGGCGAAGGGGCGGAATGCAATCTGCATCGGTTCCTGAGGGCCTACTGACAGACTCCACACAGCAGCACCAACTGTGCCCCGGTAGACTTCCTCTTCCATAGACCCACGAGAAACAGCATCCTGGCAGGCCCGAGGTGGCAGCCTGCAATTACGGTCATCCAAGCCATGCAAGAGAAAAGGCGGGCCACAAACGACAGGGCGAGTCTAGAGAGAAGAACGGAGCAGTGACCCCAACTTTCCAGGTGGGAGAAAACGTCATCATGCAGGACCCTCATCCGGGTTGGAAGTTCTGTACCCCCTATGAGGTGGAAACCTGACAAGTGGTGAAGATCAATGGCACTATGGTCATTGTGCAAAGGACTGTGAGAAATGTGTCATGGTTTACGCGGGTGCGCAGCCCCGTAACAGGATCCAATGCGAGGCCTGACGAAGGCAAAGAGACTCACCAAGATAGACTGCTGCTGTCGGGGTCACCAAGGGCAAGTGCCCAGGTGGGTAGCCCAGGTTCACTAATCTGTCTGGATGATCACCGGTCAATCTTTCTAAACCAGGATGGGCTGACGTATCCCCTTGAGGATGACGCAGGGTCTCACCCGGTATGGTGAGCGGAGGTGAAGAAAGCATCCGGAGTCAGAGGTATGATCTCCACACAAATCCCGCTCCCAGCCAAAGACTAAGAGACCATGTGTGTCCCTTGCACACAGCCGGACATTTAATTACAGTCCAGTAAAAATTGGAAGGGATGTAGAGTGCCACCCAGCCTCTAAAATACTTTGTTACAGCATGCAAGCCAAGGGCCGGGCACGGTCCGAGATGATACATAAATGAGCCACTACTGATACCATTACCAAGTGTGTGCATCGAGTCCATTATTTGTGCAGCATTATTGCCATATTAGCCGTTGTCCACCAGACGATCTGCAGCTCGGCGCCCACTTTAAATGTTACCGTCAGCGAGCAGAGGACCTGTTGCACTCCTGCTTTGCGTTTATGATTTTCAGCGCCACTATTCGAGGCGGCCCATCGTGGCGGACTTTGACTTGGCCTGTGTGTGACATCCTGGCTCTAAGTCAGTGTCCCTGCATTTACCACTGGAGGTCCGCACCGGGCTTCTAATGCCGTACACAGGTAGGCCTTGGGGCAGGAAGAGCATTTATAATGACATTATTGCAGGACGTCTCTGATTGTGGAAAGTTGAATCACATTCCTGTGTGTTTCAATTTCCTGCTGTTAGAAATGCTCAGAATGTCTAGCTTGAATGCATAAGCAAAGCTGTTTATAAAAGCGGACAATTTAGTGTTTACAAGTCTGAATATATCTCGACTCATGCTGCAATCTGCAGAGCTCAAATTGCCATATATGGAAAGACCAGGCCTAGATTTCTTTTCCCCTTTAATTTAAATAAAATGTGTTTTCCTTGTGTCACATTTACATATTAATCTCGTCCCATTTTAGTTGTGAATTCAGGTTGGATCAGCATTCACTGTTGGGGGCATTCACTACTGCTTTGTAGCTGGGAAGTTATAACTTGGAGTAGAATACGCAATTGAGCCTGATGGGTGGCAGCTCACAGCGGGGGCAAATCATTGATGCTCAGGCTAGCTTCACAATCTGAGTTAGACAGTAAGATATGAGTGGTAGGAAGGAAAACATAAAATAACTTAATTAGTGTGTTAGCATGCTCAGTAAGCATGTTTCTCTAAAATGGAACGTCTAAGCATGCACACATAAAGCAGCCCATTTAGCCTAAATTAATGTCTGCCTCTGTTGAGAATAAGAGGTTGTGCTGCACACAGTGCAGGAGTTGTGGTTATAAAATGGAGGAATGTGTTGTAGTGGATGGCGTACCTTTTTACACGCCTGGTTACTTTTAGTAGACCTTTAAGTGGGACGATTTTGAAATGGGGCCATATCAGTCCCTATATTCATATCCTTATAGTTTGAGGCAAAAGCAGGGATTGATTGATTTCTAAACAGTCACTGTAACAACCTTTAATGTAATTAATGTCAGAGATACAGTTCCTGTTAGCATTTAACATGTTTTACTTGACCCTGCATCATCATTCCCTAGCTGTATTTGCTTTTTCCAATTGCTGTGTTACTGTAGTTTCTCATGCAACATATGACTTTTTTTTTCTTTTTTCTTTTTTTCTTTTTTGTCATCATATCATGCAAAGATGAGATATAATAAGACTAGGGTCCCAAACCGGAAGCTTTACCGACCCAAGTCATTCTCACCTCTCCCGGAACTGTGAAGAACTTCTTGGGCTGAGGTGGAATGTTGTCTTAAATCTCCCAATTCTTTGAATTGGCCACTCGTGGTACCACCACCGTTCCGAATCCAGAAATTGTTATTGCGGTGAGAATAATCATTGGACTCCCTTCCTACCTCTCCCTATTCAACTGGCCCAATCTAAACATCAATCTTGACCCATTCCTCCCAGAACTTCATCCGCTTTCTTCCTTTTCTACGCAGGTCCAACCTCTTAATCCTACACACTGATGTCAACCACTCGTTCATAATTGGGGGGCTGCTATAATCCATTTTATGCATATCTCCCGTCTGGCAAGTAAAATTAATACAAACAAAAGATCTTTCTGCCTGTTGTTTAAATGTAAAGAGCGCCCGTTGTTATTCGTCACCCCAAAAATAGTTAACTCCATGCTTACCTCTATGTTTTGTCCCATTATTTCATTTATCACCTTACCACTTCAGACCAGAATTGTTGTAACGGGGGCACTCCCGAAACGTGTGTGTCGTTTGCATTTAATTCTCCACATCTCGGGCAGCTTTTCTCCACATGCTTATTTATCTTGGATAACTTCCCCGGCGTCCAGTAAGCCCTGTGTAATGTAGAAAGATGGTTTTTCCTAAGGGGTGCAGATTGTGTAACACGCAATAAAGTAGTCATAGATACTTGCCATAAATGACTCTGATCCCTCGAAGGCAAGTCTCTCTCCCAGAGCTTCAGAGGAAGTGTGAAGTCATCTTCTCCAGCTGAAATTAGAAGCCAGTACCATTTGGAGATCTCCTTCTTTGGTGGATCTCTTCGAATCTCCTCCTCTGCTTCTGATTCTTTCTCCATGCTTTTGGCCCAGCTTGTCAGTTGGTAATATTTGAACCTTGATAGTTTCCCATCCGCGCTCTTTTCCAGAGATTCCCAACAGTAAATCTCCCTGTTTGTGTCAGTTGACCCCATTTTGTTATTCCTGCTTGTTTAATGGGGATCGCTAACGTGTCTCTCAGGCATTCTGGAGTACCAGGCGAGTCCCAGATTGGAGCAAAGGTGCTGTAATAAGATATTTCATGATCTGATGCCAGATGAGGCAGGCAGCTCGTAGGACCTTCAGCTTGACTTTTAAAAATATTTTGGGTGACCAAATTTATACAAATAGAAATCATCTGTTAATATTGACTTATAGTAGGAGGGATAGAAATTATGTTCTTTGAGTAAAACTCTAAAACTTTTAAATTGGAAGTGTTAGACCCAGGATCCCTGGTTGACTGAGGTAGGTACCTTCGGCCAAGTAGGGACCCGCATTCCAACGTTAGGGAAAGGAAGGTCATCTTCTTAGATAGCCCCACGCACCCTCTCGGTAGCTTGGCACAAGCAGCCAGGCTTATCTTCAAGGCAAATGTGTAAAGTATTCGCAACCACGCTCACAATAATCTAATGATGACACCACAAATAGACTCCACACAAGTTTTATAAAATGAGTATAAACTTTATGTAAAAGATATACGAGAATACCACACGATATAAAACCAACATATGAGGTTGTGTAATATTTCCTCTGTTCGGTTATTAGGCCAGCCAGCGCTTGTAAGTTCTGGCGATGTCAATGAGCACTTCTAAATATTCTCCTGTATTCCTAAGCACATGTCATACAGTTCATAATGCTAGAATCAGGTAGTTTTGCAATGTAAAAATACTGTAATGCGTAATGTAGCAATCAGACACTCTGCAATGGAAAGAATGCAATGCGTAACGCAACAATCAGGCACTTTGTAAGGTAAAACAATGTAATGCGTAATCCAACCACCAGATATGTCGTTCTGCAATAATGAGGCAATGCGTATACACCAATCAGGTAATTCGTTATGCAAGAATAATGCAATGCGCAATACGCTAATCAGTTAGCTCGTAATGCAGGAACAAGACAATGCATCATACGACAATCAAGTAGTTCGTTATACAGAAATGTTGCAATGTGTAATACGTCAGTCAGGTACTCCGCTCTCAGAAATGGAATACTCTGTAGAACACTCATGCCCCGATCACCGGGCTTAGGCGGTCTCTCCTCCTCCTCTTCTGACCTTCAGTCAGCCTCTCACAGTTGCCCCCAACACAGTATGATGTAATTCCAAAGTGCAGCTTCGCACTCCAGCCCCTGTACCGCCACTCCCTTTGGCAATACGGGCCGTGATACAAGCCGAAGCAGAGGCTCGCGCTTCCAACATGAGAGAGAGGCCGAGAGCGTCTCCCTCTGAGCCCATGCCCCGCCCAAGGAGATGACACACGTTACCTGGGGGGCACGAACCCACTCACCTCTCCTCGTCCAGCGGCTGGGCCTTCAAGCAGCTTTGTGAAATGGCAACGGTGGCTCGGGCCGGCAACACAGCTCCTCAGAGACTGCCGGTCGGGGCCGCTTCAGTTACGATGATCTCAGGCCACCACAAAGCACACGCACACAGCGTCGCTGAGTCTTCCTTCACTCCGGGTGCACGATCACTGGGCACTCCACACACAGGTCTCAGGCTGCACAAAGATCACCCGCACAGCGTGGCTGAGACTCACTTTAATCCGGTGCACACGACAACACGGCAAATCCTCACGAAAGTCTCCCGGTGCACAACGCACCCGCACACAGTGGCGATGAGACACGCGTGGATTCCGGTGCCCACGATCACAAGGCAAATCCTCACGAAGGTCTCACAGTGCACAACGCAAACGTTCACAGCATCGATGAGACTCACTTGGATTCCGGTGCACACGATAACAAGGCAAATCCTCACGAATGTCTCACAGTGCACAACGCACACGCTCGCAGCGTCGATGAGACTCACTTGGATTCAGGTGCACACGATCACTGGACAATCCTCACAATGGGGTTCCGGTTGCACAAAGCACACGCACACAGCGTTGCTGATCCTTGCTTGGATTCCAGGTGCCCCTGATCCCAGGCCGATCCTCCTGAAGCTCTCAGTGCTGCACAAAGCACACGCACACAGCGTCACTGAGTTTTACTTGGACACCAAGCTCCCACGACCACAAGCAGTTCTTACGAGGGTCTCAGACTACAACAGGCACACTCCCACTGCGCTGCTGAGACTCTCCTGGAAACTTTTATGTTCCTGTGTTTCCAAACAGGGAGCCAGCTCACCTCAGGCTCTTAGGGATAGTTACGTCAGGACACAGCACACAGCAAAGTACTTCAAGCAGGGGGACACAGCACACAGCAAAGTCCCTTTAGCCTTTCCTTGGTTGAAACTGCAAACTGCAGGCCAGCCCCAGATCACACAGCAAGGGCCAGTCCTATCCTGTAGTCTCTTCAGTTGTTTCTTCCTTGGCAAAGGTCCTCTTGACCACGAAGTAGCTCCAGTCTTGTTCACACTTGATCAAGCCATTCTCCAAAGTACAGGGGCTTCAGCTCTCATAGTTATAACCCTCAATGGCTTTGAAGTCTTTGTGCTTCAGGGGCACAGACCCCTGTTCAAATCAGTTCTGGGTGCCTCCCTGCCAGTTACACCTTTCTTCCTTTGATTAGTGGGCGTCTGGGTTCTCAATCACTCAGCAGGAGATGAGCCAATTGTTTTATAGCAGCAACCCAGGCCTCTTCACCTCTAAGGGCTTCTCCTCCCCCTACACTCCAGATGCAGGTCAGCCTGTTGCTGTCTCACCTCCTCCCCTGGGTCAAGTTGTAGAAAAAAGAGTTGCTGGGAGAACATGGCTTGCATTAAATAGCCCTGTGACCTACTTTACCAGACTGAGCTTTCATTACATTTTACAAACAATTGGCAAAGTAAACTTGGCTAAGCGTTATAGGCTTATCGACTCATGTAACACACTTAATATCAGGTGATTTCAACAGGGCTAGTATATTTTCCATTGTTGTGCAAAATTGAAACGTTTCTTAAACTATGGTGCTTTATCTTAACTCTATATCTGAAGATGCAGTTTGATAATGACAATGTATCTGGAAGCATTTGCAGTAGGAGGTGCATAAAGTATGTTTGTTTATAGAGTACCTCATTTGTATCTGATTGAGATTTTCCAATCTATTTGTGTGATGTAACTAACCAAAAGGTAGAGCTGTCACTTCCTGTGATGGCACTGGGTCAAAAGATCATGCTATGTCACTTCCTATAATGATTACAAGGTCCAAAGTTTACCATGTTGTCACTTCCTGTGATGTCACAAGGTCAAATGTCCTGTGATGTCAATTCCTGTGACATCATCTGCCTTGATAGAGCATGTGATGTCACTTCCACTGTCCCTGCCATTTTGGTGAATAGAAGTCCATGCCAGACAGATTGATCTCTGTTCTTGAGGAAGGATGTAAACCAGTCCACGGCCAAGCCACCAACCCCAACAGATTGCAGGCATTGAAAAAGAAGCACATGCGACACAGTGTTGAGCGTCGCAGAGAGATCTAAAAGAATCAGTGCTGCCTTCCCTCCCTGGTCCACATAAAATGTAATAAATTCAGAGGCTTCAAGTAGAGCGATCTTGGTGCTATGCTTCAGCCTAAATCCAGATTGGCTAGGATTGGCAGCTTTTTCAGTTCCAGATAATTAGACGGCTGCCTAATAATCATTTTTTTTTCAAATTTCTCTAGAATGCTGGAAGAACAGAGAAAGGTCTGAAATTGGCCAAAACATCAGGATCTGCCTAAGGATTTTACCTAAGGGGGACCAATTTGACCTGTTTCCAGCATGTAGGAACCATACCTTTCAACTAAAACAAAGCTTTCACTGTGTGAAGAGGGGGGGTGTCATGGAGGGGTAAGGCCTCTTGCCAAAAAGTACCCAAGATGCACTTTTCTTCCACCCCGACCTCAAGCTGCCTCCTCAGAAAAGAAGAAAAATAGCTTGCTGAGGCTGGTGCCGATGTCCTGTTGTGTTTCCACACCCCTTAACGGATGCTGGCACTTGAAAGTTTCCAAAAACAAACTGAAATTCCACTGTTTACCATGGTTTTCAGCTCTGTTTCCCTCCTACCATGTGATATCAGCTCCTCACCAAGTCCCATGTGAAGGGGGTCGATATTGTGTGTCACACGGTGGCACCGTGTGAGTTGGCAGGTCTGAGAATCAGTGGCTGTGACAAGAGAGGTGATTGGACGTTTATTCAAGAATGGATTAATCACTTCAACTGCCTTGATCAGCAAGTCCATCGGGCAGGGATCATCAGGAGAGCCCAATCTCAATTCACAGATGGGCGCTTCAGATTAAAATAAAGAAACTGTATCAAACTCATGAAGTGAACACTCCTGAGAAGGGGAAATGGTGCTACTAAAGGATGCCAGAGATAAAACATTCTTAAAACCTTTTCAATATTTCCTTTGGCCGATTAGCGGCAGAGGGGATTTTTCTGTAAAAGAACACAGCTTTGGCAGCATTAACTCCCAAATTGGTATTTCTGAAAGTCGCTCCATAATTTTTTTTATCCTCTGTTCAGTAGTATTTACACCAACATCTCTCAGCTTTTTTGCATGCTTTCTTTTCCCAGCCAAGGTCTGAGTAAACCAGGAAGCAGAAGGCCACGAGGACTAGGCTTGCGGCATATAAGGGTGGCTAGGATATCTACTGCAGTACAAAGCCAGTCATTCACTACCTTGACATCTAGCTTGCGGCTGCCAGACAACAGAGGTGCAGAGGAGGCAAGGAGATTGTTGGATATGGTTCCAAGCCCAATAGGTGTTAGAAACCGCCTTGCCACTAAGGTTAGATTTAATGCCCTTCATCCAATGGAATTTTGTGAGAAAATGATCAGACCATGGCACCCTACACACTTCCTTAAAATACATAGGGGACTAAGAAAGTGATGTAATTTTGTCAATCAAATTAAAGGTATCATTGTTACTAGCACAATCAGGATGAATATTAAAATAACCTAATCCAATAAAATAGGCGTACTATACCGTAAGGTGAGCCAGCACCTCCTCGAGTGAGTTAATCAAGTCACCAGAAATAACCAGGAGGGCAGTAAACTAATACACCCACTAATGACATCTAGGGAGGGAAGGACAGAAAAAGCCCCAAACCTCAGCCCCCCCCTCCCCAAAAGGTCATTGACCATAAAAGTGAAGGACTGGTAGTCTTTCTTAAAAGTCAAAGCAACCCCTCCCTCTCTGTTATGGGTTCTATCCAAATGACAAAACCTATATCCCATCAGAATGGCCGCCTAAGAATCAGAAACAGAGGAGTCAGTTAACCAGGTTTAAGTCATGAAAAGAATATTAGGTTTTTATTGAAACAAAGATCAAGAATATGTGCAGAGTGCTTATGAAGTGAGCGAACATTGATTAAGTGAGTGGAAATAGAATGAGACCCCGACTGCTGTGTGAAACCAATCCTGCTGCAACCTCTATGGTCAAACCAGGGCGGATAGCGAGCTATTCCCACAGCCAATAGCAGATGCAAATGCCAGAGGTAGCTGTACATAACTGGCACCGGAAGCGAATGAGACGCAGATGAAATTGCCTTAGGAGCGCCTTCAATGCGCCAGCAGCACATCCACTGCACGTGTCTGCTACGCGTCGGCCCTGCTTACATTCAGGGCTGACAATCTCCCAGATGTGGGTCCCGTGCACACTGTGCTACTGGGACCAAGCTATATCCAACTGATGGGATCATAAGTAATGTGAAACCGGTGCTTGGTTGCTTGTGTTCCAGTTCAGGAAGGACCTGGCTTGGCAGTTCGGGCTGGACTATTTCGATAGGAGTAGGGTCCAGACTGATTTGCATATAAAATGGGTCAAAACTAGGGGGACATGGTGTGTAAAATAACAATGGATTGGGATGCGGCCCTCAGTAATTACCGGTGGCTGAGATTAATTCAAGCTTTTCATCCATCACTTTTTTGTATACTTTAGTGCTTTTGCCCTAAGTGGGACAGGTATGCCCACAGTTTGTTCCTGTGTACACTGTTTCACTGGAACCAAGCTGTACCTGGCTGATGAGCCCATAACTAGGGTGAACCCAGTCCTGGGTTGCTTGTGTTCCAGTTCAGTGAGGACCTGGCTTGGCAGTACGGGCTGAACTGTTCAGATTGGAGCAGGGTCAAGACTGACTTGCATAAAACCTCCAAACTGAGGTGACTTGGTGTCCAAAATAACGATGGATTGAGATGAGGCCTGCGTAATTACCAGTGAGTGAGATAAATTCAAGCATTCCATCTATTAATTTTTTGTATACTTAGTGTGCTGCCCTAAGTGGGCCGGGTATGCCCAGACATCGGTCCCGTGCACAATGTGTCACATCATCAAGTTTATTACAGTTAATTAAAACCATAACATACAAACGTATTAATAAAATTCAAGGATTAAAATATAAGAGTTAATAAAAGCAGAAGAAAAAGAAAATTTTGTATACATTTATAAATCAGCTGTATCTAGATTAAGTGTCACAGTGCTTATCATAAAGAGTTTGACTTTTATCGACGTTCATATGTGCAAATAAGGATAGAGTTTGACAGTTTCTTAATGCTGAGCATTATGCAATGCAATTAGGATAATATTAACAAACTTCGCAGCTCTTGCTAAGACTTGGGCTGAGTTATTACTGAAGCATAAATCCGATGCTTCCCTGCAATGTCTCAGTAACTTTTCCCGGTAAACTGGGGCCTGTAGGCGTCGGCGGTCATTGGCAAGGTGAGGGCAACAACATAACAGATGCAACCAGGACTCATATGAATAGTTGCAGAGCCTACATGTTAGCTGGCCATTCTTCCGAGCCCACAGCGGGTTGAAGTCATGAATTGGGAGTGCTAGCAGCCTCATATAAATAATGTGTCAATAGAACCAAGGGTTACACGGCTGATGAGCTCATAACTAAGGCCCCCAGATGCGGGTGTACTGGTTCAGGGAGGAACTAGCTTGGCAGTTTGGATTGGACTGTGCCACCTTGAGCAGGGTCAAGACTGATTTACCTAAGGGCGTGGCTTGCAGCCGAGCAGAATGGCGGCTTGCTAGCGAGGCTCCGATCCCTCGCCAACAATCCTGCAATAATCCGGATGCCTTAGGGGCAAACCTTCAGTTCTGAAGCGGTTCACCAGCCCCTGATTTCATCGGCGTCCACAGGGGTGTGACAGCGGCCCGGAAATCGGCACCACGGGGTGAAATTTGGCAGCAGCAGTGGATGTGCCGGAGAACAAGGCGGTGCTCGCCTGAACATTGGAGGCCCGGGACCCGTGTGGATGCTTTCTGACTTCCCCTGCCCTCTGGAGGAGTGACGGTGCCGCGAGCGGGACAAAGAACAACCTGCGATTCAGCCCTTGGGCGCTCTGGTAGTTTGGCAGCAAACCGGCAGAGGCACAAGAGGGAGCGGGGGGGCTACGCAAGGCTGAAATCGAGACCCCGGCGACAGAGGCCTACAGGACCCGCAACGCAGATGCTCTGCATTCCACCACTAGCATCGTTGTTCATCAATTGGTGGGCCGGGCGCCCATCTCTGGCTACGGTGAGGGCACTCAACACTGCATCCTGGGACTGCACGCGACGGTCTGCAGAGGCTGCAATACGGAAGGGGCCCCTCTGAGAGGCGGCAGGGCCTAGTGGAACATAAGCACAGCTGCGCATTGATGGGCATGGTGAGGAGGCTCTCCTACATGAAACACTGACTGTATCCTGGGGACTGGCTTAACACCTGGGGGGACTGAAGTGCCAGAATAGCAGCCCAGGGACGTGCCATAGACTGTTTTTCACCCGCCGTGAAGGAAACGGCCAACGAAGACTTCATTCCCCAGCAGCCCCAGCCCAGGCGCCTGACACCAGCGTCACCAGGCAGCACCAGGGCTGCATTAAAGCAGAGCTGGTGCCACGCTGCGCGGGAGGCCGGGCCGGGCCATTCCACTAAGCGGGACATACCGCATTTGGACTTGGACTGTTTTTTGGTAATTTTACTATGTTGTTCGGTCAAAGTTAGGCTTTAAAGTGATTATTTCATATGACTCACTGTTACAGCGTTTTTAATGGTGTTATTGTTAACTCCTTAAAGACCACTACCCTTTGCAAATTGTTAAGTATTGGGTTACTACTATCCTAAACGATTAAGCATTGTACGTGTTGCATCATGGGCAAAACAAATCCTCCAACCTCTCGCCCTCTCACACGACAAAAAGCAGCCCTAATACCCCCAGTCCCGAGTTTAACTGCTATAGATAAAATGTTACAAAAAACAATAGGGGTGGTAGCATTGGCTATTGAGAATACCGAAAGACGCCTTTCCCTTACTCCAGCTATACCCCCCTTTTGCCGTCTATATCTTTAGCCACTTGTAATTCACCTGACTCACTGTTAGCCTGAGCTCCCTTGCGCACAGGTAGTGCAAGATGTTAGCTATCCTACTAATTTGGTCATTGAGTCAGCTCCTAAGGTGATTAAAAAGGCACCTAAGCACCGCCCCAGAAATAAGAAATCAAAAACGAAAAAAAAACTACCGAAGACTAATACATCTGCCCTAGACACCTCTCTGGATGATTTAGGCACCCCTTTCTCCACTTTAGCACCCCCGGTCTGGGCCACTCACTTATTAATTGATTTTCAGGCCCAAATGGAACAGCTTATCAAATCTCAGTTTAAAATCTTGATGAGTAGAATTGATAAAGTAGTCTCAATGATTAACAATAAGAGTCATGGGGGTGAACAGTTGCCCATCCGCACTGGGCATAACTCTGCGACATTGGCTGCAGGTAACATTGACCAGGTGGTTCAGGGCCCTAGTCCTAATGAAGGGTCTCGTTCTGACGTCCAGGCACAAGGATCGGTATCAATGAACACGTGTAGACACATCCCTAACAACATTGGTCCCGGCCCTGACACCCGTCCCAGGGTGCACCCGGATAAAGTTACTCTTCCCACTCTAGACCCACCCATATCCCAAAAATCCATCAGTAAGCAGCAGCCGGAGGGGGGTCGGCGCCTCAAAAGCCCAACATCAATTTTTCCAATCATGGAAATCGACAATCATTATTTTCCCCCCAGCTACCACCGGAGGCTTCTCCGTACGTGGTGGTATAACCGGTGTCCCTCCGCTGTCGGGCGAACGAGGCGAAACATACACCGCGCTGAAGAATAAAATCACTTCATGGTTAAATAGACATAGACCATTAATGAGATCGGGTCAGGGGGAAATACTATTTGTTAAAAGAGTTACCTGGTTGGGGACCAAACCAAAAGATATTGGAGGGGAGTGCGTGATTGTTAATTTTAGGGATCCTGGAGTAGTTAAGCACATCCTTGATTGGGGAGGACCCTGTCAAATGGGTGCAATTATTCCACTTCCTTTGGGGTACTTCTACTCTCGGGAAACAGTATCAGGGGGACTTGAATCAACTCATTTTCATCAAGGTGGCCTGGAGGGGGAATATAATATACCCACAGCCAACGGATTTAGTGCCTTGAATAATGTAGGTTGACTATTTTACTCATCGGGGTCTAAAAAAACGAATTCCAACGTAGCTGGGTGCCCCGTGGAGGCTTCTGGGGTTAAGGAAGTAGGTCTGGGATTAATCCCCTTAAGTCCAGGTGCAGATACAAGCTTGTCAAGAGATGGATTTTAACTGGATAATTCTGCAGGGACTCCTTCTATCGACATGCCCTCTTCCACCTCACCCAGTCCTCATAGGGTGGAACCCCCAAGATCATTATTAGGATCCTGGAATGTAGCAGGGCTGAGATCTAAGCTATCCAATCCAGAATGGGGTGAGTTGGTGGATCAGTATGATCTGTGCTTGTTTCAAGAAACCTGGATGGTGACTGCCTCTACAAGGGTGGGATTTGCAACATTCCATCTACCCGCTGTACAGGCACATAGAGGAAAACCTTCGGGGGGACTGTGCATCTGGGAATCTACGCACCTGGGGTGTACAGTGAAAGTAATAGATTCTCATTCCCCGGACATTCTCTCTATCGTCCTTAAATTTATGGATGGCTCGAAGGTGATGGTTGCTAACATATATTTGCGTCTTACCCCCCATGAGCTGGGGCTATCTATGTTAGAGGCTCTTGACGAACTTCTTTCATTTTCTTCACCATCAACACATAGAATTATCGGGGGTGACTTTAACTGTCACTTTGAACCTCTTGTGAGGATCCCCTCTGTAACCTTAGAGGAGGATTCCACCTGGCATATCCAGGAGTGTTCTATGTACCCAGCAATGCGCTTAATGCCAGTGGCTATACAGATTAATAAGCTTCTAGTAACCCACTCTCTTAGAGCCTGCAATGGCAGATTCCCTCCTGATGTTCCAGGGAATTTTACATTCAATAGAGTGGGGAATAGCACTACTATTGACTACATTATGGTCAATGTAGAATTCTGGTCTCAAATAAGGGCTTTTTGTGTAATTCAAAGGGTAGATAGTGACCACAATCTTTTGTCTTTAGAACGAAAACACACACTGGGTCACCCACATGGATCAGGGGAGTTGGAGAGCCATGTTGACAGGAACTTAATCTCAGTAGCGGGTGGCAGACGCATTAAGTGGGCCAAGCTTGTGCTAGCACCCGAAAAAATTGCTGAGCTATATTTACATGTAGCTCGCTCCCTAGAAGAGGCCTTTGAACTTCCACCTGTGAATTATGATCTTTCTTATTTTCAAGCACTGGACTGTATGCACACTAACCTAATCGCCAATATGGTCGATTATTTTTATACCACAGTGAATAACAGAACACAAACAAAAAAACAGGTCCAGTGGTTCAATAAAGCTTGTAGGGAGGCGAAATGTGCACTTGTTAGCGAGGTTAAAAACGGTTCTGTCTAGAGTATTAGAGTGGCCAGAACTGCTTATAAAAGTATAATCGCGGAGGCCAAGTCGGAATGGGAGGCCCTAAGATGGGCAAGTATAAAAGAAGCCTTGTGAGATCAGGCTCGTCAGAAGGGACGCCCGCTATAACACCCAATCTGATCGAAGAGGTTTGGATAGCCCACTTTAAGCCCTTGTACTCCCACACTGACATTGTTTCCTCGGTAGAACTAGGTCTCCCCGCAAAGTGCACATCCCCTTTAGTATTATAGGAGGTGAAGGACTCCGATTGTCAATCTTGTTCTATGCAGAAAATTAAGGCGGCCCTTAAAAGTTTGTCTTCTGGGAAGGCTCCGGGATTCTACAGAATCCCAGGAGATCTATTTCTGAGTGAGCAGAAGGTTTGGGTTCCCTACATCTGGCTATATTTTAATGCCATCTTACATGGCATGGAAATTCCCCGAACTTGGTTGGGGGCCGAGATCATTCCCATCTATAAAAAGGCATCCCCACTTGATCCGGCTAATTACCGTCCCATTAGCCTCATTGATGTCTTGCAGAAACTGTTTGCCCGCCTTTTACTAACGAGGTTGCAGTGCTGGATGGACGATCAACACATCCTGACCTCCCTCCAAGCGGGCTTTCGTATTAAGGTCTCTACCATCGACCAACTGTTTAGACTTCAATTGGTCTATTGGAAGACGGTGACTCTGGGGGCTGGTAGCCTGTACTTGATCTTTGTAGATCTTCGATCTGCATTTGATTTGGTCCAGAGGGATAAGCTCTGGGCCATACTGATAGAGATGGGTGCCCCAGCATACTTGTGTCAATTGTTCAAACGTCTACACCAAGGCACCTTTGCGAGGGTGAGGTATGGGAGAAATGGGGAGCTTTCGGCCCCTTTCCGGTGGAAAGGGGAGTGAGGCAGGGGTGCGTGTTGGCCCCTACTCTCTTCTCTTTGTTTCTCAATGGATTAATTGACCATATTTTGGGGGCGAGGGATTTAGATTCTCCTAGCTTAGCAGCCCGCAAGATACCAGCCCTGATGTTCGATGATGACACCCTTTTGTTATCAAAATCTTCTATGGGTATTCAGCGAACACTGGAGGCGTTCTGCTTTTTTTGCAAGACAAGAAATCTGGAGATCAACCTCGCCAAAACCAAATTCATGGTCTTTAATGCAAAATCACCTAATTGTCCCCACCCCCATTTGGATGGCACGGTGTTGGAAAGAGTCTCCACCTTTGACTATTTAAGAGTAACACTCAACGATAAGATGGGTTGGGGGTCGCAGATGGCCAAGGCAAACATGATGCTGGCCAAATCCTGTGGTGGTATCGTAAAGGTTCATAAAGAGTGCTCACTTAAAACCCTGGGATCCCCTTTAGAAATATACTAGGCCCAGGCGAGAGGTGGGGCGCTCTATGGGGTGGAGCTATGGGGCCATCTTAGTGCCACCCCCTTGTCCATCACTGAGAATAGCTTTATTAGGCGTCTATTGAGTCTGCCGCAGAGCACACCTCTGATTCCTTTACGGTTAGATCTGGGTCTGGCCCCCATACAGGGGATAATTTCGAACCGACCTGTGATGTACTGGAGGCGACTCTGGGCTACCCCAGAGCTGCTAAGCTACCGGGATGACCTAAGGGATTTAATGACCATAAGAGGGGTAGGGGAAATCACCTGGCTAAAATATGTCAAGCAGCTCTGCTATGCACTGGGTAGGGGAGACATTTGGCTCTCTCCGGAGAAGACATGTCCTTTGATGCCTAAAAGGGTGTTGGTCAACTTACTCAATCAATATCGAATGGATCTTGTATGTTCTAGTCCATCCCTGGGCAAGTTGACCAACAGATTTCTGGAGGTGAAGGATACTTACCGCTTTGAGAAATTCTTGGATGACATTCAGCCCTCACTGGTGAAGAAACTTTATGTCCAATTTAGACATGGAACACTCCCACTGTGTTGAAAACTAAAACAGCGATATGATTAAGCATTCACTAAAGACATAAATTCTCTTTAGTTAAAATGTGTTTCTTGTCTTATATTGACTAATGTCCGGACTCCATTTTGTATTGTCATGTCTCCACGTGCTTTGCACGAGAAGAGTCCTACCTTTTCGCTAGTTGCTCTTGTAATCTGCCTAGTAACAGTCTATAAATAGCTCCTTAGTCCGTCTGGCGCATGTCCAGACTTGACCACATCTGTTATCAGTTAGTCCTTGTTTGACCATGTTTTCGAGGGCTCAGGAAATTGTTAACTCCGCCCACATATTGATCCTGTATCGAAAATGTCCATAAATGGTAATGAATTTTGCTCTATGTTGTATCCACCCACTTATGAGCCCCTCTGTTGTGTATAAAAGGGGACCACGTACGCAAGTTCTTTGTGCTACTCTATGCAATACTGAAGAGTGTTGTGTAGGTTGTAGGACCACCCTTAAGGGTTAATAAACTCTGTCTTTGTATTTGCAGTTTCCGTGCCAACTTCCTTCTAGCTTTTGTTACAGGAGAGCGAACCCTTGTATTCTGCGGGTCTAGCTGGGGCCTGTACTCATCAATTGGCGCCCGTCACGTGGGGCTCATCGGCGACTCGGATGCTCGAAGGACTGGTCGTGACGAAGGTGAGGAATTTGGCTGGGGATGTGATCACTGCCAGCGGCGTCTTTTAGTCCTGGCATCCCGAGGTTTTCTTCCTTCCCTTCCGAGCTGACCATCTGGGTGGCGCCGGTCCTCGACTGAGACCTCTTCTGTCGGTTTGCCGTGTGACAGCCGTTTGGGCGAATTTTGGAACTTGGCAGTTGGAATCTGGACACTTTTGATTGGTAAGAACCGTTGTACGGTACTTGCTCCGAGTTTTGAAGCCTGGGTTGGCTATTTGAGTTTGATTTGTGATGACCGGTCATATTTTGTATTGATTACTGTGAGAATATATGCGTTGCAACACATATAGGCAGGTAATGTGGAGATATTTCTCCGGAGTTGTTTAAATCTGAACGGTGCAAAGTTTAAGTGCCATTTTTTTGGATAATACTGCATATTTTGCATTATTTTTGAGCATGCCTGCTTTTAGCGCACTCCGTAAGTGGTGCTGCTGCTTTGGAAACCGGTTAAATCTTGAGGAATCCGCTCCAGCCCCCCCAGAGGGGACTCCTAATAGGGATATGTATGTGAAGCATGGTCTTTCCTCTATAATGTACAGCACAGTGTGGAGGAAATACACCAAAAAGGATCCTGAGTTACGATGGCCTTTGTATGGATCGTTTGATATGCGTAAGATTGAGTATGAGGAACAGTGTATGTGTAAACGGCGTGCTCGGCAAGACATGTTTGAATGTGTACGGTTATGGGTGAAGGAAGTGCGTGAGCGAGAGGAACGTGAGAAAGCGCTGATTGATAAAGAGCAACGGAAAAATGATCATGTGAGAGCACAGGAAGCGAAGCGTCGGGAGGAAAGAGAACTGGCGGAGAGACAAGAGAAAGAGCGTAGGTTGCAAGTCTCGGGTCAATATGCTGTCCGCCAGCCACTTCATCCTGTCCTTACTAATCTTGAAGATGATTTTCATTTATTAGATCGCTCTCCGCCCCCTTATGTTGGCGCGTCTGCCCCGAGGTCACAGGATTCTGGATCGGTTTTGGATAAGGTAGACACGCGGTCCATGTTATCAACTGAGCGTATGGGTGAGCTTCGGAAAATTTCTTTTCGCGCGCTTAAAGGCAAGCTATCTCTTACTGAATTATTGGAATTTTTGGGAAGTTGGCAGGATAGAGAGAAGTTGTATTTTGTTGAAACTTTTTCGGATGAAGTGGTTACTGCCTTTCGGAAATATTCTGATGTCTTTGAGCCTGAAGATGTAGTATCAGATTCTAAAGCATTACGTAACGGTGTATTTTCTCCCTCCAAGGTACCCGATGCGGTTCGACGGCTGTTTACATTGCGGGACGCGATGCTTGAACTTAAAGAAAGAGCGCGCCAAAAGACAGGGGAGAAGGAGAAATCGGATTCACACGTCGGCGGAAAACAATCGTCTACCTCCCATTCAGATAAGAGTGAACTAGTGCATGCTAAACCGATGCGAGAGGCGGCACCTTTGTATGTTCTTCCTAAAGGAGCAGGAACTAGTCCAGACATGTCTTCCCCCGATGCTAGGGGATATTTTGTGTATAATTGGGATTATACTCCCTGGCATAGGACTGATTTTATGGCATTTAAGAATGCATTGCCTGACCCCCGCAAGAATCCAGCGGCCTTTTATGAAGAGGTCGAAGGGGCCTTGAATTCTTGTACTATGACTTTAGCAGATATAGATTTGTTCTTTGGGCTCATTTTACCACCGGATATGTGGCGATCTGTGCGGAAGGTGGATGATCAAACCGCTTTTAAGGCTAAGTGGTCTGAGATTGAGGATGAGGATAGGGAGAGAAAGCCCGCGCAAAAACCGCGCCAGCTTATTTTAGATCTTCCTGCTGCTATCTTGACTAAGTTGAAAACGATTATCCCCCCTAAAAAGATTGACTGGAATATGTTAGCCTCATGTAAACAGAAGGTTGATGAATCAGTTTCAGACTTCTTTACGCGCTTTGAGGAAACATTTCATGATTTCAGTGGTCAGTCGCTTACGGATGATACGGGTCGACACCTTTTTGTTGATAAATATGTGGCGAATTTATTACCGGGAATAGCAGCTCGATTAAAGGCGAGTGAAAGTTCTTGGTCCACCTCGTCTCCGGCATCCCTCCTGACCATGGCTCAGTATTATGAGCGTCAGGAACAAGAAGCGAAGGGGAATGAGGAGAAGAAATCGAAAGATTTGAAAACTAAGGTGATGTTAGCACAAGTGTATGGTCCGCCTCGTTGGGGTGTTGAAAGAGGTAGAGGAGGATTCTATGGTCCCCCTTCGGGTCGGTCAGATGTTAATAGAAATCAATGTGCGTATTGTAAACAGTTGGGTCATTGGGCCATGGATTGTCCGGTACTATATGCGCCCCGTCAGGGACGTGGTCAGGGACCGTCGAGAGGTAGAGGGGGCTTTTCGAATTTCAGAGGGAATTCCAATGATCGTGCTTGCTTTGAGCCTAACGTGCAGCAATAAGATAGACCTAATGTGTTTGATCGGCAAAATCAGTATCAAATGTCTGGGAATGACCGTTCTGGGTACCATGATTCGCAGCATGCGTAGGATTGCGTTGGATGGGGGTTGGAATCAGTTGAAGTGCCGGTTGATCAGAGGGGTCCTTATGTTTCAGCAAATGTTCTGGGTTCTACTGATCGGTTCCTAGTTGATACAGGAGCTACTCGCAGTGCGCTGTCCAAACAATTGGTTCCGAGGGCTCCCCCATCTGGCTTAATGGTTACATCGGTAGGGTTTGATGGTACACTCTCTCGAAGCCCTCTATCCCGACCCCTTGCATTTCATGTTGACCAACTTTCTGCACCCTGTCCGTTTTTGCTTGCCCCGAACACGCCTGACAACATTATGGGTCTTGATATGCTTAAGCACTTCAGAGCTACGATCCGCTGCTCCCCTACTGGAGTACGTGTGATATTAAACGATAATCACCCTATGACAGAACGGATGTGTGTGGTTGCAGAGGATACTGCATTAGCTTCTCTCCCTCGTACTTTGTGGGCCACCTGGGATACTGATGTGGGACAGATGGTGATTCCGCCTGTCCACATTAGTGTCCAGGAGGGTGCGGTGTTACCACGCCTCCCTCAGTATCGTATTTCCCAGGAGGGAGAAGGAGGCGCTCATACAGATTGTGCAGGATTTGATTAAGGTGGGAGTAGTGGAGGAAGTTCCATACAATGTCTGCAACAGTCCTATTTTACCCATTTTGAAGAAAGATACCGATACTAGGGTTTATCGTTTTATCATTGACTTAAGGGAAGTGAATAAGATAGTGATACCTCAGTATCCAGTGGTTTCTGATATCACGACGTTACTTACTCTGGTCCCGCCAACGGCGACCACATTTTCGGTTATCGATTTGAAAAATGCTTTCTTTTCAATTCCTATTCATCCTGATAGCCGATACCTTTTTGGCTTCACTTTGAATAACCGGTCTTATAGATTTTGTAGAGTCCCTCAGGGTTATACAGAGAATCCTAGTATTTACAGTCAAGCATTGAAAAGACAATTGGATTCCTTTGTTCTGCCTGATGGTGTAGCCCTTATACAATATGTCGACGACATCTTGTTGGCGGCCGACACTCCTGAGCTATGTGAGAAGTGCACGTTATCCTTGCTTTCCTGTTTGGCATCTCACAATCACAAAGTGTCGAGGAAGAAATTGCAATTCTGTAGACCAAAGGTGACTTATTTGGGTCACCTTTTGTCTAAGGAGGGGCGTGCACTCACACCAGATCGTATTCAAGCAATTTTGGACACGCCAGTACCTTCCACACAGAAGGATGTGCGTGCATTTTTGGGTCTTGCCTCTTTCTGTAGGCAATGGATATTGGGGTTTTCACACATAGCTAAGCCATTGTTAGCACTTTTGACAAAAGATACCCCAATTCCTCTTCGCTGGTCAAATGAGTGTGAAATTGCCTTTCAGCAATTGCGACAAGCCCTTTGTTCAGCACCAGTGTTAGGTACCCCTGATTATACGAAGCCTTTTACACTGTATGTGCATGAGAAAGATGGATGTGCATTATCAGTTTTAGTGCAGATGCACAGCGACAAGCAGCGCCCTTGTGCATATTTTTCGGCTGTACTTGATCCTGTTGCCCGAGCATTGCCTGGTTGTTTTCGCTCGGTTGCGGCGACAGCTGTGTCAATACGCCAAAGCGAGGGAATTGTGTTATCTCATAAGCTGTTGGTATTAGTTCCCCATGCTGTTGATGCTCTGCTTAATCAGACAAAGACGCAGCACTTGACCAGTGCTCGTTTAACGGGATATGAGTTGACGCTTTTGGCTCCTCATATTACGTTAAAGAGGTGTGCAACGTTAAATCCAGCCACATTGCTGCCGTTCCCGGAAACTCAGTCTGAAGCACGAAAAGCACATGACCGTATTCTTGTGACTGAGGAACAGACAAAGGGTCGTATTGATCTCCAGGATACGCCCTTTACGGATGTAGATGGAGAACTGTGGGTGGACGGATCATACCTGAAGCTACCAGATGGTACGACTTCAGCAGCGTATGCAATTACCACATTACAAACAATAGTGGAGACAGCACGCATACCGCAGAAATCAGCTCAAGCAGCGGAACTGATAGCATTAACACGAGCATGTGAGCTCAGTGCAGGATTGTGTGTGAATGTTTATACAGATAGCCGCTATGCCTTCGGAGTAGCGCACGATTTTGGCCTACTCTGGAAGGAGAGAGGGTTCCTAACGTCACATGGAGCACAGATAATGTATGGAGAGTTAGTTCATAACCTTTTGACTGCATTAACATATCCAAAGAAGATCGCTATAGTTAAATGTAGTGCCCATAAAAAGGTGGTTGATAAAGTTGGAGAAGGGAATGCTTTGGCAGACCGGGTGGCACGAGAGACTGCGATGCAGCCTGGCTCCACTGCAATGTATGTTGTGAAGTCACAGGCAGAAAGATGGCACGATGCTAGGAGAGAAGTGCTGGAGATACAGAGGACCGCTTCCGATAAGGAACGGGAGCAGTGGTCCAATGATGGAGAATTAGATGACGAAGGGTGTTGGAGAGGTAAGCAGATGGATAAATGGAAGTTACCCACAGCTTTTGTACAACCTATGGTTCAGATGGCACATGGACTAGCGCATGTTGGAGCTTCCGCAATTGTCAAATTACTCACACGAGTTTGGGAGCATCCGGAGATCGCTAGTACGGCAAAGAGGGTAGTGCAGACCTGCATGATTTGCCTGAGATACAACCCAGGAAAGGGTACACGAACTCCAGCAGGAGGATTTGCAACACCCACTGCACCCTTTGAGGTTTTGCAGATGGATTACATTCAGCTTGAGCGCTGTAACAATCTGAAGTATGTTCTAGTAGTGGTTTGTGCCTTCAGTAAATGGGTTGAGGCATACCCTACAAAAGACAATACTGCAATGACTACAGCTAAGATGCTATTGAAGGAGTTCTTCCCTCGATATGGTGTTTGTAGATTGTTGTGGAGTGATAACGGACCTCATTTTGTAGCAGACGTTATCAAGTATGTCCTGAAAGGACTGGGAATTACCCAGAAATTTCATGCAGTGTTTCAGCCTCAGTCTGCGGGATTGGTTGAGAAATATAACGGTACTTTGAAGCTTAAGATCGCTAAGATCCAAGCTTCGACTTCTTTGACTTGGCCAGACGCTTTACCGCTGGCATTATTGTCAATTAGATCGATACCGTATTCTCGGACCGGTCTCACACCCTATGAGATCGTGTTTGTGCACCCAATGAATATTTGGGGTCCACCGAAACCGAAGTCAGTGTATGATGTACCTTGTGTAATGATGAATGATTATCTGGCACAGTTAACGGATAATTTGGTTTCTATTCATCAACAGGTTCGAGAAGCGCTCCCTGATCGGTCCACAGGTGAAGGACATAACCTCCGGCCTGGAGACCATGTTATGATCAAGGTGTTTGAAAGGACGAACAGTCTGGAGCCGAGATGGGTTGGTCCTGAGCAAGTCTTGCTCGCAACGAGGACAGCTGTGCGAGTTTCCAATCGGAAGAACTGGATCCACTCCTTGCACTGTCGTAAAGTGCCGCCTGGAATAGTGGAGCCTGCTGTATTGACTGACCATCGAGAAATCCTGACGGCAGAGACAAGCCGTGCTGTGGAACCGAACGACACTGAGGAGCTCTTCCCGGACCAAACGATTCCTGGAGGCAGAAGATATCATCTCAGACCGAGGAAGTGATTTCTTTCTGTATCAGGATACGTTGTCAGAACGGCCCTTAGGTTAGTGAAACGGAGAGCCAATGAGGCAAGGGGGGGGGATCAGCCCTGCATTAGTGTAGTGACACCCGTCTTGGCCCGCTGGTGAAGAAATCAACGGCTGCCTAAGGGGAAGAGTTCTGACAACTTTTAGTTTCAGGAAGATATTGACTTTTACTATAAAATGGAGAAGAAGAAGATTTTTTGTGCGACAAGTTTTATTATCATTGTAGCTATTGTTGGTATAACCACGTGGTTTGTTGAGGATGTGATTCCTGCCCGTGAGTTACTTGTTTTGACTACTCCAGTGCCTGAGGAGCACTACTTTTACACCCTTCCGTATCAAGAATTGAAGCATCGTCAGTCTTATTTGAATAATACTTTCATCCAGATGTTGCATCATACCCATGTTGCTACAAATGCTACGAACTGTTGGATATGTGGTATGATGCCAGCTCATCAGAAGAAAGGAGGAACGCCGTTCATACCTCTTCCTTTCTCCCATAATGGCTCTTGTAGAGCATGATATACTTTGCTTTTTGCCACTCGGAAACCTACAGTGGGACGACTACTTTTTAGACTTAATAGAGAATGTCATCAAGATAAAGAAGGCTATCCACAAGCGAATGGGACAATATGGGAGTGGGAAGAATATCGACCAGACAATGAATCAATCCCCTATATCTTCACGAACACTAGAGACACTGCTGGGAATGAACAATTTGTGATTCAAGTGGCACAAGCTCAAGCGGACCTGTGTGTTCAGAGTGTGGGTCATATTCCTGTTGGTGTTAGTGACTGTATTATTGTTTTGAATATAGATGGATTAAATAATAGTACTTTCTTAGCTTCCCATAATACGTATTTCGTATGTGGGAATAAGGGTTATTATTGCTTACCAGCCGGCTGGTCCGGAGTATTTTATGTAGCGTTCTTATTGCCCACTGTATTCTTAGCGCCTGCATCCTATCATAAAGACTTGAAGTTATTGAACAATGTAACTGTAAATAGGTATAAACGTACTCTATCTATTGATGATGTTGACCAAACCGACACTAGCTTACAGCAGTATGTTGATTTTAACTTAGGATTGTTTTTCTTTGTTGGAGCTGCCCTAAATAGTAGGAAGGTTCAACGATTAACAAGAGTTGTAGAGGCTGTAACGAATCAAGCCGCTGCTGCTCTTGGGAATCTTACGGAAGAATTACAAATCACTAGAATTGTTGCGTTACAGAATCGTATGGTATTAGATGTTATGTTAGCAGACAGAGGTGGAGCATGTAGGATTATCAGAAGTAGCTGTTGTGTATTCATTCCTGACCACACGCCATCAGTCTATAACCCTATTAATAAATTGCATAAAATTGCAGCTGAAATTCATACAGAAAATGGCACTTGGACCTTTTCTGGATGGTTTTGGGCATTGATCACTACATGGGGATGGAAAGTTTTAACTGGTCTCTGTATTATTGTAGCAGTTCTGTTTTCCTGTTGCATCTGTGTTCAGTGTGGTCCTTTACTCTGTTCTTTATGTGTGTCATTCTGTATTCCTGATAAGAGAGCTATTGCCAATGTCACCTATCAGAAACATTTAAACAAAGAGGTGGAAGAGATGATGAAGATTGACATATATGATGATTATCCCAACAAGCCGAATGTCTTCAGTAAATGCTGAAAGGGTCGTCTGTTGAAAACTAAAACAGTGATATGATTAAGCATTCACTAAAGACATAAATTCTCTTTAGTTAAAATGTGTTTCTTGTCTTATGTTGATTAATGTCCGGACTCCATTTTGTATTGTCATGTCTCCACGTGCTTTGCACGAGAAGAGTCCTACCTTTTCGCTAGTTGCTCTTGTAATCTGCCTAGTAACAGTCTATAAATAGCTCCTTTGTCCGTCTGGCGCATGTCCAGACTTGACCACATCTGTTATCAGTTAGTCCTTGTTTGACCATGTTTTCGCGGGCTCAGGAAATTGTTAACTCCGCCCACATATTGATCCTGAATCGAAAATGTCCATAAATGGTAATGAATTTTGCTCTATGTTGTATCCACCCACTTATGAGCCCCTCTGTTGTGTATAAAAGGGGACCACGTACGCAAGTTCTTTGTGCTACTCTATGCAATACTGAAGAGTGTTGTGTAGGTTGTAGGACCACCCTTAAGGGTTAATAAACTCTGTCTTTGTATTTGCAGTTTCCGTGCCAACTTCCTTCTAGCTTTTGTTACAGGAGAGCGAACCCTTGTATTCTGCGGGTCTAGCTGGGGCCTGTACTCATCAACTGAGGGCAGTGACAAACAAGTGGTCAATCACTTCACACGTTTCTAGCTCATGCCTGGGATGTGATGGTTGTGAAGAGACGGAGCTGCACGTTCTGCTCTTCTGCCCTCTTTACACCAGGGCTAGAACTAAATGGATTGTCCAGCTTTGTAAGTCACTGGGTCTCAGGGATTACAGGGAAGCATTTAGAATATTTAAATACGACACCACCCCCCTGATTGTCTTTGCGACCTCTAGATACCTCTGGGCCATGTGGTGCGCCAGAGGCGCAAAAATGAAAAAACAATGATCTGTTACACCCGCGTTACCACAGACCCAGCACATCACTGGGGTTCCCTGATATTAACTTGTGAAGGGATTGATTTTACTCTTTTATCTGTTATGTTTTAAATTGCATAGGATTATTTCTCTTCATCATGAATATATTGCATTGTGGGATATTGGTATGTTTCATTTAAATCTTTGTAAATATGTGCTTTTATGGTTTTTAGCCGATAATAAAGCTTTTTTTTTACTTGATTTACCTAAGCCTGGGTCCTAACTGAGGTGACATGGTGTGCAAAATAACGATGGATTGGGATACAGTCCTGAGTAATTACCAGTAGCTGAGACTAATTCAAGCATTCCATCCATCACTTTTTTGTATACTTTAGTATAATCTCCTCGGGTGGCTAGAGCAAAACAGACCAAGATGGGAACTCAAGTTGTCCCACGAGGAGGAAAAATAGCCGCCACTACACTCGCCAGGAAAGTAACAGCAAGGCAGCAACTCAGAACCCAGAGTAGCCCTTACTCCCCACCCCAAGCCCTCCCAAACAGCCAAACAATTAGCAAAAAGAGCAAAAGTGTAAAACAAAATGGTAAGCCATAACCTCACAAAACTGATAAAAATTAAAAACATCACTATATATAAATTCATTCTGGACTAATCATGGCAGTCAACTTTGAAAACAAAATTATGCAGTACAAATTCTGGCAATGCAAAATCAGTAAAAGACCTGAGTACTATTGATCAGGTGCATTCTCACCGTGTCCCTGCTTATATGCAGTGCTGGCATAATCTCCTTGGGTGACTAGAGTGCTAACATACAGTGGCGGCTGGTATTTGAAGGTGGTGGAGAGCTAGTCATGGGGGGGCGGGAGGGAGGGTAATGAAATAAAATAAAATAAAATAAAAATACACACTTACTTGTCTGCCGTTGCCTCTCACCGTCACCGCCTCCCCCTCTTCCCCACTTCCAGGGCAGGAAGCAGGTTGTACCCGGCTCCCAGCATCCCGATAGCCAATCACAACACCGCAATGCAGCGTTGTGATTGGTCTGAGCACAGTGGATAGTCGCTCAGCCAGAGAATGGGAGGCTGGGCATGTTCTCTATGGAGGCTGTAATTCAGCCTGCATGGAGAACATGCGAAGTGCGCATGAATGTTTGGCCGACCCCAGAGGACCAGACAAACATTCATGCGCAAAGCCGCAGCAAAAAGGAAAAAATAAATTGATAATAACAATTATCATTTTATTTTTCCTTTAGTGACAGTGCTTAAAAGCAGTGGGGCGATGCTTCTGCGCCTTAGCGGAGGAACCACCACTGCCAAAACAGAAAGATTGCACTAGTCATCCCACGAGGAGGAATAGTGGCCACCCTTGCATTCGCAAGCAAAGAATCAGCGAGGCAGCAGATCAGAACCTAGAGATGCCCGTACTCTCCACCCCAAGTCCTCTCAATCATCAGGAAATTAAATATGGAACTATGTGTGACACTTAAATATTATGAAATCGTTTAAATTTCATCTCCACAATGTTAATCAAAGTTACTAAACAATGGACTATAATCTCGCGAGGCAAAGGGACATTAAGTTACCTTGACTTGAAGGGTCTTGGAACTAAACAAAACAGTAAGACTCCAGATTACCCATGAAAAAGACCAGCGGGCGAAACCCATCAGGGATTTTATACTTCCTTGCATGAACTCTACAGAAGTAATCAATGGGTTTTAATCTTATGTGCCTACTAAGGGGCTGATTCCAATCTCGCTCGGAAGGGCCCCGAACGCGATTCGGTCATAAAAAGTACGAGCCATACGCGTGTTTACCGACCAACTTGTAGAGATGTACGAGCGAGCAAGTACGATGCAAGCAACGCGATATTCGCCGACCGACTCATTTCCGGGTCTGAACCGCCCCGTACGCCTCATCCGTAAGTGAACCGTGCCGTGCAATGGAGGCGAATTCAAACCGAGCCAGTACGATGCACGCATCAGACACCCGGATCGAGCCGAAGTTCCCGGCTCGCAAAACGTCCGGGTAACTGCCTTTGGGGGTCCGCATCGGACCCCCCGTCACCCACAGGTGTACGACTCGGACACAGGGGGTGACCCAAGGGTCTCCCCAACACAGGTATGTACGGTACGAATGGCACCAATGCGTACCCACTGTAGGAGATGCCCTTGTGTGAGACGTACCCATTCAGTCAAAGGGTGCCCGTGTACGCGTCGCACGACCGGCTCCTATTGACTTCTATGGGAGTCTGACCGAACCGAGTCAGGCGCATCGTACTCGCTCAGTCAGACTGCAGGAGTCCGGCTCGGTCGGAAAAAACTCCGGATCCGGCTTGGTCGCAGAGCTTTCCGACCCAGATCGGGATCGGCCCCTAAGTGCGGCGAATGTTTTATTGGTTTCAAGGATTTCTTGTGCTGGTATATATATGTATACTTTAACTCACGTCTTCTCCATGCACTGCTTATACAGTTTTATATTATCTCACTTATACCATGTAAAATAATAGTATTTCCAGGAACAGTTATGACATCACAAAACAAATCTTTTATGAGAGCACAGTGGTAGAGTGGCAAGTTATAGTTTATGTAGTATGGCTACTAAGTTGAATACACTGTGTATGGAGGTACCTGAGGTATAATAATTTGAAAGAGTTGCATGAATTATAAATTAAAGTTTACGTTTAGAAATGTACATTTTTGTGTAGTTTAAGTTTAGTATGTAGATGAAGAATAAATAAAGTGTTATTAAATTAAAGGTGGCGTGTAAATTATACATTTAAGGTATAACTATTACTTAAGAATTTGTAATGTTTGTGTATTTTAAGTAGGGGTGGGGAAAGCTTGCGGAGCATGAGAAGTAAAACCAGATGGACCCAGAAATGTTTCATATCCAGCTCTTTGCCTAGTGATACCCTGCAGTACAACAACACGAATCACAGCCTACTATACCTCACCGTCAGCAAAGCTTGGTCGGAACCAGAACTCAAAGCACATTGCATTTGCATAGACCACCAGCAAGGCTGGCAGTGTGTCACAGCTAATGAGCTCTGTGTGGAAACCTCTCCTCCCTTCGGCCTCAGCGCTGTCTCAGACTCAGTCCCACATGTAACAAACTATGGTGTTCGACTTCGGCAAGGGATTGCCTCACTGACATCTTTGTCGCCTAGCATTGCCCATTGCTTGGCCCTTCTGCTTTCATTTACATTAAAAACAAGCATTTGTATTTGTATTAGTATCAGGCTCCAGAGGCTTGAGCCAGAAGCGAGTTGCACGGAGTCACTTGGTATTTTGTCCTGATCTTTTTATTTGCTATTCTGCTAGCGCGTCGCTTTTTAATTGACAAAAACTTAAAAAACATTTACTTTAACCTACTTTGACCTCATCTGTGGCGCTGCAAGTGTTGTTGAGTCGCTGTGGGCGGTGGGTGAGGCTTGGGGCTTCCACTTCCTCGGGACGGTCGGAGTAGCTCTGCCATCTTGGATTGGGGGAAGTTAGCTTTGCAGCTACCCAGGCCAGATCCTCCCAGAGGCACATAAATGCAGGCGCAGCCGCGACCGCTCTAGTATCAGGCTCCTGAGGCTTGAGCCGTGAGCGAGTTGCACGCAGTCACTTGGTATTTTGTCCTGATCTTTTTATTTGCTATTCTGCTAGCGCGTCGCTTTTTAATTGACAAAAACTTAAAAAACATTTATTTGAACCTACTTTGACCTCATCTGTGGCGCTGCAAGTGTTGTTGAGTCGCTGTGGGCGGTGGGTGAGGCTTGGGACTTCCACTTCCTCGGGATGGTCGGAGTAGCTCCGCCATCTCGGATTGGGGGGAAGTTAGCTTTGCAGCTACCCAGGCCGGATCCTCCCAGAGGCACATAAATGCAGGCGCAGCCGCGCAGCCTTGCAGCGGACGCGTGCAGTGGGCGCGCCTAAGGCAAGCCCGTCTGCGCCCTTCCGGCACCAGGCGCCGGGCCCCCTGTCTACTGCGCTACTGACCTTATCAGGTACTCGCGGGAGGATCTCTTTGCCCTGGCCTCTACCTGCCCTTCCCCACCCTGGTCCCTGCAGGAACACTCTTTTCATTGCGATTTTTGTTCGCTTGAATTGACTCTGGCACAGAGGGACACCTGCCCATCAGGGTTTAAGGAGTTTAGACTCCTTAGCCTTAATTGCCGTTCCCTGATAAAGCATCATGCAGAAGTTTTTGACCTTCTGCTTGATGAATCCCCATATCCTCTCTTCCATACGGAGACCTGGCTCAGCCAAGACGCTGTGGCAGTACCTTGGCTGGCTCTTCCGCCTGGTTATGTGTTGAAAACTCTGAACCGTGAGGGGGGAGAGGAGGCGGGGTGTCAGTGGTAGTTAAGGAGGCCCATACCGTCAGCCTGGATAGGGAATATATAGTGGGCTGTGAATGCGCCTCCTTTAAAATCAGGCTAACTCACAACTTTACACTGACGGGTCTTTTGATTTATAGGCCTCCCGGGCCGGCCAGCGGCTTTAGGGAAAATCTCTTAAATAAAATGGGACACCTCGCTAGTAAGGCAGCAAATTTTACTATTCTGGGCGATCTTAACCTCCATTTCGAGAATGGAGAGAGAGCGGAGATCGACGGTTTTTTGGCAGATCTAGAAGCTTTCCAGCTGAGGCAGCATGTGCTCGAAGCTACCCATGTAGCCGGCCATTTGCTGGATCCTGTTTTTTCCAATCTTCCTCGGATTAAAATGCGTACACCAATCTCGCAGGCCTGGACTGACCATTTTCTGGTCTCCTTCTTGCTACAATTGCAGATTAAGACAGACCCTATCTGCCCTGCTAAAGTTTTTAAACGCCCTTGGCACAGGCTTGAACCTGAGGTTCTCTCTGCCTGGCTATCTGGCCATCAACCTCAGCTATCTTCGGATGTGGACGTGGCTAACCGGTGTTACCACGATTGGCTGACGGTTGGCCTGGATAACTATATTCCAGCTAAATGGAGCAGGAAAGGACGCGGGCCATCTAACCCATGGTTTGACGACGCCCTTTCCCTAGCTAAGAAGGGCTGTAAGCAGCTGGAGCGTGTTTGGAGACGCTCATATGATGCAACAGCAAAACTTGAATATCGGATGGCCCTCAAGCAATATCATAAGGGTATCCAAAGAGCGCGGGTGGACTTTGTAGCCAGCAAAATTCTGGGCTGCTCTAACCCTGCCAAGACTATTTTCTCTTTGCTGGGTGACATGAAGAGTACAGGAGCCATTAGGGCTTCTCCTATCGCCTCTAACCACCAATGCGATGAGCTAGCCCAGTATTTTGTTAACTATGTGGAACAGATCTATCTGGCTCTCCCTAAGGCAGCTCCCTTGCCGCAGGAGGTGGGTCTGAAAGGGGGAGATGCCACGGAGGGTCGTAATTTGGTAGCACTTCCTCCCATCTCGCCTTCGGAGTTTGAGGCGTTATGTTTAAAAATCAAATCAGGCTCCCTGGCTGATCCAGTGACCCCTACCCACTTCCACCAGCTATATTCTTCCATTTCAGGTGTGGGTCTGGATCTGGCTAATCTGTTGTTGCTGTCAGCGTCAGTTCCACGGGCATGGAAACATGCAAAAGTTGTCCCCCTGTTAAAAAAACCTTCTTTGGACGCTGCCGATCCGGGTAACTATCGACCTATCTCCCAGTTGCCTTTCCTGGCTAAAGTGGTGGAGGCACATGTGAATTCCATTCTGGCCAACTTTGTTGAGCAACATGCCATATTTGATTCCACTCAACATGGCTTCCGGCCCAGGCATAGTACTGAATCCGCGCTTTTGGCTGTGTCGGAAGCCATTAAAGCAGTCTAGACGTAGGGGACTCAGCGGCCTTGGTCCTTTTGATACGGTGTCCCATAAAATACTTCTTAAACGCCTACAGGATATCGGGATCAGGGACTTAGCCTTGGCCTGGATTAAATCATTTTTATCGGAAAAGATCTTTTCAGGTCTTGGCATCCCCCTTTTCCTCACAGGAGTTTGCACTGCATCAGGGGATTCCACAGGGCTCCATATTGAACCCTCTATTATTCAATCTGTATGTCAGCCCTTTGGCAGTGCTGGCGAAGGGGAGGGGGCTGTCGCTGGTGTCGTATGCGGACGATACCCAACTAGTGATATCCTTCTCTAGGAAATGTACCTCCAATCTAGACAATTTTAAGGATGATCTGCTAGCTATCTCCAATTGGATGGCAACTAACTGCCTACAGCTTAACTCTGGTAAATCAGAGATCCTGTTATTTGGGAAGGACAGGGAGCTGTGGTCTGATCTTTATTGGCCGGACCACCTAAAACCTGCCCCACTTCCTAAGGAAACCGTAAAAAATCTTGGGGTATGGTTTGACCAGGGATTGACCTTTGAGAAACAAATGAAAGCTGTTGTGGGGGTCTGTTTCGGACTCCTGCGGGGTCTAAAGCCTTTGCTTCCCCCCTTCGGTGCGCCAGACTATCATCCAGGCATCTGTTCTATCAAGACTGGACTACGGCAATTGCCTATACCTGGGGGCAACAAGGGCCAGCGTAAAGCGCCTCCAGAGGGTCCAGAATGCAGCAGCACGGATTCTGGTCTCATTACCCAAGCACTGTTCAGTAGCGCAGGTTCTCCCCAAACTCCATTGGTTGCCAGTGGACAAATGGATAAAATTCAAGGCATTGTGCATCTCACACAAGATCTTGTCAAGATAGGCCCTGCCGGGCCTTCTCCATTTGTTGGAGGCATATGTACCCAAGAGCCTGCTGCGTTCTGCTGACCTAGCAATTGTTTGTGTTGGACTTGGCCCTTCTGGCAGGTTTACCCATAAACTTTTTGCAATTATCCTAGCTTTTTCCCTATGGAGTGTTAGTGGTTTTAGACCCCTAGGCACTTTAACACGGTGTCCCCTTGTAAAGTGCGTGCGCTCTGTGGTACATTTAGTGAGACTGGCCTGCCCTCCCATAGGAATGCATGGGGAATGTGTGTGTCCCTGGTAGTTCCTGAGGCGTGGGGAGTGCAGGGTCGAGTTTGGTATGTGCGAACTCGTGAGATTTAATGCTGTGCGATGATGCGTGCGGCGTTACTGTGTCTAGTGTAGAAGTGCCACTTCTAGAAGCTGGCATGTCTGTGTAATAAATGTGAAGTGACTGTCTGGCTTGTGATTGGCTGGTGTGCCTGGCTCCAGGAGTCAGGATGGATCTGCCCCGGTGGTGAATGGAGAGATCTGCATGCTGATGGCAGGGAGGAGTACACCTGGGACCTGAATAGGGCTGGGCTTTTCCTACACAATGCTGGCTCCACCCCCTGTGGTGCGACTGATGTCCCTAGCCTGTCCAGTGAATGGGGAGAGGGGCTGAGCACAACAGAGGGCTCCAAAACCAGTTGCATCTGGTTTTTCCTTAACCCTGCAGCCTGAGACAAAGGAAATGTGTATATAAAAAGGGGCTGTGACCCCAAGTAAGCTCTCTGCTGCTCTGATCCTGACGCTGGGGGCTGCTGCTGGGCTCCAGGAGGAACCGCCACAAGGGACTGCCTCCCTGCTGGAGGGCCCTGTGTGCTGGCCTGCCTGAACCCAGCCTTTTGCCCCCCTGAACTTGGCCTCTACTTTGCTCTTTATTGCTGAGAAGAGCGCGCCATTTTTTACCCTGGACCTGTGACTTTCTGCAGCGCTGAACTGCTCATGTGGAACAGGGAATCCCCGGCGTAGAGGGTTCCCCCGCCATTGCTATTCATCAAGCAGGTGCCCACCCTGCATCTGTGTGCTGGAGAAAGAGTTTTTGCCGCATTTCTGCTTATGCCACAAGCGGGTGCCCACCCCGCGTTATGACTGCCCCTTTTTAATTGAGTCCTTCAAGCGGGAGCCCACCCTGCGTTTATGCGCTTTTAGCGGGAGCCTACCCCGCAATTACCGATACCCTCGAAGCGAGTGCCCACCCCGCAATGCTGCCTTCCCAGTAAAGAATCACCGCCGCAGCCCAAGATCCAAATAGACTGCCGCGTTGGAGCGGCCAACAGGAAGTCAGGCGCCCGGTGTGGGGACGGAAGCGGGGCTTCTCGGCAGAAGCTGAGTCCGGCCGGAGCAGTGAGGCCGTGACGCGGCCACGAGATCTTCCAGGCGGGACTCCCATAGTAAAGGGGGAGTCCCACGGGCAGCGACAGCATGCCGCGAGAAAAGTACTACCTGCCGAGGACGCGGAGACGTTGCTGCCATACTCCCGGTGAGTGGAGCTGACCTGGGGAGCAAGAGCGAGGCACAGGACCGGTGCCTGCCTACCCGAGCGGCCCCGCAGGAACAGGGGGCCGCTCCAACGAGAGGGCAGTATTCTTCTCTTGGAATCCCAGGGTCGGGGCTCACAGAATTCTACAGCTGCCCTGCCTCACATTGGGCAGCTGCAACGTTGCACATGATTGATGTAAAAGCCCAGAGCGGAGCCCAGAGGCACGGTAGTGCCAGAGCTTGCCACAGCTGCCCCATCTGATAAGCGGGCAGCTGCAACGTGAAGAGGGTCCAACTCCTTACAGTTGCGCCGCCGTTGCAGGCAACTGCAGCTTGGGGGCATATTTTTTTAGAGCTTGCATGCTCCAACGTTGGGGACAAGTTCTTTCTTTGATTTTTCCTTCCAGTTGGCGCATAGTTATTTCAGGAGCCAGTGTGCTCCCTACGGCATATTTGTTTTAGAGCCAGATGGCTCCAACGTGTGGCTAATTGTTTTTCAGAGCCCCGTGGCTCCCACGAAGGGGACACATTTGTTTAACGGGCCACTGAGTGCCCAGCCTTTATTTCTATCCACTGCTGCCCAGCAAGTAGTGGGCAGCTGCCACGTTTAGGCTGTGCCTTTGCACCTTCTGCCTTTGCTGCCTGCGCAGCCCAGCCCTGACATTTTGGACAAAGGGCGTTTGAGCCCCTGAGAGGCCAAGGTGGCCTGGGAACAGTTTTTCTGTGTAGCGCCCTCACCTAGGGTACATGGTTCTTTCTACATGTGTACTTTTGCGTAATGTGCATTGCCTTTAGGCTTATTTCTATTTCTAAATGTATCTATGCTTAGGAGATTGTTTTCCTAGTATAGGTTATGCTAGTGAGTTCATGGTTCCCTGCGTGTTTTATGCCTAAGGTGGTTAGGATTGCGTAGGGTGTACTTACCTTTTACCAGTAGGTACTGGTTGTGCTCTACAGTTATAATGTGTGTTACAGTTGGTATATGTTTTCCATCAACAATTGGTGATTTGTGCTAATTCTGACAGTGGTCCATGTGGCCCTGTCCTGTGTAAATAGTTCCCTGTAAATTCTGCCCAGTGCCAGTTGGCACAGTGTAAATTGTGTGAATATTATCTAATGTGTTTTGGTATAATACAAAGGCTATTTTTATATATAACCTTGTGTGGAGTTTCTTTTGTGGTGGGCCTAGGGTGTTGTTTTTGTGTGCATGCGCAAACGCTTTACACATTGCCTCCGGGATAAGCCTGACTGCTCGTGCCAAGCTACCAAGGGGGTGAGCAAGGGTTATCTTTGGCGTGTAACTCCCCAGCCCTGAATTAGAGTGGTGGTTTCTGCCTGGCTTTGGCGCAAGCCCTAGCCAACCACAAATCCCATTTCTAACAGTCTGCACTCCTCGAGTGTGGAGGGCTAGGGCAGGGGGGCGCTCCTTCCGCTGGCTGGCGGCAAAATTGTGAAACTCACTTCCGACCCCTGTTAGAACTATTTTCAACCACCTGGCTTTTCGTAAGGCCTTGAAGACTTGGCTTTTCCCCACTTCTACCATTTAAGTGCCTCGATTCTCTTGGGTTCTCGTTTCTGGTCCTTGTTCTGCGCTGGGATGCCTCGTTGCTGTGGCAGCCATGCGCATTATAAATCTGTAATAAATAAATAAATAAAAATAAATTTGCAATGCAATCAGTCTCGCCTTTTGGACCTTGTATGTATTTAGCTATGCAGCACATTAGCCTGGGTACTGAAACAGCTACTGTTCTTTAACATGGAGGCACCAAACTGTGTGACATACCAAGTTTGGGAACACATGGAGAGAAATATTGCCTTTCAGCGGGAAATGGTATAGTCCAAAGCTCTGTTTTTAATATAAAATCAGGGTCTTTGGTGTTCATATCACTGAAAATACAAGATTTGATTTTTTTTTTTATTGTCTACGGGTGCTCGTGGAAGCCAATTTCTATGGACTGGAATCTAAAGAATGGTAAAGTGTTTCTGTTATATTACTGACCTCTGCTGGTCGTTTTCTATCAAGAAAGTTAAATATAGGCAGTTGAACAGAAAAAAAGTCCCTAAGTGGAAGGACACATGATGATCTCCCAAGCCCACAAAGTACATACACATATAACTAAAGTATATACAAGAGGTCTTGAATGCTCGCCCTAAAAAAACATACTTAGGTACACCATTTTCAGTAATGAGTTTTCATTTTCAAGCGCTTCGTAGCAAAATAGCTAGAAAAACTAGTTGTCATCTTGGAAAGTTAAACCATGAGTATAAAACTATATGACTATCTGCATTGTTTAGTAATAATTAACTTGAATAGCCTTCAGTTATTCATGTATGCAATAGACACAACTTGATTTTGAACATACTGCTTAGTGATAGGTCTAAAATATCAGAAGCGTAGCAGCAGAAAATAAAATACAAATCACTCTTAGTGTAAGAAACATGAATTCCAAGGTGGCTGATTATTTTTCCCAACTTTTCCTCCACCCACTGAGATCCAGTGTCAAATCGAATTGTATGTAGACTAATAGAAAAGGCTATGTTGTCAAAAACGTGGCGCAAAATGAAAATGCGGCTCTAATTGTCATTTATTACATTAAGCGAGCAGTGAGTTGGCCGCCAGCTTTGCATGTGCCTATTTTTGCACTGGGCTTTAGCGGAGAAGTGGCGGCCAGTGGTGTCGGCTGGATCTGCCTGGAGTAGAGGGAGGCAGCGCAAATCCATTGCTAGAGGTGCTTACAGTTTTTTCCAGATATTTTTATTGGTTATTCGGTACAATATACTATACAACCATCATTACCACGACCTATCTTACAAGAAGTGTCCAGATGAATCATAAAGCTGTAGATAGAGATTTTTAGTCCCATTAGTTACAAAGATGTGACAGTGCCAAAATCCTACTTTGTATCATGTATATATTTTAACATACCAATAGTGCTCTTGTTCATGGTTACAGTAACCCCCTACAAACAGGTGTCCTGTACATCAATCTCTCTTCATGCATCCCCAATATGTTAATCAGATTTAGTCTTGTCCCCAAGCAGGTCCATAAGCATCTGTCTCCACGCTACTAGATCATCCTCCTGCCGTTCATCCCATCTAATATGTTTCATCCTGACCTCGTCAGCCACTGCCCATTCAGACATATCTCGCAGCCATTCCTTATATCTGGGTGTTTGGGTGTATAACCATTTAATGGCTACCCGCCTGTTTGCCAGCACTAGCCCTAACATCAAAAATTTGCAGGGGTTGGGAGCAGGCCCATTAACACTTCACGTGGGTGGCCTTCAATCTCCCATCTAGTGGCCATCTTTAGATTCTGCAGTACATCTCTCCAGAAGGGAGCTATAACTGTACATTTCCACACCACATGCTGGAAATTATTCTCAGATGCGCTACATCACAGGCATCTGTCTGATCGGGAAGGGTAGATAGCATGTAGGGTTTTTGGGGTGAGATACAACTGGTGTACGAGTTTAAAGCTTGCGTTTGAACTCACTGTGCACTTCTCCATATGGATCTTGTACCAGTCGTGTGGCGTCAGGTCATCCCCCAATTCTTCTTCCTATCTGTTATGTGCCTTTGGGGTCACTTCCGGAGACTCCTCAAGTAATGCTATATAGTGGTGTACTATAAGTCTCCGTCCCCGTGCTAGATCTAGTAGCCTTCTCGGTGTTTGTGAAGGAATGGGCTCAGCTAGTTAGCTCAGCCAAATCTCATGCGCCGTAGATGATATTTTGTTGAATTGTAGGTATTGCTCATGATCCAACACGAATAAGTCTATTGCAGTGTTACGTGTGATAAACTCTCCCCCACGGTATAAATCACCCAGAACATCACAACCTACCTCTCACAACTTCCGTATGGACATGAATTTCACTATGTCCGCAAATGGTTTAAGTATCCAATTCGGTATGTCACGTTCATAAGGGGCCTGACGTAGGAACCTTGTGACCACCCGCTCCCAGATGCAACCCACCTGGCAATCAAAAATTGATTCTCGCCGGGATCTGTGAACCACACATGAGGAGCTCGGGAAGAGTATAACTCCCCGCTTGGGTCTCCCAGTTATCCTACTCGACGAACCAATGGACCGAATATTGAAGGTGGGCGGCAATGTAGTACATCTCTAGGTTGGAAGTTTAATGCCCCTTCGGGCCCAGGTCTGCTTTAGCATGGTCAGTCCTGTTCTCTTCTATTTCACGGCCCATAATAGAACTATTATTATACAGTCTAGGTCCCTAAAATTACGGTTGAGCATATCAATGTGCGCGCCCTGTAGAATGTAGAGGCATCGAGGTAACATCACCATATTTTCTACAGCCATTTGTCTCATCAGTGTAAGGGAGAGAACTCTCCAGAACTGAACCGGGGAGTGCACCCCGGCAATCACCCTGCCAATATTCATATCCAGGAAATGCTGTTTCTCAGTAGCTATCCTATTCCCCAGCTAGAGTACACCCTCTGGACTCCATGGCAGTGCAAGCCCTGGAAGTGTTGTGGAATCCACCATTGCCAGACGTCCAAGCTACAACAAATGAGACTTCTGGGCATTAACTTAGAGTCCAGACACCCCTGCAAACTCCGAAAAGGCCGCCAACAGTACTGTTATGGCCCCTGCCAGATCATGCAGATACACCAGGGCATCGTCAGCATATAATGAGATCTTATGTATAGTGTCTCCCACCGGGATCCCCCAAGGTTCTCTTCTCCACTGCAGCAATGCCACCAACAATTCCATCACCGGCGCAAATAGGAGCGGCAACAGAGGACAGCCCTGTCTGGTGTTGTGGTGCAAAAGGAAAGGCCGCAGAAATGAAGCCACCCATCCAGACTCTGGCTTGGTATACAGTGCCTTGAGCTATAATATGTACTTCGGCCCAAAGCACATTCTATCTAAGACCTGCCAAATATACCCCCCACACAAATGATTCAAACACTTGCTCTATGTCAAGGAACGCTAACGCATTGGGACCTTCTTGTATACCGAGGTTGTGGAGGACATGGAACAGTCTGCATAAATTGTACATGGTGCTTCTCTTAGGGATAAACCCCCACTGGTCCTCGTGCACAGGGGTGGGCAGATATGGGAGAAGCCGAGAGGCTAGCAGGCCACTCAGTAATAATTAATATCAACTTTTAACATGGAAAGCGGTCTGTAAGACGTTGCTTCCTCCACCACCTTGCCTGGTTTTGGCATCAGCACCACAAGCACCGCATGCATAGTGTCCGGGTGGCGTCCAAACTGGTATGCCTCACATTATACCTCCAGGAGTTTATCAACCACTAGATCAATGTACTAATGGTAGAATTATGCTGGGAGGCCATCACCCTTGACCTCTTTGCCATTTTCTGACGCCTCAGAGAGGCTAGGATCTCCTCTTTCGTCAAATCTGCGTCAAGTGCCTCCCTCTTCTCTGGTCCGAGTGGGGGAGGTCCACCCCTACTAGACAGGCCACCCCAGTACCTTGTGGCGCAGTTTCTGTCTCCGCATAAACTCTCTCAAGGTGGGCCCGCAACACCTTGTTTATAGCTACTTGTGAGGTGACCGATATCTCCCAAATCTTGTAAGGCCAATATGGGCTCCCGTTATTCCTGCTGCCTCACCAGCCTTGCCAAAATCTTATCCCCTCTGCATGCTTTTTCTCACCACACCACCCCAGTTTGCACCCAGCCATATGCAAATCAGTCTTGACCCTGTTCCTGGTGGGAACAGTCCAGCCCGAACTGCCAAGCCAGGTCCTCCCTGGCCCGGAAACAAGCATCCTGGGACCGGTTTTGGAGAATCGCCCCTCATCAGCCAGGCTAGCTCGAAGCCGGTGGCGTAGTGAGCATGGGACCCACGTCTGGGCATACCTTTTCCACTTCGGGTGAAAATGCAACACAAAAAGATGATGGATGGAATGTTAAACATTGCCACACATTCACCCCCGTCACAAATCTGGGTTTAATCCATCGTTATTTTGTTTGGCATGCCTTTCCAGTTCGGGCCCAGCCATATGCAAATCAGCATTGACCCTGTTCCCCATAGGAACAGTTCAGCCCGAACTGCCAGGCCAGATCCAGTTTAGACCCAGCCTTATGCAAATCATCCTTGGCCTTGTTACAGTGTGGCATAGTGGAATAGCGTACAAAATGCAGTGGAGTAAATTGTTGTATAGTGCAGTGGCATGTTGTATTGTACAAAGGTGTGGAGTGCACTAGAGTGGACAGGCGTACCACGGAGCTGAGTAAATTGTTATAAATTGGAGTGGCATTTTGTATAGGAGAGTGGAGTGGTGTGTCGTGGAGTGTTGGAAAGTATCGTAAAGTGGAGTAGTGTGTTGTACACTAGGGCATAGGGGCATAGAGTGGAGTAGAGTGTTGTACAGTGTACTATGGGACATAGAGTGAAGTTCAGTGTTGTATAGAGGCACCGAATGTTGTAGTGTCTTGTAGAGTGGAGTTACATAGAGTGAAATAGAGTGTGGTACAGTGGGTCGGTGTAGAATGTAGTGTTGATAAGTGGGTATAGAGTGGTGCAGTCGAGTAGAGTGTAGTGGAGCACAAGAGTGGCGTAACATAGAGTGGAACAGCGTGTTCTAGAGTACAGTTATGTGGAGTTGAGTAGAGTGGAGCTGCATAGTGTACAGTGGAGTAAAGTGTTGTGGAGTGGTGTGTGGTACAGTGGAATGCACTGGTGTGTTGTAGAGTGTTTGAAAATGTCATAGAGTAGAGTAGTCACAGAGTGTATTAAAGTGTTATACAGTGAAGTGGAGTGGAGTAAAGTGCGGTACAGTATGGGAGAGTGGAGTGGGATTGACTGTCATAGAGTGGAGTAACATACAGTAGTATATGGTGGAGTGGCGTAGAGTGTAGTTGTGGAGTACAGTGGATTAGTGTCGCATAGACTGGAGTATATTAACTGGGATGAAGCGGCATAGAGGGAGTTTTGCAGAGTGTCATAGAGGGGAGTACAGTGTTGTACAGTGCTTTAGTGTAAAGTAAAGTGCTGTAAAGTGCAATGAGAAGAGTACATAGTTTTACAGCATAGTGCTATACAGTGGAGTATAGTGTGTTACAGTGGAGGGGCGTAGACAGTTGTTGAGTGGAGTTTAGTGTTGTTGAGCGGAGCACAGTGGAGTGGCATGGCATGGAGTGGAGATGAGTAGATTGGAGTGAAGTGGAGTGGTGTAGAATAGAGTAGCATACAGTGGAGGGGCATAGATCGGAGTGGCATACACTGTAATAGCGTACAGTGGAGTGGAATACAGTGGAGTGGAATACAGTGGAGTGGCATAGAGGAGTGGCATAGAGTGGAGTGAAATAGCATAGAGTAAAGTGGGGTAGAGTGGAGTTACGTACATTGGGATAGTGTGCAGTACAGTGTTGTAGAGTGTAGTGGCATAGGGTAGAGTGGCATTGAGTGGAGTGCCATACAGTGGAAATAGCGTAAAGTGGAATTACGTAGAGTGCCCCCTGGGCTCAGGGCCTAGGGAGCGAAGGCAAAGCCCAGGTCCCCCCAAAAATATATATCGGCACATTTTGCCATGATTCTGCAGGAGCCCTGCGGGTCGCTGCAAAAATAAATGGTGGCCACTATTTATAATTTATATAAGGGGAGGGAGGCATCAGCAGGGTAACCTTCCTAGCCCATTTAAGGCCCTGGGGACCCCATCCCCTGGGATCTATTACCACTTTAACAAAGTGGTGATCGGTAAAGGAAAAATATCAAACCTAATACTTATCCATATCTGAAGGCGAAACTCAAAACATAACCAAAGTGAATGTGAAGATAACATGGCTGCCTTCAACTTTTGTAAAGGCATTCATTAGTCAATCACATAATGACGTGTCATTGCAATGTATTTGAGTACTTCCATGAAAAAACAGCGACATTTTGCTAAATTAACACTAGATGTCACTAAGTGTAAAATGCCTTAAAACTTTAAAAAAGAATTCTTCTCCTACTTACCTGTAGTGCCCCAAAGGTTCATCTGTGCATCATAATGTCTAATACTGGCAAATTTCATAAATACCCACTCAGCCATTTTTGCACTACACAAGATAAAAAAGTCTATGGAAAATGCTTAGTGGAAAAACATGTTTTTGGGACTCCACTTTTATCTTTGCACCCCTTGACCAGTCACAGCAAAACTTTACATCCTCCGCCAATGTAGAAAAAGCTATGAGTCTGGAAAGGTTTGTGGAGATTTGTCAGTTCGTCAAAAGGGGGCAATGTTTTTAGCGATCAAAATTCCGAGGAATTCCTATGCATGGGAATCCTATATCTAACAATTATAGAAAAGGGACCCCTTGCAAATATTAGGCAACGAGGCAGGCAAAATACAAATAAGAAATAAAGAATAACCGGTCTTATCATACTGTAGGTCATACACATAAGTCTAAACTCTTATGCTCAGGCAAGTCGGTTCTCCTTAATGAAGAACATTTTATTTAGTACTTATTTAACTCCATTGGTATATGAATCAAAATGTTCTTAATTTTTTTGTAAAGGCTATCTACATTTCATATTCAAAACTTATCTGCAGGCCTCAACACAAACGTTATCTTAAAAACCACTGCAACATCCTGACTCTCATTCACCCAAGACATTAACTTTCATTCTCATTCATTCCCTTCCTTTAATTTCATAAAAAACGTGCACGTATTATATGAAGTTTTTGTCAATACTCATATGGACGGTTAATCAATTATTATTACAAATTTGATCTTGATTGTTGTAAAAAAATATCAGTACAATTATTATATACAATAATTTAGATCCTTCCATTCTGTGGCTATTAACAATTCTGTTACAGTGAAAAAAATGCCTTCGTCGGGACGGCCACTTTTCGTTGGGCCAATGAAAGCCCTCCAAATGACCAGAAATCAGTAGCATAAGCACACGTTGTGGATCAGTATATTTCCAGCCCCATATGTCAAATCTGCCTCTCCAACCCAAATGTTGCAGGCTTCCTCATGGTCTTTTGGATCGTCGGTTGCTCACAATGAGGCTCCAAAATACAGTTCAAACTGGTCCAGTTTACTTTGTCTATACTTTTTTTTAGAATATGGAGCCTGCCCCTCTCACCCAGTCTGTCTTCCAGTGCCACATGTCTGCCTGCCCTTCCTTCCGAAAGCCAAAGGTTAAACTATAACTGTTGTCCTATGATAACGATAATTTGTGCCCCCACCATGCACAGTGATATTATCAAGTGATGTAATAGGTAGGGTTCTTAGAAGTGCATGGCGAGGGTACAAGTTATAGTTACTTGAGATAACTATAACTATAAATGGTGAATTTCAGTGGTGTTTAGAGTTTAAAAAGTTATGTTGCTTCTGAACATTTCACCTAACTATAACGTTACTTTAAACTTTGTTTTTTTCATGAATTTCCAGGGATTTTTCAATGTAAAGTAATACCATGTGTTAATCCAACACCCTGCATGCAGCCAACCCCATTCTGCGCAAGGCGTTCAGTCATGCATGGCAGAGAGTTGGGAATAGGGCAATTGCCTGCATGTAGCCAAGCCCATGAGGTTGGCCTCAAGAGGTGGCCTGCAGCCATGCCCTGTGGCCAACCCCCCAAAGGGAGCCACCTCCACAATGCCTCTGGCCACGTATGGCAGGGTGTTGGCCACAGGGCCTGGCCCAGGAGACCTCAGTGACTTTTATTTAAGTGAAGTGTGGCCGGGTTGCTACACTCCTCAAATCTATTAGGCTCCGGTGGACCCCATCCCCCAGGGTCCTATATATTTTAAAGGGGAGGAGGGGCCACATTTTCCCTCTCCCGGAGCCTTATTAGGCTCTGAGGACCTCCTCCTCCATGGCCTTTTTTAGGTCTTGCCTAGGCAGCACTTGCGCTGTCTCGTTGAGACATGCAGTATATACTATAGTGTGGAAGCTTTCTGAAAGCTCTGCCCACTCTCCGCCCATCTTTTCAATTGGCTTACATGCTAAATGCTGTCTTCTGTTTGGTTTAAGGCTTGTTAGTCCCTTCTCCTGACGGCCATCTTGTCATTTGTATCCTTCCCTGGCTATCGGCCCCTTTACTCCAACACTATTTTCTGCCCTGTGTCCCCACCTGCCCCCTCCCGCAGTTCGTCACTTCTCGCCCACATCACCACCTCCACTCCTGTTCGTGCCTTCTTAAATGTCTGCACTACCATTTCTAATGCAATACGTCTCACATAAATGCGAGTCGTATTGCATTGCAAATGCTTGTATTAAAGTAGTGCCCCTCAGTTCGGAGCCAGAGAAAGCAGAGGGAGCTGGAAGTCAGGCGCCCGTGCCTGGTTGTAGGCAGGGCCGTAAAAGGAAGCACGAAGGCCGAAATAGCAGCGTGAAAATGGCTTTCGTTTTAAGGGGACAGAATCTTTCAGAGGAGGGGGCTTCAGGCTTTTAAATCAGACACAGTTTCACAAACATGTTTATTGCGGTATTTCCATTCTAGACATCACTGTGAGACCACGCGGAACCCGCTTATTTTTAATTAGTTTTAATGCTTTTGTAAATAAATGTACATTTTTACACAAGTCTTTAATGGCGCTGCTGAGCTGTGTGAGCTGCTGAAGGATTGTCACTGTCGACGCAAGATACTTGCTACTAGAAAATGAAATATTGCTCAGCATGTACCCGAAGCGCTGATGGAGACACACAGGCAGATTGTATGTCGGGGGGAGCTGCATTTAATGATCAGTCTGTTGCTGTGTGATTAAAACTCTGCACGCTCCGGTGTAACTCTAGAAGAGCAGTCACCTATAGACCCGGGAGCCACACAGACGGGCCTACAAGTTATAATTAGCGTGCAGTGCCTGGTGTGTCGCGCAAACACACTCACTCTCTCTCTATCACTCATGATATGTTGGCCCACATGTGCTCCATTTAGTCTGTGACTCTGAGTACCTTTTTGTTTGTTTGTTTTAGATGTGTGTATTAACGAGCCTGGACTGTGTTTCTAGTACTGCGTATTGTTCACCCACGTCACTGGGTACCCAGTGCCCGAGGGGCCCTAATGCAATTTCTCAAAATAGCAAACATGCCTTTTTGAGGTTCCCGTATTTGTGAGCCCCAAGTACGATTTGGGGGTAACTTCCCAGTCAGGGTTGTTTTCAAATCGCCAATTACTGTGACAGGACCTAGAGGAAATATTATAACAAGCATTTGCAATGCATTAGGTCTCGCATTTACGCGAGTTTGAGCTATTGACATTGCAAATAACAATGCATATTGGCATTGTCATTTACAATGCCAATAGCTTTAACTCGTGTAACTGCGAGACCTATTGCATTGCAAATGCTTGTTTTTATTTTTGCTTATAAGCATTAGTCTTTTTTAGCCGCGGCGGGTGCAGGTAAGAGCGGTGGGGCAGGGTGGGGGGAGTCGACATATGACGACGAGGGTGAATAAAATAGAAAAAAACACTTACCTTGCGCTCGCCGCATCGCTGTCTTGGCGATGCGGTGAGCTCAAGGTAAGTATGTTTCTTTTTTTCTAAAACAAATTCTCCCTCGTCGTATGTCCCACCGCTGTTACCTGCACCGCCCGCAGCTGGTTTTTTTCTCATTTGACCGCATACCACACATTAGCTTGTTAGGTCTCGCCTGATCCAGCGCTTGCGCTGATCTGGCCGAGACATTTTGTATACAGACTTTTTGAAGTGCTGCCGTGGCCTAAAGCTTCAGTGCACGTGAACGTGCACGCGCGCAGCGCCATATGTCTTTCCTCCGTAGCGATCGCGATCACTTTCGCTTGTTCACTCTTGTGTGATCACCATGGGCGCATGCACTTGTAAATGTTATCTATATTTAGAAATATTGTCTAGAACGCGTACGTTTGTTCAGCTTTTGTTTTTCGTTTACCTACAATTAATGTCATCTGACTAGTTTGTTTATACACTGCTGGTTAAATCGTGTCTGTCCGTGTTCAGCACTAGGGCAGAATAGCGCTTCAATCACTGTTGTAAACAGTGCCACGGCGTCTCGCATGGCATCGGGCTAGTTTGTTTATACACTGCTGCTTAAATCGTGTCTGTCCGTGTTCAGCACTAGGGCAGAATAGCGCTTCAATCAGTGTTGTAAACAGTGCCACAGCGTCTCGCATGGCATCGGGCTTCATTTCCGCGTAGGTTTGTTACGTTCTTGGCTCTCCGGAGCACTAAAGCCAGGCGGACACAACCTAGAGAGGAGGCGTTTACACCGCACTGCACACCTCAAGGAGAGACGGAGGCAGAGTGCAGGCCTGCTCTGATCCAGGAGATGCAGTGTGCAGCCAGGAGATTCAGTGTGCAGGCCCTGCACGGATCCAGGACACACTAATGCAGTGTGCAAGCCCTGCACCCATCACGAGACTCTTGAGGGCAGGGGAGCGCATTCCAGGCGGGTGAGCGGACCCTTTGAAGTGCTCCCAAAAAGCGGATTGCATGGCGGCACGATGCGCGTGATTGTGCGCGTGCTAGCCATGCAATCCGCTTTTTGGGAGCACTTTTAAAAATCTACAAGATTTCACTGCATGACTTTTAGGACGCCACTGCGTCAAAACCTTACGCCGGCTTCAAGCAGTGTATTGGGAATAAGCCGCAACACGCATTGCTGGAGTTGCACCATGCTTGCAACACAACTCCAGCAATGCGTGACTTTTCCATCAACAGATGCGTCAGAATTTCTGACGCATCTGTCAATTCTTGCGCCATGGTGCGCCGTATTGTAAATACGGCGCATCCATGGTGACACAAGGGTTTTGTATGGTGGCGCAGGGAAAGTGACACATCTCTACAGATGCGTCACTTTCTTGTAAATCTGCCCCTTGGTTTCCAACTCGTGGAAAAAGTGAGGAAGTAGCCTCGTGGCTAGAGTTGCTGACTTCGGAGCTGTGGAACCAGGTTCAAGCTTCGGCGTCGGCTCAGCTTCCTGTGATTCTGTGAAATCACTTAATCTCCCTGTGCAAAACAAAAATGAATATGTCCTTGTGTAACGTATTTTTTGTATTTTCACCTTCCGTTCATTAATTTTGTTTTCTTTCTGTGTCTGCACGTCTCCCATTTTACTTCTAACTTCTTTTTATATACTCTCCTTTCACTTCTTTTGATGTCTCCTCTTATCCGTTTGAATTCGCATTTTTTTCTTTTACGTTCTTATCTTATTTTTTTTTTACCCGGCTTTATAATTCTGTGTTTAGCGCGTTCTTCGCATCCTTGGGTTTAAGGTTTGCAGCATCCTGTTTATTTCTAGCAGCAGTATAGGTGGCAGAACCTCTGGAGTGCAGTGCCGCCGGCAGCAGGAAAAGACCTGACTTTAGGACGAGTGACAGGAGGGAGACTATAAACCAGCTTAGGGACATCTTTGGATGTACCTGTAATACGGGTTTCCAACCCGCTTCCAGGAGTGTGTAACTACAGGTTACTACTCTTTTTTAAGTTCAGAAAAGTTTATTAATAGGAATAAGGGTGTCAATACAAGTTCACAATATTAAATGCATTTCATACAAGAGAAATCACTGTCAAAAATTGCTTCAATAAAATAAAATGGATCGGGCTTGAAAACAAAAAAGTAAGAAGAATAAAATGATATACATAAATCATAGAAAATAGTAGAATATCAAACATAGTAAGAACGTTTTAGGGGGTCAAGGGGGTTTTGAGATTCCTTGTTGAATTGGCTGCAACCGAAAGGATCGACTGGCACATATGCCAAGATACATTGTAACAGGTAACCATAACTCCAGTCGCTTTGTTGCCATGTGTATAGGATATACAAAAGAGGTGTCCAACCTATGATTATGGCAAACAGTATACCACCACGCTTTATAAGATATTTTAGAAAAATCTTTCCAATTAACTGTAATTTGCTGAAATGCGACTGCTAGTCACAAATCAATACCTTTAACATTAAGCGTAACATTTTCCCCACATTATGAAAGACTTCCTAAAAAAACATGAGTGTAAGAAAAATAAATTTTGGTTCTAAAAATCGAATTGATTTTGGACCATACTTGTTTCCAGAAATTATGCACAATAGTTCAAACAAATAACATGTGAAATAAATCTGCATTTGCAGAGGAACACGTCCAACAAGCATCTGATACCGCCCCAAATCTTTTACTCAAATCGCTTGGTGTCAAAAAAAAGTCTGTTATTAACAAAAAACAGTGTCTGCGTAATATTAGCTGCTCTGGACGACTTGCGAATTTTGATCCATATGTTATTCCATAAGGACACTGGCCAAGAGAGTGCAAAGTCACGCTCCCATGTCTCTTCTATTTTGGATTTCTGCCTAACAGTGCCCGTACTGTGTAGGTAACTATATATGACAGAGGCCTTAGGTGTAGTTTTTAACAAGGTATGAAGTTGTGAAGTGGAAGTAGAGATAGTGGGAGAAGTATGCATTGCAGACAACTGGGTGTATGTATCCATCACAGCTTTCTCAAGCAAAATGTATTTGTGAGTGAATGAGGGAGGTAAACTAAATGATTGACTAAGTAATGAGAAAGGCATAAAGTCCGACTGTGAGAATAGATGATATATCCAAATTAATCCCCTCTGGAGCCAAGTCTTCCAATAGAAATGTTTATTTCTAATGAGTAAGTTTTAGTTGTGCCAAATTGTGGAGTTAAGGAAGGAGTCTACGGCGCTATTAGGAGATGGAGAAGAAGATAGGAGGAGTTTAGATGTTAGTTTAATTATAGGAGTGGATAAGGTTTGTGGTTTGCGTGAAAAGGAAAGGTATTCAGCAAAGGAAAAGGGGGACAGAAAGAGACGTTCAATTGTAGTCCATAAAGGACAATCATCTGTGGGATCCAAAGGGAGGCTTGACGTAAAAGGAATGCTTTCTGATATGCCGGAAAATCAGGAAAATTAACTCCACCTTCTGTCTTGGGACGTATTAATTTAAGGAGAGACATTCAAGATTTTTTATTGTTCCATAAGAAGGAGGAAAGAATGGAGTTGACCCTCTTAAAAAACTTAGTGGGAATAGGGACTGGTATATTAGAAATAATATATATGATTATTGGGGACAGCATCATCTTTATAGTGTCAAGACGGCCCCCCCATGATAAATAAAGGGGATTCCATTTGGCGGTTAGGTCTGAAACTTTTTGTATGCATTTATTCATGCACAGTGATACCGTATCTGAAATTGAAGAGGTAACATGTAATCCTAGATACTTAATGTGACTAGGACTCCAAGTGAAGCTGGAGGCACTAAAATCTGATTTAAAAGTGTATTTTGTTAAAGGTAAAATCTCGCATTTGTCATTGTTCAATTTGTATCCAGAGATATTGGAGTACTCACATACTTCTGTTAGAAAAGCAGGGATTGAATCATTTGGTTGAGACAAGAAGAGTAAGATATTATCGGCATAAGCTGCAAGTTTGATATGAGAATGTAATGTTTGAAAACCATGTATGTTGGGGTTCTGGCGTAGTTTAGAGAGAAAAGGTTCCAAGGCCAAGATAAAAATGAAGGGGAATAGGGGACATCCTTGGTGCACACCTCTTCCTAAATCAGAAAATTGAGATACTAGACCATTGGCACAAACAGCCGCTCGGGGGTTAGAGTAAAGAAGAGAGATTAAAGATGTGAACTTAGGGCAAAAACCAAACCAATTAAGGGCATAAAACAAATAGTTCCATTCGACTCTGTCGAACGCCTTTTCAGCGTCTAATACAATCGCCACAATAGGCTGTTTTAAATGTGGAGATTTAGATAAAACATTAAAAAGGAGTCTTGTGTTATCAGTTATGAATCGCCTTTGACAAATCCAGAGTGTTCTTTGCCCAACAAGTCTGGTAAATAGGAGTCTAATTGTATAGCTAATGCTTTGGCAAAGATTTTGTAGTCGATATTAACCAAGGAAATGGGCCTATAATTTTTCAGTGTTTAGGGTCTTTACCTTCTTTGGGTATAAGGCATATGTGTGCTTCTCCTGAGGAACCGCCTAATGTATTAAAAGAGTCTATCAGGGAATACAATTTGGGCAGTACAAGTTTGGAAAAGTGTAGGTAAAATTCGAACGTGAAACCATCTGGTCCTGGTGCTTTATCCTTTTTGAGGGTTTGGAGTGCTTTGAACAATTCCTGTTGCGTTAAGTCTAATTCCAAGGAAGAAAGATCTAGAGGAAAATGTTGAGGTTTTTGGATGGTAGAAAAAAAGTGTAATAAGGACTGGCCAGTAGGTTGGGTTTCAGAGGCGTATAATGTTTTGTAAAAAAGGGAGAATTCATTCAAAATATCAGCATCTTTATATTTTAAATCAGAGTGTGCATCATAAATAGATTCAATATTTAATTTATTATGTCTAACTTTTAAGTAATTGGCCAAAATTTTCCCAGCTTTATTCTTACTCCCATAAAATTTTGTGCTAGATTTTAACAGGTATAAAGAGGCATCTTCTGTAGACTTTTTGTTAAATTGCATCTTAGCATTAATGAGAGCTGTTAAACAGTCTTTCGAATGCGAAGTATAATAAGAGTGCTCCAGTCTCTTAATATCCTGAAGGAGGTCCCTGGTGAGTTTACGGGCATTATTTCGTTTTTTTGCAACATAGCCAATTCTGAAATCTCTTGCTGCGGCCTTTAATGCGTCCCATAAGGTGGAAAAGGGCATGGATTGAGTTTGATTTATCACAAAGAACTCATCAAAGAAGCTAGTAAAAGAACCAGTAAACTTTGGATCTAAAAGAATAGCATTATTAAAACACCATCTTTTAGGACCTGTAACTTTGGGTAAGATGTCAATGTTCATTTAGACAGGGGCGTGATCTGATAATAAAATGGGACCAATCTCTGCATTAGTGAGAGATTGCGCGATGTTATGAGAGACAAATATATAATCAATCCTGGATTGAGATTGATGGGATGGAGAGTAAAAAGTAAATTCTTTAGTGGTCAGATTGCAGAGACGCCAGGAGTCAAGGAGTTTGTGCTGCGTAATAGCTTGGACAAAAGACTTATGAGGTTTATTGGTTTATTAGGAACATATGTGACTTTAGAGTTCCTATCGATGAATGGATCGAAAGTCTGATTGCAATCCCCCGCAAGGATAAAGTTATCATCTATGCAGGGAGTAATAAGCTCGGCCAACGTGGGCCAAAAGGAGGGTTCACCACATGTAGAGGCATAGACATTTAAAAAAGAGACTGGAACACCCTTTATAGACAGTTTAACGTTTAACCATCTACCATTAGTATCTGAATCTTGGGATAAAAATGAGTACGAGAGAGATTTACGACACGGTATCATTACTCCATTACGTTTGCCATCTCCTGGGGAATAGAAAACTTCACCTACCCAACCTCTTTTCAATTTTAATGATTAAGTATCCGAAAGGTGAGTTTCTTGTAGGAAAGCGATATCAGCATCTAATTTGGCTAGGTGAGACAAGACTTTTTGCCTTTTAATGGAAGAATTCAAGCCCTTAATGTTCCAAGTAATACATTTTAATGACATAAGTTATGAGAAAACAAATTGAACCAGAAATATGAAATACAAGCCCAATGCATTATAATAATAGTGAAAGATACAAGGTAAGAAGAGAAGAAAAGAAAAGTAATAGTTAAATCAGTGTCACAGTAAAGAAGAGTATGGAATCCTGAGAAAATAACAAAGTGAAAAAGATCAAAAGAAAGTAGGAAGTGAGCGACACCCAAAGAAAAAATAAGAAAAGTGCTTAGGAAGAGGAGTAGGCCAACATCTAGGGAAACAAATAGGATGAGAATACAAAAGGAAAACATACCTACAGAAGGAAAGTCAGGGAAACACGATCAGGAAAAACGCGAGGAGGAGGGTGGAACCACATGAAATAGGCGACACATCCAGGGTCAGCCAGACGGAAAACCAGGGAGACGCCACAAAACAAGGATAAAGAATCTGTGGAGACAAGAAACAATAAAGTTAGGAGAGTGACTGGGAAGGACGCTAACAGGAGTAACCAACAATGACAATGAACACGTTTGCAGTAAAATTTGTAACTTAGAATACCGATAACTGTAACAAGTATAGAAAAACTGGAAACTTCAATTCATGGAAAAACAAACATTAGAAGAAGAGAACAGAGTCCAGTGAGACCCAATTGAAGAAGAATACAGTCTCAAGTGTTGAATGAAGAAGAAGGACCGGAAGATTCCATATTAGTTGTTTTACAAGAGTTTATGAAGCTTTGCAGACGCAGAGGATCTTCGTACGTTGTTGTTCTGTTGTTGTGAGTAACTTTGAAGAGGCAGGGGTGGAAAAGGCCGTATTGGGCCCCTAATGAACGTAGATCAGCTCTCATGTTTAGAAAAGCCTTACAACGGTTTGCAGTGGCCTTGGCATAATCCTGTGCAAAGAACAAAGATGAGCCTGACCATTTGATTATTGGAGAAGCTTTGACCGCTGATAACACCGTCAATAAATCCGTGTACTCTAAAAAGTATAAGATGACTCCTCTTGGTCATTTTGAGGCTAAGGATTGAGATGCAACTTGACCCAATCGATGCGCGCGTTGGATGTTGAGCACCGTACCTTCAGGCAAGTGTAGTAGTTTAGGGAGAAATGATTTGAAAAAAGAGAGAGAGTCAGATCCCTCAAGTCCCTCCTCCAGGCCGTAGATCCGAAGATTGTTCCATCTATTGCGATTCTGAAGGTCCTCTACCTGCCTCTGGAGTGTAGAGACTTGTGAATGTAGATGAGAAACATTGACGCAGGTTTCTTTTAAGGAATCAACATTTTGTTCCACTGAGGAGACCCTTGTTTCAAGTTGGGACAAGTTATCCGTTAAAATTTGCAATTTGGTATTGATCTCTTCCATGAGGGGTCGGAGAGCTCTGATTTCTTCCAACAGTAGCTCCATAGATACTGGGGAGGTTGTTTAGGTGGCGAAGGAGGGTCCTTTTTTAGCCGTTTGGTGCTAGATTTTCCTGGGGCTGCAGCAGAGGAATCCATTGTTATCTCCAGACTCTGAGGAGAAGACGCCAGAGAGTGTTCAAGTCTGGAGAACTCAGAGAAGATCTTTGAATTTTTAATAAAGATGTGCCTTGGCTTGACAGATGAAGTGTGTGCCGCTTTTGTTCTGCCCATAAGTCACGTTCACATCGCTCTCGAGTAAACTAATGCACATAAAATAAAGCACTGGGAGACAAAAATGACGTGAGAAGATGTACAGCTGTGAAAAAGAGAGACAAACCAGCATCAGACAAAAGAAGCCTCTGCGTGGAAGCACGAAAGTACTATTATTTATTTGGGCAGTGTTAATGTTGAAGCGCGTTGATGCCTCTTTCAAAGTGAAAAATGCAGGTTTCATTAAGGCTGCACATTGTGGAGGCTCAATGGCAGGAACTGCGCACTCGAGAAAGACATGCAAAAGCAGGAGTCAGCAAACGATATGCAACAACACCAAATGATGCTCCGGTGTGTAAGTCAAGAATTCACCAGTCCTGAAGACATTGAGGGTATAGGAAAGCAAACACAGCAATTGATGTTACCATAGCAGCACCACGAAGAGAAGTTGCATCAACTCCTGGTGGACGCAAAATGGCTGCCCCTCAAAGCGCAGTTTGTGTGCCTCAGCAAGAGCTGGTTAGCGAGACAAATCCTCAAAAAAATCTCAACCCCAGCGTGAGAAACAACAAAGACTCATTCCTGGGCACAATGAAGAGGCATACGAGTGACTTCAAAACTTGAAGCATCTTTACATCGAAGCAACGAGGATACGCGCGATTGCGCCAAAAAACAAAATGGCGGCTGCAACAAAACGGAGCCGCAACAGAACTTACTGCCGTGAATAAATCCTCAAAAGCACCCAAAGCCCTCATGAATCGAAAGTCGTCTCCTGTGCTACGAAGAACGGCCTAGCATCTTGGATTCCACCGAGGAGACTGGAGAGCCTCACCCGGGTGCCGCCATACTTCGTGGGCACCAAGCCACGCCCCCACAGGTTACTATGAATCATAAATGGGGAAGGATGAGTTGCTGCCTTCTGCTGCACCATCGTGGGTGGAGGCATCACTAATAGGGATCGCTAATAGTTTTTAGATTAAGTTTTTTTCTTTAACATAACTTAAACACATTGGCAGTGCCAATAGCTCTGGCTAAACACTTACAAGGTCCCAATGGCAAGACCGGTTGCATTGCAAATGCTTGTTTTATTAAAGGCGAGGGGGCACCCAGCCCCAATGACCATTATTAAATTTAAAGGAAAGGGGGGTCGCGTATCTTGGTCTAATCAAGTGTAGGTTTCTCTTACTTCAGGTGTGACTTACTTAACAATTTCCAGGAGTAAAACTTCCTTTTTCCGCAGTCTCCGCATATTGTGCTCTTTGAAACTACTCACAGAAAATGCTTTGTGATTCAGTCCAGATATTCAGATGTACTTTACATTTATGGAAGGAGTAAGACACGTTACTGTAAAAAAAAAAAAAGCTTTGTGTATCGGACCCATAATCTCCCTGCACTCCCATGTTTGTGAAGAACAGAAAACCGACATTAAAAATATATCCTCTTTTCAATATATGAATTAAACGTATAGATGTCAATTGACCAAAATGTCAGGGGATAGCATGTGTGACATCATGCACCCATTGCCCCTATTCTATCGCGTTAGGCCCTTTCCCTCCTCTTTACCCCTCCAGCTTCCTTTCGTTTACTGCTGGGCGGATGAGGAAATATAGGATGCTTCTTATAATTCCTATTCCTTCTGCTGCTGCCTTAATTAACCCAAGACCAGGGCAACTAAGGGCCAGCCTGATGAATCAGCTACATGAATAAAGACATATACACGGAAGTTAATGCAGCTAAACGTATCAACATGCTGGAGGAGTAGGCTAAGTATTAAAAGTTTTAAAAGTGGTAACAATGTAATCCACTAGATGGCGCAGTCTATCTAAAAATAAGGCAGGGTAATGCAAAAAAGTATTTCTATTGATTAGGAGAAAGCGTCTGTAGTGGATGATAATGTGCTCGTGCACGTCTGGGAGAGAATGTGTCGTGCTTGAGTTTGTTGGGGTGGATGTGCGGTTTGTTTGGTGGGTGGTTGGATAAATTAATGAATGAATTGCTGGATAGATAAATGGTTTCATGGACTATGAATACGTGCATGCACGCTGAGTTTTTAGTTTTCTTTTTAGCAAAAATAAAATAACAACTGGGAAAACCAAACTTTCAAGGGCAACAAACTCTGAATTGATGTCTCTGGAAGGTGCCAAAAAATCTACATCACGCTCTCTCGTAAAGTACATAGGGGCAGATTTATAAGCCCTGTGCGTCACTTTTGCGCCGCCGTTGCGTCACTTTTGTGCCGCAGCAGCGGCGCAAAGCCAGCGCCATGCTGCGGCAGATTTACAACGTGACGCATCTAGGGAGATGCGTCACGTTGTAAAGCTTGCGCCACATGTGGGTGTACCTTCACAGGGGGGGGCGTTCCGGCGCAGGAACGCCTCCGAAAAGTGGCTGAGTGAAATCTACAAGATTTCACTCAGTCACTTTTCTGGCCATGCTGCGTTAAATCCCTGCGCCTGCTTGAAGCAGGCGTAAGGATTGACGCAGCATTGTACCGATAGGGCACCCCGAGCCTTGCTGGAGCTGCGTCGCGCTTGCGACGCAACTCCAGCAATGCGCCGCCCTTCCACCATCAGATGCGTCACGCATCTGTTTATCCTTGCGCCACGATGCGCTGCATTGTAAATGCGGCGCATCTATTGTGGCGCAAGGGTAAACTTGCGTGACGCATCTTCCCTGGCGCATCCATGCTGATTTGCAGGGATGCGCCAGGGAACATAAATCTGCCCCATAGGATGGCTAGTTGGAGTTCCAGAGTCAATAGTCAGGGCCATTAAGCTTCACAGTTCCAGTTGCCCCGCTGGTACAGTTTCAATTTCAAAGTTGTCAGGCTGTTAACCTGAGGCAAATCAGAAAAGTATATTGCCCAAGTTCGTATAAAAAGTTCAATCTGTCGGTGGCTCAAATTTGTATGAAAAGCTCAGTTCAAAGCAAGATATGCTTTGTTTGCTATCCAAAATAACGTTGAATGTTCTGGTTTGACAGCTCTATAATCACAGCTGACACGTGTTTTACGGCTATACTAATTTTTCAAGACTCTAAACAATATAGGACAAATATCAGTTTGATAACCCACATCTTAAGAAATGCAATCTGTTAAAATACTTGTACATCAGATTAAAAACACTGAAATATCATAAAATGCGTTGAATACTGGAGTATACAAAATAATTGAATTCCCACTCAAGAAGAAACAAAGCCAACTTAACATGCTTTAAGTCGATTGTACATTTTGTGTATCAGTGAAATTTGTAATATAGATCACATTATTGTTTCAGAAGATCGTAATGACCTACAGTTCCGACACCAAGAAAAAACAAGCATTTGCAATGCAATAGGTCGCGCATTTACGCGAGTTTGAGCTATTGACATTTGAAATAACAATGCCTTTTATTTTAGTTTTTGTTTTTAAAACCTAAATAAAAGGCATTGTCATTTACAATGCCAATAGCTTAAACTCGCGTAAATGCAAGACCTATTGCATTGCAAATGCATGTTTTCTTTTTGCAGATGTACATAGTGGGAACTCGACCCAAAGGTATTAGAGAGCTTTACATGAGAACCACTTTTCACAAGGACACATTCATTTTTTGGTAGGCACGGGGACAGTAAGGGATTTGCACTGAATCACAGGAAGCTGAGCCGACGCCGAGGCTAGAACCTGGTTCCCCTGGCCCAAAGTCAGCATCTCTGGCCATATGGCCACAACCGCTCCCCACTCTCTGATGACAGGAGACTGAGTACATCTTACATTGCATCGAAATCTCCCAAAAGATCCGCACAATAAAACGAGAGCCAACAAAGCACAACCCTGGAGAGTGTCGTCATTATATGCAATAAATAATAAGCGGCCTTACTAAAATCTGTGAATTGTAACCAGAAGCAAGCATCAGGGTGACTGCAGCCACGAGAGGGGTGAAGAATCTGCAGAATGCCCGAAGCTTCTTTCTGCGTGGGGGCGAATAGGGAAGCGGTACAGATGACCATCCGTGACTGACTCCCTCCCAGCCTCTCTGCCTGTTCAAAGGCACAGCGTCTTCCTGTCTGCCGATAGCTCCAGCCTCATCAAACGTCTACGTATCTCTCGTTGGCAGATGCGCAGCCCAAAGAAGGTGCGGTTTCTGCTGCTCGTGGGACGTGCAAGGGAGTGAGCAGGTTGGGCAGACACCGTGTCGGGAGTTGCCCGCAGGCTACGAACTCCCACAGCCTGCAGCACAATTAATGTAGCCGCGGGCAGTGATTGTCTGCGTGTTGTGGGCAGGTGGAGACATACTCAACGGCCAACCCAGGGTCGAAAAGCAGAGACTGCATGCTGTCTCGTCCCCCGCCGGGGAAGGGGAGCGATGGAAAATACGGCAGGCGCAGTGCAGCCCGTAGTAAGAAGCTGTGCAGGTTCTGTTGGAGACAGCTGCATGGTCTTTGAGCAGCCCGAACCGACTGCCAGTGCCCGGGTGAGAGAGCGCTGCTCCAGCTCTGAACTGTAACTCCTCCCATTCAAGCTACATCTGTTATTAAGCACCGTCTCCCGATCAAACCGTCTGTCTTTTTTAGTTGGGTAAGTGCAAATTTGTGCCATGAGCTACTAAAGGACATACTAGCGAAATTAGGTCTTTGGCTGCAAGCGCCGTAAGCAAACTAACCATACATATTGATTAAGACTACTGCTAGGTATTTATGAAAAATTTAAAACATATCTATTTTAAACCAATGCAATAATCATAATTGCATTAAAGAGTCTTATTGTTAATATTGACGCGTATTCTATTCTAAAGATTCCCGTAGGATGAACTTGTAAGGTTCCTTTTCCAAAATGGAGGCGTTTCTTATTTCCATCTGAGGGAAACGAGTAAGCTTATAGTCTAAAAAACACAAGCAGCATGCGCTGCCCACCCCTTGCACACACCGGCTCCTTGCGCATGCACCGCTGCCATGTTTAGGTCAGGCAGCGATGCGCAAGACAAACAAAAAGACCGAACATTGCAGACTAAAACTGTAGTTGGTGGCCGCTGCTTTCGGACTACACAAAAGTCAGTTGGGCCACTGAAAACAAAGGTAAGAAATGCGAGAACGACACTAAGCCAATGGCAAGCAGCGGGAGAAACTACCGGCTGCTTGCCAACATATAGAGATTACTTTAGGTCTCGCTGAGACAGCGCATGCAGCGCATGCGCTGCCAAGGCGAGAACTAATAAGGGGCATATTTATATTGCGCAGCCTTTGTGCCACGCAGTGGGGAGCAAGAGCGACGCAGCTACTATGTTAAATTCATCAAGCCACACAAGGCCACCTTGCGTGGCCCTGAGTGGCTTGATAAATCTAGAGTCAACGAAGCAGCGCAAATCACTGTGTTGTGTTACTCTGCCCCAGGGAGGTGTTCCATGGGTGTAGCATGGTTGTTTCCACGCATCCACTCGTGGATTTTGGCACATTCCCAGATTTACCATTACTGGTAGACTTGGGAATGTGCCAAAATGCTACGGCTTTCCAGGCGAGGCATATTGAGGAGAAGTGTCTTTATTTCTCCTCGTTTTTTCCCTCTTTCTATGTGTGCAGCATCCTGCAGCACACATAGAAAGAGGAACATGCTTCATGAGATTGTTTTTGGGCAGGAAGGTTTCCATTCCTGCACAAAAACAATTCAACTTAAAATGCAAGCACCCTTGCACACACATTTGATGAATTCCCAGGTCTACCAGTAATGGTAAATCCGGGAATGCGCCTTTGTGCAAGGGTGCCTGTGTTGGCGCTGGGCTGTACATCGTGTGCCAGCGCAAGAAAAAGACAGGAATGCTCCGTATAATGTTAAATACCTGCCCTTTCCCTATCACACATCCCAGCAAGGTAGCTCGCTGTGCTGCACTGTGTGATTTCCTGATAAATGTGCCCCTAAATACATATTATGACAGTGTATGCCTAGTCTATCAGGAAGTTCATTAATATAAATCAAATGATTTGTGTTTCACCATTGAAAATTGAGTACCATGCAATTGCTTAGAAATGGATGCTTGCACTAGCCTAAGTACATCATTATTTCCTTAATGAGTTCTTTATTCTGATCATTAATAAACATTAATAAATATTGATATCAACTGATCATGAACTTGTCAAGAGAAAAGACCTGAGTAGACTGGTGAAAGGATTGTATAAAATGATCACAATTATAAACCATCATCCTCAAGGGAATAACTGAAAACGGACTTAATTAGTCATGGTTTCTGAATTAAATATATGACGTTACAACGCAAACAATTACAACCCATGCTTTTACATCGCAGTTTTTATAACACGACTACCATTACATCGCATGATTTTACAATGTATACCATTACAACACATTTTTTAAAACTATCATTACAACACATTCCATTACAGTGCATACCATTACAATGCATGATACTTTTAGTGCAACAGTTTGGTAAGTGTTGAATAGCGTAGGGGTAAAATTTACTATTCCCCCTCCAGTAAGTGCCACAGTAGGGAAAGTGTTGTATAGCGTAGGGGTAAAAAATACTTCTCCCACTCCAGTGAGTGCAACAGTAGAGAAAGTGTTGGATATCGTAGGGGTAAATATTACTATTCCCAACCACCCCAAAACCTATACCCACCCTAAAACTTAAAAATCTCCATTACTAACTTTATAATGGGTTGTGATGGCATGCGTTGTACTGGCATGCGTTGTAATGGCATGCATTGTAATGGCATGCGATATAAGGGCACTTGCATTGTAAAACTTGAGTTGTAAAGGCATTGCGATGTAATGCCTGCGTTGTAATGGACGTTTCCCTTCTGAATTCTTAACTAGTAAGTGATTTATGTGATATAATCTACTTGTATTGCATCTGCACATTCTAGAACCTATTTTTGTTCACATAGACCCCTCCGGGTCCCTTAAGAGCCCTATCACTTGAGGAGCTCCCCAGTTTCAATACTGTCTCCTGTCATCCTTTACATGGAGTTGCTTGGTGCTCTTCTCACAGATAACAGCATCATGATTCACCAATATGCCTCTCCTTTAACATATACTCAGCTTCAGACATCCAATGCCTCAAACACTGCCTGCATATCATTTAGATCTGGATGTATAGCACTAACCTGAAGCTCCACCTAACAACAACAGAATTCAAGATATTTGTCAAGAACAATAACACAATACAGTACAAACCTGATTTAATGACATGAACCTTAACTTCTATGAACCCCAACTTTCACTGAATGTCAAGTCACTTGGATTCACTCGGGACACACCCTCACATTCAAGGAGCACATTGCCAAAAACAACATAAAGACAGCCTACTACCAGCTCTCTGTTCTAAAGGAATTCAAACCATTTATTCCAGAAAGCAACTTCACAAGTGCTATTCAAGCCCTCCAGCTCTTGCATCTGAACAGTGGTAATGCCCTACTCCATGGCCTCCCAGACTCCACACTTGCACCCCTTAGGGGAATCCTACACACTGGAGCATTTCTCATCTAGGGCCTAAAGAGAAATGAACACATCATCCCTATTCTGATGGAACTCCATTTGTACCTTTGCCTGCACCTTCTTCAAAACAAGCTGCATCATTAACAAAGCAGTCATGACCAGCGTCCCAGCTTATCTTGTACCATGTCTGGTGGTTCTCCACACCCCCGCATTCAGGACACCATCAGATTGCAGACTCAGAAGTGTAAAAAAGAAAAAAAATAAGGAAGTATTCCTTACTATGATGATACCACAGTGCATAAACCATCCTCAACCCAGCTCAATCTCCTTTTATTCGTTTTGTTTATGCTTGTCTCATACCATGTACAGCTCTTCGTTGCCTTTTGGCTAAGAATATACATACATGCATGCATACATACATACATAAGTGACATTATTCAACAGCAGTGGCCATAGTTTCCACATATTTTTCTAACAATCTGTAACTGTTTGGTGGTTGGCACCTCAACAACAGTAGCAAATTGGGCATGTCAAAGAGGGTTGGGCGCAGGGTAATAGACATCTTACTTTACATTGAAAAAACCCTACATATTCACAAAAAAAATAAGTTTAAAGTGAAGTTATAGTTAGGAATTGTAATAATATTGTACTTTACATTAAAATAAAACATTGAAAAACATCAAAAGAACAAAGGTTAAAGGGACGGTATAGTTAGGTGAACATGTCAGTTAAAATATAATGTTTTAAACTAACAAAACTGCTTAACCTCTTCCATGCTCATGACGTCTCCCGGCCGTCATGAGTCACGATGGGCGTGTGCGGACGACGGCAGGGAGACGTCATGACCACACCCGCGATCGGAATGTCAGCACTGCGGGAGCGCTGCGGCGGAATTTGCGCCGCAGCGAAGAGGTTAACCTCATCGGTTATAGATATCTCAAGTAACTATAACTCGTGCCCTAACTTAACTATAACTCATGCTCTTCCTATGCACTACTTTTACCCCATATATATGTTGCAGTACTAGGTTGGCCATCCGTAAATGTGTGGTGCCTAATTTTCTCCACTTACGCCAAGACTGGACTGCAGTACATTTGAGCCTGTTTTAGGACATGTAGGGTGCTAATAGTAACTTTGGAAGAGTAGTTTGTGAATAGCAAGTTTCACTCTTTTGAGCGTGCGTTTCTCCCAGGTCCCTCTCTAAACCCCTCAACATACCCCTTTACATGTGTGAAGAGCTCCGCATAGAAAAGATAGTAGAAGCAGAGATGGAGTTTTCCATCCCTTAGGTTTGTAAATGGCATTTTAATTTAGTATGATTGAAGTACTAATTTATGTCCTACAAAATGCAGCTTGTATATCGCGCGCTCTATGTTTATTTAGCTATGATGATAGTCTGATTTTGGCAGTGCTAGAATTTCATTGGGTAGGTACCTTTAGCCTTTTTTTCTTGCTTTAGGTAGAGGATAAATGTAGAGGTGATAAAGCGTCATTTCCTGCAGTAGAAGACAATAATAGCTGATACCTACACAATGAAAAGAGTGTGGGTAAGAGTCTGAGTCGAGGATCAGTACAAAAGGTAGGAATGAAGGGCCATTACTGCCACACAACCAAGCGCAATAAAGATATGAGCAACTGTGCTGGAGCAGTTTGTTCGCCTGCCCAAAAGGGCTGCCAGCTGAACTGCACTGCATCATAGGGACCCACTGAATAATTACACCACTCCTTTCCTATTCGCCCGCTTGCATTTAAAAAAACGAATTACTAGAAGTTTCCAATAAGGCTTTTGTTCTCCTACACCAACCATAGTCTGGCTTACACCCTTTTGATGCAGGAATATAGAATTCAGGGGCAGCTCCTCTATAATGGCGGAGGAGCGTCATCCCACTGATCTGATTCAGTCACAGAAAAATAAAATATTAAACAAAGAATATAATTATATTTTTCTGTGACTGGCTCTGGCTGAATCATACGAGCATATCAGTTTGGCCGGCCGTCTCAAGCCGGACATACAGACATGCGCACTTCCATTTTTCTAACCCAGCTGTGTTGCACAGCCAGGTTGGAGAAAAGCTGCAGGCTCCCAGGCACTGTCTGAGCAGCAGGCTAGGCCACTCAGACCAATCCTGGCGCTGCTCTAATAGCATGAGAGCAGCGTTGGGATTGGGTGGGGAGTCTGTGCTTTCCCAGAGAGTGCCGAGAGTGAAGCACCGAGGCAGCCATCTGCATCATGGCAGCAACAGGTATGTTTTTTTAAACATTATTTTGAGCCTCACCCCCCACTTTCATTGTGCAGTGGCTGCCACTGATAGAGTTGAGGGCTCAGAGGACGTTGGATCAGCTTCAGATATAGCTAAGACAGGGGTGTGTCCTGGCCCCGTTTTTATTTAATCTTTACACTAATGGCTTGGAAAAAGCCATGTTAACGGATTCCCAGGACCTCCCACCATAAATAAACGCCCAATCCCGGCTCTACTCTATGCGGACGACGCGGTAATTTTAGCGCGTACCCCCATGGAATTACAGCGTGCTCTCGTAAAATATCATACCTTTATGGCCAACCTTGACCTGAAGATTAACGTCAAAAAAACCTTCGTAATGTCTGTCGGGTCAAGGATTAAGGACATAAAATCTATTTTTATTGAAAACCAAAAATTAGAGAGCACCACTACATACCCGTACCTGGGCATCGTATTTGACCATAAAAGTTCTTGGAAACACGCTATTCATTCGAGAAAACTCACTTTTATGAGAACTACAGCTGCTTTGGCTAACTTTGCAAATAAACTAGGCCAGCGACCTACTGTAGAACTCTTAGAGATCTATAAGGCAAAATGTATCAGTAGTGTCATTTATGGGGCTGGTGTGTGGGGATTTGCCAAGGTCACGGAGGTGCAAAAGGTAGAAAATACCTTTCTGAGATTCTTGTTGGCTGTTCCACGGGCCACGTTCACCAATGCTTGTCACTTGGAAGCAGGTCTGCCCTACCTTACAAACCTGATTAGGATTCAACCCCTCCTCCTATGGCATCGCATTTGGTCAACAAATGATACCATCTTTTCTCAAAGCTTTATTGAGGACTGTCTTTCCCTAGATAACGCACATAAGATCGGATGGATTTCTTATATTAAGAAATTCCTTAGCGACCTTGGCATGCTACAATATTTTTATTCCCCCACTTTAATCGCTGTAATACCAAGAAAACAGCTTAAAAAGGTATGTTTGGCTCATCTAGAGTCTTTGAGACTGTCCGGTGAAGCTTCCAAACCCACTGTTCAACATTCTCTACTGATCCAAACAACCCTGACAATTCAGCCTTACTTAACTTTTTATTTCTCGGGCTACGAGAGGTTCTTGCTAACCAGATTTAGATTTAATATTTTTCATCATCTGGTTACCTTCCCCAAAATTAACACCTGGGAAAAACCTTTGCAAGTTTGCCCCTGCAATGAGTCTTCCCCTCAAACCACAATTCATGGCACGCTATTCTGTAAATACTATCAGGATTTGAGGAAATAGTGGCTTATTCCGATTTTAAAAATTTGGGGTCTCCGTAGGTGCCGCCCTGCATTTCTTGCTCTCCAACATCTAGATGCAGAACCTCTCGCCAAATCCATAGCCTTATTCCTGAAACAAACTGTTAGGCACAGACAGAACCTTGACTAAGCACGGGTTGTGCTGATAACTGTAGTTTTTAATATTATTGTCACTTTGTTGTGATTGCAATCAGCATTTTCATGTATTCCACCTTGAATTTCTGCCGGCGGAATTCATTTTTTTAGGAAAATTGTTTCCTTTGGGGTAGATTGAGTAACTTGTACCGTGCTTAAATGAACTTGCTAGCCGTTTCGTATTTTTTAGGATGGTTTTTTGCATCCCTGATATCTTTTAATCTTGTTAATTGTTTATATATTGTGCTTTTATGGCTGTTTCTCTTTGCACAACCGAATAAAGCTCATTTGATTGATTGATTGATTGAGATATAGCTATCATTAGAGCGGTGTGTGCAGCAGTACAAAGGTTCAGAGGTCTGAGGGACCATTAGTAACCACAATTATAGCTTTTTTGGATGGGTCCACATTTCCCTTGCTAGCATTAGGGCCCCGGGCATCTTTGCTATGCCTCTGGAAAAGGAAGACGTTCTGTACACTATAGGAGTGTACAAAAATTAACATAGCAAAGGATGCAGGAAAAGGGATCTGGAGTTCACAGAAAAGTTGCTAACTGGGTTACTGGCTGGTTTATTGCCTGCAAAACAGGCAATATAAATGGTCTGCCAGGTTCCACCGGGTTAACTGAGTGAATGAAGCTAAATCGATATTTCTCTAAATGGACAAAGTCTGAACTATTCCCAAGAATTGAGGGCTGCATGGCATAGCATCCTGCAGTGGTTTGGAAGACAATACAAAAGTGGTGCGGTGGGTGTGTAGACCTCAAGGATAGCTAGAGAAAGGGAGGAGGGGGAGTACCCCTAACACACTTCCAAGCAGATGTCCGTGAGAGAATATCGAAAGGGGTCGTGGGAGGGGGTCGACAATGTAGAACTGGATGTCGGTGTGAAATCCAGAGGTAGAAAAAGTGGTAGGGGTTGCAGCATGGATGCCTGTTCATGCAGACTCGGGTCAAATTGATAGTGGTGTGGAAAGTATAGTGTGACCGAATGAATCCAAGTAATACGCTGTGAGAAACAAAGCCCGGTGAGTTAACATACTAATAATATAGAGAATCTCAAAGAGTTGCCGTATTGAAGATGTGAAAAGATTACGGTTTCATTGTTGCATAGTAAACGAAAATCTCTGTATCTCATTAAGGACACAATTAATTACGATTGCTTTGTTTACTGGTATTTAGGTTTGTTTGAAACAGCAATTTATTTGGTAAGATTTTGACATAGTGTGAATATGGAGATTTTAAATTTAGGAAGAGGTCAAAGCAAAAGACAGGCTATATTTTAAGCCCATCCTTGTCGGAGTGTGTGGCTTGATCTGCACAAGACCCTTGTCCATTATTTTGCATTGCTGGGATTTTAAATTAAGCAAACTTTTAGAACTGTTGGAATAGAGAGTCAAAATTGATTTGTGGGATGCACTCATCTTTGCAAACGTCTTATTTTCAGTAAAGATAAATGTGGCATACAGGCTACCAGAACACAGGCATTGAAGCCCTTTGTTTTGCTACTCTGATGTTGAAGGATTGAAAAAACAAAACTTACTTTTTCACAGCTCTGAGGTCAGAGCAGGGTATGGCCAGGCTTTGAAACTGGAGTTTCAACATGAACATGCTAATATACCTGAATGAGAGTTGTAGGAAAGTAGGATCTGCTTCACATGTTTACCCCCACTTGTTGCTGGTGTTTCACTGTTTTTCGACTTTAGTCTGGCTGGGACCCTGCTATTCAGGGCCCCAGCCTAGCTGCTTCCTCTCTAAATTGATTGGATTCTGGGGTACCCTTATGAGTCCCTAGTATATGGTATACTATGTACACAGGGCATAGGTACCCCAGAGGCCTACCAGGGGCTGAAGCATGTATTGTGCCACCCCTGGAAAGCCCTCCAAAATGACACCACTGGTCTGCTACTGCAGCCTGGGTAAGGTGGTGCATGCACCCCTTACTGAGGTATAGGTTCACTATACCTCACCTATCACTGCACATAGTAACCTATTCAGACACCCCTATGGCAGGCCTTATCAATCCGGAAGGCAGGGTGCTTGGTTATATGTGAGAGGGTGGCCAGGCATGAGCTGAGCCCCTCTGCAGTCTTTGGAATCTCTTCTCCGGGGTTGTCAGTGGTGCAGCCTGACCATATACTCTTAAGTGCATTATATCTAAAACGGTTAATGCTAACTTTGGACTGGCTGCCCGGAGACATGTCGTGTTTGGTGTCAAACACCTTGGAATCATACCCCCACATCAATTCCTGATGTGAGAATATGATCCCACCCTTCTAGAGGGAGAGACATGGCAGTACTGGTATACCCGTTAGAAACTTAACAGAGGCCTGGCATCACAAAATGATGCTGCAGCCACAGACACAGGTCTGGCCTCCTGCTGCTGACCGAAACTCCGGCAGGGGAGGCCTGGACAATTGGTTTCCTGTCACAGGGAGGTGTAACCACCTCCCAGACAGGCTTATGTGTATTGGTGCTGGGTGGGAGCACTCTGAGTGGTTTGAAGTCCTGCACTGGGGGCACATTTGGTGTCCCTGTGCATAGTCCAGCTCAAACCGGTTCAGGGGCTTACAGCCACTGCTCTGGCATGAAACTGGACAAAGGAAATGGGTGTAGCCACCCCTCTTTCCAAACACTCCCATAGGTGGGTCCCCAGAGTTAGTCCAACCCCTTCCTTAGGTATAAGAAAGGAACCCCTGTAACCAGAACTTTAGATATCTCTGGATGAAACTCTGAAGCTGAATCCTAGAACTTCGATGCTCTACTAAAGACTAGAGGACTGAAGAAGTCCCCCTTGGGGTCAAGGAGTGACTCCCCTGCTTGGCAGGCACCAACAAAGAATTTTGCCAGTTAGCATCTCCGAAGTTCCAGCCAGACTCCAAAGTATTTTCAGCCCAGGAAGAGGATTTCCAGACATCTCAGAGGATGACCCGAGTCTCCAGTAAAGCTGAGACCTGTAGCTCTCGTGAGTAGTGTGGAACTGGAACTCCTGGCCACCGTGCACTTTTGCAAGTGCCATGACTTCTCGACATCTCTTGAAGTTGTGCTTGGGGTTACTTGTAGCTCCCATATCGAGCAAAGAACCCACTGAAGATTGTAGGCCTAGTCACCCCGAGTGACCCGTGGGCTGCCATTTTGTGTTTCCTCTTGAGGCTCCTTCGCGATCCCTGGTCTGTCGACTGGTGGGTCCCTGTGAAGGCAACTTTGATTTTCCTTGGGCTTCCCTGGTTGCTCCAGATGTGCCCTGACTCCCTGCCAAGTGGTGAGTCCCTCAGACCTTGCTGGTCTGCACCGAAGCATCTTTCTCCTTTCTGCATGGGTTGCTGTTGCCAAGGCTTGTTGTGTCCAATCTGGGCACCGTCACTGCAGCACTCGACATCCTTCGTGGAACAGCTCAAATCCAGCACCTGATTGTCCTCGACGCCTCCTGGTCCTTGTGGCTGAAGAGTCAAGCTTCACCTTCTTCATCTGAAATCACCCGACATCGGTGGGCATCCGCCTATCGTCCTCCTGGTCACTAGCTAGTGACCCAGACTCTGTCCACTCTGCTTACAAGTTCTTCTCGACTTTGATCCATGCTTGGATCTCTTCGGACACTTCGCATCTTCCCGACAGCAGCACTTCTTCGCCAGCTCCCATTGAAATCAACGACGCGACCTGACACCATTTGACACCTATGCACCCGACTTCCCTGGGTGAGGTAACACGAGTACTTCGGTGCTCCCGTGGGTGTTGACCCTAGAACTTCCTAAGTCCCAAAGGGTTTGGTCCTGACTCGTTTCTAAGTGTCCCTAATCTTTAAAAATCTAACCTCGACTTTCCCCATAGAAGCTAACAGGAGCTCACGGCTGTGTTCTCACACTGCACACGGCCCCCATGGGTCCCCTGTGTCACTACCTTGGGTAATTCCTTGGGGTCCCAGCAATTCTACAGGCTCTAGGCCTTGTGTCTAGTTAAGTCGTGGCTCTTATACCACTATTTCAGTATATGGTTTGACTAGCCCCTAGGGCCTGACATGTATTTGTGCTATTTTACTGTACTATTTGAAGTGTAACTTATATGCTTTGACCTATAGGCTCAAAAAGAGACTAGGAGGGTGTGTTTAGAAATAAATTCATATATTTTATATATATACCTGGTGTGATTGTCTTTCATTTAGCCATTTGAAGAGATTATAGACTGGTAAAACAAGCTTCTTTACATTCCTTCAAGACTTAGCCTGAAGGCTGCTCTCCATAGCTACCACTAGGATAGCTTTCAATAAAAGTTGTCTTTAGCCTATCATCAATAAGGGGTTGTTTGGACTGGTACAGGGTGCCCACTTTAACTAGTGGACAGCGTATACCAGGCCAACTTCTCACATTGGTGTGAAGCGTGTGGGATTCCAGCTTGCTATTGTTTTACCAGATAATCTCAATTGAGTGACTAACTGAAAAATGCTAAAGGTACCCTAGGTACATATAATACAAGCTTTATAATACAGTAAGTTCTACTGAACTTAGAGTTGTGTGTTAAGGGCTGAGCACACCCTTTCTACAACTCAAGAGAGTTTAGTAGGCCACACTAGAGTAGGTAGTGCAATACACCACACCTCGCTAGTAATGTCTTCAAGGCCCGGAACCAGTGGGTCCCTGCCAGAAGCCAATGGGCTTCTTGTCTCCAAGTATGATAACCCCCCATTCATGGAACTGAGAGCATTATGCACTACTAGGAAACTGAGGACAGGCAAACGTCCAACCACCCAGCATCTCATAGAGGTACTCAGGCTGGATGATCTCAGAAGACCTATAGGGTCTAGAGGGGTAGGCAGAGTGGGTGGGACAGCACATGAGGAAGGGCCTAGGGGTGAAATTCCCCATGACCTGACCTCTAATGCTGACCAGGAAGATGACAATGATCTTGACCTGGAAAATCCAGCATCTCCTGGAAAATGAGGGGGAGGGCCAAAATGGCCCCCTCTTTGTCCCTCCAGGAAGAGTTGATGGTGGGCCTAGACGGTCTAGATCTCCCTCAGTGGAGTCTAGCCATTCTGGTTCATCTATAGGGACCTCTATTTCTTCTCATAGGAGGGAAACCTCCCAGGAGAGGAGGGAGAGACTGCTGAAGTATGAGGAAGAACAGCTCAAAATCAGAAAGCAGCAGGTAGCCCTAGATAAGGAGGCCCTAGAGCTCTACAGAGTTTGAAAAAACATGGAACTAGAGTCCCATGATAGCAGCAACTTCCTTAGAGATAGGGAAAGGTCTCATGACCATAGAAACCTGAATAAGATTGTCCCTCCCTACCAGAGTGGGGATGACATCCACAAATGGATAACTGCACTGGAAAGGGCCTGTAAGGTTCAAAGGGTCCCCCAGGGGCAGTGGGCAGCAATCTTATGGCTCTCCTTTGCAGACAAAGGTAGAGATAAGCTCCTCACTGTTAGAGAGGAGGAGGCAGATGATTATACCAGTCTGAAAAGTGCATTGATTGAAGGGTTTTGCTTAACCACTGAGCAATACAAGTTAAGAGTTATTCTGATTTATTTTGGAAATTTTTTGCTCCGACAGGCAGTGTACGATCTGGCAAGACCTAATAAAAAACGGACCTGGGAATGTTTTTCATTTTTCGCTAAACCAGATTTTGCGCATGCCACAGTGGAGAGACGCTGGCGGCTCCGACAGCTGATTACACCGTTTCAAAAAGCAGGTGCAGTAGCTTTTCTCCAGAACCCTGCAAAATTGAAAGTAATCTCGCAAGGACGAACCTTGCTTTTTACATCAGAGATACAAGCTGAGCAAACATTGAAGGAAATCATTGCAGGGAAATCTGGACATTATGAGAGCAACCAATAGTTTCTCTTTTTTCGTTTTTGTTGTTCTATTTGGATGTTTTTTTGTATGAAGTAATTGTGATACTCTTTTGTTGCAGCTGGGTGGAGAGATAAATCAGGTGAATATCTAAAAAGAGGATGTATATACAGGAGGGGGGTGGAGAGTGGATGAGGTTGGTCAGACGCTATCACACAGGCTCAGGATTGAGCCTGGTGGCTTAGATAATGGTGGGGGGTGGGAAGGAGGGAGGACAAGACTATGGGGCTTTTTAGACACAAGGTGTATGTTATAATAATAAGCTCCAAAGACAGGAAACTTGAAGTGAAGCAGAGTTTATTCACAAAGAGACTCCTCAAGGTGCCTGGCCGTAACCGTCATCACGATCTCAACATTCTACTGTGGACTCCGTGGATCGGAATCAACCAAGAGAGAGAGGGGGGAAAAATGGAACGCTCCAAAGGAGAGAGAAAGCCAGGGAAAGGTAAGGTGGGAAAGGAAAGAGAAGAAAGAGGGAATATTATAACACCCCTCCTTACCCAAAGAAATAAGCAAGGAACAGGGAGGAGAGAAATAAAAACAGAAAAAAAAGGAAAAATGAAGATGTTCAGTAAACTACAGTGGAACAAATAACTGAAGGCATAATAGTACATAGTTATAACACTCAACAATATGCATAGAGAGTTGTAAAAATCAACAATGCCCCAGTAGAGGAAAATGATCGGTAAATTACAGTGAAACATCAGAACGAAAAGCACAGTAGTGCATAGTTATAACACCAACAAAATTGCATAAAGATATAAAGATCAGAGATGCCCCAACATGAAGGAAGGACAAAAATAAAGAAGTCATTTCATAACATAATCTTCATGCCAATTGGGTATTCTTACAGATCTGACACTTCTCTTAACACCCTGCATGTTGATATCTTTGTTGACTTCCATATTAGACTTGCTCCCATCATCTTGTTCCGAATAAGGAACCAGTCCATCCATGCTCCACATTTTTCCATCAGCCATGGTAACCACATTTTTTTTGGCATCTTTAATCTTAGTAGGACCATAATACTTGTTGTACTTGTTTGATACAATGTCAGGTTTTTTGATACAAACTTGCTGACCTACACTAAAATTGTGTGGTTTAACGCACCATCTGTGGTCATATTGTTGTTTGTATTTCTTTTGATGGAATTCAATCTTTTCCTTGGCTAATTGACTATTCCATACAAAAGAATTATCTTCAAATAGCCAATTGGGCATAAGTTTAGATCCTGGTTTACGCCCTCTTAAAAGACAGAAAGGGGAATAACCAGTAACGCTATTTGGCGTAATGTGATAATCATGTCCTTGATAGCTTGAACTATAGGTTTATTTGCAACCATAGCTAATTGTAAGGAGTCTTTAATCATTCTGTTGCAACGTTCCACCAAACCATTAGCACGTGGACAATCTAATGGCGTGGAGATATGTTTGATGGCAAGACTTTCAAGAAAAACTCTCATATCTTCAGAAACAAACTGCACTCCATTGTCTGTAATGAGTGTGTGTGGTACACCTTCACTAGAAAATGTATCTGAGAGAAAAAGCTTTATGGCTCTAGTGTCCACTTTGTTGAAAAACTTGAGAGTAATCCATTTTGAGAAATAGTCCACTAAAACTATAATGAACCTCTCTTGGAGACCAGATATCTGTAGTGGACCAATAATGTCCAAACCTAATTTCTCCCAAGCTTTAATGGGGACTTGTACGGGTTCCAAAGGTGTTTTCCTGGAGCTCTTAGATTGATCACTTATACGACATGCATAACATCCTTTGACTAAGTCCTCTATGAAAGTATCCATGCCAGGAAACCAGTAACCTGAACGAAGTTTACTCTTAGTTAGGCTTCTACCCAGATGGCCTTCATGTGCTATCTCGCAGATGCGTTGTCTAAGTCCATTGGTGGAACTATCTTGTCCGATTTATATACATTAGTTCCAATAATCGAAAGATCATCCTTAACATTCCAATATGGTTGTAATTCACAGGGAAGATCAGAACATTTTTTAGGCCAACCCTTGGTAATGTATTCTACAACAGTCTTTAAAGTTACATCACTTAACATCCCACTTTTCCATTCTCCCTCTAAAATTGAAGGAATCAATACTTGTAATACCTCAAACTCATCATTATGATCTTCTAAATGTTTATTAAGAGGTAGGCGAGAAAGGAAATCAGCAACCTGGTTCTTATTACCTGGAACATACTCAATTTTGAAATTAAAATTCTGTAGAGAAACCAACCACTTCCCAATCCTGGGTGTAGTTTTCTCGATGTCCTTTGAAGTAAAAAGAGACACCAAGGGCTTGTGAACTGACCTGAGAGTAAAAGGTATCCCTCATAGAAAATACTTAAAATGAATAGTTGCCCAAAAACAAGCTAAAGCCTCCTTTTCTATAGTGGAATAGTTGACTTCAGCATCTTTGAGTGTCCTGGAGGCAAAAGCTATGATTTTTTCTTTGCCCTCTTGTATTTGGGAGAGTGTGGCACCTATTCCTCTGTTGCTTGCATCCGTGGTAAGGATACTTGAAGTGAAGCGGAGCTTATTCACAAAGAGACTCCTCAAGGTGCCTGGCCGTAACCCTCATCACGATCTCAACATACTACTGTGCACTTCGTGGATCGGAATCAACCAAGAGAGAGAGGGGGGAAAAATGGAACGCTCCAAAGGAGAGAGAAAGCCAGGGAAAGGTAAGGTGGGAAAGGAAAGAGAAGAAAGAGGGAATATTATAACAGTGTATTTGATGGTTGCAGGGTGGGGGGGTCAATGCGAAAACAGAATTAGTAGAGAAGGGCAAGTAGGGCTCAAAGTGAGGGACATTACTACAGTTAAGTTTGGATGGGGTGAACAAACACTATCATGGTTGGGTTGAAAATGTTGTCTGTTAATATTTGTAGCCTTAACGATAAAGAAAAGACAGAAAGTAGCTGTGGGATTACAGATGACTGGGGCTAATATCATATGCTTGCAAGAGACACATATTGAGGGATCTCTTCAACATCTGCTGAAGACACTAGGACATCGGTTGATTACCGCTTCAACACAGGGGGTGCGAGCTAGGAGGGTGGCGTTTCTGGCAAAAGGGTGTGATCTTCAATTTACACGTACACTAGTTGATAAAATGCGGACGGTGGGCAATCACAGAATGCCACTATGACAATGGGAAAGTAAATTGACCCTATGTAACATCTATGGTAATGTTAGCGACGACCCAGATGTGGTGTCTAGCGTGGCTAATGAATTGACTCACTGGCCTCTCCCGCTGATTGTGTGTGGGGATCTCAATTTGCATTTGCCTGGTGACTGGTTTTCGGATCCAGGTTTTAAATATAAAGGTCGGAAACCGAAAGCCTTCCAGGCACTGAAACATATGTGTGTGTTACATGGGCTGATTGATGGTTGGCAATTAGAGCACTCTGGGGATCCAGGATTTACATATTATTCTTATCCGCATTCCCGGCATGCGCGGCTAGATTACATGCTTATGTCCAGCTCCTTGAGTTCTGCCAGTATAATGGAAAAATTGCCAAGAGTCTTATTAGACCATAATCCTCCAGTGCTAAATCTAGAATGTGGGGTAAATAAAGCCAATACAAGGACATGGACGTTCGAAAGAGCATTGCTGGGAAATGAGAAATTTTGCCAACATATGAGGAGATGGATCCCGGGATTCTTGGAGGATAATCTCGGTAGTGTAGCAATAGATGTGGTTTGGCATGCCCTAACGGCAGGTATCAGAGGGGAGACGCTACAATTCTCTCTTAGCTCTAACAAAGAGGCCAAACAAAAGATGGCGACTTTACAGCACAATTTCAGTATGGCTGAGGAAGATCTGATTAAGGCCGTTCAGGAGGGGCGAGTATCCGATAGCGAACTAAGTCGGGTGGCGATTGCTAAAAATTATATAATCGATAACTTAACGGAGAAAGCGATAGCCAAGGCAACAATCCATAAAGAGAAAATATATGACCTGAATGAACAAGTGGGCCACCAACTGGAGGTTTGCACCCGAGAAGAGTATTCAGCTAACAGTAAAAGAGATCAAGGATCCAGAGTCCGGCCTCAAGACTGAATCCTCTGAAATTAGAGCCGCATTTCAACGATTTTATCAGGATTTGTATGAAGCAGTAGAGAATCAACAGGGCAGACCTGAGGCAAATTTAAATCTAAATGTCCCGGCAAGATCTGAGAAAGAGGATCAAGAAAATTTAGACAATCCTCCATATTGGGATGAGATCCTACTCTCTATGAATAGTCTTGCTACAGGGAAAGCAGCTGGTATAGATTGTATCCCAACGGAGTTTTATGTTAAATTCTCAGCCCACCTAAAAGAAATAATACAGGAGCTATTTCTCCATATTTTCCAGAGAGGGAGGCCACCAGCCTCATAGTCATTTGCTAAAATTGTAGTCTTCTTAAAAAAAAATAAAGATCCCTTAGAACTTGGGTCCTATCACCACATCACGTTGATAAATGGAGATTCAAAAATGTATTCCAAATTATTAGCGAGACGATTGGCACTAATAAGACCAAAAATTGTATCCGGACGTCAGCACGGGTTTATCCCCGGGAGATCTACAATTGATCACGTCCAAAGGGTAATTTCTCTCTTTGATTTTACTGAGGTGACAGGAGACCCTATGGCACTTATATTACTCGATGCTGAAAAAGCTTTCGATAGCGTCTCCTGGAAATACCTGTGGGCTGCAATGTTACATAGTGGGATTAGTGAGGGATTTATAAAAGCAATACAAATGTTATACGTGGAACCAGTAGCCAGGGTGTCGATTAACGGGGTATTATCGGAAAAAATTATTATTACCAGGGGGACGAGGCAGGGGTGCCCGTGCTCTCCTCTTCTATTCACGATTTATATCGACCCGTTCATCCGCAGATTAGAGAATAATATACTAATACCATCAATTTTGGCACGAGAATATGACACAAAAACACTGTCTTATGCAGATGATATCGCTCTAGTTACCAGCGATCCTATTACTGCAATAAACGCGATAGAAGAGGAGGCTCTGAGCTTTGGAGCAGTCTCCGGATATAAATTAAATCAAGGTAAAACAAAGATTATTCTTAATGACAAAATTAAGATGATGGATGTTAGAGTCACAGATAAAGCTATATATCTAGGGGTTAGCATAACCGCAAAAGTAGACAATATAGTTAGTAATAATGTGGATCCACTGATCCAACGCACAAAAAAAGAACTGGCCCGGCTGAACAACTTACATTTAACGATAGGTAGGAGATATAATGTGATCAAAATGCTGTTTTTACCCAGATTGTTATATTTTTTTAGGTCCATTTGTTTGGAATTTTCTCCTCAACTGTTTAAATCCATAGAGTCCATGTTCTCCAGGTTTATATGGGGATATAAGAGGCCACGTAGGGCCATCAGATTCATTACACTACCAAAAGATAGAGGGGGACTGGCAATGCCCAATTTTAAATTGTACTACTGGGCCACCGTATTAAGATATTGTACTGCACGCATTTCCACAGGGCCTAATAGCGATAATATACCCACTGCACAAGAACTTACATTGGGAAGGGGCTATGAAGGTTGCCTCTGGTGACATGTTAACGACAGTTACTTCAAGAAGGTTAAATTCAAGGCCATCTCCGGCATATGCAAGGTTTGGGGTAATGCTCGAAAATTACTGGGACTTGGGCGATACTCACATTATACTCCAATATCTAAAAATGATGACCTCCCAGAGATATTTAGTGATAGCTGTATGGATCGATAGATACAGGCTGGGATTGTACAGTTTGGCTGCTTTTATGTGTTGAATGGGCTGAAGACTTATGAGGGATTACGTAACGATTATGACCTTAGCCATAGGGACTTCTTCAAATTCCTACAGGTGAGAGATTTTTTGACAAAGAAAGGGGGGTAGGGTAAAATTTCAAGCAATCCAAATTATAGAGAACATACGTAAAAAAATCTGTTTTATCTATCGGGGAGATTTGTGAATCTTTGAATTCTCTGTTTCCAGATGATATGGAGAAACAGATGGCTAATTGGCAGGCTAAATTAGGAGTATTGCCCCAAACCCCCCTCCATTCTTAAGAAATGTCACAGACCTGTTGTATGTCGATAAAACTACAAGCCCAATTCTATAAAACCTTTTTTTCACTGTATTACACCCCGAATAAAATAGCAAAATGGGGGACCGGAAAGGGCACACTGTTTGAGGCTGATATCGTGCATATGTTCGCCTCTTGTAATGCATTATCAAATTTGACAGCAGAAATCTCTGACTTTTTATCAGAAATATTTATAACAAGAGTAAGTTTCACAACCGAGGAAATATTGTTGGGTATAGCAAATGCTACCCGGCCGAAACACACGCAAGGACTGATTTTTGTGGCCATGGCCGTTTTAAGGTTATGCATAGCTTAAGCCTGGTTAGACCAGAATCCACAGGCATTCCAGCAATGGAGAATCCGTTTGCTGGCAACATGCAACCTAGAGGTGGCCATATATAAAAGGAAAGGGCGTCATAAGCGTAAAAGAGGTTTGTTGATCTGTGATCCACTGCTGCAATGGATACAAAATCATACCTAGGACGGATCGAGGGTAATAAGGAGAAATGTTAGACAAGTAAAAACTATCGATTTTTAGATTTAACTGTATTGTATATATGTTCAACTGCTCTGCACCTTTGAACCTTTTGGGTTGTTTTGATGAATTATACAAGCTAAAAATTGTGTCTTTGTTCGGGTTTGGGTAAAGCTTGTAGGGGTGGGGGAGGGGTTTCAGGTGGGGGGTGTGTAAAAAAGAAACCTAATAAAGATATTTTTTAAAAAAAGGAAGAGGATTTGAGCACAATATGTCCTATACTTCTTAAACCCTGTTCACCTAAGTGAACATTAAAATATTTAGTTAATGCAGCCCCCGCACCATCCAGTTTAGTGGCTTCCTCTCCCCCATACAGAAAATAAACATGGCAGCCTACCCCCTACACCCATGTCCCTTGTTAACACAAATAACTTTCCCAAATTCACAGAATATGCTAGGTGTGTTGTCACCCTCCAAAATCTCGCTCAGAAACATCTTTTCTCACTTCACTCCAATATTTTAAAATAAAATCTGGTGTTCTGCCATACTCCTTCACCACTGTCAATATCTCCATCCCCCACCAGTCATAACATTTAAATAATTAAATTGCTGTCCTCCTGCAACCCTCCCCCATCACCCACTGTGGCTTCTCTTCCTCCTTCCTCCTTCCTCCTTCCTCCTTCCACCAGAAGCTACGCTCTCGATGAACTTGTGCTGCGCTTACAAGTAGAGCAGCTAAATTTTGGACCCACTCTTACACATCACAAATTTATATTGGTTATGTGCCGCTGGCCCTATCTAAATACATTGTGGTCTAATAATATAACTAAAATGATGGAGTTTCAAATGTATTTCTAAAATGTTCCATGGTAGAATAACAGAATCATCTAGCATGTGCTTACTAATGTGTAAGGTTTCTCGTTAACATGTAGTTCTCATTCATAGTTACACAAATGTTTTAAGATTTAACACTTGGCTAAGTTAATACCTATGTAACCATGATTACTCATATAAAGAGTATTCATATTGCTGTATTGAATTTGAATGTATGTGCACATATATTCAAAAGTCGGGTGCACTTTAACTGTTTGGTAAGTTAGTCTGACCAAAGGCTTTAAGATTTTGAGATTTCAGTGTCTAACCGCTAAGGTGGGAAATGATTGCTTGTATGTTTCTCTCCTCTTCAAGTGCAGACCCAAGGCTTCATTAGTTAGTAAAAAGGCATTGTTTATCGTAGCGATAGTAAGATACGGGAGGAAACTTTTGCCAAGAAGAAGACGCACTAACAAAGAGAAGAGTTCTCATGGCAGAGAAAAGGATGTTCAAGTTCGATCGAATTTGCCCAATGGGAGGTGTGGGAGAAATGTAGAAAGTTGCCTATTGCCACCGTGGAAGCTGGAAATGTACTGGAGATGATGACGTTGGTTACCTTGAATACTTTGTGTGTTAATTGGTGTTGCATTCTTAGTTAGAGAGCAGAGACGCTTAGGATTTTGTGAGGTGCAGACCTCTTTGCTATTACTCTCACTATGTAGCTTCATTCTATAACTTCTTTAAACTTGGAGTACTTTATGAAAGACTCCATTTTACTGACACCTCTTTCTTGCTTGCCTTAGATTAATTAGGGTTTCCCCAAATTTAGTATAGAGTAGGGTGAGTTAGATTAGTTATATTTACCAATGACCAGGCAGAAGGATCAAATTTCGCAACTGAATCTTCAGATGCTCTTCCTTATCTTTTGCACAGCTGCTACAGAACTTCTCATATGTTTTCTGTTGTTTAGACTGAACTCCTTCAAGAGATTCAGATTTATTCTGGTTATTTTGTATTTTTATAATATGCTTCTGAGACTCATTTACATCAGCTTGACTCTGAGTCTGTTATAAACTCTTTAACTTTGCTTGGTTGTTCTGGCCTTGTTGTGTGACTACTTGGGTACACTGTTATAGCGATTTGAAATGTATGCTAACTCCCACTTACCTCTCATGCAACTATAAAATATTCACCAACCAGATAAGATTTTATAGAAGGACTCGCAGCTTTCTCACACCTATGCAGTGTGAGCCCCTTATAACTCAAGTCAGGAAAACACTGCCAGCACAGGTTTGCAATGACAAGGTAGGTGGCATTCCCCTGCCTCTCTCCGTTCTGCAGAGACTCAAGAGAAGTGGGAGAAAATGCAGTCTGTAACTGCCATTCCACTACCTTCCCTGGAGCCCAATGGGAGACTGCCGATCACTGTCTGTCTCAGCATCAGCTTCCGGGGTCTGTTTTTTGCTGCTCTTACATCAAAGCAATGAATACATGAAACCTTTTTTCTCAATGTACTGACATCAGAGAAGTGAAAAACTGAGTTTCAGACCTAGTACTCCCCCTTATGGCTTTGAATGGATGACATGCACAGCAATGAAATACATGATTGAATGACAAGAATGGGACCATCTTCATAAGTCAAAACACAACCATCCCGCTTGAGCAAAGACCATGGAGCAATGAAGAAGATCAAAAAAGCAGGTGTTGAGCGCGACAGGAGTCCGCCCCTTCCCATTGCAAGATCAACGCTACCTGACCCTGCTGCTAATGACACAAGCTACGTACATATGACAGAAGCATGACGGGGGCTCAGCAAAGCCCCTTAACAAGACTGGTGCTCACCTCAGCTGGATATAATCTAACTTTATCATAGATGTGCAGTAAGGGGACAGCCAAGATTCCAGACAAAAACAGGCAGTTCCTAAGAAGCACCCATTTGAAACAATGAAAGCAAAACCAAGTCTACCTTCTCTGAGTGAATACGAATCTATAAGAAAAAAACTAATTAATCCAAGAAGGATATTATCTGATTTACTTAGTCAATGAATATAGAGCCACAATCAAGCCACAATAAAGCCTTCATAAGATTCCTTTGATTTCTCTGACAGGCCATAAAGTATTCCAGCAAAGCTCTTTGTACAGACAATAGCTACTCCTGCAGCACACCCTGGTAAACCTAATAAGGCCAGATAAGACTCTACTTACCTGCGACTTGCCTGCTCTTTGAACACTCTCAGGCTCATCAGGAACCACAGTAGAGCAACTGAATAAGACCAATTAATACATTGAACAATGTTGACATCCAGAAAAAAGGTAGACTCTACAGGCAAACATGAAGGAACCATCCCCTTTTCCCCATCTAGGAAGTTTGTAACAAACCCCTATCAATTTCGGGAAAGACCAGAAATACACAATGAATGACAAATGATCATTTATTCCCACTCCAGCAATCAAACGAAACGAACCCACCCTAATGGTTATTGTGGCAAACATGAAATCACTAAAGCTATTTATGACTTGTAATCCACAGAACTGCACAAAAATGATGGGAACCTTTACAACATCTGAGAAAATGTCCCTTTTTACATGGTCATCCTAATTTTTGCCGAACTGTATTGCTAGATTTTACACGCTGCACACTGGGGCACTTCTGTCCAGTGCCCAAAGTATGTGATCTGACCCCTAAAGCCATACAAATTGGCTAATCCTCGATTTGCATATTTAACTCTCATACAAGGCTATAGTAAACGATATGAAAACTACATCCATGGCACGGAAAATTAAATGTTACCTGTGGTCTGCAGCACTTATTGTGGCATTCATCAGTGTAACAAGGAAAACATGGTTTGAGGACAACAGGTATAGCCTGACAGCTGCAGTATAAATCTGCAGTCCGACCTATCAAAATCACCCTTTTGACAGGGGAAAACCCTTCCTTTTAAATGGTAATAAGACACTCTTATGCTGCCCACAAGGTACAGTCCTTAGTATTTAAATATGGGATCAGTAAAAATATAATGCCCTCACACACTAGATAGTGTAATGCTTCATCATAGGGCCGCATCAACATCAAGATGAAGACCAACGTCGATTTATTTATTTGAGTTTTATATAGCGCTGGCTAGACCCAGAGGTATTAGAGCTCTTTACATAAGGATCCAAAAATTTACAAAATTACATCAGTTACAAGTTACATCAGTTAGGAGAAAACATTTCGAGAGCATCGGAAGACAGAATAAATGGAGCTTAGAAGGGTAAGGGGGTGGGGTAAAGGTGTAGGGGGAGAAAGGATGGAGAAAGGATGGATGAAGAGACGAAGGAGAGTCTGCCCAAAGTCTGGCTGGGTAGGTGACGGCGGAGGGGGAAGTCCACAGCCCATCTCCTCTACAACTATCAAGTAGCTCCACCGGGCATCAGTCAAGCGGCTAGGTCTCAATGAGAAAACAATAAGAGAGCAAAGAGAAGGGATAAATGGAGTGTAAAGGGGAAAGTGGGTGGAGTAAAGGGGTAGGAGGGAGAGACGAAGTGAGGTCTGCCCAATGTTCGGCTGGGTAGGTGACAGCTGAACATGTAGTCCACAGCCCATCTCCTCTATAGCTATCAAGTAGCTCCACCGGGCATCGGCAAAGCTAGGTCTCTACGGTCTTCACAATGTTGTTTTATCCCAATGTTAAACAATGAAGTCCCACAAATGTTTGGGTGGCTGTCAGCAAGGTTAGCTTAATGCTTTGGCAGAAGGAAAATGATACATTAAAGGGCTAAGCACCATGAGCGATGTAGAGGGCTCCGGCACTTTGAGGGATCATCTGATAAGAAACTGGTAATGTTGGTGCAATGCCCCCCAGCATAGTGTAACAGAACAGGGTTGAACCGATCTCTACCTGGCAGCAGTGTCCAACCGCGATATCACTGAATGGATGAGCCGAAATCTAAGTCACGGGCACCATCTTAGGGTCAGGCTCTGCTCGCATGAAGATCGCGTTGGTGATGAGGTCGGCTTTGCTATGACGCTGTTCAAACCTGTACCCGGACCCACGCCGTCACCAACTGGCCCCCGTCATGCTGGCGGTTCAGACTAGCGCCAATATTCAAGCCCATAGGTGGTAATCAGCAGCTATGCACACTATCATTCCAGCGTTGACTCCAGCACTTGGCAACCGGAGCTGCAGCTATGTCACAAACAGTCACTGAGGGAGACCATGGTACCACCTGCCTACATGCCCCGCAATACTCCCAGCTAATTTTAAGCAATATGTCCAGACTCCACATCAAGGAGATCAGCTCCGCTACTATTCTCGTGCTTGGCACCACAATAATAACGCTCCACAGTCATCTGCTAGTCCGGTCTGTTTGCTAATTAGCATGATGCGTGTCTCACTTACCCCGCCACATGATCCAGGAGTGCTGATCCATCACAGCCCCGTACACTCCCAGCGCAGCCGGAAACGCACCTCACTTGTTGCAGCACCTGGGGACAGCACCTCCACACAGTTCGGCACAAGAATAACTCCGTCATCCGCCGCCTTGTGAAACTCCAACCACAACCCCTCGCCGCAGACCTCCGATAGCAGGAGCCCTCTGGGAGCGCGGGGAGCCGCTGTCACGCCAGCTCACCCTCAGGATACCACTGTTTAGGGGGCAGCACCGCCTCAATCTCAGAGCACGCTCCGACTTCCTCCGCTTCAGGGTAAGTTTCTGCTCGGGCCAGCCGCCATTTTGCATGCCCGGGAGGGTAGGGAACTCATGTCACCACCACACCCCCATTGGTCTGGCAAGTAACAGAGCAACTAAGTAGACACTATAAAGCACAAGCTAAGCAAATGCTATGCTTTGCTAATAGGCAGGGTATGCAAAATAAATTATGATGATAATAATAAAAAAGTACAACATGTCAATTTAGAAACGTGGCCAGATTAAGGCGTGTTGGAGATAACCATGATGAGTCCCATGAGATCAATAGAAAGTGAATCTGCATACGATGAATCCGTCATAACCCAGTTCAAATTACCCAGAGAACAGACATGATCCTTGATATCAGCTGATGCTGAGGAAGCATCCTGGCAACCCAAATCCATGTTATTAGAGCCAAAGTTAAACGAGTCACGAGCCGAAGCACTCATTTTCGCTGAAGGAAGGGGCTTACACCTTTCATTGTGCAGCAGCCGCAAGTCAATGGGGCAACCCCGAAAATGGGTCATTAGAGGACTCGTCTACAGGTTCATGTCCACAGGAACCGGTGTTTGTAGAGCCAGGCAAATATCCAGTGCCCATTCGAAGGGGCACAATAGGCAATTAAACCTGGGCAAGACGCAGGGAAACCAGACAGGTCAGAATGTCAATTACCAGTCAATATCTAATTCTTGGAGCAGTAGGATTACGAAGAACCTGACCATATGCACATGACATAGCTCGACCAGTGGTAGTCCTGTGGGCCTTTGAGACGGAACATACATTGCGGAGGAGCAAAAATAGTATCACAATGCAGCAAATGTGGAATAACACCAATGGGATGCCTCCAAACACACTGGAAAAAATGGACTGATAAAAGCCAGTTTTACTTCAAAGATTTTTTGGAAGAAACTGCTGGAGCCGAGAAAAAGTGTGCAAAGTTCTGCAGTATTAGATGCATTAAAAATGCAATAAACTAATTAGTCGAAATGTATTGGGAGGTTGGTCCCATCACAGGCCTCATAGGGATTCTGAAACATCCAAGCATCAAACAAAGAACAAATGTAGCAAATAAGTCATGCCCACTCAGCAAGAGTGTAGTATGTAGCTGGTATTGCATTTGGGAACAAACTATCACACATTTATTGGTAAAGCATGTGTGGTAGCACACTGTTATTTGCCCATAGCACATTTTCCATCGAAATGCCTGATGAATTTGCAGAAATACTGTTTTACCGATGAAACTATATAACACATAAGCAATAATTTGTAAAGTTCGGGTTTCAGTGAATATTTATCATTTGGACATCACAAACTAGAGTGCCTTCTTTGTTCTGATCTTAATAAAATCTTTGTCTCCATCATACTTCAGAATCCAAAAATGTGCTGCATTCTGCTTTCCTAACTATTAGTATATTTTAAAATATTTGTAAAGTACATTTACAGGGACTTAAACATTTTTTTGTTTTAGAAACAATTACATCCTAAAATGTTTCCTTTCAAACCAGCAAGATTGTCACATCGTTCACTTTACAAAATCTTCTCACTTTGCAGTCAGAGAAATAAAGGTAAACACCAATCTCCATGTTAAAAGAATAAGCAGCAATTTGTAAGAAGTCATAGCCTGACATTCGACCTCTGTCAATGAACACACAGCAAATGTGACAAGATAAAAAACAACATTTAAAGTCACCTTTATTGCTCATTTACCTTTGGGAATCCACCATGATTATTTAGGGGGTGCTGCAGCATTCCCTGTCTCCCTACTTCCATGCTTACAATCACCATATATTCGAAAGATTCTGCATCTAGATAACATAATATCTGTGAAGGGCTGCCTGATACCATCTCTTTACCTTTCATTCTCATTGAACAAGAACAAAACCATACCTCATACCTCCATTGTGCTATATCTCTCCAAAGTATCATAGTTTGCTGGAAAGCAAAAGACAAACAGGCCTTCTCCCATTGGTGATACTCTGTGTGCAACTTTCACAGGACTTAGACCAAATTAGCCAATAGCAACCCGGGTCTTTCAGGCATGAGAAATCTGGTCTCTGCTACAAGAGTACTTAAATACATTCCATCTCACAACTGGTAGCACCAAAGCAACAGGTGATGCAAAAACCTGATTACAGTCAACCATGTCTTCATGGACATTATTATATGAATCACGGATGAACTGCTTTCTCACTGCATGATTTTTCATGTCCCCTTTCAAAGGTACTGCTTATACACTACATGCTAAACTCACTCAATCATCACACTTGTTTGCCTTCAAAAGGAGTAGGAATTAAAGGGGCATTCTGATATACACAATGAGCACAGCAAAGATCAAACAAAACATCCTATGGGGCTTACCACTAGCTAGGAGCCATTCACCCTTTCGTATATGTGGCGTCTGTATGCTTATGAATAGGAAAGCAGAGCTTGATTTAGGACTGTGTACTTTGAGGGAACTCAGGAGGTTCAAGGAATTGCAATAGTGAAAAGTGATCTAAATGATAGAATGTCCATGTAGACTCAAACATAAATATCGCTGTAAACCCAACAATTTTGGCATCACTGCACATAAGGTTAAAACAAGGATCAAAGAACATTCAATTCATTGTAAACGATACACAGCTAAACTGACAGGCCATTTTGTAGCACAGGCCCACAATGAGGATGATGTCAAATGGCCTAATATTGAACAATTGCATTGGAGTGGGTCCCTGGGAGATGTCACTAGGACACTCTTTGTCAAGATTCAACATTGGATCTTAAAGCTAGGCACCTCTAGCGTAGGATTGAATGATGACACACCATGGACACCCCTGAATTCAGCCTAGCCGCCACTCATATCTGTGCCTTTATAGTGATTCTTGTCTTTTTCCTCCCTTCAAATAAGTCTTAATCCTTATACCAAGTTCTTCCTTTCATCTTCTGACTATACTGTAGTCAGGTCTACCCTCACTAGTCAATTGCTAATACACACACTATTCTTTGCTTTGGGATTGCCCTTCCTTGTCTACTTTTACCTGTTAGCGCAGAACACCGTCATAATCTTTACTGATGTCTAGTGGAGTTAGGTCTTTCCCAACAGTTGTAGAGTCAAAACACATTGTAATGTTTATTTCATGACTGCCAGGTCTGGTAAATGCCGAATCTCTAGCATAGGATGATTTATTCACTTTCCTTACCATTTAGCCACAGTAGTCTCACTTAATACATCATGGGCCTTATTTATGAAGGCCTTGCGACACTTTTGCACTGCCGTTGCGTCACTTTTTGTTACGCAGCAGCTGCGTAAAAAATGTGCCACATTGGGCCATATTTACAAGGCGACGCAGGCTGATGAGTTACCTGTAAAGCCCTGCGCCACATTATACCTGCGCCATGTATAATGTATGCCGGGTGGGCATTCCTACGTAAAAAAGGGTAGTAGAAGTGTCGCACTGATATCTATGAGACATCACTGCAACACTTCAAGGACACTACTGCGTCAAAACCTTACGTCTGCCTCATGGCAGGCGTAAGGGTGACGCAGTGCCATAGGCACAGGCCTCCTCCATGCATTGCTGGAGTTGCATGATGCATCATGCTTGTGACACAACTCCAGCAATGCAAGACTTTGGTGCCGACAGATGTGTCAGGAATCCTGATGTATCTGTCATTCCTTGCGACATGGAGTGCTGTACATTAAATACAGAGCATCCATAGTGTTGCAAGGAGGGCACAGTGAAAACTGTTGCATTGCTGTTTTATCACAGCGATGTGTCAGTTTTCATATTTGAGACCCCATGTTCTTTCCATTCCTTCCCCTTGACTATGAGAAAAGTCAGTTCCCTCCTGATCATGTAGAAGCCAGTATACTCACCAATACTCACTTGATGACTGTGCCACATGGTCTACTCAATTTTGACCCGTAGCATAGGAGGATTCATAGAACTCCTGCAACATTTTTGTTATATGTATTGAGGTCCCCTGGGCTGACATTACTGAAATGAAATGAAAATAAATTTTGTAAAGCGCTTGATTGACCATTGGCGTCTTGGCGCTAGTCCAGCAACAGAAGAATGAAAAAGAAGAAGATAGACTAGATAAGGGTCTACAAATTAAACAGCCAGGTTTTAAGTAAGGGTGGGTGGAGCTGGCGTAGTACCTCTATGCGTAGCTCTACTGAGTTTGAAAAAAACTCAGTGGAGCTACGCATAGCTCTGCTCCGTTACCTCCCCGCTCCCCCCTCTCAAATGCTTTAAAAATAATAAGAAAGGCACTTACCTGTGTTTCTGTCGCCTCCCCTAACTGCCACTCTCCTTCCTGCTCCTCGCCACCTCACATCCTTCTTCATTGAAAAAACACTACATTGTACGTCTTGCATATGCGCATGCACTCTCGTAAGACGTACAACGTAGTGGTTTTTTTATGAAAAAGGACGCGAGAGGAGAAGGAAGGAGAGCGGCCAGGCAAGGAAGGCAGTAGAAACACAGGTAAGTGCCTTCTTTTTATTATTTTTAAAGTATTTGGAAGGGTCTGACTGCTTTCTGTTTTATCCTGTGTGCTAAAATTGGCAAGTTTTTTAATTGTGGCAAAAAGTTCTTTATAAGAGTACTTAGCTGAGAATATTTTTTGTGAAGAGGTGAAATCCAAGCAACATTCTGTTGTTACATCTATACTCTTACAAAAGCCACTTGGATCCAACTAATCTATACTGAGGATATCTCCAGTTTTGGACTTATTCAATGATGTATTCTAGTCATAAATAATTTCCTCCTTAAAGCAGGGTTTTTACTAAGAAGTAATTTTCTTCTATGAGCAGGCCTGTCTAAAGAGAGAAAAATAGCATGCTTCATTGAATGAATCTAAAATTGGAGATAATCTCATAATGGATTAATTGAACCAGAATGCCTTTTGTCATAAGGCTTTCATAACAGTAGGGATGCCATCATGATCTGTAATTTAGAAAGGTGATTAAGGATTTCATAACAAGACTGGAGGCTATCATTATACAATAATCTTTTATTACTGCCCCAACATGCAGCCATTTAAAGTATAGTAACCCATCACAAAGCATTTCGAATGTTCAACAGTGCAGACATCCTCCTCTTTTATTCGCTGCTCTTTGACATGATAAGTACTTTCTTATGCCTTTTGTGTTTGCTTTACTGATCTTTTCTCCTATAACTTTATGCAAGTGAGTGTACGTTTTTACTTTTGTGCCCCTCCATTTTATGGTTAGGCTAGGTAAGCACTGAATATTGGTTTATACCTTTCCTTTTGTAGCTTTCATTTTGTTCTTTTTATTTACATTATGAGTTCTTTTTCTCTTAACTAATTGCCATTTATTTGGTGTTCGACCAATGTGTCCTGCCCTAAAGTGCCTCATCGGACTTTCTACTTTATCCAGCCCTTCGCGCTCGTAGTCTCTGCATTGAGGCAAATAGGCATCTTCTGTAAATGCTCCTCTTATTGCTGTGGCCTCCATCGTGTTGAGATTATCTGGAAATGGCCTACACCGCAGGTAGCCTTTGAGCTACAATAGAGATTGGGGCTCCTATCAGCACAAAAGGAAGAGGCCACCTTGAGCGAGCGGAGAGAAGTGTACCCCTTAGCGGCATGGTTGGAAAAATTTACTTTACGGCACAAAAGAGCTGTGGGGAAGTTTAAACTCCACTGAAAATAATACTGACTATGATGATATAGTATTAACGGAATATGTATGTGACCCGCAAGACAGCTGTGATCTGTTGGGTAGCCTGGATGATAACCTGGAGCAGGCTTCTACCTCCAATCAGGTGAATCCCACCATGATAAACCATCAGTGAAGTGCGGAGTGGTGGCCGATGGACCACATTGCTAAATACTTAGAGCATTGGGCCAGAAAGTCTCTTGATAAGTAGAACCGTAATTTGATTCAGGCTGAATGCCCTAGACCCTCTACTGAGGATTTGATTTGCACTACCCCTATTTTTGACCTGGAATTGATAACATTTTTGTTTAAATTCATGAAGGACACTAGAAATGGAATTGAAAAATGCCTTAAGTAATGTCAGGATAAAGTCCTGAACATTCTGGGTCTGCTTACCCGCATTCTTGTTATGGGTGAGGAAGCCAGGGTCAAGAGCAGCAGAGTTAATCTAGATCTGTTGAAGGGTTGGGCGCAATGTGCCATCTGCATGTTGGGTACTACCAAGGACAGTTTGATAACAGAAAGGCAGAAAGCAGTACTCATGCAGATGAATCCTAAGTTGGCTGACCTGTCCACTAGAGAGGACACAGGGGACCCCAAAGGACTCCTCTTTGGGGAAAGTTTGTAAAGTCTTTAGGAAATGCGTTACTGCTTTCACTAAGGGCACACATGAACATGGGAAGGTACTTTGGCTCCAGGGAGGTTTTTGGCCAGGCTGCCAGGCTGGGGACTGGCTGTTAGCCGTAGTCCCTTCAAGTCCAAGAATAAAGCAACTATGGCAACTATGGCAGAGAGTACAGCCCCAATTAAAACTTCTACCCCCAGAGAGGAATAAACTCGAGATCCTATGGTGGCCTTTAGGCTCCAGATCACAAGGTGAGTAGAGTTGACTCTTCCTAGGTAAAGGTAGGGAAAAGGTTGAGATTTTCTGTACACAATTGGGAGAAAACCACAGGAGACTCTTGGGTTTTAGAAACCGTTGTGGGTTTCAGGATAGAGTTTTGGGGAATTTACAGTTCAGGTGAGACAACCCAAAGCGTTGGCATTAGAAGCAGAGAAGATGTCTCTAATAGATCTAGAGGTAACCCAGATGTTGGAGACACCTGGGCATTGATTTGTGTCCCAGAGCAGGAAAGACCAAGAGGCTTTGTGAGTGCAGTATCCCTTGTTAGGGTTGGCGTCTTGTCATAAATGTAAAGGAGTTTAACAAACTAATGATCTACAGACACTTCAAGATGGATAGTGTCCATCGCTTAATAGATATTTTACAAACTAAGGATTGGTTAGTGAAGTTTGATCTCAAGGACGCTTACTTCATGATACCCATGGACGAGGACAGCCAAACGTATCTGCGTTTTGGTTGAAGGGGTGTTCTTTACCAGTTCCTTTGTATACCCTTCGGGCTATCCTCGGCTCCGTAGTGTTTCACCAACGTGCTGTGTCCAGTGGTAGACTTTATCAGGCAGAGCGGAGTCCAGCTAATAATTTACTTGGACAATATATTCCTAATGTCCCAGGACAGGCTAGAACTTATAGATAGAACATTTGGCATGGACAATCGAGTTTCTGCAGAGTCTGGGTTGCATAGTGAATACAGGGAAGCCAGTCATGGTTCTCACTCAGAAACTAGAATTTTTGGGTTACCATGTACATACTCTATTATCTCAGTTTATTCGCCCACAGAAGAAGGTGACAAACATAAAGAAGGAGGTGAGGGCAGTGTTGATGAAAGAGTTGGCTTTCCTAAAGGAACTTTCAAGAGTTTGGGGGCTATTGTCACCCTCCATTCAGGCTATTTCCCCTGGCTCCTTACATTACAGGGGCTGCCAGTGGCTAATGGCTTGGGGATTGAGGAAAGGTTTATAGAAAAATGGGGACTTTCTTACCCTATCAGTGGACACTTGAGAGGATCTAGAGTGGTGGACGAGGAATCTCGAGGCTTAGCATGGCAAGGCTATTTTCGGGAATGTCCCCGACCTAGTCTTGGAATCGGATACCAGCAATTTGGGCTCATCAGCTCACTTGAACAATATAGAAACAGGTGGAAGATGGTCCAAGACGGGACAGGTACTTCACATAAATTGTTCATAAATGTTAGCTGGGTTGAAAGCTTTGAAGAGCTGCAGAGAGTTGTTGGCAAACTCTGTTACACTGATTCGGATAGACAACTTCACAGCAGTATCTTATATAATTTGTTTGGGCGGTGCAGGGTCAAAGGTTCTGGCAGAGTTGGCAAGACTAATTTGGTATTTTTGTTAGGATCACAAGATTGTGCTCAGAGCAGAGTTTATTCCAGGCGTTCAGAATGTACGGGCAGATTGGAATTCCAGATATCTCCGGGACTCCAGCGATTGGAAATTAAATCCAGACGCTTTCAGTCTGAGTCATGAATTATGGGGCCAGGTTTAAGTAAACTTGTTTGCGAGCAGCCTGACCTACCAGGTTCCCAGGTCCTACATTTGGAGGCCGGATCCGGAGACAGGGTCAGTGGACGCCTTTGGGCAGGATTGGGGAAGGAAGGCTGGTTATACTTCTCCCCCCTTCTCCATGATTCAGAGAGTTTTAGGGAAAAGTAAGGTTGGAAGCTGGCAACATTAATTTGGCTGGGTCCAAACTGGAATGGCATGGTGAGCAAAACAACGATGGATTTAGGCCCAGATCTCTGTACTGGGGTGAATGTATGACATTGTTCTGCATTCTGTCCATCAATAGTTCTTTTTGCATTTGTCACCCTGAGTGGAACGGGTATGCTCAGACGTGAGTCCTGTGCCCTCCATGCCACTGGAATCAAGCTATCCTGGCTGAAGAGGGGTGAAACCCCGAAACCGGTCCTAGGATGCTTGTTTCCAGTCCAGGGAGGACCTGGCCTGGCAGTTCTGGCTGGACAGTTCCCATAGGGCACAGGGTCAAGACTGATTTTCATATGGCTGGGTCCAAACTGGAATGGCATGGTGAGCAAAAAAACGATGGATTTAGGCCCAGATCTCTGTACTGGGGTGAATGTACGGCATTGTTCTGCATTCTGTCCATCAATAGTTCTTTTTGTATTTTTTTTAGCATTAATTTGGATACTCCCTTTTGGAGATCACAAATTTAGTTTTCAGGAGTGATGGAACTCCCAGTGGCCATACCTCGGTTGGTCCTTGTATCCTTGGGTCTTCCAGGACATTCAAATGGAGAGGAGCATCCTTTGGTTCTAAAAGGGAAAATGAGCCTTCTCGTCTGGAAGATTTCAGGGGTACAAGAAGCAGATATTCAGCTCTAAGGGTCAACTGGATGAGTCTTAGGCCCCGGAAACAAGGAAAAGACATAGAGGTGTTTGGAAGAAATGGTGTAGTTGGTGCATGGAGAGGGGTTCTGATCCCATGGAGGCTCCTGTACCTGAAGTAGCCAACTACCTAGCGGTCTTGTTAACTCAGATCTCACATATCGGACAATTAACTGTTATAGATCTGCTATTTCCACTGGTTATGCTATGGTCACATTTCTGCATTTGGGAGTGTCCTCTAATAAGAAGAGTGATAAAAGGTGTGAGATTAGGGAGACCTCTCAAGGGTTGTTATGAGTCTCTTTAGGATGTCAGCTTGATTTTCAAGTTATTTACTTCATGGCCAGGTAATTATTACCTTGGTCAAACAAATTTCCCTGAAGTTAGCAATCTTACTTTGCTTGATTTCATTTACAAAGATTTCAGACGTTAAACCTCTAGAGATATCTAATAGATGTTATTCTCCCGAACGAGTACATTTTGATATTTGGAAAAGAACAAAGGCTGACCTCATTTTTTATCCCTTTTTCATGATTGTGAAAAGTTGTTTGTAGTGAGTTGTATGCGAACGGATGAGAGTAAGGCCCTGTAGTTCAGAGCACAGGGTGTAGATCAGCTGCTGTTGTCGTACGTCAAACTATACAAGTCAGTATCTACAGCTACATTTAAACGATGGGTACATATGGTTAAGAGTGAAGCAGGTGTGGACCATTGCAGCTTTGGTGTCCTTTCTTCGAGGGGTACTATGGCTACTAAGGTTATTTGGGCAGGTGGATCGTTACCTGAGATCCTAAATTCAGCAGATTGGTCGAATGCAAATACTTTTGCATAGTTCTAAGACCTGTGGAACATTTAAGTTGTGTGGCATTGGATGGCTTTAAACATGCATAATGGTAGCCTCTGGTCTTGTAAGGAAATTGCGATTCTCAAATTAACAAGCATAGAGAATCGTGATTTCATTAAAGACAACGGAGGTTAACATTATCTCACCCTCCTCACTCTTGAGGAGAGGGAATAAGTGATGTTGAGTATAGTAGAATTTAAAAGAAATGTTATGTAATGGTTAAATCTATTGTGTTTGCTTTGAGGTTTAGAGATCCTTTGCATACATCATATTTTTTTCTTATGTAATTTGGAGTTCTTTGATTTTTTTCAGATAATGCATTATAAAGTTCATCAGAGGAAGAATAAGTTGTTATCCTGTTTTGTGGCAGCCTAAAGAGGAGGATGTCTGCAGGCACTGGATATTTAGGTGTGTTGAACATTCCAAATGCTTAGTGATGTGTTACTATTCTTTAAAGGGCTGCATGTTGGGGCAGCAATAAAAGGTTATTGCATAATGTTAGCCTCCGTTGTCTTAAATGAAATCAAGAGTCTATATGCATGTTAATTTGAGAATCGCCAATTCCCCTTACTACCCCTAAGTAGAAGCTTACTCAAACACAGCCTGACATTTCCACTCCAATCCTCTGCAAAGAATACATACCCAGAATGACTGGATAAGCATTTGAACTGACGACTACATTAAGGTTGTTCACAAGTGTAGCGTTGCATGTTTTGTAGTAACTCCTTTTCACATAGTGTGCAGTGTTTTCACCCATAGTTGATGTTTATCTATGCACTGTGACACCGTTGCATAATATTGCTCTTATGGGAACCACTGAACAGAGAACACTCTTGTGATGTTCACACAGCACACAATGTCCTTCATAAAGAATTCCTCCTAACTCCTCTACCTGTTTCTACATGTTGTTTCCTATTGTGGTACAAAGGTCCACCAGCAGGCCTTAATTCTCCAGTTTAGTAGATGGATATATATATTTCATTTATTGGTTGTTACTTCTATATGCATTAATTAACTAAGCTTGCACACCGCCTGAGAAGTAGATAGCCACCAGAGGCGTAGGTAACCATATGAGAAGTAAGTAGCCAACAGAAAGATGTTAATTCCTGAAGAAAGCCCCTTGACCTGCTTCTGTGCAGTTTTCTGAAGACTGCAATATTTTTACCTCCTTCCAGGGTTGTATTATTTCCCTACACCGTGAGACCTATTCACAAAGGTAAATTTACATGTGTAGAGCTACCCACATGTAAATGTACTCTTAAGTCTACAGTACACTTTTTCACTATTCACCATTTCTGAGTGTAGAGTTACATCTAAGTGCATACTTACATGTCTTCACTCCCTCAGTTCAGGGGTGGAGACATCTAAGACAGAATATATATGAGTGCAAAGTAACTACTGGTAACTTTTCACATGGAGGCAGAGATTCCCACTACAGAGGAGGAGATCTCCTTATGTGAAATATAAGGAAAAATATTATATTTATCACATTTTTTATAAACAAAATTAAATGTAAATGTAAATTAATTTAATAACATAACATTTAATAGCATAATGGTTTGTACTAATCTAGAATAATTGTGAATTGTTATTAAAACTTCAAATTTAATTGAGTTATATATACATATTTTACAGTTTTGAAATATTTAAATTAATTTTTCTTTTTAACACTAAAACCATTTTGAATAAATTTTTAATTTAAAGGTTGACATTATTTAATGTATTCATTATTATTTCCTATTAGGTGTTATATATAGCCCCTGCCTCCATTATTTTCTGAGGGAGTGAGTTGCAGTGCCTGTGAGTGGCCTTGTGTGGTGGTAAATATACTTCAAGACTGAGATGGAGTGCATTTGATACTGTTTTGAGACTTTTGGGGCAGTATTACCCTTAGAAGTGTAGATTTTGAAGAGGATTGGGCTTACTCTTTTCTGGGTAGGTATGAGTGGTGGCTCCACCGCTAAGGCGGAGGAACTTCGCCCACTGCTTTTTAGCAGTGCAAAAAAGGAAAAATAAAATGATAGCAACACGTTATTATCATTTTATTTTGTCCTGCAGCTTTGCGGGGTAGGGCTGTTCTCACAACAGGAGCAGGGGAGTGGTTTGTCCACTCCAAATGGGCATGACTGATTGGCAGGCCCTCTGGTTGAATGTTCTTCATGCAACCTGCATTACAGCCTGCGTGAAGAACATGCCCAGACCCCCATTCCCTGGCTGAGTGCTGAACCACGGCGCTCGGACCAATCACAACTCTGCATTGTCAGCCCAGATGTCAGCAGTGCCAGAGGTGAATAGCATTTAGTAGTACATGAGTAGTGTAGAAGTGGACCTCAGCTCGGCCTAACAGTGGAAGGGGTTCGCCCTTCTCTGCACAGAGTCCTCAGACCAATAGGAAGAAGTTGGCACAGAAACTGGAATAGAAAATACAAAGTTTAATAAACCACATGAGGTGGAACTACATTCACACAGCACCCTTTGGTAATGAATGAAGTAGCACACCAAACAGAAGGAGTATTGTCCTTTTATACCTACACCGGGGCTCAAAAGAAGGCGGTACAAGTACAGAGGAAGGTTTTAAGTACATATAAGGTCATATAGAAATGCGCAGTCGACAAGTAGGAGGAGTTAACAGTTTGCCAATGCTAGTAAACACATCATGACAGTTACATACTACTAACAGCTGCAAACTCAACTGGGCATGTGCGAAGGTGGAAGCTGCTAAATATAGTTCATTTCTAGGCAGATTACAAGAGCAGTCAACACTGAGGGAGGACAGAGCACATAGTGAGCACATGGCAAACAAAATGGCTGCCAGAAATACAAAATGGATTCCACAAAATGGACAAGATAGCCTCTAAATACAAGATGGCTTCCGCTAATGCTAACCCAATCGCTGCCAATTTACAACAGACAACCCTTTTAGCATTAGCTGAAGACATTCGTTCCTCTGGGGTAATCTAAATATGCATCCCGTACATCTATTAGCATTATTTCGGCCACCTCTTTATTCAACATTTGTTGGGCCTTTGTTTCTGCAACATATATGAGTGCAAAGTAACTACTGGTAACTTTTCACATGGAGGCAGAGATTCCCACTACAGAGGGGGAGATCTCCTTATGTGAAATATAAGGAAAAATATTATATTTATCACATTTTTTATAAACAAAATTAAATGTAAATGTAAATTAATTTAATAACATAACATTTAATAGCATAATGGTTTGTACTAATCTAGAATAATTGTGAATTGTTATTAAAACTTCAAATTTAATTGAGTTATATATACATATTTTACAGTTTTGAAATATTTAAATTAATTTTTCTTTTTAACACTAAAACCATTTTGAATAAATGTTTAATTTAAAGGTTGACATTATTTAATGTATTCATTATTATTTCCTATTAGGTGTTATATATAGCCCCTGCCTCTATTATTTTCTGAGGGAGTGAGTTGCAGTGCCTGTGAGTGGCCTTGTGTGGTGGTAAATATACTTCAAGACTGAGATGGAGTGCATTTGATACTGTTTTGAGACTTTTGGGGCAGTATTACCCTTAGAAGTGTAGATTTTGAAGAGGATTGGGCTTACTCTTTTCTGGGTAGGTATGAGTGGTGGCTCCACCGCTAAGGCGGAGGAACTTCACCCACTGCTTTTTAGCAGTGCAAAAAAGGAAAAATAAAATGATAGCAACGCGTTATTATCATTGTATTTTGTCCTGCAGCTTTGCGGGGTAGGGCTGTTCTCACATCAGGAGCAGGTGAGTGGTTTGTCCACTCCAAATGGGCATGACTGATTGGCAGGCCCTCTGGGTGAATGTTCTTCACGCAACCTGCATTACAGCCTGCGTGAAGAACATGCCCAGGCCCCCATTCCCTGGCTGAGTGCTGAACCACGGCGCTCGGACCAATCACAACTCTGCATTGTCAGCCCAGATGTCAGCAGTGCCAGAGGTGATTAGCATTTAGTAGTACATGAGTAGTGTAGAAGTGGACCTCAGCTCGGCCTAACAGTGGAAGGGGTTCGCCCTTCTCTGCACAGAGTCCTCAGACCAATAGGAAGAAGTTGGCACAGAAACTGGAATAGAAAATACAAAGTTTAATAAACCACATGAGGTGGAACTACATTCACACAGCACCCTTCTGTAATGAATGAAGTAGCACACCGAACAGAAGGAGCATGGTCCTTTTATACCTACACTGGGGCTCAAAAGAAGGCGGTACAAGTACAGAGGAAGGTTTTAAGTACATATAAGGTCATATAGAAATGCGCAGTCGACAAGTAGGAGGAGTTAACAGTTTGCCAATGCTAGTAAACACATCCTGACAGTTACATACTACTAACAGCTGCAAACTCAAGTGGGCATGTGCGAAGGTGGAAGCTGCTAAATATAGTTCATTTCTAGGCAGATTACAAGAGCAGTCAACACTGAGGGAGGACAGAGCACATAGTGAGCACATGGCAAACAAAATGGCTGCCAGAAATACAAAATGGATTCCACAAAATGGACAAGATAGCCTCTAAATACAAGATGGCTTCCGCTAATGCTAACCCAATCGCTGCCAATTTACAACAGACAACCCTTTTAGCATTAGCTGAAGACATTCGTTCCTCTGGGGTAATCTAAATATGCATCCCGTACATCTATTAGCATTATTTCGGCCACCTCTTTATTCAACATTTGTTGGGCCTTTGTTTCTGCAACATTCCTTTTGACAGGTATACAGACAGAGATGCAAATGGAGCAAAGCATTGGACCACATTGGATACTTACACAGCATGTAAACAGTATCGTAATCATTACACACAGGATAGTCAGTTGCTTCCAGCCGCAAGCAGAAACAAGAGTCCAAAACCATCCAGCAAAAGTCCAAGTACCAGTCTCTGGATGAATTTCTGCAGCAATCTTATGCAGTTTTGATATTGCATCATATACTGAAGGTGAGTGATCCGGTATGAATACGCAACAGCTGCTACCGATGATGCGACATGCACCACCTCGATCAGCCAGAACCACATCTAGAACCATTCGGTTCTGAAGAGCTACAATCCTTGCAATTTGCAGCTCCTCCGTAATGTTCCCAAGTGCCATAGCTGTCTGATTGGTAACAGCTTCCACAACTCTAGTCAATCGTCTTATTTTCCTACTGTTTAATGCAGCACCCACAAAGAAGAACAAACCTAAATTAAAATCGACATATTGTTGCAGAGTGGTATCAGTTTGGTCTACTTCGTCAGCACTTATTGTCCTTTTGTATCTATTTCTAGAGATATCGTCGAATAATTTAAGGTCCCGGTGGTATGATGCAGGTGCCAGAAACACAGGGGGCAATAGAAAGGACACATAGCACACACCTGACCACCCAGCAGGTAGTTGATAATATCCTTGGCTACCACAGATAAAGTAAGTATTATGTGAGGCTATAAAACTACTGTTATTTACACCTTCAATAGTCAGAATTACAGTACATTCACTTTTCCCCACTGGAATTCTCCCAATACTGCTTATACATAGATCTGCTTTAGCTCTAGTAACATAAATCACAAATTGTTCATTACTGGTAAACGTTCTCATATTTGTGAAGACATATGGTGTTGAAATATTGTCCGATTGATACTCTTCCCATTCCAATTTGGTCCCTTTGGCTTGAGGATAACCATCTTTATCTTGGTAGCATACTTTATTAAGGCGAAAAAGAAGCCCGCCTACTGTACGTCTTCCAGATGCAATCAAAAGCGCATACCAAGCTTGACAAGAACCATTATGAGAAAAGGGAAGAGGAATAAAAGGTGTTCCTCTTTTCTTTTGATGTGCAGGTTTCATCCCACACACCCAACAGTTGGTAGTATTTGTGGCATTATGAGTATGATGCAACATCTGGATAAAGGTATTATTTAAGTAGGATTGTAGATGCTTCTGATCATGTTAGGGAAGCGTAAAGTAGCGGTGTTCAACTGATACTGGAGTAGTGGCGATCAAAAGCTCTTGAGCAGGAGCCATTTTCTCAACGAACCTGGTTCTTACTGCTACAGCCACCATAGCAACAACAAACCCTATAGCACAAATGATCTTTCTCTTAGCAACAGTTGATCCCATTGTGGACATGATCAGCTGGTCGTTGGAAACAATCGTTGGAGCTCTTATCCCTGGGCAGCTGTTGGTTTCTTAACCGAGGGTCAAGATGGGTGTCGCTACACTATACAGGACTGATCCCCACCCTGCCACATCGGCATTCCGTTTCACTAACCCAGGGCGGTTGCTCAACCAGTCTATTTCGACGATGCAGGCTCTTTCCGTTGTCTCAGTTGGTATCGGGATACCCCAGAAATCGTGTGGTCCGGGAAGACTTCCTCAGGTTCATCAGGTGATATGGCTTGGCCTCTCTCTGTAGCCAGGATGTCCCGATGGTCGATCAAGGCAGCAGGATCCACCAAGGTAGACGGCACTTTCATGCAGTGGGTGGAGTGCACCCAGTTCCTCCTGTTCGTCACACGGACCGCAGTTCTTGTTGAAAGGAGCACCTGCTCCGGGCCGCGCCACCTCGGCTCCAAGCTGCTCGACCTCTGGAAAGATCGGATCATCACCTGGTCTCCAGGTGGAAGTCCATGGCCTTCACCTGCAGACCTATCAGGAAGAACTTCTCGAACCTGTTGATGAATAGAAATCAAACTGTCAGTCAATTGTGATAGGTAGTCACTCATCAATACACATGGTATATCATGTATGGGACGTGGTTTAGGAATTCCCCAAATGTTCATAGGCCTTCCGAATACCACCTCATATGGTGTAAGACCAGATCGCAAATGTGGCACTGATCTAAATGACAACAGTGCTAAGGGTAGTGCATCAGGCCATTTCAAAGACGTGGAAGCCTGTATGTTAGCCAGTTTCAATTTAAGTGTGGCGTTATACCTTTCCACTAGCCCTGCTGATTGTGGATGGAAAGCAGCATGACATTTCTGCTTGATCCCTAATCCCTTCAGGACATATTCGACAACTTGCCCAATAAAATGGGGTCCGTTATCACTCCATAAAAGTTTACAAACACCAAATCTAGGGAAGAATTCCTTCAAAAGTACCTTTGCTGTAGTGAGAGCTGTATTGTCCTTCGTAGGGTATGCCTCTATCCATTTACTGAAGGCACATACCACTACCAAAACATACTTTAAGTTGTTACAGCACTCAAGCTGGATGTAATCCATTTGCAAAACTTCAAAAGGTGTGGTTGGCGAGGCAAACCCACCTGTAGGAGTTCGTGTCCCTTTACCAGGATTATGCTGAAGACAAATCAGACAAGACTGCACCATCTTTTTAGCTGTGCCGGCAATTTCTGGATTCTCTCAAACTTGCGTGAGCAATTTCATTATCGAGGAGGCTCCAACATGTGCCGGCCCATGTGCCATATGAATCATAGGTTGTAAATAGGCTATAGGCAATCTCTACTTGCTCATCTTTTTATTCCTCCAACAGCCCTCATCGTCCAATGTTCCCTCCTTAGACCATTGCTCAATTTCTTCTGCAGAAGCAGATCTCTGCATATCTAGCACTTCCTGTCTGGTATCATGCCAGCGTTCATCCTGTGACTTCACTACGTACATAGACGTGGTGCTTCGCTGCATGGTAGTTTCACGGGCTGTTTGGGCTGCAAAAGCATTGCCTTGTCCTATCTTATCAATTACTTTCTTATGTGCACTACATTTAACAATTGCTATTCTCTTCGGGTATGTTAAAGCAGTCAAGAGATTATGTACTAATTCTCCATGCATTATTTGCATCCCGTGGGATGTAAGAAAGCCCCTCTCCTTCCAGAGTAGCCCAAAATCATGAGCCACTCCGAAAGCATAGCGGCTATCTGTATAAATGTTCACAGATAAGTCAGTACTAAGTTCACACGCTCGTGTCAAAGCTATTAGCTCAGCTGCCTGAGCTGACTTCTGTGGAATACGAGCTGTCTCAACTACCGTCTGAAGTGTTGTAATTGCATATGCAGCTGACGTTGTACCATCTGGTAACTTCAAACAGGACCCATCAACCCATAGTTCCCCATCAACACTTGAAAGGGGCGTGTCTTGCAAATCGACACAACCCTTTGTCTGTTCCTCAGTAAGGAATATACAATCATGAGACTCCTGTGACTGAAACTGAGTCACCGGGTATGGGAACAAAGTGGCTGGGTTTAGTGTCGCACATCTCTTCAGTGTAATGTGAGGGGCCAACAATGTCAATTCATATCCTGTCAGACGAGCACTAGTTAAATGCTGTGTCTTCGTCTGATTTAAAAGGGCATCAACCGCATGGGATACTAGCACCAACAGCTTATGTGACAAAACTATCCCTTCACTCTGACGTATTGACACAGCTGTTGCTGCAACTGAACGGAAGCATCCAGGCAATGCATGAGCAACAGGATCAAGTACTGCTGAAAAATATGCACAGGGACGCTGTTTGTCACCGTGTGTCTGCACTAAAACTGAAAGTGCGCAACCATCACTTTCATGTACATAGAGTGTAAAAGCCTTGGTGTAATCCGGAGTGCCTAATACTTGTGCAGAGCAAAGGGCTTGTTGCAATTGTTGGAAAGCATTCTGGCATTCAGTCGTCCATGGAAGGGGCATTGGAGTATCTTTAGTCAAAAGAGCCAACAGGGGTTTAACAATATGTGAAAGCCCAAATATCCATTGCCTACAAAAAGAAGTAAGACCAATGAATGCACGGACATCTTTCTGAGTACGGGGCACTGGTGTGTCTAAAATAGTTTGAATGCGATCTGGTGTGAGTGCACGTCCCTCCTTAGACAGAAGGTGACCTAAGTAGGTTACCTTCGGTCTACAATATTGCAATTTCTTTCGTGACACTTTGTGATGATGGGAAGCAGGAAAAGAAAGCAAGGACAAAGTACATTTTTCACACTGTTCAGGGGTATCGGCTGCCAACAAGATAACATCAACATATTGTATGAGAGCCACACCTTCAGGCAAAACGAAAGAATCAAGTTGTCTTTTTAATGCTTGACTGTAAATACTAGGACTCTCAGTATAGCCTTGAGGAACTCTACAAAATCTATACGATCGATTATTCAAAGTGAAACCGAACAAATATCGGCTATCAGGATGAATAGGGATAGAAAAGAAAGCATTCTTCAAGTCTATCACGGAGAATGTAGTTGCTGTCGGAGGAACCAAAGTAAGAAGTGTCGTTATGTCAGAAACCACAGGGTATTGTAGTACTACAATCTTGTTAACTTCTCGCAAATCAATAACGAATCGGTAAATCCTAGTGTCAGTATCTTTTTTCAGAATAGGAAGAATCGGACTGTTACAAACATTGTCAAGAACTTCATCAACAACCCCCACTTCAATGAGATCATGGACAATACGTATGAGTGCTTCTTCGCCTTCCTGTGAAATTTTGTATTGAGGCAAACGTGGCAGCACAGCGCCCTCCTTGACACTAATATGTACTGGTGGAATAACCATTTGCCCTACATCAGTGTCTGAAGTAGCCCACAAAGTACTAGGGAGTGAAGCTAATGCAATATCCTCTTTAACAAGACAAGCTCTCTCCGTCCCAGGATGGTTGTCATTCAAGATAACACGTACACCTTCTGGAGAACATCGTATCGTAGCCCTGAAATACTTGAGCATATCAAGACCCACAATATTGTCTGGTGTATTCGAGAAAAGCAAAAATGGACATGGAGCAGTAAATTTATCCACATGGAATGCAAGTGGTTGCGACAGTGGGCTAAGGGAAGGGGGTTCCATCGAAACCTATCGATGTAATGGTTAAGCCAGACAGGGGAGACCTTGGAACCAATTGTTTAGACAAGGCGCTACGAGTAGCTCCTGTATCAACCAGAAACTGATCAGTAGAACCCAAAACATGTGCTGTAACATAGGGACCCCTCTGATCTACTGGAACTTCAACTGATTCCTTAGCCCATCCTAGGCAATCCTATGCATAAGCAAAATCTTGAAAATCAGACGGCACATAGTCGGACATTTGATATTGGTTCCTTCTATCAAAAGTGTTAAACCCATCCTGCCCACGTATATTAGCATCAAACCTAGCACGATCACCTGTGCTTCCTCTAGGCCCTGAATATCCTGAACGATTTCTCATTTCTCCCCGACCACGTGGACACTGCTGAGCACGCAGTGCTGGACAATCGGAAGCCCAATGCCCAAATTTCTTACAGTACGCGCACTGGTCAACAGACAAATTCGAACAAGTATAAGAAGGGAAAGACGAACCATAAGATCCACGTCCACCTCTATCACTACCTCTAAAAGGCGGACCATAAGCCTGAGCCAACATAACCTTCATTTTTAATTCTTTAGTCTTCTTATCCTCATTACCCTTTGCTTCTAATCCCTGGTGTTCATAATACTGAGCCATAGTCAAGAGAGAAACCGGAGAAGAGGTAGTCCATGAACTCTCACTGGCTTTTAGGCTACAAGCTATTCCTGGCAACAGGTTTGCGACATATTTATCGACAAACAGATGTCTGCCTGTGTCATCTGTCAATGACTGGCCACTAAAATCGTGTAATGCTTCTTCAAAGCATGTAAAGAAATCAGAGACCGATTCATCTGCCTTTTGCTTACAAGACGCTAAAAAAGTCCAATCTATCTTTTTAGGGGGAATAATCGTTTTTAACTTAACTAATATAGCTGCGGGAAGATCTAAAATTAACTGACATGGCTTCTGTGCGGGTCCCCTTTCTACATCCATTTGTTCTAAGTCTATCCATAACGCCCCAAAAGCTGCACGATCATCAATTTCGCGAACAGTTCTCCACATATCAGGCGGTAATATCAATCCGAAATAAATAAATCAATATCAGGCAAAGTCATAGTACAAGAGCTAATAGCACCCTCAATTTCCTCATAAAAAGCGGCTGGATTTTTCCGCGGATCAGGCAATGCAGTTTTAAGTGCCATGACATCCGTCCTATTCCAAGGAGTGTAAACCTAATTATAAATAAAATAACACTTTGCAGCGATAGAAGCCTTATCATCACTTGTACCCATTCCTTTAGGAGGAAAATACAAAGGCGCGGCCTCCCGCATAGGTTTCACATGAACTATAATAGTCTTATTTGTTCCGAAGATAGAAGCTTTTGCCATGCCGGTCTGAGATGTCTGTGCAGCTACGTCTGCAGCCTTTTTCTCCTCTCGCAAACGAACTACATCAACACGCAGTTTATCCAAACGCCTGATTGTATCAGTCACCTGGGAGAAAACAAAAAGACCATCACGCATTTGCTTACAATTATCTGCCACATCGTCGGGCTCTAACTCCTCAGAATATTTCCTAAACAGCTCAAGGACCTCTGCGGCAAACACCTCAGTAAAATACAGCTGCTCCCTTTCCTGCCACCCTTTCATACTATCTAGAAGTTCAGAGGCGGGGGCAGTGTTACGAACTGCTTTACGAGCAGCAGATCTAAGCTGGGACACACGCTCAGCGGTCAACATAGAACGAGTTTCTCGTGCCTTGTGTTCCTCCGAACCAGAGTCCTCATCTGACTCATGAGGGGCAGAAGGAACAGTATACGGAGGTGGAGGACGAACTAATAATAAGAAATCATCTTGTGGTTTATTAAGTATAGGATAAAGGGGCCGCCGAACAGCGTATTGGCCAGTTACCTGTAAATTGCGCCCCCTATCTTCTCTCTCTTTTAACTCTTTTATTTCTTTGTTTTTCAACTCTAATGCTTTCACATAAATGTTCTTTCGCTGTTCTTTTTCAATCAAGGCTTGCTCACGCTTCATTCGTTCATGCACTTCTTTCTCCCACATTCGTACACAGTCAAACATATCTTGCCTAGTCTTTTGCTTAAACATACATTGTTCCACATACTCAATCTTTCGTAAATCAAATGACCCATGCATAGGCCAACGCAACTCAGAATCCTTTTTATTCCATAATGTGCTGTACATTATAGAAGAAAGACCATACTTAATATACATATCCCTATTAGGCGTCCCCTCAGGGGGGGTCGGTTGTGCTTCATCGAGTCTCAAATTGGTACCACTACAAAAGCAACACATCCTATGAAGTGTGCTAAAAACAGGCATGCAAAAAATAGTGCAGAATATGCAGTGTTATAATCAAAGTAGCACTTAAGGTACCTTTAGTACGATGTGCCGTTCAAAACAATTCAGATAGAGAAAATTCTCCTCATTACCTGCCTATATAAATTGCAATTTATATATGAATCCCATAGAAATCCAAGTTGGCCAACACAAATTCCAAAATACAAAAGCCGCAGTAAGTGTTACTAAACTACCTTACCAATCCCAGGCATAAAAACCAACAGCAAGCGCCGCAGAACGACTCTTACCAATCACGTGGTGTCCAGGTTCCAACTGCCAAGTTCTAAAATCGACTAAATGGTCACTGCACGGCGAATCAACAGAAGAGATCTCAGTCGAGGACCGGCACCACCTGGATGGTCAGATCAGAAAGAAAGGAAAAACGCCGTGGTTGCCAAGACTCGGGTCTCATCGGGCAGCGATCACGTCCAGAGCGAGATTCCAATCCTTCGTCGCGACCAATCCTTCCGGCATCCGAGTCGCCGATGAGCCCCACGTGTCGGGTGACAATTTGTAGAAGTGGACCTCAGCTAAGCCTACCAGTGCAAGGGGTTCGCCCTTTTCTGCACAGAGTCCTCAGACCAATAGGAAGAAGTTGGCACAGAAACTGGAATAGAAAATACAAAGTTTAATAAACCTCATGAGGTGGAACTACATTCACACAGCACCCTTCGGTAATGAATGAAGTAGCACACTGAAAAGAAGGAGCATGGTCCTTTTATACCCACACAGGGGTTCAGAAGAAGGCGGTACAATTACAGAGGAAGGTTTTAAGTACATTTAAGGTCATATAGAAATGCACAGTCGACAAGTAGGAGGAGTTAACAGTTTGCCAATGCTAGTAAACACATCCTGACAGTTACATACTACTACAGCTGCAAGGACAGATGCAAACTCAACTGGGCCTGTGCGAAGGTGGAAGATGCTAAATATAGTTTGTTTCTAGGCAGATTACAAGAGCAGTCAACACTGAGCGAGGACAGAGCACATGGTGAGCACGTGGCAGCACATGGCAAACAAAATGGCTGCCAGAAATACAAAATGGATTCCACAAAATGGACAAGATAGCCTCTAAATACAAGATGGCTTCCGCTAATGCTAACCCAATCGCTGCCAATTTACAACAGTAGTACCACTACAAAATGCAGTTTGGCAATCAATTCCTATATTTTTAACCCACCCATAAGTGCCAGAAATAAAGCACACTAGTCGACTAGAAGGTAAATCACTTTTTTCTCCCCTTCTGTTTGTGTAATTGCATCCCTCCCCCAACCAATCGATTAGTTATGGGTAGCAAGAGCTCCTTCATAAAAGGTCAAGCTCACCTAAGTTCGAAAGCTTCAGTTTATAAGAGGGGCGGTCTGATGATGAAACATGGCAACTTTTGGTGGGTGAGGTCATTATTACGAGTTATTAGCAGGGAGAAGAAAGACTCCCTTATACATTAAGCTACAATGGACAAAATTAATGTGGGATAATACCAATGTTTGGTCCCTTCTCTTCTCTCAAATGACCTTTGTCAGATTTACCATTATTTTATTAAATCCAATGCATCAAGGTGACTAGCTGCACTACGCTGCGTGAAAGGGCAGAAATGCTCCATATTTACAAAGGTATAGAGCATATCTGCTCTCTGTTTGCTCTGGCAGACTGTGTGCTGCCTAGCACAAGGTAGACACCCTTGCACCGTAATGCAAGGGTGTCTGTGTTATGGGTAAAGAATATTTTTGTGTAGGAAGTGGTATCTTCCTGTACAAAAACATTCCTTAGAGACATTATTGTTTATATGTGTGGTGCAGAAAGCAGCACGAGTGGAAAGAGAAATTAACAAGTAGAAATAAAGATATTTCTCATCATTATGCCTCTGTCAGGTAGGTGCACCATTTCGGCACAAGCCCAGGTTTACAAGTACTTTTAGATCTGGGTTTGCTTCAAAATACATGGATGGATGCATGGGAATGCCCATGCTGCACCCATGTAATGATTACCTGATGCAAAGTATGGCAAGGCAGCGCTATGAGCTGCTTTACTTTGTATTTACTGAACCACGCAAAGTGGCTTTGCGAGGCTTAGAAAATCCCAGGTAAGGACTTGTGTTGCGTTCCAACAACTTGCGTCATGCAAGGACAACATAAGTACTTAGTAAATCTGCCCCTCTGTGTAGATGGAGTGAAAACCAGAAGACAGCCAACCCCGCCTTTATAGGCACCCGTTCACGAATCGCGGATGAATTGCTTTCCGAGTGCATGAGCATTCAGATCCCTTAGTGAAGGCACTTTTTAGAGACTGTACGCTATTGTCACACTCATAGACTCTTCTCTTCTTGGATTGCATATCATTCCCCCTCCACCTTCTAGCAGTGCATGCTGACTATTCACTTATTATAGAACTTGTGTCATCTAGACAGTGGCGTAGCTAGGGGGGGGCGGTGGGGGCGGTCTGCCCCAGGCGGCACTATTTTGGGGGAGGACAAAGGCATTCAGATAAGGCTCGGCTTGTTTTTGTGGATGTTCGGGGACAGGCAGAGAAGGAATAGCACTCGGGCAATGTCCTCTTCTTTTTTGTGTTGGCAGCTGTCCCCCCCTCCCCTTCCTATTATTCCCTCTCTTCTTGTCTTGCTCCTCACTTACTGAAAACCGTAACTTGAAGAAACGGTTCACAACCTCTCTTTCCTTCTTTCATTTAGTTGCTTCCCTGTGAAATGGATCCAAAAAAGAAAAACACGCTTGCGGGAAATGCCCTTATTCTGACATTTTTCTATTCCAAAGTACAGTGGGATGGAGAGAAATAGAAGGTTTTAAATATAATAAATAAATAATAAATACATAACTAAATAAAGCAAGACAGAGTGGTTGCAAAGTGGCCAGATTGGTTTTATTCACATCCAAATACATCAGCCTCACTTTACAGAGTTTGCCAGTGAAGCGCTACTTTTGTTTTCTCGTCTTTCTTTGAACAGCATTGTTGTTCCCAGGTGGGAAAGTGTACCATTCCTGGAGGTACTGCGATACCTGGTTGATGGGTGGATTGGAAAACAAAATGTGTACCATGACTCTGTGTTTATGGATGTGGTCTTTTTAAACCATACTGCTTACGTTTTGTAAGGATATAAGCAATGGACATTGAAACGGTTCCCTTCAGGGCCCTGTAGTCATGTCCTTAACTTTTCAGGTAAAACCACTCGCTGATTTCTGAATAGTGAGTGAGAGATCGTTAAGGTAACCATGTTGTTTCTGCTTACATTTCACATGCTTTACTTAATCTTGCATTCCCAATGAGTGTTTGTTTTTACTTTTTTTTTTTAGGCAGCATATTACTCTTATCAAGTGCATAATTTGAATTGAGCCACATCCAAGTGTTTATAGCGGGCACAATTAGGTTGTAGCTGAAGGCAGTGCAAGTTTCTCTCAGTGGGGCAGTATGGTGTTCAGTAAAGGAGAGGATGTGGCACTATGGCCAGAGCTGTCGAATTTGGAACTGGGTTCAGCCTTCATGACCAGTCCACCAGACCACTCTACTGAGGGAGCATACTTTCATGCTAGACCTTAGAAGGCCCTACTAGACCTTAGAAGGCTTGATGTCTTAGCACAAGCAGGTGTACCCTAGTGGTGTCAATTGTGAGTTAACATTGAAGGCCTGTCCACCACAATCCATACTGAAGTTCATATCCAGTCTTGCGGGCAGGCCTACAAAGCAGCACACCCTAGAGCAACAGTGATCCTGTCACTGTGACTCTGTCACTGAGGTCACATGAACCTTGAGCAGGTTAGGGCGGTGCGAACGGTGTGACCGCACTTGGTACCTATTTCGGGTGGGTGTGTAGTGTTTGCAAGTATATTATGGTTTAAAAAAAACTTGCTGCCTCCCTCCTGGCCTCCAGCAATTTTCAGTAACAATAAAAATGTCATGATAACTTCGGTGATTAATGTTCTTCCTAGAGAGAGTTTTGTCTAGTGGAAGGATTGACTGCTGGAAAGGTAGCACAGAGGGTTAATGTGCCTGTTGCAAATAACATGTACCATGCAGATCACAAAGTGCACTGCTTTAATGGGGGGACCATGATGAATGGTCATTTAATGTTAGCTGTAGATGATGGATCCCTGAACAGTGTCATGTATGTGCATGTTTGCATTGTGCTGAGGGGATTACCAGGTAATTGTTCACGCAGCTCTTTGATGGATGTCACATGCAGTTTTTCTGAGTCCCCAGATAGATCATGCAGTCTGTGTGTTCTCTTTTGTATTGCCAGTCACTGCCAGTCACCGGTGAATTCAACTGTGTAGCCTTGGACCGTGTCATGTATGTGCATGTAACTTGCATGATCGAGGTAACTATTAGCGGCGATACTACGTGTCTCTCGGTCCTCTTCCAAGTGCTTGCCGTCCTTTTTCCCCCGCAAACTCCCCCCCCCCTCCCAGGGGCGGCAATCTGAGGGATAGCCCCGGGCGCCACAAGCTCTAGCTATGCCTCTGCATCTAGAAACTCTTAATCAAACTCCTCAAACTTTACAAACAAACAGTAGGGTACACGGTTTATGTACTAGATAAAGGCAGGAGCTGCAGTCCTCCTGGAACATGTTTTCCAAACGAAACAAAGCAGGAAAGCCAGCTTCTGACTTTAACGCGACTGCGCCTGTACGTGAGACTTTACACTGGGTCATCGCAGACCTGCCTAGCATGGATATCAATCGTGAGCCATGCAGCGGGATTCTGGATGTGCAGCAGTAGCAGGCAGAATACTTGTTCGACCAAGATATGTCCCGGTTCGGCTGAAGATGCTTGAGGTGTCGCAGATGATAGAGGATGGGAGGACCAAGGCAGTATTTGGCATTGGTTGTTGGTCATGTTGAATTATCTGCAGTGTTTGGTGATTGTTTCCCTCCCTGACCACATACAAACATCTTGGTCGAAGGTATCGAGGGGGTTGCAATATACGAGGCTTTGAGAACTGTCTTTCCTATTAGTGGGTGGGTGTTAAGAAATATGCAATTCTTTCGCAACTCTGTCTACAAAGATACAATCTACCTCGCCTAACCACTTATCCCCACCACAAGCTTGCAGGAGCTGAACCAATGACTCACTGGAAAGATCAGAGAAAAGAGCGACATTCTTTTTTGTAGGCTAAATGCAAACGTTGTTTGCAGAAACCTGCCTCGTAGAAACCGTCTGTTGTGTGTATCCTGGATCTACATGGACCGGTGAGCATTCTAAATTGTACCCCTGGGCTCAGTCAGTAAGACTGAAAGAGGCGGGGATGACACACTTTACCTTCTGTTTGGGATATCTCACAGAAACCGATACTGAGGTGTTTAAAGTATGCTGCCTGCATGCTGTCTATTTGTGACCCTATGTTCGCGTTCTACTCAAGTCATTGTTGTCCAATGAGTGTTACCCATTGTTTGCTTCATGTGACCTGTGCATTTGTTTTTATCAAATGTGCCTTTTCTGGTTTGAAAGGGGAGGCACATTTCCTACCCTGGAGAGCTCTTCTAATTTTCAAGCTCAAAGTGTTTCTCCTGACCTTGTTGTGCCTTTCTTGTGCCCTCCACCTCTGAGGCAGGATTAAAAACAAACACAAAAGGGCGGCAGTACACGGTGTTTTGAGACTTAACCTGTGCTTCTAATTCCACCTCTTCTAGGATGCAGTTGGAACTAAACTGCCATTAACTGAGGAGGGGCGAAACCCAGACAATAAATGTCATTCAAGGAGGATGGAGTGCTAAACAGTCGATAAATGCCATTAACTGAGATGGGGGAGTAAGCCCCCGAACGCATATAGACAGTTGTTGTTAGAACAAGCATTGGCAAAGCCAATGTGTCTAGCCTATGGAAGAGCTATTGTCTTTGCCAGTGTGTTTTAGCCATGTTGTGCACCAATGTGGCTGCTGTTCAGCCTGGCTAAAAGTTAGTGGCACAGCGGAGAGCGGTGTGCAATGTTGCAGAGTGAAATGGCGGAGAGTGGAGTAGAGTCTTGTAGAGTGGAGTGGCATGGAGTGTCGTGTATTGGAGTGGCACAGAGAGGAGTTGTGTGGGGTGGCGTAGAGTAGTGTGGACTGGGGTGAGGTGTATTGGTGTGGAGTGTTGCAGAGCATAGTGGCACAGAGTGCAGTGGTGCAGAGTACTGTAGAGTAGAGTGGCGTAGACTACAGTGGCATAGAGTGGTGCAGAGCACAGTGGCATAGAGTGGTGCAGAGTAGAGGGCAGTGGTATAGAGTACAGTGGCATAGGGTGGAATGATGCAGAGTAGAGTGGTGTAGAGTGCAGTGGCATAGAGTGCAGTGACATAGAGTGTAGTGGCATTGAATTTAGTGGCGTACAATGCAGCATAGTAGAATGCAGTGGCATAGATTAGAATGGGGCATAGTAGAGTGCAGTGCCGTAGAGTGGAGTGATGCAGAGGAGAGAAGCATAGAATGCAGTGGCATAGAGTATAGTGATGTAGAGTGCAGTGGTGCAGAGTAGAGTGGTGTAGAGTAGAGTGGCATAGAGTGCGGGTGGTGTAGAGTGGTGCAGAGTAGAGTGGTGTAGAGTGTAGTGGTATACAATGGTGTAGAGTAAATTTACTATTCCCACTCCAGTCTATGCAACAGTAGGGAAAGCGTTGGGCTCAGGAGGGGTAAAATGTAGCATTACCACTCCAGTCTGTGCAACAGTAGGGAAAGCTTTAGACCCACTGCATTCACTGGTACAGTACAGAGAGAGTACTTCACTTCAAACAAAAAGCATGTTTTAACAACTCTATTAAATGCCGAAAAATATAAAATTCTAAATATAAAAATTAGATGATTTAATTTTAACAAAGAATAAAAATAACATAAATATTACAATTTTAATTCTCAATTAACAAAAAAAATTATATACATTTTTAATATGATTTTTCTGTTGGTTTTTGCTGCTTTGGGCAGCACTGCTCTTAAACTAAACAGATTGTAAGTATGAGTAGGGTAGAATGATACTGATGATTGAGACTGTGTTTACGTGTTATTGAAATGTTGTGATGTGATGTGATGTGATGTGAAAGACATTTATAAAGTGCGGCGTACACTATACAGTTTCTTGGCGCTGGAGATTGAGGACGGAGAGCAACTGCCTGAGGGGAGATGGGGAGGAGGGGAAAGGACAGGAGGGATTTTAGTCTAATTGTAAGCAGAACGGAAAAGGTAGGTCTTAAGGAGGGATCTGAAGTGAGTGTAAGAGGAAGCCAATCTTAGGTCCTGTTAATGTTGAGATGTGTGCTACGTAATGGAATATTATGCTGTGTGTGAGGCCTTTGGTTATGCAATTCTTATTTTTTATCTTTGGTATCTAGAGGGCGGATCAACACCATAAAAGGAGAACGCGCCCGCAGGTATAGTTTACGACCCTTTGACATCTGCACCGCGTAACCTGTTCTGATCACTGCAAGTAAGATTACTGCCATAGGAAAATGGGAGAGCCATAGGAGAGATTTTTGGGCATATCTGCTACTGTTTTAAAAAATAGATAGATCATTTTATTAGTTTTTCTCCCCATAGAGGATTCGACCTTGATATGGAACAGCTATGTGCTAAACCCATGACAACTGGAAAGAGATCATGCCCTCTTCAGACGTTACATACATCAAAGTTAAATAAAGCAAGTCGGGAATGCTTGAGAAGGGACCGTTATAGATAAAAATCGCATTTATGCAACTCATTCAGTGTTGAGGTATGTACATGGCCTATTAGCCCTTGAGGTGTATGTTTAAATACGAGGACCATTAATATTTTAGAAATAATATATATATTTTAAAAAATTGCCTTTTCAGCAAGAAAAAAACTGAAATCAATGCAAGAAAAAGGCTATCTGATAATTTGATTAATGGATGTACGCTGTCAAGTGAGCAAAGATTCTGAGGTCCATACTATGGTGTGAAGGGCACTATACACTGGTGTGTTTCTATTTCGCAGGAATGCATGCGGCTATCTAAAATTTTCACAATGTCTCCTTATGCTGCACCTTTTCTGACATTCCCTCAGTTAGGAATATTGGAAAGCATTTTCCTCTGCTCTAACTACACACCTATTACTTTAACGGAACAAACACAGAGAATTGCAATGCAGTGTTAATTGAAGTATTCATTTCAGAATATTGCTTTGGGCAATGGAAGGCGGGTCACTTGGTTACACACATTATGTTATTTGTATTGCTAGGATTACAGGACTCATATTAATTGATATTTTCATATTTATAGGACTCCTTTATTAAAATAGAATTCTCCTGAAGAAGGCTTATCAGCCGAAATGCACGCAGAGAACAGGAGAACAGTGGAGTAATCCATATGCATTGAGATTACTGAATAAAGTGGAGCACATATTGAAAATTCTGGAGCATCTTATGTACTCTGATTAAGGGAGAGTACTTTGTTATTGGATGATACAGATTTGAACAGATGGTTTACTGTTTATAATATTCCATGACATTTGTCTTAACTGTGATTAGTCTGTGTAATCATATTTCAAGTCAAAGATGATATGTAGATTAATTAGATTGAAGAATATAGATGTCTTACAGTTCTGATATGTTGAAATAGTATGGGTTATGAGTGGTATGAATGAAATGATGGTATAAGAATTAGGTGTTTTTAATATTATATAGATATTTCATATTGTAGAGCCCATTAATAAATTGTATGATTTTTTGATATTTTTCTAAATATCTGCGTGAATTGAGCCTCACTATAGCATGGTATAAATTGTATTGAGAATTCGAAGATAGTTGCCTGCGGAATTACAATTAATTAGTCTCTTTCCCTGCCTCAGGAAGTGGAATTTATGAGCAGGAGGTCCCCTTTCATGTATCCTATCTCTACATGTTACTGCCATGTCAAGTTGCCCTCGCGAGTCAGATGGCCTTCATCAAGACCTAATGATCCCTAAATAATATACAGGGGGTATCTGCTGATAATTCCCTAGTTTATTTGTGAAGGCTATTTCAAAGCAAATGCACATACTCATGCAAAGTCACGGTTGCAGGGGGGACTAATTGGTCACCTGTTTATGGCAGGTCAGAAAGAGAGAAACACAGGTAAAATTGTTAAAGTATTCATATCAACGTGATTCATATTTGTGGAGCATTCCACATGTGTAAAACACTGCACACTATACTGAATGTGAGGGTGAAAAAAATGCAGGCTGAGATCCTACACATAAGCTTAAACAGACAACACATAGTTTGTTTAGTATCCAAGCATGGAGTGTTCAGATTTACCGGCTCTCTGCGTATATCTTAGCTCCAAAGGGTGTTGTTAGGACCCGCTCTGCAGTTAGGCACTGTGTAAAAATATAAAGATTAAGCGAAATTAAAATAAAAGTAAACAAGAATGGCAGCGCCTGATCGTAGTCTGTAGAAAGTATTGCAGCCATCAGGAAATAATTATTGCTGGAATTGGCCCTCTTTGCAGGGTCACCCGAGACCTTTTACCCTCACCCCACCTACTTTTCTGAATTTGGTTTGGTTGGCCTTAGCCACTGCTACCCAGTACAAAAGTACTTCTGCTCACTCCTTAAAACATGGTAAGATTGGATTACACATAAGTGCCAGATTTGATTTAGTTAGAAGTCCCTTTTAACATGGTACTACACATAACCAGGGCCTGTAACATTACACGACTCACTTTAGTAGCTTTTTTAAACATGTCTAAAGGTCTGCCATTGCAGTCTGTTGGCAATTTTATACTGCTAATTTGACTTGGCAAAATAACCCCTTGCCAAGACTTAAACTCCCTTTTTATTACATATAAGTCAACCCTAAAGTAGGCCCAAGACAGCCCACAGGTCACGGTGCATTATAATTAAAAGGTTCGACTTTCAAGTTTTACATTTCCTAGTACTGAAAAATTCACAAATTTGTTTTTTTACTACTGTGATGCCTACCTCTCCCATAGGATAACATTGGGTTACCTTATTACATTTAGTCAGTGATATCCTTTGATTAGGGGGAGGTAGGAAAGTCATGTTTGGTGTCTAAGGAATTGTAATTTAAAATGTTCTTTAATGGTAAAGTTGGATTTAAATCACAATTCTGAAAAGGCCTATAATGTTTTAGACAAAGGGGGGTTTGGCCCATAGATAGCACCCAGACTAGGCCTTCTATAAAGTGTAAACAACAATAGAGTGTATGGGTGCTTTAATTAGATAATCCCATTTGGCAATAAAATCACATTCTTAAATATAGTGGTCTTAGTGATTTATTTCACACTCATTTTTTCTTTCTAGATGCAATTATGAACATTTATAACATGTCTTTCATTTGAAGGACTACCTTTTTTGGGTTATTTCACAATATTGATAAGACAAACAAAAATGTTAAAATTTAAATAAAAAACCACAATAATTGTGAAATAGACCAGTCCTTAACTCTCTAATTAGGGCACTTTTCCATTTAACTGAACAGCCTCAACTCTGCGCAACCATCAGACTATTGATCTCAGCATGCATTTCAAACCGGCGACCGCCCGGTTGCAGACAGTCTACAAGTAAAGCCTGCATGACTGCTTCTGTCTCGCCTGACTTCCGCGTTGTTTGAATGGAAAGGAAAAATATAACTCATCGTGCTTCGCTGCCAACGGCAAGGTATAATTAATGAGAGTTTACATGCATGCATCAACTTTTGAGGGTACATTCCGAAGAGTTTGAAATTAAACAAAGTTGCGCTTTTGTTTTAGATCTGCCACATAGTCGAAAAAATGATCAACATTACGGGAGAAAATAGCAGTCCCCACCACACGAGGCAAATGTAAAATCTGCCAAGGCTATAACTATATGTTCGCCGCTTTCAAGTCTTTTGAGAACTAGCTGCTGATTATGTTACAGAATGTGAACGCATGCATTGTAACGCAGCTTCTGCAATCCAATTGGAAACAACCATTAACATCGCCCTGCTACCAAATTATAACATGCTAAAAGAAGTCTACTAACAATTTGGTATCGCGCTTAAACCCATATTGTGATTTTTTCTATAGAATCTACCCTCACATACACAGAAGTGTTGTACTTCAGACACGATTGGAACCTGTTGTGTGCTCCAGTAGCGAATCACAAACACAAAGGTGATCCTTTTTATTAATTTTGCCTTGTAGGGATATTTGTGGGGTATGAGACCGTAAATCTAAAATATTGTTTTCATGTCACATTTTTATAGTGTTTGATCATGTTCCGGTCCTGAGGAGAACCCCAAAGGTCACGAAGGGTTCGAAACGCATTGACCAAGCTGGTTAGAAAAGATTTAATTGTGAAAAGGCTATAGTAGTTAGCAAACACAGCAATTTGCCTGTTATTTTACCACAGAATCCCAACCAGATCTCACTGGCAGGATGTACATTCAGATTGATGCACAAAAGACAATTCCGCCATGTGCCCTAATTAGAGAGTAAAGGACTGGTCTATTTCACAATTGTTGTGGTTTTGTATTTAAATGTTAATATTTTTGTTTGTCTTAGAAATATTGTGAAATGTATATATGTAAATCACCTTAAAAAAAGGAGGTCCTTCAATTGAAAGACATCTTATAAATGTTCATAACTGCTTCTAGAAAGAAAAAATGAGTGTGAAATAAATCACTATGACCACTATATTTAAGAATGTGGTTTTATTGCCAAATGGGATTATCTAATTAAAGCACCCATGCACTGTATTGGTGTTTACACTTTTATAAAGTTGGGGTTTTCTTGTCATAGCCATTTGGTGCCTGCAGCCTTTTCCTTGGTCACGTGATTGGTGGAGTTGGCAGTTGGCCTTTTGTGTATTCCTCCCAGACAGCCACACAATAGAGGGACTAGGTGTGTCTGGATGAACAATATAAGCAGGATGGGGTTGGGGTGGGGGAGTGGGGGAGTGGCATGGAGCAAAACCCCACTTTTAAAGGACTGTACCCTGTTTTCACACAAAGAAGCTCACTCTAGCTTATTGTGCCTGCAGATAGACTGGGACCAGGGAAGGAAGAAAGGAAATTCCAGACAATTCTGTGAGGGGAAGCCTCCAGAAGGTCTCACTCGTTAAAGGAGGCACCAGGTATAAAACAGGACCCTCATACCTACTCTTCAGATCACTTCTGGACTTGTGGAACACTTAGAAGAAGTCGTGCTCTGCTGCCTTGCTGCTCTGATGCAGAAAGGACTGGCCAGTTGCTCTGTTGCCCTGCCTTCAAGAAGGACTGCTCTGCTGCCCTGCTACCTGAAGAAGAAGGACTAGACTTGCACCTTGAGCCCAGGATCACCAGAGCGATTCCAAGGGCTAGTTGGCTGGCCACCTGTTCTCAACTATAGAGAAAAAACAAGCTCCAAAACCCTTGAACCCTGCATCAGGACTCTGCCTACTGTGACTTCTAACCCCCAGTTGGTGCCTGCCCAGCCCTGGATCCTTAGAAGTGGGGATAAAGGTGCTCTACCAGCCCAGATGTGGTCCTCATCAGAACCAACGTAATGCAATGCAACCAGACACAACTCTTGCAGTTCTTCATTAGAACCAAAGCAGCGAGACTCAACTTGATGTGGACCTCGTATTGTAGCCCTGACAGCTCCCCATCTGAACATACGTAGATTGAAGTGGACCCCATCTTGCAGCCCTCGCAGCTCCTCATCAGACCTAATGCAGCACAGCGCAACTCGACACAGGACTCCGCATCACTTATCGGAACTGACACTGCACAACACATCTCGACACAGGACCTCACATCACTCTTGGGAACCACCGCTGCACAGCGCAATGCCCCACATCAGGGACATGAGGTTTTATCACCAGTTGGCTTAACTTGATCCCTGTATCCAGCCAGCAGTCCATTACAGTTGGTCTGAACTTGTGACTTCATCCCAGTTCAGCACTACCAGATAACCACAGTTGGTGCTTTGTGTTTTAAGCACTATTTTTTGTAATTTTATTTTTTATATTTCTTTTTATTGAACAGTTCGACCAAAACACATCAATTGATTACAAGCAGGCGACTGTATCATTTCTCAGTGACATTATACACATTGCAAATAACATTACAGATATCATTTTGCGGAAATCAAGGGGTTTCGTGATTGTCAGTGTCATTCTGCCGACCAGGCGGGGACAAATGTCGCCTCTGTAGCAGTTCCAAGCTCCCCATACCTTATTCCATTTCCCACGGCACCCTCTAGCTATGAAGACTGATTTTTTCATGTACATGCACCAGTCTAGATCTTCCTTCCACTTCCCCACTTGAGACGGCTGACTAGCGCCCCAGAGCTGTGTGATGTTCCTTTTTGCTATCATGTATGTCAAAGTTGCCCATTGTGTAGTGTAAGTGTTGAGCTCCGTGGTTTCCCAGACATTCATAATGCACCTTCGCACCTCTGGCTGCATGTCCATCCCTAATACTGCCCGCAGTATGTGGTCAATGTCCCTCCAATACAATTGGGGAAGAAATCACCTCCTGCCAGTCCTCCTCGTCAAGTTCTAATCCGTCACTATTGCATTTTCCCTTAAGGATCAGTAGTGTATCCTCCATATTGTTGATCAACTTCCTATATACTAGGGAGATGGTTCTCTCTGGGAGATGTCCATCTAGCACCCTATCCTCCAGTGGAGAGGCCTCTGGCAGTGGCGCATCCCTAGGAATTTGAGTAACGCATGGCGGACTTGGAGGTAACGGTAATATTCAGTGTCTGCTAAACTGTACTGTGTTTTAAGTGATGCAAATGGCTGAACCGTTCCTTCCCCCCAGATATCTTTGATTCGCGAGATCCCTATAAGGTCCCATTTGTCAAAACCTCTGGATTTCCAAAGGTTCCCCAGTTTCTCCGAGCTCCACAGTGGTGTGGCTAATGTGAGTTTATTCTCCCACTTCAGGCGTGTATTGACTGTATGCCAAATCTGGACGGCATGTGCTGTTGGTCCTGTCAGTGGGAATCTACGGGGTTTGGCGTATAACGCCCTGGTATAGTCTTCCCCTGGGAGTAGCCACCTATCCATGGCGTATTCGGGATCATCCGGGCGGCCGTAGATACCATGGTTAATAGCTGCAAATTGTGACACCCAATAATATTTCTTTAGGTCGGGAAGACCAATTCCCCCATCATACAAGTTAAGAGTCAACTTTGAGAATGCTATGCGGGACCTGCCATCCCAGAGGAGCTGCCTCTGGAGACTCTCAATCTCTCTGAAATAGGACACTGGAACAGGTTCAATTGAATTCTGGAGTGCGTATAAGAAAGGAGGCAAAGCCATCATCTTAAAAAGGACCGCCCTACCTAACATGGAAAGAGGAAGGGATCTCCAGTGTGTTACATCTTTCTTATGTCTTTGTAGGGGTGGGTCTAGGTTACGGGTGAAGCGAAGTTTTGAATCCAGTGACACATATATACCGAGTTATCGGAAACCGTCAGATGCGATCTGAATCGGGCAATTTCGCGGTATAATAGGCGAGTCACTCTGAAGGATGTAAATTACTGATTTGGACCAGTTGATAGCGAATCCGGAGTATCGTCCGAATGTCGCCAGCACATCTAGGAGGAAGATCAGTGACGCTCTTAGATTAGTTAAGTAAAGAAGAATGTCGTCTGCATATAGGGAGACCTTGTTCTCCCAATCCAGTGACCACCGTATTCCGCGGATGGATATGTCTTGCCTGACCCAGGCCGCCAATGGCTCCAATGCCAGCGCAAAGAGGAGGGGAGACAGGGGGCATCCCTGCCTAGTGCCCCTGCTCAGTTGGAAGTCTGGGGATTTACGATTGTTTACTACCACCCGAGCCATCGGGCCGGAGTACAGGAGGCGAATCCAACCTGTGAACTCCGAGCTGAATCCCAGTTTGCCTAGAACTGCAAAGAGATATGGCCACTCAACCATGTCGAATGCCATAGTGGCGTCTAATGATACTAGAACTGCTGGTTCCAGTATGGTGGGTGTTCTACTCAGTACTCCATGCAGTCTACGCAGGTTAAGGGCCGTATTGCGATGGGGCATAAAGCCCGACTGATCTGGGTGGACTAGAGTGTTGATGACTTTAATCAGCCGAGTCGCTAGTAATTTTGCAAGGACTTTGGGCTCCACATTTAGGAGTGATATGGGCCTGTAGGACGTGCAGCTGGTTCTGAGTTTACCTTCCTATTAGATGACTACAATGTTAGCCACCCATTGGTCATATGGGAGCAGTCCCTTTTCTCTACTCTCCGCCAAAATGGAACGGAAGTAGGGGGCAAGTTTATTAGGCCTCAGTTTATACAGTTCAATGGGTATTCCGTTAGGCCCCGTAGCCTTACCTGAATTTACACCCCTGATCGCCTGCGCCACCTCATCATCCGTCAGCGGTGACTCCAGGTAGTCCCTGTTTTCGTATGAGAGCGTGGGAAGTCTAACATCCCTCAGCATCTCGCTATTTCTACTTCGGAGAACTTGCCGTTCGTACTATACACCGTGTGAAAATAGTCTGCAAAAATGTCTGCTATGGCCTGCGGGTCCATTATGGGGCTGGAGTCTTTTCCCTGTATCTCAGGCACCAGTCTCGACGCCCATTCCCGCCTATCTAGCCATGCTATCAGCTTACCTGCCTTGCCCCCATGTTCATAGATTCTGCCCTGAACCTCTCTACTCTGCGCCCTGGCTCTATCTCTGACAATACTGTTGAACTCATCTTGCCTTAACCTCAGGAGATGAAGTCCTTCTGGGGTCACTGCTTGGGCTAATTCCTCTTCTGACTTTATCACGCCCTCCTCTGCTCTTTCAAGTTCCGCATGCCTTTCCCGCTTTTTCCCCGCTATCAGAGAGAGGGTTTCACCCCGGATTACTGTTTTATATACCTCCCATAGACTCTGTGCGGAATCGGTGCGGAATCAATCGTACCCTCATTTTCTTATCAGTGGCTTTGACGATATTCTTCCGGGTAGTCGGATCCTTCAAATACCACGGATTAATGGGGGCTACCCTGCCAATGCTATGGTGTTCAAAGTCCATTCTCAGCCACACAAGGGAGTGATCTGAGACGCCCCGTCCTAGATGACGCATCTTCCGGATAGCGTGAGCCTGTGCCGCCGGGAACAGCATATAGTCTATTCATGACAAACTGTGGTGTGCACCAGATATATGGGTGAATTGTATTTTGTCTGGGTTATTTATTCGCCAGCCATCCATCATCCCCACTGTATCTAAAACGTTCGGCAGCCACTTCTGAGCGGGTCTAATTGCACATGGCGGATGTCGGTCAAGGTCCCTGGCCATCACTGCATTGAAGTCTCCTCCCAATATCAGGATTTGCAGCGGAAATGACAAGAAAATCGAGCCCATGTCCTTGAACGTTTCGGTCTGTAGACCAGGTGGTACGTATACTGAGACGAATGTGGCTGTCTTCCCTTCCCACTGGCCCGAAACCCCTATATATCTATCCCTTTTGTCGGACCATGTGGCCTGTATTGTGAAAGGGAATGAGTTTTTGATTAGTATGCCCACCCCTCGTTATCCAGAGGTAAAGCCCGTGTGTGCCACGAGTTTATACCCTCCTCTATGTAAGGCCATGCATTTGTTTCCTATAAGGTGCGTTTCTTGTAGGAGGACCACGTCAAGGGCGTGTCGTCTGATAAACTGGTTGACCATACTTCTCTTTATTTTATCCCCCAGTCCATTCACATTCCAACTGAGTACCCTGACCCCTGATACCTGTTCACCGCTCATCATTACATCTCTGTATGAGTCGCTCGATCGCTGCTGGTATCATTGATGGTGTCAAAAAATCAAAACAACAAACAATTAAAATACAAAATTAAGAAACAATACATACCCCTCCCAACTTCCCCCCTCCCTGCACCCCTGCTCGCGGTATCCGCCTATAACAAACTGGCAGAGTGTCTATCGTCCTACACACTTATACTAATAGATAACTAAAGGTAGTAAAGAGGAGGAATGCCAGCGCTCCCACCCTCCATCCCCAAACCCTTCTCTACACATACTAATTATCCCTTGAGGATCTGAGAGTGCAAGTCTAAAGTACAATAACATGATGAGGGTTTATGTCCAAGGACCCCTGTACCTGTCAATGTTCATACTGTCTGCAGACCTGATCGCCGCAATCTCAATCGTGGTCCGGTGTCGCTCGGTCTCCGCCTCGGTCATGTGTCTCAAAATCACTCGGAGGACGGCTGTCCAGCCAGTCAGATGCCACTTCAGGATTGTCAAAAAACCACACCCCCCATCTCAACCCACAGACGCGCCGGAAACATCATGGCGTACTTAAGACCTTTGTCTCTGAGTTTCTTTTTGACGGCGAGGATGTTTCTGCGTTGTCTCTACACCAACTGCGTGAAGTCGGGGAAGGAGGGGGCAGCATTCTCTTAGTGCAAGGGGGGCGCCGCTTGGGCAGCTTGTAGGATAGCGTCTCTGTCTCTGAAGTTTAGGACCCTCGCAATCATAGGGCGAGGGGGCACCCCGGGCTTTGGTCGCCCTCCTGGGACCCTATGCGCGCGTTCAATAGTGAAGAATTTACCTAGGCCTTTTGGTTTAAGATGTGTTAAGATAAGTTCCTCCACAAATAGATATGGGGTTGGCCCTTCTGATTTTTCGGGCCCTCCCAGGATGCGAATGTTGTTGCGTCTTGATCTCCCTTCATAGTCGTCCAACTTCCGTTCGGCCGTTTCACAGAAGGATTTAAGGTTGCGTACTTCCTGCTGTAGCTTCGACACATCGTCCATAAGACTGGCTGTCTTTATGTCCAGGGATTTCACTTTTTCATTGACCTTTGTAAGGTCTGCTTGGATAAGGTTCACCTCTATGGAGACCGTGTCCAGCTTATTTTCCAGTGACTCCAGTTTGTTCCCTAGTGACAACTTGACCCCGTCTATGGCAGCCATAACATCATATAATGTCAGCTCCGATGTGGGGCTCGCGGAATCTCCCCCCACCGTAGGAGCGTGGCGGGAATCCATCGGTGAATCTTTGGGTAGGGTATAGCGATCCAATTTGTTAGTCTGGGCCAGTCTCATACTCTTGGTCATCCTGGGCTGGTTCTTAACTGCGTCTGATTTGTTCGCCATTTGTAGGCTGGAGCGCTAGGTAGTCCAGTGACGCCTGCATAAAGTATCTTGCCACGACGGCCGAATGCCAGCGATAGTGAGGGAGGCCCTCCGTGCGGCGACCAGACCGGCCGGATCAGTCAGTTCGACAGAATGCGGGGACCCAAGTCATTTGCCGATGGCCATGTAGGATGGGGGTCCTTTGTTCACCCCGAACCCTTGAAATGGCTTCTCTGATTTTGTTTGTTGATGGTTCTTGTTTAAGAGATCATAATGTAACATCGAAGGCTGCCAGTGCAATATGTTCCATTTCTGGAATTCATTAAGCATCATACCTGCCAACTGTAGCTTCAACAAAAGTGACATAGTTGATTGCATTGGCAAGAGCTTGTTGCCTGCAGAAAGTTTGAATGAGACTATCTAAATAGACAGTCAATATGGTTTCGGAGTGGTCCATGAGTTTGGACAATTGTGGTCACAAAGGGATTTTATGACAACCTCTGGAACTCCCACCAGGAGCAGTTTCTACATACTTGATTTATTGGAAGCAATAAAGAAACCAGAAGCAATGGCAGTGGTAAGGTGTGCTGGCTATAAACTGGAAAAGATATGGTCAAACTTGGAAATAAATATGCATACCAGGTAGCCACACACTGTGCAATTGGTAATGGAATGTAAGATCAAATGAGGATGATAATGCAAGGGTCAGAATAAAATGAATCAAGACAAAATTCTGTAATAAGTGCAGAAAATAAAAAAATGATTCTTGTTGAATCTAATTCAGATTTGCTTAAGTGAATTGAGGGACCTCCGGGTGGAAGCTCCAGAGAATGAGAAAAGGAAATGGGAGATATTGGGTTACTTAAAAACTATCATTATTTTTACATAGGTCCTGACTATAAATATATATTGCCCAACACAATGTTGAATTTCATTGCTAGGTATTTGCACAATCAATCACATGCAGGGAGAGACTCTGTGACATGCACATTCAATAAATATTGGTCAAGTTCCAAATTCAGAAGTGTTACAGATTGATGCTAACAATGTTTAATTTTTCATAGAAATAATCAAGGGAAGGGGACTACTGCACTCATGAATCAAATTGGTAAATCAGAGGGCCTATTCATGAGACATTCTGGAATGTACTGGGGTGTCCCTCCAGCCATTATGAGACAAATGGGAGGATATTATTGGCCGGGTGATTAATGATAACAAATGGCAAGGAGCTCTGGCACACCCCAAAAAAGTCCCACAGAATGCTTGGTTCCGGTACATTCAATATTGTATATTGGATAGAACCTACCTTTACCCTAATAAGTTGAACCAGACTTTTGCTTCCACTGACACACTCATTGATAGACAGACCCACTCAGACATGTATGCACCAACTCATAGATCCAATCACAAGCTTGTGTACCCATTCCCATATGCAGTCAGTTACTCAGAGACCTATTCAGACACTCATGCACCCACTCAGCTACTCACACACCCAGTCAGAGACTCACTCAGACATTCATGCATCGACTCACAGACCCACTGAGAGACTTAGAATTCCACTGACACACCCGCTGAGACATTTATTGACACAGTCACAGATCCAGTTTGACAATCAAGTACTGACTCACAGAGCCACTGAGTGATTTATACTTCCACTAATACATTCACTGACAGAGAAATGCACTCAGAGACTTATGCAGCCAGTGACAGAGTAAGTGAGAGACTCATGAGTCTACTCTGTTATCCACTCATAGACTTATATATACAGTGACAGACCCACTCAGAGACTGATGCATGCACTCTCATAACTGAGTGAATCATTAATACAGACTCTTATAGAGATATTGATAAATGTTTTTATAGAGTTAATTAGATAGTGACTTATCTAGTTTGATGGTTAGAATTAGTAAGGTAGTTATAATTGTTGAATATGGTGGTGGAAATTTAATTCCTGCTTTTGCTTTGCATTTTCGCGATGTATCCGCAGGGATAGCGATAACTGACGTCATCGTGATCTCCAGCATAACCGCAAAAACAGAAAATAGGTTTTAGAGATGGTTTTTATAGAAACTCTCTAGAAAAACAGGATTTTAGAGAATACTGTAAGAAATTTCTAGGTTGTAAAATACTGTAATATATGAGAATATATGTAAAAAGGCATGATCATCACCGTTAACAACGTCATCGCCATGTCCTGAATAACCACGAAAACGAAAAATAGTCTTTGAAAACTATTTTCTGGAAACTGACGACAAAAATATGAGTTTGAAAAGTACACTAAAAAAGCTTTGTACAAACCACATGCTCTTCGCGACTACCGACGTCCTCGTGATGATGTCGGTAGTCGCGAGTGTTAAAACGTTTTCTACGGGTGGTTTTCTCCTAAATTGATCAGAGACAGAAAAGTTAAAACAATACTTTGCTAAATATCTAGACTTAAACTTTATTTAAAAAATGTCTTTAACCCCTTCAGCGCTGCGCGGATTCCTCCGCGGTGCTGAAGGGTTCGAGCGCGGGCGGGGCCATGACGGAACGGTTCCGTCATGAGCACAGCTCAACCGATGCTCATGACGGAACCGTTCCGTCATGAGCATGGAAGGGGTTAAGTGTATTTTTCAGTATGTGAAATACATTTGCTGATCACAAATTCTCCACAGTAAATGCGACAAAGTTGTGCCGACTCAAAAAATTCTTAAAAATAAAAGAAGTTATTAATGTACTTTCCGATAAACACATACCAAATAAACAAAATAGTGGTATATAATATATTTATAAAGGTTACAGGACTGTTATAATTAGGCTCAGATTTCACACGCACAAAACCTGAGAAATTCAGCAGTTATAGTTAGCTGAGCTAACTATAACTCGCTCTCCGCAATGCACTGCTTATGATCTCACATATTACCTACTCATGACATGGTCAGTGACATTGCTGATGACATCTCAAATTACATCACTGATGACATCATCCAGTGACAGTGAGCGTTTTTAAAAAGTGTATGAGTGTTAAATATAACACAGTGTAATGGTGAATCAGTGGGTGTATAAGTGCCTGTATGGATGATTCAGTGGGTGCATGACTTACTGTATAAGTGAGTGATTAGGTGTCTCAGTGAATGTATGGGTGAGTGACTAGGTTATACAAATGTCTGTGTCAGTCTTTCAGTTGGTGACTAAGTAGCTGCATGGGTTGGTGAGTAGGTATGTAAGTGGCGGCATGAGTGATTGGTTGTCTGAGAACCTGTATGAGTGTCTGTGTAGGTCAGTGAGGGTGTGTGTGACTACCTGCATGGATGAGTTAGTGGGTTAGTCAGTGGCTCTATGGGTTAGTGAGTGAGTCTGTGAGGGGCTGTATGGGTGACTGAGTCTGTGTATGGCTGTCTCGGTGAGTGAATGGATATGTCAGTGGTATATGGGTGAGTAACTGCTTTTGCAGAAGGCATTATAGGTGAGTGTTGGGAGTATATGAGTGACTGTATGTGTGACTGAGTGATTGTGAGAGCGGTTATGGGTGCTTGTGTAAGTGACTGTATAGGTGAGTGAGTATATGTTAGTATCTGTATGAATAAGTGAGTAGGTGTGTGTATAACTGTATAGGTGAGTAAGTGGCTGTGTAATTGACTCTATGGGTGAGTAACTAGGTGTGTGAGTAGCTCGATGGGTGACTGACAGTGAGTGGGTGGCTGTATGGGTGTATGAGTGGATATATCAGTGGCTGTGTTAGTGAGCGAGTTGGTGTATGTATGGCTGTGCGGGTACTGAGTGGATGCGTGTGTGCAATTCTATGAATCAGTGAGTGGTGAGTAAGTACAGGTATGGGTGTATCAATGATTTTGAGAATGCTAGTGTGGAGGTTGGAGTGGGTGTATGAAAGGTTATATTGGGATGTGGGTGGGTGAGTCAGAGATTCTGTGGATGATGTGATCAGTGATGTCATTTGAGATGTGATCAGTGATATCATCAGTGATATCACTGACCATGTCATGAGTGATGTAAAATGTGAGGTCATGAGCAGTGCATTGCGGGGGAGCGGGTTATAGTTAGCTCAGGCAACTATAACTGCTGAATTTCTGTGGTTTTGTGAGTGTGATATCTGAGCCTAACTATAACGTTCCTGTAACCTTTGTTTATATATATATTATCTACTGGCGGTCGCCAGTAGATAGTTATAGTTAGGACCGTGTTTCCATAGGAAATCTGAAAATCCTATTTTGAATAACTTTGGCGCCGGTTGACGAATCTTCGCGAAATTTCCAAAACTAATGGGGCGCTCCGCTCAGCTCCTACCCTGAAAGTCTCGGGGGGATTCGTCAAGCGGGGGCCGAGAAAAAAGGGGGGTCCCAAAACGCGTTTTCCCCATGCATTTTCCCATAGGACCTTTAGTCGAAGGTACGGCCCGAACGGCTGAACAGAATTACTTGAAATTTGGCAGAGAGGTAGTCCTCAGGTCAGGGATGTGCCTTTTGCATATATGGAGTCAATCTGTTCAGTAGTTCCTGAGAAAATTGCAGTTAAAAGCACATACATATCTATAGCCGCGCACCGTGCGCGCACCCTAACGTGCACGAGCGTAATTCTGATTGGTGGTTACATGTTAGTCAACGTTTGAATCGGTCGAAATCAGGAAGTGTCGGCCGCCATTTTGTTTGTTTTCAGTGCGAGAGTGAAAAAGGAAGGTGGTGAACGTAAAAAGGGGGCAGGGTAGAGAGTTCCTGACCCCCTAGCTTTTGTCAGGGGGTCTCTGAAGGACCCCGAAGGCAGAAAAAAACATTTACATTTTTTTTTTTTAATCACGGGGATGCGCGCGTGAAAAACCCCCCAAAAAAAAAACTATTTTTAATACGTAGTTTATTGTAAAATAAATATATAAAAAAAATAATAATACATACATAACTTAGCATTTAAAAAACCGTACAAATTCACTGAAAAAACCATAGGTTTCACACACGTTATAGTTAGGAATTAGCATTTAAAAAACCTTGCAAATTCACTTAAAAAACCATAGGTTTCACACATGTTATAGTTAGGTGGATATTTCACTCATAAAAAACCAATGATATTCCCCCGTTATAGTTAGTTCAGATAACTATAACTCGCGCGACCACCACTCTATCACAAGGATGATGTCATCAGTGATGTCATGAGTGATGCCACTGACCATGTCATGAGTGATGTAATATGTGACGTCATGAGCAGGATTGCGGGCGCGCAAGTTATAGTTATCTGAACTAACTATAACGGGGGAATTTCATTGTTTTTTTACGAGTGAAATATCCACCTAATTATAACATGTGTGAAACCTATGGTTTTTTAAGCAAATATATATATATATAATCACTGTAAAAACAAAGGTTACAGAGACGTTATAGTTAGGCTCAGATTTCACACTCACTCACTCATATCATATATAGATAATAACTTGTCACTTATCCCTCATATGGCAAATTTCAATGTGTGCTTTCTAAATGCCATCATATACGACTGAAATATCCATCATTTCATGAACGTCCGCCATTTACTAAATAAAATAAGTGATTTATATGATCATACCATATTCTCTTTTACAAAACAACAAAAATATAGTGAAACAATATCAACTTAAAAACTATATATTACATCATGATTCAGGCAACCATAATAAAGTGGGTGCGACCAATGCATGAGCCTAAGAAAGCACATAACGCCTCGTCCTTGTTTAGCACATAAGAAATGTTGGAATCTAATTCTATAATATATTTAGACACCAGACATCTCAAGATCCGTTCCCCATTGCCTCCCCTTTAATCTCAAGAAACTGAATCTATGACAAAATATCTTAAATGTTCTGCGTTGCCACTAATAAGCACAGCAAAATGCTAGGGAACTGAATGAAAAAGTTCTCAGTTAGTGATCACTCTAAGATGTTGGAGAATGCATTTGTGCAGTGATAATGTGGTTATTTTGCCACAAGGGAAAACTAGTGCATACACCACAAAGTCACTTCTACATTTAAGATATCTCATACGATGTCAAGAGGTTTTATTGGACTTGTATTCAATTCTAACCAATCGGTTGCGTAATGATGGTGCCCTCCAAAAGGTTAATATTAGTGTTCTATGAAGAAGATCACCAATTAACGGATCTGTTTTGATCACTTACTAATGCTTGTGAAGATTGGATCTAATTTTGGTGTGTGCTGTAATGTAAGATGGTATATAACTAAGCAAACAAAACAGGACGATAGACAGAGCACTGAAACTTTTCAGACACTCACCCCCAGTCAGAGATCTGTGTTGAATACATCATCGTACTTTAGCTCACTTCGCCACCTCAGTTCAGACCCAGCTATATGCAAATCAGTCTTGACTCTGTGCCTCATGGGAACAGTTCAGCCTGAACTGCCAGGCCAGGTCTTCCCTGAACCGGAGACAGGCATCCTGGGACTGGTTTCGGGGTAACACCCCTCATCAGCCAGGCTAGCTTGAATCCAGTGGCAAAGTGAGCAAGGGGCCCATGTCTGGGCATACCCTTCCAAGATAGGGCGAACAAAGCAAACACAAGGAGATGATGGATGGAGCGCTGAAACTTTTCAGACACTCACCCCCAGTCACAGATCTGGGTTGAATCCATCATTGTTCTTTAGCTCACTTCACCACCTCAGTTCAGACCCAGCTAAATGCAAATCAGTCTTAACCCTGTGCCTCATGGAAACAGTCCAGCCCTAGCTGCCAAGCCAGGTCTTCCCTGAACCTGAGACAAGCATCCTGCCCCTCATCAGCTAGGCTAGCTTGAAACCAGAGGCAAAGTGAGCAAGGGACCCACGTCTGGGCATACCCTGCCAACTTAGGGTGAACAAAGCAAACACAAGGAAGAAAACTAACCTTCTCCTTTGTGGTTTATTCTCATTCTGAAAAAAGAGATCCTCTCTAGTATAACTCACACCCTTGCCATGCACAGTTTTCTCATCAATAATTTTATAGCAAATGTTGTACTGATATTATCAATGATGTCATAGAAGATGTCATGACTGATATAATATGTGGCGTTATTAGAAGTGCATGGCAAGGGCGCAAGTTATAGTTACCTTAGGGCACGGATTATAACTTTTTGAGATAAGTATAACTGTAACCGCTGAATTTCTAGGTTTTGAGCGTTTAAAATCTGAACCCAACTATAACGTCCCTGTAACCTTTGGCTTTTTTAGTGAATGTCTAAGGTTTTTTTAATTCTATTTCCTAAAAATAATGCCCCTATAACCTTTGTTTTTTTTCAGTGAATTTTGCGCTTTGAAAATGATAAAATAGTTTATCAGTTAATAAAAAACAATAAACATATACAAAACATACATCCGACAAGCCTTCCAATTTTTAAAAGAGATGAAGTATAAAATAAAAGCATCACAGTTCACATTTGAGGCCTCCCCTTGCCTTTATCTCTATAAAAACTAATAAGAGGCCTAACCTGGCTAATGTCCAAAAGGTGTTAGGTGGATGACCATAGTCCCCCGGCAAGATATCCCCTAAGTTCGTAGGTCAGGCAGTGGCGTTTTGATGAGAACAAGCATACCTAGGCACAGCCCAGGACATGATGTTGCTAAAAGGGGGAGGGGGACCAACCCAAATTATGTGTGTGTCCAGAACAGCTGCTATGCCTTGAGAGCTCCTCAAACGGGGAGGTAAGGCATTGTTATTCTTACAGCACCCCTAGGCCACTATACAGAAAGTGCCAAAGTGCATATATATATAGCCGAAATCTAGACAAAGCCTCAACAAGGCAGGATAGGGGATTGACGGGAACAAGCATACCTAGGCCCGGCTCGGACAGTGATGTTACTAAAAGGGGGGGCAAGCAAAATTATGTTGGTGGGGCTAGAACAGCTGCTATGCCTTGAGAGCACCAAATCTGGGCAGGTAGGGCATTGTCTATTCCTGCTGCACCCTTAGCAACCCAGCCGTAACCTAACAGGGCAGGATGAGCACTATACATAAAGTGCCAAAGTGTATATATAACCTACATATAGACAGAGCCTCAACAAGGCGGGATGGGGGATTGAACATTGTCGGTCTTTCCATGCCCCTAATAGCCCACCTTTAATCTAAACGTATGGGACATCCGTGCTGAGGTGCATACTATTGAGCCTGCAGTCACCAAACCCTCATCTGGGGATGACAGGGGATTAAGCCTTGTTGTTCTTGCTACCCCCCTTGCAGTCCACCTTTAACCTAAACAAGATGGTATAAGGGATTGAGCGTTATTATTTCTCCTGCAATCCTTTCAAAGCATCCGAACAGTGGCAAATATAAAGGATGTACAGCAGCGTTTCCTTTGACTGAAAACATAAACGGCACATCATGTCCCCCTTTGCCCTTCCTCTTGCCATTTAGGCTTAAAGTTTAGGGTGGGAAGCAGACACATTCTCATTGGTAGCAGCTTCTTGCTAACATTAAGAGAGTAAGTGGCCTCAAGAAAGGACTGGTCCTTTTATCAAATGTATGTTTACTGGCATTTTTAGAAACAAACATCGTTAGCTTTACAACAACGGGAGTATCGGAGTCACTGATTACAATACAAATTGTCACTAGAGAAAATAAGGCGGAGGCCACAGGATCTATGCCAATCCATGGAGAAAAATCTATAAAGACTCGTACAGTTTCATAAAGTTCATAGGCATAGTATTTCCTGTTCTCCAAACTAGGTTCTCACAGTCCATTGTGTCGTGACAGGCTTACACTTCATCCTTCCAATCGGGAAGGTACTCCCAAGAAAAAATATTATTCCAAACAGTTAACCCAAACAGAAAAAGGATTAAAAAAAAGAAACCCCAAGATCCCTTCCTCCCCCCTCCCCCGTCCCAATAACAAGGTATATGGCGGCGACACTACACGGGAAAGCTGGGGGACCGACTGGGCAAGGGTGTAGTATGTTAAAATTGGATGAGATGCATGTCTCTGATTGACGGATGACTGGTCCTTTTGATTGTCATATGTATTTAACAGCAGCCATCCATGATCTTAGCAACTGTTCTTTTATCCTCTACCTGGCTCTGCAGTATGATACTTTTATTCACCATTCTCTTGGACACTTGCTTGCTTGTGTCTAACTGCCAATACTCACCCAGGACAAGTTTTCAATGATTGTCCGGGCCACGGGAAGTAGTCACTGCCAGACACAAGAAACGGAGCACAGGAGAACTACATCTCCCAGCAGCAGCAACGGACATTTGATGTCAGACACACCATCGTGCGTGACGTCTGGAAACCACAGAAAAGGGAGGATTCACCAGGAGATGCTGCCGATTATTCGTGAAGGTCCTGTCTTTCGTGCTCACGAGTTTGTGGTAGACTTTGGGTATCCTGGTTGGGTAAGGGTGCCAGTAGGCACCGCTTATATTCTTTTGTGTACTTTGGTCCAAGGAGTGCCTTTCTAAACTCTTACAGTGTGGCTGATCATTCCTGCAGTCTTACATATATTTCCCTACGTTGGAGAGTCCTTGCCTTACGGACTCATGCGAGGGACATATATTGATTGCTCTTGAGTGTTAGACCTTGCTCTTTTAATTTTAAGCTTAAAGGGATTTCTCCTTTCTTTCCCTGTTGGCGAGTCCATGGCTGAGACTCAGGCAGGGAGGGTTCTGTTTGCCTCATTATTGACCAGGCTTTCTACTCACGGAGAGTGATTATGAACTCTCATAACATTGTGCTGTGTTGCTTCTTATATGGATACAATGTATGATGATGCTATGAACTATGCCATTAGTGTATTTTACGTCATTTATGGCTTATGATTTTTGAACCTCTCGACAACTAGCATTGTTTCACTATTTGCTCCATTTTGTGTTCACGTATCCGGAGGGGTTGTTTGTGGCAGGTGGTTCTTTCTTTAGTATTATCGGCCATCTTACACAGATAACAAGGGTAGGTGTTCCATGCACGGAGAGTTATTTCATACACTAAAGGGATATTGCGGTGAGGTGGAAAGTATAAAAATTATAAATTCTTCTATCTTGTTCAATTGCAGTATACTGTGTAAGGCAGCAAGATCACCTGCTCACCACCCATTTCTGCAAGGAAGCATTTTCTTTCTTTGCAGGTTAGTTAAAGATGGGGTCCATGCAGTCTTTGAAGGAGTAGTCATAGATATCTCATATGGATGAACGCATATTATAATATTTCCTTTTGTGTTCAAAGGTCTCCCTCCCCGCTGTCTCCGTCCTACCCTTCCCCCGCTTGACCATTCTAAAGTCTACGTGTATTCATATCCAGACTTGGGGCTGTCGAGAGGTGGACCCCTAAGAGCATCGGTTCGATCCTGAGGATACTTTCAGGCCTGGGACAATGATTTCCTCAAGGTACCTTTTAAAGCCACCTTTCACTCTTTGGAGGTTAATTTCGGACCAAACGTGATAAGCTAATGATTCTATGGCTGCATTCTTCAGCTTGTGACAGCATTTTGTGAATGTCCGAGGTCTGGCGAGGGTTTGCCTTACCAATGAGAAGTTGAGCCTGACTGGTGCTGGCGATGCTGGTCCCAGTAGTTGGAAAACTCACTTGAGGGCCTGCGTGGTAATTTTATCTAGCTGGCTGGCATCTGATCCCAACATTATTTTACCTACCTATGATAGGGTTGGCATAAATGTTGCCTTGATTACTGTAACCAGGGGTTCCAGATTAGGACCTAAGAGGGATTTCGCTGGAGATGAAAAAGAAAAGTTTAGGGCCAAAACTTTTTTTTTATAACTTCCATTTGGGGTGCAAACGAGGCCCTCAAGTCCATCTTAATCCCAAGATAAACAAAGCTGCTTGTCTCGTCTATCATGGATCCATTGAGTAGCCACCTGCTCTCCTTGGAAATGCGCCGATTTAGCGGGATGACCTTGGTTATCTGGTTATCAACTACATACACAGCTAGGTAGTTGATTACCTTTGTAACACTACTCCAGTATTGCTAAGAAGAATCAGGTCACCTGCATAAATGATATTTGACAGCGGAAGACCCCGAGACTCAGGGCATGCGGTGCCAACTCATCAAGAGCCTGGTAGAGAACTAAGATGTATAGATTGAATATGAATGGGGTGAGGATGCATCCTTGTTTTAGGTCAATAGATGTTCTCACCTCCCTTGACAAATGGGTTCCGTCTTCAACCTTGATCTTAACCTAAGTATTTGAGGAGAGCAGCCTGATTGTCGTCAGAAGGTTATGCTGGATCCCCCAACGCCGCAGCGTTTCCCACAGTTTGTTCCATGGGACACGATCAAACGATTCTTTGAAGTAGACAAAGCACAGATACAGAAGTGTATAGGAATTGTTTGCTCTTTTTATGATTAGCCCTGCGGCCATCAGATTTGAGAGCGTTCCTTGGCTCTTTGTAAACCCAGTCAGGTTTAGGGGCAGCATGCCTGTTTCAAGTGCCCATGCTGATAGATCTTGAAGCAGCAATTATGAAAAGCATTTGAGGTCCACGTCCAACAGCGCTAATAGATGATACTTATTTGGGGACGAGGCAGATCCTCCTTTGAAGATTGGATGTATAATTGAGCTGACCCAGCTTCCTAGTATAATCCCATCAACAAGCACAGCATTAAACATCATCCTTAGAAAATTTGGCCATATGGGTATGTTTTGTATGCAAAGTGCCTGGGGTATACCATTTGGTCTAGGAACGCAGTCAGATCACAAATTCTCAATATCTTCAGTGAATCATGCCCAAGCTGATACCGGGATGAGCTTCTTTGTAGCAGTATCTTTTAAGATCTCTATAGCAGCTCCTGACAGTTCGTTGACAGCACCTGAATTTCACTTCAAGCTTTTTAAGTCTTCCCTATGAACGTCTTTGTTCAGGATGCTTGCAGGGCCATATTTGCTCTTATCAATTCCAATCCACATGGTTTGGGGATGATGATCGTTCTCTGGTCGATGTGTGATTCTGAAATCTATGACCCGACTATATAGGGAGCAATTCGCCATGGAATAAGCCAAATAAGAAGCATTTGTATCTGTTGATCTCCTCCATGATGGTGGGATATCACTTGGAAAGTGGCCACTCAGGACTATAAGGCCAGGTAGCTCACAGGCTCTGAACAGTTTTTGTCTGATCTTGTCTTGACGCCTGTAGCATGGATCACTTTGGTCTGGCAATACCCCAGTTGCATCAACTTGCTCGTCGTCCGGGTGATATAATAGGTTTGAGTTGAAGTCACGAGTGATTAACAAATTGACTGAGTGACCGATGTTTTTCAACTGCAGCTTATGTGTAATGAACGTATCCACTGTAGCGGATTTCCCTTTGGGATGGATATAAACAATTACAAGGATCAGCCGAATGTTAAGACATGCCTTCCAAATGGATAGCCAGTAACCAAGGCTCTTGTATGTCCAACATCGTAATTTTTGCAGATAGATTGGAATTTACATAAAGGGCTAAACTACCCTTTGCTCTTCCAAATGACTACGTTTTTGTGCAGGCCTGCTGTACTCCACAAACCCTATAAGGTGGATGTTGACTAAGGCTCAAGTTTCCTGTACCACTAGGATGTCAAATGCATTCAGGTAGTCAACTACTGAGGCATCCTCAAATGTTGGTTGCAATCTTCCCAGGTTCCATGAGCATATAGTTAGGCTGTTCCTTCCCTTGACGATGGCACTAGGTTGCATCACAATTTATTCTTTATGGGTGGTAGCAGATAAGACAGAAGAAAGCCATCTTCAGAACTCCGTATCATGTTGCCTCCTTATAATCCTTCTCTGCTCAGCAGGCTGGCCCTCTAGTTTTGCATGAATTGTCAAACTAAGGTTGCTGGGTAGAAGGAGTTGAAGAACAATATTGATCTTGTAGGGCCTTTCCCCTTAATGGAGTGTCTTTGTTGCAAAAACAATGGGGGGTACTGGTCTTCCTGAAAAACAATGGACTTTATGCCCCAACTCTTTAACAATGTTTTACTCTCTAGAATTGTTATGGAGAGTCACTTTGCAGAAAATGTTGATGAGAGTGGGTTACGAAACCTACCTTCCTCTCACTGGTAAGAATTAGATAGGAAATTTGTCATCTGACACTATATAATCCAGTCCCGGAAAGGCCTTTATTAATTTGAGGATGTTTGAACGATCTAAGTCATCCTGGTGGCCCCTAGAATTATATTCTGGGCTCCATAGAAGCCAGGGTTCCTGCCCTCCCTGTTCCGCTTGATTCTGACTTGAGCCTTCCATCTCTTCCGATATTTCCCCAATTCCTACCCCTCGCCTGGGAGAGGGAGAATGAATTTATTCAACAGGCATTGCCTCTATATGAGTATTTTCCAGAATATATAGTGGTTCTTGTTCCCAGTTAGTTGGATTTGTGTTTCGGGCCAAATTGACCTTCCTAGTGCCATACCACACCTGATGTTGAAAATGACATTGTTTACTAACCATCAATGGCCCTTGGGCTGAGTTATTTCTTCATTGATTGAAATGTGCTTCATAGCTTTACTGGGTTGTGCTGGCAGTCTGCTGCTCACTTTGCCTCGTGGGCTTTTGTCAATCATTGAAGCAGACCCAGCCGGCTTATAGCTATCTGTCGGCGTAAGGGTAATTCAGATGGGACCCTCTTCCTCCCTAGGGGACCCATTTGTATGACGGAATTGGTTCCCAGAGACCTAGGACTGGGTCTTATTTCTTTCCTTTCTGGCACATTTTCTTTCCCGCTTTGTCAGACGGGGCAGCGCCAGTATAGTGCCTGAGACCAGGCTGGTTTCCTGCGTTTGCCACAACTCGTTGCTGGCAGGCTCTCCAGATGAAGTAGCCCTCCTTTCCTCCTCTATGCCAGGTGGATTTTGTTCTCCCAGACTTCTGGGGCAATGGATTTATTTAACACATTGCTTTGTGCTAGAGTACCTAGCTGTTCACCATTTAGGGTGGAGTTGGTCCTTACTTCTCCCAAGATTTCTCAGAGGATTGCCGGAAGCTGGACTAGCTTGTTGATTACTTCTTTGCAAGAGAATATGGTGAAATTGGTATCCTTATTCATGCTTGTACATCTAGTTTTCATCAATTCCCAACACAAAGACTGCCATGGCGGATAGAAGCTGCAACGAGGCAAACGAGGTGCTATCTATTGTTTTTAAATACTTTTTAAAATTTTTAACATTTGTATATTGAACTGTTTTAGGCCAGAGGGAACATGTAATTGACAAGGGGGGTTCTTTGTTTTTCACTTACTATTTAAATCAGTGGCTCTCTCCCAACCCCGGTCCACCACAGCACTCGCATGCTGTTTGAGTGCAGGGAGGGGAAATCTATTTTCACTCCTTCTGTCCTCCCTGCTAAAGACGCCATTTTGGGAGGTCGCCGGTTTAGTTGTTTTCCTATACCACCTCCTTCCAGGATAAAAACGGACAATGACGGCGATGTGCATTGGGAGCGCCTGCCGAAGGTGTGCCAGAGGCAAGCCTGTCTGTGCCCGTCCGTGCCTGGACCGTGTCAAGTGCCGGTCCCCCTGGCAGTTTTTGCCCGGCCTTGCCCAAACCGCTGGAATATACTCATGAGACTTTACTAAACCTTAACACCACAAGTAAATCTGTTACCTGTCCTCTGATAAAACCAGAAGAAATTTTTATTTCTGGATATCCAGCTTGCCTTACGTGTAATTTAAATTTTCATAAGGCGGGTTTACCCAGGGAGAGCACTACCTGCAAAACACCGGGAATTAGCACTTACCCTCAAAATGATGGCTCATCGCTGCTCTGTGCCCTTATTAACTCCAGATCATTAACAAAACACCACCTGGAGGTTTCTGATCTGATCTCTAATCAGCACTTAGATATGCTTTTCTTCACAGAAACATGGGCAGATCACCTTTCCAGCCCTGAATTGATTGTGTCCACACCTGTCGGCTTCACTGTATTTTGTCTCAACAGACCTATCAAAAGGGGAGGAGGGCTTGCAATATTCTATAGAGAACATCTGCAAGCAGTATTCAACCCAGCCAGTATTGATTGCACTGTGGCTGTAATTTTTAATATCGAGGTCTCAAAAACTCAGTCATTCAATGGCCTGCTGATTTATCACCTGCTGTAGACAAAAACTTTATTTGCTGACAAAACCAGCCAAGTACTGGAGTCATGCCTACTGAAGAATACCTTTACGGTCTTGGGGGACTTTAACTCCCACTTGGAAAATCGTTCGGATAGTGATACAGAGCATCTGATAGATACACTATCAGGCCTTGGTCTAGTCCATACTGTGGAAGGTCCCACCCATACAGCCGGCCATCTGTTGGGTGGTATTTTCACAAACAACCCCAACCTTAACTTTACTCCTACCTTTCCCATTAACCTGGAAAGATCAATTTTGGAGGCCAAAATCAAATATTATTATACATCACAAATAAACATTGCCAGCAATGTTTCCAAAACTCTGTTTCAAACCATAAAACAACTGACCACTCCTAGGCAAACAGACACAGCAATCGTCAATCAAGATCTTTGCAATTCCTTAGCCAGCACGTTCCAGGAAAACGTGTTGAATATTTTCAATGATTGTACTAAAAGCGGCCTGTCAAAAGGAGCATCTCACTCCAGTACTAAGCTGACCAGTCCTAGGCACTTCAGTACCCCCTCGGTGGCACAGATTACTAAACTCATCCCGCAGGTTAAAGCAGGATCTCCTGCTGACCCGTGCCCCCCCAAGATCATCCATTTGTCTCCTGAAGTCATAGCACAACACCTTTTTACCTTTTTTTCCACAGTATTTAATACTGGTGTTTTCCCTATTATTTGGAAAGCAGTGTCAAAGCTCCCACTCTTAAAGAAATCCACTCTTTACCCTCCAGATCCCAACAATTATCGACCTATTGCTAGGCTTCACTTCCCAGCTAAAGTAGCAGAAAAATTCATGAATAGCCAACTCTCCTCCTTTTGGTGGATAATCATCTTCTAGATGACACTCAGTTTGGCTTCAGGGAAAACCATAGTACTGAATCTGCCCTGCTTACAGCCACTGAGGAAATTCGTTCATCTTTTGATTGCGGAGGTAATGCAGTTCTGATTTTGCTGGATATTTGAGCAGCTTTCGATATGGTCAATCACAAATTATTAGTTGACCGTTTGAGGGATTTAGGAATAACAGACCTAGCATTGGCGCTGCTCAAATTCTTTCTTTCAGGACGCCAACAAGTGGTGTCACTTGGTGTTTTTGACTCAGGATCTTTTGTTTGTCGTGTGGGGTTTGTCGTTTGTCGTGTGGGGTTCCTCAGGGATCCTCCCTGTCCCCCACCCTGTTTAATCTTTAAGTCACGCCGCTTGCTGCTTTGATTAAATCTTTTGGTCTGTCAGCGCCGTCTTATTCCGATGACACACAGATCATAGTGTCTTTGGCAAAAAATGAAAGCGGAACCGGCGTGACGTTCTATAATTGTATGAGTGCAGTGAGTAACTGGATGGCCGATCATTGCTTGAAGCTCAACTCCTCTAAAACAGAAGTTATCCAGTTTGGCAACAATCCAGCCATCTGGTCTCCCCACTGGTGGCCGTCTGGCATGGGCTCAGCACCCACGCCAACTCCCATAGTAAAAAATCTGGGGTTTCTCCTGGACAGTGAACTAAAATACAAAGAACAAATTAACCAGATCACCACCTCCTCTTTTTATCACCTTAGAATTATAAAGAAAATTGAAACATTTATTCCGGCTTATCTACTGAAAGCAGTGATCAGCGCCCTAGTTATGTCATAACTGTACTACTGCATAGCTTCTACACCAGCCTTTCAAAAGGTCCATTTAAAAAATTGCAGATTATCCAAAATGCGGCTGCTCAATTTCTTTTAAGAAATCCTAAATATAAATCTGCCAGGGCCTCTATCAGACAATTGCATTGGCTTCCGGTCTGCCATCGGATTACCTTTATGGCTCTTTGCTTAGCTTATAAAACTTTTGTTGGGAAAGCCCCAGCCTTCTTCATGAAGAATTTTGTCCTGTATATTCCCGGTAGAGCATTACGCTCCTGCTCAGCCAATTTGCTGAAGGTTGCCTCCTGTAAATGCGCTACCTGGGTGGGTAGAAGATTTTTAAGGCTCACAGCTCTTCAGTGGAACCATCTGCCACTAACTCTGAAAACAGCACCCTCACTCATGATTTTCAGGAAAAGCCTCAAAACATGGTTATTTAACCGGTGATGTTCACGCACGCTGCTCCCTTAAGTTCCGCTCAGACGCCTCTGGGTATTCGTGTGCTTTATGAATCATATCATAAATCATAGTGTTGAGTAGCTCCACTTGAATGTCCATTTTATTGGTGTTCTGGTTTAGGGCTATTACTATAGCTTGCATGGAATTTAGGATGGCTGCCCACAGCTTGCTTGATTCTGGTGAGCTTAAAACATTAGCATTAGGTTTTATCTTCATCCCCAACCATATCCCGTGGGCGCCAGGTCAGGTGGGGTTGTGCTCCCGACGTCCTGATCCTGTGATGGACTAATGGGTCTAGGGCTTCCCTGTGGCATGCCTGGGCAAGTAACTGTGCTCACTTTAAATGATGGAAATGCATAATATGTGGATTGAGTGTTTTGAAGCTGCCTGAACTGGAGGCTGAGTTTGGGATGTGCATTGAAGCGATGGTCATCTGGGCACGTTGCAAGGTAGGCGAAACCTGGGCAGTATTAGGGAGCGCAGTTCATGGGCCTTCTAAAACTGGCATGTCCAGGTTGGGCAAAGAAGGAGATACGTTTCTTGTGATCACAATGTTAGTGGATATGGGAGCCGTAAAGGAACCCTCCAGTGAAATTCCATTATTTACTTCACCAACCGATCCAGGAGTTAAAGATGCGATGAGGCTCTGCGATATGGTTGCAGCAACAGGGATGTCATCCATCCCAGTGTGGTGGCTACAATATGCGCCGCTGGTGTCCGTTTCATTTCTAATTCTGTTCAATAACTGGAAAAAGTCAGAGATATTTGATGTTTTAGGGGGGCGGCCAGTCCTTGAGCCCATAATGTAACTTGGCTGGCTTCAGAACCCCCTTCCAGAGCAGCCTTGTTCCTGAGCCAATGCTCCTCCTATAACAGGTTCATGTTTGGCCAAGGGAGAGCCCTTAGCCACTGTGCTTTTAGCTTTCCTTTTTGACGCCGTCTCCCCAAGGATCGATTCACGCTTCCTCTTTTTTGGCCCAGATAAGGTAGAGGCCCTGGTTTTTTCTGATCTCATCCTGATGAATGTCTCAATATTTGCTGGGGGAGAGATGAACAATTGCACTTGCCAGCCTGAAAAAAAGCTTGCATCTTAATTGATTACACTGATCCTCCTGACTCTTGAGGTGAACCTGCAGATGCTGGAATGCAATGGCTTATTGCTCTCGAGCACACCTAGGTGTAGTTCTGCTTGTGATCTTACCGGTGGGAAGCAGACTATTGCTGGGGTGGGGGGGAGTGTTCAGTGGGGACTTTGAACCACCCCAATCACAAGAGCCTGTGTACTTTCACAGCCTCCGGCAGGGCCCCAGTTCTTCACTGAACAACTGTCAGCGCGCCCGTACCCCCCTCACATCACACATGCAATATTTAGGGGGGTGAGGCAGCGCGGGGCAAGGTTAAAGGGAGATTGATCCTTGCCAGGGCATTCCCATCTGGAAGATCACAGGCAGAACTACACCTAGGAGTGCCCAAGCGCAATGAGCCATTGCATTCCAGTGTCTGCAGAAGAGAACAGACAAAAGACATTGAAAGGCCCACCATGCAGCAAACCCTACACCACGCATGGCTTTTGGCCAGCACGACGTTGGGATGGCCGCAGGACCTGGCCCTGCGGGCTACCCCCCCCCGCAAGCAATCAACGCCACGCTCGGCCTTCGGCCATATGTGGCGGGGGTTGGGCACAGGGCCTAGCCAGCAACTAGGCCCTGTGGCCAACCCCCCAAAGACAGCCAAAAAGGGAGGGTGTACGCACCCCCACCCCAGGCTGATTACGGCCCGGTAACACCATCCCCTTGGACCTGTCACCTTTTCTTGGTGGAGAGGGTACATGGCCCCCCTCTCTGAGCTGTTTTTAACCCCAAGGGAACACATCCTCCAGGGCCCACTGCTAGATTTATGGGGTCCCCCAGGGCCACCTGCTGGGTTTATGGGGGAGGGCGGCATGTAGCCTCCCTCCTTTGGCCGATTTTGGCCCTGGGGATTTGGCCATTTGACTCCCAGGGCCCAGCCATATTGTAAATGGGGAAGGGGCACATAGCCCCCCTACCCGGACTGATGTCTGACCCCAGGTGCCCCATCCCACAGAGCCCTCCACCTTTTCAAATGGGGTAGGGGGGCACGCAGGCCCCCTCTCCAGGTTAATATCAGCCCTTGTGCCCACCCAGGGTACCCACAGCATCATTGTTGGGGGCCACTGGAAAGGTTTCATGAAGATTCGACAAACGGTGTCAAAGTGTTTCGCAAAACAAAAAGAGCTCCTCCTATGAAAAATCTCACCTAACTATAAGTACACAGTGGTAACCATCACTATGTAATATATATTCATACAATGACATTATTCATGATGTTTGTTGAAGGCTCTAAGATTTTGGTTGTATTGTCATATGATGATGGTTAGATGGAAGTATGGAGGGTTGATTTTTTTGTACGCAGAAATATATGAATGCAGGTGTTGATGAATGGGGGTGTATGATGTATTTAATGATGTTTCATATTGCGCAGAGTATTCGTTTTCATTTGAACAGGTGTATAATGTAGTTAATACTGTATGCTAGAGGTTGGAGTTTAAGTTGACTTACATCCTTATTTAGGGTTTGGTGGACAAGGGGCCTGATTCACAGAACTAACTTAAGACAAAATCCTAAACTTACTACCATTTTGGTATTCACTGAAGGCACTTACTCATGTTCGTATTCACAGAAGGCACTTACTCATTTTGGTATTCACAGAAGACACTTACTCATCGATGAGTAAGTGCCTTCTGTGAATACCAAAATGAGTAAGTGCTTTCAGTTAATATCAAAATGAGTAAGTGCCTTCTGTGAATACAAAATGGTAGTAAGTTTAGGATTTTGTCTTAAGTTAGTTCTGTGAATCGGGCCCAGGGTACGCACCATAAACAAGGCAGAGTATTATATACACTTATTTAGCATGCTCCCCACTCTAAGAACCTCCACATTTCAATTGGCAGAGCCTAAACTGGCTATGCCTGTGCAGACCTTTACTAATGGCATGACTGGCATCATGAAGTTGGTCAATGGACGTCAGCATGGCTGTTCTATTAGTGGCACACATTCTGAACGCTTTTTGTTTTTGTGGACGTATGAAGAGGGATACGTTGGTATATGATGGTGGTTGTAGTGGCGCATGATGTTATATGGCGTGCAGCTAATTAATGAAGGTCAGAATGACTCATTAGAGGCAAGGACAACATTACCCCACGCAGCTACTCTCTGGGGGACAGCCATAACTATTCTTTTAATTAATGTTTTTAACTGTTTCTAACGTTATCAATGTAATCTGTTTTATTTGAGGCATACGGCACCTTTGCACTTCTTTTAAAGCGTACTTGGAGATTGACGCCACTCTCTGGGCGGGAATAGCACTTCTTTTTTCCCGAGGTCTCTCCGGTCCACCACAGTCATTAGCTAGCTGATTGTGTGGAGGGAGACCCCAGGTATCTTCTAAGGTTGACTTTCTTCCTGTCTGGGCCATTTCTAACCGCCATCTTGGGTCAGGGGGCGGTCTAGTTGTTCCGCTACCAACACAAGCCGGGCACTTTAAAAACAGGATATGGCACTGGCGTGCAGCGCACGCGCGCAGCGGGTTCACCGCCGACACGCCAAAGGCAAGCCTGTCTGCACCCGTCCGCGCATGGACCGCGCCCAGTGCCGGAAGCCCTGGTCCAGCGACACAAAAACCAGCAGAGCCCATCAGGTACTCGTGTGAAACGCTGCTTACATTAAGACAAAGTAAGCTCACTAATGTCCCACCACCTTTCGATATGGGTAACTTTAGTGACCAAAGTAGTTGGTTTATTAATAAGCATGTACGGGTACATACTGGTTTGCTTGAGCTCTTGGATCCTAGCAGTCTAACCCTAAAAACAAAAAACAATATTCACTGTATACTTTTAAATGCTAGGTCCCGGGTGAGACACCAGCTAGAGTTTTATGATCGTATCCAAATGTTGAATACAGTTGTAGCATTCATAACAGAAACTTGGACGGATGATAGCTCCGGTCCTGATATAGTAGCCGTTACTCCTCCTGGCTATGCCACTTTTAGATTAGACAGGAAAAACAAAAGAGGAGGGGGACTGGCAATCTTTTATCGTGATAACTTTCAAACCAGATTTGAACCACTTACTGTCATGGGCTTCGAAGCAACGTCTTTTTCAATCCAGCCTCCAGACTCGTTAGCTTTAAAAGGAGTGCTAGTTTATCGTCCTCCTGGAGTGAGGAGTAATTTTATTGATAATCTCAGTACCGTGATGGGATCCTTAATAGTTAATGAAAACTTTACGGTGCTGGGTGATTTTAATTTTCACTTGGAAAAAACAATCGACACAGACTCACTAAAATTAATTGATGCTATGGACGCCTTTGGACTCCCCCTGGTTTCCAAGGGTCCAACACACAAAGCTGGTCATATGCTGGATGGTATATTTTCCAACTGTAAGGACATCGTGTTGTTACCATCCTTCCCAGTGACCCGGTCAGATCACTGGGTGGTCAACTGGTTAATGAAGACTGACATAGTCCCTTGGCATAGACCAGTTTCACAACAAACCAAAGGCAGAACCTGGCACAAAGTCTGAGCAGATGACCTCTGTGAAGCCATCACTGCTACCCCTTGTCAACTGGGGGATAATGTGGAACAAAATGCTGAGAACTTTTCTCACTGGCTCAATGTCGCATTGGACAAATTAATACCAATCTCTACTAAAACAGGAAAAAGAAAAATGTCCCAACCCTGGTATAGCGAGAAGTTGAGATTATATGAAAGATATTACTGAAGCAAAAACTGCATATTTCTCAGAGTATATAAAAAATGCTTGTGACACCAACAAAACCCTTTTCTCGGTCATTAATAAGTTGGCAAAACCTAACAAGGCTAGTCATACTGAACTCAGCCAAGATTTCTGCAACATATTTGCAGGCTTCTTTCAAGAGAAGGTCACTAGCATTCATGATAAACTGGCAGCTAATCACACGAATCATTTCCAGGTTAAGCATGTACCGGAAGATAAGGCTCCAAACATCTTCTCCACCTTTTCTGAGCCCTACGGACGATCAATTAAAAGATCTAATTTTGACAATTAAATCGGGTTCTCTGTACGACCCATGCCCACCTAACATAATGCATTTGATACCCAACCAATTAGAGTCAATCCTGGGGCAAATTATTAATAAAGTGTTTAGCAGTGCAACTTTTCCTGTCCAGTGGAAACGTACATCAATCCTTCCACTCTTGAAAAAAGATAATTTGGACAGTACCGAACCCAGCAATTACCGTCCCATTGCAAGACTTCCTTTTGCCGTCAAATGTATAGAAAAAATTATGAATAAAGAAATCACTGAACATATTGAAAGAAATTCATTATTGGATGAAACACAACATGGTTTTAGGAAAAATTTCAGCACGGAATCTGCCCAGATTATTGCAAGATATCCGTGAAATTCTCCAAGGAGGAGGCTCGACAGCTTTGGTGCTGCTCGACCTCTCGGCGGCCTTTGATAAGATCAGCCATGAGATTCTGGCTGACCGCCTTCTCGCTGCAGGGATAAAAGACACAGCACTTGAGCTTTTAAAACCATTTTTAACTGACCAACAACAAAATGTCACAATAGGGACGGCCGTATCTAAACAGTTCTCTTTACCATGTGGAGTCCCTCAGGGCTCCGCCCTGAGCCCCACACTTTTAAACTTATACGTAGCACCCCTAGCATCTATTATAAAAGAAGCTGGTTTCTCCCCAGCATCATATGCGGATGACACCCAAATTGTGGTGTCCCTAACTAATAGAGAGACGAACCCCGGTGAGGCTTTTAGTGCCTGTATGAAGAAGGTGAGTGACTGGATGGACGGAAACTGCTTGAAATTGAATGCCTCTAAAACCGAGGTTATTATCTTTGGAAAAAAAACTCCCTCTGGATGCCCGATTGGTGGCCTCCAGAACTGGATACATTACCTACACCTTCCGCCAAAGTAAAGGATCTTGGTACCACCCTAGACAGGGAACTTAAATTCAAAGAACAAATCAGCAAAATTACCTCGGCTTCTTTTGGCTCTATCAAACTAATCAACAAAATTAAAAAATATATACCTGTTGATCTTTTGAAAACAGAAACCATGGCATTGGTCCTAAAGGCGAATTGACTATTGTAATAGTCTTTACCTCACCCTAAACTCAGGGCTGGTTAACAGGCTCCAGACCCTGCAGAATGTGGCTACCCGCTTCATTCTTAAAATTCCGAAAAGCACTTCAGCAAGAGAAGCTATAAAGAATCTGCACTGGCTGACGGTAAGACAGAGATGTAAGTTTAAAGCACTCTGTCTGGCCTTTAAATCTCTACAGGGGATAGGCCCAGTACAATTCAGGAATAAACTGAAGTGGTACGTTCCAACAAGAACACTACGGTCAGGCTTGGCCAAAAACCTAGTGGTCTCCCCCTTTAAGAAGGCTTCTTGGGGAGGGTAGAGTGTTTTTTAGAGCAACAGCACGACTTAGGAATGAATTGCCTATTTCCTTAAAAACTGCCACCTCCCTGCTGAGTTTCAGAAAAAGCTTAAAAACCTGGCTATTTACACAAAATGCATAACTCGAAAAAAAACTATAAACTATTCCTCTGCTTACTGTCCATCTTTTAGGGTCTCCTTCATACTTGCCTCCACTAAACAGTGCCAAGACATCTTGGGGCATTAGCTGTGCGTTACAAATCTTATTTACATGACATATGTGTGGATCTATGATGGAAGGCTTGTTGGTATATGATGGTTATGATGGAGCAGGGTTTCACAAAATTGAAACCTGCTCGAATCGAGTACCCCCATGATACGTACTAACAGTAAGTAGACATAGAAAACCTAAAGTGCACCCACACAAATACAGGGGAATTGCTTTCCTCATGCCTGAATTAACACGTAATCACACAGTATTATAATAATTGTTATGCTTTTGAAGAAACGAAGAAACTGCATGAATAGGCTGCAAGTGCTTTAGTAAATACATGTCACATTCTGCTTGAAAAGTAATAATTAATGCCGCTTTTCACACTAGGCTATGCTAGGTAACATTAATGGGAAGTAGTGAAAGATGGGAGGTGAACAGTGATGGTTTCATTATCACATAATTAATAAATGAAGACGCCATTTTATTTAACTTGACTATGGTGGGAGGGGGCACGCTTAGGAGCAAGTTCTTTCTGCCATGAGGAGAAAAAGATGTGCTGTGTGCCGCAGATGACATGAAGGAGTGAAGGCCAGTGTGTCCATCGCCTGCCAACTGCTGTAATTGAGTGTTGGACTGGAGCTGTCCTTAGTAAATGACTTTGATTCACAAATAAAGAAATGTACAATTTGTAATTGTTGTGAGGAACATGTGAATAAGTTGAGATTCAGACCATGGGAACGGTTGTACACAATAAAGCTGTTGAATAAGGGGTAAAATCATGGTGGCATGACAACGCCACCGTCCCAGCTGACCAATCCCTGTGCGAGTTACAGGGTAAAATGCAACATTTGAGGGATGGACATGTCAATTTAGACTAAAATTAGGGTGCCTTTAGGGGCGTGTCGAGAAGCTTAGACTGACAGGAGAGAAGAGGAGAGATGCATCGCTGTTCGTCGGTTTGCAGAGAGGCCTAGCTTCTGGGGAACCTCTATCATCTCTTGGGTCCAGGGGGTGGTTTTTCCCTTCAGACCGATAGGTTTGTATTTAGACTATATCGTTCTTAGAATTTCAGCATTAATGTACTTGTTTCTAAATCTTTTTTGTTTCTCCACCTAGAAAGGAATGAAGAATGTGGCAGCCTGGATGAAGGACAGCTGTCTGAAGCTCAACTCAGAGAAGACCGAGGTCCTCATCCTCAGACCCCGCTCCACCGCCTGGGACAACACCTGGTGACCATCTGCCCTCGGGAGCCCACCCATCCCTACGGACACCGCCCGGAACCTCAGCATCATCCTCGACTCCTCCCTCTCCATGAAACGCCAGATCAACTCAGTCGCCACCACCAGTTTCGACTGCCTTTGCATCCTTCGCAAGACCTTCAAATGCATCCCCTCCGACTGCAGAAGGACCGTCACCCACACACTCATAACCAGCAGACTTCACTACGGCAACGCCCTCTACGCCGGAATCAACAGAACTTTTCTACACAGACTCCAAACCATCCAGAACTCCGCAGCCAAACTCGTCCTCGGAACTCCACGGTGCGAGCACATGACCCAACACCTACACGACCTCCACTGGCTCCCCGTCGAGAAGAGAGTCACTTTCAAACTCCTCACCCACACCTACAAAGCCCTCAACAACATCGGACCCAATTACCTCAACAAGAGAGTCTCCTTCCATGCACCCAAAAGAAACCTCCGCTCTGCCGACCTCGCCCTGGCAGAGGTCCCCCGCATCCGCAGAAACAAAACCGGAGGAAGAGCCTTCTCCTACATTGCAGCCAAGACCTGGAACGAGCTCCCGGTAAACATCAGACACTCCCAGACCCTGCACACGTTCGGGAAGGACCTCAAGACCTGGCTCTTCTACTAATCCGGAGCCGCCTCCCCACCCCCCCACAAGCGCCTTGAGTCCCTCACGGGTGAGTAGCACGCTATATAAACCCCTGATTGATTGATTGACCTATCCACTCCGTCAACAATATATTGATATGTATGATTTCAGATGAACCTTTTGTCTCTTCATCTATCCCTCCGTTAGGTATTATATTGTTTGGCATAATCATTTTGCTGAATCTTTTGTCTCTTACTCTATCCAATCCTTCATTGCATAATGTCATTGCATAATGAGTCTGTTTTAGAAGCAAATTTTCTACGACCATGAGATTTCGTGTTTGTAATTGTGACCTAATGCAGATGAGCATTTACCTTGAATACTGAGATAAACTCATTTATTAACCTTACCGAGAGTCTGTGATTAATTTTGACAAATTATTGGTGAGTTAGTATTTTATCATTACCATCAACTATTCAACTAATTGGTCCATCGACCAAATGGAAGAAGAGTTGATAAAAAGCGGATGTCCTAGGAGATCTAGAGAAGAATATAAGTGATGAACAAAACAAATTGACACCAGTGCATCAGGGATACTGGGTGAATGTGTATGGGCCATTGTAGTGATTTTTCAAGTATCGATCCCTGATCAATTGTTGGTATTGGTGCTGGATCAGTTTCTTGGTAGCAGAGGACGGTTTAATTATTGATTAGTTTGGTAATGATTATTGATTATTGATTATATGTTCTTAACACAAAAGTTTAGTGTCTTGTTCTATGTTGTCTAGAACTCTAGGTACGGAGATACCTGAGGAATCCCGGGAAGGAACCTGCTGGAAGTAGGCAGAAGAAGAGTGTGGTAACGAAATCACACTGCAGAAGTACTTTGTCTGTTGAAATAATGCCTAAAAGCTACGGAGGGCTGTAGGTGTTCTATTTAGGGACATTTCGTATGAGAATAAAGTGTTTGAATAGTGAAGGGTCCACTTCCGAAATTCCAGCCTTATCTCCAGGAAATTAGCAAGACTCCTTTTCACACCAAAAAGTCCTCTTGTGAAATCTTGGTTTTATCCCTAGAAAGGTAATAGGTCCTCCCGGAGCTTGTTTGAAGGGTAAAAATAGTGATGGTCATTATTAGGACTCAGAGTGAGAAAAAAATCTCTAAAAAGGTGAAAACTGTCTCTTTATTTAGTGGAACGGACAAAGTAGCATTGTTTTATGTTGTGACTAACAGATTTTTGAATAAGAAAACTCAGAAAAATATTGCTGTAAATTTTTGTAAAGGGAGGGTCAGAAGAAGGAGTAATGCTGACATCAGAAAAAAGCCGTGCTGACACTGGTCAGACAGCGGGCGTGTGCCGTACTGTGATTGGTTGGTTGGTGTGAGCTGCGCTACTATTGGTTGAGACTTTGTTTACGTGGCAGTGCTCTAATTGGTTAGTTGGTGTGAGACGCGCTGGTATAGGACAAAAGTTAACCAATAGAGTAAGTAGAATTACGGAAATATTTTTTTGTTTGTACATAATAAGACCCATTAGTGGAGGAAGTCAGAAAATGAAGTTAATGCAGAAAATAAAGAATTTTTTCAAGAAAGATAAACCAATTGTGACTAGAGAAGGAATTCCGATCCCACCACCAAAAACGCCTGCTTCTTTTATGATGTTAGAACGAGGATATCACACGTGTATGTGGTTTCAAAATTGGATTGAGTATACGAAAGACGATGGTGTTTTAGCTTTTCGACATGGTACATTGGAAAACATGGTACATTTAATGTGAGGATATTGCAAAATTTGAGAAATCGAATGAATTCCTTAGTCCCAAATCCTAGGTTGACTGAGTACGAAACATTGGAAGAATGGGAAGTGGAAGCATTTGAGAAAGAAAAATATAGAATTGGTAACAGAGGTTACAGGAGTATGATGTTCAGATACACCTTTGAGAGCAGGGAAGAAAAATTGAAAAAAAGGAGAAGAGCTGTAGTAACGGAAGGGTTATACCCAGTTTTAACGGTTGATGAGCAGACTGGAGGTAAATGTGAGGAGAAAGAAACCATTTAGAGACTCCAAGTGTAAGAGGTGATATGAATGAATCTGACGATGATGAATTGATAGAAGTCATCATGAACAAAAAACCTCCACAATATGAAGAAAATCTAGGGGTCGTGACTCCAAATGCCCTGCAAGTTACAGATATAGTGAAAGTAACGAAAAAAAAAGAAGCAAAGATGTTGAATAAGGCCATATTAGCACTGGTTCAGAAAATGAATCAGTTGAGTTTGAATGCAAAAGCATTGACGGTACCAGTAACGATTGGTACCATTGTATGGAGATAGACAAAATGTATCTAAAGTGCATGCATTAGTCATGCCAGGTAGCAGCATTAGGAGTAATGCACGTAGGAGAGGACAGGCAAATTGGAATAATACTTTGTTAGATCTCCCAATTAACGAGCTGATAACTGAGACTCCACAGAGAAATGTTCAATTTGAGCTCAGAAGAATAGAACCAAATGATACTCCAATAGCAGGGAGTTCAGCAGGTCCCTCACCAGAAGAGTTAAACAATTGGATAAAAGAAATGATGAAACCAAAGCCGCAACCACAGTGTATAAATGTGAGCCAGTTGAAAGTTGATTTGGAAGAGATGATTATTGGAACAATAAGCCAACAGATTAGGGACCTATTATGTGGAAGAATTGTTGTTTCTGTGTAAAAGTATTACCTGGAGAGCAATGAATTTACATGAAAAGATATCTGAAGCTGCCAGTGAGTATGGAGTAGATATAGAAAAGTCGAAAGTGTTGCAAAAATCATACAGATTGGCTTTTACTGACAAGGACTTAGAAAGTTTGAATGCTCCCGGAAAAAGGTTACAGATAAAGGAGATAATGAATATTCTGAAGAAATGGGGAGATGTGGATCAATGGAAAGTAAGATGGTTCAAAAAGAAAGAAGAAGCAGCTAGTAAAGGAACGTCCATGTTCTGTATGAAAGAAGCAGAACAGGTTGAAAGGGCGTATCCGATGAGAGAAGTGCCAGGTGGTAGATACGTTCAAGTACCTTGGTCAAGACAGGATATACTGCCTTTTACAAATGATTTTCCCAGATTGAGAGAAAAACCCGTTGAATGGTACAAACAGGTAGATAGGTTTGTAAAGGTGTCAAAAGTTTTGTTAAAAGATCTAGATGGTCTATTTGATATAGTTGTTCCAGCTGATTTATGGACAGAGTGTAAGATTACTGTTGATTGTGTGGTAAATATTCTATTACCTGGACTGAATTTCATACGGAGTCTTAAATAAAATAGCTCAGAATAATAAGAGGCAGAATCCGTGGTATAAGAGGTTTCTGAATGGGCTTTATTCCAAAATGGCCGACTCGAGTCGCGGCCTTCAGGTTCCGTCACCACGAGGGTTCAGGAAGTGAAGTACATACTTTATTGACAGGAAATTGCTTTTATAGAACATACATTACAATGAAACCAATGTAGAAGGCGTAACAATTGATAAGAGAAACGATACTGTAAGTGCGTAACCGAAAATGGGCGTAATAAGGAGTAAAAAGAAACATGATTGGTTATGATGTTATGCATAGGTGGATCTATAAGATAATACTTGGCATAGATGCGCGCGCAGCGGCATGACGTGTAATTGACGTGTAACTAGGGGGTGAAGGGGACTTGACATTTAGCTCTACATGTGGAGACAAAAAGTCTGGGGGGTCAAGTCAACCTAATCCCAAATCATATCTAACATCCTATGTTTAAAGAACTATGTTATCCACAAGGAAGGACTCTCGGACAGAATCTATTCTATACTGACTGTGTGTACGTGCACAGGCGTCTAAGTGTCTATATGAGATGCGAGAGGCAGAAACTTTCCATGGCAGCAGGGCTATGATTTACTTGCATGAGGACAGAAAAAACCGAGCCCTTTGCTTGGGAGCTAAAGGAAATGTTTACCTAAACTACTAGACAGGAATGCATCGGCTGAGGAGCAAAGTAGATAATTCGAAGGTGAAATACAGCTTCTTGGCAGGCAGGCGAAACTGGCCGAGGTAGGCACCGTTAGCTGCACAGGAAGTAGGACAAAGTTCATGGATACAGATGCGAGCTTAAACTGATGCTGTCAGAGGCAGAGAGCAGGGAAAGGCTTTGAGGACAGAATCGGGCCTACTCTGCCTGAACTGCAAAAATGGAGTAACTTAGCCATATAAAGTCGGTGGCCTTTCATACTTAGGAATCGAATATCCAGCCCATTGATGGCGGATCTGACAGAGGACATGTTGATGGTGGACGCACATGTGTTTGCGTCTTCGAAACTGGAACTGGAGGGAACATACATGTGTTTGTAACATGCACATAGAACCGTTGGGGTCCAAGATAGGGGACATAACTGATCAGGAAAATCCACATTTCCACATTCCCTCCTTGTCCCCTACTTGCCCATCAAGAAACATCAATCTTCATTAGTCCATCGATTTGCTCATGGAGCATCATTTCTTCTTCTTTCTTCTTCCGGGATTTTGAACGAAAACCTTGATGTGGAATACACGATGTGGCACACAGACCACAAATCGCTGGTCCACATTGCAGGCATAAGCAGCAACTGAATAGTATAAGAAGGCCAATACCTAGGAAGGACAGAACTCTCCATCCCCAGGCTGATATCACACTCCAAAACCACCCGGACCACGTCCAAGTGCCTGGATTCTCGTGTATCTGGCTCACAATCTTATGAAGGCGTGTTATAGCTTTATATACAGATGGCGAATTTTCTGGTATGAATATGCAGCAGCTGGATCTGATGACCCTACAAGCTCCGCCCCTATCGGCCAGGATGACGTCAAGGACAAGACGATTCTGGAGAACAACAATTCTCATCACCGATTGTTCCTCTGTCAGATTGCCTAGGGCGGCTATAGTCTCATTCACTACAGCTTCAAGAGTCTTGGTTAGCCTACGTATCAGCTTACTATTTGAAATTGTACCTATATAGGGAAAGATACCTTTATTGAAATCTACATACTTGTCCCATGCCGTCTCAGTATAATCGACGACTGGGAGATCTCTTCGCTCTCTATTGTGTACTAAATGAACATTTCGATAATAATCAGGAGGAGCTAGGAAAACAGGTGGCAAAAGGAATGCTATGTAACAGGTACCATCCCAATCTAGAGGCAGACGTATATATGCGGTCTGATCACATATAAAGTAGGAATGGCGAGAAGCTCTAAATGAAGATTTACCTTGATCACTATATTCTACTGTAGTAACACATTTGCTATGGCCCATATGTATGGAACCAACTTTTCTTACACATAATTCACCCTTAACTGGAAATACTGACATAGTGGGCAGAATTAGTTCAACTTCGGATTCGACATTCAGAATCATAAGATTAGGTGTAAAATTACCTAATCCATACACTTCATTTTCTAGATCAGTTCCTGTTCTACTGGGGTGACCCTTCTTATCAGGGTAACAGACTTTGAATAAAACTAGATTCAGATTTCCCCATATCCAATGGTGTTGATAAACTGCTGTGTCTGAGTCTATGGAATTTAGTAAACTAAACCATGCTCCACAGGAGCCATTATGTGTGAACGGATGGGGGAAGAAAGGCAGAACTCCTTTGTTATTCTGATAGGGAGGGAGTCGGCCACACACCCAACAATTAGTGGCATTACTAGTCTGATGGGAATGGTGTAACATACTAATGAAAGTGTTATTACGCAGCGCAAGTCTATAGGATAATTCATGTGGGGGTAGGTCACTAAAAGAATGTTCATTAGTTATTTTGAAAATATGTTTAGAAACAGGATAATACATATGCAACAATATACTTGCAGTAATTATTATAAAACTCAAGAAAAACAAAATTAATAATGTCACTATACAGTGGCTACGCAGTGCTTTACAGTATGCATGTCGTTTCAACATTGTTCTTGATTGTTCATGATTCAGACTCAAGGGATACATGTCGGGGACAGATTCAACCGCTTCACCTTGGAGAGGACTTAAACAATCAAATCGGCCGACGGCCTGGGTCTGAGTTTTAATTTATAAAGGTCTGTGTTACTGGCCTCAGCCAAAGGTAGCTTTGAGTCAATGGGTGAAGACACACGAGGAGGACTGTTTATATCCGAAGGAAGTCCATGAAATTTCTTGATGTGGCTTGAATGGATCCAACCCTTTCTTCCTTCGATCTTCACGGCTGTCCTTGTGGTCAACAGGACCAGCTTAGGTGTCTTCCACCTGGGCTCCAGTTGAGTCTTTCTGTCAAAGTTCCTCACAAGGACATAATCGCCCGGGATTACGTCATGGGGTTTCACCTCAGTGTTGTCAGGAAAGGCTGCAGCTACCTGTGAACGACAAGATTGTAGTGCAGACATCAAGGAAGCCAGGTAATCTGTCAGCATATTACAATCAACATCAGTTATTTTACGGGGTATAGGCGTCCCCCACATATTCGGTGGTCTACCAAAGATCACCTCATAAGGGGATAGCCCTGTTCGAGAGTGTGCTACCATTCTTATGTAAAATAGTGCAACTGGTAAGGCTACTATCCAGTCAACACCTTTCTCCTTACATAATTTTGACAATCTGATTTTCAAAATTTGATTATGTCGTTCCACGAGACCTGCTGCCTCGGGGTGTCGGACACAATGAAACTTCCACTGATATCCCAGCAAAAGTGAAACATGTTTCATTAATTCGGATGAGAAAGGCTGGCCGTTATCCGAATATACAACACGTGGTAAACCGTACCGTGGGAAGAATTCTCGAACTAGCTGCTTGGCAGTAGTCGGGGCAGTGTAATCCGATACTGGGTACGCTTCAGTCCATCGGGAAAGAGCGCAGACAACTACAAGAACATATTTGAATCCTCAACATCGTTCCATCTGGATATAATCCATCTGGAGGACTTCAAAAGCATGATCGGGAGGCTGAAATCCACCCTGCTCTACGGGAACACTTTTTCCTGGGTTGAACTGACAACATATCATACAGGTACGGACTTTTTGTTTAGCTGCAGTTCGTAGATGTTTATTAAACCAAATGTGTTTAATGCTGTCTAGCATAGCTTTTTCTCCTAAATGCGCCGGACTGTGAATTGTAGCTATAATGGCTTGGACCATAGAGTCAGGAAGAAACCATACAGATTTCTCCTTTGTCACCCATCCCTGATCTGTCTGGATCCCTCCTAGTTCAGTCCATTTCTTTATTTCTTCTGTTGTGGCATGTGACTGTATGTCAATTATATCAAGTGCGGGATCCTTAATCGTCATACACTGTATTGGTGTCCGAACTATTGTCTTTGTCATGTCGGATGTGCGAGTCTGAGCAGTCTGTTTAGCTGTTCTGTCAGCTAAATCATTGCCTTGAGAAATGATATCAGTAACCTTCATGTGTGCTTTACATTTCATAATCGATATAGCTGTGGGCAGATGGATTGCGTCTAACAAAGCATGAATGAGAGACCCATGCTGAATATGGGTCCCATGAGAAGTTAAATAACCCCTCTCTCGCCAAAGCACCCCGAAGTCATGTACAACTCCGAATGCATAACGTGAATCAGTGTATATGTTAACTTTCTTACTTGTGGCTTGAATACAGGCTTGTGTTAGAGCAATAAGTTCTGCTGCTTGGGCTGACAAAGTATCTATACAGTTTGTTTCAATAACTTCAGTGTCTGTTGTGACTGCATACGCGGCCACTAAATCTCCTGTACTTGTTCTCATGCACGATCCATCTACGTACAACGTCAGGTCTGGATCTAACAATGGAACGTCTGTTAAGTCTTGTCTGGGTTTCGTCTTTATTTCAATAACTTCAACACAATCATGAGCTAGTGGGTCTGTTCCAATTACAGGTAAAAGTGTAGCAGGATTCAATGTATTACAACGTCGGATCTCTATGTGTGGTTGAAACAATGTCAGTTCATAACCGGTAAGTCTTGCTATGGTCAAGTGTTGTGTTTGCGTTCGGTTCACAAGAACTTCTACTGCATGTGGTACTTGTACTGTCAATGGATGTCCTAACACTATGGCATCGCTTTGTCTGATTGCTAAAGCTGTTGCTGCCACTGATTTCAGGCACGCAGGCAAAGCTTGAGCTACGGGATCTAATGTACTAGAGAAATAAGCACATGGCTTGTGTGATCCTGCTTGTTCCTGAGTGAGTACTGACAAGGCAGTACCTTCGCGTTCTGTAACAAAGAGTGTAAAATGTTTGCTGTAACATGGTGTCGCTAAAACAGGTGCTTGACATAGAGCTTTCTTTAAGCTTTCAAAAGCTTGTGTGTGTTCCTGAGTCCAAGGGAGGACAGTCGATGTGGCTGCCTCCTGTGTTGTCAACTGAATGAGTGGTTTTGCTAGAAATGCGTACTGAGGGATCCACTGCCTACAATATGAAGTGAGGCCTATGAAAGCCCGCACCTCCTTTTGTGTCTTGGGTATTGACATGTTAGCAATTAACTGAATGCGATCTGGTGTAAGCTGCCTCCCCTCCTTGGACAGCGAGTGACCAAGATAAATAACTCGCTGGACACAGAATTGCAGCTTAGAAGGAGACACCTTGTGCCCCTTGTCGGCTAGAAAATGTAAAACTGTCAGAGAAGCCTTTTCACATTCGGGTTCGCTTCTCGCGGTGATCAGCAGATCATCGACATATTGAAGCAGTGCAGTGTTAACTGGCATGTGGATACTGTCGAGTTCTCGTTTCAGTGCTTGGCTATAGATGCTGGGGCTTTCTGTAAATCCTTGAGGAGCGCGTGAGAATTTAAAACTGCGCCCATTTAAACTGAATCCGAACAAATATTGACTTTCCGGATCTATGGGGACGCTGAAAAAGGCATTCTTGAGATCAATTACAGTAAAGAATGTTGCTTCGGAATCAATGGCTGTCAATAATGATGAGATATCGGGGACCACAGGGAATTGTGGCACAATGCATTTGTTTAATTCGCGTAAATCAATAACCAATCGATATACTGGCGGGGCTGTAGGATCTGTTCGTTTAAGAATCGGAATTATCGGTGAATTACATACATTGGAGTCTGTTTCTACAACTACTCCTTGGGCAATTAGCTCGTCAATGATTTGTAGTAAAGCCACTACAGCATCTTGCGGTAACTTGTATTGTCGCATTCGTGGTAGTACCACTCCTGCCTTTAATGTGACTCGGTATGGTGTAATGTTCATGCAACCAACATCAGTAGGGCCTTGTGCCCATAGATGTGCTGGTAAAGTCTGTAATCGGCGATCCATGTCTCTGGATACATAATGACCTTTAAAATCACGTAAAAACAATCTTATTCCTTCCGGAGAACAACAGATAATAGCCCCTAGGGCTTTCAATGTCTTTATACCTAACAGGTTTTCTGGACAAGATTTGGTAAGCAATAAATCAGTAGTTTGTGTCAAGGGACCAATCGTAAGTGGAAGTGGCTGTGATACCTCATTAACAATAGGCTTTCCTGAGAAACCAAGGGAAACATTTTGAGAGCCTGAGAGGGGTGCCCCTGGAACTTCACTACGCTTTATTGTTGTTCGACTTGCCCCCGTATCGAGTAAGAATTTTCTATCTTGACCTAATAATTCACTATGTACATAAGGTCCTTCTTGATCTACAGGAATCTCAATAAGCGGTAAGTCAACTTCCCTCTCTAGGCTAGTTCATGCGTAACGCTGATACTCAGGATATTCATACTGTGCAGTCTGATACATTTGTCGTGTTGTGGTTTGTGTGGCAGTAGCAGGCATCGGTGGTGCAGCTGGCACAAACTGTATGGGTTGTTGTGAGGCTGGCATAGACTGTTGCTGAGCTGGCATGGACTGTCCATGCTGCGTAGCTCCTTGTTCATTCTGATCCTGTTTGAGTGGTCGTGGTCTTTCTTTCGCAATACCTATAGCTATATTACGCTTCAGGACTTGACAATCGTGTACATAATGGCCTAGTTGTTTACAGTAATTGCATGTTCCCTTTACAGGAACTGCTGAATCTCCGGAATGTGTCACACCCTTTTTGTGACCATCCGCTGGTACTGTCTGGGAAACTAGCATTTTCATTTTTGTATCCTTCATACGTCTTTGTTCGTGTTCTTGTTCATCTCTAATTCTATTGTGATGATACTGTAACATTTGTAGCATTTGTGACGGAGTGGTACTTTGCCAGGTACTCTCAAATTTCAATATCCTATTCTTCACTGGAGGCAATGCATTTTCCACTAATTTTGTCACAAATAAATGTGGGTACGACTCACTACTTGCTTTTATACCACTATTTACACCAAAACATTTTTCAAATCGGGCATAATAATCACTTGTGTCTTCATCATGCTTTTGTTTACAGGCTGAGATTGCACCCCAATCTTCCTTTTTCGTAGTTAATAAACGTGGCAGTACTTGTACTAGTAAACCTGGTAATGCTTTAACTTTATCCCCGAGCCCTGAACCTGCAGTTCGGGCCCTTTCCTCTGCTTCTAATGCTGTCCAATCTATTTTTTGGTCTCCCACTTCCCACTCTTTTTCTTTCAGCTTTTCATAAATGCCAGCAGGAATTAGCACCTTTAATATCGTCATAATATCAGGATAGGTATATTCTCCCATCAGTAACATGTCTTTAATTTCTCGGTGAAAACCCGCTGGGTCTTTGTCATGACTGGGTACTACTTTCTTCATTTCTAACAATTCAATTTTTGTTATGGGTGTGTATACAAATACACGGTGAAACTGATTGTCTTCGCCTTTTATTGGGTGCACTTCTCGTAAGGGATTTTGTCTATCCATGTAATACGGCATTCTTTCCTTGCTGGGCAGCGAGAAAGGATCTGGGCTTATAAAAAGGACGTACTGTTTACGTGACACTAATATTTCTTTAATTAACTTGTTACTAGAACCTCTCCATCTATTCGTGAGTAGTTCAGTTAATATATCAGGTAAAGGACCAGGATCAGCATGTTGGCTCTTATATAATATAAGGAGTTGCTGAATCATATAGATTCCAGCTAAACGTTGTTCATCTGGACTGAGGTTAAAAAACGTGTGTGCTACGGTCTCATCACCGTATTTTCCAGGACTGTCAATCCAGTGGACGGCTGATCTGGCTAATTCTTGCTCATCCATGGAATCGAGGAGGTGGTAACCCCTTCGTTCTCGGAGTATTTTATCTGCGGTTTGAAACAAATGTTCGGGAGACTTCAGATTTATTATTGGCGTCGGATACGTCCTGCTATTATTTGGACATACAGAGTGTATTGGATCAGAAAAACATCTAGTATTATTACAGGACCTTCCTCTACCTACATAGGCTATGGTGTCTGACTGTCTTACGGAATCCCCTGATTCGGACATTTCATCTTGCTCGAACTCGTCTGTTTCCAATCTTTCTTCATGAATACGTTCTATTTCTTTACGGATCTTTCGGCACATGGCTATTATACAATTTTGCTTATCGTGTCTCCCTTCTGATATATTCTGGCTCCATCTTGTAAGAATAAGCATTGCATTCGGGTCTACCCCCGGTCGGTCTTGATTTCTGATCACACAGTTTATGAGGAAACGTAACAGTTCCCCCTGTATCTCTACTTTCTGAAATTCCATAGCTCTATTAATACATTCTGGATCTCGCCCTGTTTGAACAAAATGATATATTTTATCTAGATGCGCAGTCATTCCTGGTAACTTCGCTAAATATCCTGCGGCTCGTCTGATGCGTAATGATGCCAGGACCATTTCGTCCTCTTTACCGACCACTGGGTCATATCTACAATCTATAAGAAGTTCCTTAAGCGCACGTTCACTTACGAATTTGGGTGTACGTGAATGCGCTGACTCTTGAAAAACAAGTTTATTTATTCTAGGTGGCGTAAAAGTATTGCTAGCACCTCCCGTGGCCCCATCTGGGGCGTCGGGTGTGAATGGATTCGTCGAACGTGACACAGCAACTATAGGTGTGGACACAGCCATGGAAGTACCTGTAGGGACAGATGCGGAGACAGATGTGCTTGCCGGAACTTGTGACTCGACTTGTTGCTGTAGGGATACGGGTGCTGGATCTTGGCGTTGGATCTCCCTGGTATGCAGTCTATGTGGGGCGGAATTAGCATACTCGGGAGCTACGTCATCTAAATATGAGGAAAGAAAAACATCTTCCGCTGTTCTAGGGTGCCCCTTAGGATGTGCCTTGATTGGAAACAATGGGGGTGGCAAGTCTTTTGGTATCTCTGGAGCAGCCTTAGGTAATCCTTCGGCTAGAAGGGGATACATACCATTCATAAGGGCATTTTTCTGTCTATCCACTTGTTCTGATTTCACTCTGATACCTTCCTCAATTAATAGATTTTCTTGAACTTTATTTGAACTTTCTTTACTCTTCTCTTCCTGTCTACGTGCTTTTTCTGTACGTCTATGAGATTCTTTACGCCATAACTCAACAGCGTCTTTCTGTGACTGTCTGACCTTACTTTTCCATAATTCTTCCTCGACTTTCATGATGCACTCTGCATCCCAGGTTCCCGCTGCGGGCCACCTTTGACTTTCTGGCAATCCCTTGGTGTAATCTACCCATAAATCAAGAAATAATATAGCGTCTAAGCCATGTTTGTGATACATGAAGTGCCCTGGAGTATCCCTAGGAGGAATAGGGACGGCTTCTTCGAGTACCCCTTTCCTAGTAGTGATCTGTCTTAATTTCGAAAAGAGCGGCATATTGACAACTGATCCGATACTTAATTTTGAACCCTTTGTCTTGAACACACTTGGTACAAAAGGCACAATAATGAACAGTCATTCATACCACAACATGCAGGACGTTTTTTTTAACACATTAGACATTAAACATTTAAACATTAAAACATTTTTAACCTTTAAAATAAGCAGCAATGATGATCGTCTGCATAACTAATCACCAAGCAGAATTCTTGACAATAACTAGATACCTCGGAATACTTGATATACTGCTAAACAGTACATATACACTGCTAAACAGTGCAGACCGGATTTGTGTACCCAAATCCGTCTTGACCGGCACAACCTATGTGCGCGTCAACACGCCTCCCCGGCGATGGTACTCACCGGGTAGCTCCTTGAAACGGAAGGCCTCGGAGAATGGACTGGACTCGATGACTGCGGACATCGGACCCTCTGGACATCGGGACTTCGAAAACCTGGTGGGCCTCTGTATACCTCGGATCTTGCTCTCTCAGCTAGGCTCTGGTCGGGATACTTCGCACTTCTCACCGCCTCGTCTGGGTTGATCGCAGCCTCAGTCGCCCCCGCTTGACCGGAGGGAGCTACAGGAAATCCTGCTGGTACGCGTTATGGTCCGTCCAGCTGTGGCAGGAGACCGGGCCTGCAACGCACCGCCGGCGCGTGAGATGAGAAAGTGTCCCTGTTCGGGCGCCATTATGTGGTAAATATTCTATTACCTGGACTGAATTTCATACGGAGTCTTAAATAAAATAGCTCAGAATAATAAGAGGCAGAATCCGTGGTATAAGAGGTTTCTGAATGGGCTTTATTCCAAAATGGCCGACTCGAGTCGCGGCCTTCAGGTTCCGTCACCACGAGGGTTCAGGAAGTGAAGTACATACTTTATTGACAGGAAATTGCTTTTATAGAACATACATTACAATGAAACCAATGTAGAAGGCGTAACAATTGATAAGAGAAACGATACTGTAAGTGCGTAACCGAAAATGGGCGTAATAAGGAGTAAAAAGAAACATGATTGGTTATGATGTTATGCATAGGTGGATCTATAAGATAATACTTGGCATAGATGCGCGCGCAGCGGCATGACGTGTAATTGACGTGTAACTAGGGGGTGAAGGGGACTTGACATTTAGCTCTACATGTGGAGACAAAAAGTCTGGGGGGTCAAGTCAACCTAATCCCAAATCATATCTAACATCCTATGTTTAAAGAACTATGTTATCCACAAGGAAGGACTCTCGGACAGAATCTATTCTATACTGACTGTGTGTACGTGCACAGGCGTCTAAGTGTCTATATGAGATGCGAGAGGCAGAAACTTTCCATGGCAACAGGGCTATGATTTACTTGCATGAGGACAGAAAAAACCGAGCCCTTTGCTTGGGAGCTAAAGGAAATGTTTACCTAAACTACTAGACAGGAATGCATCGGCTGAGGAGCAAAGTAGATAATTCGAAGGTGAAATACAGCTTCTTGGCAGGCAGGCGAAACTGGCCGAGGTAGGCACCGTTAGCTGCACAGGAAGTAGGACAAAGTTCATGGATACAGATGCGAGCTTAAACTGATGCTGTCAGAGGCAGAGAGCAGGGAAAGGCTTTGAGGACAGAATCGGGCCTACTCTGCCTGAACTGCAAAAATGGAGTAACTTAGCCATATAAAGTCGGTGGCCTTTCATACTTAGGAATCGAATATCCAGCCCATTGATGGCGGATCTGACAGAGGACATGTTGATGGTGGACGCACATGTGTTTGCGTCTTCGAAACTGGAACTGGAGGGAACATACATGTGTTTGTAACATGCACATAGAACCGTTGGGGTCCAAGATAGGGGACATAACTGATCAGGAAAATCCACATTTCCACAATTGGCCAAAAGAAGAATACCCTAGGGATCCTAAACAGGTGCACCATCAGAAGAAGTAATGAAAAGTATAATCAGGTAATCACTTTCTTAAAGGGATAAATCCCTCCAAAAGAAACAGATTGGGTTAAGATTGACAGAACTACCCAGGAACCAAAAGAGTCCGTACATGCCTATTACGAATGGTTGCTACAGGTATTTAAACACTATAGTGGTTTTGTAAATATTGGAGAAAAGACATGGGACATTTTGTGTTTCGTTTTGTTTTCGGATTGAGGCCTGAGATTAGCAACATGATACAAAAGCATTTCTTCTGTTGGCAGAGCAAGACAGTGGATGAAATCCTATGGTATGAAAAGTATTGTAGAGACGAAATTGACAGTAAACATAAAAAGTTAAAGGAGAAAATGATGTGGGCGCAAGTGAAGGTAGCGGAACAACAAGAAAACAGTAATAATCAAACAAGTGGACAGGGTCAGAATGGGCAGAATTACAGTGGAGGTAAAGGAAAGGGAAAAATAAGTAAGGAAGAAGCTATGAAGAAATTTCCTTGTCATGCGTGCAGAAAGTTTGGACATTGGAGGAATGAGTGTAGATCTGCTAAAAAGAATAACAGAGGAAATCAAAATTTAATTCCACAGATGCAGAATGAGGTGGGTGTAAATTAGCAGCAGCAGATAGTTATGCAACAGTTACAGGTGCCACAAGCTCCTCTACAAAATAATGTGAATGCTCAGGTGCAAAGGTACAAAGTGAACACCGGATATCAAGGAGGAGACCTGCTTGGTAAGAATCAAGGTGTGAGTCAGCAGTATTGGATGCAATGTAATGGAAATGATTCAGACTCATCTCAATGACGGTGCCTGAGGGGGGAGGAAGAATGCGTACTTGGCCCATCTTTGGCGGTATATCAGTCAGGTCCATTTGTTGATGGAAAGGTAGAAGGTAATGATATTACATTCTTAGTGGACACTGGTGCTACCCGTTCTACTGTGAGAGCAGCAGAAATTCCAAACCTACCCCTCTCGGGAGGAACTATGCAAGTTGTAGGAGTCTCGAATCAGCAGATAAGAACGCCAGTCACAAACCCAATAGAAGTTCATATTGGAAACTTTAAAGACATGCATTATTTTGTGGTCTGTGACTCAAGCCCGGTAAATCTCTTGAGAAGAGATTTGCTGTGCAAAATGAATTGCACCATCTATTGTACCACCGTTGGAATTGCATTTCAAACCCCAGATGAAGATGTTGATTTTAAGATGATGTTAGCAAAGCAGGGGACAGAAGTGAATGAGTTGTTTTCACTTCTCACTGAAGACAATTTGCCTGAAGAATTAAAATGTGCAGTGAATCCAGTTGTGTGGGATTTTTCAGGAAAGGAGATCGGTCTAATGATAAAAGTAGATCAGATTCAGGTAATGGTAAAGAAGGGTAAAGTGTATCCAAATACACCTCAATACAAAATGAGTCCAGAAGTGATTGCAGGAGTTGCTCCAGTAATTGACGAAATGATTGAACAGGGAATCCTAAAAGAAATAATGAGCAGCCCTTGTAATTCGCCTATCATAGGTATCAAAAAGCCTAGTGGGAAGTACCGGATCGTGCAGGTTTTACACAAAATGAATAAAATTGTAGCGCCCTGTTGCCCAGTAGTGCAAAATCCAGCAGTGATTCTTTACCAAATTCCTTGTGATGCAGAATGATACACGGTGATTGATTTGTGCCAAGCATTCCTTTCGATTCCTTTGCATCCGGAAAGCCAAATTTATTTGCCTTCCGGTTCGGAGACCGTGTTTTGGCATGGTGCCAAGTCCCTCAAGGGTACAACTCAAGGCGGCGACTTGGGGACCCAGAGGAGCGAGAATGCAGCGGAATCCACCGGGAACCAAGTAATGGGGATTAAGCACTCACCCATGACGTGAACCTGCGAGGGAGGCCTCTGACGATAGTTAATGCCTTGGAGTGCTGTAGCCTGGCAGAGAACGTTTTGACTGATGCGTGCCGAAGTGACGGGCCTCCTGATGACTGCCCGTGTGTTGATACCAGGATTGCGGCTGGCAGCACGCTGCGGAGGGGAGAGAGGCAATAAAAGCTCAATGCCTGACCCTAAGATGACAGCTGCGGTCGAAGGTGGCACCATCAAAGTATAACACTAGAACCACCCAAGTAACTAACCTTAATCCAACCGGACGAACACCCGATGAGGTATTTTCCGCATTTTTTGACTTTATTATGGGCTATGCGGCTGTTCGTTTAAAGCGTGTTGCCTGTCCTTAAAATGGTGACTGTACGAGCAACACGGAGCTCCTCCTTTCAGCCTAGCGATTTGGTGCTTTGTCAACGTGGCACTAGCCAAGTGGGAAGAGGCAATGCCATTAGACCCTTTTACAGGGAGTGCCTTTCTCTACCAGCTTGACCCCCTTAAATGGCCTCTATAACTATGCCCTTGTCCAGAGCACTCCTACTCCCCTTGTTGGGGATGGATCCAGAATCTTTGCCCTGGAGTCTCAGAGACCCCTCTGAGAGAGTCCACAGTGACAAGGGTGTCACACATAGTGGAGGACTGGGACTGATCACCTTACAATTGGGAACCGTCTCCTACCCTGCCGGACGTCGGACACTGTGTTCCTGCTGGGTTTCCTACCCCCTCCCCCACCTCTTCCCTCCTTCATTCCTCAGAGGGTGCCCGTGACCAAAGCACTCCTCTCCCCTTGTTGGGGAGGGATCCAGCATATTATGCCCTGGAGGCTCAGCGACCTAGCTGAGAGAGTCCACTGTGAAAATGGGAAGCACACATAACTGAGGACTGAGAATGATCCCTGTCCCACTCAGCCGGACGTCAGACACACTTACTTCCCCGTCTCCACGCTGTGTCCCCTAACCCCTCCACCTCCGCTTCCCTCCTTCATTCTTTGGCTACCTCCCCTTTTCCCTTTCTCTCTCCCCTGAATTCCTCTGCACCTGCCTGCTTTGTGTATCCCTATGAGACTTGGGATGAAGTGAGGCAAATGCAGGAAGAGGCAAGTGATGAGGAAAAGGAAATTTGGAAACTTACAGGCTGTAGAAAAAGAGCAGATGATGAACTATGGGTTTAGCAGGACGAGAGACCAGTTTTACCAGACTCTTTGCTTTCTCACATGGCCAGGGTGTGCCATGGACATGCACATATTGGAGGAGACGCAATGATCAGACTCTTCAAGCAGACATGGTATAATCCGAAGTTCAGGGTCATTGCTGAGAGCCTTTGCCAGAGGTACATTATATGTCAGCAGCGAAATCCAGGGAGAAAGACAGTTGTAAGTTGAGAACGAATTGGGAGAGCAGGAGGTCCGTTTACCCGACTCCAGCTTGATTTTATCGAGCTTCCCCCTTGCAATGGGCTGAAATATGTTTGTTTATTCTCTCGGTGAGTGGAAGCCAACCTCACGAGAAGAAATAACAGGCTCACATTAGCCAAACTGTTTTTGAGAGAACTGATCCCTAGGTTTGGAATTCCAGTCACTTTGGAGACAGATAGAGGAACACATTTTGATAATGAAATAATTCAGCTGGTTTGTGCAACATATAAAATTGAACATAGGCTGTACTGTGCCTATCAACCTCAAGCATCTGGAGTGGTCGAGCAAATTAATGGCACAATAAAATCCAGATTAGGGAAAGTGTGTGCATCCACATCACTGAAATGCCCTGATGCTTTACCCCTGGTGCTGATGAGTCTGAGAAGCATTCCTGACAAAAAGACTGGATTGAGTCCCCATGAAATGCTCATGGGAAGAGCAATGAGACAGGCATATGTACCAGCAAACAAACTGATGAGTATTTGATGATCTGGTGCTTGACTATTGCAGAGGATTGGCTGAACTGGTACGTTCTGTCTCTCACCAGGTTGGAGAAGACGCCACAACAATACATCAAAATAAAGCACATGATCGGAGTCCTGGCGAGTGGGTCTACGTCAAGAAACACGTAAGAAAATCATGTTTAGACCCCAGGTGGCACAGACCTTATCAAATCATTCTGGTGATGACAACTGCAGTGAAGTGTGCTGGCTTACCAAATTGGATTCACACGAGCCACACCAAACGAACCCTAGATCCACCTGAAAGACCGAAAGAGCCACAACTGGTAAATCAAAATCAAAGGTCAGTGGCTGAAGTGTGTGAAGCTGATGAATCTAGACTGACAGATTCTAACAAACCAACGGATGGTGAACAGCCAAGCACAAGTCGAGAAGAGTGGACCAGAGATTCTAGGGTTCCGAAGACTGTCTTTGAACCAGAGAGTAGTTTGTTCACTGATGATCCAAAAGAAAGTGAACTTCCAGCTGAACCTGAAACAGGTGAGACTGTTGTTGAACCAGAAAGGAGTGAGTTCACTGATGATCCAGAAGAAAGTGAATTTACAGCTGAACCAGAAACAGGTGAAACTGTATTTGAACCAGGAGAAAGTGAGTTCAAAATTGAAAGAGAAGTTATTATAGAAAAAGAAAAACAGGAAGAAACTGAAATTAGAGAAAGTCAGCCAGAAGAAAGTGCAAACAAAAGAACCTGTGAACCAGATGTAGAAGGTGAAAACGTGGTCAAAGCAAATAAACCAAGAAAGGGTGATAATTGGCCAAGTGGAGTGAAAAGACTGAAGTACACTCTTGTGAAAAGAAGGTTAAGGAAAAGACCAGAACAAAGTAATGAGATCTCCAGTCAAACAGTTCAGGAAAAGAATTAGTACGAAAGACACGAAGAGTAAGAATTCCAAGTAGAAAATACAGAGCACCTGAGTGGGCATACGTGATACTTGAATAACTTGAAAGTTCAGATCCAAGTGAAGAAAAAGACAAATCTGACACTGAGCAAGTTGATGAAAGCAAACTAAGACCTCCTAAAGAACTGTGATAGAAATAAGGTGCAAACTTGGTGATAGAAAAGAAAACAGAAAAAATGAAATAAGGACTCAAAATCAGAGAGAAAGAAAAAGAATAAAAAGTAGGCGGTAAAGAAGAAAGCCTTGAAGTGTAGGATTACACTATTATTTTTTCGTTTTTATTTTTTTTAGTCAAAACTTCAAAGGTATAGATAGATTTTTACAATCTTTTTATATAGAAAGAAAATTGCTGAAGCAGAGGTGACTGAACTTCCAAAACCTAGTTTAAAACGTAGGTGTATTAAAGCTTGCATATGTAGTGTCTTGTTATTAATATTAATGGGGATACTATTAACTGTTCATATACCTATTCTAATGGTAACTGACAAAAGAAACAATGCTACTGATATAACAAGTGAAAGAATGAATGATGTCGCTAACGAAAACCCAGTTACTAAAATAGTACCCTTCGATGGAAGCATTCTCCATCATGATAAATCAATTAGTGATTTCTGGTTAAATGTCTTTACCAAGTTACTGTATGAATATGTTGAAATTATGAATGTAAGTGATTGTTATGTGTGCATGCAATTGCCTTCGACTGTTTCTGAAGGAGTGACTTATCACCCCCTTCCATTAACCTATGGTGTGTCTTGTAGTATACTTACCAGCCTATTCTATGTAACGGGGAAACTTGAGTACCTCTTCTCTAATATAGACTCAACATTTTCTAAAGTTCCTGTTATTAAAGAATTGAATAAGGTGTTAAGTGCTAAGAATGTACAATATATGGGAGAATTTTTCCACGTTACTAAAACTTTAGACATAGAATATGCTTATAAGAATAATTTAACATGCAGTTTAAGGGTTGAAGAAAACGTTTTCGTAGAGATGGTAGAAAATAGAAGGAAAAGTTTCCAAAAGAAAGCTGCTGAACAGAAGTCCCGAATACCACCATGGGACTTTAGAGAAGGAAATTATCAGAAGGGCAAAAAATACGCAGCAATGTCTCTGGATTGGTCACAGAAAGGGAAGATTTGTCTGCTTAGAACTAATACTAACTATAATAACTACTTTATTGGTTCTAGTGAATGTGAGCATACCTTCCAAATTACTGGAGGTTGGGCGTTGAAGGGTACAACTGATCCTGTCTTTCAAGGAATTTATTATGTGTGTGGCAAGAAAGCTTACTATAGATTGCCTGCCCATTGGTATGGAAAGTGTTATTTTGCTATTGTTTTCCATAAGATGTACCATATGGACGGAAACAGTCATAAACGGGATAAAATAAATCAAGAACTAACACAAAACAAAAGAGCAAGTTTCTCAGAAATAGTAGGTGATATTTTTGCTGCACTGATACCCTTAGTTGGAGTCGTCCTGAATTCACACAAAATTCGAAAATTGTCCACAGTAGTTGATCGATTATCTACAGATACTGCTGGTGAGTTCTTGATGATTTACACAGTACTGGTTGCAATCAGATCGATGGTTTTGCAAAATCGACTTCCCCTTGATATATTATTGGCAAAAGAGGGTGGAGTCTGTGAAATGTTGAAAGTCCAACATTGCTGCACTTATATCCCTGATAAAAGTAAAGGAATCGTGGGATATATAGGGAATATTGCGAAATTACATACAGATTTGACCCAACTGGAGGTTGACGGTGTGTGGGAAAGACTTGGTAAGAGTTTCTCCTCAATAAGTAAATGGTTTTCTACCTTTGGAAGTAGTCTATAGGGAAAAATAATAATGCCAATAGTCTTAATTAATAGCTTTAGTAATAATAACAGCATATAGATGTTGTAAGTGGAGAAGAGAAATAAAGGAAATAACAGAATTAAAGAATAAAAGAAGAGCAAGAAAGAGAATAAGAGAAGAGATAAAATTAGAAAAGATGAAAGGAGAATACCATGACTTAATGAAAGATTTAGATGGAGGTGCCATAAAGAGAGAAAAGAATACCGAGTTTTAAACAATTGAATAAAGATGGCACTTGGTATGGTAGGTATTTTATGATGGCTTTTAAAAGCCATCAGAGGGGGGAATTGACGGAGCAGGGTTTCGCGAAAATTGAAACTTGCTTGAATCGAGTACCCCCATAATAAGGACTAACAGTAAGTTGACGTGGAAAACCTAATGTGCACCCACATAAACACAGGAATTAACACGTAATCACACAGTATTGTAATAACTGTTATGCTTTTGAAGAAATGAGGAAATTGCATTAATAGGCCGCAAGTGCTTTAGTAAATGCATGTCGCATTCTGCTTGAAAAGTAATAATTAACACTGCTTTTCACACTAGGCTTATGCTAGGTAGCATAATGGGAAGTAGTGAATGGTGGGAGGTGAACAGTGATGGTTTCATTATCACATAATTAATAAATGTTCATTCCTATTCACTTTAGTGTGCTAAATGAAGACGTCATTTTATTTAACTTGACTATGGTGGGAGGGGGGATGCTTAGGATCAAGTTCGTTCTGCCATGAGGAGAAAAAGATGTGCTGTGTGCCGCAGATGACATGAAGGAGTGAAGGCCAGTGTGTCCGTCGTCTGCCAACTGCTGTACTTGAGCGTGGGACCGGAGATGTACTCAGCAAATGACTTTGATTCACAAATAAAGACATGTACAATTTGTAACTGTTGTAGAGAACATGTGAATAAGTTGAGACTCAGACCATGGGAACAGTTGAGCACAATAAAGCTGTTGAATAAGGGGTGAAATCATGGTGGTGTGACAACGCCACCTTCCCAGACCACCAATCCCTGTGTGATTTAGAGGATAAAATGCAGCAGTTGAGGGATGGGCATGTCAATTTAGACTAGGGTGCCTTTAGGGGCGTGTCGAGAAGCTTAGGCTGACAGGAGAGAAGAGGGGAGATCCGTTGCTGTTCGTCAGTTTGCAGAGAAGCCTAGCTGTTCCTATCCTGATCTGTTCCTGATTTAATATCTTGCGTTTTCCTGATTATCTTTTGGGGAACCTCGATCATCTCCTGGGTCCAGGGGGTGGGTTTTTCCTTCAGACCAATATGTTTGTATTTAGCCTATATTTTTCTTAGAATCTCAGCATTAATGTACGTGTCTCTGAATCTTTTGTCTCTCCTCCTATCCACTCCATCAACAATATATTGATATGTATGATTTCAGATTAACCTATTGTCTCTTCAAATATCTCTCCGTTAGGCAGAGCCGGACTGGGAACTGAAAGCAGCCCTGGCACATTTTGCCAGACCAGCCCCCATCCAGCGTGTCGCGAGTGTGCGCAGCGAGCGATCCCAACCACTACTAGGGAGGTTTGGGGGGCTGCTTCCCCCAAGAAAATTTTGGTAAAAGACAGACCAAAATGGTGCATTTTACAGCACATTTTTCATTCAATATTTAATTGTATCAACTTTCAAAGCACAGTAACTAGTAGATGATGACCTTAAAGAGCACCAGGTTACCCACCCAGTCATGTGTGTACCCATAGACATTCTTACAGAGACCACCAAAAATAGACACGAGTAGTGAATCAGAGAGAGCAAAGTAAAAGTGAGACCAGACCCCATATGGTGTGTAGCGAGCAAGCGCAGTAAGCAACCACTACTAGGGGGAGTATGGGGTGTTCTCACCCCATGAAACTTTTGGGGACAGAAAGGCCAAAACAATGCATTTTTCAACACATTTTTCATTACAGATTAGATTGTATTAACTTTTAAAGCATAGCAAATGATTACCTTATGGAGCGCCAGGATACCCAGTCATAAATCACAGACATTCCTACAGAGAACACTAAAAAATGAAATGTCGAGTTGTGTGGTGGTAGATCATTTAAGCAAATATTCGGAGCGGAACTAGTGCACTCAATGCCGGTCAAGGAAGTAATACCAAAATCTGAAAAGGTGTCAATCACTTATGGCATTCCACTAAAGGTCTAAACAAGTAATGGACTACCTTTCCAAGGATAAGAAATGGCAGTATATTTCAGCTCCCTAGCTGTGAGACACAGGAGAATAACACTGAGGAGGCCCCAAGTAAATGGAGGGGTAAAAAGGTTCATGCAGACTCTAAACAAGGTGATACAGATTGCAGAGTTAGACAATGACCAGACACAGTGGACCATATACAAATTCTTATGAAACTATCGTAACATCCTACATGCCAGCATATAGACAGCTCTAGCTGCCATGCATGGAGAGTGACAGAAATGAGAGATTGTCCCAAGCCACTTGTCATGAGTTCCTCCTGTTGAGACCTCAGAAGCCATCAGAGATAGCAGAACAGAAAAACAGTAAAGCTGCAAGCCAATGCAGGTACACAAAGACCTACACACTGAACATGGGAGACTGTTGTGGGTTACTATTTCTTCTTCTCCTTCTCCTTTTGGTCCTACCTTGCTTCCTCCTTTTGTGTCTGGAATGTAGGTGTACATTCCGGGTCTCATGGGGTGGAATTGTGTGGGGAGGTTCTGGAAGGGTGGGAGCTTTGGCAGTTGAAGCTGGGACTGTTGGATGCTGTGCCACTTTGTATCAGTGGTCCTATTTGTTGAACTTAATTAAATCTACAAGAAGACTATCATTGCCTCTTTCGTCTTCTTTACACTGGCGACGAGTTGAACCTGTGTGGGGACAGGTGTCAGGACCACTGGTTTCCCCATCGAACCCAGACGTGTGAGAGTGCTTCTTCATTGGTAAAAGAAAAAGAGTCGACGATTTCCAAAGGACTAATATTGTACGCGTTGTTGTCTCGAAAAGCAAATGATTAACAACGGCCGTATTCTGCCTACCTAAGTTGCCTTGACGACTGCCGTGCTGTGGAGATCTCCGGTTTCGAGTGACGCTGTCAGCGAGCTTCGTTGAGAGGCAGGGCTCCGGTACGACAGGGAGCACTTTTGGTTGGTTTCCGGAAGATTTTTGGGCATTCGCGTCAGTGGCAACAAGGAAGTGGCGATCTTTCTAATAGATTTGGAGCTCGCGCATGCGCGTCGGAGGTAGCGAGGAAGCTGGAGCTGATCCCTCTGACATGCGCGCTAGGGTGTGAAGTTCCTGTCCATGCGCGGTGATGCGCACACCATTTGTTTTGATTAGCGTTTAGTCTGTGGTGAAATATATACGCATTGGAGAGTGGGCTGAATCTTTCTTTGCGCGGTGACGCGCACACCTTCATTTTTCTCGAGAATTCCTAACAAGGGCTGATTCCTTCTCTGTGCGGTGACGCGCACACCTTCATTTTGTTGAGGAACTTTGTGGTTGCCTTGCACATGCGCGGTGATGCGCACACCTCTGTTCATTAAAGGATCCTTATTGCCGTGATGTACGCACTGTCTGTGGAGGTACTGTTAGTTATTTATCTTTGACTTGCACAATTCTTCGTGTGAAGTTTTAGGGGCAATTCTTCACTGCTTCGTGATTTCTCCGTGATCAACACCAGCACTCCTTACTGAAGTACTGTTTTCTTGTGGGTGTGGGACAGTGGTACTCTTTTATCTTTTGTTTTTTTTGCACAATTGTTAATGTAACTATAGGCTTCCATTTGTTTTTGCACTATGGCTACTGGTATGTCTCAACCCCCACAGTTTCTTTCCGATGCAGGTGATCCCATCTTACCGTGGAAGAGATGGAAGCCTTTGTTTGATTCGTATTTATTAGCTATTGGGGGTGAAAAATTTTCAGCGGTACGCAAGCAAGCTACTTTGTTACATAATTTGGGGGTTGAAGGCAGACATGTGTATGATGGGTTGGATGAGATTGTTCTTGGACGTGGGGAAGGTGAGCCTGAGAATATTTACGACATGTCTATCATGATGCTTGAGAGGCATTTTGGTTCTAAAATTAATGTGGTTTTGGAACGTCATAAGTTTTTTAGCAGGGTTCAGGGTAAGCATGAGAGAATTACCAGTTATGTGGCTGCTTTGAAGACGTTAGCTCGCACTTGCGAGTTTGAGCAACTGACTGACTCTTTGATCAGAGATCAAGTTGTTAGATGCACGAATGATGTAAAGGTGCAGCAAAAGCTTCTTGCCAAGAATCCTGATCTTAAGGAAACCCTAGCCATTGTTGAGGGTATGGAGAACACTAATATGTGGGTGCGAGAGATGAGACCTGAGAAAAGTAATGATGCTTCAGCTGATGAGAAAGCTATTCATGAGATAAAGAAAAATGATTTAAAGAAAGATGATGCTAGAGAAAGTAAGTGGGGGTCCAAGGGTAATGTTGGTGACAAGGATAAAAAAAATTCAAGATTCTGAACAATCTACTTTTAATTACAAGACTTCCAATTCTGAACAGAGTGGGTTCAAGAATATCAGACCTGGTTTTAAGTGTTTTAGGTGTGGTAGCGACAGGCATCTTCCTAATAGTTCTAACTGTTATGCAAGGTCTGTAGTTTGTAATAAGTGTGGCAAAAAGGGCCATTATGCCAGAGTGTGTCAGAACAAAGGTAGTCAAGTTGTGCGTTATGTTGAAGAGGAGAAGAAATTTGTGTGTAGTGTCAAGGAGAATGGACTGGTGGATGGTGATGGTTTAGACATGCCCATGTGCGATGTATTGATTGGTGGTCAACGTTTCCCCGTTTTGGCTGACTCTGGTTCACCCTATACGATGGTTGGTGATGCCAATTGGGATGCAGTTTTTGGTCTAGATAAGATTGAGTTATTTCCTCCTGACATCAACCCTGTAGGCTATGGGGGTGTCAGGATAGATGTTTTGGGATATGTGGTTAGGAAAATTCAGTACAAGGACAGGGAAACCGTGGGGAAGGTTTATGTGGCTAAGAGAGGTGATAATCTTTTAGGCTGGAGGCACCAACGGGACATGGGGATCATTTTGAATCCCAATTCTCCTGAAAAAGTCTTACTTTTGTCTCATGAGGTGTTAACTGGCAAGGATGTCAGTTTATGTTTTCCTAAGGTTTTCAGCGATGAGTTAGGGTTACTGAGGAATTTTGAGCATAGGATTGTGCTGAAAGAAAATGCTCAACCATTTGTTTCCAAAGTGAGGAAAGTTCCTCATTTGATGATGGAACCTTTAAAGCAAGAACTTGATAGGCTGTTGGTCATGGGGGTCATTGAAGAAATTGAGTGTTCTGAATGGTTGGCCCCCATTGTTTTGGCTTCTAAGGATGGTGGGAAAGGGATTCGCATGTGTGTGGACTTGCGCGGCTTGAACAGGCACATTTGGGTTGACAGACAGCCTTTGCCTAACATTTCTGAAACTCTTGCTCTTATCAAGGATGCTAAGTGTTTTAGTGTCATGGATCTGTCATCCGCATACCATCAGGTGTTACTTCATCCAGACTCGAGACATTTGACATCTTTTGTGACACCTCTGGGGGCTTTTAGGTTTGTTCGCATGCCTTTTGGTTTGGCTTCTGCCGCAGCGTGTTTCCAGAGGGTCATGAACAAGGTGCTGGGAGGATTATCAAAGGTTCTTATCTTCCAGGACGACATTCTTGTGTATGGGAAGGATCAAGAGGAACATGATGAACATTTGTGGATGGTGTTACTAAGGCTACAGGAAGCTGGCTTGGTTATTAAGAAGGAAAAATGTAAATTTGGGGTGTCCTCTGTGAGTTATTTGGGACATACCATCTCTGCTGAGGGGATTAGTCCTAAATTGGATTTAGCAGAGAGTATTGTGAAGGCTCCTGTACCTATCAACAAGGATCAGGTACGATCATTTCTAGGACTTGCGGAGTTTTGTTCTAAATTTGTACCAAACTTTGCTGTGATTGCTTCTCCTCTTAGGCTGCTGCTTAAGAAGGGGGTGCAATTTTCATGGTCTGATGATTGTTCTTCTGCCTTTGACTCCATTAAGGGGAAGATTGGTTGTATGCCGACCTTAGGGCATTTTGATGCTCGCAGGAAAACTGTATTGTGCACTGATGCTAGTATGCTTGGGTTGGGGGCAGTTTTATCACAAGTTGTGGATGGTGAATCCAGAGTAATTGCCTTTGCGTCTCGTTCACTCAAGGGTGCAGAAGAGCGCTACTCTGTGATTGAGCGGGAGGCATTAGCGGTTTTCTGGGCAATACATCACTTTAAGTTTTACCTTTGGGGTATACCTATTGTTATTAAATCTGATCATCGCCCTTTGTGTCAAATTTTCACCTGCAGGGAGGCTGATAATATCTCACCTAGGATCAAGCGCTGGATGGAGGGGTTGATTGAATTCAATTTTGTGATTGAATACGTGCAAGGTTCAAAGAACGCGATTGCGGACTGTCTTTCGAGGTTACCCTTGCAGCAATCAGGTGTGGAAGTGGAAAATTCCTTGGTGGCATGGGTGCATGAATCTGCTGTTGGTTCTGATGAGTGGTCTTTTAATTCTCATGAGGATAAAGATTTGGAGATGCTCAAGGAGTATTCTATCAAGGGTTGGCCTGTGGACAGTGAGGTACCTGAGCCCTTGAAGCCTTTTCTTAATGTTAAGGATGAATTGTGTGTTTTTGATGAAAAATTGTTGAGGGGTAATCGGGTGATACCTCCTCAGGGGCTTAGGGGGAAGATTATCAATTTGGCACATGAAGGGCATTTGGGGAGGAATCTGACCAAGGCCAGAGTACGTGAATGGTACTGGTGGCCAACAATGGATCGTCAGGTGGAAGGTGCCGTAAAGGACTGCTGGGATTGTGCCAACAGTGACAAAAGCAAAAAAACTCGGGTGGCACCTCTTTCTCCAGTAGATGTTCCTTCTGAGCCATGGTCCAAGTTGGGTTTGGATATTGCTGGGCCTTTTGAGCTATTTCCTCCTGATGAGCGTTATGTGTTGTTATTGGTGGACTACACCTCTAAATGGGTGGTCACTAAATGTGTGTCTGTTGTCAATACTAGAACTGTTATTGAATTTCTCTCAGAGGAATTTTCAAGAGAAGGCATTCCCAAATGGCTTATTACAGATAATGGGGTGCAATTTGTCTCGCATGAGATGAGCAGATTTTTGAAAGAGTTGTCCATCATTCATTTCAAGACAGCGTTGTACTCACCGCAAGCCAATGGTCTTGCGGAAAGCATGAATAAATTGGTTAAAAATTGTGCCCAGAGGGCTTTGCAAACTAGGTCTTCTCTTAAGAAGATGCTCAGGGAGACGTGGTGGGCTCATCGCACCACTCCAAATTGGCTGACTTCTGTTTCTCCTTTTTCTATTTTAAGAGGTAGGAAGGCTCATGACAAGCTGAGTCCTGCTTGGTTGAAGTTGGATGTGAATGATTCCAAAATGAATGAGCAGGTAGACTCGAGGAGAAGTGCTTATCAGAGAGAGTATAAGCGCAGATTTGATCAGAGAAATTCCACAACTTTTAGACACTGGTGTGTGGGGGATGAAGTATTGATCAGAAATCCTGGTCTGTTGAAAAAAGGGCGGCCGCGGTTTATGGGGCCCTTTGTCATTAAGGAGGTCAGGAAGAATGTGGTTGTTTTGGACTCTGGTGAAGTGTGGAGCATGTCCAGGTTGGTCAAGTGGGAACCTGGGGTTAATGTTCGTGGATCTGTCCCGACATGTGAATCTGTTCCCAAACCAGCTTGCAGCAATGCCGCTTCCCAGGTTCCAGGTTTTGGCACTTGTAGAAGGTTGAGATGTAAGCCGAATTGGCATAAAGATTATCAGATGTCTTGAGATGTCTATTTTGTTCTACCACATTTTTCTTGCATTATTGTGTAGTGTTTTTTGACTTCATGTATTCTGTTTTTGCATCTCTGTCTCTTGCAATGTAATCATCCTTTATTGTAGGGGTGGGGGATGTGTTGTGGGTTACTATTTCTTCTTCTCCTTCTCCTTTTGGTCCTACCTTGCTTCCTCCTTTTGTGTCTGGAATGTAGGTGTACATTCCGGGTCTCATGGGGTGGAATTGTGTGGGGAGGTTCTGGAAGGGTGGGAGCTTTGGCAGTTGAAGCTGGGACTGTTGGATGCTGTGCCACTTTGTATCAGTGGTCCTATTTGTTGAACTTAATTAAATCTACAAGAAGACTATCATTGCCTCTTTCGTCTTCTTTACAGAGACCTTGTGTTTCTGCTGCACACCAATCAAAGTGGAGGAAAGTTCAAACCACATTTTGAACCCCAACCATGGTATGTTTCAGGATCAAAGGTACCATAATAACAGCAACTCAAGGGGATGCCAATATACTTACAGTATATCCCACATCAGAAGAATCTCAGTACAAGGAGCACAGCAGAGTTTGCCTGCCACTATACATAGAGAAATAACATCACAGTAGCTAGACAAGAAGGCTGAGGCCTATGTTTCCTTCCTGCTCTCGAGCTGAGAAAAGAGTAGGGGCGGAGGGGTTGATAAAAACAGGGGTGATGAGAGAGGGGTTAGAGATGAGGAAAAGAAAAAGACAATTTAGAGAAGGGGACTGGAGGGATCGTAACAAAGAGTTAGTAAAGACTGGAAACAAAGAGGGAACCAGAGTAGAATGTGAGATAACTGTAGGGGGTGGTGGCATGAGAGAGTGAAAAGCAAAGGAACGAGACGGGCGGAATAAAAGGAGTGAGAAATTAGGGATTAAATAGAAGAATGATGGGAGGGGGAGAACGAAGATAAAGCTGGAAAGTATAGAGAAGAGGTGATATACAAAGGTGGAAGGAAGTTGGAAGAAGGTGAGACAGTCTGGAAGAAAAGGGAAGAGAAGGTTGGCGAGATGAGAAGACAGACAAGGAGCTGGAGACAGAGACCAGGAAAAGAGAGAGACAAGAGCAAAGGCAGCGTAATGATTAAATGGCGGGAATTTTAAAAAAGAGGCGCGATTGGAGTGACAGAGAGCGAGTATTGGAGGGACAGAAAGCGAAAGTAAACTAAAGAGATAGGGTTGTAAAATAAACAGATTTTTTTTATAAACGTGGGGCCAGTGTCACAAAACTCAACTTTTCCTTCCCTGCTCACCACTGATTGCTGCAAGCTCTGCCGCACATATGTGCTGGGCAATAAGAGGGTCGAATATGTCTTTAAGTCTGCGCTCTCAAACACGTGTATTGCTAATTTCCCCAAACAAATTGAGTGCCATTGGTTAATGCGTTGATGAGCTTTACAATACACAAATCCGTGACCTCTGGCACCTTTACTATGCCCTTCACATACGTGAGGTATACAGTTAGAGAGGGTTGTGCTTGAAGAGAGATATGCGCATGCTGCGCCTCTCGAAGGCCCACGCTGAAGTGGAATGCCCCCCCATGCCTCATTCCGTGATAAGAGCCCAGGGCGGGGGTGGGAGGGTGTTTGGTAGGCGCCTTTAACTTCTCACTCACTTCAGCTCTTCCTACAGGTTATGTAGAACACTTTCATACAGATAGGCAATGTTTAGCTATGCATAGTACAGCAGGCGTAGTGACTGTAATGGGTCTACGAAATTACAGCTTTATTTTACTGCCATATTGATGTCCATTTTCCTTACTTGCACTGGGGACAAGGGCACTGTTGCTACGTCACTGCAGAGGGGCAGGGAAATTCAGAAGCCAGACGCCTCCAAGGACTGGCACAGAGTTGTCACATGCTGGACAGATAGTAGGGTCAGGCACAGCACAGCTGATCACAGTTAACAGGACCGTTATGCAATAAATCAAAAATTTTAATCATGATGATTGTCACGGTGTCAATCATCATGATTAAAAAAAATTATTTATCATCCATCACGCCAGCAGGCCTGCACGCCGGCCCGCGCGGTGCGCAACCAGACTGTGCCCAGCCCATGATGAATCCTGATGAATGATGATGCCACATTGCCACCCACCCACCCCGAGTTGACCGTGACGGTCGGACGGGACAAACACACGAGAGACACCAGGCCTGAGTGACAGACAAGACGCTCACCTGCGGGATGCAGTCCGGCAGAGGAGAGCAGAACTAGCCTGGGCATGGGCAAGCCAAACACAAATTTTTAATTGCGCGAGCCTCGCCCTCACCCTCAATGAGCATGACACAACTGGTCACCAGGCAGCCCCAGACTAAAGACCGCTGGCGCAGACGCTGACGCAGAGACATCTGCAATCCAATAATGCCAGTTGTGCTTTTTCCCCCGCAGTAATTCGGGCCGTGACTCCATGAGTCAGTGACCGTACAGTAAGGTTACTGACTCACAGAGTCACGGCCTGAAAATCGGCCCCAGCAAAACCGGCCCCCTCTGGTAAAACCGGCCCCCACACCATCCGGCCTACCGGGGGATTGCCCGATCCGGAATCACCAGTCCGGCCCTGCCGTTAGGTATTATATTGTTTGGCATAATCATTTTGCTGAATCTTTGTCTCGTACTCTATTCACTCCTTCATTGCATAATGTCATTGCATAATGAGTCTGTTTTAGATGCAAATTTTCTCCGACCATGAGATTTGGTGTTTGTAATTGTGACCTAATGCACATGAGCATTTACCTTGAATACTGAGATAAAACGAATTTATTAACCTTACCGAGAGTCTGTGATTAATTTTGATAAATAATTGGTGAGTTAGTATTTTATCATTACCATCAACTATTCAAAAAATTGTTCCATTGACCAAATAGAAGAAGAGTTGATAACAAAATTAATTATTTAGCAGATGTCCTAGGAGATCTAGAGAAGAATATAAGTGACAAACAAAACAAATTGACACCAGCGCATCATGGATACTGGGTGAATATGTATGGGCCATTGTAGTGATTTGTCGAGTATTGATCCCTGATCAATTGTTGGTATTGGTGCTGGATCAGTTATGTGCTGACCATTGATGTAGATTGTGTGAATATAAAATGGTTTCTATGTTAGTGCATTATGTTAATTCTATGTACAAACAATGTTGGGTATGTTGAGGTATGATGGTGATTGGTTTGAAGTATGATTTTGAATATAATGTATTTTCACGGAGGGTGTTTTGGCCTATTCTGATGGTCAGATGGTGTATAGTATGGTTATGATTGTGTCTTTTGGTAGTTCTGTGAATGTATGATGGTGCTTTTGTAGACCTACAATGGTGCTTGCTTGTGTTGACGTCTAATGGTAGATATGATGTTAGTTGTATTTGTGTATGAGAGTATGTGTGTTTACTGTATGACAATAGGTTTGTTGGTATATGACAGTAGAGTATGATGGTGAATGTGTTGGCATACAATGTGAGTTGCGTGTGTGTTGAATGGTTGGTGTGATGATGCTTTTATGGACATCACAATGCAGTAACAATCCAATAACCAGTTATCACTCGACTGTATATTTACATTTGAGCCTGTACAGCAATTTGCTGCCTTTTTGTACGATGGAGTGCCTGTTGGTGTCTGATTATGGCTGGGCAAATGTATGATGGTGGGTAAGCCCCAATCTTCTTGCATCTTTCTGTGTGCTGCTCTGCCGAATCCCTGCAACCCCTGTGGGTGCTCACCAGCTCCTACGGTGGCTGTACTTCTGCCTTCTGTATGTCCCAATGATGTGCCCCTTGGTCTCAGCAGCCTCTCTATGTACCCCGCCCCACTGCAGCCCCCCTGTCATGACCTTTCACACCCCTAGTGTCTCTCTGTCTGCACCTCAGCAAGCCCTGAAACCCATCTGGGTCTCCATTGCTTTCCCTGCATATCTCTGTGAGTCACCCTTTACCACCCCTTGAGCCCCATGTATTCTCCTGGGTTTCCCAGCTCTCCTTCTCTCTCTTGGCACTGCCCTCCTGCAGCCCCTCAGTGTGGTATGTAACCATTTCAGCTATCTGTGCTTTCCTATACTGCTGCTTTGTATGCCCCCAGCACTCCCTCCATGTGTCCATTGCCCTCCCCCACTCCCTTTTTAGGTCGAGCATTAGAGACCTCTTGTATATACTTTAGTATATACTGATATATCTGTGTATGTACTTTGTGGGCTCTAGAGATCACCCTAGGACTTGTCTGCTTCCGTGTAGGGACTTCTTTTTCTGTTCAACTGCCTCTATTTAACTGTCTTGATAGATAACGATCACCAGAGGTCAGTATTATACCAGAATTGCTTTCTGCTGAGGGACTTTATTTTTTTTTATTTTTCTGACAACTGCCTCTATTTAACTTCCTGATAGAAAACGACCAGCAGAGGTCGGTAAAATACCAGGATCACTTTAGCATTCTCTAGATTCCAGTCCATAGAAATCGTCTTCCACGAGCATCCATAGACAATAATATTTTTTCAAATCTTGTATTTTCAATGATAGGACCACCAAAAGCCCTGATTTTATGTTAAAAACAGAGCTTTGTGCTATACCATTCCCCGCTGAAAGGCAATATTTCTCCCCATGTTTTCCCATACCTGGTGTGGCATGCAGTTTGGTGCTTACTTGCTCTCCATGTTAAAGAACAGCAGATGTTTCAGCACCCAGGCTAATGTGCTACATAGTTAAATACATATAAGGGCCCAAAGGCGAGACCGATTGCATTGCAAATGCTTGTTTGTTCCCCCACCACGCAATCCTTATGTATGCCTATTAAATCAATGCAGCCAAGGTGTTCCACTCTGTCCTGACCCTGTTGACCTTTTGTGTGCGCCCCAGTTGCCCCTGTAGCTTTGCTATGCGTTTCGGCCCCCTGTAGCCCCTCTGTGCCCCCCCTCTATGTAATTGTGCCTCTGGCCCCTTGCAGCCCTCTAAGTACCCTGTCACCTTAGCTCCTGTGTACCACCATGCCATGTGTCTGCAGAGCCCTTTGTCCACACCTTTTCCCCACTTAAGCCCATCTGTAAGCCTCCACTCCTTCTTTGTGAGTTCCACCTGCCTGCAGCCCTTAATGTGCACCCTTCTTCCAAGCAGTTCCTTTTTATCACTCTGCTTTAGACCTGCTCGCCCCCCGTGTTCCCCCTCTTCTCACTCTGCAGCTACTTTGTGTGTCACCTATCAGCAGTTTAGCCCCTCTGCCTGCAGTGTCAGTCTCTGTGTGTGCCCTCGACTCCATGACGCACCTCAGTGTACTCAGCCCCCCTGGGTGCCACTGAATCCTGCTCCTGCAGCGCTTTGTCTGTTCTTTGCCACCCTAAAGGCCAACTATGTGCCCCCTGCCTCCCACCTTTGTGCTCCTTACTCTCCTGTTGCTTCACATGTGCGTCAAACACACCTTTAGCCCCTTTCTGACTCTTACTGGCCCTCTTTCAGTCCCTCTGGGTGCCACCCAGCAATCCTGAGGCACCCCTGTGTGCTCCCATCACTTGTGCAGCCTTTTTGTGTCCTACAGCCTCCTCTCTATGTACCCTCGCCCTCTGCGGCGCCTCTGTATGCCCCTGCTCCCCTGAATCTCATGGGTGTGCCTCCACAGTTTCCCAGCCCCCTGCAGCTCTCATAGAGGGGAGACGAGGACAAAGGGGCTGTGCAGGGCAGTGGCACACAGCAAGGTAGCAGGGGCGTCTTCCGGAAGGGGGAGTGGGTTATATTAAACCCCTCTTACCCACATCAACTTGTTAATGTTTTCCGTTGTTCATGAGCAACGTGAGAGATTAAAAAACAATCAGCCCAGGGGTTGGACAGAGGTTTCTCTAATACTCCACTCACTCAGCTCATTAAAAAAAAAAAAAACTATTAGCCCCTCTCCTGCCTTGCACAAGTATGGGGGGTTAAATATTAATTTATCACCCACTTTGCACAAGTTTTGGGTAGTAAATGCTACCCCCACCACTCCTTGGCCTGCAGCAAGGATGGTAAATGACCCCTTCCACCTTACTTTGCAAAGGGAGTTAATAAAATGCCAAGCACCAGCAGGTGACCTGTAAGCTGCCCCTTCGCCGGTTCCCAAAAGACTGATTGTTGATTGTTGACTCACTTGCTCCTCTGCTTCCCTCACCATTAAGTGGGCAACGGAGGAGAGGTCACCTTTTACTCGCTCCTGCTCATTCCCTATAGTTGCAGGTGATCGGTAAGGCCTGCCAGGTGACCTGCTGCACCTGGTTAGCAGAACTAACTTCGATTCTAAGGGGCATATTTACAGTAAAGTGGTCAAGCGTGTCGTTAAGACAAGAAGACTAATGACACGCTTCGTCACTTGAAAAACGGAGGGCTGCACCATATTTACTAGAATATGGTGCAGCCCTGCGTTGCCCCCTGTGTTGGCGCAAAATTTAGCTCCCTAGCGCCAACGCAGGCACCCTTGCACTGATCCAGCGCAAAATCCAATTGGGAAAAAGAGAGAGAGAGAGCACAACTATACTCCCTGCGTCGCAGACCCGCCGTCACACTAACTCATTCACACACGCATTCATTGGTGGGGCCCATAACTCCAACACTCGCACGTTCTCTTTCACAGGTCTGCACACAGGAGGGGGAACGATGCACCGGACATGTGGGTGGGGGTACCTTATAACCTATAGGGAAAGACAAGTTATTTTACAAAATATACATTAACATTCGCCACCTATAAATTCCTAATCCTAAACATCAAGGCACTCCGCCCACTTGGTCGATCGGACCAATTAGTTGGATTGGTTGATGGTGATTTAGAAACAGCTAAAACACATTTAAGACTCAGAATCTTTTACTCTCTTAACGGAGAACCACAAACTCATGATTTTCTGTTAATCAATTAATTGTAATTAATATTAGCATTTGTCTCTTCAAAGGTTTAGAATTTCTAGATCAAATCAATTGAATCGCAGAACATCATATTTACCTATTCTGGCTATCTGGGTTTTCTCTAATTCATTGGCTCTGCATAACCAAATTTCATCGTTAAATTGTCCAAATAAGCAGACCAGAGCTCGGAGTCCGAAAGTCTTTTGCTCAGCACGTTACAGTCCCAAAGATCGTCAAAGGACCAGAAGTCGTGCCAGCATCCGTCATCGCCTGTGGGGTCAAAGAGGGTATGCAGTCATAGTAACTGCCGAATGTCATAGAGTAGCTGCTGCCCCTCCCTATTCTACTACTCTTTTTATAATAAATTTCGGGATAACATGAAACATTTTTGGGCGGAGAAAGGTTTCTATTGGTCGGGGAAAACGTCCGATTTTGGGACAGTCCAGTTTCACATGGATTTTGCTGATATGTTTCCGGTAATGAACTAATTCCGATTGTTGCAAAGTTTCTAAAATGTCCATTGTTCATTTATACCAGTTTCTGGTTTTCCGGGGTCTTTGGCAGTCCACCAATAACCTATCCTTGACAGGAACGGCGTGTAGAGAGGTCGTTAGGAAGTTCACGAAGCACGAAGTTCCGAGTCTGCGCAATAAACTTCGCGCCTCATGAGACGGTGGCCACTTCTCAACTCGGCTTCTGCCGCCATGTTTCGATAGGCCCAAATGTCAACTTAAGCAAAACAAACACAAAAGAGTAATTAATACAAAGAAATGATGCTGCTAATGTTATACCCTCACTAATCCCTTTATGTATTAGTATTTTCCTAGCATATAGCGACATTTAAAGCAGTATATTCACCTTTTCGGTCCTCCACGAAGATGCAGACGTCACAAAAGCACAAAAATCATGCGATATCTAATTACCATATATACTACAATTAGTATGCGTACGTATTTTAGTTATAGGGTTATTTTGCCATGCAAATAGCAAGTTCCCACTTGTAATTTGTGTATGTAAATTAGTTAATTTTAATATATCACAGCACACAATTAATACATTATAATAAGTAGGTTATTCAAATAATACGTTCATGCAAAATAGAGGAGGTATACACAATTTTGCACTACCTGCTACATCAATCCCCCCTTTGGTGATTTTTAAAATCACCACACTACCTTTAAATTTTGAAAAAAATTAGTAAAGAAATGAATTCACTTCTCTTAATTATTTTGTTAGTTCACATAACTGTTTCACCTGTCACTTCTTCTCTTGTTTTTCTATACATATTGTCTTTCCACTCTTCTAATTCTACTCCTTCAAATTATCTCTCTTTTCTTTGTTTCTCTTTGTTTCTTACTGTTTCTCTTTTTATGTGTTTTCGTAATTTCCTTTTCTTGCTACATAAACATCCTAGTCTTAGAATTAATACTAAAATAATCACACATGTTATTGGAAATAATATCTTACCAATAAAGGTACTATCTAGCTTAAGTAAAAAGTTCTTAATAGTAGAAAACATTTTCCCAATCTTTTCCCAAATACTTTCAACCTCCAGTGGAACAATTTCCTCATGCAAATCAGTTATATTCTTAATGTATGTCTTCAAATCTTGACTTTCATCAGGAATGTAAGTACAACAATGTTGAACTTTCAGCATTCCACATACTCCACCCTCTTTTGCCAAAATTATATCAAGGGCAAGTCGATTTTGCATTACCATGGCACGCATGGCAACCATTTCAGTATTTACCAATAAAAATCCTCCAGCGGTGCTTTCTGACAAGCGATCCACTACTGTTGATAGTTTTCTAATTTTGTGTGCATTCAGAGATATTCCCACTGCTGGTATCAATGCTCCAAAAATGTCTCCTACAATTTCTGACCAAGATTCTCTCTTTCTATGTGTTAATTGACTACCTAACTCATGTGCACCATCCTTTCCTTTTCCCACATGGAATATCTTTGGGAAAACCAGGCCTAGATAACATGTGCCATACCAATGAACTGGTAATCGATAATATGCTTTGTTCCCGCAGATAAAATATAGTCCAGGGAAAACTGGATCATTTCCTCCTTTAAATCCCCATCCACCCATGATTCTATAAGTATCATGGCAATCACTTGTGCCTGCAAAATAATTATCATATGCAGTTTGATTCCTTCTAATACACAACTTTCCTTTCTGAGGCCAATCTAAAGCCATTGTTGGACTAGCTTCTCCTTTCAAATGTTTTTCTCCTTCAACATCCCAGACTGTCTTTTCTTCTTTTCCCTCAGGTACTTTCCTTTGCATTTTTTATCTCCTTTCTTCAACCATATTCAATAAAATCTTCTCCTCCTTCTTTAAACTGCAAGTTAGATTATTTCTAAATTTTGATTCTAATGTTAATTCTTTAGTTTCTAAGAAAAATTCACCTAACACTTTCGCAGGTTTTACTTTATTCTACTTGATAATTACAGGTACTTGCGAAAATACATTATCTACATCTGAAAAATAATATTCTAATTTCCCTATTTTCTAAAACAAACTTGCTATTACACTACATGTTATTCCATATGTTACTGGGAGGTGATGGTAAGTCACTCCCTCAGATACAGACGCCGGCAACTGCATGCAGACGTAGCAATCCCTCACGTCCATCGTCTTCACATATTCGTATAGTAATTTTGAAAATACATTTTTAGAAAAATCAGTTATAGACTTATCTTTATGTAAGTAATTTCTATCTATTTTAGTCAGATATACCTTCTGAATCTTTTCTACATTAGTTTTATTCTCACTATGTCCTTCTATTGTTTCTAGTGTAACCTTAAATGAAACCATTAGCGCTAACGCACTCCACAGAAGCATTAGTAATCCTGTACAACAACAACTCATTTTGAACCATCTTCTAAGGAACACACATTTAGATTTTCTATTTTCTGTGTTTGCCATTTCGAAAAATGATCAGTGTCTTTTGACTTAGCCTCTTCTACTTCACAACTTGTTTTGTCTAACCCAAGGCTCTAAGCACCTACTTGGTTCTTTTTCAGTTTTATTTCTTTTCTCATAATTTATTGTTTCTTTATTTTGAACACTTTTATCTTTTCAGTTTGGCATTTGATCGTCTTTCACTTTTGTTTCGTAGTCTTGTTGCAGAATTTCCTGAACATCCGTCTCTTTTCTGATGTCGGACAAGATAACTCTCAGGATTTCCGATTCTTCGTCTTCCTCAACCACTCCTGGTATAGTCACCTTTAGATCCCCTTGGCTGTCTGCCTCTTCTTTTATTTCAGGCAGTGCCACATATGACCATTCCTGTGACTTATACTCCTGGTTAGGTTTTCTCGTTCCCTTATTTTCTTCTGTTGTCGTTTGTTCCACGTCTTTCAATTTCTCTTGGCTAGACACTTCATTCACCTGTTCAGCCCTAGATGAATTTACGCGTGTCAATCTGTATCTTAATCTCTGCATCTTGTTAGGCCAAATCTCATCTCTTGCTGGCCTTTTCAACTTACTTCCTTTTTCATTTTTTTCAGTTCTCCATGCTCTCTTTCTTAGGACTCGACCTTCTGGTACCTCTTCATCACTGTCCTCTGATTCAGTTCCAACATGACTTTTACCTTCAGTAGTTCTTCTTTCCACCACTTCTTCTTTATTACCTACTTCTGTCCCTCCTCGTGGTTCTTCCACACAATCTTCCTGCTGACTAACCGTCCCTTCCTCTAACTGGATGTGTGAATTCCCTACAACTCCTCGGGGGTCTTCCGCAAAAATCTTTCCCTCACACTCTGTATCTGGTACCTTACCATCTAATTTGATTACTTCAGGTGGAATTTCTCTGGAACTTTCATTCGGGACAGTCTTATCAAAAATTTCTTTTACAGTCGCTTCACTGTTTTTACTCTCTCTCTCTTGTGCTTGGACAGGTTCGGTGTCTGATTCTGAGCTGGTGTCAGAAATCTGTAACTTTCTTCTTAAAGGAAGATTCTCTGGTGCACTAGCTGGGCTTTGTTCTGGCTCCCCCCTTTCAGGAGTTTGTCTAGATCTTATTTCTTCAGTGTCTGATTCAGAGCTTGTATCTGATTCTTCAAAGTATTCTCCCTCCTTGTTATCCATGGGTTTGGAATTCGCAAGGTGTGACTAGCATGAATCCAGTTCTTTACTCTTGCACATTTTACTGCTGTTGTCGTAGTCAAGATCACCTGACGTGGTTTTCCCCAACGTGGGACCAAACAGTTTCGTCTTCTGTGCACTTTTATTCTTACCCAGTCCCCTGGGCTCAAATCATGAGCTGGCTTCTTTTCAAGAGTGGTGGCATCCGATCCAACCTGATGGAACACAGAATGAACGGAATCACCCAACCCTTTGCAATCATCCAACACCAAGTCATCAGATGTAGGCAATAGCTTGTTGACTGGTATGAAAACATGTCGCATTGCTCTTCCCATGACAATTTCATGGGGACTCAGACCTGTATTTCTATCTGGAATTGATCTAATAGTCATGAGTACTAGAGGCAAGACATCAGGCCATTTCAAACCTGTGGCTAAATACATTTTTCCCAATCTGTTTTTAATGGTGCCATTTACTTGTTCCACCACACCAGAAGCCTCTGGGCGATAGGCACAATGTAGTTTCTGTTGTACATTCAACGCTTCACAAATTAACTTCATGATTTCATTATGAAAGTGTTTTCCTCTATCTGACTCAATCGTGACTGGAAAACCAAACCTAGGAATGAACTCTCTCAATAATAGCTTGGCTACTGTAATTCCATCACTTCTTCTCGTTGGGTATGCTTCGACCCACCGTGAAAACAGACAAACCATCACTAAAACATACCTCAACCTGTTACAGGGGGGCATTTCAATGAAATCAATCTGCATTCTGGTGAAAGGCCCTCCTTCTCGACCTATCGTTCCCAGACTTACCACTGTTTTTCTTCCAGGATTGAACTGCTGACATATAAGACATCTCTGACAAAGACTTTCAGCTACAAGTCTAAATATTGCGTTGTACCATGTCAGTTTAAAAAGTCTGATCATTGCATCTCTTCTTACATGTGCTTGTCCATGATACATCCGTGCCATGGCAGACACCATGCTATCAGGCATAACTGGTCTTCCATCCCGATAAACCCACACATGATCTGTTTCCCGTGGTGCACATCCTGCTTTTACCCACTGTCTCATTTCCTCATCTCCTGCTTCTTCCTGCAACTGCCTTACTTCCTCCCATGTATTCACAGTGTTAGTAAACAATAAGGGACATGAATTAATTTCTCTTTCTCTTCCCCTATTAATGGAATTTCGATTTTGTGCCCAAGATTGAGCCATATTGTTGGCAAACTGATTGCCAGCCGATACATAGTCGTTGGACTTTTTGTGGGCTACACACTTCACAACAGCTAACTGCTTAGGCAGCTGTATCGCCTCAAGCAATTTCCAACCACTTCAGCATTCCTTATAGGAGTTCCACTCGATGTCAAAAATCCTCTTTGTGTCCAAATTTGGCCAAAATCATGCACTACACCGAAGCCATATTGACTATCGGTTATCACAGTCAGTCTCACATTGTTTCCCAACTTACATGCTCTTGTTAAGGCAAATAGTTCAGCAACTTGGGCTGATTTTACTCCTTTCAGACACGATGCTTCCAATACAGCTGCTACTGTGCATACTGCATATGCTGCACTCAGAATTCCCTCATCTGTTCTTAAGCATGATCCATCCACAAACATCACATAGTCACTTTATGTCAAAGGTACATCTTTTATATCAGGTCGTGGTTTGGTACAGAAGTCGAGCACTTCCAAACAGTCATGATCCACATCATTTCTGACTTCCACATTCTCAGCATCAGGTAATAACGTTGAAGGATTCACATTCAGACATCTCACAAGGCTCACATTTGTTGCACCTAGGATAACCTTCTCATATTTAGTCAGACGACTGTGCGTCATGAACTGGGTGCGGCTCCTTGTTAAAAGGATCGCCACATTGCGTGGTACAAACACTCTCACAGGATATCCCATCACAAATCCTTCACTTTGTTCCAAACTCTTGCAAGCGGCTGCTACAGCTTTCAAACAACCTGGCAATGCTACAGCTACAGCGTCTAATATAGCTGAGAAATATGCAATTGGTCTCCTTAGCTTTCCATGTTTCTGTATTATTACAGAAAGTGCACATCCATTTCTTTCGCTGCAATAAAGTTCAAATTCTTTTTCATAATCAGGCATACCAAGTGCTGGTGCTTCACACAAACTGTCTCTCAATTGTTTAAAAGCCGTTAATTCCTCTTTATTTAATTCAATAGGATCTTTTACATCGCTTCTCGTCAAATGTACCAAAGGCTTTGCAATCAGGGAAAAGTTACCTATCCACTGACGACAATATCCCACCATTCCAAGAAACATTCTTACTGTTCTTTGCGTTATTGGGGCTCTCATTTCTTTTATTATCTTGATTCTGTCTGCAGTTACTTTTCTCAGTCCCTTTTCAATTTTGTAGCCTAAATATTGTACATCTTTCTGACAGAATTGCAATTTCGATAGGGATACTTTAAGTCCTCCATCTGCCAAATGATTCAGCAGTGCAATGGTATCCACTACACAAGCTTCTCGAGTTCTTGATGTCACAAGCAGATCATCTATATATTGTACCAGAACTGGACTTTCAGGCATTTTTAAATCTTCTAGAGACTTTTTCAATATCTGATTAAATATTGAGGGACTCTCTGTGTACCCCTGTGGGATTCGGCACCATGCCAAGATACGTTCGCCAAACCGGAACGCAAAAATTTGTTGACTGTCAGGATGCAATGGGATAGAAAAGAAAGCATGACACAGGTCAATTACTGTATATCATTCTGCATCATTGGGAATTTGATACAAAATCACAGATGGATTTGGTACAATGGGACAACATGACACAACGATTTTGTTTATTTTTCTCAGGTCTTGCACTATTCTAAATGTTCCATTAGGCTTTTTCAGGCCCATAATTGGTGAATTACATGGAATGCTCATTATTTCTCTCAGAATACCTTGCTTGATCATTCTATCTATTATAGGAGTAACTCCTGCAATTATCTCGGGTGTCAATTTGTACTGTGGAATATTTGGGTACCTTACTCCTTCTTTTACAGCCACTTTTACGGGATCTACATTTTTCATTAATCCCACATCTTCTCCTGTGAAGTCCCATACCTCCGCCTTTACTGTCTTTTTCAATTCTTGAGGCTGCTCTTCATGGTTAAATACAGCAAATGCCTCAGTAATCTCAGGTTCCACATTAGCCATAGTCATTTTATAAAATACATCTTCATCTGGAGTCTCAAATGCTATACCATCGGGAGTACAAAATATGGTGCAATTCATCTTGCACAACAAATCTCTCCCTAGTAAATTTACAGGGCTTGAATCGCACATGACAAAGCGGTGCATTTCAGAAAATTTCCCTATGTTAACCTTTACTGGATCAGTGAGATACGTTTTTATCTGTCTGTTGGATACTCCAACTACTTGGATTGCTTTGTCCGAGAGAGGAAGATTTTTAACATCAGCTGACCTAACAGTTGAACGAGTAGCACCAGTATCTACTAGGAAAGTAATGTTTTCGTCATTTACCTTTCCATCCACAAATGGGCCGGTCTGGTCTACTTCTAGAGATGCGCCAAGTACACACTCCTCTTCCTCCCCTCGCCACCGTCAATAACCTTGTTCTGACTCACTCTCATTGCGTTGTAGCCAATACTGCGAAACAGCACTAGTGCGCGGCAGCTTAGTTACCTTTTCTTCGTTGTAGAATCCTGTCTCATTACTGTATTTCTGATGATTTACACTCTGTGGAAAAGGCGGTTTTGGCACCTGATTCTGTTGGGGAACAACCTGCTGCTGTTGCTGCGGTTGACAACTCACCTCTTTCTGCACCTGTGAATTCAATGATGCATTATCACCATTAGCACTTGAGGGAAATTTACAGTCGGATTTCCAATGCCCCATTCTTCCGCAATTATGACATGGCCATTTCTTTTTTGCTTCATCTATATTAAATTGTCCTTTTCCTTTTCCAATATTACATTTTTGCTTCATACCCGTACCAGTTGCTTGTTCAATCAATTGAGCTTCCTGTCTTTCTGCCACTTTTACTTGAGCCCACATTGCTTTTTCTTTTAATTTACGCTGTTTTGCCTCAATTTCATCACTAAAATACTCTGCATGTCTTAGCACTTCGTCTATCTTTTTATTTTGCCAATCTACTGTATGCTGTTTAATCATTTCACTTACTTCAGGTCGTAACCCATACACAAATCGATATACAAAATGACTCAAATCCTTTTCACTCAAGTTTTCATCACCACTATATTGCTTAAAGGCAAGAATCAATCTTTCATAGTAGGAATGTACCGATTCTTTCGCTTCTTGATGAGTTCTATCAATTTTTACCCAATCAGTTTCTTTAGGAGGTACTTTATTTTTCAGAAAAGTAATTATTTGTTCATATTTTCTCATTACTTCTGGATCAGGGGCACCTGTTTTTGGATCTCTAGGGTATTCTTGTGTAGGCCAGTTAATCATTACCTTGCATTCTGTCCATAAATCTGCAGGTACTATTATATCAAAAAGACTATTCAAATCAATCCATAAAACTTTTGATAATTTTACGAACCTGTCTACCTGCCTGTACCACTCAACTGGCTTCTCGCGCAGTCGTGGAAAATCATTGGTAAATGACAAAATATCCACCTGGAATCTCTCTCATGGGAGATTCAGTTACTACTTTTTCCTTTTCTCTTACTGTGTAAGCTGCAAATGTTTTATCCGTTGCATCATCTCGTTTTCGAAACCATCTACTCTTACATTTGTCTACATCGCCCCATTTTCTCAGTAAAATGATTAAATCTTTAATCTGAATCATTCGTCCTGTTGTATTTAAATTTTCAATGTCCTTTTCAGATAAAATCCACTCTATCTGGTTTTTGTAATGACTTTACCTTTTCAAAATCTGTACCCATTTCATTTGCCACTTCTTCTAGTCTTTAATTTAAATTTCTGGCTCTCCATGTTATGCTTTTGCATAGAAACATTAATTCTTCATCCTGATAGCTCTTTAATTTTTCTGTAGGAATAGTCCCTACTATTAATTCTTCTAATACTATTTTTAATTTGGACACATCTAAAGGTTTAGGCTCAGCATCATTTTGTTGTAAACTTCTTAGCCATTCACTTAATTCATCAGAAGTTGGACCTACAGGAATCATTTCATTTCGTGTCTGTTCTAATCCTTTTGGTGATCTTGGTACTGACTTTGTCGTCATTATTAAGTCTGGGCGTTGAACTACGCTCCGTTCGCGGAGCTTGCGAAGTTTAGGCAACTTCGCGATTCGCGTAGAGCGCGAAGTTGCAGATTGCTACGCAATCTACCGCGTAGCGTAGTAGTTTTGCTTCCTCGCGCGCTCAATATTCATTCTCGCGCGTGCGGTAACATCTTACCGTGATTCTGCGGTCGCCAACTCGCTTTTCTGTCCGTTCGCGTGCGCCACAAGATTTGTAATATGGCCGCCCAAGCCTGCAAGAGAGTGCGAACGCGAACACGTCATTCGGGCGCGCAAGCTGACTTCCGGCGGCTGTCTTGGTAAGATCGCGATCCCGAACATGTAAAACTACAATCTGGCGAAGAATTACTCTCGAGCTTCATAAAACCTTCTCTAAAATGATCATTTTGCTCAGAAAAACTCCTCAGATTGTAATTTTGCTGTAGTCTTTTGTGTAAGGAGTCCTTTAATTTTTTTTACTCTTTTTTTCAAGAGGAAGGAAGTGCCCCTGAGTCTCCAACTTCCTGTTCCTGTCCAGCAGGCTCCTCCCAGTGCTTTGTCCATGTGCTGTTCACTTTCATTTGGATTTGAAGCTGGAAGGATCACTTTTTGTGTCTGTCTGCTGCATCATACCATTGGATTGGATTTATTTGAGGACTTTTTGATTTGAGATTTAATTTACTACAATTAAGTTGGAGAATTGGTGTGTTTGTTTCATTGGGGCTTGTTTGTACCTACATTTTTTTGGGCATTTTCATTGTTTTTAAAAATTATTGTTGTGGGTGGCCTGTACTTTCAATAGGGGCCTAGTTGTTTTTCTCTGCAATTTCAGCCAGTAGGGTACCCATTGGTCCATGTTTCGTGGTGTCTGTTGAATTTCAACATCATGTAGGGCATGGATGGCATAGGATTGAAATGCTAAATGTGGCTGTGGTGTATTTCACTGTTTGTGTGTGTGTGAAATACCTTTGTTGGATGTGTGTGCTTGATGTGTAACTTCTTTCCAATCCTTTCGGAGCCCTGTTGATTTTCATTTTTGTATTAAAGCTGTGTTGTTTAGCAGGCCTCCTTTGTCCGGTCATATATAGGCCTGCTTCAGTTCATTGTTTTCCATGGCCTGTTGTGACTGTGAGTGGCCATGTGGCTTGTGGCAATTTGTGGTGGTAGTTTAGTAGTGTGTGCTTCTTTTTCCATTTCTTTTCTTTGTTCCCTTTGGCTTATGCTTTTTGTTGTTGTGTCCTGGCCATGTGTGTGGCGGCCATTTTGTGAAGGCAGGCATTGTGTTTTTGCCATAGGCTTACATTGTCTGTCTTCCATTTCTTGTTGTTGTGGGTGTGTAGCGGCCATTTTGTGGAGCCATCCAAGCAGTGTGCATGCTTTTGCCATTCTGTTCCAAGTTTGTGGCCTAGTCTACCAGTAGGCCCAGAGGTAGTCGTCCTCAAATCTTTGGTGCATTAAAATTACAGTTTGTGTTGTCTGTTGAATTGTTTTTTACACCATGGATGGCTTTGGATTGAATTGCTAAAGGGGTTTTTTGAGGTGGAATAGCAGTTTTTGGTTGTGTGTTAAATAAATAGGGCTTTTCAGCCAGTAGGTAACCCTAGGGATTCAGCTCGCGTACTTTCGGTAACTCTGCAGAGCGCGACATCGCGGACTTACAGTTTTTGTCATTTACGCGCTCTCAATATGCGTGTTCGCACATGCGATAAAGACTTTTTGTACAGTTTGCAAACCCGAACACGCAGCATTTGCAATCTGGCAAACAATATCTCGCGAGCAACATAAATCCTTCTCGAAAACGCTGATTTTGTGTATTTTGCTAAAAAAACTCCTACGGTTGTCATTCTGCTATAGTTTTGGTGCACGGAGTCACTTTTTTTTTTTTATATATATTTTTAGGAGAGGAAGTAAGTTCCACAGAGACTACAACTTCCTGTTCCTGTCCTTTGTAATCACTTTTTTGTTATTATTATTGGCGACCGCATGGGTAAGATCACGAGATATTATCCCCCGAGCATGCAAACAGCTCCCCGAACACGCTCACCGCGCTCCCGAACAAGAAAAAGCCATCGCGAACGGGCGCCCCAAGCAACTACGCAAGCTCGCAAAGCTACTCGTAGCTTGCGTAGTGCAAGAACATCTTCGCGTAGCATCGCGAAGCGCGATTACGCGAACTACGCCCAGGGTTAGTCATTATTGCTCTATTTACTAAACTCTGATTTACTGTCAAATTTTTAGGAGTACTTCGTTCAGAAATTCCTACCGTTTGTCCCCACAAATTTTCCCTTGTATCTCGTCTTTGTATTTCGTTTTCTCTGTTACTGTTATAAGGAATAGTCAGACAATGCTCACTATCCTTCTGTTTATCAAAAATCGGCATTACAGGTCCTATTGTTACAGGAACAGTTACTGCTTCCATATTTTTAGTTAATTCTTTTATCTTCTCAGTCAATTCTAAAGTAGTTCTAGCTAATTCAGATTAATTTTCATTAGCCATTTTACTAACTTGAGTATTTTCTGTTTCTCTAAAAGGATTATTTCTTCTTGCCTCATGTGGTACTGTTTCACATTTTATATTCTGTGGCGATTCTTTTACTGGGGCACTCAGTGTCAATGTGGAATTTGGTTGATATGGGGGTGGATTTTTATAAAACATGTCTTCCAGCACATCATCCTCTGATTCATGCACACCATACTTATAACTTTCTGATCCTGTATTATTTCTCTTTTCCAAACATTTTCTACTAGTGGTTTCTTCAACATTTCTCATAGGAAACAACCCATCAGTCATATTTGCACTTCGCCATCTCTTCATTCTATCATCATGATTCTCTTGTCCATATGATCTACCAAACATATATCTATACCTTCCACCACTTCGTTGTCATCCTCTGTCATACATCTCATCTTCCCATTCTGTCAATGCTTCAAACTTTGCAGGTCTAGGTCTCGGTTCTAATTTCATAATTCTTTCTCTCAAATTTCTCACAACCGCTAAATTAAATGAACCATGTCTTCGAAATGCCAAAACTCTATCATCTTTTGTATACTTTGCCCAATTGTCTAACCAAATACATGTATGATAACCATATTTTGTAATCATAAAAGATGCAGGTGATTTCGCTGGAGGGAGCAATTGTCCCTCTCTAGCCACAATCGGTTTGTCCATTTTAAATAAGTTCTTGATTTTACCGAACCTGGACTTTTTCTCCTTTTCTGGTGGATCGTAATACATCATTTTCTCTTTTCTCAGTATCGCTAGATTTCTTCTACGACTATTCTGTTGTTTTATCCAATCGTAGCGCGACTTACACTAACGCACCAATCCGGAGCGTCTATGTCACTTTTGCAATTCTCCAATCCTAGCGCGACTCACTAACGCACCAATCCGGGGCGTCTACTTCACCCTGCAATTCCCCACTCCTAGCGCGGCGCACACTAACGAATCAATCATTAGCGTCTACGACTCTTACTGACTATCCAATCCCAGCGCGGTCTTTCTGACGTCAGCTTTTCTCGCTACTCCTGCTTCTGCTGACCCCTCCTTTACAAAATTTATCGGCAATCTTTTACATTCACTTTTCACTACAATTCTGTTAATAACGACATAAAAACGCCACCATTATCTGTTCCGCTAACAAAAGGATAGTTCTTGACCTTTTTCACAAGAATTCCGTCTTTCCCGAGAGCAGCGCTTACCTCTGCCCTGCTACGGAATCGTTACATCCGTTGATAAAGTAGCACTTCCCTCTACTTCACCCTTCTAGCAAGCATTAGCTAATTGTTTCTCCAGAAATAAAACACTTGTTGGAGACCCAATGCTCCTGAGAATTAAAACCAGAGTTTCACAATTAACCTGAATGCTATTTCATTTACACACATTCATACGGAAAATGTAGTTCATTCATACAGAATCCTGTCTTTCCCGAGAGCAGCGCTTACCTCTGCCCTACTACAGGATTATTTAATTTGTTGATAAAGTAGCACTTCCCTCTACTTTATCCTTCTATCAAGCTTAGGGAACACCTATTACCTTTCCAGTGATAAGCGTAATCGGAGCTCCTTTTGGACTCCTGGTACTTAAGACCAAAATTTCACAGGTGACCTTCGCTACCATACACTTCTCTCATACAGAAAATGTCCCTAATGGCAACACACGACAATGTTACAGAATCGAACCCAGACAATGCATCGTGCAACTTCAATCGTTACACGTTTTCCCCGTGTACCTACAGGGCAACAACAATCCTGTCTTTCCCGAGAGCAGCGCTTACCTCTGCTCTACTACGGAATTGTTACAAACTTCCGACTTCCTATATCCCAGAAGTCGTCAAGCAACATGGAACGCAACGCGACTCAACATAGAGTGTTAATACATAAACCAATACTTATCCACAATCAATAATCAATAATCAAATAAGCAGTCTATAAGCAATAATCACCAAACCAATGCAATAAAACCATCATTCTGCTACCAGGAACAACTGATCCAGCGCAAAATCCACTTGGGAAAAAGAGAGAGAGAGCACAACTATACTCCATGCGTCGCAGACCTGCTGTCACACTAACTCAATCACACACGCATTCATTGGTGGGGCCCATAACACCAACACTCGCACGTTCTCTTTCACAGGTCTGCACACAGGAGGGGGAACGATGTGCCGGACATGTGGGTGGGGGTACCTTATAACCTATAGAGAAAGAAAAGTTATTTTACAAAATATACATTAACATTCGCCACCTATAGATTCCTAATCCTAAACATCAAGGCACTCCGCCCACTTGGTCGATCGGACCAATTAGTTGGATTGGTTGATGATGATTTAGAACCAGCTAAAACACATTTAAGACTCAGAATCTTTTACTCTCTTAACGAAGAACCGCAAACTCATTATTTTCTGTTAATCAATATTTGTTTATCTAAAATTTCATTGTAATTAATATTAGCATTTGTCTCTTCAAAAGTTTAGAATTTCTAGGTCAAATCATTTGAATCGCAGAACATCATATTTACCTATTCTGGCTATCTGGGTTTTCTCTAATTCATTGGCTCTGCATAACCAAATTTCATCGTTAAATTGTCCAAATAAGCAGGCCAGAGCTCGGAGTCCGAAAGTCTTTTGCTCAGCACGTTACAGTCCCAAAGAGCGTCAAAGGGCCAGAAGTTGTGCCAGCATCCATCATCGTCTGTGGGGTCAAAGAGGGTGTGCAGTCATAGTAACCACCGAATGTCATAGATTAGCTGCTGCCCCTCCCTATTCTACTACTCTTTTTATAATAAATTTTGGGATAACATGAAACATTTTTGGGCGGAGAAAGGTATCTATTGGTCGAGGGAAAACGTCCGATTTTGGGACAGTCCAGGTTCACATGGATTTTGCTGATATGTTTCCGGTGATGAACTAATTCCGATTGTTGCAAAGTTTCTAAAATGTCCATTGTTCATTTATATCAGTTTTTGGTTTCCCGGGGTCTTTGGCAGTCCACCAATAACCTATCCTTGACAGGAACGGCGTGTACAGAGGTCGTTAGGAAGTTCACAATGCCATCCGAGTCTGCGCAATAAACTTCGCGCCTCACGAGACGGTGGCCACTTCTGAACTCGGCTTCTGCCGCCATGTTTCGATAGGCCCAAATGTCAACTTAAGCGAAACAAACACAAAAGAGTAATTAACCCCTTCAGTGCCCGCCCCTTTCCCCGCCCTGTGCCGGCCGTTGTATTAGCGGGCGGGGTTTATGACGAGCTGGTCTCGTCATGGGCACAGCGCGACCGCGGCCCATGACGAGACCAGCTCGTCACGGGCATTGAAGAGGTTAATACAAAGAAATGATGCTGCTAATGTTATACCCTTACTAATCCCTTTATGTATTAGTATTTTCCTAGCATATAGCGACATTTAAAGCAGTATATTCACCTTTTCGGGCCTCCACGAAGATGCAGACGTCACAAAAGCACAAAAATCACGCAATATCTAATTACCACATATACTGCAATTAGTATGCATGCGTATTTTAGTTATAGGGTTATTTTGCCATGCGAATAGCAAGTTCCCACGTGTAATTTGTGTATGCAAATTAGTTAATTTTAATATATCACAGCACACAATTAGTAAATTATAATAAGTAGGTTATTCAATTAATACTTTCATGCAAAATAGAGGAGGTATACAAAATTTTGCACTACCTGCTCCATCAGCACCATAGTGCAAGGGTGCCTGTGTTGAGGGGAAGATTGTTTATGTGCAGGAATGTCCCCCTTCCTGCACATAAACAATCATTGGCGTTTTTCTGTTTCTATGTGTGCTGCCCAAGACAGCACAAATGGAAACAGCAAAAACGAGGAGAAATAAAGCATTTCTCCACATCTCGCGTGTTTAAGAACAGGTTTTTCCTGGTTTTAATGTTGGCGCTGCCTCCTTTTTAAGCTGCTCTTGTAAATAAGGGGCAGTGTCAAAATCAATGGTTGTTGCTGCCGTGGAACACACAACACCCACTGCCCTCCCCTTTCACGCTAAGTGTAGCATGAAAGGGGGCCTTACTTACAAGGCACCTGCTTTGTAAATAAGGCAAAGCTCTTATTGCCATCACAAGATCACTAAAAGTAACTTGTGGTGGTGATAGGGGCTTGTAAATATGTCTCTAAGATGCTTGCAGTTTACTGTGATCTCGCCTTCCAAGTTTGGTCTACGGAAAGTTGGTTCGAGGGGGTTGGCTGATGATTTTTTTAGTATGTTAGATGGAAATTTGAATGTTTTTCTGAAATTCCGAGATAGAGATTCGAATAGAAAGAGAAACAATTAGCAAGTGTTACACCTTCTAATTCGTGAAGGTTAACAATGTTGATCCTGGACTTCGAGATATTTTAACTTCCATAACTTGGTAAAGAAGTCGTTTTGTGTTTCACAGCAAGCACAGTGGGAATAACACTTTTACAGAAGTTTGTTTGATGTGAGAACTAACTCTATATCGCTATCATTATCTCAAAGCCAAAGCCAATTATTTGTGATCACTCCCGTAACAATAACAGTTAAGTGGGGAAAATGAGAGGCAACTGCCTTAGACAATCACACAGTCAGTACACGACATACGGATATTTCACCTCATGCGCAGACGATTTTCGAAAAGTTGTCCATGAGCAAACAGTAAATTATTTATTCTGGAAATGAGACTGCTGGGTGTCTAAGAATTACATGGTGAGGTCATCCTCTACAAATACCACAAGAAGGTTAAGAAGTGACCTGTTTTGAGTGAGTTTTCAGGCCAGTTATTTCTCAAAGGAGTAACACTATCCCGCAAGAAAATGATTTTAATCACATTCAATGGATGCTCAAGCACAAAGTATTGCGCTTTGACACTTTACAGCATATGCTGCATGTAGAAGGTTGAAAAGCTGGGTCAACCTACGAGAAAGCAAGATGGCGACAGCTTAGAGCTCCGCGGCGGTGCCTTCCTCTGAGTCCCACACGGAGTGGTGCAGGGGAGGCCTGGAGAGTCTCGAGGCTCCTGCCTACCTGTTGCAGTATCGAGTGGATCCTGGCGACTTCGGAGGGTGCTGATTTGGACGCGGTGCCGTCCGGGTGCCCCTCCTGGTGATCGGGGCTCCGAGGACGCTCGCACCAGGTGCACGCTATCCTGCCGGCTTGGAATTCGCGGTTCTGCGCAGCAGCGGTGGGGAGACACAGCGGATCTCAGGCGATAGGGGCAGGGGCAGCACAAGGCAAGGTGGCTGCTAAGGCTCTACCGCCCAAGGAATGGGCTGAACCTTTGCGCTGCTCTCTGCGCCTGTGGGTTGGACTGGTCTCTGCTGCTGGTGGTGGAGTAGTTAAAAGAGCACGAAGGGTATTTGGCAGCAGCTGGCTGTTCACTGCTAGTAAAATGCCTCCTAAATATACCAGATTACAGAAGGAGCAGAAAGAGCAGAAAGAGGCAGCCGCATCTAAAGCTGCTCAATATAGGCAAGAGCATTCGCCCGCAAATATGGATACTAGCTTGGGTAAACCTCAAGAGAGCCATACCCAGTAAAAAACACAGGACACGGGGACGGTCAAACGGAGACTGCTGCAGGAAAAAAAACAGGCAGCCAGCAAAAAAGGTAGCACTTCAAAAGCTCTGGATGAATCAGGGATCGCTCATGAAGTAAATAATTCTGTCTCCACGTCCACACCACCCCAGCTGGCTATAACTGCATTCTTTAAAACTAGAGAAGGACTTACAAATGTGGAGGCTGAGGTGGCTAATCTAATATCTAAAGAAATGGACAGGAATGGGCACACTGTCGCCATTGTTGGGCTAGAGAGTACTCCCCAAGGTAATGAGGAGACCCAGGTCTCACAAGAGACACAAGGAATATTTGTGGCTTATGAAGCTAATCCGGATTTATTCCTGTGTGGCTAGGGCTGTGGAGCAATCACTACCACAAGCGACGAAATCGGCTGCCCTGCCCCCAACCAGTGAGCTATCTATCTCTCCACCTGAGACACCATGTTTACCTCTAGGTCAGGGAATTGACAGGGACATAAATAAGCCACCTTCTACAGAGATCATTTCAGAAGCTATCTCGGATGGGCTGGATAAATTATTTTCTCTGACAGAAGATTCCCATTCAGGGACTTTGGATTCCAACATGGAATACAGTGATTCTGACCACATTGATAATACCTCGGGGTCGAGCACATTGGAAGCCCCCGATACAGCTCGAAGGCAACATAAAAAATCTCAGAGGACCTCTAAAGGTTCGAAGAGGCCTAAAGAAATACGGAAGAAAAAGAATAGTGGGGCCTCTGTTCTGAAATGGGACTACTCAGATATTGGAATTGCCACCCCTTTAGGATCAGCATCCGTTTTTGCAGATCCCTCCCTGTCGGAACATCTTGGCTACTCTGCCCCAAAGGAAAAATCATTGGCGAGTCTTATTTTGGAGACTATTAAGGATCATCGTGCAGAAACCAGAGCCGATGGGAAAAAGACTAGTCAAGACACAAAAAAATTGGAGGGAGCTATCCGGAAAGTAGGTCGCACATGTGGAGAAATTTGTGAAAGGCTGGACGCTATGGAAGTTAGAACTGTGGCAGTTGAGAAGGACTTGGAGGTGGGGAAGGAGCAGACAAAGAATCATGAAGCCCAACTATCGGATGTAATGTGAAAACTGGAGGACATAGAGAACCATCAACGCAGAAATACTCTCAGAGTTTTGGAAATCAAGGAAGGCATAGAAGGAGATGATATTCGGGGCTTTATGCTTAGTCTCTTTAAGGAATCCTTTCCGGAGCTCAGTGGGTGGGACTGGGAGCAAGAAATCCAGAGGGTTCATAGATTCCCCTTTGTTCGTCAGAAGGTGTCAAATAGAGATACCAGTCAGCCTAGGGCAATTCTGGTATTTTTTGGCAACTTTGCACTTAGGCAGTCCATTTTTGAAACAGCTCGCCCTGAGGCCAGAAGGCAGTTTAAGGATGTCTCTTTCTTTGTACGCCCTGACTTCTGTCATATAACCGTGGAGCGGAGGTGGCGTTTGCGGCAACTAATAAAACTGTTTCAGGAGGCAGGGTTTGAGGCGTACCTACTGGCTCCAGCGAGGCTTAAAACGATTGTTAAAGGGGCTGTTAGATTTTTTACTTCCGAAATTCAAGCTAGGGAGTATCTTGATCAGGTTCATGGGGAGAAACGAAAAGAATAAGAATGGTTACGATTGGTTATGAATAGCCCTGGTTTCATGTAGTGTTCCTCCAGGCTTTTACTCCTTAATTTGGTTATGGTTTTCTTTTTTTCCGTGTGGGGGGGAAGGGAGTGTCGTGGCACTGTTTGCTTTCTCTATCACTCAGACCTGGGAGGTCTGTTAGCTTTCACGGGGGGGGGGGGGTTCGGGCTTGGGGGAGGGAGGAGGTGGGAGGGGCGGATGGTTGTGGGGGGTCAGTGGTTTTTTTGGTGTCAGAGTTGATAACAAACTACGGTTGAATGAAGCTATATTTTCTAATTTGAAGGATACAAGAAGACCTTAAAGTTCTACGAGCAGATCTGGTGTGTTTACAAGACACGCATATAGCTTGTAAAGATTTTAAAATACTCGATACTTTAGGGCTTAAGCGCATACGACTCAGGATGTCAGGACTAAGGGAGTTGCAGTTTTGTCTAGAGATAAAAATATTATTTGTGACAGAAAGATTGTAAACAAGCATGGAAGGTGGATAATCATGGAAATCAAGTGTGGGGCTGGGGCATTTACTCTATGCTCAGTATATGCTCCGGTCTTAGATGATCCTTCAGTACTGATCCACCTATCCATTGAGCTCCCTTCTTGGCCCGCCCACTATTTAGTGTGTGGGGATCTAAATGTGAATGGATCCAGGGGGGTAGTCAGTGCAGTAAGCACAACTCGCAAGCCTCAAGTCTGCAGGGCATTGAAAGATTTATTAAGAGATGTATGTCTGATTGATGCATGGCCGAACCTGAGGGGCACTTAGCCGGGATACACATATTACTCGGCCCCCCCACCAAAAATTTGCTAGGTTGGATTATTTCTTGGCCTCAGCGTCTCTTTTGAAGGATGCTGGAATAGAATTATTTCCTAGGGTACTGTCGGGCCGCAACCCGGTAGTGTATGAATGTCCTCTAGCGGGTCTAACGAGGACACAGAAAAAATTGACTTTTGAGAGAGCACTTCTTTCTGACCAGGCGTATATAAACTATATGAGAGGGTGGATCTGCGAATTTGTTAGGTTCAATAATGATAGCACATCCCCAGGAATGGTATGGGATGCCTTCAAAGCATCAGTTAGAGGGGAGACCTTGAGATATAGCCTTAATAAACAAAAGAAAAGTACTGAACAAACTAAATGTTACTATCAGAAACTAGCTCATTTGAATTAATCTTTGCAGTGAATAATGGTGGGGAGCTTTCTATAATTTCAGACTCAATTATGGTGACTAAAGCTGCCTTAAATGATTTTTAGGTAGACAAAATGGCTGGCAAGTACTTCGCTAAAAAACAACAGTGCTACGAATATAGTGAGACAGTAGGTCGACTATTGGCAGTCAGGTCCAGGCAACAGACAGCGGCGGGGTATATAAAACAAATTAGGAATATGCAAGGGGATATATTGTCTGATGCCACCGAGATTAGAGAAGCCTTCAAAAGAATATTATGGGGTACTTTATAGTGCGGTAGTCCCACCTGCTGAAGATGACATTACTTATGAGTCTGACTTTCCACCTAAGGCGAGGCTATCACAGGAGGAGGCTCTTTTTCTGGGCACTGAAATTTCTCAAGAGGAGCTTCAGGGGGCACTGCAAGACCTTCCATCTAGTAAGGCCACTAGCACGGACGCTATACCGCTTGAGTTTTATAAAGTTTTTGTCAAGGAGGTCGTCCAGGAGATGTTGGACGTGTTTAAAGAAGTTAGGGTGGGGGCTAGTCCTCCGGCCTCATGGGAGACCTCAAATATTGTTATCTTTTTAAAGAAAGGGAAGAAATCTTTGAACATGGGGTCTTATAGACCAATAACATTGTTAAATAGTGACGTAAAATTATATTCAAAGATTTTTGCATCACGATTGAATAAGGTTATGCAGCAGTTAGTTTTAGTATGACAGCATGGCTTTATTCAGGGTAGGGGGACGGACGATCACATTAGGTAGCTTATTTCACTATTCGATGCGGCAGACATCTAAAGAAACCCATGGCGGCGGACTTTTTAGATGCCGAAAAGGCGTTCGACCGCGTGTCATGGAGTTATCTGTGTAGGTGTCTGGAAGCTAACGGCCTTGGCTCAGGGTTCATTAGGGCTATACAGGCTTTGTAGAATAAACCTACAGCTCGGCTATAGATTATGGGAGGAGAGTCAGAGCCTTTTGTGATTGCTAAGGGCACAAGACAGGGGTGTCCATCTTCCCCCTTGTTGTTCGCGATATATATGGACCCCTTTCTTAGGTGTCGTGAGGCTTCTGTGAATATCTCCCCGCTTAGCCTACACGGTAGAGACACAAAATTATTGGCTCATGCCGATGACGTGGCCATTATCACCTCCGAGCTGGGGGGTGCAATGATTGAAGTCGATATACTAGCTGAGCAGTTTGGGTCATTTTCTGGCTATTGACTTAATAGGGCAAAAACCCAGATTTTAGTTAATAGGCATATCTCTGCTATAGATACCAGGGGCCCGATTCACAGAACTAACTTAAGACAAAATCCTAAACTTACTACCATTTCGGTATTCACAGAAGGCACTTACTCATTTTGGTATTCACAGAAGGCACTTACTCATTTCGGTATTCACAGAAGTTAGGAGTCCTAACTTTAGGACTCCTAAATGCCTTCTGTGAATATCGAAAGTCTTAAAATTAGGATTTTTCTCAGTTTAGTAGTAGTATAGTTAGGACTCCTAACTTTAGGACTCCTAAATGCCTTCTGTGAATACCGAAAGTCTTAAAATTAGGATTTTTCTCAATTTAGTAGTAGTAAAGTTAGGACTCCTAACTTTAGGACTCCTAAATGCCTTCTGTGAATACCAAAAGCCTTAAAATTAGGATTTTTCTCAGTTTAGTAGTAGTAAAGTTAGGGGTCCTAACTTTAGGACTCCTAAACTGAGAAAAATCCTAATTTTAAGACTTTCGGTGTTCACAGAAGGCATTTAGGAGTCCTAAAGTTAGGACTCCTAACTTCTGTGAATACCGAAGTGAGTAAGTGTCTTCTGTGAATACCAAAATGAGTAAGTGCCTTCTGTGAATACGAAAATGGTAGTAAGTTTAGGATTTTGTCTTAAATTAGTTCTGTGAATCGGGCCCCAGGATTGTGGAAGAGGCTACATATCTGGGTATACGAGTAAGAGCTATGGTCGAAGATATTATAGAGATAAATCTTACCCCCAAAATCAGTAAAATTAAGAACGATATGTGCCGCTGGGACAATTTAAACCTATCCATAATCGGCAGATGTAATCTGATCAAGATGATGATTCTGCCTAAACTGTTATATATCTTTCGCACGATTCCTTTAGAAATACATAATGCATGGTTTAGGCAGACTGAAAGGGAGGTTGCCAGATTTATATGGTCTTATGAGCGGACACGCAGATCGAATATATTTTTATCTCTTTCTAGGGATAGGGGCGGTCTTGGCTTACCTAATTTTAAATTATATTATTTAGCAGCATCTCTAAAATACTATTGGCCTTTATTCGGTTTACGGAAAATAGGGATACCGACTCCAATTATGTGCCCTCTATATTTGAAAACTTGATTGGTCCACGCGCGAATGGCTGTTTGATGAAAATATCTGAGCCCAATTATTTCAAAAAGACTCATTTCAAGACTCTTATAGCAGCATATCGAAACTGGGCATGGATCAGAAAGAAAATAGGGCTTGGCAGATTTAGCAGATATATCCCATTAATGGACAATAATCACATACCGGCGACATTGGCAGACGAGTATCTACAGAGGTGGGGGAAAGCAGGGGTTTTTAGGATAGGCGATATTGGCTGGGGAACATATTGCCTCTTTTGAAATAATTATGGCTAGATTTAATATTAATCGCCGGGATTTGTTAAAGTTTTTACAGATAAGGGATTTCCTTCTTAAGAAAGCGGGTGGGATATTGGGATTTTCAGTGACCCCACTGCTGGAAGTCCTCACTGCTATATCTGGCCCATCAATTTCATCGGTGTATATTATACTGCTGGTGGGGGTAACAGATGATATTGAAAAACACTCTTTGAAATGGCAGGCCAGGGTGGATGTCGCAGACTCGTGTTTTCGTAAATCAATAGAAATGGCGAACGCTGTTCTATGCACGGCAAGTTTACGGGCCCAACATTTTAAGACTCTTTATGATCTATATATCACCCCGGCAAATATTGTTAAATGGGGTGGTACGGAAGGGGCCCACTGCTTTGGGTGTAATAGACATGGGGCGGAAATGACCCACATTTTTTCTATATGCTCTAATCTAGATATATTAAGAGGCGAGGTTTCAGGCTTTTTGCAATATGTTTTAAAAAGAGAAGTTCAGCTGACTCATCAGCTTATGTTATTAGAGGTAACTGCTCAAGATGATTCTAGTATGGAGTTTGTATTTATAGCTATGGCTGTGCTTAGATTATGTATCGCCTCATCATGGCTAGATCCTCTATCTCCAACCTTTGGGAAATGGAAAGCTCGGCTTTTACATAATTTTTACTTGGAATAAGCACTCTATGAACAAAAAGGATGGAAAGGAAGAGCTAAAGGGCTAAACATATGGAGCCCGCTCAAAGATTGGGTGGAGGGATTAAGGTAGAAGAGTAAGCCTGGATCTTAGGATGAATTTCACAATAATTATCGGTGTTTTGAAACCACCTATTTGTATATGGTATGTGTTCGCTATTGTCTGTTTTTGCCTTGTTTAAATTTTGTAATTTTGTTTGTAAATTTATTGGTGCTATGACAAGGAAAAGCTAGTTTATGTCAATTTTGTTGTAATTCGTTTATTGGTGTTCTTCTGTATGTTTGTTCATAAGAAAATAAAAAATAAAAAAAGAAAAGCTGGGTCAAAAGTGTGACTATAAAACAAGAAAACTTAAATGTAAGACCTCACAAGTGGTCTGATGGTGAGAGAAAAGAAAGTTGTTCAGCAAATTATTCTTAGTCTTTTTCAAAACATATATAGAGACATAAAGACAAGACGCCAAAGAAAATATTATTAAAGTAACGTAATATATCGATGCAGGTAGACTTCCATCCTTGCAAGAGGTGGATCAAGTCCTTCTATAAGCTCCTTTCACAAAGGACGAGATCTGCAGGCTTGCTGTTTTAGCTCTTGCACTGGACAATGCAGATGGGCAAGGGGGGCTTAGGATCGGCCTCAGTGATTTTGGCAAGGCACCAACCGGGACTCAGGCACGCCACACCTATGGTGGTTGTGCCGGTCCCCGCCACCTAGGTGGGTGAGGCTGGTGAAGATGCTGATGACGCTGTCGGCACCAACCCTGACCTCCACTTTGATTGGCGGTTATAGGGCTTAGCACTTCCGGGGAGCGAGAGGCAGGTCCGGCTAGCTCTTGCCAGTTTTTGGATGAGTGACTGTGGCCCCCTTGAAAGGGGGCTGAGGAGCAGCAGGACAGTCTTTTCACTCGCCACTCCCGACGAAGAACCCAACCTCGCAACGGACGTAGCGTCTTGCAAGGAGCTGCACACCATTTTTCTTTTGCCCACCCACTATCCCCTGAGGCAGCAGACTACGCTTTTAGTGCGTTTTGTGGAATTTCTGATTGCAGGTTGTCTGTTTCTTCCTTTCAGGTTGTACTCCTTTTTCGGTCAAGTCGTTTACTGTTTATGTAACCAAAGAATCTTCTCTTGCAGTTCAGCGTCATTGTTGTATTTTATGCTATGGTATCCTTGGTCTGCGGTAAGGTCATGATTGGTGGGGCATTTGCGGTCCTTAGTAGGCATCACCATTGTTAATGGGAATGCCTAGGGGGACAGTGGTCTTTCATGGAACTCCAGGGGGCGCTTCAGGGTGCGGGGTGTGGGGAAGTGCACGCTTCCAGTAGACCCTTTGCTTTGCAGGGTGTGGCCATTTGAGGTCATGCGACCAAGAAGGCATTGAGCAGTGTAGCGGTTCCTTGGTTATTTTTACGATGGTTTTCTTTCTGCATTACACATTAAGATGTGCTTTGTAAAATGTCAACATTTACAGTTCAAAGAGGCTTGTTGCCGCATGTCCCTGATGCGGGACTCAAATACAAAAATCACGAAGTCTTTATGATATTTTGCTGCATATCACTGGATCTAATGAGCAGACACTGATGTTCCTGCACACAGACACTCCAGCTCGCAGTGGTCTGACATACCTGACGGGGTGTCCAACTCAAGACCAAGACGGGGTCCCACAGTCTCTCACTTCAGGTAATGGGGCTGATTTTATCCTAGAGGGATTCTTGCCTCTACACTTTAAATACATGCTAGGTACACTTAGGTACATCTAGTTAGGAGTACACATTATTACTGTCATGTATTTTATATACCTGCCTGTGTTCATTGTTTTAGCACTATGGTAGAAATCTACCCTCCTTTTACTTTGTTGGTGCTTATAATCATTTATATCTGTTTCTCTCTTATAGTTGTTTCAGCACACCTGTTTTACACAAGAATGACGCTGGTTCAATAAATGCTTATTGAAAACTTCCCCACCGTTTATTCTGTGTATCCCTTTTAGACAAAGTGAGACGAGTGATGAGCGAAAAGTGCTGCACTGTTTCCACAATCCCTGATGGGACAGAGTTGTCATGTTTGATAGTTGCCAAGAACTATTCTCTCCTTGGTAAGAGGGGTGTCTAGTGGCACTGTGAGATAGCTGGTATACAGGCAAACATACCCGGTGTGGGTGTTTGGAATCAGTCTGGACACCAATCCCACAGTTTATGTTGTCTAAACGTGCAGATCTTATATATTTTTATAGGAACTACACGACAATATGGGTCTCTAAGTGTGCATGTACATCAATCAAACGTCAAAGAACATGATCAACCTTTACCAATGTTACAGCTGACCTAGATGTACTTGAGCAGGAGTTTAAGGCTTAGCAACATGTTTTAATGTTAAATTGACCTTGCAGCTAAACTGCATTCACAGGCTCTGTAGTAGCAGACCAGAGATATGCTTAAAGTGCTACTTGTCTCTATGAGTGACTTGTTAGTGTCAGTTCTTTACTACATACCTGAAGGAGCATCTCAGTGGATCTCTGGGTGTGTCATTAGATATGTAAGTAAGTATGTTGGTGTATGCGTGACTTTCTCAGTTACTATTTGAAAGTCTCAATCTGTATGTAAGAGCTGCATGGATTGATTGATGGCTGTGTTAGTGAGTTTTGGGGTATTTATCTGTGTGCAACTGTCTGCTTTACCATTGTTTATATAAGAGGTGTATGTGTGTGAGTGAATCTTTGAGTGCCTCTGTTTGTGTGTGACTAGGAGCATTAGTGGCTCCATCCTTTTACACATAGGTATGTGAGTTTCAGTATAGGTAGGAGAGTGCCTCTGTAACTGGACATATAGTTCTGCAAGTGCAGTTATAACTCAATCCAATTTCAAACAGCATGTGTTATCTTTTAAGCTCATAGGTCCCTGCCCTATGCCCTACCTACAGTCTATTTTAGGAGTGAGTTATATGTAGTAGAATATGACGTTAAGGCTTCGCAACGTGTCTTGATTGTGAAGTTGGCCTGCCAGGAAACTGCATACACAGCCCCTACAGTAGCAGGCCAGAGACATGTTTGAATGCTTAACTGTCTCCATGAGTGACTTGTTAGTGTCAGTTGTTCAGTACATATCTGAAAGATAGTCTCAGTAGCTATTTGCATGTCTCATTGAATATGTAAGAAAGTTGGTAGGTTTATGTCTGCCTCCCTTAGTTACTCTACAGGTCGTTCAATGTGTATGTAACGCGGTGCATGTATTACTTCTGGCTCTATTAATGAATATTGGGGTACTTAACTGTCTGTGCAACTGCTCAATTACTGCTAGATACATAAGAGGTGTATGTGTGAGTGACTGAATATTCAAGTTCCTCTGTAACTAACTCGCTGATTATTAGAGACTTTATTTTTTTTATAAATTGGTATCTCGGTGAGTTGATAGATAGATGTGTACATGTACAACTGGGTATATTGGTGTCTAATTATGTTTCTAGCTCCCTAAAAATTCAGGAAACATGTTTTCACTTTTAAACAGATACCTTCCTGCCCAATTAGCTACCTACAACTTACCTTATGGATGATTTGTATTTAATTTAATGAAAGCTTAAGATTTTGCAAAGCGTACTAAACACCAGTTCAAGATACCACTGTAAAATACAGACACTGGTTCTGCAGTAGCATGCCGTACACATATTTCTATTCCTTCTTCTATGTGTTGCACAATCAGACATATAATATGTCTGCTACTATGTAATTTACAGATCCTACCACAGCTAAAGCAACAAACTACAACCATTCAAATAAATTAAATACACCAATTGTAGATAACATAACAAACGATATGTAGATGAGAATAAACCACCTAATTCCAACTACATGACTCACTACATATATACATTTCTTGCTGGCTGTTTAATTATCCAAACACGTGCCACACTCTTTACATATGTATATTACTTACTGTACAAATAGATAACTAGTTCCAGAAGCACTTCACTTCATATATATTGAAATATTTTATGCCCACTAAAGTATATTGCAGGAGGGGGCGTGGCCAAGCTGAGCTGCAAAATGGCTGCTCACTAAGAGGGCTCTGCCGGCCGAGTCCATAAATCCGCCATTTATCCGGACACATCCTGTCAATTTTCGGCATCTAGAATGCCAGATGTCTACATAGCTGCCAGGCAACCTGTAACACGGGTCTTGGGTGCCGCAGATTACTACACCAGCACTCGCAAAGCTTTGCGGCCTGGTTTGGCCTTGTACACGCATCGCCAGCGTCGGCCTGGGACTAAAGTGGGTGGCGCTGCCGCTGATCCTGCACCTCCATCGCCTTGACGGGTGCAGACATTCTTGCGCTGAGGAGCAGTGAGAAGAGCGCCTGAAGACCTGGTGTGTTGGCTGCCGTGTTCTGTGTCAGTAGGTGATGGGAGACGGCGTCGGCTGAGCCAGTGAGTTGTGGCCAGGGGTCCGGACTGAGACTGGGGTGAGGTGTGCTGGGGCAGGGGGCCTGCACTGGGATTTTACATGTAAGTGGAGGGCTGCCCTGCACTGGCGGGGGTGCCTCCGGGTCTGCCTGGGCCCTGCTGCGCATGGCGCCGGCTGGCCGGGCTCTTGCGAACACCAGCATTTGAGGGCACATCGAGAGCAGCGGGAGAAGCTGTGGACTGGGAGCTCTGTGCCCCCTGGCTTGCCAGATGCGAAACACGTCCATGGCAGCTCGGTGAACGTGAGCGAGATGACACCCACAAGGTACAAGTAGAGAAAATGACATCGCAGGCAGAAAATGGTCATTAAGGTGCTGGATGCAAAGCTGGGGGCAGTGCACATAAGGCCAGGGAGAAAGCGAGGACACCAAAACAATCAGGCCCTGAGGTCCATATTTCTAGGGGCCCTACTGCATAAACTGCGTAACATTAGCGACTGAAGCGGGGGAGGTGCGGCCCCATAAGCAACAACCGCAAGGTGCAAAGTGCAGAATGAGAGAGCCAAAGCGTACCAGGGCAGCAAGAGAGGTGGTGGGAGAGCTGCGGAGTCAACGCATTGGCACGGTGGAGGCTCTGATGTGGCGAGGGCTCTACGCGGCTGCCAATAAGCGACGGGCTCCCTACTGGGCTAAGGAATGGGGAAAACCGATGGAAAGCAGCCCAAATTAACCTTTGATAAAAGAGTGACGAGACAGCAGGAAGGTGGCTCCATGCTGCCTTGTGAAACAACTGGGGCCACCATGGACGTCACACCGGAAGAAGATTTGAGGTCCATGTGGAAAGTAGTTCAAGCTAGCCTACAGACAATTGATTCCAAATTGGACTCTATGGCTGCACGCCTGGATAAAGTCACTCAGAAAGTTGACAAACATTAAGCTAGACTTGATACGCTGGAAACCAGAGTGTCAGATGCTGATGATCGCCAGACAGAAACGCACGAACAGATGCTGCGCATGAATAAAGTTCTCCATATTATAAAAGCCAAGAACGAAGATTTGGAGGCTAGATCCCGCCGCAATAATGTTCGCATTATTGGAATTCCTGAAACAACAAATATTACAAGCATGGAAAAATATGTGGAAACTATGCTGAAGGACCTCTTTGGGAGCGACTTCTCTGACATGTTTCTAGTGCAGCGAGCACATCGCACACTGGGCCCAAGACCACCGCCTGGTACGCCATCATGCCCAAAACTAGCTCGTCTCCTGAACTATCAGGATAGGCACACAGTGCTGCGGTTGGCCCGAGAGAAGGGTGTAATTCAATAGCAGGGCAATACAATAACTATGTACCCGGACTTCACACAACAGGTGCAGGCAGCGCATCAGGAGTTTGTTCAGGCCAAGAAACTACTCCAACAGGCCGACATTAAATATGCGCTACTCTACCCTGCAAAGCTTTGTGTACAAATGGATGGCAAACCCCTCATATTTACAGATGCCAGTGCTGCATGTAAGTTTGCTAAACAGGAGCTGAAATAACGACAGATAGCGAATCGCAAAAAGGAAAGATCGCCAAGCTGCAGATTGAGCGAAAATGATTGAGCGTATTGATCTTGATTCAGGTTCAATTGGTCCATTCATATACTGCATGTTTACATTAATGTGGGTAATCACTGCCCATGCTTGTTTCCCTCAATTCCAAGCGACGTCTGAAAGACTTGGCAGTTGGACTACCATAGCACTGCGGGGAGACGACCTAGAACTGTTCTATTGTACAAGTAATACACCATGGGACTCATAGTGAAATGTGCTCGGCCACCCTGCTATATAAGGCAGGGGCGTGTGCCGGCTACTTCACTCCCCCAGGGAGAATTCTCACCATCCCTAGGCTCACCTAGGCTGTTTCACAAAAGTTGGGTCATATAAGGGGATGACAACACAACCTGATTGGGGGGTTGGTGTGGGTGGAGCGAGGGTAGGGGAAGTTAATTGTTATTGTTTATTGTCACTTGTTATATTGCCAATGTCTCCAAGAGCCAATATTCATTGTGTGCCAAACTACAAAGCGCAAAACCTGCATACTGCATTAGAAAAGGGATGCACCCACGGGGGCTCGCCATTCTGTTCAGAGAGGCAGCACAAGAAAGGGAACAGCACCGCGTACACAACGCAACGAAAATACACACACTAAGATGTCCACATTAAAATGCATAACGTGGAACGTGCGAGGTCTTAACGACCACAGGAAATCAAGATTAATGCACTCATATCTTGCAAGGCACGGGACGGATATTTGCCTCCTGCAGGAAACGCACCTGACAGAAAGAACTTGATCCCGTCTCAATTTAAATAGATGGGGAGAGGTATGGCTCTCTAACTACTCTAATTACTCTCGGGGGCTGGCGATTTTGAAACGAAAAAAAAAAGAAGTATGTTGCAGGATATGTACCTAATATTCACACTTTATTACATTTATTTTACACTTGCAATGCAATATATATATGTATGTGTGTATATATATATGTGTGTGTATATATATATAGATGTGTGCGTGTGTGTGTCTATATATATATTTTTTTTGTCACAGTCCAAGTAATTCCGCTCTCTCAGGACAATCCAATGCAAAGGGTTTTATTACCAGTTACACGTTTTGCAAGGGGACTGTGTTCCCTCAAATGTATAACTGGTAATAAAATCCTTTGCATTGGATTGTCCCGAGAGAGCGGAATTACTTGGACTGTGACAAAAACATAATTTCCGGTGAGCTTCGCCGGAGTACGCTCCATTTATCATGGGCCGAAAGAAGCAGCACGAACGAAAAAAATATATATATATGTACACGTCATCAATGTCCACATTATTAACATACCTCTGAATTAGCTTTGTAGCTCCTCAAATTTCAACACACTCCACTTCAAATTTCTTCTCATGGAAAATGATAACTACCACTCTCTGTCAGAAGGAACCAGTGATGTCAATGTTTTCCTCTCTTTTTCAAGCCATACTGATGTAGTTAGCAAATCAAAACGTTCCCTTAATTTTTTTGTGTTCTTTCTCCAGTTTTAATTGGTCAGTTTTGTTTAACCCTTTCTTAGTCCCCTGATAACAAGAAGAATCTGGTAGTGCCTGTGAGTGGATTTGAGATCCCATTGCGACTCCCAGCACACCCTAATGTAACTTTGCGATGAAGTTGTGAATCCATAAGGGAGTCTGTAAAAGCAGTTACAATAATACGACTACCATTTTCCACCTACATTTGACATCCTATCATAGTACTGGTTTGGAATTTTTTTTATTTCACAACATATACTATCTCTAAAGTAGTCTGCTTTGTGTTTTCAAACAACAGTATATGTACAACCTTTTCCCTACACTACTTTAGCTCTGTTGCCATAGCAACCTTCTTTGAAATACTCTATACACAAGTAAATACAAAGTTCACACCACTTTTTAACAGGAGCATACCAGCTTCAAGTTCAACTGTAGCTGGTGTGGTTGATTGCTTGAAAACTTAAGCATATCCAGAATAGCTAACTTGCCTTACATTTATCCACAGCCAACCACAGATCTACTTACTTTACCAACTAAATCACAATCTAGCTAAGAAGTTACACCACCCAATCAACAATGTCCTTTTCTTAAACTAAGTGGCCTTTCATTCTATCAACTGTCATATTCAGCTGCAGCCTTCTCCTGTATGCTACTGCTACTTCCTTCAAAATGGCTAGAGTGTGGCTTGTGGGTCACAGCTATGCTTTTTGGGTCAGAGAGTATGCTAGAAACAGTGGCATTGACAGGGACTTTGGCTTCCCTAATGTGGACATTACTTGGATTGGCCAGAGAGGGTTAAAGGGACAGCACATGCTGCCTTTGGTAGAGCGCATTGCAGATTGCCAACATCCAAAACTCTTAATTGTGCACTCTGGTGGCAATGACCTAGACACTCTTACTGGGGTAGGATTGAAAACCGCAATGAAGGAGACATTTGGCCAATTAATGCCACTTTTCCCTTGCACTGCCTTTGTGTACTCCAGGATTTGCCAAAGGCAGATATGGAAATGGTCAGACAAATTCTGTCCACAAATAGACGAAGTCGGGAAACATGTTAATACAATTTCTTCTGCATTCCTTAGAGACTACAACATGGGCTCCATCTACAACAACTTGTGCTTTGACATGGACTATATATATAGAAAGGAAGGAGTACATTTCTGAATTGGCAATGGTAATCCATTATGTAACAGAGACAAATTATATGTATTTATTCACAAAAACATGAATTTCAATATCAAAGCAGCCAGTTAATAAATTCCCAAAATACGTAAAGAAAGATCGTAAAGTCTTCCCAAATACATGCAGGAAGACAACATATGGGCATGGCGCTCTGTGATGTCCTCAAATACTAAAAATACTTGCACTACAGCTAATCCTATGTAATATATTTTGTCTCCGTTACATAATGGATTACCATTGCCCACTCAGGGCTTGATTGCTGAACAGAGTGGGATAGATTAGAATTTCTGTATTTTCTGTATTAATACAAATTGATAAAAATGATGGGAGATATATATTTTTTATATATGCTTAATCATTATGTGATTACATTTCCCCATGTGACATTATCCCTACTCTGTTTGGATAATTACTTGTACCAATAATGTTTTTATAAAACATATAACTATTACAGTTTTGTTTTTTTAACATTATAAGATGCCCGCCGATTTAACTTGTGAATGACAATCATTTTTAGGCCTTCTTTTCTTTTGATGAAGCTGTGTTATGGATTTTAAAATGGCTAAAAAGATGCAAACAGACATTGAAAAAGACGTTGTGCCGAAATGCATGTCAGTGCTGTTGAGGCTCGCACATTAAAGCACTTTGCAATTTATTACCAGTGAGTGCACTTGTTTTTGGTTGGACACGTATAGGTCTGCCGGAGTGAATTAATTTGTAGCGGCTCACCACCGCTGGAGTTTTACACCCGGGACGTGAGGTGCGGCAGAAGGTGATCTGCTCTGGATTTGATTTGCCGCCTGCCCCGTTACTGGAACTCAACGTTCACCTGACGATTTTAGCCAATCGATGGAACTTGAAGTGTGTGGCTTCACTGGAGGAAGCCTACTCCCCGATTGGGACGTGTGGCAGAATTCGGTCGGAGGACTCGAAACTACCATGGCGAACCGCCAGTGAGTGCCTAATCCTTGTATGTTGTCCAAGTGACTCTCTTACCACTAACAGCCCGAGGGTTGATTTTTATTCGTGGTGCAAGCCTTTTTTGATTTAGAACAAACATGTTCAGTGTAACGGAGCGTGAAGAAGCGGCTGCAAATATTTTCAAACAGGGAGCCACACGTGGGAGAAGTGTCGCCAAAGGTGCAGGAGCGAGAACGAATCCCTCCAGCAACCTAAAATGTTTATCCCAGACATTAGAAAAAACTAAAATCAGAAAATGGTTAATTGCAGAAATATTTGGATTTGGAACGAATACCCAGGAGCTTACATATATACACAGTTCCATCATATGAAACCCGAGACCCAGAATTATTGAAGGACTGGGCACAGCACACCACAGAATCAGCGAAAGGCATGGTTCGGATTTTGATTAAGTATGCATGGAGTAATTGGGTGAAACTACTGGAAGAAATCAAAAGATTGGAAGAGATGATTGATAAAGACAAAGACACAAAACAGAGTGAGGAATTGAAAATGGCCATGAAGAAACGGCTTATGGATTATGAAAGTATCATTAAACGCCATAAACAAACTAAATTCCAGGGGAATGAAAAGGACTATGAATCAGGTCGAATCCTGACGTTTGCCCATGAATTTGATGCACCTAGAAGGCAACTGAACCAACAAAGAGGAGGTGGTGTGACAGCCAGTAGAGAGAGCTCTGAATCCGAGGTAGAAACATTAGATGGAAAACAGGGAACACATCCTACTGACAGCACTGAAAATATAGGTGAACCTACTTATTTTCTGGAGTACAAACTCCTCAGAGAATGCTGACAACGACCAGCCCCAAGAACCCACCCATCAGAGCGAAAAGATGACAAACAAGAAGGGGCAAAAAAAGGAAGGGGGAGAATTATATTCTCTCAGAGTTACTCGCAGCAGGTGGAAGCGGGGCAGGTGGTAATGCCAACAGATGAGAGAACGATTATAAACCTATCGAACAGGACACTTAACCCGGATGAGACTCAGGATTTTAAATTGGGCCTGACCTTTTGCTCAACAGCTGGATTTGACTATGCCCAAACCCGGATTGACCTTTTCAAATATGTAAGAAAACTGAAGTTAATGAAAGTTTATTTGCTGCATCCGAAAACTGTACAACAAGGAGTACTGAACATGATAGGGGACATGGATCTCCTAATTGGAAATGATTTAAAAACACTCATGGGTCTACAAACCCTGGAGGACCCAGTTGGAGCTGGGAACTTTGGGAAGAGGATGAAGCAGCTGCTTGTCTCTCATGTGCTGGCATATCACAATCTAGTGGTAAGAGTGAATTAAGGAGAAAATCGAGATACACTCCACAGACCCCACACAATGCCATTGATGTTTTTAATGAAGTAGTCATCTCAGACCTGAAAATCTTAAGAACGAACTGCAAGGATTCTAAGCCATATAATATCCCTGCGAAACAATGGAAAGCTATACAAGCTCTCAGAAATGATGACTCCCTGTGATCAAACCCTCTGATAAGGGGGGAATATTGTACTGTTCAACAAAAAGATCAATATCTGAGGGAAGCCATGAGACAATTACATGACAAGAAATGTTACTTGCCAATTCAGAGAGTGGAGTATGGCAAGTGAGTGAGAACATTTCATGACCACCTGAAGGATTAGAGAGACAAAGGAATGCTCGACCAAGATGAATACAATGTCTTACACTATGAATATCCAGTTCATCCAACCTTTTATCACTTACCCAAAGTCCAAAAGGATTTGTTAAATCCTCCAGGGCAACCCATTGTGGTTTCTTTGAAAAGTTTACTGGAGAACACTTCAATTTACACTGATTCCTTTTTAGCGCCTTGGGTAAAAAATTTGAGCTCCTATGTTAGAGACACTCAAGACTTTTTAAGATTGATTGAGTGTATTGAATGGGAGGATGATATGTTGCTAATCACTCTAGACATAACCAGCCTATACAGTTGTATCGATCATGAGAAAGGAATTAATGCTGCTAAGTGGTTTCTAAACAAAAGACTTTTGAAATATCAAAAACATAATCAAATGCTTCTGGCTATGATCAGATTCTGCCTGGAAAATAATATCTTCATATTTGCTGGGCAGTTGTTCCGACAGCAACGTGATACTGCGATGTGCATGTGCTTTGCCCTCAGATACGTAAACTTTTTCGTGGGCTGATGGGAGGAGCACGTGGCCTGGGCAGATAGCCCAGATCATTGGGGCAATAATATAACGCTAAAGGCCTGATACATAGATGCTTTATTTTTTGTTTGAAAGGGCAGTTGTCCATCTGCTGAAGCAGATATTGCCTTTCTCAATCTGAAAGATCTGTACTTGGTATTTTCTGAGAATAACAGTCATACCAATGTTTACTATTTGGATCTGGTAGTTTAAGTGGATAACAACACACTGTCCACAAGGCTGGACAGAAAACCCACGGCAGGCAACTCAGTTCTGCATGCAGGTAGTCACCATCCTAGGAGCTTGATAAGGAATATTCCGTATGGTGAACTACTGAGTATTAAGTGGAACAGTCGTAGTGTATCTGAATACCAGAAAGCAGAGAAGGGGGCCTTAGAATGATTCAGGATGAGGAGATACACTACCAGGGCCTGGACTGGATACCGGGCGTTTTTGCATGCTGCCAAACTGGGGGCTGATGTCACTGCGGTGGGGGCTAATTTCGTTGATAGACACCTGCGTGTGCTTCAAAATAAACAAAGCGAAACGAATTTCGTTCAGCACACGCAGGTCCCCATCAACGAAATCAGCCCCCAGCTCTGCAGCATGCCAAAACGCCCGGTAGCCAGTCCGGCCCTGTACACTACTAACATCCTGAATGAGGCAGAGAAAAGAGTAGAGAAAGTGAGGAGAGTTGAACTTCTTGAAACTAAAACTAATACTGATCATATGAAATGTAATGATGAAGGACCAGTAAGGAAGATCACTCACTTCAGTGAGAGATCACACCAAGTAGTTCAGATCTTTAAGAAAAACTGGCACATTCTCCAGACTGATAATATACTGGGCAATACCATCACCCCCTGACCCCAGATTACATACAGACGCAGTACATCGGTAAGAGACCTCTTAGTACATAGGCACTACCGACCCATCTCAAACAAATTTGACAGTGTTACTGGCTTCTTTCCCAGTATGCAATGTGCAAATACAGCATAAAGTAAAAAGAATATAAAACCACTGAACAGGGACAAATAAACTTAGGAAAATCAATAAGTTACTTAACTTCAACTCTGAGTTTACGTTATACTGCCTAGAGTGTCCTTGTTCTAAACACTATATAGGAAGCACTGTCCACCCTACCAAAAAAAGAATTTTAGAATTTATGTGAGCTATTACTAAAAAGTTATCCTGTAGTTTGCCATTTCGAAACTGTTCACAATAGCAACCGTTATCTTCTTAAATTCTTTTGTATTGATCAGGTCCCGAAAGATGAGAGGGGGGGACAGGATTAGGAGGCTATGCACATTGGAGTCCAAATATATAATAGATCTGCAAACAAAGGTCCCACAATGTCTGAATAATGAGGAAGAATTCTGGATTCACCTAGAATAAACTGGAAAGGCTTTCATTACATAGGATTAGCTGTACTGCACATATTTGGGGTATTTGAGGACATCACGGAGCATCATGGCCATATGTTGTCCTCCTGCATGGATTTGGGAAGACTTTACCATCTTTCTTTATGTAGATTTGGGAATATATTAACTGGCTGTTTTGAGATTGAAATTCATGTTTTTGTGAATATTTACATATATTTTGTCTCTCTTACATAATGGATTTTCATTGCCCATTCAGGGCTTGATTGCTGAACAGAGTGGGATAGATTAGAATTTCTGTATTAATACGATTTGATGGAATTGATTGGAGATATATATTTTTTATATATGCTTAGTCATTATGTGATTACTTTTCCCCATGTGACATTATCCCCACTCTGTTTGGATAATTACTTGTAGCAATAATGTTTTTATAACACATATCACTATCACATGTTTGTTTGTTTTTTAACGTTATAAGATGGCCGCCGATTTAAATTGTAATGACAATCAAATTTAGGCCTTCTTTTCTTTTGGTGAAGCTGTGTCATGGATTTTAAACTAGCTAGAAAAAAGATGCAAACTGACATTGAAAAAGGCTTGTGTCGAAACGCAACTGACAGTGCTTTTGAGGCTCGCACAATAAAGCACTTTGCAATTTATTACCCATGAGTGCACTAGTTTTTGGTTGGACACGTTTTGGTCTGCCGGAGTGAATGAATTTGTAGCGGCTCACCACCGCTGGAGTTTTTGCACCCGGGACGTGAGGTGCGGCGGAGGGTGATCTACGTGCTTTGGTATATTTATACATATATATATATTTGGTTTTTTTTGTTTGTTTTTTTGTTTTTAATATAAACATATTAGAAACACGTAATTTACTAGGGTAACAGAAGATACTTGTTTAATGCAGTGGCGTAGCACAAAATAATAGGCCCCCTTAAGACTGTGACAAGGGGGCCCTGAGTTTCCCATTCCTCACAGATACTCCTCGCCCTTGGGTTGTATAGGGTACCTCCCTGAACGGCTGAGGGAACACTGAGGGGTGAACACCTCGCGCCGCGGGGCTACAGGGGCCTGCATTACTCCCCTCGCTTGAGGCATGCCGCCGCACTTGCATCTCTGGCACTACAGACATGTTTCAGATGTGTATCGCAGGTCGGAAGGTGAATTTCGTTCATAAACGTCTAAGCGACAGGTCATAAACTACAGACGTTTCATCCAGAGGCGTGTTTGTAATCTTTAAACTGTTTCACAATGGGAAGGGCATTAAAGCCCACGAGGACCATAAAACTAGACGCAGCACGAACTCACATTTTTTTTCTGAACGGAGACATTAAAAAACTCAGAATACAGACCGACAAAAGCTGGGAAATGCGTGGCCAAGACCTTCAATACGAACCGTTGACACAAAAATAAACCAGATTAGGCCTTTATTTATATGACACAACTACCATTTCTTTGACGCTCCGAAGAAAAGGCGCTCAGTTAAATTACATTTTGGGAGGAAGATAGATTGAACATGCCCGGGCAGTGGCCGAGAGAACGTCAGAACAAGCCTGCACATGTTCACCACAGCATGCTTGCTGGCCGATAACAGCAACACGAGGCTACATTTAGAAAGGCGCTCATTTCACGTATTCCACCACGGGGGATTACCGGACTTTCCAATTAGTTCATTAAGTACAAATGTTTGTGTTGCTCGCTGGCCGGGGGACTTTTGCCCCTTTCCAAAAGTTTGCTGAACTGTTGCTATGCATTTATTTTGTGAACTTTAGCACTAACGTGACCACATGTAAATTAATCACCTGAGAGAAACAGGTGCCTGCTTTTTTGGTATTAAGAACAGCGAGGCTGTAATTAACCTGTGGCCCTGGTAATTATATATTTAAAGTGGCCAATTAGGGTTCCTCCGAGGACAACAGACGGCTGGTGGGGCTACCTCACGATTGCTCATTGAGTGCAATTCAGCAACACACACCACACAAGTCACTTTTCAAACATTAACACACACTCTCATTTAGGCGCAGAAATACAAATTAAGTCGAAATTCTCCCACATATGCTCACTACAAGAGCACTCCTCACAAAACATTTAGGAATAGCAAAGTGCCTGGAGTTACATGTTTTACTGTAAGTCCATCACGAGAAAGGGATTTTTCATCAGAAAACTAACAATAACAATATGCCTATATAGATATATGTTCACTTAAAAAAAACAAAGGATTAAGTAATGTTACAGTTAGGTGAATTTGTCAATGACAACATTAATGTTTTGAACTTAAAAACACACAGAAAGTCACCTGTTATAGTTAGCAGCATTAATTATAAATGCACCCCTGCCATGCACTGCCTACGGTCTCACATATGACATAACTCGTGTCATGTTCTATGACATCATTTATGACATCCCTGATAACATCTCAAATGACATCATTGATGACATTCCTGATGACATTATTGATGATATCATCCAAGCGCCCCGCCTCCCTGCATATTACCTCTGTACGGGTGAGTTTGAGAAGTCTTAACTCTCCTGTTTCAGGCACATTTTGTGAGTAATTGAAACACTGCTTTTGCCTTGGACAGGATTGGAGCTTTCATTCGGCACAGTTTATGATCTGAAACCACTCAAGTTTTCTAAAGGGTGAGTTCTTTAATCCCTATCTGATTGTTACTAGGCACATACATTTTAATGAACTCTTCTAAAAATACACCACTTGTTTGTCATGTAGACAGCAGGCTCATTCAGTCCACACTGGGGAGAGTCCAGACTTCTTCACGATTCATTTGGAATTTGCATTTGTGTGGTGAGCATTTTCAATAAGATGTGTTTGATTTATCTGTGATACTTTTTGCCAATGAGTTGTAACAACCAGTCAGAGACACCATTATGTCTCCCCACAGCAACCCCACTACAGATGTATGATTGGTGGCCTGCTTTCTAATGCGACAACCGCAAGTGCGCTGAAACTTCATAAGTGCAGCTGAAACTTCATAAGTGCACAACACATTTTCAATAAGGTCTGTTTAACTTATCTGTGATACCTTTTGTCAACAAGCTGTAACAACCAATCAAAAATACAATTATGTCTCCCCATAGCATCCCCATTACAGATGTATGATTAGTGGCCAGCTTTTTAACGAGACAACCACAAGCCCGCCGGAACTTCATAAATGCCCAACACGCACAGCATGAGTACCTATGGATTTACTCATTTCTACTCTCAGATGGAGTTATGAATACAGTCCCTTACTTCCTTGCCTATTCTAACAGATCCCTGTGTGACACCATGTTGGATCACCTTTTAAGAAACATAATACAACTCAAGGATCTAACGACAACTTTACCCTAACTAGTAATTGTAGACACTAGAAACATGATTAAAATCCCAAATAACATCCAGGAGAGTGACCACAGTATGTTCTCTTGTAGCTGAACAAATCGCATGGGAGCCAGGTCGATGTTTCCTTAAAGGATTACTACACAGGTCTCTGATTGTGGGATTTTATGCCACAGTCCACTGGTATGTTACAAAACCACCATTCACACTCTAGAAGTTTAACCAATAGACTTATAATTTGCAATGTGATTGGCACACGATTTTTCCATTTCCAGGTGTCTCCTCTGTACATTTTCCATCCTGATGATGACCTCTCGCTAAATAATTGTGTATTTGGGTCAAAACATTGAGAACAGCCGCGGTCGGTAGTAGGAGTACCTGCAGGGCGGTGACGTGGGTTGAGGGAGGGGCAGGGTGGGGGGTAGTAAACTATGGATTATGGAGGTTTACAGGTAAGTTAACATATAAATTAATACAACGAATTTCGTTACCTGCACTATATCGCATTTGGGGATGCAGTGCACGCCACAAGATTCTTTTTAATAATTTATATGTTAACTTACCTGTAAACCTCCGTAATCCATTGTTTACTACCCCCCACCCTGCCCCTCCCCCTCCCCACGTCACCGCCCTGCAGGTACTCCTACTACAGACCGCGGCTGATTGAGAACTACTAAAGTAGACTGTTTTTAAATTGATTTAGGATTCCAGTAATTCCAATGGGATTGTTGGCTCAACATCCATATGTCCTTATCAGTCACATGTACATACTTTCATTCACTTTGTCACTTTCATTGCGCCACTGCACCAACAGGAGCACCTTATTCTAAGATTGTTTCTCTGAAATCAAGCAATAGAGTTCTTGACTTTACATAAAACTTTTGTATAGTGAATTATCTAACACATTTCTTAAGCGCAACGTAAGCCTGATTAGTGGAGGTTTTGTGTAACTATTGTCGTGGAAGTCAAGGGACACACTTCCCCCATTGGGACCACCTGTGCCTTTATTACTAGGGTTTGGTTACAGCTGGTAGATGGTTAGCTGGTCCAGAGCTGGTCCAGGGTGTTGCTGAAGCTGTAACTGACAACAGAAAATAGCAGGTTGGGAACAGAGGTACCTGGTAACACAGGCAAAAGTATTGGAATGGCAGACTTCAAGGGCTAGAAAATGATGTAGTGCATTGTTATTGTTTTGTATTGTAGCATTATAAAACACGTCATACCCTTCTGTGGGGTGCTAAAGATTATTATTGGATGGGTAGCTTGCTAATATGTTGGAGGATTCCTTACTGGCAGAGTGTTGTATTTCTTGTGATCCTATGTGGGAAGTATTTTGGTGTTGTGCGTGACAAAATAGGTGCCCTTGTTTCAGGGCGTAGCGCAGAGCGCATGAGGAGGTATTAGAGATAGGCATGTAAATGATAATCTTAATTAGCTGGCGGCTGTAATTTACTCTGCAGGATCGCTGTAATGCTTCCTTGTTTCTAATATGCTTTTATTTTATATCCCATGCTGACAGTAACAGTTGGATTAACCACTCTGTAAAGTTCTGTGAGTCTGCGGGAAGGACAGGCAAAGTGACGAGGAAAGGTAAAAAAGGCAGGGATCCACCTTGAGGGTCTGCGATATAGGTAGGTCAATTGATGGGCCAAAAGACTAAAACCTAGGGATTTACACAGCACCCACCTAGCATGAAGGTTACCGATTTGTCTTGTGGATGTGCAAAAAAAAAAGAGGGCTAATCAGAGAAGCTCCAGTAATCATATGCTGACAGGCACACTGCAGAGATGTTGCCAAATAAGTAAAATGATGCCAAATGGTTAACAATGGGAGGTGGTGACATGAGTAATTGCCTTGCCATTTTTAAAGGCAGAAAGGGTGCCTACTGCTGTGCTAATGCATCTTATGAGCATGTAAAAAAAGTGGGACTGCAGTCGAATTTGCCAACTTGAGCAGAATAACACAACATTTGAAAGCCCCATCTTTCACTTACTCCTGCTAGGCTGAAGTATGTCAACATTCCGAACAAGGAATCGCCCCCAAGCTCCTCTCATATTCCCAAAGGACAAGAAGCTGTATGTGACTCTTGAATAAAAATAACATTAAAAACGACAAGGAAAACACTGAACAGCATGGCTAAAACAAATATTTATTAGCTTATTTTGATAAATAATACAGGGCAGATTTCAGGCACATACAATTTAGATGCACCATAAATTTCGCTATGCAGCACTTCAAAAACAATCTGTGTTGGATAACATAAATGGTGTATAACAATTTTTCACTAAGCCCCGCACAAAGGGTTAATACTGCTGAACAATTAATCACAACTTTTCAGCAAATAGTTAATCAAACCAGCAACAAATATTTTACATTATTTCGTTTATTTTATATGTACATTGCACAATTACCTCAGGACTTCTTGGCACTGCACAATGTTTAAAACTGAAAGAGAGACAGGGGCCAGATTGCTGCAGTTCCACAGTAGCTGAGGTCATATGACCACTGCCCACAATGAAGGAGCTATCAAGTGTTGTTTCCAAGAGGACTGTCAATTTCACACAACCACACCCATCCCCAGCCATTAAAAGGGAGTTGGGTGCACATGCCCTTGATCTAGTTCCCAGCTATGAGAGTTTATGAGTCTTTGCTTGCCCCAGCGTGGGCCTGTGGCATGCCACACTTCACTTAGGACAAGAGGTGAAGGTCCCCCTGGCTTCGGCATCAGGCATTAAACACCCAGTCCAGTGCTGCAGCCTGGCCAGTCTACCACTATGATGGTCCCCTGGTGGGTGCACCAATAAGTTGCCTGACCCCCTTGATGGGCCAGTGCTCATCGACTCTGTGTTGGTGGGAAGAAAATGTGGCATCACAGGGACATGGGCCAAAAGCGACTGCGATCAGGCTTGTCTCCCTCACCTGTGCTGTTTATCTGCCATAGTCAGTGGGGCCAGGCAGGCACCACTGGGACTGACCCAATACTGCGACCCTCAAGGTGAAGACCGCCTCACTTGTTTTGCCGTGGCCCTGGACTGAAGCTGCCCCCCCACAGTACCACATTCTCCTTCGTGACCCTGACGTTCTGGGAGAGAGACTGAACGTGAGTCCAGCTGTGAGAGCCATGCTCGCCATGTCTGCACTTCTACTCCACCTCAACCACACACAGGAGTCTCTAAACTCTGCACGCCCCCCACCCCTCCCACAATAGACTGTGACTGTTATCCAGAGGATGCTTTGGCTGTCCAGGACTCAGGAGCTGGCGTCCAGGGAGCTGTACTACTCCAGCATTGCCTCACCAAAGAAAAAGGTGGGTGAAGTGACAGACGTTTTGCCTAGCCCCCCTCACGCAAATTAAACCCCCTGCACTGCTGCTGTGGCTTTCCTAAATGATGTCTACTGCTGTCTCATCCCCTCAAACCTGAAGGGCCAGCACAACAGTCCTCACGCAGACGGAGCAACTTCAGTCTGGCATTATGAAAACCAGATGGAAGATTGAGCAGAGGTGAGTAGCTCTACTGAAGAAACATCTGCAGCTGCCTTGCCTCACACACGGAAGAGAGGTGCAGTGCTCCCCAACTTCCGTCAAAGTGGAGGGCCTGATCCGACCTGCTGTCTCCTTGAGAAGGATAGGATGCGAGGAGACCCTCCACAGTGAGACTGACTGCTTTTAGAGTTCACTTTACTACCTCATCCTTTTCTCTACAAAGCACTAAAGGTTGACAGCCTGCTGCAGCTTGCCTTAGCCTGACAGCACATAGAAGCAGAGATATTGCTCCTGGTAGAAAAAGAGGGCCAAAGTAGAAACTGACTTATTCTCTAGGTGCAGCCTATAAAGTGACCCTCACCTCTGTAACCCAACAATTGGCCTCAATACCATCTTCACAGGACTTCTGAAGGCCCACCCTCCATGAAGGAATATGTGTATTATAGTGTTCCAGGACTGGACATGCAGCATGCTACCGGGTCTAGGGACTACACATGCATTTGCACGCTGCTGCTATTTATTCCCTCCATACCTCAAGCATTGAAATGGCGCCTTGCCCAACAAAAGAAAAACATAGCACTGTCTATGCCGAAAGACGAGCACTTCATAAGCCTGAGGTGCCCAATGAGGCAAAGGTATAGGAAAACATAAGACAATTTGGAGAAGCAGCACCTCAAAACCGCTGGAAATTACCCCTGCCTACCTGGTGCTTTATTATTGTGACATTGCATCTGATGCAACGTGAAGCTAAAGCAAACTTATTTTTCATATACTTACATCATTAAAATAATTCTCAGACTGTTTCCTCTCTGAGCCCATACCAATACACTCAACAACCATAGATCCTCCGTGGATCTTTAATGTGAGATAACTGGGAGTTGGACATAAAGAGAACATGTGGCAAATCCTTATGAGGACCTTGAATGAGAAGATGCCAAAATCATGCTGACAACAAATAGCATTTCTATAGTCATTAAATGATAGTAATTTCACACCAAAAAGGAATCAAATACGATAAGAATTTCTCATTCAAATTGTTTATCTAAGCCTCAATTTGAATGGTCAAGTAACACAAATCTCATTTAAGCTTTTGTTTTCGGATTGCATTTAGTACAATTAGTCACACAATAGCATACCGATTCAGTAAAATAGACATATGCTAATTAACTAGGGGATAAGAGAGAAAAACATATGGAAAAGTCAAGTTCAGCATTTAGGTTATACAAACCAAATGTAGCCTCACGGCTTGAGCGGTCGACTATGAAGCTGGGGAACCGGGTTCAAGTCCCGGCAACTATGCTCAACATCCTGTGATTCTGGGCAAATCACTTAATCTCCCCGTGCCTCACAAAAAAAAAATAATGTGTCCATCTGTAACAAAACTGGTGCTCATGTAAGGCGCTCTGATACCTGATCGCTTCGGGTCTAGTTCGCACTATATAAAACTCTCTAAAAAAAAAAAGCAGAATTGAAGCGTGAGGAGTCACAGGAATGAGTCCATAAAATCTCCAGCCAAACAGTTATACCTTCTCACTTTACCAGCTGGCAAAGTACAGGTTGAGTCAGTTCAGTAAGTTCAGTTCAAAAGGGTTTGGCATAGGAACAAGAATCAGAGTTCGGTCCGACGGCATGCCAGGCAAGGAAATTGAAAATCATAACCAGCCCCGACTCCTCCTCCAAGGGGACAAATATACTTTCAAAAGTTCTCAGTTTACCTCCACAAAGTATCCTTTCCATCGTACTTTATGGTTTCCATTGGTTGTCCACAGTGGGCTGCTCATGGTGTGATCAGTACCTCACTAAGAAATCCAGAAGCATAAAGTTATCCTTTTGCCAAGTCATCAATTTCAACAACTTTATAATTTCTATCCTCTCCTCGTAAGTAAGAAAATTAATTTGCTAACTGTCTGGCCGTTCCCAGATGCTCTCTCTGGGTTTCCAATTGTATTGATACATTTCTGTCAAAAGTGTTGCTGAATCAGTAAGGGCCTATTGTTCATCTGCAATGAAAAGAAACTTCCTAAAAAGTACTCATAACATGTGAAATGACAACTTCTGCTAGATTCTGCTTTTCTAAATGGGCAAAAGAAGCATTTGAGGCCTACATGAAAATATACTAAATCCTTGCCACATAATGATTAATATGAAACACACATTATTAACCCCTTCGATGCTCATGACGGAACGGTTCCGTCATGAGCATCGGTTGTGCTGTGCGGATGACGGAACCGTTCCGTCATGGCCCCGCCCACGCTCGAACCCTTCAGCACAGCGCGGGAATCCGCGCCGCGCTGAAGGGGTTAATATGAATAATTCAGTTTTTCTTAGTAAAGTCACTCATTATTCTTCTCTCCAGAAGTTATATGCCAATATTAGGTACTAATATATAATAGAACATTTTACACGCTTTTTAAACAGATTAATACGCGTGTCACTTTTGCGATTCGCATTCATATTCACTTATTACTAAAGTAAACTGCAAATCTTGTTAGTATCAAGCAATATTAAACTAAACATTTTAATCGTTTTCAAGTGTTTCATTACATAAGCCTTAGTTTCGTTTATCACATTTAGAAATCATCAGCAATACATTTTCCGAAATAAACATGCTCGATTTCTTAAATGCGTATTTACATTGCGTAAGCAAATAACTTTATTCTCCCTCTTTATATACTTCTTTCACATTTTCACGTTTCAGAACACTTCTGCATGCTTTTATGATGCAGTAAAAAATCTTGTTTTCATCTTCAACTTATTTTGCACATTTTACTAAATCATTGTCGACATTCTCATTTAATAGTGAGAATTGATACTGGCAACCGTCTTTAAACTTTTACGCTCCATCGCATCCAAAGAAGTAAAGAGCCTCTCAGCGGCGTTCGACACAGTCTCTCACCACACCCTAATACGCAGACTCCACGATGCAGGGATCCAGGACAAGGCCCTCGACTGGATCCGCTCCTTCCTCTCCGGCAGAACGCAGCGGGTCAGACTCCCCCCTTTCCTCTTGGACCCTACACCAATCACCTGCGGAGTTCCCCAGGGGTCATCCCTCAGCCCTACGCTCTTCAACGTCTACATGGCTCCGCTCACCCCATCGTCAGAACCTACGACTCAACATTGTGTCATACGCAGACGACACCCAACTCATCCTCTCCCTAACCAACGAACCCAACACCGCCAGACACAACTTTCGAGAAGGCATGGAATCCATCGCCAAATGGATGAAAAACAGCTGCCTACAACTTGAGGTAATTCAGTTTCCGATCCCGTTCGTATTTAGCCACCATTTTGTGTCTTTCCGCCATTTTGTGTTGCCCTCACTCAGGCGGCACGGTGAACGAAGTGTTGTTTTCCCTCATCCTACTGCAACGTGTCAAATAACCTCCTGCCTCTGTTTATAGCTGGTGTCAGGGTCCGGCCGACTCCACTAATCCTCGTCTGGTCTGACTGATCCCTGTTTCAACTATCTGTTGGTTCGCACCATTCTTTCCTGACTTTATCTTATCCTCTGGCCTTCGCTATTCTTTACCCGTATTCTCTTATTTCACAACTGTCCTCCGGGGCATACAAATGTGTCCTGCCACCTGCAAGTCGACTTATAAACACTACCACTGATTAACTTGTGGGGAAGGGTGACAAACACAGTTGGGGGAGAGGCTTATTTGAGTTACTTAATATCTTGTTTTCACATTCTTCTCATTGGTTAACCCTGTATGCATTGGGAGTGTTCTTTGTGAATATGTGTGTTATAAAAGATTGTGCGCCACGAAGTAAAGTGGCAGTCTCCTAAGAACATACCGAGTGTACTTCTGGGACAACTGTACTTAGCTGCAGGTAATAAACCTTATCTTTTACGCCTAACGGAGTGTCCAGTGTCTCTGTTCGACAAAGCAGGTGAACTCAGGAGATTAAGGCGTACCCTGCGCCGCCAGGCCCATATAAGGTTCTGGTTCTTCAATTGGCGCCCGAACATGGGCCGGCTTCAGAGGTAGCAGTTCTGCTCGAGGATCGTGAGGAGCCCCGCAAGAAAATTCTGGAGGAATCGCGAACCACGTCAAGCGACCCCTGTATGTTGAAGTGGTCCGAAGGTCTTTAGCAGCGCGGTTTCTCCTTTCTGACGGCTGCTGACGACTGCTGCCCTGACTGCCGCCCTGCTTTGGTCCCTTTGATGATGTTTGGTATCGCGAGACATTAGACGGGCCTCTGTTGGCGTAAGAAGACACTTAGTTAAGTATTGGTCGGTAGCTCCCACTATTTTGTTTTGATTTGGGTCTTTGATTCAGCTATTGCAAAAGCCGAAGTCGAGGGGTGAGTACGTTTGTGCTATATTATTTGATTTAACCCCTTGATGTTTGTGAACAGTCCAGTGAAATAACGATGCCTGGTCTGAATAAGTTTAGGAAGTTCTGTTGCTTTGGTTGTAATAGGGATTCCCGGCTGGAGGACTCTTGTCCGATTCCTCCGGTTGTAACTCCCACCTACGAGCTTTATTCAAAACATGGTGTCGGCCCCATTGCTTTTAATAAGGCATGGATCCAATACACGAAGAACAATGGCGTTCTACAGCGGCCACAAAATGGTAGTTTTGAGCCTGACATATTAGACAATTTGGAAGCGATAATGTTCAAAAAACAAGCCCGGCCGGCAATGTTTGACTCTTTCCGCCTCTGGCGTAAGAAAGCCAAACAGAAAGTAATTAAGCAGGCAAAACCAGATAAGAAAGCACAAAATATGACGATTATACAGGCCGCCCAACAGTTTAAAGATAATGAGATTGATAGTGCAATGGAAATTTCAGAGAGACAGCATCGTATGGCAATAGATAGATGCTATCCGGTGTTGCCTAATTCGCCTTCTGATAAAAGTAAGGATCTGGAGGATGACCCTTTGATGTCTCACCTATTGAGATTGCCTCGACCCTATGTACAAGGTGCTAATGCACCCCCGTTGTTACAACCTGTTCAGTTGCCTGTTGTCCCCCCACCTGTTCCGGTTCTTCCACATTTGCCCCTTCCAGTATTGCCACTCCCACCTCTCGTGCCACCGATTCCTTTGTCTCCATCTCCTGAACCTCAATCTTCTTTGCCTTCGGCTCCCCTTATAACTGCCAGTTCCTCTCCTGTATCACCTAATACCTTGTCCCCTGTCCTTATGTCTAATTCTCCTACTGTGCGCAAACGAATAACAGATACTGTCTCTGGTTTCTTGTCCCCTTTCTTTGAGACTCTGAACATGTCTCCGGCTTTTTCTCGAAGACAATCTCGTAGTCAACTTCCAGGTTCAGACGAACTGGTGGTATTGGACTCTCTCGCTCGCAAATGGATCGAGAAGGGTCCCCAGTATAGTGTGAAAGATATCATGATCACCTTTCATCAGTGGGAGGCGCCCACGCAGAGATATGTATTTAATGTTATGTGTGACACTCTCGCTAAAGAATGGGAGGATATGGATTTGGGTTTTCTTCCCCAGGGTCTGTTGGATGTTCAGGCTAATTTCGATAGAGGACTCATTGTGGGTTCTAAGGTTGAGGACGCCGTAAGGACACTTGTTACTTATAGGTCGTTATTTTCTTCACAAACTTTTCTTGAATCTGATCCTGCTGTTCGGCAGACATTGGAACATTACCCAATGAGAGAGGTTTCTCCGATATGGAGGGAAGAGGTAGCGCAAGCAGGTAATAATCCAGCTATTCCCGCTCACTTTCAGCGTATATGGGTACATGTGCCCTGGAAGACATCTGATGTTTTGGCCCTCAAACAATCTTTACCGGATCCCCGTAAAAACCCTGCTGGTTACTATAATGAATTGGCTCAGAATGTTGATGCCTGTATTATGAATTTAGCCGATATTGACATGCTGATGGGAAATGTAGTCCCACAAGCGTTATGGGCTCGGATTCGTAGAGAGGATCACGTTCAAGAATTGGGTGGTACATGGAATGCTATAACTGCCTCGGATAGAGCACAAGTGGGTGGTGCTAAGCCTGATGTTTTGATCACAGAACTCCCTGGTAGGATTATTACTTTAATGAAAACAATGATGCCCACCTTACGAGATAATTGGGATAAATTAGCTGCGTGTAAACAGAAGAAAGATGAGAGTGTCTCCGATTTCTTCACACGTTTTGAGGAGGCGTTTATTGATCACAGTGGTCAGGATATGACTACGGAGGGTGGACAGCGATTATTTGTAGATAAATTCGTATTTAATTTGCTCCCCGAGTTGTCACATAAGTTAAAAGACTCTGAAAGTTGTTGGGCTGTTTCTTCTTCAGCTCAGATATTGGCTACTGCTCAATATTACGAGAACAGGGACAAAGAGGAAAAAGATAAGCAAGAGAAAAAGACTAAAGAATTAAAAACGAAGGTTCTTCTGCAACAAGCTTATCCTCCTTGCTCTGCTCAGCGCCATTTTCAACAGCCTCCCCAATTTCAGAGGGTGTTTCAAAAGCCTGAGCCCTATATTCCGCGGCCTTTGTTAGGACCTAACCAATGCGCCTATTGTAGGGAGGAAGGTCATTTTAAGAATAGCTGCCCGGTTTTATTACAGCGCAATGGAGGACTATCTACTCCACGAGGTCGTGGTGGTTCCCAGTCAGCGCCCAGGGGTAGAGGTCGAGGTATGTCGCCCCAGACACAGCGTTCCCCTCCACCTCCACATTCTATGAACTACTTTGATCAGCAAAATACTCAGTCTACACAGTATTACAATGATGATTACTATGTTGAAGGTGAGAATGACGGTCTTCACGCTAACTAGGACAGCCATAGACAAAGTGAGGAAGTTGTATCGATTCCAGTAGATCAGAATGGGCCTTATGTTAATGTCACTACAATGGGTGTTTCAGAGCCATTTCTTTTAGATACTGGTGCGATGAGAAGTTCTATTATTCACTCCAAACTCTCTGGGGCACCTTTGTCTGGCTTAACAAACATATCCGTAGGATTTTCTGGCGCCCCAGTTCATAGCCCGGTCTCTTGTCCTCTGCCTATTTAAATTGGTTCTTATGATTTGGAAGCTCCGCTTCTTTTAACGACTGGTTGCGGCGAAAATCTGTTGGATTTGGATTTATTGAAAAGATTGCATGCAACGATATATTGTTCTCCTTCTGGTGTGCATCTCGTTTTGGGGCAGAAACGGACTTCTCCAATGTATTTGTCTAAAGATCAATTTCCACCTGAATTGCTCTCTCTCCCTGCAACACTTTGGGCTACGGGTCCAAATGATGTTGGTTGTCTTGAGATCCCACCCTATGTTGTTACCCTCAAGCCCAATGCTAAATTGCCACGCATCCCTCAATACAAAATGTTGTACCACAATTTCCTGTTGTTCCAGATATCACTGCCCTGTTAACTATGATACCTGCCTCGGCAGCTTGGTTTTCTGTTATCGATCTGAAAAATGGTTTCTTCAGCATCCCCATTGCTGAAGAGAGTAGGGATATTTTTGGCTTCTCTTTAGGAGGCCAAAGTTTCCGGTTCAAGCGCGCACCCCAAGGCTATTGTGAAAGTCCCTCCATCTATAGCCAAGCTCTGAAATGCCAGCCTGATGCTTTTCCTTTGCCGCCAGGTGCTACCCTTATTCAGTATGTGGATGATTTATTGATTGCTGCTGATTCAGAGGATATTTGCAAGAACGTGACTATTGCACTATTGCGTCACTTGTCTGACCTTCACCATAAGGTTTCACCTTCTAAATTACAATATGCCCGCCAAGAGGTTACCTATCTAGGTCATCTCTTGTCGAAGGAGGGAAGGCGACTGACCCCAGAACGTATTCAAACAATTGCACAAATGTCTGTGCCATCCACACAAAGAGAAGTGCGTGCCTTTCTGGGCATTACCTCTTATTGTAGACAGTGGATTCCAAATGTTTCTTTGTTGGCTAAACCTTTGTTGGAACTCACTTTGAAAGACACACCCCAACCCCTTCCTTGGACTGATGAATGTCAGAAGAGTTTTTCTGATTTACGTGCTGCCCTGTGCTCTGCTCCTGTGTTGGGTACTCCGGATTACAGTAAGCCCTTCACGCTCTATGTCCATGAAAGAGAGGGTTGTGCGTTGTCAGTCTTAACACAACGATTTGGAGACAAGCAGCGGCCATGTGCCTACTTTTCGGCTACATTAGATCCAGTAGCCAAGGCATTGCCTAGTTGTCTTAAAGATACAGCAGCAGCAGCAATTTCTATTCGTCAATCTGCTGTAGTGGTGCTTGATAACACTCTTATTGTCATGGTACCACATGCAGTGGATACCTTGCTAAATAGGACAAAAACGCAGCATCTTACAAGCGCTCGCTTGTCTGGGTATGAACTGACGCTCTTGGCTAGTCATGTGCACATCAAACGATGTAACACTTTAAATCCAGCCACATTGTTACCTCTTCCAGAAGAGAAAGGTATTCAGGAACAACATGATTGTTTTCTCCGAACTGAGGAGGCGACAAAAGGTAGGATTGATTTGAAGGATACACCACTAATGGACCCGGATAGGATCCTATGGGTGGATGGTTCTTGTTTTAAACTCCCTAATGGTGAAACAACTTCAGCTTATGCTGTTACCACCTTGCATACAATCGTGGAGACAGCACGGATCAGACATAATTCAGCTCAGGCGGCTGAACTGATAGCTTTGACCAGAGCATGTGTGTTATCTAAGGGGAAGAGAGTGAATGTATATACCGACAGCCAGTATGCGTTTGGTGTGGCACATAGCTTTGGTCGTTTGTGGAAGGAAAGAGGATTCTTTACCTCCCACGGTACTAAAATACAGCATGGTCAGTTGGTAGCTGATCTTCTTGAGTCACTTGCTTTGCCTACCCAGATAGCAATCATAAAGTGTAGTGCGCATAAGAGGATTACTGATGATGTTGGTCGCGGGAATGCTTTTGCGGATGAGGTAGCGAAAGAAACAGCCAGAGATGCTATAAGTCGCATGTATGTTGCGGGCCCTGCAAATTGGGTCAAGGAAAAAGGAATGTGTGAGGATACAATAGAAAGTGTGAGATCGATTCAAGGAGAGGCTACAGAGAAAGAGTTGAGTAAGTGGAAAGAGATTACAGGAATGTTAGACGCGATGGGATGTTGGATAGAATTGTCAGAACATCAGCGTTGGCTGTTACCAGATGCCTATGTACTGCCTGTGGTTGCTATGGCACATGGTCCAGCCCACATCAGTGCGAAAGGAATATGTAAGCTTCTGGCTCCAGTGTGGCTGAACGAAGGAATTCCAAAATGTGCAGATAATTTAGTGAAGCATTGTATCGTTTGCTCGATGCATAATCCAGGAAAGGGAACCCCAACTCCAGCAGATCATTTTGCTTCCCCAACATATCCTTTTGAGGTGTTGCAAATTGATTATATCCACATGGAACGATGCAACAATCTCAAATATGTTTTGGTGGTGGTGTGTGCCTTCTCCAGATGGATAGAGGCCTACCCCCTGAAAGATCCACTGCCAAAGTTCTTCTGAAAGAGTTCTTCCCTAGGTTTGGTTTGCCACGCATTGTCTGGAGTGACAATGGAAGTGAATTTGTGGGCCAAATTATGAAAAAGATGTGTGCCGGTCTTGGTATTCGCCAGAAATTCCATGCGTCGAACCATCCCCAATCAGCGGGTTTGGTAGAGTGCTATAACAGCACTCTCAAACTTAAGCTTGCAAAGGTACAGGCTAGCACGGGACTTGCCTGGCCCGATGCTTTACCTTTGGCCCTCCTATCCACTAGAACAGCTGTACATTCTCGTTTGGGACTCAGCCCATACGAGGTTGTTTTTGGGCACCCGGCTAATGTTTGGGGAGTCCCTCGCCCTAAAAAGTATTCTGACATACAGTATCCAATGCTGATTGATTACTTGCATGACCTCACCACTAAATTACGTGTTCTCCACCAACAGGTTCAAAACGCTTTACCTAAGGCCTCCACAGACCCAGGTCATTCTATCCAACCGGGAGACTGGGTCTGTGTTAAACATTTTCAGAGGACAAGGAATTTAGAACCTCGTTGGAGGGCGCCTCGAAAGGTTCTTCTGGTGACACGTACAGCAGTGAAAGTCGAAGGGAAAATGAACTGGATCCATGGCGTGCACTGCAAAAAGGTCCCCTTGCCCTTGCCTTTTGACCAGTGGGTCTGTAAGGGTGTAGGTGATTTTGAAGGCGAAAGGGTCCCTCGGTTTGTACCTTTCAGTAGTGCACACCTAGATGGAGCTCGGTCTGAAAAAGAAGATGACGACGTTTTACAAGAAGCAGTACCGCCACATCTCCGATTAAACACTACAGATCCACAGACACTATTTCAGGACCAAACTGTACTGAACAGAACTCGATATAATTTAAGGCCTAGACTGGTCAAGGACACCTGAGATTTTCATCTCTTTCATGAAATGTATCATCTGTCCAGGTTGCAGGGTCACGGTAGGAGTCTTGGTTCGTGACCTGTATAGTGGCTAGGCCCCCAGGACTTGCAGTGTCATAGGACGGCTAATAATCACAGCCAAGTGAGTAAGGAAGATTGCCGTGAGCAACAATTTTAGAGGATGGATGTCAAATTGGGAAAGAATAATAAGAAGGAAGAGATGAGAAAGAAATATTGTAAATTAGTGTACAGTCAATGTGGCATAGCATTGTGTGTTCTTATGTTTTCTAGTATCTTATTGGCTTGTATAGGTTGGATTGTTCATGTTATGCAGCAGAAATCTGTTCCTACTTCTATTTCCTTGCAGTTTCATTCTACTATCTCCCCACATCAATTATATACGCTTCCCCAACATGAACTAATCAGGAGAACCAGAATATTTTAACAATTCATTTGTCCAGTTGTTGCATCAACACCAATTGGTAGTCAACACAACCGACTGTTGGGTGTGTGGACTTATGCCTCATACCACAGAAAAAGGGATGCCATATTTAGCCCTTCCATTTTCTTATGAAGGTTCCGCCTGGGCCTATTTTGTGATGTTTTCAAATGCATATCAAAACCGATTTAGACGTCCAGCTGGTTCATATGGTAGTGGACAAGATTTTAGTCCTATTTCTCTGATAAAAGGAATAGTGGCTATGGCTAGAATTGTGGAGAATAGTAGGGTTCCTGTTGATGAGAAACGGGCATACGATGGTTGGAACGTGACTCGTTACGCTACTAGCCTTACAGATAGAGTTAAACAGGGAAAATCTCCACCAATTTGGACTGTGCCTCATCAAGGTAACTTTTGTTTACAAATGAATGGCCAGACTACTGACACTGGACAAGAAAAAAGTGTTTGTTCCTATACATACATTCACACATCTCAGAATTCACCACCGTTAGTACCATCCCAGGGCACGTATTTTGTCTGCCACGATAGAGCGTACACATGGCTACCGACGGATTTTTCAGGAACATGCTATATAGCCTTTCTTCTCCCCCTACATACACTGCTCCTTCGGGACATCACAGAAACAGATATGGCAGAGGGATTATCGATTCTAAAGACACGGCAGGACAAGAGGGAGGTGATTTCCTTAAAGGATTTCTCCCTTTTTGGGGCCCAATGGCCAACAGTAGAAACATGAGACAATTGGTTCGTGTTGTTGAGACTACCATAGATGTCACTGTGGGAGCCTTGAGTAATCTCACAGCTGAACTTCAGGCGGATCGTCTCATGACATTGCAGAACCGGATTGCTCTGGATGTTATTCTTGCGGATCGTGGTGGAGTCTGTAAATTGATCGGATCTAGCTGTTGCATTTATATACCTGACGATGCCCCTACGGTATACCAAGCCATCTCCAAATTACATGTGATCTCCGAGCCGATTGATCAGGACAAAGGAGATTGGTCTTTAGTGGAATGGTTTTGGGGATTACTGTCCAAATGGGGATGGAAGGTATTAACATTCCTTGGAGTGGTTTTGGCCATCATTTTTTCCTGTTGTCTCTGTATGCAGTGTGGCCTCGCCATCTGTGGTCTTTGTGCCACTATATGTGTCCCAAGGCCTGTGCCACGGAAGACGGAGAGCATTAAAATGATGTTGCAGCAACAGCTTAATGACCTCATGGCCATTGAGGTCGACTCAGATTAAAATGAGTCTGTGTGTGTTGCCTGAGTAATGGCAAAAGGAGGGTCTGAGGTAATTCAGTTTCCGATCCCGTTCGTATTTAGCCACCATTTTGTGTCTTTCCGCCATTTTGTTTTGCCCTCACTCAGGCGGCACGGTGAACGAAGTATTGTTTTCCCTCATCCTACTGCAACATGTCAAATAACCTCCTGCCTCTGTTTATAGCTGGTGTCAGGGTCCGGCCGAATCCACTAATCCTCGTCTGGTCTGACTGATCCCTGTTTCAACTATCTGTTGGTTCGCACCATTCTTTCCTGACTTTATCTTATCCTCTGGCCTTCGCTATTCTTTACCCGTATTCTCTTATTTCACAACTGTCCTCCGGGGCATTCAAATGTGTCCTGCCACCTGCAAGTCGACTTATAAACACTACCACTGATTAACTTGTGGGGAAGGGTGACAAACACAGTTGGGGGAGAGGCTTATTTGAGTTACTTAATATCTTGTTTTCACATTCTTCTCATTGGTTAACCCTGTATGCATTGGAAGTGTTCTTTGTGAATATGTGTGTTATAAAAGATTGTGCGCCACGAAGTAAAGTGGCAGTCTCCTAAGAACATACCGAGTGTACTTCTGGGACAACTGTACTTAGCTGCAGCTAATAAACCTTATCTTCTACGCCTAACGGAGTGGCCCGTGTCTCTGTTCGACAAAGCAGGTGAACTCAGGAGATTAAGGCGTACCCTGCGCCGCCAGGCCCATATAAGGTTCTGGTTCTTCAAACTAAACACCAACAAAACAGAAGTGCTCGTCATGGGCTCAAACCCAGGCACCTGGAACGATTCCTGGTGGCGCCCCACCCTCAGAAGCCTGCCCACCCCCACGGACCACGCACGCAACCTAGGAATTATCCTGGACTCCGAGCTCAAAATGGACCGCCAGATCAACTCCATCTCGTGCTCCAGCTTCCATACCCTCAACCTCCTACGTAAGACCTTCAAATGGATCCCCCTCGAACACAGAAAGACCGTCACTCACGCCTTGGTCACCAGCAGACTGGACTACGGCAATGTACTCTACGTCAGAATAAACAAAAACGTCACCCGCAAGCTACAGAACATCCAGAACGCTGCGGCAAGACTGGTCCTCAACCTGCAAAGACACTGCCACATCTCCCAGCACCTGCGCACACTCCACTGGCTCCCCATCGAGGCTAGAGTCACCTTCAAGATGCTCACCCACGCACACAAGGCCCTCCACGACACCGGATCAGCATACCTGAACAGCCGACTCAAATTCCACACACCCCAAAGGACCTTACGATCAGCCCAGCTCTCCTATGCTGTCGTCCCCTGCACCAGAAAAAAAGAGATCGGGAGGCCGCTCCTTCTCCTTCCTCGTGGCCAGAGCCTGGAATGCCCTTCCGCTCCACCTCAGACAGACATCGCTCCCCATCTTCGCAAGAAACCTCAAAACATAGCTCTTTGACAGACCCCCTCCTTGATAGACTGGAACCTGCACCTCCCCCACCCCCACCCCCAGAGCCTTGAGACCCTTACATGTGAGTAGTCTTGCTCAACAAACGCCTGATTGATTGATTGAAGTTAAGAACCCAGTAGACTCTATGCTAAGAAGCTGCGTGTAATCTACCAAAGTGCTACGAGTTTGGCCCACACCTTAACACGTGCTGGCTTCGCCAAAAAGGATGTAATGACTGAAACTTTTACCACAGAGTTGCTTGACTTTCTAGGTCATGTGGAATAATTATGAATGAATACACTGCACAGGACTGGGAGCGGCAGCAGTGACAAAACCTTACTCCCATCCAAAGGGTGCCCAAACCGCATGTGTTCCACCACACCTCAAAGCTGATGTAACTTAGCTGTCATGCTGAACCACAGCCGCTCAAGATAGCACCCCTCAAAATTGGCTGAACAGATTTACAAGTTCTAATTTTTTGACAGACTTGGTGTCGTTCCATTCCGCTGTGTTTTTTTCTGTATCAGAGAGCAAAGTTTCCTATGGGAATTAACATGGGATATCCATTTAGGATCTCCCCTTTTTTTAAACACCACTTGGCGGATCGGCATGCAAATCCTTGGCTGGGAAAGTTAACAACAACAGTCTGCTTCTGAGCATAGAAAGAACAGGGTGGGTTAACTACTTGTACAGCTTCAATTGAGGATATAGATTACCTGAGAATCCCTGCTCTTCCAGGGGCTATTCTAAAGCATTAAGAATTTTAATAGATCACAAGAGAAAGAAGGAGAAGACGGTAAAGGAAAGAAAATATACAATAGCAATTGCTAAGTTATAGACTGGACATCAGGGAAAGGAATTCTAAATAAGTACAGTAAATACCAAAAGGTCTACGCACAAGAATTACAAAATAACAGCTTATGCAGAGATGAGATACTCACTGTCAGATTGAATATTGTACCCTCATCTAGGGCCGTGCTAACAGTAATGAGTTAGCTGTTAACCAGGATACCAGTGGTTATCCTCAGAATGCTAATAAAGAGAAGACCCCGGAACAACAACAGAGTAGTGTAAGAATAAACTACATATTAACAGTACAAGGTAATTGTTGCACTGTGGCGAGCAGTGAGACCACCTCACTGGCTTGCCATCCTGTTCCACCTAATGAGGCAGAGAGGCTTTGCACTCCATAGGTGGCAGCAGGTGGCAGCTTTAGTACACTGCATACCTCCAGGAAACAATCACCTCTGGTCAGATGGGTTGCATTGCTTCAGTTTCTGGTCAAGTGATCCGGGGGCACCAGCTCCTTACAGCAAACATGAGCGGGAAGTTTTTAGAACCGTTTTATGGGACCCACTTCCTGATATCTGGTTAGGTAATTTCCTGTCACAATTCAAGATGGAGGTTGCACGGTTTCCTACTGAATCTGAATAAATCATTTCAAAATGGCACAACATCCTGTGCCTGCCTGAATCATATAAAGGGGGCAATTTTACCCAATTGTGAACTGAGAATGTGTTATTGAAGCAGGCCATCAATAGCCGAGCTCAGGATTTGCCTTCCTTCAGTGCCAGTACTCCCAAGTGCTCTGGCCGATCAGAACGAATTAAAGGCTTTTTGGGCTGGACTAATGAATGAATGAATGAGAGTTTGTAAAGCGCTCTATTGCCGAGGCGTCTTGGCGCTAGAATAGCAGAGATATGAAAGGCAGGGGAGGAAATGGTTACTTGGTGGGAAAAAGCCAGGTTTTCAACAAGGCCCAGCCCAGAAGTGTGCATGGGCCGGTGAGGATCTAATATTTAATGGTAGCTTATTCCATAGTTTAGGAGCTAGATACGAGAGGCTTCTGCCACCCCACTTTGTTTTCTTGATTCTTGGAGTCCTAACGAGTGCTTGCTTTGTTGAGAGCAGGGAGCGACCAGGAATATACCATTGAAATAATTTACAATATTCTATGTGTCCGCCTTCATGTAAAGTTTTATGAATCAAGCATAACGCTTTAAATTCAATTCGCTCCTTAACTGGGAGCCAATTAAGTTTTCTAATCGTCCCTGATATATGGCTATATTTAGGGAGATTCAACAGGGTCCGAGCTGCCGCATTCTGTAGGGATTGCAACTTGTTCAATTGTCTCTTTTCCAAACCAAGATAGAGAGCACTGCCGAGCCAGAATGAGTGCTATGACAACTGTTTTCCGTAGCTCCATAGGGAGGTATGGTAAAATGTTCAGCAGAACTCTCAGAGTGAAATAGCAGGCCGAGGTGGCCTGGTTTATCTGCCCCATAAAACTGAGCTGAGTGTCAAACATCACATCCAGGTTTCTCATTTTAGTCACAGGCAGTGGACAGGCTCCTGCTTCTCCCGGCCACCGGTCAGAATTCCAGATGGGAGGGCCAGAGCTAAATTCCATGACCTCCGTCTTCTGAGTGTTCAATTTTAAGAAGTTAAGGTGCATCCATTGAATAATGTGAACCATACAACTATGAAACCTGGCCCGGGGCAAATTATCTGGGGAAGATATGGAGATTACAATTTGTGTGTCATCAGCATATGACACGAGCAAAAAGCCATGGTGCTTGACTAGTAAAGCCTGCGGAGTCACATAGATGTTAAATAATGTGGGTGACAGTGCCGAGCCCTGAGGGACTCCGCAAGGAAGATGGAATTTATCTGACTTAAGGTTATCCCAGCAGACCCTATGTTCTCTCCCTGGTAGGAAAGAGGTGAGGAGGGCTAGCGCAGAGTCCTGGATCCCTATTGCCCTTTAACGCTGCGTGAGAACGGAGTGGCTCACCGTGTCAAATGCAGCGAACAGGTCCAACAGGATGAGGACCGCCCTGCCCCCTCTATCAATTTGCCATCTCAGTTCCCCCGTGGCCATGATTAATGCGGACTCAGTAGAGTGATTAGCTCGAAAGCCATGTTGAGTACTGTCAAGTAGGTTATTGGAGTACAAGTAGTTGTTTAACTCTTTATTTAGAGCTTTCTCCAAAACCTTGGCCGCCAGAGGCAGGCAGGAAATTGGACGGTAACTAGTGACATCATGGGGGAGCAGAGTAGGTTTCTTTAGGATCGGTCTGATACAAGCCTTCTTCCAGGACAGTGGAAAGTCCCCGGACTTTATAACTGTATTTAGTGATGGAGCAAGGGTTCGACTGACTAAGTTCGAGGCACCATGAATGGTGTTTGGAGGGCAAGTATCATCAGGAGAACTTGACTTAAAGGTCAACAAAAGGTAATTTACTGAGTCCACCGTAAATGGTGAAAAACTAGTCAAATGGTTAGTAATTGATTTATCGCATAAGGGCTGATTGGGGCTAAACTGATTTCACAGTTGGTGTTTGGAAAGTAGAGTAACCGTCTTAAAGAGCTTTTTGGTAGAGTTCTTTGACAATTCAATTTTCGTAGTATAAAATTCCGTCTTTGCCCTAATAATAGCGTCTTTATATTCTGCAAGAACCTGTAGTTGTTTTTACCTTCTACGCTGTGGTCTAACCTCCATATTTGTTTTACGCGCCTACATTTGGATTTGAGAGTTTTTAACTCTGCAGAGTACCATGGGGAGGTAGGTTTGTGCCTACGTTTATTGATCACTTTAATTGGAGCCACTTGTTCAATAGCGGATCTAAACCAAAAATCATAACTGGCTGCATCCCTATTCGGATCACCCATAAGTAGTGGTGAATTATTACCTAGTAGATTATTTATGGTATCAAAATTAATGCTCCGCCAGGAGCGAGTAGTAGTTGGTGGTAGGTGCTTTGCTGGGGATGGAATCTGAGAGGCAAATAAGCTAAAGAAAATTGACCTATGGTCTGTCCATGTAAGAGGCAGGATCTTGTCGATTTCACTAATGGCAAGATTGGTGAAGATGCCATCCAAACTATGGAGTGCTTTATGAGTGAGACCTTCAACTATCTGGGACAGGCCAAACCCTTCCAAATTATCCAGGAGTGTCCTGGTCGAGAGAACAGTAAAAAGCTCTAAGTGAAAATTAAAATCTCCCAAGATGGTAAAGGAAGAAGAGTCTAAACAGGACTCCAACAAAGAGAGTAGGCCTTGCGTAAAAGGGGCTTTAGGTCCAGGTGGTCTGTAAATAAGCAGGCCAGGGAAGGAGAACTTGTCATTGATTTTGATATTGAATGACATAGCTTCAGCCCCAGACAGAGGTGCTGAATCAAATGTAATCTTATATTCATCTCTGTATATAATTGCAATACCTCCACCCAATTGTCCTAGTCTAGGCAAAGCAGCCAGTGAGTAGCCTGGAGGCAGCACTGCCACCCAGTCCGGCTCTGAGGTGGGGGTTGCCCATGTTTCCGTAAGGAAGATCAAATCAGGATTAGAAACCTGCAACAGACACTCCAGTTCCAACTGACTTTTTTTTATTTTTTATTTTTTTTATTTTATTACAGGTGATACAGCAAAATGGTACAAATATGTGCAGTCAATAAAAGTCTTAGATACAGATGCTGCATATGAAATACATCTCTATTCGAGGAACTAGAAGAAAACCCCTCCCCACTTTGCGTACCAGAGTGAGCCCGGACACCTGTGCTCCAAACTACAGTACCCGTATTTACAATATAAAGCATATACAGTACAGGCAATGAACACCAATTGAAGATTGGAATACCCATAAGGATCTCAGAACTTAGTGTGTTTAAGTAGGGGCTGGAAAGCCCATCACTGTAGGGGGTCCTTATTGCGGCTTATATTGATGAGGTGTGCCGGCATCTATACCTCATTGCCCTGTGCGGTTGAAAGTAACAGTGCCTCCGCTCCCATCCCACAGGGGGAAGCATACGGGGCCACGGACCCATCGTGTAGTCCCGGGGTGGCAAGGGATTCATCTGCCGTCGAGAGAAGATAGGATTTGAGGGGTCCCCATATATCTCGTGGTCTGGAGGTAAGTGGGAGTAGTTCTGCATAATTAAGTGAGTGTTCCTGCCATGTTGTAAGGTCGTGTATCCATTCTTTAAATTTAGGGGCCCTGCCCCTACCCCACCTACAGGCCAATCTGCATTTAGCTATCAGGAGGCCTAGGGCCAAAAACTTCTTGCATCTAGTGTCTATATTGTGTGTGTAACCTAGTAGAGCGATGTCTGGTGAAGCCTGTAGCGGTACATATATCATTGTTGACAGACCCGCTAACACTTGCAGCCAATACTGTTGAATTGCCGGGCATAGCCAGGCTAGATAGAGAAGGTCCGCTCCCTCTCCCCCTCATCTGGTGCACCGATCATCCTCCCTAAGTTTGTATTTGTGAAGCTTGGCCGGGGTGTAGTAGAGCCTGTGCAGGAATTTGTAGTGTATGAGTCTCAACTGACTTCTGGCTGTTATAGCCTCCGTCTGCTTGCAGCAAAATTCCCACTGGTCATCTGTTATGTGGTTCTCGAGGTCTACGTCCCATTCATGCCGGGCCCTGAAAGCCTGGGGGGTAGGTGTGTTTTGCGCATGGCGGTATATGAGCGAGGTGACATGTCGGGGGGGAAGTGACTGTAGCAGAGCGTGTAGGGGGAGCAGCGTGGGTGGTTCTAGGGGGAACGCGGCCGTGGTGGTTTTAACACTCTGCCTAAGTCTGACATACATGAAAATGTCCATTGTCGTGGGTGTGTGTGTGCCGAAGAATTGTTCCCTAGACCGGAATGTGCCATCTGTGTACATGTCTCCCCACGTAGTATCGCTTAATTTCTCTAGCATCATGCAGCATTGTCTTTCATATGTGACTTGAAGTGAGGGATGGTACACGAGGGGCATTTTGGGAGAGCAAAGCATGGGTGCTTCGAGTCTGGTGGCAATTTTCTTCCAGGCTGCAACAGTGCAGTTTACAGTGGTAGGATCACATTCTTGTTCCCGGCAGGAGGTGGACAGGAAACCCGAAAGAGGAGTAGGGGCCATAAAGCCTTCTTCCACCGCAAAGTGAGGCATAAAGGGTGGTGGATGGAACCAGTATATGGCAAAGTGGGCATGGGCACAGTAATAATAAAGCTCAAAGCTAGGGACTTCATATCCCCCTTGTGAGAAGGGCAAAACTAGTGTGTCCAGGGCGAGTCGGGAATGTTTGCCACCCCAGACTGGGCGTATGATTTGTGTTTTGAGCGCATTAAAGAAATGCATGCCAGGGTGATATGGTATGTTCGTAAAGAGATAGAGAAACTTTGGTAATAGTATCATTTTAGCTAAGGAAACCCTCCCAGCCATGGACAGGGGCAGTGATAACCATCTCGTGATTGAGTCTGTTGCTTTGTCTAGTGCCACTCCATAATTGTCTTCTTCTATATTTCTGGTAACTCTGATACCAAGGTATTTTACCTCCTCAGTCTGCCATTTAAGGGGGTAGTCTAAAGAGTGCTTGAGTGTTGTGGCGATAAGTGGAAAAACTGCGCACTTTTCCCAATTGACACTAATACCTGAAATGGCTCCAAACTTCGTGACCTCACGTAGTACAGGGTTTAGGTTTTCCTGCGGGTTCATCCGCATAGAGCGATATTGTGAGCTGTCTGGATGGGATGATCAGTGTTCTTTCCATGTGGTGCTGCCGAATTTTCACTGCCAAAGGCTCTATCCCCAGGGCGAAAAGGATAGGGGATAAGTGTGAGAAGTTGGCCTGATGTATGATGTCACTAGTTCTAGTGTACACCTTATATCAGTCCAAATACCCTTATGGTGATTGGTTGTAAAGTCAACCTTATAGACCAGCTATCCTAGTGGTAGCATGGACAAGAGCAGTCTTAGGCTAAACTCTGAATGGCATGTGAAGCCAGCTGTGATACCATATATAATCCCTTGAATACCAAATGAAAGGACACCACAACAGATATATATATAAAATAAAGTGTATTTATTCTAGACAAACCCTCAGCACTCTTTATGAGATTAGAGGTAAGTACAACACAGTCTTATTTATGCATACATTAAGTCACACAGGTAAGTAATACAGTTAGGCCCTAGGGGCCACGCAAACCATATACTAAGTAAGTGGTATAAGGACCACTGTCACGGAAATAGGATAGGCCTAGGCCTAGGGAATCGCTGGGGCTACACTATACTACCAAAGGTTAGGAAGTGGGAGGCCCACGGGATTCAGGTGCAGAGTGGAAACACTCACGCGTAATGCGTAAAAGTCACTAGCAATAGTACAGTTTAGAAATAGATAGATTTAGGACACTTCCGGAGTAGCTAGGAAGTCGAGACTTGAAAACTAGACACTAGGATAGTCACTATCCTGATGAGCACCGGAGTACCCAAGTTACCTAGCCCACAGGCTGCGGGTGCATAGGGGTGAAGTTGCGTCGGGTTTCGTCGTCGACTCCTATGGATGCCTGAAGAAAGATGCTGACAGGCAGTCAGTGAAGAGTGTCCGGTGGATCCCAAGGCTGGGATCAAGAAGAGAGGAGACCTGCAAGCAGAAGGGACAGAGTCAAGGTCACTAGCCAGTGACCACGTGGAACCAGGAAGGAACCAGGCGATGTTGTGAAGATTGCAGGTGAAGGTGAAGCTTGTCGCTGCAGCCACGAGGACCAGGGAACGTCGAGGACGACCAGGACCAGGAGGCGAGCTGTCCCACAAAGGCTCTTGCTGTCGGCGGCGTCGAAGTTGGACTAGGACTCACCAAGCCTTGGCAAGCGGAACCCACGAAGAACGGAGGACTTGCTTCTGGTGCAGACCAGGAAGGTATGGGGTGCTTCTTCTTTGCAGAGAAGCGGGAGCCAGTCTGGAGGAGCCAAACCAGCGCTGAAGATTTCAGGGTGCGTCGTCTCAAAGGCCACTAGCCAGCGGGCAAGCAACCGGACAGATGCGGCAAGCAGGAAAATGCAGAAGGGCCCCACGCAGGACTCGTGGAGTGTGGGGGGCTGGTCTTCGGTGCAGATGGTGCTTGGGGTTGGGGCTTCTCAATCCCCGGTGCACAACTTCGAGGGTGCCTCAGAAGCTGCGCTTGAAGATACTAGCCACTTTTCCCAGGTAGCCGGTCCCACGTCTCTCGTCGCCTCCACGGATCTCAGCACGGCTGTGGATGTGGATCAGGGTCGGAGAAGTCTGGAAGTCAAGGCTCTGGTCGGGCTCTGCAGTCGGTCCCTCGTAGAACTGGAGCAAAGCAAAGGGTAGTCTCTTGATGGTGCCTGTTTGCACAGGGTAGCCACTCCTTGGCCACAAGGGAGATTCTTCAGTCTTCTTCTTTCGTCGAATGTCGAAGGTCCAGAGTTTCTGTTCAAGTTGCAGGTTCAGGATAATCTAATCTCTTGAGGCCCAACTCCCACTCTTATACTAATCTGGGGGGCTGGGATACCTGCTAGGTCACGCCTTATGGGTGGGACCTGGGAGGGGGTGGTTACACCCACTTCCCTTTGTCCAGTTTCGCGCCAGAGCTGGGGCTGGAGTGCCCCAGCGCCGGTTTGAACTGGACTATGCAAGGAACACCTTGTGTGCCCCAGGCATGTCTCATTCCTTTCAGCCCACCCTGCCCCAATACACTAAAGGCTGTCTGGGGAGGTGCTAGCACCTCCCCAAGCAGGAAACCTATTGTCCAGGCCTCCCTGGCTGGGATCACTCCCAGCAGCAGGAGGTCAGACTTGTGTCGTGGCAGCAGCATCCATTTTGTGATGCTGAGGCTTTGGTCAGAGGCTAACAGTGAAGTATGATTTTAACATGTCTCTCCCTCTAGAAGGGGGGAATAATATCCTCATGTCCAGAAATGGTATGGGGGTATTATTCCACAGTGTTAGACACCTTACACGACATGTTTCGATAAAGCCAAACCATAGTTACCATAACCGTTTAAGATTATAAGGCACTTTAAGAGTATATGGTAGGCTATATCATAGAACAGCTATAAGGACATGGTTCCGAAAGCTGCAGACAGGCTCAGCTCATGCTAGAGCACCATCTCACATGTTACCAAGCACTCTGCCTCCAGGATTGTTAAGGCCTGCCATAGGAGTGACTGATAGGTGCACATGTGTCTATATGTAAACTAGGTATAGGAATACTACACCTAAGCAAGGGGTGATTACACGACCTTGCCCCAGCTGAGTGATCAGCCAGTTGTGTCAAAATGGAAGGCCAGGCCAGGGGTGGCATAATGCATGCTGCAGCCCCTGGTAGGCCTAGGGTACACCTATGCCCTGGGTACCTAGGGTACACTGTACAGGGGCCAATAAGGTGATCCTATCCAAATGGGTTATGCACCTAAAGTACATAGTATTAATTTAGAGAGAGAACAGCAGGGCTGTGGGTCTGATTAGCAGGCCCACAGCCACATCTAAGTCGAAAACCAGTAAAGCAAAAGCAAAAAGTGGGGGTGAACATAGAAAGCAGACCCTACTCTCCTACACAACCCCCCCCCCCCAAACTTAGGGACATTAAACTAACCTTGACCAGTTGAGTCTTCATGTTCTAAGTGGAAATATCTGGAGAGTCCATCTGCATTGGCATGGTCAGTCCCAGGTCTATGTTCCACTGTGAAGTCCATCCCCTGTAGGGAAATGGACCACCTAAGAAGTTTGGGATTTTCACCCTTCATCTGATTTAGCCACAAGAGGGGCTTATGGTCTGTCTGAATCTTGAAGTGAGTGCCAAACAAGTATGGCCTCAGCTTCTTCAGGGCCCAAACCACAGCAAAGGCCTCCCTCTCAATAGCTGACCAACGTTTCTCTCTAGGGGTCAGCCTTCTACTTATAAAAGCAATGGGCTGGTCTTGACCATCTACATTCAGTTGTGAAAGAACAGCTCCCACACCTAACTCAGAAGCATCTGTCTGGACAATGAACTCTTTGGAGTAGTCTGGACTTTTCAGAATAGGTGCACTGCACATGGCCTGCTTCAGGTCATCAAATGCTTTTTGACAGCTTACTGTCCACTGAACTTTCTTTGGCATCTTCTTGGAGGTCAAGTCATTAAGTGGTGTCACAATGGACCCATAGTTCTTAACAAACTTTCTGTAGTACCCAGTCAGGCCCAAGAAAGCTCTGACCTGAGTCTGGGTAGTTGAAGGAGTCCAGTCCTTTATTGTCTGGATCTTGCTCTCCAGTGGTTGAACCTGACCCCCACCAACTAGGTGGCCCAGGTATACAACCTTGCTCTGCCCTATCTGGCACTTAGTGGCCTTGATAGTGAGGCCTGCCTTTTGCAGGGCCTCTAAAACATTCCTCAGGTGGACCAGGTGATCCTCCCAGGTGGAGCTAAAGACAGCAATATCATCAAGATAAGCTGCACAATAATCATCCAACCCAGTAAGGACTTGATTCACCAACCTTTGGAAAGTGGCAGGTGCATTCTTCAAACCAAAGGGCATTACCACAAATTGATAATGTCCTCCTGGGGTCGAGAAAGCAGTTTTGGCCTTTGCATTCTCAGCTAGTCTGATTTGCCAGTAGCCTGCTGTCAGGTCAAATGTGCTCAAAAACTTAGCAGCTGCCAGTCTGTCAATGAGCTCATCTGCCCTAGGTATTGGGTGGGCATCTGTCCTAGTGACAGCATTGAGACCTCTGTAGTCTACGCAAAACCTCATCTCTCTCTTACCATCTTGGGTGTGAGGTTTTGGCACAAGAACTACAGGACTAGCCCAAGGGCTCTCTGAAGGTTCAATGACTCCCAGCTCCAACATTTTTTGTACCTCAACTTTTATGCAGTCCCTGACATGGTCAGGTTGCCTGTAGATTTTACTCTTCACAGGCAGACTGTCACCAGTGTCCACCTCATGGGTGCACCAGTTTGTCTGACTTGGGGTCAGAGAGAACATATGTCTGTAGGACTGCAGAACTTGCCTGCAGTCCTGTTGCTGATGGACAGTGAGGCTGTCACAAAAGACCACACCATCAACTGAGCCATCATCAGGGTTCTGAGTCAACAGGTCTGGGAGAGGGTCACTCTCTTCCTCCTGCCCCTCATCTGTAGCCATGAGTAGCCCCATGTCTGCCCTGTCAACATATGCCTTCAATCTGTTGACATGAAGCACCCTGTGGGGGCTTCTGGGAGTCCCAAGGTCCACCAAGTAGGTGACTTCTCCCTTTTTCTCAACAATAGTGTGGGGCCCAGACCATTTGTCTTGGAGTGCTGCTGGGGCCACTGGCTCCAGCACCCACACTTTCTGCCCTGGCTGGTAAACCGTCAGCACAGCCTTTTGGTCATGCCAAGCTTTTTGGAGTTCTTGGCTTGCCTCAAGGTTTTTAGTAGCCTTCTTCATATACTCTGCCATCCTGGAGCGGAGACCAAGTACATAATCCACTATGTCAAGTTTGGGTTGTCTGAGAGGTCTCTCCCATCCTTCCTTCGCCAAACATAGGGGTCCTCTTACAGGATGCCCAAACAAAAGCTCAAAAGGGCTGTAGCCAACCCCCTTTTGTGGGACCTCTCTGTAAGCAAACAGAAGGCAGGGTAAAAGGATGTCCCATCTTCGCCTAAGCTTGTCTGGTAAACCTTTTATCATTCCCTTTAGGGTCTTGTTGAATCTCTCAACAAGCCCATTGCACTGTGGGTGATAGGGTGTAGTGAACTTGTAGTTCACACCACACTCCTTCCACATTGCAGTCAAGTATCCTGACATGAAGTTGGCACCTCTGTCAGAAATGACCTCCTTTGGAAAGCCCACTCTGGAGAATACTCCAAGCAGGGCCCTTGCCACAACAGGAGCTGTTGTGGTCCTCAGGGTAATTGCTTCTGGGTACCTGGTGGCATGGTCCACTATCACCAGTATGAATCTGTGCCCAGATGCTGTTTGTGGGTCCATTGGTCCTACAATATCTATGCCCACTCTTTCAAAGGGGACCCCCACCACAGGTAGTGGTATGAGGGGGGCCTTTGTGGTGCCACCTGATTTGCCACTGGCTTGGCAGGTGACACAGGAGCGACAAAACTCCTTGGCATCTTCTGACATATGGGGCCAGTGAAAGTGAGGGACAAGCCTGTCCCAAGTCTTGTTCTGGCCTAAGTGTCCTGCAAGGGGAATATCATGGGCCAAGGTTAGAAGGAAGCCCCTGCACTTCAGTGGTATGACCAACCTCCTGGATGCACCAGGCTTGGGGTCTCTAGCCTCTGAGTACAGTAGCCCTTCATCCCAATACACTCTATGGGTACCTTGAGCATTCCCTGCAGCCTCAGCAGCAGCCAGCTGTCTGAGGGGTTCAAGAGAGGGGCAGTCTAATTGAGCCTGCCTCAGATCTGCCCTTGAAGGTCCCCCTGTCCCAAGAAACTCAACCTGATCAGGTTCAAGTTCTTCCAGGACAGTTCCTTCAGGGCTCTCAGAATCATCCTCCTGGGAGGGCTGATCCACCACCTGAGGCAGGGGGGAAGGCACAGCCTTAACCCTACTGCTCTTTCTCTTGGGTTGTGACTGGTCCATAGTTTCAGGATCCAGCACTTGTTCAGTGGTGCACTTTTTGGCCTGTGACCTGGTCACAGCAAGGACATGTGCATCTATCCCCAGCATTTCTGCATGGGCCCTATACTCCACTTCAGACCAAACTGAAGTTTCAAGATCATTGCCCAGTAAACACTCTACAGGAAGGTCTGAACTAACAACAACTTTCTTGAGGCCAGTTACCCCTCCCCAGGAGAAGTTAACAATAGCCACACTATGGGAGGTAGTGGCATTGCTAGCATTGGTCACTAGGTAATTCTCACCTAGCATGATCTGTCCAGGGTCCACAAAAGCAGGTGTCACCATGGTGACACTAGCCCCAGTGTCCCTGTAGGCCTGAGCCATTCTTTGGTTGATAAAAGGAGTCTGTCTGTACTTGCCCAGGTTACTGGGGCCTACAGTAGAGGACAAAGCCAAGTCCCCATCACAGATCAGAACAGCCTGAGTAGGTATTCTGACTAGGCCAGAATCCTCCTCAGTTCCCAGGGTTAACCCTACTACACCCTTTTGCTGGGAACCACCACTTACAGCTGAACTAGGGGGTACAGTTGCCTTAGGGGCAATGGTGGCTGGGGGCTTATCCTTTTTGGTGCACTCACTAAACCAATGTGAGTTGGACTTACAATAGTTGCACCATGGTTTCTTTTGGCCTTCTTTCTTTTTATCCTTTTTGGGACCACCCTCCCCCTGAGCCTTTTGGGGGCCTGGTGAAGACTTCTGGTCTTTTTGTTTCTGATCATTACCCTTCTGGTCTGCCTTTTTCTGATCACCGCCCTGGTTCTGGTTTTGCTGCTTAACTCTAGTCCTGACCCATCTATCTGCCTTCTTTCCCAATTCTTGGGGAGAAGTCAGATCAGAATCAATCAGGTGTTGATGCAATAGCTGGTTTTGACAGTTGTTAAGTATTTGTTCTCTCATGATCAAATTATACAATCCTGTATAGTCCTTAACCTTACTTCCCATTAGCCAGCCTTCCAGAGCCTTAGTGGCACAATCTACAAAGTCAGTCCAGTCCTGAGTCTGTGTCTTCTGGGTATCCCTGAACAACAACCTGTATTGTTCAGTGGTTAGGCCAAACCCATCAATCAGAGCACTCTTCAGGACAGTGTAATTATCTGCATCCTCATCACTAACTGTGAGGAGCTTGTCTCTACCTTTCTCAGAGAAGGAGAGCCACAAGATAGCTGCCCACTGACTTTGGGGTACCTGCTGTACTTTGCAAGCTCTCTCCAAAGCAGTTATCCATTTGTGGATGTCATCCCCACACTTGTAGGGAGGGACAATCTTGCTCAGGTTTCTATTATCATAGTGCCTATCTCTATCTTTAGGGATATTGCTGCCACCAGTGGGTTCTGACCCACTTAACTTTTGCTCTCTAGCCAGAGCAAGCTTCTCCTTGGCAAGGGCAAGTTCTTCCCTCTGAATCCTCAGATTAGCTTCCCTCATTCTGGCTTCATGTTCCTTTCTCTCAGGGGAAGTCATTCCCCTGTGAGAGGAAACACTAGAGATGCTAGAGACATGGGATTGGATGGATTCCCTTGAAGGGGATCTGTCCCTCCTGCTTCTCTGTGTAAGCCCACTTGGGGGTCTGTATGGGGGGACCCCATGCAAACTCCCATGTAAGCTTAGGTTAGCCTGGCTAAGTCTTCCTACTTGGCCCTGGCTGTCTACCTCTTCATCTGAAGTCCCATCTGACTCCTCTGTGGTGGGTAGACCCTCCTCTGTACCTAGGGTACCTGCCTGTGAGGCTTTAAGAGCATCATACTCCTCTAGGAGTTGTCTTAACTGAAGGAGGGTAGGGTTTGCACCCTGTTTTATTCCTCTGGAGGTACACAATTGTCTCATCTCCTGGAATGTTAGGGTATCATATCTAGAGGGGGTCTTCTGCAGACCTGACCCTCCTGAGAGAGCATCTAATTGATCTCCTCCCAGAGACATGATCTAGTGAGGGTGTGGTGTGTGCACCTACCTACACTAGTTGTTTCTACTAAACCTCTCTGGTAGTTGTAGTCAGGGTGTGTTACTCCCTTCAACCTACAACCACTAAGTCCAGTAGGACTTAAGTATTATAATCTATGTTATATGTACCTAAACAATATCTGTGTGATCTTCCAATTTAGTATCTCAAGATTACAATGGTATTACAACAGCAAGCTCAGATCCCAACCGCTGCTCACCAATGTGAGAAGTTGGCCTGATGTATGATGTCACTAGTTCTAGTGTACACCTTATATCAGTCCAAATACCCTTATGGTGATTGGTTGTAAAGTCAACCTTATAGACCAGCTATCCTAGTGGTAGCATGGACAAGAGCAGTCTTAGGCTAAACTCTGAATGGCATGTGAAGACAGCTGTGATACCATATATAATCCCTTGAATACCAAATGAAAGGACACCACAACAGATATATATATAAAATAAAGTGTATTTATTCTAGACAAACCCTCAGCACTCTTTATGAGATTAGAGGTAAGTACAACACAGTCTTATTTATGCATACATTAAGTCACACAGGTAAGTAATACAGTTAGGCCCTAGGGGCCACGCAAACCATATACTAAGTAAGTGGTATAAGGACCACTGTCACGGAAATAGGATAGGCCTAGGCCTAGGGAATCGCTGGGGCTACACTATACTACCAAAGGTTAGGAAGTGGGAGGCCCACGGGATTCAGGTGCAGAGTGGAAACACTCACGCGTAATGCGTAAAAGTCACTAGCAATAGTACAGTTTAGAAATAGATAGATTTAGGACACTTCCGGAGTAGCTAGGAAGTCGAGACTTGAAAACTAGACACTAGGATAGTCACTATCCTGATGAGCACCGGAGTACCCAAGTTACCTAGCCCACAGGCTGCGGGTGCATAGGGGTAAAGTTGCGTCGGGTTTCGTCGTCGACTCCTATGGATGCCTGAAGAAAGATGCTGACAGGCAGTCAGTGAAGAGTGTCCGGTGGATCCCAAGGCTGGGATCAAGAAGAGAGGAGACCTGCAAGCAGAAGGGACAGAGTCAAGGTCACTAGCCAGTGACCACGTGGAACCAGGAAGGAACCAGGCGATGTCGTGAAGATTGCAGGTGAAGGGGAAGCTTGTCGCTGCAGCCACGAGGACCAGGGAACGTCGAGGACGACCAGGACCAGGAGGCGAGCTGTCCCACGAAGGCTCTTGCTGTCGGCGGCGTCGAAGTTGGACTAGGACTCACCAAGCCTTGGCAAGCGGAACCCACGAAGAACGGAGGACTTGCTTCTGGTGCAGACCAGGAAGGTCTGGGGTGCTTCTTCTTTGCAGAGAAGCGGGAGCCAGTCTGGAGGAGCCAAACCAGCGCTGAAGATTTCAGGGTGCGTCGTCTCAAAGGCCACTAGCCAGCGGGCAAGCAACCGGACAGACGCGGCAAGCAGGAAAATGCAGAAGGGCCCCACGCAGGACTCGTGGAGTGTGGGGGGCTGGTCTTCGGTGCAGATGGTGCTTGGGGTTGGGGCTTCTCAATCCCCGGTGCACAACTTCGAGGGTGCCTCAGAAGCTGCGCTTGAAGATACTAGCCACTTTTCCCAGGTAGCCGGTCCCACGTCTCTCGTCGCCTCCACGGATCTCAGCACGGCTGTGGATGTGGATCAGGGTCGGAGAAGTCTGGGAGTCAAGGCTCTGGTCGGGCTCTGCAGTCGGTCCCTCGTAGAACTGGAGCAAAGCAAAGGGTAGTCTCTTGATGGTGCCTGTTTGCACAGGGTAGCCACTCCTTGGCCACAAGGGAGATTCTTCAGTCTTCTTCTTTCGTCGAATGTCGAAGGTCCAGAGTTTCTGTTCAAGTTGCAGGTTCAGGATAATCTAATCTCTTGAGGCCCAACTCCCACTCTTATACTAATCTGGGGGGCTGGGATACCTGCTAGGTCACGCCTTATGGGTGGGACCTGGGAGGGGGTGGTTACACCCACTTCCCTTTGTCCAGTTTCGCGCCAGAGCTGGGGCTGGAGTGCCCCAGCGCCGGTTTGAACTGGACTATGCAAGGAACACCTTGTGTGCCCCAGGCATGTCTCATTCCTTTCAGCCCACCCTGCCCCAATACACTAAAGGCTGTCTGGGGAGCTGCTAGCACCTCCCCAAGCAGGAAACCTATTGTCCAGGCCTCCCTGGCTGGGATCACTCCCAGCAGCAGGAGGTCAGACTTGTGTCGTGGCAGCAGCATCCATTTTGTGATGCTGAGGCTTTGGTCAGAGGCTAACAGTGAAGTATGATTTTAACATGTCTCTCCCTCTAGAAGGGGGGAATAATATCCTCATGTCCAGAAATGGTATGGGGGTATTATTCCACAGTGTTAGACACCTTACACGACATGTTTCGATAAAGCCAAACCATAGTTACCATAACCGTTTAAGATTATAAGGCACTTTAAGAGTATATGGTAGGCTATATCATAGAACAGCTATAAGGACATGGTTCCGAAAGCTGCAGACAGGCTCAGCTCATGCTAGAGCACCATCTCACATGTTACCAAGCACTCTGCCTCCAGGATTGTTAAGGCCTGCCATAGGAGTGACTGATAGGTACACATGTGTCTATATGTAAACTAGGTATAGGAATACTACACCTAAGCAAGGGGTGATTACACGACCTTGCCCCAGCTGAGTGATCAGCCAGTTGTGTCAAAATGGAAGGCCAGGCCAGGAGTGGCATAATGCATGCTGCAGCCCCTGGTAGGCCTAGGGTACACCTATGCCCTGGGTACCTAGGGTACACTGTACAGGGGCCAATAAGGTGATCCTATCCAAATGGGTTATGCACCTAAAGTACATAGTATTAATTTAGAGAGAGAACAGCAGGGCTGTGGGTCTGATTAGCAGGCCCACAGCCACATCTAAGTCGAAAACCAGTAAAGCAAAGGCAAAAAGTGGGGGTGAACATAGAAAGCAGACCCTACTCTCCTACAATAAGGGGCAACCCTGGCGAGTACCTCTAGTAATACCAAAACTGGGGGAGCGTGCACCATTAAGGAGGACCGTAGATGTGAGCTGTTGATACAGCAGTTCTATCCACCCAAGGAACGCTGGGGGCATGCCCATATAGAGCAAGGTGCCTAGGGATGGGTACTGCCTGACCTGGCGGGTGGGACATCTGTTAGCAGTGTCCCCCCAGAAGTGACTTCCAGGGGTACTTCTCCAGGTGGGAGGGTGCGGAACTCTGGGAGGGGATGCAGGGGGAGGGAGGACTCGTCCCTGGCACCGGTACAGTCTAAGGGTTTAGACCCTAGGTTAGGGAACCAGTTGCAGGGTCAAGGCCCTGGACTGGGGAGAGAGTGGTGTTCTGAGGGTGCCTTGCATGGGAGTAGGGTGAGGAACCCCAGAAGGAGAGGCAGGGGGAGGAGAGCCTCGCCCCTGATGGCTGGTCAGCCTGAGGGTGCGGACCCCAGGTGGGAGGACCAGTGGCAGTTTGGAACTGCAAGGAGGAGGAGGAGAGTGGTCAACGGGTACTACGGGCCTGGGGTTACTGCCCCCACTCTTTTAGACCGCAAGGGCCAGAGACATCTGGATGGCCCAGGGGCCAGTCCTGGCCACAACCAGCTAGGGAACCCCCGGGTGGTGGCTTAGTCGGTCGAGGAAGGTTTGAGAGAGGGAACCATCGGGTTCCAGAGTGGAGGAGAACCTGCGGGTGCTCCTGCAGTTGCGGGCCTGTGTCCACCTTTTCTCGCCCCAAGCAGGGAAGCCCATCAAGGCATTGATCGGTCTACCCTGGCTTTTGGCTGGAAGGGGCTTGTGTTGGACTTGGCCCTTTTTCCCTGAAATTTTTCGCTTTTAAGGGAAATTGCATGTTAAATAAATGCGAAGATTGAAGCCGTGTGATGGTGTACGCAGACTGAGTTTCTCCATTTTAAACATGTAACTTAAAATGGATGCCATGGCTGTGCGGTTGTGCCGTCTGACTGAGCTGGGTTAACAGTCTAGTGGTTATTTCCCAGCAACCCCAGCTTTTGGAGGGAAGCCTGGCACCCAGGGTGCTCTACCCCTCCCCCTAGGCCAGTTAGACCTAGTTTCCCCAGACGCTTCTAGAAGCTTCTGGCACTGTCTGGAAGGTGGGGTGAGGGGCGTATAAAGGGCGGAGCTGGGCTGCCATGTGCTCAGTCAGAGGGTGGACCTGAGAGAGAGGGGACCTGCTGCCAGGGGTTACCACCACATGGGCCTGTGTGCTGGGCCATGAGCCTACCTACCCTCCTCTACTGTCCACAGAGCGAGGGAAAGCTATAGTTGGGGCAAAGCAGCCCTGGAGAAACCTACGCAGGAGTTTTAGGCGGTAGGGTTTAGTCAGGGACCTATGCCGCTGGGAGTGACAGGGCTTAGGCGCTGCCTTTTAAGTGAGTGAGGGATCCTGAACTGACCCACTGATCTGGCCCGGCGGGAGGAGAACCCAGGGACGACTGGCAGAGACTGATTAAACTGCCTTTAGCCACCAACTCAACTTCCCCCCTCAAGAGGCCCTCAACCCAGGGCGCAGGAACCAGCAAGCGCCTCGTGGGACCCTGACTGCAGTCCCTGCGGAGAGAGAGCACTATATACAAGCAGCCCGTGGAAGGAGAGCGCTATATCTGGTGGGCGCTAACCTGGAATGGACTGTGCTCTGCTGGTGAGTGTGGTAATCACAGCTGCCTGCTACCTAGCGCCTGGGAAGCGCTGAGAGCTGGAGAGATGTCAATTCACCAGATCGTGTAAATCACCCGACTGGCACGAAAGAATTAACTGCTTGGATACTTGCCAAACACATATACGACTCGTGTCTCTCTTGAGGTCAAATATATATCGACCCTTTTTTGGAGTTAGAAGCATAACACACGCGCAGTTATTAATGACTTTTGCGCAGGGCTACACATACCCCTCCGTCCCGAAGAAGACCCGCCGTGACGCTTATTAAATTTTGCGCCTTACATAGGGTCGAAACGTCGACGCACACCAAGAGTCTACGCAACGTCTCAGTTCAAAAATCTATTCACATATGAACAGGAGGCGTATGTGATCAATCATATGGACTTAGCCAAAAATTGCACCCTAACAACTATTTCCTTATTTGTTATATTAAGTGTATTAAGTGTATTGTTTGTATTTACTTCTACATGTCACTTCTTCCTCACATTTCTTTCAATTGTATTATTGTAGCCTAACTTATTTATTACCTCTTTAAAAATATCGATTGAAACTTTCGCTTGGGTGTTGTTCTTTTCTTTTCCTAAATCATGGATACATGTTACATGTAATGTATTTATATTGTGAACATCCCAAAGCAATTGTATTTCCCCGACAGAACCGTTGTATCCATAAAATACATATACCCAGGTTCTGAGGGACACAGGGTTACCCCATTATTTTTCATAAATGGGAAGCGCTATAGCCACGGTCCCCATAGCGCTGGGAGGAGAGGAGAACTGGTTTATTTGAAAACCCCGTGTTATCGCGGTCCTTTTGCTGACTTAAAACAGCGGGAGCCCACCCCGTGTTTCTAGCGCCTGGGTACTGCGTCTTGACAGCGGGTGCCCACCCCGCTTAATAGCGGCGCTCTGCAGGCTGTGTAACTAAGCGGGTGCCCACCCCGCATATTGCCGCCGTGGAAAGGAGAAAGATTGTCCCCGTGATCACCGGGGCCCGCGGAGACGCCCGGGGCCCCGTCGCTGCCGTCGGAGGGCGGAGAAGGTCACCAGAACACAGCGAAGGCCTTGTCAGGCCTGAAGCCGAGGCCAGCCTCACCTGACGGGGGCGGGCTGCCAAACGCCGCCCCCGCCGGTGTGCCATTGGTCAAGTGGGCCGCGCCCACGCAGACCGCGCTGTCATTGGCGGCTGCGGGCAGGCCTCTGAAGCCTGCCGGAAGATCACCGGAATCGCCTGTGAACACCGCGGAGCTCCCCGGCCACGTCTGGCCAGGCCGGGAGCCCCGCGCCATCCTCCTCGACCCGAACATCGCCGGGAGGACTCAAGGAGGGCCTGCTTCCCCCGCCCGAGCCGAAGGAGACCAGAGAACCCTCGCAAGGGCCCACGTCAGGCCGAAGAGTCAGGTAATTCCCGGGGAGGAGGGCGGGAGGCCCACAAGGCCCGGAGCTCGCCCCTCCCCCGGGGAAATCGATTGCGGAGCTGCTAAGCCCCACGGCCATAGAGCGCGAATGGACTGGGCCACGGCCCCTTAACGAGGGACCTGACTGGAGGGATCTGGTGGGGATCCGAGGATATCCCCAGGAGCGACTGGGCTGAAGAGTGGCCTCAAGTACCCCGCCTAGGAGCTTCGAGGTCTGACCCAGAACTTGCAAGGTTTGATGCTCCCCGAGCTTGCGAAGTTAATGCTCCAGGGAGTCACTAGGTAGTGCTTCAAGGACCAGCCCTGGTTAATGTGCCTATGGGATGCCACGTTTCAGGTCTTAATGTATTGCCATATTTGAAGTGCTAGGTTCAGATGTCAAGATGTGCAGCGCTATGCCTATATGCTATGTTTTGGAGCGCCATTGATTGGCTATGTGCAGTGCTATGCCTAAATGCCGTGTTTTAAAGCGCTATTGCCTTGATATGTGCAGCGCTATGCCTACATTCTATGTGTAGCCCTAGGCTGGAATGTAATGTTTTAACGTGCTATTGAATTGCTATGTGCAGCGCTATGTTAAACTGCCATATTTAAAGCGCTATTGAATTGCTATGTGCAGCGCTATGTTAAATGCCATGTTTTAACGCGCTATTGAATTGCTATGTGCAGCGCTACGTTAAACTGCCATATTTGAAGCGCTATGGATTTGCTATGTGCTGCGCTTTGATTCCATGCCAGGTTTTGATGTTTGAATGAACTGCTAATCTATTCCTAATTACATGCTTTTGATCCTAAGGTTGATCTAGATAAAACTGATTGGTTTTTATTCAAACTACTGTGTGGTGTCAATTATTGCGTGCGTTTCCTGTCTCAGTGGATGTGTGTGCTGTATGGTCACTTTACACGAAAGCCTTTGGTTGCCTACCTGCTCAACAACGCTACCCCCATAGGGCCTGGTGACCCCCGGTCCTACACAATCTATGAGGGAAAGGGGGCGGTAGGAGTCACACTGGGTAAGGGGCTTGTCAGGTTTAAGGAGTGACGTGATCAGGGCTTCTCGCATGGTCGGCGGAAGGCGGCTCTCCTCTCGGGCTTCATAGAAGACTGCCTTAAGTACGGGAGCAAGTTGTGCCTGGAAGGTTTTGTAAAATTCAATGGGGAGTCCATCCGAGCCCGGCGCACGTCCTGATTTCATTTGCATAATTGCTCTGGTAATTTAGTCTAATTCTAGTTCGGCACTAAGGAACTCGCGTTGAGTATCGCCCAGCGATGCAAGGGCTGTGTCCTCAAAGTATGAGGGGACATCCAGCGGTGTTCCCCTATGTGTAGTGTAAAGGAATTTATAGTATGTCATAAAAGTATGGAGCTGTCCCGGAGTATGTCGGTGTACTTCACCTTCAGGGTCATGAATTTCTGTGACATAAGCGGAAAACCTAGGCTGTCCAACCAAGTTCACTAGGACCTTTCCTGGGCGATCGTCCTCCCCATACACACGGGCTATATGGTATTTGCCCTGGAATTAACATTCACGCTCAGCGGTATCTGTATAATCTGTGAGCTTGTCCCGTAGTTGAGACCTAACCGTGTGCCCCCCAGTCCTATCACTTATTTGGCGTTCCAGTGTTTTAATATCTTTCTCCAACCGGTTAAGTTCATTGCAAAAATCTTTAAGGATGCCCCCGTCTTTAGCAATGCAAGAACTTTGGATCGTCACTTTAAAGGCCTCCCAAACTGTGGTGAGGCTCAGCATAGAGGCCACATTGCGTTCAAAGTAGTCTTGAATTTCCTGATCAAGTTCAGTCCGGAATACTGTGTCTAAGAGGTGCAGTGGGTTAAGCCGCCAGTTGATGTAAGGGGATGGGTCTATAGGGAGCTTCAGTACCATTGCCACGGGGGAGTGATCAGAAAATGCCCTGGCCATACGTGTGGCCGCGTCTATTCAACAAGACATACCCTGTGACACAAACCAATTGTCCAATTGGGACCAAGAGTTGTGGACAGCTGAATAGTGCGTACCTTCCCTGAGTGATGGGTGCATATGTCGCCACACATCTAGGAGACAATTTTCTGCGACAATGTCTGCCAGCTGTCTTTGCATGGCTGAGTAGTGTAGTGCAGTAGGGTTGGATATGTCCATTGCTGGGAATATGGCTGTGTTAAAATCTCCACCCCAGAGAAGATAAGTGTAGTCTACAGAAAGAATTTTGCCCGAGAGGGAAGTGAAAAATGTAGGGTAGTCTACATTAGGCCCATAACAATTTACGATGGCGATATCTCGGTAGGCTAGGCGTCCCCACATCAGACAGTAACAGCCTTGCGGGTCTGTGGAAGTGCCGCTCAATGTAAAAGGAGTGGTGCGTTTGATCAGGATCGCGACCCTGTGAGTAGGTAGAATAGGAAGAAAAACAGCGGTGGGATGCCCATCTAGTAGCAAAATTGGGGGCCGCAGATGGGTCTCCTGAAGGAGAGCTATCTGGATGTGGTGTCTCTCCAGGTATCCTAAAACATGACGTTTTTTACGTGGGTCATTTAATCCTCTGATATTCCAGGTCACACATTGTATATTAGACTGCACATTGGTGATGTCTGGTATGGAATCGATTGCTGGGCTCTAGGTACGGGCATGGTACTGAGCACTGTGAAGTGCGGACTAGTATATTCGTAGCATAAAAAATCACAAGGCTAACAACCCTTCCTCCCACCCACTCCGACTTCTCCATCTTGTCGGGCATTGGTTCCCACCCAATCACAACAATAATAAAGAGAAAAAACCACAAAAAAAAACTAAAGAGAATCAAAGTATTATAGTGATAATGGGGTTCTCCCGCGTGGGTGCATCTAGGGGCCCGGGACGTGCCTGTGTCCTCCCATGATCTCACCCAACCATCACCACGCCCAGCCGGGTTTGCTCCAGTAACGGGGGGAGGACAGGGCCAGGCGATACAGTTCAATTAGTCATTGTCCACTTTATTTGAAAAGGGGATATAGGTGGCTGGAATCAGCTGGCGTCAAAAGCCAAGCGAAGTAGACTGCCTTCCAGGGATTGGGATCAGTCTTGTGTCTGCAGTGGAGACACGGATCTGGAGCGGTGTCCATTGGAGTTCGCGGCTGGATAGGACGTTCGGCAGGTTTTGACGTAATCTTCGGCCTGTTGCGGGTTTCGGAACACATGTTGCTTCCCCAAATGCGTGATACAGAGTCGTGCTGGATAGAGCATGGCGTATGGTATGTTCAGGGTAAGCAATTTGTTTTTACGTTAATGAATTTGCATCGGGCCTCCTGCACATTTTGTTTCAAGTCCGGGTAGAATGACAGGGTTGTATTCTCATACTCCACCTTCTTCTTTTCCCTTGCGAGGCAGAGCACTGTGTCCCTGTTTTTGTAGTTGAGGAATCGGACAATTACTGCTCGTGGAGGTGCACCTGGAGGGGGGCGGACGCCCAGGGACCTGTGAGCTCTTTCCACTACGAGGTGTCTGGAGAAGGCTTCGGCTCCAAATAGGTCGGTGAGCAGTGACTCTATGAAATCCTCAATACGCCCAGTGTTGGCGGATTCAGCCAGGCCCATGATACGAACGTTGTTCCTCCTCGAGTGGGCTTCTAAGTCTTCATTCTTCTCCGCTATGATTTTGAGCAATCTGTCCATCTGTGATAGCTGTTTCTTACTACTCGAGGTACCGTCTTCTAGCTCGGAGATTCTATTCTCCGCCTCCTCAAGGCGATGGTCATGTTGCTGAAGTTTGTGCACCACAGAGTCCATTCGCATGCTCATGGCATCAATTTTTGCATCAATAGATGTGAGATGTTTTTCATAGTCATCAGTAGTGCTTTCATGTCGTCTTCTGGGCAGTCTGGCAGTTTGGTTGTGAGGGGTTCCTCAGTTTGGGACCGGGAAGTTTTGCGAGCCTCAAAGGGAATTTTTGTTTGCTTTCCCTCTGTTGTACTCATCATATAGGCTGAGGTAAGGGCCTGTGTCCCAGGCTTGACTCTCTGGGGGTAGGAAGATCAGCAGATGGGGAACCCCACGGACATGTCAATGTGGTTCCAAACAGGAGATCAGCCCTAGTGTCTCGTGTGGTGGGTGGCTGTGATGTGGGCCGGTGAGGCCCCGCGCCTAGGAAAGAGCTGACATGTGGGATCAGCTGGGTCAGCTTCAGATCATGTCTCCCCGGGGAGCTGTCGGTGCAGTGTCACACACGTTTCCAGGATGTTGTTGGGGCAATATCTGCGCAGGGCCGGTGGGAACGTTGGTCCCTTCGTGAAAGCTCACAGCAGTCTAAAGCAGGGCCAGTGACTAGGCTGTGCTGAATGGGTAGAGTGAACGCAGCCCAGCGGGTCTATGCAAGTAGCTTAATAGGGACCTCCCTCTGTGAAATCTCCCCCGCAGGGGGGCCAGGGTGTCGCGCGTTGAAGTAGAAGCGACTGTCCAGATGGGTAGAGGCGGTGGCAACTGTCGGGGGGAGCGCAACGTCAGGTGAGTCAGTTGAGTAATTCAGGCACTCCCGCCCGCAAACCCCCTCCGTCTCCTCACCTCTGTGTGTTGGGGTCTCAGATGCTGTGGGTCCGGTTGTCATGCGAGGACCTCCCCCTGCAACATCTAGATGGCAACAGATGCTGGGCTGCCGCCGGCCGCCGGTGCTCCAAACGCGTGGCGAGGCCGCAGCGTGAAAGGGTGCGAGTGAGTTGCCGTCTGGTCTCCCAGAACCGGCGAGTCCGCCACAGCCAGGGTGGACAATCAATTGTCCCTCAGAACACAGCAGGGCACCTTTGATGCGATGCACCAGGTCCCGATACGGCGTGCGCGCCAAGGGCATAGAAGATGTCGCGGCCTGGGCGGTACTGTGGAGCTGCGGGCTCTAGTGAGGATGTCTTCTGGGTTTGCGCTCCAGACGCTGCAGCAGGTAGTGGCGACCGGAATCCCACCCTGCAGCTCACAGCCCTCCGGCGAAGTTGAGGCTCGGGAAGAAGTTGCGGGGGGACCTCAGGAAGAAAGGTTTGCGATTCCGTTGATTTAGGTAGGGGATAAATGACTCAGGATGGCATTATTAGATGTTGATTAGCCCTGCTGGCGAGGGCCTTACTGATGTGTGGGCATCTTGGTCGAGCACCACCTAGCACTCCAGCTCCAACTGATGGTTAATGACTGATCTGGCATTAAGCACGAAAGCCTGATTTGGCACATGATATAATATTATCATGTGTAAGGCTGGAAGACGACGGTACGTGAAACTTATAACTCGCAAACAAATATTGACAGAATGGACATAGCATGGGGAGAGTATTCGAGTTCCAAGTATGTAAAGTATGATTATTACACTTACCCTGATTAAAAGCAAGCAATTGCAGTCTAGAATAATTGATTTTTTGAAAACGGACAGGGGTTGTGGTGCACGGCGATCTTCGGTCGCGTCAGCAATGCGTTTTTATCCCTCCCCTCAACGTGTCCAACCACTAGCGCGCTGACCTTGACTGAGGCGGGCCTGCTCTAACAGACGGGCACCGCAGGTCATGTGATCGGCTAAGTGGCTTGCCCCGATTGGTGACCACAGTACACAATGCAGGTAAGCAGGTTATTTTTAAAATCACTAAAAGCACAGTTTTTAAAAATCACTAAAAGCACAGTATGACACAGTAAAACAATGAACGAGTTTAAAAAGCGGAACGAGAGTGACTGAAGCAACTCCCCAGCGCGAGCACTTTCAGTAACAGACTGTTCCCTGCATCTGATCAATCTCTGTCTAAGCTGACTAACAGTTTCCTTTGCCTTTTGTCATGGCCAGTTTTTAGGTCTTGCCTGAGCCAGCGTGCATGCGCTGCTCTGCGAGACGTTTGGTTAGGGCTTTTAAATTCCAAACACACGCTCGCGCGTGTGCTTTTTTTTTATCACTTGCTATTGGGTTTGCGTGCTGTCTTTCTAAGAAAGACAGCACGCAATTGGCCCAAGGCGGGTGCATGTTCCGCCTTCTGTGTCCTGTGGCCTAGGGTCCTCAGGAGCGGGCAGCAGCGCGGCCGGGTGCCAGCTGCATACCTCGCATTCCTGAAGTGCGCGCACGCCGCGCTTGTTGTGATCGCGGGCGCTAAAGCTTTGATTTTCGCCCTTGAATGAGGTAGCGGACTGCATGGTGCTATCTTTGGATTTGCATTCATTTGACAGAATTGCCATGCTGATTTCCATGCTGGAAGCATTCATATAGATTCCGCCCACAGCTTCTCTTTCATATAATTCTACCGTAGGAGAATATCCTCTCTGGGCAGCAGGCGCTCCTCACAGGACAGATCGAAAGCTCCACTGCACCAGCACTGCGCACTGCAACAGCCAGACAATGAAAGACGACGACTGTACATTTTCTCAATCCCACACCTGTGATGTGAAATGGATGTGCCATTTCAAGGCTGAGCATTGCAGCAAGATGTTGACATTTGCAAATGTTTCATCTCACTTGCAGCAAACGTGCAGAACAGATACCCAACAGCCCGCGCTGCTTGCTTTCACTCTCTTTACCAGTCCCTTACAAGAACAAAAGCCCTCGGAGGCATTATGGAGAGCGTTCAGCCCGGGACACTTCTCCGGTGAGCTGCAACCGCGTTTTCTTGGCTCTTTTCATCTCAGTGCAGCCAGCACCTGCAAGCCACGCCCACCGGGCCCATTAAATCAGCAGCTGTGCGATGTAGCTTTGCAGTCCCAATGCCACCTGGTATGAATGCAAATTGTACACTTATCCACTCCTGGAGGAAAAGTGAATAAAGTGCCTCTGCTGCCTTTCTATCCTCCCTGTAATCATAAAAGTTAACAACCCTGACAAGAAAAGAACCAAAGTCAAAGAAGATTGAAGTAATCACAGCAACAAACCGTAAGTGGAATCTTCTTTATTCATGGGTTACAATAGCTGCATCTCCAGCTTGCCACAAGTGCTTAGTCTCAGTCAGGCTCCTGCTGTCAACATTCCAGGAGAGCCTTCACTCCAACATTCTAAGAATGAACCATTGGGTCAAGGGGAGGAGGGGTGCGGGGATATACCAAGAGGGAAGGATGCAACAAAGATGTTTTCATCCTAACAGATGTGTGTTTTCTTAGATATCATTTTAAAGGGAGAAAGTGAAAGAAAACACAAACCGAAGCCTAAAGACTGGTGAATACCATCCCACAACGAACTCCCAAAATATATTATTTCTTAAAGGGAAAGGAACTTTGCGTTACATTTTTGGTACTGGGTAAAACTAGAACCTGCATACAGGCTGGAACACAAAATTTTCTGTACCGTGCTGTTTCGATTATTATATGAACTTCAAGTCTGAACACAGCAGCGCGAGACATATTAACATAGGGCGCCAGGTGCAGGAGAGAAATGTTTTCCGGATGGAGCCTTTATTAACCCCTTCCCCGCTCATGACGGAACCGTTCCGTCATGAGCCACGGTTGCCGTGTGCTCATGACGGAACGGTTCCGTCATGACACGCCCGTTGGCGGCCGCTCCGCCTACGCGGCGCTGTTTCCCCGCCTGTGCGGGGGGACAACGCAAATGGGCGGAGTCATGACGGAACCGTTCCGTCATGAGCACAGCTCAACTGTGGCTCATGACGGAGCGGCTCCGTCATGAGCACAGGCCCACCGCGCTGCCCCCCTGCCCCCCCCAGCACTGCAGCGGAATGTCCGCAGCAGCGAAGGGGTTAAAAAGTATTACTAATAAAAACAGGTTCTGATACCGTGCTGCAGGAATGCTCGAGGTGTTTTTAAGATTGTTTACGCCCCAGACACAAAGAAAGCGGCTACGAGGCAACAAATAACGGTCCTGAATAGATGACGTTATCCAAGAAGTTTGGGGGTTTTCAAGCATTTTCAGTTGTCCAAGGAGATGCCGCTCCTGTAATCCCACGATAACTGCTCATTTATGAACTCTGCTTGCCTGCTGTCATGGCAACGGGGCTTTAGAGTTGCATTTCATCCTCCAAATGATACACCATTATTTTGGCAAAAAAATAGCTGCGGTCACATTTTTTGCATGACTAAAGTTATTGAAGCCGAATTCGATAGGTCATAGGCTCGCATTGAACTATGAACTGATGAACATTTAAAATGAAAAAAAATACATGCTTATCAATTTTAAATATGCAAAAAGCTTTTATAAAGAAAAGCTCAAAAATGTTGATGTGAAAAGGGCAGAACAGCAACAGATGTAGAAATTCAAAGTATATTTATTCCGTGCCGTGGAGACTTTAACTTCCATTTCTACCATTATAAATGCTTCTTGCATGAAGCTGTTGATCATGTATGCCATATAAGGTCCCAAGGTGAGACCTATTGGCTATGCCAATGCTTGTTTAATATTCTGGCCAGGATGGGATATTTAGTGGGATCCCTAACTCGGGCAGCTCTGACTTGGGTGTTTAGAACAAATATTGGGAAAAAAATATTGCGTGGACAATATATTGTGTCTATTGAGAACAAAAATATTGCGATGGTATGTCTCTATGGATAAGCAAAGTTTTCCACCTGCATGTACCTTGACGATTTGTATAACTTCAAGGTACATAGATGTGGAGTTAAGAACAGTAAATCTATACCTACTTATTTGCACTTACCTTCTCAATATTTTTGTGTTTGATATTTTTGACATGAGATTCTGTCCATGTGATTTTTTGTTACCGATGTTCTGTCAATGATCCCTGGATCAGGCAATTCCTTTATTTTCAGCTGTGGATCCCAATCTAGATAATTATGCACATTTGTTGGGACTTGTTAAAAGGATGTTTGAGAGACCCAACCAAGGGTTTCTGCAGAAGAAGCCCTGTGCAACATCTCCCAAAGAAATTGGGATGTAATCTTCTATATAACCAATTCCTGTTAAGTGACTGCAGAGTCTACTTGGATGAAAAGAACCCAGATGGTGATCTTCCAGAGGGTTGAGAGAAGAAACTAAAGATGAACTTCCTTGGACCCACAGACTAAATACCTCTAAGAAACTGATTGAGTCTGCTCTCCTAATTAAATATTGTATATTGGAAAGAAGGGCAGAGAGACAAAAGGCAAGGTCGTCCACAGTCAATCTAAGCCCTTGTTTCAGTCTGCCTAGACGGCCAGAAGGCCTGCAGAAGTCTTCTACTGATCATCAGGAGGAGCCAATGTAGATTGGTACAACCAGAGTGCCTTTATCCAAGTTGGAAATGGATTATAAAAGAAAGGCAGGCATGTGCATGTATTGTGGGGCTTCTGGTCACTTAGTTTAAGATTGCCCTGTTAGACCTCCCATATCAGAGCCCATCATCTCTAAGGAAGAAATTGACGGATGTTAGCAAGGTCCCTCACATCAAATCAATCAATACCACAGAAGCCAATTCCAAATAATTCCGCTTAGACTGTGGAATCTCTTGATTATATATGGACTAAACTTGGGCAAAAAAAGTGTCTATACTTGTGCTGGAGAAGATGATTCTCACAGAAGTCCAGACAATAGACGGCTCAACTTTATCTTCTGGATTAGTCAGCAGCATTACTTTTACCTTGACTCTGGCATTGGGTTTACATAAAGAAATGTTATCATTTGATTTGATCTAATCTCCAAACTATGTAATTATCCTGGGGCTACTTTGGTTGCTAAAGCATAACCTTTACATTAATTGGTCTACTGGTAAAGTCTCTCTGGCTCCTAGGTTCTGCCATTGAAACTGTTATTATTCCATGGGAAATTTTTCTCCAAATAAACAATCTATGAGTTCCAAAGGATGTCTTTCCACTGTTGCTTGCCTTTCATTAATACCAGAACAGTACAAGCAATTTATGGATGTCTTCATTAAACCAACACAGTTGCTACGTTCTCCTCGCTGGGAGATTGACTTTCCTTTTCCAACTACACCAGGTGCCCTCATACCATATAGCAGAGTGTATTCTTATAAAAAAAAGGAAAAAGGGAAAGGTAGTGTTAAAACAATATATTGAAGAGCATTTATAGAATAGTTTAATTCCAAAATTGATATCCCCAGCTGGAGCTTCACTATTTTACATGCCAAAAAGTCAGAAAACATAAGCCCTTGTTTCGACTACCGAGGATTATCCTCTTTTCTTGAATAAAAATACCATTGAAGCTGTCAGAAGGGACACTGTTTTTACTAATTGGATGTCCGAGGGGTGTATCATGTGTTATGGATTAAAGAGGGAGACACTTTGAAGACAGCCTTCCGAATATCCTTTGATCACTTTGAATACCAAGTCATGCCCTTCAGCCTCTCCAATGCCCCTGAAGTGTTCCAGAGGTTCGTAAGTACAAACTTTTTTGGATGTCCTTCCCCAGTTTGTTTTAGTTTGCTTGGATGATATCTTGATTTTTTTCTAAAAGAGTTTTTGGAACATCAGGAACATCTCTTTTTTGTACTTTCCTGATTGTGACAAAATCAACTGTCATGCAAACCTAAAAAGTGTCAATTTGAAAAAGAAGATACTGAATATCTGGGATATTGAATCACAGCAAGAGGATTTGCTATGGATCCAAACAAATTCTCTGCTATCCTTTTTTGGCCCTCACCAGGTACCTTAAAAGAGAGTCAATGTTTTTTGGGGCTAGCAAACGTTTATCGACGGTTCATGAAAGATTTTGCACATAAGGCTAGTTTTATCTCTAAAACTATGAAGAAGAAGAATCTTTCAAAGGGTTTATGTTGGAGTCTGGAAGCAGAAAGGGCCTTTAAAGAATTAAAGTAATCTATTACTCAAGCCCCAATTCTTCGATACACCAATGCTACTGAAAACGTCATAGCAGAGACTGATACTTCGAAAAGGTTAATAGGAGCTGTCTCATTGCAGACTCATGCAGATGATAATCTTGAATATCTGGTATTCTATTTGTTTCACATTCTAAATCCCTGTCAACAAAAAATTCAGTCCCAGAAAGGGAACTTTTAGCCATGAAGAAGGTTTGTGAAGACTGGAGATATTGTTTGATGGGGTCAAGTGAAGCTTTTGAAATTAGAACTGACCATCAGAAACTACAATTCCTTAAAAATATGGCATGCTACAATAGCCGACAGGCCTGTAGAGCTTATTTTGACTTCCACATAACCTATATTCAGGGATCTCAGAAAATTGTAGGCGATGCCTTGTCAAATAAGAATGTAACAAATTCGGTCTATAAAGACCCTCCTTAACTACTGTCAAATCATGTCCTTTGCATAGGTGAATCAATTCTTCACAAGAGACGTGAAGCTTAGACAAACGTCGGTTAACAAACCCTGCAAGAACTAAAACGTAAGACACCTCTTATCCATCATTAGGATCTTTATTTTTACCAACAATCCTTGTTTGTATCTTCTAACGAACTACAGAGAGAAGTATTTCAAATGTGTTATGACTCAGCCCTCTCTAGACACATAGGTAAAAGATCTATGGCAGATTTGGTGCTACGCTCATTTTGGTGGCCACATTTTCTTCAAGACGTGAAATAATATATTCAGTCCTTTCCTATTTGCTCTCAGAGTAATGTTGTTCATGGGAAACCTTTTGGCCTTCTTCAACCCCTTCGAGTTCCTCCTCTAGCCTGGCACACTGTTTCAACAGATTTCATCATTGAACTGCCCCTTTCTCACTCATGGATTCTGAATTATAACAGTGACAAGTGATATCTTATTACAAAATGGCACATTTCCCCACTTCAGTCAATTCCTTCTCCAGAAATAGCTAGGAGATTTATTTCTGATATCATTCGATTGCATGGGTTGCCAAGTGTGATCATTTTCAATAAAGGGTCTCAGTATGTCTCTCATTTTTGGAAGGCCTTTTACTCCTTATTAACATCAAAGTCTTTATTTTGGATTCCACCCACAGACTAATGGACAAACAGAAACAGTTAATCAGAATCTAGAGCAATACTTACAATATTTCTTCAATGCCACCCAAAATAATTTGGCAGAGTTATTGCCTCTCACCAAATTTGCCTATAATAGCGCCACTTACTATACAACAGAAGTATCTCTGTTTTATTGCCTTCGAGGATTCCCCACTCAAATGTTTCCTGAAAAACTTTATTTGTCACCAATGGTTCCTGCAGATTGAAGCTTTTTCTAACTTCTGGACCATAGAAAGTTAGTTAAGGACAATTTACTTCTGTCTGTTCTCAGCAAATTCTGAAGAGGAGAGAGCAGATTTACACTGAAGACCAACACCTTAATTCCAAACAGGGAATGCCTTCAAGGTTCCTGCCTACCATATGTTTTTGGTCCTTTTTCATCAATAAAAATATCAATCCAGTTTTCTTTTCATTTACAGTTGCATTCCTCATGGAAAGTGCATCCAACCTTTCATGTATCTCAACTGAAACCATATACTCCATGTGCATTTCAATGGTCTAGTCCTCCTGCTCCAGTTGAAGTAGATGGACAACTTAAGTATGAAGTCAGTGAGATTTGTGATTCACAGTATTTCCAAAAACAATGAAAATATCTGTGTCATTGTAAGGGCTCTCCTAAGGTCCAGTGTCTTCTTTCCTTGCCTGTCTTTTATTTAGCAAATTCTACAATTGTTTTCCAGGCAAACAGAGCACTCATAGGACGGAGTATCTTGTTGTGCTGCGGCGAGCAGTGAGACCCCCATGCCAGCGTGCAACCCCAATCTGTCTATTGAGGCAGAGAGGCATTGTGCTCACTGGGCGGCAGCAGGTGGCAACTGCTGTTTCCTGGAGGTGTGTGCCACCGTGCTTTTAGTTGGAGGGGCCACATCGCCTCCATTTCTGGCCAAGCGCATCATGGTGAAGCAGCTCCTTCTAGCAAAAGGGAGCAGGACGTTTTAGAGGAAGTAATTCCTGAGATCTGGTGAGGTCACGTCCTGTCTTAATTCAAGATGGATGTTCTCATGGTTTCCTATTGAATAGACCATTCCAACTTCCTGTTACTGCCTGGACATATAAAAGAGGCCATTGTGTGACACACACACTGCATCACAATGCAGTCAGAGTTCTTCAACAGTTCCATGTTCCTAAAACTTCTTCTAGTTTTCTTCCTGTTGCTCTTCCTGGTCCAATCCCCTTCTCCTCATTCCTTTTGATCATTTTCTGTCGAAGATTATTCTACTTATATGACTCTGGAAGGTTTTTAATACCATTAGATGTTTCCTCCAAGAACTGTGATTTGTTTTCCAGGAGTCACCTAATCATCATATATAATTCTGTAGAGTGAAAGGACCGTGGGTACTGGAAGGAGTCGCCCATACCTCGGGCAAACCACAGACAAGTCCCAAAAGAATTTCTCTCGTCCAGCCCTTGACAGTAACAAGTTCTGCAGTGAAAGGGGTGGCAACTAATCCAAGGAGAAACTGGAAAGGAAGAAAACAAACATGGTGGGATGTAACGTCATATGTACAAACTGATCAAAAGTGTAGATGCTATACAATTATAAAATGTTGCTGTGCAAGGAGATGTGTGCTGTAGTGTGACATAATTAATCTACTACTGTTGACCCAGTTTTAAATCCCCACACAGGAAGTTCCCATTTCCACGGTGGTTAGGAGTGAAGTGTTTCTTAGATAACATATCTCAGTCTTCCACAATTTTAAGTCCCTTTCCTATCTTAATCATGTGATCCACTTCTAAAGCAAACGATGTTATGGTGCTCTTTTGATTGCATACCAAGTATATCAGCAGGTCTTTTTATTATTCTACTTACCCGACTCTGGAAGGTTTTTTATACCTTTATATGTTTCCTCCAAGAACTGTGATTTTTTTTTCCAGGAGTCACCTAATCATCATATATAACTCTGTAGAGTGAAGGGACCGTGGGTACTGGAAGGAGTCGCCCATACCTCGGGCAAACCACAGACAAGGCCCAAAAGAATTTCTCTCGTCCAGCCCTTGACAGTAACAAGTTCTGCAGTGAAAGGGGTGGCAACTAATCCAAGGAGGAACTGGAAAGGAAGACAACAAACATGGTGGGATGTAACGTCATATGTACAAACTGATCAAAAGTGTAGATGCTATACAATTATAAAATGTTCTCAATTCCACGGTGGTTAGGAGTGAAGTGTTTCTTAGATAACATATCCCAGTCTTCCACACTTTTAAGTTCCTTTCCTATCTTAATCATGTGATCCTCTTCTAAAGCAAAGGATGTTATGGTGCTCTTTTGATTGCATACCAAGGATATGAGCAGGTATTTTTATTATTCTACTTTACCTGACTCTGGAAGGTTTTTTATACCTTTAGATGTTTCCTCCAAGAACTGTGATTTTTTTTCCAGGAGTCACCAAATCATCATATATAATTCTGTAGAGTGAAGGGACCGTGGGTACTGGAAGGAGTCGCCCATGCCTCGGACAAACCACAGACAAGGCCCAAAAGAATTTCTCTCGTCCAGCCCTTGACAGTAACAAGTTCTGCAGTGAAAGGGGCGGCAACTAATCCAAGGAGGAACTGGAAAGGAAGAAAACAAACATGGTGGGATGTAACGTCATATGTACAAACTGATCAAAAGTGTAGATGCTATACAATTATAAAATGTTGCTGTGCAAGGAGATGTGTGCTGTAGTGTGACATAATTATTCTACTACTGTTGACCCAGTTTTAAATCCCCACACAGGAAGTTCCCATTTCCACAGTGGTTAGGAGTGAAGTGTTTTTTAGATAAAATATCCCAGTCTTCCACACTTTTAAGTCCCTTTCCTATCTTAATCATGTGATCTTCTCCTAAAGCAAAGGATGGTATGATGCTCTTTTGATTGCATACCAAGGATATGAGCAGGTCTTTTTATTCATGAGTGTCCCTGTGACCACTTCCTTTTTCATTCTTTACTTGGTATCCTGACACAACTGGCTACTTAGCAGGGATTATCATTTGGGAGCGGTGTAGGACAGTTGGCAGAATGGAAGGGTAACCTTAACTCTTCTTACTTTGACTTGGTGATCCCAGAAGGTGCTAGCAGGAACTGTTCCTGTGTATTGCCAGATGACTTAATTCCCAGCATGTGAGAGAGCCACATCTGTCACTGTCAAGTGGGAGCAGACCTCCTCTACATACCATCTTGAAATTGGTTTGTGGGTAATTTTAGAGGATGGCAAAAGGAAGTGCTTCAGAAACAAGTGTGCATAAGGTGAGATACTGTTTAGTACTGGGTAGGGAATATTCTCCAGTGATTAACTAGTACTCAAGATAAGACTGGCACCTCATTGTCACTTCCTCTGAACATTCTTAGACATGGAAAGACTGCAACTAAAGAAGTAGACCTGGGAGAAAGAAGACTCATACCGCCTTCCGGGAAAAAGGACTCAAAGACTCCTGACCCCTGCAGATGAAACTGTAACTCAAAGACACCTCAGACCTGCTGGAACAGGAAGGCTTAAAGACTTTTGACTCCTACTTGCCCTCAGGTGGATGACTTCATGTTTGTTTGCTCCAATGACACACAAAGCAGAAGTACTCCTGACTCCAAGAGGGCCCTGCTGACTGCACAAGAACAGATTCTGCAGTAGACCTGTCTGGAGAGAGACATTGTGTCGAAAGCCTACTCTGAAGGTGCTGGGGGCTGCAGGAGTAACTTTATAAACACACAAATGCCTCTGACACCATTAATCACAATATTTCTTTTCTTACTAGTCCTTTTCATTGACTGTGAGCTTCAATTTTTTAATTTTCTTTTTCACATTTGTTTTCAAAAGAGAATCACTTCATCATGTAGACTTTTTCACCTCCCTTCTATATATAAAAAACACACATATAGCTTATACACTTTGTGGTGCTATTTAAACAAACTCAAAACATATTTGGACTTAGTGCGATAGACAATAAATTACAAGACAAAACATACTAAAATGAACACATTATTAAAGCAATAGGTCTTATCATTTGCTAAAGTCAATGTTTCTTTATATGTCCTACTGATTTGATTTGTGGGACCATAACTTTCTTGGTCCTCAAAGCTATCCGTTTCCTATGGTCCTAAACAGGGTCAAAGAATATATTTACATAACTGATATGAGACAACAAATCAATTAATGTTCATGATGTGCAGAAAACAAGGTCGCCGTATTGCTTTCCTGATATAGTCTGAACCGCTGTATGTTTGAAGCCAACGCGTTTCGACCTCAGGGCTGCACAAGAATCGAATAGGACATCTTTTACCTGTATAAATGATAACATGTCTAGTTTTAGTATGGGTGAGTGCTCATTTTAATTCTTTTTGGTTCTAAATAATAAAGTAAGCTTACGTACCGTATTGTTATTGTTATTTTCTATTGCTGTGTTGAGATGGCAATATTTTCCTGTCTATTTAAATAAAGGGATTAATACAATCAGTATGCCGTCGCGTTCCTACATTACATGTACTCATTGGTTTACTGTAGGATTTATTGTATAAGGTTCTTACACCTACCCGGTCTGGTATGGTTGTGATCTTGGCGTTTCTTTGGCTGTAATTGTTCGTGGATTTATCGCGTTTCTGTTGGTGTTTTAAAAGAAACTGCATGAATTTACTATGCTGGGATTTTGACCCGCGTGTTAGTTTTACATCTTTTTATTAGTATTGATTTCACCGTGACTTAACCAATACTTGACCTCTGCTAAGTGCCTTCAAAGACCGGATAGTTAGCATGCTACGTTTCATATCTGGGCGTTTGATGTTTTTGCCCCCTCGCAAGTTAGCTCGTGTTAGTACGTGTTGGCGGGAAGGTGTATCTCCGTCTTTTGGCATGCTTGTGTTTGTCAATTAGTTTTGCTGCGTTCTTATCGTTATAGTGCCTCGTACCTTCACGGCTCTCAGACAGCCTGCAGTATCTTTTTGTAGTGTAGATCTACTTTTCTTCTTATTTCTTCGTTCAAATCCCTCTTCACTCCGAGTCGTATGGAAGTTGCTCCGGGAACGTTTGAGTCTTAGGGGCATATTTACAACGAGGCGATAAAAAATTATCGCCGCTTTAGCAGCCGTTTTTGGCCGAAAAGCGGCGATAATTTTATCGCTATATTAGCAAGGTCACGCTAACGCGTGAAACCTTGCTTTAGCGTGGGGATTTCTAACGCCCAGCTTTGCATCTCTAATGAGATGCAAAGTGGACGTTCCTGACCTGACATGATAGGAGAAATGTCGCTAAGCGACATTTCTCCTATCATCAAGCCCCACGCTATGAAGCATAGCGTCAGGAAAAGTAGCGATAACACCTGTTATCGCTACTTTCCTAACACCTGCTTCAGGACTGACTTAGCCATGATATCCTATGTAAGGAGGATATCATGGCTAAGTTTGTGAGTCCCTATCAACAAGCTAACGTGAGATTATCGCTGGGTTTCCAGCGATAATCTCACGTTAGCCAGTTAGCGCTAGGATTTTTATCGCTGATGAGATAAGTGTTGCTAATAGCACGCTATCTCAGCGATAAAAATCGGCGCTAGCCGGCGATAATTATCCGAGCGCTAAGTGCGCTCAGCGATAATTATCGCCGGTTGTTGTTGATATGCCCCTTTATTCGTTCAAGTAACGTGTATTGTCTCTACGTGCTGCGTCGCTCCGTAATCGTTGTCATGGAGCTGTTAGATGCGTATGGGATCATGAATCTGATTGGCTCACATGACTTTTCTGTTCAATGAAACGTTTTCTCATACACCTCACTGTTTTTTTACTGTGTGGAACAATAAAGTTATGGAAGCGCACGTAGATTTTCCATATAGGAATTATCAATTCTGGTTAAAGATACTCTATCTTATATGGGCAGCAGAATCCTATTGGTTATACAATATTTGCTAGTTCTGACATTTCGTTTAGGCCATTCTCAATTGTCCCCAAAAACATAATAGTTTTTGCTTCTAGTTTGAATAGAAGAGCATCAGTATTGAGTCCACATATATGTTGTAGTACTGTCCATTTTAGGTCATTAGGACCATGATTCTTTTCAATGCAGTGCGCACTCATTGGTGCATTCGGAGTCTTGCATTTAATCCGGGATCGATGTTGGGAAATGCGCTTTTTTGTGGGCTGAGTGGTTTTGCCAACATAACCTTGTGCGCAAGGACATATCACACAGTAAATGACATTATGGGTATTACAGTTCGTAAAGTTTTCATGTTTGATGAACTTTGTGCCATATACAATTGTTCCTTCAAGGGTGCTTTCACATGACACACAGTTGCCACATTTCCTATGAACCTTTAATTGGTGGTAACGACAGCATTGTTCTTAAAGATGTTCCTTGTTTTTTTATAGTTGTGTTTGCGCGTACAATTTTCTCTTTTATACTGGTGTTTTTCTTCAGCGCAAATATTGGTATATTTGTGAATGCTGGAATTCCTTTTACCGTATTCCAATTATTTCGAATGATCTTCTGCACCTCATTGGTGCATCCCGAAAAAGTTGTGACACAGACAAGGGGCATGTTCTCTTTCTTCTTTTGTGGGGTCAGGAGAGAGTCCCGTGGGGTATTCCATGCCCTTTTCATTGCCTTATTCAGTAGCTTTTTAGGGTATTTCCTCATTAGTAGTTTTTTCAAGAATTCTGTGGCATTTTCAAAATAATCTTCTTTCTTGGTGCAATTTCGCCGTATGCTGAGGAACTGGCTGAATGGTAAATTTTCGCGTAAATTGCGTTGGTGAAAGCTTGAAAAATGCAGGAATGTATTTCTATCGGTCTTCTTCGTATAGAGTGTAGTGTATAGGCGTCCTCCTTCATGTTTGATCAAAAGATCCAAAAAGTTCATTTCAGTTTTGCTGGCATTTAGGGTGAACTGAATATCAGGGTTCCTGTTGTTTAGCCAAACTATGAATGCTTCAAGTTGTTCCTCTTTTCCTCTCCAGAGTAAGAAAACATCGTCGATATATCGACGCCATATTTTAATGTGACCGTCGTATGGGTTATTGGTATATATCCACTTCTCTTCAAACAATGCCATAAACATTATGGCCATTTCTGGAGCGAAGGGACATCCCATCGCAGTACCCATGACTTGTAGGAATTGAATATCATTAAATGTGAAAAGTTGTCCTTGAGGCATATCTCTGCCAGCTGCAGAAGAAAAAAGGTGGGCACGTTGTGGGGTCGAGCTTGATTATCCAAGAATACTTGCAAAGCTTCAAGACCTGCTTCTTGAGGGATATTGGAGTAAAGACTCACTATATCAAGTGTTACTAGTATTTCATCTCCTTCTTCAAAATGCTGGTCTTCCAGAAAGTTGATTGCTTGCATGGTGTCTCTTATATAGCTTGGTGTATCGACTATTAATGGTTTCAAAAATGTATCAACGTATTTAGCTGGTTGTTCTAGTATAGAGTTGGCTCCCAAAATTATGGGTCTACCCGGGGGATTACTCAAATCCTTATGTATTTTAGGTAGGACATACATAATTGATGTCCTCGGGTTCGCGTTGATTAGAAATTGTGTCTCTTTTTTTGATAACCATCCTTCTTCTTTTCCATTGTTTATGATGGTCATCAATTTGGCTTTTATCTTTTTGTTCCAGTCTTCATTGGTTTTCCGATAGTATTTCTCATCAGATAGTTGTCGATACACTTCTGCCTCATACTTGTCTCTTGGCAGTATCACTATCCCTCCACCCTTATCTGCAGGTTTTATTATAAGATCTTTATTCTGCGATAGGTGGTCTAACGCTTGCTTTTCATCTTTCGAGAGGTTCCATTTGGTAAAAACTTTCTTTTTTTCAAGATTGTCCAAATCCCTCAGTACATTTTCTTCAAAGGACAATAGTTCAACGGGCATATTTGTCACATTAGGAAAGAAAGTCGAGGGTTTTTTTAGGCCTGAATAGTTTCATGGTGTCATCTCTAAATTGTTTTGAAAGAAAACTTTAAGTCGCATTTTGCGAAATTGTTGTATTATTTCAAGTTTTGTTTGGTTCAAATCCGGTTTCACAGTTGGTATAAACGAAAGACCCTTTTGTAGTACTCTAATTTCATTTGTAGATAATTCGTGATTGGACAGGTTGTATATAGAGTCTTCATCTTTTATTACCAGCGGTATACATTCCTCCGGGCTGTAGGAGTGGCCATGCAGAAGATATTATAGCACTTCAAGAAAAGTTGAACTCAAGGCCTGATTTAGAGTTTGGCAGTTAGGTTACCATGTCACCAAAATAACAGATATCTTACCTGCCCTATTTTGTCTTTGCTCATTACATTTTTCTCTATTTTCCTAAATTGGTTTGGTAATATCATTGCATTGAAATCTTTACTTTAAAATTGTTGGTACTGCTTGCAGTGCAGCCTCTTCAAAGGCTGAAATATCAACATAGGCAAATACATACATTATCATCAGGAGAACCAAAAGAAGGTATGTGGGCATGACAATAAGTGTCAGGTGTAACCAAAGCAAAAGCCAAATGTGGGCACACTGATGCACCACAGCAAATCAGGTGAATTGTGTCAACAAAACTATTAAGTGTCAAGAGAACAAATCAAGTACTGACAGAGAGTAAAAAGAGAAGGCCGTCGGTGAAATTGAAGATTGCAGGGTGCAATAGTTAGGAATGCGAGTAGGAAGCAAGATAATTTTGAGATTCCTGACAAAAGTTGGGCCGATGCATACACTTTCAGAGGTGTAGCATCTGTAGTTTATGAAGAAATCTTTTCTGGGTGCCCATGAATAGGGCATTCCCATAATCCAGTTTGGATAAGGCCAGAGAGGTAACCACCATTTTCTAAAGATCCGCAGGTATGAAGGGGCAAATGTTCCTGATTATTTTTAATGTGAAGATTACTGATGATGCAAGGGTATTAACCTGATCTTCAAAGTTGAGTTTGTTATCAAAGACAATCCCCAGGTTTTTCATTTCCTGGAATGTCGAGGGAAGTGCCACCATTTCCGGAGGCCACCAGCTTGGTGACCAAAATGAAGTGTCTGAGCCCAGGTGAAGGACCTACATTTTCCCAGAGTTAAGCTTTAAACAATTTGACTTCATCCAGTTACCTATTTGCGACATACAAGAGTTGAATCTTGAGACAGTGACTTCAGGATTGATAGATACCGATACCACTATTTGGGTATCATCGGCGTAAGACACCACCGAGAACCCAAATGACTTGATCAGCCTAGCCACTCGGGTGATGTAAAGATTGAACAGAGTAGGGGTCAGCGAGGAGCCCTGAGTCATCCCACATGGCAGGCAGAACTGATCAGAGATTAACTGTCCTAATGCAACATGTTGCACTCCCTCTGATAGAAAGGATTTTATCAGGCTCAGGGCAAGGCTGCTTATTACAAACTTGGTGAGCTGGTCAATCAGAATGGTATGATTGACCATATTTAAGGCTGCCAAGAGATCCGATAGCATCAGTGTGGCTTTGCCGCATCCATCTAGGATTGATCTCAGCTCCTCTGAAGCTCCTACAAATGCTGTCTCCATACTATGTGCATTTTTAAAATCATATTGAGAGGAGTCCAGCAGGTTGTGATTGTCAATGAATTGCATGAGTTCCGTATTCAAAGCTTTCTCCAGTAGCTTACATGGAAAAGGTAACCTCGAGATGGACCTATAACTTCTAGGCTCTTGTGGATCAAGACTGTGGTTTTTTTAGAGGTAGAATGGAAGCCTTCTCCCAATCAAGAGGGAAGTAAACAGTGTTGATTATTTCGTTGAAAATCGTAGTCAGTGGAGTTCTTAGGATTTCTGGAATAAGATGAGCAATTTTTGGAGGACAAGGATCTAATGGAGATCCAGATTTAGTGGCTATGATTAGATTAGAGACCAGGTTTGTGCTAAGAATTTATCAAAAACAGCAGGGGTGGGTTGCCCTTCCCTGACTGTCGGAACAGTCGCAGATGATTGATTTTTAGTTACAAATGAGTGATAAACTTATTTTTACTTTTGATTGAAAAAAGTTAGCTAAGATTCACACAACTCTTGGCTGCATTTTCCCTAAGCTTTTTTACAGTATTCAAAAGCTCTATTGCCAAATTATTAGATAGTAGTATCTTGCTAGAAAAGTATTTAGTCTTTTCTTCGTATATCATCCTTTAATACTATGCAATTCACTGCTTATAAATCTCTCTGTCATGAGGAGTATAGTGTGCTCTCCAGACTCGCTCTTTCCTTCTGCACAGTTGTTTCTGGGCTCTCAAGGTCTCTGAAAACCAAGGTTCCGAGGGAGTTTACCTACGACTAATGACATATTTTTCTGGTGCAAGAGTGTCAATCGCCCGGCCTCGCCAGACAGAATAGTTCTGTATATTTGAGTCAAGGTCTGTCATGGAACTGGACTTAAGTTCAAACAAAGTGTCTGATAGGGCAGAATGTAGGACTGATGGACTAACATTCTGTCAGGCCCTGCCCTTGGTACCGTGGGGGTTCATGCCACTCCTGAGCGAAGACCGTGGTTGATTAATATTAAACATTATAGCACTATGATGAGACCACAGAAGTGTTAGTGCGTCCAGTACCTGAAGACATGGATTATTGGTGAAAACCCATCCAATGTATGTCCTGCTTGGTGAGTGGGATATTTTACCAGCTGATGTAAACCTAGGCTGGTTATTGAGCCAATCAAGAAGGCTGTGACATTATCATCGGCTTTCTTGAGATGGAAAACGAAATCCCTAAGCACAGAGAAATCAGCTGATTTAACACTAGATTCTAGCAGTGGACTAATACTTGATACAAAGGATGCTCTTAGTCCAGGTGGGCGGTATATCAGTGAACCTCTGAAGGTGTATTGCTCAATAAGTTCTATTTGAAAGAAAAGAGATTCACAGGTCGAACTGCTTACAACCAGAGAGCAACCTACGGAAAGATTGTCACGTGCAACAATATCCAGCCTGCCTCTTCTCTTACTTACTCTATCTACATTAGCGATTGTGTAGCCCGCTGGGATTGCCTGAACAAAGTCAGGACTAGATGTAATATCTGCCCAGGTTTCAGTGACAAAAGTTATATCCAACTCATCTGTTATTATGAACTCTGCAATTCAAGTTTGTGTCTAATTAACGACCTTGCATTAATCAAGGAACATTTAAAGACTTCATGTGAAGAGTCGCGAGGAACTAAAACAGGCTCTGGACTGTGTAAATCCTGAGTATTGGTGTTGATAAGAGTCAGATTACAATTTGAGAATTGCACCAAATTTGAACCAAAGGTGCTGTTCAAGTGTGTTACAGAGCATATTCCTACTGTGCAAGTTAGAAGCCAAAATTTCTTCCCTGGAGTAACACAAGGCGGGTAATTTTCCTGTCACGAAAGGACCATGGGTTCCGGCCCTCGGCATTATCTGGGTGTGGTCATTACAGAAGTGGGTAATCCCCAGTCGAGAGTTTGAACAGGGCGAAACAAGAAGCTCAATAAGTAAAGATCACAAACCGGTCCAAAATGAAACCAAGTTTGTCTTGTCATACATCCTTGGTACTAGAGGTTGTGGAAATTATGGCAGTAATGGTGGTGGTGTTGGTAGCGATATTGGTGTGAATAAGGGCAGTGGTAATGATGGCAGTAATGATGTTGGTGGTGCTGGTAGTATTGATTGTGGTAATGGTGGTTGTTGTAATGGTGGTGGCAGCAATGGTGTTTATGGTAATCCTGGCAGTAATGGTAGTGGTGGTAGTGATAATGCTAGTGGTAATGGTGACTGTGCTAGTGGTAAGTATAATAATGTGGTGGTAATGAAGTGGTATTAATTGTGGCGGGGAAATGATAGCGGTAATGGTGATGTGGTGGTAGACAGAAGGGGATAAAAAAGCGGTTTGTATTGAGTTGGCAAGTGAGCAGGCAGGGCCAGAGAAAAACTTGTGTGCCCAAAAGTAGAAAAGGCACAGGGTGCAAGGAAGAGAAGAGATGCTGTACTGCTGCTCCCTAACAGCTGCAGGTGTAGAGCACATATAAGAATCTTAAGCCAAAAAAAACAGGAAGAAGGAGAGCGCCAGGCTGCTGCTTACCCTTTCTCCCATGATGAAGATTCCTGTTCCTGTGAAGCTTTTGCATACTGTTGGAATATCGTTTATTAGAAGGTGTAGGTAGGTACCCACCACTAGTAATAAGACTGCAACCACACTATAAGGTCCATTCAAGGTCTCAATAAATTATTCCCTTGCTCAGCTCTTGGTAGCTGGCTGTGAGCAGGCAGGCTTAACTTAGGAGACAGGTGTGTAAAGCATTTACAAACACCAATACATGAAATAAGTAAGACACAACACGCATTAAAAATCCAACACCAATTGATGCACATAGGAAATATTTTTATGATTATAAAAACACCAAAATGACAACACCCCAAAGTAGGGAACCAGAGATATGAATTTATGAAGATTAAAAGAAAAACTAGTGCTTAGAAGCAAATAGCGCTCAAAGGGTTAAATAAAGTCAAGAGTTCCACTCCTTATCCCTTAAGACATGCAAAATCCTTTTGTTATGAAGCCTTGTGAGTGCGGCAGGTACAGTCCTTATGAGTGCAGTCCTCGCTTATGGCGTCCAAGGGTCCAGCAGGGCAGTCCTTCTACTCCAGACGTTTCTTTTGGGTCTTTGAGGGTTCACAAGACCAATCAAAGGTTCCAGAATCTTTGAGTTGCTCCTTGTGGTGTTGGGACTACAATGCACCTGGACAAATCTTTAAAAGTCCACTGAACACTGTCCAGCTGGGATCTTCTTGGTGGAGATTATGCAGGTGGAGCTCTTTTAACCTGTTGCTTTTAGGGAGTCCACTCCTCAAATGTTTAGTCAGGGAATGTCCTTCTTTTGCTGAAGCCCAAAGTGTGCAACAGGTGCAGTCCTTCAGAGTGCAGTCCTCTTGGTGCAGACCAGGGGTATAGCAGGGCAGTCCTCCTTCTTCTTGTTTCTTCCAGGCAGGAATATGAGTTGATGGGTAGCTCTCCCATATGTATCCATGCTTCTGGGGTCAAAAGCAGGGGTGCACCACTGACCAGTGGGGTACAGGGTACCACGCTCAAGTATGACAACTTCCTCCAAAGTGCAGACTTTTTTTTGTCCCAGAAAGCTCATGTTAGCGTCGCCTCTGTGGCGTGCGTTCTTGGGCCCGTCCCCACTGTGGTGTCCTGTAAATGTACACTAAGCACTGCAATATGTTTTCTTTGTATTTTCCTTTCATTGTTCATTTTCCTTTATATGTTCTCCTTTTTCCCTGCTGGATGTAACTATAGGGGACTACATATCCCAGAATCCCCACACAGCAGTCACTATGGGTGTGGTTGCCTATGGGTGTGGTCATATCCCAGAATCCCCACACAGCAGTAACTTTGGGTGTGGTTGCCTATGGGTGTGGTCTGCCTATAAAAAGAGCCAAACCCATTGGGCGTGGCTCACTATTCTGGATCCTGTGTGGAAGCAGCCTCTCTCTCTTCTGCTGACTCGTGAGTTCATTCCAATTTACTTTGAGCCTGCAGGTAAGCCTCTGTTGTTTGAAGGCAACAGAGTAACTTCATTTCCTTGTTGGGATACGGTGCGCTTTGGAGCTCATTTGCTGCATTCAGTGTTTGGCAGCACACTATCATGCGCTTTGGGGCTCATTTTGCAAACTACATTTTATCAAGCATACAACAGTGCGCTCTGGAGTTTATTTTGACTATTGTATGATTACACTCACACTTTTGATTGCGCATTTTGGAATTCATTAAAACATTGTGTTGTCGAGCATTAGGTCCAGCAATTACGGTTTAGAGCTCTGGCTCATTTTTGCATATTGAGTTGGTGAACATAGGGACTAGTGCTCTGGATCCATTTGGCATAATGCATGTGGAACTTTCGGATAAGCCCTTTGGTGCTTTTGGTATGTTGATTTTTCAAGCACTTGGGCAAGCTTGCACAGGGGCTCATTTGTGTACTGTGTCATAACTATGAGTATATGCTCTGTATATTATTGAACTTTACTGTTAGGAAGGTGTGATTGTAACACATTCCTTGGAAGTGTATTTTCTGTATAACTTGTATCACGGGCTCGTGATAAAGTAGGGACTCATTAGCAATAAGACTCCGCGTAGCAGAGTCTGGTACCTGAGAATTATTTATACTGATTGTTATTGTTTGTATGTTTACCTGTTTGTTTTACAGGTCTCCCTCCCAGCTGTTCCCTTCCTCAAACCCTTTCCCCCACTTGATCACTCTAACTTTCAGTGCTGTAATAGCATCCTGAATTGGAGGTACCGAGAGGTGGGCCCATAGAGCAACGTACAGACTCTGAGGAGGTGGCGCTCTGACAGAATAGTGAGCCCACAAATTTAATTCCTCCTGGTCTGTACAAGGCTTTATCATGGCCACTTTAGACGACCTGTTGAAAGTAATCACTCAAATGCAAAGAGATGTGGTTGAATCCAAAAACGCAACTGCCGCTTTGGCTGATAAAGTAGCTCAACTACAAACTAAGGTAGGAGTTAGTGAGCAAACTCCTTTGCGGGGGGTTTGGAACAAAACTCCGCTCCCTCCAGATTCTACACCTACGAAGATAGCTGTAACCGTTCCTACTCCGATACCATTAGCCGCTCCAGAGCATTTTTCTGGGGATTCAAATAAGGTTCAAATATTTCTTACTCAAGTAGAGTTACATTTCACTTGTAGACCAAGCGCGTTCCCTGATCATCAATCCAGGATAGCATTTTTAATCTCATATTTGTCTGGAGACGCTGCTACCTGGGCAATTCCATTGGTTCAAAAAGACAGCCCATTGTTATATAACTGGAAACTCTTTGTACAAGAATTTGAAAACGTTTTTGACAGGAGAGCGGTGACTCTTTCAGCAGATCGAGAACTGTTAGAGTTAAATCAAGGAAACAAAGATTTGGTTGTCTATTTATCACAATTTAAAAGATTAGTCGCAGAAACAGCATGGCCTGAAGAGAAACGGTCAGCACTATTTTATCAGGGACTAAAAGATGACTTGAAAGATGTTTTGGCGCAGATCGATCCACAACCCACAAATTGCTCTAATCTCGTTAACTTAACACTTCGTTTGGCTCACCGCCTATCTGAACGAAAGGGAGACCGGAAAAAAACTGAGAAAACAATGTGACGTTTTGACAAAACAAGGTCCTTTTCTAGTCCTAGCCCTACAAACAATGCACCAGAGCCTATGGAGATTGGGACATTGCATCAACCATTAACAAAAGAGGAAAAAGAGTTACGTAGGAAAAACGGACAATGTTTATATTGTGGTTGCAAAGGACCCTTTGTAAAAGAATGTCCAGTAAAATTAAAAGGTAAGGGACCACCTTCCACTAAAAGTGTTGCCAGTTTGGAACACAGTCAGGAAAACTGACACACCCAAGAAGTAAGGAAGGGTTACACTTGGGTGTCGTTACCATCCCTACACAGACTATGAGTACCATGTTAAACATTCCTAAGACAGCACATTTCAGAATTGAGGTAGAAATTTGTTTTCAGATGAAAAAACACACAATGAGTGCTCTAATAGACTCTGGCGCAACAGGAACTTTCATAGATGACTCCACAGCAAAACAACTGCAGATTCCTTGCAAGAAGAAGCTAATCCCTGAAGTCGTGCAAGCAGTAGATGGTAGTATACTGTCAGGAGGCCCTGTGTCGTTGCAAACAACATTAATACAGTAAATTTGCCATGATCATATCAAAGATGAAAAACATTCAGAGGAAATCATATTCGAAATAATTTAGGCACCACAGTATGGTCTTATTTTAGGAACACCATGGCTAACGCTTCATAATCCTCACATCGATTGGGCCAAAAGAATCATGCATTTTACCTCATCCTTTTGCCATGAACACTGTATAAAGGAAAAGATCACCATGCCATCTACTCTACACGCAGCAACTGCGGCCGAAAAAGACACTGAATTACCCCGGCAGTATGCAACGTTCGCAGATGTATTTGATGAGCAAGAAGCAGACGTTTTACCGCCTCATCGACAGTATGACTGTCAAATTGATTTAGTACCAGGCTCCATCGTCCCAAGTTGTCGGATTTATGCTCTCACCAAGCAGGAGAATCAATATCTGAGAGAATACCTGGACCGTTACTTAGCTAACGGATTCATTCGACCCTCTATTTCCCCTGCAGCGTCGCCACTTTTTTTATTCCAAAAGCAAATGGCGATCTGAGGGCTTGTATAGATTACAGGGCATTGAATAAGATCACTGTCAAAAATAGATACCCCTTACCTCTGATGCCAGTTCTTCTGGATCAAGTTAAAAAAGCTGTAATCTATACAAAATTAGATCTACGAGGAGCATACCATTTGGTGCGCTTCCGTTCTGGCGACGAATGGAAGACAGCTTTTAAAACCAGATATGGTTTATATGAATACACTGTGATGCCATTTGGACTTTGTAATGCGCCTGCCGCATTTCAATTCTTTTAGATGATATACTCATTTATTCCAATAGCGTACCAGAACATGAGCAGCATGTCAAGACAATTTTGTTAGCTCTACGAAAGAATCATCTCTATTGTAAAATAACTAAGTGTGAGTCCCATGTCACCACTGTTGAATTTCTAGGGGTAACGCTATCTCCTTTGGGAATTCAAATGGCGGGACGGAAAATGAAAGCAGTTACAGACTGGCCTACACCTACTTCAGTAAAAGATGTACAATGTTTCCTTGGTTTCGCCAATTTTTAACGAAGGTTTATTGACCAATTTTTCAATACTGTGGCACCTATCACAAAACTACTAAGAAAGAAAGAGGTGTTTCACTGGTCAAAAGAAGCAGACACAGCCTTTACCACTCTTAAAACGGATTTTACTTCAGCTCCTGTTCTGACACATCCGAATATGGAACAACCATTCATCGTAGAGGCGGACGCCTCCGATACTGCTATAGGAGCAGTACTTTCTCAAAGAAATCCCGCTACTGGAAATTTCATCCCATAGCATACATGTCCCGCAAGTTAAATGACAGTGAACAAAATTATGTCATTGCTGAAAAATAATTATTAGCAATACGAGACGCTTTTAAAGAGTGGCGTCACTATTTGAAAGGGGCAAGACACATGATAACTGTTTTCACAAACCATCGTAATCTGCAATACATGAGTTCAGCAAGACTTCTTATACCTAGGCAATTGTGATGGATGCTCCTTTTTGCAGAGTTTGATTTTGTAGTAACTTTTAGACCTGGATCTGACAACCGAAAAGCTGATGCCCTCTCACGACAAGACTCTTCGCTTGTGCCCAATACTGGACCTCCGCAAGCCATTATAACGCCCTCAAAGGTGATTTGTGTGACAGAAACAGAACTATTTTTTGATCAGGTTCGAGATGCTTTTAAGATAACAGAGTGGCAAAAATGGCTCAAGGATAACCCCAAGCGTGCAATCAAACAGGTATTACCTTTACATGAGGATTGTTTATACATTCCCACCCTAAAATTACAGAAAAAGGTTTTTCAATGGTTACATGATAATCCTGTAGCCGGACATCCCGGAGTTCCAAAAACTGTGTAGTTGGTAAAGAGATACTTTTGGTGGCCAACTCTTGGCAAGGACATCAAAACTCTGGTGACTGCCTGTGATACATGTGCTAGAAATAAAGCAGATCACTCAAGACATAGAGGGCTATTGCAACCATTTCAGACTCCCACGAAACCATTAGAACATATCACTCTCGATTTCATTGTTGGTATCCCAAAGGTGCAACGTTGTACCGTCATTCTGGTTGTAGTGGATAGTCTAACAAAATACGCACATTTCATCGTTTGTACAGGTTTACTCACATCTGGCCAATTAGCGACCCTTTTGTTGCAACATGTGGTACGTTTACACGGCCTTCCAAAAATCATCCTTTCCGATAGGAAGTCGCAGTTCACCTCCCGTTTTTGGCAGACGTGGTGTAAGACACTTAAAATTTCATCCACATTATCCACAAGTCATCACCCACAAACTGATGGTCAAACGGAGCGCTTGAATCAGATGCTAAAACAATATCTCTGTTGCTATGCTGATGAAGCAGTCAACTCTTGGGTGAATCTTCTTTGGTTAGCAGAATTAGCCTATAATAATGCTTATCATTCATCCACAGGTACTACTCCTTTTTTTGGTCTATATGGTCATCATCCACATAGCTTGCCGATCACCATACCTACTACAATGAACAGTACTCCTGCCGTACAGACTACGTTGCAGGACATTCAACGGACTCAATCGCAAATATATAGACATCTGGAGAAATCCAAGACAAAATATAAACAACAATATGACAAACGTCATTGTCTTGGTCCAATATATCAACCAGGTGAGAAGGTGTGGCTCTCCACCAAACATTTTGCCTTCAAACATAAGCACATGTTTCATCCTAAGTTCATAGGCCCTTATCGTGTGATTAAACAGGTGAATCCGGTCACTTACAAGATGGCCTTACCACATGCTTTACGTATTCACCCTGTATTTCACACTTCCTTGTTAAAGAAGGCCCCTCAGCGCTGTCGCCCTTGTCCTTCCCCGCTGTTGGCTCGCGGAGACTGGGAGTATGAGGTGAAAGCCATCCTAGACTCTAAACGGCAAAACAACTCTGTGTGGTATTTAGTATCCTGGAAAGATTATGTGCCGGAAAATAACTCTTGGGTGCCTGCTCGGGATGTGCATGCACCTCGTCTTCTTCTACGCTTTCATCTCCTCCATCCTTTAAAGCCGGGCATTAGAACGCGCTTGGGAGGGGGGAGTACTGTTAGCGTCGCCTCTGTGGCGCGTGTTCTAGGGCCTGCCCCCACTGTGGTACGATGTGGGAAACTACATTTTCCTGTTGCTAAATGGTGACTGCGGTGTCCTGTAAATGTACATTAAGCACTGCAATATGTTTTCTTTGTATTTTCCTTTCATTGTTCATTTTCCTTTATATGTTCTCCTTATTCCCTGCTGGATGTAACTATAGGGGACCACATATCCCAGAATCCCCACACAGCAGTCACTTTGGGTGTGGTTGCCTATGGATGTGGTCATATCCCAGAATCCCCACACAGCAGTCACTTTGGGTGTGGTTGCCTATGGGTGTGGTCTGCCTATAAAAGGAGCCACACCCATTGGGCGTGGCTCACTATTCTGGATCCTGTGTGGAAGCAGCCTCTCTCTCTTCTGCTGACTCTTGAGTTCATTCCAATTTACTTTGAGCCTGCAGGTAAGCCTCTGTTGGTTGAAGGCAACAGAGTAACTTCATTTCCTTGTTGGGATTTGGTGAGCTTGGGAGCTCATTTGCTGCATTCAGTGTTTGGCAGCACACTATCGTGCGCTTTGGGGCTCATTTTGCAAACTTCATTTTGGCAAGCATACAACAGTGCGCTCTGGAGTTTATTTTGACTATTGTATGATTACACTCACACTTTTGATTGCGCGTTTTGGAATTCATTAAAACATTGTGTTGTCGAGCATTAGGTCCAGCAATTACGATTTAGAACTCTGGCTCATTTTTGCATATTGAGTTGGTGAACATAGGGACTAGTGCTCTGGATCCATTTGGCATAGTGTATGTGGAACTTTTGGATTAGCACTTTGGTGCTTTTGGTATGTTTATTTTTCAAGCGCTTGGGCAAGCTCGCACCGGGGCTCATTTGTGTACTGTGTCATAATTTTGAGTATATGCTCTGTATATTATTGAACTTTACTGTTAGGAAGGTGTGTTTGTAACACATTCCTTGGAAGTGTATTTTCTGTATGACTTGTATCACGGGCTCATGATAAAGTAGAGATTCATTAGCAATAAGACTCCGCGTAGCAGAGTCTGGTACCTGAGAATTATTTATACTGATTGTTATTGTTTGTATGTTTATCTGTTTGTTTTACAGGTCTCCCTCCCAGTTGTTCCCTTCCTTAAACCCTTCCCCCCACTTGATCACTCTAACTTTCAGTGCTGTAATAGCATCCTGAATTGGAGGTACCGAGAGGTGGGCCCATAGAGCAATGTACGGACTCCGAGGAAGAGGCGCTCTGACAGCTCAGTTTGTCAAAATTGAGAAATTCTCTCCTGGAGTTTAAGGTCTGGCTAACCCAACCTACAGATGTGGCTAAATTTCCCTAACACTTCTCTTCCAGACCCTCTGATAATTCAACTATGGGGGCTCCCATCATGCAGGGTTTACAGGAAATGGGGGTGGGCCTGGGTCCTGTCCCAAGTGTCATTCCCTCTCTGAAGACCAATTTGGCTACACAGCCCCCTTCCTGTCCTGTGCTGTGAGTGGCAGCTGCAGTTCACCCCCCACCAGATGTCTCCTTTGTCTCAATGCAGGCCAAATCACACCTCATCAGAGCAGTTTGGCTCAGCCTGTCAAAAGCTGGCCAATCAGGAGAGGCTGCTAGAAGGCTGGATTTTGGCACAACGGAATAGCAAGTCCTATATCTTCTTTTCTGTTATAGTTAAAATAAATATAACCTTGGCAAGTTGTTGGACTTATTCTAACTATTATTTAGACACTTTGAAGTATCATTTTAGATCACCCCTGTCAATAGTTAGACTTTATTAGAGTTCAATAAAGCCATCCCATGTTATTATATTTTTATAATTTCCCTGATTATAGTTACAAGGCATCCTACCTCTGGGGTACCCAGGGGAGACCTTAGGGGTTTCATATGTAAAATAAGGTAGTTTAAGACTTTGGAAGTACCTTTAATTCCAATGTCGAATTTGCTATAATTTTAATTTAAAAGCAGGCTGCAAAGCAGGGCTGACTTTTAAAAGGAGAGCAGGCCACACAGCAGTGCACAATTAAGTGTATTAAATCTGCTGGGCCAATAAACCTACATGCCCTACAATATACTAGGGACTTAGAGGTACGTACCAGTGGCAATCACACCTAATTAACATGTACTTTTAATCAGAGCACAGGCCCTTGATCTGGTTAGCAAAGCCCATGACACAATCAGAGTCAGAAAAGCAGCATCTAGTAGTCAAAATAGGGTAGAAAGTGTGGGGGCGCAGCAAAAAAGCCCTGGTTTTTCCCACATGTGATAAGTATACTTGTAGGTGAAAAGCCACACATTAGGTGCAGGGTGCAATACAGCAGGAAATGCTCTCTCATAGGATAAAAGCAAACTAGAAAGCAATTTTAAGGTCAGGCTTATACTTGAGTCCTGAAAAAAGCCTACTGAACTAACCAATATTACAAATAAGCACTGGCAATGGCAATAGGTCTGGCTTTAAAGGAATTTTGTGTGGTAATGTAAAGCAGTACAAGTAAATAGCATGGGGATGGATATATTCTTGTGTGGAAGCAAAGAACTGTGGAAAAATATTGGTTTAGGTTAAAAGGTCAGTCGACAGTTGCACTGTCACGCCAGGGCTAAACATCCATGTAGGCTAATGACTTTCCTCCTCCCATCTGCGCTGCTGGCAGAGAAAAATATCAGAAAGTATATAGTTCTTTTAGACACTAATAGCTTTACAATGTCATGTGTGTGCCCCTGAAAGTTCAAGCTCAGGTAGGTGAATATGCCCCAGAATATTTCACTTTTGAAAAGTGACGGCCATTTATTTTATACATTTCTTATTATGTTAACAGCTAAAATACTGTGAAATCAGTTAGTTTCATGTTTTTCACTGGTGCAAATACCATACTACTCAAGTACCAAAAAATGGTTCAAATGGAGTTGAGACATATTTTGAATATAAAAGTGCAGGGAGGCACTCTGCTCTAAGAAACTTGGCTCTTCTGAAAACTTGAACATAATTAGATAGTTGAGGTCAAGGTTTTATTGTAAGTTTACCAAATATTTTAATAGCTCCAAGAATGCAGGCTCAGGTTTTTATTTAATACCCTAATGTATCATGGAAGTTGGAGTCATGCTCATGTCATTTTATTCAATTGAACTAACAGATAGGACAAAAATGATTTGACAAAGAAAAACCCAGGACTGGACCATTGTCTCCTTTGTGACATGGGGGAATCATTAAGGGTGTTAGTCCTTGTGAGATGATGTCCCTTCTTGCGTGGTCACCCCCATTTTTTGATAAGTTATTTTACTGGTCTTTAGACTTTGCTCACTGGAGCATTGTTGTCCAGTGCCCAGTGTTTCTGTTCTGACAACTACAGCAAATACATTGTTTAATCCTTTATTGGCTTATTTCACTTATTTTATAGACCATAGTATATGATGCAGAACAATGGCATGAAAAGGTAAATGTCACTTGTGGACTGCAGCACTTATTGTGCCATCCAGTGGTGTGAAAAAGGCTTCAGATCTTCAATTGTAGCCTGACTGCTGCAATGTAACCCGTAAGTGCAACCCTGTTTAACACGTAAAAACTCTACATATTAACAAGCCAGCCCTATGCAAACATTGCAGCCCACAAGGTAGAGAGCATAATGTTTCAAAGTGGGGAATGTGGAAAATTAATGTTACCATGTCCCTACAGTGACACGGTCCTAAAAGCTATTTTTACTTTTGCAGGCCTAGCTGTCCTAGAGTACAGATCAAGCTAGAAAAATAAATAAACTACCATACTTAATAGTTATCAAAAACAAGTATAATGGTGAAGCCAGATTTGTAATGAATAGTCAGGAAAAGTAACTTTTAGAAAGTTACCCATTACCTGTCTGAACTTTGAGAGGCTAATTGGCATAAACCAGGGAATAGGTGTGGAAGAGGTATAAAATGCCTTGCAGCAGCAAGCAAAAGGCTGACCCTACTGGGCAGAGAAGACTCTTCTCAACTCAACAGAATATTCAGAGTGGGGACTGTGGGCATCCTATTGATACCACACTGTCAAATATAGCTTAACAGCTCTGTTGAGCCACATGTTGCACTTGGGGTGCACTTGAAAAAGAGGGAAATGATTGGCAAGACAATTCGTGTGTATCCCCTATCTGATTCTTGAGGACCATTCTTTTGTCCTACCAAGCTTCTGTCTCTGGGTTTCTTGAGGGTGCAATGCCTGCTTCAAACTGGATTTTAGAGTTAGAAGTGGAAGGATACTGGTGGTTTACCTATGACACTCTCATACACACCCTCAGAGCCCAAGTTTAGTATTGACGAAAATGTTCACCATCTTGAAAGTGCCCTGGCACATGACATTTATGGCCTGTGTGCATTTAGGCAACCAGGAACTACTGAAAAGGTGGGTAGGGTGGCCCAGGGAACCTTTAACCCATTGGTTAAGGAGTGATCAGGAGTCACCCCATCCTACTAGTAAGAGTCAGACATAAAAGTTGCACCTCAAGGCACCCAATCAGAACACTGCTGGACTTATGAAAGGATACCATAGGGTCTGAACCTTCTGCACTTTGCATATGTGACCTGTGAGAAGCACCTGAGGCTGCCCCCCCCCCCGCCACTTGAAATCCAAGGACAGAAAGATCTCCAAGAATCATAAGGCTGATCCCCCGAGTGGCTTTAGGAGCATAAAAAAGCTAAAGGGTACATTTCTGTGAAGGAGTCCTGCTTACTAAGGGCAACTGGACATGGACTGGACATTGCTGTTGCCACCTGCCAAACACACTGAGAGTCTCTGAGTGCTTCGCCTGATGTCCTGGGGGTCTTAGAAGTGTGCACAGTCCCTTTTCAGGTTGGGACTTAGAAATGTTTTTGGACTTCCTTCCTTCCAGGCTTTGGCAAGCCCAATCTACTCAGCCTCAAATTATGCCTATGTCCTAGTTTACCGCGACCATTGACTGCTATTGACAGTTTATGTTTCTTGGTGTTTTTTTACCTTAAAGCTTAAAAAAATCATATATCTGGTTACCCTTATCTGATTTTTTTTTATTTTGGTGAAACTTTGCTTATTACATTTTTGTCTTCTTTTATAAATTGTAGTGGGATTTTTATTGTGCTGTGTTTTCGACTTTTCAACTGTTTTGGTACATCTAAATGCTTTACATATTTTCCTTAAATTAAGCCTGTCTGCCCTATGCCATAGCTACCAGGGGTTGAGCCTAGGTTTAAATTACTGAAGCCTTTGATTGGACATTACAAGTTAGTGACTTTATTATTTGTGGTGGATTACCATCCACCCCAACTAATAAGTCAGTTTCTCACAGTCCTGCTATAAAGATAACTTTGGACCAGCCAGATGAATACTTGGGGCAAAGTATTGAATATTGAGTAGATCCCAAAGTTCTAACTAGAAAAATTCAAATCATGCTTTTAATTATGTTAACTGCAAATTGCCAAAATTGTTTAGATTCAATTACAGCTTTGAATATTTTTTATATATTTTTTAAAAAGCATGATAGGGAATCTTCTAACATGGAAGTCACACGCGAAAGTTTGAGATTAATCAGGATCTCCAAAAATATGTACAGTGGGTTAAATAAAAGTACGAGAAACGATGTGGATAGGTGTTTATGTGGGTCTGCAAGATTCAAACAGGGAAGAATCACTTTCTAACCTTTTTGCTAAACGGTGCAGTATTTCACTGAAATAACATTCCAGCTGCTGCTGTGTGTCTTAATACTAAGCATGCCTTGGATTATGCCACGTGATTGAGATATTTATATATCATGGGAGAGACACATTTAATTAATAGCATTCGTTGCAGACATTTGCACAGTCAAACATTAACAAACCCAAATACATTTTAAATACGTATGTGCATTTATTTTAAGAAATTCTCTAGTTGTTAATAATTTGTTGTTCATACTTGAGCTTTATTCTGGCAAGCTTGGAACTCCACTGACTCGCGCGTTCCAAACCTAAGTCGCGTGAATGGGCCACTGGTATACATAGACATCTCATCTAAAAGAGATCAGGTGCAATTTCCCACATGAAAGTGAACGCTAATCCTGACATGCAGATATCAGAAAGGCAATCTATATCTGGTGTGAGGCAGCTGCGGCTGGGAGGATGGCATAGCTGGGTTTCTCATGAGAGATGGCTATGTGTGCTGAGTTTGAGCAGGACAGTGTGAGTTACTTTCAGTAGTGGATTGACTGTGATTCTCGGTAAATCCAGGCGCAAACACATCCCAGAGAGTGTTACACACCCAGAAGTATAGCCGGTGGGACATTGGCTCTAGTGCAAGGATGGAAATGGACCCCCTGGCTGCTGCGTAAATGATCAAATACAACAATAATCAAGGATCAGTGACCCCTCTGGGCCCTGGTGCCACTGCACCTGCTGTACCCATGGCAGATATGCCTCTGTGCTTACCATTCAAGGGACGTGCCTTATTTCGAGCTGCAGAGAAATTGTGATCCTGACCACTGCGAGAAACCCTGAAGTATTTAAATATCATGCGTGTACCTCTACATAACTGCCTGTAAAATCTATGGTTTTGCATTCAATACATTTTGACAAAGGTGCTGCTCTAAGGGGGTGGTATTACATAAGACCCCAGGACTGCACTTCACTCCCAGCAAAGGAGTGTCCAAGGCTGGTTCCACATTTTTGCTGCTTTAGGCATTGTCTGGAGGATGCTGTGATGAAGCATCCCTGGCCTAATGTTACTGGCACGAAATAAAGCGCAAAAGCAGGACTCCCCAGGATTCTGCGTTATTAGTAGACTCCACAGGCAGTAGAGTTGTACAGCCCTTAATTCTCATGGATGCACGAGCCCTGCCGCCCAGCTGCACTGTGACCTCTGCATGCCTTATGTGTGACACACTGAGTGACACTCTGTATGCAGTTAGAATTAATGAGTTGTGATTCTTAACATATCGCAAAATTGTCCCCAGCACTGGTGTGGTACTTACAGTGACGTAATATAGGTGTTTATTTTCACTTTTATAACATTACTACACCTATTACTCAGCCTCTACAATTGGTATAACCTGTCTGCATCCACTCAACCATTCATTCATACACTCTATGTACCCATCCAACTGTAGGTGCACAGGAAAGTGGTTACCGTTTCTCATACGATGAATCTTTTTAGGTGCACAGAAGCTGAGAGTCAACAACAATAACACTATTTAACTTCCGTTTAGTCCATGTGGCCATATAAAGAGGATCAGGAAACGATAAATGAAGTCAAGTGGGTTTATTACAGGCTAATAATCAATTCAATATAAAAGTTAATCAAAAACATATTATAAAGCTACAGAATTACAATGGGCGAGCTGAAACGTCGGAGAGATTCTGCTTCAATAGCATAAGACATGCAATGAACACAGTCGCAACAATACAGATACTGAAAAATAGAAATTGGTGTTTTTTGAAAAAGCTCCGATCCTCCTTCCTAAAAATGAATAAATTCCTCCTTCCTAAACATCAATAAATTCCTCCTTCCTAAACATGAATAAATTCTGGAGTTATTTAACCTAAGTTCTAAGTCTAAGATGCAAGAGAGTCATTGGGGAATTGGTCTCAGAAGAATTCAGAAGTGTGGAAAGGGGCCAGCATAGTGAAAACTGCAGTAGAAGTCTTCTAGAAGAGAATAGGTGGTTAGCATAAAGCTACACACTTTCAAGGGGAATAAAGAGGTCTGTACCTCACAGAGTCGGAAAAGATCTGAACTGAACTCTAGAGATGTGAGACTAGATCTTAACCAAGAAGATTCAAGAACAAACATATCTGCCCTCTGGGAGAGTAGGATCTGCTTCACATGTGCCCCACTTTTTGCTGGTGTTTCACTGTTTTTCGACTGGGACCCTGCTATTCAGGGCCCCAGCCTAGCTGCTTCCTCTCAAAAATGATTCCATGTACTTTAGGTACAGATCAGATTGGATCTGAGGTGCCCTTATAAGTCCCTAGTATATGGTATGCTATGTACCCAGGGCATAGGTACCCCAGAGGCCTACCAGGGGCTGGAGCATGTATTATGCCACCCCTGAAAAGCCACCCAAAATGACACCACAGGTCTGCTACTGCAGCCCGGGTAAGGTGGTGCATGCAGCCCTTAGTGAGATATAGGTTCACTATATCTCACCATATACTGCACATACAAACCTATCAGTCACCCCTATGGCAGGCCTTACCAATCCTGAAGGCAGGGTGCTTGGTTATATGTGAGGGGGTGCCCTGGCATGAGCTGAGCCCCTCTGCAGCCTTCGAAATCTCTACTCCGGGGTTGTCAGTACCTGACCATCATTATAACCAAACGGTAAATGCTACCTTTGGACTGGATGCACGGAAACATGTCGTGTTTGGTGTCAAACACCTTGGAATCATACCCCCACACCAGTAACTGGTGTGGGAGTATGATCACACCCTTCTAGAGGGAGAGACATGACAGCACTGGTATACCCAGTAGAAACTTAATAGAGCCCTGGCATCACAAAATGGATGCTGCAGCCACAGACACGGTCTGGCCTTTTGCTGCTGACCGAAACTCTGGCAGGGAAGGCCTGGACAATAGGTTTCCTGTCACAGGGAGGTGTAACCACCTCCCAGACAGGCTTATGTGTATTGGGCTGGGTGGGAGCACTCTCTGAGTGCTTTGAAGTCCTGCACTGGGGGCACATTTGGTGTCCCTGTGCATAGTCGAGCTCAAACCGGTTCAGGGGCTTCCAGCCCCTGCTCTGGCGCGAAACTGGACAAAGGAAATGGGGGTAGCCACCCCTCTTTCCAAACCCTCCCATAGGTGGGTCCCCATAGTATGTCCATCCCCCTACCTTAGTATAAGTATTGGACCCCAGTCCTTAGGACTTTAGATTACCCTGGACGAAACTCTGAAGCCAAATCCTGGACCTTCAACGCTCTGCTCAAGACCAGAGGACTGAAGAAATCTCCCTTGGGGTCAAGGAGTGACTCCCCTGCTTGGCAGGCACCAATGAAGCAATTCGCCAGTCTGCATTTCCGAAGCTCCCGCCGGACTCTGAAGTATTTGCAGCCCAGGAAGTAGATTTCCAGACATCTCAGAGGCCGACCTGAGTCCCCAGCAAAGCTGAGACCTGCAGCCCTTGTGAGTAGCGTGGAACCGGAACTCCTGGTTACCGTGCCTTTCTGCAAGTGCATTGACTTCTCGATGTCTCTTGAAGTCGTGCTCGGGCTGACTTGTAGCCCCCACCTTGAGCACTGAATCCACCGAAGAGTGTCAGCCTGGTCATTCCGAGTGACCCGTGGGCTGCCATTTTGTGTTTCGTCTCGAGGTCCCTTCGCGATCCCTGGTCCGTTGTCTGGTGGGTCCCTGAGGAGGTAACTTTGCATTTCCTTGGGCTCTCCTGGTTGCTCCAGACGTGCCCTGACTCCCTACCAAGTGGTGAGTTCCACAGACCTTGCTGGTCTGCACCGAAGCATCTTTCTCGTTTTTGCGTGGGTTGCTGTTACCAAGGCTTGTTGTGTCCAATCTGGGCACCGATACTGCAGCACTCGACATCCTTTGTGGGACAGCTCAAATCCAGCTCCTGGTTGTCCTCGACGCCTCCTGGTCATCGTGGCTGAAGAGTCAAGCTTCACCCCTTTCACCTGAAATCACCCAACATCGGTGGGCATCTGTCCATCACCTTTCTGGTCACTGGCTAGTGATCCAGACTCTGTCCCCTCTGCTTTCAGATTCTTCTCATCTTCGATCCAGGCTTGGATCTCTTCGGACACTTCGCATCTTCACGGCAGCAGCCCTTCTTGCCAGCTCCCATTGAAATAAACGCCGTGACTAAACACCAAAAGACACCAATGCACCCGGCTTCCCTGGGTGAGGTAACACGAGTACTCCGGTGCCCCCGTGGGTGCTAGCCCTAGAACTTCTTAAGTCCAAAAGGTTGTGGTCCTGACTCATTTCTGAGTGTCCCTAATCTTTAAAAAACTAACCGCGACTTTCCCCATAGAAGCTAACGGGAGCTCGCGGCTGTGTTCACACACTGCACACGGCCCCTGTGGGTCCCCTGTGTCACTACCTTGGGACGTTCCTTGGGGTCCCAGTGATTCTACAGGCTCTAGGCCTTGTGTCTAGTTAAGTCGAAGTTCTTATACCACTATTTTAGTATATGGTTTGGCTCGCCCCTAGGGCCTGATGTGTATTTGTGCTATTTTACTGTGATTATTGAAGTGTAACTTATGTGTTTTGACCTCTAGTCTCATAAAGAGACTAGGAGGGTGTGTTTAGTAATAAAGACGTATATTTTATATATATACCTGGTGTGCATATCTTTCATTTAGTGACTCAAGAGATTATAGACTGGTAAAACAAGCTGCTTTACATACCTTCAAGACTTAGCCTGAAGGCTGCTCTCCATAGCTACCACTAGGATAGCTTTCAATAAAGGTTGTCTTTAACCTATAACCAATAAGGGGTTGCTTGGACTGATACAAGGTGCCAACTATAACTAGTGGACAGCATATATCAGACCAACTTCTCACATGCCCCACATCACCAGAAACCCAATTATTTCTCCTCCCCACAGTAGGTATCGGCAACATCCTTCGACTTTTCTTTATCTACAACCAATAGGGCACCTGCTGTACTCATGGACAAGTTGTCTACTATAGTGAACAACTTCCTAACCTTGAGATCATTCAAAATTACACCTACAGGTGGAATTATTGCACCATAAATGTCTTCCATAATTTCTGCACCACTAGCACCCCATTTAGATCTGAGGTTTGTCTCCCAGACAGGGTCACTGAAATGTTCTGCATGATAAATCTTTGAGAAAACTATACTTAAGTAACATGTACCATACCATCCCTTGGGCAATGTGAAATATGTGTGCTCCCCACAAATGAAGTAAACTCCAGAAATAACATGATCTTGTCCAACCAAGAACAAAAGCCAGACTCCCGCAAACTCAAAAATATGGTCACAATCACTTGCACCTATGGACCCAGTGTTAAGTTCCGATTTGTTTCAAGTCACACATAAGTTTCCTTTATGTTTCCAATCTAGGAGTAGTGTAGGCATACCACTTAACTCTAGATGTTTCTCTTCTTCTTTATACCATGGTCCCCTATATCTCTCATCCAATCCTGCTGTCTTCCTCTCAGTTATGGCTCTGATCCTGTCTCCCGTTAACTCCAAAAACTTGTTCCTAACTTTAGTTAAGGAGCAAATCAAATTGTTTTTATGGGCATAAGTCAAATCCAATTTCACCTCTGGTCTAAGGACACTCTAAGCTATCTCCATAGTCTTAGCATGGAAGCGTCTATTCAGATGTTTCATCAAAGGAACGGCCCCAATTCATAGTTGGAATAATAATATTCGATATGTCCTGTCCCATAAAACAAACTCATCAAAAAGCTACATGTAACACCATATATAAGAGGAATACTGTAATAGGTATTTCCCTCTCCAACTAAAGCAGGTAACTGCGTGCAAACATAGCAGTCCCTTGCATCCATAGTGTCAACATACTCATAAAGTATTTTATAATAAGTGTTTGATGCATAATCCCCTCTAGCTGAATCTACATGCAAAGCCGTGAATTCCTGTGAATGCAAACTATTGTCTTTAGACTCGTTGTGATAGAAGTTATTGTATATTTAGTCTCAGGTGAAATAGTGGATGTTGATAAATAAAGCCCCACAAGCAAAATAATCAATACTGCAACTACAGCTGTTTAAACATGTGCTAATATGTACTTACATCTACTATGGTTATCAATTTCCATAACTCCTCTGAAATCAGACCAATGAGTGTAAAGTAGCAGCAGCAGAGTCTTCTCTTTTGGTTTCCACCTGTGCAAAACGCAAAACAAAATTCAAGCTATATATAATGAAGCTTTTTACAAACTCTTCATGAGCATTCCCTAACCCTGCTCCATGTTCTTCTAAATGACAACCTTGTGCTCATTCAAAAGCCTCAGGCCTAGGTAATCTTCTAAATTTTTTCAACAAAGTCTATTTAAATGTAGGCCTGGGCTAAATTTCCGTTCCGCTCGCGGAAATTGCGATAATTTGACATTTTCGCGTTCCGCGGAGAGTGCGAAAATGTCAAAATTTCCGCATTCCGCAGCTTAGCGATAATTTGTTTCTTGCTCGCGCTGTAAAATAATACATTCTCGCGCGCGATCGCCTTACCTGAATCCCCGCGTTCGCCGACAAGTTTTCCAGATCCGGTCGCGTTCTCCGCGAGATGTTGGATTGTTGGTAGCCATTTGCGCTGACTCGCGACAGTTCGCGCCCGCAGTAATGTCATTGGTTGCGCGATCACGTCTTTCTTCTCGCGATCATGCACCGCGAGAAGAGTGAAAACAAGATGGCCGCGCCCACGAGCAACCGCATGGGTAAGTTGGCGAGCCACGACCACGCAGAAAATACCGCGAACGGGCGGGAAAAAAACTTCCGCATCTTCGCGATATTTCCGCGTGTTTGCGGAGATTTTTAAAATTTTCGCGATAATTTGTGAAAGTCACTTTCGCAAATTCCGCCCACCCCTATTTAAATGTCTTTGATGAATGCATAGTACAAAGTTCAACAAGCGATCAATTCAAAGATTAATTGTATGAGTCCATTTAATGGCAAGGTAAATTCAAAACACAGTTCAGCCACTATATTTGGTTCATGGAGGTTCAGTTGGATTTGCCCTGTTATCCTCAGAATCCAAAAATTCTCTCTCTCTGTCATCAGCAACAAAATACTTCCATTCAGGGGAAGAGTACCTTTGACAGGGTACACATGCTCTCTTCGACTTCCTGAGTAATAGCCCTTCGCCTTCACTGTCATGCAGGTCAGAATCCTCAGTATCCTCTGGAATGGTTTGACTCACACGTTCCTCCAACAAACTTGGCCTCTCTCTCTCACGTGTCTTCTTGGCCAACGTTCTCCAGGCCCCACTTGTATCTCTGCAGCACTAGGACTTTGTCAGGGTCCAAGTCTGGCTCAGTCAGCACCACTTGGCGAGACTCTCTTGTCTCAGCTTCAATGATTGACGCATCAAGACCCTCCTCAGGCCCAACATGTGCTGTCTTGGACTCTCGCTGGTCCCCTACAATTCGTCTAACCTGCTCCTGCTGTCTCTCAGTCACAGCCGGCTACTCTTCGAGAGGTGCTGTCACATTGTCAAGTGGACACTCAACTCTACGAGTATGGCCAGCATGGATCCAGTTGGGGTGAACTCCAAATGTGACAGTTGTGATCGTCACCAGAATCTCATGGTAAGGGCCACACCACTGAGGTTCAAGGCACATTTCCCAAACATTTTTCTTCACCAGAATCCAGTCACCAGGACTGAAGTCATAGCACTGCTCCTGATGTGGTGGGGGTGGGGGCTCCAACCTTATGAGACACAGAACACACCACATTGTGCCAGTCCTTTGCAGTAATCAAGAATCATGTCACCTGCAATGTTCACAAGTGGATTTGCAGGTACAGCTGGCAACCTCATCGCTCTGCCCATAATTATCTCATGGGGGGACAGTCATGTCCTTCTATCAGGAATACTGTGAAGATTCATCAACACAAGAGGCAAAGTATTGGGCAACTTCAAAGACGTCGAATTACACACTGGCTGGTCTGGACTTCAGCGTACCATTCACTTCCTCTGGCCAATAACTGCAATTCAGTCTTTGCCCCACTTGTAATGCTCCACACAACAATGGCAGGATCTCATTATTGAAGTGAGTCCCTTGGTCTGACTCCAGAGAAGTGCAGAAACTGAACCTGGGGATCAGTTCTCTCAACAGCAACTTGGAGACTGTAAGACTGTCATTACTGCTGGTTAAGTAAGCTTCGACCTAACGTGAGAAGCTGCACACAACCACCAAGACATATTTCAATCCATTACATACAGGCATTTCAATAAAGCCCAACTGCATCATGCTGAATGGACTACCTGATCTTTCTATGTGGCTCAGTGTCAAGGCAGTTCTTTTCCCTAAGTAAGTAAGTAATAAGAGTGTAAAGCGCTTGAATGCCTGGAGGCATCTTGGCGCTAGCGTCCAAGAAAGAGCCGACAAAAAAAGAGATCTATTTGGAAGAGAGTGAGAAGAGCCTTGCTTTTACACTTTCCTGAATTAGAGTAAAGTTGACAGTGACCTTAGTTGAAAGGGTAGAGAGTTCCATAGTTTACAGGCAGAATAGAAGAAACGTCTGCCACCTCATCTGACTTTGTTGATTCTGGGGATGGCCACCAGCCTAGCTGAGCTAGACCGAAGGTTGCGGCTGGGCACATGCCAGCAGAAGATCTATGGAAATATTCTGGACCTGTCTTATGAACAGCTTCATGGACCAGGCAAAGCGCTTTGAATGTAATCCTCTTGCAGACTGGTAGGCAGTGGAGGCTAAAGATAGTTTAGGAGACCGGACTGAATTTAGGAATTATCATGTGCAACCAGGCTCTGGCATTTTGAAGGAATTGAAGTTTTTGCAGCAGATGTTTCTGGATGCCAATGTACTACTATCATTCTTATTTCCTCAGTGGCAGCTACTAAGGCTGACTCAGTCCTGTGATTCGGTATAAAACCATATTGTGAGGAGTCTAGAAAATGGTTATCATCCAGAAAAGACAAGATCTCCTCATTCATTGCCTTTCCCAATATCTTGGCCAGAAGAGGAAGCTGTGAAATGGATCAGAAACTCTTCACATCCTGGGGGTCAAGAGACCTTTTTTTAGCAGTCGAAGTACCAAAGCCTTTATTCATGCTGCCGGGTAGTGTCCTAAGCCCTGTATTTTATTTGGTAGTTCAGTGAGATGAACTGACATCGTGTTAGAAACCCCATATAGAACATGTGGAGGGTAGGGGTCGGATGACACACCTGATTTAGAGGTTTCAATGAGTTTGGCTACTTAGAGGGGAGGAAAACTGTTAGAAACAGTAGGAGCACTAGATGTATTAGTTTCCAAGACTTCTGAGAATATAGCAGTTTGGGTGTATTAACCCCTTCAGTGCCCATGACGAGCTGGACTCGTCATGGGCCGCGGTGGCGCTGTGCCCATGACGAGTCCAGCTCGTCATAGACCCCGCCCGCTAATGCAACGGCCGGCACTGGGCGGGGAAAGGGGCGGGCACTGAAGGGGTTAATCCAAGCATCTTTTGGCGTGGTTTCCCCTTACCTTTTGGCTTCTATTCTTCTGTTTTGACTGTGTGCTGAACTTCATGTTTGCTGGCTGTTGGTAAGTAGGATGTGCTTTCATGGTTACCCCTACTTTTTGCTGGTGTTATGCTGTTTACTGACTAGTCTGAATGGGATCCTGCTAGTCAGGACCCCAGTCACTGTGCTCTCTCCTTAATTCTGACAATGGTAAATACTTTGGTACCTCCACAATTGGCTACTGGTGTACCCTAGTAAGTCCCTAGTATATGGTACTAATGTACCCAGGGCATAGGTACACCAGGGATCCCCCATGGGCTGCAGCATGTATTATGCCACCCATGAGAGAGCTCTTAAACAGTGACTACAGGCCTACCATTGCACCCTATGTGAGTAGGTGCTTGCACCCCTCACTACAGATATAAGTTTCCTGAGGTCACTACACTTAAACCCTATAAGTCCCCCCAATGGCAGACTTTTCAGTCCTGAGGGCAGGGTGCTTGGTTACAAGTGTGAGGGCACCTCTGAATGAGCATAGCACTGCTACAAACCCCGGCATTGATTCTCCAGGCTTTGTAAGTGCTGCCAGCGATTTAGTACATATAGTGGACATCAAGGTCATTATGAGATGTCTAACTATATATATTGGCTACACGAAACCAGTCATGTTTGGTATCAAACATGTTGGAATCCTACCCCAAAACCAATTCCAGTGTTGGATGTAGGATCCCATGCACTGGGGCTACCCTAGGGTGTCACCCTGTATTCCAGGTGCCAGCCTTTCAGGGTCTAACAACAAGCTAGTGCTGCTGCCGACCACATACCCATTTCTGCCCTCCTGCTGCAGAGCTGAGCTTGAGCAGGGGAAGGCAGAACAATAGGTTTCATGCCACAGGGGGGTGTGACCACCTCCCAGACAGGACTTAGTTTATTGGGCTGGGGTGAGGGCGCTTGCCAGCGCCACCAGACTACTTTGAAGTGCACATTTGGTGCCCTCCTTGCATACTCCAGTTTGAGCCAGTTAGGAAGCCCGTGCTCCCGCTCTGGTGTGAAACTGCACAAAGGATATGAGAGTATCCTCCCCTCTATCCAGCCCTTCTCTGGGAGGGATCCATGAATCGTCTCAGCCTTTTCCCTAGGGTACATAAGGGCTTACCGGTGGGTGTCTCTTCAGATTTGTCGTGGGACAAAATTCAAACTCGAAACCACTTGAACTTCAACCGTCTGGGCACCTTGGACTTCGCTGGACTTCGCCTAGAACCAGACCTAATGCCCAGACGTGCGTCCATTGCTCACTGTGCCACTGGATTCAAGCTAGCTTGGCTGATGAAGGGTGATATACCCTGAAACTGGTCCTAGGATGCTTGTTTCCGGTCCAGGGAGGTCCTGGCTTGGCAGTTTGGTCTAGACTGTTCCCACGAGGCACCGGGTCGAGAAGGATTTGCATATGGCTGGGTCTAAACTGGGGTGGGGTAGTGGGCAAAAGAAGGATGGATTTAACCCAGATCTGTTGACTGAGGGAGGATGTTTGAATGATTCAGCATTCCGTCCATCATTTGTTGCAGTTACACTTTTCACCCTAAGTGGACGGGTAAGCTCAGGCGTGGGTCCCTTGCTCACTGTGTCACAGGATTCAAGCTGGCCTGGCTAATGAAGGGTGACATACCCTGAAACCGGTCCCAGGATGCTTGTTTCCGGTCCAGAGAGGACCTGGCTTGGCAGTTCGATCTGGACTGTACCCATGAGGCACAGGGTCAAGACTGATTTGCATATGGCTGGGTCCAACCCGGAGTGGCGTACTGGGCAAAAGAACAATGGATTTAACCAAATCTCTTGACTGGGGGAGAATGTTTGAATCATTCAGCATTCCGTTCATCATTTGTTGCAGTTACACTTTTCGCCCTAAGTGGGACGGGTATGCCCAGACGTGGGTCCCTTGCTCACTGTGCCACTGGATTAAAGATAGCCTGGCGAGTGAAGGGTGGCATACCCTGAAACCGGTCCCAGGATGCTTGTTTCCGGTCCAGGGAGGACCTGGCTTGCCAGTTCGGTCTGGACTGTTCCCATGAGGCACAGGGTCAAGCCTGATTAGCATATGGCTGGATCCAAACTAGGATGGTGTTGTGGGCAAACAATTATGGATTTAACCCAGAACTCTTGACTTGTGGGAGAATGTTTGAATCATTCAACATTCCGTCCATCATTTGTTGCAGTTACATGTTTTGCCCTAAGTGGGACGGGTATGCCCAGACGTGGGTCCCTTGCTCATTGTGCCATTGGATTCAAGCTAGCCTGGCTGATGAAGGGTGACATACTCTGAAACTGGTCCCAGGATGCTTGTTCCCAGTCCAGGGAGGACCTGGCTTGGCAGTTCGGTCTGGACTGTTCCCATGAGGCACAAGTTCAAGACTGATTTATGGCTTGGTCCAAACTGGGGTGGCGTAGTGGGCAAAAGAAGGATGGATTTAACCCAGATCTCTTGACTGGGGGAGAATGTTTGAATCATTCAGCATTCCATACATCATTTGTTGCAGTTACACTTTAGAAAGTTGCCATTTTCTTACTGTAAATATTCTGTGCCTCCGTCTGCCTCTGGAATATATGTCTGGGTTGGTAACAGCTGGGTTTTGTGCATTCCCTCTAAACAGTCCCACACAAAGGGAGCTGAGGTGTACATTGCATATTCTGATGGTCCATTACCAGGCTGAAGGGTCTTCCTGAGCTAGAGTGATAGAGGGGAGCAGATACTTGTACCTGAATGGGGCTGTGCTGTCCCCACAAAAGAGTTTCCTACCTCCCTGGAGTGTACAGTGCCAGTGCAAGGAAGGGCAGTGTCTTGTGCACTACAAAGACCTTTCTTTGAAATCTCCCTACTTCAAAGGCTAAAATGTGGATACGTCATAAACCTCTGATACCATATACTCTGGACACTTGTGAAACTGAGGACATTCTACCAGGAAGAAGAATTGTTGTACTGCCAGGAGGGACTGCCACTTTGCTGCTTGCTTTGCTGTTTTATCCTGCTGCCTGTTGCTTCTTGCCTGGAGGTGAGAGGATTGGATTGACTCTCTACATTGTACATCTCTAAAGATTCTCCAAGGACATTTTGAGCTTGCCTCCTGGTTCTGAAGTCACAGGGCTAATAAAGACTTCACCTGCACCTTGCAACCAGCACCTGTGCTCCTCTGCTGTGAAGCCTGCTTTGCCAAGTGGTGCCAAATCCAGTCCTGGGCCCTTGGAAGGGAGTGTTTGGAGCTTCAACCCAAGAAATCAAAGCATCGACACCGAAGAGTTGTTCAGAACTGGTGCAGTTCCCAGCGATACCGCTGCAGCATATCTGCCTGCACTGAATTTGTGGACACCCCTTACCAAGCACGTTGCAATGACCTCGACTTACAATGCTGCCCTGACTTTGTAGTTGCAGTGCCTCTGTATCACCGCTGCTGCATGAGTCTCAGACTCTGCATCACCAACGTCTGTGACGCACTGTCCCCGGCTCTGACGCATGCATGGCTTTGTGCCAGCGTATCGCCTACAGCGGTTCAACATCAACCTTTCAGAACCAACGCACAGCGCTCAAGACTTCAAAGCATCAACAATTTTGCCCAACTTTGGAACCAACATATCACCTTCGACATTGATGCATCCCGCGCTGTTTTTCAGCGCATCGTCCCTGAGCTTTGATGCATCCAAGGTACTGTCAGCAGGTCTGCTTGACTCCTGTATCCAGCCTGTGCTCCATCGCGGTCAGACTGAACTGTTGGATTTCCCCCGATCAAGCACAATCAGATGGCCCCATTTGGAGCTATTGATTTCTAAGCACTGCATTTTGATTTCATCCTGCAAAATTCATATCTTAACTTGGGTATGTTGAATTTTTGTCATTTTGGTCTTGCTTTACTCAGATAAAAATTGGCTAGTTTTCTAAACTGGTGTTTTCACTGTGTAACTCTGTGGGTGTGCACAAATATTTTAGGCATTGCCTCTTTAGTTTAGCCTGACTGCTCTGTGCCTAGCTACCGGAGGGTGAGCACATGTAACATTTAGAGTGTACGACACTGACCCTGACTAGGATTGTTGTTCCGGCTTGGACAGGGTGCATTTCTCTGCCAACCAGAAACCCAATTTCTAACAGGGTGTGAACATCCATAGGGGAAACACTATGATTAGAAGTGAAATCCTGAAAGATGCAATATCCCTTAGACTGAAAGAAGTCTGCTAGTTTATTGCATACGGATTGATCAGGAATGAGGGCATTATTATTGTTACAGTTGGATAAGATTTTTACGGCTTTAAATAGTTCCTTCATGGAGTCTTTCGATGAATTGATTTTGTCTATGAAGTATCTCAATTTTTCAGAGATAATTAGGAATTTCTAATAGTTAATGAGAGATTTGTATTTGATATTATCTTCAGGGTAGTATTCTTTCCTCCACCTATGTTCCTGATATCGACATGTTTGTTTGAGTTTGTTGAGGTCTGGTGAGTACCAGGGAGCAGATGGTTTCTTTTTCTAGGTTGTTACCATTATTTCAGGGGCTAGTAGGATGACTGCCAAGTCAATCCAATTAGCAAAATAAGTGGCGGCTGAGTCTATATTACTTCCTAATATAGGACTGGAGCTCAAAATAATTTTGTTTTCTGCCAAGTGCAAAACTTGAAAGTAGTGAAAGTGTTATATTATTAGGGACTTTAAGTATGAGAAAAATGACTTTATGCTCCCTACATTCATCTGTTGACACACAACACATCTGTGACACAATCCCTCAGCCATCAACCTGAATCAAACGCTGAACCAAGTTTGTTGAAACAGTCTGACCATGGTATCCCTCCCCACATGAGCGGGACCTTGATAATGTCCCGACAGTGGGGTTAACAAACTGTCTGGCAACACGGGTCTTCCATCTGCTGAAACCCAAATGTGATCATCTCTTTTGACACAACCTGCTCTGATCTAACCTTGCTGTTCTGCCTCTGACACCTCTTTCTGTAACCTTTTAACTTCCTCTCACTTATCCGCTGGAGACCCACCCCATCCCAGGAGAGGCGTAAGGACGAGAAATATCTTTATTTCTCCTCATTACTTTCTCTTTTTATGTGTGTTGCATTCTGCAGCAGTTATATAGATAGAGGAATATGCCTCACAGAATTGTTTTTATGCAGGAAGGTTCCCCTTACTGCACAAAAACAATCCTACATGCACCTGAGGCTCCCTTGCACCCAAGTGCACGGGTGCCTGCGTTGGTGCTAGGCTGCCAAAAGGACACCAGTGCAGGGGAAAAGGCAGGAATGGACTGTATTGCCTTAAATTATGGTGCATTCCTACCCTTTCCCTGTCATGCAGTGAAGCGCAGAAAGGTGAACTGCTGCACTGCTGCACTGTATGACAAGTTCATATATCTACCCCATAAATTATTCTTTCAGCTAGAACAAAAAAATCATATTTATCTTGAAGCCTGATTTTCATGCCTAGTGTCCTTATGAAGAGTGAATACACTTAACATACAATTCATTACATAAATACAGACCATAATAGCATGCATTGAGGCCTGCAAGGCATATTAACATTACCCAGTACGTATAGAAGAACGCTGTCTATGACAACCTGTCTTCTTTGTTTTCAAGGATAACTTCTATACTTGTTACACAGATTGCCTAACAGTCCTTGTGTCATACGAATGTATGACGTTACAAAGCAAACATTTACAACGCATGCCTTTACAACACAGTTTTTACATCGCAACATCCATAACAACGCGGGATTTTACATCGCATGCCATCACAACGCATTTTTATAAACTACATTTACAACGCATTCCATTACAACGCATACCATTACAACCCATACCATTACAACACATATTACTTTTAGGGCAACTGTAGGGTAAGTGTTGGATAGTGTAGGGGTAAAAATTACTATTCCCACTCCAGTTAGTGCAACAGTAGGGTAAGTGTTGGATAGAGTAGGTGTAAAAATTACTATTCTCACTCCAGTGAGTGCAAAAGTAAGGTAAGTGTTGGAGAGTGTAGGGGTAAAAATTAATATTCCCACTCCAGTGAGTGCAACAGTAGGGTAAGTGTTGGATAGTGTAGGGGTAAAAATTACTATTCACATTACTTACCTTATAGTGCGTTATAATAGCATGCATTGAAGTGACATGTGTTGTAATGAAATGTGTTGTAGTGCGCGATGTAATGGCTGCGTTGTAATGGCATGCGATGTAAAGGATGTTGCGTTGTAATGACTGTGTTGTAAAGGTAGTGCGTTATAATGACTGCGTAAAGGTTGTTTTCCGTGTCACACAGACTCCAGAGAACTGGCCTGATAATCTACTGAGGAGATGAGATGGTGGGCTTCATATTGCATCTACCTTTGGTAACTAAAGGGCCAGGGTAAAGTGGATCTCTCAGAGAAAGAAGACAAAAGACAAGAGGCAATACAACCTAATGGGTATGGCACCGTTCCCTAGACAATCAGGCTGAAAGTTGAGCTCATCAGCCTGACTCTGTACCCGAGAGTCTTTGTACCTGCCCATTAGGTGGATAAGAAGGACTCCAAATGTGAGATGCATCAGGAACGGTACCAATATCATGGGGACTCATATGGATCCTCAAGGGCTGAAGCAGCGCATGAATATCATTACAGCGCATGTATGCAAGGTTGCTGTTCTGCGAAGTTGCTGATGGTGATCTTGAGCTATATACTGATAATCCGTCTATCTGCGCAATGAGGTTATGCTACTGCAAAATGAAGCGCAGGGCAGATTTGTATTGAGGGGTTGACCCATGGGCGTCTCTCTGCACATGCAACACCTTAAACAGTAGATTTGTTACCACAGTCTGTCAATATTTGCCACTCATACATGTTATATTAAAAAAGAAACAAACTTTAACATCTCTAAGCAAATAATCAGTCTCAATTGTTAAATTATGATGTTGTACAATTATAAAAAGCCGATCACGACGCTTTGACCAAAAAAAAAATCAGCCAGAGAAACTGGGGAAATGTAAAGAACAAGCTTCTTAGGTTTGTGGCCCAGGAAAATGTATTGAAACTACACAGGAGCACCTGGAACAACTAGATGAAAGACAATAGTCTCAAACTCAATAAAGACAACTCATCTTTCGAAATCACACCTGGCCATGGAATGACGCATGGTGGCCCAAGGAACTCGCCCCCCCCCACCCGACAGACCACGCCCGCAACCTTGGCATCATCCTTGACAGCAAGCTTTCGATGAAGAAACAAGTCAACACAGTCTCATCTACCTGCTTTCAGATCCTCCGCATGCGCCGCAAGATCTTCAGATGGCTTCCAGTCAACACTAGAAGGACCGTCACACAGGCCCTCGTCACCAGCAGACTGGACTATGGAAATACACTCTTTATAGGAATCACTGCATGCCTGAAAAGAATCCAGACTATACTAATACAGCAACAAGGCTCTTCCTCAACCTCCCCAGAAGGACACACATTAACCATCACCTCAAAAAACTACAATGGCTCCTGATCCAGAAAAGATGACAGTTCAAGATGCTGACCCACGCCTACAAGGCCTTGCACAATGAAGGGCCACCATACATCAACAAACGCCTAACCTTCCACCAACCAACCAGACACCTTTGATCTGCTTCCCTCACCCTCGCAAACACCCCTTTTGTGAATGCACCCCTATAGATCCAAGCATCAGGAACAATTTGTATGCACATATAAAACCTTATCGAACAGTTACAAAGTTGTTGACATTTCGATATGTCATTTCACAAGAAATGATGGCTGGATATGTGAAATATGACAACCCGCTTGCGTTTTTTAAGATTTGCTCAGATTCACTCGTGAAATAATAGCATATGGTAAAGCGTCAGAATTAAGTATCTTGGAGGACAGCTCTTGAGAGGCACGCCAGTGGTAAAAAGTGCCTCAAAATTGAAAAAAACAAGCAATAACGTGGCAAATAGGGCACTGCTTTGTCCTTATACCTTGCCAGGTTTATTCACTATCACTCAAAGTATGCAGAGTACATGCCTTGTCGTTTTATCAACGTTAAATAGCAGTTCTATTTGGTTTAACCAGAATGTCAAAAGCTTCTTTCATTCAGCATATCTTAAACAGAAAAGTAATCGACAGCACCAAAGAATGTACAGGTTTTTGAAACACATGGATAGGCATGTGTTTTTCTTTGGAGCACAGTTCACACAAGGGCAAGACAAGAATAGCTCTCACCTTTGTGTTCCGTGACCTCCCTTGAAAGGATGGATAGATAGCTATCAGCGCTGATAGTCAGGGTTCTGTCCGTTGCTATAAACAGAATTAGCCTTGGCAAGTTACCGAGCAAACCTTTCGAAACTTATGCCATTTTGCAGCAGTGAGTCAACCATAAACATTTTCAAGGCTGTCAAATGGGGTGAGAGTGCTGGCACGTGTATGCCTACATCATCAATTGGTGGTACAAACAAACAACCTTCCACCAGCCAACCAGACACCTTCGATCTGCTTGACTCGCCCTCGCAAACACCCCACGATACGCCGAACCAACAGCGCAAAATGAACTGTTGTTGGACGCACTGCTAAGGGCGAGACATAGTGCTCAGTAAATGAGACAGCCCAGAATACATGAAAAACTAATTTAGCTGACACCTGAACTGACAAAGATGAAGACATTCATTAGGAATTCTAATCACTAAAATTAAAAATCGAAAACAGAGACCACTTAAGCTGTGGCTTAACGGCTAGAGCGACCGACTTTGAAGCGGAGGGGCCAGGTCTGAGTCTGGCTCAAACATCCTGCGATTCTGGCCAAATCACTTACTCTCCCCGTGCCAAGAAATGAATGTGCCCGTCTGTAATGCAACTGGTGCTCATGTAAAGCGCTCTGATACCTTCGGTTCGAGTTCGCGCTATATAAAACTGCAAAAAAATGTTTAGTAATCAGCAAATCTCATCTTTATGACCTAATAATTCCAGGAAACTGTGGCCACAAATAAAACATATTTACTCAAGAAGATGTAGCATTATAATTTAATTCCTTGGTCTGAGCACACAAGGGCCGATACAGAAAGATATTTTCGGATGTAAACTTGTATCTATGGACTAAAATCTATCCATGTACGCCTCCAATGAATTCACAAAAAGACTCCTGGCAGTGGTAAATAGATTTACTACGGCATAATTCTTCAGGGCGGAGAAATCCGCGGTAGCAAATCCCATTCAAGGAATGGGAAGTGTTTGTTACAAGGTGTTGTCTGCCTTCTGAGTGTGTGAACGCCCCCAAACATGGACATTTGAGGGCATTCGCAAAGTGAAATCCAATCCTTGGTCGAGAAAGTTACTCCAACAAAGGGTTGAAGTAAATCCCCCTCCCCCCTTCGCCCACCCTCCCTCCCCATCAATTGCTGTCGGTGTATGGGAAGGGCTTTCTACAGGAGGGGGAGAATGTGTGTTTGCACATTCCAGTGCCCTTCCCTCTAGGTACATTTTATACTATGTACAATTTCGCCAAGGAGACTTCAGCAGCTCTAAGTAAGTAATACGACAGATGTACTAGTACACATAGAAACCTGGCCTGGCGTTTAAGGTGTGTTATTACAGCTTATTTGTGAACAGCAACACGTGTAGAGGTACTTACAGGCAGAGTCCTAGTACTTTTAGACTTTTTTTGGTCCAATATTGCTAATGTAAGCCAATTGTTTTCCAGGTACACCTCTTCTTTTTTTGTGTTGAAATTTTTTATTGAGTTTTATAAGACAAATACATTAGAGCATATGCAATAATAAATAAAAGAAAATAAATTCATGTTAAAAGGAATCATGGAATAAGATATTAATAAATAAATACGATATAAATATGCGTTTAAATAGATAAATACTAGTTGATGCAACGATGAGATCAAAACCCAGAATGACATGTAATAAGAGTGAGCTATAGGGAAAAAAGAGAGGAGAAAGACATAGTAGAATAAAGAGTGCTGGAAATATAAAGAAATAAAACAAAGGAAAGGTAATTTAAATAAAAGCAGAAGAGTACCACAACGGAGGAAGCAAAGGATTGGGGGGGAACAAAGAGAAGAGAAAAAACAAAGGACAGAAAAAGTGAAAGCTGATTAGTGTGTTTGAGTAGAAGTGGAGGCCGGAGAATCAGCAGCATTTGATTTAAGAAATGGAGACCATATTCGAAGAAAAGTGTCAGTTTGATCCTGAAGGTTATAGATTGTACGTTCATGGGAGGCAGTTTGCATCATTGCCACCAACCAGTCCTCCTGTGAGGGAGGCAAAGTTGATTTCCAATGACGCAGTATACAAATTTTGGCAGTAGCAATTGAAGTATGAAAAAGACGGAGTTGTGGCTTCGTGAGCTTTGGGGAATGACGTAAATCATGCAGGAGAATGTTAGTAGATGTAAGTGGCAATTTTAGGGGCATAGTGGAATTCAAGGTAACACCGATAAAAGTCCAATAGGATTGGATACTAGGACATTCACAAATGATATGAGTAATATCACAACCTGAATTGGAGCATCTCCAACAATTAGAATGAGAGAGAAGGCCAGCTTGATGTAGTTTGACAGGAGACCAGTGCCAATCATGCAGAATTTTAAAAAGACAAAATTTGAGCCTTGATTCACGGGCTCCCTTATTTAAATTCTCTAGAATCAAATCCCACTCAGTATCGGAAAAGGAAATTGAGAGACGAGATTGCCATTTACGCTGGAGATCATGTGAAAGAGATTTAGAAAAAAGATGAGATGAAAAAATTTTGTATATACCAGAAGTAACACCCTTAAGTTTCCCCCAAACGTGCAAATAGGATAATATAGGGGAATCTTGCAGGAGCCATGGTGATGTTCCCATATGGGTCTTCAAACATTTTTGGAGTTGAAGATATTTGGAAGAATGATGAAGGGGAAGATAAAATTCTACCCTGAGCTGAGAGAATGACTTAAAATCCCCATCATGCAGAAGTTGATCCGGATAGAGAATACCTGCAGCTCGCCATTCAGGCCAGGATAACATACGACCATTAATACGGATCCCCGAATTATTCCACAGGGGAGCCTTAGCATGGATTCTTGAGTTTGAGCCTAATAATCTATGACTTCTCTGCCAGGATTTATGCATGGCAGATAGTATCGGGTTTTTTGGGTCAAAACGACTAGAGCCATTACCATACAGAGGAGAAAGGTTTGATTCTGAGGATAGGAGATGTCTTTCTATTTGAACCCATTGTGGTAAATCTTTGATGCCAGGTAAAAAATATGAGATTTGGGAAATATGTAACGCCAAAGAGTAGTGTTCAATAGATGGAAGGCCAATTCCGCCAGATAACTGGTGAGCCTTCAACTTAGTGATAGCAAGGCGAGGCTTCATAGTACCCCAAATGAAAGTTTTAATCTGGGCATCTACTGATCGAAGTAAAGATAAAGGAATCTGCAGAGGAAGCATACCTAGAATGTATATAAATCTCGGAAGGGTAACCATTTTAACCGCCTGAGTTCTGCCCCAAAGAGAAAGACCCAAAGCCTTCCATTTGTCAAAATCCCGTTGCATTTGGGATATAAGAGGAGATAAATTATCTGCAACCATGTCTTGCAATCCTTTATTAACGAGGACACCCAAGTATTTAAGGCGTGAAGACTGCCAATGAAAAGGGAATCCAAAAATGGCTGCTTTTGTGGTACCGTTGGAGATGGGTAAAGCCTCACTCTTGTCCCAATTAATCTTATAACCTGAAAAAGAGGAGAAATCATTAATAATGTGAAGGAGAGAAGGAATCGACCGGGGAAGACGAGTAAGGGTAAGTAGGATATCATCAGCATATAGGTATATTTTAGAATGTCCAATTGGAAGGGGGACACCAGAGACCTCATCAGATTGACGAATGGTGGCGGCCAAAGGCTCCATAGCCAGAAGAAACAAAAGGGGGGATAGTGGACATCCTTGGCGTGTCCCTCTCTTAATCGTAAAGGTGTCTGATAGAAACCCACCACAATTTACCTGAGCAGAAGGGTGATCGTATAATAAGCGTACCTTATCAATAAATTTCGTGCCTAAACCAAATCTATCCATGACCTTGAAGAGATAATTCCATTCGATGCGGTCGAACGCTTTTTCTGCGTCAAGTGAAAGGGCTAACGCATCGTCCTTAAGATGTTGAGCCGACCATAGCGCATGGGCCAGAGAACGCAGATGATTCCGAGAGGAACGACCCGGTACAAAGCCTACTTGAGAATGGTGTATCAAGGAAGGCAAGACTTTACGCAAACGCGAAGCAAGAATGCTGGCCAAGATTTTAATATCAGAGTTCAATAGAGAGATGGGGCGATAGCTACTGCAGAGCTGGGGGTCTTTACCTGGCTTTGGAAGCACAACAATAATAGCCTTGTTAGAAAGGGGTCCTAGTGAAGATGAACTGTCCGCCTCCTGGAATGCGGCATGCAGGGTATCAATAATATTGTGACCTGCCCAGCGATAAAATTCAGGGGGAAATCCATCTTCTCCAGGGGCCTTGTGGTAAGGCAGGGCAGTAATCGCACTAGAAACCTCATCTATGGTTATTTCACCCTCGAGGATGGCTCTGCCCTCCGCCGAAAGAGAAGGAAGATGCACTTTTGCAAGAAATGCTGTCATTTTATCCGAATCCATTCTATTATCGGAAGTGTAAAGAGATTCGTAAAAGGAGGCGAACTCATTAACAATGTCTTGAGGTTTTGTGCACAGGTGACCTTGCGCAGATCTAATGGCCGGAATGGCCATGGACGCCTCCCTCTGACGCAGATGCGCGGCTAATAACCTTCCCGCCTTTTCCCCTTGCTCGTAATGTCGACCTTTCATTTTCTGTAAAGCGTATTCTGCTTTAGATGTAAAAAGGCTATTTAAGGCCATTCGAGCTTGCTCGAGTAATTTACGATTTTGTAGAGACGGAGATATGGTGTATAAGCGAGAATAAGTTTGTATGTCAGATTCGAGCTCACTTTGTCTCCTTGCATTTTGTTTATTAGCAATTGCTGCATCACGCATTAATTGCCCCCTCAAAGTAGCCTTCGCCGCAGCCCAGAGAGTCCTACTGGAAGTGACAGACCCCTGATTAATAGAAAGATAATTTTGAAGGTGAGATTGCAGTTGGGCCTTACCAGTAGGAGTCCTGTGGCGTTGGATGTTCATTCGCCATGGTTTACGTCCAGGCCGAGAAAGACCCAGATCAAGGGAGAGGAGAACCGGAGAGTGATCAGACAAGGCCGCTTCCAGGATGCAGGAGTCTGTAACGAATTGAACTGTGCTATGAGAAATGAGGAAGTAATCAAGACGAGAAAATGTACCATGGGCCGATGAAAAGAAAGTATATTCCTTATCCGTTGGATGGCTGAAACGCCAATGGTCAACCAGTCCAATATCTGATATGATGTCCCCCAACAAGGCTCTGTCTGACGCATTGCCCCTATCTAATGGACCAGTTTTGTCTAGAATGGAATCTTGCGTTACATTCCAGTCTCCGCCAATCAAATATTGTGATGCATTAATTTCAAGCAGCAAACGGGATAATTGAAGAAAGAATGTTTTTTTGGTACCCGTAGGAGCATAAACAGACCCTACACAAATGTGAGACTCTCCAATTTTAAGTTTGGCAAATACATAACGGCCATTTACATCTGACCATGTTTTAGAGACAGTGACCGGGAGGGATTTGCGAAGGAGGATTGCTACTCCACATTTGCGGAGGGGGCCTGTATCTGAGGAATCGTCTTGTTGAACGCTACTATGGATAACCTTGCCCACCCAATCTCTGCAAAGTTTATCTGATTCTAGAGCATCCAAATGGGTCTCTTGAAGCAAGGCCACATCTACATGTTTGGTCTGGAGATAGGAGAGTACTTTCTTCCGCTTTATGTAATGGGTGAGGCCATGTACATTCCAAGTGATCGCATTAAGAGAATGTGCCTGTGCCATAGTAGAATAGAGCAAAAATCAGAAAGAGGAAGATAAAGCACAAAACAACGTGTTGAACCAGACAAAGAAAAAAGGAAAAGGAATGACAAAAGGAAGGGGAAACAGAAAGAAAATAAATGGAAGCAGTACTTCTAATCTAGATGAAATGCATAAAGAAAACAATAAAAGAGATAAAGACGAAAGGAGATAAAATTTAGAAAATAGTACAGTAATAAAGAAACTATAGAATTAAATAGTAGCGAGTAAAAAACAAGAAACCGTAAACTGTTACCCGCGGGTCTGGGCGCACTAGAGCGCCGCCGCGGGAAAAGACCCCACAGAAAGAGAGAAACAGTTAAGAATGCATTAATAGTATAGAAGGGAAACCCGAAAGAGCAATATAAAAGAGAACAGAAGAAGGTAGAGAAAGCCAAATAGAGATTGAGAAGCGACACTACATAAGAGGAGAAATCTTACAATAATTAAATGTGAGGTAGCCTTAAGTACATAAGACATATCATACACATATCAAAAAGCCTATACCAATATGCATACGAGCAAATAAAATAATACAACTATAATCAAACAATTAGGCGCCAATGCACCCGAGTAACTGCAAAACCAGTTAAGAATATGCAAAAGAATTGTAACATGGAGAGTAATAAATGCAGGGAGAAAAAAGAATAGCATTATAAGGCAGAGAAATAGCAAAAGGCAAAGTGAAAAGGAAAAGAGATAAGATAAGAAGCTAGTGAGAAAAAGGTGAAAAAAGGCAATCAAATATTATAAGAACAGCGAGATATGTCAAAAATATAATAATGAATTAACAATAGAAACAAGGCTCGCAAGGACCAGGAGTCCACCATTAACTGCCAATAGGTCAGGAAGTAACTATTTCCACAGGAGGAAGTATTATTCAGTCCACATCTGAAGGGGTTTTAAGAGGAGAGCGGGACTTGTCTCTTTGTAAGTCTTGTGGGAATGTGGCTGCCGAAACCGATTGTATTGCAGACTTCCTATCCTCTTGTGATCGATGGAGTCGTTCGAGGTCCCTGCCCCGAGGTCTAGGGCTACTGGGAGGGCGCCTGTTACGTTCTGACATTGAAGTAGAAGATTTAAGGAGTGATTGGGACGGGATTGCCTGTGATGATGCAGCGATAACCTCCATATCTTGAGGTTGAAGGCAGTCCAAAAATTGTTGAAGATGTTCTGGATCAAAAAAGTCCTTAGAGACTCCATCTTTGGTAACACGAAAACGTGCAGGTTCAAATAGACCATATTTGATATCTAACTGACGTAATTGAGGTCGCATGGAGAGAAAGGCCTTCCGCCGTTCATTGGTTTCCTTGGAGAAATCGGCTGCCATATGAATGCGATGGCCTTCAAAAGAGAAGGAACCTTGAAGTCGAGCAGCAGATAGTAGTTGTCTAGTTTGGTCATGTCGGAGAAAACAAGCAATGATCGGCCGAGGGCGTGCGGCAGGATCATCACGTGGAGGACCAATTCTATGAGCCCGCTGTATCTCCAGAGGTGGGGTAAAAGAAATACCAGTCATCTGAGGAAGTATACGACACAGAAATGCACTGGAACTCTGCCCTTCAATACGCTCTGGAAAACCAAAGAAACAAACATTATCCCTCCTGCTTCTGTCCTCCAAATCAATAAGTTTGCTACGGAAGAATAGGAGGTCTCGGTCTTTGTTGGGAAGGGAGTCCAAGCGGTTCTCCACCGTCTGAACTCTGGAGTCAAGAGATTCAATCTTCGCATGAAAGCTGGTGAATTCTGCTTTAATTGATTTAGTCTCCTCAGCTAATAATGTAATTGTGAGGTTCATGTCATCTAATCGGCGGCTAACCTCAGATATTTCGTGTAAAATACGTTGCAGAGTTGCCGCCGATGTCTGCCCCCCATTAGAGGTCGAAGCCGAGGGTAAAGCGGGAGGAGAGGAGGCAGTACCTTTCGTTGGCATGTTAATGGTCTGCTTAAGAGCTTCTGCAAAGAGAAGTGGCTTAGAAGACTTATTTCCTTGCCTAGGGGTAGGCATTTGAGGAGAATATTTGACAGAAACATTGAAAATGCGTGAAGGCGTCTTGCTGGTAGACAATTCTTGTATATAAACACAAAAATACAACAATTCCAGACACTAAAATGTAAAAGTACATCACATGGAGGGGAAACCCTACTTAGTTATCCCCAAAACCACAAGCAAAGGGTTAAAGCATTAATGAAGATAGTGTAACTGTCACCATGCTCAAAGGCGCATAAATAGGGCTGAGATAAGATGAAACAACATATGAACCACAGTTGTATTTGCAGAATGAACAGGGAAATCATGGGCCATATCAAAGCAAAAAGTACACAACCTGACTGAAAAGGTTGACTAAAGCACTATAATGACATTAAATTAAAACATGCTATTATATGCGTCACCCAAGTTGCATTAAAAGAGTCATTTCCAGGCAGCACCAGTCGAAGGGGCGAGACTACAACTATGAGGCCACTCATAAGAGGGTGAAAAAATTAAATTTGAAAAGTTCAGTTTTGAGTGACAGTCGCGACTTGTTCTTGCAGGAAAATCATTAACTTTGCAGAGGGTGTGGCGCAAAATGACTGGCTGAGGCGAATGACAAAAAGCGCCACAATAAGGTTATAAAAGGAGTTAATCCTACCAGCAGCAGACCAGCAGCACAACAAGAACCATGGCTCCTGTGAGGTAATATTGCTGAGGAAAATAAAGCAGACAAAGTTGAAGGAGGCGCGGCTACATGAGGAGGCAGGTATTCAGCAGTAATAGCAAGGGCGGGACTTCATGAGGAAGGCGCCTGACAGCAGCAGCGAAGGCGCGGCCTCATGAGGAGGCGGGCGCTCGACATCCACAGGAGCTCGACCTCGCAAGGAAGCGAGTACTCCTCAACAGCAACAAAGGCGCGGCCTCATGAGGGGGCAGGCGCACTCCATGGGTAGCAGAGGCGCGGCTTCAGGGGGAGGATGAGGCAGCCGAAGGAAGCACGTCAGGCGGGCTGCGTCAGGCAAGCAGCGCCACACAATCTCGTCGAGACGGTTAACACCAGGAAGACTGCGCTGTCACATCCCTGGAACACGCTCAAATCGTGCCCCCCACCTTCCGGCAAGCACAGGGCACGTGAAGAGGACTCCAAAGCCGGTAAGGAGTAAAATATTTCCGTTAAGAGCCCATCCCGCGGCGAAGCTCACTCGTCAGGCGGCCATCTTCCTGCGTGGCCAGACCACGCCCCCCCAGGTACACCTCTTCTAATGAAAAACAGACTTAGATGCCTACTTATGAATTTGACAGTGACACCCTTGCTACATAATCTCTCACCTTTGGCACAATTTGCAGAATGTAACACATTTTAACGAAAAAAACTGTTTCTGGTGTTAGCTGATAAAAAACTGATTAAAATCGATGCTCGAGAGGTGCAACGCCACTTTTCACACCCGTTGTTGATTGCCCTCTGATGTCAGTTTTGTTCGGCTGCAAACATCCCTGGATGATGAACTTGTTGGAGGGCTTCTGCCAGCACCAAGAACCAAAATATACTGTCTTTAAATTAAATTAAAATGGGGTGGAAAACATGATCACTTTTTTTCCCATCAAAATGTTTTGTTTCGCTGTTCTTGTAAATTATGTTTTCATTCACAGACACTGTTCTCAAAGCAGCATTTATTTCATGAGGCATTCTGACTTTAGAAGTATCTCTATCACATAAATCTCTTTTTCAGTATAAGTACATCCAAGTTCGAGATATATTTAATAAATATAAAATGTATCAGGAGGTTCCACAGGGGTGTTTTAATAGAAAGAGATGCTTCCACAGGACCTGTGTGTTAACACAGGATAAACCCAAAACTGCAGTCAAGTTTTAGAGCATAAAGGGGGTGCACGAAATGAATGTACACGTATGTTTGCTTTCAGATGAGTTCAACATATTGAGAACCACAACCATTTTTTACTTGCACTTTTTCTTCTTTTTGTTGGTAACTAAGGCAGTGTTTGCTGCCAACACTTTTAACCAATATATTATGAAAGCAGATTTATGGAGGTGGTAATGTGTGACTAGAATGTTTGTGCCTGTGTGTTGTGCTTCTTTCTGTTGTGGTGATGTCTTGTGTTTCGCTGTTGTGTTTTTGTGGTGCATGATTCCACTGTGTTTTTATCCTGTTTTACTGTGATTGTTGTGCTATGTTTTGACTCTTTTGTTGTGTTGTGCACTAATATGTTTTATTTGTGTTGTTTTTTTGCTCTGTATTATGCTAGTGCCTTACATTCTGTTGTTTTATTTACGTGTCAGAAACCATGACGAACAATCATTTACCACTGCCGAAAATTGTAACATACAGATGCTCCAACGGTTCTATTTAAGACACTAGTCTGAAGTCTTATTTTTTTTATTGTTTAGTTAATTAAAACCAAAACAATGTTCCAAAACACCAGATACAATGTACCGTTAAAAGCACATGAACATATAGACATATTAAAACGTATAATTACATCCGTTTCTTTAGACATTCAACTTGGAAACATAAAATTGATATGAACGGATAATACACCACTTTTTTATACAATTCATTAAAATTAATTGATATTTCTTTTTACAGTACAATTGATGTTAAAAAGACTGACAATGACCACTAAGCGACCAGGGCCGGACTGGCCGTAGCGGCCACCGGGCAATCCCCAAGTGCGCCGCACGGGTGGGGGCCGGTTTTGGGCCCCTGGGGGCCGTTTTCGTTACAGGGCCGTTTTTTTGCAAAATCGGCCCTGTAACAAAATCGGCCGAAAACTTGCCCTGGCAAAAAGCTCGGCCGGATCCCCCCCCTCCCAGGGGGGGTCCAGCCGAGCACTTTGCCAGGACCGGTTGTGGTTCCCAGTCCGGCCCTGTAAGCGACTCTGTGACCAATTTCATTGTGTCATGACTTTCTTATAACTGATTAAAAATGTTGTTAAATGTCAAATAAGTTGCGGGTCATTCGAGCCAAGGCATTTTAATATGGCAGTTCTGAAGGAGCGGATGCCTCTTTTGTTGAACTGTCTCTTCAACAGCGGACGGCGTTGCAGACCTAAGGCTGGGCATATGCATATTAGATGCATGAAATCCTGTGTTGGTGACCCACAAAGAGTGCATGCTTTTGATCCCTGGTACTTCCAGAAGGGCAGGTCTGCATTAGAGGGTAACTTCCCCATACGTAACTCCAAAAACTTGTTTTTTAAGTAAGGAGAAAAGGGAAGACCCAGGTATGCGGCTGGCTCTGATTTTGTGTAAGAATACAATACCATCCATGCGTGGGCTCGCTGACTGAACGTTGCTTTTGATCTTCTACTAGAGAGTGCTTTTTTACCGCCTTTTTCGTGATAGCTGAAAAGAGGTCAGAGGTAGTTTCCGCTGCCAGACATCAGCCATCCTGGTGATTTGTAGCAAAGCCTGTAAATACTTTGCGTAGGCAGAGTGAGGGTCTCCTTGTAGGGCATCCCAAAGCGCATTATTGATCTCAAGCCCACGATTTAGCCAGATTTTATACCAAGTTTTAATCACCTTGTACCTTCTGTATATTTGTTGTTGTTGCAGCCCAAACTCCAATCGAACCTGGGCCGGTAAAGAGTCCCGTGGCAAGGACAATTTAAGATACTAGTCAGCCCCAAAATGGATAGACATATCTTAAATTACAACTAATTTTATGTGACACAGCCCTTTATGATTTATAAAATCAATTGCACTCTTTGAAGTAGAAGGGACTGTTGTGTTATTATGCCTCTGTGGGAGACAGTCATTAATTGCTGGTCAGTACCATTTTGATGAAGATCAGCAGAAAAGATACAGTTCTCGTTATTGACAAACTTATTTTCATTAAAATCGGGATCCCTTTATATCAATGTGCTTTAAAATATAAAATATCAGGATACTATTGCCACAGAATGTGTGCCACAGTTTGTCTTTGGACATATAATATGCCACATAAGTTGGCTTCACTTGGCCAGAATGTGCTATTTTCTTGCTCCATAATCTTGCCAACCCAACCTTCACATTACAATTTCCATATAATTCCAGTGGCCCTGGTTGCACCCCCATATCTTTATATCTCCATACTTCACTCTAGAAATACCAAATTTGCAGAACCAGGGTCTTATCTGAGTGAGAGTGGCAGTGCCTGTGCTCATCTTGAATACTGAGACAGATGGAAGAAATGAACAATTTGCATTTCTTCAAATCCATCGCCTCTGTTATGCAAAGGTGTCCACCCAGGAGTGGTCAGCCCCTGATTGGAGAGGCGGGCAATCGGCCAATGGGCCTGTGGCTGAGGCCACTTGATGGGCTAGTTTTTCGGTCTATTAAGCAGTGCAAACTTCTTGGGTCATCTCGGACGCCACCGCAAGTATACAGCGTGAAAGTTTGTTATTACAGGCTTTGCATACACATAATGAGCCTGTCCCCATACACATGAAGTCAGGCCAGCCAGCTAATTGTCAGAGGCAGAGTGACAATGGGTTGCTTCAGCTGTCACAGCATGAGGTGTATGCCTGGCCCCCTGGCTCCCTCCAGTTGTAACTGAGGCCTCAAGGAGCTACTGAGAGGAATCCATTAGCACTTGCTGTGCAGAGGACTGGGGCAGGGGAGAGGACTGAAAAGTTGGGTTGTGGGGGATTGGGGAAAGGCAAGGAGGGAACTCCTCAGTCTACTTTTCTCCCTCTCCCCTCCATGGAACGGGGTGGTAAATTATTCTCTGCTGTTCTTCTTTGCCTGCCCGATAGCAATTCTTAAGGTCAACAGGGAGAGGTTGTGGTCATAGCTGACTTTGAAATTGAAAAACCAGGTTTGAGTACCAGTGTCAACTCAACATCCTGTGGCTCTAGGCAAATATCTCATTCCGATACCAAAGGGGATGATGGACGGAGCGCTTGAGCAAATCAAACACTCACCCTCAGTCACCTGATCTGGGTTTAATCCATCATCATTCTTTAGCGCACTTCACCACCCCAGTTCAGACATGGCCATATGCAAATCAGTCTGACCCTAAGCCTCATGGGAACAGTCCAGCCCGAACTGCCAAGCCATGTCTTCCCTGGACCGGAAACAAGCATCTTGGGACCGGTTTCGGGTTCATAACCCTCATCAGCCAGGCTATCTTGAATCCAGTGGCAAAGTGAGCAAGGAACCCACGTCTGGGCATACCCTGCCAATATCTCAATCCACCTGAGCGTAAAGAAAAAGTAAATCAGACCTTTTGTGATGTTATCTGATGCTCATGTAAAGCACTCCAAGACCTGTGAGACATGTTTGTGCTATATAAAACTTAATGGATGTGAGGAAAGTGACACTATGTTTTTTAATGTTTGCATTCACATGCTGGATTTTTTTTTTTGTTGCTTGGAGGCAAGATGGCGGCCGCTAGTGCAGCGGTGTGAGTCGTCTCCGCTCCCTCCACTCCCTGACCCGAGGAGAAGCGGCGCCTTGAAGGATTGACCGATCGATTTGTGGCTTTTGCAAGGCTAAAAGGGTTCGGGCTAAGTTTCACGAGCCTTTAATGCAAGAAAAACGCTATTCTACCTTAGCTGTATTCACTCCGCTGTCTGGGCTCTTTCCGGCTTGTGGTGCTCGGCTGGCTGGCTCCCTTTCCTCGCTGACGCTGATGTTGACGTTGAGCTGTATTCCCGCTGTTTGATACTTTGTATCATCGATTCTTGGATTGTGTCAAATCGTTTTAAGACCGCCTGTGCTACATCTTGTTCAAGTTCTATGCGGCTTGTTCTTCTTCAGCTCCCTCGGCTCCGCTGCTTTGCCCGGTGTTCTCCACTTTGGTTTCGGTGGGCTAGACAGCCGGTGTCCCACTTTGGTTTGCGGTCCTACATTATGCCGCCAAAAAACATTAATCCGTCGGCGAAACCCCCGAACACCCGGAGCGGCAAGAGCAAACATGCTCCAACTAACGAGACGGAGGAGCTCGATTCTGCTAATCCTATACATGGAATCGCCAAAGCCGGTGAGTCAAAAAAACGGGGAGCGTCTCTCAGCAAGGGGGTCATTCAAACTGTACCTGAACTTTTTGAGAAGCATACTGCCAAAAATACTAGTAAACAATCTTCTCTGACTACAACTATTTCCCCCACATCATTTGAAAAAGAAGATTGCAATATGGCTTTACATGCTAATGACAGCGTATTAAACTCTGACCCTGAATTAGCCATGATTTCAGCTCATGACTCTGTAACGATATCTGGCCCTCCAGTACACAGCATTCTGGGATTTGTAGTTTCTAATACCGTGAATACTCTTGGTGGCTCCGAAACCCCCCTGGAACCACCAAATGATAATGTATACTCCTTTATTAGTCCTATGAAACCCACAGAGTCATCAGCGTCAATCGCTACTGAAAAATCTTCTCAAGATATCACCCTAGAGCCTACGGAGAAATTTTTCTCAATGTCCGATTTAACATCTGACGAAAGCTTTGACAAGGACTGGGCCAATTATCCGGAGGAAGGTAGTTTGGGTGATGAGACGGGGGCAAGCGAAACCTCTCCAGGTTCCGGCATAACTGTTAAGAAACATAGGATCAGGCGATCATTCGCATACAGGAACAGATCTAATGGTCCCGAGGGTTCCCTTTCTGTACAGCCTGATCCATCAAATGAGCAAGCCATTTGCGAAGAACCTTCTTCTGATTCCTCTTCGGCGGTTACTCTTTCCATGATTTACCAAACAATGCTGGCTCACAGATCTAACACTAAAATGGAGATAGCCCGCACACAAGGGACTTGTCAAAAAGTAAAAAACGCTGTTCGTCGCTTTACTAAATTCTGCACTGATATAACTGTCAGAGTGTCAGAGGCCGAAACCAGGATTTCTACTCTGGAGGATGAAGTTGCTATTCACAAAAAAGAACTTGTCCTGGTTAAGGCTCAACGGGATGATGTCAGCTCCAAGCTTGCCGAATTGGAAAACCATTCGAGGAGGAATAACTTACGTATCTTAGGTATCCCCGAGAATCTTGGGGGAATAGATACTCGAAAATTTATCTGTGATCTTTTTTCTTCTGCATTCCTGGAACTCACCTCTTGGGACTGGCCTCTAGTGATTGAACGTTCCCACCGGTTTCCATTTCAAAGCAAACCCAAGTCTAAAGATGGAGAATATCCAAGAGCTATTCTGGTTAGATTTAACAACTTTTTAGCCCGAGAAGCTATTTCTGATTTGGCCAGACCCAACAAAAAACGCTCTGCTAACGGCTGCTGCTTCTTTGCCAGGCCGGATTTTTGTCAATCAACTGTTACCAAGCGATGGCAGTTACGACAATTAATTGCTGGCTTCCAAGAAAAAGGCGCTACTGTCTACCTACAAAATCCAGCTAAACTCAAAGTTATTTTCAAGAATCAAACTAGATTTTTTGTTTCTGAAATTTTGGCCAAGGAATATCTGGTCTCTATATAATCATATCTTAATTTTATCTTAGCACAGTTTTTGTTTACTTCTCTTTCTTGTACTTTTCATGTTTATCATATACTAGTTCTTTGTTCGGACAAATTGTCAATTTGGTATTGTTTGAGATGGTTTTTTGGCTGGATTACTTGGACTATTGAACTCTTTTTTTTTTTCTCTCTTTGGGTCTTCTGGGAGGGGGGCGGGATGGCACTCGCTGATCCCAGGGACTGGTTGTCCCTGTGCCTCATAAGGTGGGTTGGGGTGGGGGGATTGTGCTAGGGGAGGGTTTGCTGGGGTGGTGGGGGTGGTGGTGGCGGTGTAAATCAACATCAGTCAGAGCTGAGCAAGATTGCTATATAGGTCTTTTTTTGTTTTTGGAACCCAATTTAGACTGGCTGTCTATTAATGCAGTATTTGGTAAAGTATTGGAATGCCACTGTGACTCATCTGGTTTACAACATCATAGGAAACTATTTGTGTCAGAATATAACCTCCATAATTCCATAACCTTTATATTGTCTTTTTTTCCGCTTTTTTCAATGCAGAAGATAATTAAAATCTGTACACTTAATATTAATGGTCTTAATGACCCAAAAAAAAGGGCTATGCTGATTAGAATGATTTATTTATCACAGATCGATATACTCTGTCTCCAAGAGACACATTTATCCTGGGAGAAAAAAGATTTGCTCAAGTTTCCTGGATTTGAATTGCTTATTGCTTCTAGGCAGACAGGCATTAAACGGGGTGTAGCCATACTTATGCGCCGGAATTTGGGCACAGTTCTTAAAATTTCTGCTGATAACTGGGGCAGATGGGCAAGGGCAGAACTCCTTGTTTCTCAATGTAGATTCTTACTTTATTCAATCTATGGTCCCAATCTTGATGATTCCGAATTATTTAACTACTTAAATCAAGAGTTAGCACTTAACAATATTCCTATTATCTTTTGTGGGGATTTTAATATCCACTCTGACGCTGATTGCAATATTCGACAAAATTTAAGATATAGTGGTTTGAAACCACGGTCCTTTCGGGCGTTAAGGTCTTTATTGTTAGATAATGCTCTATTTGACGCTTGGCATATGACTCACCCTAACGAGCCTGGTTTTACTTTTTTTTCTGCCCCACATATGAAGTGTGTTCGTATTGATTATTTTTTTTATCCCAGTTTTTTTGGGATAAAATCGAGATTGAAGTCTCGGCCAGATTGCTATCTGATCATAATCCTCTCTGTTTAAAGCTTAGTCTGCCGTCAGTTGGTCAAACACAGAAATCAACCTGGACGTTCCAACGGAATTTACTTTTACAACCTGACTATGTTAAATTTATGTCTAATGTCATTCAGGAGTTTTTTAATTTAAATAATGACACGGCTTCAATTCCAGTAGTATGGGATACATTTAAACAGTTGTACGGGGTGAGACTTTAAAATATGCTAACTTTCAACTAAATAATAAGCGCAATAAATTTAAAAGTGATTGTAATTTGGTTTTGAATGCAGAGAAACGACTTGCGGAGAATATTAAATTGAACCAAGACATAGAGGAAGCCCAACAAAATCTCTCGATTAAACGCAGCTTGGTGTATGCTCATATAGCTGATCATGTCGCTCTACAACACAACCAATATCGGACTGAAAGCTATGAACTCAGTGAGCAAACTGGGAAGGTCTTGGCCCAAAGATTACGTCAAAGATCGTCGGCTAATGAGATCTATAAAATCCAAGATCTTCATGGTGAGTTTAAAACCGCTAAAGCCGATATATTAGCAGCATTCAATGAATTTTATCAACAGCTATATCATCCATCTGACATAGTGTCTGGCTCTGAGATTAAAAATTTTCTTGACCAGATTAATGTTTCTAGAATGCCACCAGATTTTTTTGAATGTCTTAGTACCCCAATTACATGGGAAGAGATCGAACTAGCTATTAATGGTCTCGCGGTTGGAAAAGCCATGGGCCCGGATTCTATTCCTTTAGAATTCTATCTCAAATTTAAAGGAATCTTAAAGCTGGAGTTGATTAAGATTTTCTGCTCGGCTTTTACAGGCAACTCACCGGACTCTTGGTCCCATGCTACTATCGTAATTTTTTTTAAAAAAGGTAAAAACAGTGAAGAACTAGGCTCGTATCGGCCTATTTCTCTTATCTCTACCGATAGTAAGATTTATTCTAAAATCCTCGCCAATAGACTTAATCCCTTAATGTCGACTCTTGTTTCCCATAGACAACATGGTTTTATATCGAAAAGAGATACTACCGACCATGTTAAAAAGATAATAGCCATATTAGATTGGGCTCAGATTTTGGAATCACCAGCTGCGGTGGCCCTGTTGGACGCTGAAAAAGCGTTCGACAGGGTCTCCTGGGAGTTTTTTTGGTCTGTTATGCTTTGGATGGGTTTTCCTAACGTATTTATCAATGCTGTAAAATCTTTATATACTCATCCCAAAGCTGTTATTAGAATTACTAATTCCCTATCTAGGGGTTTTATAATAACAAGGGGGACCAGACAAGGTTGTCCTTGTTCGCCTCTTTTGTTTGCTTTATACCTCGAACCATACCTCTGTAATCTTTCTTCCGCCCTGGATATCATGCCTGTACAAATTAATGCTAATTTATTTAAAGTTTTTGCATACGCAGAGGACGTAGCTGTTACCACTACAGATATAAGACGTGCTTTACCTAAAATTATTTCTCTAGCAGGAGAATTTGGTCTTTTATCTGGCTACAAGTTAAATGTGGCTAAAACTCAACTAATTCATTCTGATTTTGGTCATCCTAATGAACTAGTATTTGATGCTCAGGCCCAATATCTAGGGATTACTATTTCTCCCAGGGTTGACGAGATCGTACGGTTGAATATTGAGCCTGTCTTGAACTCTTCTAATAAAACTCTAGAGAGATTAAATAATTTACATTTCTCCCTGTATGGCAGAGTCAATATAATTAAAATGTTAATTTTTCCTAAGTTCTTATACTTATTTCGAACAATACCTCTTTTGTTTCCTGCAGTCTATTTTACGAAAATTGATAGGATGATTTCTAGATTCCTGTGGGGGTATCGTCGCTCTCGTCGAGCGCTTAAGTGGTGTTACCTACCTAGGCTGAAAGGAGGCTGGGGAGTCCCGAACTTCCGGCTGTATTATTGGCTCATTTCTATAAGATCTATGGGTATACTTATTTTTCCAGATATTATCACTGAAAATTTCCTCTATCCATCTGTTTATGAACTTTTATTAGGTGAAATGGCCCCTCAATGTTTAGTTAAAATTATTGAACCCAGTTATTATAAAAAAACAAAATTTAAGATTATTATAGCATGTGCTGCAATCTGGCGACAATTTAAGGGAAAAATTCTCGGTCTGGGCTCAATTAGCTATTATTCTCCTCTGCTCAATAATCCTGTGTTACCATCTGTGTTTCACGATCAAATTATAAGAGTTTGGTCTTCATTAGGTATACAGATTCTTGGTGATCTATATCAAGACTCCCAATTTTCCTCATTCATTGCCCTGCAGAATCAATTTGGCCTATTACCACATCATTTTTTTAAATATCTTCAGATTCGGAGTTCTCTAGCATCAAAAGGCCTTCTTACGCACTCCTGTATGAATGCTAATAACTACTGGAGGCCATAAGGAAAACAAAGAAAGTTGGCCCAGTCTATCAAACGACAATTAATCTAATTGAAGATGATCTTTCTTTAGTCGAGAACAGGTGGCAAAGGAAGCTAGATCTATCAAATATCGATATGGCAAGATCAATTAAAATATCTATGAAAGTACTTTTTAATGGATCCCTTCAAAGCCAACACTTCATGTCTATTTTTGATCTTTATTACTCTCCTGTTAAGATAGCTAAATGGAAGGTTGGGGGAGACTCAAGATGTAATCGATGTGCGGAGGAGGATGCGGACTCTATCCATATGTTTTTTAGATGTAATAAACTCTCTCGCTTTATTATCGACATTGAATACTTTATTAATTATACTCTAGGTATTGTCGTTAAATTATCGCCCGAATTGATAATTTTTGGTATTCAAACTGATCAATTCGGGATAAGATCTAGGGCTGAAGAAGCATTTCTTTTTATTTGTATGTCTGTATTTCGGTTCTGCATCACCTCCCGCTGGATTGATAATGAACCCCCAACTTTTCATCAGTGGCAATGTAAACTATTGTATATCTATCATATTGAAATAGCTATGTACAAACTCAAGGGGATAAAGAAAAAAATGTTTGGCTTAAAAATTTGGAATCCAATCACTAATTGGATCTGATGTATTGTGTTCTGTTTTTTTCTCTTTCTTTTTTTTTTTTTCCTATCTCTTCAATGTTCCTGTAGTATACCTATTATGCAAACGGTCTTGAATTTTCTTTGTTTTCTTATATTGTTTAAGCTTGACTGATTGTTGAAATAAAATCAATAAAAAACATTTAAAAAAAAAAAAGCATTCACATGCTGGCATCATTCAATTTGTCAGAACTTACGCTTGATGCTAGCAGCAAGTAAAACAAACATAACGATGCACCTTTCATCAGTATCTGAGCACTGGAGGTCCTCCCTAAGTACCATAATAGTACTGTGAATATCTAAAAAATCCAGGGTGAGCGTTAAAGGGCTAAGGATGAAGAGGACTATATTAGGGTGAGAAAACATCCAAGAGCACCTGAGAGAGCAGTTACCTCTGGGGACCTCTCTGTGGGCAGGGCCCTCACAGATCCGAGTGTAAGAGCCACATTGAACCCACCAGTGGAAATGAGCATAAGAGTTCTGTGAGTAACTGAATTCTTTGGGAACTAATTGATGATGATCTAGAATCTTGATGCATTAGTGAGTGACAGTATTTATATTTCACACACTACCCCAAAGATCTTCTTACTGCTGGTTTAGAATAAGCAGGGGCCCCTGGCAGGAGCGGCCCATGCAAGTAAGAGCAGTGGGCCAGGTTGGGGGGGATTCAACAGATGACCACAAGCAAAAATTAAATAAATAAATATTTTGCCCTCATCGTCCTCTGTCGAAATCCCCCTCCCCCCCCCCCACCTGGCCCCACTGCTCTTACCTGCACGGGCAGCTGCTGGCCACTGGTTCCTGACAGTGCAGAGAAGACTCAAGACCCAGGAGTGAGTATGATCCTTTGGAGACGTACTGGTCACTGGGACGTAAGGATCCTTAAGGATGAACAGAAACTTGAAAGAGTGTTGGCATACGTGACATTCAGGCATCTAGGATTGAGCTGGGGCTATGGGACCTAAAGTTGAGATGCAAATTCATGGACCTCAGGGTGAAAACGAGAGGTACAGGCCTCAAGACGAGTGCCAGGAAACATACGAGTGTGTTGCGGTAGAATCATTTTGTTTCCAGTCTTGACAAAAGTTATTGGACCTATAAGTTTTAAAATACTTTTATTAGCCCAGATGTTTACCAACATTAGCTCCATGATCCTAACCAAATAGTGTTTTGTGAATGGATGCGATCTGCGAATGTGGGCCTCTTTTTTCTGGCTGCCCGGGCCTAACTGTGGCCCCAATCCAACCCTGGTAGAGGTGGATCAAGGTCATGCAAGGTCTCTCAAATAACCTACAGCTACACACATAAAGTTCATGATTACTGAAAAGTAGATACTGGAGAAGGTGGGCAGTGTTGGGCTGGTGACCAAATGTAGACTAGGCACAAGATGTCAAAACAGTTCCCATAATTAAATAACTGAGCGATCAACTTTAAGCATCTTTGATAGTTTGCAAGAGTTTACGCATATTGTAAGTCCCAAGAAAATTTTAGACAACTTGAAGATAAAAAAGTATATTTTACAGGACAAAATGTAAAATATATTAACCAAGACTTGATACATTGTAATGGCAGTTATGAAAAACAGTATGTACTTTTTCCGGTACTCTAGAATCTGCCTAATAACAACAACTATTATGTAGGTCCAACAAGGACAACTATGTAGTGCCAGACTTTAGTGAAAGACCCACCTGGGACTTTTTCTTGCATCTTTGCATATTTCATTTTTGCACAGTGTATCTTATCTCTGTAGTGGACGTTTTATGGTTTTAAAGTGCTGGTGCTCTGTTGGTGGAAAGAAACGGAGGTGAGCTTTTCATTTTTGGGCTCTTTCCCCTCTCCACCAAAGACGTGCATCATCTTAGGGCACAAGAGGGTTAGCTGTGTATTTTCCAGGGAGTACGGTCATATGCTGACCAGTGACCGAGTATCTAATTCCAACCTGAACACAGTAACACAGATCCAGATGTTACTGAAAGTCACACTTACACATTTTCTTGCATCTTTGCACCTTTTACTTTTGTGCAACCTATCCTACCTCTATTGAGAACATTTTATGGCTTTTATTGCTAGGTATTTTGGTGGCAGTAAGAAGTGGAGGTGAGCTTTAATCTCAGGTACATTTTGCTCTCAATAAAGGAAGTGGCATTATCCAAGGACACAATAGGTTTAGAGATCTTGTTTCCAGGTAGATTGTGATCATGTGCCGACCAGCGACTAGAGATTTATTCCCACTCTTGTGTGGCCAACAGCAGGTGCACCAATGGCATGCTAAAGCCCAACTGCGCATGTCCATGGTGAGTCTGGGTGAGGGGGCACCAGCCATTCACAAGCCAATTGTGAGTACATGAGAGATAGGGGGCTGCCAGCATTCAGTATTATTTCACTTTATGACTGATGCAGCCTAACAAATTAGGTGAACATGTGCAGTGCCTAAGTATTAGGGCCTCACAAGAAAAAACAGTCATATGCAGCTTAGGGTGCACTCTCAACCCAGGGCTAGGATAAGTTCAAAGATACAGCCTGTTCACCCACTGCAAAGAGACTTACATTAAAGGATCATTGTTCAAGTGTAGATCACTTGCCAAACATCCATGGCAAATATGTGACCTGTTAACAAGTACTGTTAAGACATCTTGGAGCTAACAGTAACCTAATTAGCAGATGTTTCGGGCTCACATTCGCAAATGCATTTCCACCAGGGTCTAGCAGTCTGCAGAGGGAGGGGAACCACGACTGTGACATGAGACCATGTGCATGTGATGTGTTCATCCCAATGGGATCTAGATGATCTGGTTATGCTTTCATGTAAAATCATGTAATTCATTCTAGTTAATTCTAATGTTTATACACCAACCTACTGCAACATAAATAAAGATTTAGAGATGATAACCCAAGTTTTCATTTTTGCTCAGTGGAAACTGTTCCTTGGTTATTTTACTTTACATATCGACGACCACAATAGTCAAACAGCCACAGATGTCCTGAGTATGATAGAAGAAATAGGTCCTCAATGCTGTTCTCCAGGTGACGCACATGCTGGATTTGGTGTTTGCCCCCCAAGGACATTTTACCAATTGATTCTACCTCCCAACTAGTTTGGACTGATCAGCTTAATGTTACTTTATTCACCTATTGGTGTACTGCCAATAAGCAGATCAATACAGTTGGGAACGACCTCCTGCCAACTATGCTGTGATAAATTAAAAGTACAAGATGCTGTTAAGGAAAGACCATAAACCATAGACCATGATGTGGATGTAGAGGTAATTGCAAGTATTATGTGATTTATGCTTCACTATGGGATACTTTCCAGTCACCTAGGCGGCATTTTATACATCCTAGGAAAGTCTAGTTTGTTAACTAACTACCAGCAGACAGATGGTGGCGAAGATTTTATCACGAGGAGGATGTAGTTTATAAAACTGTACGTGAGACAGAACATTTTTCACATAAATTGTTCATGATTTTAGATTAATTTCTTAATCCTATTTGCATTGCTCGTTCATTGCCTGGTTCTCAAAGGTTCTTAGACAAAGGTTCTTAGACAGTTCTCTGTTTTTTCAGTCTAAAATGCAATCCATTTACTCTGAAATAAAAGTTGCTGATGTCCTACTACTTTGGCAACAGGATGAGTCTCCAGTATGGGAGATCCCCACAACATGGGGAAGTGCCATGCACTTAGACAGCAAAAAGCTGAGGTAGCCCCAGAGCTGATAGAATCGGGATCCCCACTACATCCCTGCCTGGCGTGCATCAGGCAACAGCTACAACCGGTTTTGTCGAGCATCCTATAATGAGTCTCTGGTCTCAGGTGTCATTCCTCAAGTTTGGAATGATAACTCCCACCTTCTTTGGCCCCAGAGTTGGTCTCTAATTACAGCCCAATTATTCTGCCTCCGGAAGAATCAGGGCCTTATGGGCCTGGCGGCGCAGGGCACGCCTTAATCTCCTGAGTTCACCTGCTTTGTTGAACAGAGACACAGGACATTCTGTTGAGCGTAGAAGATCAGGTTTATGAGCTGCAGCTAAGTACAGTTGTCCCAGAAGTGTGGAAATATGGATTTTTATGGTCAGTTATGTCCCCTATCTTGGACCCCAACGGTTTCATGTATAAATCACAAGTACATGTATGTTCCCTCCAGTTCCAGTTATGAAGACGCAAACACATGTGCGTCCACCGTCAACATGTCCTCTTTCAGATCCGCCGTGAATGGGCCGGATATTCTATTCCTAAGTATGAAAGGCCACCGGCTTTATATGGTTCACTTATCCCATTTTACAGTCCAGGCGAGTAGGCCCTGATTCTGCCATTAAGCCTTTTCCTGCTTTCTGCCTCTGAAAGCTCCAGTCTGAGCTCGCATCTGTATCCATGAACTTTGTCCTACTCCCTGCGCGGCTAACGGTGCCTGACTCGATTTGTCTGCTTGCCAAAAACTGTATTTCACCTTCAAGATTATCTGCTCTGCTCCGCTCTTTACCCAATGCATTCCTGTCTAGTAGTTTAAGTAAACATTCTTTCAGCTACCGAGCAAAAGGCCCGGCTTCTCTGTCTTTATGCAAGTAATTCATAGCCCTGTTACTATGGAAGATTTCTGCCCTCGCATCTAGTGTAGACACTTAGACGCTTGTACACGCACTAACAGTCAGTATAGTCAGTATAGAATAAGATTCTATCCTAAGAGACCTTTCTTTTTGGATAACACAGTTCTTTAAACATAGGATGTTAGATATGATTTGGGATTAGGTTGACATAACCCCAGACTTCTGTCTCCACATGTAGAGCTAAATGTCAAGTCCCCTTCACCCCCTAGTTGCACGTCAATCACACGTCATGCTGCTGCGCGCGCATCTCTGCCAAGTATTTCTGCTGACATTGCGAAATTCTTCCGTGGAACCACCCATTTATGACATCATACCTGATGACGTTCTTTAAGTTACACCCAGTTACACCCATTTTAGTTACGCATGTATGTTCTTATCTTTGTTATCAACTGTTACGCCTCCTGCATCTGTTTCACTGTAATGCCTATTGTATAAAAATGATTACTTGTCAATAAAGTTGGTCCTTCACTTCCTGAACCTTCGTGGTGATGGAATATGGAGTCCATCGATTCGAATTGATTTTGGAATAAAGCCCGTTCCGAACCTCTAATACCACGGATTCTGCCTCTTATTTTACTGAGCTATTATTATAGATTTTCCGCATCAAATTAAGGCCCGGTAATTAAATTATTTACCACATATATGGCGCCCGAACAGGGACACTTTCTCATCTCACGCGCCGGAGGTGCGTTGCAGGCCCGGTCTCCTGTCACAGCTGGACGGACAACAACGCGTACCCACAGGATTTCCTGTATCTCCCTCCTGCCGAGCGGGGGTAACTGAGGCTGCGATCAACACCCAGACGAGGCGGTGAGAAGTGCGAAGTATCCCGACCAGAGCCTAGCTGAGAGAGCAAGATCCGAGGTATACAGAGGCCCACCAGGTTCCGAAGTCCCGAAGTTTCGAGTCGAGTCCAGTCCGGTCCGAGTCCAGTTCAGTTCAGTTCCGAGGCCTTTCGTTCCGAGCTACCCGGTGAGTACCATTGTCGGGGAGGCGTTCTGACGTGCACATAGGTTGTGCCGGTCAAGACGGGTTTGGGTACACAAATCCGGTCTGCACTGTTTCAGCAGTGTATCTGTACTGTTTAGCAGTATATCAAGTATGTCTAGTATATAATCCAGAATTACCTAGTTAGTGCCGAGTATCATGTTTAGTGACTAGTTCCCCAAATGGCCATCATTGTTGTTCATTAAAGGTTAAATGTTAAAATGTTTTAAATACGTTCTGCATATTGTGGTGTGAATGACTGTTCAGTATTGTGTTTTGTTGTATTTAAACGTGTTCAAAATTAGGTATCAGATCAGCTCTCAATATGCCGCTCTTTTCGAAATTAAGACAGATCAAAACTAGAAAAGGGGTACTCGAAGAAGCTGTTCCCATTCCTCCTAGGGACACTCCAGGGTACTTCATGTATCATAAACATGGCCTAGACGCCATATTATTTCTTGATTTGTGGGTAGACTACACCAAGGAACTACCAGAAAGTCAGAGGTGGCCCGCAGCTGGGACCTGGGATGCAGATTGCATCGTGAAAGTAGAGGAAGAATTATGGAAAAAGAAAGCTAGACAATCACAGAAAGATGCCATTGAATTATGGCGTAAGGAATCGTATAGACGTACAGAAAAAGCACGTAGACAGGAAGAGAAAAGTAAGGAAAATTCAAATAAAGTTCGAGAAAATCTATTAATTGAAGAAGGTACTCGAGTAAAATCAGAACAAGTAGACAGACAAAGAAATGCCCTTATGAATGGTATGTATCCTCTTCTGGCCGAAGGATTACCTAAGGCTACTCCGGAGATACCAAAAGACTTGCCACCCCCATTGTTCCCGATAAAAGTACATCCCAAAGGGCATCCCAGAACCGCGGAAGATGTTTTTCTTTCCTCTTATTTAGACGACGCAGCACCCGAGTATGCTAATGCTGCGCCACATAGACCGCCTGCCGAGGGGGTTCAACGCCAAGACCCTCCTCCGTCTGTACCTCCGCAACAACAAACTCCGACACAAGTTCCGGCAAGCACATCTGTTTCTACAGCTGTACCCACATCTATGGTTGCTATATCACGTTCAACGAATCCTTTCACATCTAGCACCCCAGGCGGTGCTACAGGAGGTGCATCCAACATTTTTTCCACGCCACCCAGAGTAAATAAACTTTCCTTTCAAGAATTAGCCCACCAACGTACGCCCAAACTAGTAACTCCCGACACGCTTAAGGAACTTCTAATAGATTGTATATATGACCCTGTGCCCGGAAAAGGGGACGAAATGCTGCTGGCATCATTACGTATCAGACGAGCTGCAATATATTTAGGGAGGCTACCAGGAATGACTACACATTTAGACAATATATATCACTTTGTCCAGTCAGGACGAGATTCCGAAAGTATTAATAGAGCCTTGGAGTACCAGAAAGTGGAGATACAGGGGGAACTGTTACGTTTCCTCATAAATTGTGTGATCAGAAATGAAGACCGACCAGGGGTAAATCCGGAAGAAATGCAAATTCTTACCACCTGGAGTCGGAATATATCAGAGGGGAGACATGATAAACGATCATGTATAGTAGCTATGTGCCGCAAGATCCGCAAAGAAATAGAACGAATACACGAAGAAAGATTAGCAGTAGACGAGCCTGAACAAACCGAGGAGGAGGAAGAATTAGAACTACCCACAGGACAGTTAGAAACCATGGCCTATGTAGGTAGAGGAAGATCTTGTAATAATACTAGAGGCTTTACTGATCCGATACGTCCGATACGTCCAGATAATAACAGAAACTTCCAAAACCCAATAATAAATATAAGGTCCCCCGAACATGCGTTCCAAGCTGCTGACAAATTACTCCGAGAACGAAGGGGTTATCATATACTAGATTCTATGGACGAACAAGAATTAGCCAGGTCAGCCGTTCATTGGGTTGATAGTCCCGGAAAATATAGTGATGATACATTAGCGCACACGTTTTTGAACCTCACCCCAGATGAACAGCGTTTAGCTGGTATCTATATGATTCAACAACTCCTTATATTATATAAAAGCCAACACTCCGATCCTGGCCCCTTACCTAATATCTTGACTGAATTACTCACGAATAAATGGAGAGGTTCAGGTACTGAGCTAATTAGAGAAATACTAGAATCCAGAAGGCAGTACATTCTTTTTGTATGTCCCGAACATGTCTCACTGCCCATAAAAGAAAGAACGACGTATTATATGGATAGACAGAATCCCTTACGCGAAGTGCACCCGATAAAAGGTGATGACAATCAGTTTAAACGTGTGTTTGTATACACACCCATATCTAAAATAGAACTATTAGAAATGAAGAAAGTGGTACCCAGTCATGACAAAGACCCAGCGGGTTTCCACCGTGAAATTAAAGACATGTTGCTCATGGGAGAATATACCTATCCCGACATTATGACAATATTGAAGGTATTAATGCCTGCGGGCATTTACGAAAAACTCAAGGAAAAGGATTGGGAGGTGGGAGACCAGAAGATAGATTGGACAGCATTAGAAAACGAAGAAAAAGCTCGAGGTCCAGGTTCAGGGCTTGGGGATAAGACCAAAACACTACCAGGTTTACTAGTACAGGTACTGCCACGTTTATTAACTACGAAAAAGGAAGACTGGGGTGCAATCTCAGCCTGTAAACAAAAGCACGATGAGGACACTAGTGATTTCTATGCCCGATTCGAAAAATGTTTTGGTATAAATAGTGGAATAAAAGCAAGTAGCGAATCGTATCCACATCTATTTGTGACAAAATTAGTTGAAAATTCCTTGCCCCAAGTTAAGAATAGAGTATTGAAATTCGAGAGTACCTGGCAAGGTAACACTCCGTCACAGATGTTACAGATGCTACAGTACCATCACAATAGAATTAGAGAGGAACAAGAACATGAACAAAGACGCATGAAAGACACGAAAATGAAAATGCTAGTTTCTCAGACAGTTCCAGCTGACGGTCATAAAAAAGGTATGACACAGTCCAGTGTTTCAGCAGGTCCTGTAAAAGGGACATGCAACTATTGTAAACAGCCAGGTCATTATGTACACGATTGTACAGTTTTAAAACATAATATCGCCACAGGTAATACAAAAGAAAGACCACGGCCACTTAGACAGGATCAGAACCAACAAGGAGCTCCGCAGCATGCACAGTCCATGCCAGCTCCGCAACAGTCTATGCCAGCTCCACCATCGCAGCCTATTGCTGCCACACAAACAACGACACGACAGATGTACCAGACCGCACAGTATGATTATCCTGATTATCAACGATACTCATGAAACAGCCTAGAGAGGGAAGTTGGCTTACCCCTTATCGAGGTCCCTGTAGATCAAGAAGGACCTTATGTACATAGTGAACTATTAGGCCAAGATAGAAAATTTTTACTTGATACAGGGGCAAGCCGAACAACTATAAAACGAAGTGAAGTTCCAGGGGCACCCCTCTCAGGCTCACAGAATATTTCCCTTGGCTTTTCAGGAAAACCTATCATTAATGAGGTATCACAGCCTCTTCCCCTTACGATTGGTCCTTTGACACGAACTACAGATTTATTGCTTACTAAATCATGTCCAGAAAACCTGTTAGGTATAAAAACTTTGAAAGCTCTAGGAGCTATAATATGTTGTTCTCCGGAAGGAGTAAGATTGTTTTTACGTGATTTCAAAGGGCACTACGTGTCCCGAGACATGGATCACCGACTGCAGACTTTACCGACACATTTATGGGCACAAGGCCCTACAGATGTTGGTTGCATGAACATTACACCATATCGAGTCACACTAAAGGCAGGAGTGGTACTACCACGAATGCGACAATACAAGTTACCCCCAGATGCTGTAGTGGCTTTACTGCAAATCATTGACGAGCTCATTGGCCAAGGAGTGGTTGTGGAAACCGACTCCAATGTATGTAATTCACCGATAATTCCGATTCTTAAACGAACTGATCAGAAAGCCCCAGCATCTATAGCCAAGCACTGAAACGAGAACTTGACAGTATACACATGCCAGTCAACACTGCCCTGCTTCAATATGTCGATGATCTGCTGATCACCGCTAGAAGCGAACCAGAATGTGAAAAAGCCTCACTGACGGTTTTAAAATTCTTGGCCGAAAAGGGGCACAAGGTGTCCCCTTCTAAGCTGCAATTCTGTGTCCAACGAGTTGTTTACCTTGGTCACTCGCTGTCCAAGGAGGGAAGGCAGCTTACACCAGATCGCATCCAGTTAATTGCTAACATGCCAATACCCAAGACACAAAAGGAGGTGCGGGCTTTTATAGGCCTCACTTCATATTGTAGGCAGTGGATCCCTCAGTATGCATTTCTAGCAAAACCACTCATTCAGTTGACAACACAGGAGGCAGCCACATCGACTGTCCTCCCTTGGACTCAGGAACATACACACGCCTTTGAAAGCCTAAAGAAAGCTTTATGTCAAGCACCTGTCTTAGCAACACCATGTTACAGTAAACAGTTTACACTCTTTGTTACAGAACGCGAAGGTACTGCTTTGTCAGTACTCACACAGGAACAAGCAGGATCACACAAACCATGTGCTTATTTTTCTAGTACATTAGATCCCGTAGCTCAGGCTCTGCCTGCGTGCCTGAAATCAGTGGCAGCGACAGCTTTAGCAATCAGACAAAGCGATGCCATAGTGTTAGGACATCAATTGACAGTACAAGTACCACACGCAGTAGAGGTTCTCTTGAACCGCACGCAAACACAACACTTGACTATAGCAAGACTCACTGGTTACGAACTAACATTGTTTCAGCCACACATAGAAATCAGACGTTGTAGTACATTGAATCCTGCCACACTGTTACCAGTAAACGGAACAGACCCATTAGCACATGATTGTATTGAAGTTATTACTATCACGACGAAACCTAGACAAGACTTGACAGACGTCCCATTGTCAGACCCAGACCTGACGTTGTATGTAGATGGTTCATGTATGAGAACAAGTACAGGAGAGCTAGTGGCCGCGTATGCAGTCACAACAGACACTGAAGTCATTGAAACAAATCGTATTAATACCTTGTCAGCTCAAGCAGCAGAGCTCATCGCTCTGACACAAGCCTGTATTCAAGCCACAAATAAGAAAGTCAACATATACACTGATTCACGTTATGCATTCGGAGTTGTACATGACTTCAGCGTGCTGTGGCGAGAGAGAGGTTATTTAACTTCTCACGGTGCCCACATTCAGCACGGACCCCTCATTCATGCCTTATTGGATGCAATACATCTACCCGCTGCAATATCAATTATGAAATGTAAAGCTCATACGAAAGTTACTGATATCATTTCCCAAGGCAATGATCTAGCTGACAGAACAGCTAAACAGACTGCTCAAACTCACACATCTGACATGACAAAGACAATAGTTCTGACACCGACACATTGCATGACGGTTAAGGATCCCGCTCTTGACGTAATTGACATACAGACACATGCTACACCAGACGAAATAAAGAAATGGACTGAATTAGGAGGGATCCAAACGGATCAAGGATGGATGACGAAGGAAAAATCTGTATGGTTTCTTCCCGACTCAATGGTCCAAGTTATCATTAATACAATACATAGTCCAGCGCACCTAGGAGAAAAAGCTATGCTAGACAGCATTCAACACATTTGGTTTAACAAACATTTACGAGCAGCAGCTAAACAAAAAGTCCGTACCTGTATGATCTGCTGTCAGTTTAACCCAGGTAAAAGCATTCCCGTAGAACAAGGTGGATTTCAGCCTCCTGATCACCCTTTTGAAGTCCTCCAGATGGATTATATCCAGATGGAACGATGTCGAGGATTCAAATATGTTCTCGTAGTTGTTTGTGCTCTGTCCCGTTGGACAGAAGCATACCCGGTTTCAGATTACACTGCCCCGACTACTGCCAAACAGTTAGTTCGAGAATTCTTCCCACGGTACGGTTTACCACGTGCTGTCTACTCAGATAACGGCCAGCCGTTCTCATCCGAACTAATGAAACACGTTTCACTTTTGTTAGGATATCAATGGAGATTTCATTGTGTCCGACACCCCGAGGCAGCAGGTCTCGTGGAACGACATAATCAAACTCTGAAAATTAGATTGTCCAAAATATGTAGAGAGAAAGGTGTCGACTGGGTAGTAGCATTACCAGTTGCACTCTTTTACATGAGAATGGTAGCGCACTCTCGAACAGGGCTATCCCCTTATGAGGTGATCTTCGGTAGACCACCAAATATGTGGGGGACGCCTATACCACGCAAAATAACTGACGTTGACTGTAATATGCTGACAGATTACCTAGCTTCCTTGATGTCTGCACTACAATCCTGTCGTTCACAGGTAGCTGCAGCCTTTCCCGACAACACCGAGGTGAAACCCCATGACGTAATTCCCGGGGACCTGGTGTTAGTGAGGAACTTTGACCGGAAGTCTCAGCTGGATCCTAGGTGGAAATCGCCTCAACTCGTACTGTTAACCACGAGGACAGCCGTGAAGATCGAAGGTCGAAAAGGCTGGATACATTCAAGTCATATCAAGAAATTTCATGGACTACCATCCGATATAGAGACTAAACCCTGTATTTCCTCAAAGACAGACTCAAAGCTTCCTTTTGTTGAACAAACGAACTCAGAACTATATAGACTAAAACTACGGTCCAATAAGTCAGACAATTTGATTGTTTAAGTCCTCTCCAAGGTGAATCGGTTGAATTTGTCTCTGACATGTATCCTCTGGACCGGAATAGAGAACGAAATAATCAAATACAGTTGAAGAAACATGCGTACTGTAAATCACTGCGTAGTCATTGCACAGTGACGTTATTAATTCTGTTTTTCTTATGTCTTTTAATAATCGCTGCAAGTATATTATTGCACATATATTATCCTATTTCTAAACATGTTTACAATGTTACTGCTGAACATTCTTTTAGTGAATTACCCCCGCATGAGTTGTCATATAGATTTGCGCTGCGCAATAACACTTTTATTAGTATGTTACATCATTCCCATCAGGTTAGCAATGCTACAAATTGTTGGATATGTGGCCGACTCCCTCCCTATCAGAACTATAAGGGAATTCTGCCTCTCTTTCCATATCCGTTCACACACAATGGCTCCTGTGGAGCATGGTTTAGTTTAATTAATTCCCTAGATTCGAATTCCGCGGTTTATCAAGACAACTGGGTATGGGGAAACTTGAACTTAGTTTTGCTTAAAGTCTATTACCCTAACAAGGAGGGACTTCCCAAAAGAACAGGAACTGATCTAGAAAATGAAGTATATGGATTAGGTAATTTCACGCTTAATCTCATGATCCTGAATGTCGAATCCGAAGCTGCACCAATTTTGCCCGCTATGTCAGTATTTCCAGTTAAAGGTGAATTGTGTATAAGAAAGAATGGCTCCATACACATGGGCCATAGTAAATGCATCACTGTAATAGAATTCAGTGATCAAGGCAAATCTACATTTAGAGCTTCTCGCCATTCCTACTTTGTATGTGGTCAGACTGCATATATACGTCTGCCTCTAGATTGGGATGGTACCTGTTACATCCGATTCCTTTTGCCACCTGTTTTCCTAGCTCCTCCTGATTATCACAGAAATACTCATTTAGTACACAATAGAGAACGGAGAGATCTCCCAATAGTCGACTACACTGAAACAGCATGGGAAAAATACACAGATTTCAATAAAGGTCTCTTTCCCTATATAGGTACAGTCACTAATAGTAAGCTGATACGTAGATTAACCAGAACCCTTGAAGCAGTAGTGAACGAAACTATTTCCGCCTTAGGCAATTTAACAGAAGAGCAGTCTGCTATGCGGATTGTTGTGCTTCAAAATCGTCTTGTCCTTGACGTCATTCTGGCCGATAGGGGCGGAGCTTGTAGGGTCATCGGATCAAGTTGTTGCATTTTCATACCAGAAAATTCGCCATCTGTATATAAAGCCATAACTCGCCTTCATAAGATTGTAAGCCAGATACACCAGAATCCAGGCACCTGGACTTGGTCCGGTTGGTTTTGGAGTGTATTATCTACCTTTGGATGGAGGGTCCTATCCTTCCTAGGTATTGGCTTTCTCATACTATTCAGTTGCTGCTTATGTCTACAATGTGGGCCAGCGATTTGTGGTCTGTGTGCCACCTCGTGTATCCCACATCTAAGTTTTCATTCAAGATTCCGGAAGAAGAAAGAAGAACAAATGATGTTATATGAACAAATCAACGGATTGATGAAGGTTGATATCTCTTAAGGGCAAGTAGGGGACAAGGAGGGAATGTGGAAATATGGATTTTTATGGTCAGTTATGTCCCCTATCTTGGACCCCAACGGTTTCATGTATAAATCACAAGTACATGTATGTTCCCTCCAGTTCCAGTTATGAAGACGCAAACACATGTGCGTCCACCGTCAACATGTCCTCTTTCAGATCCGCCGTGAATGGGCCGGATATTCTATTCCTAAGTATGAAAGGCCACCGGCTTTATATGGTTCACTTATCCCATTTTACAGTCCAGGCGAGTAGGCCCTGATTCTGCCATTAAGCCTTTTCCTGCTTTCTGCCTCTGAAAGCTCCAGTCTGAGCTCGCATCTGTATCCATGAACTTTGTCCTACTCCCTGCGCGGCTAACGGTGCCTGACTCGATTTGTCTGCTTGCCAAAAACTGTATTTCACCTTCAAGATTATCTGCTCTGCTCCGCTCTTTACCCAATGCATTCCTGTCTAGTAGTTTAAGTAAACATTCTTTCAGCTACTGAGCAAAAGGCCCGGCTTCTCTGTCTTTATGCAAGTAATTCATAGCCCTGTTACTATGGAAGATTTCTGCCCTCGCATCTAGTGTAGACACTTAGACGCTTGTACACGCACTAACAGTCAGTATAGTCAGTATAGAATAAGATTCTATCCTAAGAGACCTTTCTTTTTGGATAACACAGTTCTTTAAACATAGGATGTTAGATATGATTTGGGATTAGGTTGACATAACCCCAGACTTCTGTCTCCACATGTAGAGCTAAATGTCAAGTCCCCTTCACCCCCTAGTTGCACGTCAATCACACGTCATGCTGCTGCGCGCGCATCTCTGCCAAGTATTTCTGCTGACATTGCGAAATTCTTCCGTGGAACCACCCATTTATGACATCATACCTGATGACGTTCTTTAAGTTACACCCAGTTACACCCATTTTAGTTACGCATGTATGTTCTTATCTTTGTTATCAACTGTTACGCCTCCTGCATCTGTTTCACTGTAATGCCTATTGTATAAAAATGATTACTTGTCAATAAAGTTGGTCCTTCACTTCCTGAACCTTCGTGGTGATGGAATATGGAGTCCATCGATTCGAATTGATTTTGGAATAAAGCCCGTTCCGAACCTCTAATACCACGGATTCTGCCTCTTATTTTACTGAGCTATTATTATAGATTTTCCGCATCAAATTAAGTCCCGGTAATTAAATTATTTACCACAGAAGTACACTCAGTATGTTCTTAGGAGACTGCCACTTAACTCCGTGGCGCACAATCTTTTATAGCACATAGATTCACCAAGAACACTCCCAATGCATACATGGTTATCCAATGAGATGAGTTTGAAAACAAGATATAACCAATGAGAAAAGTTTGAAAACAAGATATCAAGTAACCCAAATAAACCTCTCTTCCAACTGTTTTTGTCACCCCTCCCCACAAGTTAATCAGTGGTAGTGTCTACAACTCAACTTGCAGGTGGCAGGACATATTTGTATGCTTTGGAGGACAGTTGTGAAATGAGAGAATACAAGTAGAGAATAGCGAAGGCCAGAAGATAAGATAAAGTCAGGAAAGAATGGTGTGAACCGACAGACAGTTGAGACAGAGTTTAGTCAAACCAGACGAGGATTAGTGGACTCAGCCAGTCCCTGACATCAGTCTCGTAAGCAGAGGCAGAAGGTTATTTGACACGTCGCAGTAAGATCAGCAGAAAAACTTAGTTCATTGTGCTGCCTGAGTGAGGGCAACACAAAATGGCGGTGGAACACAAAAAAATGGTGGCTGAATACAAGCGAGATCGAAAATCGAATTTCTTCACTCCCACTATGGGCAAAATTTCTGATATATTAGTGGAGAAGAAGATTCTGTACGAACAACAGTTTGACTTCCATCCAGTCGTGGGGAACGAAATGGCACTCATCCTTAGGGGCGTAGCTATATCAGTAACATAAGGGGCAGTGAGCTTCAGGTGTTCCATGCACCATGCTGGCATATCATGTCGAAATACTTTACAAGAGAAGCAGTGTACGAAGGGGGTCAAAGTTACTAAGAGTGCAAATTGTGGCTGTCAAGCTGATCTGTTGGATTAGGAAGTCATGTCTCAGAGGCTGGTAGAAGTCTGCATTGGCTCCCCACTGAATGGGGGATTCAATTTACATGTTTATGTTTGATTCACATAACGTTTTACCAAACAGCGCCATTTTGCCTCTCTGTCTTGCTAAAACACTATGCCAGATCTGGTTTTGTGCTCCGAGGGCCCTTTCTACTTCAAGTGCTGTGATCACAGCTGGTTGAGTGACCGCTCTTGTGTGCTCCTTTGGGGGTCCGGCTCCCATTCCATCTCAAACAGATTTCTGAATTCTCTCTTTAGGAAGAGATCGTATCGTGCTTATCTGATACTCTATGCTCCGCTGAAACAATTAAAACAGAAAGTTCTGGAGGAATATGTCCCGTTTTAAGCACAGTAGCATCACTGCTCCTGTGCCGAGAGATTGTCGATCAAAACTGCTGTGCCAAAACATAACATAGCACATGTCAAGCATTGATCTGTGTCTCTCTCCCACCGCACAGCCAGTAGGCTCGTAAAGATGCTAAGTTCTCTTTCATTATGTATTATTTCTCTAACAATCAGCAACACCAAATAGTTCTGTAAATCTTCTATTGCTGTGTACAATGATTTAATAATCAGGCTGAAGTGTGTCTGTTTTAGGTCTGTATCCAATACCCTAATGCATTTCGTCAGGGAGCTCACAGAAATCATAAATACAAGTTGCATGGCGCTGGGGTGATTTTACAGCACGGTAAAATCGCATTGTGTTTCTCTGCGGTAATATTGCCTCATTACTGTGCAATTACAACACCTCATGGAGTGGGAAACTGTGGGGCCTGTCTTGAAACTGTCCTGCTCTGGCGGGAAACTGGACAAAGGAAATGGGTGTAGCCACCCCTCTTTCCAAACCCTCCCACAGGTGGGTCCCTAGAGCTAGTCCAACCCCTTCCTCAGGTATAAGTAAGGAACCTCTGTAACCAGAACTTTAGATATCCCTGGACGAAACTCTGAAGCTGAATCCTGGAACTTCGACGCTCTACTCAAGACTAGAGGACAGAAGTAATCTCCCTTGGGGTCAAGGAGTGACTCCCCTGCTTGGCAGGCACTAAAAAAGCATTTTGCCAGTCTGCATCCCTACCAAGTGGTGAGTCCCACAGACCTTGCTGGTCTGCACCGAAGCACCTTTCTCGTTTCTGCGTGGGTTGCTGTTGCCAAGGCTTGTTGTGTCCAATCCGGGCACCAACGCTGCAGCACTTGACATCCTTCGTGGGACAGCTCGAATCCAGCTCCTGGTTGTCCTTGACGCCTCCTGGTCCTCGTGGCTGAAGAGTCAAGCTTCACCTTCTTCACCGGAAAACACCTGACAGCGGTGGGCCTCTGCCTATCGCCTTCCTGGTCACTGGCTAGTGACCCAGACTCTGTCCCCTCTGCTTTCAGGTTTTTCTCATCTTCAATCCAGGCTTGGATCTCTTCGGACACTTTGCATCTTCCCGGCAGCAGCACTTCTTCGCCAGCTCCCATTGAAATCGACAACGCGACCTGACACCATTTGACACCTATGCACCCGGCTTCCCTGGGTGAGGTAACACGAGTACTATTCTTCTCCCGTGGGTGTTGACCATAGAACTTCCTAATTCCCAAAGGGTTTGGTCCTGACTCAATTCTAAGTGTCCCTAATCTTTAAAAATCTAACTGCGACTTTCCCCATAGAAGCTAATGGGAGCTTGCGGCTGTGTTCTCACACGGCCAACGGCCCCCGTAAGTCCCCTGTGTCACTTCCTTGGGTGGTCCTTGGGGTCCCAGCGATTCTACAGGCTCTAGGCCTTGTGTCTAGTTAAGTCGTGGTTCTTATACCACTATTTTAGTCTATGGTTTGGCTCGCCCCTAGGGCCTGACATGTATTTGTGCTTTTTACTGTCCTATTTGAAGTGTAACTTATGTGTTTTGACCTCTAGCCTCATAAAGAGTCTAGGAGGGTGTGTTTAGAAATAAATGCAATCAAGACTTAGCCTGAAGGCTGCACTCCATAGCTACCACAAGGATAGCTTTCAATAAAGGTTGTCTTTAACCTATAACCAATAAGGGGTTGTTTGGACTGGTACAGGGTGCCCACTATAACTAGTGGACAGCATATACCAGGCCAACTTCTCACACAATGTATTCTGTTAATGAGAAATTTGGAAATAGTCAATCAAATACAAACAAACCAATGTTGTGTTACAGATGTGGTGCCAAGTCACATCTGGGTAACAACCCAGTGTGTCTTGCTTTAGTAAAAACGAAATCTCAAATGCCAAAACAAATGGTCATTTTGCTATGGTATATAGAAGCAATCAGAATATGAATAGTGTTAGAGTGAGTACAGTGGACGAGAAAAGGTGTGTGAATATGGTTCTAACAGTTGAGACTGGCGCAAGTACTTTCAAGGGACCTTTGAGTGGTGTACACATTGGTGATGTACAACTCCATATCATGGCAGATTCTGGCTCACCAATTACAATCCCAGCTGATGTTGCATTTTATAGATTATGGAAAATTGTATCATTATTAATAACATATTCTAACACTAAAACCTTCGGGGAGTTTGATATCAATATGTTAGGTTACTTTGAAGACATACTTGAATTTAAAGGTTATGTTATGTTATGTTATGTTATGTTATGCACTTTTGTATTGCGCACAGCTGCCCCAGCTAAGGGGCGTCCTGGCGCATGGCAGGCAAAGTGCAACAGAAAGCAGAAAACACAACACCAAAAAAGAACTAATTAAAAAGAAACGTTTTCAACGCCTTGCGAAAGGCCAAGAGGTCAGTCCGAAGCCGCAAGTCTACTGGGAGGGAATTCCAGAGTTCGGCCGCCCTTACCCTAAAAGAGCGACCACCCGCCCGACACAACCTGTAACGGGGGACCAGCGCAAGCGCATGGCTTCCCGATCTCAAAGCGCGGGAAGGAACATACCACGACAGGAGGTCAGCAAGAATTGGCGGACCAACTCCCCTCAAGATCTTAAACGCCAGACACAACACCTTGAACTGGATGCGTGATTTGATGGGGAGCCAGTGCAAGGATCTCAAGACGCCTGAAACAGAGCTCCTTCGGGGTAGGCCTACGATGGCTCTAGCCGCAGCGTTCTGCACTCGTTGAAGGCGGGTAGTCTCCGCCATATTGGCCCCTACCAAAAGCGAGCTGGCATAGTCCAGGCGAGATAATACCGTGGCCTGGACTATCAGCTGCCTGGTACCACGGTCAAAGAACTTAAGAATGGGCCTCAGCGACCGCAGGATGCCAAAACAACCGGCCGCGATTTTCTTCGAATGGCCCACATAACTTAGAGCGGGATCCATCCATACTCCAAGATTCCTAAGTTCAGTGACCGGGAAAGGGGCCGGCCCCAGTTCAATGGGCCACCACTTGTCCCCCCACAGTTCCGCCTTCCTGCCAACGATCATGATCTCAGTTTTCTTCGCGTTGAGCTGGAGACAGTTGTTCTTCATCCAGCTTGCCACCGCCCTAAGTCCACTCTGAAACCTGGGGGCATCCCGATCTGCATCCCCGCTGATAGTCACCGCTAGCTGAGTATCGTCAGCATACGAGACCATAGTCATGTCCCATTGCTTGACGATCTCAGCCAGCGGTCTCACATACAGATTGAAAAGAGTGGGACTCAGCGAGGAGCCTTGCGGGACCCCCTGTCTCAGAGGGAGGAATTGGGACTGGTACGGAGGCTGCGCAACGCTAAAGAAACGATCGTTTAGGAAAGAGCGGAACCACTGGAGGGCAGAGCCACCCAGCCCGACCTCCTCCAGGCGATGCAACAGGATAGGATGGGACACGGTGTCGAACGCGGCGCTCAGATCTAATAAGACGAGCGCCGCTGTCTGCCCCGCATCCATCACTGTGCGTAGATGTTCGGCCATGGAGAGAAGGGCAGACTCCGTGCTGTGACCCGCACGGAAGCCATTTTGGGTGGGATCCAAGATGTTAAACTGGATGAGGTGGGCCGAGAGAACTTTGTTGACATAGGCCTCCATTACTTTGGTAGGCCAGGGAAGCAAAGAGATGGGCCGAAAATTTTCAGGCTTGTCTGGGTCCAATGAGGGCTTCTTAAGGATGGGAGAGACCACCGCCCGCTTCCAGCTACGGGGGACCGTGCCCGACTCCAACGAGATGTTAATCAGGGAGTGTATCACGGTCCGACCCACGAACGACTCATCTCTAAAGAGAGCCGAACTGAGAGGGTCGGCGGGGGACCCAGATTTCACCTGCTTTGCCAAGATGTTGAACCCTTCTAATGTCAACAGGGGAAGCGAGTGCAGGGCTGCGACTCCACAGATGGAAACTGGAGACTCAGCTGGAGGTCCTGTGGAAGGAAAGGTCATATAGATGTTTTGGACCTTTTCCTGAAAGAACGCCGCAAGAGCCTCACAGTGAGCGGTAGAGCCCGTCGTAGGAGCATCGGGGCGCTTAGCAAGAAGATCCTTCATCAACTTGAAAATAGTTTTCGAGGGGTTAGAGCTGTGGCCTACTTCGGCCGTATAATACAAAGCCCGAGCACGGCACACAGCCCGATGGTATACTTTGACGGAGGCGAGATAGATAGCTTTTTTACCCGAGTCATACGCCTTCCGCCAAGCCCTCTCTGCACGCCTGCAACTGCCCTTGAGCGCACGTAGGGCACCATCGTACCATGGGCTAGATTCTCTGGCACTGGTCTTACAGGCAGTAAGTGGGATGAGCGCATCGAGCGCTTTAGAGATCCACGCGCAGAACCCATCGTAACCTGAATCAACGGTTACCAACGGCTCTAATGGCTCTGCCGCGAGGACACGGTGCAGATCTTCCAACCGTAATTTGCCCCAGTGCCGCCTTACAATCAACTTTGCAGGAGGGGTGACGGTCCTACCTGACAAAGGGGTACTAATGGCGACCAAAGAATGGTCAGTCCAACCCAAGGGCGAAACGGCAGTGACAGAAGCATTTGTCAGATTGGTGAAGAAGGGATCCAGCGTATGGCCACAGATGTGGGTGGGCTGCTGAACAAGCTGCAGCAGCTGTAAGGCCTCCAAATCCATGAGAAGGCCGCAGACCGCGGGTAGGTCAGGTCTATCGAAATGGAGATTAAGGTCCCCCAGAATCGAAAAGTTGGGGCACCCCACCACCAAGGAGCTAACCACATCCGGGAAAGCGGCGCGAAACGCCGCCTCGCTCCCTGGGGGACGATAGACAACCATCCCCGAAAGCGAAAAGTGAGGAGTGACCAGAATCTTAAACAGCGCACTTTCACATCCCGCAATGGTCAGTGCGGTCCAGGAGCACGTAAGACTAGAACGAATAGCCAGGGCAATTCCCCCTCCTCTAGACGATCGATTAAGGGTACGGACTGTATAGTCCGGGGGGAACGCCAGATTAATAATGGCTGCGTCCTCGTCTTTCAACCATGTCTCGGTGATAGCCACAATGTCCGGGCTTGCGTCCTGCAGCAGATCAAATACTGCCTGATAATGTGCCACCAAAGACCTCGCATTAAAACTGAAAATGCGGAGAGCATGCTCCGGGCGGGTGTAACGAGCGGCTGCCACCGGACATACGGGAGCGATAGAAATAGCTTGCTCCAAAAACCACTGACAGCCAGCACAAAGATAGGGGCCGTCCAATGGATGAAGGAGGGGTAGACTACAGCCAGCAGTCCGACGCCCCAGGTCACGCAGGGTGTCACAAGAGTATGTCAGCATGGCTGGAAGAAACCAACCGCACCTCGTACCAGCAGGGCCTAGCCAGAGTCCAGCGCGTCCCTAGCGCGGACGGGCGCAGACGGGCAGGACTCTGGCACGACTCCGGCCACGCGACGGCGTCCCAGCTGCGCGATCCCGCTGCGCGGAGAGGACAACTTTAAATAGGCGTCCCCTGTACTGAAGCGAGCGTCAGGACGCTCTAAGATGGCGCCCGCAAAAGCGCCAAAGCCCCAATCCAAAATGGCGGCCAAAGTTAAGTCGACATGCCCCCTCGGGACCCGGACCCACCAAAACGGCGGTGCATCAAACAGTTTAAGTGCAGGTAAGAGGAGACCCTAGCCCCCCGGCCAAGCAGCAAAGCGCAGGAAGAAATACACGCTGATAAAAGCACTCTAAGTTAAAATACAGCGCTGAGGAGCGACGCGCTAAAACGCTAGGTCACAAGTAGCAACAGAGCCTGACCGCCGTCAAATCCCCCGAGTCCGCCTTAAATAGGCGTCCCCTGTACTGAAGCGAGCGTCAGGACGCTCTAAGATGGCGCCCGCAAAAGCGCCAAAGCCCCAATCCAAAATGGCGGCCAAAGTTAAGTCGACATGCCCCCTCGGGACCCGGACCCACCAAAACGGCGGTGCATCAAACAGTTTAAGTGCAGGTAAGAGGAGACCCTAGCCCCCCGGCCAAGCAGCAAAGCGCAGGAAGAAATACACGCTGATAAAAGCACTCTAAGTTAAAATACAGCGCTGAGGAGCGACGCGCTAAAACGCTAGGTCACAAGTAGCAACAGAGCCTGACCTGAGCCTAGGTTGGACTAGGAAAACTAAAATGTATGTGGCCGAAAAGGTAGGAACATTGTAAGGTGTCAAGATTTAGGAAAAGTGGGAATCGTGCTTAAACCAGTTTCTGGTGATCCCATTGTCCTAGGAGGCATGCGAGTTTTAACTGCTCAAGGAAATTACGAAAGCATAAGCATTGAAAATGCGTTGGAAAAGCATAACAATATATTTTCTCCTCATATTGGTTCTGTCAGAGGTTTTGAACATTATATAAAGCTCAAGAGTATTGTTATTCTAGAGATGATTTTTAAAAATTGTTTGAAGAATTGTGTAGTTATGGAATTATCGAACCAACCTCAGGATGGGGGTTTCTGTTATCGCAATTGCTTTAAAAAAAGTCAGGGTATATTCGTTTATGCTCCAACCTAAGATCTTTAAATAAAAATATTGTGGTAGATTGCCACCCATTGCCAAAGATCAATGAAATGCTGGCTACTATTAGTCTGTTATCATGCTTCTTTTTTTTTTTCCAGAGTTTTAAATAGCGCAAACTTGACCCAAAGATTTAAGAGCCCGTTAAATGAGCACCAGTTGCGTTACAGACGGGCACATTCGTTTTTGTTGGGTACGGGAAGATTAAGTGATTTGCCCAGAATCACAGGATATTGAGTGCTCCTGCCAAAACTCGAAACCGGCTCCCCTTCTTCGAGGTTGACCGCTCTAGCCGTTAGGCCACATCCTCTCCCTTCACCATAATTGATCCTGAATCAGCCTACCATCAAGTCATGTTATCTGAAGATTCAAAAAGATCTTACAACCTTTGTGACACCTTTTGGAGATTTCAAATACTTGTGTTTGTCTTTTGGACAAGCGTCTGCAGCTAGAATTTTCCAAAAGCTGATGGATATACTTTTGGACAAATGTCCGGAGTACAATCCTTCCAAGATGACATGATGATATATGCTAAAACTATTGATGAACAAAATAGAATTTTGGAACTAGTTTTAGGGATAATACGGGTTACGGGAATGACTGCTGGCAGAAATTAATGCAAATGTTTGCAAACCAAGGTTGACTATTTAAGAAACACAGTTTTCTCTGAGGGTATTATACTTAAGATTGGCATTGTTAAGGCCATTTGTGATGAACCTGTACCTAATGGCAAATATGTTTTAAGAACATTTTTGGGATTAAGCGAATATTATTCCCAATTTGTACACAAGTATTCATTTTTGGTTGAACCTCTTAGATCTTTATTGCAAAGAAAAGGTAAAATTCGAATGGAGTTCAGCACAACAGGAAGCATTTAATAAGGTCAAAGGCATGATAATAAATGCTTTGTGTCTTAAGCTATATGGTTCTGATGTTGAGAATGTTGTAACCGTTGATTCCAGTGCACTGGGATTTGGGTGCTTTCTTCACACAAATATTTAATCGCAAAGAACATACAGTAGCATTTTTTCACACACCCTAAGAGAGTCTGAAGTACATTATGGTACCATAGAGAGAGAGAGAGAGATATTAGCATGTGTTTGGGCAGTGAAGAAACTGAAAACATATTTGTGGGGAAAAAATTCACACTAATTACTTACCACAAACCGTTATTGCATATGATGGATGGTTCTGGTCATGGTAATCCAAAGGCTTCTTCACGATTAGTCAGACTGATGCCAAAGTTACAGGAATATAATTTTGGAATTAAGCGTTTTTCGGGAAGCCTGAACATTAGAGCTCATTGTATGTCGAGATTGCTTGTTTGTGAAGAGAACAAATGTACCATCATGGATGTAGAAGAAGAGTGTGTTGTTGCTGTGATTGAAGCAGTTCAAATGATAAAGTGTAATCACTAAAGAGGAATGGATGGAAGCTGATTAGGTGATGGAAATTTTTATGGGAAACGTAATTAAAGGTTGGCCACCAATAAGAAAGCTAGATAGATCTCTAAAATGTTCCTATCAGGTTAAGGATGAATTGACAATAGATGGAGATTTACTTAGGAGGAATAATTTGTTTGTATCGCTATCAAATTTGCCCTTAAAGGTCATCCTAGGACCGTTATTTTCTGTGGGCGAGTACAAATCTGGAAGTAGATTTACATGTGAATAGCTGTGTTGAATGTCTCAAATCGGATAATCATTGGAAAAGTTCTAAAGAAGAAACGCATGTTGTAGAAATTCCGAAAAAACCTTGGTCAAAGTTAGGTACCGATTTTGATGACCCTTCTGTTTGTCTTGATTATGAAATGCGTTATATAAAAGTCCTAACAGACTATTTTACTAAGTGGCTACATTACTAATTTGTTGGCAGCATCACTACTGAAAGAGTAATTGAGTTTTTGGAAGACATGTTTTCGAGAGAAGGCTGTCCGGATATTTCGGTATCTGATAATTGGAGACAATTAGTTTCACAAACAATGGTTTCATTCTTGAGCAGATATGGGATTAAACACGAAAAAACTCCTCTATACAGTCCTTCATCGAATAGCTTCGTGGAGAGTTAAATGGTTTATGAAGGAGAGGATACAGACTGCTATTGCCTCATACCTGTGAGTGAGGAAGAAATAAATTCTGTAGTTACAACAATACTCCCCATTCAGTAACTGGACACACTCATTTTTATTTAGTAAGAGGTAGGATGGGTCATACTGCAGTTACACCAACATTTATGAATAAAGAATCTGCTTGTTCAGACACAAAGAAGAGAAAGGATGACAATTTACATGTTGAGGCAGAAATAATGAAAAAACAAACGAAGGACAAAGCATATCATGTTCAAGTTAACAAGAGTAAAGCCAAAGCGATTTGTGTTCGTGATTGGGTCATATTAAGAAAACCTGTGAAAACACAAAAAGGAGAATCAAAGTACACTACTCCTGTTCGTGTGATGAGAGTTTCTAGTAGTGCAGCTTGGATGGTAGAGGTTGGTGAAATAAAGGTGCTGTAGTTTTAATCAAAAGTGGACAAGAAAATATATTACCCAACAATATAAATGGACAAGATGCAAATTGGTACAGTTTTATGGATGAACATGCTAGTTCTTCCAGTTTTATGGATGAGCAGACTAGTTTTTGAATTCATATTGCTATTGCTGAGACTGGAGACAATATAAGCATTGAGTATCACTAATGTGGAAAATAATACCGAAGGACAGTCAAATGTACCTAATGTTGACTTTCAAACAAGAAGTGATCCCTTTTCTGAACATAGAGGAAGTTGAATTGTTTTATCTGCCAAATATACAGATTTGATCACTTACTAACCCAATTTAATTGAGAAAAATCTATTTATTGCTCAATTTAATAAGAAAAGATAATTGTATTTATTGTTCTGTAAACAATTTCATTCATGATAATTATTTCTAAATAATATTGATTAATCATCATGTTTTTTTTGCAGTTTAATATAGAGCAAACTCAACCCAAAGGTATTGGAACGCTTTACATGAGCACCAGTTACATTACATGTGGGCACATTCATTTGTGGTAGGCACAGGGAGATTAAGGGCCCGATTATGACTTTTGGCGGTGCGGGGGCGGGTGGCCTGCTACCGCCGCACCACTCACTGCCCGGAGTTGCTGCTGCCTGCTTGCCAGATTACAAGTAATTTTGTGGTATGGCAGGTGGGCAGCGTGGTGGTTCACATGGCTGTGCCTCTTTCAAAGGCAGAGGTGCGTTTGAAAAAGGCACAATGTGAACGCCATACAGGTTCCTGCATTGCATGGACTGTAAAGTCCATGTCATGCAGGAACTTGGGTGCATGCACATAGGGGGGCACATGATGTGCCCTTCTATAGTCGCCTCCAAGCCAAAACAACAGGGGGAGGTGCGCATACAAGTCGACATGACGATCCCGAACACCGCCAAAGAGAGGACCACATAACCCCTACTGTGAATGACATTGTAGAGGAGCTGTCTGGATGCCGGTGGTTCTCGAAAATGGATCTACGATTGGGGTACCACCAGATCCTTAGTGCCCGAATCCCGGCATGTGACCACATTCTCCACTCACCTTGGCTTGCAACTACATAAACGGCTCAACTTCGGCATCTCCAATGCAGCAGAAGTGTTTAAAGATATTATCAGAGGAGTGCTGGTGGGCCTCACTGGTGTCCTGAATGTAGTGACGACATCCTGGTCCACGCCCCTTCCTGGAAGAACATCTCCACAGACTGAGGCCAGTTTGCACAAGAAGTTGGGATCCAGCAGACAATGTGTGCACTCAAGAGGGCACCGCTCTCTAGGTGTCACAGGTGGACGATGTGGGTCCCTCGTAGCAGATCTTTGATGTCCCTGAGACCTCCAAAAGACAGGGTGCAAGCCAACAAGCCCTTGGAGAGCACACTTCAGGGTGCCCCACAGCAGCAGTTAGTCAGCCCAGGTCAGCCACTATTCAGTAAGGCCACACGATCCCTTTCAATGTCAGTAATCCTCCTTGTGCACAACAGATTCCTCTGGCAGTGTGCATCGCGCAGTTCCAGGTTCTCGAGTCCCACATGACCACAAGTGTATCTCTGCCCTGCTGAAGCATGTTGCCAGTAGTTATACTGTAGTGTCTTTTGTTGTTGGGGTGGTTCACAGGGTTTTCCTTAGAACCACAGATATATCCCTACATTTCAGTCCTGTCTGCCATGAGGCCGCGGAATGCATATCATAATATTTAGTGGGACCATGATCTGGCTCCCAGAGGCCAAGTGTCAAAACCTCTTCCTCCAATCTATCCCACCAGGCCCTCAAATGGCAGAGGTCTGTTGCTGGAGAATACCCAGATACATGTGCTCCCCAGCCTTCAGTGTGGGATAAAGTCAAACTAAAAGGCACACAAAGAGTTTTGGAGCAGAGAAATGCCCACTTTCAAGAAGTGGGAGAGAGACAAACAGCTGGCGTGCACTCAAGTTTAAATAATAATACCAAATGGATAACGTTTTCCAAAAACTTATATTAGGCTTGGTGTGCTGACCCTGAGGTGGTTCCACCCGCCACCTTAATTCAAAATAGCGTAAGAGACTAGAGCGAAGTGCACTAGACAGGGACTGCACTACCCTTGACACTCAAAAATGAGTAAGGAACAAGTTAAACAACATTTATCTGTATAACAAGACAGTTAACTGTATTCATCATCAGACCATCAAAAGCCGTTTATAAATGTGAGAGACAAGTCATAGCTTCTTCTTGTTGAAGTGTTGTTTATTCACACTTCTACCATGATGAAAAAAAGAGAGTTCATGTTTACAAAGTCCTATAATACATAGAATATAGCTTGGTCTTCCCAATGCATTTCGGGCGTAGTGTTCGCCCTTCTTCAGGGGATATCTAAGGGTGAAACATCAGTATATTACATTCAATGTTATTAAACAGATCACAAAGAAGAAAATTTGGAAGGCAATTCTGGCGTCACACGGACATTCAGACAGGATGAAAGATTAAAGATTGAGGCCACTGAGTTGCGTCACCAAGAAGTCGATAAAGAATCTGATGAACATATGAGGAGGGGAGGGGTGGTCCAAGGCAAGAGAGCACAAAAGTGAAAGCGGAGGAGGGAGAAAATCACCATGTGCAGATGAAATTGTCTCCGCTCCGACGGCTAGCGAGATGGAATATAAGGAGTTTAAACCTAAAAGCACTTTCGTATCCCCTGTCTCACATAAAGTGCTAGACACTTTTGAGTCATTGGTTAAACATGACTTACTACACCTTAGCACACCTTCGAAAAAACACCAGAATCTGACACCTCAGGACAAAACAGCATTGAAAAGCCTGAGGAATAACTCCTCCCTCACATTTCATGCGGCCGACAAAGGTGGCGCACTGGTCATTATGGACACAAGTTTTTATGAATCTGCAATCAGTGAAATGCTGTCTGATGAGTCCACTTATGTACCATTGCAATCGGACCCAACAGCCGAGTTTCAATACATTTTGATCAGCATCCTTAAACATGCTAAAGATATGGAGTGGATTAATACTAAAACATACGACTTTTTGTATAATAAACATCCGCGTAGACCAGTCATCTACGCACTCCCCAAGATACACAAACGCCTTACCAATCCACCATTTCGACCAATAGTATCAGGGTGTGATTCCATTCATGACCCTATTGGTCAATATCTAGATTACTTTTTGCAACCATTTGTTCAGGCAGGTTCAACATACGTACAAGACACCACACACTTTCTGAAAATGCTCAACAATCTTAATCTTCAGAGTTACGATGACATATGGTTACTGACAGTTGATGTTGTTGCCTTATACACCTCAATCCCACACTCTGAGGGTATTGAAGCAATTGAGTGGGCACTTCTCCAAATGGACACCATCCATGCCAACAAAATTTTTCTTTTAGAACTTTTACACTTTTGTTTATTCCACAGTTACTTTAAATGGAAAGACAGATTTTTCCTACAAACTCACGGAACATCTATGGGTTTTGCGGGAGCTCCCAGCTACGCAAATATCTATATGATGAAATTTGAACAGGAGAACATCCTTAATGACAGGGAATGGACAGACAACCTCATCATATATCGCCGATATATCGACGATATTTTTATTATGTGGCAAGGTAACAGACAGGTTTTGGAATCAAAACTTATAGCTCTCAATGATTTCAATCCTAGAATCCAGTTCACATATACATTGGACAAACATTCAATCTCGTACCTTGATGTACACATAGAACTATCATCCAACCACATGGTCACTTCTTTGTTTAAAAAACCTACAGACCGCAACAACACGCTTCTTTACGACAGTTTCCATCCGCAATCTCTGAAAAGACATCTTCCTTATTCTCAATTTTTGAGAATTAAGCGCATCACCTCTGATAGCGCACAACTTCACACCACCCTTGAAGATACTAAAACTCAGTTCTTGGCACGTGGTTACCCTAAAAAACTCATTGAATCTTCAGTTGAACGTCTGAATCAGGTATCTAGATCAACACTCCTTGAGAAACGCATAAAACCAACTCAAACTAGGGAAGTTTATGTATCCAAGTTCTCGACCCTCTCTCCTGCCATCAAAAAGACCATCCTTACCAGATGGGATATATTGCAGACTGAACCAGATTTTGGGAATCTGTTCACAAATCCACCGCTTTTTGCATACAAACGCTCCAACAACTTGAAGGAACTTCTCAAAAAACGAGAACCTATCATTGATCTGGCACCCAAAGGTATGACTAAATGTTACAATTGCTCTCACTGCAATAACGTAATTACAGGTGTTTCTCTGGCTCACCCCTGGTCGGGTAAGCCGGTCAAATTTCACTTTACTGCTAATTGTAACACTTCAAACGTCATATACATCATTCGATGCCCTTGTGGCCTATATTATGTAGGCAAAACTGAGAGATCTTTACGTACTCGTATTACGGAACATAAAAGTCACATTCGCACTAGATCTACATCCTCACCACTTGCTAGTCATTGGTGCGATTCACACCACACGATTGCTCAACTCAAATTTAGTGTGATTGAAGTTATCAAATCCTGTAATGATCGCGACATGAGCAAATTTATTGTTCAAAGGGAGTCCTTTTGGATTCGGTATCTCAATACCTTGAGTCCCAAGGGTCTCAATGATAAAATTGAATTCGCATGCTTTCTGTAAGCACCACCATCTTTACACCAAAAAAAAGGGGGGGACATGGTCGTCCCTATTTGCATCAGAGCATTATCGCACGAACTAACTCTGCTTTATGCTTGAGTTTGGTATTTTTCACTACTGTCTCCACTATTATTTTATTTCACTTCTAACAGCTTTGGGTTTCATGCCACACATAGCACATCACACTCCTTCACCCTAATCACTTACATTCACATTTTGTTATAGTAAGGACATTATCTCTCATTATTGGTAATATATTATGTCACAGTAGGAGACTCGCCGACATCACCTCTGTTACCTGTTAACAATGACATTTTCATTCACTCATGTATCTACTACAGTAGTATATTGTATATGCGTGATGTTCTCACTGTTAGACATATTGTCAGAACTGTTCTTCAACCAACATTGTAAATAGGCAGGATGCCATTTGTGATGCTCTTACCGTTAGACATATTGTTAGTACTTTCCTCCGATTAACACTGTAAATAGGCAGGATGTCACTTAGGGATCATTATTATTTATTAGATTGTAAATAGGCAGGACGTTGTTCATTTTACTTAAAGTTTGCGTGTGCACTTTTCCACGTTGACAATTTCGATCACAGGTGCGTTCTCACTTTCTGTGCATTTCTCTGGTGTCCACATCTTGTCTCTTCACGCTTTTTCAACATTGTCCTTTTTCACTTTCTGACCCGCTCTCTATCAGATAGAGCACACTTCCCAATACAAGATGGCCACCCCTGGTCTCACTCGTTATAAGTCCCTCTTCATTTTCATACATTGTGATTTCCTCTCGTGAACACAACCCGGACTTCTCCGGTATCCACGGGCGGGACTTTTGCTGCTCCGATAACCTACGGACCAACTGTGCGGAAACTGACAGAATCCCCCAGGTACCCTGTTCCACATCTTTTTATTTACTGATCTTTTCGTTCGCACTACACCGTGTTGTGTTTAACTCCCCGCATTCATTTCCCGCAGGCTCCTTTCTCCCTCACCACATCGCCTCGCCTTCGCGTCTGCACACACAGTCTACGACTGTTTTCCAGTGTCCGCTAGGGTTCATAGAACGCTCGGTAAGCCCTTTCACTATGCTCGACCAGTGTCGGATGACTCAATTTGTTTCATTTATCCATTTTGCAATATTTAAGGGACAGGTTCCGTTTTTATATCTCTTGCAGATTATTTCATCTCATTGTTCACATTTCCGAATAGAATCCAGCCATATTAGCTTTCTCAGGTAGTTTAGTTTTTTTTGCTTCTGGACTGGTTCTGGTTCTATTTCTTCACGCTTGATAACTTTCATCTGCACATGGTGACTTTCTCCCTCCTCCGCTTTCACTTTTGTGCTCTCTTGCCTTGGACCACCCCTCCCCTCCTCATATGTTCATCAGATTCTTTATCGACTTCTTGGTGACGCAACTCAGTGGCCTCAATCTTTAATCTTTCATCCTGTCTGAATGTCCGTGTGACGCCAGAATTGCCTTCCAAATTTTCTTCTTTGTGATCTGTTTAATAACATTGAATGTAATATACTGATGTTTCACCCTTAGATATCCCCTGAAGAAGGGCGAACACTACGCCCGAAATGCATTGGGAAGACCAAGCTATATTCTATGTATTATAGGACTTTGTAAACATGAACTCTCTTTTTTTCATCATGGTAGAAGTGTGAATAAACAACACTTCAACAAGAAGAAGCTATGACTTGTCTCTCACATTTATAAACGGCTTTTGATGGTCTGATGATGAATACAGTTAACTGTCTTGTTATACAGATAAATGTTGTTTAACTTGTTCCTTACTCATTTTTGAGTGTCAAGGGTAGTGCAGTCCCTGTCTAGTGCACTTCGCTCTAGTCTCTTACGCACTTTCAAGAAGTGGCATTTCTAAGCTAGTAATGACAAAACAACCCTGACCACAAAAAAGGGTTTGTCATTTCGAATCCAATGCTAGGAAACCTTATGAGGCTGCCCCTCTACAATCCACTATTGCAGCCTGAAGTAATTTTAACCATTTCCCCATGTTAGCCTATGGGAAGAGTAAACCTCATAGGTAGTGAAAACACACATGGGTATTCCTTACTACCAGGGCAGGGAACACACGTTGACCTGCACGGCCTTTCTCCTACCACTTGCTTCACCCCTAAAGACGTACTATTGGGGTGCTCTAGTGGTAGTGAAAGGTCCTCCCTGGATTGGCTAGTGATTTAGAAAGGCCAGCCTGAGCATAAGCGCAATTGCGCACACACAGACCTGCAATGACAGGCTGGACACATGTTTAAAAACATCATAGGAGAAAGTGCGCATACCGGCCTACAATGGCAGGCTGGACAGTTTAGGCACATCATTGGTGCAAGCATGCACACCGGCCTGCAATAGCTGACTTGTGACATGTTTAAAAACATCAGGCAAACACCACTTCCTAACATGTATAGGAAGGGCGTGCGCACTTTCACACCGCATTTACAGTGGGCTAGTGCCCAAAGCCCTAAGGCCGCAACAAAAGAATCAGCAAATCCCAGGAGGAAAAAGCAAAACGTTTAGGGAAACACTACCTGAGGAGGAGGTCTAACAGTTGTCCTGTCTTAGGATGAGATACAGTGCTGTACACAATTACATTAGTGCTGTGAATACAGTTTTGACATGTTTTCATTCATTTGGGAGACGTGGAGCTGACTTGTTTAGTAGAGGACAAAACCTCTTTCAGGTGTTTTTGTGTGTGAGTGTGCAAAAATAGGTTTGTTATGAAAAAGACCTTTGAAGTCTGGTTCAGACTGTAGTAATGCCCAGCGCTGACTGATGATACGTTTTATAGATGAAGGTTTTGTGGAAAATTTTAATACAAAGACTTCACACGATGGTTTCTCTGTGGTTTGCTTTTACATACTCTATATCAGGCTTCTCCAGCAAGTGGCTTGAGAGCTACAAGTACCTCTCAAGCTACTCATCAGTAGCTCTCCTGTATGCATCTCAGCCTTCTAAACTGGAACTTTTTGCTTGGTTAAATTAACATATCTATGACAACATTGTGTATTCCAAGATGACTGTGCGTGCAACAGGAAAACTGATTAAATTGAGACAAATGTTGGATTGCAAAATACAAAATGTAATTTACGCCATCAAATGCCTGTGTGGCTTAATATATGTGGGGAAAACAGAAAGGAAAATAAAAATATGAATCATAGAACACAAAAGCATGATTAGGAACAAAAATAAGAACTCTTGTTTGGCTGCACATTGGTTGGATCACAATCATAATATCGCACAGTTTTTTTTTAAGGTTTTATTTAAATGTTCCACAGTAAAACATTACATGTTTGCAGAAATCAATACCTTTTACAGGAGTAGAGCACACATGAAGTACAGAAGAATATCGCACAGTTAGGCTTTATAATTCTGCAAGTCTTAACATCTAATCCTGAAACCAACACACAAAAAGTTTTGTCCCAAAGGGAAACATTTTGGATAAAACACTTTGATAATGTTGTACCCAAGGGCCTTAATGACAAACTTGAGATGGCTTGTTTCCTGTAGCATGTATTGTTTCTCATAGCTTGTATTGAGTCATGAAATATGAATCATGTACATCAAGATACATCAGTTACTTTTTTGATACCCCTTTTAAAATTCCCTATTTTATGATAGTGTTATATGTTGTTTGTGATTTATTTATGTTAATCAGTGAACACTTACACTTTTTAACAGTCAAGGTGGTTAGATTTTCTCACTTTTGTTAAGATACAGGAACATTGCAGTCAGCACCTCTTTCAAAATGGTGTTAATTAACTCATGTGTCACTGTTTAAGTTCCACACAGCCTGGTATTGGAATTATTGGCAACATTTCAATTGCATCATAAACACAGCTGTAGTATTATTTGTCAATATGTATTTTCAATATTTAAAAAATTACATTAATGTACATTGTTCTACAATATGAAATATTATCAACTTATGTTTACCAGCAGAGTTTATATTATCGCTTTTTCACGAATTTCAATCTTTTCTTCACCTCCATCTCTTCGTTAGTTTGGGCTGGATCTTTTTTCTGTTTCTTTTACTGTGGAAGCAACATTACGTAACTCGCTGTTTTAAAATCACCATTGCATCACATACAGAGATCCTCGCACTCTATGGCATCGCATTGATGCACTTGCAGTTTCCTTATCAGGTAACATGTCGCATGGATCGTCAGAACTGACTTTACAAGGGGTTTTGTTTATAATGGGCAAAGTATTTACTTTGTTTTTGTTTACTTGTTTGTTCAGGTGAATGGTTTGTTGCAGCTCATGGAACTGTACTAATAGTTGTATGATAGAAGCCCATATGCATTTACGGCATCACGTAAGTTACAGCAACTTTTCTAAGGGGGGGGTGCTGGACTTTGGATTAGTATAATTTACTATTCCAACTCAAGTCTACGAAACAGTGGGGAAGGTGTTGGACTTATAATACAACACCAGTCCAACAACACGCCCCCTAAAGCAAGTCACTGTAATGACTTGTGGGGTAAAGGAACACATGGTAACGTCCCAGTCAGGGTAAGGACTCCATTGTAAAGGCAGATTGTGGTAGTAACTGTGTCGTAAAGGATGTTTCCTGTACTGTTACCAGTGATTCTTACACATATGTGTATATGCAAGTGTTCAGACACACACAGACGGTTTTTCAGGTATTTATTTCCATTTGCTACTTACGGGCTGATCATTCACACCAAATCACGAATTATGAATATTTTCTCTTAAAGCCATTACTCACTAATTTCAGGTCAAGCAATTCAATACTAGTCATTGCGCTTCATTCACCGTTGAAAGGATTTCTTTAATCCAATTAATTAATTGCCATTTTGACAGTGAGTGTAACCAATAGCAAATCACTGGCTTACTCGTGATGCATGTTGGGTAATGTAGTCCCATTGACCACCAGGGGCTCACTCGCTCAATCTTATATGCATGTCACCTGGTTTACAGTTTACACTATGTTGGGAATTGTGACACATTCACAAATGGTGTCAGAGGCACGATCTATTTGTGTTTTCAGTTGTGTGTGATCATTCAGTTCACCATTTGCCATTTCTCTTGTTTACATGGGCCCATTAGTTTTCTGTTTGGTCTTCTGGTTCACCATGATGCGGATTGTTGTCACGGAGCTCGGTTCCTTATCTCTTTCTTTCGAACTATATCTTCTACATTTGAGCTGTTCTTTGCTGTATATTGCTTTTACCTGACTTCCACAATGCTTTTCTCAACGCTTTTCTCTTCATTTATAGTTACCCCTGACAACGGGTGATTCTCCCGAAATGCATTGGGTTACATCAACAAAAATGTCAACCATCAGTTTTTCACAATTAAATGTCTGCAACAATCATCTACAGGTTTGGAATAACAGGTAACATGTATTTGCATTAAAAGCTGGAAATCGACATGATCTGAATAAACTGTGTATAACAGAATGAGAAGATTTTGTATATTGTTGAAAAGCAAATAGGGACTGTTTGTTATTGAAGCTATCAGGCATACAGTAGTGCATTCTGGTTCTAGTTCACCTCTGGTGAACTAGCACTTTGAAATTTATTACACGAGGGTTGTCAGGGCTCGATACGGAACTGCACAATACTTTTTGAGAAGCATGGACAACTGAGCGCATTATAACAACTTTTCTAATACAACTAAATGCTTACCAGGATGATGAACTATTGTTCCTGTGTAAAGATATTACCAGGCATGCAGGACAGCTACATGAGAGATTGACTGAACTGGCTCATAGATATGGAATTAATTTGCAGAAGTCTAAAGCCTTACAAAGGAGTTACCGGTTGAGCTTTAGTGACATAGATTTCACAAACATGAAACCGTCAGGAATAAAATTACAGATCAAGGAATTAATTGCCCATGTTCGAAAGTTGAGTGAGTTAGATAAATGAGAAGGTAGATGGTCAAAGAAAAGGAACCGGAGATAGTCAGGTTAGAACTGTTTCTGTCTGGAACAGAGGAGGAAGACAGAGATATACACATTCTTCCCATCAGAGAAGTGCCTTGATAGTGTGTCCATATACTTTGGAGTAGGACTGATCTTGCGTCGTTCACAAATGATTATCTGAAATTGAGAGAAACCCCAGTGGAATTGTACACACAGGTTGATCAATTTGTGAACATATCAAATGTTCTATGGGATGATTTGAATACCTTATTTGAGACTGTGGTTCCAGGTGATTTCTGGGTAGAATGCAAAGTTGCTGTGGATTGGCCCAAAGTGATGCCTACATGACATCCTTTATTGCATGCTCCATCACCACTGGTAATGAAAAAATATAATCAGGTGATTACATTTGTGAAATTGAAAACTCTCCTAAAGAGATTGATTGGGTCTAGATTGACAGAACAATCCAAGAGTCCAAACAGTGAGCACATGCTTACTATGAAAGATTGTTAAAGGCGTTTAAACAGTTCAGTGGGACAGAGACTTTTGAGGCAAAGGATATGGGACATTTTGTTTACAGATTTGTGTATGGATTGAAATCTGAGGTTAGTTTCAGAATTCAGCAGCATTTGATTTATTGGCAGACTAAGCCCATTGACAAGATATTGAAATATGCCACATACTGCAGTGATGAATTGGAAATTAAACAAAAGAAATTGAAGGATAAATTAATGGTAGCACAAATTAAAGCACCACAGCAAGGTCAGAATCAACAGTTTGTTGGGAATGGTGGTCCCAAGCAGGCAGTGTATCAGCAGGGAGTTCCGATGAAGCAAGGTGGTAATCGGTTTCAACAGCATGGTACTCGATTTATCTGAGTACAGGTGTTAATGTGCCGACATTGAAGAAGACAAATCCCTGCCATATCTGCGGTAGCATAGGGCATTGGAAGAGCAAATGTTGATTTAATACTGGTAACATGATTAATGGGAATGAGATTGAGAATGGTGGATTCGTGCAATCACAAGGAAAAATTATGGTTCAGACACAGCCAGTACAGAGATAGAGAATTCACAATCCCAAAGTATCCCAAGCTCAGGTGATGCAGGTTACACAAGCCCCAATGCCACAATAAAACACAAATGTCCAAAGATACAATCAGAATCAAATTCCCACTGTAAAAACACAAATGCATTTGTGGATAAGGGTACTTCTCAACAGTACTCTATGATACAAGCAGATGATGATACTTTGGTTTCAGGAGATGGAAGACCTGTGTTGCCCAACAGCTGGTTACCTCCCATGGAAAAACATTATCATGGACCTGCACATGTAGGAAGAGATGCCATGGTGCACTTGTTTAGGCAAACATGGTTTACCCAAGATTTGGACTGATGTCTGAAGGACTGCGTCACAGATGTGTTATGGGCGAACAGCAGAATGTAGGCAGAAGAACAGCAGGAACACTGAGTCACATAGTGTGATCAGGAGGTCCCTTCACCAGGCTGCAACTGGACTTTATCGTGATGCCTATGTGCAATGGGTTGAGATATTTCTTGGTGATTGTGTTCATCTTCTCATGTTGGGTTGAAGCTTACCTGTCCAGGAGAAATTATAGTCTTACTGTGGCTAAGTTGTTGTTGAGGGAGTTAATACTGCATTTCGGGGGGAGGAGCCAAGATGGCGACCGGGACGGCAGCGTAGACTCCCGGCTCTGTGAACCTCCGCACCCCGCACGGATATCCTGCCTGAGATCCTCAACTTGTGCTACGTGGTCGTGTTTCTGAAGGAGAGGGGCTCCCGACTGTGTGACTCCGAGGTTTCTAGCCGTGCTATCGCCGGAGAAAACTGCATCTGAACTTTGCGGCCTGTGCGGCCCTGGAGCCGGGACATCGAGTGGGCGCCGTGGCCGGGTGGCAGTGCGACAACAGCGGCCGGTGGTGACTGGGTGGAGTCGGCCCACCGAAGCGGTGTTAAACTCGGCCTACATTTCGGCGTGGTCACTTCTACTGCCCAGTGTAGCTGACCGAGTGCATGACCGGGGGTGCAAATCTTAGATCCTCCGGTGACTGCCCCTCCCTTGCTGGTGAGCTGCCCGGCCGCCGTCCGTATCCTGCCCCGATCATTGCGGGCCGCCCCCGGATTTCTACGGGAGCTGGTCCGTGGTGGGGACGACTGTTGCCCGTGACCACGGATAGTTTTTTGCCTGCCCCCGGAACCCGGTCACCCGCGACGTGGACATCGCGACGCTTGTCCCGGGGTCCCGGCCCCGGTGAGGGTCGGACATACTTGGCGGCCATCTTGGGTCGATGAAGCCTACCATCCTGTCCGCTGGGCCGCAGCGGGCCTGTGAGCGTACGATTCTTGGGAGTGTGGCGGCGAGATCACAGAGAGCTGAGCTGGGGTACGGCGACCTCCTCGAGGCTCTTGGTACTCTTCACTCCTCCTTGGTACATGGTTTCGTGATCTTGGGGAGTAAGCTCGATGGTGTGGCGTCGGAGTTGGGGCAGTGGCGGCCCGCCTGTCCGCACGAACACAGAGTCTACCCACACTGCGCGCAGGAGGACGCTGTGGCGGCCCCCCCTGAGGTTAGTACACGACTGGACGCCCCGGCCAGTATGCTACAGTGTGTTCGACCTTCTGAGGGCCTGATCTGCCCCGGAGGCGTTGGACCTGAGTGGGATGTGGTGGCCTCATCCCGTGCATGCCCTCCTGCGACCCAGAGACAACTCCAGCAACTAATGTCTGTTTTGGCTGCTTCTGCCTTCCTGAGCCTTGCGTGCAGTGCAGACCCTAGGGCAGCACTGGGAAGCCTGTTTCCTCACGCGGCGGACTGTGTTGATGCTCAGAGACTTCCACCCCACCTGTGTGCGTCGCTTCTCTGTCATTGTTGGACATTCCTCTGCCTAGGAACATTGGGTATGGTGCTGGGTCGAGGGGTTGGCATGGGCAGAATTCCACAGAGTGGTCAGGGATGAGGCTGGCCCCTCGGGGGTGGTCGCCTAGTGGACGGGCGGGCTTGGGGTGGTGTGCTCTCCTGACATGGCTACTGGCACAATAGGTGCATAATGCTCCCCATCGTGGTTTGAGAAGATTGTTTTTGTGCTGTTCCTTGTTCACTTTAGGGGAACCTTACCGTGCGGGAGGGAGAAGCCGGGGGTCTGTTATGAAGGCCCTCCTCCAGTTTATAAATGCTTTCTCAACCCCCCCCGTCTGGTGGGGGTCCTTTCCTACTTCTTTTTCCCTATTCTCCTACATTTCGGGTCTGGTTCCAGGGCGACAGGCACACTGCTGGGGGGGGGGCCGTACTCATCTGCAGAGGTGCAGGGTGGGGGGTTGGGGGAGGGGACTCTGTATTCCTTCATCTTTTTTCCATGGCCTCCTTTTTCTTCTCTGATTCTTTTTGTCTTTCCTTTTCTGGGATCAGCGTGATACACCTCCTTTTGCTATGCCTTGTTGCCGTTCCATGTGTTCACAACTTCCGGGGTGTTCTTGGGGAGTTCTGGCGGGGGACTGCGGGCGCAGCTGTAGACTATGTTTTTCTCCATCCTGATGTTCTTGTATTTGCGCCATTGACCGAATAGATTGCTGTTAATCGCTAACGTTCATTACTCTGCATATCCGTGATCGTTGTTTTAAAATTGCTTGTCACCTGATCCTTCTGCCTTGTTTCATCATAAAATGAAAACCTCTTTCTCCTGGTGCCCTACTTACGCTGTCCACAGTATAAGCAGTACGATTTTGCTCCCCGAAGTGCTGCCTGTGTTTATACTTGTCGTTCTTGCTCTGATTGCTTAGCGGCCGGCCCTGGGGGGTTGTAGGCCCATACTTGTTCTTCTTGAACTGTCAATAAAGGTTTTCAAAAAAAAAAAAAAAATTAAAAAAAAAATACTGCATTTCGGTTTCCCGACTTCTCTGGAGTCAGACCGAGGAACTCATTTTAATAATGAGGTCCTGAAGATGTCATGTGCAGCATTGCAAATCGTACAGAGGCTCTGCTACAGTTACTGAGTGGAAGCTTCTGGCATTGTGGAGCAAGTCAATGGCACTTGTGTTGATGAGTCTATGCTGTACTCCAGATAGGACAGGGCAGTCACCCCATGAGATCATCATGGGAAGGGCCATGAGACTCTCAGCTGTGCCTGCGAATGTGCTTGTGAACATTACAGATGACATGCTTCTTGATTACTGCAAAGGACTGGCTGATGTGTGTGTTCTGTGTCTCACCAGGTTGGAGAGGCTACAGCCCCACCTCAACAACAGCAGTGCCATGAACTTAGTCCTGGTGACTGGGTTATGGTGAAGAAGTATGTGCACAAGTCATGATTGTAGACTCAGTGGCATCGCTCCTACCAAGTCATTCTGGTCACCATGACAGCTGTGAAGTGCGGAGGTCTCCCGAACTGGGTACACACTGCTCATACTCACAGAGCCCCTTGTGCCCTTGATGATATAACAGCACCTGTTCTTGATGTTCCGGTGGTTACAGTGAGACAGAGGGAGCAGGTTAGTCAACTTGTCGATAATCAGCAAGAAGCTGGGACAGCACCTGTTCAGCCTGATGGGGGTCTGAGTGAGTCAACAGTTGAAGTTAGTACAGAATGGTCCCATATAGTACTGCTGACTGTGCCAGATTCAGATCCTGGCGAAGGGCCTAGTGCAGTGGTAATGCGAGTTGCACCTAGAGACCAGTGGCCAAGAAGACAGGATAGAGGGAGATGTTGTTTGTCTGAAGTGCATGTGCCACACACTATCCCAGAAGATGCTGAAGGATCTGGCCTAAGTGACAGCGATAAAGCAGGGCCAACAATATGGAGATCAGAGAGAGCTAGAGCATCTTGTCTGAGGTATTCTTCTCCTGAATGGACATATCTAGCTGTCAATGACTGGGAGACAGCATTTTGCACTTTTTGCTATAACAATTTGAGCCCATTTATGCCTCCTTGAACTGAACTTTGTGACGGAACTGAGCTTTGAAATTGCATTGCCACTAAACAGACTGAGTCAATTATTCTGGAAGTGATCATTAATGAGTTCAAACTGAGCATTTACTAGTGAAAGAACTTAATAGATTTGCCCAAACTACAAAGAAGAGTACCAAGGCCAGAGTCTGCTGACGAAGTGTAAGGTTGTCCCTTAGAATAAAACATAGTAGAGCTAAGGAAGTCTCACGAAGATCAATGTACATATTTTCCTGGAAAACACATTTGAACTTTGCTTTACAGTTTGTGCAAGAGGAAACTAACTGAAAAGACTGGGTTGCAATCTTCTAGTTAAAAGGTCTGTCATCAGAGAACTCATGGAGCCAAACCCAAACACAAGTAGACGTAAATGCTTATGTGTAGGAGTATTTGCCATTGTGACATTCGTACTAATTGCTTTGCTTGTAATTTCGAGTTTACCCCATTCTTCACACGTAGAGGAGCTTAGATCTACAAGTTCCCCTCAATCATCTCTTCCTACTTACAACAGTTTACTTGCAATAGATGAGAAAGACTTACATGTAACGCTTCTAGAGGAGATTATTCATTAAATGTTTATTCAAAATTGCTTTATGAATATGTTTATTACACACAGGGGGTCTAGCGGGAGCCGGGAAACCAAACCTGAGGCATTCTGCTCCCTAATAAATTAAAAACACATGGATGTACGTCTGGTGTACGTTAAGAAAAAAAGAGGAATCTTTTTATTAAAAAAGTATGTTTGAGAATGCTTTTCATAGGATGAGAACCCTCACTCACCCTTGGGTGACATGCTTCAGCATAGGGTTCCCTCCTCACACCTGTACTGCAAGGTACCTGCTGTGGGCTGCAACTCTCAAAAGGAGAGAAGCGGAGTTGTTTTTTTAGGGGTGAATAGATGAGAAAGAGTTATTCAAGTGAGGTGCAGAGTGCCGAGTGCTATATCGTTATTAGCAAAGATAGGAAGGGAGTGATTGAGATAAAACGGTCTCCTGGTAGGCGAAACTCAATTTTATTCTGGAGCCTCCAGTGGACAGGATATAAAAACAGAATTAACTGGAGTTTGAAAAAATACTCCATATAGTATCATCATCAACATATTTCTCCGCTTCAAGAACTCCAAACAAGCTTCTGGGCATTCGTCAGGACTAAAGAAAACTGTAAGTCACTCTGTAAATTGTTCTGTGTAAGACATATATACTGGTCTCACCATAGTAGGCAAGATGATAAAGACAAATGGCCCATAGTATTCCGATCACAGGGTCCACTGCTGTATAAAGCAAGGAAATAAAAAACATATTTTTATAATAACAAGAATTCAAACAACAGGCTGTCAAAAAATGGGTCAATTGGGGATCAAAACAGTGAACCTCCACCACCACAATCCACACTGCTGTTAAAACAGAGGATAGGGGGCGTGGCCAACCAAGATGGCCGAGCGGACCTAGACCGCCGATGCTCCGTGGCGGCAGTAAGGGAATGAACACTTAACTAAGGGAGATGCGGGGTCCCATGCTGCAAACGACGAGCGTGGAGGCCGTTCATTCCGGAGGTGCCAGGACTTCACCGGAGAATTATCGAAGGGTGGCCGGACCCAGCAGGGCTGCAGACTGCCAGTGAAGCCCGAGACACAGCAACAAGGCCCCGCGGTGGGAGGCCCTTAGCGGACTAGAGTGAGGCTGATTCCCGGGCCTCCCCCGGTAGCAGCGGAGAAGAGGAGACACAGCGGACTAGCGCGCCCCCCAAGTGGGGGAGGAGTGGTCTCCGATTGTGCAGAATGCAGTGGAGTAGCGAGTAAGGGGTGTCAGCTCGTACGCACGAGCAACTCCTTCCACAAGCGTATTCCTATCTGGCACCCTACATGACCGGTAGGTTGGCGCATTGGAGGAGACAGGGGAGTGGATTCCCCCTCCCCTCCCCGCCTCGGGCTCCGTGAGAGAGTGTGGGAGACACAGGGAAGGGGGCCCCTGACTCCAAGGCGACCGCATGAGTGGGGCTAACGGTGACGGGGCTGCTGCACAAGAGGCCAGAGAGGACTGGGAGCAGGGTACAAGCAGGACACTGATGTTGGCAGAGGGCCCCATAGTAGAGATCTCCAGGACTATGGATGCCTGACCGCAACATGGCCGCCGATCATGCGGCATAGAGCAACTGTAGAACCTGCAAGAAGCACCTATAACTCCAGTGCATGAGATGGAGCCACCAGCAGTAACATACAGGGCCACATACAAGTAAGACCCCCAAGGGTGGCCCAAACACAGCGACAAATACGACATGGGAGACGCTCCTCAGGCAAAGGTAGATATCCTACAGGGAAGCAATCAATCAGACATTGGGCAAGTGCCCCACTGAGTCCGCCCTCGCAGGTAGCTGGGGAGTAAAACTCATCTGGGCGTGGCCCCACTAAGGAGGAGATGAAGCCGCAGGGTCAAGAGGGGCACACTGAGAGCGATCAAGTCGACCGAAGGAGCCACTGAGCCCACGGTCATTTATAAAGAGATGGGCCTCGGTGAATACCCTAGGCCACTTGGGCCCTAAAGAGACTGCCCTTACGAGTGGGAAACAACGCAGAACGAGCCACCACCTGGGCTCGGAGGGGACACTCAAGGGTTAATACAGTCTCTATGCCACCCAAGAAGACACAGACAAATAGAGTCTCCAGTTATTTTGTGCCTACTGAGATGAGAGGGACAATACCGGAAGGCGGTGCGGACAGGTGGAAGGGATAACGCTTACTAAAGAAGACCTGTTGACCTCCTTAAGAAAGAACTCAGAAGGGATATCAAGGCAGACCTTGAGGGGGTCAATGGAGGCCCTGCGTGCTGACATATAGGGCAAACTCACCTCACTGCAGCAGGATGTTGATTATATCGGTAGCTGCACACTGTATATTGAAACTAGAATACAGGAATTAGAACAGAAAATGACGGGGATGGAAAATACGTCAAAAGGGCTCCACGAGCAGCTACAAGTCAATATATTGAAATGCAAAGATCTGGAGAACAGGACTCAGAGAGACAATGTTCGCCTGAGGAATCTGGAGGAAGGAGCGGAGGGGCCACACCTGGAAGCCTTTGTCCTGAGGCTGTTTGGAGAGTTACTCGGTCTGGGGCGTGAAAATAAAAATTGACAGGGTACACAGGGTGGGCCTGCCGCCTTCTGGAGGAAACAAACGACCACGGCATGTCCTGGCTAAACTACAATCTTACAAGATGAGGGAGGCAATCCTTCAAGCAGCGAGATCGAAAAATGCAGTGTCTTTCCAGGGTTTCAAGTGTGACCTGTATCAGGATGTGGCACCAGCGACGTTGGCGCGTAGGCAACTACTTGGTACAGTCACGGACAAGCTACGTCTAGATCACATAAAGTACTGGTGGACATACCCCTTTGGATTAGCATTCTCCTTACACAACAAGTAACACCATTGTTCCTCCTATGTCGAGGTGGCAAAACTCTTGAGTCTGACAATTCAGGAGGAGACGGGAGGGGAAACCTGGACGGGGCTAACAGAAGAACATCTGGGGAGACAGGTGGAGACGACCGATGGCAGCAACAGAAAATATCGAAGCCGCAAAAGACTAAATTATTTCATTGGGGAAGGAAAGTCGTGCAGGGATAGCGGCTGGAATGATCTCTGAACACGCAGCTCTACTCTACTGCAGAAGGCACAGGCTGGCCGCATGGGACCACTTTTGAGGTTTGGTGGTGTTCGGGAGTAGGGAGGGAAAAGATACCTCTCTTGGGCAATGATCCATAGGGGTTAACCTCCTGAGAGGGGGGAGGTGATGTTCTACTCGAAGTTTCCCCTAAATCTTCCCACGGGCAAGTTACTTACATATAATACTCTACAGCTCGCTTTATACGGACATGGACCAATAGGTCCATGTTAAGCACACAAAAGATGTGTTACACCAAGGTATACTATGGGAAGTTGGGTCAGGTTCACCCCAAATGTTTTAGGTTAGGGTATTCCGGTTCTTATGGTTTTGGGTGCACAGGGGACTTGTTTACTTGCTCATGTGACACGTGTGGAGGTGAGAGAAGGTCAGGCGAGGTGTTCATTTGTGGGAGGGAGAGGGGGAAACTAAAAGAAGGGCGGAATCTATCGAATGTTAGATGGCAGACTTCCCCATACTTTAAGTAATAATGGCACTTACCTTGCTTACATGGAATGTGAAAGGGCTCAATTCTCCTGGCAACTGCCAGAAATTATGGAAATACCTCCAAGACCAGAGGCATGATATTGTAGCACTGCAGGAAACACACATGAAAAGGGCGGAAGAACACCGATTAAGACATAGGGCTTACCCTATAAATCTACTGTTCCTCAGCTATGACTAAACAAAATGGGGTTTCATTGCTTTTGCATAGATCCTTGAAGTTCCAGCCAGAAGGAAGCAAAATAGATAAAGAGAGCAGGATAGTCAGGGTTAAGGGGAAACTACAGAGCCGCCTTTGCACATTTGCCTCTATTTGTGCACCAAATGCTAATCAAGCCACCTTTTTATCTAAGGTCCTATCCTGGTTGGGTGAGTTCATGGAGGGAGAACATTTTTTATTAGGGGATTTCAACTTAACATGGGATACAGTCCTGGATAGCACGCAGTCCCAAAGGGCTTGTTCTAGCACGTTCACTAAAGCATTGAAAAGGGACTTCTACGCACTGGGCTTAATAGACACATGGCGCACGATGCACCTAACAGCTAGAGATTATACTTTCTTTTCCCATACACACAGGTCCTATTCTAGGATCCATTATATCTTTGTAAGCCGGAATTTGGTCCCAGCATTGCAGGCCGCCTCCATACACCCTATCACTATGTCGTATCATGCCGCATGTACACTGACTTTGGCCTGGGCCCCCCACCAAAATACAAGAGATGTTTTTTTCTGGCTGCCCTTACAAGGGATCGCTTATTGCATGACGAACTACACAAGAATGGCATGGTGAGCAAAAAAACGATGGATTTAGGCCAAGATCTCTGTACTGGGGTGAATGTATGGCATTGTTCTGCATTCTGTCCATCAATTGTTGTTTTTGCATTTGTCACCCCGAGTGGGACGGGTATGCTCAGACGTGAGTCCCGTGTTCTCCATGCCACTGGAATCAAGCTATCCTGGCTGAAGAGGGGTGAAACCTCGAAACCGGTCCTAGGATGCTTGGTTCCAGTCCAGGGAGGACCTGGCTTGGCAGTTCGGGCTGGACTGTTCCCATGAGGCACAGGGTCAAGACTGATTTGCCTATGGCTGGGTTCAAACTGGAATGGCATGGTGAGCAAAAAAACGATGGATTTAGACCCAGATCGCTGTACTGGGGTGAATGTATGGCATTGTTCTGCATTCTGTCCATCAACTGTTGTTTTTGAACTACACAAGATAGGCAGCCTCTGAGGCTTTAGAGTGAGCAAATGTGCGATATTGATTATGGGTATGAAATACTCCTATAGCCTGTTTTAACACTAGTGTGGATTGTGGTAGTGGAAGATCACCGCTTTGATCACCAAATCATCCTTTTTTTTGACAGCCTGATGTTTGAATGCTTATTATTATAAAAATGTACTTTTTGTTTCCTCACTCTAAACAGCCGTTGAACCCGTGATCGAAATACTGTGGGGCATTTGTATCTTCTGGCCTACTATGATGAGGCCAGTATATATGTCTTACACTGAATGATTTGCAGAGAGGCTTATAGTTTTCTTTGGTCCTGACAAATGCACCTGAACCTCTTTTGGAGTCCCTGATAGGCAGAAACAAGTTGACCTGACTATTTTTTTTAAGTCCTGGTAATTCTGTTTTTTAATCCTGTCCACTGGAAGCACCAGAATAAAATTTAGTTTTGCGTACCAGGATACAGTTTTGTTTCAATCACTCCCTTTCTAGCTTTGCTAATAACGAGATTGCACTCAGGACTCTGCCCCTCACTTGATCATCTCTTGCTCATCTATTACCCTGTATAAAAAGTAGATTATTGAGCTTATTCTATGGAAAAGGTAATTTTTAATATTATTACAGGAATCATGACTTGTTTTTTTGAGACGTTCCTGTACTGAAGCACTTGAAATGACAGCCTAATGCTAAAAACTCTGAGATAGTGGGAAATGTCTTTAGACCCACCATGTTATTAGACACAGCTTATGCACATGGACATTACTTAACTTGTTCCTTAACAGGTGTAGAAAAGAAATTCATAGATTCAGTAGAAGACTGGCGAAGAGATATCTTAGCTAAAGCAACGAATCATTCAAAAGTGCATAATGGGCTAAAGTCGAAAGTGTAGGTTAGTGGGAAACATGACAGCATTAGCTCTAGATTGGAAACATAAAAAGAAATTTAGATTTTTCACAGCCTGATGGGCAGAAAATCTGGATTTTATTAAAGACACAGAGGCTAATATTATGCAAATTCTCCTCTATTGCCACAGCTCAGCAGTAACAATGAAGAGAACATAGAACTTGTGAACATTCTGTAAAACAGTATAAAGTCCATGAGCACACAGCTATCACCCTTCTTTGTTCAAAGCTGCGAATCCAAGAAAAAGATCAGCAAATCCAAATTTTCTAAATAACGTTGAAGGAGTCATTGCATTAATCCAAAAAGAAAGGATTCTATTCTGAAAGAAAGAAGTAAAAGGGTTAAAGTTACAAAAAACCCCTATGGAGGGGAAAAATAGAGGAGGGATAATAATAGCCTCCGTGTCTTTAATAAAATCCAGATTTTCTGCCCATCAGGCTGTGAAAAATCTAAATTTTATGGCATGACCCAGAGGCCAACATTATGCAAGTTTAAAGTGAATTGAGAACATTGTCAATCACATTATTGATAGGTCTAAAATAACATTTTTTAAACATATTCTCATTAGACCAGTCAGCGGCTCTTAGAATATCTTGTAGCCCTCCACCAAGCATAAAAGCTTTTGAAGCAGAAGCACCTCTAAGAGAATGTGCGCCGAAAATAGAAGTATCGACACCACAGTCACGCATCACTTCTTTCACCCATCTCGCGAGAGTGGGAAAGGAAACAGGCTTATGAGGAGATCTATAGGAGATCAGAAGTTTTGTGTCAGTTCCTCTTATGCAAAAAGTTCTTTTTTCATATTCTTTAAGACATTTGACAACACACAAACATTCATTCTCAGGGAAGAAAGGGTAGAAAATAGAGGAAGACATATTGTAAGAAATAAGTTTGAGAGAGAGTGAAGAGTTATCTCCCCAGGAGGAGATAAGATGTAGAATACTTCTCACGTTCCATAATGCTGTGTATTTTGGAGTTGGGGGATTGAGAACCCGCATGCTTCTCAAAATCTTTTTAGTTAAAAGAGATTGGCCAACAGAAACACCATCAATTAGAGAGTGGCCTGCAGCTATTGCTGACCTATAGACATTAACGGTTCTATAACTAAGTCCAGAGGCAAATCTCTCCAATAGGAAATTAAGAACGTGAACTAAATCAGCTGAAACTGGATCGTAATGTCGTTGAAGACACCAGCAAACCCATTTGTTTCATGCCAATCGATATGCCTTCCTTGTTCCAGGTGCCCAAGATTCAGATATGAGTCTAAAAGCATTGAGCGAAAGGCCAGGGATCTCCCATTGTCGCCTGAAATATTCCATGCCGTGAGGACTAGGATTCCTTGTTCTAGGAGGGGGTGGGGTTCGCCTTGAGGACCTAGGAGAAGATGACTGAAAGACGGAATTAGGATTGGGAAGTCTATGGCCATCTCCAAGATGACCGGGAACCATGCTTGAGACCTCCAAAGGGGTGTTATTACCACCATGCTTTGAAGGTATCTGCGAGCATGTGAGAGAAGACGTGGAAGCATTACAAAGGGCGGGAAGGCATATGGTTTTAAGCCTTGCCAGTTCTGGAGGAAGGCATCCACTCCTGATGCCTGAGGGTCCGGCCTCCAACTGAAAAATTCCGTCATCTGAGTATTTAATCTGTCTGCGAAGAGGTCCATCTGGAAATGGCCCCATTGCTGTTGAATGATTAAGAATATCCGTCTGCCCAACTTCCAGTTGCTCGGGTCCCTGAAGTTTCTCGAGAACTAGTCTGCTACGCCGTTGTTCAAGTCTGGGATGTGTTATGCCGTGACCGACCGTGCCGTTAGTGGGAAACATGACAGCATTAGCTCTAGATTGGAAACATAAAAAGAAATTGTGCATATTCACTAGAAAATACACAACTGACACAAATTTCGTAGGTAATAGTGAATGTGATCATACTTTTGAAGTTTGAGGAAATGGGGGATTATACTAAGATGGAGCAGATCCTGTTTTCCCTGGGGTTTATTACATTTGTGGGAAAAAACATTTTACAGGTAATCCAAGAGATGGTATGGAACATGGGGATAGGTTTTCCAAAGATTTATCGTATCGGATAACTTGATGATTCAACATGAGAACAACATGTGAGAACAAAAAGAGGTGCTAGTGCTAGCGAAATTGTAGGAGACATTTTTGGTGTTCTGATACGATCTGTAGGAGTGATATTCAACTCACATAAGATTAGAAAGCTTTCTATTGTAGTTGATACATTATCCACTAGTACATCTGGAGGATTTCTAGTTATAGATACGGAAATGGTTGCCAAAAGATCCATGGTTTTGCAGAATCGTCTAGCATTAGATGCCCTTCTCGCAAACGAATGCAGAGTCTGCCCGATCCTCAAATGTTGCTCTTACACAGGAACATCTTAAGGATTTGGGGACCTTGGGCCAAACGTATTTTGGGGGGCCCTATTTGGAACAGCTTTGAATTTATGATTCCATTTCAGCTCTTTCATGCCCTCTTTGGCTAGGTCCCCGACAGTGCACAGGAAACACTTGTTCAGCTTCTAAATGTGTTTACATCTGATATTCGGAGATAGTTATGTGTGTTTTCCATTTTGTACCACAGCAGCAGCTTACCAATATTACTGCAAATAATATCTGTGACAGCCTCCCATTTCTCATATGTAAGGCCCTGTTTTGATCTATAAGAAACTTTTTTATGGATGTTGCAGGAAACATAAACGCATTTCTCTGCAAAATGTCCATACTGGATTCTCACACATCAAGTACATTAAAAAGAAATTAAGTAAAACAGTATTTAAAACAATCTGTTGAAGAAATATTCAAGGGCATTAGGGCAAGACTCTGCAGAACTGAGCTGACTCTGTCAGGGAGGCCCCTGAAAGGGTGCATTTACATTCCAGACGAGAATAAGGACTTGAAGAAATACATACAGAACATTACTGACTTAAAGAAAGATTTGAAAGGGTTAACCGCAACAGGTGCTTGGGAAGAAACAGGGAATGCATTTTCTGCTATGGGCAGCTGGTTTGGAAACCTAGGTAGTGGAATTGTTGGAAGCATTTTAAAAACCCGTAGTGATAATTGCTCCCTGTGAATTATTTTTGTTTGTAATCTATAAGGGATACAAACGCGTACAAGTGAAAGACGGAGTGAAGAGAAAAAGAGCAGATGCAGACTTAGAAGATAGACAGGGCAAATATTATGATGACATGATATTTCTGGAGGATTCCAGGAGAAAGGTGATGAAGACAGCCAGATTGTGATTTGTCCCTCTAATAAGACATTGATGTGATGGCTGATTCGCTATCAAAAAGGGGACTGGTGCAGCACAAATTGTGACAACCCTTTACATGTCACAAATACGTCACAATTTCAAAACAGATATATGATATAAATGTGCAGTTAGCACATGATTTTTCTATTATCTAACGATATTAAAATAAGTGTTGCACTTGACATTATTTTTAATGTGCAGTCACTGTAGTACTAGAGAACTTACTCAAACTGTGTGTTGAACCGTATTAAATGAGGAATTTATAAACCATCCTTACTTTGTAGGCATGCACTTGCTATAAAGATACATTTGATTTACCTAATGAGTGCCTTAATCCATTAAATTACATTTACTGTTTAGATGACTGAATAGAAACCATCCTGATATATATGTAGCATGTGATTACTCTAGAAACAGGTTTATGTAATGTGTGCACTAATGTTTCATATATAGTATTAAAATGTAGTTTTTAGATATACTGACACATATACATTTAAGATTTTACTGTATACTTTATGTACTACGGGTCTAATGTACTGACTGTTCATATTCAGTTGTGTTTATGTGTACACAGGCATTATAAATGTGCACCATTGAGTTAATAGGTTAAGTTGTCTTTGGTAAGCCTGAATAACGTGCTGCATAAAATAATGTTTTCCATTTCCTGCTAATATAACATTTCTTGCAGGTCTTCGCATGCATTGTTAGTTGCAGAATAGATACATTACTGTACTAGTGATAGAAGGAGAGAGCCAGAGAAGAGGACCTTGATGAAAGAACATGGAGCGCCAGAGTATTAACTGAAAGACCTCTTCAGCAATTTTACAACATGGCTTGTGTGAGAGAAGACGATGTTGTTCCCATGTCCAATGTGGGATACTTTGCGAATGTTGCAATCTACAATGTGAGAAGTGGAGAAAGACAATAGACCCCTAATGATGCGTGCAGAAGGGTATTACCCAAGAAGACTCTTGTGTGTTATAACTTAGGGTTCACAATGTTGGAGAACAGAATCCTTCACATTTCCTTCAGAACCTTTCTATAGACCCTTACCGAACTTTTCCCTGGATTTTGAGAGGTTTAAACCTCTATGCCTTACTTGATTCTTTCGCTGAGTGTGGCTTAAGCTGACATTTACTTTCCTGACCCAAGATGACTTTTGACCGACCTTCAGAAAAGCTGACACTTTCCTACTAATGTTCCTGCTAAGTTCTATTATCCTTTATGGAGTTTCCTAATTTTTTTTAGATCTTTTAGACTTTAGAACCATCCTTTAGGTTGGACTTTACTTTAGGTGATTTAGATTTAACCATGTATAGACATCAAAACCTGAGACTCTTCTCAGAGCATCAAATACGTTTGTTAGCCTTTTGTATTGCTGTGACTCAATCTATTGTTTGTCTAATATAGGTCCACCCCAATTTATTTTGGAGGTTGCGCTTTCATGTTGTTATTCTGTATCATTATACCATGGTGTTAAAATTTGTGTATTATAACTTGATTCTTAATTTATAATAAACTCTCTTGACCATAGTTGCTGATTCCAGGTCCTTATTGTATAGGAAAATGGGTTGCACTGTTAATTTAAATCAATTGATGTAATGTTAACCCCCATTAACTCTCAGGCGGAAAATAAAGGTCCGTCGGAGGACCAATGATAAGAGAGGGTAGGCCCAAAACGCTGGATCAGCATACATGCCAAGAGACAGATTCAGGCAGGATACTCCCAATTTGTTTAGACCAAAATGGCTTTATTTTAGCTGTCCCCCCCCCCCCCCATATGAAACTGCCTCTCCTTCAAGAGTAATCAATGGAGAAATCTAAATTAATTTGAAATTGACTCTTCTGTCTGTGAAAAGGAGGCCACAACTCATTTTACCTGCCTGATTTCCTGGGGGCTGTCCCGTGTCCACCGTCTGTCTCCCTCCCGCCGCCGCCTTCCCAACGCGGCCGCTGTCTAGGAGGGGGACTACCTTACCCAGAATTCCCAGCAGCAGACGGGAAGCGGTTCTGGGACCCGCCTCCTGTACTCTCGCGCCTGGAGGCGCTTAAGACCAAAGGGAGCCACTGGCAGAGCGGGCGACTGTCTGTCTGTGAAGAGGAGGCCACAACTCATTTTACCTGCCTGATTTCCTGGGGGCTGTCCCGTGTCCACCGTCTGTCTCCCTCCCGCCGCCGCCTTCCCAACGCGGCCGCTGTGTAGGAGGGGGACTACCTTACCCAGAATTCCCAGCAGCAGACGGGAAGCGGATCTGGGACCCGCCTCCTGTACTCTCGCACCTGGAGGCGCTTAAGACCAAAGGGAGCCACCGCCTCGCGGGACCGCGCGCGGGCGGCGCCGGGCGAAGCCCGGGCAAAGGGCGGGCCGTCATCGGCCGTCCAAGGCCGGTAAAGGCCGGACTGGGCCCCCTCTCTTACATCCCCGATACGGTCACCTCAAGTAAGTGACCCTGAAAGTACCGTGCTTGTTCCCACATAATGTTTTGTCTCAGTCTTATTGTTTTATCCTGTTATATCTCCTCTAAGGCATTTTGAGTCACTTTTTACATTTCCCATCCCGGTCTGTTAGTCATTTTCCTAAATACCACGATTCATGCCTGCAACGGGTAAAACCGCCTTGGTAAAAAAGACCATCAATGGAACTTTGGATCATTTTGTTATCAGGACAATTCCGGACCCAGACTGGGAGGACTCTCTTGCCGTGCGGCGAGCTGACAGACGCCGCTCGATTGAGCATATTAAGAACATGCGTATGTCTCCACAACCAAGCACGTCGGTCCATAATGGGTCACATATAATTCCAACTGCTTGTGAATTGTCTAGCAGCGAAAGCACTCCATTGCTTCTCCGGGACGGCTCCAATCTGATAGATTCTATTACTGACCATATTGCTGACTCTATTAACGAATTAAGTGACATTATCTCTACCTCTCCCCGTGACCTCGTTTCGCCCGTTAAGTCCCGGGCGTCCACCTCGTCACCTGTGGTGGAGATTCCCCAAAAAACGAAACATACCCGGAAGCACAACCCTGATCCTCCCCAAGGTCCCCCGCCAACAAAAAGAAGGAGAAAGTTGGGAGGTAGAATGCCAAGGGGTAAATCAAGTAGGCTTATGCAAATCCCAAACCAAAATCCCGACCCTGTTAACATTCCCCTACTATCTACCCCGCAATTGCACATGACATCTCCCTCGCTTATCCCTCAAACCATTTCATCTAAGGACATCCCCATTACTAATATCACTGGGTCCATCGAGCAAATAGTACGATCTTTTATTCTCCCAGTAATAGAGAGATTGAATACTATCACTCTACAATTAGGGTCCCTAGAAGAGCTAGTTAGGGAGAACATAGTAGCAAATAAGGCCCAACTTAACAGTGTTCCATCATCTGTACCCCTGGTAACGGCAATACCGACCCCTCCACCTGTCATCTTGAAGAAAGGGTCATTACCATCTCTGACATCTGTTCCATCAAAGCTTCCCGTTCCCTCCGTGGAAAAAAGCTGTGTCACAAATAATAATCGATTCCTCCCTCCTCAAAAGGGAGAGGTAAAAAACACCAAACCTTCTAACCCAAAATCTTCCCAGTTAAATGTGTCTTGTTTATCACGTCCACCTTTTGAATCTAGGGTAAACAACACACAGGTGGGTGGGAATTCTATAAACTTAAGACCGGCCCTTGTTCAAGGTAACCATTCAAAACTTGATGTAAGGAGAGAGTCTAGGACTAGGTTAGTTGACCTCCCCCCGGAAGTGGCTCCGTATGTAGTCATTCTGACAGGTGTTCCTCCCTTAGAGGAAGGCAAGATGGAACATTTTTACCAACTAAAAAACAAAGTCCTTTTTTGGCTCTGTCAAAATCGGCCGCTCCCTCTGTATTTGAATGGTGAAATCATACATGTCAGGCGACTCCCTTGGCTGGGCTGTCGAACGAAAAACCTATCCGGAGACATTATTATTATTAATTTCTCAGACCGTAGAACTGTAAGACACATCCTAGATGAATTTCAGGAAATTGGGTCAGGGGGTATCATGACACGTGATTTGCTATTTTTCTACCCGAGATCTGCAGTAGAATTTACACCTAATCTGGGACCTTCAACTAGTTACCCTAATGAGCGTTCTATGTCTCGTCGTAATAACTGTTTGTTTAACAGCAATCTCTTTAACGGCTATAATCCATTCTATGGCCCTAAACCTTTCCAAGTTCCCTATAGATCCGACTATTCATCAGGTCTGGACACAAACGACTGACTGGTCCAATGTTCGCAGTCCTCACTTTGTCCGACCTGTTCACTTCCCGAAAAAGAAAATCAAGTACCCCAACTTTTTCCTTTCAGTAGGCCTATGGAGGGCCATCAACCCACACCACAGGGTATATTGAACATTCAATTAGATCTAGGCTCTCCAAGGGATATGACTAAACCCTCAGGCGGCGATACTTTATTCGGGGGGGGTTCGGTTAATCCTGCCCTTTCCCCCAAAACCAAACTTCTAGGCGACGATACCCTATCTGGGGGGGGTTCGGTTAATCCTGACCTTTCTCTCAAATTTATATTCTGGAACGTCGCAGGTTTGCGCTCTAAGGCAGGACATCTATCATGGCTCTCTATTATTAGGGAGCATAACATAATTTGTTTGCAAGAAACGTGGTTAACAGCTCCCATTCATCTGCAAGGATATAAAACCTTTAACTCATTTGCCCAACCTTCATCATGTGGGAGAGCGAAAGGTGGCCTGGCAATTTATCTCTCAAATGAACTCTTGAACATAGATTCCAAAATCATTAATAGCAACCCCTACTCCAAGATCCTTAAGATAACATCTAGTAAAACACAGCTGTTCTACATAGTTAACTTTTATAACAATTTGACTCCAAAGGATATACTCCCAGTCCTGGAAAATATTTACCGACTCTTATCAGAGGAACGACTCAAACATTCTAATACTAGTATTACCATAGTCTGGGGTGGAGACTTCAATCTCAATCTCTGTAAGGGAGGTGTTTTAAACATCTGTGGTATTGTGGACAACCTGGGTTATAACGTAACGCATTTCCCTCATACCAAACTTGGGAATTTTCTGACCGAGATAATATTTAATTTAGATCTCGGTTTTGCTAACGATCTTGTTTCTCCCCCAGTTTCTTTCACTCCCACGTTCAATGGCAGGGGATTATCTAGTCTGATTGACTATGTTTTGGTTTCACAAATTTCCAAAGACCAGCTACGTAGCTTTCGAACAGTTACCGATCCTAGCAGTGATCACTTTCCTAATACTCTCGTGATCACTATTCCGGATATGCCAGAATCGTCCAGCAAGCAAACTCTTTTAACACAAGAAACCTTAGGGGTAAATAAACTGAACAAGTATGCAGTTAAATGGAATAAAGTTGATGCTGAAAAGATTACCTCAGCAGTGCTGAGTCGTATACTCCCACATATCGAAACGTGCTTAAACTCACAATCTCTCCCTGATCAGGTACTGGCTAGCTTTTCTGTTATTACATCTGAAATAAAGAGCGAGCTGTTCCGTAAAACCACGGGCGTTAACCAAACAAAAAAGGGATGGTTTAATCCCGCAACAAGGCGTGCCTACCTCACATTAAAGAAAGCTTTGACTAATACCGTAAGGGATAAAGTGGAAGTGATAAGATTAAGAAAATGCTATAAGCAAGCACTTAAATCTTGTAAGGTGGATATTAAGAAGGAACTATGGGCCAAGTTACATCAGAGTTGTTCTTTTAAGGATTCGGCCACCTTCTGGAAAATAGTAAGAACACCTTTTCTAACCGACCAACAAGAGATCCCAAGGATGGGGTAGCAGTGGGTGAGGCAGCTTGGGTTGGTCATTTCTCAAGGATTTTTGGTATTTCGGAGGATTCTTTGTCAGAGCCCCCCTCAGATAGTTTAGGGATGTTGACTACCCAAAACCATAGTAGACCATCCCTCTCCCCTAATTTTAACCTTTATTTTGACCATGACGAGGTACTTATGGCATTGCAGGCTTCTAAATGTGGTAAAGCCCCAGGCCCTGATGGGGTTCCCGTGGACCTATTCAAAAACAACTTAGAATTATGGTCACCTATTCTTACTAAGGTCTTCGAAGCAGCCACCAAAATCGGCCCACCAGAGTCCTGGACAACTTCCATTCTTCTGCCTATTTTTAAGAAGGGCGACCGTAATAGCCCTGCCTGTTACCATCCCATCTCCCTCTTGGACTCTACTGGCAAGGTGATGGGTCGGCTACTTCTTAAAAGACTCCAGGAGTGGGCTGAAAGCAATCAGGTGATTTCTGACCTCCAGTATGGCTTTCGAGAGGGACTTGGGACAGTGGAGCAGGCATTAAACCTTTCTTTATTGATAGGTAAATACGTATGGGCGAAAAAGGGGAGGTTGCATTTAGCCTACGTCGATCTTTCGGCGGCCTTTGATTGTGTTTCCCATAGTAAACTATGGAAACTCCTTCTGGCTATGGGGGTCAATCCCCCCTTGGTGAGCTTTATTCGTAATCTCTATACAGGGGCCTCAGCGAAAGTACGGTATGGTTTGGGGGGGGAAGTTACAACATCATTCCCAGTACTTAAGGGTGTCAGACAGGGATGTGTACTGGCACCCTTTCTTTTTAATCTATACACAAATGGTTTAGAGGCTGCGATGTTGATAGGAAGCCAGGACCTGCCCATGATTGATCGTCGTCCAATACCCGCGTTGCTCTACGCGGACGACGCGGTGATCATGGCCAAGACCCCACGCCAACTCCAACTTCTCCTTGATAGATACTGTGAGTTCATGGCAGGCCTAGATTTAAAAGTAAACATAAAGAAAACGTTTGCCATGCACCTGGGGAAACGCCTTAAACATTCCGGCGGTATCCAGATAAATAATACCATTCTGGAGACCGCAACTTCATACCCCTACTTAGGTATTCTGATAGACAATACCTCTAGTTGGGGTCCTACCCTCTTGGCCAGAAAGATGGGGCTCCTTAGAACTACATCAGCTTTGGTCACATTTGCGCAAAAACTAGGCCAGCGCCCCTCCCGGGAGTTGATTTAGATCTATAGGGCTAAGTGCCGTCCAGTGGCAATGTATGGGGCTGGGGTCTGGGGCTATGTCAACACGGAAAGTATCCAAAAAGCAGAAAATGCTTTCTTTCGGTACCTTTTGGCCGCTCCCAATAGTTCGCCAACTTACGGTTGCCATATGGAGTTGGGGGAGGATTATATCTCTGATCTTATTGCAATCCAACCAATTCTTTTATGGCATCGACTCTGGGTTACTATAGAATGTAAAATGACTCGTCTGCTTATTTCTGACTGTCTTACTCTGGAAGGTTGGAAAAATATCCCGTGGCTGTTATATGTCCATAAATTCCTGAGAGATGTAAACCTGGAATCTCTTTTCACGCTCCCTGAGACCACAGTTGATATTCCACGCAAAAAGTTGAAAACCGCGTGCTTATCTCACTTACGTGAGCTCCGTCTAACAACTGAGATTTCAAAGCCTACAAATCTCCATCTTGCCGCGGTACAAGTCTCTTTTGGGATCCAGCCGTATTTACTATCCAGTGCTAATCATTATGAAAAATATCTTTTAACACGATTCCGGTTTAATACTTTCCATCGGTTGATAACTTTCCCGAAGACAAAAGATTGGTCTAGTATACTAACTCCTTGTCCTTGTGATGGGCAATCAGAACAATCGCTATTGCACGTAGTCTTTTTTTGTAGTCACTATGAATTCCCACGCCAAAAGTGGATTTTACCTTTATTAAAATTCATAGGCTTACGCCAGTGTCGCCCGGCCCTTCTTGCCTTACAATGTTTGGACACTGAGTACAGCATTTTTCCAACAGCCTGTTTTTTAAAAGCTTGTGTTAAATATCGTGCAAACTATGACCTATCATAAATCGCCAGATTGTGACTGTGATTTAAACTGAAAGAAATAATGTGTTATATACTTGTTGTATTTACATTCTATACATAAGAACCTTTTTATGATTTATATTAATTCTTAAGATTTTAAAGACTTGTTTTTAACCTTTGTATACTTTTATGGACACAAAATTTGTATCCGAATAAAGTTTTAATTGATTGATTGATTGACTCTTCTTCAATAGTAATCAATGGAGAAATCCAAGTGAATTTTTCATAATCTACCACTTACCTGTTCTGAAATGATGGCAAGTATGGGATGAGAGTAAATAATTCGTTCTTATCTATTGTTGTGCCATATGTGAACGATAATACACAACTGTCAACATTGAGCGTCCCTAAAGCTTTTACTGAAAGGAATAAATAACACTAGAGTCTCTTAAAGCATTGGGAAAGAGCGGTGACGTTGAAGTGACTGAGGAACTCTTGCTAGATGATCATTGGCTTCGAGGCCTCGGAGACTGTACCGTGGCTTTCGATTGGCTGTTACAACGCTGGCAATAATTCACTGACGATATTGTCCCGGGCAGCTGTAGCGAGCCCTGGAACAGTATTCATGTTCTACCAGCCCATAATGTGCCGGGCGGCAGGTGTACTATATAGAGAAGAGCACTGAGATGCTGAGCCTTTACTGGGTGAAAGGGTTCGTCCTCCACCCCTGGAAGATTCAGTCACCCGCCGCCACTGGATTTGCGCGCTGAGACTTTTCCCCAACGCAGAATCACTGTGGCCGGAATGTGCACTTCACCGGTTTTATGGCGAAATTCGCCGTCGGGAGCCACCCGGTCTGTACTTGCGTCGTGAGCGCGTCACCTCCGCCCCACCCTCCCTCCCTCCTGCTGCTCTGGAATACCGTCGGTCCCGCTTGGGATTAGGCCTCATCCTGTACCGCCGTGTAGGGTCCACGGTGTGTACTAGGGCTCCCGCGGGTTTATGAAGCGGGGACCTGGATATTCCTCTCCAGGCGCACCCACTATCTCGAACCTGCATCGGCTTTCAGCCCTGCTACGATAAAGGTGAGTGGTTAATCTACAGAGGAGGAGTTCCACCGTTCTGTGGTGATGGGCTTGTTCTCCCTCCCCTGACCTGCTTTCAATCCTCTCTCAGTGGAGACCTGCCGCCCCGATTTACTACTGGGTTTGGGCATAAGCTGTCCGTTGGTCTGTACTCACCACTCCACGGGGGTCTGTAGCAGCCCATCGCATTGGCAGTAAGGGGCTTTTTAGCCATCATTTTGAAAATTGAGTTTTCATTTAAAGGTTTGTTCTCCTTCCAAGTCTCGCTCAAACTTCAGCCTTGGAAACCCAAATTAACTGAGCTGCTGTGCACATTTTGATTTTTGCGCTATTTGTGCCCCAACATTATTATTAGGCATTGTCGCTAACTTGAAACTAAAATGCCCGCCCTGGAAAAGTCTAGGTGGGAAAGTAATTGTCCACGTAAATTATAGCCGCGGCTGTTTCCTTACTAAGAATTTATAGCTTTGTGTTTACAATTTGGTTAACTGGTATCAAGCCAGCCTCAAATGGCATTCGGTCAGTGAATGCTAGTATCGAACCCGATTAGTGGCCTGTGTCGCATTGGTGTGCATGTCTTCCAAGGGAGCTATTTTATCTCAAAGCACATTTATGCGCTCTGAAAGGACTCTTCCACTGTGCAATAGTGGTATTTCTTTTCTTGCTGCTTAGATGTATGTAGATTGGCAGACATTGTCCAATACCTTATTTTGCTCTAACTGGAGTCTCTTGTTGCTGAAAAAGATATATATTTAAAAAAATAAGGTGTCCTCATTAACACAGTCCGTTTAAAATGGCCAGTGTTGGAGTGTGAAACGCTCGAGATTATAAAGGCTTGTGTCTCTTGGTCCTCCCCATAAATTATGTTAAGATCAAGGGGGTTAGTCCAGGACCTTTCACATTGCTTAATGCCCGGACCATCTCGAGTATTGCCATGTGTCAGCTTTCAAAACGAAAGTGTGTCAAACTAAAGACATGATGGGCTAAGCTAAGGCCATTTCTCACGTCAGATCCTTCGCATCCAAGCATTATAACACTCAGTTTAGAGCTTTTGTTTTTTTGTTGTTGGAAAAACTGCACTTTTAAAATGCACCAAAGAAGTTTACTTTCCCTTTGTTTTAAAATTGTATCAATTCATGGTATTGGTTAGAAGTCTTAATACAGGCAACATCAAGGTACATTAAAATCATCATAGGAATTAAACAATGTCTCAACCTTAAAACGTTAAATGTGATTTTATCCCCCACAGTCTCAATAGCTTTGGGTTCAGTCCAGTAATTCATGAGAGTTCCTTGTAGGCTGTCGAACACAAACTCCTTCAAAGTCTTATTCACAGCAAAATTTCAGTTTGAAGATTAAATCCAATGTCGCCAATAACTTCTAGTGAATTTACTTGTATGTAATCCATGATAATTTCAACCACTCCCCCCCCCCCCCCCCCCAATAGGAGAGCTCGATACAAACCTTAATAGTTCCGACCCATAGTTTGAAAAATAACTTGCATGTTTTTTTCCTTAAGGTTTAAGCAGATGCACAGTATGCGAGCTGTGGCCACAGTGCAATACTTATTTAAAACGGCAACACTTACAAGAAAATACCGAGCTTTTCCAATTGCATTTTCGGTTATTAGTGGTATAGCCCAAAGGAAGTGCTGCCGCTGATGCTTCATCAAAGGTGTGAGACAAGATACAGTTGGGTTGTTTAGCTCCCATCTGGCATTAAAGTATACCTCAATTTTCATATGGTAAAGGACAAAATCTTGCTGTAGAGACTAACTGAATAGAATTATGTAGTTGAGCTTTAAATTCAATGTAGTATTCCGAAACCTACTTTAAAGTTTTTTTAATGTAATATTAGTTGCATCTGTAAGTTTGTTGTAAGCATGCCTTACAGTAGACAAACTGAAAACTAGTCCCAATCAATGCACTACCTGCACCTTCAGGCTAAACGTATGGTTTTGAAATGGTTTGCGTCCTATATTTCTAAAACTAGATTCTAGAATGCCCACTAGTTCATAAAAATAAGAAATCCATAGGTTTCAGTCAGAATAATGTTGATTAACTCCAGAATACGCTTAACTGTAGGACTTGTAGGGCCTAGTGTAACACGAGTCATGACATTTTGTCCTCAGTGGAACCTCTCATATTAAATGTTTCCCTCCACTTATTTGGTGAACCTGGTTTCCACATTTACTGGACCCTTTTTCTACAACATATACCAGTGAAGAACTATGGTACTGTCATTTGCACCTCTTTAACTTGGCAAGTGATAGTACATTGATTATGATTTATCTTAGCGTTGTACAAAGATAAAATACTAAAAGCTAGTTCTGACAAGATTATCTACATCAGATGATGTGTAAATTACTCTGAAGGTAATGACCTTGATAAATTAGCTCATATTTATTAGATCAAATCAATAATATGGCTGCCCTGCCAGCAACACCATCCAAGAGACCACTATCACCAACTTTTAGCAGCAACAAATTGCTGTACTTTCATCAATTGCCGGTGACGTTAGTCTGAGGTTCCACACCATCTTATTCTAGTAGGTCTTCCAGAACTGCAGCAGCTGCTTTTGGTAGGTACAGCACGTTGTAGACCGGTGCTGGACAATCTGGGTGAAATCGGGATCATGGAAGCCTGGGTCTTGGTTGCTGCCGAATTGGCCATCTCCAGTTCAGAGATTTTTTTTTAAAACGGGCCTTCTCTTCTGTTTTCATTTTCTTATAACATAGACACACCTCTTACCACAGTGAAACTTAGAAATATAGGCAGATGCAGAGGCGATATTGGAGACCTTCTTTATGTATACTAGTTGCATTGGGGTTGCCTTAATTACCAGTTTACCTTTCCTCCCCCTACCCACATACAGTTAGGCTTAGGATAATACCTGGTTCTTATCATGCAATTAGTTTGACAGTTTAACGTTTTTGCAGCCGAAATTTGTCTACAGTTAAAGTTACATGCTCCAATCTGAGCATCAACATCTCAGTCGTTACTCTTCTAATGCTGTAAAATTAGTAAAGTTTTTGCATAACTATAATGACCATTATTTAAACCACCAACATTCTATTAAATTTGTATGCTCTCGTGGTCAAATGAAGTTATTGGTTGATTTACCTTCCCGACCTGCTGTTGTCAGCTGATACTAAACCTAGATGTCTCTTTGCTTGCTTCTTTAAGTATTGTGGTACTCTTTTATTGAAACTGAGCTGATCACTGACTAAAGTGAAAAGGGCCTAAATTATGTATAATGGAAGGACTGCCTTGTTGGAATTGTAAGGATGGGAAGGGCTGGCGTGTTGATCACCTGCTGTTGTTTTAAGGGGAGATCATGTCTAATCTTATTTATTTTAACTTCGTATTTCACAACCTCCCAAATCTCATTCTTCAAAAGGGCTATCAAATGAGAAGGACATTTTTTGTCTTCTTACTCCGTTTGACAAGATCATTAGATTTATGGCCTCCTTGGGCTTACATGTTAATTAATGAGTCTAAATCCAATATTTTAATTACTGGTCCTTCGTCGAAGAAACATCCGGTTTTCCAAGTATCCCAGCGCAGGATTGATGTGGCCGATTTGTTCTTATATTTGGGATTTTTTTTTTATGGTAAATACCTCCTTGAAACACACTGTTTCATATAGAGTTCTCAACTTGGAGAGAAGCATCGCAGCCTTATTTAACTAAGAAAGTGGGGATGAAACCCATACTGAAAATATTAATCATTTATCTGTCAAAAGCCATTGCCACAAATGGGGCACGGCAGATATAGAGCCACTGCAACATGTGGTAGCTGCCTTTGTAAAGAGGCTGCTTTCACTGACTAAAAGCTGCTGTAACTATATATGCCATAGTGAGGTAGGTCTCCCATATATTTGCGATGTAAATAGTCTGGCTCCATTACTACTGTGGCATTCCATCTAGGAGAGGGCAGTCGGTGTCACAGAATCAAGCACATGTGCACATATGTACGTACTTATATATGTACATGTCTCTCACTCTCCCATCGCTTTGAGGTTCGGTCCTTATGCAAAAGGTAGTGTTAGGCCCCAAACACTGCAAATTATGGAACGATGCCTAGATTTAGGGAAATATATTGATGTAGTGTATTGAGCACCAGCTCACAAGTTTTGCTTAGTAGAGTTAGAATGCTAATTTCTGCATATCAAAATGTGTGATGTGCAGTAGCGTTACATTGTTGTAATTTACGCGTGATATACGCACAAATGAAGTAAAATATCTGGCCGTGCCAGTTTATTAGTTTCAGGCAGTATCAAGAAGTACTTTCATCCACCCTATTGACTTTTCTGGCTATAGTCTCATAGCTACTCTAGTATAAAATAGCATAATGATTTAGCTTGATGCGTCCTGCAGTGAGTTTAGTTCATATAATAAGTAGAGGGAAAACGGCGTGGGGTGGCCATTTTGCTTTATCTGGGCAGAACGGTGCAGCATGTTAAAACTTTAATTTGCTGGAATACTTAATGTTGTGTATTACAAATTCTCCAGGTTGCCATCTCTTCAGATATCTAATACTCTCATATTAGCATTTGCTGCTTTTGTTGGGTAGTTACCATTCTTTTTGTATTCTTTGACCTATTTTCATATTCTACTTATCCAAGGCTGATGCTTGTCCCACTTGCTGTTCTGTGCTTTGCCTCTTAGGCAGGTTTATGTGCTTAAGTAATGCTATTCCTCTGTTTACCACGGTAGATTGCTACTAAATTGCATTCCTTGATGCCGTTTATCACATATTCTGATGAAAAATACTATTGATTCAACAGTTGTCCTTTTTTTATTTTCTCCAGGCCAGACTGATGGGCCCTTGCATTAAGTTATTGTTTATTTTATTATTTTTGTGCCTCCACCTTGGATTAATTATTTGTTTGACAAAGATATTTGGTGCTTACTAAGTGGTATCTTTTTGTGACGTGGACACATCAACAAAGCTGACATGATCACCCTGCTTTTCATTATCACTGCTACCCGAATATTTCCAAGCAAGCCAAGTTAATTTCTCCTGTCTCTTTAGTTTCAGGGAAGATTTGCATTGCCAGAATACACAAGCATATGTTGACCTGCAGCAAAAAGGTTGGCATTTTGCAGTGATCGATTTAACCAATAAAAATGCTACATTTTACTAGATTTTGTTGAGGTGCCATTCGATTACAGTTCTGGTGGGCAGACGTGTCTTAAGGGAAACGCTATTAATGTATTTCCCGCTGTGTAGAGGTTACTCCATATATATTCTCCATGCAAACTGCCCAGCCCATATCCTTCATAAATGAAAAATGTGAAATTAGTGGACTTTCATTTGATTATGCTAGATATCCTAAACAAATAGTTGCATAAAAATGTTGCTAGCTGTTGCGTCAGGAATTTTCTTAAGGACACTGACGCATGGATTATGCTTCTCATTCTTTACTTCCAATTTTCAGTACCCAATCATTCAATCAATCAAAAGACCTTTATTCGAATTTCATAAAATTCATAAAAGTACATATAAAAAATAGTTCATTATTACAATCTTTCAATACAGTTTCATAAAATTAAAAAAAAAAAAAAAACGTTACAGCAACGAATCAGGGATTTTCCATCATTTTACGTACACGTGTGATAAGTCTTAAGAAAGTGCTGGTGCGGAAAATTAATTCATCTGTCTCCAGAGAAAATAACATTGAACGGGACTCCTCCAGAGAGAGTGGTCTCTGCTTTCTAAAATATGGTGTTAAAAACCAATTTATATATTTTAGATAAAATTTACAGAAGAATAGGAAATGCAACTCATTCTGTGTGCTAATACCGTCGCACGGGCAAAGACTATACTCTGTCGAACGATGGTAACCCAGAGGGAAACCCAGTAAAAATTTTACAGAGCCAGCCCTTAAACGGAATAGCAAAGACCTCTCCCAGTTAGACATGGGTAGGGTAAGATAAAGTGGGAATGGTTGCAGGCACATGTCGTTCTCCATGTATCTTACTACAGTGGGTTTTGATATTTCCCTTTCCATTCTTTCAGTATCGAAAAGTGCATAAAGTGCTTGTTTGACCTCTGCCTTATCTTTAGGTTCAATTCCTAGTGGGTCAGAAAAGAGGTCGCCTCTATTTACGGTGCTTAATATTTTTTGAACTCCGGCTAGCCAAGGAATCAATAGGCCATGATCACATTTAAGGCAATCTTTGATTATATCTTGAGTTAGAGTGGCTGCATTGTTCCGCCAGATTCTCACCCAAAATAGAGCTGGTCTGGATCTAATGAAATCACAGATATAGGGAAGATTTAGCTCTTTGTGGCAGATGAATTCGGAGGATGAGATTGGGGCACCCAGTAATTTCCTACAGAAACGGCTCTCTTCACGTTGAATACCAGGATTTTTTCTCAAACCCCAAACTTCGGCCCCGTAAGTTGCGGCAGGAATGCACTGTAATCTAAAATTTTTTAAAATAGCACTAGTAGCTCCTAGTTTCTTTGGGCGTGGGAGACTCCATATTGAGTTGGTGGCTTTCGAGAACTTGCTCATGGCGTGGGCAGAATGCCCACTCCATGAGCCGTTCGCAGCGAAAACCACCCCTAGGTATGTAAAGGAATTTACAGAGTCTAATTTATTAGGACCAATACGTATGGTGTTAAGTTTCCGTTTCCCAGGCCACATGACATTATAAAAGACTTTTTAAAATTTACACGCAGATCTAAACCCTCCATATGGTGGACAAAATTTTCCACAAGCAGACGGAGGGCATTTGGGGTGCGGCCCATAAGGACCGCATCATCTGCGTATCCAATCAAAACTGTAAGAAATTCGAATTACATTACCTAAAAAAACCAACCACTAATATGGGCACACCACTATTTTTATAAGTCAGAAGCGCAGTAATTCATCCTCTTTCTTTGCTCCAATCAACAAGATAGACAACAACTCTGAAAATAAATAGTCTAACCAGTAAACAACATGGAGAACCTAAAAAAGAAACGACTCCAGGAACAAAGTCCACTGTAACCAAAAGTGCCATATCTTCAGCCCACCTAGTCTCGCAGTCGACGAGAACACAGGAGTGAACCTGGGACATAACACCATAATCTGGGACCACCCTTATTATCCAGAGTGACACTCAATCCTGCTTCTATTCAGAACCTGTAACAAAAAGAATCGCAGGTAACCTACGTCCCATGGCATAGTGAAGTACAATAACAGACAGGTGACCAAGAAATATATACACACAATCATGATGATCAAACAAAATTTCTTCTCATCCATGACACAACACAGTTGAAGTAACCCTCTTTTTGATGTCCTTAATAGAATTGAAAAGTCTCGATGCAACAGCTAGATTTTATTTGTTTTATTCTGTGTCCGGACCAGAGGTTCACACTTCTTAAAACTAGAGTCAGAGGACAAATAGGCAGCCCTCATAAAATCCTAGAAATTAGGATAAATATCTTGGATGCCATTGCTCCCCTCAGTGACTAGGCCCCAAATGCACTCACAGCAATACCGGCTTCTGCCATAAATCATTTGACCGTTCGAACCAGGGTATCTGACGAGAATGGGCCAAAAGGCTTCTGCGAGGCAATAAACTATTGACCCCTACAGCTCTGTCTAATTTGGCTAGTAGCATCCTCCTAGCCTTTAAGCATTGCACAATACACAACGTTGGGTTATCAGGAAAACTTGGGTAAAAAATACATTTAGACAATCAAAGTCTATAATAATACTGTACCTATAAGTTCCAAGGCTTTCACATCCAAAACCTTTCTACATGAAACCAGACACAAGAGCATGGTTAACTTGGGTGACAGCTGCTTCCTTCGAGGGGGGGAAAAAAAAATTATCAAGCCAATTTTGACAATCTCAGCACAACAGTTACAGCCCACAAGTTGGATTAGTGAGGCTGAGGAGGATTGGCCAATCTAATGCCCCTCATAATTTTATTTACTATGGGATGCTTCCCATCAATAGGCACATGGCCTGCCAAAATAGCAGATCCAGAATTATTCACCAACCGATAGGCCAGCCCATCCGCTGCCAAGAAGGACAAAGTAAATCACCAGGTGTAAGTCAGCCCCACTGGATTCACATGTTTGTCACACCAATATGCCCATGTGCGCCAGGCCAAAGCATATCACTTATGGTTAAAAGAGGACAATGACTGGTACATAAAGAATTCAGCTTGTCGTTAAAGGCCAGATAATGGCCAACAACCCCTGAAACATGCCATGCCATAAGATGCAGAGATCCCTCCTGAATTTAAGGATGACCCCTTCGGTCCAAGAGAACCTCAGGGAAATGAAAGAAGACTAATATTAGGGGCACAAGACAATTATTCCAGACTCTGGAAAAAAAAGGCTGCACTGTCAGACAGGAATCCCCCCCCCCCCCCCCCCCCCCCCCAACCAGCCTTTTTTTCTGCCTCCTCAACTGAGCAGATACTGTGGGGATCATCATAAAAGGCTGGAAGGCTTACTGAAGGTCCCTGCTCCATTCCTGAAGGAATCCATTTGTAGCCAGGGCCAGAGTCCGGCCTCCATCTATTGAAGCATGGCACCAACTTGTTGAGACAGGATGGGAAGAGGTGCATTTGGCAAGGACCTCAAAGGTCCTGAAGATATTTAAAAAGCAGAGGAAGTAACTTCCAATTGCTGACATCCCTAAACCTGGAATTCAGTGAGCTAACACATTGGCCTGTCCAGGCAGATACTCTGCCACAGCTGAAATGTTGCGCTGAAGGCAGTAATGCCAAAAATCTTGGGCGCTCTCCGCCAACAATTTAGGTTTTGTGCCCCCTCCCCATTCGTTGATGTAACAAACCCCTGAAACATTGTCTATCCGAAGAAAAATACAATAGCTGGACTTAATGTCAAATGAGGCCGCTAACAGCTCCAGGCAGTTGATATGAAAGCCTAACTCTGCCCCTGACCAGTATCCTCTGGTGGAGACCGGGCAGAACAAGACTCCCCAGCCCCATCTGCTGGCTTCTGATTTGATTATCATTTCTGATTGGGAGCTAAATATGACATCCCGTCTTTAGTCTCCTGAGGCAAGAGAACCCTGGTCGAGTAACTGAGTCGCTTTTGCAGGTGCCTGCTCTTTGTTATTAGAGACTGCGGTCCCTATCAAGGAGAATATGCAATCGTAACCACAAAACTACAATCATAGTTGGGTATATTACTGTCTAAATGGAAGGTATTGTATTTATTTACACTTTCAATAAACCAAACGCAACATATAGTATCAAAAATAAGCAGAAAGTGACGGGGTTCTGGAATCAACAGATTTCCTTACCTCCGGCATATAACCGCAAAGTGACTTTTTGTGATGCAAAAATTACAGTAGTCACAGTAACAGAACCATCTTATGCTCCACATTAATACGCAAGAGGTTTGGAGTCAAGAAGTGGTTGTCGACGACGTTTCGATCCCCAACGGCGGTCATGGGATCATCATCAGGACAATATAATTGGAATGCCTGAGAAATTGCCTTAGTAAGGCTGGGGAGTGGGAAGGGAAGACGGATCAGGGTGGCTGGGAAAGGGGGGGTAAAATGCTTGTGGTCCTTATCCTGGACCTACAGTAAGTTCAATTTCTCCTTAGTATTCTGCATTATACATAGGCACAGTGTACAGCATCTTACGTATTACTTCTACCTGCACTGTATTCCACCTTTTACATGTAGCATGAATCCACATACTCTGGCACATGAGTTCGGCTCACAAGATGGTTGCCTGAATTGATTTTTAAGCATGCTATGAACTACCACCTATTAGTCTCACATCACCAACAATATGGTTAACAACTCTGAGACATTGGGAGATCTACCCTTTTACATCTAACCTCTTTTTCTTCTCCACCCCCCACGCCCCTTCCATGGTTTTTTTTGCTCTTTTTAACCCCCGCCACCCTATCCCAGATAGGGGCTTGTTCTGATGATGAACCCATGACCACCGTTGGAGATCGAAACATCGTCGCCAACCACATCTTGATTCCAAACTTCTTACTTATGATTAATGTGGAGCATGAAATGGTTCTGTCACTGACACTACTGTAATTAATGTATAAAAAAAGTCACTTTGCGGTTATATGCCTGAGGTCAGGAAATCTGTTGGTTTTCAGAACCCTGTCACTTCCTGCTCACTTTTGATACTATATGTCTCGTTTTGTTTATTGAATGTGTAAATACATACCTTCCATTTGGACAGTAATATACCCAACTCTGATTGTAGTTTTGTGGTTACGATTGCATATTCTCCTTGATAGGGACTGCTGTCTCTAATAATATATTGCTACCCTTGGTCCCGTCTGACCTACAGGGTTCCCTTGTCTTTTGTTCACAGTGCCTGCTCTTTAAGCATTGCAACGCCCTGCAATGAAGAGGGCCTGAGAAAATGGATTGAATGGACTAGGCCGAAAGGTCAACCAATGTGGCTACCTCTCTCAAGGACACTCTGTCTCTGCTCAGGATTTCCTCAACTCTTGCTTCACATCCTGGATCTTCTGGGCCAGCAACCACTGAAACGATCTGGAAACCCAGGAATTCAACAGGTATGGGGTCAACGTGGACTTTTTCTTGTTTAGGAGAAAACCCAACTTCTGAAGGAGATTGACGGTTCAAGATAAAGGTTGCAGAATGGATCTGTCCTATGCCATGAGGTTGAGATCGTCTAGATAGATTATGAGGCGTTCACCCCAATCCCTTAGGGTCTCCTAAGCTAGTTTAATCAGCTTGGTGAAACACTAAAGGGCAGAAGACAGGCCAAAAGGCAGAACTGAGTACTCCTGCCAATGGTACTTTAACTGTGGGGAGCAGATATCTTAAATTGACCATCTCCCTGCTTGGGAATCAAGCATTCTGTGCTGCAAAACGTGTTGGATAGCTGCTTTGCCATTACGTCCTGAATCTCCTCGTATATGAAAGCCCTTTTCAGAAGGGGAAAAAGTCCGTTATCTGGGGCGGGCTTGTTGGATGGGAGACCCATAATAGCTTGGTACACCTGCACTGTCTGAAGTACCCAGGGACTTGTGGGATTTGTAACCAATTGTGAAGGGACAACCCACACCCAAGCCCCCCCCCCGTAACCTCAGAAGAAGGGATTAACCTTGCCTGTAATCGCAAGCTTGTGATCCGTAGTAGAGACTAGCTTGGCAACCGCATCTTAGTTTGCTTCTATGGTAGCTTGGCCTTGTGGAATAGAAGGTACCGCTGCCTGTGTCCTGCCAGCTGTCTCAACAGCGGTTGCTGTAGGCCCATTGGGGACTTTTGAAGAAAGAGTAACCTGGCAGTCGTCCCTGATAACGTCCTGCCCTTGCAAAAAGTCTAGTCTGGAACTCCATTCCACAGTTGGGCCTTGTCCAAGAGGGAAAAAGTGCTGGCTAATTTCCCCAGATCCTTAACGAGAAGGTCACCAAATAACAGACCATTAGCTGCAAGACCCGCCATGTGGATGTGGGCATCCCGCACTTAACCTGATTTGCACATACTCATTGAATCAAGCTTTGTATGTACTCTACAACCTCAGACCAAGGAAGCAGTTTAGAGGATCGGGATGCACTATTTAGTCAAAGGACATCAGATTGCGGACTGTGGTTTCCTGTGACTGGGATCGAGTGGACCCCGACTTCTGTTTCTTTGGCTTAAGTTGAGCTGCGCGGCAGCGAGGGGTAGACTGGTCTGACAGTTGAGATGAGTCATCAGGGACATTAGTGAAGCCTGCAGAAGGAAACTGCAATGATTCAAACTCTGGAAGAGCGCTGTACTCCTTGTCTACCCTGAAGGATTTAGACAATTTGGTGAAGGCATCTGAATGGGGCAACTTGCGTGACTTCCGTTGTGGCTGTTCCTTTTGGGGAGTCGCTGTAAGTTCAAGCAGACGCGGAGGAATGGGAGGTGGTGCGATAGGAACGTGGTCTGCAATTGCCTAGTAAACAGCTGTAGGGGAAGACCCAATGCTGTATTATCAGATTGCAATACGAAGTTTAGTTAGTTCCTCCGCCATGTAGTATTTCTCCTCGCCATAAGGCTCATACTGGTTGGTAGGTAGCGAGCTTGATTGATCCTTAACTAAGGGTAAGGGATGCAGGCTAGACAAAATAATGCACCCTGTAAATACCAGGAGTAGGAGGGAGGATGTGTGCCAAGTACAATCAGGAGGGAGCAGCCAAGATACTACAAATCGTGCCAAACTGCAGGGGTTAAAGAGGTTCTGCTTCCCAGCTCGAGAGGGCAGCCCTGTATCTAACAATTATAGAAACCCCAACAGTATCTGACAGTCAAGGATCATGATAAAATAGTGGCGTGCACTCGCAGGTTCCAAGTTGGCTTGTTCTTCCAGATGAGCATCTTTGAATCGTGGCAGGAAGCAGTACGTGCCGCGAAGCAGTACGTGCCGCTTTTAAGTGGTCCCGTCCATTGGCCTAAAAAAAGGACTGTGGGGAACACACTCATCGTTAAGAGAGCGGGACATGTCTAACGCATTGCAGTAGGAAAAGGAAAACTCCTACTAAGGGGACGGAGCAAATGGAAATTAAGCAATGTCACAGTGCAATTCATACCAGACCGTGATCAAATGAACTGTATTGAGCAGAAAAAAAATCACAAAGAAATGTACCACAATAGGTGTATGCATAAAAATCAACATGTCTGGCTATAGCAGCAAGAAAAGAGGAGGAGTTACTGTGTCTTGGACTGAAAAAAGGGGGTTGTGGGCCCTGATTGGTGGTTGGTTTTTATAGGTTATGTAGTTTGTGCTTTTTACTGTTTTGGTTGGCTGCTGAAAATTAGCAGTAAAAATTGAGAAACCTAATCTGAGCCTCCTGCCTTGACATAGAATGTGAATTCCCAAAGTTAACAAAAAAAATATTTGTACCTTAGATTTGGACAAGATCATGAGGAAAAGAAGAGAATTAAGTTTTCTTTCACGGTGTTAAACGAGTGTTTCATTCTGCTTGGAAAGAGGGGGTTAACTGTCTGCTGTTCTAGCCATCTTGAGGTCAGGTACACGCTCCGTAATTTCCCATGTCGAAGTTTCCCTTGTTTACTTGAAGGTACTGCAGTTGGCAATATGCACGCATATTTTCTTGATTTCAGGCCCCCCCCCCCCCCCCCCCTTCCCCGATTTGTCAGTTATTTTATCACATATTTATAAATGCGTCTTTTTGCAGCACGGTTGGCTGTAGTCTCTCCTTTCGCCACAGCTGGATGGTTTTATGAACTATTCCTGCACTTGTGCCCAATAAGAAGGGACTGTAGCAACTCGCAGAGGTTTGAATCCTTGTGATAACATTTGTCAGACATTGGAGCATAGCCCCTTCTTTCCGCCCTGTCTTTAAACAATCTCTAATAAAAAAAAGTAGTTCCATGTAGTAATTATGTATACTCTTTGCCAGAACATGAAGACCGAGCCATCCAGAGGTCTGTCTGTTTCAAATGACCAAGCACTCCTTCAGTCCTCAACAAGTGTATTTTCCTGACCTTTCCATCCAGATTTTCGTAGGTCTCCGGTCTCATGCCACAAGTTTCAGGACGGAACAATTCAGGTCTGTAAAGGTGGTGTTGCTGACTTCGGGGCTGGCTGAGCTCTGAATCTCTTCCAGTTTTCTCGGGGACCAGTTTTAGCAAGAAAAGGGGAATTGGAGATATCCACTTGATGAGGGGGGACCTACCAAGATAGACGGAATGGCTGGCATCCTATCCTGTGGCTGCCCAATTGGACAGAATTCAGGGAGGGGTACTTGAAAAGGAGCAAGTGCAGATTTGCAAGCCTTCATGGACAAAACCATCTTTCCCAGAGGAGAGATGCCATCAAGTGCACCAGGCACCCTTTATATAAACATGCTGTTTGGACACAGCAATACTTAAGCACTCATTCCGCTGTCGTTAGGCCCATCACCAACAGGCAGTCGGTGGCGGGCCCACCGACTTCCATTGAAGAGGAGCATAATCCGACGGTCGGAGGCATCTGGGGGAGGGACCGGCTGCTGCTGTTCTGACGGGCTCATGGAGCTCGTCGGGGCATAGGTGGGACTGTAATCTCTACAACAGTGGCAGTGCCAGCTCTGGCACCCCGTAGGTGTTACGATGACCCTCTCCATCTGCCTTTCCAATGCGGTCCGACCGCCATAGAATGGCATACGGAAGGGGACTTTAGGGGCCCCCAGGCATGATGCCTGGTACAAGGTGCCTGGATGTTTGATAAAAAAAACCTATTTTTCTATTGCAGCTTGTCCTGTGGCCCTTTTCTGGCAGCCGCACACGGTGCAATGGAAAAATGGATGTTTCCGACCGCCCATGGGGCCGTCTCATCCTAATTTGGGTGGTGGACAAGTCAGGCGGATTCCATCCCGCTATGGTGTGCGACCAACATCGGAATAGGCCCCTTTATGATTTACACCTACGTCGACACCAAATTGTACTGTTGCTATTCAACAAACATCGGCAGTATTACAACGCTAAGTGCAAAAAAGAACCTTATTGATTGGTTATGTAAATATTCTGCCTAATTTTTTCACCTGCTGTGCTTGTTGTTGCCAGAATGTCTAAAACCTCTAGCAGGAAAGTGCTTAATGGCCCCTTCAGCACATAGACTAATTCAGTTGTTGGAATTAGCATTGCCTAAAACGGAGTAGTGAAATATCTGCACATTTCTTAACAATGCAAGCACAGACATGACACGCTTCATAATGGCGAATGGGACGGTGCAGGGGATATCCATGGAATTACAGTAAACCTTGGATGAGGATACAATTTACAGAATGTACTGAAAATCTACAATTTAACATTGTGAGTTGATTGTTTTCTGAAATGGGCATTCGATTTGAAGCCAAACCCCAAGGTTGCGGAGCAAATGAATGCCCTTCCCTTGATGGAAAAAATCTGTTCTGTCACATTCTTAGTTGCTCAGGAATATGACCATGATCTATAGTTTATTTTTATTTTTTTAAGCTAACCCGGATATTTGCATACCACCCTGTTTTGTGCTGCATGCACCGATTTGGAGGTAACCCTAATGAACATGCATCTACATTAATGTGTGAATGAGGCCCATGTTTTATCTAGGCTTTGTGGTACAGTAGAAAAGTTTCTTTCTTTTTTAGGTCTTGCCTGCAACAGTGCATGTGATCGCTCGCCTTCAAGAGATATTAAATACAACAATGGGCTTGCAGCACAGCCCATTGCTTACTACTTGTTGCCTTCATTGTCACTCTTGTTTGCTGCGTTCTAATTGGCCAGCGCATGCTGGCTTCAGTTACTCTTCTTTCGACTGGCGCATGTACTAAGTACCAATAGCTTCAGATTGATTGCAGTCCTTCCGCTAAGGGCGATGTGAGAGAGGTACTTTTTTTTTTCTTTCCTCCATCTTCCCTGGTCGTCCATGTTGCGTAGTAGTCTGTGTTGCTTCTTTTCTCCCACTTCATGTCTGCATCCCACTCCTCCCCCGCACACTGGTCCAGTGTAATTGCTATAAAAGTAAATGAATGGCGTTAGTGATGATCTTGCATCAAGATCGTTATACTTGGGTTATTGTCCAGCCTGCCTTTGACGTCAAGTCCAACGCATCTTAAGGCAGCAGTTGCTATTAACATATTTTATGCTACAGTCCGAATTTAAAAATGAATGTGACACTTTGCCTACTGATAAAACACATTTATAAATGAGGTTTAATACGTGCGTATGGCATTACCGTTTAGATGGCTGCAAAATCTTAGCAAATTATACCTTTGTAGAACATGGATAGGTACCAGTTGGGGTAGGATGCTGCACCTGCCTTTTGGGTATGATGAATAGACTTGTACGCCTAATGGAAAAACCTTATTTTGAAGAGTGTATGTTCCTGCAATTTGAGAATTTACTAAGGCCATATGGAGCCTATGGCATCTTTACTTTCTGCGGTACCGATGATTTGCTTTCAAGTGACTATTGTAAATATGGACAGCAGTTATACATTAATACTTTACATAATTTGCTTTTTGTTGGTTGCAATGCCTTTTTCATGAATAATAATTTTACAATAACTGCATCATCAATGTAGGATTCATTGCGTTTAATTTTGAGTATTCGGTTTGGAAATGGCCATCATAAAAGCGCCCTTAGTTGGCAAGCGCTAGCAGTGACTTGAAACAATGGACTGCTCGTAGTCTCCACCCTGCCATTGTCCTTGTTACCACCCGCCATAAGGCAAAAACAAGCATTGGCATAGCCAATAGGTCTCGCCTTTGGGACCTTATAAGTGTTTAGCCATGCAACAGTTGCATAACTAAACACTTATAAGGTCCCAAAAGCGAGACCTATTGGCTATGCCAATGCTTGTTTTAACTGCTGCAATCTATCGAAGCCTCACGGAGAACATCAAAGCAGCCGTGCGGCCGCGAAAGTGATCGCGATCAAACATCAAAGCGGCCGCAAAAGTGAAAGTAAGCGCGGTAAAGCGCGACCCGCGCACATGCACTGTAGCTCTAGGCTGGCCTGGTAGCACTTTTTGGAGCCCTCTCAATAAGTCTAGCCAGACCAACGCATGCGCTGGGTCAGGCGAGACCTAAAAAGGGCTATGACTCTGCCACCACTGGCCGCGTCCTAGCACTTTTCTCCTGTTGCCTTTTCCCTCTGTCTCTTCCCTGTTGTCTGTTCCCAAGCGACTCTGTGAATTGTGTTTCACTGTTGCTTGCACGTCCTTTGGCAGTTTATGATAGAAGCATTTAATAGTGCACGTAAACCATTTTTATGGCATCCATAGAGCTTTGAGGCTGGATGCCCTTTCATTGAGGTTACTGGATTTTCATCGCATGGACATAAATTGCCTATGTCGTGCTGCCTTGTTTAGTTTCAAATGAAGAGCCGTGTTGTGCTTAAACCAGGTTAGTATTGGTTAATGTGAAAAAGAAAATGTTTGATCCTGCCCGTGACCTTTACAGTGAACAATGTGTGTGGCTGTGTTTGTGTGCTAAATGACGTTTACTTCGTTCCACTGGGGTGAAAAGTTGTTAATTGCCTGGCTGAGCAGACCATGAAGTGGCATTGCAAGATAATTACATAACTTCAGTGCAATGTTTGCGTGATAGAGTGGCATTTTCAAGCTAATTTGTTCTAAGTTGTTTTAAGATGTGTATTGGTTTGATGTTTAATGTACTGCTGTGGTGTCAGCGCTTTGCCAGCTTGTAGGAGAGTAGGATCTGCTTTCATGGTCACCCCCACTTTTTTGCTGGTGTCATTAAGTTTTACTGACTAGTCTGACTGGGATCTGTCTTCTTCCCTAAATTGGACATGGTGAGTACTTGGGTACCCCCGGATTGGCTATTGGTGTACCCTTGTAAGCCCCCAGGATATGGTACTTAGTACCCAGGGCATAGGTACACCTGGGGTAGCCCATGAGCTGAAGCATGCGTTATGCCACCCATGGGGGACCACAGAAATTGTGACTACAGGTCAGCCATTGCAGCCTGTGTAAGCTGGTGCTAGTACCAATTAATACAGATATAAGATTCCTTATATCTGAGGTCACTGCACTTAAAACCTATAAGTCACCCCTAAAACAGGGTTTCAATCCTGAATGATGGGTGCTTGTTTAGAAGTGTGGAGGTGCCCTTGGATGTGCGGGACACCCTTACAATCTACAAAGTCCATTCTCCCGGGTTGTAAGTGCATCAGCCATTATGATACATAGTGGCCATGCGTCATTACGCGATGGCTAACTCTAAACTGGCTGTAACAAACCCTGTCGTGTTTGGTATCAAACATGTTGGAATCATACCCCAACACAGTAAATGGTGTTGGAGGTATGATTTCATGCACTGTAAAGATCCTCCGGGAGGCCCTCAGTGCTCCTGGTACCAGTCTGCTAGACCCGGACAGCAAACTATGGCTCATACAGACCAGAGACACAATTCTGCCCTCCTGCTGCTGAGCCAAGTTTGAGCAGGGGAAGGCAGGACAATAGGTTTCCTGTCACAGGGAGTTCTGACCACCTCCCAGACAGGACTTTGTGTATTGGGCCAGGGTGGGGGCGCTTGTCAGCACCACTGGACTGCTTTGAAGGGCACATTTGGTTCCCTCCTTGCATACTCCAGTTGGAACCAGTTCACGGAGCCGTTTGCTCCCACTCTGGCGCAAAACTGGACAAAAGACATGGGAGTATCCTCCCCACTATCCACACTTCCCTTAGGGTACTTAAGGGCTAACCTGTGGGTAGTTCTGTACATTCATTATGGGACAAGATTCAGATACGAAACCTCTTTATTTTCAACTGTCTGGGCACTTTAGACTTCGCTTTGGGAACCGAGACTGCAACTGGGAAGACTCCTGCTCTTGACGTCCTGCTAGTGTTCTACATCGTCTGTGCCTGTGCTCCATACAGGTTCTTTTACAGGCCTGTGGACATCTAAGACACTCGAAGGAATCTCCCTTCAAGTGAAGGAGTCACTTCACTGCATCTGCAGTCACCGGAACTCTATTGCTTCACCCTCCCAAATAATATAAAATACTGCACTCCCACTCGGAGGAACAAACCCGGCGAAGCAATAAAAACGCCTGGAAAGGGATTTACCTCTCCTGGAATGAGACGCATCAAAAGACAGTTTTCAGAATAAAGCGTGGGGTTTTATTTGTGCAACACTCTCTAACAAACTCTTTCCCAGATGTCAAATGGTGTGTATGTGTAAGCAATAATAGCACACTTATAAGTAAGCAAATGCATCTCTTAAATGCATGGAATAAAATACAAGCAGATTATATTGGACGTCCACTGCAAGAAATAAGCACTGTTGAATGCAAGGAATCAGAAAGATATATACACTAAATACATCAGATGATTATAACCACTGGCGACCTCAATGTGCTCACAGACACACTCGCACATTACAATGCCAATAATCAAAAGAAATACATCAACCAATCGCTCTCTCTCTGCAGTCTTGCCAACTTGGCTGGAAGAGCCCTTGACAGCTAGGCAGAAGCCTCGATCGGGTCCCTAAAAACAAATTCCCTGTGGCAACACGTCTCCTCCACAGCGAGCTTCTGTCTGAGTGGCAAGATTTCCTGCCTTTAATACCTTTTACTCAACCTGAGGAGAAGTTTCTAGAAACCTCGCCCCCTTTCTTCTGTTACGAAAGCCGAGCTGACCATACTGGTCTGTGTCAGGGTCAAGACAGAAGCTGGCCAGGCCACTGTAATTGGATCTGAGACAGAGCTGTACATTCCACAAATTTCTCTGGCAACAATAATCTCTGCTCTGAATGGTACCAACCATTCTTAACGCTGACGAACAAGCAGTACTTTCCAAGGGCCTGTCGTTCGTTCCGACTGCTCATCCGAATTCATTTAACCTTAAGACTGAACTCCATGGTTTCTTCCGTAAGATCCGTCTGAGGTATTTTTTCAGGAACACTGAAGATAGTCCTTTAAAGTCGATCACCGGATTAAGGCCTCCCTCTAAGTTTGTTCCGCCTGCCAATGCGATGAGTAGTAGGATTTTGGCTTATGAGAGCATGGTTCTGAACGATGTTAACAAGTTACTTGCGACATACAAACACACCATACCCAACACCAGCAAGTCTGAAAAAGCGGCTCTCCTAACCCTTAAAAATAACAAGGACATTGTGATCAAGTCTGCCGACAAGGGGGAGCCATAGTGGTACAAGACACGACTGCATACAAGTTGGAGATTTTAAGGCAGTTACAAGACGGCGTCAGCTATTCTCTACTGAAGTCTGATCCCACAAAAGATCTAATGGGGGAAATCCATCAAATAACTCTGGACGCTTTGAACTGTGGCTTTCTAAGCAAATTAGAATATGACTATTTGAATCAACAACATCCACGACTACCTACCATCTATACCCTACCGAAGATTCATAAGGACATCCTTCACCCACCTGGTCGCCCTATAGTTTCTGGTTGCGGTTCACTATTAGAACCTCTATGTAAGTACATAGACGTTTTTTTAAAACCAATAGCAGAAGAAACAGAAACGTACCTTCGAGACACCATGCAAGTTATTGCAATGATTGATCAACAACCATTCAACTCTAGTGAGCAGATACTTGTCACCTGTGATATTGTCTCACTATACACCAGCATTCCGCAAGAACCAGCATTGGCGGTTATGCGAGAAGTTCTGAATTTGAGACCAGCACCAACAAGGGTACCCACCGATTTCATCATAGCTCTTCTGACCATCGCTATGAAAAAGAATTTCTTTTACTTTCAAGGAAAGTATTATGTACAGACGAAAGGAGTTGCGATGGGGGCTGCCTTTGCTCCAGATTTAGCGATCCTGTATCTGGATAATTTTGAAAAGCGTTTTGTCCTCAACAACAATCCATTCTCGGCACATATTAATATATGGAAGAGATACATTGACGACATTTTAATAATTTGGAATGGTGAAACTACTCAACTCAATCTGTTTCACCAATGGCTAAACCAGTGCGATCAAGATATCCAGTTTACTATTCAGTTCAGTACACAGGAGATACCTTTCCTTGATCTGAAAATCTTTCATGAAGATGAGAAACTTCTTACTACCCTATACAGGAAGCCAACTGAAAGAAATTCTCTACTGAGGTACAGCAGCCACCACCCGCGCGGACTGCGCGATAATCTTCCAGTCGGTCAGTTCTTACGGATCCGCAGGAACTGCACGAAGCGAACAGACTACACAACAGAGTCTGAGAACTTAACCGCCAGGCTGATCTTAAGAGGTTACCCAAAACGCTTGGTGAAGAGGGCTCAGAAGAGGGCCTGGTACAACCCACGGGACACTCTGCTTTCATCTAAAAATCCAGTTACATCACGACAAAATAATAAGATGATATGTGTCACAACATTCTCTACTCGAAGCAATGCAGTGAAAAAGATCATCAATAAACCTTGGAGCATTGTATCTACCGAGATTGACCAACCCAACTTACCGATGCATTCTTTCAAGAAAGCAATGAGCATCAAGGACCATGTGGTGCATTCCTTCCTTGAGGACCCAGTAGAACCGACCATCCGGTCGCTCTGGAATTTACCACCGATCATAGGTCATTTCAAGTGCGGATCATGTAAAGCATGCCCCACAACTATGCAATCAAAGAACTTTGAATATAAACATCAGACTATTACATTGCAATCACATACAAACTGTAATTCCAGTAACGTCATCTACGGGATCTTGTGTCCATGTGGCAAACTATATATTGGCCAGACACAGCAAAAAGTCAAGGCAAGAATCCTTCAACACCAAAGCAGGATAAGATGTAATGTGACAGGTGCACCTCTAGTTGAACACTATCACCAACTGGGACACCGCCCTGACGAAATGCAATGGATTGTCTTGGAAAAAACCGAACTGGGACCCCGGGGAGGTAATATATCCTCTATCTTGCTCATTAGAGAGTCCAAAATGATGATTCGATTTGATACTATTCTAACGGGCTTGAACGAACTAGACCCCAGCAATGCCCAATTGGCTATTCTCAGAAACTAGTAAACGATGTTCATTTTTTTCTCTGTTGTCTGCAGCTCGTAGCCTAACCTGTTATTAATGTTATTCTTGAATACCTTGTTTTCTTGACCATCAGACGCATATGATCAATGCATTTAATGTATATTGACAATTTGACTGTTTCTTTCTCAAAGAATACCACCATCTGGTTTTCTCTTCATTCTCATTAGTCATTAAGAAAATGCCAATTTACATGAAACTTGTATGTTCTGTTTTTCACAGTTGTACTTTATTTTTGAACATCCCAATTTTTTTGACCATTAGACACATATGATTAATATACCCAATGTATATACGATAATTTGATTGTTTTTTTCACAAAGAATCAACCACCTGCTTTTTCCCCATCCTCATTAGTTTCTAAGACAATGTCGATCTAAATGTGCTCATATGTCTGTCTACCAACTATGTATCCGCCAACAACAAATGTTTTTGATGTTTTATTTTCCACAGTTGTACGTGGTTTCATTTAAATTCTCTAAACCCTTACCCGGTCGATTTTTCCACTTGTCGGCCCTCGATCGCTCCCTTCGAGCGATTAACTTTATAATTTGTTCTTGACCCAAATTACTCATCAATCATACCCATGTCGTCTTCGTTACACTAGTTAGCTGTGTTTATTTAATTTTAGATCACTTTCCGAATTCTAGCTGTTCCAGCATTAGTTTGTTTTCACCCACGAACTACTCGGGTTGTCTTTCTACTACCCCGTTGCGGGCAGCATCTAGCGGCTGCACCCGGTTCCACGTCACGCGGCGTTAGCGTTCTCCATATGAGAGAGCCGCTCCGAGGTCACAGTGCTTTGTTTGACTCGAGCACCGCAGTGATGGACGCTGTCCAAAGGTAGGGGAACCGCTCTATTTTTCTTCCTTTAATTTGGCCAACTCGACCTACGATTACAATCCTGGTTTTCCATTCTTAAACACGAATAGTTCGCTCCTGTTCACTCAGATGACTGCCTCGCTTTATTTATTTGGGGTAAGCGAACCGCTCTATTTTCCTTCTTTTAATTTGGCCAACTCTACCTACGATTACAATCCTTTTCCATTCTTAACACGAATAGTTCGCTCCTGTGCACTCAGATGACTTTGCCTCGCTTTATTTATTTGGGGAAAGCGTTACTTTTCTTTATTGACTCCTCACATTTTCTTCGCCAATATTCCATCCCAAGTATTTCAAAGTGTGTATTTTACTGTCCGTCCCTCCGATTCTCTTGCCCTTTATTAATATATCTCTGTATACGGATGATAGGCTGGGGGACCAGGTCCCTTTGGCAATGTATTTCTCTAGGTTTGGTTCACCTACCAGGTTTCTCATTAATAGAGTTCCCGTCTCCATTTGGTTTTTAGAAGCTGATTGTCCAGTGATTTATTTCACTTAACACACCGGTCTACGCTGCGGCGTGTTTTAGATGGAGTAATCAATCCCTCCTGTGTGTTTTGAAGAATTTGTAAGTTCCCATTTATATGGATTCATACACTACAAGTCCATTTATTTGTCTTTTGGATGATTCCAATGTCACCTTTAATTTGTTATAGGTGCCTGTCACTCCCACCTGTTTTTGGAGCCTTCTTGCCCTTGTGTCTTCGGACGCCAAGCCGATACTGATTAGCTGTCTGTTCTCTTAATTGGTAATTATGGCAATGTCTTTCCATATCCAGCCTCGCTGTTCGATTCCGCTTGGCGTTGTTACACTTTTTAATACCCACCCAATGTTTTTATAGGTCCCTACCCTTCCTGTTTCACCATCCTCTTTGTCCTGAGGAAGACCCCACCTGTAAGGATCTAATCAACCTACTTTGGAAAAGGGGTCGAAACGTCGACATCCCACTATACCAGTACCTTCAATAGTGCATTGAGCACTGTGTACCTTTACTTGTATATGGTGTATTTGGCAAAACATTCAATTCTGCTAAGGAATAACTTCCATCTTGAATTTTTGGCACGATAGTAACGTGCCCAACAATTGATTTGTACTATTGTGATGAATGTTTATATGTCACTTATCCTACTACCCTACCTAATTCTTCACTCCCTTCCCCTCCCCGTGGCACCCTGCACTTTCGTGAATAATGTGATTCTTCATACGCATTCATATGCCAGCTCTAAGTGTGATTAAATAACACTCTGGTACGCTTTATTTGTTGTAACAGTTATTTCGTTGACTTTGTTCATGTTTTCAATTTACGTTTGTTCTGGGACCATTTCCTTTCTACTGAATGGTACCAAGCACGCATCCCAACATTATCTCAGTGAAGCTTACGAAAGTCTTCAAAAGTGCAGAAAACAACATGGGACGTGAATAACCTAAACAACTTGAGTGATCTGGGGGCGCAAAGCTCAAACTAGACTTAGTCAAAATTCAAGATGGCATGAGGGCATGTCAGGGCCAATAGTAAGAACTTCATATACTTCCCAATGTACAACTAAATGCACATTGGTTCACCACTGTAAATAGCACTACACTCCAAGACAGAGAAGTACATTTCACACCTTTCTCTCTTTCATGCTTTCAAATGCACATCCCACACCTTCTGTTCCTGGCAAGGCTGTTCTACTCTGTGAAAACTCTCCCACTCTGCAGCTCCAGGGAGACATGAAATGAAATCTTCAAGGCACAGTGTGCATGCAGAACAAATGATGTTGTACATTCAAGCTAGAATAAATAAAAACACCTAAAATCAATTAAAACAATGGTAGTCAAAGGTCATCACGTCGTGCCAATACATGGGAGTGCCTCTGGCACTATAGCATTGAAGCTGACCAATGTGCTGTTCCTGAGCTCCTACAAACTCCGAAAGGGTCAGCAACACAGGTGGTGGTTCTGTAACTCCCTCGAGGCCTGCCCTGACTTTACAGCAAGTTTGAAGCCAGTATCCCTCGTCTGAACCAATGGAGCAGTACCCCTGTGCACCGTGTTGACTTGCCATTGCCAAGGCTTGTTGACTCCTCACCAGAGATCTTCTGGCTCCAAGAAGCTCCAGCCTCAAGCATCTCTTGCAAACATCTGCACATCATCCTCTGCACCGTGGGCCTTCATCTGTCCTCTTGCAACTCCTGTGTCTTTGGCCCGTGGGTCTTCCTGGGGGTCTAATTTGGTTACAGTGGGCTTGCCTGCTTGTTGTGGCCTGCTCTGATTTACCTGCTCATCTTGAGTCACTTGGACGCTGCTGGTCCAGACACCACACCTTTTTCTCATACTAAATTTGTTGTCATTGCCAATACTTGTTGGTTTTCCTGACGGACACCAACCCCCTGGGTCTTGACATCTGACGTGGGACCTAAACGGCTCCTGGTCTTCCCCAAAGTCAACTGCTCCGCATAGCTGCAGCTTTAATGGCACAGTCAACTCTCCTGCATCTCCGACATCGGTGGGCATTAGTCTTTCATGCCTCCTGGTCACTCCTGAGTGGCATAGACTCTGTCCCCTCTGCTTGCAGGTACCTCTCATCTTGGATCCACCTTTGAGTTCCACCAGACTCTTACATCTTCTTCGCAAACGTCATTGTGGTCTACTGCGGTTTCTGATGACAATTCGCACCTATGCACCCGGCTTCCCTGGTGTAGGTATCCTGGCTCCCAGAGTATTCATGAGCAGGGTGACTCTCCAACCTTCCATCTTCCACAGGGTTTCTTCAGGGTCCTCTGGGAAGGGTCCTTCTTAAAAACTGCAACCGCAGCGTACCCATTCACTTTAATTGAGCATGCAGTTTTGTTCCCACTCTGCACCCGGCCTCCTTGGGGTTCCTGGGTACTTTCTTTGGGTGGTTCCTTGGGTCCCCGGCTCTTCTACATCTTCTGGTTCCAGTCTCGACTTAGGCCATGGTTCGCATTCCACTTTATTGGTATATGGTTTGGTCTCCCCTTGGAGACCACTGTTTATTTGTGCTACTGAACGTGTTATATTACTAAAGTTTTGTGTGCATTGTGAGTATATCTCTGGGTAGGAGCTATCGCAATGTTAGTGAGTGTTTTATAATAAATACATATTTTTATAACTACACTATATGATTAGTACTGATAAAAGAAGCTGCTTCACACTCCTGGACTAAGCCTGAAGTCTGCTTTCCACAGCTACCACTTAGAGAGTTGTTTAAGACCACTAAAAACACCATAAGAGTTGTCTGGATTAGTGCAGGGTGCTACACTTAGATAAGTGAGCACCATATACTAAGCCAGCCTCCTTCAGGGCTTATTTGTCTTTGGTGCAGTTTTGTGAATGCAGGTGTCATGAAGTTTGTCTAACCTGTTCTGGTGGTGATGAATACAGGCCCCAGCTAGGCCCGCAGGACACAAGGGTTCGCTCTCCTGCAATGGAATCTATAAGGAAGTTGGCACGGAAACTGCAAAGTACAAAGACAAGGTTTATTAACCCTTAAGGGTGGTCCTACAATCCATACAATACCCTTCAGTATTGCATAGAGTAGCACAAAGAACTTGCGTACACGGTCCCCTTTTATACACAACAGAGGGGCTCATAAGTGGGAGGATACAACATGAGGCAAGGAATGTTACCTTTTATGGACATTTTCGATACAAGATCAATATGTGGGTGGAGCTGACATACTCCTTGAGCCCGCGAAAACATGGTCAAGCAAGGACTAACTGATAACAGATGTGGTCAAGCCTGGGCATGCGCCAGGCGGACAAAGGAACTATTTATAGACTGTTACTAGGCAGATTACAAGAGCAACTAACACGAAGATAGGACTCTTCTCGTGTTGAGCACGTGGAGACATGACAATACAAAATGGAGTCCAAACTTCAGTCAACATAACGAAAGAGACATGTCTACTGAAGGAGAATTCATGTCTTTAGTAAATGCTTAATCACATCGTGGTTTCAATTTACAACAGACGACCCTTTCAGCATTTACTGAAGACATCCGGTTTGTTAGGATAATCATCGTATATGTCAATTGTCATCATTTCTTCTACTTCTTTAGCTAAACGTTTCTGATAAGTGACATTGGCAATAGCTTTCTTATCGGGAATACAGAATGATACACATAAGGAACAGAGCAAAGGACCACATTGGACACAGATGCAGCAAGAAAACAGAACTGCTATAATTATACAGAGACCAGTTAAAACCTTCCAACCCCAAGCAGTGATCAATGCCCAAAACCATCCAGAAAAGGACCAAGTGCCGTTTTCTGTATGGATTTCAGCTGCAATTTTATGCAACCTGTTGATTGCATTATAGACTGACGGTGTGTGGTCAGGGATAAACACACAGCAACTACTCCCGATAATTTTACAAGCTCCACCTCGATCAGCTAACATAACATCTAACACCATACGATTCTGCAATGCAACAATTCTGGTAATCTGCAATTCTTCCGTAAGATTCCCAAGAGCAGCAGCGGTTTGGTTTGTCACAGCCTCTACCACTCTTGTTAATCTTCGAACTTTCCTACTATTTGGGGCAGCTCCAACGAAGAAAAACAATCGTAAATTAAAATCAACGTACTGCTGCAGACTGGTGTCAGTCTGATCCACGTCATCAATTGATAGAGTACGTTTATACCTATTTACAGTCACATTATTTAACAACTTCAAATCCTTCTGATAGGATGCAGGTGCCAAAAATACAGGAGGCAATAGAAATGCTACATAACATACTCCGGACCAACCGGCTGGCAAACGGTGATAACCTTTATTTCCGCATACGAAGTATGTATTATGGGATGCTAAGAAGGTACTGTTATTCAACCCGTCGATGTTTAATATGGTAATACAATCACTAACACCAACAGGAATATAACCCACACTCTGGACACACAGGTCCGCTTGAGCTTGTGCCACTTGAATCACAAATTTGTCTTTTCCCACAGTGTCTCTGGTGTTCGTGAAAATATAAGGAATCGATTCATTGTCTGGTCGATACTCTTCCCATTCCCAAATTGTCCCATTCGCTTGCGGATATCCATCTTTATCCTGATGACATTCTTTATTGAGTCTGAAGAGTAATCGTCCCACTGTGGGTTTCCGGGTGGCAAAAAGCAAAGTGTACCATGCTCTACAAGAGCCATTATGAGAGAAAGGAAGAGGTATGAATGGCGTTCCTCCTTTCTTCTGATGAGCTGGCATCATACCGCATATCCAACAGTTCGTGGCATTCGTGGCAACGTGGGTATGATGCAGCATCTGGATGAAAGTGTTATTCAAATAAGACTGACGATGCTTCAATTCTTGATACGGAAGGGTATAGAAGTAGTGCTCCTCAGGCACTGGAGTGGTCAACACAAGTAACTCTCGAGCAGGAGTCACATCCTCCACAAACCATGTGGTTATCCCAACAATAGCTACTGTGAGCATAAAACCTGTTGCACAAAGGATCTTCTTTTTCTCCATGTCAAGATAAAGAATCAATATCTTCCTGAAACTAAAAGGTTTGTCAGAACTCTTCCCCTTAGGCAGCGGTCGATTTCTTCACCAACGGGCCAAGACGGGTGTCACTACACTAATGCAGGGCTGATCCCCCCCCCCCCCCTTGCCTCATTGGCTCTCCGTTTCACTAACCCAAGGGCCGTTCTGACAACATGTCCCGATACTGAAGGATTCACTTTCTTGGCCTCAGATGATATCGCTTTCCTCCAGGAGTCGCGTGATCCGGAAAGAGCTCCTCAGCGTCGTTCGATTCCACAGCACGGCCTTTCTCTGTGGTCAGAATCTCTCGTTGATCGGTCAATACAGCAGGCTCCACCAATCCGGGCGGTACTTTGCGGCAGTGCAGGGAATGGATCCAATTCTTTCTGTTGGAAACTCGCACAGCCGTCCTCGTTGCAAGTAGGACTTGCTCAGGACCAACCCATCTCGGCTCCAGGCTGTTCGTCCTGTCAAAGATTTTTATCATGACATAATCGCCAGGCCGGAGACTATGTCCTTCACCGGTGGACCGATCAGGGAGCGCCTCCCGGACCTGTTGATGAATAGAAACCAAGTTATCCGTTAACTGTGCCAGATAATCATTCATCATTACACAAGGTACATCATACACAGTCTTAGGTTTTGGTGGACCCCAAATATTCATTGGACGTCCAAAGACAATCTCGTACGGTGTAAGACCGGTTCGAGAGTGCGGTACCGACCTAATTGACAATAACGCCAGCGGTAAAGCATCTGGCCAAGTCAAAGACGTCGAAGCTTGGATTTTAGCGATCTTGAGCTTCAGTGTACCATTATACTTCTCGACTAGTCCTGCAGATTGAGGGTGAAATACTGCGTGGAACTTCTGGGTGATGCCCAGACCCTTCAAAACATACTTTATAACATCCGCTATAAAGTGGGGTCCGTTATCACTCCACAGAAGTCTACAAACGCCATATCGAGGGAAGAACTCCTTCAACAGCATCTTGGCGGTAGTCATTGCAGTATTGTCTTTCGTAGGGTATGCCTCAACCCATTTGCTAAAGGCACAAACCACTACTAGAACATACTTCAAATTGTTACAGCGCTCAAGCTGGATGTAATCCATCTGCAGAACCTCAAAGGGTGCAGTAGGTGTTACAAATCCTCCTGCTGGGGTTCGAGTACCCTTTCCTGGGTTGTACCTCAGGCAGATCATACAGGTCTGCACCACCCTCTTTGCCGTGCTAGCAATCTCTGGATGCTCCCAGACTTGGGTAAGCAATTTTACAATTGCGGAAGCTCCAACATGTGCTAGCCCATGTGCCATCTGAACCATAGGTTGTACAAAAGCCGTGGGTAATTTCCATCTATCCATCTGCTTATTTCTCCAGCAACCCTCATCATCCAATTCTCCCTCACTGGACCATTGCTCCCGTTCTTTATCAGAAGCGGTCCTCTGTATTTCTCGCACTTCTTCCTTCGCATCATGCCATCTTTCTACTTGCGACTTCACTACATACATGGCAGTAGCACCGGGCTGCATCGCAGTCTCCCGTGCCACCCGGTCTGCTAACGCATTCCCTTCTCCAACTTTATCGACTACTTTCCTATGGGCGCTACATTTAATGATGGCAATTTTCTTCGGATATGTCAATGCAGTTAAAAGATTATGAACTAACTCCCCATGCATTATTTGTACTCCATGTGACGTTAAAAACCCTCTCTCCTTCCAGAGCAGGCCGAAATCGTGCGCTACTCCGAAGGCATACCGGCTATCTGTATAAACATTCACACACAATCCTGTACTGAGCTCACATGCTCGTGTTAATGCTATCAGTTCCGCTGCTTGAGCTGATTTCTGTGGTATGCGTGCTGCCTCCACTATTGTTTGCAATGTGGTAATTGCATACGCTGCTGAAGTCGTACCATCTGGTAGCTTCAGGCATGATCCGTCCACCCACAGTTCTCCATCTACATCTGGAAAGGGCGTATCCTGGAGATCAATACGACCCTTTGTTTGTTCCTCAGTCACAAGAATACAATCATGTGCTTTCCGTGCTTCAGACTGAGTCTCGAGGTATGGCAACAATGTGGCCGGATTTAACGTCACGCACATCTTTAACGTAATATGAGGAGCCAAAAGCGTCAGCTCATATCCCGTTAAACGGGCACTGGTCAAATGCTGCGTCTTTGTCTGATTAAGCAGGGCATCAACAGCATGGGGGACTAATACCAACAGCTTATGAGAACACAATTCCCTCGCTTTGGCGTATTGACACAGCTGTCGCCGCAACCGAGCGAAAACAACCAGGCAATGCTCGGGCAACAGGATCAAGTACAGCCGAAAAATATGCACAAGGGCGCTGCTTGTCGCCGTGCATCTGCACTAAAACTGATAATGCACATCCATCTTTCTCATGCACATACAGCAAAAAAGGTTTGGTATAATCAGGAGTCCCTAACACTGGTGCTGAACAGAGAGCCTGTCGCAATTTCTGAAAGGCAGTGTCACACTCATTCGTCCAAGGAAGCGGAATAGGTGTGTCTTTTGTCAAAAGGGCTAACAATGGCTTAGCTATGTGTGAAAACCCTAGTATCCATTGCCTACAAAACGAAACAAGACCCAAAAATGCACGCACGTCCTTCTGCGTGGACGGCGTCGGCGTGTCCAGAATTACTTGGACACGATCTGGTGTGAGTGCACGCCCCTCCTTAGACAAAAGGTGACCCAGATAAGTCACCTTTGGTCTACAGAATTGCAACTTTTTCCGAGATACTTTGTGATTGTGGGATGCCAAAAAGGAAAGCAAAGACAACGTACTCGTTTCACACAACTCCGGAGTGTCGGCCGCCAGCAAGATGTCATCGACATATTGAATGAGGGCGACACCCTCAGGCAGAACAAAGGAGTCCAATTGTCTTTTCAAAGCTTGACTGTAAATGCTAGGGCTTTCCGTGTAACCCTGAGGGATTCTACAAAATCGGTAAGACCTATTATTTAGAGTGAAACCAAAGAGGTATCGACTATCGGGATGAATAGGAATTGAAAAGAAGGCATTTTTCAAATCAATAACTGAAAACGTGGTCGCCGTAGGCGGGACCAAAGTAAGCAACGTCGTGATATCAGAAACCACTGGGTACTGAGGTATCACGATCTTGTTCACTTCTCTCAAGTCAATTATAAACCGATAGACTTTGGCATCCGTATCCTTTTTCAAAATGGGTAAAATCGGGCTATTACAGACGTTATAGGGAACTTCTTCCACTACTCCCACCTTAATCAAATCCTGCACTATCTGTATAAGAGCCTCTTCCCCCTCCTGCGAAATACGATACTGTGGAAGGCGTGGTAACACCGCCCCCTCCTGGACACTAATGTGAACAGGCGGAATCACCATCTGTCCCACATCAGTATCCGAGGTGGCCCACAGAGCACAAGGGAGGGTAGCTAACACAGCATCTTCTGCAATCACACACATCCGTTCAGACAGGGGGTAATTGTCATTTAATATCACCCGCACTCCAGCAGGGGAGCAGCGGATCGTAGCTCTGAAGTGCTTCAACATATCAAGGCCCATAATATTGTCCGGCGTGTTCGGGGCAAGCAGAAACGGACAGGGTGCAGAAAAAGAATCAACCTGAAATGTGAGGGGCCGCGAAAGAGGGCTTCGGGAGAGTGTACCATCAAACCCTACCGATGTAACCATTAAGCCAGATGGGGGAGTCCTCGGAACCAATTGTTTAGACAGCGCACTACGAGTCGCTCCTGTATCCACTAGGAACTGATCAGTAGAACCCAAAACCTCAGCTGATACGTAAGGACCCTTCTGATCAACCGGCACCTCAACTGATTCTAACCCCCATCCAACGCATTCCTACGCATGCTGAGAATCATGATACCCAGAACGGTCAATCCCCGACACTTGATACTGGTTTTGTCGATCGAAAACATTAGGCCTATCTCGTTGCTGCCCGGCAGGGTCAAAACGAGCGTGATCATTAGAATTCCCTCTAAAATTCGAGAAACCCCCTCTACCTCTCGGGCCACCCTGATTGTGTCCCTGACGCGAAGCATGCAACGCCGGGCAATCTCTGGCCCAGTGTCCCGATTGCTTACAATACGCACATTGATTCCTGTTCAAATCAGATCGGCCCGAGGGAGGACCATAAAATCCTCCCCTACCTCTATTTATACCCCGTCGGGGCGGACCATATACTTGTGCTAACAGCACCTTCGTTTTTAAATCCTTCGATTTCTTCTCCTCCTGCCCCTTCGCTTCTTGCTCCTGGTGCTCATAGTACTGAGCTATAGTCAGGAGGGCTGTCGGGGTCGCAGTGGACCAAGAACTTTCACTCGCTTTTAGGCGGGCTGCGATCGCCGGTAATAAATTCGCCACATATTTATCAGCAAAGAGGTGTCGACCCGTGTCATCCGTAAGTGACTGACCACTAAAATCATGAAACGTCTCCTCAAAACGCGTAAAGAAATCTGCAACTGATTCATCGACTTTCTGCTTGCACGAGGCTAGCATATTCCAGTCAATCTTTTTAGGGGGAATGATTGTCTTCAACTTAGCCAGAATAGCAGCAGGGAGATCTAAGATAATCTGAGGTGGTTTCTGCGCGGGCTTTCTCTCCCTATCCTCATCCTCAAGCTCAGACCACCGAGCCTTAAAAGCGGCAACATCGTCCACCTTCCGCACAGATCGCCACATATCTGGTGGTAAAATAAGCCCAAAGAACAAATCTATATCTGCTAAGGTCATAGTACAAGAATTCAAGGCCCCCTCGACTTCTTCGTAAAAGGCCGCTGGATTCTTGCGGGGATCAGGCAACGCATTCTTTAACGCCATGACGTCAGCCCTGTGCCAGGGAGTATAAACCCAATTATACACAAAATATCCCTTAGCATCGGCGGAGGTAGTATCCGAGCTAGTCCCCGCTCCTTTAGGAGGAACATACAAAGGCGCCGCCTCTCGCATTGGTTTAGCATGCACTAGGTCGCTCTTATCTGACTGAGAGGTGGATGAATGGCCATCTCCGGTACGCGAATCCGACCGCTTCTCCTCCTCAACTTGTTGGCGTGCTTTCTCTTTAAGGTCCCTCGCCGCATCCCGCAACGCAAACAGTCGCCGAACCGCATCAGGCGCCTTAGAGGGAGAGAAAACACCATTACGCAATGCTTTAGCATCTAATACCACATCGTCAGGTTCAAAGACACTGGAATATTTCCGGAAAGCAGCAATCACTTCCTCAGAAAAGTGGCCCAAAAAATACAACCTTTCTCTATCTTGCCACAACTCCCAAGAATCCAACAACTCAGCAAGGGATAACTTGCCCTTAAGTGCACGATAGGAAACTTGCCGAAGCTCACCCATTCGCTCAGCCGATAACATGGACCGCGTGTCTACCTTACCCGAACCCGATCCAGAATCTTGTGGCCTCGGGGCAGACGCGCCGACATAAGGAGGCGGAGAACGATCTAATAAATAAAAATCATCATCATGATTATTAAGGACAGGATAGAGTGACTGACGAACAGCATATTGACCCGAGACTTGTAACCTACGCTCTTTCTCTTGCCTCTCCGTTTGTTCTCTTTCCTCCCGACGCTTTGCTTCCTGTGCTCTCACATGATCATTCTTCCGTTGCTCTTTATCAAACAGCGCTTTCTCACGCTTCTCTCGCTCACGCACTTCCTTCACCCATAATCGCACACATTCAAACATGTCTTGACGAGCACGCCGCTTACACATACACTGTTCCACATACTCAATCTTACGCATATCAAACGACCCATACAACGGCCACCGTAACTCAGGATCCTTTCTGGTATATTTCCTCCATACTGTGCTGTACATTATGGAAGAAAGACCATGCTTCACATACATATCCCTATTAGGAGTCCCCTCTGGGGGAGCCGGAGCAGATTCCTCGAGGTTTAACCGATTTCCAAAGCAGCAGCACCACTTACGGAGTGCGCTAAAAGCAGGCATGCTCAGAAATAATGCAGAATATGCAGTATTATCAAAAAAATGGCACTTAAACGTTGTGCCGTTCAAAGTTGCACAGTTCCGGAGAAATATCTCCACATTACCTGCCTATATGTGTTGCAACGCATATATTCTCACAATAATCAATACAAGATATGACCGGTCATCACAAATCAAACTCAAATAGCCAAACCAGGCTTCAAAAACTCGGAGCAAGTACCGTACAACGGTTCTTACCAATCAAGAGTCCAGATTCCAACTGCCAAGCTCCCAAAATTCGCCCAAACGGCTGTCACGGCAGGACCGACAGAAGAGGTCTCAGTCGAGGACCGGCGCCACCCAGATGGTCAGGTCGGAAGGGAAGGAAGAAAAACCTCGGGATGCCAGGACTAAAGTGCCTCTGGCAGTGATCACATCCCCGGCCAAATTCCTCACCTTCGTCGCGACCAATCCTTCGAGCATCCGAGTCGCCGATGAGCCCCACGTGACAGGCGCCAATTGATGAATACAGGCCCCAGCTAGGCCCGCAGGACACAAGGGTTCGCTCTCCTGCAATGGAATCTATAAGGAAGTTGGCACGGAAACTGCAAAGTACAAAGACAAGGTTTATTAACCCTTAAGGGTGGTCCTACAATCCATACAATACCCTTCAGTATTGCATAGAGTAGCACAAAGAACTTGCGTACACGGTCCCCTTTTATACACAACAGAGGGGCTCATAAGTGGGAGGATACAACATGAGGCAAGGAATGTTACCTTTTATGGACATTTTCGATACAAGATCAATATGTGGGTGGAGCTGACATACTCCTTGAGCCCGCGAAAACATGGTCAAGCAAGGACTAACTGATAACAGATGTGGTCAAGCCTGGGCATGCGCCAGGCGGACAAAGGAACTATTTATAGACTGTTACTAGGCAGATTACAAGAGCAACTAACACGAAGATAGGACTCTTCTCGTGTTGAGCACGTGGAGACATGACAATACAAAATGGAGTCCAAACTTCAGTCAACATAACGAAAGAGACATGTCTACTGAAGGAGAATTCATGTCTTTAGTAAATGCTTAATCACATCGTGGTTTCAATTTACAACAGTGGGGGGGATAGTGAATTTTAATTAGTCTCTACAGGACTGTGTAGCGTGCATTGGCAAGTGCTATTTTCAGTTCAGTGCAAGATGATCATGTCATTTTGGAAGAGTAATAAAGTCTGTACCTTTAAAATAATTGTCTGCAATTCCTTTTTAGGTCTCACCTAGTGCAGCGCGCATACGTTGCTCTACGAGAGGGCTCTTGGAATCACTTCAGTCTTCCAAGTGCCTTCTCCGTGTGGGTGTGCCTCCTCCCACACATCCCTAAGGGCCTTTGCGTGTGGCTTTCAATAATTGAAAGCACGCAAATGGCCAAGGACGGGTGCATGTCCCGCCTTCCCTGAAAACTTTCACTCCCATGGCCTAGGGGTTTCGGGAGCGAGCAGCGGTGTGCATTGTGCCAGCTGCATTCCTCACTGGATCAGGCTACTAATTAACAGATTGCGGTCGCTTTTACTTTCGTGGACGTGCTTGTCTACACTTGTTTCAATAGCCGAGGAGCGGTAACCTACCCTTGCTGATCTCTCTTAATCACAGCCTGACGGTGCTGGGCTGCGTGAGCTTTTAATTCTCTGTTAAAGGCCGCATAACGGAGTGCAAAGTAAACCAAGTTGCATTTGCAACCTTCAACCTGCTAATTTCCTCTGAAGTCAGAATTTTCCAACAAACAGTCGAGGACCGGGCGATAATTTGATCAAGACCGCCTTTAATTGAAGGCTTGTGGGAGAGACCAGGGCGTGAGGAAGGTTCCACCACGCGACCGGCATCTCGGGGGACACATGCTGTCGGTTTCTCTTTTCAACACCAATGCTTCATTACTCCAACGCGTCCATTTGTAATGACAATGCCTCTTGTGAACGGCAGCGCTGCCCCAATTCTAGCCGCGCTCCTGATGAGCTCACAGACTGGACGTTTTTCTTCTTTTGTTGATATGTTGACTGTGCGTGCAGCTTTATAAATACATAAATAAACACGTGCATCATTTACCCACACATGCTGTGCTCCCACTTCCTTTGACAGGCAAACCTCAGACTTGTATAAAACCATCAGAAGGACATTTGGCTCGATGCTGAAAGGTGGGCGTGCATCATTAATGCGGGGTCGGGGAGGTCACCGCCATTACAGGAAATTATACTGTACCAAGGCTGGAAAGAGGGGGGAGGAGTGAGCCTGCTAACTGCCTCCGAAACAATAGGAAAGGAGAAATCCCAGGGGGTGAAACCATAAGGGAACCTTTAGAAAACAAACACTATTTTATATCCCCAAACCTTCACATCCATTCATCCTTCAAGGAACCATTGCCCTTGTCCCTGTGGAAGTCCGACTGGCGCATACAACGCTTAACAGAGGGATTTCTGAGGACTTCGGTACAGTACAAGGAGGCCGTGGTATCTGTCAGACAGGAAGACGACGCCTTCTGAGGACCAGCAAGCGTGCTCTTTACGTCACCATGGATACAAACAAGTTACCACCCATCTACCTCAAAAATGCTATTTTCATTTCCGAATCGTGGATTCTGTTAGCTCAACCAGTGACCCTTTCAGGCCTGGCAGCTGCGTGTATTGCTTTTGTGCCCTAATCACCTTCCTTCAACTCTGCGGTGATCTCGTGCTAGCACCCCTATGCAGGCCTCACCCAGCTTGATTTCAACAGCAGCACATCCATTAGCCCACTTCAGAACTGACAACGGTCTCGGAAGACTCCATCAGAATAGGGGTAGTTCCTGCCGACATTTGCAATGCATATTGCATTCATCTGTGCCCTCCTGGTCTCACAGCCCTCAGCCAGGGCGCCACCTTTGTTTAAAAAATATACCAGCAATATTCGATGTCCCAGTCCTCGACCATAGTGGAGGTAGTGTATGTTTCATCTGCTGTTTGAGTGTTCAGTCAGCAGGCATAAACACTGTAAAACAGAGGTGAAACAGTATAGGACGCACGCCAGCCCCTGCACAGGCAGTCTTTACATCGATAAGCACACCTGGCTTGCTCTGACCCTTCATAGTAAAACACGCTCTTCCTTTCTCATTCCTTTAGCATCATCCTCCTTCTCCCATTTCTAGTCGCACTCCGGGACACCCAGACGGGTCAAACATCTGGTATTTAAGTTTCAAAGCAGCCACTGGAGCCTTTCTAAGCTGCGACTTCTATAGAAGCTTTGGCATCATGATGGGCCATTATCCCTCTGCTGCCAAAGGAACCTAATGCGGGCATAAAATATTGGTTGGTCTCCTGACTCTCAGAACTGGCAAAGTTCATAGAAAACATTGGGCCTGAGTTACACTTGGGTTTAATATTTCTGACAAAAAGCACCAGCTGTCCCATCCACCTGGTTTGGAGTGCACAGACATAAGTACGCTCTAAGACCTTCATTATGAGATGCAGTGTACTGGTGGGGAAACTCTGGAGGGTTGAGAGTGTAGGGGAGGAGAAAGGTTGCCTGTCGGGGAGGAGCAGGTAGCTATCCCTATTCCAATAAAAACCAAGCATTTCCAATGCAATACGTCTCGCATTAGTGAAACTTTGAGCTTTTGCCGTTGCAAATGCTAGTTTTTTTTTTTGTTTATTTTTTACACCACTGCCTAATTCTATTTTCATGTTGGGTATCATGGAAAGGGTGCTGTACCACAGACTGTTACAAAGGTGTCCCTGTGGAGTTGTAAAGTACTGCTACTTTAATGCAAATACAAATAGATGAATTAAAGCTGAGCATACGTTTCCATTTGTTTTTTTTAGAAGTTAATTTTTTGTTAACTTGCGTTTTAAAAACGCACAATTGTTTATTTAGCTTTATTTCACACAAAAAAAAAAAAACTTCGATTTAGCATTTTCAAAACGCAAACTAAAATATTTCACTTCCAATAAAAACAAATTAAAACATATGCTCACCAGCGATCTTGCTCTTTATAATTCCATTAGGATGCAGCAGCTTATGGGGCTAATAGAGGTCCCTTTACAACTCCACAGGGACACTTAGGAAAATCCTCTGGTACTGCCCCTTTCCTTAATTCCTGGAATTTCATTTACTGTTACTTACGCTCCTGCTGAGTTCACAAAAACGAAACAAAAAGAAACCCGCATTTGCAAAGCCAATAGCTCAAAGTTTCCCTAATGCGAGACCTATTGCATTGCAAATGCTTGTTATTGGGTGCTGCTGTTAGCACTATGGTAACATACTGTGAGATATATCTGTGCCGTTGATTTTATGCATGCACGTTCTGTAATATTGAACACACCATTCACATACCAGTAATTAAGTTGCAATAAAACATCAAATAAGATTACATATTGACAAACCGTTTATGTGTGATGTTTTGGACATGATGCTGTCTGATTTTGTGTTGCACGTGTGTATGCCTAAGGTCGTATGTCCATTCTACAGTAACCACTGACTCCAAAATATGGATGATTGGCACATTGCAGGAAACTCCATCAGTGCCTTTTTATTTGTCCCCTTATATAAACATGCTAAAGTTTTTAAAGCAAGCTTCTTGGCATTGCAGGCTTTCCTATCTGTGGCTGAGCACATCAGAGCTGATTGCTTAAGTAGGTGTCTGTACTTGTCAGCGACTAACGTTCTCTTGCCATTTTTTTTTTGTAAAGCCCATCTTTGAGGCCTGGAATGATCCTCAATTGATGATTTTGCAAGTCACTTCTTCTGCAATTGTGATCGCTATGCTTCTTCAAAGAGACAGGGGCCAGTTCTCACCGTCAATGCTTAACTGTAGACTGGAGTGTTTCTGTATGTTTTCCCTCAACCGCTGCTGATTTGACAAGTCCATCAAAAATTAAGCAAGAGCCTACAGTGCTTTGTGATCCTGGTGGCTTCTTCCATCCCTGTTGATCTTAACCTGTTCCTAGTAGACAGGCGATCAAGCATTTTCAGCAGATGGTCGTCATAAGACATGAAACTTTTAAAGATACTTCTTAGTTGTCATAATATTTGCACTCCTTGGTGATCTTCATATCCTGATGTTTTTCAGAGACTTTGTGGTTCTGTGGACTGTTATTTCATTTACCCCAAACCAGCTATTCTAGTTCCGTCTAAATATGGAGACAGTCCTTTTGACTTTCTTCCCAAGACCAAGTTTCTCTTGAGCTGAGGAGACTCTCCTCAAATGAGACATGAAGCATGCCTTGGCCTTTTTTTCTGAAACCAAACCAACATCTGCATTTATCAGACCATTTGTACCGTTGTGCAGGGCTCTGAAATAAAACCGTTGTAGGAGCAGTTTCTAGTCATGACACCATGAAGCGCAAATATCTGCAAAGTGATAATCGAAAAGGTCTGTATAAAGAGTAACCAAGATTATTTTCTCACTGAACTGGTTCTAGGGTGAAATACAGCTTTACATTCAAAGTGTTATATTGCCCACAAACTGGTATGTGTTTATGGATAACCTAAATGGTAACTTAGGAAGCGGATTACTAAACTGTTGCTGGTGAAGCTGTACACACAAATGCCTTGAAGGTTATTACCTCCATTACTGGCATGGCTGTCTCATCCTTTTGTTATTCTGAGTTAGTCGGTCTGCTTAAAAGTATGGGCATATGGTGTTTTCTGCGAAATGAGACAGAACTGCTGCATGCAAGGCTGTTTTTAACATATTGGGAAAACGCATACTTTCACTAGGCAAAATAGTGGCACACAAACTTTTAGACTGTTGGTGTTTGTTTTTTTACTATGCCGTTCCTACCAGCATTATATACGACTTTCTGGAAATTGCTTCTTGTGTCTCTTAAACTATTTTTGGACACTTGAGAAAGACTTAAGATGGAGCAGTGCAAGAAATACTTGCCTAACTACAACAGACATTTTTTCTGTTAAACAGTATCCGCACCATTTTTGATCAAGTAACTCCTATGATATGGTGACATTTGGTAAGAATTGTTAAAAACAGTCACGGACTATGTCGGTCGTTTTAGTACTTTTGTAAACCAATATTGTTAATTGACAGAAGGTTTCAGCCAAAGAGGGTTCAGCAGGTAAGATTTATTGATAAGCACCTCTGCTACTGTTCTCTCATTACAACTGGTACCTTTTGAGACCCTTAGACTTACCTGCCGCAAAATATATTTGACTGAAATACTCTGAGCTCAGACCTGATATCACACCCCTTTCTCTCGTAGACCAAACCAATGACCTTTAGGAGAAAAAAATTACATACCTAAAACCTAATTCGGAAATTTGACTCTTGTAAATCGTGTTGACTATTCAAAAACATAATTGCAAAAGCCAGTGGCCATTGCAAAGGTCTAAACAGATGTTTTTCTACCTTGCTGTTCACTGGCAACCCCCTTTGACTCTTAGCTCTTCTCCTACTCATTGTAGAGCCTGATTCAGTTCCGGTAGAGGGCGGAGGAGATATAGTTATGGGTTTGGGCCTAGAAAAGTAGTAGAGCTGGCCCTGGTGCTCAGTACGATGTTTGGGTCAAGTGAGAGCTCCATGTCATGTTGACAAGATAGGGAAAATTGCAGAGTGGTAATGAAATCTACTGGATCTGGTCCAGACTTTCGACCACTGTGAGTAACATGTTCCTGACAGATTGTGCCTCTTTGGAGGAGTAGTCTTCTATGCTGAAATATGTGCACCAGGAACAGATGCAATCTTGGTATCAAACAGAAAGGGGCTCCCGAACGCTGACAATTAGACCAAATTGGTCTTTGGGTGACAGTGTTTCAACTCCCTGGCTCAGTTAACCTGTGCAATTATGGTTCATTAAAGTGCCAGGAAGAAATAAACCAGGCTTGTGGAATTGTTGCCAAGAGTAAGATCATCTCAATGTGAGGGTGACTCTATTTGGGCATAGTATTCATGGAACAGCAGTATCCGAGCCTGTGTGAAATATGATCCTTGTTCTGTGCTGTTGAGATATTGTAGGAGAGGAGGATCTGCTTCACATGGTTACCCCCACTTTTTGCTGGTGTTTCACTGTTTTTAGACTTTAGTCTGACTCGGACCCTGCTATTCAGGGCCCCAGCCTAGCTGCTTCCTCTTTAAATTGATTGCATGTACTTTAGGTACACTCCAGATTGTATTCTGGGGTACCATTGTGAGTCCCTAGTATATGGTATACTATGTACCCAGGGCATAGGTACCCCAGAGGCCTACCAGGGGCTGAAGCATGTATTGTGCCACCCCTGGAAAGCCCTTCATAATGACACCACAGGTCTGCTACTGCAGCCTGGGTAAGGTGGTGCATGCACCCCTTACTAAGGTATAGGTTCACTATACCTCACCTATCACTCCACATAGTAACCTATCAGTCACCTCTATGGCAGGCCTTATCAATCCTGAAGGCAGGGTGCTTGGCTATATGTGAGAGGGTGCCCAGGCATGAGCTGAGCCCCTCTGCAGCCTTCGGAATCTCTTCTCCGGGGTTGTCAGTGGTGCAGCCTGACCATATACTCTTAAGTGCATTTTATCTAAAACGGTTAATGCTAACTTTGGACTGACTGCACGGAAACATGTCGTGTTTGGTGTCAAACTCCTTGGAATCATACCCCCACATCAATTCCTGATGTGAGAATATGATCCCACCCTTCTAGAGGGAGAGACATGACCATACTGGTATACCCGGTAGAAACTTAAGAGAGCCCTGGCATTACAAAATGGATGCTACAGACACGGGTCTGGCCTCCTGCTGCTGACCGAAACTCCGGCAGGGGAGGCCTGGGAAATAGGTGTCCTGTCACAGGGAGGTGTAACCACCTCCCAGACAGGCTTATGTGTATTGGGGCTGGTTGGGAGCACTCTCTGAGTGCTTTGAAGTCCTGCACTGGGGGCACATTTGGTGTCCCTGTGCATAGTCCAGCTCAAACCGGTTCAGGGGCATCCAGCTCTTTCTCTGGCATGAAACTGGACAAACGAAATGGGTGTAGCCACCCCTCTTTCCAAACCCTCCCATAGGTGGGTCCCTAGAGCTAGTCCAACCCCTTCCTTGGGTATAAGTAAGGAACCTCTGTAACCAGAACTTTAGATATCCCTGGACGAAACTCTGAGGCTGAATCCTGGAACTTTGACGCTCTACTAAAGACTAGTGCACTGAACAAATCTCCCTTGGGGTCAAGGAGTGACTCCCCTGCTTGGCAGGCACCAACGAAGCATTTTGCCGGTCTGAAGCTCCCACCGGACTCTGAAGTATTTGCAGCCCAGGAAGAGGATTTCCAGACATCTCGGAGGCTGACCGAGTTCCCAGCAAAGCTGAGACCCGCAGCCCTCGTGAGTAGCGTGGAACCGGAACTCCTGGTCACCGTGCACTTTTGCAAGTGCATTGACTTCTTGACGTCTCTTGAAGGTGTGCTTGGGGTTACTTGTAGCCCCCACATCGAGCAGAGAATCCACTGAAGATTGTCGGCCTAGTCACCCTGAGTGACCCGTGGGCCGCCATTTTGTGTTTCCTCTCGAGGTCCCTTCGCGATCCCTGGTCCATCGACTGGTGGGTCCCTGTGAAGGTAACTTTGAATTTCCTTGGGCTTCCCTGGTTGCTCCAGACGTGCCCCGACACCCTACCAAGTGGTGAGTCCCTCAGACCTTGCTGGTCTGCACCGAAGCATCTTTCTTCTTGCTGCGTGGGTTGCTGTTGCCAAGGCTTGTTGTGTCCAATCTGGGCACTGATGCTGCAGCACTCGACATCCTTCGTGGGACAGCTCGAATCCAGCTCCTGGTCGTCCTTGACGCCTCCTGGTCCTCGTGGCTGAAGAGTCCAGCTTCACCTTCTTCACCTGAAATTACCCGACATCGGTGGGCATCCACCTATTGTCCTCCTGGTCACTGGCAAGTGACCCAGACTCTGTCCCCTCTGCTTTCAGGTTCTTCTCGACTTCGATCCAGGCTTGGATCTCTTGGGACCCTTTGCATCTTCCCAGCAGCAGCACTTCTTTGCCAGCTCCCATTGAAATCGACGCGACCCAACACCATTTAACTCCTATGCACCCGGCTTCCCTGGGTGAGGTAACTAGAGTATTCTGGTGCTCCCGTGGTTGTTGACCCTAGAACTTCCTAAGTCCCAAGGGTTTGGTCCTGACTCGTTTCTAAGTGTCCCTAATCTTTAAAAATGTAACCGCGACTTTCCCCATAGAAGCTAACGGGAGCTCGCGACTGTGTTCTCGCACTGCCCCCGTGGGTCCCCTGTGTCACTACCTTGGGTGGTTCCTGGGGGTCCCAGCGATTTTACAGGCTCTAGGCCTTGTGTCTAGTTAAGTTGTGGTTCTTGTACCACTATTTTAGTATATGGTTTGGCTCGCCCCTAGGGCCGAACGTGTATTTGTGCTATTTTACTGTAATATTTGAAGTGTAACTTGTGTTTTGACCCCTAGCCTCATAAAGAGACTAGCAGTGTGTTTTTAGTAATAAATACATATATTTTTTATATATACCTGGTGTGGTTGCCTTTTATTTAGCCATTCAAGAGATTATAGACTGGTAAAACAAGCTGCTTTACATTCCTTCAAGACTTAGCCTGAAGGCTGCTCTCCATAGCTACCACTAGGATCGCTTTCATTAAAGGTTGTCTTTAACCTATCATCAATAAGGGGTTGTTTGGACTGGTACAGGGTGCCCACTATAACTAGTGGACAGCATATACCAGGCCAACTTCTCACAGATATGACCTGCTTATTGAAGCGGAAATAATGCAGAAAATACAAAACTTACTATAGAACCAGATGAGGTTATGTAACGTGTAACCACCTATTAAATATTTAGACAACCTCTTTTATAGATTTAATTACGACTAACAGGGTGATCAAAGGGAATTTTTGTTTCTGTGGTTCATTACAGATTATGTGAGGTTAAGGTTTGGGGAAGCAGAGAAGCAATTCAGAAGAGTTCTATGTTGGAATTGGATGAGCCTATGTTCATTGCAAGATGGCTGTACATGAATGCCTGACTTACTGAAGGTTCACTCTGACTGACCCCTACCTAATTACAAAAAGGTACATGAGACGGTTAGTATTCTTTAATAACAACGAAAACTTCAAGGGGGTCATGGCTCGGATGAAAAAAAACAAGAAATTTGGTTGTTGGTAGGAACTTCCAAGTCTGATATTGTTTTTAAACGCTGGGAACTCACTTTGCAGACGGCACCAAAGGAGGATAAAACACAGGTTTCCCGACAGCCTACTACTTACCTACCTCCTTAAAACATAATTGAATCTGTATTGTGAGAGGGGATCTCCTACTGTTCATAATAGACACTTAATCTGATAAGGAAGGCTTATTTGTGGTTCTGCAGCAATCCTTGGAAGGCCATCCTGTACACCTCACATTCCCTGAATTTGTCACAGGACGTGTTAGTTACAATTTTGTAACGACCCTTGTTGAGTTTGCAGTAGGTGACATACTCTGGAGATTTGAATTTTATGGGGAATGGGCAGCGAGAGAGGTCTAATGCAGGGGAAAGGGACATGTGGTTTTCTTCTTCTAGGAAATCAAGAGCATGTCACACTACATATGGTGAGACTAAACCTAGTTCTTGCATGTCCATCGATCTTATTCATGAATAGACTATATTCTGATGAGCAGTGAATGCCCTTGCCCATGTTGTATTTATTGATGAGTTCCAATTCTAGCTTCCGAGGATTCTAATATTCATCAAATGCAATATATATTGAATGCAATCTCAGCTAAACTACTGGCTGAGGACCAGGAGAGCAGAGTCTCCCATTACGGAAATGGTAAGACCGATTAAACACATTTTGAAGGCGGACTGATGGAGTTTCAGGGAATATTTGTATATGTCCTACATTGTGTGACTTATTTATTATTATAGGTATTTATATAGCACAGATGCAGCCATTAGGGCAGTGTAGCACTTTACAGGAAACATGTTGGAGACACAAATAACATGAAGTTAACCAGGGAAGTAATGAAGAAAACCTGGTTTTAAAATTGGAGCTCGGGGTGGGGTCAGAAAATGTCTTTCAAAGAAGAAGGCTTGGTTTTACTTTTCCTTAATGTAGGGATTTTAAGAAGGGGTTTGTTTTTTCCCTCTTCTGGATCCTACATCACCAGTTGTGTGGAGTCTAACCTTGCAGCAACCCTGCAGGACCTGTTGATCAATGCAGACACCTTTGAAGACAAGGCAGGCACTTTTGAAGGCAATGCAGGCTTCTAGAGACTGAGTGTAGTCTCCTAAGAATAGGAGTGACCGTCTTTATTTGTATTCAAGACCAGTCTGGCTGCCACATGTATAGAGCGCTTTGAGAAGCACATTTAATTATTTCAGTAGTCTGGCAAGAAGAACGTTGCCTACTTCGGTTTGTGAAAGGACGAGCGATTGAACAAAAGAGTCTAAGTTGGCTTGGGGAATACAGGATGTGATTTTTCTCACGAAGTGCTGTTGGTCTGTTGCCGAATTGGTATATTTGAGTTTGTTAAGGTTGAGGCAGGAATTCATAATTAAACTAGGTGATTTGGCTGATTCTAGAGACCGCGCAATGCCTAGTGAGCGTAGGGAGTCGCACCACTTTTGCACTGCTGAAGGGGGTTGCTAGAACGGGGCAGAAGGAACTGTGTTTAGCTTGACTTCAGTTTTAGAGAAAGCAGACATCCATTTAATTCGCTTTTCGCGAAGCATCTCAAAGGTGTAACTTCTGAAGGCCTGGAAACTGAGGTCCAGCTGAGTTTCATCAGCATATTCGTCTAAGGATATTTGCTTATCATGAGTGATTAAGCTAAATTACTCCATTTAGAGATTAAGGAAATGTAGCTAAAGGATTGAGCCCATATACTTAATGTTTATCTGGGTATAGAGAAAATTGGAAATTGACAAATTGTGTGTTTTAGTCGATAAATTAACTAATGTGTTCAATTATTTAAAAGAGCAAAGAATGGTTGCCTCCTCTGTGGGTGGATCTGTAATAGTGGTTATACTTGGAGGACTTCGGTTTGTTCTTTCTACAGACTGAAATATTCTGGCTATGATGATCTTGTTGCAGACATGTCTACAATTTAATGGGATATGAAAACCTTATTACAATTTGTCTAAGGGTGCTCTGAATTTGTTGCATACACTTTGTGTGTTGGGACAGTGGTTGATGGTAGTGCCGTAACAAAACTTGCGTGGGATCCCCATCAAAGTGCATGGAGGGGCCTATCTCTCTCCGGACCCTGTCAAGAGCTCTCAGGCCTGCCTGTGCACAGTGCAGAGGAGGCCTCCTGGAGCTCAGGGCACCCCCTCCCCACATCGCAGGGGCTATCGTGACGCCACTGGTTGATGGGTCCTTGCAAGTGGTTAAATGTAAACTCTGTAGGGTGTATTATGTCTTTGTAATGCATGTTGCACCAGTTTTTATGTATAATGTAATTAAGGACACCAGAACTGTAGAACTAGTGTTGTACCACTAGTGTTGTACCCTCAGAAACCAAAATATGAACTGATGTCAGAGATGGCGAGTAATTCGTATGAATACATTGAAAACAAGTTTGATATTGTAAATAATTGCATTTCTCTTCTTTACCAGATTTTCGATCCAGGTGTTGATACGTTTTCAAATTCAGCTTGTCTACTGCTGGACGAGAGCACATGACATTCTGAACATTAATTCATCGAAGGGCCACTAAAGATCCTCAAAATGGGATCAGGTACAGAAATAAGGTAGGTGAAGGATGACTACTTCTTGCAGACTTAAGTTTTTGAGGAGGAGAGTGATTTCTCCATGTATAAAATTGTTGCTGTTGGACAGCACTTTATGTGAGTTGCATTAGGTCTCTTTAAACTGTATTACACTGTTACAATTTGTGTTCATTATTTTAACTTGCTTCCCTGTGGCAGGCACTGGTGGCCCTCCCTGTGCTGATACAACAAACCAAGGCACTTCTTACCCTACAGGAACGTAATTTGTGGTCTTGTATCATGTTGGAATGAATTTCCGCTCTTGTTTTTGTCCTAGGTGTAATTTTGCTCAATTTTTTTTTTTACCCCAACTCTAGCTGGCAGTTTGTCAGTAGCCACTATAGTGGGTCAGCACTTTTTGAAAAGTTTGAAGATCCCATCTATGAATCCTCCTCCGCTTAAGAGACCCCAGATATGTGTAAAGAAGCAAAAATCACACCAGACAACAATCGCGCATCTTAACAACTCACATAACTATAGTGGAGCTGATCCTGGCCATGTTGAAATCTATTCCCTTTAGAGATAATACTGACTCAAAGCTTTCAGCAAACCTAGCTAGACTGGAACCTCAGAGCTGTGATCCCTCTTTGGAGCCACAATTATTCCAGTGCTCTGGCTTTTGCATGGGCTTTCATTACCTACAGAGACACTCTGTGGCTGGCTGTAAGTTCTGTTTGTATCCACAAAACGATTAACAACCAAAAAGAGATTCTGTCCTAGTTCAGAAATTATCTAACCGTTGGCGGGGATATTGTACCATTCCTTCTTCCCAGGAACTGTGCAATTCCCTGGCTTATTTTTTCTCCTGAACTTGTTGCATATCATTTTTTTCAGAAGACTAGGGTTGGTGCGACTAGTGTCTTCTTTACATCCAGTCAGTCTTTTGATTGGACTATTGTTCTATCCACCTTGCCAAACTTCCTGGCCATAAACTCTCCCTCCCCATCCCCATATACAGCATCTCATGTCTTTCAGTGAAACAAAGCCTGGTACATTCTAGTTTCAAGGCACTTTAGTTGTGCCATTATTTAAGACGCTTGCACTCGACTGATACTAACTTCCAATCTCGGTTCTTCCTATGGCTGTCAGTATATTTCAAAGCCCCTGTGGCTGCCCACTTTAGTTGTTTTGTGGATGATGATGACCTTTTGAATGATGTTTTGTCTGGCTTCTGGCCTCATAAGAGAAACCGCTTATTTGTGGTGGCAGCCCTTTAGCTGATGGCGACAGATTCAGTGGACTTATTCTTGATTTATCTGTGCAGTTTCACACCATTGACTGTGCTTTCTCCCCGAACAGTCTATGGGTGACTGGCATTGCAAATCTATGGCGAAGTCTGTAGTATATTGTCATTTTTGGGTCCAACTCTTTCTTTTTGACATACATTCGATTGCATGGCCTTTCTGTAGTATACACTAACGATGTTGAAATGCTTCTTTGCCTGGATGGTGTGGCTGTTCTTTTCGTTGTGCATGAGGGAGGCCAAAGGTTGTATGTGTTAGCACTGGCTGCTACTTAACTATGAGAAAACTGAGAGGATGATTGTGTGATTTCATAGTTTTGAAATAAGTTCATGATGTTGAGAGATGCACTTCTGTCTTGAAGTGCTGTCTCGAAGTGCTGAAATAAAAGCAAATATGAGAAACAACTCTAAAATGAAAGACTGCATATTGACAAAAATGAAAGCAAAGGCCTTCTTGAACACAAGGAGGGTTATTTGCACTAACGTTCAAGACCCTAAAGAGCTATAAATGGGTATTTTCCACAAGGGCGCAACGTGTTTCCTTCTTAGGTTGACAAGGATCCATTTTTGATTAGCAGTGGTTTGGTGAATCCCACACACCACAGCTATGGCACCAGGGTTGAGGACAGCCCTGTGGTGACAATGTCATCTCAAAGCCCTACTGTATCTCAAACTCAATGACCTGTTGATAAAGAAAACATCATAAAATCACCAGAGGGTCCCTTGCTGGTCCCTTTCTCCTAACGTAGTGATCTTAAAGAGCACATCTCCTCCATTACCCATGCTGGGCACTTCAATTTTGAAAGGAATGTGCTTTTACGTCCTCACCCATGTGCGGGCACCAGCTAGCCCACAACTTGACTTGGCCATCACCTCATCGGTGCTCCCAGCAATCCTGACCTCCAGTTTAAGCAGCCCAAAAAGTCCTCGTAATCCTCAATCAGTTTAGTATTGTTCATTTCCATTATCTAAGGTGACTCCCGCCAATTTTCCAGTCCTACTCTGGAAGTTCATAGACTTAATAGCCAATCACAGGAGCGGAACTATGGGACTTTAGCACACCCTGCCTTGCATCCTTTGGATGTGGCTGGAGGCGAGGAATCGAACATCATTGTATCAGATTCAGCAGACTCTAACAAGCTTTGGGCAGCCATCTTAAGCTCTATGCAAGCAACAGTAAGGGCTTTTAACCACATGCCAACAAAATGGATATAGAAGTAGATTTACTTAATACCATGGCAGTTTTGTGTCTTGCATTGATGAAAAACGAAACACTTTTATAATCAGAGTACAAGCAAATAATTACACCAATTTTACCATATGTTGATGTAAAGAAGTTGTCAACAGACTGGCACAGCTGCCAGCAGTCCTTCAAGAAGTTCTGGTGGTAGTAAGGAACTTTCCCATCTTTAAACACTTGGCAGCCAGCCATGCTAGCACAAAGCAGTGCTTCAAACAACCTCACCACCCCCGTGAGTCTCGGAGAGCCAACTCCATCTTGCACAGAGGAGACCAGGGCGGGCAGGTGGGCTTCTGCATTGAGATCTTTTGAGTAGTGAGGTGAGTCAAACTCAGGAACCTAACACAGAGTCAAGGAAGGATGGACTGGAATCGGCTGCTACACAGCCAATCACTCCATACCCCTCCTCACCGCAGAAGCTGGTGAAGCAGGAGTGCAGGTGGGACAGAAGGGGCACCTAAGTACGCACTTAACTGCCCCCCCCCCCTCTCGCCCCTCCCTTGAAGGAAGAGGGCAATGGTGTAGTTGCTGGATAACCTTGAGTTGGGGAGCACTGTCCAAATGAGTGGTATAGTTTCAACCTGGCACAAAGAGGGATGCAGCCTGTCAACAAAACCCAACGTGGCGTACTTTAGTAAATGAGAAAATAAAGACCAGGCAAGACCCACTGCCTCTCAGAACATAGTGATGACTACATCGGAAGGCATGGTATGCTGCCAGGAGGGTAAGAAGGTAAGTCTGGCCTGGTCAGCAAACCCACCAGCCTGGGGTTGAAAAGTCAACATTCCCCCTGGGAAGTATTCATATGAAAGCAAAGTTTGCTGAAGAAATCCATGCTCCAGTTCCACAGCCTATGTTCGATCAAGAAAAAGGAAGTACTGAACCACAGGTAGAAACTGAAGTCTCGAGTCAGGATCGCCTTGAACAAAACGGACAGGAAATAAGACTTTAGTGGATCCCAGAATTTAACTCTAAGGGGCCTCCGAATGTTATAAACTGTGTAAATGTCCTCAAGTTGTAGTGTCTGATGACATCTTCTATATCAAGTTCTTACCAGTCAGAGGAAAGCAGGTATCATAGCTGACTGCCATCTGCCCTATCTGTGGCCAACCACACGGACTGAATAGCGATATATCCGACCGTTGCCACTAAGAAAAGAGTAGTCTGCCTATATGCTCCTGGAATCTGGGAGGATTGCTGTCAAAAACTGAGGATACCCTGAGGTGGGTTTTTTTAAAGCATTTGATATTCTAGCAATTCAAGAGACATGAGCTTATATAACATTTATGGAATACAGCAGGTTTGCATGCAAAAGCAGCCCCTTTAGAATAGCAAAAGGTTGACTAGCCATGTAGGTGAGCTCCAAGCTATCTGCAAAGATCAGTGGTAGACATACAAGAACCCTGGCGCTTGGATGGCTGGTCACAGCAGCTGGAAGCCCCTTTGGTTCTTGTGAATGTTTATAGTCAATCCTAAGGAAAACCTGCGATAGTGGATAAACTAATCTGCCATGGTAAGACCCTCCTGGAGAGCCATGCTGCTTTGCACCTTGCACTTTGCAGGTCCAAAGCAGTGCTGGGTCTTCTCCCTGCTTTTATGAGGAGGATGCCCAGGCAAGGCTCCCCAGGGATAGGCGTGATGCATCCTTGTTTTTAAATCTAGATCGAATGGTATGTCAAATGCATGATTTGTTTTCCTTGGTTTTATGTTCATAGTTTTTATTAACTAATAAACTATGTTTTGCTACTATACTAGGTCCTCCTTGTCTGTGTGCTGTTTGTCACATAGGTGGTACTAAATAATATAGTTATTTGCAATATGTTGTAAGTGGACCCAATATTATTTTAGTTTGAAATCTGTGCTCTGATTTTTATTTCAAATTAACATCTGTTTAAATGTGGCTTTATTCCGTTTTCAACGCAAAATCAAACCTGCATCTATGAATTCTTAAAGTCCTTAAAGTGGAACAACATGTAAAGACTACACCAAAATAAAGATGTATTAAATATGTACTTTTCTTTTGTTCCCTATGGCCCTTCCTCTTTCTTCATGTATACATCCACACTTTACAGTTTCCATCACATTTTCCCTGTGTGGTTAACTAGCCAACCTCAGAATTCAATGAGTACAACCATGACTGACCATTACTATAAAATAAATCGGTAAAACGAAGAACTCCTAACTGGCAGCTCTGTTTTAGGAAATTCCCCAAGCTGGTTCCCTACGTTCTGCTAACATTTCTTCTTCTACCAAGTCTCTGGTACCATATCAAGTTTTGGATCGTTTAAACTAGTTAGTCCTCTCCTGAAGTATTCTGCCCTACCACCTTTGAGTTTAAATGTGATGTCAAATGTCACTATATTGTTATGTAAACACCTCCTCTGCAGACAATCTTAACTAACTCTTGCATTGATGTACAGCACGTTAAGAAATGCGGTAAAGAATTCAGTATTCCCCCAAAAAACTGAACATACAATAGTTTAATATCTAATACATATCTAAATAATGGTGGCTAAATTAATACTTAGCAAAAAAGGAAGAAAACCAGGTGGGGGTTTAAAGGTTATAAGAAATGCAAAAAATATTACTAATAAGCACTAAATGGAAAAGATGTTCTCAAAAATAATTTGAAAATCGAAAATAGTTACAAATGCTAAAAAAAAAAAAAAGAAATTCGGTGTTGAAGAATTGCCTTGCTATACAGGGTCCAAACTTGAATTAAAATGTCACAATTTAAATAATGTTGGAACCACAATCATGTCACCAATAGAATAATGTTAAAAACCTTAAAAGGCAGTGGAAAACCTAAAAACGTGGGAAAGTATTAACTTTTTTTAATTTAAAAAAAAAAAATCATTTTTTAACAAAAAGTAAAATTGTCTGATGGTACCGGAGAGACTTTCCTAGGAGGGCTCCAAGACAGTTGGATTTGTCTAGAGGCAGGTCTTCATCACACATGGGTATTTGGCTGAAATATTCCCTGTATTACAAACTCCTAAATCTGAGGTGATCCTCATGTGAATGCTACCAGCTAAAAGTTGTATTTCTCTCAGGGTTCCAATTGCATTTTGGAAGTTTGAGTATTTTTATTCTTTTAATGAAGCTAGCAGCACACTAGGTATCTGGTGAGGCTGCCTCATAACCAGATACGATTTCAAAAAACAAATGGTCCTTCGAAATCAATTTAGTATAGGAAAAATAAATATAGCCCAGAATCAGTACTATATTGATTAGAAATGTTCAGCCGGACATGTAAATTTAATATTCAACGTAATGAATTGGCTATAGAACAAACAGAATAGAGTGGGACACAGTCCAGTGTCCTTCAACAGACAAAACATATAGAACCTACAAAGAACAATCACATTTGTAAAGGATATTTCAGGCTAAACAACCAAGCTTCACGCCGATAGAGAAATGGGGGGCAAGCTATTTAGAAGGTAAACAGTCATGCACAACTTTTAAGTCATGTGTTTAACATGCATGCTGTTCAACAAGTCAACGACGTTTTGATCTATTACATGATATCTAGATCATCATCAGGACTAATTAATACTAAGCCTGAGAACGTAATGCAGTGAAAGAGTGCGATGCTCGGTCTGTCCATGCGTAGACGAAAAGGGATGAACTCCTGGAAGGTATCCGCGGGAGAACGATGAAGGAACCTCCGGGGTGTGGGACTTCAGTTAGAGCAATTTAGAATGGACTCGACCAAAATTCTGTCTCGTAGCTGGTAAGTGGCATTGGACGCCGGTGCATGTGAATCTGGTCTTCCGCATGGGATGAGGCAACTTGCCGATCACAAGAGAGGACTTCCTAGTAGTTGAAGAGCATGGTCACTGGTGGTATCATAACCAGATACGGTCAGCTCCACAAGCAATCAAAACATCAGTTGGTGACGCTAAAACCTTTGAGAGAGTTAATTTCAGTGTACACGGTTCAAAGCTAACTTGATTGGTTAATATTGAGCCATCTCCCAATACAAAGATGAGATTTTTGTTTATGCATATAGGTAGTTCTAGTTTCCTCAGATCTTTTTGAAATCTGTATGACAACTTTCCATTGACTCTTCAACTTGTGGGGGATACAACAGTAGTTGCAGCATAGGAATCCAGTTCACGCAAGACCAGTTTGCCTTTCACAATTGGTCCCATTATGGTTCACTGTTCCAGCTCTCCAGAGTACAACACAGGTCAGCAGCTTCCTCTTCACCAAATGAATTTTTCCAAGGCACATCCTCCATTGGAAAATACCCAGCATGCCAATTACACACAGCCGTTGCAGGCCTGCAACACACACTAATGAATTGCGTTGGACGTTTTATAGACCGATCTATTCATGTCTTTAGTTAGAGAAGGTCCAACCTCTTCCAGCAAAATATTGTAAATCATTTTTGATATTTGGTTTCAAACGTATCCAATCACACAGCGGACATGTGAGTAAAATCAAAATGGTGTTTTACCACTGGAAAAGAGGTGGTGTTAAATGAAATGCTCCTACGGTCACAAAGGTTACCATAATGTAACATGCATATTCCACTTGTGCATGTGAAAGAAAATGACCAGTCCCGGTAGATCATGAGTAGGAGCTTTAGTAAAGAAGCTATACAAATGTTCCTGGCAGAGGAGAAAATATATTCATCCTTCACTTGTGCTGATAGACGTTGATATGCACACTACTTGTAGATTTCAGCAGGCTAAATTATTGTAAGCTAAATTAGATTTCCTTGCTCTGTTGAGGAACAGCTCCATGAGTTTCTTCTGACTAGGAAATTTTAAACTATTGTTGCTTTTATTTGTTTTTTTAAATAAATTTAAATTAGATTTTTGGCTCGTCATTACAAACAAAACTATCTTTTCACTGTATATATCATAACATTAGGATCCTCCTGGTCTTAAATTGCAACAGTATTTCCAGATTGTGGGCCACACCTGTGTTAATTCAAAGCCTGATAACTGAGACTTTGAACTGAGGAATGGTGCCTTGTGCCCTTATTCAGTTGAACTAAAATAGGATGGCTTCCAAATTAAACATCAGTGCAATCCCATTTTGGCAGTGATGCTCAGACTTTGCATCGACATTGTCATTTTACATAGGCTGTGTTCCACAGATCCCATCATAGGTAAAACGTAAGGATCCACAAAGCAGAAATACTAGGTATTTTTACCAGAGTGGATTGAATTTCCTTCACCCAGTACAGCAATTTGATATTTATTCTAAAATGTTTGGATTCTAGTGATTTCGAACCAATACCTCATCTCCCTCATCTACATGCAATATTTAATTATTGTTCTTTGTTATAATAGTGCTTATGTTTAAGATTATGTTGGCAATGTTTTTCTTTACCGATCCAGATTGCAATGTTGTTTGACTTAACATTTAAATATGAAATTAAAATAGACATGCCTGCTGACACAGTTTTCTTCTTTTGAATGTAGGTGAACAAGTCCATGGATAAGTTGAGCAATATGTGGAATAACTTTAAGTACCGATGCCAGAGCCTCTTTAACCATGAGGGTGAAAATCGAAATGAATCTGTAGAGGTGAATGCCAACGAGTGTTTATCGAAAGATCCAATTGACGGTGCACCAAATGTTGATGTGCAGCCACCCAGCAGCCCTTTACAGGAGAACATTGGTTTACATCTTGCATTGGGCCCTTTAAATAACTCTCTCCGGCGGGGTCAAAACTGTGCCACAGAGATTCCACAGATTGTTGAAATAAGTGTTGAAAAAGAAAATGATCTGACGGTTTGCAGTGGGACCCGAATTGCCCGGAGAGACTCATACACCCGTCATGCTCCTTGGGGGGGAAAGAAAAAACATTCATGTTCCACCAAAACACAGAGCTCAGTTGACACAGACAAAAGGTTTGGAAGAACAAGGAGTGGACTGCAAAGAAGGGAGCGAAGGTATGGGGTTAGCTCTGTTCATGATATGGAGAGTGTTTCAAACAGAGCTGTTGGAGCTCGATCATTGCGTCAGCGACTGCATGATACTGTAGGATTGTGTTTCCCCATGAGAACTGGGAGCAAACCGACTCGATCTATGTTTGCTACTAAAAGAAAAATCCATCTCTCTGAACTAATGTTGGAGAATTGTCCGTTTGCCCCTGGATCAGATCTTGCTCAAAAGTGGCATCTAATTAAACAACACACTGCTCCTGTGAGCCCTCATTCAACCATTTTTGATACATTTGATTCTACTTTGATTTCTGCTGAGGACGAAGAAGATAGGCTTCGAGAGAGACGGAGGCTCAGTATTGAAGAAGGAGTTGATCCCCCTCCAAATGCTCAAATACATACATTTGAGGCCACAGCACAGGTTAATCCCATATATAAACTTGGACCAAAGTTAGCTGCTGGAATGGCTGATTCTCCAGGTGAAAGTAGTGCAGCCTCACAGGGGAACAGTGAACCAGAAGGGGACACGACTACTCTCTGCCTACAATCGCGTAGGCAGAAGCAACGCCAGGTTTCTGGTGACAGTAATGCCCAGACCATCCGACAAGGTGCTTGGAAAGTTCACACTCAGATTGATTATATACACTGCCTTGTACCAGATTTGATTCAAATTACGAGCAATCCTTGTTATTGGGGTGTGATGGACCGTTATGAAGCAGAAGCACTTCTAGAGGGCAAACCCGAAGGCACTTTTTTGCTCAGGGATTCTGCACAGGAGGACTACCTCTTCTCCGTGAGCTTCCGTCGGTACAACCGATCATTGCATGCTCGTATTGAGCAGTGGAATCACAATTTCAGTTTTGATGCCCATGACCCTTGTGTGTTTCACTCCTCCACCGTTACAGGCCTCCTTGAACATTATAAAGATCCGAGCTCATGCATGTTTTTCGAACCATTGCTTACTGTTCCTCTCAACAGAACTTTTCCTTTTAATCTTCAGTATGTCTGCCGGGCAGTCATCTGCAGATCTACCACGTACGATGGAATTGATGCACTTCCATTGCCGTCAATATTGCAAGACTTTCTAAAGGAGTATCACTATAAACAGAAGGTCCGAGTCCGCTGGCTGGAACGGGAGCCTGTTAAAGCAAAATAAATAGGAACCGCTTTAAGAGCCCACTAGACGTTTGTTACAGATCTGCTACTTTGTGCTCATAACAGAGGCTTCATAAGCACATGTGTGACAGAGTTTAGTGTTCTTGCTTAGTGTACAGTTGAGCTCTCTATATTTTAGTTTCTTCTTTCTCCTGCTGTCTGGTTCAGTCATCCGAGCTCAAAAGAGCATTGCAGGAAACTAATCTGCATGTGTTCATCGGGGCTGAAACTAAAATATCCTTACTAATCTCTGTTGTTGTGTTCCTTTAACCACAGTAGTAGCAAATGAAGCATGGGCTTTTATCAGTGTTACATTTGAACTTCCTTAAAGAACGCACTCACTTTTGAAGTTTTCAAAATCAGTTTCTTTGTGAAACGCTCCTCTCTAATTAAGATTCATCTGTAACTACGTAATGTAGTTGTATGAATAATGAAGGAATTAAAAAGGGCATTGTAATAGCAAAACTATTTAATTGGTGCCTTACTTCTGGCAGATGATTGAATAACTGCAGTTGCTTAATGCCACGTTTTTCACATTTTTATACTTAGGCATTTACTGAAACCAGACCGGCTACACATAATTTGGATTCCTACATGTCACAGAAGCCGCCATATACGTGTTTGCAGAAGGCTGGAGTGGGATTTAAAAAAAACAAAAAAACATCCAGATAGCGTAGGAATTGATGTTCTAAATTTCGATAAATATTTTAGGGCAGTAATTCTAGATGTTTGTGCTGAGTTTTCCTCAGCTAAGTGGGTGGGTCATAACATGAAATGTTACATTTAAAAAAAATCTGTACGCTGGAAAATCTGAACACCCATTCCTTATGAGTGACGGAAAAGTTTCAGAATTGTAAATATTTTGTATTTGCATTAGCACTTTAATGACACTTCAGTACTTTAGAAAGTCATGCTTCATGATGACCTCTAGGGGTAAATGTAATTTTAAATCACAAGAGCAATCGGAAAGCGTTTGATGGAACATAATTACTTTCAGCAATTATTAAAAATAAGCGTAGTTCCTTTTTCAAATTAATGTGGTTTTGACCACGTATTAATGGTTACTGTTCCCTAGCTTCTTTACCAACTTCTACAGAAAATGTCATCTTTTGATGGAAAGACTGTGAGCTTGTGACTGACAAGCTGGAAAAATAGACTATTTGTATGCAACATTATTTCCTGTTCTGTCTATGTGCATTTCTTCTTGTGGTGCCCGTATATGGCTATTTTTGTGGCTGCTTCTCGAATACGTTTAGTTGCCTGTGGTGTTAAGCTAGTTATAACGCTTGCATTTTCTGTAGCAGCTAATTGAGTTACGTTTATCATTATATGAGCTCATTTCTCAGTTAGCAAATTAAGTGCAGATATATGGCGTGAATTATTATAGTGAAAATAAGCTTGGCTCGGATACAATTGTTACACATTTTTAGAAACCTTCACCTTTTATGTTGTCTCAGTGTATATTGTGGACTGTACAGTTTTCCTTGTAATTGCATTGGTGACGTTTCCACATCTTGCTGGGGTTAATTGACATTGGTTGCACATCTTCCTTTACTACGAAGGGATGTTGACTTTCTAAACCGCCTCCTATCGTCCCAACCCTCACATTGTATTGAGAGTACTTTTGGGCTGCCCTAGCATAACAGATGACTTCTTTACGCCATTTGTTTAAGCTTTGGGACCATTTAAATATCATCTCAAAATACTCCATCTTTATTTTGATTTAATTGCCAAAGATTATTTTTAAATACTTGTGTGCAAAGGGAGTCTAAAAAAAAGTTTTGTGATCATTCTTTCCCAAACATTAGTAAACCAAAGTTTTTTACGCGTTTAGTTTGTTCCTTGTTAACTTTATGTGCAATAGAGTTGAAACAGTAAAATGGGGTTGAATTCCAAACATTTATTTTTTCAAACCAGGAAGGTTTCTGGCAATTCACATTGTAATTAACAAATACCTGGGATGAGTATGAAAAGTACCTCTATGGAAAGTGTCCTGAGGAGCATGTATTTGACCAATAGCATTCACTTCTCAAAAGACAGCCCTAGCCTGTTGCCTCTTTTGTAGCTAACGCACTTTGTTGCATTTCAGATGTTGAAAACAAATATGTGAACATGCATACATGTTCTATGATTTTTATGTGAAAGTGTAAAACTAATATTAACTATTAAGTGAATATGTGCGTGCGTTGTATGTAGTGATTATGAACATGACCTTTTCAGTTACAAAAATATCTGACTTGCTCCTTCAACTAAATCACCAGCATGAAATTGCACCAAGTGTCAGTAAGCTGCGTCTCTCTGTATTTCCTGTTCATGTTCTTTGAATGAGCTTGCTACAGTTCTGTAGAATATCCGTGTGAAGTCCGCCCCCATTTTGTAAAATAATTGAAATGTTTTTGTTTGCACATCTCTTGGAATGCAATCTCTTAAATACAAACACACCTTCCACGATTGCTATTTACAAAATGCACTGAGGTTAGGCGTTTAAATATTCTTGTGCTGCTAACTGCTGCTGATATTATTGCCTATGGTTTGGCTTGATATTTAGATGTCTAAGCATAGAGGCTTGTTTTATGCCGTACAAATATCTGAAGACCTGTGAAAGTGATATATTTTTATAACATTTTTCCAGAAACTATAGAAGCTAAAAATATAAAAGTAATCTACAAGCTAAAACTGAATGCATTTTTCCAGTGAGTGTGCTATCTACAGGCGGTCAACAAAGAAGTCATGATGCAGGTCCCTTTTTGTGGATCAGTTAGATTTACACAGTGAGATTTGCAAACCGTGAAGCTAAACAGATTTTATTCCTTTCACTATGCAGAGTATTTAACCTTGCAACCTTTTGAAAAAGTTGCTTTTGCTTATTTTGAATATTAGTGAATACTTCACTCTTGGTCCGCAGTTTTGTATTCTTGAATTATTTTAATGGTTTTCTCCAGGTACGTTCGAGTATTTGTAAAGAAAACGTATCTTGGACATGTCTTTTTGAAAACTCAGTTGTATTTTGAACTCGTGTGCAAATAGCTTTGACCGTTTTTTCATCAGCCTTTAGCATGTTTATCATGGAGTGCTAAAGACCTTTGAATATTTACATTAATACATTTATAGATGGACAATCCGTCAAACGTGCATTTCATACTGTATAGTCCTTTCAGTGCTGAGCTTCCAAGCATTTAATACTTGACACATCCGCCAATAGTGCACAATTTGGAAATGAACGTTCTCTATGTGCCATGCATTTTGTTCATAGTATTGCCATGTGATATCATTTAAGCACCTACGCAGCTTCCCATTACTGAACCATTGTACCAGGGTTGGTGGTTTTGTAGCATGTAGCCTTCCATGGCAATGTCATTTGTTTTGAACCCCCCACTTTAGTAGAAATCAAACTTCATATTTTTAAAGTTCTTTTAAGCTGTCCAAAGATTCACATTGGGATTAAATATACTGCTAGCTTTGGTGGTACATAAAGACAAAATTGTAACTGCTAAATATACCACCAAAGTGACTATTTGCTTAATTAACAACATTGAATTGGTTGATATGGTGTACACTGCCTGTATAACTTAAATATTTTTATTTGGTGCATGGTTATGCAAGAGTGAAATGGTGAACCATAACTGAGCCATAAAGGGCAATGTATTGTAAGCTTTACACATGGAGCACCTTTAAGTCTTGTTATGTAAAACAATACGGAGTTTGAGCTTAGATTAACTTTTAAGCACTCTTTGTATGTTACCTTTACTATCAATAACAAAGGTTTTCTCTTGCTAGTGAAAGCTGCTAAAACTGTGCTAGATGCACATTGTGAGAAGTTTGGATCTCAAAACACATCAAGAAATGCGAAATCTTAACTATTATCTAATTCCGTCATCTAATAGATTTCTGATGTTTTCAGTTCCAAGTTTGTGTTTTGTGAATATATTGGCTACTGTGATCTCTTCTTATTGGATGGCCTACTGCAAATATTTTCCCCAGTTCATGGTAAATAAATCTCACAATATAGTTAAAAAAAAGACTGATGGAGCCATTTGAAAGTCCTTATACTGGCATAGGTATTGTTCCTATTACTATTCCTAATTGCCATTCTTCAAATAGGCATTATATTTTCGACCAAGTTGTCCAGCTTGCTTTAGTAAAACACAAAACATCTATCCACTTGGGATTTGCTGTTTTAAGTCTCCTGGCCAATGTACTATGACATTTGCTGTCAGTTTTGCTCGGGACATATTCTTTATGTTCACTTTTTGTATTGCATCTGGTAATCAAGCCTTTGAGGGGAAAGCATGCAACTTTGTGGAGGCTGTTGCATCCTTCAGCTTTACATTGCTTTAGGACCGTGCAATGTCTATAATCCTAAAAAGGAGTGCTCTTTGTCATTACTTGTATGTTCCCTTTAGAGAGCAAGGGTAACAATGGCTTATTCACCTTAAGTCCTGTATCTGATTTTCATAAAAGCAGCCTACTACGTTGAACAGTCTCAAAATTCATTTGTTTGTTAATGCATACATTTCAAATACTGAAAACCTTCTAGGTGATCATTGTGGATCACTCATATGAAAATATGTAATACCACGGAATTCACTTAGGTTTACACAACAAATACATAAGTCTATGATAGACAACAAGGCTTCGTCCTGTAATTTAATAAATGGATGGTCAGAAAAGAGCTTTTTTTTTTTTAATATAAAAAGGCCAGAAGGAAGTGGTGAATTTAATAAGGGGTTTAATTTCCAAGAGAAGGAATTTAGGAGAAGGAGTCTGCCACAAGCACCTAATTTGAAAACGTTGCTTCTGTGGGCAAGTCATGGTATTAACAAACGAGTACCTATAAGTTGTTCCCCATATTGTTTAACTGAAAAATGTAAACCAAGTTTGGCCAGAGCCTGAGATCTTTTTGATTAAGCGTCAATACCCCATCAGACTTGGGTGGTAGTGTGTAAAAACAAACTATCGCATTTCACAATATTTGGAATCAAGAAAGAATAGTTAAAATAAGAAATTGTGACGTATGAAATATAGAAAATCACTATTTGCCTGATAGATGCACATGGTCTCGGACAGATGGAGATGGCAGAAAAACTGTTAAGAACCAGGCAAAAGTACAGGTGGGATAAGGGGCTCAAAGCTAACTGGGAGGATGAGAGCCCAGCACAGTTCAGTGAATGAATTGTTCTAAAACAAAATATGCTACCAAAATGAGCAGTGGGGCTTTTGAGAATTTACACCTCTTTGTTTTTCACATCAAACATTTCAATAGTGTTTTTTAACAAAAATATTTTGCTTGCTGCATTTTACTTCAACATAATAACATAGATTGCCGTTCGCAGAATGTATTCTTTTGTAACACTTCCATGGCCTAATCCCATCAGTATTCTGCTAAAGTCAGGAAGAGACTTTGAATGTAGGCATGCATTTAAAGAAGGACAATCAGTGTTTGGAAGTAAACTTCTTGAAATAGAGTGCTAACGTTTGTTGGCTAGAATTTCATACCTTAAGATCATTTGTTTCCAAGTGTGGATGGGATTCATAAATATTTGTACACCAAGTATTGATCCAGCATAAGGTCTTCATACATATCTATGACGACACTTGTACCCTATTACGTTGGTCACCTTTTCTGCAGTACAGTCTCGTTTAGATGTTTGCCTTCTATGCAAAAGTTTTTTTCTGAGATGTCAGTATGCTACCATTAAAAACCTCCACAGAGTTCAGTAAACTGTGATTGAATCACTGTGCCATTGAATGTATTGTATTAGTTCCAACCATCATAAAAATTCTTGTACAACAGTTTAGTTGATGAATCTGATGGTAGTTTGGGAATGAGTGATCAAGGTCTTTTTTTCCTATTGTATTGGATAAAGGCGGCTGTTCACTTTTGCTGACAAACCAGCAAAAGCCCTTCTCTACATCCCCCACCAGTCAAAGCCCTTTTATCCCCTTTCAACTTCAGCATTGCTAGATTGGACAGGCACCATCCTTTGAGCAATAGTAGAAAAGAGATCACAGTTATGGTTCTTCATTCACTGAGAAAAAGCACCATCTAATGGGTCTCTAGAACCACCAAAATATTGATCTCCCAGAAGGCGCTGCAATGAAAGGCGGGGTGGGGGGGATATCATTCCATCTGCTTCTGCCACCATAAATCATCTGCAGGTTTAATATAGAGCCATGCTGTCGGTCTTTGAGAAATCTGCCTTTCTGGGTCCTAGTCTGCTCCTTCTCTAACATGTCTTGGCTTCCATTTCCCTCTGTAGTCCCACTGTTTTTCTTCAGGTCTGCCACATGTCAGCTGTCAATTAGATTGTCAGAGCTGTGCTCAGATCAAAGCCTTTCTGACCATGATAAACTGCTCTGGTACCAAACTGAATGCTGCATCTGGTGTGTTGCCACAAGATTTCCCCTCCTCATTTGGGGCTGTTCTGCAAGGTAAGATTACACGCAAAGAGGACATACATGGGCTTTCTGCCATATTTTTAATGATTGATTCATGAGGACCTTTGATCTTTTATTTTATTTTTATTTACCTTTGATCTCTGGATTATTGCTGGCAGGCTGTGGGTTTTTGGAAACAGAAAGCAGGTTTATGGTTGGTGACAGACACCTTTTAGCTGGTTGGAAGATCTCGTCTTACCAGTTCAAAAAAGTTCTATACAAATAAAACAGAGAGAAAATGGGCTTTGAATCAGCCTCCTTCCGTTATTGGCTTTTATGTTTTTCATGGTTTGGCACTGCTTGGATAGATTTTCCAGGGCCATGGCATTTCAAGCATGGTTACATAGTCAGATTGCCTTCCCAATAGGTTTTTGTGATGGAGTGTCATAAGTATGTGCTGTACAATATTTTGCTTCCTGTGCCTTTTTATGTTCCCAAATTTTAGATGTCAGTCCCAGACGCCTTTTCCTAACACTCTTCTTTACGGGTGCAGCTCAGCTCTGCTAATGGGGTATGTTTTGTAAACTAGCCTTACTCCCAGTTTACATAGGCTTGTCCAATATTGTGCTTCTTTATGGGTTTTTATTTGTACGACAGCTGAACACAACACTCGTCACTCGAATATTTTAAAACACATCTCTTAACCAAATCCCAGGCCTGTTCGTTTTGCCAGTGCTTTGTTATAGTTTGCCCGATCAATAGTCCTACTTTTCGGTTTCCACAGTAATTAAGTTTAGAAAGGTCTTAGTTTGGTTCCAACTAAGAAAATATTGTCTCTCACTTGAATCTTGATTGCAGATTCATTTGAGCACAAGCAGTCTAGTTTCTTGAAGATTTTGATGGTTGCCATCTTTCTTGTGCTAGCCGCTTCTGCTTTAAAGGTTAGTAAGCTGCGATCACCATCCGCATAAGCTTCTTTTTAGAATCTAGTCCTGGCACACATTCACAATGATTATAACAAGTCAATAACTTGAATTTCAAGGCAAATACATAGAAAATATGAATAATTTAATAGTATTCTTGTTGTAACTTCAGCCAACACGTGTTTCGTCGCTCGGGACAAGACACCCGCGACTTCCTCAGGGCTTCAAGTCAATGAAACAGTCTTATGTGCCTTCTGACTGGTTATAATTCCGTCCCAGCCTAACTATGGCTGAGCAAATTGCAAGTATTCCACGAAAAAGTGTTATTCTAGCATATGTCAACGATGCACGAAGTGAGGTAAATCTAGTAAATCCCGATCCCTGGCACCTCAGTATGGCCGGAGTATAACACTACGGCCATACTGAGGTGCCTGGGATCTGATACAGGCTCGAACGCTGCCAAATACTGCGCGTCGCGGGTTGATCTAATACGCAGTTCCTACTTCAGCACGAGAACAGTAAGTCTTATTTAGTCTCTAAGCACTGTATTCTTTAATAAGTTTCTCCTACTGCAGGCACAACATGCTTTCCTGCAACAATCGGCAAGCCATGCACGCTTTCACTTTGCAAACAGGACAATGGCGGCTGCTTCTTTGAAACAAAATAGGTCTCGCATTTACGAGAGTTTGAGCTATTGGCCTTGTAAATGAGTCTTTTATTTATGTGTAAAACAGATAAAAGGCATTGTCATTTACAATAACAATAGCTTGAACTCTCGCAGATGTGAGACCTGTTGCATTGCATTGCAAATGTTTGTTTGGACTGCCTCAAGGATAGTCATCTTGAGAATTCAAATGCCTTTTATCCAGTGATCACCAGAGTTCAGGAAGGTTGATTAGCTACATATGTAGGCGTTGTTGGATCCAAGTAGGTAACCAGACTATATAGCAGTCGATGTTATAGTATTACAAACGTCAATTTGGTCCAAAGGATATTCGGCCCTATTCATCTGTGGTAGATCTACAGCTATGGACTTCCACTCCTGTGTTCCTATCTTGAACATCTGCCTACCCAGTCCTCTAGTCCATAAAGTTACCCGGTATTGCTGTACACATTCTGCTGCAGTAAATGATGATCCTTTTGGGCAAGTGATCAGAATCTTGCTGCAACAGGCACCTTTTCTAATTGGGCATTTGTCACTTTGAGACTTTCATAAGGTACAGAATCTGCAGATGTAAGGTATCCAATAGCGAGTTACCTGCCTTCAAGTACAATGTTTCTGATAAGTAATTTTATTTGTTCAAGATATGACAGCTCCAACTTGATACTGGCGATTCATTTTGCGCTCAGTTGTTTGATCTCTATATTTGTTTGGCTTAGTTACAGCACTGTCTTTATTAGCTAAATCCTTCTTGCGTTGGCTAACTGAGTGGAGTCATTAATTCTTGTTTTATGAACAGGACCATCAAAACTATCTTCACCTTCTGGTATTCGGAATTCGAAATGGGCAGACTGCTGATAATTATGTTTTTTTTTTTTTTTTATTGGCAGACTTTTGTTAATTGCTCATGTCTTTTCAGGTATTGTATGAAAGAATTCTATACGTTGGTCTCTGTGCTTCACAATGCTTTAAATCAGATCAGTCTTGGCATACTCAGTACAAGGTATACATTTTTCATGGGAACTCTGGTCCATCAACTATTTTGCATGTCTTTGGGATGCTGTACACAGCGTTGTACTAGCCTGTTTGATTGGTGCCATGATGGAAGTTTACACAATTAAAAATACAACAAAATGTCTGAAAGTTATGTTTTTTCACCACTGTAAAATCCCTTTTCCCTGTGGGGAAAACGTTCCATTGTACCCCCTTAAGTATTGTGGATAGATGGTCGTTTTTCCCCACCCATGAAGTGTACTTACTCCAAAATTTAAAATGAATATGTTCACAAGCTCTTAACTTGTGAATAGTTTGTGAAAACCCTTTAGGTTTTTGGGTGTTCGCAACGGGTTGGGTAATCATGATGCTGCAATGCCCACTTTCTTACCTCATTTATCAGGACTGTTTGAATCTGCCATACTGATGGCTTGGCTGTGCATGGACATCTGATTTAAGGACAGAAATTCTGGGGATTCCTCATTCTGTGAAGTATTAAAGAGTTTCATCCCAAAAATAATTTGTCTGCAATGACTCCCTCTTTTTCTTACTCTTGTTCTTTTCTTCATTCCCTTAGCCTTCCTTCCTCATTCCATACTACACTCACAGGGTAGAAGTAAATGTCACACCACAGGTCAATCTTTGCGCTATAAAAACATTTTCTTGCCGAAACATGTTCTCAAAGTGCCTGGCTCGTGGGGGCCTGCTTTTTCATAGAAGCACTGCATTTAGTGGAAAATCATTGATCATCGCTTCAAGATTTTCATTTAAGGCACTTTTGTTTTTAATTGGTATTGGGTTTGGTGACTCCCCTAGGATATACATGCAGTATAACAGTGTTCAGCCCTCTGTTGTATAACATGTAAATGGCCCTATTGGCGTAAGCATACACTTGATAATTTTTTAGTTATCGTCCTGAATCTGGTATGCCAAAATACCAAAGTTGCCACTCAATGTAGTGCTGTGAGCTTGCATAGGAGTGAGGCGTTGAAGTGGTGTGTGTCCCAAAATGGGTAATAGGAAGCTCATGTTTTCCTGCTTTTATTTGGAGGTTCCATACATTGCTGCCCGTTTGACTCCAAAGTTACCATGCATCTTGACGATTGATGTATTGTGCTTGGTTGCATCAAGAGTTTCTACTTCTAGTTTGTATCTTAGACAGTCAATACTACCCACTCTGTTGTAGTATCCACAGCTGTTTTGTTTGTGCTAATAGGTAGCAATGTTCTAAGTTCCTTAGACAATTCGGTGGCAAATCTTAAAGCATAAAAGATGTATTTTCAGAATCACTAACTTTGCATTGTTTCGTATCACCTGAAGCTAAATTTTGCATTTCTTCTATAAAAAGCCTTGCTATAATTTTAGGTAACTTGCTTTTCCCATTTAAAGGCTCGGTGAAAATCCAAACAGTTTGTCTGTTGCCGTTATGAAACCTTTTCAAGAGTCATCATTTTCCTGGGCTAGCTATTTGCACTTAGCTATGATTTGGATCCTAGCAAGCATCCTTGTGAGGTCACATGGCGGAAGAGATTGCTCTACCACTTAGAAGCTGCTGCTCATGAAGGGCAGGTCTGAAATAATTTGTGCATGGAATGGTTTCCTATTAAGTTAACTGTGATGGACTGACCTATCACATGGCAAGGCCTCCCTAATTAACAGAGGTTATATTGGCCTTCCAGTTCTATTGAATACACACTCAATAGTCTTATCACTACCATGACTTTTAATGCATGAGCTTTCTTCGAAGCTGAGACTGCACTCATAATAAGGGCCATGGTTTTGAATGATTTCTGGTGCTTGACCTGCACAGATCAATTAGCTATCCTTTCATATGCACTTTCCACCTATTATTGTAAGAAAGGAGTTTATGGAGAAACTTAGGACGTAGTAATAAAAGTTCACATTTCTGGACCCCTCATTTCTCAGTCAATCTCTGTTCTGTTGAATCTCTGATGCACCTTCCCCCACCTGCTTCTGGATTTCTGATGCTTTAGATGGCTCTTTCTTAATACAATGGCATAGGAGGCCTTCTTTCCTTTCCGTTGTACTCTTCCTGCTCTTCACTATCGTTTTCTCACTTTTCTTCCTAACTCCTTGCTCTCATTTTCTTTTCCTTTAGTAACCTTTTTGTGGGTGCAGGGTACATAACGATTCTGTATTTTTACACTCATCCTCAACAAGTCTTTTAACATGTCTAGTGCATGACACTCTAAAGGGGATGCAGAAGTTTGCTTTTCATAAAAATAGTGATTTTGTTTTCTAGGATGAAGCCACTGGACATTTTAAGAAATAGATGCTACATTTCATGGTTACCTTTTGTCAAGTGCTGTACCAAAAGGACCTACTTATTGCTGCCTAACACCTTGCAGCACTGCATACCGATTTTCAGTCTATTCTTCATCTGTACCTGGACGTGTTGTTCTGCATGCTTGTTTGACATGCCATGGCTTGCAGTTGCATTCATTCTGGCCTCCAACCCCATCAAGGGCAAGTTAAGCATTTAGTTTATGGAAAGAAACCAGTTTCCAGATGGTTGGGGCCCTACTTGAGTGATGAATTGGGTAGTGCTGGAGATTAAGTAACATGGATTACTACAAGTTAATTTATGTATTCTTTCCAAGTCATTGAGGAGGTGGTCAGGAGACTATTAAGAATAGAACCTACAGTGAATGTTTCTCATTTTCCTTGGCTATGTTGTTGGAAGTTATATTTTTTGCCCATGGTGGAGCCGTTGTATTATATGTGCAAATAGTTTTAATGTATTTAAATATAGGTTCAATTTGCCTGGTAATCAGATGCTTGGCTGTGTGTTTTGTTCTAAATTAGCCAGTGCAGGACAGTGCAGTAATGTTCAAAGTAGCTCCCGAACAGGCTCAGTTTGTTAGCAGACATCTAGAGTAACCTATTGTAGGTGACCTTTGTTAGAATTAATATATACTCCTTTCTGCTGTATGACTGAACCAATTGACTTGACTTTAATTAATAAACTCCTGAAAAATAGTGTCCTGGCCAGATGCAGCTTAAGCACTGTTATTTAATTGGATACAATCTTTTGAAGTCTTGTCTGAAGCCAGTGTGTGGACAGTATTCATTTATGATAAAAGAATTTACAAAATGCTATTGGCGGATATATCAATATATTAATGATCTACTAGGTTCCGGAAAACTGTCTGTAATTGAGATTGTAGTTCTAATGACAACTTGATTACTGCAAGGAACGGTTTAATGAATTACTGAATGCACTATACGAATGCTGCAGGTAACTCACTTGACACTTGGAAATATTAAGTATTAGACATAGACTGCATCAGCTTTTTAAAGGGCTGCTTAAGTAAAGGGTGTCTCTGTAATTCAAATGTGCATGGCACACACTTAATTGTAACTTCAGCCTCTAGTTTTAGGATTTAATAGTAAACGCGACTGCTCATGCTGCCTTTTACTTCTGATGATTTTATGGTTGGGAAATCCGGGTAGGTTTGCCATTAAACCATGCAGAACATCTGAAACCACACTTGCTGCAAGATCCAAGCAAGGGGGGGGGGGGGGGGAGAATATGCAGTGCCATTACTTGGTAAAAAAAGTAAAATAAATATGTTTGATCATCTTAGTTACATTGACAAGGCCCTTGCATTCCCCATGGGTAGAAATGATTGCTGCTCCTTCTTAGTAGGGTGTGCTAGCACAAAGTAGCTGATACTTCATTTCAGTTAGCTCAAGCCTGGTTTTCTACACACTTATGGTTTTGCCATGTAAATATGCTTTGCAGCAGTTTATTACTTCTATTCTACAGCCCGCATTAAAGGCACTTTTATATTCTGTTTGAAGTGTGGAGCAGTACTTTCAATTAGTAGTGTTCATACAGTAACTGGTACTGTTGGAAGCGTTTTTCAATTTGCAGAGGATATACAGAGAGATTTTTACTAAACCGTCTGTGATACAAAGTTAACCTCCATGCCTTAGTCAATTGATTTGGTGCAGTTCCTGTAAATTTCATGTCTGTGGTATTTAACTTGTTAAAATGCTACTAGGCTTCAAATGTAGTAACCTGTTACATCTTTATGGAAATATTCTAAATGTTATACAAATGTCTATGTTAAAATTGCTTTATGTATTTTTGCTCATGCTCTTATCAACTTTTGGTCTCTTGTTTATAGTGAATCATGTTAGATACCAATTTAGGAACTAGGGTAATCACAATTTCTAATGGTTAAGGCTGACACTCTTGGTGCTTTATATTCATTATTCTGTCTTAAAGAAATAAAGAAATATCTAACAATATGCCTCTATTAAGTTTTGTTTGAAAAAGTGTTAAAGCAAGGTTTGACATTCATGTTTAAAATTATGTGTAAGTAGAAGATATCAAGAATTGAGGACGTCTTCTATTTTGTTTCTATCCAACCTGTGTTATCTACAAAACCTCAAAGAAGAAATCCTCATTGCCAATAATCATTAGTTTGCCTCACACTCCCTCCATAATGAATCTCTAATACTTTTTTTCACTTTCCATTGTTGTTGACACCCACACAACTATGTGCATACGGAAGTTGGAACTGTTGATAGCAAAGCCTACAAGACACCAAAGTGCTCATGGATCCAAGTTAGAAAGAACAGCAAGCAGCTACTATGCAGTTGAATGGTGGTTCTTTTTTCTGAGAGTCTTGTGTTTTGCAACCCACTTCTCCCTATCACTTCCATGTCAGTGCAGCTTGCTTAACTCCTATTCCATCTGCAGTGTGTATACACGAAGAAGAGCAAACGCTCCCTTGTTGGGTATAATATTTTCTCTGTTAAGGGGATTTCTGATATGTTGACATGACTGACCAATGTTAATTGCTAAATGGTGTGGTGCCACGGTCTAGCACAAGGTTTACTTACTGCAATGCTGCAGACTGGTTCTAGAATTACCCTTTTCAGAGGTGAGAAGTATAAAAAAAACTTTGGACGTCTGCACAGGCTTGTTGCCCACCATTATTTAAACCTCTGACCTGCAGAATAAGAGATTGCTGTCATAGGTGCATTAAACTGCTGGACTGTACATGTCTTTGTCAATGGTTGTTTGGCAATCGCACATGTGCCAAGACTTGCATGTAGGCTATCCATTTTGCTAAAGGGTTTCCTTTACAGAAAACGTGTTCTAAGATAGCCGTAGCAGCAAATGCATGCATTTTGATGCATTCCAGCCATTTATAATTTTCTAACATGGTGCATGGCTGTGTTAGAACAGTAAATTAAAATGTAAAGGAAATATTATACATGAAGCCCCAAACTGGACGCAAGCTGCATGGCAGCACTTTTTATCTGCTGGGCAGCAAATAAAACATTAAATAAAATGTAAGAAAAAAATAAACGTTTTAAATTTTGTAGGGTCGGGACAGCGAGCCAAGTAGGCACAATGAAAAGAGTACTTGTAGAGGTCAGGCATAGAAAGAAATAGGGGGAAGATCAATGATACATAGGCACTCCGAGTACTGAATGCAAAATAGAGTCCCCTAAAGTATGCTGAGGAAGAATACAACTCCTCCAGTCGGCACCCTGAGACAAAAATGCTCTGTGGGGGTGAGGATGACAAATAAGAATAGGTCAAAGTCACTGAATCAAGATTAGACAACAAAAGTAATCCCCAGTCTTCAGCAAAGGGCTTACCGTAAGCCTGTTTAAGTATATGTTATGTATTCGAAACAGTAGGCCAACCAACAGATAGCTGTAGTTTCTAATGTAAACTGCGCAGGTCTGGTTAATTACCTTTTATGGTTAATGCTGCTTTATGATATTTATATAGGGTTCTGCTTGTACGTCATTCTACTAGTGGGAAATGTAAAACTGTAATAATTGGCTTTGCAACCCAGCTCGAAGAACCTGTATGACTAACCAGGCACAAAATAAGATGCTCCTCATATAGGTGAAGGTGCCAGGATAGATAAAGGGATCACTGAGCACAAATGTCCTACTTTTTTGTCATATTTGTGATGACTGGCTCATGTATAAATAGGTAATGTTGGTAAATGAAAGCAGGTGTTAAATTGCGTTTTTGACTAACAACTATTATTTGGTAGTCTAAACACAACTTTGCTGCTACCTGTGTATGTGCCTTGTGTATGAATTTTTTAGAGATCTTGTGGATTTACATTCACATTAGTGAAATGGTGTTCTTTAAATAGAAAAAAGAAAAGAGTAGTCCTTGCCATTTGAAAATTTATTGCAGAGAGTATCCCTTAACCATTTTAATGGAAGCTAAGGGGAGGAAGGCAGTAAGGCTATTGGACAATCGCACCCATATTGTAATCATCCTATTAGTAACACAGAAAAATGCTCAACTGTTTGTGATCCTACGGCCCATGAATCACCACATAGAAAATCGTTTTTTACAAAGATAAAGCAGGAACGTTTATTATCTAGACATATACTATTGTTGTGAAAAGAGCTGTATCGTGATCATATTCACAATTTCTATTGCAATATTTCCAACCTCAACGATATCTGCTATAAGTACATCAAATCCAACCCAAATGTACAGGAATCTCAATTAGTAATGCAATGGAGTCACGTGGTCTTGATGCAAAATTTCTTGATTTATTTCTATTTTTTAGGAGATACAGACAAATAGTCAGCCCAGCCACCGCGTTTCGTCCTTGCAGACTTAATCGGAGCTGAAAAATGTAAAACACATACAACTATTGATATAGTATTTTATCAAATATGTATACATATTTACACACAATTTAACATACATCTTATTTATACAAAAAGGAAAATAGATACAGAATAAAGCATGACTCCACCACAAAAAAAACTTCTATACACTAGTACAAGATCCAGTATCCTTAATTGCATATACCTAAAATACATATATGTATCCACAATAAGTTTTTATAAAACATAGTTTTAACAGGTAAAGAAAGTACAATGAAGATTAGTCACCTATACTATCCTAAAAAAGGAAAACTAGTAAAATATATTCTCTAGCAACACTCACTTGCAATTTATCTCCAGTGTTCATATAAGTCTTCTATAGAAGTGCCTTGAACTGTGTAAAAACATATGTCCAACGAAAATCTTTGGAAAACATGATTTATAAAAAACAATAATAACTAATGGTAATATAAATATCCTAAAGAGATATGTACACCATAACCTAATTAATTGCCTCAAAAGCGTTTCTCTATCCCCATCAGTGTGTATACAAGTCAAATATTTCGAGTTCTACTTGTCCTTAGTTTAAAGCGATAGGGTCTCCTTACTGGAATCTAAAATTCAGTGGGGAATAGGATATCACCGATAAAAACTGCTGATAGATTTACTCATTTTCTTATTAAATAGTAGTTTCCAATAATTAAAGATCATTAAATGTGCTAACATATATCCCTTTACTTATCTAAAAACACAATACCGCCTGACAACCCTCTAACCCAACAACTCTACTGGCTTTACTGGACCAGATATCATAGGTATTTTCTTGTATTCCATAACTCGAATCAAGGGACAACCTCACTCTTCAAGATTCAGGATTTTAAACGCCAAAAAAATCCCGATTAGTTATTTACACATATTTCCCAACAAATAGAAATCCCTGTTAGATTCTCTCCAATCGAAAACTATCCTACATCCAAAAGTAGTTTTCTCTCTCTGGTCCACCTAGTGGGTCAGCCAATCATATTTCCTCTATCAACCCGAAATGGTGAAATCCAACCTTCACCTAAATCATTTTAATTCACCACAAAAAAAAATGAGATAATCGTCTGATATGTTTTTACACAGTGTAGGGCACTTCTATAGAAGCCATATCTGAACATTGGCGATAAATTGCAAATGAGTGATGATAGACAATATAAGTTACTAGTTTTCCTTTTTTAGGTCGAGCCTAAGGGCACCACGCATGTGCTGCTCACTCTGCGAGGCATGCTGTATTAGGGTATGCATTGGAAGCCCCGCCAACTCACAGCCCATATTTGTCATTGGCTTGTCATTGTCCTTCATAAATGCTTGCTTCTGATTTGTAAGTAGGCTTGTTCGTCCCTCCTTGGTACCGCCTTTTCTGCATTTGTTACCGCTAATAACTACTGTGCCTTTTACTTGGCTTGTTACACGGTTGCCGTTATATGTGGGTGAAGCGCGCCCACTTCTTTTTGTATAAAGTGCTATGCCTCTCTAACTTTAAAAGCAGCTGCCCCCTACCCCTACTGCACAGTGGCAAAGCTTTTTTTTATTACTACTTTTTAGAAGATGGTGGCCTCCGCTTCATGGACACGGTGCGTTCTTTCACTTTTTTTTTTTTTTTTTTTTTTTTAAATTGCATGCTGTGTGACGCCCACTTTAGGGGCATCGCGCTCATTTACATTTTTTTAACTATAATGTGCGCGACGCATGGGAGATAGGATACCTCGCTTCCCACACTCATCCAGGCCATTTATATTGGCAGCTGAATAGGCAGCGATTGAAACAGCTTAGATTGCTTGAATCCAGATATTCTTCTCTCTACAGAGCCCCTGGACTGCCCACACCCCCCGAGTTGCAACTAGTCAGTTTTTTCTATAAAACAGATAGAGGGGATGTACATAAAGCAGTTCTGCTACCAACTACGGAGAACAAGACACTCCTCTGTTCCCGGACACTCTTCTGATACTAACGTCTAGGCCCAGAATCCTGGACTCCACATGATCCCTAGGCAGAAGCGGGGCCCAGGAGTCTGGGCAGGGTACATCTCAGATGTCTTAATGCAGAGACACATACATTGTTGAAGGGCACGCCGATATTTCATCGATACGGGGTGCATTGATATCATTCAGAACGGACCTCTTTATCTATACAATATGCATAGATCAATGTTCTCATTTTTAAGGACGGTGGGCACCGAAGACTCCCAGGTGCAATAATTCGATCAAACGCACTCCGTTAAATGTTTTTAAAAAACTAATGTTGAGCGCCGTACCTGCTTCAGGGACACTGCGACGTTTCTTTTTTCTTTTTTTTTTTTTTACTTTATTGATGAAGAGCGGTGCCCACGTCACGGACACTGCGCTCTACAATACAATAGGTCTTGCTTTCGCTAAAGAGTGACCTATTGGTATTGTAAATGACCATGCCTTTTAAGATTGTAAAAGGCATTGCCATTTTATAGGTGACTAATCTTCATTGTAACTTCTTTACCTGTTAAAACTGTATGTTTTATAAAAACTTTGACTGTCGAATTTTTTTGTACATATGCATTGTAGCTTTATGAAAATAATGATATTGGATCTTGTACTAGTGTATATAAGGTTTTTGGGTGGTGGAGTCATGGTCTAGTCTGTATAATTTTTCCTATTCGTATAAATAAGATGCATGTCAAGTTGCTTGTAAATATGTATATATATTGGATTAGCACTAGATCGTTTGTTGTAGAAGTTTAACTTTTTTCAGCCTTGATGAAGTCCGCAAGGACAAAACGCATTGGCTGGGCTATTTGTATCTCCAAAAGAATAGAAATCAAGAAATTTTGCATTAAAACCACATGACTCCATTGCATTACTAATTGAGATTCCCGTACATTTGGATTGAATTTAATGTGCTTATTGCAGATATCATTGATGTTGGAAAAATTGCAAAAGAAATTGATAAAAGGATCATGATACAGCTCTCTTTGTCACCATAAGAATAATATGTCTAGATAATAAACGCTCCTACTTTATCTTTGTAAAAAAACTTCTAATGCAAGCGTTTGAAGGCTGATGCCCACACTGACTCCCCTTCGCACCAGAGGGAAGGTCTCTGGGCTTCAGCCCGCCCACAGGCTTTCCATTTGCTCTCCTCATTGTCTGTCTCCTATGCTTTGTCACCATTTGCCCCTGGCATGCATGGACATGCCTCCTGTGTTTAGCCCTCCCCCCTGAGCATAGACCAAGTACTTGTAAACACTCCGCTGCTCCAGTTTTTACATTCATTTTAGGGCTTACTTTTTTCTTTCTTTTTCAGCACTCTATACAGTGCTCATGCTTTTATCAGCTCTGTCTCCTCCCACCCTCTGTCACCCCCTAGCCATAGATCACCCTCTCCCCCATCGCTGATTTCCGTTTCGCCAACCTCATCCCTCTCGTCTGTTTGCTTCCTCGCACCTCTCAGTGCTTGATCTGTCCACAAATCAGCCCCTCCACTGACCCAATTACTGATTTAAGCCCCCATTGTAGTCTTTCGTTTTAGTGAGTGGTGGTGATCTGCCTTCTCATGTCCTGTTAGTTTATAGCTGACATGCTGATTGGAGCATGTGTGCATGCCTGCGATTACTAGACACATGTGTAGTAATTTCTGCATGTGTGGGTACCAGGAGGTGCGCATGTTTAGATCTTATGTGGTCTATTAGCAATGGTGTTTACCTTGAAAATCAGACCTCAATTGAATCCGGTATGCATTATCACAGGCAAGTCAGACCTTCTAAAGTACCTGTGTCTTCTGCTGTAATTGCATTGCCACGTTTCTCCTGTGCGAAATGATTGAACTGTTCGTGTCTTGCCTTGTTGCTTCTTATGTCATTGGGTGGGACTCTTATTTCTGCCATCTGGACACTTTCTTACTTGTTCTGCATTCATGGTGAAGTGTTTCCTTGCACCATTTTTTTTTTTTACTTTTATTCTCTTCAAAGGAGCCAGGCTGAGTCTTGATGTCATCAAGATCTTCCTGCCCCTCGGTGTCCAGGGCAAAAGTAGTTCTTTTAATGTGCTTGCCGATGTAACGTATTTCTTCATGTTTACTACTGTAAACCAGCCTAACATTGCGATTCTTTCTGGGTTTTTGTGTACAGTTTTATATAGCACCAACACCACTCGAAGGTATTGGGGCACTTAAGATTAGCCCCAGTTCCTTTACACAAGGACACATACATTTTTTGAAGGCACAGGGCATTAAGTGATGTGCCCAGAATCAAGGATGTTAAGCCAACGCCGAAACTCAACCCTAGTTTCCAAGCTCCATAAATGGCATCTCTGGCCCTAACACCGCGTCCTCTCGCCATCTCGTCTTCATAGCTTCGGCCTCAGTTCTACGTCTGGTGATTGAGCAAATCACATACTCTCTTCGTGACTGCCCTCATTTGCTGTTGGTTGTCCGTCCACCTCCCGTCGCTGCTTGTCCCCCTGAACTCAGTATTACAGATCCCCCTCCCTTGTGCAGTTTTATGTAGCGCCAACACCACCCGAAGGTATTGGAGTGCTTTACATTAGCACCAGTTACTTTACACATGGACACATTCATTTGTGTAGGCACGGCCAGATTAAATGATTTGCCCAAAATCAAGGATGTTGAGCAGATGCTGAAACTTGAACCCTGTTGACCAGCTTCATAGTCAGCAGCTCTGGGCCTCATGCCACATCCTCTCCAGAAGGGACGCCATATCATCTTGCATGCCTCTGCCTCAATTCCCAATTCTTTTATTATGGCTAAATCACTTAAACTCTATTTCTAAACACAGCAAACACAACAAGCATTGGCAAAGCCAGGAGGTGTTGTCTGTGCCAAATCTATTATATTTATGTCTCGGGTAGACAGCGCATGCTGTGTTCCATCTGTGGGCTTGTAGGCCGCCCATCTCCTACTAATGGTAAACTGCAGCATCGCCCTCATTATCTTTGATGCAGTTCGTTGTGGCATGCGGGCATGATGCCCTCTTGTGTTTGACTCTCCCATAGCACATGGACCAAGTACATGTCTCCTTACACTGCTCCCAGTCTTCTTTGTTTTCAAGCACTCCTTAGGACTACTTGTGTTTTCAGGCGGTCTCCCTTGTACTCCTTCACACCTTCCACTTAAACTCATGCACGTGTACATAAATGCTTTTCTTAATGAGTTGTTAAAACACAAACCGCTCTTATTTATGCTTTTGCACTATCCAGTGGTATTTGAGTGCTCACTTCATCCTCCGTCTTGCCATAGCACGAAGCTCCACCAGTTACATTACAAACTGACACATTCATTTTTGTCGCTGATCCGGCTTCAATGCAGGCATTTTTTTCCCCCTTTATTGTTGCTTCCTCCCGCCCTCTCCCATCGTTGCTTGCCCATCTCCCTATCCCCTCCTGCTTCACGTCACTGCTGCTTTTATATTTTTTTTTGCCATGATCCAATGGTATTGATTCACTTGTTCCGTTCCATCTTGCCATAATACTAACACCAGCCAATGATATTGTAGGGCTTTAGGTGCTCACCAGTTACATTATACAATGACACATTCATTGTCGTGCACAGCGGGAATTGTAAGTGATTTGCCTAGAATGACAAGCTGTTCAGCCGACCCAGAGATTCAAACTAGGTTCCCCAGTTCCCTGTCTGCATCTCTGGCCGTTATGCCATATTCTCACGTCACTTCAAAATTCCTCAACTATCACTTACACATTTGTTCAGCAAGACCCCGTCCATACCGAACAAGCAGTGGAGAAGCCACTAGATCTCTGCAACGCCCGAGCTTTTGGAGGTTTGACCCAATCTGCCTCCTCCAGGAGAGGGGCTTAAAAAAGAAGGCTCACTAGACACCAGGGAATTCAAAATGGAGCCACAAAAAACAGAAGGAGAGGGTGGCCTACCCACTTAAATTAGGTTCCATTTTTTTCGAGAGACCTAGGGGAATGCTGGGTGGTAGGAAATGTGTGGCTCCACACAGATTCCAGAAGATTTCCCTACAGAAATGTGAGGAAAATGTGTGTATTTTGTCAAAACGTGAGGTATGCTAGGAGTTCTGGGGTAGGAAAACCTGGTGAGATCTACTCCAGTTAACCCACTTTTTATTTCCCCTGGGTGTCTAGTTTTCAAAAACTTTGCAAGTGTTCTAGGTTTCCCTAGGTGTCTACTGAGCTGGAGCACAAAATCCACAGCTACCCACTTTGCAAAGAAAGGTTCAGTTTTCAGTGGAAAGATTTGATGTGTCCATGTTGCATTTTGAGCTTTATCCTCACGCGATCACTAGGCCTACCCACAACGTGCGGTTCCAATTTTATCGGGGGACATGTGGGAACACAGAATAATAGAACATTTGTCATTAACAATTAGATTCCTCTGCATTTGTGCCTTCTAAATTTAAGCCAGTGTGTAAGAAAGAAGACATTTTGAAAAAGGCCCTCTGAATCATATGCTAGTATCTGTACCCACAAATGTAGAGATGTATGAATAACCACTGCTCATAAACTCAGTATTTGGTGTACATTTCGGAAATACATGAGTTTCCTTAATACCCATTTTCACTCTTTACATTTTACAATATCAATTGCTCTACTCTGTACACAATGAAAAACCATTGTAAACTGCAGCTCAGTTGTTGGCTCTGGATTCTTGGATAACCTACAAACCCTAAAGATCAAGCAACTATTAGAGTTTAGCAGATTTAAATGGTATATTGCTTATGTACATATGCCATCGTGACCAGAAGAAAACATTGTCACAAGTAGCAGTTTTTTCCTACTCATTTTAATTTGTTTTTTTTTTTTAACAGTTTTTTAGAGAAACCCTTGAGGGATATCAATAAATGACCCCTTGCTGAATTCAGAAGTTGGTCTACTTTTCAGAAATCTATAGCTTTCTGGGATCACCCATGGGTGTTGCATCGGTTTCCACCACAACTCTGAAAATAGGTTGAAAGTATGAGAATTCAGAAAAATGAGCTCCATCCTAGAAAAATGCCAAAACTGTGGTTAAAAAATGTTTTTCCCATACAGCTCTGCGTGTTCCTGAAAGCTGGGATGATGGTAACTTTAGCACAACAAACTTTCTGTTGATGCCATTTTTAGGGAAGAAAAAGCACACTTTTTGGTGGAGCACATTTTTCCCCAAAAACTCAATATATGGCTGTTTTCTTCTTTTCCTCAGAAATTACTATCCCTAGGTATCTGCCTGGGCATACTTTCATTAGGCAGGATAGACCTAAAAGATTTGGTGGAGGTGTAGCCATAATTCACAAAATAGGAATCAAACTCTCCACGTTGAGTAAGGTAATATACTCGACCTTTGAATACCTTGGAGTGGAACTTATAACTAAAGGCTATCATCCTATCAAATTCCACACCATCTACCATCCCCCTTGTGACCGAGCCCTCTTCGCAGAAGAGTTTTCAGACCTTTTTACTCGGCTCCCCTTAACTAACACAAAGAATGTGTACCTGGGCCATTTCAATATTCATTTGAACAACAAAGAAGACACCTCAGTGTGACTACTTACGAACGTTCTGGATTTTAATGACCTAAATCAACTCTGCAATGAACCAACACACATCAAAGGCTCCACCCCAGATGCGATTATCACTGAAAATGACCTGATCTCCATCGACTCCATATCACTTATTGATTGGTCAGATCACCATCTAATTCTTTTCAATATCAATGCCACAGTCAGACCCCTCCCAGATGTTACTAAGAATCCTATGCAATTAACCAGAAATATCAAACCAGTCCCAATTCTTGAACTTGAATCCAAAATTCATGAAGAACTACAGAACCTCCCCTTCTCGTACACAGCTGAAGCGCTCACTTAAATACAACTCATCAATCTCGGTCAAGTGGCCCCACCCAAACTAAAACAGAGCTTTAAAATCATGGCTTAATTCAAATCTCAACAGTGAAAAATGAAAACTCAGATAAGCAGAAAGGACTTGGAGACAAAACCCCTTGACTACCCACCTAGCTCTACTTCGAACTACAAGGCTATCATACAAAAAAACATCTTTAGAGAAAAAGCTTCCTCATTCCGCAACCAACTGGACTGTGCAAAAAACAGACCTGGGAAGCTCTTCAACATTGTAAAAAGACAAACTGCGTCTGACCCCTTCCCCCCCCCCCCCCCCCCCTCCCCCCTTTGCTTTAATCACCACTTATGAACAATGTGAAGAAATTGCTAGCTTTTTCTCTGACAAAGTCGCCAAAATTGAGCAATCCTTCGTACAAGTGTCCTCTCTTTCCTCCGCCCTTACCTCCCTCTCCGATCCACCCCAGTTCCCATTGCTGACCAAACGACCCCTAAAGGTACAAGCAGCTTCCTTAGTCACTTCAAACTGAAAAACAACGCAAACTGGTCGACCACAAAAATCTCGACCACATCATCGCCCCTTTTTAGACTCTAATCATCAACACATCACTCAACACGGGCTGTGTACCGATCTCTCTCCAAAGAGGACAAATCACTCCCAATCCCAAAAATCCCACTGCTGACCCTAACGATCTCGATAACCTCAGACCTATCTCAAACCTCCAGTTCCTAGCCAAGACTTTGGAAAAATGTGTCTTACAGCAACTTAACCATCATATACAAAGAAATCACCCTTCTGGACACCTTCCAGTCCAGGTTCAGGAAAGGCTGTAGTACTGAAACGGCCATGCTCAATATGTCTGACATGCACAGATCCTTAGACGAGGGAGACGCTTGCCTACTTATCCTACTTGACCTATTGGCGGAGTTCGATACTGGTAATCATCCAGCCCGAATTGAATTTCTGAAGTTTCGCTTCAGCATCAATAGCACCGTATCAAATTGTTTGCATCCTACGTTCAACACCGTTTGCAGCAAATCAAAATCAACACATGTCTATCTAAGCCCACAGGGGTCAATCCTTCAGTGCCTCGAGGCTCAAATCTATCCCCCTCACTTTTCAATCTCTTCATGGAATCCCTTACAGTTATCTTGAAGCAGGCAGGGATCAAATATCACCTTTATGCTGATGACACTCAACTTTACTAAAAAATCAAATCACCCAGTGACGTTCGGCATCTTAACGCCACACTGATGGATGTACAATTCTGATTTTGCTCTAATCACCTTAAGCTAAACCCCATCAAAACAGAAGTAATTCTATTCTCCCCCCAAAAGCAACCACCTACCAATCCACGAATGGCTCAACGACCTGAACGCCTTAAATTGCTGTCTCACTCTATCCTACTCCGCAAAGTCCCTTGGCTTCTTCCTGGACAACATGTCCATAAAAGATCACATCAAGAATTCAGCAAAAGCAGTGCTATACAAACAAAAAAAAAATAAGAAAATTAAACCTTTCATTCCCGCCACTGATTTCAAGATTGTGGTGCAATCTTTGGTCATTTCAAAACTAGACTATGGAAATGCCATTCTCACTGGGATGCTGAAAACTCACCTCGCTCCCCTTAGATCAGTTCTCAACTAGGCAGACCGGCTCATTTCATACGTGAAATGATTTGAACACATCACTCCTGCCCTCAAGTCTCAACTAGCTTCCCATTGAAGGAAGATTTACTTTCTTTTTTTTTTTAATAATTATTTTTATTTGCATTTCCAACACAAAACATAATAAGCATGTCACATTGAATCGTCCACCACCTTCTACCCCACCACCCCCGCCGCCCACCTCCCCCAGCATAGCGCAAAACATATCAATGCATTGATATAGAAGAACCCACCATCCATGTAGAAAATTAGCTGCCTCCAAGTCCCTTCCATATACAATAAGGCTGCCAGAATAACCCTCTCTACCCCCTCGGAGCCCCCCATCCAGGCCATAATAACGTCGCCATTTCCCCCACACTCTGGAAAATTTCTTCGGGCAGCCCCTTGCTTTGTAAGTAACTCTTTCAGCCGCCATATATATGTCCATCCCCCTCCTCCATTCGTCAAGCTTCGGGGGGTTCGGGGCTCCCCATTCCCATGCCACATCCCTCGGCCACCACTAACGCTAATGTCAGAAAGATGAGATGGGGTCGAGTCAGATCTATATCGTTCGTTATCCCCAGTAAAACTAATTTGGGCTCCAGGGGTAGGGACACTTCAAGTATTTCCCAGAGTTCTCTCATTATCCTGGCCCAGTAACTTTGGAGGACCCCACCCTCCCAGATGGTGTGGTAAAAGTTGCCCTCGGCATGTCCACACTGCAAACAGCTAGGGTCGATGGCCCGCCCCATCCGGTGTAGGCGGAGTCAATCATAGTAGACTCTGTGGAGGATCTTGAATTGGATGAGTCGGAGTCGAGATTTTATTGCTTCTTCCCTAGGGTGCATCAGGGCAGTTTCCAAATCAAGCGTGTCCATCTCCCCTAGATTTGATTCCCACACACTCTTCAGTTTTACCAGTCCGTCCGGCATGTTGTTAAGTAGGGTTTTATAAGTCAAGGAAACTAACCTGGCCTGAACCTGGTCCTGTAGTAGGCGGCCCTCCAGCGGAGCATATTCCGGCAAGGGGTCCGACAGCGCCTCTTCTACCTGCCAAGCGTGGCATATTTGCGCATACTTTAGGAACTGAAAGAAGTGCAAGCCGTACTCTGCCCTTAATTCCTGGAAGGACTTCAAGGCTCCCCGGCGCTGGAGGTCACCCAACATGGAAATGCCAATATCATCCCACCGTCGGAAACCTTTCAGCTTATGCAATTCTCGTAACCATGCACATTTCCAGATTGGGGTTTGTCTCGACGGTTTGTGATGCCATCCAATTCGTCTTGTCGCCCTGTCCCAGAGCTCTACAGTCACCCTTGTTGCCGATAATAGTGTTGCCTTCCCCTTCCCTCCATATATATAGTGCAGGCATGTACGACGGTCTAATTTCCCCCTTTCCAATCTATACATGGGGTTATCCACTGGGGCATGTAACCAGTCATTTATTGGTGCGAGATGTTCCGCCCAGTAGTATGCCTCCACGTTGTGGAGCGAAATCCCTCAATTATACTGGTTTCTCTGTAGGGTCTCCAGCGCTATCCTAGGCTGTTTCCCCAACCAAAGCAACTCTCTTAGGCCCTCATTTATTTCTTGAAACACCTGACGCGGGAGGGGGAAATACTCGTCTTGTAGTGCATGGAGGAACCGCGGTAAAGTGATCATGTTATACATCGCCGCCCGCCCTAGCATTGTGAGTGGGAGGGTCTTCCATCTGCACGCATCCTCCTTAAAGTTCAGTAAAACCCGTCGGATGTTTTTCGTATATGAGACAGAACTACTACTTGTTATGTAAATTCCTAAGTATACAAACCCTTCAGTTGTCACCCGTAATGCCTCGGGTATAGCCCTCCCCAGGTCTCCCTCCCAGGGATTGTACAGGACCGATTTATGCCAATTTATAGTATAGCCTGAGCGCGACCCATAGTGGTCCAGCAGAGAAAACAGGCGCAGTATCGAGACCTCTGGAGATGTAACATACAGCACTATGTCATCCGCGTACAGCGAGATCTTCTCTTCATATCCCTCACCTTGGTGAATTTTAAAACCAGCTATCTGACTATCCTGCCGTATTTCACATGCCAGCACTTCTATGGTGAGGGCGAATAGTAGCGGAGAGAGGGGACATCCCTGACGGGTCCCTCTTCGTATGGGGAAGTCCTTCGAAAGGAAACCATTAACTTTAACCCTCGCTCGTGGGTCCATGTAAAGAAGCGTAATCCACTTCCTAAACCTCGGACCAAATCCAAACTTTATCGGCACGCTATCTAGGAAGGGCCAATGCACCGCGTCAAACGCTTTTTCAGCGTCTAGGGAGAGAAACACATGGGGCTCCTCACGCGCACACACCTCCAACCAGTTGTGTGTCCTCCGCAGGTTGTGTCGAGTCGCCCTATCTGGCAAGAAACCCATTTGATCTAAATGAATCAGGCCTGAAACCACCTTTCGAAGTCGGAGGGCCAGGATCGTCGTCAGGAGTTTCACCTCTACATTCAATAGCGATATAGGACGGTATGATGAGCACACCTCCGACGGTTTGCCCTGCTTATAGATAGGTACTATCGTAGCCATGCAGAGATCTGGCGGGAACATCCCTTCCTCCAACGCCCCGTTGAATAGCGCCAATATATGCGTGGTGAGGAGGTCCGCCGTTCTTTTAAAGAATTCCGCTGGGAACCCGTTAGGGCCAGGAGATTTCCCCGGGCGCTGCTTAGCAATCGCTTCCCGCACCTCTGCTGCAGTAATCTCTACCTCCAGGCTCTCTAGCTCCTCCACGGCTAGACTGGGGGTCTCAACCTCCTCTAAATATTGACTGATCTCGGCCGTCGTGCCCCGGTCTCTAGCCCCATAAAATTCCTCGTAATAATCTGCAAATGTCTGCGCTATCTGAGCGTCGGTTCTACTAGGCCGGCCATCTGCACCCATCACCTGATCAACCCACCTCGCCTCCTGTTCTCTGCGGCTCAGCCATGCCAGCAGTTTCCCAGATTTATCCCCCACGTCGTATAATCTATGCTGAGTTGCTAGTGCCTGCGTCCTGGCCTTGTTACTCGTCATGTCCTTGTACTGCTGCTGGGCGTCCAGCACTCGTTGGAGCGCGGGTGCCCCCCGCCCATGACATGTTGCTGTTCCAGTTCCAGAATACGCTTTTCAAGGTCCCTAATACCCCACTGTTGACTTCTCCTGTCCTCAGCTATCCTATTTTGTATTTTATCGTGGAGGACCGCCTTCATGGCCTCCCAGATCGTCACTCCCGACTCCACGGAGCCCAAATTGTCTGCCAGATAGACTTTCACGTCCGCCCTGAATCCCCGTAAGAGGTCCTTATTCTGTAGATCCCATGCAGCCAATCTCCACCTCCCGGCCTTCGCCCCGAGTCTCAGTCCCAACGTCACCAACAGCGGCGAGTGGTCTGAGATGCCACGTGCTAGGAATTCCGCTCGGCTCATCACGTCCAGCGCGTGGTGGGGTAGGAAGACGTAATCCAATCTGGAGTACACCTTGTGTGCCCCTGATAAATAAGAGTACACCCTAGTCTCTGGGTGAAGCCATCTCCAGGCGTCCGTCAGCCCTAACGTATCAATAAATCGTGCTAGATGGGAGTGCACCAAGGGGGCCAGTCGTTTCCCGGACCTGTCCAATGTGGGGTGCATCATGTCGTTAAAATCTCCACCCACCACGTGCTGTGAGTCCGGCGTGCTCAGAATGATGTCAGTCACCCGTGCAAGGGTTCTTGCCTGTAGCCTAGGGGGCGCATACACTGACACCACCGTCATTTTCTAGCGTCGCCATGTCCCCGTCACTCCGACATATGTACCTTGTGGGTCCGACCAGGTGTCTGTAACTATGAAAGGGGGGGGATTTCCTTACCAGAATGGCCACCCCTCTAGATCCTGACATGTACCCTGCATGTGCCAGTACCTTGTACGCCCCTCTATCCAAGAATCCGCATCGTGTCCCCTGTAGATGTGTTTCCTGCAGCAGTACTATATCTGGGGCCCTCCGTTTAACTAAGGCCATGACCAGTCCCCTCTTTATCTCTGTACCCAGTCCATTTACATTCCAGGTGAGGATTTTGACCGATCTATCATCTCGTTCCCCTGCCCCGGGGTCGCCCATCCTTTCAGAAGACATCAAACTGGGTCAGTACATGTCCCGGCAGGTCCCCTGTGTAGGGTCTATAGGTGTCGTGGACCTTTCCATCTGCGGCATGCTTAGAAAAAAGAACGAAAACCTCAAACCCCCACCCTCCCACCCTCTGAACCATCCCGCCCTTCCCCAACCCCACAACTAGCGCACCCCAAGAATACCCCCCACCCCACCCCCCTCCCCCATCCAGACCCATCGCCATCCTAACGACAGAGATACAGCTGTTCAGGAGAAGGAGGTCTGTCGCCCACCCTCTATTAACCTCGCTACAAACTTGCCCGCTTCACCTCTCTGCAATTTTTTTTTGCCCAAAGCATAAACCACAACATAAAACTGAAGAAACAATAGCACAATATAAAGCAGTCCAGCTACTGTTAAAATAAACCGTTGTAAAAAAGGGGGGGGGGGTGGGAACGAGGGAGGGGGGCAGACAACAACTTGCGTGCTCTCAGCTACAGTATCCACGACTGGCTGACCCGTCGTGTCCCTTCATCACGAGTTGGAATCCTGCGGTTCTCCCCTCGAGATCTCTGTCTTGCGTTTGTCCCTGCTCAATGTCTTTTATGGCGGCCACCAGGGGATGCATCGATCGTCCTTCCAGGTCCTCCCCTTCCGAGGTGCTATCACCAGGTTCATCTTCCCCCTCCGAACGCGCCTTCTCTGCCAGGCAGCGTAAGCGCGAGCCCGTCAGCCGGACCGAGTCGAGGGAGGTTGTACTGTTCCGTCTCCTTCTCCGAGTTTCAGAGGCCCCGTACGGGGCAGCCGTCAAGTCCCGGCCTCCTCGCCGTCGCCCCACTCGCTGCTGCCTCGGTGATCTTCGGGAGTCTCCCCCAGGGTGAGCCCGCTCTGGTGTCCCCTGGTCCGCCGTCGGCCGACAGGTGGGCGTTCCTGCAGCCACTGCCAGGCCTCTTCTGGGAATTAAAAAAATAGGACTTTTCCTTGTAGATCACTTTCAGCTTTGCAGGGAATACCAGCATATATTGTATTTGAAGTGCTCTCAGCTTGGCTTTAACTGAGTCAAAGGAGCGCCGTTGCTTTTGTACCTCCTGGCTGTAATCCGGGAAAATCATAATATGCGCGTTCTCGTGTCGGATGACCCCAAGTTTCCGAGCTTCTCGTAGTATCAGGTCGCGGTCCAAAAAGTTCAGGAAGCGAGCAATGACTGGCCTCGGCCGTGCCCCAACTGGCGGTTTCGCCATCAGTGCTCTATGCGCCCTCTCAATTACAAAGCAAGTGGAGAATTTATCTTTCGGGAATGTGCGTAACAGCCATGAGTGGAGAAGCTCCACCATATTTGGTCCCTCAATTCCTTCCCTAAAGCCTACAAAACGGAGGTTGTTACGTCTTGCCCTATTTTCGGCATCGTCCACCTTCCATAGGAGTTGCTTATGAGAGGCTTTGAGATCCACTAGGTCTTTGTTCAGGGTCTGCACAGTGTCCTCCGCCTCCCCTATCCTGGTCTCTGTGTTCGTGATGCGTGCAGCTAAATTGCAGAAATCCGTTGCAGGAGCGTCACCTCCGTCCCCACCTCCCCGATTTTGTTTTCAAGGGCCTCACGGGACGCTTGTATGGCATTCATTAAGAGGGCCGTGTCCGATGTTGTCCCACTCGGTTCTCTCATGTAGGGATCAACATTTTAGCCACCAGCTTCTACTGGGCCAAGACAGTAGCAGATTTCTCTACCGCATCCAAGATCCGAACTATAACAAACAAGACTGTTTTAAGAAAATTGGAGACACAGTTACTGTTTGGCGGGAAATTCTTTCTGGCTATTCCAATATTCCATGACAGGTTCCCTTTATGGGACAACCCACTTCTACCCGCGATTTTCAATGACAGTGTGGCAAAGGGGTAGGCCATGCTTGGGGTGGAAAGACTTGGTCACCTGTATGATACCAACGGCTTTAAAACATTCCAAAGTGTTCAGAATACGTTCTCCCTCTGCAACATTATTAGAAGTACTTACAAATTAGAGATTTCTTCCTGAGAGCACAAGGGGTTACATCCATAGCTGCTCATGAGATTCTGACTTTTAAGCAAGAAATAACCTGGAAACACTCAATTTGAATTGCTTACCAACACTTTTCCCTGTATAGAACCGATCCCTGCGACCAACTCCCACTCGGTTCAGACTCCACCGCCGGAGGGGCCATTGCATACCTGTCTAGTGTGCCCTGTTTGGGGGGCCTGGGGTCCAGGGTTTTCCTGCCCATTGTGGGCTGCGTTGCCGTTGTACCTTCCCTGGTCTTTCTTTATACCGGACCGCTGTCGCACAGGGGTCTTGGTGCCCTCGCCGTCAGTCTCCTCTCGCCTCGTCACCAGGCTGCGCCGTCCGAGTCCGCAGCACACCCCACTTTCACATCCCCCAGGTCTCGGACACCAGTCCGGGGCCGATGTGGTTCGCCCCAGCCCCCGTCCAACGCAGACAACCAGGTCTCCTGTTGCAGCACTCCCACCGACGCAGGGTGGAGGGGGGGGGGGGGAAGTCTCACCGTCGCTCGTCCGTCCGCCTCCACTCCCGTCAAGCGCCCCGGCCCTCTATGCTTCTTCAGGGCCCTCCACTGAGCACTCCAGTCGCCTTCCCAGGATTCAGGATGCCACTGTTGCCTGGGGAAGGGGGGACCCCCACCGATCTTCTGTCCCAGGAGATTGCCCTCTGCGGTGCCACCGTACTTCCTCCATCCTGGGATGCCCCCTGCGTAGACTCCTGCCTCCCAGGCCCGCTGACTTCTTTCCTCACGCTACCGCTGTGGCGGTGCCGGGCCTCAACCCGCAGCAGTCTTTACTGCGGCGCCGCCAGTGGGGGGGGGAAGGTGGGGGCCAGATGCCCCGTCCAGTCTGGCGCCAGCAGGCAGGCAGCTCACCCTCAGCCAGATGGGTGAAGTATCGCTGAGGGCTCCATCACCCAGCCTCAGTCGTCGTTGCCCCCGATGGGGGGGGGGCGCTCTCCTCCCCCAAGCCGAAGTCCAGGCGGACCCCTCCGTGCAGCACCAGGTCCTGGCCGTGCCCGCACTTCTCATAACCCACGCCACTCAACGGGGGCAGCCCGGCGTTCTCAGTGCGCCAGCGTGGGTCAGGGGCCCGCTCTATCTCACCGAGCCCCGGCGCTCATGCCTTCCTCTCCAGCTCTCACTCCGTCCAGTCCTCGGGGTCCCGCTGCCTCCGTCGGGTCTCGCCGGGGCCGCAGTCCGCCTCCGTAGCCCGCACTGGTCCGGATTCCCAGAGCGGGCAGCCGCGTTCCAGGCTCCCCCGCAGCAGGACTCGCCAGGCTCGCTTCGGCCGCGCCGATCTCAGGGACGCGGAGCCGGCGCCATCTTGGGTCACGCGCCTGGGCTCCGTGTCTGCCGCGGTCCTCTACGAAAGCGGGTCTTTCGTAACCTCGCTGGGCACCTAATCTCAGCTAGGGGATGCAGGACCCTCAAGAGAGCAGCCAGGTGCCGTCGCCGGGACTCCGGGTCGCCGTTATGTATGTTGGATCACTACCGGTAGCCGGAGCAGAGGAGCTCACGTCCTACTCGTCCATGTTGCTAGCCACGCCCCTCGGAAGATGTACTTTCAAGACTGCCTGCATCATCCACAAAGCACTTCACTCCAACACACCCAACTACCTAGAAAACAAGCTGACGAAAGCTGGTCTTTTGGATCTTTGAGAAGCTCCAACGCACTTTTGCTCATACCTCCCAATCTAAAATAATCAGCAACCAAGTCTCGCTCTTTTTCCTGAAATGCTCCATGCATATGGAACTCTCTACCTTGTGACCTTCGATGCACCCCCTCCTTCCTTTGCTTCAAAAGAAACCTGAAACTCCTCCTCAACAAACACTTTAACTCCTTGATTATGGATCTTGGTTAATTATCACTGTTACAGGTCTAGTCCCTACGATCATAGACTGCTGCTTATTTGTGTATGCGGTCTATTAGATCCTATGGAATTACTTCTCTTGGTTTAGGTACTGCTTTTATTTTCTTTGATGTTTACTACAATGTATTTGAATTCTTGCCTCATTTGTGTTTGCATGCCTGATTTACGTTATTTCTGTTCTCGATCATGTAAAGCGATCGATCTGATACCTTCGTGTCTAGCTAGCGCTATATAAAACATACAAAATAAAATAAATCATTTAGAACCCCCCCCCCCCCCCCCCCGCACCACCCCAAGATGTGGGGAAAAGAAGGACCTAAGTTTGATGTGGATACATTATGTAGAAAAAAGATTTTGGAGGGTTAGGCGAGAAGTTCCTCAAATAGTCAAAAAGGGCTCAGCACTGGGGTGAAAAAGCCTCAACAGTTAAAGGGTTTATTTAGCTACAAAGTTTACTCAGTTAAATTCTGTCTGTAATCCTTGAAAGTAACAAACCAATGGGACACACTGTAATCCCTAGAACAAGGCCAATAAAGCTACAAATAAACAAAAGGTGTATAAGGATTTCATATTTTTACAAACGGGAAACCAATATGGAGAAAGCTTTCAAAACCTTGTATCAGAATATTACAAGATTTTGGTACAAATCAAGAGAGAATGTAAATCATTTAAATTTTTGTACTTGGCCACACAGTATACATTTGTAACAATGCAATTAAAGAGACTGATCTAGTATCCAAAAAGTGTGCCACGTGATGGCGCAGCGAAAATCGGTGTCCCATAATCAAATCAATTTTTTGTTTTTTGTATTTCAAGTGCTTGTTTTACTGTAGAGTACAGGCTACAGAACTAGACAGGTATACACTGAAATCATTTAAAAAATAATTTTTATTGATGCAAAGGAGATCATCAAAGTACATACAAAAATTGGTAAGACAGGGTAACTTCACAATCGTACTTTACATGGACCAATCAAAAAAACAAAAATGGAACAGGAAAATCAGATTATATTGTTCATCCATAAATAAATTGTGCCAAACAGCTTGGAATTTCTGCATTGAGCATATACCTCTGGTTTTAGCCAAAGCTTTTTCTCTCTCAATCTCGACCAATATTACCCACCACTCTACCGTGCTGCAGGTTTTGGGGGGAATCCAGGCCCTTGCAATGGTAAGCCTAGCAGTGACTAATATGATAGCAAACAATGCTAGTCATGCAGGGCTAGGGTCAGCCTTGTATCTCATCATAATTTCCTGTACAGTAAAAGTTAATTCTAAAACAAATCTAGCTTTGCAGATGTATCTAACGCCATCCCAGAATGCCAAAATTAAGGCACAAGTAGCAAACAAATGTACAATATTGGCCGCAAAAGCGCCACATTCGGGACACTTAGTTTTATCATCAGTGGATTGACCACCACCCTTCTCCCATCACCCTGCTATCTTTTCAGGGGTGTAATATAACATGCACAATGTCCTGAACTGTTGGTGCTTTAATTTAACTGGAGCTACCGCTTCTTTTAGTGTTCTAAGTGCATAATTTATTGCTAGATGTCTGTCTCCAGCATACGACTCCACTTCAGTGCGAGTTGGTCGCAGGGATCGGTTCTATACAGGGATAAGTGTTGGTAAGCAATTCAAATTGAGTGTTTCCAGGTTATTTCTTGCTTAAGTCAGAATCTCATGAGCAGCTATGGATGTAACCCCTTGTTCTCTCAGGAAGAAATCTCTAATTTGTAAGTACTTCTAATAATGTTGCAGAGTGAGAACGTATTCTGAACACTTTGGAATGTTTTAAAGCCGTTGGTATCATACAGGTGACCAAGTCTTTCCACCCCAAGCATGGCCTACCCCTTTGCCACACTGTCATTGAAAATCGCGGGTAGAAGTGGGTTGTCCCATAAAGGGAACCTGTCATGGAATATTGGAATAGCCAGAAAGAATTTCCCGCCAAACAGTAACTGTGTCTCTAATTTTCTTAAAACAGTCTCGTTTGTTATAGTTCGGATCTTGGATGCGGTAGAGAAATCTGCTACTGTCTTGGCCCAGTAGAAGCTGGTGGCTAAAATGTATAGTATAAAGTATAGTTTAAAGTCTGGTAATTGAAGACCCCCTTGTTTATATGGGTATATTATAAACTTAATAGCTCATTGTGCTTGCGTATACCCCAAAATAAAGCTGCTTAATATACCATCTAGTATTTTAAAGAAGAAGTTGAGGACCCTTTAGGGAATAGCGCAAAATAAGAATACAAATTTAGGTAATATCGACATCTTTATAATGTTGCATCTGCCAGTAATGCTTTTAGGCAGCTTATGTTATCGTTTTACGTTTTTGGTGACACCTTGTTAACAAAGAATCGTAGTAAAGATTTAATATAATTTCTAATTGCGAAGTGATGCGAACTCCAAGATAAGTCGCTACTGGACATACCCCGGCTATAGACCTAGCAGGTATGAAGTTTGTAATCACCTGTATCTTACTGGAGTTTAGTTTGTACCTGGAAAATGAACCAAAGGTACTTGCTTCATTCATAATTATTTCTAGAGAAGCAGCTGAGTCCGCTGTGAAGACGGCGATATTGTCTGCATAGGCAGTAATCTTAAGCGCACCTGTTCCAGACCATAATGGTCTGATATTTTCGTTGGTCATCAGTGTCCGTATGAGGGGCTCAATATATAGTGCAAACAGAAGTGGGGACAGAGGGCACCGCTGCATTTTCCCTTTGTGTACAAAAAAAGGGTGCGGACTGAGTGCCCAAATAGCTCAATTTGGCCTGCTGTATAAGGTTCGTATCCACATGAGAAATTGGCCAGTGATTCTTAATGCTGCCAGAGTAGGCCAAAGACCCCCCAATCTACACGGTCAAAGGCCTTTTCTGCATCTAAATCATACCCAAGTTACTCCCTATTTGTTTGGTGTAATTGAAGGCCATAATAGCAGTAATGGTGTGTGCCGTCGTACCTCAACCCACTATGAAGCTGGGTTTTCCTGAAACCAGGTCTAGCATCAGGGGGGCCAGACAATTTGCCATCACCTGATCATAGAGCTTAGCATCTGCATTAATAAGGGATATTGGCCGATACAAGCCGCATTCGTCAGTTGGCTTACCCTTTAAAAAAAATAAATATATATATATATAATGTTTGAGGTGTCCCAGGTTGAAGGAGTTGTCCCAGAGGTGCCAATCTCTTGCATAACCTTGGCAAGCAAAGGTATTGTGATATTCGGCATATAAGGTTTCATAAAATGTTATGAACTGTTGGAGAATCATGTGGGTCTCTGTGGAGTATATTATCAACCCCGTTAATTGCCTTAATTCAGTTTTTAGCCTTTTTGTCTGTCAATTGATATGCAAGTATCTTCCCCACCTGTTCGCCATATTCATACTGAGAAGACCAATGTTTGTTATAGCTCACAGCTACTTTCTCCTTTAAAGTCTGCCCCGCTAAAGCCTGTGCTAAAACTAGGTTGGAATACACCTGGGAATGCCTAGGGTCGTTTTGGTTAACAGCAGTTGCATGAGATCTTTACAAGTTCCGCACAAGTGGCTTTAGTAATACCTCTCTAGATTTATTCTCTTGCCTTACAAATTGCTGTGTGATGCCCCTAATATATGCTTTCATCAAGTCCCAAGGGATACAAAAGATTGTAGAGGGAGCAGCTGGTTGTATTTGTCTGCTGCGTTTTGAAGCTAAAAAGTTTATGGTTATGATCCAATGTAATTTTTGGGCACACCACAATCGTGCCTGTCTGAAGTATCTGATTTTGAGCCCAAACCATATCAATCCTGGAATACTGCCTCTGTGGACATGAGTACTATGTGTAACCTGGAAAGTATGGGTTTAGCATTCTCCATACATCTTTAAGATTATGCAAACGCGCTAGTTCCAGAATTGATGCCCTTACTTTCGGCATCCTGGCAGTCATGCGACGGCTGGTAGAGTCGATGGAATAATTCGTCATGCAGTTAAAATCACCCATGTTAATAAACACACCCTGCAATTCCATTAATCTTAGCATTAGTGCGCTAAAAACCTCGGGATCATCAGGACCGTCAAGATTAACTGGAACATATTCCACATCAAACATAACCAGTGGAGCAATTACCCATCTCTCTCTTGAATCTACTAAGACCCTATGTATTGTGTATATAAGCATTTTACTAGCTAGGATTGCAGTTCCTCTAATCGAGGCGCTTAATGGAGTGCGTACTATAGTGTGGTATTTTAATTGATTAAGCAGCCCCCTGTCTTTATAAGCTAAATGAGATTCTGATAAAAAATACCGGATGGGGTTTATATAAATTTAGCTCTTCACGAACAAGCTGGCGTTTCCTAGCAGCATTTAAACCAGAGACATTCCAATAGAGGCATTTAAGTAACGCCATATATTTTTAAGAGTTGATCACAATGTATTGATTTTCCTGGTGAACAGATACAGTTTTTAGTATAATTCTAATTGCAAACCTTTTTCCCGCCAAAAACCCACAAAAGATGAAAAATGTTAGCTACTCCCTGCCTTTCCTTTTTCATATCCCCATTGCTTTTAGCTATCCCCTCCCATAACCCCCAATCTATCCCACCCTGTATCCAAGGAAAAGAATCGACCCCCCCTGCTGTCGGTGACAGGACAGCCAGTGAGAGCACCAACACACTCTGAAAGCCGCCCCACCAGCCCTAGACACCGTGACTCTAATTTCTCAAAAGTGTCTTAGTGTAGAAACTAAGATAAATCAGAAGAAGAAAAGAAACCATTAAGATCAAAATCAAGATCAGGGGGAGTCACTATAAGAGTACCGAGATAAAGAGGGCATGCCCAAATCCTGCCCTTACTAATATATTAGAGCATTGCATAAAGTTAGTATGAGACCCAAATACGCCTGTCTGTTCTCCCCTTAATCCAGCTTTTTTTAAATAGCTTTAGAGCGAAAAGAGAGAGAAAGAAAAGGGTTATTTGGTTCCTTGTTGCCACTTTGCCAGAACCTGTTGAGCATCTTGTTCTGTGTGCACCAATTGAACTTTTTTGATGATTTTAATGCGGGCTGGCTCCTGTAGAAAGACCTGTGCCCCTGCAGACTTTAAAGGATCTATAAACTGGCAAAGTTTCCAATGTCTATCCATAATGCTCTTGCAAAAATCCGACCTAAAGAAGATGAAGTATGAGACCACTCTGATAGGGGCAACAGGGCGAGCCTTGATGGAAACTGCTTGTCGCAAGAGAAAGTTTCCAAAATGGATGAGAAAAGGCAGAGGAAAGCAATCTGCAGGGCTGTTGAGGGCAGCAGGTAATCTATGTGCCTTTGCACGTGGCTGTCCCAGTCATCCAGGTCGGGGTATGCCCTCTGGTTTAGTTGTACTATAAATGCACGGGGATCAGCACCTTCCTCGCTTTCAGGTACTCTAAACAGGTGGAGGTTATTGCGTTGTTGCCTGTTTTCTAAGTCCTCTACTTTGCTTTGCAAGAACGTAAGCTGATTTTCATGTGCATCGGAGCTCTTCGAGGCCCTCATCGTATGATCTTCTGTGTCTTCTACTAGTTTTTGCAGCTCTACAATGTCTGTTGTTAATGCCACTACTTTGTTTACCTCAGCCAGAGCCTGCTTAATCGCTAAGCTATCTGCTTTAGCCTGGGAGTAATATTCCTGGGCTTCTCTATGGGCCTGCAATGCTTGAAGTATTGCTCCAGCAGAGGGTTCCAACGAGCCAGCGGTTGAAACATTTAGTTGAGCTTCAGCCCGGGCAGGAGTTGAAAAAGATGAGAGTAGGAGAAATCACTGATTGCCTGTGGCCACTGTCTGATGTTGACGCGGTTTCCGGCGACAAGCTTGATTCTCGACCCATACTTTGATTTAAAGATGTAGAGCCATAGCCTGCCCCTGGCCTCACGGCTAGGCCAGAACCAGACAGTCTTGATATCAGATTTTTCACTTCCCCTTTCGCTGGGACCCATTTACGCAATGGCCTACTGGGGTAAACATCCTTTTGTACGCGGTCATTACATCGCGTACCATTACTACGCATGCGTTACAACGCATGCGATGTAATAACGCGTAGCTTTTACTACGCATGTTATTACTTCGCATGCGCTGTTACAACGCATGCGTAGTAATGCGTGTATGGATGAAGGGAGTCGAGGAGGCAGCAATGACTAATTTCAGTGAGGAGGAGGCCAGAAAGACGGCGTGGTGGAAGAACAGATGACAACAGCATCGAAGGAGGGGCTACGGGCACCCACCGAGGAGAGAGAGCGAGATAAGAGGGACTGTTTAATATTGTAGGGTTTGTGTTTGAGGAGTAGTGTTTTTAGTTTAAGGGTAGTGTTGTGGGTCGTGTAGGGTAGTGTTTGTGTGTAGGTACAGGAGTGGTGGATGGGGGAGGGTCGTGCAGGGGTTAGTATTTTAGGGATTAGTGTTGTGGTGTTTGTGTAGGGTAGTGTGGGGGGCATGCAGGGTACTGTTTTAAGTGTAGGGAGCGGACGGAGTAGGAGCATGGTTGTGCTTAGGTTAGTGTTTTAGCGTTTAGAGTAGTGTTTTAGCGTTTAGAGTAGTGTTGTAGTGTTTGTGTAGTGTAGGGTAGTGTTTTAGGGTTTGGGTTTGTGTCGGGGGAGGGGGGGGTTGTGCAGTGTAGTTTTTCAGTGTAGGGGATGGACTGCGTTTAGGGGCATGGTCGTGCTGGGGGTAGTGTTTTAGGATTGAGGGTAGTGTAGTAGTGTTTGTGTAGTGTAGGGTAGTGGTTTAGGGTAGTGTCAGGGGGTCGTGCAGGATAGTGTTTAAGTGAAGGGGATGGACTGGGGGTAGGGGTAGGGTCGTGCTGGGGGTCGTGTTTTAGGGCAGTGTTTGTGTAGTGTAGGGTACTGTTGTAGGGTTTAGAGTAGTTTCGGGGGGTCCTGCAGGGTAATGTTTGGGAGTAGGGACAGGACTGGGGCAAAGGGCAGGGTCGTGCTGGGGGTAGTGTTTTAGGGTTTAGGGTAGTGTTGTGGTGTTAGTGTAGTGTAGGTTACTGTTTTAGTAGTTAGTGTAGTGTCGGGGGGATGTGATGGGTAGTGAATGAGTGCAGGGACCACAGTGGGGTAATGTGTATGTTTCTGCAGGGCGTAGGGGTTTAAGGTAGTGTAGTGGTGTTTCAGTAGTGTAGGGTAAAAAAGGGGTTAAATGTCTTTTTTTTTTAATATGACGCGTTATTCCGCATACCATTTTTATCACTAGGCAAGTTTTTGCTTCGTATACATTAATACTTTCAATGTAATGGTATGCGATCTAAAAACTTGCGTAGTAACGGTTATTGCTAAGTAATAACCGCAAAGTAATGACATGCGAAGTAATGGCATGGGAAAGAACGTGTCATATTCCCTACTGGTAATACCCAGTCTGATGGATGTGGTCTTAAAATCCCATAGTTCACTTTTCCTGTTGCTTGCCTTTTTGTGGCATCTGGTATTTTTCATGTAAGAGTTGCCTTTTTGCTTTCCACTGGATAAACTAATTGGCTGATCCGGTAGCTAAGGACCACTGATAATAGAGTCCGTTGAATCACTTACAGCTATGTCAATGGTGTCAAAAATGTCATCTTTGCGACAGCATATCTTGTTGCTAGTAGTATTTGGGGAAGCTGTAGCTTGATCACACCTGGTCAACAAGGCATCATGGTAATCATCAGACTCTACTGCTACTCCCTTGTACTAAGATCTCTATCTTGTTGTAGCTTCCTATAATCGCTTTGTTCATCAGGCAGGATAACATTATCTGTATTGGGATGCTGCCCCGAGCCTGCTTGGTGCATAGGCAATGGTGGTGAAGCGTCAGCTTGCGTGGCCCCTGCAGTGGCAATGTTGTGTTGGTTAGGTGCGCCATCAATAAACTGTGCCCCTTTTAACACTGCTCCCGAAGATGACCAGGGGGCATATGTATGAAAGGACAAATTAGTCGCAAACGCTGCGAATCGCAAAAAACAGCGTTTGCGACTGATTTTTCGCTATTTCATATGTATGACACACTTCCAAACAGAAAAATAAGAAATCGCTAAATTAGCGATTTCTTAGGCTGCGAAACAAGAAAACAGCGAATTTCCTAGCGAATACTTAATTTGCGATTCCTTAGCGTTGCGAATATCGCTAACAAGAAATCGCTAGCTAAGAAATCGCAAACACATGTATGAAATTGTCGCAAATTGCGATTTCACAAAATTCGCAATTTAAGAAATCGCAATTAACACCAATTGCTTGCAGGTGGTAAACTGGTGCAAGGTACAAAAACCAGCCCACAATGCAACAAACACACCCCCAATGGCTGCAATGTACGTGATAGCCAGGAGGCTGTGTATTCGGGCCCTTGCACACAGGAAAATGAGACAGGAACGTATCTTCAGGCTGCGCATCACCCTGTTCCAGAACACTGAAGAGGAGATCTATGACAAGTACAGACTGCACCCACAGACCATAATGGACCTGTTTGAGGAGCTGAAACCCCACTTGGAGCACCCTACTCGCAGGACACAAACAATTCCCACACATGTGCAGGTCTTGTGCTCCCTGCACCTCCTGGCGTCAGGGAGTTTTCAACGGGTCATAGCGGAGGTTGGTGGGATGTCACAGAGTGCACTTTCGCGCTTCTTCCATGCCTTCCTAGATGCAATGCTACTGAGGCTCTCACATCACATTTACTTCCCCACCACCCAACAGGCATTACAGCAAACGATACTGGACTTCTACCAGATTGCACGTTTCCCCCACGTCATTGGCTGCATTCACGGGACCCATGTGGCCATCACACCCCCAGCAGAAACTGAATATGTCTACAGGAATCGGAAATGCTACCATTCCCTCAACATACAGATTGTGTGCAACGCTAAGTATCACATCACAGACATCGTAGCCAAATACCCCGGCAGCACACATGACTCCTTCATCTTCCGACACAGTGGAATACACAGACGTCTGAGTGCTGGAGAGTTTGGGGAGGGGTACCTGCTCGGTAAATACATTGCACACATCAATACATCCACTACATCACTTGAGGGGGGGGGGACATTGACTCACCTATTGTGTTTTTTTCCATGCAGGTGACAGTGCCTATGCAGTGCGCGACTTCATCCTGACCCCATACCTGGATCCTGCAAATGCAAGTGAGAGGAGCTACAACAGGGCACACAGATCTACACGCTGTGTCATTGAGCGAACCTTCGGAATCCTGAAGAGCCGCTTCAGGTGCCTGCATAAAAGTGGAGGCGCACTGCAATACAGCCCTGAGACCTGCTGTAAAATCGTGGCAAGCTGTGCAATGCTACATAACATGGCAATGAGGAAAGGCACCACAATTGATGTGACCGATACAGACACATCGGATGACGAGCGCCCTGCTCCCCCTGCCAGACCAGCACCAGGAGTTGGGGCAGCTGCTGGACGCCAGAGACGGACTGAGATCACACGAAACTACTTTTAGGTGAGTATTGAGGAAATGAGACTACAAAGCCTGATGATGTCAAGTGTTTAATCACACTTCACATGAAAGAAATTGTAATTGTCCCCAGCACATGTTGTACACACAGTGCAGAGAAGGCACAAGTAATAGGGCAAACAGCGTTTTCGGGTAAATGCACCCGTGTTGCAGTCAGTGTCCCCGCAGATGATCACCTCCGTCGGTGCCGTCCAGGGTGAGTGCCCCCCATGGTGCGCCCTTGGCCTGCTACCTGTCTGCCACTGCGGTGTCTTTCACCTGGCAAGGTTGGAGTGATGCTGCTGCGACTCGATGTGTCCTCACTCTCAGCAGAGGCCATTAGTGCGCTGCCACCAGCATTGGCTGTCTGCAGCTGTTCCACAGCAGTGGTTACCTGCTCTAGCCCTCGTGCAATGTCCTGGCAGCAATGTGCCATGTCCACCTGCATGGTTACGCTTCTGCGTGTGAGTGCGCTGGTGGTGGTGCAGAGGCGGTTGACTGCCTTTGTATAATTGTGTAGCCGTGCATTGGCACGTCGTCCAGCCCTGTCATTGGCAGCTTGGGTGTCCCTCAAAGTGGCACAGAGCTCATGTATTGCCGCTACCATGTTGCGATTGTCCTGATGTATGCGGCCTAGCTGGCGATTTATTGACCGCATTGCCTTGCTTTGCAGGCGCTGTTCCTGCAGCATGCACTGTTCCAAGCCGGAGAACACGGTGCCTTCTCCTTCTGTTGCAGTGCTGCTCCTGGGCCTTGACCTGGATATGGCTTGTTCCCTTTGCCTTGGTGTTGGTGCGTCATGACGGGGCATGTCTGTCACACCCTGACTCCCCTCTCTCCTGTCGGTATCATCGCCTGTTGCTGGGACTTCGTCCTGAAATGGAGGCAGTGGGGGCACATGTGCGCGCTTCCTGCGCTGAATTGGCTGCTGCTCTGTCTCATCGCTGGAGTCCGCAGGGTCTGCAGGCTCCTCTCCCCCTGCGCTGTCTTCTTGTGGCATGCCGTGTGCTGTGGATGTAAAGGGGACTACATGAGTTTGTGTTACTGTCTGCATGTGGCACTCAATAAAGTTACAATTCTTTGACGGCTAACCTCTGACACATTTCCATTCATTGATCCCCAAAAGACATATGTTGCATTTAATTGTGATGGTGTCATGGACACACAGTCAGACACAGTACTACGAGTCCCATGATGCATTGCTGGGTGTGCTGTAAGACCTGGGCTGGATTGGCATGTTGGGAGTTTACTATGCGCATGTGGGGGAGTGTGCAAGGGATGGGGAGGAGTGCAGGGTGATTTGGCATGCATCTTACCTTGTCTGCTGGATGAGGGGTCGGAGCTGTCTATTGCCGCCAAACCACCAACGCTCTCAGGCAGGAGGGTAGACTCCACGAGCTCCTCATGGGGGGTTGGCTGCTCTGCAGTGGATGGTCCTCCTCCAGTCTGATTGGCATCCTTGAGTCTGGCTGCCACCCTCTCCTTGGACCTCTGGCGCATATCATACCACCGCTTGCGCAGCTCCTCGATGGTGCGTGTGGTGACTCCAACAGCATTCACCTTGCTCTGTATTTCCAGCCAGATTTTCCTCTTCCTGGCCTCTGGGACTTTGAGTGCCTTCTTCCCAAAGAGGAGCTCATGGCTGCAGACCATCTCCTCAATGAGGACCTCCTGCTCCTTTTCTGAAAACTTGTGTTTTCTCTTTCTTTTTTCTGCATCTTTGCCCTGCTGGTTTTGTTTGGTATCCATTGCTGGTTGCTGTCTCCAGGAAAGCCTCCTCACACTCCACAAGCAGCCTCTGGGTGTGGCTCAGGTGAGCAGGTGCAGGCAATCACTACAGTTTCCTGTTTGTGATGTCATCAGCCTGCACCAGGCTTGCAGATTCCCGTTTTTGCGATTTCTTAATTAGCGAATTTCGCTATTAAGAAAACGCTATACGGGATTCTGCGGATTATATGCGATTTTTAAGGAATCGCAAATGATTAGCGATTTATTTTATACATCCCGTTTAGCGAATCTGAATTTGCGAATCGCAAAATCTCGCAAATTAGGATTCGCTAAAGGGGAGTTTGATACATATGCCCCCAAGTTATTGCGCATTCGATCAGCCCTACTCCAGATGAGCCGGACATCTCATAAAGTTCAGCAGAGCTTAAGGGCTTATACAGTGAAAGATCCGAGCCCGGGGAACTTTCCGCATTGATTGTCGAAGTGGGGCACAAAGGTGCGGTCAGTGTCTCCTTTGAAACATTGAGGACTGCCTCCATTAATGCCTCCACCATCTCCCTTTCTGGCGTTAAATTTGCGTACCCCCCCAAAAGTTAAATACCATTTCTTGCTTCACCTGAGTGTAAGATTTTGAGGATAGGGCGTCCTACTCTAAAGGAGGTAGCCTTTTGTAGGCTGTGACTGTAACTCATCCCTTGTGGTGAGTGCTGATTGATCAATAGTGGCTGCGCCAGCACCAGCTCGGCCCCCCTCCTGGGCTGGTGCCTTCGGCAGTGCCATTCTGTGCTGAGAGCTGCGGCAGGACATGCTGGGAAGGGGAAACCAAGCGAGAGAAGAGTGCCAGATGAAACTCCGGAGCCGCAGCCCTTTTCCAGCGACCCGAAGCAGCATCAGGTGAGTTCAAGCTCTGTGAGTGGCAGCGATAAAACTTTTCCCTTTTCTTATCGGGTATTAGCGGTTTTAGTAGCTTTATTCTTTTGGTCTGCTTAAGACCAAAGATATATAACCATGACCTATCCTTGATCAAGATAACATAGCGGTGCGGTGGTACGGCGGCTGCTCAGGATGTGCCTCTCGGCGGCGGCGTCAGTCCGCCATCTTCTTTTCCTTCAGGCATACAGTGAAATCTTGAGATCTCACAAAAGGCTGGTGGTATTCGTACGATAATCAAATCAATGAAAAAATACAGAAATAAACAAATATTTACAGTATCTACACAAGAGTCAATGTCAATGGATGAAACAATGTAAAGCGCAATTGAGTTTGAATATCCAGCATTGAGTGATCTGGTTAGACCCAAAGAAAGTCAATGTTTTGACCCTTAAATAGATAAATTATCCAAGGTCTTCATCAGGACAAATATATGGTAGTTGCCAATCCTTATAAATCAGGGGCCAGTTCTAAGTAATGTAATTTCTGTAAGTTTTCCTTTCTGGTCCAAAGTGCTGCAGATAAGCCACTGAGTATCTATAAACCTGCCACTGTACAAATGAGAAACAGCTGTGGCCAAGACCCCGTCTCGTCTACGTTAAGGAATAACCGTTTCTGACTACTTTTTCAAAATGTTGTAATATTCAGATACAACTTTTCGAAACCCATGTTTCTGTTTGTAAAAATATGAAATCCTTGTGCAAGTTTTGCTCATTTGTAGGCTACAATCCTTGGGCTTTGTGTATAAAAGTTTTGTATCTATCTTTACAAATAAGTTCTTTCCATACAAAGCCATAACTGTAGAGTTGTAATTAAATACCAAACATCCGCCTTACAGTAATTCATTGTATTATAGCATTAAGAGTGTGGTTAATATGTCTTCTTTCAGGAGCGGGTGGTCACAAAGCCCTCTGATTTGCAATTGATGGTCACCATTTTTGAAGTGCATGATGGGGGTTGTAGACTCTGCTATGTGTGAGCAATTGGGTGACTGTGAGGTTTAAAAGCATGCTCTAAACATAGCATGGCAATGTGTCGGGTACATCACATCTTTGAGGTTTGTAGTGTTTCTAAACATGGGAAAGGCTAGAAATGATTGTGCTCTCTGAAATTTCTGTTTGCAAAAAAAATATTATTTTGCCTTAGTCAGTGCCATATCCTAGCCCTTTGAAGTGGGAGACGGATTCCCCAATATGTGATTTGAGATTGAAGAAGTCTGGATTTGTGATTGGTACAGAGTTCTGTGAACAGAAGTGGCAACCTGAGCTACTCACACTTGATTGGACATATTTCTAGCCACTGGCAGCCAGTGTCAGTGTAAAGAGCAGGTGAAATGCATAACCTGATTTTAAGGTAGTGAGTTGTCTAACCGCTTTATTCTGGATTCACTATCCAGAATATAGCTTCTGAATTCCAAGGCTCAATGGTAATATTAGTGAGTAAGTAATTTATTGTTATGCATGATTGCTTAAAACCATTGCATATACATGAAACGAATCAATAACAAGTTAAACGAGAATAAAAGTTGTTAAAAGGCCTTGATCAGGCCTTAATGAAAGATCGATGTGGTTTATGGAAAATCCACAGGAAAGTGTGTGGATTCTGGTTTTCCTACCTTTGCCAGATAGTGTTGTTTGGTTGCCAGGGGTCCTTCAATGGTTCCAAAAAAAGCCCTGAGTACGAGATTGTGCCCTATCAGTATTAAGATCAGTCCTCATGTTTTGTTGGGCAACTCAGCTGTCTTGGTCCTGCCATGCGTTTCTGTATGCAGTCTCTTCTTTACTAAATTTTGTGAACCGCCAGATCAATTGCGTAGAATTAGATTTGAAGCAGGCCAGCTACGCCTTTCTGCAGATGTGAATGCCTGCTTGGTTGTAAAAGGGGTCGAAGAAGTAGACCACGTTCTTGTTCTAGGCATGTGCAGATGCTGACTATGCACTCATGGACTGAAAGATCTTTTCCACATATTCTGCAAGAGTTGTCTCCAGGGTCCTCTTCCAGTCAGGGAGATGGGGTAGAATTGACATTATACCCAGACGATATTTTAGGTATTTCTCTTTCAGCGTGATCTTGAATCCTGCACTTGGTTATGATTGTGGTTTAGCTGCGACGTAATTTTTAAGTACAAACCAGCCACGAGCCCTTTTTGCAAGGGCTGTCTTGTCTTCTGCCATTGATAACACTCTGATGGATTTGGAGACCACTTTCTTAAAGCTAGTGTGAGTCGCTGATGATTCCCATGCATTTTCTAGCGCAAGTCTCCAAGGTATGCTCTAGCTGGTGAGGTCCCTCTTAGCGACCGTTCAATCCAGAGATGCCAATTTAATGTGGTTTGTTCTGCTCCTCTGATCTTGTGCCAGAATTTTAAATAAGCACCCCTTCTGGCCAGGATCTGTTTCTGAAACCCGAACTCCAACCTTATTTGCACTGGCGAGGCGTAGTTTGGAATCTGAAAGAATGTTCTGTTTGCCCTGATTATTATCTTTTATTATCTTATTATTGTTTCTTCCTCGCATTGCCTCATTCCCGTACGTTCTCATCGGAGTGAGTTTCGTGTTTATGACCTTGAGTAGGGGCAACAATGAAGGCCCGGCGAGTGTTTTTTTTTTTTAGAGACTTCATGGCATAGCTTATAGTGTTGCCTTTCTGTCTTAGCGCTTCTTTTTGAGGGTTGAAAGAATCTTTGTTGTCCAGCAGGACTCCTAGGTATTTGTATTCCTTTGTTTGTTGTAGTCGTTTTGTGTCTAGAAACCAATTAGGTGTTTTCTTCTTGAAATGATTTATTGCCATTGTTTTAGTCTTCCCTAGATTGATCCTCAGTGCGTTCTCCTGTGAGTATTCTTGTGTTGTGTTGAGTAAGTGTTGTAGGCCAATTAGCATTCGGTTTACTAAGTCATCTGCATAAAGAAGGTTGGAGATGGTTGTCTTACCGAGCTTAAGGGCATGCAAATTTCATTTGCCAACCTTGCGGGGAGGTCTGCCATTAAGAGGTTGAATAGCAGGAGGGCGAGGACACACCCCTGTTTTAATGGTAGTATTAGGTTGATGGTGGCCTGTACCGTTTGGTGGAATCTTAAGTTAGAAGATTCAGTGTCGGCATCCGATCATGTAAAGTGATTCCTTATTAACTTGATTAATTTTTTTTAATTAGATTGAGTAATCCGGGAGATGTTTGTGTCCCTACTCGTGCTTAGATTTTTTACTTGGAATGATGGTTTTGAAAGTGGGCCAAATTCTTTTGGCTATGTTCTGGGTGGGTGGTAAGCAGTTAATTTACCACCAGTTAATATCTTAGTATTTGATGTTTAGGGTAAAATAATTTGTGTACATCCACTAAACTCATGGTAGGAGTCAGAGACCTATAGCAAAATGCTAACTTTAATGCCTGTAATGCATCTGTTGTGGCTAATAGAAGACATCAGTTTCATTGTTTAAAAAAAGCGGAATCGGGCAATGGTGGATACTTGTAGCAAACGTATTGCATAAGGGATGCAAAGGTAATATTAGGAGTCTGTTAGTAAGGAGGCAGTCCAGCAAAAGACCGCGTTTGGTGCCCTTCACGATTTGAGCCTGTTGACCGGAGTAGGGTGATGTATTATATCAAAGGCACTAGAAGTGTGCAAATGCTGCTCTGTTCAATTAGACTATATCTTAATTGTCGTCCACCTTTGCCGTAAGTGCAGATTCTTACCTATGCATGTACAGACTGCTTTGTAGATGTCTGAGAGAACAGTACTTTTTTACTTATGTGAAGGCTGCAATTTCAGACCGTTTTTTTATGTGAAGATCTTAATTTTTAATGTATTTTTGATAAGAGCTAAATTTGATGTAAGAAGTTGTTTTTGTTCTGGGCATAGACTAGACTCAGAGTAGCGGTTGCTAACTTAATCAGGTGAGATGGCATCAAAATTGCTGATGAGGGCTTCCTTGAGTTGAAGTGCTGGACAGAGTTTTATTTGGGGTCCAAAATCATCCCAGGCTTTTATGAGACTGGTGAGGTAGAGTTTGAAGGAGATTATTTTAGATTGAGCCGTTGATTAAAGGGTTGAGGCGATATCCATGTTGAGCCGAAGTCTGACTTAATCTTGGTGTCAATATTTCCAGGTTCTTGACTTCGGATATAAGGTAGTCTGCAAAGGGGTAGCATATGTCTTATCCGTGCGTAGTTTTGGAGGTTGAACCTTTTGGGTTCAGGAATTATGCATTTGCTTGCCTGGGCATCCTACATCAATCAGACCACGGTAGTGAAAAGTTTTCGCCTTTCTGACTGAGGCGTCTAAAGGATTATTTTCTTTTTAAATCGGTATCTATTGGTTTTCACAGTATTGACTCAAATTGCATAGCAATGCCTTCTGTTCTTCAGTTGTGGTTAAAAAGGCAAAATTTACCATTTTGTATCCAGTATGCATTGTGTACATAAATATGAAATAAATACAAGAAATGCAGGTCACTACATTGTTGTATAAAGTTTTACTGACACTTTCATATGTCTGTGGATGGTCACTGCATTGATGGAGAAAGGTCTTTGCTCAGAATAGTTGAATTCATCACAATAAATCTCATACTGGGGCTACAGCAATGATGAGGATCTCCTGCTGTAGTAAAGTGAGCACTGTTTCAATCCTGCTCATTCTCGGTTGTGTCAACCATCCAGTCATGGATTGTTTCATGCTGCGCTCCAGAAGCCCCGTGACCTTGTGCTTCCAAATTTTAATTGTGACATCACTATTTGTGGCTATATTTTTTGTGAGGGGTGTCATCCGTTTTCTCTACTAAATTTAATATACTGTGTGCCAAACTGTAGCGCTAGCACACTTACTACATATTGTCTGCTGAATCAACATGGCTGCTTCATCCCACTTAAATAGCTCCAGGCTCCCAATTGAGACATGGCAGCATTTGGATACCTCTGTGCCATGGTTAACTGCATTTTAGGAAGCGGGAGAACATCCATTAATCTTCATTCTAGTTTGATCTTGAGGTGTCTGTATTGAAACCGTGGGAAAAAATCCCAGGTTTGTAAATTTCTTGCCATGAGGTATGAGACATTATCGGTGGTCTCAGTCCAAAAATGTGTCAGGATGTTCTATTAGTGAAGTTATAACAGAACCTTGATGCCAAGGTTCTGTTCTGAATGGTGTGTTTGAATGGGGAAAGGCAGTTGGTGTGGAGGCTGGCAAGGGAAAAGTTGCGTCTCCAGGTGGGCTGAATAAAGGAGAATCAACTCATTCCTGGATTTGTTGCCTGGATGATTTATAACATATTTGGCGATATAAGTACAGCTTCTTATGTTTGGCCCACCTGTCTCGTGGTGGTGAGAACCCAGCGTGCAAAAAAAGTCAAGTGCGCGCTCTAATTTTGGCTTGAAGACCTAGTTTGTGGGGATTTAAAAGGGTTTTGCAGAATAAACCCTTTATCAGGTACTGTGTAGCTGCTTTTGTTATTTCCTCACTCCATCCTCTGGGGACACTGGTAATGCGTTATTTGGCAAATGACGTCACTGTCCTTACCGTGTCCCAGCACGTGAGCTGCTATTCCATAGCTCAATGATTTACCAGCGCGTCGAACCTTGAAGCTGTTGTCATCTTGTGCGGCTCTCCTCTCTCCTTTGGGAGGGAGGGGTGGAGGGGGGGAAGCAGGCCACTGACCAAAATATTGTGTGTAAAAGGCCGCTTTATTGGAAACAGGTGCACATTACAATATAAAACCTTGGCTGAAACGCCTTCCAAAACTAGACCTCACTAAATATAACATGCCTAGCCCCGCCCCCAGCCCCCTCCCCTAAATACCTTCGAGCCCGCCCCCGCCCGTACATTACAACATTACAACAATATAAAACATTATAAAACATTACACTCCTGTATAACCCCCCCCCAACAATCTCTAAATCCAAACCTTCTGTTAACCAAAACTCCCCTGCCTGCCCCTTTACAGCTATCGGCCCCCAAACTGTGTAACCGAACTAAACTTACCAACCTAACCTTTCCCTGTCGATAACCCAACTCAACAACATAACTCCACCAACCTCCGGTAAAACTGTCCAGAATGCACCATAACCCCCGCCACCCAGAAAGAGAGGGGCGGTGAAACCACCACCCACCTCTCTTTCTGCCCCCCAAACCACAGAGGGCTTTAAACACCAAGAGCCGGCTTCTGTACATTCAAACACCGCGACAAAACCTCCCTAAGCTCCAACAAATAAAGATCCATGCCCAACCTTGACAAGTGAACCCCGTCACCATGAAAAAATTCTACCGCCTCAAAGCGGATATCTTTGTGTGTCACTCTCCCAAAGCCCAAATCTCGACAAAACCTGGAGATCTCCATATTCACCTTCTTCCGGGACCTGTCAATAGCCCTGGGATTCAAAGCCCCTCTCCACACCCTCCGCGGGACCAATTCTGTCCAGAGAACATGACAACCGGACCAATGCTCCTTCAACAACGCCAAGTCCCTTTTCATGGCGCGCAATAATACTACCCCTTTCACACTGCAAAGATCATTCTCCCCCAAATGTATTAAAAGAATATCCGGGCATTGTTCCCTCACCATGGCTTTATTCAAACATGGAATCAACTCCCTCCAAAGCATACCCCCCTTCCCCTTCCATATCAATCGAAAAAGGCTGCTATTAAAACCCAAACTCCCCCCAAAATAACTTTTGCACGCTTGCACGTGCGCCCACTTGACGAAGGAATGCCCCACAATCCACACCGTCAATTCCCTTGTGTGTGGCCCAGCCACCGAACCTGAAAAGAAAAACAAGCATGAGACTCAAACCAAAGATGTGGACGCAGGCGCCTGTGGAGCATTTTCTCTTACATATTTGTGAAAGCAGGCAGATGACCAACGCCCTAAGCGCATTATATCGCCCTGGGACCAACCCCGGTTATGCGCCTCAGTCGCCGCCCCAATCCTAAAAGAGTGCGTCCCAAACTGGGCCCCATCCAAACCAATATGCTGTAACCCCTTACGCAGGACCATACGCAGCTGATAGTCAGAGACGCGCGCCCCATCCATGTGTCGAAAAACTAAATCGCCCCCATCACCCCCTGAGAGAGTCTTCCATTGCCTCGCCAAACGCAGCGGACATGTGCAACTAGGGGAATCCTGCTTCTAACCACACCCCTTTACCAACCCCCCTCTGATCTGTTTTGGAACTAGGCAACCAAACGTTCACACCTGTGTCCGTGAAGAACACGTCCTGCCAACAAATACCCCGCTTCACCTTAGTCCCAAGGAGCTCAGAAACCCGAAACGCCCCAAAAAACATGAAAACCATAAGGGTAGCAAACAACGAAGCCTCAAAATCATCTCTGCAAACTGCAGGCAACACAGCCAACAAACGTGCCAGCGTCTGCCAGGAAATAGGTAAACGAGACAACCCGGTTCCACCCCTTTCTCTAGCCCAACCCTCAAGCATCCTGCGTCCTATTTCCCCAGCAGACGGGGAATAACCCCAAAAAAGCTTACCCATGAAGGCAATCCCTGCCAGTTTCCCAGCAATAGTGACTCTGGACAGACCCTTCTCAATGAGGTCAAGGATAAATTGAACTACATCATCCGAACTGCGCCACAGCTCCTCCCTCCTACAAGCTCCTGAAGACAAAAATTCCTTCCATGCCAATGCATATGCTGTACGCGTGGAAACAGACAAAGAACCTACCACCAGTTGAAATACCCTACGTTGCCGACCGACCAGAGGTGCTCCGGCATCGGGGTCGGTGTCCTGTCCGCCTCCTTGGCCAGCCCATGGAATCTCCCCCACTGTGAACGAGACAAAGCATCCGCAATGTCATTGTCCACACCTGGCACGTGCAAAGCCCTGAATGAAATATCATAGCGCAAACAGCCCAGCATGAACACCCTCATCAATTTCAAAATCTGCTCGTCCCTGGCTGACTGCCTATTGACTATTTGCACCACCGCCATGTTGTCCACACGGAAGTGGACCCTCTTATGTTCCAGCTCCTTGCCCCAAACGGTCAAAGCCACCAAAAGTGGAAAAAGCTCCAAAAATGCAATGCTCCGCCCACCATTCTTCCACTCTTGTGGCCACTTCTCTGCACACCAATGCCCCTGCCAGTAAATGCCAAAACCATCACTGCCCGCTGCATCTGAGAACATTTGCACATCCCACTGCACATCCTCGTCCCTGGCCAAGGGTACCCCATTAAAGGAGTGCAAGAAAAAGGACCACATGATGGTGAGGTAAATGCTGGCCCGCTAAAGCCCGGCCCAGGCGCCTACATAAAGTCCGCCCCGCCCTTACCACCCTACAAGCAAAATTCAAATGGCCTAGCAACACCTGTATTTCCTTCACCGTCACCTTCGGCCGGGCCAACATCTCGTCCAGCAAAGCCAACATTTTGGATTTCTTATCCTCGGGCAACCGAGCCTGCATCGCAGCTGAGTCAAGCTCAATACCCAGAAAGGAAATGACAGTATCAGGCCCCATTGTTTTCTCCGGAGCCAACGGCACCCCCAACTCCTCCATAAGCTCCTGAAACGAATCCAGAGCATGCCGGCACTCCGAAGAGCCAGGAGAGCCCACAAAAAAGAAATCATCCAAATAATGTGTGACCCAGCTGTGACCAGTGCGATGCGTGAAAAACCACTGCAAAAAAGTGCTGAACAGCTCAAAAAGAGCACATGACACCGAGCAACCCATAGGTAGCGCCTTGTCCACATACCATTTGCCCTCAAATTGTATACCCAACAAAGGCATGTCGTCCGGATGAACCGGGAGCAGCCGAAAAGCCGACTTGATATCGCACTTTGCCATGCCTGCAGCTGCGCCCGCGGTCACGACAAGTGACATGGCGACGTCAACTGAGGAGTATGACACCGAAGCAGCGTCTTCGTCGATAAAATCATTGACTGACGACCCTTCAGGCCATGACAAATGTTTAATCAGCCGAAACTGCCCCTCCTCTTTCTTGGGCACCACACCAATAGGGGAAATGATCAAATTATGAACTGGCCACTCTCCAAACGGGCCTGCCATCCTCCCCTCCTGCACTTCTTTATGCAATTTCTCACGCACCACCAGTTTGTGCTCTGAGGCGGATTTCAGATTATCCGCCCACCTTCTCTGCCGGGGCCCGTGGTACCCCAAATGAAAACCCCACCTGAAACCATCCAAAAGAGTCTGTTTTGCCACCAAATCCCCGTAGCCCTCCAATGCATCCTTGAGCTGAGCCAATTTAATTGGCGTAGGAGCCCTTTGGCCCAGAACCCTGTGCGCCCCTACCCCCTCGTCCACCCTGCGACTGCTGCGCATTGCCAGACATCCCCGCACCTGCTTGCTGCCCTTGCTGTCCGCCTGATGGCCCAACGCCCCAGCAGTTGACGAGAGGGTGCCGCTTGCCGCACTTGGAACACTTGTGCCGGTATTTACAATACTCCCGAGTACACAGGCCTTTGTTGAAGTCCCAACATGCCCCGACCCCAGTCTGTGATGCGGCTGAGCCTCCCACCCCACCCCGGGTGGGCTTTCCCTGAAAGGGCCGATAAACTAGAGGCAGACCACTAGCCGTAAAAATCGTCTTACCCCCTGACGCGGCCCCCATGGTATGTTGCCACAGGTCATTATCTAGCTCACCCCATTTCGCTTCTGAATCCCAAGCCATACGGGCCCTAAATTCCTCGTCATACTGTGCCCAAGCATGACCATTACCTGTAATCTGGGCCTTCCGTATAACATCCATATACTTGAATATGGCCACGCAGCGCTCTGGAAACGTTTCACAGTATACACTAGCATAAATTAAAAACGCTGCCGTCCAATTCTCGATCGTCAGCGGCATCTTAGGGCGCTTAGCCAATTCATACTCCTCTTCTTTAGAGCCCTTCTTAGACCTCACCTCCCTGTGTAAAAGCTTCAGAATCTCCACCTATTCGCCCTTCCAAATACGCTCCTTTGTTGCCAGCATTAAATGAGCACCTAGAGGCTTAGTCACCCCCATATAAGGGAGCTTCTTGATCTTTAACTCTTTGCTCTGCGGCTTCTCCTTACCATCACCTGCCTCTGCATTTGACCCACTCTCCACCTTGGCCCCCGGCAACGTTCCCTCCGTCCCCGTGCCAACCCCTGTATCTTTCACATACTTCCCTCTATATAATCTCCCCTCCGACACACCCCCTTCCCCATCTTCCCCAGACCCCACAGACACCATAATAGGTTTGGCCTGTGTTTTCGCGCTTTCACCTGGCTCTAAAGAGGGTGTGCGGACCGACTCCGACCGCTTCACCGACCGTGCAGAAGAATCCCTTGGAGGATGCGCCCTCGCTGACGGGCCGTGCTCTCCTTTAGATTTCACCACCACGGACTGTGCAATGGGTGCCACACCCGGAACCTGTAACAGACTACGAGAAACATGAGAGTGTCCCCCCTCCTCGTAACCCCGTATTTCCCCTTCCTCGGGGCTGTCTTCATCATAATCGAGCACTATTGGCTCTTCCACCAGCAAATTCTCTTCAGCAAAATCCACCGCACGGGTCTTACCGGACCCTGAATGAGCACCACCGGCCTCCACGGCCTTAAAACCACCTTGCGGGGGAGCCGACTGTACTCGCAGGTCCTCCCCTCTACTTCGCTTAACATAACAATCCATCCTATCAGAAAACTCCATCCACCTTGACCACCGTGACGTTGGGGCCAGCGAGGTCGCGCCGGACCTTCGTGAGCGGGCCGCGACGGGATCCCCCGCCGGTACGGAATGTGCCGCGCAAGGCCTCATCCTCCCTTCTCCTCGGCGATAATGGGCCGCACCTCGCCCTACCGAGTCTGCTGCTCTGCAAAGAAAAAGTTTGGACTGGTGTGCCGGGAGCAAGAAAACTACCAGCTGCCGGCGACCCGATACCACTCAAAAAACCCGCGCCTGATAGACCACCTCCAGAAACACCCGCTCGCCCCGCCCCCACGAGCTGCGACGACACCCTCTCTTCCTCATCCCCGCTCCACTCCAGCATAGCGTGCCCCAAAGCGGACGCCGAAACTTCGCCATACCCTTCCCCCATAGATAGCGACCTACCCGACCTCATACTGTCGCGACCGCTCGCCCCATAAACCACCCTCGCCCTGTCACCCTCCACCCTGTCCTGCCCCCGAGCGCCTGACCACCCCACTGCACCCTCCCCACCAAGACCCCGGACACCTTCAGCCCAGGAGGGAAAAATGTCCAGGCCCTCACCCTCAAAACCCCCCCCAGCTGCCTCCCCGTCTCCCACAAACCAACCTTCTTCTCCAACCCCCCCTTCCCCAGCCCTCCCCACAAACTCCTCGTTCGGTGAATGCCAACCCACCCCTCCCTGGGCCAGTAACTGCTCCGAAATCCCCCGCTCCGATATCCCCTGCTCCCCCTGCATCCTCAAATCCTGCGCCGGACACCACCCCTCCACTTGCGCCCATTCCCCTTCTCCCATAGAGCTCGCCCCCACAGAGAAAACCGCGCCCCCTACGGAAGAGCCCGGAGAAAACAATAAGGGGCTGCTAGGCGCTGCCTCGCCATGCCCCCTAAGCCTCTCGTCTGCCACACCCGCCTCTGAATACCTCACCAAACCCCTCATATCTGGCACCTGCCTCCTTGAAGATTCCAGGCCTACTTCCTGCCCCCCCGCACTCCCAGCGACAAACGAACTATCCCCCAAACCAAACCCAGCTGGTCTGGCAGAAAGATCCGTCCCACGCTCCTGTCCTGCATCCTGCGCCAAAACCACCGGCCCGCCCACACTCAGCACCGCACCCCCCTCCCTCGCGCTACATAAACCCACCTCCGGCACAGACGACGAACGTCTCTTCGTGCCGCGCCCGCCCCCGCGCTTAACCCCCACCACGGGGGATAACAGGGAACGCGTCGCTGTCAAAATTAAACCTGCCCCAAGCCCCGCCGCATTCTCCACACCCGCCTCCCCCGGCACCTTCGCCCGACACGGCTGGCCATAACGAGCGGGAACCGCCCTTCTCACACGCGGGCGTCCCCGCTCACTCACCGATATCTGCCTGGAACGCTTCGGTGAAGTACACGCGGCCACTGCAGCCGCCACTCCGGCCGAGGCCTGCCGCAGGGGACGCGACGGCCAGCAAACCCACACCCCCCCCCCAACAAACTCACCCCCCCTCCCAAACTGCCCGGGGGTGGGGACTCCCTACGGTCGCCTTCCCCCCCCCAAGCCCCCCATGTAAGGAGTGCCCTGCGGTTGCGCAGTGTGTGTGAGCTGCCTGTTCACACCTTGGGATTGCCTCAGTGCACTTCATGGGGGTGCATCCCTGTTTGTTTGCTGTGTAAAGTTTCAGCCGGAAGATAGAGATTGGCACGTCGATGCAGTGACGTGCACACCCTCCTCTTGGCGATAAAGGTGCTTTGTACTTTCAGAGTCTGGGGATTGCAGTTGCAAGAGTGTGAGCGCGGTGATGCGCTCACCATTTTAAAATGTTTAAAGAGTTGCACTTCGACGCAGTGACGTGCACACCCTCTTCTTTGCATTAAAGGTGCCTCCAAGTGTATTAGTCTCTGGATCGCATTTTCACGGAGCAAGAGCGCGGTGATGCGTTCACCATTTCACAAAGTTTTCTTTTTGGGAGTGTCATATTTCTGCTAGTAAGGAGAGGATTTTCTTAAGTGTTCAGATCAATAATTAATGGTGCGAAGAGTTTCATGTGAAGGAATTAATATTTTTTTTAAAAGTGGAATTTCATCAGAATATTCTTTGGGGTGACCAGTGTGTTTTCATTTAATTATTTCTTCACACCCTCCTGTGGAATATTATTAAAATAAAGAGACCATGGAGCAGGCTTCGATTGCAGCGCCGCCACAATTATTGCAGCTTCAAGGGTCACCATCAATTCAGTGGGAAGACTGGATAGACGTGTTTTTAGAACACCTGGTAGCTCTGGAGAGTGAGGAGTTAACATCTGCAAGGAAGAAAACAATACTCTTAAATTGTTTGTGTGCAGAAGCTCAGAGGGTGTTCAAATGTTTACCACCTGCATTGGACAATGGTGCAAGGATTGCTCGTGTGTTCATAGGACCTAAATATAGATTGAACGTCAGATTTGCTAAAGAAAGAAGTGTGGTTATGGCTAGGTACAAGTTTTATACCCAACCACAGCGGGTGGGGGAGACAATTGATGAATTTGTGTCCAGATTGATGGAACTATATGTGAAGTCCCAATTTGGTGGTATGGGGTTGAGATAATTATAGATAAACTCATGGTACGGTGTAAGAGCAGCAAGCTACAGGAACGGTTGTGGGCAGCTAAAAATCCTTCAATAGAGGATGCCATTAGTATGGCAAATGTTGTTGTGGAATCAGAATTCTGCAGGAGACAAATGAGGAAGCTATCTGTCACTGGTGTGAATGAGAATAGTGTGGTGGCTGAAGTGTAGTATGTTGGGAAAAGTTCTTGCAGTATTGAAGTCATTGGGAAGGGTCCTCAGTGGTTGCAGAAGACGTCAAATAGTAAATATAGCTCAAGCAGGTGCAATAGGTGTGGGAGTACTTTTCAAGGTTCCGAAGCGAAAAGTCGTTTTGCCATTGGCAAGGAGTGCAGCAAATGTAGTAGGAAAGGACACTACACATATATGTGTAAGGAGTGGCCAAAGTCCAAGGTGACTGTGTTGGGTGGAGAAGACCCGAAGTGTGATCTCGGGGGGAGTGCACAGAATGTATTTTGAGTCTGGGCAATGATGAAGAAACAGAAAAGGAAAACTAGACCTAAGGGATGGTTTACTCTTGCAGGTGTTATGTGGAACGTATGATAGACACTGGTTCCAGATGTACTATTATACCCAAGGATGTTTTGATAGAACTTGGTCTCTCATGGAGTTATCACCCAAGGACATTTGTACTGGTAGGTATCAAGGAGAAGAAATAGACATATTAGGTGATTTATTCTCTTCTATTAAGTTAAAAAAAACTTGTAAGTCTCATGGGAAAATATGTCAGAAAGCGGTCCAATGATCTTGGGGTTTATGCACCAGTACGATCTGTGTATCATTGTAAACCTGAGAGCATCTGAGCAGGTCATGGTTGTAGAGGACAGCAGTGTAGAGGAGATTTTGAGTGGTGTGAAAAGTGTTTTGAGAGGAGTTGGGGGTTTTGGAGGGGTATGTACACAAAATTTGGATGAAACCTGGTGCTAAATCCATCAAGCAGAAGTTGTGCAAGGTTCCCATTATGGTGAGGGATGAAGTGAGCAGTATGTTGGGTGATATGGTAAAGCAAGGGGTGATTGAACCTGTGGAAGCCTCCAGTTGGGTTTCTCCAGTCGTGATCACTAAAAAATCGAATGGCCATTTTAGATTTTGCATAGACTTGCGCAGTGTGAATCAGAAAGTTATCACTGATTATTTTCCTCTCTCAAACATTGAGTTGCTCATGTTGCTGAAGGGTGGTAAGTACTTCTCAAAGTTGGATTTGAAAAGTGCTTACCATCAGATTAGGCTACATGAGTCTTCCAGAGATGTGACAGCATTTATTACAATGGATGGTACTTGAGGGTTCACTAGAATGCCGTTTGGGTTATCTTCGATAACAAGTGTCCTTCAAAGGGTCATGTCTCAAGTGTTTGAAGGCTTCAGTAGTATAATTTTTTTCAAGATAACGTTTTGATCTATGCTGCGACAGTGGAACACCACAGCATGATTCCAAAGAAAGTCTTGATGAAGGTGTTGGAAGTGGGCCTTACATTGCGGAAGGAAAAGTGTTTTTCTTTGTGAGGAAATTGAGTATTTGGGGCATACCATTTCGGGTGATGGGGTGAAATCAAAGAGGGACTTACTGTCTGCTATTAGATTGCCCCCCCCAACCCAAGGACAAAGACCAATTAAGGTCGTCTGAGGGGCTCATTGAGTACTATGCTAAATTTGTGGAAAATGTTGTGACTAAAACAAGGTCTGAAGGTTTTGTTAAAAAAAAAGGCTGTGCATTCAGATGAGGTGATGTCCAAAGATAATGTTTTGACTTGATCAACAAGAGGTTTGTGGACCAGGTGTCCTTGTACCCTTCGATACGTCCTTGAAATCTGTGCTCAGAGTTGATGCAAGTGCATCAGGAGTGGGAGCTGTGTTAGCTCAGGTTCATGGCAAACCTGAGTGCACAGTAGCTTTTGCCTCACGATCGCGGTCATCGAGTACGAGGCATTGGCGGCTGAATGGGCAACAGGCTACCTCAGGACGTATTTGTGGGGCATTCATTTCATCATGTGGACGGATCACAAACAATTATTGAAGGTTTTAGCACCCGGTGGGGCTGTAAAGGGGTCAGCCAGGTTAGCAAGGCTCTCTGCTCGCTAGCAGAAATATATGTATACTGTTGAATACATCCCTGGTTGGCGCAATTCCCAAGCTGATGCCTTGTCTCGTTTGTCAGTCGACTGGGTGCTGGTTGATGGCAATGATGTCCGCAACATGGAGAAAGCGGGTGCTGTGGCTTGGTTGGAGGACATTGCTTGTTATGGAGTAGGTGTGTTTTCTAAAGAAGATTGGGTGCAGAAGATGGACAGAAAATAAGTGTTGCGGGAGGTTTTCAAGATGGTGGTGAATGGAGGTAGGAGGGAGAGTACGTTGCATCGGCGGTAAGACCGTTTATTAAACTTTTGGATGAGTTGTCATTTTGTGATGACACTGTTTATGAGAGGGGACAGATTTGTGCCTCCGGAGAATTTAAGGAGGAAGTTCATACAGTTGGCCCATGAGGGACATTTGGGGCAGACTATGACTTAGAGTAGAGTGAAAGAAAATTTTTGGTGGCCTGGTGTAGATGCTGAAGTTGCAGAATGGGTGGAAAGGTGGGTGGTGTGTAAGGTAAGTGAAAAGCGTCTTAAGGTGGGAGGGCAGGCTGTATGGATCACATTCAGCAGATTCAAGTTCCGAGGTCCCTTTAAGGTCAAAGAGGTGTTTCAAGAGTATATTGTGTTGGAAAGCGATAGCTAGTGGAATAGGCACGGATTGTTGTTGTTTCAGAAAGGAGGTGAGTGCAGTGAATCACGGGCTGAGGTGTTTGTAGTGGATTTATGTTGACAGTGGAAGAAATGCCCAGTTGTGTGAGAGGCGGTGGTTAATGCGTTGACATTGCTCGGGGTGACAATGGAGCTAGAGATATGTTGGAGCTAGAGATATGTTGGAGCCTGAAGGATTGAGTTGGGAACAGAGAGAAAGGAAAATCCCTGTGTACTTACTTGATTATTAGCTGGCCTCAGATTGAGTATTGCAACGACAAAGTGTATGTTACTCTTTCTTTGCTCGTAGTTTTTTGCACCTTCTCTACTGTGTTACTTCATTTTTACGTTTTTCCTAGGATGGGTTATGTTTCTTTATTTTTGTTGCCTATATAAGAGTATTTTTTGCTCTCCGTTTATATTGTTTCTGTTCTCACAATTTTTCTGTGTTAAGTTCTTAAGGTAATGTTTATTCTCACTTAAATTGTTTGTTATGAGAAAGGGAAAGATGTGTTGTATTTGCGAAGTTAGAACAGAACCTTGAATGGAGAAAGGCAGTTGGTATGGAGGCTGACAGGGGAAAGATCACGTCTCCGGGTGGGCTGAATAAAGGAAAACCATCTCATTCCTGGATGTGTTGCCTGGATTATTTACAACACAGGAGAACAGTCCCACAATATGTGAAAGACATTCAATCAATCCACCTCTGACATCAGTAATTACCAGGTACATATGGGTATGTTTTATGGAGGTACTTCTGTGTCACGTATGTACGGTGCAGACATTTAAACTGTTACTGAAAAAACGCATTTCCAGAAACTGTACTAGGGAAACTGAACATCAAAGTCTAGTTGATCTGTTAGTTTTTTTACCTCATGTTCAGCCATTCATTCCTAGGTTGAGAAATTTTAGCTCATGTCATCCGAAGAACGTTTTATGCTGTCACAGATAGCAGTATTTGCTATACTACATGGAATCGGCTGTGGTAAAAACCCCTTGCTCATGTTAGTTTTCTCGTCTACTTGTTCTGGGCTTTTTATTGAATGGTTTTCATCCTTATTCATGTTTTTGTCCCACCTCTTCAGCATTTCTTCTATACCCTCTTTTGATTGCCCGGCTATCGTTCCACTGCTCACTGCTGATGGCATGGAACACTTTTTCTTCTTCCGGTTCATTTCTCATTTAGTACTGCATGGGAGTACATTGTTCTTTCCTTCTTCTGGCTCTGTGTGCATAGAATGCGGTGACACTCTGCCAGTTTGCCAATTTCCACGACTCGCCACTCTTCTTTGACCCACTCTTCGAGTGTTCAACAGCAAACACTGCTGCGGCGCGGAGTCGCACTCACTCGCTTCTTTCGTTGTTCGTCTGTCTCCTCTCCTGGGCTTTGTGGCTCCTGCTCTTCCCCCACTGCACACTTGCTGCTCCTATTGGCTTTGCCGATGCCAGAAGCTTATAAATATCACTGGCAGAGACATTAACTATAACTGGCAAATTTGAAAAGTCTATTTGTCATATTTTCAAGGTGAAAACCATGTTGCTGCATGACACATTGTCGCAACCATGTTGCAAAGTATGGAAAATACCATTTTCATGCGTTTTAGAAGGGTGCTGCATATGACATCTTGAAAGAACATATTTTTAAGACTGCCAGTCGCAGTTGTTGGCTTTGGCGTTGTTTAATAAAAACATCTGGCATAGGCAAAAAAAAGTGGTGACTAAAAAAACATTGGCAAAGCAAAACCAACTGACTGGCTTTGAGAATGCTGGTTAACATTGAATGGATGATGTGGTGGTCTTTGTTTGAATGATGTTGTCCAGGACTCTTGATGGAATTGTTGAGCTGAGATTGCTGGTTTGTAATAACGAATTAATGACTTAACTGTTCCAGTTGCTTTATTAAATATTTTGTCAATTTATACACAGGCAAATCTCATTTGTCATACCAAGTGTTAATGTCTCCTTCAATTTGCAGAGTTTCGGTTGTTTTAGGTCTTGGACACAAAGTCTTTCGAGTTCAGGAAAATGTATACTCCAGAGGTGAAGAATGAGGAAGTGAAGTAAGATGCATGAAATGACTATTCGTTCTCCAGGCCTTGCCTTTCTCTAGAGTATGTTAGGGGCAGGTGTGACTTAACGTTGGATTGCCCAGAATCTTTTATTATGCCTATGTTTCAACACATTTTCACAGGGAGGGTTGACTGATTTAAATAGCCATAAAACAGAGTCAGAAGGGCTGTAATCTATTTCATCATTATACCCACTGAGGCTAGAATGTACTATAATGAAAAGGGAGAAACGGAAAGACAAGTATTGTAATGGTGGTGCAGAAGGTCTACAACAGCCATTATTGGCATTGAGCAAGCTTCAGTGTCTGCAATGAAACTCTGGACATTCCAATGTTCTAAATATGTTCCACACCCACAGAATAATGAAATGGCATTTGCTCTGCCCACTCCGATTTTTATATATGTTCTGCTCTGATAGATAGAGATAGTTCCTCGTTATTTATTGCTGTACTATTTGTTACTTCCTACATCTACCAATGAAAAAAACGTTTCACTTGTGTTCCTAAAACAACGGGTTAAGATTTGGAAGTGAGGAATGTACAAGCTGATATTAGCAAAATATTTTAGCAAAAATAATTTTTTTGCCATATTTAATGTAGATTCTGACCTTTAAATCTCCCAAAATACCACTGAGTTTAAGCCTATAATAATACATGATTTTGAGAACTAGCTATTACATTAATATAGTTCTTGTGAAGGCCTACGGTAAATGTCAGGTCTGCTTGCCTTTTGAATATGACAAACAAAAGCAGTCTTCAAATCAGTTGCACTGAATGGTATTCATCAAATCACAAAGACATGGTCCTTCTATCTAGAGTAGAAGTGGAAATTCATGTGCCCTTTCACCCCGTTTTACACTTCCTCATTTTAATTGTTTGCTTTTGGTTCTTGTGTATCTTATTTTCTCTGGCTCCTTTCTAAACAATTCAATACGTTTCTTGCGGAGGTTGTGGTCTGAGAGGGACTGGTTATCATTTTGGTTTGTTTTTCCTGTGGATTATCCTTTGGATGAATTCCCATGTATTCCCCCCCCCCAACCATACTCCTCCCTCCCCTCCCCAATCCACTTGCTTGTCAGGGGTGGGCTGTTCTAGGAGGGATGATGGAGCACGAAAAGTATGAATATATGAATGTTTGCTCTGTGGTAAATGGAGCGTCCGTAACGTGCGACTACTTAATTTCCCGCTATGCCACCCAGAAGTTAAGTTTAAACAATCCACAGGTAAAAAGCGTGCATTCTATCGCAGTTTAAGGTTTTATGAGCATATTATAGTTTGCTATTTTTTTTTTTTAATCAATACCATCCTTTGCCACATTGTGTGCTATTGCCTCGTACAATACATTTTGAGTGAATTTTTCACTTCTTGGGAGTTGTGCCCTCCCTGTTGCCGTTCAAATGCTTATGTTGCTGGATAGAAAAGCGCCTTCATGTGATTATTTTGAACGTTACCGACACATTTTGCTGTCAAAGATTTTGAACACGTCTAAATGACTGAGTCAATAGTTATGATTTTTTCATTTATTATTTAAACTGCAAGTGGCAGTTACGCTGCCAGGATGGTATACGCACGATGTATTAACACGTGTATTGAAAACAAGCATTAAAACCAGCAAACTAGTTATCCACAAGCTCATAATATAAACTACCTTTGCAAAGGTTTGTTGTCAGACTTCAGAGCTATTGTTTCGCAGACATTGAGAAAGTAAAATCAGTCGTTCCCGTCCGACTCTTAGTACTTAACATGTTTGCTTACTTTCATGTATTTCTGACTCAGTAGGCATTTTATTTGGTGTCATACATTTACACATTTTCTGTATTTTGTAGTCGGGTAGCCTTGTTTTAAACAAGCGTTGGCAAAGCCAGTAGGTCTTGCCTAGTCGAGATCTATTGCCTTTGTCAGTGAGTTGATTAGCCATGTTGTACATGATTTTTTAATTTAAAAAAAAAAGTGATATGACACTTTCAACGCTGGCCACGTCGTTACACTTTTTAGCTCGAGCATTGGAGACCTCTTGTATACACTTTAGTATATACTTATATGTGTATGTACTTTGTAGGCTCTGGAGATCAGCCCTAGGACTTGTCTGTTTTCGCTTAGGGACTTTTGTTTCTGTTCAACTGCCTTGATAGAAAACCACCAGTGGAGGTCAGTAAAGTACCAGAAATGCTCTTGCTGATGGACTTTATGTTTTTAAAATTTTTATGGTAACTGCCTCTATATAACTGTATTGATAGAAAACGACCAGCAGAGGTCAGTAACATACAAGAATCACATTAGCATTCTCTAGATTTCAGTCCATAGAAAATGTCTTCCACGAGCACCCGTAGACAATATTATTAAAAACCGAGCTTTGGACTATACCATATCCAGCTGAGAGGCAATATTTCTCTCCATGTGTTACCATACCTGGCGTGTCACACAGTTTGGTGCTTGCTTTCCCTCCATGTTAAAGAACAGTAGATTTTTCAGCACCCCGGCTAATGTGCTGCATAGCTAAATACATATAAGGTCCCAACGGCGAGACCAATTGCATCGCAAATGCTTTTTTTCTTTCAACCATGCAGCACAACAACAGCCAGGCGCGCAACGACCATTTACTTGTTAACGAGGCTTTGTTGATTTCACCCCTTCTTAGAGCCCCTGCATCTCCACTCTGCATATTGGTGGAAGAATTAGCCCCCCCCGAAATATTTATCAGCCCCCAGAAATTTGGCTCTAGTTACACCTCTGACAAGTCATGCTGCTGTACGACATGGCTAGAAAAAACACTAACAAAGTCAATAGATCTTGTGTAGACAAGATCTGTTGGCTTTGCCAAGGGTTGTTTTAAGTGGCAACAGAGAGAGGGGAATTAACGTTCTTGCGTAAAAAATGCACTAGTTGGCACTTTTTAAGTCTCTTCATGATACTCCCGGATACAGGCACTGAGAGACACTGTGAATGACGTCAGTGGTCCGAAAGAGAACAGGAGACATCAGTGAAAGTAATGCAAACTGTGTTGAACCATATTACATAGCGACGAGTTTTAGAATAAGGTTCAATGCCAGCCGAGACAGAGTTACATGATACCTACCTGATGGTATGCCTGTGCTGGTCAAGTGGCACTCTAAAAGAAAGGCAGAGAGACGCAGGCGGACTACTGCTGCAGCTCAAAAGGAAACTAAGTGGCACTCCCGTGCTACCAGAAATGCTTGCATTCCACACATTAAGATAATGAAACCATGACACGCATCCATAGATGCAATGGGCACAGATGAAATTGAAATAAAAAGTCGAAATGTCACTTATTTAAAAAGCAAGATGAAGATGTGGCAGTATCCTGGGTTACGGAAATAAAACTATATTTCGCTCAATTGCGCCAATGAAGTGAATGCCGGTTTAAGTGCTCCATGCTGGGTGGCTATGCAATAGAGAACCAAATGCATACTTTGTTGCTGCAGTACGCATGTGCACATAAAGCACCACAGGCCTCAGAATCTACAATGCACACATAGACAATGAGGCACCTACTAAGAACAACGATTTGCACGGCGGGTCCTGAATATTATCATAATAGCGGCCATCATGGAATTGTCATTTAAGTGTATGAAAGTTTGCATTTCCCGAGTGGATTTAATTTAAGTTGATGCCACAGCACGCCTTCAGGAAAAAACCACGACGTATAGTTATAGCAGCAATTCACACACAGAAAATGATTACAAAGCGAAGACATTTAATTTGTTTAAAAACAAAATACCACGCAGTCTGTGCAGACACACATGCGGAGAGTAATATGCATTCCTCTTTCATATAAATGCTCTCGCTTTGAAGTAAGCTGAAAGAAAAGTAAACACCAGGCTCCCTCGAAGATACAGCTTGGCATTTGACTTCTATCTTTGAAAGCACAGCAAATGTGACAAGATAAGAATAAGATTTACAGGCTTGCTTACAGAAAGGCAGCTCTTGGAAGGATACTGATAATTAAGTTTCGGCATGGGAGGGAGGAAATGAACATGGAAAGCCTAAGCCAGCAAATGAAAAACAAGAAAATATGAATTACAAAGTATGTAATCAACAACAAGAGAGCGAGGAAAAAAGAAGATTGGGCTGTGTCCTCTTCCCCTAAATAATAGAAACCACGTGGACGAGCCCACCACAAAATGGTGCCCCTTCAGGTGACTCAATGTCCTTTAACAGAAGACAAACATTCAGTACATGTATATGAAGACCCCTCTACCACCAACCTAGTTGGTGGCATGCTTAATCATTGGGGTCCCAACTGGGTGGCCGAATGCAACCCAGCTGTGCTACAATACCTGTTTACAGTGTAGCGTTTTTTTTGGGTGAGTGAAATAAGTGCTCTGTGAGTCAAGTGTTCAGCGACAGTTGAGCAATATAAATGTCACTAAAAAGTGCCCCTATGAAAAAACTTTATTTAAAAGGGGTCTTAGGACATGATTAAAAAAGAAGACTGAATATGATGAAGTGAAAATTGTACTTCAATATCCCTTAGGTGTAGGTCAACATGTTTCAGCCTATTACGCTAATTGTAAGGCTTTTATCAGAACCATAGAGTGAAAGTGTGGTGGCTGAAACTGTGGAAACAGCCACGTAGGTGTAATATCAGCACACACCCTAAAGTGTGCTGTGAGTGTGGTGGGCGTACCGTACTTTCGGACCCAATAGTATATTGTAATTTCAACCCTGTTTAAAAGGACTGACGAATACAGCTAGGGGGAACCTCCTGTAGTCAAACATTAGTCAAGGTTGCATTCACCCCTATCAACCTCTTGTGAGCTGGCCTGGCTCGTCCACATTGTTTTTACTTACAAACCACAAAGTCAATTGCAAGCGATGGCCAGAATGCATAAAACTCCCCAAGATGTCTTTCCCACACCTAGACAGCTGCGACCTAAAAATAGCATCGCAACATGGATGGACTCTGCTCTTGTTTGTGTTCTTGTATCTTGTTCTGTAGAATTTTTCAATTTTTTTTCATGAGGATTTTCTACTATCTGCTCTTTAGTCAGTTTCGGTTAAAGTAACTGTATCAGTCGTGTGTTCTCGCATCCATTTACTTGCATTGAAAACAAGCATTGACTTTGCTAATTTTTTGTAGCTATGTTGCAAATGACTGGAAGTAACGTAAAAAAGCTGTATGAGGCAGCCAGCGTTGTCTGTTATAGCGCTGTAAAAAAAAATCGGTTATGCTGCACTGAAGCTAGCACTGCTGAATAATATTGCTAAACAGCATTGACAAAGCCAATAGAAATGGCATAGGCGAGACCTATTGGCTTTGCCAATGATTGGTATGGAATGTCATATGGTAAGTTCTAAGTGTTTACATAGTGTTTACAACGGCTGACGTGCAATGTTATAGAATGGAGAATGCCCTGGCTTAGTGTCTCCGAATTCAGAACCATTTTAGGACCATATAAAAACAGTGAAAATGTGCCATATAAATGCGTTGAATGTAGCAAAAGTTGTAGGCACACAGAAAAGCCCAATAGGTTACAGCTTTTATTACCGTGATGCTTTAGGAAGCCGGCTCTGTATGTGATATTATCACTAGGTGGTAATACCCTGCACACAGTCCGGGGGTTCCCCAAAAGTGTACAGGGCTCAATGAAAACCCAAAGTGCTCTATTAGTGGTAGTGTGGATGAGCAGCCTTAGGCCTAACACAGAGTGTGGGACATTTATTGCATAGACATGATCAATAATGGACACACAACTCGAGGAGATCCAGCTCAATTTTGTAAAATGATACTTTGTTTGTATTTTTATTTAAGACCAAGGTTTCGTAACAAGGTAAGTACTGTTCAAGTAAACTACTTTTCCATTTAAAAAATCGGCAGTGCACTATTCAAATAGTTCAAGTTCCTGAGGATGGAATCGAGTGAGGGGTGTATCAAGTGAGCATACAACTTAAAGTTCTAGTCCTTGGGTGGTCAGACCCACACGAAGTGCAGGGTCAGTCGTAGAGGACTAGGGCACCCAAACAGTGCGAATTTTGATACCTTCACCATGGCAGTCGATAACGGCAATGTTCTCCACCCTCGCAGTCAGCAGAGGCAAGGAGCGGGATAGGTTTCAGCAGGAGGCCAACACAGGTATTGTCACAGTCGATGTCTGTAGTTTGGATGGGATTCCGCTGTCATCGGATTGTCTTTCAGAGATTGCGGTCGGGTCGGTGGAGCAGAAGGCCACTGGTAGGGCCACTAGCAGAAGGGTACAGGCTCTCAGTCCCAGAGCTGTGGGCAACTCTGGTTGTTGGCCAAGAGGATCCCTCAAGGTCATACAGTTGCAGGGTGTGGTGGGCAGGGCATAGTCTTGTCGATTCAAGTGCCGGTCCGCTACCAGTGTGGTCTTTGGGAGATCTTTGGTAGCAGTGAGTCGTGTCGACCCCAGTATTGGTCCTCAACTGCGGCGGTTCTTGTAGTTCTTGTGCAGCTGGAAGCCGCGTTGACCAGGGTTAGTTCTCCCTGTGGTGGTTCTTGGAGTTTGGTTGATCTTGGACAGGTCCGCTGTCCTCAGGAGATAGGAGTCTTTATTGAAGGCAGCAGTCCTCCCAGGGGTTTCAGAGGTTGTGCTGCTAGACAGGTCGCAGGTTTCTTCGAAGTTGGAGACCGGCCGGTTGGGCTGGGGCCAAGGCAGTTGTGTTCTGGGTTCGGCTGCAGGCTGGTTTCTTGCTTCTTAGGTTGTCGCAGATCTGGGGTCCAGGTCTGGGGGAGCCAACTAAATGTAGGAGGCGTTTTAGGGGAGAAGCAGGTATGGCCAATGGGCACTGCACAAGGGGTAACTACATCCTCTATTATGCCACCCTCCTGTGAGAGAGGTCTTAGAACAAGCATTGATTGAAGGGGTCCCCCCCCAATTCTCAAGACTGTGGGGATTAAAAAGTGTGCTTCCCCTCGCTCCCCCCCCCCCACCTGAGGGGTGAGGTTGGCAGAGGTGGGCACACCTATCTTTTTGAGTTTTCCTGCTGGTTTTCCACCCAAAGTTGGGGTGTAAACCAGGGGCTGCCATCTGCTGCTAGCACCAGAGTCTAAGGGGGTGCTCATGATAAAGACTGCAAGCCTTTGAAGTTTCCCTTCTTCGACCGCTGGCCCATCCCGGTGGAGGATGCATGACACCTGCCCAGGATTTGCATTGTTTCTGGTCCCAGAGAGCATGGGCTCTCTAGCGATGAGTCCAGAAGGATGTCTGGTGGTGGCTGGCTACCTACAGCCAGTCAGAGACCACACCAGGGTTGGTAGGGATTTAGGGGGCACCTCCGAGGTGCTTTCTGGATACGTGGTACAATAAATCCCACACTGACATCAGTGTGGGTTTACTGAAAGAAGTAGTTTGGCACCGAACACTCCTGTATTCAAAGAAGCCATCATGACTCTGTGGAACTCGGGTTGTCGAGTTCTCAGCCCATGTACTCCCCATGTACTCCCTATGGCTTCACTGGCACTTACAGTATCAGGAAATGGTTCCCAGTATTGCAGAGGTGGATCAGCTCATGCAAAAATGCCCTCACCGATAGTATAGCTCATCCTGACTTAGGGCTGTGAGGGCTGCTAGAGGGGTGATTTACCTATGTTTCCAGGCAGTGTTAGCCAGCATGACACCCAGACAGGGGTCGTTTTCTTCCTCACAGGAGCATGCAGGCTGCAAGGGCAGTGGGATTTTCCCAGTGAGTGGGGTCCAAAGAGACCCTCTTCAGCTCTCAGGCCCTAGGTACCCACGGTACCAGTTACTAATGACCCATAGGGGCAGAAGTTTCAATTGTGAGTTTGTTTTATGGAAAGTACATTGGTACTGGGAAACTGGATAGCAGGGACCCAGTGCTCTAGTGAATCAAAAGCCAGGTAAAAAGTGTGGGGGGTGGGTACTGCACAGAACCCTATTTTCTCACATAGGCTATGTGTTACTTTTGGTGCATCGATTACAAAAGAACCAAAAACACACTGCTGACTGCTTGTTTAGTAAAATAGAGCAATAATTGGTCTTCAGTGGGTTACTTAGACCTTTTGGTCCCCGTGCCACTGCATCTGCTGCACTTACCCTAGTGCTGGCAAGGTAACTGCCCTTGTGACTGCTTGTTTAGGAAAAAAATCTAGCAAGTGTTCAGTGGGCTTCTTGGAGCTTTTGGCCCCTGTGCTACTGCACATGCTGCACCATTCAAATCACGATTCTTGTGCCTGGAAGGTAACTGCACTTGTGACCATCTGTTTAGTAGTAACATATAGCAATAATTGGTGTCTAGTGGGTTTCCTAGACATTTCGGCCTCTGTGCCACTTCATCTGCTGCACCCTTCAAAATCATGACCCTTGTGCCCGCAAGGTAACTGCAATTGAGTCTGCTTGTTTTGTAGTAGAATATAGCTATAATTGGTGTTCAGTCGGTGCATGAAGCACTGCACCTGCTGCACAATTCAAATCACGACCCTAGCGCTTGCTAGGTTACTGCACTTGTGGCTGCTTGCTTAGTAGTAAAATATAGCAATAATCAGTGTTCAGAGAGTCTTCTGGACCTTTTGGCTCCTGTGTCACGACACCTGCTGCACAATTCAAATCCCGACCCTAGCGCCTGCTAGGTTACTGCACTTGTGGCTGCTTGCTTAATAGTAAAATATAGCAATAATCTGTGTTCAGAGAGTATCCTAAACCTTTTAGCACCTGTGCCACGACACCTGCTGCACCATTCAAATCATGACCCTAGTGCCTCTAAGGTAGCTGCATATGTGACTGCTGGTTTAATAGTAAAATATTGCAATAAGCAGTTTTCAGTGGGCTTCGTAAACCCTTTGGACCCTGAGCCACTGCACCTGCTGCACCATTGAAATCTTGACCCTAGTGCCTGCAAGGACAAATGACAAACTCGTTTATATCCAGTAATCTATGTGTTCTGAAAAAGGCATTGTTGCAGATGGAATACATATTTAGCTATACATAAACACAAAAGCTTTCATTAAAAGTGCCTTTAAACTTATCCAACTCTCCAAAACGAGTTGCCACAGATGTCATAAATGAAGCATATGCTTTACACATCAAAGTGAAAACCAAGCATTGTTAAATTGTGTTACAATGTGGCAGGCTCCCTCCTGTGAGGAAAAAATCTTAGCCTGTGTTTGACAACAAATTGGCCATAAACAGCGTAAATTGCCCCAAATCAGCATAATTTATTTATTTATTTATTTATTTGAAGAGTTTTATATATGGCTGGCAAGACCCGAAGGTATCCGAGAGCTTTACATGAGGAATCACAGGTTGCAAAATTACATTTGTTACTGGAGCCTAAAATACCAATAGGAAAAGACTGTTACACAGTAACATGAGTTCTAAAACTAAACATAACAAAGACAAAATGTCTGAAGGGGCTTAGAAGGTAGAGGGGGAGGAGTAAAAGGGGATTGGAAAGCCGATCGGATCAGGCAGACCCGAGAGGGGGAAAGTATTTCAGAGAAACCCAAAGTCAGAAGAGAAAGTCAGACAAACCAGCAGGGGACCAGCATTCACCACATCCAGTGTTGTGGTGACTGTACAAGTTGAGAGAGGTGGAGGGGACCTGAAGGGGGGGTCGAAAATAAGAAACAGACAGTCCAGCGACACAGGGAGCAGTCCAGTGGTCGCCATTGTCAAGATGGAGGATCCTGGTCATGGGTACCGATAAACACAAAATGGTGGGAGGCAGAAAAAAACTATTATAAAAACCACAAAGGGGGTTAACTCCACGGAGCAGGATTAGGAAGGGGGGGGGGGTAGCCACAGGATTGATGAGGGATGATGGTTGGTGGATGCCGATCTCAAAAGGGTCGTCAACGTGAGCTCGCTGGGGGCTGCAGGGGCCGCCGTGTTGTCGTCCTGCAAAACCACAAAGTCCGGAGACGTCCGCTCAGGCGCATAGGCATAAACCCCGGGAGAGGGAGGCAGCAGCTGGTATCTGTGGGGGGTGTGCTTCCCCAGCCTTGAGGAGAGAAAACAGGCTCAGGGGCATCGTTTTTCAGAACCGCAGAACTTTTGCTGCTGCTAGATTCGTGCATCCCAGTCACCGTTCAGGAAGGTGAAGGAGGAGGTCAGGCAGCTGCGGGCAAACCAAGCAAGGCATGAAACGTCCAGAGGGGCGAAACCCAGCCCATCACCTCCACAGCCACAGAGAAAACTCCATCGGACACCAGCTACGCAGAGTTTGTTCCATCCTCAGCAGATCCTCGATGAATCGTCGGAAGGAGGGGGGGAGACAGCAGAGAGCCGAAGAAAAACTGTGCCCAATGTCCGACTGGGTAGGTGACCGCCGAGGGGTTGATCGATAGCCAGTCTCCTCTATAGCTGCAACGACAGCTCCACCGGACATTGGCCATGTTGATTCGGGCTCCGTGGTTGGAAAAATATTTACTGTTCTTCAGAGGTTACAAGTAGAATCGTAGGAATCAGAGAGTCGAAGGACCGTTGTCCATTAGAACCCCAGGTGAGTGAAAGCATATGTTGGCTGACACGGAGACTGAAATGCGATTTTGTACTTTGTTCCTAAAAAGGGTGTTTCACAAATTAAATGGGCTTACCAAAGAAGAGTAATGTTGCAAAAAGTGTGCAAATGTTTTGTGCAGAAGAACGAGATAAATGTCGAGATGGCTGTGTCTAAAATATTTTTTTTTTTAAAGGGCACAGGAAGGCTCCATGGAGAAAGTACACTGCATTCCTCTTTCCTCTAAATATTCTCACTTTGAAGTCAGCTGATAGCAACAAAAAAAACACCAGGCTCCCACAAAACACAGTTTGATATTTAATCTCGGTCTTTGAATTCCCAGCCAATGTGATGAGGATAGAACATGGTTTAAAGGTCTGTTTATTACAGAAAATGAGTTTGTGGAAGAATACTGTAAACACAACTTTAGCGTGGGGAGGTACGAGCACAAGCGGCACAACCTAAAGCAAATAAAGCCAGCAAATTTAAAGCCAGAAAATGTGAGTTACAAACTTCAAAGCCAATATCAAGCTAAGGGTAGAAGGCATTCCCAGGACAACTTTCGGAAAGTCCCCAAAATATCTTTCGCATACCAGACAGCCTTGCTGTCTAGTTGACGGCATCCTAAAATTTGTATAAAAATGTCACCGAAATGTATGGATTTTAGAATTAAATGCACCAATATGATTTTGGGTGTATTCTCTAGTTGGTTGAAATGGCAGTAGTTGACTATTGTTTTCACTTGTATAATGGCAATTTTTGTATTCAACGGCTTTCAGGCCTCCCACAGTTTTGTTTTTACTGCAGATCAGCAAGGTGTACAGTTCCTAACTGGACGTGTGGGGAAAGGGAAAGGCAGGTCTTTCTTCGTGATGCCCTCACACACCCCGGAGAATGTCATGCTTCATCATTGGGCCTTGCTCCTTGTCGGGCCAGCGCTGCAATGCCTGACGGGCTCCCGTAAATGGGGCTCTTTGTCGGAGATCTTTTGAAGAAGCCATAGGGTGCATGCGGGTGTGAGGGCTGGGTAGTGCCCTGGTAGGTGAGTTAAAGGTCAGGAGCAGTCCTACTCTGGTCAAGTTTATTGGTTTAGGTATCTCGAGCCTTATTAAAAGACAGTGTGTGTACCCTTATGTGGATCTGATGTTCCTCAAGGGCTTTTAAGGTGCAAATAGGTCAACATGTTTTGTGCCTCTTAAGCCCCTAACGGGTCTAATGGCACTAATTCAGGACCAAAAAACTAAAATGTGAGTGGTGCACTACCGTCTGGTTCTGCTAAATTGGTGGATAGTAACCTGATCTGGCAGGGAATACCCTAGTAGACTTGTACTGGGGTGAGAAGTAGACCTGGATGGAAAGGGGAGAAAGGAAAAATGGGACAACCAAGTGATAGTTAAAAACAAGCTGATAAACTAGGAAAGCTACAAAGATTACAAGCATATGGTTAAAATTACAGTCAGACATGAAAAGGGCACTATGGTGGGTTATAGTGCGTTAGTTACAAAGCACAGTGCCCGATAGGTGGAGTGTGGGCGCTCATAGCATAGCGTGTGTCCGAAGAACGCTGGCAACTAAACAATAATGGGCATGTGGCCCTGGTCAGTGAGCACTAGAGGTAAACCGGGTTTCCCTCGTAGGGGTGAAAAAACTGTAGAGGCCCATGGTGGTACACACAGAGTGACGTGTGAGGTCATGCTAGCAGTCAAGGTCACCCGTCAGAACTAATGGAGGACATGACATGCGTCTGTGCTTGGGTCTTGGTGATGCCAAGAACGTCGTGCTACAGGGCCATAGTGCGCTTCTTGGCCAGATTGTGCATATTGTGTCACTGGTTCACGCCAAGAAATGCGCGTTTGCTTCGCCGTAGCAAAGTGATCTGGTAGCGCCATGGCGTGGACAAATATAGTGTGGCAATGTTACCAGGTGGTTTAAGCAGTTCACGCCGTGGTTAGTGCTACCAAAGCGTACATTAAATGAGTGCACGTGGCCGGCTATAGAGTAGAAGCAGGACCATGCACCGGAAATAATGGGTGTCAGTGCCCTATTGTGTCAGAGGGCTTACGCTTACCAGAAAGGCTGGACCCTCCGTATCTCTAAATACTTATAGTGGGATGCTGGCAACTTGCTGTTCTCCTACCCTGTACTCCGGGCCCCGTAGCGTTCACTTCCGAGTGCTAGCTTTTTATAGGGACGTGGGAGCGTGAACATGCTAGTATGTAAACCGCGGCGGCCAACTTGGGTGAGGATCGCGGTAACTTTATTGAGACGATCCTGACTGGCCACGGGGACAAAAGTGAGGCTAAGTTCTAGGTGAGCCAAAAAATTGTGGGCTAGTTGTAGTAAGTCTGGTAAGGCAGGAGTGTTGGAATATTGGAAAGCACGATCCTTGATAGTGTACGAAAGTGGCAACATCACCTGGATAATGGAATTGTTGGAACTAGTGACGATGATGTAGTCACTGCCAATGGGGCTCCTAGTGGCTGGGTACTGTGGGTAATGTGCCTATCTGGGTAGTAGGGCGGGGATCAAGGAGATGCGGGGGTAAAGGTGAAACCCCCAGAGTGCTTTAAGTTTTTTTTTTTTGCTCCACCCTAATGGTTCAATTCAGCCCAAGGAATGTCATTGTTGAGGCCCCTGGTGTCTCCCCCCCCCTCCCCCCCCACGTTTAAAAACCCAGCATTGTTCTTTCGTAAACAGTGCTTCTGTAGTGATGTTTGGGAAAGCTTCAAGTATGGTCCATTGCAGATCGTTGGGTGTGTGGTTCTGCTCTATGAAGTGAGCGCACATTTTGGTGTTGGTCTTTTTGCATCGGAAATTACTCCTGTGTTCGGTGATTCTTGTTTTTACGGGGCGGGTGGTCATACCTATATACTGTATGTTACATGGGCACGTGATCAAGTATACACAGTTGCGTGTGTTGCAGTTACTGTGTTTATTCTGCATCCATGTCCAATTACTGGTCAGTTGAATGGACTTGGTAGCTCGTGTGAGGGGGCAGACAATACATTGTCCACACGGGTAGTGTCCTGTTACTGGTGGAAGACTCCAAAGTGTGTTAGTGACTGGTTGAGTAGTCTGTTTGGGTCTAGTATTAATGAGTAGGTCTTTGATATTGGAGGTACGTTTGAATGCGAACCTTGGTTTCTGCATGGTGAGTTCTCTCATCTGAAGTATTCTCCAGTGTTTTTTAATCACCCTTTTCAGCATGTTGGATTCAGAGGTGTAGGTGGTAACACATGTGATGAGGTCATTGTCAGGTTTAGCATGTGTTTCCAAGAGGGTCAGCCTATGTGTACTACGGGCTCGTTTCTGGGCATTGTTTATAGTGCGAAGAGGGTATTGTCTTTTGGCTAAGTGGGTACTTAATACTGACGCTTGTCTTTTGTAGTCATCTACATTGCTGCAGTTTCTGCGAATACGCAAAAACTGGCCATATGGCAGATTTTTTCTCAGAGCCTTTGGGTGGAAACTGTGGTAGAGGAGTGGACAATGGCTGACAGTTGGCTTTTTATATGTAACGGTCTCGAGTTAGTCTGGTTTTTTGATTATCATTAAGTCAAGAAAAGGGAGTTCCTGTTCAGAGCTGTTGGCAGTGAACTTTAGATAGGGGTTGAGGCTATTGATCCATGTAAGGAAGGCGGGAATCTCATTGATCTGGCCCTTCCAGAAGGCTAAAATGTTGTCGATGTAATGACGCCACAGTTGTACATTGTCTGAAAAGGGTTTGGAGTCCGTGATCACGTGCCTAGCCTCGAAGTCCGACATATAGAGGCATGGCAGACTAGGGGCAAAAGTACTACCCATGGACGTGCCCTGGATCTGGTGGAAGAGGAGGTCCTCAAACTGAAAGAAATTGTTGGCTGGTTAGATTGGCATCCACTGCGACTCGGAGCTGGAGTTGCTTCCTGAGGAGAAAGTTCTTCTGCGGGAATTATTGCTGTCATCCGAGGAGTACTCCTCTCCCGCGGGTTTGAAGTCCTCCTTGAGGTAAGGATAGAAATGTTTCCTCACTAAACCGTGTTATGTCCTCTTGGAGTTTGGCAACTTTTTGCAGCATTAAGTACTCCTTATTATCGTTGATTTCTCTTGTGATCTCTGCCAATTTGGCTTTGAAGGCTGCGTTGGTAATGCTTGCTTTTAAAGCCCCTTCTGCAATGGTGATCTTCATTATAAGTTCGTCTGCCAGTCTTTTGGCGGTCTTGATAATGAGGACCAGGAGATCTCTGGTACACTTCCAAGCCACAAGCAACCATTCTTCCTTGAACTGTTTATCCTCAAGAAATATCATTGGTGTGTTGGTGACTATAAGTCCGTTGGGGGCTATGTTAGCACATAGGTATTCCGTCATTATGGCCCCATGCATGATGATCTTCATCAATTGGCGCTTCATGTTCGTAATTGAGGTCCAATCTTCGTTGGAGCTACTGTACACATGTTGCGGACACAGTTGTGGGAGGAAAGTGATAATGATGGTGTCGGGTACAAAATAGAACTCCAGATTTCTGTAATAAAACCACAACATGTACTTCAGTCTTCTGCAATCATCTCCTACACAGTAATTGAACACAAACAACTAAATATGATTAGGACCAGTGCTTACTCAGATAGTACAAAATACAATAGTGCAAAACTGCACTAACAGTAACATTGTTGAAATGAAATAAGCAATCAAGATTTAAGTAGTAACCATGTACTGCTATAGAGCTCTCAAGTGATGCTGAGTTCCTATGGGACATCCATTCCCATGACCATAGTGGAAAAGACAGTAGCTGTTGTTCATTGATGTGGGCTTACATCCATTTGTTTTGTCTTGCGGTCTTGACACTATGTAGACACTAGTAGCCTGCCACCTGCTGCAGTTTGGAGAATCGGCAACTTCAGGAGCACAGGATAGCAATTTAAATCACTGGTCAATACAATGAGTGTGTGCTTAGGTAAATATGACTTTGTCCACATGCTCTCGATATTGTGTGAGAGGACGCTTGTGTCCGTGTGTCCTTGCATGTCCTGTTCTTGGAAGCTGTAAGAAATTGGATTATTTGGATTGAATAATTACCCACCTAAAGAAACAATCACAGCTCTTGTCAGGATGAACCCTCAAAGGCACCAAGTGAACCTGAAGTCAACCCCGTGGTAGTAATGGCACAGAGTAGACCAGTTTAAATTGGAGCAATGTGTAAAATATGTATGCAGGACCAAAACAGTAATGAATTCAAAATGCAAAATAAATATCACAAACTGAATTAGAAAAATAGAGTAACATATAATAAAAAGAACAACTGTAAAATGGCAAAAATCCTGTAATAGGAAACGGAGGTATGAGTTGTTAATGTTTTAATTAGGACTAGTTCAAAGAAGCATAACGTGCCAATGATAGTCAATTGCCGAGATAGTCCGGAACCTAGGAACAGTTTGACACTGACCATGATGGCGCGTGGGTCGGCAACACCAACCAGGTGTGTCCTGGTGAAATATTTTACCTTTTGACTCTAACACTTTACACAGGACTATACTTCTAAAGCCACCTAGGACATCATGGGAGGCACTTGGAGACTCGCAGGGTGGCAGTTAGAGGCCAAACAGCAGGGTTCAGCCCAGATCCAGTTGCCACTACTCAGCTGAGTAGCTGCAGGAAAAGACGTCTTGTATCCTGTTGTATCATGATGTGTCCCTGTAGCTATACCAGCAGGTCAGCCTTATGACCATTGAAAGCCACTCCTTTCTCCTGCGTCCAAGAAGGGGAACAGGCACCGTCTCTAGGCTTTTCTAGGGTCTGAGACAGAAGGTTCTGAGCTTCCACATGTCTAGGAGTAGTCTGAAGTGGGTGCCTGGAGCTACCACATTTATGCCTGGCACAAACTAGTAGGTGGGAATGACTTCTGCGCATGCCCTAACCAATGGGATAAAAGTTTCTGGGCCAACTCAAACCCACTTTGGCGAGTGTTAAGATGGAGACAGCCTTTGGTCACATTAAACTTAAGCACTAAGGACTAGGGTGTTTGTGGGGAGTGCACTATGCTAAACCATATGATCACCCACATTTAATACCAAAAACCCATTTGAAATGGCCAGTATACCTCCAAGGAACCTGTAAAATCTACCTGCTCCCGGAGAACATAGTCTAGAGGGAGTTGATTAAAAACGCTTCCTGAACTTTCCATTGCTTATTAATTGTGTGTTTCTTAAAATAGTTTAGCAGATCTTGCCCTGACTTTGCAGAGAGGACCTTTTTCAACTCTGCTGATTTGGACTGCCTGGCTGTTTAGCTTCATGAATGGCCTTTTCTTTCCCAAAGAACCTTAATTTGGTTCTTCTGATGCGGACACCTTCCTCATCAAACTTCAACTTGCCAATTACAATGCTTTACTTAGAATAGGGAATTTCCTTTATGGAACCAATCCACATATATTTCGTGCTCTTTATTTATTATATTCAGCATCTTTTTCTTTATAGTTTACAAATTTAGATTCCATAATTATATAGGTATTCATGTTTTTGGGACTAATTGATTTGTAACCTTTTATTTAATCTGCTAATCAACGTCCATGGTTTGGACACCATCCTCTCTGTCATTTTTGTGATGCCTCATTGGTTTCACTGTTATTGAAATGTGTGGTAGATGCTAGCTCCTTTCATACGCTTTCAGTTGACAACCAAAGGTCCAGATGACCAGTGGAGGCTCTTGTATAACGACTATACAAGAACATTGAGGTATTAAGAGCTCTTCAGAGCAATTGTATGTCAGCTGTACATGGCTACACCTTCACACTGAGAACAAAGTTTGCTGCAACTTCCTGTTAGACTGCATAGAAATTGCCATTCACAGCATCCATGGGTAAACATTAAGCAAGTCCATTGTGGTTGTAAGCGATGGCCTACCTGGTACACAGGGTAGCAAGGCCTACTCCTAATCAAAATTTAAAAAATCATTTGTAAATAAGGAAAAAAGAACATGGTACATTTAGAGACATCATTACTTGCATTTATAAGGTGGAGATAGTGCAGTGAAGGTCATGTAGAGGATTCTGGGTTGATTCTGTGTGACAGTCTGGTAGGGACTGGGTCTATCGTTTACAAGGAACCAGTATTTCTTATGAGACCTGTACCACAATACCTTGGGGAAGACCTGTAAGGTGTTTATAGACCAGCAGCTCTTCAGAGAAGTGACAGAACGTCATTACTCAGGCACTGTAGTTTCTGAGGGTTACCAAAAGTGGATTGGGACTGGTGGAAGGAATGCTTTAATATTGTTTGTGTTCCATCTACATGGCTGTAAAAGCTTAGCTAGACGAGTAAGGTAAACATTGACGAGTGTATTGAAGAGAACAATGGTCAAGCCTTGAAATATTCGAGCACTTGCGTTGAATGGTGCCAAAATGAAGAGAGAAAGTGAGATAATGAGAGATCTCTCATAGAGTTAAGAGGTAATCCAGCGCTTAACAGCTCCATAAATTCCTATGTTGTAAAGCGTTCGTAGGAATATAGGGTGATGAACCGATCAAATGAGCTGAGAGATCAAGACAGAGGTATACCTCTAATTCATTTGAAGCTACTGTATCATTCCATGTGGTGGTCAATGCTGGTCCAGTGCCACAGCAAGGACAACATCTGGTTTGGTGGCCAGAGAGTAATTTATTATCATCTTTGTATGTTGATAGTGACTGAAGGCAGATCTTTCTATGAATTTGTCTAAGAATAGGCTCTTGCTAATTGGACGTTAGAAGGAACAGTAGGATCAAGGCAAGATTTTATGGTTAGTTTTATATATGTAATGATTAATTAATTTGTTATGGTTTCATAGTCAAGGAGTGGTTAATGATTGCTCCAACCTGAATGGCTGCAGAGTTTTTATGGATGATACTTTTGAACGTATGAGCAGTACATGGGTCTGCTAGTGATCCGTCAGAGCCACTTGCTTTATTGGGGTGTTAAGTCTTCAGGCATTAAGGGGTTGAAGGGGAGTACCCTCTTTCTTAGACCTGTTTGTGTGCTCAGTTTGTGAATTGATACTCCCTTTTTTTTTCTTTTTTAGATATGTTCCAGGTATTTTGCTTTTGTGGTGAAGTGGTGTGTGCGCACTTCTTATATTTACTGCAAGTGAATTATATTGGAGTCCAGGAATTCAGCAATAATCTTGTCTGTATCTCGCTTGATGGGTACGTGGCTTCTGAGATACAGCACAAAAGTTGTAATGTTTTACCCTTATTTATACTGCTATTATGTATTTTGGAATGGCATAAGAATGCAACTTTGTGGTTATTTTTATAAAATGTCCTCATGTTCAGGCAGCCTGTTTTTATTTGCAGGCTTTGTAGAAGAAGGGCGCTTGAAAGGAAAAAGTTTGTCCAGGGCAGTAAGTCTGTGTTCGAACTGTTATCAGCTTGATAAATAAGCAGAAAGGTCGAGGTTCTTTAAGGGTCTGACACCTAATAGATGGAGCAATGGGTAATAGTTTTTACTGTCAATGCAATGAATAGGTTTAATTGTATCACATGATGGTCAATCCAGGTGGGAAGATAGTTCTCAGTCAGTGATGTTAGGGATGCAAATATTGCATCTAATATAAACAAGTATGTATGATTAAGATCAGTGACCTCTTAATGATAGTAAATCAACTCTAGGTTAGAGATGAGTCATTTAGATTGCAACTGCTCAGACTTATAACACCAGTCACTGAATTCTCTAAGTAGCCATATGCTGGAATTTTCTAATGGGATCTCAACAATGAAGTCACGGTAGGACTCAGAGGCTGGCAGGTTGTTTGGTGAAAAGCCTGAAATGTAGTACTGAAAGAGTGAAAGTTGGCATTGGGGAGCATTTGACAAGTAGAGATATTTATTCAGATGCTATACGGTCCTGATGTAAATGGAGGTTTTGTAAACGATGGCTAGGCCTTCCTGCAGTCTTCTTAGATAATTTTATTCTATAATGTGAAGGTATAGTTTCTTTTAAGCCATACCGGCACATTATAATCAATGGTCCAGTGTTAAGCCATTAAGGCTGGAAATATTTTCATAAAAGAATTCGGGCAAGATATACTAAGAACTGGTCGCAATTTTGCAACCAGTAGTTTTGTGACCAATGTGGTAATTTACAAAACGATCTATGTACTAATAGGTTGATTAACAATTTACCAATTACTAGTGGATCACAATTCGACCCACTTGATGAATATTAGAGAGGAAGGTTGCAAATTGCGACCCATTAGGAATTGAAGCCATCACTGGGATGGTAGTCTGCTGAGGTCACCAAACCATCGTGTTTGTGATTGATTATAAATAAAGCAATCTTTTTTTTTTTTTTTTTTTTTACATGCAACTTGTTTTACTTAAAGGGAAATGGGATGCTTAAAAAAAAAAATGAAAAGTGTAAGTTTCGTTTTTCTAGAGTAGAGAGGGGGTCCAAGAGACAACTCTCTATTCTTAAAACGTTTTTGTCTACATTCACAAAGGGGATGGAGTCCTTTGCAGAACTCTTCCCTTTTACTAATGGCTTACCAACTCCTTTGAGGAGGTGGTGAAAAATGTATGTTTTGTGACCGGAATTCGGTTGCAAAATATTAATACTGATATCGATTCGGTATTTGGAAGGGACGTACTAAGCACGCCCCTTCCAAATACTGAATCAGTATTTGATAAAAACCTAAACTGTGATTCTGTAACGTGTTACTAAATCGCAATTTAGTTTTGTACATAAGAATAGCCCTTTTTGCAGTTGTAAATTATCAGATTCTACAAATTGGAATCTTTGCAACCACAAAAAGGCTTTGTACATCTGGCCCTAAATTCACTTCAGCTCGGAGTGGCTAAGCATTGTCAATCTTGTAAGAAAATGTAGGATGCTAAAGGAACAGTACAGCAAAGAAAACTGACAACATGTATTTGACAATGATATTACGTTTTGCAAAAAGATGAAGCCTACATTAATATTAATATACGAACAGACCACAAAATGAAATATTTCTCTTGGTCCCAGCAAAGCAGAGTCTGGTGTAACAAATGGATACAATCTCTAGATATTTGTGAAGTAAAAGGTTTCTGTTGCCTGCCCTCTGAAACTAATAGTCTGACAAGTTGATCTTTTTAAAGCTTATGTGAAGGGCAGCCAAATGTTGATACTGTACAGTAGGATCTTGAACGGGGAAAAAGTATTCTATTTTAATCAGCGGATTAAAGGTCTTTCCAAGCCTGTATATTTAGAGCGGAAGGAGTTGCTTCGTTTTTTGCATCAATAGTCTAAGAGAATGGCACACGGGCACAATCTCACTGATATATTCCTTTGCATTTGGCAGTGATGTAGAAAGGGATTTCAGGCACCAACCCAGCTACTAGGGCGATAGGATCAAGAGTGCAATTGTGCCAGTAAGCCTGTAAATAACCTGCAATGAAACTTGAGCAATTATTCCTATTTATTTGGAGCCCCTGGGCGCCACAACATTATTTTAGTTTCGCTTAGTCAGTGCATAAAAATCAAACAGCCTCTTTTCATGCCAGATCCACTTTCAGGGTACAGTGGGGGATGACTTCATTTATGCAATGCTGAATTCCAAGGTAATTTGCAGTGAGTAAAGAGAGCAATGAAATACTTGCAAGGCCAGGTGTGTGACAAGAATAAATACTGGATGCTTCTAAAAACTGGCAAAAGCTTGGCTTTTGATTACCCCAAGTTTCATTTCAAATATGGAAAATATTTTGCACTTCACGTGAAATATGTGTTTGATTATCATAATGACAGCCTGCAAACCACTCTGCGAAGAGTTTTACCATTATCAGTGCAGCTAGGATTATGCGATAATGAAAATCAAATTATTAGACCTGTCATCCTTGGTGTGGTTTTCCTCTAACTTTTTTCCTTCAACCCTCCTCTTTGCCTACTTTGTTTTTGCTAGTTTTAGGACTCTGCACACTTTACCACTGCTAGCCAGTGCTCAACTGACTGTGCTCACTCCTTAAAACATGGCAGAATTGGCTTATACCCAATCTATTCCCAAGTCCCTAGTAAAGTGGAGCCACCTGTGCCCAGGGCATGTATATTACATACAACTAGTGGGCCTGCAGCACTGATCTGTCACCCACCTAGGTAGCCCTTTCAACATGTCTCAGGCCTTCCATTGCAGCTTGTGTGTACAGTTTAAACTGCCATTTCAGCCTGGCAAAATACACCTCCTGCCAGGCATAAACCTTCCTTTTAAATATATGCAAGTCACCCGTAGGGTAGGCCCTAGACATCCAAGAGGGCAGGGTGCAGTGTTTTTAAAAAGTTGGATATGTACTTTCTAGTTATACATGTCCTGGTAGTGAAAAACTCCTACATTTATTTTTCATTGCTGCACGGTCTGCCTCTCTCATTGGCTAACATTGGAGCTACCTTATTACATTAAATAAGTGATGATTTTCAAATGGTAGTAGGTAACCAGTTCATGTTTGGTGTATTTGGATTTGTAATGAAAAATACTCTCATGGTGAAGTTGGATTTTAAATGACAATTTTGAAAATGCCAGTTTTAGAAAGTTGCAATTTACCTGCCTCAGCCATTTAGTGCCTACAGTCCGTCTCATGCCTTGGTGTAGCTGACAGTTGGGCTTTGTATATTCCTCTTTGACAGTTAAACAATAGAGGGACTAGGTGTGCCTGAATGGGCCATCAACTGGCAGGATGGGGGGTGGAGCTGGACACAGCCCCACTTGCAACCAATTAGGCTGTGCTCTGCCTTCACAAAAAGGACTTGTCACCATGGCACTGTCCCTGCAGCCAGCTTAGAGCCAGAGCAAGGGAGTCAGGAAATTGCAAGTACTTCAAAGGAAATCCTGTTGAATCTTCTCCTACTTCAAAAAAGTCACCAGGTATAAAAAAGGGATCCTCAGACCCACTCTTCAGCTCACTTTCTGGACCTACAGAAGGACTATCAGAGGCCTGCCTGCTGCTGTAGCCTTCTGTGTACTCCACATGACTGTTTTGCTGCAGCCTACAATGGTCTCTCAGTAGCCTGCCCTGCTTCATCACTTGAACCCAGGACTACCAGAGTGACTACAAACGCTAGTTTGCTGGTCTCCATTTCAGAGCCACAGGTCATAACAGGCTCCCACCATCTCATACCCACACCTGGACCCAGCCTGAGTGAGTCCTAACCCTCCATGTGGTGCCCCTTCAATCCTGGCCCTTGGTGGCGGATCTAAAGGTGCCCATATAGCCAAAATCCAAAGACTTTGAACATGTTTGGCAAAAACTGCTCTGAGAACAGAAGGGAAGACCAGGACCAACCTGCTTGTCTATCCGCCCAAGGTGCATCGCCAGTCGGCCTGACTTCACAGAAGCTCCCGCTATGTTCTTCTCCGCAGAAGCAAATCCCGTACAGCGGTCCTTTGCTAAAAGAGTATCCGGCCTCCTAGAACTCTCGTCTGCTACAGCTTCCAGTTTCATCCCGCTGAGAATTTTTGGCACAAGAAACGGAGACTAATTTCAAACATAGAAATCTTCACTGAAACTTCGTCCACCAGCTCCCTGATGACTACGCCTCCTCCTCGGACATCGCCTGCAGCGTTGGCCCCCTAAATATTATCCTCTCAGAACATGTTCTTTAGATTTACTTCTAAGTCCAAAGGTAAGCTCCAACCAGGCCCAATCCACTTTTTGTATCCAAGCTGTGCTCCATCGCTCTTGGCCATATTTTTCGGGTTTTTCCCAGTCTTCTACTACTAGATGTCCACGGTTGGCACTTTGAACTTTTAGAAGCTAGATTCACTTTAAAGTATGTGAACCAAACTTCAGTTCTACTGATTGGATTTTTGTTATTTTGGTGTCAAATAACCACTATTCAACAAACAAGCCAATATCTCACATATGGTATGCACCCGGTGGTACATTTAGGAGCACAGTGTCACAAATATATTACTACAGCATTATGTGGAAGCACATTGTCAGTTACAACCAGCTCATTTTCTATTAAAAAGGCCACAAAATGTACACAGACCTGTAGGTATACTGATAAACTATATAGTATACAAATAAAAATGTGTAGAATAGGGTTTCAGCAAATATTTATTATTTGCACATCACTAACTAAAGTGTATTGCTTTGTTTTGATCCTATTACAATCGCAGTTTCATTACAGTTCATAATTTCAGAAAGTGTGCATTTGTGCTTTTCTACCTTCTAATATACTTTGAAATATATGTAGCGTTCAATTACAGGTATTTAAGGGTTGTTGTGTGCTGCAACAAAAACGACAGCCCACTTCCTTTTCTTTCAGACACCCTTTATCCCAACAAGATGGTTAGCTTACTTTACAAAATCCTTTAGATTTGAATCCTGTAACTTTGTAGTAAACAACATTCTCCATGTTAAAAAGCAGCAATTTGTCATAAGGCATATCATGCGTCCATTACTTAATGATAATGACATTACTCCTAGTCCTACTCCTTTGCCTTACTTCATAAAAGTGAGGCCCTCCGCCTCCCCAGGCCCACCCCCAGCCTATAAAAACACCGCCCGCCCCCACCACCTCCTGTACATAAACAAGCCGAGCCTAGAATTCAGTTGGCCTACACTGGGAGGGCGGGAGGGGCCTCGAAGGAAGGTGAGGAAGTAGGACTAGGAGTAATGCCATTATCATTAAGCAATCAACGCACTACCTTCCGTCCCTCCCTCACCTTCCTACATAACAAGTGAGGACATAGCAAGCCAAAAACGGAGACGGACAAGTGATTGCAAAACATCCCCAGTTTAATAAAGTGCCCCATCACAACCCAAACACCCTGCTCACCTTTATAGAGGACAAGACCCTGTGACCCAAAACATTATCCAAACATTCCAGACCCGCAATTCAATAGTGACGGACAAAAGTGGAAGGGGAAGACCAGGTCACAGCCCCACAGATCTCCACCATGGAAGTACCCTGCAACTCAGCAACTGTAGCAGCCATACTGCGTGTAGAACGTCCCTGAACCCCCACAGGAAGATCCACACCCTTCACCCCGTAAGCAAAAAGGACCGTGGACCGAATCCAACGACCAAAAGTAGCCGTGGACGGATTCTCACCCTTCTTAGCAGGACCAAAAATTCACAAATAAATCGTCCCCCTTCCAGAAGGACTCCACCACGTGTAAATACCACTACAAAGTCTGCCACACATCCAAACTGTACAAACGACAGTCCTCATCCGAGGAGGGATTCGGATAAAACTCAGGCAAAATCACCTCCTGACTGAGATGAAAAGCCAAATTCACCTTAGGAACAAAGGACGGCACCAGAACCAGCACCACCCAGTCCGAAAAGATCTTGCAGAAGGGATACTTACAGGAAAAAGCCCCCAATTCTCCCAACCATCTAGCCGAAATGATGTCGACCAGAAAACAAGCCTTAAAAGGTAAGAGCTTCAGATCCAGACCCTTGAGGGGCTCAAAGGGAGGACCTGAAAGGACATTCAAAACTAGCTGCAAATTCCAACATGGAAAAGAACGAATAGATCGAGGAAAAAGTTCAAAAGCTCCTGAAAAAACATAGGCATCAGGCCCCCGTCATCCTGCAAATTACGCCAGGAGCCTCTAAAAGCCTGAATGGCTGCCCATTGTACCCGCAGCGAAGCCACTGACAAACCCAACTGAGCACCACCCTGCAGGAACTGCATCACCAAAAGGAGGTCAGCACACCAGGCCGAAAAAGCGCTCCAATGCCTAGCATAAGAGAGAAGCATAGTTGACCTACGAGAAGCCTGCAAACTAGCAGCCAAATGGTCCAGGACTCACAAAAATCAGCTAAGGCCTGCCGGTCAACTGCCAAGCCGTCAAGTGCAATGTCCTTAAAGTGCCCAGGGGAAAAGCCGGAAAAACCAACGGACACTGGACCACAGGAAGGACCCACTCCAGGTTGCAACTCAACAGTCCGGAGAAAGGAAACCAATTTGCACAAGGCCACCGGGGCGCAATCAACACCACCTGCGCCTGCTCTTTCCGTACCCGTACCAGAAAAGCCTGGACCTGTGGAAATGGAGGGAAAGCATAAAGAAGACCCTGAGGCCAAGGACAACTCAAGCCGTCGATGCCCGACACCATTGGACACCGACCCAGAGAACAAAACCATTCCACTTTGGCATTCCCCGGGACCGCAAACACGCCCACCACCGGTAGACCCCAACGAATCACCAACTTGCTGAACAAACTGGGAAGATGGAGGAAATCTTTGGACAATGGGATGCCCTTGCTCAAACGATTGGCCTGAACATTCTCCAGCCCCCGCATGTACAGGGCAGACAGACCCAGAACCCAAAACTGAGCTCACAGGAAAATGTCGCTGGTCAGCAAGTTCAAAGACCTGGACCTGGTGCCCCCCCCCCCCCTGTCTGTTGACATAGGTCTTCGCTACCAGATTGTTCGTTTGGACCACCCCCATCTGACCCCGGAGAGAGTCCTGAAAATAGAGCAGACTGACAGATTAAGAACACAAATATTACATTTAACCACGGAAGCGTTGGAGGAAGGGTGGATTTATAAAAACAGATTTGATTTTCTCAATGTAAATGAATACAAAACACCAAATATATACGTATTGCCGAAAATTCATAAAAGCATTGACAATCCTCCAGGAAGACCCATGATTTCGGATTGTGGATCCTTGCTGGAACCACTCGCCAAATATATCGATACCTTCATGATACCTTTTGTCAAAAGAACTGATTCATATGTCTGTGATACCATGGATTTTATAAATAAGATTGAGAATCTACCGTTTGACAGTGACAAACAACTCTTAGTATGCTTTGACAAAGAGTCACTGTATACTAACATACCGCAGGATGAGGCACTAATAGTGCTTAGAAACACTCTAGACTGAAGAGGTCAACCACATCATGTCCCCACGGACTTTATAGTCTCTTTAGCCACCATTTGTCTCAGGAATAATTTCTTTGCCTTCAAAGACTTCCTTTACCTTAAAGTAAAGGGAGTTGCTATGGGGTGCAGCTTCGCCCCTGAAATAGCGAATCTTGTTATGCATGAATTAAAAAAATACTGGATATATAGCGACAGCAATCCTTATAAGACCTCTATTCAATATTGGTGTCGCTATATAGACGACATCTTTATGGTATGGGAAGGCAAAGAAGAGACCTTGACACAGTTTCATAATTGGTTGAATACGAGATCGGCCGACCTCAAGTTCACGGTGTCAAGTAATAAAGACAAGATCAACTTCCTTGACATTTGGGTTCAAACCAATAGCGGTGTCCTAGAAGTCAGCTTATATACTAAACCGACCGATAGGAATACCTTGTTACACTTCGCCAGTGGCCATCCAAGAAGTCTCAAAGAGAATTTGCCATATGGCCAATTCTTGAGAATACGGAGAAATTGTACAAACAAAAATTATTATTTTACTAACGCAGAAGTCCTAAAGAACAAATTGTTACACAGAGGATATCCCCGCAAGTTAGTCAAAAATTATCTCAAAAGAGCCTGGTACACACCGAGGCAAGATCTGATTAAACCAAATAAAGATCTGAAACATCGCAAATGACATGTGCACTCACATATAATCCGAAAGCCAACCGAGTGAAAAAGATTATCCTGAATAATTGGAGGATGATAAGTCATCTAGGATTCCCAAAACCACTCTTTGCATTCTGCAAAGGAAAGAATCTGCGGCAACAACTAGTAAAAGCTATACAACCTGAAGACAAGAGACAAAATCTAAGAGGAATGCTAGGTCTCTCACCAGTGGTGGGACATTATAGGTGCCAAAATTGCGTCGCGTGCGCACTTACAGCAGATTCAAAAGAAGTTACAATCAATGGACAACAACATATTCAAAGAACTTTTTCGAATTGTAATACTAAGAATGTGATCTACTGTGTAAAATGCCCATGCAATAGGTATTATATCGGACAAACGACACAACCGATAAATAATAGAATCCTCCTACATAAATCACGGATAGAGTGTAAGAATCTAGGAGCTCCCTTAGTAGAGCACTATCACAATCATGGTCATACTGAAAACGATATTATATGGACAGTGTTGAGTGCACTACAAAACATCACCCAAGAGAATATTCAGACCAGATTGAACAGACTTTAAGCCAGGCTCATTGAAAAATATCATACAGCAACCACAGGCCTTAATGATAGGGATGAAATGTGGGCCTTGATATAACCATGAACAGCTATTTGACTAGCCTGGGACACCTCTGTTGATGAGCATGAGCTAGATATAATCTGAGTCAGCAGTACTCTATCGCGTTATTATTGTCAGGATACATGATGTAAATATATTTTTTCCTGCAATAGTTAATAATGAGATGATATTTCCATCTTAAATGGGTTCAATGAAGCCTGTTAAGTTTGGAACATGATACAAGCTTTGCTCTAAAAGACATGAATTTCGGTGCCATCAGACAGGGCGCTGTATGTCTATGATGCTTAGACAACAACACAGATTGTGAGGGATAACATAGAGCTATTTCAACACTGGGTGCCAGGTCCTGGTAGCGTTTTCTATTCACTTATTGTTACTGTATTTAATTTTCACTCACAATATTGGTGTTTTTCGTTTCTTATCTCTCTTGATCTTTATTATTATTTTTACATAAAAAAGAGAGCGGACCAGAGTCTGTCTTTCTATATGCAGGATATGGATTCATTTCCTCCGAGATAGTGAGACCTAGTCTGTTGTCAGTCTCCATTTGCACACAACGTTCATTACGCGGTGACGTTGCCGTTCGCGTTACTCGCTGTTCGGCTTTGGAAGTGTTAAGATGAATAGTATCTGCTGCTGTTAAACTTTGTTTTTGGGTAAGCTTTCGATAGTTTGATGTACATATTTCGCCCGCATAAATGTGGCCAAAGGCGCCCAGGATTATAATTCTGGCGCGCGCTTCTTTTTCAGGTCTCCCCAAAGCGATTCATTCAAAACCGGGCAAGGCGTGATTTGAGATTTATCTCCCCTGTACCAGCGAAGAAATCCTACTAGTCCCCACCTTCAAGTAGGTATGCCGGAGGTCTCTTCTGCCCTCATTTCAGCTTTGTAATCTTGAACTTTGTTGTGGTTTAGTTACATTCAAGGTTTATGTAGACTGTGACAAGCTTTGTTTTGTCCCTCTAGATTTACTCCTTGCAAGAATTATTCAGCATTTCTGGAACAGTTTCCAATTTACTGTGTCCAGTTGTATGTAGGATTACTGGAAAGTTACGAAGGTTAGAGATTTTTCCTTAGTGATTGGTGTACACTTGGACTGTATTTTGCACTTTAATTATCTGAGACTTAGTATGACACGCTCGGTGGTGCTAATTATTGATTTGGGGCCTTTTTTACTTTGGCTTTTTCTTGGTATGAATTTTAAATTATCTCTAATGAATGCAGGTGCTAGTCTGTTTTTCTGACATAAACTTTGTCCCTTCACTACTACATCGGGTGGAATCAGCACTGGAGACAGACATAAAGATACGGTGTCTTCCATATGCTCTTTTGTTATCCACAGAAATGATGAGGTGTAGTTACCTCAGAGGTGTTACATCTAAGGGTGTGATAAATCTCCTGTGTATGATAACCTGTATAGATTTGTTCATATGTGTATATGTAAATATGAAGGATCGTACTTGTGTTTTAGGTTTCCTTTAAGCCCTCAGTCCTGATGAGGCCCAGATGAAACGGGCTGAAACGTGTCTGCTTGATACATTAAAGAAGCCCTGACAAAATCCAGACTCTTATAAAAAGGAACTTTACGACACCATCTAATATAGGAAAAGGGGTGGAGACTCATTATTACCCCGATTGGTGTCGACATAAGGGTTATCTTGATGACCAGGGTTGCGACCCATAGTAGTTTTGAAAAAGTTGCTTATCGCAGCCGCATAGAATAATTCGGGCAACAAGGATTCTGTGTTTAAGATAAATTACATTATCAGATCGTTTTATGTATGTCAAATTTATATGTATATAATTGTGAGTATTTGTTTGTATTACAAAAAACCTTTTTTGTATTTGGTTTTTGTATGTTACTTTAGATATGTGATTGATATGCTGTTCAACAAAAATATATATACAGATCTCAGACCAGTGTGAGCGTTTCTTAAAATGATAAATGATTGTGGAGAGAATATTTATCTATTGAGAGACTAACTAAGGTTCTCCTTCAAGTTTACAAGATTACTTTCGATCAATTCCGCCACATCCCCCTTTTGTTTGCTTCATACTGAAAATAGAGCAGAGCAAGCCAAATTGCCCGCAACTCCCTCAAGTTTGATGACATTCGAGAATCCCACAAAGACCATCACCCCTGAACCTGCTCCGACCCCAGCCTTGCACCCCAACCGGACAGGCTGGCATTCAAAGTAGCAACGAGTGGAGCCGGGGGTGACAGCGGGAGCCCGGTCAGAAGATGATGACTGCAAAGCCACCAGGAGAGACCCTCCTGGATCTGGTCCATCATCTGCAGAGGAGACAACAGACTCTGGACCTCTGGAGACTACCCCACCAGAATCCAGTTGGCCAGGTAAGAAGGTGAAACCGAGCCCAGGGCACAAAAAACATCACAGAAGCCAAATGTCCCTACACTCCACTGCTGGAGGAGCATCCTGGGATATCAAGGCCAGAACCTGTGTGTGTCAAGAAACCAGACATCGGTGGGACAAAGTAACACGGCCCTCCAGAGTCTGAAAATGAGCCCCGATGAAGGCCATGTCCTGAGAGGGGGCCAAAGAAGATTTTTCCCAGTTCACCAAAAACCTGTGCACTTGAAGAACCTCCAAGACCCTCTCGACCTGTAAGCAATAGAGACTCCTCCGTTGCATGTAGTAAAAGGTCGTCCAAATTGGGATGAGCTAAGAACCCCCTTTCTGCTTGAAGGAGAGCCATGAGGGGTGCCAGGAGCTTCATGAAGACCCTGGGAGAGGATTTGAGGCCGAAGGGGAGAACACAAAACTGAAAATGGGCATCCCCTATTGCAAACCTCTGGAAATGCTGAGAAGAGGCCGCAACAGAGATGTGCAGATAATCGTCCTCTAGATGCAAAGAGGCCAAAAACCCATCTGGGCGTACCAGAGGAATAATCTCTTGAATGGTCAACATAAGGAAGCAAGCAGCTCGAACCCAGGAGTTGACCCACTTAAGATCCAGAACAGGCCAAAAAAACCCTGACACCTTCTGCACCAAGAACAAAATGGAGCAGGTGCCAGCGCCGATTTCGGAAACTAGCACTCGGCAAGTAGCCCTTTTGGCAAGCAGGCTTTCGACCCTGTCTAGCAGAGCCAAACTTTGCAGCTTGGCGGACGGAACAGGAGTCAGCCGAACCCCTGTATTCAGGGGAACCTGCCAAAAGTCGATCTAGTAACCATGTTCCACAGTATCCAGGACCCAGAGATCTGAAACATCCAGACGCCAAACCGGAAGGAAATGACTCAGCTGGCCTCCGACAGGCAAAGATCCCTCCTGACAGTGATTGTCAGGGGCCCTTCCTGGCAGAACCTTTAGGAGCAGGGGCAGTGTGCTTGGGAGAGAAACTCAGTTGGAAACGTCTCTTACGGAAAGACTGACGGGACTCACGCTTTGGGGATGACCTGGAGGACCTATTCCAAGGGTTACCAGAAGAAGAAGCACCCCATTTATAAGGCAAGGCATGCTTCCGCTCCTTGAACGCCTTAGTAATCATGGCCGGCAACAGATCCCCAAAGAGGACCTGTCCCTCAAAGACAATTTCAGTAAAGCCACCTTTTCTCCAGGATCAGCCTTCCAATGCTTGAGCCACAAGGAACGCCTGGTGGTCTCCAAGGCCTCAGTGGACATAGGTGAAGCTTTAATAATATCAGACAAAATGTCGGCCAACAGTTTAGCCTGCTGTTCCATAGTAGCCAGAAGCTCAGCACACTCCGAACCATCCTGCACAGCCATGGCCAACTTGTCAAAATCCTGAACCAAGGACTGGGCAGAAAAAGCATAAAAAAGGCTCGCCCTTAGAGCCAAGTTCTCTGCAGCAAACGCCTTCTTAAGGCCTTCTTATCAATAGCGTCAGTCGGGGTACAATCTTCCAGTTGAATAGCAGTTTTACCTATCAGAGTAGCCAGAATTGAATTCAAAAGCACAGTGTGGGGCAAGGGGTCGTCCCCCTCCAACAAGTACAGTTTCTGGAGGAAACGGGGGACCTGAACCTTGACCACCTCACGCCATTCCCTCATCACCATCTCCCGAACCGGACCCTGAAAAGGCATACTGAACCGAAAGGGCTTCACATACTGTGGAAAAAGGGTCCCACCATTATCACCCAGCTGGAAAGGAGGAAACCCCAAATTGTCCCGCACATGCGCCAAAATATCCCACATTTCATCACTGGAGACATATTTTCCGCCCAAGGAGGAAGACGGTCCCTCCCTATCCGAAGGGGACAACTCAGCACCCTGATCCATTGTCCGAGGCTGGGGTGGACCCACCGGTAAAGGACGAACCTTCAGGGTTTTAGATACAGCCGCCTCAATCATGCCCTGAACTTCCTCCCTGGACATGAGAGGCCCGCCACTCCCATCACAGCCCGGACCCCTAGGCCTTTTAGGGGGAACTGGAGACTCATCGGAGGAGGGAGAGGAAGAGGATGAGAACACCGCATTGTTCCTCTTGAACAACCTCGTGCGACCCATGATAGGAACTTAATAAAGCTCCCAGAAACCCAGTCATAAACCAATGGGGATTAGGTAGTAAAAACCCCTCCAATCAAAAACACTATGATCATGGCAAGAAATATATAAAAATTTGAGGTACAACCCGTCCTACCTGGTCTCCAGGACGCTCCTGCCCCAGGGAAGCCAGATGCACAGCGACCTGGGACAACAGCCCCAGCTGCACAAGGACCGCTGGACTCGATCACGGCGTCCTCCCGCTAGTGCCCCGCACCTCGGAAACAAAGAGCAGCACAGGACACCGTGCCGAGAACTCCGCCTGCAGCACCTCAGATGCAGAGAACAGGAACTGAAAACTCCCTGGCACCGCCACCGAGAGAAAAGACTGAAGGTAAGTCTCACAGAAGGGAGACAAAAAAGAACAGGAGGTGGTGGGGGCGGGCAGTGTTTTTATAGTCTGGGGGTGGGCCTGGGTGGAGGCGGAGGGCCTCACTTGTTATGAAGGAAGGCGAGGGAGGGACAGGAGGTAATGACCTTTGACAGCGATCTTTGAACGCACAGAAAATGTCTGCATCTCGACTTCTAGTGCCTAAGGCAAATTACGTGCCAAGTGCAGTAAATCCAAAATGTTGCAGTAAGCACCACAGCCACATAATTCCATCGTACCCTCATAACTATCATTATTTCTTTACCGCTGTCTTTGTGAAAGGGAAATAAAATGTAAACATTATATTTCCAATTAGTGTCAATGCTTAGCTGTACTTTAAGAGGAGAGAGCTTCAACAATCTCTCTCTTCTGCAGAGAGAATGCCTTTTTACAATGCAAAATGTTTATTTCTAAAATTCTACATTCTTAACAACATAATTAGATTTGTTTTCTATTTTTTTTACTGCAAGCGACTAAATATTTCCTGTTTAAAATAACACCACTTTCAAGCTTAGTACCCTAAATAAACATTTAATGTAAAAAAAAATACATAACGGTTAATATGAGTAACATGGTCATATGTTATCTCCAGGTTCTGGTGATATTTTCAAGCAACTGTGCGTTAGGCTTCGTGGTTTATGATGTCACCAGAATAATGCAGTGGGAATACTGGGCCATATTACCTGGTTACCCTTTAGGTACCCTCTCTCTCTCATTATGATGTCATCACAATGCATGGGTTTGACCCTTACAATCCTGGGTATGCCTAAATATCTGTTTATAACTACTGCACATGACAACGCAACATGTCCTAAACCACATATGCAGATACACAGAGAAAAATATGCTATTTGTTACAAATGTTGAGGAAAGAGAATAGTCATCATGACACACTCAAATCATGGCCACTTCCCACACTAAACAATATTGACAAATAGCTTTTTGCACTTTTGCATATGTACTGTATATTCCCTAAAAAACTAAGGATGTAAGAAAGTTATGGTGGATTTGCATATGCTGCTAACAGTGCCTTTATTATGAAAACTGAAAAGTAATTTTAGTGTATCTGTTGGAACACACCACAAATTCCTGTGCTCATTTAAAAAAAAGAAAACAAATCTCTCAATCTTTGTGAACATTGTTACAGTTTTTTTTAAATGTTGTTTTAAACAGTGCTGCTGGAGGTCTGGTCTTAGTCAGAAGCCTCCGCCCCCCCCCCCTCCCCCACTTCGCCCAAGGGCAGAGGGGATTGGTTTATAATTCCTACGTTCTCCTTGCCTAACGACAGCAGGAGTGTCCCTTCCAAGGGTCAATTGAGAGCTCAAAAAAAAAAAAGCTCAGCTGCCACCAGCTTCTGCGCCCTGTTCTACTGTTGGGAAAAAGGCACAGTATTGAATGGCCAAAGGCCCGTTCCTCCCTGGCTAGCTTGATGATGCAGGCCACGGAGTAATTTAGCTGACTCCTGCTCCAGTGCCCTGTTCCTAATTGTGGTAATACAAACAATGCTTCCAGATGGACCATGAATTAAAATTCTCAACTATGTAAAATCGATTATAAAACAAATGAAATAACAGTAATGAAAATAATCTGCTGGAGAAACCAGGTAGACTTGCATAAATAATTGTGTTCAACTGATAGGATTTGACAGTATCCACAGAATAGTGCACTGTGAGCAAGTGATCAGACAGTGAGTGGCAATAAGCCAGTGCAATAGTGTGTATAATACAAGGCAGCAATAGTAGAAATATACAGTATACACGTGTGTACAGTTTGAGGGTCACAAATATTCAGACTCCAGTACATCTGATGGATGTGTTATGTTCTCACAGCCAAGGGTGTCAATTGGATTTCGCCCTGGGGTGACTTGAAGGTCATCATTGGAACTAATGGATAACCATATAAACAAGAGCAGGAAGTCTGCAAGTCAAAAAACTGAGAATCAGGAATTAGATTAATAGAAATAGAAGAGATGATTATCCAGGAGTGTTAGTGGATACACTGCTTACTTGTGGATGGAGCCACAGTCCATGGAGAAGAGTCTAAAAAAACGTGGGGAAAGGATCAAAATTAATAATTGTTTCAAAAGTGGAACAATTAGTTAAAGCAGTGAACGTGAAACTCAGGAGACACAACACAGAGCGAGGTAAACAAACTTTCTCCACTACCAGGCCGGCGGCAGGTGCCAAGTTTTTCAGAAGCTTTCAACAGTGAAATTCTGAAAAAAATTAGAAACGCCTAAAAAAAAATAGTGGAAGATATTGCATCCAGGTAAAAATTAACGATCAAAATTGCTTGTAGGAGCGAATGAATACTTACAGGGCTGCAGGCGAGTCAGCAGGGAGAAAACAATAACCGTAAAGTGGTGGCATTCAAGCTTCAGTCTGGAAAATTCAGGATGTGCAAGGGGGGGTTCACTGAACTGTCAAGATGGCGCCAGCATCGGCACAGTCAAGGAAAATAGAACAAATACTCCAAGTGTCGAGTGGGGCCTCGAGGGAAAAAAATACTGCAGGGTATGGATGCTTTTGCAGCAGTAAAATATAAATCTGCAACAGTAGGAAATTACATAAATGGAGACTTAAACTGGGTCGGATCACAAGGACAATAAATATTAGTACTGCCTCAAAGAGTTATGCAAAGAAAACCTAGAGGTCAGAGCAATAAAAAGAATGTGCACCAACTAGTTATTTGGAATAAAAAGTCGGGCACAATATATGGGAACAGTATTGGTTTCATGATATGGGTCAGCTTACTGAAGACGCAGAGATAAATAAACAACATGAGGATACTAAACCGACATTGCGATTAAAACATTTGGATGAATATAATTTAGAAACCAAAATATATCCCGAAAAGGTAATTGTGAACAATAAACAATATTTAGCATTGGGAATCATTTTTTATTAACCAGGTCATAGTATTGATGATTTTCTTTTTTAAATACCTTTTTTTTTTAAATGTTCACATACAGTAGCTAATCAAAAACAGTGCATTTTTAAATAATAGTTGATGTGAGTCAGGTTTTGGTCTCAACAATTTGAATGACGTAATGCAACACATAATTAAAAGTAATCAATAGAATTCTTTTTACTTGCTAAATAAGAGATATGTACAGCAATCCGAAATGTTTTGGTAGTGAGATCATTCTTTTTCAACTATCAGTGGTTATGTGTTTGTAGATGTTTTAGCTTTTTGGTGGGCATGTCTTTTAATTAATTTTCTTTTCTTTCTGCCACCATAAAGATGATTCACTCCAGTATTCCCCGAACCTCAATTATAGGAGATTCCTGGGTGTTCTGGGCAGAGCAGTATGCTGTGGAGTATAACTTGGCAACAGAATTAGGTTGTGAAACACATATGGTAAAGTTTGGATTTTGAGGTATCCAGTTGTAAATATTTTACACATAAAAGGTAATGATTTTGGTCATATTCCAATTTTACATCTTTGTTTTGTAAAGAAGTAAGATCTTGCCTCTTTACATGGCAGTTATCGCAGTACACACTATATTTATATCTACGTGCCTTGCTACCCTCAAAAGAGTCTCTTCAATACTGACTTAAACTCAAAGCTGGAGCATGCCCTTCGCAATGGGAATCATTTCAGGACTACACATGTTGGAGAGTACCAGGTTCAGAATCCGCAATGTCAATAGAAGACACCACAATCCTGATCTGTTTCACAGAGATCACCTCAAACTACCCTCTCATGTATCAACAAACCTGAGACTTGTTGTATCCTTTAGGCGCAGGGATCATTGAATTATCTTTCATGGGGTCGGCTGTTATGGAGAAAAGAACAGTTAAAATAATAAAGGTACCTGTTTTCAGAATTAAAATGTCCTGCTTTCTTAAGGACTGTTTTTCAGTTCTCGTAAGTATTGCACCATAGGATATAGATATATGTGATCCGCTGTTATTGATGAATTTGCATCTCCTCCACCCTTGGCTACATATGCCCTCTTGTAAGTCTTAGTGAGAAGAAAAACAAATGGATGGAACGCTTGACTTAACCGCAGTCTGCTTTTAGCTCCCTGGACTCTAATGATTGACTTATGCAGGGGGGAGAGATGTACCCAGAGAAGGCTAAAAGTATTGGTATAGATGACTGTGTTAATAAAACTATAGCCATGGCTACACGACCTGTGTCCTCATTGGCCGAGGGAGAGACTGTTGTTGAGGGACATAAGGATCTGTGTAATATGGGGCAGCCTATCGGGGGGGCCTCTGTCACTGGACCTGTAACTACGAATGTTAGCAGAAGAGGCACATGTACCACATTGGTCTGCTGGAACGTGGCCGGCTTAAAATCGAAGGGCAGAGATCCAGGCTGGAAAACTTTTATTAGGAAGTATGATATTTTATGTTTCCAAGAAACCTGGTGCAAAGGCGATGTTAATTATGAGGGATTTGTGTCCTATAACTTACCTGCACGGGGAGAGGGAGCTGGTTGAGCCAAAGGGGGTCTACTTATACTTACATCGGTCCTCGGTGGTAAAAAATCACATACCAGTAGGGGATCTTGTACAGATGCGTTGGATTTCTGAAGGTAAAGGCCGCAATATCCTTTTGATCAACTATTACAATAATATCTTCGACGGCACCAGGAGTAAAATAGTAACAGACCTGGCCAGTACCATTGATACTCTGAGTTTGGAATCCAATGTTGTATTTGATATTATCTGGTGTGGGGACTTTAACACCACGTTGTGCGAACTGTCACCGTTAAAGGCTTGTGGGGTTACTAATAATGCTGGATGGGATGTACTGCACTTTGGTCATGATACCTATGGGGAAACCTTGCATAAATTAATGGGTTGTCATGACTTGGAAATATTGGAATGTTGTAAGGATGGAAATGGCTTGCCCGTTCCAACATTCAAAAATTGGCGCACTGATTCTGCGATTGATCATGTGATAGTATCTTCCAGTATTATCGATTGCTCTGCCCCTCCGGAAATAGAAATATCAGCTATAAGTGACCACAATATTATTATTATGGCCACCACTTTGTGGGAAGATAGTGCTATAGAGATGGGAATTACAATTGATAATGTAGAAGCTCACAGGGCCAATGGGGTAAGGCTTAGGTGGGTAGGGGAAAAAGCCTCGGAATTGATTATCTCTATAATAAAGGGGAATTTGGTAGACATTGTTTTTATTTTGGAAAATAGATTTGACCATGAGCGGGTCTTATCTTCTTTTAAAGGAATGAACACTGCCCTTGATGCTAAGTTTACCGGTCGCAATAGGGGCCGTTTAAGGATCGGACCTGGTTGGTTTGACCACTGTTGTTCGGCAGCTCTAACCAGCCTCAAGCAGGCTTTAGCGAAGAAGCCCAGGGATAAAAACTTAATAATAAATTTGAGGACAGACTATAAAAACGCTCTTAAACATAGGAAGGGGGAATTGCAGCAGCAAGCCTGGGACTCACTTAACCAAGCTGCAGAATTATCTAATTGCACATTGTTCTGGGCGACGGTTAACTCACCATTTCTTAGAGAGGCCAATGTACCCAAGTTAACTGCAAATGTCTCCAGCGAAGGGTGGATTACCCACTTTTCGATTTCTTTTTTACTCTGGTAAAATTATTGATGCTTGTTCCTCCAGTTGGCCTATTTTGCCACTTGATATCTCTGTTAGGGAGGTCGAAAGTGGCATTCGCCCGGATGGGGTGCCGATTGACGTTTATAAAGCTGCACCTGAAGTCTGGGGACCCTTGTTGGCCGTCGTTTTTAATGCTGCTGTCTGTACTGAGCCCCCTCCAACCTGGGGGGAGTCTATTATTGTCCCAATTTATAAAAAGGGAAGTAGGTCTGATGCAAAGAATTATCGCCCTGTTTCTCTATTGGACTCCTCTATAAAGGTTATGAGTAGAGTCATGCTTGTAAGATTGGAGGAATGGGTGGAACAGGACTGTATTCTGGCAGACAGCCAGTTCGGATTTAGGAAAGGCAGGGGTACGCTTGATCAGTGTGTCAATTTAGAACTGCTGATCGGGAAGTACACTGATGCAAAACCAGGCCTTGTGTACCTGTGCTTCGCAGACCTGAGCAGCGCATTCGACATGGTAGACCACTCGATTCTGTGGCCAATCTTGCTGAAAATGGGAGCACCAGAGGGTATAAAATTCTTTCTTGCCAGAATGTACGAGAAATTAAAAACTTGTGTGCGCTTTGGTAATAAGGGAGAATGTACCCCAAACTTTAGCGTCAAACGTGGTATTAGGCAGGGCTGTGTTTTAGCTCCTCTTTTATTCATTTTATTTATTAATGGAATTGATGCTATTTTAAAGGATGTTAACGCAGATGCTCCTGTGATCAATGGTGTTCCAGTGCCGGTGTTATTATACACCGATGACGCTGTTTTGTTATCTAGAACTTCTGTGGGACTGCAGCGGCTGATGGATAGTTTTTCGTCCTTTATTAAAGATAGGAAACTAGTTATTAACAAAGGAAAAACATATACTATGACCTGTGGTTCAAAGAATTTAAAACATACTAGTAAAGGTTATTTTATTGATAATGAAAAGGTGCAACAAGTGGATAAGTTCTGCTACCTAGGTATTACCTTTTCTTGTGATAAGAAGTAGATCTATGAATTTAATAATATATGTAATAAAATGGCTAGAAATGCCCACGGCATCTTCAGATTTGCCGCTAAAATCGGGGACCGCAGGACCGGGGACATGCTTAAGATTTATCAGGCCAGATGTGTAACTATTGCACTGTACGGGGCAGGAGTTTGGGGCTACTGTTGTGCCCACAATTTACAGCTGGAAGAAAATCTTTTCTCAAAAAACTTCTATGCTTGCCTACCTCGGCCTCTAATGCTCTGAGTCACCGTGAATTATCTGTTAATTACCTACTTGACTTTTTATCCCTTAGGCCTTTGATGACCTGGCGGTCCATCTGGCTGAAGGATGAGAAGTCTTTTACTAGATCTATTATTCAGGACTGTCTGCGATTAGATACATTTGTAGCAATACCCTGGATCAAATACATTATTGTATGCTTTTCAGATATTTTTAACCTGAATATTGTAAAAGATCCCAAAGCAGTTTTATCGATCCCCAAAGCTGAACTAAAAAGGGCTTTTCTGGATTTTGCAGGGAGAAAGAGGGCAGTTGCAGACGGAACTTTGTCCACTGTTGTGTTTTACAACAGGTACCTATCTATGGAAGGATTTCCTGTCTATCTAACCTTGGTTACAAGGCCCTCGCATAAATTTGTGTTAACAAGACTCAGATTTGGAATGGCACACCACTTGGTGGCCCATCCGACTGCGAGGAAACATCCATTTGGGCCCTGTAGATGTGATGGGACTTCCACACAAAGCACACTGCACTTTATCTTGTTCTGTAACCTGTACACTAATTTTCGTATTGCTCTTCTTAAACCATTGTTTGTTAAAAATGGAATACGTACAGTCGAGCATGCAATGAAATTAATATTTAATTTGCAATCTGCGGACATCTGTTTTTATACTGCAACTTTTTTAAACAAATGCATCAATTCCAGGAAAAGTATGTGTTTTTAACAAACTGTGTTTTTATGTTTTAACCAATTTATTGTGATTTTTATAATATTGCCAATGTTTACTGTAACTCCCCCTTTTGTACTTCTATAATGTGTATTCTTTTGTGCTTTTATGGTCATTAATTTGAACCGAATAAAGCTTAATTGAATTGAATTGACTTAACCGCAGTCATTGGTAATTACTGAACATTTCAGTTAATCTCAGTCATTGCTAATTACCTGGGGTCTCTTGCCAGTCCTTTGTTTTTGCTCACTGTACCACTGCAGATAGGTTTCAAATTTATGAAAATGTGCCTTGATCCTGCCGCTATTGTAATGCTCCAGGCTGAATCCTTCTGGATGAGATCTCAAATACTAGACAGGTTTCAGCCTCTCTTGGCTACATTTGTGAGGTGCACTTAGAGCCCTTTTACACACTCATCAAGTGAATAATGTATGGGCATAGCCATCACATGTAGGGTGTCTCACTTAGAAAACCAGTGATGAGCTGAATGCTAAATCAATACATGGTAATAACTCCGGCCACATTGCTGTCCAATGCTTGCTCTTGAGGGCTTCAGCAGCAGGAAATTGTCCATGACTAAAATTTCTATTGCATTTTAGTAAGTCTTCAATACACCAAGCATCACATTCCTGCCCCCAGCTGACAGATAATGCAAATTTCCGGGGTTCACTCTTGATGCAGAATTCTCATTCAAGCAGCACATCGCCAGGAAGATGAAGACAGCTTGGTTCCAACTCTGTCTCTGAAGCAGTTTATTGCAGAAATTGACTTAACAACAACCATACAAGCCTTGGTCCACTCCTATCTGGACAAAGGCAAGACTCTGCTCAGCGGTCTTCCCTATGCCACCCTAGCACCCTTGAAAGATATCATCCGCACAGCTGCACAATGACTTGAGGAAATTCAACCACTTCACCCCAAGAAGACCTACACTGGCTCTCCGTTTCAGGTGGATCATCTTCATGGCGAACTGCATTAATCAATAAGACCCCAGATAATCTGGCAAACTAGCCACGTTTATGAGACGGCATCAGAACGCAAGCTTGAATATTGTGTCAAAAATATTGTGATGTAAAGAATATTGTCAGAGAGAAGAATGAAGACTGCAGGTAAGAATATTGTTTAAGTGTTTTATATCTTTTTTTTTTAAATTTGCTTGTACATTACATCATTCTTTTATTATTTTGTTGCGTTTTATTTGTTTTTGTGCTATAAGTTATTCGTTTAGTGTTAAGTTTGTGTAATTATTATTTAGTCTAGTTCTTTTTATATGTAAATATAGTTAGTTTTTATTTTATTTCAATTAAATTGATACATTATATTGTCTTTTTTGGGGGGGGGGGCGTGGCTGAGCTGGCGACTAAGATGGCCGCCTAACTCAAAATCTCCGGGGCTGTGACACTGAAAATGCCACCAGCCGACTAATATTTGCGATAAAACTGATCATCTGTGCCACGAGTGAACTGCTGATGGGGTGAGGAAGGTTCCGGTATCAAGTGCGGAGCCCAGAGATCCCTGCAATCCGAAGATCCAAGCGTAACAATCCTGAGCCTGACGAGGCCCGAGTCGACAGGGAACTTGGGTGAGCCTGAGGGCGGGGCTCGGACCGTGCGGTAATGCTGAGGGCTTCCGACTCGAGGACGTCACGCTGCGGAGCTGCGATACACCAGCAATGTCCCGGTTCTTTTGGTGCCTGAATGAATGCAGCTACCCCTCTGTTGCCGAGAACGTGGGACGTGCTGTAGCAGCACTGGAAGCAGCCCGGTTCCTGGCTCGGCAGAACGGTAAGGGCCTGATTATTCGGGACCGACAGAGATGCTGCTCATTTACATAGCTTCTTCCCCATGCCGCCTGCTCTGTGATAGACCGCAAATGCCTCCGGGACCTGTCCGGCGCAGATGCCGCTACCGTGACACAGTTGTGTAGTGAATGGCCTTCCCCCATCACACTTGTACAGGCCGCCCCATTGTGCCACTTATCTTTCTGGGGGATATGACATATCGTGCTGCTGGTCTGACCTGACTGCATCCTCCTTGTCAAATGTTCTTCGTTCTCTCCAGGAGTTTGGCTGACTCATTGTGTCGGGACACTGCTGGCTCATTATATGCCCGTGTCTGATTTGATTGCCACGCAGATTAGCTTTACAGATCTGTGCACGCCCTCTTCCACTGCATCTTCCCCATTTAGCGGATTGCGCCGGGCCTGCTCTTTGGACTGTGGGCTGCCTCACTGCCCTTTCCCTACTGCCCTGTCGAACCCCTGGCTGCACTGGCGTTACAACTGTGCATCATCCTCTGCCGTGGGTAACGATGGGCTGCACCGACCTGAAACAGAAACAATTGAATTTTGATGGGGGCAAGACCCCCTAGGCGGGATGAAGTAGACGGGGCCTCTGGCCCCGGAACAAGCTTCACTGGATTGCGCGGCAGCAATTTTGGCTGAGCTTAGGGCGGGATTCCAATCAATAGACTCGCGGCTGGACACCCTTACTACCCGCTTGTACGATATCAACAGGCGCCTGGATGGGCATGATACCCGATTAGACAAAGCAGAGCAGCACATTTCTGACTTAGAGGATGGTCATCCCTCTATTCAGAAGAGATTAGACAGGGCCGAAGGCCTCCTTAAACAACTTGCAATGAAGGCAGAGGATTTGGAAGCACGCTCCCGCAGAGATAACCTACGGGTTACGGGCATTGCAGAGTCCACCAACACGGGCCCCATTCCCAAGTTCATCGAAACCGCACTAACTGATCTCTTTGGTAGGGAGGCCTTCTCTACCACGTTTGCTGTTGAACGGGCTCACAGGTCTCTGGGCCCACCACTATCCCCTGGAGCGATCCCCCCAGATTATTATTGCGAAGCTGCTCAATTACAATGACCGGTATACGGCGCTTCGCTTGTCCAGGGAACGTGGCTCGCTTCATTATCAAGGCTCCAACATCTCCCTGTTTCCCATTTTTACACCCATGGTGCAGGAAGCCAGCCAACAGTACGTGGATGTGAAACACTTGTTACAGAAAGCCAGCATACGCTATGCAATGCTATACCCCGCCAGGCTCTGAGTGCAGATTGGATCAAATCACAGATCTTTGACACACCAGACGCTGCAGCCAAATGCGGCCAATGCAAAGACAAGGAAAACTGAAGCCACTTTTAGGCCTGAAACTCCTTCCTTTTTTTGTTTTTGAAACTCGCAGATATGATTTGACATGGAAGCCTTACCCACCTTATTTCCTCCCTTTTTGCCATGACGAAACCCTGTGGTCTGCCTACATCGATCCGCAGCCGTTTGAAATCCTGGTTACGTCCGTGCCGTTCTTGCCTTATCTTTTCTTGTATACGATGGCATGGAACTGAGTACTAGTGTTGGCTGAGTGGACATCTACCGAACAGTGACTATTTCTACACGTGATTGCTCAGTTGGAGCGTTGCCACTTCCCTCAGGAAACTTCTCCATGTCATCACTCCCTCTTCTCTTCCTTCTCCCCTTTTTTCCTTATGTTTCTTGTTTATTCCTTGGGATTCACTGGGTGCGGTATATTTGAGTAGCTGATGGGGGTTGGGGGGGGGTGCTACAGCGGGATGTTTATATGTGTTTATGTTTTAGTAGTTGTTAGTCTCCTGTTGTTCTAACACATAATCAACTAAAGGTGATAATGTGACCATGAAGGAATCCACCATTACTGATCTACATGTTGAATGTCTGTCCTGGAATCTTAGAGGGCTCTCATGCCCGAAAAAGAGCAGACAAGTGTTGGCATACCTGACACGGCACTCCATACAAATAGCATTTCTTTTGGAGACGCATTATGTACCCCTCCCAACTCATGGCTTTGCAGCGTCTTGGGACAACATTGTTTCTTTTCCTGCGACAGTACTTATTCGCGGGGTGTGTATACTCATACACCGCTCTCTTCCCTTTCGCACTGTGTCGGTCGTGACAGACACAGACGGCAGATTTTTGCTAATTCAGGGTTTTATTGGATGGCTGCCCATATTACTGGTTAATGTCTATGCTCCCAATGTAGATACACCCGATTTCTTCTCCACAATTTCATCACATATGGACCGATTTAGCTCAGACAATGTACGGATGGGGGGGGAGACTTTAACCTTACATTAGACCCTACCACTGATACTACTGGACCGGGCCAAATCACTAAGCCTCAAGCCACTAGAGACTTCCTCGCACTACTGCGGTCAGCATTACTGGCTGCTCCCCTGGTGTCTTAACTACTCGGTATCTCAAAATGACTCTTTTTAATCAGCCCCGCACGGCACTTGGTCACGTATAGACCATTGGTATCTAACACCACAGCTATTGACAGAGGTGCACAGAGTGGAATATTTTCCCCGTACGATATCGGATCATTCTCCGGTAATATTGGAAGATGCTTTCCCATCGATCCCAAACAACCTCCTCTGTGGAGATTCCCCGCGAATGCACTTTTGGACTCAGTGTTCCATAGTGAAATTGGCGATGCTATTACAGAATTATTTGAGCTGAACGAGGGCTCCGTGGAGTCGCAGCTCACGCTTTGGGATGCCTTTAAGGCATTTATTTTCGGTGTATGTATCTCCAAACATGCTGGAGTCTTGCACTCCATTCTGACCAAATTGACAAATATTGAACAGAAACTAAAAGACATAGATATCCTCATGCAAACTACCCCCTCCTTGACGGTTCTTCTGGACCGTTCAGCTTTGATGGCTGAATTTACAGTTGCTGCAGCTCGGGAGGATACATTTTTAGGTAAATACGCTAGAGCGCGGACGTACAGTGAGGGAGAGAGACCCGGCAAGACACTTGCACGCCTACTTAGACCACAATACCAGTCCACTTTTGTCACGCAGTTAGAAGTTGACGACGACAAGCCAGTGACGACAGGGACAGATATCACGCAGGCTTTTCTTGACTGCTATACAAAATTATATCAGACTTTACGCCCCCCCTTGGGACAGGCCCTCAATGCATATCTCCAAGAAATAGCCATGGTGTGGCTTGAAGATGGGCAATTAGACTTTTTGGCTTCCCCAATTGACGTCGACGAAATTAAACAAGCCTTGAAAGACCTAATCAGCAGCCGCGCTCCGGGATCTGATGGGCTTACCGGGTATTTTTACAAAGCTTACCAACATGAATTAGCTTCCCGCCTCCTGAAAGTGTATGACGAATCATTACAAAATGGTGCCCTCTTGCAGACTATGCGTGAAGCAATTATTTCATTACTGCTCAAACCCGGCAAATCTCCCCAGAAATGTCAGTCCTACAGACCGCTCTCGCTGTTAAACCATGACTACAAAATTCTCGCAAAAATACTGGCTACTTGATTAGAATTACTCGTGGACACCACACTATGCCCTTTTCAGGCTGGTTTTATACCAGGGCGGTCTACAACACTCCACTTACTCGCAATTTTCTCGATAATAAACCAAATGGAGCCCACCTTGCAGCAGTCGCGGTGATGGTGGATGCCGAAAAGGCCTTTGATTCTTTAAAATGCCCTTTTTTTGACACGGTTATGCAAAAATTCCTATTGGTTTTTTAAACTTAGTTTGCTTACTATACTCCTCTCCTGTTGCTCGACTTAAAATAAATGGACTGATCACACCACAATTTGACTTGACCCGGGGCACCAGAAAGGGGTGTCTGCTTTCGCCACTATTATTCATAATTGCTATGGACCCACTTGCCCATCATATTCAAGAATCGACACCTACACGAGGGTTACAACTCTACACAGGCCCGCTCATTGCATCTTTTTATGCAGATGACGTTATGTTATTTGTGTGCCGCCCGATGAAAATCTGCCCACTCTACTGCGTTACGTAGTCCCATTCGGAGTGCACTCAGGCCTCGTCATCAACTGGACCAAGTCTGAAATATTTGCCTTGACCCCTGGTACTCACCCATGCGATCTTGAGTTCCCACTGTGGTGGTGCACTGAACCTCCCAAGTATTTGGGTGTTTATCTACATTGCGACGCCTCTGAGGTGATTCGGTTGAACTATGGACCCGCGATCGACCCACTCGAATCCCAAATTCTTAAATGGATGAAGCTCCCGCTTTCTATTGCAGGAAGTATTGCTATCGTTAGTATGGTAGTTCTTCCGCGTTTCTTATTCCTTTTTTTAAATATCTCCCTGTCTTTAACAATGGCCTTTTTCAATACACTCTGGTCACTTTTAGTGCGGTTGGTTTGGGCGGGTGAGCAACCGAGAGTGAGCTGGTCCACACTAACCATGCCATTTGAGCACGGTGGCTTTGGTGTCCCTGATTTTTATCTTTACTACTTGGTTGCCCAGTCCCACTTTACGTCTTATTGGTACCATCCGGATGTTCATTTACAGTATCTCAAACCTGACAGATCACAGATTTACCCACATTCACTATTGACATTACTACCGCAGGGTCTCCCTCGCATCCCCATTGAAATTCAAACAGTCCCAACTACATGTTGGGCATGGACTAAATTGCGGAAGTACCTGAACTACACATCTCTATACTCCGCACACATACTGCTGGCCGATAACCTGGCAATATTCCCGAGTTAGGAACACTCACTAAGAAAATGCTGCTTAAGAACAGACTGTTGACATTGGGTGATCTGTTCCATGATTCCAAACCGTCCTCAACTGCAGAATTGACTGCACGAAGTGCCAATACATATATGGACACCTTCCTGCTTCATAGAACTCGTGGTTCTTTACTAAAAATTCTGACCGATCTATCATCAGAACCGAGCGATTTCTCACCACTAACACTTATTATAACTTCCCCGGATAGTGCTTACTTGGTTTCACGCATGTACCATTTGTCACTCTCCCTTCGCTCGAATGTGGGCACTAAAGCGCGTACATCCTGGGAACAGAATTTGGAAATTAACATAACTGATGATATATGGCGTTACTGCTTCTCGCAGATGCGATACGTCTCGAGCAACTACAAACACAAATTGTTACACTTTAAATATCTACACAGAATTTTTGTTACTCTCAAATTAATGGCCAAGATGAATCCCGCTTAGTCTAGTGCCTGTGCGAGATGCGGTATTCTTGACGCTGATTTTTGCCATTTAGCTTGGACTTGCACCCCGGTAAATACATATTGGATAGATGTTTTTAGACGCCTATCTGTCATGGTAGAACACACTATACCCTCTGAGCCATTGACAGCCCTCTTGGGATATGTTAAACCTTTCAAGAGAAGCATCTGACGTTTTAGCGCTATAGCTCTGCTGATAGCTAAGAGACAGGTCTCACTGCACTGGGGCAGGACGCAAACACCGTCAGTGCAGGCATGGATCCAAGACCTCACTTACTGTGACACCATGAGCGACATTTACGCTACATTGCTGCCCGTCTCCTCACGTCCCCGCGATATCTTGCAGCCTTTCAAAAGCTATTTGCAATCACACTACACAGATACTTAGTGGTGCTGATATCACGTGTTGAAGTAAATGAGTACATATTAAATAGAGCGTAGAACTAGGATATGGTTTGGCATGATCTCTATGTTGGACACTATCCACAGACTGCTTTGGTGGTGGTATTAACGAGCTAGACACGGTCACTGCTAGGCTATACATGTTCTCCAAGACACTATTTGCACAACTGCTCCATGGTATTTGCTCTGTTTCCTTTTTTTTTTTTTTTTTTTTTTTTTTTTTTTGTGTGTTTTGGCTGTAGACGGACAGGAAATGTTCAAATGTTTGACATGATAATTTGTTTACCCCCTCTGTGTATGGGACAGCTATTGCGCTCTTTCCTTATCACAGCGTGGTTGTATTTTCCTCTTGAAAAATTCAATAAAACAATTTACAAAGAAACTATTGGTGGGGTTTTGGGGTTGTAGGAAATTAGAGTGGGACTTTTTAAAAGATTTATTTTTTAATTCACTATACTGTGGTAAATATTTAAATTACCTGTACTATTTTTTATGCGGTAAAGTCTAGTAAGAATAACTCAGTCAAAATAAGAGGCAGAATCCGTGGTATTAGAGGTTCTGAAAAGGGCTTTATTCCTTACAAAGGAATTATAGTTCGAACTAGGCAATCATATTCCATCACCACGAAGGTTCAGGAAGGGATCAGCAATACATTATTGACAAGTAACAATATTTATATGGAAAGCATTGCATTAGGACAGATGCAGGAGGCGTAACAGCTGATAATACAGATAAGAATACACATACGTAATGAAAAATAGGCGTATACTAGAAACGTCATTAAAAATGATGTCACAAGTGGGTGGATCCATAAGAGAATCCTGCAGTGTCAGCAGAAATATTTGACAGAGATGCGCGCGCAGCTGCATGACGCATGATTGACGCACAACCAGAGGGTGAAGGGAACTTGACATTTGGCCCTACATGTGGAGACAGAAGTCTGGGGTGTCAGGACAACCTAGTCCTAAATCATATCTAATATCTTGTGTTTAAGGAACTATATTATCTGGAAGGAAGGGTCTTCTCGGACAGATCCTATTCTATACTGACTGTTAGTGCGTGTACAAGCGTCTATGTGTCTACATGTGATGCGAGGGGGCAGGAATCCTTCATAGTAACAGGGGCTATGAATTACTTGCAAAAAGACAGCGAGGCCGAGCCTTTTGCTCGGTAGCTGGAGGGATGTTTACCTAAACTACTAGACAGGAATGCATTGGATGAGGAGCGGAGCAGATAACTTGAAGGCTGAATACAGTTTTTTGGCAGGCAACAGGCCGCGTCAGGCACCGTTAGCCGCGCAGGGAGTAAGACAAAGTTCATGGACACGGATGCAGGTCCAAGCTGGAGCATTTCAGAGGCAGAAACAGAAAAAGGCTTGATGGCAGAATTCAGGGCCTACTCGCCTTAACTGCAAAACTAGAAAAGTGAACCACATAAAGTCGGTGGCCTTTCATACTTAGGAATGGAATATTCGACCCATTCATGGCGGATTTGAAAGAGGGCATGTTGACGTTGGACGCACATGTATTTGCGTCTTCATAGCTGGAACTGGAGGGAACATACATGTACTTATAGCATGTACATGGAGCCGTTGGGGTCTAAGATAGGGGACACAATTGACCATAAAAATTCATATTTCCACATTCCCTCCTTGTCCCCTACGGACCCTCATGAAACATCCATCTTCATTAATCCATCAATCTGTTCATATAGCATCATTTGTTCTTCTTTCTTCTTCCGAGATCTTGAATGAAAATTTGAAGGCAGGATACACGATGTGGCACACAGACCACAAATCGCTGGCCCACATTGTAGACACAAGCAGCAACTGAATAGTATGAGAAAGCCAATACCTAGGAAGGATAGGATCCTCCATCCCCAGGCTGACAACACGCTCCAGAACCAACCGGACCAAGTCCAGGTGCCTGGATTCTGGTGTATCTGGCTTACGATCTTATGAAGTCGAGTTATGGCTTTATATACTGACGGCGCGTTTTCTGGTATGAAAACACAGCAACTTGATCCGATGACCCTACAAGCTCCGCCCCTATCGGCCAGAATGACGTCAAGGACAAGACGATTTTGGAGAACAACAATCCGCATCGCAGACTGCTCCTCCGTTAAGTTGCCCAAAGCGGAAGTAGTTTCATTCACTACTGCTTCAAGGGTTCTAGTTAATCTACGTATCAGCTTACTATTGGTGACTGTACCTATGTAGGGAAAGAAACCTTTATTGAAATCTGTGTATTTCTCCCATGCTGTTTCAGTGTAGTCGACAATCGGGAGGTCTCTCTGCTGTCTATTGTGTACTAAATGGGTGTTCCTATGATAATCAGGCGGGGCTAGGAAAACAGGTGGCAGAAGGAATGCAATGTAACCGGTACCATCCCAATCTAGGGGTAGGAGTATGTATGCGGTGTGACCACAGATGAAGTAGGAGTGACGGGAAGCTCTAAATGTAGATTTGCCTTTATCACTGAATTCTATTACAGTGGTACATTTACTATGGCCCATGTGTTTTGAACCATTATTTCTTACACATAATTCGCCTCTAACTGGAAATACTGACATAGCGGGCAAGATTGGTGTAGCTTCGGATTCAATATTCAGGATCATAAGATTAAGTGTAAAGTTACCTAATCCATATACTTCATTTTCTAGATCAGTTCCTGTTCTTTTGGGAAGTCCCTCCTTGTTAGGGTAGCAGACTTTAAGTAAAACTAGGTTCAGGTTTCCCCATACCCAATTGTCTTGGTAAACTACTGTATTTGAATCTAGGGAATTAATCAAACTAAACCATGCTCCACAGGAGCCGTTGTGTGTGAACGGATACGGAAAGAGGGGCAGAACTCCCTTGTATTTCTGATAGGGAGGGAGTCGGCCACATATCCAACAATTTGTAGCATTGCTGGTCTGATGAGAATGATGTAACATACTAATGAATGTGTTATTGCGCAGCGCAAATCTATAGGACAACTCATGTGGGGGTAATTCGCTAAAAGAGTGTTCGGTAGTAGCATTGGAAGCCCGCTTGGAGATAGGGTAATACATGTGTAATAATATACCGGAGATAATAATCAGAAGACTTAGAAAAAACATAATTAACAATGTCACTATGCAGTGACTACGAAGGGATTTACAGTACGCATGTGTCCTGAGCTGTTTCTGTCCGTTTTTCTCTCTATTTCGGTCTAGAGGATACATGTCAGAGACAAGTTCAACCGATTCACCTTGGAGAGGACTTAAACAATCAAATTGTCTGACTTGCTAGACCTTAGTTTCAGTTTATAGTTTTCACTCTTGGTTTGTTCAACCAGGGGTAGTTTTGAATCAGTCTGTGAGGGAATGCAGGGCTGAGGGTTCACGTCGGACGGTAGTCCATAAAATTTTTTGATGTGGCTCGAGTGCAACCACCCTTTACGTCCCTCAATCTTCACGGCTGTCCTTGTGGTCAAAATGACGAGCTTCGGCGACCGCCACTGAGGCTCCAGCTGGCTCCTCCTGTCAAAATTCCTCACAAACACGAGGTCCCCCGGACTCACGTCGTGGGGCTTCACCTCAGTGTTGTCGGAAAAAGCTGCAGCTACCTGTGAACGACAAGATTGTAGTGCAGACATCAAGGAAGCCAGGTAATCTGTCAGCATATTACAATCAACATCAGTTATTTTACGAGGTATAGGCGTCCCCCACATATTTGGTGGTCTACCGAAGATCACCTCATACGGGGATAGCCCTGTTCGAGAGTGTGCTACCATTCTCATGTAAAAGAGCGCCACTGGTAAAGCTACTATCCAGTCGACACCTTTTTCTCTACATATTTTTGACAGTCTAATTTTCAGAGTTTGATTATGTCGTTCCACGAGACCTGCTGCCTCGGGATGTCGGACACAGTGGAATTTCCATTGGTAGCCTAACAGAAGTGAAACATGTTTCATGAGCTCGGATGAGAACGGTTGGCCATTATCTGAGTACACGATACGGGGCAAACCATACCGTGGGAAGAATTCTCGAACTAACTGTTTGGCAGTAGTCGGGGCAGTGTAATCTGAGACGGGATACGCCTCTGTCCACCGGGAAAGAGCGCATACAACTACGAGGACATATTTGAATCCTCGACAACGTTCCATCTGGATATAATCCATCTGGAGGACTTCAAAAGGGTGATCGGGGGGTTGAAATCCACCCTGGTCTACAGGTACGCCTTTTCCTGGATTGAACTGACAACAAATCATACAGGTACGTACTTTCTGTTTAGCCGCTGCTCGTAAGTGTTTATTAAACCAAATGTGTTGAATACTGTCTAGCATAGCTTTCTCTCCTAGGTGCGCTGGACTATGTATTGTGTTAATGATGACCTGAACCATTGAGTCGGGGAGAAACCATATAGATTTTCCCTTCGTCATCCATCCTTGATCCGTTTGGATCCCTCCTAATTCAGTCCATCTCTTTATTTCTTCTGGTGTAGCATGTGTCTGTATGTCAATTACATCGAGGGCGGGATCCTTAACTGTCATGCAGTGTGTTGGTGTCGGGACTATTGTCTTTGTCGTGTCAATTGGACGAGTCTGATTCTGAGCAGTCTGTTTAGCTGTTCTGTCAGCTAGGTCATTACCCTGAGAAATAATGTCAGTTACTTTTGTATGGGCTTTACACTTCATGATAGATATTGAAGTAGGCAGATGTATTGCATCTAACAGAGTTTGAATAAGGGGACCGTGCTGGATGTGGGCACCGTGAGAAGTCAAATAACCTCTCTCTCGCCACAGTACGCCGAAGTCATGGACGACTCCGAATGCATAACGTGAATCTGTGTATATGTTGACTTTCTTATTTTTGGCTTGAATACAGGCTTGTGTCAGAGCGATGAGCTCTGCTGCTTGAGCTGACAAGGTATCGATACAATTTGTTTCAATAATTTCAGTGTCTGTTGTGACTGCATAAGCGGCCACTAATTCTCCTGCATTGGTTCTCATGCATGAACCATCTACATATAATGTCAGGTCTGGGTCTGATAATGGAATATCTGTCAAGTCTTGTCTGGGTTTCGTTGTAATAGTAATGACTTCAATACAATCATGTGCCAATGGGTCTGTTCCATTTAATGGCAAAAGTGTGGCAGGATTTAATGTACTACAGCGTCTGATTTCTATGTGTGGCTGGAACAATGTTAATTCGTAACCCGTCAGTCTTGCTATAGTCAAGTGTTGTGTTTGGGTCCGGTTCAGGAGAACCTCTACTGCGTGTGGTACTTGCACTGTCAATTGATGTCCTAACACTATGGCGTCGCTTTGTCTGATTGCTAAAGCTGTTGCTGCGACTGATTTCAGGCACGCAGGAAGAGCCTGAGCTACGGGATCTAATGTACTAGAAAAATAAGCACATGGCTTGTGTGATCCTGCTTGTTCCTGCGTGAGTACTGACAAAGCAGTACCTTCACGTTCTGTAACAAAAAGTGTAAAACGTTTGCTGTAACATGGCGTTGCTAAAACAGGTGCTTGGCATAAAGCTTTCTTTAAGCTTTCAAAAGCTTGTGTATGTTCCTGAGTCCAAGGGAGGACAGTCGGTGTCGCTGCCTCCCGTGTTGTTAACTGAATGAGTGGTTTAGCTAAAAATGCATATTGGGGGATCCACTGCCTACAGTACGAAGTGAGGCCTATGAAGGCCCGTACCTCCTTTTGTGTCTTGGGTGGTGGCATGTTTACAATTAACTGGATGCGATCAGGTGTGAGCTGTCTCCCCCATTTGGACAGCAAGTGCCCTAGGTACACAACTTGCTGTACACAGAATTGTAGTTTCGAAGGGGACACTTTGTGCCGCTTGTCGGCTAAGAAATGTAAAACCGTCAGTGATGCTTTTTCACATTCAGGTTCGCTTCGTGCGGTGATCAGCAGATCATCGACGTATTGAAGCAGGGCAGTGTTAGCTGGCATGTGAATACTGTCAAGTTCTCTTTTCAGTGCTTGGCTATAGATGCTGGGGCTTTCTGCGAATCCTTGAGGTGCGCGTGTGAATTTAAAACTTCGTCCATTTAAACTGAATCCGAACAGATATTGGCTTTCCGGATCGATTGGGACGCTAAAGAAAGCGTTCTTGAGATCAATTACAGTAAAGAACGTTGCTTCTGAATCTATGGCCGTTAATAATGAAGAGATATCTGGGACCATGGGGTATTGTGGTACAATGCATTTATTTAATTCTCGCAGATCAATAACTAATCGATATACTGGTGGTGCTTTTGGATCGGTTCGTTTAAGAATCGGAATTATCGGGGAATTACATATATTGGAGTCGGTTTCTACAACCACTCCTTGTGCGATGAGCTCGTCAATGATTTGCAGTAAAGCCACAACAGCATCTGGCGGTAATTTGTATTGTCGCATTCGTGGTAGTATCACTCCTGTTTTGAGTGTGACTCGATATGGTGTAATGTGCATACAACCTACATCAGTGGGGCCTTGTGCCCATAAATGTGCAGGTAGATTCTGTAACCGGTGATCCATGTCTCTAGACACGTAGTGACCTTTAAAGTCACGCAAAAATAGTCGTACTCCTTCCGGAGAACAACATATTACAGCTCCTAGAGCCTTCAATGTTTTTATACCTAACAAGTTTTCTGGACATGATTTCGTAAGTAATAGATCTGTAGTCCGTGTTAATGGACCGACTGTAAATGCAAGTGGTTGCGATACTTCGTTAACAGTAGGCTTTCCTGAAAAACCAAGGGAAATATTTTGTGAGCCTGAGAGGGGTACCCCTGGGACTTCGCTGTGACGGATAGTGGTTCTGCTTGCCCCTGTATCGAGTAGAAACTTTCTATCTTTCCCTAATAACTGACTTTGTACATAAGGACCCTCTTGGTCTACTGGAACCTCAATAAGGGGTAAGCCAACTTCCCTCTCTAGGCTATTTCATGTGTAGCGCTGATACTCTGGATAGTCATTTTGTGCATACTGGTACATCTGTTGTGTCGTGTTTTGTGTTGCAGCAATAGGCTGTGGCTGTTGTTGTAATTGTTGTTGTGGTTGTGGTGCGGTCTGTTGTACAGCTGGCATAGGCTGTATATTCTGAGGTACTTGTTGTTGGATCTGATCCTGTCTAGGCGGACGTGGTCTCTCTTTCGTTATACCCGTAGAGATATTATGTTTCAGAACTGCGCAATCGTGTATATAATGACCTGGCTGTTTACAATAGTTGCATGTCCCTCTAACAGGACCTACTGAATCATTGGACTGTGTCATACCCTTTATATGACCGTCAACTGGAACTGACTGAGCAACAAGCATTTTCATTTTTGTGTCTTTCATACGTCTTTGTTCATGTTCTTGTTCTTCCCTAATTCTATTGTGATGATATTGTAACATTTGTAACATCTGTGACGGTGTGTTTCCTTGCCAGGTACTCTCGAATTTCAGTACTCTACTCTTGACTTGGGGCAGGGAATTCTCAACTAATTTTGTCTCAAACAGATGTGGATACGATTCACTACTTGCTTTTATGCCACTATTAATACCAAAACATTTTTCAAATCGGGAATAGAAATCACTAGTGTCTTCATCTTGTTTTTGTTTACAGGCTGAGATTGCACCCCAATCTTCCTTTTTCGTAGTTAATAAACGTGGTAGTACCTGCACTAATAATCCTGGTAATGCTGTAGTCCTTTCCCCAAGCCCTGAACCTGCAGCTCGGGCCTTCTCTTCGTTTTCTAATACTGTCCAATCTATCTTTTGGTCTCCCACCTCCCATTCCTTTTCTTTGAGTTTCTCGTAAATACCGGCGGGTAATAGGACTTTTAATATTTTCATAAGGTCCGGGTAAGTATACTCTCCCAAGAGTAACATGTCTTTTATCTCACGGTGGAAACCTGCTGGGTCTTTGTCATGGCTAGGTACTACTTTCTTCATCTCTAATAATTCAATTTTAGTTATGGGCGCGTACACAAACACGCGTTTAAAAATATTGTCCTCACCTCTGACTGGGTGCACTTCGCGTAAGGGATTCTGTCTGTCTATGTGATACGTTTTTCTTTCCAACTTGGGGGGAACTGAAACATGCTCTGGGCATACGAAGACAATGTACTGGTGTCGATATTCTAGAATTTCCTTAATTAAATCAGTACCTGAACCTCTCCATTTATTCGTGAGTAATTCTATCAGTATATCAGGCAGGGGACTGGGATCGGAGTGTTGGCTTCTATATAATATAACGAGATGTTGTATCATGTATATACCAGCTAAACGCTGTTCGTCTGGGGTAAGATTCAAAAACGTGTGTGCCAACGCATCATCACTGTATTTTTCAGAACTGTCAGCCCATTGTACTGCTGACCTGGCTAATTCTTGTTCATCCATAGAATCGAGCATATGATACCCCCTTCGGTCTCGGAGTAATTTATCAGCAGCCTGGAATAAGTGTTCAGGGGACTTCATATTTAACATAGGGGCTTGAAAATGTCTGTTACATTCTGGACGTATCGGGCGTATCGGGTCATTAAAGTATCTGGTATTGTTACAAGGTCTTCCCCTACCTACATAAGCTATCGTTTCTAATTGTCCTGTGGGCATTTCTGATTCTTCCTCCTCCTCTCCCTCTGATTCAGTTTTGTCTGCCTCTAATCTGGCTTTATGTATTCGTTCTACTTCTTTGCGGATCTTTCGGCACATAACTACTATGCATGTCTGTTTATCATGCTTTCCCTCGGATATATTCTGACCCCATCGGGTAAGTACTTGCATTTCATCCTGGTCTACCTCGGACCTATCTCTGTCTCTGATCAAGCAGTTTATGAAGAAACGTAACAGTTGTCTCTGTATATCCGCTTTCTGGTATTCCATGGCTTCGTCAATACTTTCAGGGCCTTGCCCTGTTTGGACAAAGCGATATATATTGTCTAAATGTTTAATCATTCCTGGTAGCGTCGTTAAATATATTGAGGCTCGTCGTATACGTAGTGATGATAGCACCATTCTGTCATTTTTACCGGGCACTGGATCATATCTACAATCTACAAGATGTTCCTTAAACATGTCGGATGTTGCTATTTGGGGTGTACGTTGGTTTGCTAAATCTCTAAGAGACGATTTGCTTCTTGATGGTGGTGTGGCAAAAATTGCTGTCGTACCTTCTGAGGTGCTAGGCATGAAAGGATTTGTGGGGTGTAAGGTAGAGACTGTGGATGCAGGAAAATCGGTGGAAACAGATGGACCTATTGGATTGTGCGGAGGAGTTTGTTGTTGCGGAGGTGGGGGCAGATGATCTCGGTGTTGAGCTCCAACGACGGGTGGCGTGTGTGGTGGATCATTAACATATTCGGGAGCTACGTCGTCTAAATAGGAGGAAAGGAAAATATCTTTTGCGGTCTTGGGATGTGCTTTAATCGGGAGTAATGGGGGTGGCAAATCTTTCGGTATTTCCGGGGTGGCCTTAGGTAAACCTTCGGCCAAAAGAGGATACATACCATTCATAAGAGTGTTTCGTTGTCTGTCTACTTGTTCTGTTTTTACTCGGATACCTTCCTTAACTAATACGTTTTCTCTGGCTCTATTTGAGTTCTCCCTACTTTTCTCTTCCAGTCTGAGCGCTTTCTCTGTACGCCTATGCGATTCTTTACGCCATAACTCAATAGCATCTTTCTGTGACTGTCTGGCTTTCTTTTTCCATAATTCTTCTTCTACTCTCATGATGCAATCTGCATCCCATGTCCCAGCTGCGGGCCACCTCTGACTTTCTGCTAGATCCTTGGTGTAGTCCACCCATAAGTCAAGATATAATACGGCATCTAGGCCATGTTTATGATACATAAAATACCCTGGAGTGTCCCTAGGTGGAATGGGAACAGCTTCTTCGAGTACTCCTTTTCTAGTTTTGATCTGTCTTAATTTTGAAAAGAACGGCATCTTTAAACTTTGTTACTTGGTTCTTACTTGAACTGGACTTGAACACAATTAATACGATAGACACAATATTGAACACTCATTCATACCACAATTTTTGGACCCAGTAAAACATTTAACATTTAACATTTAATTTTTTAAACGGACAATGATAATTTAGAAGAAAACTAGTTATTGACATAATACTAATACTAGATAATACTGATTTATATACATGAACATACTGGATATACTGCTAAACAGTACAGATACACTGCTAAAACAGTGCAGACCGGATCTGTGTACCCAAACCCGTCAGGACCGGCACAAATTAATGTGCACGTCTAACTGCCTCCCCAGCAACGGTACTCACCGGGTAGCACGGAACGGAAGGCCTCGGAACTGAACTGAACTGGACCAGACTGGACTGGACTCGACTCGGAACTTCGGAACCTGGTGGGCCTCTGTATACCTCGGATCTTGCTCTCTCAGCTAGGCTCTGGTCGGGATACTTCGCACTTCTCACCGCCTCGTCTGGGTGTTGATCGCAGCCTCAGTCACCCCCGCTTGGTCGGAGGGAGATACAGGAAATCCTGTGGGTACGCGTTGTTGTCCGTCCGGCTGTGGCAGGAGACCGGGCCTGCAACGCACCTCCGGCGCGTGAGATGAGAAAGTGTCCCTGTTCGGGCGCCAATTTATGTGGTAAATATTTAAATTACCTGTACTATTTTTTATGCGGTAAAGTCTAGTAAGAATAACTCAGTCAAAATAAGAGGCAGAATCCGTGGTATTAGAGGTTCTGAAAAGGGCTTTATTCCTTACAAAGGAATTATAGTTCGAACTAGGCAATCATATTCCATCACCACGAAGGTTCAGGAAGGGATCAGCAATACATTATTGACAAGTAACAATATTTATATGGAAAGCATTGCATTAGGACAGATGCAGGAGGCGTAACAGCTGATAATACAGATAAGAATACACATACGTAATGAAAAATAGGCGTATACTAGAAACGTCATTAAAAATGATGTCACAAGTGGGTGGATCCATAAGAGAATCCTGCAGTGTCAGCAGAAATATTTGACAGAGATGCGCGCGCAGCTGCATGACGCATGATTGACGCACAACCAGAGGGTGAAGGGAACTTGACATTTGGCCCTACATGTGGAGACAGAAGTCTGGGGTGTCAGGACAACCTAGTCCTAAATCATATCTAATATCTTGTGTTTAAGGAACTATATTATCTGGAAGGAAGGGTCTTCTCGGACAGATCCTATTCTATACTGACTGTTAGTGCGTGTACAAGCGTCTATGTGTCTACATGTGATGCGAGGGGGCAGGAATCCTTCATAGTAACAGGGGCTATGAATTACTTGCAAAAAGACAGCGAGGCCGAGCCTTTTGCTCGGTAGCTGGAGGGATGTTTACCTAAACTACTAGACAGGAATGCATTGGATGAGGAGCGGAGCAGATAACTTGAAGGCTGAATACAGTTTTTTGGCAGGCAACAGGCCGCGTCAGGCACCGTTAGCCGCGCAGGGAGTAAGACAAAGTTCATGGACACGGATGCAGGTCCAAGCTGGAGCATTTCAGAGGCAGAAACAGAAAAAGGCTTGATGGCAGAATTCAGGGCCTACTCGCCTTAACTGCAAAACTAGAAAAGTGAACCACATAAAGTCGGTGGCCTTTCATACTTAGGAATGGAATATTCGACCCATTCATGGCGGATTTGAAAGAGGGCATGTTGACGTTGGACGCACATGTATTTGCGTCTTCATAGCTGGAACTGGAGGGAACATACATGTACTTATAGCATGTACATGGAGCCGTTGGGGTCTAAGATAGGGGACACAATTGACCATAAAAATTCATATTTCCACAATACACTTTTTTATTATTTTTTATCTTGGTAATTTCATTATTAAATATGTATATTATTTTGTAATGATTATATAGGCAATGTTTAAACTAATTTATTTTAATTGTTGGTTGATTGAATACATAATTGATTTGGAAATTAATTAATTGTTTGTAATTTGTAGATCCATTAATTAGATTATGTTTTAGGTTGTATATATAATAATTTTATAATAATATTTATTTTAAAGTCATGCATATTGTTAATGTTTTTCTATTAGTATTTTTATTTGTTTTTGCAGGTTTTGGAATTGTAGAGGAAAAGTTTGGGAAGTGTTTTTTGACAATGTATCTTTAATTTCAAACAAAGAAAAGAGTGAATTGTATATGTACGGCATCTAAACTATATGCCAACTGAAAAAGCACCATAAACAATACCATCACTCTACCCGCATCCCTGCTCTGTCATTTACCTCCTCCACTCTGCTTTGCCATTTTAATAATCAAATAGATTCAAGGCCTTCATATGTGGTGGGAACATCATCTGGGGAAGACCCGAGACAGGTAGGACACCGGAGGCTCCTATGTCTGTTCAAATTAATTCTGTGGGATTAAAAGAGTTGCAGCTAAGGGTGGCGTGGCTTGAGCCGCCGCAGGATGGTCGCGACTCAGTGAGGCTCCGAGCTCCGTCCGGGACCATTTCCCTTTGGGTGTGGTAGCTTACCGGCATCGTGGAGTGAAGGCCTTGAGAGCGCGGATGCGGGACACAGGTAGCTGCTATTTTTGTACCCTAACAAGCCGTTTCTCGTCCCTGTTTCACCCGCACCCCGTTCTCCTCAGGGGTGTAGTTTGCAGCCGCCATTTTGTCCACGGCGGGATGCGGCGGTGAACGACTGCCTCATTTGCAGTTTTGGAACCTGGTTATGTTATAAATCCTATTAAAAGAAGGTTGTAACTACCTATTGGAGACGTTTTGGCTAAATTAACCCTTTCTGTGCCAGCTTCAAAGCCTCTCAGATATATTGGGCAACTAGTGGCATTTCATCATAGACTTCTTCATCTGCTTTTTTCTGCTTCTCGCATGTTTAAAAAAAAAAAACAAGGAGGGGAAAAAAGGAAAGAAAAAGGGAAAAAGTAATTGTCCAATTCGGCTCCCAGCTAAATTTCTTACATTTTTGGTTTCGCTCTTGCTATCCGGGGGATTTTTGAGGTTGTGGTACATTAGTGGCTTATCTTCTTTTGGCTATATATGGAGCCTCCTCCCCCCTTCTGTCAAAGGGGTGCCTTTGCTAACATGTCTTCCCTTCGCAAGAACTCCACCACTGCTGCATCAAAACGCCAAAAGAAGGAGCCTTGTTCCCCGTACGAAATCTCCATTACCCATAACGCTGAATGAGCTCATTGAGGAAATAAAACTTAGGAAGCCCTTTGTTATTGACACCAGTGCTACCCTTCAGAGATTAGAGGAGAAATGGTCTAACTTGGAGTCAAAGGTATCGGTGGTGAAGCAGAAGATCAGTGATGCGCAGGATGTGATCCCTAAAGTTGAAGCTATGACCAAAGAAATAGCTCTTCTTAAACAACAAACGGAGGACTTGGAAAACTGCAACAGACACAACAACCTTAGAATTTATGGTATTCCTGATGGGAAGGAGGGGCCTGACATGCTTGCCTTTCTTAAAATCCATATACCGAAAATAGTTGGCCTCAAGGAAGGTACTAACCTCAACTTGCAACACGCTCACCGTATTGGACCCAAACGGAGGGTCTCCCTCTACATCGTCAGCCAGTCGCTCCAGAGGGATAATTCTCCTTTTTTTGGAACATACTGAATTGTTAATGGTTCTGTCTGCGGCAAAGCAGAGAAAGCAAATGTTATGGTCCGGCCAGAGAGTTTTCTTTTCTCAGGACGTGGCCTGTGCTACTGCCGCTCGCCGTACGGAGTTCCTTTGCTTTTGCCCTGCCCTTCGTTCCATGAATGCCAGATATGGTCTTGTGCATCCCTGTGTTTTTTAAAGTCACCTATAAGGAAAAGACTCACTCATTTGATTGCCCTGAGGATTTAAGACAGTTTATTTTTCGCCACAAAGGAGAACAAATGGACCTTGGGAAATCCTGAATGTTGTCTTTCTTACCAAGTTCTAGTTCATTTTTCTTAACTTTTCTTTAATTTCCAGGTTCTGATGGTTTTTGCCTTTATTTACCCATTCAACCCGTGGTTGTTGTGTGTCTGTCTTCTCAGGTGGATACTACCTAACAATTTCTTTTTTTTTTTTAACTGATGTCTCTTGCCTAGCACAGACACCCGTCCTCAATGTTTCCTCCTCCCTGTGCCTCCCTTCCCACTCCTAGTGTTTATAGTTCTTCTTCACATGTTGGTAGGTGTTCTCTCCATTAAGTATACATGTTTCTTATGTTTGTCCTTTATAGTTTTCGTTTCTTTAAGTTAATTCTGTTTACCATATGGCCTCAGCTGCTGCTCCTTACTTTATTCATTCCATCGACCTATTTAGTGATCTTCGTCGTTTCTCTTTGACTTCGCTGGCTCTGTTGTTTGTCTTCCTTTACGCGGTTCCCCTCCTCCTCATGCTGTTCTCTCCATTCTCTAAGTGTACTCTGCTCACCTTGACTTTAGTCTCTTGGCTTCTTGTCAACATATTTCCTTCTATCATTCACATCCTCTTCTCTTTCCTTTTTCTTCTTCCAGCCTATTCTTGTTTTTTTCTTCCTTTTCTTTATTCTTTGATTTGTGGTTCTTCTCTCCTCTCTTCTTTTTCTAATTTACTATGTTAGAACATTTCCTTTCATTTTTCTTATCTTGTTTCTTACCTCTTTAACATCCATTTCTCCTATATATTCATAAAAGCAGGCTTTCTTTCTCGTTGGCCTAATATCTGTGCATGCTGCATTCATAGTGTTACCAATCAATTTAAGATTGCTCATGGTTGCACTTACTGCTTCTCCCTTCCCATTATGACTGATAATGTTCATATTGTGTCTTGAAATGTGAAGGGTCTGTGTAACCTTATCAAGAAACAAAGTGTATGTACTCATTCATCTAGATTACATTGTAAAATTGCAATGCTACAAGAAACCCATCTTAATGAAAATTATATTAGTTGCCTTGAAAAGCATTGGTGGGTCATCTGTATTGTTCTAACAAAGAAGGTATGCAGTTCCTAATACAAAGGTTATGTTAATGTAGAGTAGACTCTAATAAATATTAGAGTGTAAAGGGGGAGAAGAAACTTCTCCTAGTTGGAATAAGACCCTCACACACCCAGCCAGCTAGGTGTCATGCTTCATCATCGGGTCTGCTCCTTATCGGGGCGGCGCTGCAATCCCCGATCGGCACCCAAGTAGGGGCCTTCCTGACGGAGATCTTTTTTCCAGAAGCCGATTGGTGAAGTGCAAGTGAGGGCCCTAAAAGTGGTGTAGGTGATAGTGATGTGTGTGTAAAGAATCTAAAATAGGGGAGGTGGTCCACTCAGAAGTATTTTAATGAACGTGGCCCCCACCCTAATTAAAAATAATACGACAACCAACGCTATAACCAACTGTAAGGATGCTGGTTAATAGCGTCTGTCAGATGGTCGACATGTTTCTTGCCTTGTAGTCAATTTAGACGGCAATTCATCAGGACCGGAATAACTACCTACACTTAAGTGGTGGTGGTCTGTGGTAAAGTATACTGTTGACCACCCTTACAGCACCCAAAGAAAGTGTGGTACCTGTAACTCAAAAAACATAACCTGCAAAAAAATGGATTGACAAATTCATCAATACAAATCAATAGATTATTCACTAGATATTGACAAGACATGCAACGTGAAATTGATACAAAGCTCATGCTCTTAGAGGCTCATAACATGCTTGATGACGTGTCTGTCATACAGTGAATTAAAACAACTAAAATCAATGCAGCTAGAGAAGCACACAAGGAATTTCACTCACCCATTAGGGTCAAGGCAGTGGTGTTTCAGATCCAGCTAGTGGAGACACTAAGTTGTAGTGTCCTAATAACAAGGGGAACGAGATAAAGAGAAAAATGATTGATACACAAGGACAGTGCGCAGAGTCCGGCGCCAAACGCCCGAGGTCACAAAAGAAACAGCAACCCACAGTGTCACACGGGACAACTGTAGACAGAACAAGGTTGTGCCACGTCTCCATTGTAGGGCACACAAAGTAAGGTAAGGAAATAATGATAATGGACACAAGCAGGCGTCTCGTGGTGCCTTAGCTGGCTGCAGTTCAGCCCACAGCCCCACGAAGTGAGGACAGGGTCGTAAACATAGCCCGCCATTGCCTCACACGAGAATACCAGGTCGCGTCTCCATCTCAGAGCAAAACGCATATTAGCGATGCAGCCAACCTATCAATATGAGCAGAGACTCGCGTGGTTAACAGTACGACAATGTATTGGTTCTGGGCGATGTTACTGTCAACCATCGCAGAGTCGGTCCCATAAAGTGGTGCACCGATCCTAGACAAAGTGGTCCAAAGTGTGTGGGAGTACACGGCACACATAAACACAGGAAGGAGAATGACAAAACTAAATCCATTACTCACGGTTTCCTAAAAACGGAGGTGGCGGTAGACCTACCCCACGTCGCTGGTCCGGGATTCACACGAGTGTGCTACAGGTGGGCGTGTGATATAGCGGAACAGGCGTGCAATGAAGGAAGGACTACCGGGTCATTCATTGGAAAAGGGACTACAGTGCCCTTTACGAGGATGCGCCATCTTGGAATGGGAAAAGCAATGTTGCCTTCGCAACCAAACGAGCCGAAGCCCCAGACTCGCCACACACTCCCAAGTATACAGCCAAGTTGCTCTAAAAAGGCTCGGGTAGGTGGGTTTTTTTTTGAAAGGAGGCGGATTAGAATGGAATAAGTAACCAAAGGCTCGTGATGCCTATGGTGTGCTGCTCGTAAGCACCTAATAGTGTATGGAAATACCGACACCGTGGAGTGACAAAACTATAAGCGACCCCTAGCAAGGTGTCAACAATTGTATTTACTCTTCTCTATGTTGTTATTGCGTAGGGAAGCATCGTAGAATAAAAATGTGCCATGGATCATATATGGAATAGAGCTGCAAACATAAAACAAAGACCATCCCCGGAAAAGTGTCCCGATGGTCATAGCAAACACCTGTGGTAATACATGGGTGTAATTCTTATGTACTGGAATTATCAGAGGGGGTTACTGGAGGAGCGGGTTGGACCAGGTAGTAGACTTCAGAACCCATTGTACATTATTTGTCAGTCAAAGGGGGGTGAATTCAGAACAAGAGACCTATTCATAATGTTACCTCAACAAGAGTGTTTTAGGTCAGAAGGCTCCACGGTATATTCTCATTTAACCCAGTTTTATCAGTGGCCAATCTTAGAACCCATCGTTGTTCAATGCGGAATAAAGCATGTTTAGTTATTCCGGGATGGGTTTCTAATACACCCCATTCAAAAGACTCTGGTGAATGTTGTGTGTCTTTGAAATGTGTGGTCATCTTGGTGTTGTTCTTCATGCATCTTAAATTGCTTCTATGCTCCATTATGCGAGTTTTCACCTGTCTCGTGGTCATGCCAATGTAGAGTAATTCGCATTTGCATCGCAGTAAGTAGATGCAGTTGGAGGAATTACAGTTGGTATGTGCATTTAAGGTCCATGTGACCCCATTAGGAAAATCCAATTTTTTTGTCACTTTCGTAAGGTGGCAGACAGAGCACGAACCGCAAGGATAGTGGCCTGTAACCGGGGGAAGACCCCATAAGGTACTTTGGCGAATGGTAGCTGGTTTTCTCGGCCTAGTGTGGATGAGGATATCTTTGATGTTATTTGTGCGTTTAAAGGCAAAACGAGGGGTAGGTAAATCAAGTGTGCCTATGTTCAAGATGTTCCAATGTTTGCGAATAATTTTTCTTATTCGATGTGAATCGGGGGTAAATGTAGTGACACAGGTCATTGCTGGGTCGGGTACTTTGACCCTGTCTTCCAGCAAGTTGTCACGGTTGTTGAATAAAGCTCTTTTACGAGCAGTGTCAATGATCTTTTTGGGATATTCACGCTTTAGGAGATCTTGTTTTAGTGTGTGTGATTCATTCTTATCATCAGAAAGGTTACTACAGTTTCTTCGGATACGAAGGAACTGTCCGAAAGGTAAGTTCTGTCTCAAAGTTTTAGGATGGTGACTACTAAAAAGTAGGAGACTATTCCTATCGGTTGGTTTGCGGTAGAGGGTTGTAGAGATGTTATCACCCTCTAATCTGATTGTTAGGTCAAGGAAGGGGATTGTTGAGGAAGAGATAGTATTGGTAAATCTCAAATATGGGTTCAGGGTATTGATCCATGAACAAAACTCAACACACTTTGCTCTGTCCCCTTTCCAAAGAATGAAGTTGTCATCAATAAATCTTTTCCACATCCCAATATTTTGTAGGTATGGGTTTCTGGTGTGAAAAATCTCCCTTTCTTCGAACGCCGACATGTACATGCATGCCAGGCTCGGCGCGAATGTGCTGCCCATCGATGTACCCTGTGTTTGGTGGTAAAGTTGGGAATTGAACTCGAAGAAGTTTTCTGTCAATGCTAAAGTAGCACACTCTAGTACGAAGGCTACTGGTGTCTGCGAGTGCCATTCGCTGTTGAACAAGGCATCTTCAATCACATCCAGGGTAGCTCTCTGTGGGATATTAGTGTATAATGCCTCAACATCCAGTGTGACCAGGAGGTCGACTGATTCTGGATGTTGGGCACTCTCCAGTAGACGGAGCATATCCGTGGTGTCCTTGATAAAGGATGGTGTTTGCTTGACCAGTGGTTGGATAAAGTGGTCTACAAACTTCGACAGTGGTTCCAAAATTGAACCGATCCCTGAGACAATGGGTCGTCCAGGGACCGGAGTAGTGTTTTTGTGAATCTTTGGAAGGCAATAAAAGTAAGGAGTAATTGGTTCCTTAGTTATGAGAAACTCAGCTTCTTTTTTGGTAATCCAACCTTGTGTTTCAGCAGTAACAACCATTGTAGAGATTATTCTGCTCAATCTGGGGGTGGGATCTTCTCCAATTGGAGTGTAAAACTTCCTATCACTTAATTGCCTATTACATTCTACATTGTAGTCTGCAGTAGACATGATGACGGTGGCCCCACCCTTGTCAGCCTGTTTTATGGTAATGCTGGAATCATTAGCCAGATTTTTGATGGTTATTTCTTCCTCACGGGTCAGATTATGAAAAGGGGTTGAGAAAGTCCTGTTGTTAAGGTCTTGCAGTACTGCTTTCTCAAAAGTCAGCACTTCATTCGGAACCATACTGTTGTTTGGTGTGAATGTAGAAGGTCTATGAAGACCTGAGTCATTGTTAGATGCTGGTGTTTGGTTCTGAAAGAAGGCCTGTAAGCGAATTTTTCGGAAAAAACCTTGTATCTCACAAAGGTCTCGAAACCTGTCACTCTTGGGAGTTGGGACAAAACCAAGACCCTTTTGTAAGACCCTTTCTTCTGTAGTGGTTAAAGTTCTTGTCGAGAGGTTGATTATCAGTTTTTCTTCCCCCTTGTCTGGCTCCTGGTTTCCACCGATCGTGTCGGCTGGTCTTGCCATTGGACTCTTTTCTGTCCTCTTCTGCGCCCTCTTCCTCTGCCCCAGCCTCTGCCTAAAAAAGGTGGTTGGATTGCGAGCTTATTGTCTTTGATATTGTTCCCACTGGCCTGGTTATCCTTCACAGGAATACTGAATGTAATGTGGACTTCATGTTGTTCTACGTTGGGAAAAACTAATAAAAATTGTTTAAAAAAAAAAAAAGGTGGTTGTTCAACCCCAGGTTGGAAGAAGGGGGGGGGCCTTGTTGGTATAAGGGAAATTGCCAGAAGGGGGGTCCCTGATATGGTGGTAAATTATAGGGTACATATCCCTGATTATGAAAGGGTCTTTGATGTCGGTTATTCCAACTTCCAGTGCTGGAATCACTGTTGGTAGAGGATCCCCTGCGTGATGAGGTAGAACCTTCATCTGAGGAATAACCAGTGCCAGTAGCAATGTAATCTGTTTTTAAATACGGATATACTTTCTCAGTGGAAAATTTTTGAATGTCCTTCTGAAGTTTTGAAATTTTCTGCTTCATTAAATATTCCCGATTGTCTGCTATTTCCGCATTTATTTCAGCTAGCTTGCTCTTGTAAGCTGCCGTCTGAACAATGACTTTAATCGCCCCTTCCGCTGTTTGGATCCTGATCAAGAGGGCGTCCGCGATTCTCTTTGCTGTATTAATTATGAGAATCAGCCAGTCCCTAGTGCATTTCCATGCAACTAGGGACCATTCTTTTTTTAAAAGAGTGTCCTCCAGGAATAACCGTGGGACATTGTTAACAATAAGGCCATTCGGAGCTATGTTAGCTCTAAGGTACTCTGTCATCATTGCCCCATGTAAAGTGATCTTAAGCCATTCATGTTTCAAGTTAGTTAATGAAGCCCAATCCTCTGAGTGGCTGCTAGATGCTACGCTGCCATCTGCCCCTAACAGGGATGGTGCTCTCAAGATCTCGGCTGCTGCTTCGTCACCGAAGCTCAGTCCCTGGTAGTCCTCCATGTGATTCGTTTGGGGAACTACTGGACTGATGCAACAAATAAAAAGGAAGAACAAGAGGGTGAGGTTACACTCTTTCAAGATATAAAACGTGGTCCAGAGTAACATAAGATATGTTCTTGGTAACCTAATCAACAAATCCCACGGACCAGCGTCCGTGCAAACGTTATTTCAAAAAGGAGGGAAAGATGGACAAATATTTAACCAGGTCCAGCATACAGGTCCATAAATAGAGCTCTAACAAAGAAGGTATGCAGTTCCTAATACAAAGGTTATGTTAATGTAGAGTAGACTCTAATAAATATTAGAGTGTAAAGGGGGAGAAGAAACTTCTCCTAGTTGGAATAAGACCCTCACACACCCAGCCAGCTAGGTGTCATGCTTCATCTTCGGGTCTGCTCCTTATCGGGGCGGCGCTGCAATCCCCGATCGGCACCCAAGTAGGGGCCTTCCTGACTGAGATCTTTTTTCCAGAAGCCGATTGGTGAAGTGCAAGTGAGGGCCCTAAAATTGGTGTAGGTGATAGTGATGTGTGTGTAAAGAATCTAAAATAGGGGAGGTGGTCCACTCAGAAGTATTTTAATGAACGTGGCCCCCACCCTAATTAAAAATAATACGACAACCAACGCTATAACCAACTGTAAGGATGCTGGTTAATAGCGTCTGTCAGATGGTCGACATGTTTCTTGCCTTGTAGTCAATTTAGACGGCAATTCATCAGGACCGGAATAACTACCTACACTTAAGTGGTGGTGGTCTGTGGTAAAGTATACTGTTGACCACCCTTACAGCACCCAAAGAAAGTGTGGTACCTGTAACTCAAAAAACATAACCTGCAAAAAAATGGATTGACAAATTCATCAATACAAATCAATAGATTATTCACTAGATATTGACAAGACATGCAACGTGAAATTGATACAAAGCTCATGATAACTGATGTCTCTTGCCTAGCACAGACACCCCTCCTCAATGTTTCCTCCTCCCTGTGCCTCCCTTCCCACTCCTAGTGTTTATAGTTCTTCTTCACATGTTGGTAGGTGTTCTCTCCATTAAGTATACATGTTTCTTATGTTTGTCCTTTATAGTTTTCGTTTCTTTAAGTTAATTCTGTTTACCATATGGCCTCAGCTGCTGCTCCTTACTTTATTCATTCCATCGACCTATTTAGTGATCTTCGTCGTTTCTCTTTGACTTCGCTGGCTCTGTTGTTTGTCTTCCTTTACGCGGTTCCCCTCCTCCTCATGCTGTTCTCTCCATTCTCTAAGTGTACTCTGCTCACCTTGACTTTAGTCTCTTGGCTTCTTGTCAACATATTTCCTTCTATCATTCACATCCTCTTCTCTTTCCTTTTTCTTCTTCCAGCCTATTCTTGTTTTTTTCTTCCTTTTCTTTATTCTTTGATTTGTGGTTCTTCTCTCCTCTCTTCTTTTTCTAATTTACTATGTTAGAACATTTCCTTTCATTTTTCTTATCTTGTTTCTTACCTCTTTAACATCCATTTCTCCTATATATTCATAAAAGCAGGCTTTCTTTCTCGTTGGCCTAATATCTGTGCATGCTGCATTCATAGTGTTACCAATCAATTTAAGATTGCTCATGGTTGCACTTACTGCTTCTCCCTTCCCATTATGACTGATAATGTTCATATTGTGTCTTGAAATGTGAAGGGTCTGTGTAACCTTATCAAGAAACAAAGTGTATGTACTCATTCATCTAGATTACATTGTAAAATTGCAATGCTACAAGAAACCCATCTTAATGAAAATTATATTAGTTGCCTTGAAAAGCATTGGTGGGTCATCTGTATTGTTCCCCGGCTAAAGAAAGAAAAAACGGAGTGGTGACATTATTTCATAAGTCCCTTTCCCTTACTATAGAAAAGGAGGAGAGGGATGCCAACGGCAGATGGCTTCTCCTTCACCTAGTTGTTAATGGTTCCCCTATTTCTCTTCTTAACATTTATGGTCCCGCTGGTACTGATTCACAGTTTTGGCAATCCATGTCACATGTCTTCCATTCCTGTTCTAATTCTAACTTCCTAGTGCGTGGAGACTGCAATCAGGTTTTGGAGCCCTTCATTGATAGGAAATCCACATCTATATATAGCCCCAATAAAATGCAAAAAACCTTTACGAGCACTATCCATTCAAGAAATTTGGTAGATGCTTGGAGGATATACAATCTGGATAGTTTGGAATTCACCTTTTACTCTCCTACACATGATTCTAAATCTAGAATAGATTACATTTTTTTGACTCCTCATCTTCTCACTAACCTGACTCATTCCGAAATTGGATCCATATTTATTTCTGATCATGCACCTGTTTTTATTAATTTAGACCTCCCCTCCGAACTCTCCAAACCCCGTAGATGGCACTTTAATAATTATTTACTTTAAGATCCTACTTTTATAAAGAGCTTCAAAGATTTTTAACAGAATTTTTTCTCACTAACACTAGCCCGGACATACATTTCCATACCATTTGGGACGCTTTTAATACGACAGCCAGAGGATTCATTTTTAGGTCTCGTCTGAGACAGCGCTTTAGCGCTGCTCTGGCGAGACTTATAGTAAGCGAGTTTTGGAAGTGCAAACAGTGGCTTTTCAGGCCCCCAAATACAGTGCATGTGCGTCGGCCGGGCGCGCGCACCATTTGGCAGCCTGAAAAGCACTGGCTGATCACTTGCTTTGATGTCCTCAGTGAGCCGCGCGGCCACTGAGGACATCAAAGTGCACACCATTTGCCACCCCCTTCTTGCTTGTTTCCTTTGTCTCTGGTTCCCCTCAGGCATCCAGACTCTGCCTCTCTGCGGACTTCTCTGGGTGACCCCTGGTGACCCCTGCTTGTGGACACCGCCTCCTCTGGGCACGGACCGCTCTGCTAATGTCGTTTGTCTTGAGCAGAATCAGCTGCCCGTGACAGGCCTCGCCCCTTTCATGTAAACAAAAGCATGTGTGCCCTATTCCCGTTGATTCTTCTTTCTCCCGCCCATTCTCCTAGAGCTCGCCTTTATTTCATTGATTTCTATTTTTGTCTGATCCCGCTTTCCCCTCCCTGATCCTTCTTTCCCCTCCCTAATCCCTCCTTTCCCTCGCTGAATGCTTCTTCCTCTCCCTGATCCCTCCTTTCCCTCTCTGATTCCTTCTTTATCTTCCTGATTCCTTCTTTCTCTTCCTTATTCCTTCTTTCTCTCCCTAGTCCACCCCCCATTCCCCCTCTCACACTCTGACGCTACTTTCTTTCAATTCCTGCCTATTCTCCATTCGTCCCCCACTTACTTCGTCTCCTCTTCGTTCCCTACTTTTTCTGTCTCACATCCTTAAGCCAACTCCACAACTCATCTCTTCGCCATTCCTCCTTCTATTCTTCTCTTCTCTTCCCAGGTTTTCTTCACTGACCTGTCTCTCCCTCCTCCTATTCTTCTTACCTTTGAGCACCCGCTCCCCCCTACCCCCTCCATCATTCCTTCTCTGTGCTCCTTTCCCTCCTTCGGCTCTACTCGCCCCTTCTTCCCTGTCCTGCACCGTCTCTCCCTCCTTCCTTCCCCCTTCCCCCTTCACCCCCCTCCCCCTTCACCCCCCTCCCTTTGTTTCCTTCTGTCTCCGGTCATCACCCCCTGCAGCCTCGGTGCTGATTAATGATCACGGAAGCCCCTCCCGGGGGCTTCTCCAACCTTGAACGGTAATATGGCCGGCTGGAGAAGGCGGCATCCGGGATGCAGGGCACACAATGCTGCTGCGGCGATGCCGGGCCTCGCTCCTGTCCCCCAACGCGGGAATTCATTCAGTGAGCCCCACACGCATCGAAGCGCTGTAGGTACAAGGCACGCATGAAGCACTGCATCTCAAAATGCATAGAGTGATCCAAGTGCGCTCATGATAGCGCTGTGAGCCCAACAAAAAGCGCATAAAGCGCTCTGTCGCAAAACTCATTTACTGAGCCCAAGGCGCGCTTAAAGCGCTCCTCCACAGAATACATTCACTGAGTCCAACATGCACAGGGAGCGCTCCTTCGCAGAATTCTTTTAGTGAGCCCAAGGCGCACCGAAGCGCTCCGTGGTAGAATTAATTTTGCCAGCCCAAAGCGAGCACGAAGCGCTACATCTCAGAATTAATTCAGTGAGCATGACCGTGCCATCTCTCAGAATTCATTCAGCGAGCCCAAAGTGCGTATGAAGCCGTCGATCACAGAATGAATTCAGTGCGTCCAACACACGCATAAAGCGCTTCATCTAACAATTCATTCAGTAAACCCTATGCCCGCATAAAGAGCTTAATCTCATATGGTATTCAGTGAACCCAATGCTTCCTTGAAGCGGTCCCTCACAGAATTAATTCAGTGAGCCCAAAAAGCCGCAAGAAAGCTCTCCATTCCAGAATTCATTCAATGAGCCAATGGGTGATGAAGAGCTCAGTTGCATTGGTCCATCCCAGAAGTAATGGCGGGATCCCAATGTGCGCTTCAGGCGCTCCATTGCAGAACTCATTCAGCGAGCTCCACGCATACCTGACACTCCAACGCAAAATTAATTAAGTGAACCCAAAGTGAGCATGTAGCGCTGAATTGCAGAATACATTCAGTGGGCCCAAGGGACGTATAAAGCGCTCCATGCAGAATTCATTCAGTGTGCCAGATACAGAAAGCGCCCGATCATCACATAATTCATTGAGTGACCCAAAGCGAGCATGTAGCGCTCCATCGTGGAATTCGCTCACTGAGTACAAGGCATGCATGAAGGGCTCTATTGCTGAGACACAGAAGCAGCTCCTCTCAATGCCTTACCCTTCTGCCCTTTCGCACTCATTACTTCAAAGGGATGCACGTTCCCTTTACTAATCTCTCAGTTTCCTTTGTGACATTACCAGTTTTTTAATGCGTTGCCTTTAAATAATGAACTATCCGTTTACACAATTAACATTCTATTGGTTAGGGGGTAACCATTGCCTACAAGTCGCCTCGAGCTGAGCTTGCTACCCGATACGGGGTTTAAGTGATCGTGATTTTACATGCGTGGCCGAGAAGGAAAAAGACTGTTTCTTCCTTCCTGCCCAGGGAAGACAAGGACAGTGTCCATGTCTCCTGCTCTGCTGCTGGCAGCTGCCCACCGCCCCCAGCAGCTGCCCCCCTCACTGTCTTACTCTGCCATACTCTCTTTCTGTCTTGCTCCTCCTCACTTATTGACTTCAAGAAACAGTTATTACTTCCTCTTTCCTCTCCTTTCCTTTATTTGTTTCTCCGTGAAATGGATCCCCCAAAAAAAATTCCCTCAGGAAATGTCGTCTTTTTGAGCCATTTTTCTATTCCAAAGTGCAGCCTTGGGAAGGAGAGAAATTAAAGGTTCAAAATGTGGAAAATAACGAAGTAACCGATACAATAATAAGAAGCATTTGCAATGCAATAGGTCTCGCATTTACACAAGTTTAAGCTATTGGCATAGTATATATTATAGTATAAATAGTATTTCGCCGAGTTTACTTCCAGTCCAGGGAATGTTTAAGCAAGTGTGTTTATGGCTCATGCCAAGTAGCTGAATACCATAGTTCAGGTAGTGCACGCCACACACTGCTGCACGCCACACACTGCTGCACGCCACACACTGCTGCATGCCACACACTGCTGCATTACTCACTGCTGCATGCTGCATGACACTGCTGCATGCCACACACTGCTGCACGCCACACACTGCTGCACGCCTCACACTGCTGCACGCCGCACACTGCTGCACGCCGCACACTGCTGCACGGCGCAGACTGCTGCACGCCACACACTGCGTCATGCCACACACTACTGCATGCCACACACTGCTGCACGCAGCACACTGCTGCACGCAGCACACTGCTGCATGCCACACACTGCTGCACACCTCACACTGCTGCACGCCTCACACTGCTGCACGCCTCACACTGCTGCACGACGCACACTGCTGCACGACACACACTGCTGCACGCCGCACACTGCTGCACGGCGCAGACTACTGCACGCCACACACTGCGTCATGCCACACACTACTGCATGCCACACACTGCTGCACGCCACACACTGCTGCACGCTGCTACACGCCACACACTGCTGCATTACTCACTGCTGCATGCTGCACGACACTGCTGCACGCAGCACACTGCTGCACGCCGCACACTGCTGCACGCCGCACACTGCTGCACGCCACTGCACGGCACACAGTGCTGCATGCCTCACACTGCTGCACGCCGCACACTGCTGCACGCCGCACACTGCTGCACGCCGCACACTGCTGCACGCCTCACACTGCTGCACGCCTCACACTGCTGCATGCAGCACACTGCTGCACGCCACACACTGCTGCATGCCTCACACTGCTGCATGCCTCACACTGCTGCACGCCGCACACTGCTGCACGCCGCACACTGCTGCACGGCGCAGACTACTGCACGCCACACACTGCGTCATGCCACACACTACTGCATGCCACACACTACTGCATAATTGGTTGTCAACAGCCACACCATTGGGAAGAGAGCACACAAACAAATTAGGTTGTGATTAAAGATAATGTTTTTCTCTTTATTCTTTTAGTTAGATAATTTGGTTAATAAATCTACAAAAAACACATATGTTCAAAAATGGGCAAAAAGACAGATTTTTTGGAAGGATATATACAAAAAATCAAGATGGGCCCCCATGGGGGGGTTGGAGGAGTGTATAAACAATTAAATAACAGTCATTCTCTTCAAACAACCCATACAGTCATACACAGTCAACCAAAACATAAAACATACATTTGCTCTACATTAAAATGTTTGTAAATATACAGGGGAACAATCTCCTCACAATCTTGAAGTGTCTGAAGTGTTAGACACCACTAAATCGTGTAGAGGAGTACGCCAGATCGAACAAAAGTTCGATCTGGCGTATGTTTTATGTTTTGGTTGACTGTGTATGACTGTATGGGTTGTTTGAAGAGAATGACTGTTATTTAATTGTTTATACACTCCTCCAACCCCCCCATGGGGGCCCATCTTGATTTTTTGTATATATCCTTCCAAAAAATCTGTCTTTTTGCCCATTTTTGAACATGTGTTTTTTGTAGATTTATTAACCAAATTATCTAACAAAAAGAATAAAGAGAAAAACATTATCTTTAATCACAACCTAATTTGTTTGTGTGCTCTCTTCCCAATGGTGTGGCTGTTGACAACCAATTATGGGTGAATTATTAGTGAGATTTATTTGATCCACCTGTATATGAATAGGTAGAGCTTTGTTTTTGTTTGAGTTATTGACTTTTTCCCCTACTGCTCTCCCTACATTTAAATTGGGGTACCCCTTCTCCTAGTGGACACACTACTGCATGCCACACACTGCTGCACGCAGCACAATGCTGTACGCAGCACACTGCTGCATGCCACACACTGCTGCACGCCTCACACTGCTGCACGCCTCACACTGCTGCACGCCTCACACTGCTGCACGCCTCACACTGCTGCATGCCGCACACTGCTGCACGGCGCAGACTACTGCACGCCACACACTGCGTCATGCCACACACTACTGCATGCCACACACTGCTGCATGCCGCACAATGCTGCACGCCACACACTGCTGCACGCCACACACTGCTGCACGCTGCACACTGCTACACGCCACACACTGCTGCACACTGCTGCATTACTCACTGCTGCATGCTGCACGACACTGCTGCACGCAGCACACTGCTGCACGCCGCACACTGCTGCACGCCACTGCATGGCACAGAGTGCTGCATGCCTCACACTGCTACACGAAACACTGCTGCACGCCACACACTGCTGCACGCCGCACACTGCTGCACGCCGCACACTGCTGCACGCCACACACTGCTGCAGGCCGCACACTGCTGCACGCCGCACAATGCTACACGGCACACAGTGCTGCACGGCACACAGTGCTGCATGCCACACACTGTTGCACGCCACACACTGCTGCACGCCACACACTGCTGCACACTGCTGCATTACTCACTGCTGCATGCGGCACGACACTGCTGCACGCCACACACTACTGCACGCCGCACACTGCTGCACGCCGCTGCACGCCACACAGTGCTGCATGCCTCACACTGCTACACAAAACACTGCTGCACGCCGCACACTGCTGCACGCCGCACACTGCTGCACGCCTCACACTGCTGCACGCCACACACTGCTGCACGCCGCACACTGCTGCACGCCGCACACTGCTTTTATACGAGTTTACGCTACTGACATTGTAAATGACAATGCCTTTTATTTGTATTAAAACCAAAACATAAATAAAAGGCATTGTAATTTTACAATGCCAATAGCTCAAACTCTTATAAATGCGAGACCTATTGCATTGCAAATGCTTGTTGATTATGTGGCTGCTCGGAAGAAAAAACTTCTCAAGGAAACAACTTCCCTATTATCTTCTATTAAGCAACTCGAGCATGCTTACTTTTCTTCTAATAATGAGGATACTCTTAAAAAACTAGTCCAGGCTAAATTAAATTTTAATGGGATGTCGATGGAAGAAGCCTCCAAATTCTCTAGTGGACGTAATAGAGCTGGTAAATTGCTAGTGAACTATTTGAAAGTCAAATCTCAAAAATCCAAAATAGTTAGTATCATTGATGATAAAGGAATGAATCATTTTAAAGATGAGGAGATATTAAAATGTTTCACAGATTTTTATAAGAACCTATATAATCCTGAATCTTCTCATTCTGACACGGCTTTGGATTCGTTTTTTGATTTCTTGCCTCCTCGCTCCTCCCCTTTCTTGATTGCTCCTTTTTGGATAAAGACCTTTCCCCTTCTGAGATTAAGTTGGGTTTAGCTCAGCTTCCTAAGGATAAGGCTCCTGGCCCTGATGGCTTTACTGCCGAATTATATTCCGGTTTCTCACAGATTCTTCTCCCTTATCTTCTATCTCTTTTTCCGCACTTTATCACTCATAACGAGGCCCGTGACACTTTTCTAGAAGCCATAATGTGCTCAATCCCAAAGAAGGATAAAGACCTTTCATCATGTGCCAACTATCGCCCTATTTCTCTGATTAATTTAGATTGCAAAATTGTTGCTAACGTGCTGGCCCTTTGTATTAATCCGGTAATTCCAGATCTCATCAGTTCAGAACAGACTGGTTTTGTTAAGGGTAGAACCCTGGCAGATAATTCAAGAACCTTTTAAAATATTATTCATCTTGCTTTTAAGAGTTCCTCACCCTTAGCAGCCATAACCTTAGACACTGAGAAAGCCTGTGATCATATTCATTAGCTTTTTATGATGCGGGCACTTAAATGGCATGGTTTTGGCCCTGTCATTTTGTCTCTTATAAGTTTGCTCTATTCTTCCCCAACCACTTTGGTTTTTGTTAATGGATCTCAATCCTCTTATTTTACCCTCCAAAGGGGTACTCGTCAAGGCTGCCCTCTTTCGCCTTTGCTTTTTATATTATCTCTTGAAACTTTTCTTCATTCTTTACAACACTCTTCTTTATTTCAGGGTTTTATTTACAAATCCACTGGAATCAAATTCACTGCTTATGTGGATGACATTTTGTTATATATCTCTGATCCTATCATCTCTTTACCCGCTTTTACTGACATCCTATCCTCATACGCCGCCTTGTCAGGTTATAGGTTAAACTTTACTAAATCTGAAATGTTCCCACTAAACAAATATTGCTTAAAAAGTATGTTCGAAGGGACGGGTTTCAAATGGACCATCAATTACATTACATGTTTGGGGGTCAAATACTCCTCTTCAATCGTCAAAACGGTTCAACTTAACTTGGAGGATGTTCTATTGAAAGTGACTCACATGGCAGGGAAATGGTCTCCCTTATATATATCTTGGTGGGGGAGGTTGGACACAATTAAAATGATGATGCTCCCTGTCATTCACTTTTATCTTTCCATGTTACCAGTGAAGCTTCTATTAACTTTATTTAAAGCTCTTAATAGTACTTTAAGTAAATTTCTCTGGAATAACCGGAAAGCCCGCATCTCTTTGTTTTCTCTGTCTGCACCCAAAGATTGGGGAGGTGCCAATTTCCCCAACTTCCGACATTACCACTCCTCTTTTCTAATTCGTTAGGTTTTACCTTATCTATCTCCCTCGGAAGCACCCTTAATATTGGTCTGGCGTAGATTGGAGGATTCCTTGATTCATCCCTTTCCTTTTTCTTCGCTGGCTAACTTTTTTCATCCTCCTCGCTCATTTAAGTCCCCAACCATTTCGCAATTTATATCAACTTGTAATCTGGTCCTCTTTAATCTGTGCAAGTGTTCTTTGATTCCTCTATATGGCATAATAATTCCATTAAACTTTCCAACAGTACAATTTTTGGAAGGACTGGGTGGCCAAAGGGATAGTCCAAGTCAAACATTTAGTTCAAGGTACAAACTTTCTTTCCTCTCAGGGAGTCCAACCAAATTTTGCCTGCCCACTACCTTCCTTCTTAAGTACGATTCCTTAAGAATGCTCATAATTCAACAGTTCTCTCTAGATCTTCTTCTACTTCATAAGACCCCCCCCCCCCCAATTGAATCATTATCCACCACCCCTCAGTTTGGGCCTCCCAAATCTACAAACATCTTCATTTCTCTCTTTCCAATCGCCCCAAGAGTAAAACTGAACTTTTATGGGAATCGGATTTGCAGCACACTCTCTATGTACACGCATGGAACTCTATCTGGACATGAATACAACACACTTCCTGTAATGACAGCACCACTCAAACTCTTTATTACTTTTATCAGAGGTTGTATTTAACCACTTTATCGTTCTCCAAATACGGTTCTGACCTATCCCCTAATTGTTGGTCCTGCACAAACACCCCTGGCACGTATTTACATTCCTTTTTCCTGTGTCCTAGCGTTACCTCTTTTTGGACAAAGGTATGTAAATCAATCTCCTCCATTTGCTCTATCAATTTTCCTTTTGAGATGTATTCCATATTTTTGGGCAGTAATTCTGCAAATTGGTTTGGGGTTCACAAGTTGGTTACGTTTGTGGATTTGTTACTTGCCATTGGCTTTCAGGTTATTACCTCCAATTGGAAGGACGCCACAAAGGTCACCTTTTCTGGCTGGTGGAATCTTTTCTGTTACCATCATATGCTATATAGAGCTTCTGCCACTACCTCTCACCAACTTCTTCTAAAAGAAATCTTTTAGCCTCCACTCGGCAAATATTTATCCTCACCTGTAAAGCGTAACAAAGACAGTACTTTTGTTTTTCAGCCGCCATAAGTATTGTGATTTATTCTTCTTCTATTGTTCGTATTAAGATTATATATTACTACTACTTTGTTATCTGAAAGTTTATAGTTCTCGTTATTGGATATTCCTATTCATTATATTTGGTATGAATGTTTATTTCTTTTTGATTTCTCTGTCTTTCTTTTCTTCTCTCTTTTTCTTTTCTCTCTTTATTTGTAAAACTTAAAATGCTAGTTCACTATGGTACCTAATTCTGTATTACTGTTCCTAGTTTCTGGTTCTAATTTTTGACAATAGTAATTGTTCAGGTTTTCATTTCACCATGGTTATATACACTGTATGCTATTTTTTGTAATTCTTTATAATCTCTGGTGTAATGTTGTACCTTTGTTCTTATTTGCTTCAATAAAGCTCTTTAAACTAACGAGTTGCAGCTAAATGTACCATAGTGATGGTGTTCCACAGCCAGTTAGCAATAGGCAGTGGATCTGTATTCTTCCAAAAGGATACCAAGGTTCTCTTAACTGGACCTAGATAGGTCACATAAAAAGGTGGTTGCTCTTTGTTTGATATTCTAAGGGTATCAGAAGCGTAATATAATGAAGGAGAATTCAGTAGGCAGCTTGTAGGCCAATATCAACTTACTTACTGCTAAAAGTTCAGCCGAAAACACATTAATCAGTGAACAATATGTGCTTGGAAATCATCTAGGATTTCACAACTCCTCCAACATAGAGCACTAGACTCCGGCTATATGTTTGCTAGTTTATAGGGTGGCAGTACAACAGTACCAATCAAAAGCAATTTTATAATAAGCTTCTCTACTTGCTATGCTATGAGAATGTTTACTTATATCTCACCATAGGGTGTACAAATAAAAGTCTGTTATCTCTGATTCCAGAAGATTAGACCAGCGTAGTTGGAGCAGGTGAGGGCGGATAATGGTTACCGCCAACAGAATGGTATATAGGATGGTGATCTGGCCCCAGCAGGTTTCACAAAGTGTGGATGGGTGTAATAGCTAGTGTCTAAATTGCGCATAATGATAACGCTACTGCTACTTTAAATGAAATCATTAGGCATTCCCCGGCTTTCCAACTAGCCAAAGGTCCTGGGTATAGGCCAGATGTGAAAGCCGGCTTATGGTGTATAGGGGAGTAAAGAAAATGGAAGAACATCGCTGTTGAATGTCTAGAGAGAGCATCCCACTCTTCAAGTGTCGGCTTTACCGGGGTGCTCTGGTAAACATTAGTGGGGTTGTCCTTTTTTGGCTTCCAGATAAAATCTCAGTGTTCGAGCTGTCATTGCACATTCCATGTGCACCCAGTGTTTTTCTGAGAACCTGAATGACAAATCCATTATGACCCTAAGCTGGGATGTCTTATAGTAAAGTGAAAAGTCAGGATGGGTCAAGGCTCCCTCTGATTTGGTGACCCGCAATATTTTATAGTTTATTCTCAGTCTTGCTCCCCATCAAATGAACCATGGCATCAAAGATTTGAGTTTGTGAAGGAATGGCTTATATACCGATATAGGCACAGCAAGAAAGAGTTACTGAACTTACAGAAGGACTGTCATCTTGACAGCGTTGATTCTGTATAACTATGATAATAATAGTTGAGGCTGCATCTGTTAGTCCTCGTGTAAGTAGCCTCTGGTAGTTGGTTAAGAATAGACTGCCTAACTAGGGAGGGATATATAATTAGGGCCTGATTTAGATCTCTGCAGACGGCTTACTCCTGCACAACGGTGATGGATATCCTGTCCGTCGAAATCTAAATCCCATTGTATTCTATGGGATTTCGATTTCGGCAGGTGGGACAGCCGTCACCTGTCTGCTGAGATCTAAACCAGGCACTAAATATGGGTCTTGGTCCAGTAAAAGGGAGATCAAGCTTGGATTCGATTCACCTCATTAGGTGGTAAGGTGAGGTTGAGGATTTCAGCTTTGCCAGTTTCAAACTCGAACCCAGAATCTGCTTCAAAGTCGTGCAGCTGCCAGATGCAGCAGGAAAGGTCCATGATGACATTATGTCGTCCGCAAAAAGCATGATCTAAGATCTTTTGGTCTTTGCCCTCATTCCTCCCACCGCACTTACCTTAGCAGTAAATGGCTTGATGGTTAGAACAAAATGTAAAAGAGGAAAAAGGGCCTTTTTGCCACATCCCCCTTTCCAAGTACATTGCAGGTACGGTTGATAAAAAAACAATGTGTTTAATTTGGCCATATTGCCTGCTGAGAGTTTAATCTCCCCTATATAGTTCTATTTATGGCATAGTTGATTTGCTAAATGTTGCCTTGGTCGTAAGAAACTTTTTTTAAGTCTTAGGAGAGTCAATTCAACTTTTTTTGTATTATGTTTGCTCAGTTTCCCCTTCAGGGACATCACTTTTCTCTGCATTAGCCTTGTTGGTTTAACTGTATGTTCAACTTCTGCTTTGGCAAGTTGGTCCCTCAGCAAAGTGCATTCTGTTTGCCCCACCTTGTGCAGCACTACAATGATAAATATTATTGGAATATTGTTGATGCACTTAGTGTATACCACCACCGCTGCTCACGAAGGAGATTGTGTAACATTGATTGCTATCATTAATGTATTTATGCACCAACTAGGCATTGAACATCATCTCTAGATGGCTCTGCTAGGGCTTCATTTATGCTATTTGAGGTCAATGTTGATATCCTTTTTAAACCAGTAAAAGGGGGGGGGGCAGCTACCTACCTGTGATCAAGGCGACTCAATCCATGAAATGAGTCTGGAGCTGTTGCACCTAACTTGACACTGTCAGTGGTAATTGGGATAAACTTAACGGTGCAAGCATCTTGGAGTGAGCATTTTGCTTGCCGAGGGGACTTGTGCTTTTGATGTCGGTTGGGTCTCATGACCGAACGTGCACCGCCAGTGCCGGGGATCCTTGTGTGAAGGTGGAAGTGAATATATATATGTGTGCTTGTTACTATCAAGCCATACTCACTATGAGATTACATTTTAAGTGAAACATGAAATAATGGCAGAAATTAATCAGGAAAAAGGTTGTGAACATGGTAGTCCGTCTCCCCTTACCGCACTGTGACTTGTCCAATCAATGTGAGACAGGAGTGTTTTAAATGAGGGTCAAAGAAAATATGTGCAATGGCATTAATGCTGAAACGCGTCTGCCAATTTAAATAAAGTGAAGGCTTGGAAACCATTGAGTGCTCCCATCGTACTTACAGGGATTTTGCTGGTTCATTGTTGCGTGATAGCCACAATCACAATGGAAGTACCCACCCGAGAGTTTGTTCGGCAGTATGTGGCAATTGGTGGTTGGAGTATTGTGAACTGCCAGAACCGCAGCCTACCCCTGGGTTTCCCTCATCAACACAAGGTCGCCATTACGAGAATGGGAGAACTTTGGTTTCTACAACAGAGGCTTGTGAGTGCACTCCTGGGTGGTGAGGAGTACGGCAGGGTGAGGGACTGCCTTCACTTGTGGCTTGTAGTTGGTGAGAGGCAATATGCATAATAAGTACCTGTGGTATGCGCACTTGTTGCTATCAAGTGACAGCTGAACGGACATTGTGAGCATGCAGCCACACTCACTATTAGATTACATTTTAAGTGAATCATGCAAAAATGGTGGACATTAATCAGGAAAACGTTTTTGGTACATGGTAGTCTGTCTTCCCTTACCGCACTGTGACTTGTCAATGTGATGGTTTTCCACAACCAGTTAGCAATAGTCAATGAATCTTTGTTCTTCCAAAGGGATGCCAAGGTTCTCTTAACTGCAACTAGATAGGTCACATAAAAAGGTGGTCGCTCTTTGTTTGGTACTCTAAGGGTATCAGAGGCGTAATACAATGAAGGAGAATTCAGTAGGCAGCTTGTAGACCAATATCAACTTACTTACTGCTAAACGTTCTGCCCAAAACACCTTAATCAGTGGACAATCCTAACATATGTGCTTGAAAATCATCTAGGATTTCACAACTCCTCCAACATACAGCACTAGACTCCATCAATATTTTTGCAAGTTTAGAGGGTGGCAGTACAACAGTACCAATCAAAAGCAATTTTATAATAAGCTTCCCTACTCGCTATGCTATGAGAATGTTTACTTCTAACTCACAGTTTTTAAAGTGAATTATGTGACAATCATGCTGGAGGAAAGGCTGTAGGATGTCGTTTTTTTGCCACACACAACAAAACCTAAATACCTGTAAATGAATAGTATGCATTCACCAGTTAGGAAAGCATTTATTTATTAAAGTGTATTCTATTTTTCTTAATTGATTTGGCGTTTTTCTTGTCTTGTGTTTTCACTTTACTACTGTTTGTGTGCTGCATGAATACTTTACACCTTACATCTAAGTTAAGCCTGACTGTTTTTGTGCCAAGCTATCAGAGGGTTAAGCACAGGTTAAGTTAGTGACTTTTGTTGGGTTACCCCGACAGTGAATGTGGTTGTTGCTTGAGTCGGGCATTCACTTCTCTCAACCAAAAACCCAATTTCTTATAATAAATATTCACAGCAACCTGATTTCCACACATTATCATTTGTCTACTATATAGTTTATCAGTAAAACTATATGTCTGTGTAAATTTAGTGGCCATTTCAATACTAAATGTGCTGTCTTTAAGTGTCAATGTGCTACCACAATATGATTCAGTTACATTCAAATATCACCCCTCCTCATGTTCATCAAAGGTAGGTGGGTTCGCAAATGTTTATCCTTCTAAACATTGGGTAATGGTTCTAAAATAATTGGGAAGCACCGCCCTAATGGATTGTCACTGACATTTATATGCTTAGTGCTTCCACTTCTGTCGCCTAGAGATATGGCTCAGTGCCATCAGAAAGCTTACAGGTGTATAAAGGTATTGATGAGGAGGTGTTGGGTGGTGGGACATGGATGAGGTAGTATAACACATAGGTCATGCTTAGAAGTACTGTTATGAGGGAAATTGGAAAAGGACATATGCATGGAGCCGGTCAGTACCATGCGCCAAGAGGTGGAAATGAAAAATATTATAGAATTCAAATGAACTTTAAGGAGGTGTTATATACAGATAACATAAACACCCAGAAGCAACATAAGCAATTCACTGATGTCATTTTGTCTTTTTGGTTCCCCTAAATTACTTTCCTCCTTGCCGGTCTTTCCTTACCCGATCTTCATTCCAAACCCTTTTACTTTTCCCCTCTTCCTCCTAAACCCCATAGGATATGTGTATTTGTTTAAGCTATGCTCTAGTAACTCATGTTACTGTGTAGCACTGTTTTTTTTCCCCATGTTATACTGGGCTCCTGTAACTGATGGTATTTTGTAACTCGATATTCCTCATGTAAAGCGCTCTGATACCTCCGGGTCTAGCCAGTGCTATATAAAACTCTACAAATAAATAAACAAATAGCACCCACATACATAGAATACGCCGTTCACAGTTTACACCCAGTTGCGGAGTTGGAAATTCACAGATAGCAGCTAGGCACAGAATACAAAACTCATCAGTAGCTCACAGTGGCAGAATAGCTAGCTTGCTGATAACAACCACATCTACATTATAAACGTTGATAGGTGCACACAGGTGCGAAATAGAACAGTTCACAACTAGCAACCACCTGAAACCTACCGCTCTTCATGTAGCTAGCAGATGTAGAATGTGAATAATAAAATGAAAACAGATTGCGGGTATTATGTTATGTGAATTTGTATACCATACAACTCACCCGAGAGGGTATCCCGGCACTGAAGCAGGTGCTTTTAGCAGCAAGATGCTGAGTGAAATAGTTCATAGGTTCCAGCAAGATAATATTTTTCATGTCTCACCTGGATGCAAAATAAGTAAAAGATAGATGCAGAATAAACAATTTAACAAGCAGATGCAGAATTGAACACTTCGTAGAAGGCACACAGAAAATGTATTGCTCTGATCATTTGGACAAAAATATAGTACACAGGTTACACCCAAATACTGGTTATCCTGAGGAATTAAAAACCTACAGGCCACTTTACAAGTAGCACACAGGGTAAGCATTTAGGGGCAGATTTACAAGCCCCTTGTGCCACTTTTGCGTCATTTTTCCCATGTTAAAAATGACGCAGAAGTGGCGCAAGGGGCTTGTAAATCTGCCCCTTAGTAGGCATCGGAGAGGCTTGTATGTGTAGAAAGAGGACATTATGGGTAGCAGTGTCATGGTATAAGATACAGGGGTATCACACTCTTCAAAGATATGCGATCATGCTAATTATATCGAGGGTAGGTCATGGGTCAGATGTCAGGGAATGAGAGCAGCTAAGTATTGGATTGGATTGTTGATTGACATGAGGTCCCTCAATGGGAGGGTTGTAGGATGGACCGGGATCCTTGACTGGGTCCTGCAAGTTTTAACATGTCCAGTATAGAAATTGATCACAGCAGGCTGTCCCTTGCTGCTTTTGTCTCGTTGCTAAGCTTCAATGGGTACACAATCAGACAATCAGAATGTGCGTAAACTTGCAGAGATCCCCTCATATCAAGACCGTCTTGAAATAACTCAGTTGGCTCTCCGTGGAGCCGAGAATAAAGTTTCAGACATTCTGCACCAGGCCTAAAGCATAGTGGGACAATGGTCCAGGGTGGAAACATTGATGCACCCAGCGCACACTTGCAACTGCCTTCAATTCTGGAAACTCTAGAAAATCAAAGGTGTCCCTGCAGTGTTCAACTAGAACCATCCATTCCAAGAGTGCCGTTGATGAACGCGGACTCTACGACCTCACTGACATCTGCATGGACTCTAACTCTTGTAATACATTTATCATTTTATTGCAGCCCCCTGAAGAGATCAAGTCGATGCACCAGCACTTTCTAAATCTCTGTAAATAAAGCAAATACATAAAGCTCACAACCTTGACCGAATTCTGGTGCCGGGGGCATGCAGCCCATCAGCCGTAGATTCTGTCCATTAGAAACACTGCTAAGAGGGTCGAAAACAGTAGTGTGGCGGGAGTCTAGAGGTGGGCTCAGACCAGTATTGAAACTGTTATCGACGTTATACCATTCTGTCACTTTTACAAGCGGTTAATGAAGGCACTGCTTTTTTAGGTCTCGCCTGAGCCAGCGCTTTAGCTCTGCTCTGGCGAGAGCTATAGAGAACGGGGATTTGGAAGTGCAAACAAGTGCTTTTCAGGCCCCCAACTACAGTGCATGTGCGCCGGGCGCGCGCACCATTTGGCAGCCTGCGTGTACATTTCGCGGGCGCTTTGATGTTCTCAGTGAGCTGCGCGGCCACTGCGAACATCAAAGCACCCGCAAAATGATTACTTTCACTTTAACGTTCGCACCTACTTGGCAGACTGGTTCTCTGTTGCTCTTTCCTCCTCTGCTCTCTCTCCTCAGAGTCCGTCCCTCCCCCTGTTGCAGCAGCTGGCATTACACGGGGGAGGGTGGCTCTGCGTGCCTACCAAAAAACAAGCATTGGCATAGCCAATAGGTCTCGCTTTTGGGACCTTATAAGTATTTAGTTATGCAACTGTTAAACACTTATAAGGTCCCAAAAGCGAGACCTATTGGCCATGCCAATGCTTGTTCTATTTTAAGCCGAAAGGGAAGAAGGGGAGTTCATAGTGAATTGGCGATGGTGTGTGCAACATGAATCTGGTTGCAGTTTGCACAGTGTCGTATTACATATTTAGATCGAGCCTTCCACAGGAGCTCGGCCTATAGAAGAAAATCTGTAAGGATTCTATGTATTTTATTGTTGGTTACTTCTAAAAGAGCCGCGATGTTCAAATAAACAAGGTAAGGGCTGGTTCGTGCTTCGAAAGCTCTTGCCCCTTCGATTGTTACTCCTTTGTGAAACTTGATCAACAACTCGCTCGCCACAAGGGGTGGTGCCAGAGAAATGTAAGAAGGGAATAGTTACCCACTTACTGAAGAAACCAGAGATAGGCCCTGAGGAATTTAAAACCTACATGCCCATCACGCTGCTACCCACTTTCACCGACCGTTTGGAGAAACACATGGACAAGTCGCTATCCAACACTGGCTAAAAGAAGGGCACTGTACTGCTCTGAGGTGTGCTTCTTGATGAGACACCATACACACGAGGTTCTTATGGCCTCCCTAAAATATCTTAGAGTCACAAGGAACCGGGTTAATCCCGCTAGTATATTGCTATTAGATCTTACCACTGACCATTTAGGTGCGGTCAGTGTGGGCAAACCCACACTGGATTGGTTTAGGTCTTTCTTGACTTGCAGGACTTAGACAGTGATATTCAGCTTGTTCCTCACCACTAAGCAATCCACCAACTGTGGTGTTCAACATTTTTTGATACTATGTGACATCTTTGTGGCATCTCTTGCAGATTTAACTATGGCACTCTCTGATGTTCATGTCATCTAACTCCTGCTGAGGTTCGACTATCAGGCTTCAAATGGCATCACACACTTCAGAGAATGCTTTGTGGCCATCCACGACTTGATGGTGAGGAGCTACCTGCAGTTTAATGGGGAAATGATCGCGATTCAGATTATCGTAGGAGAGTCCTTAGTCTGGTTTGAGAGACTTGACTCAGTCGACTAGGAATCCCTGCTACTCTGGAACCCTAAGCCATTTTGGCCATTTCATTTGAGCCTGTTCTGAATGTTTACACCCAGGTTCAGAAAATGTGGTCCTCCTTCTTTATGGTGTGTTATTATGTGGCACTGATGTTCTTAAATCTGTGCACCCCCTATGTGATGCGTTACTCCTAATTATTTCCTGGACATGTTTGTCTTCTGCAGTGGTCGAAGTGGGGAAAAGAAAGTAGGGGAACTGTGGGCGGAGAACCAGAAGGCGGGAATAACCTGAGGATTGGATCAGTGGGCGGGGTTAGAGGTGTGGCCAGGATTGCAAAACATCCCAATCTTTAGTGTTTGTTTGGCATTTCACTGACCAGTTACAGCTTATTATGTTATATAATTCAACCAATGAAAACACATGATTATTTACCGATTAATATGAGTTATTGACATTAAAATAAATTCACAAAGTGGGATATGTTTCTAATCACAGAATGTCCCAAATATGCTTAAAAGTGGAAGCACAAGCCATTTGTTTCCGAGCCGTGGATTTTCTGTCGTCAGCAATATACACAGAGACAATCAATTTTACGAGTGTAAATCACTGTATGGGAAATGTTACATAAGACAAAGGACTACAAGGTGTAGGAGTCACATGACAACCATATTAATAGGCAGTATAGTTTAATAGTGCTTGATCTGGAGAAACACAAACTCAGAATTTAAAACGTAATACCATGATTGGGGGTCACTTTAATAGTCATTATTGATTTATATCCAAATGAACACTTTTTCAGGATAATCAAAGGCTTAGGGAAAAAACATATAGCTCTAGTTTATATATACCTTGCAGTTTGTGCAGCTCTAAGATGAAAGTTAATAGCTCACTGTTCTTTGTTAGGATTTTAACTTATAAACTGCAAGTAGCAAAAGGATCTTACTGACAAAAGCAGTAACCCACTGACCTATTTACAATATGTGCACTTTGTGATGGGCATGGTACATGTTCTTAGCAGTAGGCACATTAACCCTCTGCGCTATCTATGCTGAGGAATTGCCTAGTACTTCCAAACCTCATGATATTTGGGGCCCGCTCACTGCATACCTGTTGGCTATCACTGATGTCTGATTGCTCATGTCATTAATGTACTGTAATCCTCTACTGCCACATTGTATACCTGATTGATTACTATCAAGTGTTTGTCTGTCTACGATTGTCACCTAATTCATTGTCGATATCTCCTGCCATCCTGAATGTACTAACTGTTAATGTGTCATTAATTGCTACAGCATAACCATCTGTATGTGTTCTTTTTGAATCTGAAATTGAAATAAATTAATTTAATTAAAAAACAAATAAAAAAACCTCTGCGCTATCTTTCCATGAGTCAAAACTTCCACTAGACAAAACTCCGATCTCGCTCAAGGAAGACTTTTATTCACCGGAGTTATCATGACATTTTTATTATTGCCGAAAATTGCTGTAGGCCAGGAAGGAGGCAGCAAGTGCTTTTAAAACCATAATGCACAACGCCCCCACTCAAAGTCAGCACCCGTTGCAGTCACACCGGTCGCACCACCCTAGAGCCAGTTCTTCTCAGGGGTCCTGTGACCTCAGTGACAGAGTCCCTGTTTCTCTAGGGTCTGCTACTTCGTAGGCCTGCCTGCAAGACTAGAGGTGAACTTCAGTATGGATTGTGGTGGGCAAGCCTTCAAGGTGAACCCACACTTGCCACTGCTAGGGTCCACCTGCTGGTGTTAAGACACCAGGGCTTCTCCGGTTTTAAGGGGCCTTCTAAGGTCGAGCATGGGAATGCGCTCCCTCAGGAGAGTGGTCTGGGGGACTGGTCATGAAGGCTGAACCTGGTTCTCCAGTTCTAAATTCGGCAGCTCTGCTCCCAGTGCTACATCCTCTCCCTCACTGAACACCAGACTGCCCCACTGAGAGAAATTCACACTGCCTTCAACTACAATCCAATTTGACCTGCTATAAACAACTGGATGCAACTCAATTCAAATTACACACTAGACAAGAGCAATATGCTGCCAAAGGAAATAGTAACAACACCCTGGAAAAAGCAAACACTCATAGGGAATGAAAGATTAAATAAAGCATGCGAAATGTAAACAGGAACAACATGGTGAACTTAATGCTTTTGCACTCGCTATTCAGAAATCAGTGAGTGCTTCTGCCTGAAAGGACCCATTTCTATGTCCACTGCTTATGTGCTTACAAAACGTAAGCAGTATGGTTTAAAAAGACCACATTCGTGAACACAAAGCCGCCGTACACATTTTGTTTTCCAATCCACCCATCAACCAGGTATTGCAGTACCTCCAGGTTTGGCCAACTTCCACACCGGGGGAAAACAGCGCTTCACTGGCAAACTCAGTAAAGTGACGCGAATGTTTTTGGGGTTTGAATAAAACTGATCTGGCCACTTTAAGAACACTCCGTCGTGCTTTATTTAGTTATTGATTTTTCATATTTTGAACCTTTTATTTCCATGGCTGCACTTTGGAATATAAAAATGACAAAACGGCATTTCCAGTAAAAGTGGTTTTCTTTTTTGCATCCATTTCACAGGGGAACAAATGAGCGACAGAAAGAAAGGGAGGGTGAGAACCATTTCTTGAGTCACGGGTTTCGGTAAGTGAGGAGGAGCTAGACAGACCGAGAGGGAAGAAGAGTAAGAAAGAGAGGGGGGGAGGGGCAGCTGCCAGCGGCTGAGCAGAAGCGGACACCTTCCTTGTCTTGGCAGGAAGCAAGAGACGGAGACCTTTTCCTTCTCTGCTCCCCGTCCGTCCCCGAACAGCCACAAATGCCGAGCCCCCTCTGCAGGCCTTGGATATTTCTTACGTCCAGGGACTCATGTTCAAAATAAAAGAGTAGGGGAACGGAATCTATAGAATTAAAGAAGTAGGGGCACGATGTGCCCTGCCGTTCCCGCTCACTTCGACCACTGGTCTTCTGGAGTAAAAGAGGATGGAAAGGTGCACAGAGAAGTAGTGGCTGATAGAGTTGAAGCTGAGATTCCTGACCTGTGGACCTGCAAGTGGGTGGTGGTACAGCGGGTCAATTACATTCCAGTCCAAATACCAAGACTTGTCTTGACCCTCTTCCAGTGGAGAAAGTTGGCCACCCATAGGCCAAGAAGGAGTCTAACACATGAGGTTAGAGCAGCAACAAGTGAGTAGCTATCTCTCTCTGAAAAGGCCAGGGCTTTAAGTGGGCCGGGTCTCACCGGTGCTGAGCACCAGCAGTTTTAAGGTCGAGCATTCAAGGCCTCTTGTATATACTTTAGTATATACTTATATGTGTATGTACCTTGTGGGCTCTGTAGATCAGCCCTAGGACTTGTCTGCTTCCGCTTAGGGACTTTATTTCTTTTCAACTGCTTCTATTTAACTGTCTTGATAGAAAACGACCAGCAGAGGTCAGTAAAATACCAGAAGCACTTTAGCTTTCTCTTGATTCAGTCCATAGAAATTCTCTTCCACAAGCACCCGTAGACAATAATATTTTTCACAAATCTTGTATTTTCAGTGATATGACCACCGAAGGCCCTGATTTTAAATTAAAATCAGTGCTTTGGACTATACCATTTTCCCGCTGAAAGGCAATATTTCTATCCATGTGTTCCCATACCTGACGTGTCACGCAGTTTGGTGCTTATCTTCCCTCCATGTTAAAGAACAGTAGATGTTCCAGCACCCAGGATAATGTGCTGCATAGCTAAATACATATAAGATCCCAAAGGCGAGACCGATTTTATTACAAAAACTTGCTTGTTTAAAGGAGGCCTTGAAACGGGTCCCTATCGGGCTCTGTTTTGTTCCCTGGAACAGGCGGTACGTTTTTTTCCGGACCGCAGTGACAGCAGGCACATCGATGTGCACATGTTCACACTGCTCACTTCTCACTAGTGGAGAAGTTAAAGGCACGATGTCATGCCAGGTGAGCGTTGTAGGGGAAGGGAAATCCTTTAAAGAGAGCCATTTTCTCTCTGGATTTCCTTTCTCTTTTTGAAACTCAGGAGCATCAGCATCGTCGTGGTATCACCAGGGCTTTAAGTGGAAGCTTTTTTAAAATATTATATACAAGCCATAGTTGCTGCTTATTTATCTTATGAAACTAAGAACCATTGACAAAGCCAATAGTCCTGACTTGTAGGTATGATTTTACTCATTGTATCATATATCTGGATGCAATGACAGAAACTGCAAAATACAAGTCGGGCGGCACACTATGCTAAGCACAGATTTTTAGCTTAAGTGTTTTAAGCCACGCCCTTAATTACATTGACCACGCCCATTTGAGAGACCCCCTTCCCACAGTTTTTTCATCCCACTGTTGAAAAGAATCATACAGAACTTCGTTGAGTGAGTGAATAACATTCTTAGTTCAGTTGAGAGGCTGGAGAACCGTCTGTGATTCCAGCACAGGGCCTTGGATCGGGTACCAGAGTGCCCCCTGACCTCTGTTCTTTTATCGTCTATTGAGGATATGATTTATACAAACATAATTCCACAGAGCGATATTTCGAAAAACCTCCTTTACCGAGCAGGAAGTCACTGTTGGTTCCTAATCAAGTGCACACTCCTCTGCAGTCTAGCTCAGCCCAATCACGGCTGCAGCGGTCTTTCCTGCTCATGCGGTTCACAGGGGAGGCGATAGGGGGCGGACAAGGTGGACCGGCAGAGCGGGTAAAATGTTGTCCTTGGCCTGTTTCCAGATCCGGATTCCTTTTCTTTCGAATCTGAACACCAGCAAATCCGGGGAATAAACGCAGCAATGGCAAAGCCGCACTGTATCTACAGATCCTGCCATTGTGCACGCTTCCTGCAACGCTAAAGGTAACGCGGACACAGACGAGGTCGGTGGTTTTGTACAGTGATTTGTTGGTAGCTCGGAGCACACGTAGGACGCCAGAGGCCAGTGCCACCCATGCCTGCAGACTGATGCAACCCTCATCGGTACCATTGTCACAAAAATACAACAATTTATTGGGAGTAGGGATGCACCATACTATCCTTAACTCCACATCTATGTACCTTTGAGATATATATATTGTCAGGATACATGTATGAGGTAAGGTTGTATGCCGGAATATGGAACACAATAACATAGTGCTACCAAAATAAATACCCTTTTTGAGGCATAATAGTCTAGGTTACCATATTCTGGTGGGAACCACACCCCAAGTTTAAGGTGCTGGTCACATTTCCATAGTCTACACATTCATTCCGTGTTTTTTTACGACTGGTAATATTTCCTCATGAGTGTGAATATTTGCCCTCGCAGGCTAGAGGGTAAAGAAAATGAATGTGCGGTTTTCTCACAAGTTCACCTGAACACTGGTGGGCCCCGGGGGAAGCAAAGTCACAGACTAGTCTTCCCCCGGGGCCTTTCACGCAGGGGAGGACCAGGATTAGGTCAAGGGGTGGGGTCTAGGGGGTGGGTATAAGAATGGAGAGGAGGAAGGCGACTTCCTCTTCCTCCATTCTGGCATCATCAGGAGGGCTAGATTAGCAAAGGGGGTTAGAAGTAGGCTCAGTTAGTTTGTGTGTGAGACTCACCGAGGGGAGATCGCTTAGCCACTGGCCGGTGGTTTCGGGCGTCAGCGGTGGGGGCGAGATTGCGGAGGAGTCTGCGATGGCGGCGGTTACTGCGGATGAGGTGAGAGAGGCCCTGCAGTTGTTGGCCTGCGCCGGCCGGGAGGATCTTCTCCGGCCTGGCGTTCTGGGAGAGGCGTGGGTGGGGGATGTTGCATGCCCCGCAGGCGACCTCTGCAGTTGTTGCGGCAGCGGTAATGGCTTGTTTGGACAAGCCGCTGCCGCAGGGGAGAGATGCGTCTGGGAGGAGGAGGGGCGCGGTGAAAAAGGAGCCCGGGCGCGGAGGCTGGCGTAAGAGCCTGCCTCCGTGGCTCGATTTCAGTGTGCAGGAAGCGGGAGGGCCCCTGGTAGTGGCGGCACCCCCTGGGAAGCTGCTGCAGGGCTTGCGGGGAGGGGGGGATGTTGCGGGGCCTCAGTCAGGGCCGATGTCAGTGTTGAGGGGCAAGGTGCTTAGCGATGGGAAGGGGGAGGTGGGGGGGACCTGGAGGACACTGTGAGGGTACCAGCTCTTGGGGGGAGGGGGGGAGTCCATTGCGATGGAGGATGACCTGGGGCAATGGGAGGACACTCCCATTTACCTCTCAAGGGGGTCGGGAGTGAGCACCCCTGTGCCTGCGAGGGGCGAGGCGGTTGTCCCCGGAGTGGTAGAGCAGGAAGGGGTGGGAGGGGGGTCTCCAGACATGTCATGGTGCCGGTGCCTTGGATGCTGTAGCCAGGTAGGGGGCCCCCGGGGTATTTCCCCCCTCCTTCCCCGGTGGGAGGCGATGGCATGGGAAGACAGGATCAGGGAGCAGCGCCTCTTGGTTAAGCAGACGGAGGCGCGCTGGGCAGAGCTAAATGCAGTTAGGGGTGGGGCGGTCTGGGAGGATGAGGCGGAAGGGTCCCCCACGCCCACTTCAGAGGAAGACAGGTGAGCTGAGCAGAAGGAGAGGGAAAGGGCAGATGGGGCAGGCGGGGGTGGGGGGCAGCAATAGGGGGATACAGGCTAAGATAGGGACAGCCAAGACAGCTTTGAGGCCCGATGGTTCTGTGGCCCGCCCAGGTTGGAGCGACCTGGGGGGTAGAAGGGGATCCAAGCTGGCGGAGGTCGGTGGAGTGCTGGGTGGCACGGCGGGGCGCAAGACGGCCTCATGACGCTGGCTTGAAGCAGCAGGGGGGTCCGCGGCTGCCATCCCTCCGGCGCAGGAGCGGGCTACGGCCTCATGTGTGGCTTGTGGGGGTGTTTTGAGTGCCAAGAAGAGTAGGGGTGTGAAGAGAGCAGTGTGAGAAGTTTTGTGGGCGCCTGTGGATGTTGAACCTGAGGTGGAGTTGGATTACGATGCAGACATTGATGAGCTGGAAGACTGGGAGGTGAGGGATGACGATGCCAGGGCAGGGGGTGAAGAGCAACAGTGGAGTTGGTGTTTTGCAGGGATCAAAGCCAGCGAAGTGCAAGGCGAGAGCGGAGACCACCAAAGCCAGCAGCACCAAAGGACGGTCGGGAGTGACGCAGTCGGTGTGTCAGGTGAGGGGGCATGGTGGGCAGCTTGGGATGGTGAGCCAAAAGGGGGGAGGAAGAATGCCAGTTGGTGGGTGTGGGCGAGGGGTCTGTGAGGGATGTTGAGGTGCTACCTAAGGATAGATCCAAGGAGGGTGACAAACCAGAAGGTGTTAAGACGATGTCCACGGCTGGGGTGCAGACAGACAAGGCAGATGGGAAGGATGAAAAAGGGGAGAAGAGTGAGGACACACACCAGAAGAAGTTACCTTACATGGGTTTGGATATACCCCTGGGGTCACATTTGTCAGAAAAGACAAGGAACAGAATTTGGAAACACGAGTATGTGGACGTGTTTAAACTGTTACACAGGGAGGTGCAAGCGAAGGAAGGGTCTAAGGAAGAAGAATGGGAGCTAACTAGGAGGCCCAGGGTTCCGGTTAACATGGGAAACTGGATGTCGGCGTTTCTCATTTATGCTAGTATTTACTGTGAGAAACACTTGGATAGGGCCATAGCTCTCCTGAAGTATATGGACATCATTAGGAAAGCCCAGATGCATTTTGGGGGCTTTGCCTGGCTGAGCTATGACGAGGAGTTCCGAGCCAAGATTAGCGTGAACCTGGACAAGTCCTGGGGGGAGGTGGATCAGGAGTTATGGATGCAGTGGATGGCATCCACGCACTCATCGGCGTCTACTCACATGGCCAGTGACTTGCCAGTCACTTACCGGTCTTTTCCGCCGCCTCCCGCCCATAGCGGGCGGGAGGGTCTCCAGCCAGTACAGGAACCACAGGTCTGCCCGCTAAGCCAGGTGGCAACAACACCGGTGCATGTTGGAGTTACAACAGGGGCTACTGCTCCCGGTACCCGTGCAAGTTCAAGCATGAGTGCTCCAAGTGTGGAGGGCAGCATGCCCTTACCCAATGCTTTACCTTGGTCACGCCGTCAGAGCAGTGGCGAAACACAGAAGGAAGGGGACAGACTGGACAGAAGGGCGCCTACACCAGTTAAGGTGGAGGCAATGGCCCCGTGGCTCTCGTGTTACCTGGTCAGGGAGGCGTCTTTGAAGATACAGTGGGGTTTCACAGAGGGTTTTCGAGTGGGCTATCCGGGACCTAGGGTGCGGAGATGGGCGGACAATCTGAAATCAGCCAAGGGGTTGCCGGGAGTGGTTGCGGCTAAGTTGCAGAAGGAGGTAGACGAAGGCAGGATAGCGGGCCCATTTGTCGACTGGCCAGTTGACGATTTGATCATCTAGTGGCCGGAGGGGCAGTCTGTGAATGATTTCATCGCAGAAGCAGACTCAAGGGTGTTCTATGCTTTGGTGGATGATGCGATCCGCCTTGTGAGGGTGTGTGGGCCGGGGGCAGAATTGACGAAGTGTGATGTGAAATCTGCTTTCCGCCTGCTGCCAATACACCCCGCGGATTTCTCTCTACTGGGGATGCAGTTTTCAGGGGCCATCTATGTGGACAAGGTTTTGCCCATGGGGTGTGAAATTTCCTGCGCGCTGTTCGAGATGTTTAGCACATTTTTGCAGTGGGCTTTTACACAGATCTGCGGACATCGGGACGTTACTCAGTATCTGGATGACTTCCTCTTTCTAGGGAAGGCCCATTCTGGGGAGTGTGCAGGGCCCTGTCCAATTCCAGGAGATGTCACAGCGGTTCGGAGTCGCACTGGCGCCCGAGAAAACAGCTAGGCCTAGCTGCAGTCTGACATTACTGGGATTTGAGCTGGACTCCATTCAATGGCTGGCTCGACTCCTTGACGCGAAAGTGTCGGAAATACAGGCGTGCCTCTTGTGGGCGATTGGGGAAAAGAGGATCGCGTTGAGGGCTGTGCAACAACTGCTGGGTTTCCTGAACTTCGCATGCAGGGTGGTGAGGGCTGGACGGACGTTCTGCAGACGGCTCGGCATGGTCATGTCGGGGGCAGTTTTAACCACTCCACAGGGTCCGGATTTCCATGGGGGTCCGGGCGGACTTGAGGACATGACTGACATTCTTGACTGATTTCAATGGGGTGCCACTGGATTTTGAGGACGAAAGGTTGGTTTGGCAAGTTAAAATTTACTCTGATGCAGCCGGGGCAGCAGGTTTTGGGATCTTCTGGGATGGCAGGTGGTGTGCTGAGGATTGGCCGGCTCATTGGGTGAAGCAGGGGAGCAGCATTGCGTTTCTGGAATTTTTTTCCCATGTTGGTGGCTCTGGAGGTGTGGGGGTCAAAGTTTCAGAATAGGTCAGTGCTGTTCCATGTGGACAACATGACCGTGGTCGAGTTGGTCAACCGACAAAGGACAAGGGATCTGAGAGTGCTGCGTTTGTTGCGGAGTTTCATGCTGAAGTGTCTGAGATTGAATGTGGTTTTCCGAGCCAAGCATGTCACTGGGGCGAATAATGACATTGCCTTGTTTGCAGTGGCAGCGGTTCCGGCGATTGGCACCAGGAGCGGATCAGTGCAAGACCGAGCTGCCGGACGGCATCTGGGCCTTGGGGGAGTGAGGGTGATAGGCCTGGGGAGAACTCTATAGCGAATACCACAAGACGGACCTACAGACTGGCATGGGCAGAGTTAGGACCCTTTATGGGATGGCGTGGGGATGCTGCGTTTGGGGACCGCCCAACTGTGGAGCAAGGAGTGTTGCAGTTTGTATTACATTTCATTGAGAAAGGGCTGTCTTCTGCGACGATTGCGGGAAAGTTGGCAGGGGCGTCTTTTTACTGTTGCTTGTTTTTTGGTTTTGACCCTACACAAAATTTGATTATAGGTAGGGTACTCAAAGGTTGGGGCAGGGAGAGACGGCGGGAGGGGTATTGAGGGAAGCAATTACATTCAACTTACTGGTCAGGTTGGTGGAGGCTTTGCCGCAGTGTTGTTACGACGGTTTTGAGGTTCAGGTTTTCCGTTTATGCATGGTATGGATGTTTTTTGGGGCCTTTCGGGTCTCTGAGTTGTTGGGGACGAAGAAGGTGTGTAGCAGGAGGTACGATGAGATCAGGTTGGATGCGGGTCGTTTGGGGATTTGGTTGGGGCAGTCTAAGACTGATCAGTTGGAGAGGAAAGTGGGTTTGGTTGTGTGAGAATGGTTGTGGGGGTGTGTGCCCGGTGGCTGAATGGCAGAACTTTATACTGAACACAAATGTCTCGAGTGGATCTTTTGTCATGCGTCTGGGGTACAGGTGATGGCAGCGCAGTTATTGGCGGTTCTGCGCATGGCATTGCAACGGTTGGGTCTGAACCCGGCGGGCTATGGAACGCATTGTTACCGCTTTGGGGCGGAGATGGGGGCAGCAGGGCTGGGGTGGTCTTGGGATAGGATCCGGTATATTGGGAGGTGGAAATCTAGGTGCTGTGAGCGATATGTTCTTAAATAAAGGTACTTGGCCTGGCGCTTTGCCTGTCGGGGGGCGGGGGGGTTTGGGGTGCTGAGTTTCTGGATGTGTTACTAATGCCTTTTTCTCACCGTAGGTTGCATCAGTGGCCCGTGGGCCAAGATGGTCACATGGATTGTGGGGCATTCGTTTGTGCACTGGGCCTCCAAGTATGCGGAGCAACAGGCGTATGGCCGTAACCTGGGTCTCAAAGGACAACATCATGAGGTGCATTGGTGGGGAAAAGGGGGGATGCGATGGGGGCACTATTGCCCTGGCTCGCAAAGATGGTCCCTCAGAAAGGATGCCCTGATCTGCTAATACTACATTTGGGCGAGAACAATTTAATTCGGCTGTCAGGTTTGGCGCTCTTACAGCTGATGCAAAGAGACTTGGAGGTATTGAAACAGAGATTGGCTGGGACTTGCATTGCCTGGACGGAATTTGTTCCTCGGAGAGTGTGGGGGGGGGGGCAATCGAACACGGGGCTGTGGAAAAAGCAAGGAGGAAGCTCAACAGAGCGATGAGGGTTTTTTGCGGGGAAAAGGACATCAAAGTAATTGCGCATTCTGGACTGCGACTGGAGGAACCACTACTGTTTAGGGGCGACGGTGTACATCTTTCGAGACTGGGCAACCCATATTACATGACGGAGATGAGAGATGTGGTCAGCAAGTTATGGAATGAGGCGATTTGATGTCACAGGGATGCTTGAGTGGTTGGGGGCGAAAGATGCACAGTTTGGACTACGAGGAGGGGGGGCAGGGTACTTGGGAGGGGAGTCAATAGTGGGCACACCCATCCCTCGGGGGGGGAGTGAATGATGGGGGGGCAGGAGGCATGAGTGTAATGCCAGGTAATACCGGGGAAGATGCTAGGAGAGATCTGTAGAAATGGATGAAGAACGGAACGGGTCATGGAGTGGAATGAGAGGTGAGTTCAGAGTGGGTGAAGGGAGTGAATGGATGAAGAGTTGATGTTGGGGGTTTTGGTTAGTGGTTATTTGGTTATTGTTTATGTTGTGCAGCCTGGTCCTAATAAATGGCCTTTTACGCTTAAGACATAAGCGTGGTCTGTTTATTGCGCAATGGTGGGCCCCGGGGAAGCAGAGTCGCTGACTAGTCTTGCCCCGGGGTCTTTCGTGCAGGGGAGGACCAGGATGGGGTCTAGGGGTGGGTATAAGAATGCAGGGGAGGAAGGCGACTTCCTCTTCCTGCATTCTGGCATCATCGGGAGGGCTAGTTTAGGGAAGGCCACCCACCCACCCTACAGTTACTAGGGTTCAGGAGTAGGGTTGGCGAAGCTTTCCAGTTTAGGACGGGCTGCAGGTTTGGCAGTACTTGGGAGGGGTGGGGGAGTCAATAGCGGGCGCACCCATCCCTCATGGGGGGGGGAGAGTGAATGATTGGGGGCTGGAGGCATGAGTGTAATGCCAGGTGATACAGGGGAGGATGCTAAGAGAGATCTGTAGTAATGGATGAAGAACGGAATGGGTCATGGAGTGGAATGAGAGGTGAGTTCGGAGTGGTTGAAGGGAGTGAATGGATGAAGAGTTGATGTTGGGGGTTTTGGTTAGTGGTTATTTGGTTATTGTTTATGTTGTGCAGCCTGGTCCTAATAAATGGCCTTTTACGCTTAAGACATCAGCGTGGTCTGTTTATTGCACGATGTTCTCCTCTCCAACGGGCTGAGTATTGTTGATCTTTATTTTTCTTGCAACAACTTCGAAGAGTTGCAAAAGTCCTGAATTTAACGGAAAAATCCTCTTGCAAAATTCTTTGCAAACTAGGGATAGTAATTGTAATATTAGTGAAAATTACAAGAAGTTTGTGAAAGAAGAACTTCTCAGCTTCACTCACCTAAATTCGTGAAAGGGCACACAAATATAAATAAGCCGTTCAAAAGAAGAGTCGGTGCTACTCGCACATGTTTTGAGCCTCTGTTACTTAGGTGCATTGACAACTAATTTGCAATAGTAAATCCCGCACTATGATGAACAGAAAAAGGATTTGTATGGTTTTACAACCAAAAATTCCATGTACGAGGCTGGTGGATTTTCCAGGAAATTCAGACCTACAGACAGGAAATGTACTGGTTCAGGGTGAAATGGGGGTACAGGGTATAGTGAACACCATCACAAACCCATAGGCTTGCAGATCTTTACAAACATCTTCAAGCTACTGACTCACCATGGAAACCCACACAAATGCAGTCCTGCAAGAGGGAGTGGAGTAGGTACCATCACAAGGTGTGGAAGGGAAGAGAACACCCCCATATTTCATGGCATTGAAGGTGTAAGGAATGTCTCCACTGGGAAAGAATACTGAAACTTTGGAGGAAAAATAGATTGGTGTGCAAATGCACACTTTCACATGACATACTGAGCCGTGTGCGTACATTTTGCAACAAGCATTGGCAAAGCCAATAGGTCTCGCATTTGGGACCTATTGCTTTGCCAATCAGTAATAGTGATGCTATAAGCTTCACCGATGCTATGCAGCTTCCCTAAAGAGCATTAAAAAAGGCAACAGTAGCACTTTGTAGGTGCACACACCATGCATGCATGCATCTACAAAATGACGTGCATGCTTTTTTTTCTTTTATCTACCTATCGGAGTTGGATCACGAAAGGCAGGTGGGGGGGGACAGATGCAACACAGAGGGTACAGGAGAGGGGAAGCAACATGGAGGGTGGGGCCAGAAGTACATGACACGGAGAGAGTTTATTTTTGAGCGCATTGTGGGTGAAGAGAAACATGCATGAGAGGTAACAGCATGAATCTGTGGGAGAGTAGCACACAGGTGAGAATGCAACGCAGGGGTAGAACACGTTGGCAAGCGCATCATAGCGGGTTGAGGAGAGGCACACAGCAAAGCAAAGAGGGGAGAGGATGCGGTCTCGCGGCTAGACTGCCGACTTTGGAGCTGGGAAACCAAGGTTCGAGCTTCGGGGTCAACTCCACATCTTGTGATTCTGGGCAAATCACTTAATCTCCCCGTGCCTACCAAAAAAATGAATGTGTCCTTGTGTAACGTAACTGATGCTCATGTAAAGCGCTCCAATACCTTTGGGTCGAGTTTGCGCTATATAAATCTGCAACAAAACAAAAAAAAAAAAGAGAGGAAGAGGAGTACACAAAGGGGAGAGCCGAAGAAGCCATGCACTCTCATGGAGTACTTGAAAAGTAAGTAGTGGAAGGACACAAGCAATAAGGCTGCGCTCCTGGTGAGGGATGAACAGAAGAAGAGGAAGGAAAAGCTCATACAAGCTAAGGAATAAAAAGCAAGTAAGATTATAAAGCCAACCAGTGGTAAGCAATGGCCAGGCTCTAAACTCACTAATCTGGCTCCAAGCTGACCATGGGTCTTTTAACAAACAGACTGCGCTGCATGGTAGGCGACCCCTAAAAACTGAATAATCCTGGAAATCTACAACAGTTGCTTATTTCCGGTAATGCTTGTGGGATTCTAGATTAATTCCATAAAATTCAGAAATTGAGTCCACGCGAAGGAGTAGAGCTCTCACTTTTCACCCACCAGCCTTGAGAATTTGGTCTAATTTACCACGCTTTCACTGCTAATGCGTAAAGACAGCAGTAATTGAGTTGCACACATTTTTCATCTGTGGATTAATAGCCATTAATATTGAAAGCATTTATATTTATCAAGTCAAATCAAGTCAAGAAAAGCTTTATTCGATTGCTTTTTTAACAATCATAAAAGCACATAAAAACATAAAAGGCTTTCAGTTTACAAAAAGATAAAAATATAATAAACATTAAAAACATCTTAAAAAGTGGTATAAAATTCAGCATAGTTAAAAACAAACAATGATAAAGTGACAGTGCGCCCAAACAATCTCACTCCTTATATCACTATACTCTTCCTTTGGCAAAGCACTTTCTTCAGAAACATGCATGTCCTCCAGGCTATGTGCTCATTCTCTAAAAACTGAAGCTTAATTAGTGCCGGGCGAGATTGCCTCACCCCCCAAAGCTTTTAAAAGAGGAACAAGCCACACCTTTCTTAACTCCTTGTAAAATATGCAAAATAAAACTAAATGGATAGTTGATTGGACCGAGTGATTGTCACAAGGACATGATTGTAATTCTCAAGCCCAATCGTTCATTTTTGGGAAGGAAACAAATCTATGGACAATCGCCAGTCTAAACCTGGTTAGTAGCAGTCTGTCATATCCACCAGGGACAAAAGCTAAATATGGCTGCATACTAAAAGTAGTTCGAACCATCTGATGTTGCTGGACGCTGGGCTTCAAAGTCTCCCCAGACAATCTTAACATGCCCAACATCTGGAGACCCTCCTTTCATAGATTCTTTCTAGTAATAGACTGGATGGTGCTTGGGTTAGTGAAATATTCCGGATGACCTAAATCTATCATAAACTCTTGAACAAACTAAACCCATGGGATCTTTAAGGCCCCTTCCAGGTTCAGACTGTCCCATAGAATCTCCCTGTTTAGCTTGGTCTGATCTTTTGACCAGGTTCTATGCCAGAGGTTCCAGTTTTATTAGGTCAGAGATATATGGGAGGCCCAGCTCAGCATGACAAACATATGTGGAGGTACTGGCTGGAACTCACAAAATATACCTTAAAAAGGTGTTCTCCACTAATTGTATCGACTGTGTGTCAGCAAAGCCCGAGAGCTCCCCCTCCATACATTGCGGTAGAAATACATTTAGCTTTGTAAATTTGTATAAGTTCTTGTGGCGGTTTCCTACTCAATTTTTTTGAAAAGGTGGTCAGAGCAGTTGTGGTTCTAATAAACGCCAGCTTTTTAGCAATGACAGCTTGGGTCCATAGATCATTCTGGTTAAATAAAATGCCAAGATATGAAAAACTCTTGGTGGGGGCTATTCTTTGCCCATCCACAAACATGTCCCTGGACCTCTGACTCCCACGTCCACATCTCATTATAAAGGTCTTAGTCGTGTTAATACTAAGACCCTTCATAAAATTATAAAAATTGGTAAAAACCTTCTGGAGACCATTCTGCCTGCGGGACATCAATACAGCATCATCCGCATAAAGGAGAGCAGGTATCGGACGGCCACCTATTTGGGGTATTGTACTGTAAGGTGTATGATATCAAAAACAAATTTATGGAATGGAGTGATGTAGTGAAGACAGGGTTCTGCTTGCACACATTGCTATGTTAGCATAAGCGTATTAGAAGTTTAAACTCCATTTTGCCGCTTTTGCACATGACACTACATGTAACTGTTATTGTAAGTTAAACTGCTTGCCTTTCTTTGCATGAGAACGGTCTGTTTTTCTCATCCCTAGACTTACACCGCGACCTTAGCCTGTACACTGTGTGCAGAAGTCTTCAAGGTCAAATAACAATGTATGCTGTTGATTCAGATTGATCGACCCCAAGCTCTAGACACAACACGCACACAGCTGCAAATATCTGAAACTCGGGTGCCTTTAATATTACATTGCATGCGCGATTCTGGGACTCAGAGAAAAACCTTTCCATCTACAGAGAGCGTAGCTGATCTAGTGATGTGGTTCGCCTCAACTTATCTAGGAGGTATGGGGTTCCCCGTTCAAGCCTAGAGACCTTCTATTATTATTATAAAACCTAGCTCCTAGCCAGGGGAGGGTGGTACACAAGGTGCTATACAACCTGTTTCCACTATCATTGTAACATGATTTCTCCCTTTGTGTTTTATTGAATTGTAACAATGCTGATTGTTTTATTTCTAATCATTTGCCTGCTTATGTTAGCCAAAATACTGCATCTTAGAGCACGTAGTTAAAAATAAACGTTTTAAAGTTTTCAGTGTCTCTAATTACTCACATTGTGGACTGGTATGAGAATAAAAATTAAAGAGTGTTTTTGATTCCCACCATTCCTGAGAGTACCCTAAGTCGCTTGTTCTGGGTTGTCTAATCATTGGTAGCTTCGCTGTAGTACGGAGAACGAATGAGACACTGATGCTAGTCGGATAGGGTTTTGGGTACTGAGGTGAGTGTTTTAGTACACCACCATTCACTGAGGTCCTGGTTTCCTGTGCATAGTTCTGTGCATGAGCAGAATCCACGCAACAGTGACAAGAAGCTCTATTTGGAATTAAGCAAATATTAGGAATGAAAATGCAAGAAACTGAACTTGTTGGGATTATTTCAACATTTTGGATGTTACCATTAAATTATTCAGCAGGTTTTACTTTCTTCTAGTGCTGCTTGTCTGGATTCCAAGCGCTAAGACACCCCATACCATTAGGACTTGGTCTCACTATGACTACCATGCCAGAACTGGTCATTAAAACTAGCATGGGTAATAATGTTACCAGGCTGAAGGAGAAATAATGTATGAGAATTGCCTTTGCCATTGTTAAAAATGCACATTTTCATATAGTTTTGGCCACAGAACTTCTTGCAGGACCAAAAGCTTAAGTTCCCAAAATCTAGTTTGATGTGGCACTGCACAGAGCAATGAAATCAAATTGCACAATTACGCTAGCAGATCTGTGGTCACCAGATCTATCACTGATAGGAATGACGTGAACAAATTATATTGGAAGAAAATATTATACACATTAAATCCAGAAGTGTTAAATGATGAACAAAACTGTCCATAAAAGTTTATGCAACAGCACCAACAGGACTACAAATACCAGCATGCTTTATGTTATACCAGGTGTAGCACAACCTTGCCCATCTTTTACACATCCCAATTACATCCCAATTTCATAAACGATACATGTCATGAATCTGCATTTAGCACATGTTTCTTTTGTGGTCAAACGCTATTAAAATAAGTTTTGCACTTTACAAAATTTGTAAAGTGCAGTCAATGTAGTTTCAGTGAACTTACTCATAATGTGTGACTGAACCATACCAATTGATATATTCTATGAATTCTTCATGAATAAACCACCCTTACTTAGTAGACATGTTCTCTCTATAGAAACAAATTCGACATACATAATGTGTACTTTAATGCATTAATTGAAATTTGCTATTTAGATGTTTGAGTAGAAACAAAACCATCCTCAAGTTATAAAATCTCATTTATATTGGGTTTATTTAATGTGTACACTAATGTTTCATATATATTACAATAAAATGTAGTTCTTAGACACCAGCTACGCCATCAGATGCATCCTCCTCAATGTGCGCTCTGTGCACAAACACGCCTGAAGATCTGGAACCTACTCGACTCTCGCCAGACATGGCCTTCTTCACGGAGACCTGGACAAATGCCTCCTACGGCCCTGACATTAGCACCTCCATCCCAGAAGGACACAAGATCCAGAGGAAGGAGCACCCCAACTACCCGGGAGGGGGCCTCGCCTTCGCCCCCAAGAACACCCTCTGCCTCACCACCTCCAGCGAAACTTTTCTCTCCGCCGAACACCTGCACTCCAGATCCAGACCAGCCCCAACTCCATGCTCTGCGGAACCCTCGTCTACAGACCCCCCAGCCTCCGGGCCCCCTTCACCAAAACCATCACACCCCACGCCATAGCCTCAATGAACTACATACTCATCGGCGACCTGAACTTCCACCTCAACAACCCCAGCGACCCCAAATCCACCACCCTGCAGGACAACCTCGCCAACACCAGACTTAACGAACTTGTCACCGGAGCAACACACAGGGAGGACACACCCTCGACCCCATCTTTGTAGCAGGAAACAGCGTCCACTTCAGCCACACAACGCAACCCCCATGGACCGACCACCACTGCATACACTTCACCGTCGACAAACCAAAAGCACCTAAACCAGCCCCCCACTCACCATGAAGGAACTGGAGGAAGGTCACAGACGAGCAACTCAACTCCACCCTCACCCAAGGCAACCACACCCCGGCATCCGATGCCAATGCCACAGCCAGAGAACTCCACACCTGGATCGCCAACTGTGCAGACAAACTCGCCCCGCTACGCAACACTGACAAACAGCGCCCCAGGAAAGCCACCTGGTTCACCATCAATCTCCAAGAAGCCAGACGCACCTGCAGACGCCTGGAGAAGAACTGGAGAAATGCCAAGACACCCGAAAACCACACCACCTACAAGGACGCTATGACAGACTACCACAACCAAATCAGAACTACCAAAAGGTCTTTCATCCACAACAAAATCCTCGCACACTCCACCAACTCCATGGAACTCTTCACCGTCATTCAGGAACTCACCAACCCCTGCAGCGAAGCCACATACATCACCCCGTCCCAATACCACTGCAACAAGCTTGGAACCTTCTTCCACCTCAAGATAAAAAACCTCTACGACAACTTCGCCAACCACCCATCAGACGCCACAGCCGGCCAGTCCCCCAGACACACCAGCCAGCCCACCATCTCCACCTGGACTCCGATCACAGCCGAAGACACCACCCCGACCATGAAAAGCATCCACTCGGGAGCCCCCAATGACCCCTGCTCCCCCACCTCTACCACAGAGCCACCACCGCCATCGCACCCAAACTACAACACATCATTAACACCACTTTCGAAACAGGCACCTTCCCAGACGATTGGAAACGCGCAGAAGTCAGGCCCCTGCTCAAGAAGCCCACAGCTGACCCCACAACCTTAAGAACTACCGGCCCATCTTGCTCCTCCCCTTTGCAGCCAAAGTTGCAGAAAAAACTGTCAAAAATGAACTGACATGATTCATTGAAGACAACACCATCCTCGACCCGTCCCAATCTGGATTCTGGAGCAACCACAGCACCGAGACCGCACTACTCGCCGCCATGGACAACATCCGCATCCTCCTTGATCATGGCCAACTCGCTACTCCCATCCTACTCGACCTATCAGCAGCCTTCGACACCGTCTCTCACCGGACACTCATCGCCAGACTACATGACACCGGCATACAAGGAACAGCCCTAGACTGGATCCGATCATCCTTCACCGGAAGAAGCCAAAGAATCAGGCTGTCACCCTTCCTTTCCGACCCCACGATCATCACATGCGGAGTCCCACAGGGGTCGTCACTGAGCCCAACCCTCTTCAACGTCTACATGGACCCCCTCGCTGCCATCGTCCGACACCACGGCCTCAACATCGTATCCTACGCCGAAGACACCCACCTCATGCTCTTCCTCACCAAAGACCCCGCCACCGCCAGACTCAACTTCCAAAAAGGGATGCAGGAAGTAGCAATCTGGAAGACCAACAGCTGCCTCAAGCTCAACGCCGAGAAGACAGAAGTCCTCGTCCTTGGAACCACCCCCTCGGCATGAGACAACACGTGGTAGCCATCCACCCTCAGAAGCCCACCGACCCCCTCGGCCCACGCCAAAAACCTCGGCATCGCACTCAACTCATCCCTCACCATGAACCAACAGGTCAATGCCGTCACCTCCAGCTGCTTCAACACCCTCCGAATTCTCTGCAAGCGTTTCAAGTGGATATCCCGTGAGTCAAGAAAGAAAGTCGCCCACGCACTCATCACCAGCAGACTGGACTATGGAAACGCACTCTACGCCAGCATCAACAAGTCCCTACTCCGCAAACTCCAGATGATACAGAACACCACTGCCAGGCTCCTCCTCGACATCCCCCGGCACAAACACATCAGTCAACACTTACGTAGGCTCTACTGGCTCCCTGTAGAGAAAAGAGTCACCTTCAAAATCCTCACCCATGCCTACAAATGCCTGCACAACACCGGACCCGAATAACTCAACGACAGAATTAACTTCCACATACCCAAAAGGAACCTCCGATCCTCCAACCTTGCACTGGCCGAAACCCCGCACATCCACAGAGCAGGTGGAAGATCATTCTCCCACATCGCGGCCAAAACCTGTAAGGAACTCCCGGTAGACATCAAGCACGCCCCCTCCCTGAACACTTTCAGGAAGACTCTCAAGAACTGGCTCTTCGGTTGAACGGATCTGCTGTCCCCCCTCCCCACCCTCCACCCCTCAGCGCCTTGAGACCCTCACGGGTGAGTAGCGTGCTTTACAAATCCTGAGTGATTGATTGATTGACACATATACACTGAAGATTTTACTCTATGCTCTATGTAATATGAATCTAATGTACTGACCATTCATATTCATTTGTGTTTAAATACGCACACGCATATTAAATTTGCACCATTGAATTAATGCTTTCAGTTGTTTTTAGCAGGCCCGTTTAACACGCTGCATAAAATACTGTGTTTCATTTTTATGCTAACATGACTTCTTTGAAGGTACTCACACACATCGTTAGCTGAAGATTAGATACCGTACTGTACTAGTGATAGAAGGAGAGAGCCTGAGAAGAGTACCTTGACGAAAGTACATGGAGAGCCAGAGCATTAACTGAAAGGCCTATTCAGCAATGTTCCAACCTGGCCTGTGTGTGAGAAGACAATGTTGTTCCCATGTCCAGTGTGAGATTTTATTTATTTATTTATTTTATTTATTTATAAAGTTTTATTTAGTGCGAACAAGATCCCGAAGGATATCAGAGCGCTTTACAATAGTATGGAGGGGAGAATAAAATGCAATATCGAAAAATCAAATGGGAAAAGGAAAGAAATACAATAAACAGATGTAAGGGGGTAACGAGGGGGGGGTTAATAAAAAGCAGTAAAACAGTGCTGTAACAAATGGAGTTTCTATGAAAGCAGGAGCAATTGCACTGAGCAAGTGTGCCGATCTCTCTTAAGGTAAGAATTTGCTCATTAGGAATCTTTAAGCTTCCAATTTGAACGCAGTCATCGAGGAGAGATTGCGTACATCTGGTGGAAGGGAGTTCCATATCTTTGGGGCAGCACCAGAGAAGGCTCGGTGACAAGATCTCTTTTTGCAGAGGATGAGTGGTTTCAGGAGGAAGGTAGTGGCACTTCATGAAGCTCTCTCCCCACAAGATAGAACAAGTTTTTGCGCCAGGTACCTGGGGGTATTGAAATGAAGGGCTTTGTGCGTCAGAACGGCAATCTTTAATTGAATTTGTGCTTCGTAAGGTAGCCATTTGAGAGATTTTAGGACTGGAGATATGTGCTCGTTTCGTTTGGTGCCTGTAACCAGTCTAGCCGCGGTGTTCAGTGAGGCCCTACTAATACTTTGTAATTGTTGCAGTCTGCAACATGAGACTGGATGAGGACAATGGACCCCTGATGATGCATACAGAGGAGTGTTACCCTAATGATTTTAGTGTGAATAACTGGAGTCCACACTGTCTGATGCTGCCCACACTTTCCTTTGGATTTTGAAGGTTCAGACCTCTCTTCTTCCTTTGATTGTTTGCTGAGTGTACATTAGGTTAATAGTTATTCTCTGACCCAAGTAGACTATTGATCGAGCTTCTGAAATGCTGACACCTTCCTTCTTATTTTTCCAGCTTTGTTTTAATTTCCGTTATAGAAATTGTAGTAGACTAGGATCTGCTTCACATGGGTACCCCCACTTTTTGCTGGTGTTTCACTGTCTTTCGACCTTAGTCTGGCTGTGGCCCTGCTAATCAAGACCCCAGCCTAGCTGCTTCCTCTCTAAAATGGTTTCCATGTACATTATGTCCATGTTCAATTGGATTCTGGAGTGCCTTATAACCCCCTAGTATATGGTATACTATGTACCTAGGGCATAGGTACCTCGGAGGCCTACAAGGGGCTGAAGCATGTATTATGCCACCCCTGGGAAGCACTCCAAAATGGCACCACAGGTCTGCTACTGCAGCCTGGGTAAGGTGGTGCTTGCACCCCTTACTGTGGTATAGGCTACCTATATCACTACCATTGCACTTACATATAAAACCTATAAGTCACTCCTGTGGCAGGCCTTAACAATCCTGAAGGCAGAGTGCTTGGTTTTTATGGGAGAGGGTACTCCTGCATGAGCAGAGCCCCTCTGCAGCGTTCGGAGTACCTCCTCTGGTGCTGTTTGTGGTGCAGCCTGACCATATACTCTTAAGTGCATTATAACCTCACGGTAAATGCTAACTTTGGGATGGCTGCACTGAAAGATGTCGTGTTTGGTGTCAAACGCTTTGGAATACTACCCCCCCCCCCACCCCGCCAGTTCTGGCGGCGGGGGTAGCATTCCACCCTTCTAGACGGAGAGACATGTTCACACTTGTCTAACCCGGTAGGACTTTCTAAAGCCCTGGCATCACAAAATGGATGCCTCTGCCACAGACACGGGTCTGGCCTCCTGCTACTGACCGAAACTCCGGCAGGGGAGGCCTGGACAATAGGTTTCCTGTCCCAGGGAGGTGTAACCACCTCCCCAGACAGGCAGATGTGTATTGGGGTTGGGCGGGAGCACTCTCTGGTGCTTTGAAGTCCTGCACTGGGGGCACACTTGATGTCCCTGTGCATAGTCCAGTTCAAACCGGTTGCAGGGGCTACCTGCCCCAGCTCTGGCACGAAACTGGACAAAGGAAATGGGTGTAACCACTGCTCTTTCAAAACCCTCCCATAGGTGGGTCCCTAGAGTATGTCCAATCCCCAAACTTAGTATAAGTATGGGAACCCAGTCCTTGCGACTTTAGATTACCCTGGACAAATCTCTGCAACATATATCCTGGACCTTCGACGTTCTACTTTGCTTAGAAGACTGAAGAAATCTCCCTTGGGGTCAGGGAGTGACTCCCCTGCTTGGCAGGCTCCAAAGAAGCACATGACCGGTCTGCATCCCTGAAGCTCCCGCCGGACACCTAAGTCTTTGCATCACCAGAGGTGGATTTCCAGACTTCCCCGAGGCTACCCTGAGTCCACAGCAAAGCTGAGGCCTGTGGCTATCGTGGGTGACGTGGAACCGTGACCCCTGGACACCGTGAACTTTTGCAGCAACACTATCTTCTGGGACTTCCTCGTAGTTGTGCTTTGGGCTCTGAGTAGCCCCAGCCTTGAGCAACTCCTGCACCGAAGATTGCTGGCCTCCACTCCACGAGTGACCCGTGGGCCAGTTTCAAGTGAGACCGCTCGAGGCTCCTTCGCAATCACTAGCCCGTTGGCTGGTAGGTCCCCACGAAGGCAACTCCTCTTCTAATTGGGCTTTCCTGGTTGCTCCAGACGTGCCACGACTTACCCTCACTGGGTGAGTCCCTCAGACCTTGCTGGTCTGCACTGCAGTCCTTTCTCTGATTTCCAGTGACTTGCCGTTGCCAAGGCTTGTTGGGTCCAATTTGGTCGCCGACACCGCAGCACTCGACAGACTTTGTGGGACAGCTCGAATCCAGCTCCTGGTTGTCATCGGCGCCTCCTGGACCTCGTGGCTGAAGAGTCAAGACACCCATCAACTCACCTGAAGCACCCGACATCTGTGGGCATTGGTCCATCTTGCCCTCGGTCACTGGCTAGTGACCCAGACTCTGTCCCCTCTGCTTTCAGGTTCCTTCCATCCTAGATCCAGGCTTGGATCTCTTCGGACACTTCTCCTCTTCACGGCAGCAGCACTTCTTCGCCAGCTTCCATTGAAATCGACGACGCGACCCGACACCAAAAGACACCTATGCACCCGGCTTCCCTTGGTTAGGTAACACGAGTACTCCGGTGCTCCCGTGGGTGCTAGCCCTAGAACTTCCTAAGTCCAAAAGGGTTTGGTCCTAATTTGATTCTAAGTGTCCCTAATCTTTACATTTCCAACCGCAACATTGCCCATAGAAGCTACTGCACAGGGCCCCCGTGGGTCCCCTGTGTCACTACCTTGGGTGGTTCCTTGGGGTCCCAGCGATTCTACAGGCTCTATTCCTTGTGTCTAGTTCAGTCGTGGTTCTTGTACCACTTTTTTGGTATATGGTTTGGTACGCCCCTAGGGCCCAAATGTGTATTTGTGCTATTACTGTTGATTGCTAACTTGTAAATTAAGTACTTCGAACTCCAGCCACATAAAGAGACTAGAGGTGTGTGTTTTATCTTAAATACATATATTTTAAATATATACCTGGTGTGGTTGTCCTTTCATTTGATCATTCAAGAGATTATAGACTGGAAAAACAAGCTGCTTTACATTCCTTCAAGACTTAGCCTGAAGGCTGCTCTCTATAGCTACCACTAGGATAGCTTTCAATAAAGGTTGTCTTTAACCTATTCACCATAGGGGTTGTTTGGACTGATACAGGGTGCCCACTATAATTAGTGGACAGCATATATATCAGGCCAACTTCTCACAGAAATAAAATGATTTCTGAGATTCTTTAAGACTCTAAGAACAATCCTCTTATGTTGGATCCTGATTTAGGAGATTTAGATTTACTAATGTATAGGCAAGAAAACCTGAGACTCTTCCCTGAGCATCAAATTCTATTTAGTCTTTTGTATTTCTGTGACTGAACTTCTTGTTTGCCTAATATTGGTCTGCCTCAATTTCTTCCGGAGGTTGGGCTTCCCGTGTTATTCTGTTTCTTTATAGTATGGTGCTAAGAGCTGTGTACCTTCAAGACAGCCAGGCACACACGGTTGGTTCCTTGTCGTGCCGTGCACCTTAATTTGATTGCTAATTTGTAATAAGCCTTCTTAACCATAGTTAATGATTCCTGATCCTTATTGTGCAGCCAAATGGGTAACACTGTTAATTGAAATTGATTGATGTAATGTTGACTCCCATCATCGCCCTTAGTAAAGATCTTTGTAAAAGTTGAAGTTGAATTTTCTCCCTTTACCACTACTGCAAGGGAAACACCAAAATTTTCAGGCCAGATTTATCTAGGTTTTGCATCGCCCTTGCGCCACACAAGGGGGCGCAAGGGCAACGCAAAACCTAAGTGAGATTTATCAAGCCACGCAAGGCCACCTTGTGTGGCCCTGCATGGCTTGATAAATCTGGAGTAACGCAATGCAGAGCAAATCACTGCCTTGTGTTACGCTACCCCAGGGAGGTGTTCCATGGGTGAAGTGTGTGGGTGTTCCCACGCATCCACCCATGGATTTTGGCGTATTCCCAGATTTACCACTAGTGGTAGGCCTGGGAATGCGTCAAAAGTCTACACCTCCCCAGATGAGCCGTAACGAGGAGAAATATATTTATTTCTGCTTTTTTTCCTCTTGCTATGTGTCCTGCATTCTTCAGCACACGTAAAAAGAGGAAAATGCCTCTAAGGACTGCTTTTGAGCAGGAAGGTGTGCCTTCCTGCACAAAAACAATCCTGCCTACAACGCAGGCACCATGGCACAAGCATAGGGGCTAGGCAGCCAAAAGTGCGCCAGTGCAAGGAAAGGACTGAAATGCACCTTATAGTGTTCAATAAAGCACATTCCTGCTGTTTCCCTTCCATGCAGCGCAACAATGTGGCTTGCTGCTTTGCGCTGCATGAAATAATTATAAATATGAGACTTTGGGCCAGATTTACAACAAAGTAACGCAGCATGGTGCAGCAAGTCATTTTGCTGCGCCGTGCTGCGTTAGTTTGGAAAGCACAGAGATGCGACATATTTACAAGAATATGTCGCATTTCTGTGCTTCCCCTGTGCTGGCGCACTAACTGCAGCCATGCGCCGGCGCTGGCACCCTTGCACCATGGTGCAAGGAAGCCTGCGTCCTGGGGAGATTGTTTTTGTGCAGGAAGGGACACCTTCCTGCACAAAAACAATCACAAGAAGCTTTTTCCTCTTTCAATGCGTGCTGTAGAATGCAGCACGCATTGAAAGAGGAAAAAACGAGGAGAAATGAAAACATTTCTACTCGTTGCGCCTCGCTACGCCACATCTAGGGTGGCGTAGCATTCAGACGCATCTCCAGATTTATGATTTCTCATAAGTCTGGAGATGTGTCTTGTTCCATGGATGTTGGTGGGAACACACACAGCAACACCCATGTAACGCCCCTTCAATGCACAGTGCTGCGTGTGAAGGGGCCATATTTACAAGGAGAGGAAAAGTCACGCAGGGTGGCTTTTCCTCGCCTTGTAAATATGGAGGAGCCCCCTGCGCCACCAGTACGTCACGAAAAGTGACGTAGTGGTTGCGCAGGGGGCTTGTAAATCTGCCCCTTTGTGTGCAAAATTCACCTACGCCCCAATACAACTATACAACAGAACTCATAATGAGGTGGCCAACTGATTGCTTGATCTTGGTATAAGCCAGGGTTTTTCTAAACATTTTATATATATGTTCTCGCGATTCTCCCATTTAAGGTCTGCTTCACCAACACAACCTCTCACTGTTTAACCTCTTCTCCATATATTATAACGTTGATTTTCTTGCCTCACAAGAGAGCAGAAAAACGCCTAAAGAAATAGCAATTTGAGTTCTGCTCAACTGGAGGATACGTGTTCTACAAAGAGTTTCTGTAACACGGATGCAGTAATAAATTAGATTATTGCCGCATGAAGGACATATTTATGGACAAAAATCTTGATTTCAGCAGCAACAGTGCATTGCACCAAGACCAACTTCATTGTTGTGGAAGGACGCCCTGCCACTCCAGAGCTTGCCCCTCCCTTACTCACTTGACCCCTCGCTCTATGTATATGTTTTTTCGTCCATGTTTTTCGTCCTTCACAAACTTGTGTACGTTTTATTGTTTACTTGTACAACCTAAACTCACAGCAACATATCCCTTGTGCATGCAGCACATTCCAGGCTAGGTTTATGCTATTTAAATAAACACATATTCAGCAATAAATCCATGCAGCCTGTCCTTGATTATTTTCACAGAGGGAATCTGCTAAGTGCTTCTTCGAGCACTAGTGAATGCAGATACGGATGCCCTCAAGATTTATTTATTTATTTATTAAGGAGTTGTATATAGCGCTAGCCTGCCCCGAGGGTATCGGAGCGCTTTACAACAGTTTTTGAGCAACAATAAAGCAGTATTCTACGTATAGGTTCGGAAGTCCAAGTGTGCTGAGCAGCATTGAGGTAGTGTGTGAGTCCTGAGATAACCTCATAGAGTGCACGTTGTCTTGGGGTTGAACCACTGGGGGGGAGGAGCAGTTAGGGGTCAAATAGCAGGGAGGAGGTAAGTCTTAGAGCTACAATTTCTGGGAGAGACGACAATCAGGGATTTGCGTTTAGATGGCGGATATCCTTTCGGGGAGGGAGCGGTTGAGGAAAAGGTCTTTTAGGTGTTTTTTTAATTTTGTGAAGGACGAGATAGTCCTGACACCGACTGGCTGCCGATAGGTCTAGGAGAATGAGGAGGCAACATTGGTCGGTATCGAGGGATTTGTGGATGTCGTCTGTGATGTTAAGGATCGCACTCTCAGTGCTATAGCCTTTTCTGAAACCCGATTGGTGGGGTCAAGAAGGTTGATGCTATCCATGTGCTGAGTCAGTTGTTGGAGGATGCATTTCTCAAGGATTTTGGATAGGAGGGGGAGATTGGAGACAGGTCTGAAGTTATTCAGTTCCTTGGAGTCAAGGCCTGTTTTTTTTTAGTAGTGGCGTGACTTGGCCAACTTTGAGGCATTCAGGTATGATGCCGGTTCTCAGGGAGCTGTTCATGACCTTGCACTAGAAAGGGGCTATGAAAAGTTTCCGTTTTTTGGTCAGTTGGGTGGGTATCGGGTCAAGGACGTGAGAGGCTGGTTTGGAAGTGGAGGTCAGTTTGAGGATCTCGGTTTCTGGGATGGGGATGAAGGACTTCCAGGTTTTTATGGGGTACTTGAGCGTGCTATCTACTGTCACTGGGGGCAGGCTTTTGCAGACGGGATTGACGTGGATGTCCAGTGAGAGCTCAATCTTAGTGATTTTTTCTTCAAAGAAGTTGGCGAAGTTTTCACACGTCTTTGGAGGCCTGTAGAGAGGATTCCGGGGGTTTGGAGGTTTGTTGCCTGATGATTTTAAACAGTTCGTTGTGCCTGTTTTTGGCATTGTCCAGGCGGCGCAGAAGAAGGTGGATTTTTCGCTGCTGATGTGTTTTTTGTATTTCCTTTGGGCTGCTTTGAGTTGTTCGAGTAGGCTTCAGGAGGGGTTGCTCCTCCATAGTCTTTCTGTAGCTCTTAGTTGTCTTCTTTCATTGTTAATGTCCGTGCTGAACCAAGATCTGGATGGGATGTTCCTGTTTTTTTTTTTTAGTTTCAAGGGGCTACTTGATCTAGAATCGATGTCATGTTTGTGTTGTAGTGGGAGGTGAGTTCTGTTGTGGATAGATCATCCGTGGAGGCAGTGAGGAGAGAGTTAACCCTTCCCTCTAGGTCATTCATGTTAATCTGAGTGAAGTTTCTAGTACATTTCGGAGGGTCTTGGATGGGGGATTTAAGTGTGATCAGCTGAGTGAGGTGGAAAAGGATTAAGTGGTGGCCGGACCAGTCCATGGGCAGGGTACATTCTATCGTGACAGTGTCGTGCTGGGCGATAATCGCGTCTAGGATTGCTCCTTTGTTGTGGGTTTCCTCTAAGCAGTGTTGGGTAAGGTTGTTGCTGTGAAGCAGCTCCTTCAGGTTCTGGATTAGCAGGTTGTTTTCTTCATTCCAGTGTAGATTGAGGTCACCCAGAATAAGGTTGTTCGTGTCTCGGAGAGAGCAGTGGGCAATCAGGTCGGACAGGTATTCAGTGAATGTGGTGGTGTTGCCTAGGGGGGTGGTAAATAAGGTGGCAGATAAGTGTTTTGTTGTTGCTTGGTGTTGATGTTGGCGGTTAGGCACTCAAAAGTGTTGTAGTTGAAGGAGTCTATTTCCGTCACGGAAATATTGTTTTTGGCGATGATTGCTATGCCTCCACCTCTTTGATCTTTTCTATCTTTGTTGGTGATTATAAAGCCAGGGGGGGACAGGAGTATCCATTAGTGGAAATGAGGAGTCATTTAGCCATGTCTCGGTTATGAATGATATGTCTATGTTGTGAGTGAGGATGGATTCCGCTAGCTCTGTGGCATGCTTGGTGGCTGATCTGCAGTTTATGAGCATGCAGTTTGTGGGGGATGTCTCTGTCGTGGGTTTTTTCATTCGGGGGACAGTGGGGATGATAGTGCGTGTGGCCAGGGGGTCTAGGGGATTTCGGAGGGGCCTGTTCTCTTCCCAGTCCGGTGATCACCTGTATATTGGATTGGAGGGGGGCAGTAATAGGATTGTTGTACGATGGAAAGCCTCTGTTGAGAGAGAGAGAGAGAGAGAGAGAGAGAGAGAGAGAGAGAGAGAGAGAGAGAGAGAGGGGAAGGAAGGGAAACGGTGTGGCTTTAGGGGTACGGCGAGGTTGGTAAGGATTTCACTAGGACACTGGATTATGGTTGTCAAGAAAGAGTACAACTTTGTCCTGCATTTGATCTTATAATGCTTCAGCCCAGCATTGGCACTGCTGTATCTTTTTTTTTTTTTTATTAAAAACCTTTATTGACATTTCAACCAAAGACAAGTACGGGCCTACAACCCCCGGGGCCGGCCGCTAAGCAGTTGGATTAACAAAAAAAAAACATTTTAATCACAGGCAGCACCTCGGGAAGAATCTCCATGCTAGTATACTCTTGGCCACTTAGCAGCCCAAGTAGGAAACCAGGATATAAAAGGTTTTCATTTTATAATAGAGAATAGAAGGATCAGGTGCCAAACAATTTCCCAGTAGCGAAAAATGGCGGGCAGAATAGTAAACGTCAACAGTAAACAGCAATCTAGCAAGTCAATGGCGCTGAAGCAGGAGGTTCAGGATGTGGAAGAATATCACGTGCCATTTGCGCCTGCAGTCCCCTGCCCTAAGACCCAGAAAGCACCACGGAAATTGAGGCACTAATGAAAAAGCAGTGATTGACAGCGAAGGAAACCTACCGTACTGACCCCAGAAAAGAAAGACAAAGAAAGATAAGAGAAGAGAAAAGAGGCCATAGAAACTAAGTAAAAAACTAAAAAATCTCCTCCCCAACCCCCCACCCTGCACCTCTGCAGATGACTACGGCCCCCCCCCCCCAGCAGTGTGCCTGTCGCCCCAGAACCAGACCCGAAATATAGAAGAAACAGAGAAAAAGGAAAAAGAAAAGAAACCCCACCTAACGGGGGAGTGGAGAGAGTATTAATAATCTGGAGGAGGGCCTTCAAACATGCCCCCGGCTTCTCCCTCCCGCACAATGTGTTCCTCCCCAAAGCAAACAGTAATCAACAAAAAAATTTCGTTTCAAAGAAAAATGGGGAGCGTTATGCACCTATTACGCTATTAGTTGTGCCGTGAGAGCACGCAACCCCTGTGCCCGCCTGCCTATTAGATGACAACCTCTGAGGGATCAGTCTTATCCTTGGCCTCTCTTTGCGAATCCACCGATGCATACCCATCGACCCAGTGCCATGTCCAATGTTGCGAGGAAAAGGAGCGTCCAAAAAAGAACCGGAAGCGACACACACATGTAGGATGGACGTCTCTGAATACCAACACAGTCATCATTATGGAGGATCATCTTTCCCAGTACTGCCCCAGGACATGCATTGCACACAAGGTCCAGGATGTAGAAATCAGCCAGAGCAGGCGACCATTGCCTGATTATTGCCTGGGTCGCCGGTGGCTGTGTGTGGGACAAAGCCACCACCTTCTGCTCAAGTCTAAAACCTCCGGAACAGACCCGACCTACAGCCAGCCGACCACACATTGGCACATTGTCAGGAATTTCCAGCTTTCCCCTATTCACAGGGGCGGCCACGACACTGTCCTCCTGTGTGAAATAAAACAAGTCCCTGGTTACCTGGGGACAGGCAGCTCGCAACTGCTCCGACGCTGACGCAATACCATCAAGCTTTCTCCCCAGTACCCAGGCGCCGTGAACCAGGGTGGAACGAAGGGCACCGAGAGCTTCGAGTAGGTCACCGTACCCCAGCACAGCTCCTCGCGCCCGCTGCACTACGCTCCTATTAGCCACACACTCCCAATCTTGCTGCGACCCAGTGTACAGGATGATAGAATCCATCCTATCAAGATGGCCGCAGGGTAGTTCCACCCCAGATTGGGACCGGGACCCAGGCACAAGCGCATCAAGTTCCATGGTACTGCAAACAGGGTTCCGGGGGCAGGCAAAATATGTATCCGGTGTATGGTCACAAGTAACAGTTGTCCTCACCCTGGACGAGCGCCCGCAAAAATCCGAGAGCAGCCCGCGAAAATCGGGACGAGTTGCAGGCAGCGTCCGAGCAGCTCACTGGCGAGGGCTCAGACAATTATCGAAGAATCTTGGAATTGCCACCTCGGGAATGCACTCGTTCCACTACGCCCAGTGGTAGGAATGACCACGGCGAAATTCAGGCCAATATCCGCATCGCTCCGGTATTCCGACTCCACCCAGTCACCAGTGGCCGCTGTTGTTGAACTGCCGCCCGGCCATGTTGTCCACTCGAGGTCCCGGTTCCAGGGTTGCACAGGCCGCAAACTTCAGGCGAAGATTTCTCCGGCGGTACCGCCGCCAGAAACTTCAGAATCACGCGATCGGCTGCCGCTCTCAATCACCAACACGGGCATATAGCGCAGGCTAAGGATCACATGCAGGATATCTGTGCGGGATGCGGAGGTTCACGGAGCCGGGAGCCTACGCTGCCATCCCGATCGCCATCTTGGCTCCTCCCCCGGCACTGCTGTATCTTAAAGGGACAGGCATCACAATACCTTAATACTGACAGATTGTAAAGTACACATTGAAAGAAAGGGTGCAGACCTCCAGACAATCATTGTCGGCTCCTTCAAACAAATGTCAGCAGAAATGAAGTACACAGTGAAAGCTGTTGCCAATGGAAAGATCCAGTTTACGAATGGTTACTGCGTAGTGCCTAACTCCCCAGCTGATAATCATGCACCACCCTTCCCTTTAAATAAATAAATCTGCCCTGGGGGATGGGGTGCCTGGGGCCCTCTTCTAGCGCAGGGACTTTTGAGCATATTTTAGTCCAGAGGATGGGCTCCCCGAGCCTATAATGGCTCAGCGAGGTGGGCCACATGCCCCTCCCCTTATGAAATGGGACCTTGGGGCGGATAATGGCTCAGAGAGGAGGGCCGCATGCGGACCCCCCTTAAGTAAACAATGTGACCCTGTGCCACCATATTTTTTTTTACAACCCTGTGGGAGTCCTGCTTGATTGCAGCAAAAAGTACCTTTTTTTCTATTTTGGCCCCAGGGAGGTCCCTCTGGGACCCTTCATGGAGCCTAGATGGGGTAGGAAATCCTTAACCTGTCCCCTTATATATGTATTTTTTCCAAGCTTGAGGACAGGCGACTAGGGGCCATATGTATGAAAAACGCGTTTTGCGATTCTCAAATTGCGATTTTTAGGGAATCGCAATTAGAGAAACGCAAAATGCAATGTATGTAGGATTTGCTAAATATTTTGTGAATCCTACATATTCGCGAATCTCAAATTGAGATTCGCAAATAAGGAATACCTTCCCATTCATTCCTATGGGCTAGAGAATCGCAAATTGAGAATGCAATTTCAAGGTTGCAAGGGTGTCAATAGGGCAACCTGTTGCATCCCTGAAATAGGCATGTGTGTACATGTGGCGCACATACATGCCCTAAGAGCATGTATGTGTTGCACATGGCACTTTGAAAACCTGAAGTTGGTGGTAATTTGTGATTCCTTAAGCCAAAATCGCACAACTTGGGTGCTTCCTACATTGCATTTAAGGAATCACAATTTGGGATTCCTTAAATGCATCCGCAAATTAAGGAATCGCAAATTTTGCGATTCCTTATTTTGCGAGTGTCAGATTGCAAGTCCAAGCCACAGGAGTCGACGATGGTCCCAATGCCCCTCCGCCACAACTGCCGCCCGAAGAAGTCTCAGGGTCACAGTTGAAACAGGGGGGAAAGGGGAAGTGGAAAAACAAAGAGAGACAGCCTTTGTGTGCAGAACTGGAGTTCACTTTTGGTTCTGGTCTATGCAGTTGGGGCGTCTTCTTACAGCACCTGTATGGGAATAAATCTTATTAGATGTCTACTGTCTTACCTAAGTACATATACTAACTTCTTACGATACTAAGGATTACCATTTTACACTAGGCTTTTGCTACTCTCTATTCTCTATACGGGGGGGGGGCAATGAACTTCAGTCTCTGTAGTACCTGTGTAGGGATGACAGGGAAAATGTTAGCAACCACACCTATTGCTACGGTGATTCTACTTTTGAAAATATTGTCTGATATTTACCCCCTCCTTATACACTGTAGACAGCTTTTCATATACTGCAAATGTTTGTCCTAAAAAACCTCGATATGCATTACACAATAATTACTTCAGAATGGAACTCTCCTCAGGGGTTTTGGAAAGTCTTTGGTCAGTTGTGAACAGTTCACTGCGTGAGACGTTATAAGGAAACAATAGGAGAATTCTCTGTACCTTGTTCGGTTGTTCCTCAGTCACTGAGCTTACCACTGGATAGGCTTCTTCTGATAAATAACTCAATACTGAAGAGTATACCTCACAAGTTGGCAACCGCTCGTCACCTCTTGGTGGATTTCGTATTTCGCTAGTCGGAACACTCCCACATTGCACATGCAATATTTAACAGCACTATTTTCACAGAATGCTAATCACTAAACATATGACGCTACTCGCGTCCAACTTCGAATAATTATTCGTCACAAGGCCTGTGCGCTGAGGAGACACTCTCTCCGCGCACAATTACAGTTGAAGTGCGCAGCTCCTTCGTGGAGCGTGCGCATTGGATGCTCTGTTGGTCGCGAGTCTACAACCATTAGACCGCGAACCTTGATTTGAGCGTTTCTTGTCCACGTCAACATTCTCTCTAAGTGAGGTTCTTATTAACCTCACGCAATGTTTTAATGTTAGTCTTGCACCCAAATGGTGTCTGATCCAGCGGGGGTATTTAGTTACTTCTTTCCAACGCTGGTTTCTTTTCCTCCTGATATTATTTATGGGCACAGTTGCCGCCGAGGTCTTGAGAGCGAGTGAGTTTTTGTGTGCTACATTGCACACTGCCTAAATTGCGATCGCTAATGCTGAAATTCTGCGAATTTCTGCATTTGCGATCGCAATTTTGCTTCATACATATGGCCTCTAAGACCCTTAGTTCAGTAATTGCTGGCAGCAAGATTTTTCAGATATTGCTGGCAGCCAATCAGACCGCTCGCTCCTGCAGGAGCATGACTCCTGCGGGTGCTAATTGGCCCAAGAGAAATAAAGCTCCCTGGGCTAATCAGAACACTCTATTTTTTAATTTGCTGAATCAACCGTCCAGATATACAAATTGTTTTGACCTTCAATTTCTAAAAACCTACCTAACAGATTTGTGCCAAATGACAAACACACAATATGTGGGCCAAGATCTAACTTCCTTCCAAATTTGGTTTAATTCTATTTAGCAGTGTTTGCTGTAGCCCTACCTAAAAAAGTCTATGGAAAATGCATAGGGATTTATGTGTTTGGGACCTCCCTTTTTTCTTGGCTCCTGCTTGACTGATCACCCCAACACTTTGCTTGCACAAACTAATCAAAGGAGAGCACTTTTGTGGAAAGTTTTGTGGCGATTCGTCAAATTGTGCCAAAGTTATTAGCAACACAGAAAATGCTTTTCCTATGAAACAGCAGACCTAACTATAACTACCCAGTGACAAATACCACTAAATAATATATATATATATGTCGATATATATCCTACTGGTGGTCACCAGTAGGTAGTGATAGGTAGGACCTAGTTTCCATAGACCAATCGCTTTTTGACGTAACCATATCTTTTGCGCCATTTGATGAATCTTCACAAAATTTCCCCCAAGAATGGTGCTGGTCTTTCTAGTTGTGCATGGAAAGTTTCAGGACGATCTGTCAAGGGGGGACGGAGATAAAGGGAGAGTCAAAAATGTGTGCTTCCCATGTTAATTCCAATAGGAGTTTTAGATGCGACTATAACCTGAATCGCTGAATGGAATTACACCAAATTTGGCAGCAAGGTAGTTCTTGGTCCAGAAAGCGACCTTTTTGTGAATTGGTGTAAATCTATTCAGTAGTTTTGCAGATATTAAAGAAAATCCAAATTTGGATATCTACTGACACAGATCATCCGAGGATCCGACAGTCCCCATGATGGATATCTGATTGGCTGCCAACACTTTAACTAGGAAGTGGCGGCAGTCATCTTGGGACCCGGCTTCTGCTGAGCCCCCCATTTTTTTTTTTTTTTTAAATGGAGGCAAATTCGGAATACCCTGACCCCTAGCTGTGGTCATGGGGTCCCAGGGCAAAAAAGCATTTTTTGTTTAACGTTTTTGCTGCAAATCAGCGGGGAAAAAAACAAAAACACGTCAGAACGGCAATCGTTAAGACTATAGCTATAAGGTGGGCCAGGGCTCGAGGGCATGCATATTTTATAAAAATAACGGAGGGGGTGCATGTGGCTCCCCCTCCAAAAAGGCATTTCTATGTCCCAGGGACCACCACTTCCCAGGGCTACATACAGAGGGTGGGGTGCAGACCCCCCTGGACCACCACCTCCCTGGGGCTTTTTTCTTTTTTAAAGGAAGGGGGCTGCATGCTTTTAACTGCCCCAGGGACCACCACCTCCCTGGGGCTGAATCCAAAATTTTAAAATGGAGGGGGACTGCGCGGCCCCCCTCCTGGGCCATATCCAGCCCCTAGGACCTTCACCTCCCTGGGGCTGGCCCCTGTAGAACAAAGTGGCAGTGGGCCCCATCCTCCTTGAGCCATATGTGGGCCTGAGGACCGCTACCCCCAAGGGCTTTGTAAGACAGCTGTTTGCTTTTGCTTAGCTCCTGCCAACTGAGAGCAAACATAATTCTGCTTCCAGCAAGTGGGAGCTGCCAAACCGCTCCAGCTTGCTGGAAATAAGTTTTCATCTCTTTTCCTGCCCACAGACATGCGGGCAGAGAAAGAGATGAAATATTGCTCCAGCATGCAGGGTGCTGCATTTCTAGCTCCCTGTGTGCAAGACCAATGCTGGCTTCCGCAGGAAGCAGGGAGCTGACTGGGACCACTGGGGCCTTGAGGCTACCCCCGCAGACTCCAGTATGCACACTAGGTGCCATGGGTGAGGCCAGGGTACCCAGGGAGATGCGGCTGGGACCCAGGGGATGGGGTCCCCGAGAGCAAAATCGGCCCGGGGAGGGTGCCACACAGCTCCCCTTCCCATTTTCTTTAGTAGTATGCAAAGGTCTTCCCGCCTTTTCCCACGTTGATGGACAGTTTAACAAAAGGCTCCTGAGCAAGTTTCAAGCCAATTCTGGCGACGCCTAATGGATGCAAAGGAATAGGAGGACACCTCCTCCAGACAAAGAAGCACTTACTTCATTTAGTCAAGAGTAAATACCCCTGTTAGTGAGTAGTGTTTTGTAGTCATGATTAGTACCACTTTAATACTACTAAACACACTACAAAATGCAGTTTGTGAATATGCCCCAATATAATTTTCGTCACCCATCTGGAATGAGATCCCCAAAAGGTAGAACTTCCAATAAGGCTTTAAGTCTTTTTCGTTGTGAAAGAATAGAACTCAAGGCAATCTTGGTTCTTTGCCTTGAACATAAGCTCTTTCTGCTGCAGAGAGGATTGTTTGGTCAGGATATCTCTGAGTGTCTCTCTGCCTCCGGACATTTAACACCTCACCTCTGGCTGGATAATGACTGTATTAAATCCCTAACACTGTCTCTCTTCATGTGTTATTTCCTTTTTCAACATAATTATTATTATTTTTCCAGTACTACAGTAAGAATAGAAAAGTAAAAACACTAGTAACAATCAAAAGTGCAACAGCCACAATTTCAAACATGATCATAACATATCAAGACTGTTGAAAGTCAATTAATCTATGTGGCACATTGACTTAATTTGGAAAGGAAAAATAAACATCAAAATAAAAAGAGAGAAAAAAGGGAAAAGCTTCTAAACTAGAAGAATAGAATTTACAGATTGAACAACTGGTGTGACAGACTAATGTCCTGAGTGAACGTGTAAAATAACTGTGCAGCGTCTTAATCACGTCTTAAACCATGTTTGTTAGACTTGGCACCTTTCGCGTGGTTTCCCCTGAATGTTTGCCTCTATCTCCAGTATTTTTGATGCTGTGCTGGATTTCGTTTTTGCTGGCTTAGATGCTTTGGGCACTTTGCCACTGCTGATCAGTGTCAAAGTGCAAGTGCTTCCTGTGTAAATTGTGTTTACAATTGGATCTCCATGATTGGTGTATATGATTTACTGGTAAGCCCTAGTAAAGTGCACTGAGTGTGCCAGGGCCTGTAAATCAAATGCTACTCGTGGGTCTGCACCACTGATTGTGCCACCCACATGAGTAGCCCTGAAAAGATATCTCAGACCTGCCATTGCAGTTTGTTAACTGCCATGTCAACCTGGCCAGTGCACCCAATTGCCAGGCACTGACCTTCCCTTTTCTTACATGTATGTCACCCCTATGGTAGGCCCAAGGTACCCTCCTCAGCAGGGTGCACTGTATGAGAAAGGTAGGACATGCACTGGTGTGTGTGGCATGTCCTGAACTACTGTCACTTTGTTTTTCACTATTGAAAGGCTATCTGTCCCATAGGATAGAATGAGAAAAACTTTGTATCATCTTACAAGTGTAAATTCCCATTGGGACAAGATAGAGAACTCAAGATTTAATAACACATCTTTTAGTAAAGATGTTTTTTAAATTGTGTATTTGAAAATGCCACTTTTAGAAAGTATCCATTATTTTGTTTAACCATTCTGTGTCCCTCTGCATGTTTGTGTATTGACTGTCTGGTTTTGGAGTGACAGAGGATGGGGTTGTGCATTCACTGTAGACAGCCACTGAGGGGTTGAGGTGTGCACAACCCTTTCTGGTAACTCAGAGAAGAGCTGAATAGACCTTGGCTGAATTTAGAGTAGTGCGAGGAATTTTCCTTGCACCTGAAGTAGGGCCTGTCTCCCTTGCACAATGCTGTCTCTACCCCTCGGGGTCATACTGCACCAGTAAGGACAGAACTGGGTTGGACTGGGCTCAGAGACCCTTGCACAAGGAGAACAAAGACAGTTTGGGTTATATGTATTAAACCTGAAACCCCAGAACTTTAGATTACATCTGGACTCAAGAGGAACCTTTGCCAAGGAGAAGAGCTGTGAGGAGGAGTACTGCCCCTTTGCTGTGTGATGTGTGGGGTTGGCCTGCAGTTGCTGTTTCTGCCAAGGAAAGGACAAAGACTGGAACTTTGCTGTGAACCTGCTTGAAGAAGATCTCCAAGGACCGGTGTGTGCTGGCCTCCTCTTCTGAAGTCTCAGGGACACAAAGTCTTCACACCCAGCTCCCTTGACCTCTGTTGCTGAGAGTTCTGACCTGCCAGGAGGTGCCTGTTCCAGCTCTGGTCCTCTGGTGGTTGTTCCTGCTGTTGGGAGCTGGACGAAAAGAAGAACTGAAGAAATTGACGCATCGCTCTTCTTGCTCTGACTTGAAGCAAGGGCCCCTATTGGGAGAAAGATGCCTTCCTCTGCCAACTAGAGACCCCCATTTCTAGCAATGTTTTTAATTCAAATGTTGTGCTTCCATGTCTGTTTTCCAAGCCCTCACATGTTTCTGTCAATTTCCAAGAGCATTCTCTAGGTAGGAAATGTTAGCTTTTATCGTCTTTCTCGTTTTACACCCCTCAAACCTACGAGGTCTTGACCTGATATTAATTTTGGATTGTGTCTGAGAATTTCTTCCAATCCTTTAGTAGCTCACCCTATAAGAGTATTTTTTTCAGTCCAGTTGCTGCTTTTTTATGCATTCCTTTCCCAATTCAGTCCCTGCTACTTTATGCAAAGGCTTTCATCAGTGGTCTTATCACTCAAGAGGTTCCTTTAGTAAACCTCATTGTTCGGGCTCTTTATGGAGCCCACATGGGTGCTTGATGTACAGTTGGTTTTCATACACTTGTTCTACAGGGGCACCCTTAATGAACCAATTGTTTTCCGTCACATGCAACTTTGATCAGTCTTATTTGCATATATGTTGAACGCGGGGTTCCAATTCTCATACTGACACAGCCACTTCCTTCTTGGTATGAAGGTCGACTGGGAGATGCATTGTTTGCTTTGTTTTCAGTTTTCACTTTAATGACATTCAGGAATCTTCAAGATGCCTTAAATCATACCCAATGTCACTGCTTCTTGCCAGGGGGTCCTTGCAGATCAATTGAAATGTTTCTCTATTTTTGCATCACCTGCTTAATATGTTGTACCAACAGCAGGAGTAGTTCTCTTGCCCTTTGAGTGTTTTTACTTTTCCACAGTTTCAGGAGACCATTTTGTAGCCCTTGAAACCATTTTTCCTCCTCCTCTTCAATGATCAGGGGCCCTTCTTCTCCTGAGAGGGCTGTTTTTCTTCAGTCAAGCTTGTCCTTGTGAGTATTGGTCACAGAGGTCAAAGGGCGGCCAAATGGGCCCTCAGGGAGGTCACCCATCTGCCCACCTGTGCGCCTGTTCCTCCACCTCCATGCTAACATACCAGTTGATCGGTGCCTTGTGGTCCCATTCTCCACTCTTAAGAGGTTCAAGATGGCAACCCACACTGTCGATTTACCGCATAGTTCCTCAGGTCTGAGCTTCTGAACTGTAGAGCCAGATGAACACCATACCATCCCCTCCCGCTAATCTCTTCTATTCCCATGTCTGTAGTGGGTTCATTGCTCCACACTTACTCTCATGGGTGCCAGCTTTCTTAAGTGCAACTCAGTGAAAGAGACTTCTCCCCACACCACTCCCAACCATTATAAAAAGTGCCTCCAGTAGAGAAGGATCACTTGGGGAACCTTTTGGTGGCTTGAGACCAGCATGTGAAAACTATTTGCTAATAGTGTCTGCTTGCAAACAGTTTTAGGAACAGAGCCCTACAAAGTTGCTTTTGCATAAATCGTTTGTCTCCACGCCCCCAATTTTCATAACCCCCCACTCGGACTTCGATATTTTCACAAATATACATACATACTACGGTAACTCAACATAAACTCTTACCTCTCAATTAGTGTTTGCTTAAGTAATTAAAAATATAGTTTTTAGTTACAACATGTTAATATAAATAAATGTTACTACAAACTGCAATTCTGGAATATTTTTACATCAGTAGGTATTAAAGTACAAGAATGATAAAATAATTCAAATATATGAACGGTAGACATGCAATACACATCATCAAAAAAGTAAAAGTGCTGATATCATCTAGGGTGGTCGACCTCAAAGCTGGGGAACGGAGTTCGAGTCTTGGCAGGGACGCTCAACATCCTGTGATTCTGGGCAAATTACTTAATCTCCCCGTGCCTAACAAAAATGAATGTGTCCTCATGTAATGCAACTGGTGCTATGTAAAGCGCCCTGATACCCGATACCTTCGGATGAAGTTCGCGCTATATAAAACTCTGTAAGATAAAAAATAAATAATGTGTCAGTCTGTAAAGCAACTGGTGCTCATGTAAAGCGCTTTGATACCTTGGGGTCTAGTTCGCGCTATCTGAAACTCCCAAAATAAAAAAGTTAATGAATAAAGAAGAGATTCACACAAAAATAAGTGTGTTATCCTTTCTCTAAGTGAATATAATAAGTTATAAGTAACAACGGCACAACCCTTTCACAATGGTATCCTGTGTATATACAAATGTAAACATATACTTTTAAATGTATATACTAATTTTACCAAGGTGCCAACTTACTGTGGCACTTGTTCCCTACATGTAGACCACCTGAGAAGTCTGAGGGAGGAACCTGTTGTGAGAAGTGTGAGGGTGATGGGGAGAAGAGGGAGTTGAAAGGCTGGTTGTACTGCATGCTTTTTTCTATAAAAAGGCGTCTGTATGGATGTCATCCTACTTTGCTGTAAACAAAATGTGTGTGATTCAATGGCGTCCAACATTGTTATGACCTTGAGCAATATTTATTTTGAATTCTTTTATTTCATGGGGATGCAGCTAGTAGGTCTACTGTTGGCTGTATCTTCTGTCAGCCGTAGGACATAGTGCTTCTGTACTGACCATATGTCACACCGACCTGTATTCGGTGTCTATGTGCGGAACGAGCCTCAACCCACTGACTTCTCACAAGTTCGGCAAAGTTATGGTTCATTTATATGTTTGCAAATATCAGTAGAGCTGATTATTCATGTGTTTTTTAAAAGTACTGTCTCGACTCCTGCTACTCAACCGTAGACTCAGAACTGATACTTGGAGCTGGTGTCTGTGCTTGATGTGATGCAAATGTGGCCATGTCTCTTCCATTATCTAAGGTCCAGGCCTCAATGTCAGCATTAGAACGTTCATGGGACCCTCAGGCTCCTGTTCTTCAGCAACCTGCTCTTGTTCATTGATCACAGTGTTCTCTGGTTGAGTGCCCTCAACAAATATGACGCCGTCCGAAAGGGTAGTGGTGGTTATTGGCCCAGATACTGAGGGATTTTCACTGGAGGCATCATTGCCTCTTGCTGCACTGCTTGGTGAGGTGTTTGTTGTTTTCATGTTGCTTGGTGTTCTTATTTGTGTCACACTCGAGGAGGGAGTCATGCTACTGACGCAGGTAATCGCAATAGTGGCTACAGTCGTTCTGTTCACTGGTGGCAGCAGCAAAAAAATATGAATGACATTAATGTTATTTGGCAGTGCACATTTGGTACAAAATCGGTTTGTGAAATAGAACTGCTTATTTAACATTGCTTTTTTTTAAATATGCCACAAGAATAGGATTTTTTCATATCATTTAAGCACTTTTTTTCTTACACAACAAAATTGTATTGAGATATGTCTTCATCACAAATTAAAGTCCTACCATGGGTTATTTATTTGTTGAAGTATTGGATGTTCTAGATGCCATAACAACATCGTTTTATAGAATGTTATAGTAAATGGGATCACCCTGTGCTTTCTTAGTAGTAATATGTACGTAGGGCAGTTACAAGTGTATTTTTATTTAGTTTCTCTATTTAACAAATTTTGTATTAGATTACAAGTTTGACAAACCAATTTGTAAATTATGGCTGACCTTGTTCTTCTATTTCTTCAGCTTCAGGCTCACCTTCAGCATCCTCAAAACGTGGGGGCAGATTTACTACTTCTGGCACATCTATGCTAATCAGCAGGGATGCGCCAGAAAAGTTGTGACGCTTCTGCCCACCCGTGCACCACCACTGATGTGCCGCATTTACAATGCGGCGCACCGTGGCGCACAGATGGGCAGATGTGTGTCGCATCCCCCCGCGGAAAGGCGGCGCATTGCTGGAGTTGCGCGCAAGCGCGACGCAGCTCCAGCAAGGCTCGGGTGCCCCTATCCCTAACATGCTGTGTCAATCCTTACGCCTGCTTCAAGCAGGCACGAGGTTTTGACGCAGCATGGCCGTAAAAGTGACTGAGTGGAATATATTATAGATTTCACTCAGCCACTTTTCGGAGGCGTTCCTGAGACGGAACACCCCCCCCCCCCTCCCTGTGCAGGAACGCCCACATGTGGCGCAGGGCTTTACAACGTGACGCATCTCCCAAGATGCGTCACGTTGTAAATAGCCCGCCGCATGGTGCTGGCTTTGCGCCTCCGCTGCGTCACAAAAGCAACAGCGGCGCAAATCTGGAGTAAGGGGCTTGTAAATTTACCCCTTACTTGCTGTTTGGATAACTAGTCGTTATATTTCCTCCCTGGGTTGTAACTGCGACTCAGGTGCTGTTCCAACATAAGTAGCTTATCATCCTTGCATACACGTACATTTTTGCTCCCTGTTAGAAATGGGATTTCTGGTTGGCTGAGGTATGCACCCAGGCCAGGCAGGGACCACCACTCACTAAAGGATCACTGTGCTCACCCGTTGATAGCATGGCACAGAACAGTCGGGCTTATCTAAAGACGAAATGTGTAAAGTATTTGTGCAGCACACACACACACACAGTAACAAAATGAACACACCATAAAAAGACTCCACAGAGGTTTAGAAAAATAGAGAATATTTAGCTGAGCAAAATAAGACCAAAGTGACAAAAATCTAATAAGTAGAAGTCGATATATGAATTTAGAAAGATTAAATAAAAACAGTGCTTAGAGGTCATCAGCAGTCAAAAGGTTACTTGAAGTCGCGAGGGACCGGTTCAATTCCAAAGTTCAGCCCAACTGCCATGGAGTGCAAGCCGGTCACTCGACCCGCTGAGAAAGTACCTTGAATAGAGCAAAGGCGTGATGCTGAGGGCACCATGCGTTGTTCTTTTCTACGCAGTCTGGTCGCTGCGTCATCGTGCTTCACTGAGGAAAGGCAGCGCTTCATCATCGAGCCACACAAAGCGTCATCGTCGGGCCGTGCAGGCTGTAGAACCGCTGTCATTGAACAGCCTCTGCCTTGGCATCGAAGGGCAATGCGTCGGATCTGGTCGGTGCTCCCACCCCCTTCTGTTTGAAAAGGCTCCCTTCAACCATTGAGCTGACGAGCTTGTGGAGATGCACCTGTGCGCCTGTGAGAGGTACTGAGACCTGAAAGGATTGTGGCAGCTTGCTCAGCACCCCAGATTAAATTTGTTTTTATCTCTACTGATGACGGATGATGTCCCAAAACACGTGTCTAGAGATTTACAGCACTAACCTGCACCAACTTTGGTGAAATACTCCAGCAAATATTCAAGTAAGCATGTACCATGAACTGCATTTACCATAATGCTAATGGGTGAACTGTGCTGGGAGGTGAAGCAGTGTGCTCCCACCCCCTTCTGTAGAACCGTTGTAATCGAACAGCATCTACGTTGGCATCGAAGGGCGATGCGTTGGTTCTGATCGTGGCAAAGTTGACGATGCATCGGTTTGGTAGCAAAACAGCTGCAGAACCCACTTTTGAGGCCCAGAACCTTGAGAGGGCACCTGAGGCAAGGGTATGACCCACAGAAGGTAGAATCCAGCAGCATCAGCAGAATTGCAGGAAGTATTTTGTGTTCTTGAGACTTCAGAAAACAGGAGGCAAGCCAGTACGCCGTTAGAATCCACTTGGAGGGAAGGTAGAGTCCAGCTCTCCGTCAGCAGAGTCAGGGAGCAGCAGGCAACAGGGCAATAAGCAGATAAGCAGTCCTTCCAGAAAAGCAGTCCAGTTGAGTCCTTTAAGCAGCACAGCAGTCCTTCTGACAGAGGTTCAGTTCAAGATCAATAAGTGTCTGATTTTTGGGGGTCAGAGACCAAACACCTATAGCCAAAAGTGCCTTTGATGTAGAGGGTGACTTCAAAGCAGCTCCCTCAAGTGCACAAGGATCCCTTTCAACCCAGGCCTGTCTGCCAGGCTATCAGTGGAGGGGTGGGGTGGACGGGGGGGGTAAATCATTACTTTGTGTGTGGACGGGACACTACCTTGAATTGTAAGTGTCAGCCCTTCCCATTCGTCCCTGCCCCGCGAGACCCATCAGAATGCAGATGAATGCAAATGAGTGCTCAGAATGCAGTTGAGCCTCACCTTCCTGTGTTTGTGGCTGTCTAGAGGTAATGCACAAAGTTTAGCTGTCACCCAACCCAGACGTGAATTGGGGACAGGCTGTCAGGCTCAAAGAGCAGTTAGTGCAGAGGAATGTCCATTTCATACACTGGTGGTCCCTAATGTTTTAGGTATGGGACAAACAAAAATCTATGAACAGAACTAAATCAAGCCCCCGAGAGAGAAATAACAGACAGTTAAGTTTGTCATGAGCTGTAACACATTCGTAAGAATAACGTTGGCTGGTTTTTCTTACGAATGTGTTGATTTTGTTCTGTTAATAGATTTTTGTTTGTCCCATACCTAAAACATTAGGGACCACTAGTATATGAAATTGTTATCTTTGTTGAATTTTTTATTTTTTTTTAAATAAGATCGATCATATATATGTATATATCGATGTATTATATACCATTGATTTGGATTTTATGATGGTATATTTTTAACTTTCATGTGTACCCATTTTGTAATAAATATTGTATTGATTTCTTCCTTGGAAATCGTTTTTTGACTTACTGTTTGTGCTTTAATATTTGTCTAATTTCCTTATTTGTTGGGTGACTGGTATGGTAGTGAGATTGAGGAATGTGAAATCGTGTATTCAGTAAACCAAGGAAAAACATAGTTTCTACTTGTTAAGAGTACCCTATTTTCTTTGGTGAGACGAAGGGGTCCCTCTCTTTTTTCCGCATGCTTTTGCTTTGAGCCACAATAAAACAAATAAAAAAATTACAAGAATGCAACAATAAAAAAAGACAGAAAGCCTGTCAATTTAACATGTGTTAGCTCTAAGTAACAGGAGGCAAAGGAATCTGTATATCTGCTGGCACGCCGGCGCTATTGAACAATAATTAAGGCATACAGAAAATAAAACACGGTAAGGTGTTTCGGGAAAGTTATACATAAACAGCAATAATCTAAATCAGTAAAAAAAAATACTAACGTGGCCATCTCCTTAATTAAAAGTATGTTTCCAATAGAGGACTAGTCTGCCTACGTTGACAGATAATCACCCCAGGATGACCTACTTTGTTGACGTCTCAGTACATACTGAAGGGAGTATGAAAGTGTTTCAAATGTGCAGAAAAGTAGCAAACACAAAATAGCCAGTCACAGGCAAAGATGACAAGGAGCGTGGTACCCAGATCTAGCGCTTGTTTACAGCACGCAAATTTTCTTACTAAGGCCCTTGTCTGTTACGCCTGCATGCACTATATAGTAATACCCCTGCTTGTATACATGCCCATCTGAGACACTGTCACATACACTCAATACTATGTGAACAATACATCTGGCTACCATGCACCCATTGCCCATCTACAAACTATGTACCTGCGTGCCAACAGCTACATGCCGATGTTCTACTTGGTAACTATTGAATACTCGCAATAAGGTTCATCTCATGCATTCCAGCGGCAGCCAGGGGGGTGGGTGGGGCCTGTGATACCAGACACCAGGGCAATACAGAGCTCCACCCCCCAGCGGCCATCATAAGACAGTTTTAGCAATCATAATATCAGCCGCTCTTAGGAAACAACAGTACATAAAAGAAAAGCATTCCAAAGTAAGCCAATGCAGTAATATTTCAAGCATATTGTATTATTTGTCAGTGAGTATGAATTACTTGTAAGTAAAATCGTTGTCCCAAATTGACCCAAACAGTTGCGATACATGTTTATACTCGTGTTTCTTTGAGTAAAAACAAGCATTTGCAAACCCCTGAGCCGACGTCTGACTGGCAATGCTTCTGCACAGACACTCTATCCTGTGCCAGCTCCCTACTCCTACTCAGTGCTGCCGGATGATGTAAAAAACAAGCACAAACTACTTTAAAAGCAAGCATTTGCAATGCAATAGGACTCGCATTTACGCAAGACAACATGGGCATTTGAATGAAATGTGTTGAACCTTTTTTAAGTATGGTAAACTGTAGAGCAGCTGCTGAGCAGAACAATGTATAAACTCCTGGGAGAATACATAGCAAGTCACTTTATTCATAACCATGAAAATATTTTCCCAGAAAAAAAAAATTGGACCAGTTCCACAACATTTATGTTTCCAGTTTCCACACAACATTGAGGGAAACCATAATTCTATTTCCTATTTTAGGCCCTGATTATGAATGTGTAAGTGTTTTCTGACCTCCCCCTACCTCGCAAACACAGGGATTGTTACTCTGAATTGGGTGGTATTTAATGCACAGTTTAATGACCGCATGAGTTAAATATCTCACCCTTTTTTAGATTTTAGCAGGTCAAACGGGCTGCAATGTCTCAAAGGAAAAGTGCAGGGTGCTTACCATACCAAGCAGAGTTTGGTGTGTCCACTGTCCAGCTTTAAAACTGCATTTATTCTCTAAAATTCGGAATAGGTGTTATTTATCACATCCAATAGATAACTCACCTCGAGATACTGTTATTTATCAGGTGCACTATATAGCACCTGTACTCGAAATCACAGCCTGATTCTGTATACGCCTTCCACAGTTAAGTGAAACCTGTTGATAGAATGGGACCCTTCATATATTTCAAGATACAGGGATATGGTACATGCGGTTATTAATATTCTGCCATTTCTCGGTGGAGATGTCTAAGTCAACGCCCCAATAAATCTTTTTGTTGGATCTAGAAATGTATGTAAATCACAATACAGCATTGAAATAAAACCTTCCCTGGCCACTGCAAAAACAGCAGTTCACATCTCTTGCCCAACCTTCCAGGAGTGAGACTGACTCCAAAATATTCTCTTAGCTGTAGGTAAATATAAAAGCAAACAGAGTACCAAAGCAAGCTCGTGAATGTCTTTGCATTCCCACTCTCACTAACCAACCGGTAGAATGTCCTCTGCCCGACAAGGACTCCTACAGATCCCTTCAGATCCATGTTTGTTCAGTAACCTACTACACACCAAGCAAAGGAATCCAGGGTTGATTTACTTTATTTATACTCCGTATGATGTTTCACTTTCTTTTATGTTATAACATAAACATTGCATTCACTTGCCAGATTGAATGCGTTGAGGGAATGTATTATTCAGTTCTAAAAGTTCTTTTTTTATATAAATAAGTAAAGAATCAAATGTTCACTCGCTCTGATGTTTGCCTGTATGCCAGCTTAAACTATTCAAGACACTATTGACACTTTCGCCTGCAGGAACTATTGGTCCAGTACACAAAGCCCTGTTCTCAAACCTTGCACACTGACTGGTTTGCTGGTAGGACAGCATTTTCTCTGCGACTGACGTACTAATCTTCCACATTGCATAAATGTATATTCGAAGGAGGCTATATGACCACCTGCATATGCAGGGCACAGTTGACCTTCTGCATTGATAGTTTTACCTTAAAACATATTTTAAAGCAGATTATGTCCCTAAATGGTAAGAGTGCTGCTTTAAAATAATGTTTGCAGGCAGGGAAGACATTGGCGAGAGCATTCATACTGTTTATTCTACTTGTAGCCCCTCACTACCTTTCCAGAGGGGAAGGTGTGCCAGACAGATTCTGCTTTGCGAATGCTTTTGCGATTTCAAACCATTGATGCATCATTTTATGACTTATAAATGAGTATGACTCTTTCATGCCCCCTCCTGTTAATAGTCACAAAGCCTTTGGTAAAATACAACAGGACCTTATTTATGAGGCCCCTTGCGGCACCAAAACGTCACTTTTTTGTTGTTCCGGTGGCTCAATGTGCCCCGGCATATTTACAAGGCCACGTAAAGCCACTTTACGTGGCTTTTCATGGCCTTGTAAACACAAGCCCCTTTCATGCTGAACACTGCGTAAAAGTGGCGTTCTGTGGGTGTTCCCACGCAACACCCATGGAATCTGAAGCATTCCCAAATTTACGAGAAATCGTAAACCTGGGAATGCCTCCGAATCTGATGCCACCCCAGGGGTGGCATTAGGGAGGGGCAACAAGGAGAAATATTTTTCATTTCTCCTAATTTCTTCCATTTTCTATGTGTGCAGCATTCTGCAGTACACATAGAAAGAGATCGCCTAAATTGAATGATTTTGTGCATGAAGATGTTCCTTCCTGCGCAAAATCAATCAGCCCCGGTGCAACGGTGCCTGCATTGATGCATGGCAGCCCATTGTATGCCAGCGCAGGGGATAATGACAGGAATGCACCGTATCTTACATATAAGGTGCATTTCTGCCCTTTTGTTTTGATGTAGGGCAATGCAGCAAGATTCCTTGCGGCGCTACTCTACATCAAAACCTTGTAAATAAGGCCCAACGATATTTTATCTCCTTCTGTCTTCTGCTGCTCACTCCTACATCCCCACCCCGGTCTCATTAATAGTCACCCCTATGACTTATTGTCCTCTTGGCCCCTCACGCTTTCAGTGATGCTTGCTGCTTTATCGGCGGTCTCCAAATTAATATTTTTTGAATCATTAAAAGATGGCTGCCTGCAAGTGTGCACGCATGTGAGGGTGGCATATTTGAATCTCCTTAGTTAAATTAAATAATAATTCTATTCCAAAGTGACCTCTGTGGATGCATGCACATTCAGGATGGTCATCTTTTCTTAAAGCATAAGAAACTCCATTCAAAGATGGCCTCAGAGGATGCACCGCAGATGTGCACCCTAGCAGTGTAGGTGCCGGACACTGCACCATCCTTGATAGAAAGTGCTGTTGGTTTGTAGTTAATGGTAAGGAGGTTTGAGAGTTATGTAGATTTGTAGAGCGCACTATTGCCAACGAGGGTATCCTGGCGCTGAGCAGGCGTGAGCTTAGCCAAACCTAGGGCGTAGTGGGACTACTCAAAAAGTCAGGTCTTCAGCTTTTTGAGGAATTCAGAAAGGGAAGAAGAAGCTGCTATGAGTACTGATAGGTCGTTCCACACTTAAGTAACTATGTAGGAGAAGGCTCGACCACTTGATCTGATTTTTCATCTGCATGGGATGTGTTCTAGTAGGAGTCCAGACAAACAGGGGTGTCTGGAAGTTTTGTGAAAAGCAGATGCAATTGTTTGTGTGTGGGAATCCAGTGGAGCACCATAAGGTGTGGTGTGATGTGAGTGCAGCATGGGAGGTTGACAGTAATTCTAGCTCCCAAGTTCTGAATGGTCTGCAACCTTCTGGTGTTCCCATAGTCCATCTTGCTTTTGACCAGGGCATGTGTGACGGTTTTCTGGGTGATGATTGGGTGCCATTTGAAAGTCTTCCTCACAACTTAAGGATATGGAAGTATGAAGCGGTGACAGTATTGGCTTGGGCAGTCATGTTAAGTGTGCTGTCAATCCTGCCTGAAGTTCTTTGTGTGGCAGTGGGTTTCGGCCCCAGGTGAGAGTCCCTTGGTGCAGTGTGTTCCCGATGATCATGATTTTCATCTTGTCGGTATTCAGCTTTAGACAGTTGGTCTTCATCCAGTGGGTGATTTCAGTCAAGCAGGCAGTGAACCTGATCCAGGAACAGGGCATCTTGTCAATGAGGAAGAGAATGAGTTGCGTGTTGGAACCGTAAGAGAGGTTGTTGATGTTGTGAGAGAGGATGGTGCTGGATAGAGGGATCATGTGTGCGTTGTAGAGGGTCAGACACGGGAGGCCCTTGCGGAATTCCGCAAATGAGGTCGCAGGCGTCCAAGGTGTACAGTGCAAGGCTCACTAACTTGATCCTTCCAGTCAGGACAGAGCAGATCCATCAGAGTGCTTGTCCTGGAATTCCAGTGTTGTGTAGGTATTGGATGGGGATGGGGTGGGAGACCATGTCAAACACTGCATAGAGGTCCATGTGGATGAAGTCCACCATGTCTCATCTCCAAAGAGTCATGCAAATGTAATCCGTGGTGGCAATGAGGGCAGTTTCCATGCTGTGGTTGGGTCTGAAACCAGAGCGAGTGGTGTTGAGGAGTTGGTGGTCGTTGAGATATTCGGTGAGGCACCTGTTGATGATTTTCGCTAAGTCATTGGCCGGGAATGGTAGCAGGGAGATTGGCCTTTAGTTGACAAGATTTGAAGAGGGTTTCTTCAGCCATGGGAGAACAGTTTTGTGTTTTCAAGGGCCTGGGAAGGACGCAGATGAGGTGGAGGCTTTCTGAATTGGTGTGAGCATGACACTGATGGTTTGCAGACTTCTGGAATCAGTGTGGTGGGGCCAAGTGTTCGATGGGGCCCCTGAGTTGGACTTCATGGTGGTGGTTTCTTCTGGGGTGATGATGAGCCACGTTGTTAGCAGTGGCAAGGCTGCTAAGCTAACTGAGCCTAGTTTATGAGTTGGGATATATTTGTTTTGTGTTGAGGAGAGGTAATTGAAGGAGATGCCATTAAACACCAGTATCAAAAACTTGCAGGTAGCTCATTTCTTAGCAAACAGGTAGCATGATTGGGGAGAGTAAATAGTTGTGTGTTTGGGAAGCTTACATAATGTCTTTGTTGCAAAATCGAGTACCTTGTCCGGCAGGGAGAAAGAGTACAGAAGAGACACAAGAAGACTATTGAAATAGTCAAGTTTTCTTAGGACAGGTGAGGATATCAGTTACTTCAGTGTGTGGAAACAAGATATATGGACCAAATTTGTGACTGTTTAATAATTGAAATATGGCGGCATTAGTTTTATTAGTTATGAATGTTTCCATGCCCATATGAATGATGAAGTGTACTCTGAGGTTTCTCACTCAGGATGTAGGATCTGGATAGGGAAAGGGAGGGTGGCAGATGCAGAAGTGTAGGATACCAGATAATTTCTGTTTTAGATGTTTAGATTGTATAAGTGATCTGATAGGCATCCAACGATGGACAATGGTGAGACAAATAAAGATTTGAGTTTGCAGGTGGGGGTAAACATGGGAAAAACTAAAATATTTGTGTTTAATCAGCCTACAGAAGATAGAAGAACCCAAAGAAATTGAAGGTTTGGCCAAGGAATGAGTTATACTCAAAGTCCACAACAACCAAACCGTACTTGTGGAGAGTAGTGTCAGGCTGTCCTAAGGCAAAGCCAGCAAATACCTTGTGTGCACTTTTAGGAAAAAATTTAGCCCACAAAAAGTGGAAGCTCAGGGCCATCCTGGCTAAGGTGCTCACTATACATAAGCTAGGAAAACCAGAATAGAATGTTCCCACATGAATTGGTATTTCCCTGTGGCGAAATTCCAATACTATTTCAAGTCTCATTGCTCAGAAGGGGTAATCACACCTCATATCAGTGTCTGTACATGGATTCTCTCATGTTCTCATCATTTCGAGTACTTTTCAACATCTGTATTTTGTCCTGGTTTTCCTGGTGAAATGTGCGCACGCAAAACAAATAAGAAATGTGTTGTTTTAGACTGCTTGAAATGGTTGTAAGTTCATATTTACAGCCAAATCGGAAGTACCATAACTCTTGTAATGAGACCCTAGGTCATATAATAAGATATTGACCACATGTTTGGGAAAAAACATAGAACTGCTAAACATAGTAACTATGTAACCAAATAGCATTACTAATGCATTATTCAGAGGGATTTGCATTCTTATTTGATCTATTAAGATGATCCAAACATTGACCCAGGAGGTGTTTGCACCTCAGAGCGAAATATCCACAAGGCTTATCCCTTCCCTCCGTACACCGCTCGAAAGAAGTCTAGATTTCATTTGCATTCCTTGCAGGCATTTCTCCATCTGCAGGCCTCTGCTCCTGTGTCTGCTCTACAAAAGAGGGTGGTGATGGACGGAGCATCAGAACCAATCAAACACTCACACCCAGTCAACAGATCTGGGTTTGATCCATCACCGTTCTTTAGCCCACTCTGCCACCCCAGTTCAGGCATAGCCGTATGCAAATCAGTCTGACCCTGTGCCTCATGGGAACAGTCCAGCCCGAACTGCCAAGCCATGCCTTCCCTGGACCGGAACCAAGCTTCCTAGGACCGGTTTCTGGCATTTCAGCCGTCTTCAGCCAGGCTTGCTTGAAACCAGTGGCAAAGTGAACAAGGGACTCACGTCTGAGCATACCCTGCCAACTTATGGCGAACAAAGCGGTACAAAAGAGGGTGGTGATGGACGGAGCATCAGAACCAATTAAACACTCACACCCAGTCAACAGATCAACAGATCTGGGTTTGATCCATCACCGTTCTTTAGCCCACTCTGCCACCCCAGTTCAGACATAGCCATATGCAAATCAGTCTGACCCTGTGCCTCATGGGAACAGTCCAGCCCGAACTGCCAAGCCATGCCTTCCCTGGACCGGAACCAAGCTTCCTAGGACCGGTTTCTGGCATTTCAGCCGTCTTCAGCCAGGCTTGCTTGAATCCAGTGGCAAAGTGAGCAAGGGACTCACGTCTGAGCATACCCTGCCAACTTATGGCGAACAAAGCGGTACAAAAGAGGGTGGTGATGGACGGAGAATCAGAACCAATCAAACACTCACACCCAGTCAACAGATCTGGGTTTGATCCATCACCGTTCTTTAGCTCACTCTGCCACCCCAGTTCAGACATAGCCATATGCAAATCAGTCTGACCCTGTGCCTCATGGGAACAGTCCAGCCCGAACTGCCAAGCCATACCTTCCCTGGACCGGAACCAAGCTTCCTAGGACCGGTTTCTGGCATTTCAGCCGTCTTCAGCCAGGCTTGCTTGAATCCAGTGGCAAAGTGAGCAAGGGACTCACGTCTGAGCATACCCTGCCAACTTATGGCGAACAAAGCGGTACAAAAGAGGGTGGTGATGGACGGAGCATCAGAACCAATCAAACACTCACACCCAGTCAACAGCTCAACAGATCTGGGTTTGATCCATCACCGTTCTTTAGCCCACTCTGCCACCCCAGTTCAGACATAGCCATATGCAAATCAGTCTGATCCTGTGCCTCATGGGAACAGTCCAGCCCGAACTGCCAAGCCATGCCTTCCCTGGACCGGAACCAAGCTTCCTAGGACCGGTTTCTGGCATTTCAGCCGTCTTCAGCCAGGCTTGCTTGAATCCAGTGGCAAAGTGAGCAAGGGACTCACGTCTGAGCATACCCTGCCAACTTATGGCGAACAAAGCGGTACAAAAGAGGGTGGTGAGGGACGGAGCATCAGAACCAATCAAACACTCACACCCAGTCAACAGATCTGGGTTTGATCCATCACCGTTCTTTAGCCCACTCTGCCACCCCAGTTCAGACATAGCCATATGCAAATCAGTCTGACCCTGTGCCTCATGGGAACAGTCCAGCCCGAACTGCCAAGCCATGCCTTCCCTGGACCGGAACCAAGCTTCCTAGGACCGGTTTCTGGCATTTCAGCCGTCTTCAGCCAGGCTTGCTTGAATCCAGTGGCAAAGTGAGCAAGGGACTCACGTCTGAGCATACCCTGCCAACTTATGGCGAACAAAGCGGTACAAAAGAGGGTGGTGATGGACGGAGCATCAGAACCAATCAAACACTCACACCCAGTCAACAGATCTGGGTTTGATCCATCACCGTTCTTTAGCCCACTCTGCCACCCCAGTTCAGACATAGCCATATGCAAATCAGTCTGACCCTGTGCCTCATGGGAACAGTCCAGCCCGAACTGCCAAGCCATGCCTTCCCTGGACCGGAACCAAGCTTCCTAGGACCGGTTTCTGGCATTTCAGCCGTCTTCAGCCAGGCTTGCTTGAATCCAGTGGCAAAGTGAGCAAGGGACTCACGTCTGAGCATACCCTGCCAACTTATGGCGAACAAAGCGGTACAAAAGAGGGTGGTGATGGATGGAGCATCAGAACCAATCAAACACTCACACCCAGTCAACAGATCTGGGTTTGATCCATCACCGTTCTTTAGCCCACTCTGCCACCCCAGTTCAGACATAGCCATATACAAATCAGTCTGACCCTGTGCCTCATGGGAACAGTCCAGCCCGAACTGCCAAGCCATGCCTTCCCTGGACCGGAACCAAGCTTCCTAGGACCGGTTTCTGGCATTTCAGCCGTCTTCAGCCAGGCTTGCTTGAATCCAGTGGCAAAGTGAGCAAGGGACTCACGTCTGAGCATACCCTGCCAACTTATGGCGAACAAAGCGGTACAAAAGAGGGTGGTGATGGACGGAGCATCAGAACCAATCAAACACTCACACCCAGTCAACAGATCTGGGTTTGATCCATCACCGTTCTTTAGCCCACTCTGCCACCCTAGTTCAGACATAGCCATATGCAAATCAGTCTGACCCTGTGCCTCATGGGAACAGTCGAGCCCGAACTGCCAAGCCATGCCTTCCCTGGACCGGAACCAAGCTTCCTAGGACCGGTTTCTGGCATTTCAGCCGTCTTCAGCCAGGCTTGCTTGAATCCAGTGGCAAAGTGAGCAAGGGACTCACGTCTGAGCATACCCTGCCAACTTATGGCGAACAAAGCGGTACAAAAGAGGGTGGTGATGGACGGAGCATCAGAACCAATCAAACACTCACACCCAGTCAACAGATTTGGGTTTGATCCATCACCGTTCTTTAGCCCACTCTGCCACCCCAGTTCAGACATAGACATATGCAAATCAGTCTGACCCTGTGCCTCATGGGAACAGTCCAGCCCGAACTGCCAAGCCATGCCTTCCCTGGACCGGAACCAAGCTTCCTAGGACTGGTTTCTGGCATTTCAGCTGTCTTCAGCCAGGCTTGCTTGAATCCAGTGGCAAAGTGAGCAAGGGACTCACGTCTGAGCATACCCTGCCAACTTATGGCGAACAAAGCGGTACAAAAGAGGGTGGTGATGGACGGAGCATCAGAACCAATCAAACACTCACACCCAGTCAACAGATCTGGGTTTGATCCATCACCGTTCTTTAGCCCACTCTGCCACCCCAGTTCAGACATAGCCATATGCAAATCAGTCTGACCCTGTGCCTCATGGGAACAGTCCAGCCCGAACTGCCAAGCCATGCCTTCCCTGGACCGGAACCAAGCTTCCTAGGACCGGTTTCTGGCATTTCAGCCGTCTTCAGCCAGGCTTGCTTGAATCCAGTGGCAAAGTGAGCAAGGGACTCACGTCTGAGCATACCCTGCCAACTTATGGCGAACAAAGCGGTACAAAAGAGGGTGGTGATGGACGGAGCATCAGAACCAATCAAACACTCACACCCAGTCAACATATCTGGGTTTGATCCATCACCGTTCTTTAGCCCACTCTGCCACCCCAGTTCAGACATAGCCATATGCAAATCAGGGTCAAGACTGATTTGCATATGGCCATGTCTAAACTGGGGTGGTGTAGTGGGCAAAAGAACGATGGATTTAACCCAGATCTCTTGACTGGGGGAGAATGTCTGCATTGTCAGCATTCCGTCCATCATTTGTTTGTTGTAACGCTTTTTCGCCCTAAGTGGGATGGGTATTCCCAGATGTGGGACCCGTGCTCACTACGCCACTGGAGTCAAGCTATCCTGGCTGATGACGGCTGATAGCCAGAAACCGGTCCTAGGATGCTTGATTCCGGTCCAGGGAAGACATGGCTTGGCAGTTCGGGCTGGACTGTTCCCATGAGGCACAGGGTCAAGACTGATTTGCATATGGCCATGTCTAAACTGGGGTGGTGTAGTGGGCAAAAGAACGATGGATTTAACCCAGATCTCTTGACTGGGGGAGAATGTCTGCATTGTCAGCATTCCGTCCATCATTTGTTTGTTGTAACGCTTTTTCGCCCTAAGTGGGATGGGTATTCCCAGACGTGGGACCCGTGCTCACTACGCCACTGGAGTCAAGCTATCCTGGCTGATGACGGCTGATAGCCAGAAACCGGTCCTAGGATGCTTGATTCCGGTCCAGGGAAGACATGGCTTGGCAGTTCGGGCTGGACTGTTCCCATGAGGCACAGGGTCAAGACTGATTTGCATATGGCCATGTCTAAACTGGGGTGGTGTAGTGGGCAAAAGAACGATGGATTTAACCCAGATCTCTTGACTGGGGGAGAATGTCTGCATTTTCAGCATTCCGTCCATCATTTGTTTGTTGTAACGCCTGTGTCTGCTCAGCAGACAGTAAGCTAGCTATAAAGGAGTCATTATTAATATTATTAGGAGCTTATAAAGCGCACTTATACCCAAGGGTGTCCTGGCGCTGCACACTGACTCCCTGGAGCACGAGGGTCTTCAGCCCCTTTCTTAAAGTGAGGAGCTCCTTGGCATTCCTGATATGCGCCGGCAGGCTATTCCAGGCATTCGCTGCACAGTAGGAAAAACTATTTCCACCCCAACTGGCTTTTTTGATTCGGGGCACCGCAACTAGTCTGCCTTTGGAAGACCGCAACGCTCTCCCAGGCACATACCAATCGAAGCACCTACTCAAAAACTCTGGGCCACTGCCCTTCAATGCTTTGAAAACAGTGCACAGAGCCTTAAATTGAGCTCGTCTTGATACAGGCAGCCAGTACAGTTGCCGGAGTCCCTCTCGTACGGAGGCAAACCTTGGAATGCCTGTTAGCAGTCTCGCCGCCGCGTTTTGTACCAACTGTAATCTGTACAGATGGTTTTTTTTCAGATTCAGGTACAAACTGTTACAGTAGTCCAAGCGTGACAAAATGAGGGCTGCGACTGCTAACCTGAAACCATCGGCTGGAAGAAATGTTTTAATTTTTCTCAGTATCCTAAGGATATGGAAGCAGGTCGGAACCACTCCGCTAACCTGATCCCCAAAGTCAAGTTTCTGGTCCATGATCACACCCAAATTCTTTGCTATGCAAGTGGGGACTGGTGGCTTCCCCATTGCTTCAGGCCACATATCAGGAGTCCAGATGTTAGGATTGTTCCGAAATATCATGACCTCGGTCTTTCCTGCGTTCAATTTAAGGCAATTCGAGGCCATCCAACCAGCAATGTCTTTCAGGCAGTCATGGCACCTTGCGGCCATATCCACTTGAGACCCTCGCTGTATGGATAACACAATTTGTGTGTCATCAGCATAGGATGTGAGTTGCAGGCCAAAGGATCTTATCAAAGCCGCCAACGGGCTGACATACATATTGAAACGCGTGGGGCTCAGGGAAGACCCCTGCGGTACCCCGCAAGGGAGGGCAAAAGGTTTGGATTTATCAACCCCAGATCTACTGTTTGGATTCTGTCAGCCAAAAAAGATTTCAGGAGGCTCCAGGCCGTGCCTTCCACCACCGCCCTCGACAATCGGTCCATCAGCACCCCATGATGGACCGTGTTGAAGGCTGCTGACAGGTCCAACAGAATCAGGACGGCCACCCCTCCCTGTTCAACCGCAGCTCTAACCTCCTCAGTGGCCTTAATCAAGGCCAGTTCCGTGCTGTGTCCTGCATGAAACCCGAACTGCGTGGTGTTGAGTGCCTTGGTTCTCTGAAAGAAAGAACTTAGTTGCCTATTTATGGCCTTCTCCAATAATTTAGCCGGAAGCGGAAGTCGGGATATGAGGCTGTAGCTATTAGGGTCATTTTTATCCAGACTGTTTTTTTTTTATTAAGGGCAGGATAGAGGCGGATTTCCACCTCCTAGGATAGATACCCGAGTCAATGATGGTGTTGAACACTGGGGTAAGTGTGGTTGCAATGACCTCTGGACAGTTTTTAAGTACCGCCACAGGGCAGGGATCACTAGGAGATCCGGACCGAGCAGCCCGCAGTAGGCTTACGACCTCATTCGTCTGTAGCGGACTAAAACTCTCTAATCTATCCGGTGCCGACCTCACCCTAGAGTCGCGGCTGATTGCTGCTTCCCCTACCTCTCCATGAGAATTGGAGAGGGAGAAGAAAATCCCTTCCACCTTGTCCTGAAAGAAGGAGGCTAAAGATTCGCACAAAGCCGGACTGCTGTGTATAATGGGTTTAGTAGGGATCGTAAGCTTCATGATGGTCCTAAACAATTCTCTGGAGGAAGAGTTGGCCTTCTTTAGCTTATCAGCAAAGTAGACTTTTTTGGACTCTACTATTAATTTCTTGTAGATAGTGAGGCTTTTTTTGTACTTTTCTTTATTATTGGAACTGTACCCATTCCTCCACACCCTCTCAAGCCTCTTGCAGTCTGTTTTGTGCTTTTGCAGAGTGTGAGAAAACCAAGGGGCAGAGGGCTGGGCCCGCCTTGGAGTAAAGAGTTTTACTGGCGTGAATTTATCGCAAGCCCTCTCAATCCACCTTGAGTAAATCTCCTCTGCCTTGTCTACATTTGCTAGAATGCTGGGGGTGTTTAAGGTTAGAAAACTGCCCATCTCAGTCCCATCTATGTTTTTCCATGTCCGGATGGAAATATTTTCCCTTAACTTGGGGTCAGCCTGGATCTGAGGCACCTGTGAAAGCGTGAAAATGATGACTGCATTATCGGTCCACGGAAGAGGCAGAGTTTCCAATATGTCCAGGCCGGAGTTATTAGAAAAGATGCCATCCAGTATATGCTCCGCTATGTGTGATGGTCCAACCACCCTTTGAATGAGCCCCCCTCCGTACTTGAGATCCATGAGTCTTTTATTATCCGGGTCTAAGGCATCCTCCAGATAAAAATTAAAATCTCCCATGATGGTGAAGGAGTTTGAGCACAGTCTTTCCTCCAACAACTAAGTGAGTCCAGGAACGTGCCTCTAGGCCCTGGAGGACGATAGATCAGCAATGCTTTAAAGGTATTTTGGGGGGAGAGGCGGACACTGATAGACAGAGCTTCACATGCTTGATTAGAGGCTATAGAAATGGAGGGATCCAGACTACTATGATAGATTACAGCTAGCCCTCCCCCTCTTCTTGAGGGTCGGTCCAGCATGTGGCAAACAAAGTTTACAGGCAAGGCCTTCACAATATCAGGACCTGAGGTGTTATCCGTCCAGGCCTCAGTTATAAAAGCCATCATGATCTGATGCTCTTCAATGAACAAACTGCATTCCAGGCTATGTTTAACCAGCGACCCGGCGTTTAACAGTAAGCATTTCCATGGGGGAACATTTGTACCTAGGTTCTGCAGACCCTTCACCTCTTTGAGAGGAAAATTGCTAGTGTAGGCCAGAATATCTGGCAGAAGACAGTGACAGAGCAAGCACTTAGCGGCCAACTCCCCCGGCCTAGTGCTAGGTAAAAACCTAGGGCAACAAGCCTTCCCACCCTCTGGGTCCAGGCTTCTAAGCAGGTTGGGGGAATATCTTAAAACTCCTGGCATGCCAGAACCAGGGGGACTGGCCCTAAGCCTGAACTGAGCATGGACGGGCGCAGACGGGCGTGCCTTAGGTGCGCCTTTGGCGTGCCGGTGGCGCGCCAACTGCACTTACGCTGCGCGGTCGCGGCAAGCTGGGTTTAAATGGCATGCCCAGTCCACCTGCCCAATCACAGCCTCATCCCCGCCTCCCTGTCCCTCCAATCAACCGCCTCTCCACTCGGCGTCATAAGGGAGTCCGGAGGGTCGAGCAACAGCGGTAACCCTGCCCCCGGTAAGACTAATTAAAATATGGCACTTTAAATGCAAATAGCAGCACTAGAAAAGTAAAAATAGCGTGACCTGGCGGGTATTGCACACAACCCGAACTCCAGGGTTCAGCGCTCATCATTCAACCTCCACCAGCACAGCAAAGTCCTCCAGACCTACTCTGGGGTCACCTGTTTATTATGTCCAGAACTGGCAGTGTACCAGCGCTTACCATTAAATCAGGGCAAGCTTCTTTAACAAATCTGGTAGGTGTTCTGCAGCACAGTGTTATATGGTCTGAACATTCAGGTTCGCCTAGCTCCTTAATCCTCACTCTCTAAACACAGGTCCATTGCCTGGTAAAATGGTTGCACTGTTACTGGAAATACCTTCCTAATCCTGGAACAGCACTACCAAGCAGTGTTTTCCAAGACACCTGAATACAAGCTGAAGAATCACAACCAGGACATTAATTAGCACATAAGAATAACTTAATCAGTGTCTACCTGCATGCTAAGGAATGAAATGGCAGATTTTGGCCCAGCCCTGCCAGTCTTTCTTTGCCACATGGGCTGTAGTCTAAAATATTCAGTACTGGAATACTGTGATATCTTGATATTGGAGCCCCGGCCATATCATAAGAAGATATTTTGGTCCTCAATATTTTGTCTAACTACACATTTACGTACATTGCCTATGTGCATCTGACACATACTGGAGCCAAGAAAAGAGGGAGTTACATATATTCTAACTATTGCACTTGTGATCCACTGGTAGACTCCATTTTTTCTCCAAAATGAAAGCGAAGGCCTATTTTAGTAAGTCCATACATCTTTTTCTCTACCTACCTTTACATACTTTCAGGAACTTCTAAACTGCCATGTTTCAATCCACTTGCTGTCCACACACTAGCAATTTATTGACCATTCAGTACAATACAATATACTTTATTTGCATGACAAGTTAGACAATTGTTACAAATGTGAACATGTAAAATACAATTACATTCAGTGAAGATAGTTCCTAGGGTCACAGTGTGATGATCCAGTGTCTTAGGGAGAAAACACCACCCAGACCTGGTTACGTGGAGGCATCTGATATCTGGCTGGTGTCACAAAGGGTGACTCAGCTGGTGGATGTTTGTCTGGAGGTGGGGTGCCTGGTGTTTCATCTTGCCTAGACATATTTTACTACTCTCCCCATTGCTTCTGGTAGGTCTTCTAGGATGATGAAGTTATCTTCTTCCGTTTTACTCGTGAAATCTTCCATTCCATGTAGAGTGTGGGGAAGATGGTGTCCCAAGTGTCTTTGTATGTGTAGCAATATAAGCAAATGTGTGTGAGTTTCAATGTCTCCCAAATCACACTGCTGATAAATTCTAAATTCTAAGGGTTTGTGATTTGATGTGTGTTGACCAGTCTCTATTCTAGTCTTATCATAACTTAGGGGCTGATTACGATGGTGGTGAACCCGCCGCCGGCAGGCTGCCGGTGGTGGGTTCCCCCCCCAATCGTACTGTAGTTTTTCGCCTGCCAGATTACTATGGTGGGCGGAAACGTGGTGGTTGGAAAGTCCAACCGCCACAGTTCCTAAAGGCGGTCATTTTCCAACCGCCAGTCAGACCACCCACATAGCCCAGAATTGCGGCACATTATGATGTCAATCCCAACCAGCCTTTCCATGGCGGTTCACCTGCTATGAAAAAGCTGGCAGGAGGGACAATGGGGGCCCGTAGCAGCGGGCCCCCCTTCACCCTAGGCCTTTTCTTTTGGGGGTGGGGAGGAACCCCCCAACATTTCCCTGCACCATGTGGCAGGCACCACATAGTGTCTGCCACGTACTACAGGGAAATGTAAACAGTGCTGTTTTTGCATTGCGGCGTGTGCTACAGCTAGCAACACCCGCCGCAATGCAAAGTATGGTGAGTGCGACCGCCACGGTGGCGGTCGCATACTAATACCCCCTGTGGGACCGCCGCCTTGTAGGCAGGCAGTCCCCGTCCCGGAGACGATGGCGGACGGACTGGAGTCCGCCCGCCATCGTAATCAGGCCCTTAGTCTGTCTTTGGTGAAGAGTTGTCTGTGATTCTGTATTTTTCACATGGTAGACATTCAGCGTGATTTCTTGCCGGGGTTCTGTAACAGTCTAGCTTGGGACTCTCAATACATTGTATAGTGTTTCATTTGTTTCATTTGAACCTATTCTGTATCCCTAGGAAGTTCACCCTTCTGCCAATGGTCTCCTTGATTAGTATTCTGCAGCATTCTGATCCAGAGGGTTTTAAGGCTGAAATGAAGCATTTCCGGTACTCTGGTGTTCGACGCCTGGTATTGGGGAGGACTTGGGTCCGTATTCTTGATGTAGCAGCAGAATTTTAAGATCAGCTTCTAGGTGCCGAGCAACAGAGGACATAACCATAGTTCTGCTCTGCCTCAGAAATCTAGGCAGTTCCTGTGCATGCGCACACAGAGAACTTGTTTTCGGGTAAATTCTTTCTGCTGATGATTTGTCACATTCTGCAAACACATTTGTGCCTGTTAGGCCCACACTCCATGAAGTGAGTTTGCTGTCAGTTTTAGCAGTATATTTCCTGGCGGATTGGAAAATGCAAATCTTTTCTTTGACGTTTTTCTTGAAGTGTGTTAATTGTCGGTTTGAAGCTGCAGGATGTGCTTATTCTTGTTCCCACATACATAGCATGTGGTGTTCTAGGCTTCTGCACCATTCTTTTTCAGTACTCTTCCAGGAGGTTATGCGTGTTCTTAGGTGCTAGGGCGACAAGCAGCTTTGGCAAATAGCAATATAAAGTTTGAACAAGGGTGAACCTTGCCAGGCTCCTCATTCTTGTTTGATGACCCTGGTTTTCATGTTGTTTACCTCGTGTATTCCTGGGCGCCAGATTGAATCAAGTTTTTAAAAGTCAATAAGACATGCACATTTCTGATGAGTACATCTACAGGGTCCTCGCCTTACAAATATCCCTCTGGGTATCAACAAAAACTCTTCCCCCAGCAGTAGCATTCCAGCTCTGCAAGGTGGAGCCATGTAGCTTCTGCCATGACTCTGCCCGTTGGACATGACTACACCAGCATATAGAAGGGCCAGCCTCTTTGCTGACATCAGTTCCTCTTTTTCTGTGACTCTTTGAAGTGGTCCAAAGCTCTCTCTTAGTGCTTTACTGATAGAAACTCCTGAGCTTCCTAAAGTGAGGTCAAATGACTCTCCAGAAGGTTTCAGGGTTCAAGCCCTAGCACAACTGCCTCAGGCAGATGTCTCTATCGAATCCACACATCTGCATGTGGTGTCTTGGCTCTGACCATGATCCAGTAAGTTCAAGCTAGGCTCAAGTCAGATGCCAGGCTCTAGCTCGGCTTGAGGACCTCTTGCATTGTCAATCCAAAATCAAGCCTAGCCTTCATGTGTCTTCTCCTTGCCACCCACGCTCTAACCTCATGGCACAAAGAATTAAAAGCAACACAGCACCATTTAAGGTTAAAAAAAAGAGTAAGAGACATCCATATAGTGGCTGAATTGCACAAAGTGAAACCAGAAAACTTGGGTTCAATCCCTGCTTCCAAACTTGACCAACTTTTGTGATCCTATGAAAATAATGTATTTTACCGAGCCTCCTTTAAATTCATTATCACATCTAAGAGCGCTTTCAAATATGTGAGTTCAGGATGTGTGCTGTACAAATGTCTCTTGCATTTAATTTAATAAACTATGTTGTTGCATAATGCATCATAAGAATCTTTGCCACATATAGGATACAATTGACAATCGACTTGCCTCTTAGATCACTAGAGTGGTGGTTGTCGTTGTGGGGGAGCATGAATGTTTCTTAGGTCATGTCTAAAAACTATTACTATCACTTTTAATATGTGCCTTCAGAATGCAGTGATATGATGTTTCCAAGTGAAATGCTTCCGCACGGTAAAGAAATACGTTTTTTGGATTTTCCAAAAGACTTTTAGCATATTTTTGCAAGATATCCTTTGCTTCCTTCACATGCTGAATATTTTCAAGACTCAGCTTGTGCACTGGCTCTTGAAGCCAGACCACACCCTTGACTTGCCTCTTACTAGGCTCTCCCTCTGGTACTCATGTTTCTGTCCCACCCAAAGGCCATCAGGGAGTAGGAGGCCAAGTTATTCTTGACCAAGGCCTGCGTGGAGTCTCAAAAGAATACCTCTTCGCCTACAGATTCATCTCCTGGTAGGGAATGGTAACCTCCTAAGTTGTCTTCTCACTGAAAAGAAACACAACAAGCATAATAGGAAAGAGAAATTCTTTCCTTTGTTGAAGAATTGGTCCCATTCCCAGGACCATCTGGCGTCACGATGCCTTTCCCCAATGCCAGGCTCTTTCTTGTCCTTGGAGATTATTCCAAAACTGCAAAAGATCCGACTTGACTTCTCTGCCCCATCTGCCGACCCTTCGCAGGGTGAGGCCTTCCATGTGGCCACGTTGGATACCTTCAGGATGGCTTTGGTACCCTGTGGGCAACTTCCTTATGCTGGACTTACTCCACCATGCTTGACAAGTCTGGTAGCTCCAACCCTGATGCTTTCTGACTCCACGCCTTCCTTCTTTATCCAGTGCCATCTATGGCACTCCATCAGAATTGGTCATGGCGCTGCACTGGGAGCTGTCTGCAGAGCCACCAGTGAAGGTAGCGGAAATTATCTGGGTAGCAAAAGAGAAGCTTAGAGCTTGCTTTGGTGAACAGCCTCTCCTTAGGGCACAGAAGTATGAAGGAGGTCGGAATTGTTTGGATCCTAAATTCCATAAACATGCCTGGTAGTGATTAAGGCCATTCAGAGGAGGATGACTCATAGGCTGACAATCTGTTTTCTCCCTCTTACTCTGATGCTGGTCTACAGCTTGATTTTCAAAATGCCACCTGGATACCTCACCAGATGTGGACATCCCTTACCCTCATGGCCCTTCAACAGAGGAAGTGTTTGGGCTGGGCCCATCACGCGCAAAGAAGAGGTAAAGGAAGAGGCTTGGGCTTTGGTCTCCATATGCAGCGTGAGTGATAGGTTGCATCAAGGGTCAATTGTTCCCCCTCCAAAAGTTTGCGATTAGCAGCTTGAAAGGCTGGTCCTGCCATTGAGTGAAACTTGGCATTACAGCTTTCAATATGGGCGAAAATAAAGCTGCATGCCCTAATAAGCTAATGTTTTCATACAGCACTACCCTGGCTTCTTTTCTGGCCTTGGCTATGGGGGTAATTACAAAGTAAATTGATCTGGCAGAGAGGCACCTGCAACTGGACTTGGCTGAATCTAACAATCCTGCTTCTCAGCCACCAGCAGGCCCTTTCCTACCTTCTATGGACCTGCCCGCTGTGTCAGACTTACATGTCCCCACTAATTCTCCAACTTGGCTTGACAACATTCAATCTACGGACAGTAGGTCAATGTCTAAAAGGTAGAGGACAGCAACGCATGGCGAAACTCAGTTGCAGGCATTTGACTCACATCATATTAGTGTAACTCTCTCAGTATTGTGCAACTCGACTAACACCACTAGTATTTCTAGTCATGGCTCTGATTGGCTAATTTATTAGCAAAATTATGAAATTAAAAGAGATCCATCCCATGGTGAGGGGGCCATTGAGCAGTGGCAGTGATGGGCATTGAAAAACGGTTATATGTCCACCCATCTAATTTAGGTACGTGGACCTGTAGCTAAACCTCCAATGGCCCAAACTCCATTGCGCAGTTGGAGAACAGCAGAGATGGAGTAGTCTCTGCCATCATCTAACCAGTGGTGTAGCAAGGGGGGGTGGCGGTCCGCCCCAGGCGGCACGAGTTTTGAGGGCAGCGGCTATGTCCTACCTCCACTTTTACCTGCGGCTAGCCGTTGCGGGGGCGGTGGTGGCCGACACAGAAGTCGTCTGCACCCACCCCTGCTCTTCAGACGGCCGCCGCAGGGCAGCAAATTCAGGGGTAGCACGGGCGGCAGCAGGTCTAGCTACCCCACTGCATCTAACTGTGGTCTGCCCACATTTAAAATGGATGGGAGGACTACACAGTTTTGGCGAGGAGGGAGTTCAGTCTCAACAGGGTTCCCTCTCCACCAAAAACTTGCCATTAAACATTGATTCATTGTGCTATCTAAAACCATTAAGAGAGCGTTTTTCTCAGTACTTTATTTACAGACAGTGATACTAATTATATTCGAGACATACATAGTAGGAAGGTTTTCACCTGTACCAAACATTCATTTTCCCTTATGAAATTGCTTCTAGGTGCTGGAGCTTTCCTAGCCATTTGCATCTTGATGCCATTTATTTTTCTGCTCAGAGGGCATCTTTTAATTGGTGTTTTGGAGTTTCTTTTTGTTCCCTTATTTTTGCTTCCTTTAATTTGTGCTCTCCCAAGCGTTATGTTATTCGACTTGGCATGATGGAAGTTAGCTAGACAGGTACGCAAGGATTAAGGCGGCTTTTGTGATTCCACAGAAACCCTTTTCACTAGCAGTAATGGCTCCTGTTTCCCCTTTCCTTTGCAAGAACATAGTGTACTCTGTGGAATCATTCAGTGGCCTCAGCAGTTTGATTGTGTTACAATAGCTGAGCATATAAGACCACAGAAAGCCCATTCCTCTGCGGCAGCTGCATGCTTTAGGGGTTATGTGAGCATTCAGCTATTGGGTTAAATCAACATGGGATTCTTAGAGGGCTGGCATAGCCAGACTCTGGGCAGGGTCATATAACCCGCTGTGGTGGGAGCCAGTTCTAATCGCGCCATTTTGTTGGAATGTGACTCATTTAGCTAATTGCGTTTCTCCAGCCAAACTATAACAAGGTTAAAGCTATTATTGTGCAGTCAAATCCCGGATTTCACAGCACAGTGCATTCTGGCAGATCTGTGTTTCATTTGCTTGAGAGAACACACAGGAATCGTTGCAAAGAGAAAGGCTGTGATTTTTTTTATTTCTTTTATTAATAAACTGCTTTTGTTATCCTGCTGGAAAGTGAAGGATTGCACACCTACAGACCACTTGCAAACTATATGCATTGTGTAATTTAAAGTTTTCTAAATAATCTCCATTAGAGGGTTGCCGAAGAGTACGATTTCAAACCTTCTCTCTTTAATTCTTCACCCAGTCCAGAAACAATGGTCTCAATCGCCTTCTCTTGACAGAAGCGGAGAGTCTCTCCTAGTCTGTGTTGAGGCACATGCGTGGCACAAAGAATCATGAGAAAGATCCGAAACCAGTGGTAGCTGGGTTTTTCAAAGAACCAGTATGTATTTTATCAGGGGATTACCCTTTCTTCATACAAGTGTAAATGCATTGCCAATTTAAACGTAATAGTGAAACTTGGAAAATATAAATAGCTTCATTTTCGCCATGGGCAATCTTTTTGCCAATGCTTGTTTTGCTTGTTATGGTTTTTGTTTTTTGTAAAACTTGATGCTCGGACCCATGCCAATATAAAAACTTTGGTTAAAAGCAGAAAAATGTTGATCTCAAAATGCGCACATTAGGATAGTAGTCCACTTGGAGAGGAGTTGGCCTAACGGCTAGGGCTGTCGACCTCGAATCTGGGGAACCGGGTTCGAGCCTTGGCATAACGCTGCAGATCCTGTGATTCTGGGCAAATCACTTAATCTCCCCGTGCCTAACAAAACATGAATCTGTCCTCATGTAATGCAACTGGTGCTATGTAAAGCGCTCTGATACCCGATTCGGGTAAAGTTCGCGCTATTTAAAACTCTGTAAAACAAAAAAACATTTGGTGCTGAAGGGAACTACTTTGTGTGTGTGGATGTGCTTCTAGTAAAAGAGCTGCACGCCCTCACTCACAGTTATTAACCAACTGCTGAAGTGAGCTGACCCCAGAGGCGGAACGCAGGCCTCTGCAGGAATGGGAGCGGAACGTTCCCTGATATAAAGGATATTAAATTTACCAGAATTCCCGGGCCAGCAAGGGTATTCCCAATTACGGAGCGAAAGCTTCACACTGCAAGGGTGCAATTACCAGATGGGTTCTGTTACACTGTGATAATCACATCCCTGCAACTGGCAACCCTTAATCGGGCCCCATGGACCATGAGTAGGGTAGTCATTGACTTGAAGATAGTGAGTTCAAATGGCTTAGCAAATCACCTAAAAGAGGGCTCCAAATCGTCATTTTGAAGCTTACCATAGAACCAGTGGTGACTTGTGGTTGTCCGACACCACCCGGCTGAGAGCATTACAGACCGTGGTAACCTTGCTGCTACACAGCCAGTAATTTCTGCACACCCTTTAGAACCCAGAAGATGGCAGGTCACTCATACAGGTAAGATCACCGTGCTTAGCAACAAAAGCAGCTTTCCAAAGAAAATCATTGAACATGGATTGGGACCTCCTTATGGGATCCTACAGTGATAGAAACGATAAACTGTTTGAGGAGGAGTCGAGAAGCAAACATCAATGGGGCATTGATGGCTTTGATGCAATGTGGAGCAGCTCTTCTGTTTGCTAAGACGAGTCAATAAAGTGTGCAGTTTTTGCTACCTACTGTCCCCGCACCATGTCACCTGCTTTTATTTCATTCGAATGACTGCAACAAGTGTTTAAGAAGTACATTTAAAATGTGATGCAAGGGGCTGAACACACCTTCCACAAGCCTTAGTGTTCGGCTGCAAGTCTGGATGCCTTCCTGGTAAGCCCTAGTAACTAGGTTCACAAACTGACCAATCAAGCACTCATCTGTATCACTTAGTTAAAAGATGTGTTTTCAAACTGGGTTGCACCATCTTTAAAGCTCTTCATGGCAATAGCCCTGCCTTTATTTCGTTCAAGATTCAAAGGAGTTGCGCTCCTCTCATCTGAACCTGTTGACCACTCCCCCTTTTAAACGTACAAAGCATGGACGCCTAAAATTTGGTGTCCTAGTCCCTCAATTTTGGAACTCTCTCCCGGTGGAGATGAGATCGGCTACCTCTTACGCACAGTTCCGAAAATTGCTCAAGTCTCGTTTGTGTGCCCAATCATATAACATCTAATTCTCAGTTTCCTGCTACCATCTTTCTGCCCTACCAGCGGCATGAAACTGTTTGGTGTACGTGCGCTATACAAAAGCTTTTAACATAACATAACTTAGTTACCACGCGATGGAAACGTGCAAGCCGGATCTTGTATGCTGATTACTAGGCCCGAGTACCTGCGCAATAATACATATGGAGGAGGCTGCATCAAAGCGCCTCTTGATATTGGTGGGCCATAGGAACCAAAAGCCGTCCTTTGTGTGGCTTTTCAATACATTACCCCTCATTTTACAAAGATTTGGTTGCCTCTGAATGTATGTCGTCTGCATGTGTATGTCATTTTACTGCACTTTTATCCCCGATCTCTGGCTCGTCTGAAGGTAAAACAGACTGTTAAAGGCAAGTTCTCTGCAATCAGATTCTTTACATTATGAGGGCATGTCTGCCATTGTTGAGGAGGTGGTATGTGTTACACAGTCGCCTTATTTTTGTATTTCATCATGTGCTGATCGCTTATTCTTATGATCAAGTATTAAAGACCTAATTCCAGGGTTTGTGTTCTTAGAGGTGCCCATTTCTTGTTTTGCTTTTTCACATTCCTTTATCTTCATTTATGCTTACTTCGGTCCTCTGGGTGTTTAGTAGAGACCAGTCTGGGCACAATTAACTCTCAGGATAGCGATTTGAGGGAACAAGACTGGTCACTGTCTGAAAGGCAGTTTTGTGGTGAACAGGTATCTCAGTGGTAATAGCCAAATGGGTCTATATAAGACTATGTTTAAATGTTCTGATGTTAATACGAGTGGTGTGTGACCAATTATTGTTACTTGCATAAGATAATTATATCCAACAGTTTGCCTTGACTGAGGGGGCCAAAGAGAGGCCTGCATTGTCAACCCCAGATAGGCACTACCAGTTCTGGGTGATGTCCTTTGGGATGATGAATGCCCTGTCACCTTTCAGAGATTGGTTAACCAGGTGTTGGCTGGACTGGAGGATTTCAGCGCTGCCTACCTGGATGAAATTGCAGCGTTCAGCTCCACTTGAGAGGAATATCTGAAACACCTCTGGGAAGTATTCAAGGCTCTGCAGAGGGCAGGCCTCACAATCAAGGCCAGCATATGCCAGATCGGGCAGGGATCAGTGGTGTATGTTGGGCACCAGGTAGAAAGCGGCCAGGTGGCACCCCTACAGCCCCAGACAGAGGTGAGGGCCTTCTTAGGCCTCACCGGTTATTACAGAAGGTTTGTCAAGGGATATGGCACCATTGTTGCCCCCTTGAATGAGCTGACTTCCAGAAAGTAGCCCAGAAGGTGATCTGGACTGAATCCTGCCAGAAGGTTTCTGATGCCCTGAAATCTGCCATGTGCTCGGCACCTGTACTCAAGGCACCCAACTTCTCACAGGAACTTGTGGTGCAGACAAATGCTTCAGACCATGGCATGGGGCCGTTCTCGCACAACTAAATGAGGAGGGCCTAGACCAACCCATAGCTTCATTAGTAGGAGGTTACCTCCCCGGGAACAGAGGTGGAGTTTGATTGAGCATGTAGCTTTTGCTGTGGTCGGGGCACTGCAGTAGCTGAGGCCCTACTTGTTTGGGACTCACTTCTGGGTTCAGACTGACCACAGACCCCTCAGGTGGCTGATGCAGATGAGGGGGTAGAACTCAAAACTGTTGAGGTGGGTCATTTCCCTACAGGGAAGGACTTTACGGTGGAACACCGCCCTGGTACAGAACACACAATGCTGATGGTCTGTCCAGATTTTTCCACCTTAGTGATAAGAACTCCCAGGAGAGTGGGTAGTTCTTCCCAAGTTTCAGCTGGAGGGTACACATGTTAGATCTGGAATTCTTGGCGTGGTTTTCCCGTCTTATTGCCTCTGACCCCTGTATTTATGCTGTGTGCTGATCTGGGTGCTTTGGGCACTTTTCCACTGCTGATCAGTGCCAAAGTGCAAGTGCTCCGTATGCAAATTGTGTTTATGGATTGGTGCTTCCATGACTGGCTTATTTCATTTACCTTTAAGTCCCTAGTACATTGCACTGTGTGTGCCCAGGGCCTGTAAATCAAAATGCTGCTAGTGGGCCGGACCCAGGATGCTTGTTTCCGGTCCAGGGAGGACCTGGCTTGGCAGGCGAATGAAGGGTGATGCCCTGAAACCGGTCACAGGATGCTTGTTTCAGGTCCAGGGAGGACCTGGCTTGGCAGTTCGGGCTGGACTGTTCCCACAAGGAACAGGGTCAAGACTGATTTGCATATGGCTGGGTCCAAACTGGGGTGGTGTGGTGAGCAAAAGAATGATGGAATAAACCCAGATATTTGTGAGTGGGGTGAATGTTTGCATTGTCCACCATTCCGTCCATCAATTGTTTCTTTTGCATATGTCGCCCTAAGTGGCAAGGGTATGCCTAGACGTTGGTCCCGTGCTCACTACACCACTGGTTTCAAGCTAGCCTTGCTGATGAAGGGTGATGCCCTGAAACCGGTCCCAAGATGCTTGTTTCCGGTCCAGGGAGGACCTGGCTTGGCAGTTCAGGCTGGACTGTTCCCACAAGGAACAGGCTCAAGACTGAATTGCATATGGCTGGGTCCAAACTGGGGTGGTGTGGTGAGCAAAAGAATGATGGATTAAACCCCGATCTTCGTGACTGGGGGTGAATGTTTGCATTGTCCAGCATTCCGTCCATCAATTGTTTCTTTTGCATATGTGGCTCTAAGTGGGAAGGGTATGCCCAGATGTGGGTCCCGTGCTCACTACACCACTGGATTCAAGCTAGCCTGGCTGATGAAGGGTGATGCCCTGAAACCGGTCCCAGGATGCTTGTTTCCGGTACAGGGAGGATCTGGCTTGGCAGATCGGGCTGGACTGTTCCCACAAGGAACAGGGTCAAGACTGATTTGCATATGGCTGGGTCCAAACTGGGATAGTGCGGTGAGCAAAAGAATGATGGATTAAACCCATATCTTTGTGACTGGGGGTGAATGTTTGCATTGTCTTTCATTCCGTCCCTCAATTGTTTCTTTTGCAGATGTCGCCCTAAGTGGAAAGGGTATGCCCAGATGTGGGTCCCGTGCTCACTACACCTCTGGATTCAAGCTAGCCTGGCAGATGAAGGGTGATGCCCTGAAACCGGTCCCAGGATGCTTGTATCTGGTCAAGGGAGGACCTGGCTTGGCAGTTTGGGCTGGACTGTTCCCACAAGGAACAGGGTCAAGACTGATTTGCATATGGCTGGGTCCAAACTGGGGTGGTGTGGTGAGCAAAAGAATGATGGATTAAACCCAGATCTGTGTGACTGGGGGTGAATGTTTGCATTGTCCAGCATTCCGTCCATCAATTGTTTCTTTTGCTAGTGGGCCAGCAGCACTGATTGTGCCACCAACACAAGCAGCCCTTCAAAGGGTTTTCAGACCTGCCACTGCATTGTCTGCGTGCAGTTGTAACTGCAATGCCATACTGGCAAGTGCACCCATTTGCCAGGGCCTCACCTTCCCTTTTCTTACATGTTAGGACAAGGTAGGACATGTACTAATGTGTGTGACATGTCATGATAGCGAAATACGGTGTTATTAGTTTTTCTCTATTGAAATTCAATTTGTCCGATAGGATAGAATGGGGAATTCTTTGTAACATCTTACAAGTATAACTTCCCATGTAGACAAGATAGAAAGACAGAGTTTAGTATGCCTGAACTCATAATATAAAATGCATCTTGTAGTAAAGGTGATTTTTATACTGTGTTTTTGAAAATACCACTTTTAAAAAGTGGCTTTTTTCTTGCTTATGCAAATCAAAAAAAGAGGGCGGAAGAGATCAGGTTACAGAGGACTAATCCTCCTTTACTCAACTGAACAACCAAGAAGAGTCCCACTGCATTGGAATTGGCTATCTTCCTAGTACCCTTTATAGTTTAAGGAAAGCAAAAAGTTTTCTTAAAATAGCCCTCACCTACCAAGATGTCCCATGGTGGCATGCTTCATCATATGGTTCTTCCCTCCCGCTGCAGGATGAAGCATGCTGTGACCAACAGACTTGACAGCATTTTGTGAGATGTAAACTATAAGGTAATTGATGGTATAAGAGTGGGAAGATCTATTAGTGGTTAAAAAATACGTGGCTAAATGGGAAATAAATATTTATTCAATCCTATAGCTGGTATTGTTAAAAATGGGGGAAGGAGAAACACACATCTATGTGTGTGTGTGTCTCAGGGTCGACATGTTTCAAGCCATTACCCTAAGGCTTTTATTCAGGACCATGACAAGGATCCCTTGTACCACTCTTAATAGTGACATGACCTAGATCTTCCTAATAAATATTAAGGGAAATAAAAGTGCAATACGATACCCAATCAGTATTTCTTTTCCGAAAAACTCTGGAAAGATAGGACACAGCGTTATTGTTTACACTTCAATAAAAATAATTGAAGCTTAACTAGAAAACCCATCATCATATGTGGAAAATGCATGATATATTTTTCATTATCTGCTATTGTGCCAGATTAATCCTAACCTTATCGCTGATTGTGTTGTGCTGCCCTTTAAAAGCTTGTCAAAGTTTAAAATCAAGACAGTACAAAACATGTAACATAAATCACACACTATAATTCTTTGCATGCCGCTATGGAAACCAGATACCCTTTCTTCAAACACGTGGTCCTGTATCCATAATTGTTAATATGACTTTGTCACTATATTCGGTGATTGTGGTGAAAAATCTGATCATTCATTATCTATAGAATGTGATCGGTATGCAAGAAAGTTGTTGATAAGGTCTAAAAAAACATACATTTTAATAGCCAAAATCTGGCCCCATGAGCTCAACGGGGGAGGGGACGCTTGTAGTCACACACTGGAAAAAGTAAAAGTAAAGCAAGACGTTTACGTTCAATATTTTTATTGAAACTGCCCAATGGAAGACAAAAAAGGAAAGAAGTGCTCATTGTCATGCACATGCCGTACTCACATTATCAAAGCTGTTCCCTTGCCCTGCATACTTTGCCTGCCTGCAGCTCCGACGATAACTCTTCCAGTGGAGCCCGACCTGTTAAATGACAGGTAGCTCAGTGTCGGCATCCACGTGCGTGAAAAAGCTAGACAGCTTACTCGCACACGATGGGCGCCCTCCAATGGCACCACTTCCTGGTTGCATGGCGCCCAGTGATGCCGGTTCGCACCTGTACTTCGGGGCTGTCGGAAGAATCTGTTTAAAAAGGAATCCATATCCAGACAATGAAAAGAAGGTTTTCCCATGGGGAAAAGGTAATTAAAAAAATGTTCTGGAAAAAAGAGGGGATTCTCCTGGGAATTAGACCTCAGATTTGCTATAAATAGGCATGAAGGATGATAAAGATATTTTTATTTGAAAAGGTAATACTTGTGCTAGATCAAGAAGATTCTTCTGGGCCTGGTACCTCTGGAGAGCTAAGGCTAGGACGGAGAATGGTAAAACAATATTTGGATAAAGCAATTTGTGATTGATGCTAAAAAATCCAGATCGTGGGGGGGATCATATGGGCATGGCACTCAAGTCAGGCAGTGATTAGGGCAAAAATCAAGATTGTGACAGCTACCTTATTACTGGTTGAATCACAAGCTAAATGAATAGGTGTAGTATGATCTTTCTCATATGCTTGCGTTGGCTGCCAAATTTAGGTTACTGGAGAATAGTGAAGTTAGGGCACAGGAAGTGGACTTGGTATTTCACGAGTTCTCATTAAGAAGTGCTGACTTGCGTAGTACATTGTGGGTTTGATCATGAGAATTGGCTCCAGGGTATGCCCTTGTTAAGTCCGTTAGTATGTGTTTTTAATCGGAAAACCAACGTTGTTCTTTTTCAAATAACTAAGTCATTGGAGATTTGTTCTAGTACGCTCCACCGGAGATCCTGTACCGTATGTCCTTTCTTAATGAAGTGTGTGGACATTTGTGTTGTGGCCCGGTTGCATCTCAGGATACTGCGATGTTCACAGATACGTGTTTTGATCATGTGTTTTGTCATCCCGATGTAGTGGAGATGACATGGACAGTTGATCATATATACAACCCTTCGTGAATTGCAGTTCGTGAACTGTCTTTGTTCCCAGGTAGTATTGTTGTTGAATGTTAGTTTTCTACTTGTGGTGGTCAAGTGGCAGACACTGCAGTTACAGCATGAATGGTGACCTGTGACGAGGGAGAGGAATCTTTGTGATGTTTCCGAGTTCTCACTTTGGTGGGGTCTGGTATGTACTATCATGTCTCTCAAACTCTTCCCTGGTTTATGCGAAAGCATTGGTTTTGGGAAATTCAGGGATCCACTGTTCAGGATGCGCCAATGCCTGTTAAGTATCTTGCTCACCTGGTTAAATGCTATGTTGTAGATGGTGCTGCAAATCGGTCTTTCCTCTCTTGGTTTGCTTGGTCTGGCTTCCAGGAGGCCTTCTCTGTTATTGTTTCTGGCCCTTTTGATTGCTTTGTCAATGATTTTAGGAGGGTAGTTTCTCTCCACCAGTTTGCTTCATAAACCCTCTGCTTGTTCTCTGAAATCTTTTAACTCGGAGCAGTTCTTCCTGAGTCTAAGGAATTAGCCGAAAGGGAGGTTTTCCCTGAGATGTCTCGGGTGGAAGCTGTTAAAAACCTGTAGGCAGTTTTTTGCTGTTGGCTTTATATGTATCATTGTTTTTAATTTTCCCTCCTCTGTGATAATATTCAGGTCTAGGAATACCAACTCCTTATTTGATATGGTATGGGTGAACTTAAGAAATTCGTTTTTGCAGTTCAACCATGTCAAGAACTGGCGTGCTGTTTCTTCATTGCCGTTCCATATGATTAGGATGTTGTCAATGTACCGCTTCCACATTTGGATATTGATCAAGAAAGGGTTGGTATGGCTGAGGATCTAAGGTTTATCTAGATGGTGTTCATGTAGTCCTGCTATACGTGGAGCAAAAGTGCATCCCATACTGGTCCCATGTTTCTGTAGGTAGAGGGTGTCCTCAAACTGGAAGAAGTTTTTGGTCCATGCTCATTTGCAGCATTCCATCACTATATTTTTTGGGGTTTGGTACTCCCAGTGTACTTCGAACAGAACTTCCCCGATGATGTTTAATGTTTCTCCATGGGGGAGACTGGTCTACAAACTCTCAAAGTCTAAGCCCATCAGGAGTTCAGTGTTAGGGTTGAATGCTCTATGTGGTAAGAGTCTGAGAACATCTTTTGTGTCTTTTAAGTAGGTATCAGTGTGTTGGATTATTGGTCTCAGGAAAGCATCAGCAAATGTTGATATAGGTTCCAGTATTGATCCAATTCCTGACACATTTGGGCATCCTGCTGGCTGTGTTAAGTTCATGTGTATTTTTCGGGATTGTGTAAAAGTATGGTGTGTTTGGGGACTTGTTGATTAGGAAATCTCCTTCTTTTTGTGAAATCCAATTATGGGTAAGTGCCTCTTCTGTCATGCTGGTAATCTGAACTTGCAGTGATTCTGTAGGGTACTGAGTTAGTTGTTCGTAGTTCCTGTGGTCCTGGCGTAGTCGCAAGCACTCCTTCCGATATGATTCTTCAGTTTGCATGACAATAGCTCCCCCTTTATCAGCAGGTTTTATTACCAAATTCTTGTTATCTGCCAATTCTCTTAGCTAGTCTCTGCTGCTTATTTGTGTTGCGAAACACTCTAGTGCTTTCTGGGTCGATCTCTTCATGGTCCTTCAGAACCGCTTTCTAATAAGCTAAAAGTTCCACTGGTAAGGACGCGTTGGGTGGGGGTGTAAGTGGACTTCACCCTTAATCCTGTGTTGTCCTGTACTTCAGTTCCTTGTTCCTTATTAGTAAAGAAGGCCTTCAATTTGAGTTTTCTGATGAATTCGTTCATCTCACTCTACAATTTGAATTTATCCATTCTCTCTGTTGGGAAAATATGGATCTTGTAGTAAAGGTAATGTTTATACTGTGTGTTTGAAAATGCCACTTTTAGAAAGTGGCTATTTTCTTGCTTAGCCACCCCGTGTGCCTTTGCTGGTTTGTGGATTGACTGTCTGGTTTTGGAGTGACAGGGGCTGGGAATGTGCATTCTCTTCAGAGAGCCACTGGACTGGGGTTGAGCTGTGTTGCCTTTCCTGGATGAGTCAGAGCTGGGCTGAATAGACCCGGGCTGCATTTAGAGTAGCGGGAGGAGATTTCCCTGCACCTGAATAGACCTGGTCTGCCTTGGACAATGCTGTCTCTACCTCCTGCCAGGAAGCAGGGCCAGATAGGATAGAACTGGTCTTAACTGGGCACAGATCCTCTCTGCCACAAAAGAAGAGAAATTCAGTATAAATATTGGGGCCCAAACAACAGAAGTCGAAATAACTTCTGGACTCAAGAGAAACCTCTGCCAAGGAGAAGAGCTGGGCTGTAGGAGAAGTACTGCCCCTTTGCTGTGCGCTGTGTGGGGTTGGCCTACAGTGGCTGTTTCTGCCAAGGAGAAGACCAAGACTTTGCTGAGTGCTGTGTATCCCTCTTAAAGAAGATCCCAAGGGCTTGGTGTAGAGCTTGCCTCATGTCCCGAAATCTCAGGGACACAACAACTTCTGTGGCCTCCTGCACCGGGTATTGCTGTTTCAGCTGCTGTAGAGGGAAATTGCAACACTGATGCTGGCGAGCGGCGCTGCGACCTGCAGCAAAGCCATGGGCCCTGCTTGTGAAGTGCACAACTCACTGCCCTGACTTGCACTGCAGCCCTGCGCCTACCGACGCTTCCCCGTACCAACTCTGATGGAGTCACCGAGGCCGCTGCCTGCACCGGAGCCGAGGGCACCGCTCGTGATGCTCACGACACACTGCCCCAACTCACAATTCAGCCCTGACCTCACCGATGCCGGTGCTTCATCATCATGGAGAAGATACCTGACGTGGGTGACCTCCCTAATCCATCGACCCCGCATCGTTGTAAGGAATCGATGCCTCGATGCCTTCCCCGGCAACAGTAAGGAACCAACACCTTACCACCCCTGCATCGCAGTGAGGAACCAACGCCTCACCTCACCTGTGGTTGTAAGGAATGCCCCCCGGTGCCAATGAAGCATCACCTCCCCGATGCTGTGCACTGTCTTTGTTTTCATCGTTTGCGAAGGAACTGTTCTCGGGGGTCCCTGTGACTCCAGGTAACACCATGGACCTCGCGGTCGGCACCATACTTTGGGATTTTCATCTATCATGACAAACTAATAGCTCCAGGTGGAGCTATTTGTTGCTACAATCTTTATTTTTGGGAATAATCTACTTTTAGTGATATCTTGATATATGTTTGGTGGATTGTTGTAGTTTTGGTCTTGTTTGGTTTAGATAAAGATTTCCTATTTTCTAAACTGGTGTGGTGTACATTTGTAGTGTTTTCACTGTGTTACTGTATGTGTGCACAAATGCTTTACACACTGCCTCTGAGATAAGCCTGTTTGCTCGTGCCAAGCTACCAAGGGGGCGAGCAGGGGTTATCTAAGGGTGTTACTCACTTACCCTGACTAGAAGAAAGGGCCCCTACTTAGACAAAGGTGCAAAACATTGCCAACTAGAGACCCTCATTTCTAACACACTCTCTATGCTTATATCATTCGGAGATGTTCTAAAAGAATAAGATACATTTATAATGTCTCTCTGTGTGACTGTATAGACTTCAGCACAGAAACAGAAGACATGGCTACTAATTACCAGGTATATCTGAGCTAGAGAAAGTTCACAGTGCACAGAACAAGAATAACAGTAGAAATATCCAAATACACTACAGCTTGGCTCTGTACTGTGGAACTTGTGATTAGAGGATGTGTTCCAGGGTGGGGGGGGGGGGCGGTTAAGCACAGAGAAAGTGACAGAAATGACTTCCATCTTGGACAAAACTGCGTTTTACACAGAAATGTGGCATAACTAAATATTAGAAAATATGCTTCTACACGTCATGAAAAATTTGTTTAAATAACATTTGTATTAAATTAGTTTAAACATAGGAAATTGTGTGTGTAAATGTATGCTGCACGTTGTTAATGATGTGTAAAATAATAAATCCATAAAATTGTCTTACACTGAAGTGAGGAGGGATCGTGTCTGTTGGCATTGGGCAAGCCTGACCAGACAGCAACTATACACTTCACATTGTCTAACTCTCTTACAGATAAACCTGGCCATCAAGGCAACTATATGTCATAGGGTTTTAAGTGATCTGAAACCCACTGAGGGAGTAAAGATTCGGAGCTCTGCGTTAATCTCAAGTAGGAGAACAGAACCAGACTTGGAATTTCCTACCCACTTTTAAATTCTAGTTATGTCTTTGTGTAAGAGCTGCAGTAGATCATTTCTTGTCACATGCCCTAATTTAAAGTAAAATAATTTTGTCTGCTATTTTTGAATGAATGTAAGACAGAACTTTGCAATATCAACAGAATTCATGTTTCCTTGCTAGAATGTCTAATCCTTTATTTCATTTAATCTCTTTGCTTCATTATTTTGTAATATCTGAATAAAGTGGACTTGATTGGGTCTGTAATCCTGTATTGGCTTACTGGCTGACCCTTCCTTCATGGAATTAAAATTTCACAAACTTCCTAAAGTTGGTGGCCTTTATACAATAGTATATGAAATGTGAAGCAAAAACTACCTTTGGGGGAATAAAACCAATGTTGGCTTTGTGCTCTTTGTATCAGTGGTTTAATACTTTGTGCATTCACTTTGCAGTCTTCCTTTGGTACAAATCTCCTACTGTCCCCAGTGTCCATTTTACTCCCAACCTTATTGGGTTTTATGTGACAGAGTTTGGCCTCTGATCGTAGACAGAATATGAATGTGGGAACTATCTATCCCTGGGATTGCTGATGTGTCAGATGGCAATGTAACAGGCATGCCTATCTAGCCACTCCTATCTCATGTTCTACTCAACACAACCGATCAGATTGCCTAGGCTTCTTAGATGATCAGTCTGGTAATTACCAGAGACTGAAGGTGGCAAGACAGGCAGTAGCCAGAAGTAGTAGAAAGAGTGCATCAATTGATAGTGGCATGCTGGCTTTAGACCACAAGAAGGCAACTGCCAATAAGAAGATCTGATGCAAAGGGTGAGACCCGTGGAGGCCAGAGGCTCAAGCAAGGCAACCAGACAGGAAGTAAGCAGGGGCTGGGATCTTGAGTAGGTATTTTATAGGGTGTAGGGTTATTCCCAGGGCTACACCTCTGGTTGCCTGTAATTTTCTGTTTTTTAAATAGGACAGAAATGCTAGAAGCTCAAATTGCAGTCTTTCTGAACAATGTGTTCACTGCCTGACAGGTCAAAGGCAGTTCACGCCTCAGCAGCAGAAGGAGGGTGATTCCAGGGCGGTGCACACACTAGCAGTTTCCAACAATGGTGGCCTCAAAAAAGAAGGAACGGTGCAGGCAGTCAGCAAGGGGCCAGTAAGTCAACTGAAAAACAAGAGAAACTCTTGTTGAGCTTATTAAAGTTATCAGAAGGGAGAACAGCCAAACAATACTGCTGTTTCGGATGTCTAAATGTATTGTTTTGAAAGTAAGTTCATAATAAGGTAATCGTGCCTTCAACTTTACCAATAATAATCAACAAGCAGGGTTGCATTGGCCTATAGGGCAATCATGCAGTGCCCAATAGGCTGGTCTGAAAGATCAGTGTTTGGGCCGGTTTTGTAACAGTTTGTGAGCCGGCTTTGTAGGCCGTTGGGCTGGTTTCACTGTTGATTTCCCTGATATTATTACTATTGCCTGCAGCAAACACAAATGCATGCACTTTCCCATACTTTGCAAAATATCCATGCAGTGTGCCTTTACAAGTTCAAAACTGGTCTGATTTGCAAATACGGGTACTTTTTTTAGCTCTCTGGTTTGCTAATGGCGGCCACTTTTATTTTGGTACCTGGGCCTATTTTCTGTCCCAGTCCAACCCTGTCAACAATTGTACATTAGATGGGTAAAGAGGGTTCCCTCCTTTCTGTTCTCAGCTTGGAACACTACTTTGCAGCAAAGAGTATCAAGCACGAGCAGGAGACATTAACCTGTATACGACAAACAATGAGGTTTGCCACAAATATTGTATGTAACAAACAATAAGAGACTCACAAGTCAAATTGGTCCCCAATATTTCGGAAGAGAGAGAGGGAGAGAGGGTGGGAAGGGAGAGAGAGATGGGGGAGAGAGAGCACGAAAGGGAGAGAGAGGGGGGAGATAGAGAGGGGGAGAGAGAGAGATGTAAGTGTCATGGCTTGGGAATTAAGTTTTCTTTCTAACATATTTTTTTCACTTACCTTGGTGGCTCAATTGCACTTGGAAAAAAGTGCAGTTTGTACAGGGACCACTTTGAGCAGTGGCGTATTAGCCTCCGCAGCCCCTGTGGTGCGGGTGACCCTATGCTCTAGGGGGACCCCTCTGGCACTGTGCATGGGACCCTTGGTCTGAGAGTTCCTGACTGGGTCCGGAGCATGGGGGGCCCTTCCATGTACTTTGCAAGGGCCCCCCCCAAGTTTCGTTACACCACTGACTTTGAGACGCATTTGCTGCCATAGCTGTGACCCAAATGACTCTGAAATCAACATTATCAAATCAGGAATCTATGTGTTATACTCCTCCTCTCATTACAGTGATTTACTGCATGGAAGGCTTCAGCATGGAAATAGATAGAGGCAGAGAGGCAAAGTAAATGAAATAAAAATAATGGGGCAGATTTACAAGCCCCTTGCTCCTCTTTTACGCCGCCGTTGCGTCACTTTCGTGACGCAGCGGCGGCACAAAACCAGCGCCATGCTGCGGGGTGTTTACAATGTGACGCATCTGGGAGATGCGTCACGTTGTAAAGCCCTGCGCCAGAAGTAGGCGTTCCTGTGCAGGGGGGGGCGTTCAAAGGCAGGAACGCCTCCTAAAAGTGGCTGAGTGAAATCTACAAGATTTCACTCAGTCACTTTTGAGCACATGCTGCGTCAAAACCCTGCGCCTGCTTGAAGCAGACGTAAGGATTGGCGCAGCATTGTGAAGATAGAGCACCCCAGAGCCGTGCTGGAGCTGCGTCGTGCTTGCGACGCAACTCCAGCAATACGCTGCCTTTACGGCACAGATGCGTCACGCATCTGTCCGTTTTTTGCCCCATGGTGCGCCGCATTGTAAATGCGGCGCATCCATGGTGGCGGAGCCGTGACGCACAATAACTGGCGCATCCCTGCTGATATGCAGGGATGCGCCAGTTATTGTAAATCTGCCCCAATGTGTTTAGTACTTGCACATCTTGTTGTGAAACACCACATTCATTGGGGCTGAGTCAAGAAAGAAGTAGGAAGTGTGGACAGAGAACTCTGCCTGAATGTATTTTTCTTATTTGTTTCTAATGAGAAAACTTTCTCAGAGCTATGCCTAAATTGCTACACCAGTTCTACTCCTAGGAATTCATATATATTCCTTTCCATGCCTGCTCCTATTGCTGCTGTACAGCATTAGCCATTGTGGAAAACTCCTCACAGTGGGAAATGGATTGCCAATGCATATCTTTTTTTCTCCACAGGGCAAATAGTTTTCCAAGCCCTTCGCCTACTCACTCGGCAAATCTGAGGTTGATTCCTTCCTCTTCACACCCTGAAAGAGAAGTTACACCAGTCTCGGGCTGAAGTAAATGTATGACTCATTCCAAGGAGGAAAGAGGATGGACTGGAGTCTAGAAATGTCCACAAATATAGAGATTTGTGGGAGATGCACACCACACCTGAAATGCCCATTTCCTACCAAGATCTTCCCACTTGTAGGGGAGATATCTGCCTTGTAAATGGAATAACTGTTACCAGCAATTCCTTTGTGTCCTATCAGGCATAGAAAAGTCTTTGTTTCCTTCCTTTAACCAGTTCATTTGAAAACTGGAAAGTCCTGAACAGGATACATAGGGGCAAATGTATTATTATTATTTCGCGCTACACAGCAACCAAAGGGAGTTGTAAGAAGAGCACTATAGCTACAAAGATATGATACTGCTTCTCTCTTACAGGTGCTGCTGCACAATGAGACCACCTAGCTCCAACCACACACCTCTTGTGCATGTGAGTCTAGTATTGTTTATGCCCTGGTAGGATAGGCTTCCAGTACAAAACACTATGCCTAGTACTACATGCATGTTTTTCTCATTTTGTATTCATGTTATACAGTGTTATACAGTGCAGCACACAAGCAAAGTATGAAAAGTTTGTAAAAATAAAAAAACATTCTACTACTTTGCACCTGTTTAGAGGAGGCTTAAGGTTTTTGTGGAAATTCCTGTCAATACATGTTAGCAGAGTGCTTTGAGTCAAAAACCATGGGTGTTAGCTAGCGGTGGGCATCACTCGCGTAACTTGCTGTAGCCTAATCATGTGAGATTACAGCAAAATGATATAAAATTTTGCAGAATTACGCGAGAAGTATAAATCAGCATTTAGCACTATTTTCTTAGCGTAAAATGTATCATGGGCTCCATTCAGGGCATAAGGATGCATTTTGCACTAATAGCACTGAACATAACAGAACAGGAACAGCAGCAGCCAACAGCCACTCAGACTCACTACGTTTGTTGTTCCTGTGCTCCTGTGGTAGGATTTTTGTTGCAAATTACTCATAATTATGCAAACTGGCAAAATCACATACCTTTTGTTAATTTCACATCAAAAGAGTAATGCATAATTATCAAAATTACTCAATTACTCCAACGTAATTACAATTTCGCCCAGGCCTACTGGTAGCATGAGACTGCTAATATACCACACATGAGATGGCCCCTTGACACAAAGTAACACAAAGCAGCGCAAAGCACTACTTAGTGTTACTTTCAGGCAGCATTCCAGCACTGGAAAACCTGTTTTGGTGCTGGACATAACAAATAAACAGTTTGCGCTGGTTTTTGTCACGTTCGGTGACTTTGCATTAGCACATATGGCCCAGAGTGTTTAGTGTAGATTCTGGTAAACCAAAATGCATCCTTTATTAGAATTAAAAAAATGAAGATACTGGATCACAATGTTACCTATCTGTGGGAGGACAGAATGGGCATTCAGACAGCACTAAATTCTTACCAACAAGTGATCATTCCAAAGAGAGGAATTATGGAGGTGGCATGGATACTGACGTTTTTCTTCACCAAGTACAAGTAATTTGTTTGAAAAGCCAATTATTAACGACTCTACATCTCAAGTTATTGATGAGTCTCTGTCTGAAGCTGGATTTTGGCAGCAATGAGTTCAAATACTAGGTGGACTTGAAACCTGTATTACTAAGTCTCTGCCAAAAGCCACTTCCTCACACTCTTGCTTGGAATCCTTGATTTAAACTCTTACCTTTTCCTGCTTCCTCCTTCCCTCTCATGCAGCATATTCTACTCCTTTTCCTCCTTGCCACCCAGAGGCATAAGTTGGCTACCAGCTACCACTCGATTTTGATGAAGATCATTTTTTTTGCATAGCTCCTTCCTTATTTCTTCCTTTCACCTTTCCTGTCAAATCTAGTGCTTTAAGATGGCCTCAGAACAGCATAAAGTGCTATAGAAGTAAAAAGCATAACATATTCTTAGACCTGGCTTGTTCAGCAGGTTTATTCCCAGAATTTGTGCTTTTTGGCCTCCTGTTTTTGGTGGTTTTATGACTCTGAGCACTTTACCACTGCTGATCAGTGCTAAAGTGCATATGCTCTCCCAGTAAAATGTTCTTCTGGATTGGTGATTCTATGATTGGCATATTTGGTTTACTGTTAAGCCCCTAGTACAGTGCACTGCATGTGCCCAGGTCCTGTAAACTAAATGCTGCAAGTCAGATTACGGTACTGATTGTGCCACCCACACAAGCAGCCTTTCAAAGGTAACTCAGATCTGCCACTGCAGTGTCTGCACACAGTTTCTACTGCCATGTCAACCTGGCAAGTGCACCCACTTGCCAGGCCCTAACCATCCCTTTCCTTACATGTGAGTCACCCCTAAGGTAGGCCCAAGGTACCCCTGTGGGCAGGGTGCAGTGTATGTGAAAGGTAGGGCATGTCCTGATATATATGGCATGTCCTGATAGTGAAATACTGCCAATTTCGTTTTCTCCACTATTGAAAGGATATCTGTCCCATAGGATGGAATGGGAGTTTATTTATAACATCCTATAACTATAACTTTCCATTGAGACAAGATAGAAAGATAAAGTTTAGCATACCTGAACTCAGAATCTAAAGATGCATTTTTTAGAAAGGATGTTTTTTACATTCTGTGTTTGAAAATAGCACTTTTAGAAAGTGGGTATTTTCTTGCTTAGCCATCCTGTGTGCCTCTGCTGGTTTGTGGATTGACTGTCTATGGGGCTGGGGATGTGCATTCTCTCAGATAGCCACTGGGGGGGGGGGGTTGATGTGTGTCCTGCCTTTCCTGAATGAGTCAGGGCTGGGCTGAATAGACCTGGGCTGCATTTAAAGTAGGGGGAGAAGATTTCCTTGCACCTTAATAGGCCTGGTCTGCCATGGACAATGCTGTCTCCACCTCCTGCCAGTAAGCTGCACTAGAGAGGACAGAACTGGTTTTGGCTGGGGAAAGAGAACAAAGAGAAATGCTATATAAATAGTGGGGGCCAGACCCCTGATCTTTAGATTACTTCTGGGATTCAAGAGGAACCTTTGCCAAGTAGAAGAGCTGGAGAAACTGAGGAGAAGTACTGCCCCTTTGCTGTGTGCTGTCTGGAGTTGCCAGCAGTGGCTGTTTCTGCCAAGGGAAGGACAAGGACTTTGCCGTGTGCTGTATCCCCTGCTTGAGGAAGATCTCCAAGGGCTTGAAGTAGAGCTTGCCTCCTGTTCTGAAGTCCCAGGGACACAAAGACTTCACTCCTCAGACCCCCCATAACTCCTTTTTGGGAGTTCTGACCTGCCAGGAGGCGCCTTCCAGTGTTCTGGGCCTCTGGAGGTTGTTTCTGGGCTGTGAACTGCAAAAGACTAAAGAACTGTGAAAATCGATGCATCTCCTTGTTTCGACGCACCGCAGCGGTGAAAGAAGAATTTCTGCTGCATCGCCGCAGCCGAAGAATGGCGCAGTGCCGGCCCACGGCTGAAGTGTCTGCTGTGCAATGAGTCCTGTACACTGATCTCCGCCGTCCGAGATCACCGCACCAACTTTGATGCAGGCCCTGCTGTGTAAAAACCAATGCATGGAGGGGACGTGCCTGGAACCGTCGCAGCGCATCCTGGATCTTCACGCATCGCATCGTCCCAGGTCGTCACGCATCGCTGGGGGACGCAGTAAGAAACCGATGCATCACCTCCCCGGAGCTAGAAACCGACGCATCACCTTCCTTGCGTGTTAGGAACCAATGCATGACCTTCCCTGTGACCCTTTGTGCTTGTGTTTTTGACACATTCAAGGTACTTTGTGGTGAAAGTGTTGCATCCACCATTTTCTATGAACAGAACTATTTCTATCCTTTAAAAATCATACTTTGATTACTGTTTTGTGGATTTTCGTTTAGATAAAGATTACCTATTTTTCTAAACTGGTGTGGTGTCCATATGCAGTGTTTTCACTGTATTACTGTATGTGTGCACAAATGCTTTACACACTGCCTCTGAGATAAGCCTGTCTGCTCATACCAAGCTACCAAGGGGGTGAGCAGGGGCTATTTTAGAAGTGTACCCCCTTACCCTGACTAAGAAGAAGGGTCCCCACTTGGACAAAGGTGCAAACTATTGTCAATTAGAGACCCCTATTTATAACTTTGGTGAGGATCCAGACTTGCATTTGTGCCTTACATTTCGGAATTGGTGTGCACTACTAGTAGAGTGCAGACCATTACACAACCACATACTGTTTTTTTCTGTCATCTGTGGTGCCCTCCTGGAAGTATTTTTGGGATACCAAGACTCTGGTTAATTGTTAGATCTGTGACGTCTTGAGAAAATGCAACTTAAATTCTGACACATGTTCATCTATACGATGAGTGAGCTACGTGTGTTCTGCAAGGAAAGGGGGCTGCCTATGAAGAGAAGGTCCAGGGAGGATCTATCTAGAGTCAGCCTTATTTCAGTATGAGCTACCCGGCTGGGGCCAACACTACCAGTTGAGTCTGAGGAGGAGGACTTCCCTGAAAGTGAGGAAGAAACAAAAAAAGATGACTGGCTTCTAGCTTGTGAACAGAGGCTGGGAGAGCTTGATGAGGAGCTCCAGAGGTCTGAGGCCAAGAGAGCCTTTACCCAAGAAAAGGAAATGTGTGTTGCTCATGAAGTGAGCTTGGCTGGGCAGGAGGTGGAGTCCAGCTCAGATGGTGCCAGCAAAAAGGTGTTACCTAGTGCTGAGGCAGCAGTATACACACCCAGAGATGTGGCAGCTGACTTGAAGGAAGGGGTTGACACACACCAGGGGGTTCAGGTTTATGAGGTAGCTCCAGTGGTGTGAAGTGTCCCTGAAGTGGATTTGCGAACTGGCACTGGGGATCATATTCCTAGTGGTGGGAGGAGCACTCTACTGACTCTAGATGAGAGGTGAGGGGAGAGGGGTTCCCTCATGTAGATGTCCTGGTCTGTGAGTGTGGAGATCTCTCAAAAGAGTATGGGTTGAGTGACAGAGACAGTCAGACACTGTCTTGCCAGTCTCAGGAGGGTGATGTGGAGTACTTGTGCGAGGCACTGGATGGTGAGGCAAAGGGTAGCTTGGTTAACACCTGTGAGGGGCTGTGTGATTCAACTGTTGAAAAGCATATTTTAAGTCCCTGTTTTCCAGAACTATACCAACACCAGATGGCGTGTAAGTTCTCTGACCCCAAGGAGCTCACACTGGAGGCAGACCTTTTGGTGGATTCCAGAGGGTCAGAAGAAGCATCTGGGGGTGATCCTGAAGAAGGTGGCTCAGGTTTTTTCCAGCTAAGTGAGGTAGGGAGATTTTGTGGCGGCCCAAATAGGTCCCAGAGTGATGGGAGGGGAGTAGGGTCCCATGTCCTGTCTCAGAGGAGAAGGAGTGGGACTGGGGGACTGGGCTGTGTCGGGAGGTGCCCAAAACCCAGTCTCACGGCCTGGTTGGTTCCATGAAGGAACACCAAGAGGGGAGCCTGGTCTGTACTGGGAGGCCATACCCGGAGGGGGATCCCAAGGTGTCAGTTGAACTGGGGGAGACTGCTGTAAGCAGCATCCCACCAGCTCTGGTGTCTGGCAGCACCATTCCAGTTGGGAGAGGGCATGCATCCAGAGAGAGGTGCCGGGGGGGACGCAGTCCCCAGTGGAAGGGCCAGTGGGTCAGGGGTTGCCAGCTCTGAGGTCAGAGCACCCTAGGACTAACCCTGGTGAGGGCACCTCTGGCCTCGGGGATCTTCATGCTCTGTCAGGTAGATAAGAGGCTGGAGACCTGCACCAGGCAGACTCTTGCACAACTCTAGAGGAGTGTGTTTCCCTTGGGGGGGTTGATGTACTCCCCCAGAAGTCCTGGGTTGCCAGGCACAGGTCCTGCCTAGGGGTATAGACCCTGGGTTGGAGGGTCAGGTTCTGGGTGTCCCCCTTGACCTCAAGGAAGGGGAAACTGCTAACATTGCCCTAACGGGTTGTCTTCTGGGGGCATTGCTCCAGGTGGGATGGTGCAGTGCCCCCGTAGGGGGAGGATGGGGAGAGGGCAGCCTCACCCCTGACCCTTGACCAGTCTAAGGGTACAGACCCTAGGCTGGGATCCAAGTTGCAGGATAGAACCCCTGAACTGGTGGGCGAATTCCCCAGACAATTCTGGAAGGGGGTACCACTCCAGGTGGGAGGGTACAGAGTCCCAAGGAGGAGGACCGGGGGTGGAAGAGCCCACTCCAGTCTCCTGCCCAGTCTCAGGGTACAGAACCTAGGCCGGTGGGTCAGTGTCAGGAGGTAATCTATGGCCTGACAGGAGGGAGAGTGGACAAAGGGTGCCAGGCACCGGAGGCAACAGAGGTTGGAGAACCATAAAAGGTCTGGGACCTGGCTCTCATCATTGACAGTTGTCAGTGGCCCCTGGGGCTTGCTGTCCTGGGGGACAGAGTGGCCCCTTGGGGGGGCAGACAGGAGTCATACCCCAGGGGTGGACTGGGCCACACCACTGTGTTGGCCATGTGGGTACTGTCTGTCTGTTGGTACACACCTGTGAGCAAGCTAAAGTTAGGCGCTGCACAGATGGGGTCCACAGTTAAAAAGAAGGGTTCCCTATGGGTAAGCTTAGTGGGCTAAGAGTATGGAAAGGGGGATCCAACTGGGTGTAGAACCAGAATGTGCCCCCGCTGTTGTGGGCCAGGTCTAGGTTCTATCACCTCAAGCATAGAAGTCTTGTCCAGCGGGTTTATCCCAAGACTTTTTGCTTTTTGGCCTCCTGTTTTGGACCCTTTTTGGTGGTTTGATGACTCTGGGAACTTTACCACTGCTGATCAGCGCCAAAGTGCATATGATTTCCCTGTAAAATGTTCTTATTGATTGGTGATTCCATGATTGGCCTATTTGGTTTACTGTTGAGCACCTAGTGCAGTGCACGGTGTTTCCCAAGGGACTTTAAACCAAATGCTGTTAGTGGGCTTGCAGCGCTGATTGTGCCACCCACAGAAGCAGCCTTTCAAAGGTAACTCAAGCCTGCCACTGTAGTGTCTGCGCACAGTTTCTACTGCCATGTCGACCTGGCATGGGCACCCACTTGCCAGGCCCTAATCTTCCCTTTTCTTACATGTGAGTCACCCCTAAGGTAGGACCAAGGTATCCATGTGGGCAGGGTGCCATGTACATGAAAGGTAGGACATATCCTGACGTGTGTAGCATGTCCTGATAGTGAAATACTGCCAATTTCATTTTCTCCACTATTGAAAGGCTAACTCCCCCATAGGATAGAATGGAAGTTTATTTATAACATCTTATAAATATACCTTTCCACTAGGGCAAGATGGGAAGATAACGTTTAGTATGCCTGAACTCAAAATCTAAAGATGCATCTTTTAGAAAGGATGATTTTTACATTCTGTGTTTGAAAATACCACTTTTAGAGAGTGGGTATTTTCTTGCTTAGCCATCCTGTGTGCCTCTGCTGGTTTGTTGATTGACTGTACATCCACAAAAATACAGTTCCTTGAAGTCGATAACTATGTCCAGGGTTATCACGGTATCGTGACCAAACAAATCCAATGGTTCAGGTCGGCCTCGGGGTCTTGGACCAGCTACAGTGTTGCATGGTGTCCCATGATAGACAATGGGACAGACAGCCTGTTAATAGTGAGAAACGAAATACACAGTATTTCAATTTCAGGACATATGAACTACTCTTCACATACACTGCACCCTGCCCATTGGGATCCCTTTGGCCTTCCTGAGGGGTGCCTTACATGTAAGAAAAGGGAATGTTAGGGCCTGCCAGGTCGACATGGCAGTAAAAACTGCACACAGATAACTGCAGTGGCAGGTCTGCGACACCTTTGAAAGGCTACTTGTGTGACTGGCGCAAACAGTGCTGCAAGGCCACTAGTAGTATTTGGTTTACAGGCCCTGGGCGCACACAGTGCACTGTACTAGGGATTTACTAGTAAATCAAATATCCCAATCATGGAAAACCGATCATAACACAATTTACAGTAGGAGCACTTGCACTTTAGCAGTGAATAGCAGTGAAAAAGTGCACAGAGACACTAAACCAGCAAAAACGAAGTCCAGCATACCATCAAAACCAGGAGGTCAGAAGGCAAAAAGAAAGGGGAAACACACCAAAAGATGCCTGGTCTAACACTCTCCTTTTCCTCCTTGCCACCCAGAGGCCTACGTTGGCTACCAGCTACCACTCGATTTTGATGATGAACATTTTATTCACATAGCTCCTTCCTTATTTCCTCCTTTCAACTTTCTTGTCAAATCTAGTACTTTAAGATGGCCTCAGAGCAGCATAAAGTACTATAGAAGTAACAAGCATAACATAAGACATGTCTCTGTGTGCATGGGTGACTGCATGCCATGTGGTCACTTAATGTGAATATCTAGAGTTTTGTGTGTATGGGTGCCTCTCTTTGCCTGCTGGTCTCTATGGCCTTATTTATGGGGATTTTGCGAAGGGCAGCGCAGCAAGTCACCTTGCTGTGTTGCCCTACTTCAAAGTGAAAGGATAGGAATGCACCGCATTTATCTAGTACGGTGCATTTCTGTCTTTTCTCCCAATGCTGGCGCTATTTTGGCAGCCCAGTGCCAATGCAGGCACCCTTGCACCATGGCGTAAGGGTGCCTGTGTTGTAAGCAGGATTGTTTTTGTGCAGGAGGGGGCAAATTCCTGCATAAAAGTAATCCTGGGAGGCTTTTTCCTCTTTCCATGTGTGCTGCATTCAGGAAAGAGGAAAAAATGAGGAGAAAGAAAGTTATTTCTCCATGTTGCACCTCCCCTGGGGAGGCATAAGGTTTTGGCTCATCCCCAGGTTTACATGGTTTTAAAAATCAGGGGAAGCATCAAAATCCATGGATGTTGTGTGGGAACACCCACCACAATGCCCATGGAACGCCTCCCTAGCACAGTGTAAGGCACGGCAGGGATTTGCGCTGACTTGCCTTACTCCATATCACAGAGGCCATTCAAAGCCACGCAAAGTGGCTTTGCGTGACCTCATTCATATGATTTTATGATTTGCGCTGCCAGAGCGTCACACCAAATGATGCTACGGCGGCGCACAGGGCTTATAAGTATGCCGGTTTGGGTGGATCAGAGCAGGGTATCTCTAGCCATTTTCCTCTATCTACTTATTTGCATATTTGTGTCATCTACATCAATGTGAGTGTGGATGTTGCCAGTCTGTTTTCTCATATTATAAAAGGTTAAACCTATTGGCTTAGTCAATGCTTGTTTCGTAATACAATCACATTTGCCTCGTCAATGTTTTAGATAAGATTAATCACCTTTTGTTTGGAAGAATGTTAAGGGGAATCAAACCTGAAAGGAGCTTTGTATTGGGTATGACAGAGGTTGGCAGCCCTGTGAGAGCAACACTCCCCTTCAATGTTTTTTCTGAGAAAGAAATTTTCCCGAGCTTGCAAACAATAACATTGGCAAGCCACGCGCCTATTTTTAAGTCTGTTGCAATAAACAACAGTGCCAAGAAGACACATACTCTGGCTCACTTTTTAACTATAAACTCTGCATATCCTGGAGCGGAAAGCAACTTGTTTTTCAGGATAACTAACAGAAACATACGGCAAAATTAAGCATATGGCTGCACTTTCAAATTCGATCCCTGGCTCAAATATTACTAACCTATTAGCAACCTATTAGAGAAAGTTGGGCCCACTCTTCTTGCAGGGCTGGATTGACTAAGGTTTCTCGGGCCCACATTAATGATAGGGCACAATGTCCTGGTCTGTGCCATGGCATGCTTTTAACAGGGTTTGCCAGGAGCAGACCATGTCAGTGCATCCTATTACAATGAAGGTGCTGCCTCCAGAGCAGCCGCAAACTCATGCGTGGCTAGGGATGTGCATTGGTGAAAGGAGAACCTCATACTTGTAGCTGCGGTCCACTTTTCACATTGCAATTGGCTACGCGGCCTACAATTCAAAGGGGGACGGAGATGACACTGCATGGGGATAACTGGGGAGTCCATAGGACCTCCTTTCCCCCTTTCCAAGTGGCGCACTCGGGAAGTGCACTGATTATGAGCCAACTTTAAGTGAATCATATGATGGCCTCTTTTCAAGACCTCCATGAAAATGTTGGAATGCCCCCTTGAAGTTGCGCCTGTGTACAGCAAGCACCTGGATGATCTGTATTACAGAAGATGCCACACAAAAGTCTGCAGTCCCTTCCGTAATAACAAAGTGCACCGGTGGAGTAAAAAGTGGGCACCTAGCGCACTTTTGATACTCAGCGCAGGTGGTTTCATGTCATCAATGACACTATGTTCTAGCCCAGGGCTTTTCTTTAACAATCTGATCCATCCTGGGAGTTCTGCCCTGGATGCCTCACTAGAACCAAAAAGATAAATGGATATGGATTAACATGGCAACTTTAGGATTAACCCCTTTAACTGACTTTGGTTCGGCCGCCTTGTATCACAGCTTTTGTGGTAGTACGTACAGCTGCTCTGCAAACACTTTCAACCTCTGCAGCCTTCTAAAATATTACAGAATATGTGAAACTTCGAAAAAAGCTCCATTGTCCAATTTACAGAATGCAACACAAGGTTCAGGAAGGACCATTTAAGTAAACAGGGCCATGTTTAAAAGGGTGTTCTCAGCTATGAAGAAAGCTGGAGTTTAAGGGAATTTGTCATCAGTGTGGCGTTATATAGTACGGTTTCAATTGAGTTCTTTTCTATCTTTTTCTAAAAAGTGTGGAAAGTTTAAGTGAAGGAACTTTCAGCATAACCTATCACTTCCAGCATTATTTAAAAATGCAAAAGTGTTTCAGCTAAAATCCGGATAAAAAAGAAATACCGAAACATTCTCATGTTACTGTAACATGAGATCATGCCCAATAAAAGTACATTGTTGCAGTGAACCCCCCCCCCCCCCCCCAACATGTTCTTCTCCTCAGAAATACCAGCAGCCACTGGGGACAGTACAACATTATTAAATTACTAGAGTCCCTATTCACAAAGGTAAATTAGTTCATAAACATATGTTTGAGACCATGTTTACTGGTGTTATGTCTGCCAGGAATTCACAAAAGGTAATTCCTGGCAGGCATAACCCCATTTAGGCTTTTAGGCATTCAGAGTTTTCCGCACTCATAAATTCCACTTTGTGGTTGGAGCATGGGTTTGTTAAGCCCTTCCACTGCATGGCTTCCTTGGCAGTTTGGGAACACCCACAAATGCACTTTTGTGGAGATTCACAAACTTCTTTCATTTCCCTTTCGACCATGGAAAGGGTCTGATTTCTACTCCAGTCAAAGGCTGGCCTAAATCCCTATACAGGGTGGAAAAGAGAACAGATAACCCCCAGACTTGATGGGGGTGCAGTCAGCTGTGGTTCCTCCGTTAAGGTGGAGGAGCGCCGCCCCACCGCTTTCTGACCAGTGAATAAAGTTAAAATAAAATGATAATAAAACATGTTATTATCATTGTATTTTTTCTTGCTATACCCAGTGTTAGACATGGCATCATTGGCGTGGGTTTCTCCTGTATTTTTTGCCTTGACCTCCTGTGTTTTTGCTGTGCGTTGGACTCCATTTTGCTGGTCTAGATGCTATGGGCACTTTGCCACTACTGTTCAGTGCCAAATGCCAGTGCTCCCTTTGTAAATTATTGTTATGTATTGGTGTTTCCATGATTGGAATATTTGATTTACTAGTCTGTCCCTAGTACAGTGCGCTGTGTGTACCCAGAGCCTGTAAATCAAATGCTGCTAGTAGGCTTGCAGCATGCAATGTGCCACCTACATAAGCAGCCTGTAAATGTAACTCAGGCCTGCCATTGCAGTGCCTGTGGGCAGTCTAGTACTACCATGTCGACTTGGCAAGTGCACCCACTTGCCATGCCCTAACCTTCCTTTTTCTTACGTTAGTCACCCCTAAGGTAGGCCCAAGGTACCCCTGTTGGCAGGGTGCAGTGTATGTGAAAGGTAGGACATGCCCTTGTGTGTGTGGCATGTCCAGATAGTGAAATACTGCCAATTTCGTTTTTCACTATTGCAAGGCTACCTGTTCCCATAGGATTGAATGGGGAGTTTGCTTATAACATTTTATAAGCCTAACTACACTTGGGACAAGGTAGGAAAATAAAGTTAAGTATGCCTGGACTCAGAATGTTAAAATGCATCTTTTAGTGAGGGTGATTTTTACATTCTGTGTTTGAAAATACCAATTTTATAAAGTAGGTATTTTCTTGCTTAGGCATCCTTGGTGCCTCTGCTAGGATGTGGATTGACTGTCTGGGTTTGGATTGTCAAGGGCTGGGGAGGTGCAGTGGCTCCGGAGAGTCTGATGAGTTAGTGCTGGGCTGAATAGACCTGGGCTGCATTTAGAGTAGGGGGAGGAGATTTCCTTTCACCTGAATGGGCCTGGTCTGCCTTCCACCGTGCTGTCTCCACCATATATATTGGGGCCCAGACCCCAGAACTTCAGATCACTTCTGGGATTCAAGAGGAACCTTTGCCAAGGAGAAGAGCCGGAGAAGCTGAGGAGGAATACTGCCCCTGTGGTGTTTTGCTGTCTGGGGTTGGCCTGCAGTGGCTTCTTGCTGCCAAGGAAAGGAGAAGGACTTTGCTGTTTGCTGTGGCCTCTACTTGAGGAAGATCTTCAAGGGCTTGAAATAAAGCTTGCCTCCTGTTCTGAAGTCTCAGGGACACAAATACTTCATTTCTTCTGTCTTTCTGCATCTGGAACTGCTGTTTCAGCTGCCACAGAAGGAAATTGCAGAGCCGACGTCGGCGAGCGACGCCGTAACCTGCACCAAAGCTGTGGGCTCCTCTCCTGAAAAGCACAATGCACCGCCCGACTTGCGGCGTAGGCCTGACGCCTGCTGATGCTGGGCCGCCTCGACTCCGAAGCCGTCACCGAGGCCTCTACCTGCACCGGAGCCAAAGACACAGCTCATGACATCCACGACGCACCGTCCCAACTCTCACCGCTGCCCTGACTTCACCGACGCCGGTGCTTCATCAACGCGGAGCTGATACTCGATGTGGGTGACTCCTGAATCCATCGACACTGCACCGTTGTAAGGAACCGACGCCTCTCCCCCACCGTGATGTCACCTCCGTGACACAGTAAGGAACCAACGCCTCACCTCACCTACATCACAGTAATGAACCGAGGCTTCACCTCCCCTGGGGTCCTAAGGAACCAATGCCACCCGATGCCAACGAAGCATCACCTCCCCGACGCCGTGCACCTCCTTTGCTTTCATCGTTTCCAAGGTACTATTCTTTGGGGGTCTGCTTCACTCCGCGCCTGATGCCGCACACTTCGCGGTCAGCACAATACTTAGGGATTTTCATCTGTCACAACTTCGTAATAACTCTGGGTGGAGTTATTTGTTGCATGTCATGAATGATGTAATATGTGATGTCATCAGCAGTGCATTGCGGGGGCGCGAGTTATAGTTAGCTGAACTAACTATAACGGCTGAATTTCTCTGGTTTTGTACAAGTGAAATGTCCAACTAACTATAACGTCCCTGAAACCTATGGTTTTTTCAGTGAATTTCAATGTTTTTTTAAATGCTGATTTCTAACTATAATGTCCCTGAAACCTATGTTTTTTTCAGTGAATTTCAAAGGTTTTTTAAATGCTAATTTCTAACTATAACATACCAGTCATGTTTCCAGCGGTGGAGAAAGGTGAGCGTGGCCTTCAAGACACCTCTTAGCAATCCCACTGTGTGGGATTTACTGGAGGTAACAGGAGGGGAGGAGTAGTAGGCCCCCAACGTCAACCTTGGGGGCAAACTATCCCTTTTATTACCACCAGTAAGTCCCACACAGCAGGATTGCTAACTTCTTATATCAGGCCCGCCCCCTCCCTGCACCACTGTGAAAACGCGCCCGTGGCGCATTTTAAGTTCGGGGATTGCGTCTTCTTGAATCCTGAGGGTCCCTGGGGGCCAACTAGCCCACCAAGTACCTCAAGTAAGCGCCATGCCCCTTTTTACACCTCTCTGTAACACAACTCTGTTGCACTTACTGGAAGTACCTGGTGGGCTAGTTCGCCTCCAGGGACCCTCAGGATTCAAGGGAACTTAATTCCCCAACTTAAAATGCGTCACGGAGTGCGTTTGCACACTTGTCACATCAGGGCCCGCCCCCTGCCTTCACCACTGTGCAAACACGCCATGTGGTGCGTTTTAAGTGGGGGGACTAAGTCCCCTTGAATCCTGAGGGTCCCTGGGGTCCAACTGACAACAGCAGTGTCCTGGAGTTGGCACCCCGGGACACTGCAGGAGTGTGCACCCCGGGACACTGCAGGAGCCGGCCCTGGGGGGTGGCAGTCCCCAGGGCCATGAAGGACTCCAGGTGGTGGGCCGCGCAGGCTTGGGGGTCCATAACGGACCCCCGCATTCACATTTGTAGTGCCCCGGGGAGGTGGCGGTCCCCGGGGCTGCGGGGGCCCTTGAGGGCCCCCACTAATAAATTGACAGTGCCCACGGGACCTGGTCCACCCGGGGGCTTTTTTTAAAGGAAGCGTGGGAGCCCGCGCTATGTTTTTTTTAATAATTTCGGCGGGATCTGCAACCCCATCGCGATTTCCATCAAAATTATTTTAAAAATGCTTTTTTTTGGCCCTGGGGGTCCTTGTGGGACCCCCTGAGCAAGCCTAGGGGTCAGGGTGTTTCCACACTGCCCCCTTTTCTTGTTTTTTAATGTTTTTTCCACTGTTTCTTGTGACTCTGTTCTACTGAGTCACAAGATGGCTGCCAACACTTCCTGGTTTGGAGTGTTGGCAGCCAATCACAGTGAAGCTCGTGGTCGGAAGGGTTTGCGAATCCACCGCAGCCATGGATATAGAAACTTTTTCTTTTTAAAATTTCTCAGCAACTACTGAATGGATTTACACCATTTAACAAAAAGGACTCTTTCTGAACCAAGGGATACCTTTTTTCCAAATTTGGTGCAATTCCGTTCAGCAGTTCGGGCTGTAGCTTTGTCTAAAGTTTCCTATGCAAAAATAACATGGGAAAAATTTGTTTTGGAACCCCCCTTTTTTCTCGGCCCCCGCTTGGCGAATCACCCCAACATTTTCAAAACAGGAGCTGACCGGAGCTGATCACTAGTTTTGAAAATTTTGCCAAGATTCGTCAACCGGCGCCAAGTTATTGGGAAAACAAAAAAAACTTTTCCTATAGAAACTAGGTCCTACCTATAACTACCTACTGGCGACCTCCAGTAGGTAATATATATCCAACTACCACTCCAAAAGCGCTTCTCGGCACCATGAACAGAGAGACGGACACCTTCTTCTTCGTAGAAAACTGCAGCCGCAGTATCGTCTTTATTATTCAAATCATAGATCAGTGCAATGAAACGGAACGACGCGTTTCGGCCAACTGTGTGGTAATATATATCTATATCTATATAGATATATATATATCCACACAAGGTTACCCGCAAAAGGAAGGGCCCACACAAGATGGTATCGCTTTTGAATATTTATTGGAGGTTGCCGCAGAGTCTCAGGAAAACTGCCCAAACACAAGTGAATATTGCCGCCTAGACGCGTTTCATGCTCATGCACTTCTTCAATGGGCTTTGGCTTGGCGGCTGAAGAACAGCAGTTTAAATGCACCTATGATCGTTACGATACCTGCCTCAGTGGGCGTGGCCATACACACGGCCTGCCGTTATCTGAAGTGCATAGTTCTTACTTCAGTGAGTTGCCATTATAATCCGTCTCCATTTTCGATTAAAGTGTTACCCCAGTGGGTGGCCAAGCAGTTCCCAAGTCCTCCGTAACACCTTACTACCTTGGTCACCCACTGGGGTAACACTTTAATCGAGAATGGTGATGAATTTTACCTTTGAGTCCATTGTGTGGTAAATGCCCCATTGTAAAGGCTGTTTCCCCTCATCTTTTACTATTGCCTCTTGGTGTATCATTTGGTCTCCTAAGGAGTGCTTACATTGCAATGTGTAAGGGGCTATTTTACATCTTTAAAGTACACTGATACACCAATTGTTTTAATATAATAGATACATAGTATACAGAAGGCAATTAGAGGTCTTTTTGTTTTTACATCATAGCAGGCTTTCAATTTTCTCAAAAAGCAACTGACCCGTTGGCTGTGCCAATGCTTGGTAATAACTGCAAACATGATTCGCAGGTACAGTGGGTCCAGTCCCTTAGCATCCACAGAAATGTCACCTTGAGACAATGCTATATCATGAAGGAAATCAATAACGTGTGCACTTTCAAGAACTCACAGCATTTGTGCTCTATTTAGCCTTCGGCAGAAACAAGCTACAGTCAATTTAAGCATATGCCAGCATCGGCGCTTCCAAAATGAAAGGAGGGTAATGGGGCAGGGAGGGGCATAAGGATGGAGTTAACACCTTCTGCTACCCATCTTCTGTTTCTTTCCACATGCAAGTGATGCCTCCATATAAGAGCCCTCATATGGTGCTTGGCAAGCCAGGAGCTCAGCCCACACATGATGAGAGGAAAATCAAGGCTTCCTCCTTATGGAACACCAGGGGACCCTGCTAAAAAGAGACTCTGTACCTGGGGATCTACCAGAGCTTGGGTTGACTTTAATTTACACCTGTTTCAGGTTGGAAAACTTTTAACCATAAAAGAAAACCATCCAGGAAGTCAAATACTTCTATGCAACCTGTAGCAATTTTACCTTTTTGCTTAGCATGAAAATACCTAAAAAGGATTTAAAAGAAGCACAGGATCCAGTGCCCGTTTCATTGAAAGCGGTTGCCCTTTCTAGTGTTTGGTTGGTAATGCAGCTGATGATACTAAGTCAAGCCTGTCTTAGAAGGAGGCAAGTGAGAGGCTGGTGGTAGGTTCTCATAAAAAGCAAAGTTCCAAAGACTGCAATAGGAGACAGTGGCAGTGAAGTGATGGGGGAGTGTGAGGGTCTTATCCCAGTTACCCCCTGCAACCCTAATCCTGACTTCCCCCACCTCCCTCTCACCTCCACCTCCAGGAGGCATAGTCCTTGAAAGGCATAGCATATGATGGGGCTGGCTTAATGGGTAGAGAACAGTCATGCGAAAACCTAATTGTAGGCTACGTGTCAGGTGGTCGAAGGCATTTCCCGCCTCAGGTAAAGGCACACCTGCCGGCTTTAGTATATTATCCCAAATGTGCTGGTGGCTGCGGATCCATCCTAATGCGCATGAAGCCAAAATGCACTGACTTTAAGCTCAAAACTTGCAGGGAGCTATACCCCGGCAACCGTACAGCCAAATGTAGGTTTTGTGGAATTTTAAGCCTATTGTTACGACCAGCTCGAATTAACAGGGTAGGTACCCTGATTACTGCAGATTATTTCTCTAGCATACCATGGTTTACCTGACAAAGAAATGGCTTCTACGCTGCTACTATTTCCTTAACCTTCTAGAAAATGCCACGTAGTACCTTTATTTTGTCGGTGTGCAGCATTATTATTAATTGCATGTTTAAACAATCTCTAAGCCTAGATATATTTACCTTCAAGCAGTGCAGCGCTGCATGACACATTGCTGTGCTGCAGGATGGACAGAATAGAGTGCTGACAAATGGACAGAGAATAGTGCAAAAGCAGATTTGGCAAGAGCTTCATGTCGCTCTAGGCTGCAACGGTGAGCCTGCCTAGTACTTGTACCCGAGGTATATCATACATTAAGACAGTCTCTCAAGGGTCACAGGTAAGACCGCTTTAGTGCAAACACTCAAGTTACACCTTGGTATTGATAAGCAGGATTTCACGAAAGAAACCTGCTCAATCGAACACCCCTATAACATGTGCCAACAGTCAGTAGTGGTAGAGTGACTAATCTGTACAAATACACTACAAGTGGGAGGTTTGCTTTTCAAAATGCATTAACTAACCAGAAAGTAATGCGTAAATAACCGGAAAATGTAATAATCTTGTGTATAGAATGAATTTAGAATGTTTGCATGGCAGGGCCACATGTATATGTAGTGAAAGCATGACGTGTGCTGCTTTATCCTAATAAATAATGCTGTTTTCCTGGTTAATGCACAGCTAGGAAAATCGATAACATGGAGTAGAGTTAAGGAGGGTGGTAAACAGTCAAAATACATTATCACATAATTAATAAATGTCTGTTTTCCGTTCTTTCAGTGATGGACGAATCCTCAATCTTTTTAAGTTAGCCACATAATGGGTGGATAGAATTGTGAACGTGAGGGAACCATGTGACCACATGACAGCTGCTGAGCAAGCTGAGAAAGCGTGACCTGGTGAAGGACAGAACATTTGTCAAGCGGCCAACGCCAGTGTCTTCATGGGAATGGAAACCAAGCTGTTGAAAATATTAATTGTATATTAAAATGTTGCATATGTACCCATGAGAGAGAAGACTGTATAAAAATTATTTAGAACAATGGGGTAGTCAAAAGTAAATGACCTCACAGTGGGATGACATCCCACCCCTAGAACTCAACCTATCCCTTAGCTTGAAAAATTTGAACTTAGCAACTATTGTGGGACGGACATTTAATTTAGAATAGGTGCATTAGGGGTGTGGTTTAGCTGCTGCAGGTCGCATAGGCTGAAGGTGTCTGAGTGAGGGGTGCGCCGCTGATTGTCGGGATGCAAAGAGGCCTAGCTGTTCCTGTCCTGTCCCTGTCTTGATTCCTGAGTCTTTGATCCCCAACTCTTGGTCCAGGGGTCCCCACTGCTACCTAGGCCTGGGTGGTGGTTTCCCTTACAGTTCCCTTGGGTTTGTATCTGATCTAATCTAGCATTGCAAAATAATTTTGCAGTCATATTTCTTGTCTCTGTACCTTCAGTCTCTTCACCTATCCCTTTGAATTGACAGTTTAAATCGATATATTTTACTTGCATCTGATGTCTCTCCATCTGTCCACTCTTTTGCAACGTATGTTTGAAAAATTGGTTCCGTTATTGTGATGTTTAAGTTCTACTCTCTCTCTCATGAGGTTTACAGTATTTAAATTTATGAACTAACCAATATGAGCATTTATTATTACTAGATAAAATTATTAAATCCCACCGAGAGTCAGTGATTATTTTAGTCAGTTTTATTTGATCAGATGTTTCCTTAGAATTCCCATTTCCATCAACTCTTCAACTAGTTGGTCCATCGACCAAGTAGATGAAAAGTCGATTATGATTATTTCAGATTGCACAAATATACAAATGTTTAAGGTTTAACCTGAATAGCGAGAGTAAAATTTGAGACAAGTTAAACTCGATCCCAGCGCATCAGGGATCTGGGTGAATGTGTATGGGCCGATGTATATCTTGTAGATTTCACTGCACCATGTTTACGAGGCTTTCTTGCATCAGAAAACCCACCCTGCATACATTATACCTGACGCAGGTATAAAGTGACTCAGGGCTTTCCAATGTGACTCATCTCCCTAGATGCGTCACTTTGTAATGTGTTGCCACGTGGCGCATTGTTCACGCTGCCGCTGCGTCACAAAAGTGTCACAAAGGCGGCGTAAAAGTGTTACAAGGGGCTTGTAAATCTGCCCTTAGGTTTGCACCTGTAATTACTGGTACTGTGTGGTAACATCCCACCAGTCCTGTGCAATTATGACTTGGACCACTTGGAATGGGGAATAACTGTGTGGGCATTGAATTACCATGTGGATTTCTGCATGATATGCCCCATTTCAATAGGTTTAGCATTGCCAGGTGGTAAATAGGAGCAGGAGCTTCTCTGCAGGGAGCGAGTGGAAGGATAGAGGAGGGAAGAAGGAAACGTGCCCTGGTAGGGGGAGCAATGCATACTTACCCCTTAATGTGAAAAGAAAACTGGCGGGGATGCGGGCAGAGGCCTGGCTACTGTTGCAGCCGAAACCTAAAGCAATTTTAGTGGCTGGGATTTAAAGGCTCGTAAAATTGGATCTGGTGTTCCCTCACACAGGAAAACTGGAGCAGGAACACCAGGCAAGTCGTGAGCAAAGCAAACTTCAATTCAGGAATTTTGCTCTGTAAACTTCGTAATCAGGGCATTAGAGTACAATATCACCAATAAATGTAAGGGTCATTTGCCATTTTAAAGACCATAACAAATATAAAAAAAATTATTAAAAATGCTACTTTTATTATAAAAATTGTGATCAAGAGAAAATTTAAAAAACAAAACTTCAAGGTAATGAATAAAATAAACATATAAAGCATAGAGATTTTGCAAGAAAACTACAAAAAATCCATATTGAACATAATGTTATCAGTAGGAGGCTTAAATATAAAAAAAAGTCACATGATGACATACATTTATAGATCCGGGAACTTAAGTTAACCGTATTTGTGGCTTGCATCATACCGTTTAGAAGGGGGCTAATTCGCTGATTTTACACAAAAGCAATTACACATACGTTTCAGCCTCGGTCTCGGTCCGAGAAGATGTTCTCTACTAAACACTCTGGACATTCCAAAGCGGGTTCTGCTTATAACAAAATACTGTTTAATACATATTGTCCTTCAACACCGGAAGATCTGCAAAATAAACAAAATATTCTCATATATGTTGTTGTGTCCAAATAATTATTCCAAGGGCCACACTTACCACTGGCCCGCAATATTATGCGAAATAAGGAGCAGTTGGCAACGTGGAAGGTTCAAATGTTTATTAGCCACCACAGAACTCTATATAGAGGAGCCTCGTCGATCCTCACCCATCAGGTGCGCCGAGGAAGACTGCTGGCTCCTTGACAGTAACACACTTTTATACATTATCAGTACAGCATACAAAACCTTATATGTGGAAAAGTACCAGTTAGTCCTGGCGCCCCTAATGAGCTCATGCCTATTTCTAGTTTCGGTTACACATACAAAGGGTTACTATCTTTACAGAGAAGGTCGAAAGGGTGACTCCCTTCTCGTCCCAGGTCTAGAGGAATTTGCTTGATACTCCCTTTTAGCAGATGTGACCTTGCTTCTCAGAAACTCAGCCTGTCTCCTAATTAAATGCAAGGAAAGGGGGAAGCAGAGGGTGTGCGGAAAAGACCACGTGATTCCCAAGTGAGAGAGCCGCAATCCAAGATGGAGGCGGTTCGGTTCTCGGCCCTTTTTGTCGTGCTAAACATAATCGGGGATTTCGAACCGTTTAATACACCATAACTAGTCAAACTATCATTAGATATACTGCGCTAATCATATCGTAGTGCCTTGAATACCTCAGAATGGCCCTTTTAGCGCAGCATAGCTAATAACGGGGTCAGTCTTCGAAAATACCCTCATCGATCTGCATTAAGTCATGCGTCTCCTTCTGAGCCCGCTGGGTATCTATTCTGGTTTGGACGGGCTTAGGCCTAGGGATGGATCGGCGAACTTGAGTAGCACAATATGCACAGCAAGCAGACCCGCACTGTAGACAAAGGCAGCAGGTGAAAATGAACCCCACTATTCCCAGAAGAATCATAAATAACTTCCATCCCCAGGTGGTCACCAAATCCCAAAACCACCCGGACAAAGACCAAGTACCAGTCTCGGTGTGAATTTCAGAGGCTAGCCGATGCAGTTTCTGAATGGCTAAATGGACAGAAGGGGCGGAGTCAGGTATATATACACAACAGGAACTGCCGATGACTCTACAAGCTCCTCCGCGATCAGCTAGGATAACGTCTAAAACAAGACGGTTTTGAAGGGTCACAAGCCGGGTCGCCTGGAGCTCTACTGTAATATTAGTTAATATTCCTGCAGTAGTATTAACCACCCCTTCCACCACTCTAGATAGCCTCCTAACTTCTTTACTATTGAGGATGGGTCCCCATATGGGCAACGCCCCTTTTATGATATCAACGAAGTGTGGGGCTGGAGTGTCAGTCTGGTCAGTGGCATCATTACTGGCGGCTTCAGCTTTTAGGCTCCGCCGATTTAAGGAATGAGATTTGTGATAATCAGAAGGAGCTATGTAGACCGGTGGGTAAAGAAAGGATAAGTAACATCGACCTGCCCATCCTCTGGGTAGCCAAGTGTATGCGTTTTCACCGCACACAAAATAAACATTGGGAGGGGTGAGTGTTGGGGGACTACTGAAAGTCTGCAGTTTATAAGTGTAATTACATCTACTATAACCGACGGATAAATGTACAGTACCCTGCACGCAGAAGGAGGAGGACGTATTCAATACCGGGACCAAAATGATTTTCTCATCTGAGACATTTCGCTCCTAGAAATACTTGAAATACTCAGTAAAGTTAAAAGTCATGAAATCCAATACTTCATCCCTCAACCAGGTATCATTTTCGTGATCAGTGTATACGTTCATACAGGCGGTAGGATCAAGGGTACCATCCGTCCCCTCAGCATTAGGAGTAAAACCTTGGTGTTTCTCTATATAGGCTAGAATCAAGGCATAATCCTTCTCTGAGAATCGACGTTCATCTATAGTGTAGTGTTCATATAGCATGGATAACATTTTGAACCAGGCTTCGCAACTACCTAGATAAGACAAGGGCATTGATATGAACAAATCGTGCTTATGCATCACTGACGGGAGAAGACCACAGACCCAACAATCAGTAACATTTGTGGAACTATGAGTCTGATGTAGCATCTCAATGAAGGCATTATGTACATATGTCTGTCGGTGTCTTTCCTTATGAGGGGCAAAAGTCTGGAAATGATGTTCCTTAGGGGCAGGGGTAGACACTATCAAGAGGTGTACAGGATGGCGGAACTCTAGGTATATAAACAAACCTAAGCATAGTACAAATGATACAATCAATATAGAAATAAAAACAATTTTAACACGCAAGCTCCATGAGGAGAACATTGGAAAGTGCGGGGGAGTGGTACGGGGTACTATGGGGCGCCCTTCTTCAGGGACAAAATGAGCAAAAGGGTACATTTTCTCACTAAAAGTCCAATATAATCTCGGGAGAAAAAGGCTACTAGCAGTCCGACCTGCCGGAGGGTGCTTCTTTCCTGTGTCCGTATAGAGCCTCACAGGCAGATTCCTATTGTTCAGAGAAACCAAAAAAGGGTAAAAGATAAAAACTTCTCGCGTTGGGGTCGCACTGGACGCAACCCTTGTTGAAAGGAAACTCCACCTGGGCCCCCACCAACCGACCAATGTCTCTATCTTCATTCTGAACAGAGCTTTACTGAAAGTTCCATGCTCTCAACGAGTTCAGTCCAGTGTTCTACCAATCCTCAGGTCTTTGGCCGAGGCCTCCGACTTCACTCGCCAAGGCTAGACCTGGGATTCCCTATCTCCGGGGCCGCAGGTGATATCGACCCCGACCAGGGGTTTCAGGATTCACAAACAAAACGGGCACAGTGGGGTCAGACGAGGAGCTGGGCTCCCGACCAGATGCCTCGTTTTTAGCAGTTGGGCGGCCACAAAAAGGTGTTTCCAGGCTCACAGCACTCTCCCCTCGCCCGTCAACCTCTCTGCGGGTGTCCAGGGAAAGTGGTTCTCTAGTGCTGGGTTCGCCCTGAGTTGGCAGGCCTTCCTCCTTGTCAAGCTGCTCCCTTGGCAATGGGAGGGGAACTCGCTTAAGATGGGAGATATGGATCCAGTGCTGCTTCCCCTCGACTTTCACCGCCGTTTGCGTAGCCAGGAGCACCTGGTACGGTCGGGACCAGCGCGGATCCAAACTCGATTTCCGTTGGTAGTTTCGAACCAAGACCCACTGTCCAGGTTCCACGCTGTGTCCAGGACCCTCCGGCAGGGGCTGCAGTACGGCAGATATCTGTTGATGAATGGAATGGAGATCTTTAGTCAAAGCATACAGATAATCAGTCAACATAGGATGGTCGATGTCCCTGAAGGATTTGGGCCGGGGTACTCCCCACACGTTGGCAGGTCTGCCAAAAATTACTTCATAAGGGGAGATACCGCTCCGGGAATGGGGAGTAGTTCTCGCGGACAACAGGGCCAGGGGCAGGAGATCAGGCCATTTTAATCCCGTCGTGTCCTGAAGTTTAGCCAGTTTCAATTTCAGAATCCCATTATATTTCTCAACCAGACCCGCTGACTGAGGATGTCGGGCTGCGTGAAACTTCTGCTGGATGGACAGACCCTTGCATACATACTTAACTAAGTCAGCATTAAAATGTGTCCCGTTGTCACTCCAAATCACCCGTGGCAACCCATATCGAGGGAAAAACTCTTTTACCAGAGCTTTCGCGGTTGCCAGGGCAGTATTTTCCTTTGTGGGATACGCCTCCACCCATTTACTAAAAGTACAAATCACCACCAGCACGTATTTCAGATTGTTAACTCGCTCTAGCTGTATGTAATCCATTTGGAGTACTTCAAAAGGTAGGGTGGGAGGCGCAAAATTACCCGCCAAGACAGGAATGCTAACCCCAGGATTATGCTGGAGACAAATCATGCAGTGCTGAACCAAGTTCCTAGCTGTCTTATGGATATTAACATTATACCAGACAGGATCCAATGTGGCACAGATGCCCTGAACCCCTACATGTGAAGGTCCGTGTGCCATAGTTACTACCGCATTTACAAATGCGTTCGGCAGTAACCATCTACACCTCTCTGACAAGTCAGTCCAACATCCATTCTCATCAAGCCTCCCCACCTGTTCTTGCCAGTATGTCAGTTCTTCCGGGGTCACCTCCTTTTGTAGCTCTCTCATACTGTCTATGGTGTTGTTAAAAACCCCTGCTTCTATCATTCTTGTCACTACAAACATGGAAGTGGTGTCAGACTGGGCTGTTTCTTTGGCGATTCTATCCGCAAAGAAATTTCCCCTCCCTACATCATCAACTATAACCTTGTGTGCACTGCATTTGACTATGGCCAAGGTTTTAGGCAATGTTAATGCAGCCAGTAGTCGGTCCACTAATGGTCCATTCTTTATCTTTTCGCCATGAGATGTCAAGAATCCTCTTTCCGCCCATAACCTCCCGAAGCTATGTGCTACACCGAACGCATACTGGCTATCGGTGTAGACATTTAGCCTTAAGCCTTTCCCCAACTCGCAGGCCCTGAATAATGCAATCAATTCGGCCGCCTGGGCCGACCGGTATGGTATCTTTGCTGCCTCGACTACCGTTTGCAGGGTAGTGATCGCATAAGCCGCAGCTGTCGTGCCATCCGGTAATCTAAAACAAGACCCATCAACATACAATTCTCCTTGGGCATCAGATAGTGGGGTGTCAGTTAGATCTATCCGGCTCTTGGTCTCTTCTTCAGTTCGAAAGATACAATCATGCATGTCTTGTCCACCATCTCCCGAAGGGAGGGGTAACAACGTGGCAGGGTTCAAATTAACACATCGTTTGCTCGTTATATGAGGTGCAAACAGGGTCAATTCGTACCCTGTAAGACGCGCACTAGTTAGGTGCTGCGTCTGCGTCCTGTTTAATAATACGTCCACAGCATGAGGCACCATCACTGTCAGATCCGTATTCAGGACTAGCCCTTCCGATTGTCTGATTGCTACAGCCACTGCCGCTGCAGCCCTCAGACAACTGGGAAGTGCTCTGGCGACATTGTCCAAAACCGCCGAGAAATATGCACAAGGCCTTTGCTTACCACCAAAGTCTTGTGTCAATACTGAAAGAGAACAACCGTCCACCTCATGCACGTAGAGCACAAAAGGTTTCCGGTAGTCAGGGGTGCCAAGCACAGGAGCAGAGCAAAGAGCAGTTTTCAGAGCGGAAAAGGCGGTCTGGCATTCATCGGTCCAAGGTAAAGGCTCATGCACATCCTTCGTAGTTAGGTACAGGAAAGGTTTAGTCAAGAGAGAATAGTTAGCAATCCATTGGCGACAGTAGGAGGTTATACCAAGCAAAGCGCGGACATCACGTTGCGTGCGAGGAACAGGCATGTTAGTTATGGTTGCGATGCGCTCAGAAGTCAACCGTCTTCCCTCCGTCGACAGGAGATGACCGAGATAGGTCACCTCCGGTCGACAATATTGAAATTTAGAGAGCGACACCTTGTTACCATGAGTGGCCAAATGCCGTAGCAGGGTAACCGTGGCATCGCGGCAACCATGTTCTGTATCAGAGGCCACAAGGAGGTCGTCAACATACTGCAATAGGACATTACCTGGCGGCAATTGTAAAGAATCCAATACTCTTTTCAGGGCTTGGCTGTAGATACTAGGGCTTTCGGTATACCCCTGGGGGGCGCGACAGAATCTAAAGCTGCGGCCCCCCAATGAGAAACCGAACAAATGTCTGCTATCTGGATGTATGGGAATACTAAAGAAGGCATTCTTCAAATCAATCACCGAGAAAAATGTTGCAGTGGGAGGAATCATGGTCAGAATGGAATTAATGTCTGGTACCACCGGATATTGGGGTACCACAATCTTGTTAATCTCTCGCAAATCAATCACAAATCGGTAGGTATCAGCATAATCAGGGGACTGGGGTACGGGGGCTCGTTTAAGAATCGGAAGAATTGGGCTGTTGCAGATATTGGAAGTCGTTTCCTCCACCACCCCTGTTCTAATCAAATCAGAAATAATGGCCAGTAAAGCGCGCTCTCCCGCAGGGGCTATTTTGTACTGTGGGATCCTCGGCAATTTGGCATTCTGTTTCAGGGTGATGGACACCGGGGGAATTAGTAGGAACCCTACGTCAGTGTCCCCCAGGGCCCAAAGATCCCTCGGGAGTTTTGCAAGCTCAGGGGGTAGGGAGTCCGTTTTTGAAAAACATTGGATGGAGGGGATAGAGGTATTCCGAATGGTCAGGTAAACTCCATCGGGGGAGCAATAGATGCGGGCATGCAATATTTTTAATATATCCATACCCAGGAGATTTTCCCCACACTGGGAGGTGAGGAGGAAAGGCGATTCTATCGTAACCGGTCCCAGAGTAAGGGAAAGTGGCTTAGAAATGGGGCTCACCACCGGAGTTCCAGAGAACCCCACGGACACATTAGTCTGGCCAGACAGAGCGGCCCCCGGGACCAGGGCACGTGAAACAGAACTGTTCATAGCCCCTGTGTCAACCAAAAACTTACCTGATGCATCCAACAATCGTGCATGGACATAAGGTCCAGCTTGATCTATCGGGATTGACACATGCCCCTTACTCTGCCCTTGGCTGTCCTATGCTTGAGTATACCCGGTGTCTTCGTCCGTTACACGTCCGTCATTGTAGTACTGTCTACCTTGGCTTTGGTCGAAATAATTCTGACTGTTCTCACCTCGGGCTGCCTGTTCTTGTCTCGTGTATCCACCTCGATGCCCACTCATCCTTCCCCGTCCACGACCCCTTGAAGCAGTATTCTGCTCATACAGCAACGGGCACTGTGCTCTCCAATGCCCCTCCTCTTTACAAAAAGCACATTGATTTATGCCTAGATCTGTTCGCCCAGCTGTTTGCGTCGGTCCCGCCCCTCTTGGAGCGAAATTCTGCAACCCTCGTCCTCTTCCTCTACCCCTCTCCACTTGCTGCAGTAACACTCGTGTTTTCAACTCTTTCGACTTTCTTTCTGTCTTATCCTTGCTCTCATTCTCCCGATGCTCATAATACTGAGCCATGCTTAGTATCGTGGAGGGCATGGTGGTCGTCCAGGTACTCTCAGCTGCCTGTAACCGGGCCGATACCTCAGGTAGCAAATTGGTTACAAATCTATTAACAAATAAACGTACACCCCCCTCCGTTGCCAAGTCCTGTCCGCTGAAGTCAATGAACACTCCCTCAAACCTCATGAAAAAATCAGATACACTCTCGTCCTTCTTTTGCTTACAGGCCGTCAGCTTGTCCCAATCTACTTTCCTGGGTGGGATCAACAAATGCATATAAGTTATTATTTTCTCAGGCAAGGTCAGTATCTCAGGTCGGGGCTTGTTCCTTGGTTTACGATCTCTATCCCAGTTTCTCAGTTGGTCCCATGTCCCACCAAATTCCGTAACATGGTCCTGGTCATGTACCTGGCGCCAAATGTCCACCGGTACTAATAAGGCAAAGAATAATTCAATATCTGCCAACGTCATTACTGCTGACGAGGCGGCCTCGGTCAGTTCCTTGTAATATGCGGTGGGGTTTTTTCTAGGATCTGGCAACTGGCTTTTTAGGGATAGTACCTCACTCCGCTTCCAGGGGGTATAGACCCATTGTTCCTGGAACCGGGCGTCTATTCCCGGGCGGGTAACGACACCGTGGGCATCCACTACTGCACCAACTTCTGGATGGAAGATAGGGTGCACTTCTCGCATATGGAACTGGGAGAATCCGGCTGGAGTGGCAGACTGCAAACGAGTTCTATAAGAGACCAAAGTCTGCACCTTCCCATACACCTCTTCCGGTGTCAACTGAGATTTGTGGACCTGATCAAGAATATCATATAATATAGCCGGAGCCTTCCCTTCCTGGTGTACCTGTTCCCACACAGAAATAAGACGGTTGGCCATATGCTCCAGGGCATGCTGTTGCATCACCGGTTCATAGTCTCTCATGGTACTCCAAATATCAGCAAGAGTATAAATGGGATGTCGCATCCACTGGGATGCTTGTGTAGCAATAGTTTCCCTTTCTTCCGTTCCCAAGGCCGAACGAGTGAACAACTTCCTACCCTCCGTTAGACTGGCCGGACGTATTGGAGTAGTCACAGCTGTCACCGGCGTGGTACTGGCGGAGGAGGAGGGCAGAACAGAAGGGGAAGGCATTGACCCCGGCAACAGCTGAGGGGTCCCGGCTGCAGCTGCCGTCAATAAATTAGGCAGCATGGCCATAACTTCAGACACAGATGTCGGTAACCGGGAGAGGTTCGGCAGGGAGGGAGGGGTAGTAGTGGCCGGGGGAGCCGAAGCCGAGGCCCCCAGGGACATATTTGGGGCCGGGGCCGAGGCCCCTGATACCTCCGTATATATCCTCTGAGGTACATAAGGGGGTGGTGGCCTGGTGTCCAATAAATCCTCTATTTCATCTTCTGCATTCGGGCGGGTCACATAGCTCTTATCAACCTTTAATCTAAATTCGCGATTTATGCAATCCAATCCCTTTTCTACTCTTTCTCGGTCATAGGCCATAGCTTTCTGAGTAACATTCTGTCCTGCCTTGGCTCTAGCTACTTTCTCTTCCCTTATTCGCCGTTGCTTGGCCTCCTTCTGCCATGCAATTAGAGCATCAAACATGGCCTGCCTACTTCGCCTAGAAAACAGCTGTTCCTGTAGGAACGCAATTTTCTTCTCATCAAACGAACCCGTTTTGGGCCATCGTAACTCCTCATTTCCCTTGGTATAATTATGCCACAGAGTGCAGAACAACAACGGAGAGATCCCATGTTTGACATACATAAAATGGCTAGGACTGCCCTCCGGCGGGGCGGGTTGGCTCTCAGCTAGTCTGGAGTCACTTGTTCGACAGCAGCAGCCAAAACAATTCAATTTACTAAAACAGGACATTTTGATTAGTTTTCAGACATGTATACACAAAACAACAATCAACACGAATCATACACAACATACAATCGGTATCAGAGAACCAAGCCCGTCGACTCTGGTTCACAGTCCAAACACCAAACTGCACGCGGGATTCCGGCCACCCTCCTGGCTCACCACTAAGACCAGCCCCCAACGAGGACTTGCCTCGTCAGGAGTATGCCCTGTGGCTACCCAGTCTAGGTCGCGGGTCCTTCCACGTGCAATCCGTTTATAATCCTTCGGCGCGCCGTTTTTACTCAAATCAAATACAACCTGTACGTACTTCGAGTCAAACCACGGTAATGCTAACCCGATCAAGCAAGACACCACCCTCCGGTGCGTGCCTTCAAATCAATGCACCGCTGTCCAGCGCGAGCTTCAAACAAATGCAATCCGTGTTCAAAATCAAAAATGCATCGTTCTCAACGAATGCTCTCAAATCAATCAAATAACACACCGTCTTCAACGCGTGCTTTAACCAATAATGCACCGTTTATAACGCGTGCGTCAAATCAAATCAATACTCACCGGGTGCACCCAGATACGAATGTTCATTCTCCGCTGCCAACTCCTCCCGACCAAATCAGTCCAGTTTCTGGGTTAAGCCCGTAGGACCCCGGCGAAGGGTAACTAGCAGCAGGGGACGTATCGAAAAGTCGCGCAGGGTGGGAGAAATCCTCAGGCTCCTCTCCCGCCAACCGGTCAGGACGCCCCCAATCCCACCACCCGAATACGGGGGGGGGAGACCCTTTCACGGGGTCCCTTCGTGGTCGCCAACTGTTGTGTCCAAATAATTATTCCAAGGGCCACACTTACCACTGGCCCGCAATATTATGCAAAATAAGGAGCAGTTGGCAACGTGGAAGGTTCAAACGTTTATTAGCCACCACAGAACTCTATATAGAGGAGCCTCGTCGATCCTCACCCATCAGGTGCGCCGAGGAAGACTGCTGGCTCCTTGACAGTAACACACTTTTATACATTATCAGTACAGCATACAAAACCTTATATGTGGAAAAGTACCAGTTAGTCCTGGCGCCCCTAATGAGCTCATGCCTATTTCTAGTTTCGGTTACACATACAAAGGGTTACTATCTTTACAGAGAAGGTCGAAAGGGTGACTCCCTTCTCGTCCCAGGTCTAGAGGAATTTGCTTGATACTCCCTTTTAGCAGATGTGACCTTGCTTCTCAGCAACTCAGCCTGTCTCCTAATTAAATGCAAGGAAAGGGGGAAGCAGAGGGTGTGCGGAAAAGACCACGTGATTCCCAAGTGAGAGAGCCGCAATCCACGATGGAGGCGGTTCGGTTCTCGGCCCTTTTTGTCGTGCTAAACATAATCGGGGATTTCGAACCGTTTAATACACCATAACTAGTCAAACTATCATTAGATATACTGCGCTAATCATATCGTAGTGCCTTGAATACCTCAATGTGAATAAAAGGAAAAAGTAAAAAGAAAAATGTATAATTAATAAAAAACATAAAATTTGAAGGCAAAGATTTTCTAGAAGTAGTAAAATATCAAATACAGTAACATTACTGTAGCTTCACAGTCCTGGATGGGTATGTAAAGTGTGATTTATTAATGTTGTCTCATAGGTAACAGAGAGGTAGATTTACTAACTTTTAGAGCAATGCAACGCATCGCGGTGCAGTGCAGCAACCAAAGTTGCTGTTCTGCAAGAAAGGGAGCGGGAAGGTCAGCACAATACCTATTAAGATATAGCACAGTTTTCCTCTCTTCCTGCACTGGCACACCTTAGGCTGCCATACCCAAAAGCACACACCCTTACACAACAGTGGATGGGTGTGTGCTTTCTATCAAGCATAGGTTTTGGAAGGGGAAACTTCCAGTATAAAAAAACTTTGGTTTAATACAGTGCAGCATACACGCAAAGCTGGAAAAATGTGACGAGTTTTAATTTTCTTTCCATAGTTACATCTGCTTTGAATAGGCGTAAATTCCCTTTTCAGGTTTCACCTGCACAGCACAGTCTCTTGGATTCAGAAAGAAAATCTTAAGAGGGGCTTCAAGCCTGCCCTTACTTACCTGAACTTACCATTCGTTTATTCCAACATCGCTCTAATTTATGTGCTTCTGATTGGGCAGCCCATCTGCTGCTTTCTCTTCCTGCTCTGCTTTGCTGTCCATGCTGTTGTTTGGAGCCTGGACCAAGTACAGCTTCCGGTCACTGGCCACTGGCTACTGGCCAGTGTCCTTCCACTGGCTACTCACTATGTAGGTACTTTTTTTCATATTTACAACCAGCACTCCATACGATTGTGCAGGCCATCTCTCTCCTCCCAGCTTGTTGTCGCCCTCTTTCCACGCGTGCCTGCAGAGGTACTTTTTTTATCTTCTTTTTTTTTAAGCATTTTACGTAAATACAACATCTTTAAATTATGTGCAAATCACTTAATCTCCCTGTGTCTGCCCACCTATTGTCTATGTTTACACAATGCAGCTGCCATACGGACCAATAACCATAACCTAATTACCATTTGCATTAATTGCGTTCTTGTGCCAAGGAATCGGTAGCCGAAACCTCAGGAGTGAGTCAGACGTCTTGCACTGCTATTACTCACATACATTTTACTCCTCACTCATCACCACCCTCCCTCTGGGTTTTTTCAGCGTCAGCTGGCTACAAAACATTTTCTTTCTGCTTCGTGTTTTGTCTGTAGCGGTTTGTCCTTAGATACCTGCGGGGATGCGCTCAAGTAAATGTGAGAGACATGTTGGGTTGTGTATGTGAGAAAGTATATTTATTAGAGACAAGTCAGAATAGAGTGACAGCTCTCCAGTGGCATTGGCACACTTATTCCACCTTTGGGGTAGTAATTGGCTGTCCACTTTTTTGTTGTTGTAGGGACTGTCAGCGATCTGTCTGTAACCTGCATGCCACAATGAGACGTATGGAACGCCAACCTTACGCAAAGTAGTGCTATGCTACTTTGCGTTAATTTGGCCAACTCCCCACTGCAAACCCTAAATTGCTTTGGAAAGTAAATACCACAACATGAATTTGGACTAGGTTTGCATTACAATAGTAATGCAAACCTGGTGCATGTGTTAGTATATTTGGGCCACTCAGTTCCTTTTGCATGTGATCAGTATATATAATTGTGTTAAAGAAGATGGTGGAAAGGGAAGAAAATGGGTGCGCATACAGATGGCAAAGAGGAAATGTATGCATTGTATTACCTGCACATTACGTCAATAAAAGCAACCCCATTAAAACGAGACCCTGATACCCATTAAATCAACAAGAAACAGTCGAGCCGAAACAGCTGAATGTGGTATGTTACAAAGGGGTCAAGTAGAGTCAGCATTGTGAAACTCGCTCAATAGAAATCAGGTCACCATCCTACAAGTCTTCCTCACCACATGTCATGGCAACAGCCTAGATGGAAGCCTACACAGGTTTTGGAGCTGCTGGAGTGACAAGAACACCCTGCTGTCTAATGGCAGTGCCTCAAAGAATCTTCTTTGATAACTCTTTTTAACAAAGAACCACTGTGTGCGTTCACACTACTGGGAACAATGCCACTCAGTGTGTAGGTGTGAATTAATATGAGGCATCTGGTCATGAAATAGGCATTGTGCAGGTGTGAGTTTAATTGGATAAGTCGCTGGGGCAGAGTTATCGCACCTCGGGCACAGTGCATTAATTAATGCTAATGAATCGTGGCAAATAGGGCATTAGAGAGGTCTAGCAACCAAAGGTATAACTGGAACAGAAAAGCGAGTGGCCAGGACCCAGTCATTAATAAGTGGCCAGGCACTCTTAACGCAAAAAGAACTGCTCCAAGCCATCCCGGTGAGATGGAATATGGGCGAGGGAATAGTTAAAGCACAGAGGATTACAGGAATGTTCAGTGGCTTGGATTAGTCCTGTCCATAACCGTGGTCTGCTATCCCTTGAGCGAGTAACATTTTCCTGTGGCGACACAAATGACTTTATGGCAACGTCCTTAGGCTAATCGGGTTTCCAGGGTGTGATAATATTACAAAAGACAGCATTTTCTCTATGAAAAAAGGTTTACAGGGAAAAATAGAAAAGTCTCTATTTTGCACACTGAAGCATAGAATGCCCACATTACCTGCATGCCAAAGTGTGGAACCAGAAATGGATAAATGAAAACTGCACGCTGTGCACACTGAATCCTGCGTGTTGGTATTTACGACATGGCATTACTATGCCAAAAATGACAGGACTTATAATAAGCTGGATCGTGTATGTAGGTGGTATTTATTTTGTCTATCCAAAAGGCAGTGGAGCACTGAACAGCATCACAGATAAGCATGACGTCAACAAGTGAAAGAAGAGGTATCTGGTTTGTGTCCTGTTAATACATTGTGATGTAGTTTTTTTGAAGAAATGGGTCTTCAACTCTTTCCTAAATTGGAGCAGTGTGGGGGCTGTCTTGGTGGATAGAAGGTTTTGTTTTAGATCCTGATGCATTAATGGAAAAGGCCTGCTCCCTTGCATTTTGTTATTTCTTGGTCTGCAGTCTGATGGTGTCCTGGATGTGGGTTTGCTGAGAACCACCAGCGGTGATGAGCTTGTCTGCAAGATAAGCAGGAGTGCGAGTTGTGATGGCTTTGTAAATGTTGTAACTGGTTTTGGAGAATCTTGTGGCCCGGCTAGGGTCGTCATTGGAGGATAACGTGATGTGGCATGTAGCATACTGTTAAAGTGTGACAGGGATCTTTTGGGACTTGGTCGCTCCTCTGTGAACAAACTAATGTTGTTTAGAATAGTGGGAGGAGAATTTAAGAAGGACATTGCTGGTGAATCACATTCAAGACTCCAGGGTGTGAATGAAGGCAGCATTGTGGACTGTCGGAGGCAGATGAGAGGTCCAGCAATATCAGACGTTATGAGGTAAACTTCATTTTCTATGAAGTGTATGGGCACTTTCTGCGATTTCCAAGGTAGCAATCTCGGTGCTGCAGCTTGATCTGAAGCCAGAGTGGTAGTCGTGCAGGAGACAGTTAGCATTCATTTGATGACAATTCTACAGATCATGCATGATGGGAACATTTAAGCACCATTCTTAGGAGACACTACAAGAACCCCTTACTGAGCCCAATGGGCTGTTTTGTTGTCTTTTGGTGAATAGATTCTGGTCCTGCTTTTGTGTATAATATATAGTTCTGTTTGAATGCTGGAGATCGGAAGTAGCTTTTTCTAACTGTCCTGATGGTGACCCTGTCATTATTCAGAACTTAGTGGTCAAAACATCGATGGTTCTTTTCGCTATAAAGATAATATGACACCCGGACTTTAAGTGGGCCAGGTCCTGCCGGTGCTTAAAAGCAGGGGCCGAAACGGGTCCCTCTCTGGCTCTTCATTTTTACCTTCAGGATGGAAAAAAAACTTAACTCGGCCATAGTACCATCCGTCACTCGGTGGCATAGCAAGGTCAGGTGGTACCCGGTGCGGAAAATTTCTTGCCATCCCCCGGCTTGACAAAATGGCAAAAATATGTTTAAAACACATATTTTTGCCATTTTGTCACCCCCCTCAGCGATGACACCCAGGGCGGCCTGCACCCACCATACCCCCCATCCTACGCAACTGCCGTCACTGTTCATGATGTAGCTTCAGAGAGACTCATTTTTCAGTATTATATAGCACAAACTTGGAGCAAACATATGCACCAGTTACATAACGCGAGCACATATTTATGTTTTGAATCATAGGATGTTGAGCCAACGTGAGGCTCGAACCTGCTTTCTCCGTTCCAGAGTCGGCAGCTCTATCCTTACGCCACAACCTCCCCCAATATTATATTCAACAAAGTCATAGTTGCTGCTCATTTATCTCCTGCAATTTACAACCATTGACAAAGTCAATAGTCCTGGCTTGTTGTAGGTGTAATATTACTTGTTATGTTAAATAGCTGGACAAATGGACAGAAACAGCAAAATGACAGTGGTTTGGCACACTATGCTAAGTACAGATTTTTAGCTTAAGTGTTTTAGGCCACGCCCTTAATTACATATGCCAGGGCCCTATGAGAGAGCCCCCCCCCCCAGTTTTTTAATCCCATTTAAAGCCCTGTATGACACCATTGAATGTCTGTGCCAATATAACTGTGGTTCTACTTACGCAAATTGAACCAAGAAAGAGGAAGGTTTTGCCGAATTTAGGGATATTGAGTTAAAGGTTTTTTTTTAAATCTGAGGCTCCATCTAGGCTGAAATTGTTGCTGTATGTAAACCACAAAATCATAACACATTAAACAGTTTTGCTTAAAAGGAGGTCCATTTTTTAATGTTAGATTCAAAAGTTTGCTTTAATGGAGGTTTGAATAAAGAAATACTATATAATGATTTGCAAATGAAATGGAACAGGAAGAGGCTAACCTTATTTAAAAAAAGTTGCTGAAGGCCAACCGATGAGCTTAAACATTTACCTCTCCAGGTCTGAAGATTTTGCCAGAAAAGGACAACCTCTTTTTTTTACCTACTTTCTCAAATGTATTTGAATCTCTGCAACCTTCGGGGGAGTCGATACTGTGATTGTTTAGAACTAAGTTCTTGCCAGCAATTTTATACGGATCCTCCACATACGGCAATAAACTACACAGCAATCTAGAATCCATTTTGTCCGCTGCCATCAGATCCATTTTTGATCTTCCAAAATGTATCCCGGTTTGCCAGCTACGGCTAGAATTTGAACTTGCCAACGGCACCAGGATGTCTGATTTACAAATCATAAAATATTGCTTTAGGTTGAAAATGTATTTATTTATTTGTGCTCTTGTATAGCGCTGGAAGTCAACCCCCGAAAGGGTATCTCCGCGCTTACGCTTTACCCAGGAGCCAGGATCTTATACTAAACAAAGAAATGAAGGGGGGAGAAACCTAACAGGCGACAAATAAAAACGTTTTCAGGGACTTCTTGAAGGATTGAAAATTGATAATATTTTTGAGAGCAGGGGGCAGTGAGTTCCAAAGGATGGGGCCTTTGTAGGACAGGGCTCGCCCTCCCTGCCTAGCTTTTTTTATCCTAGGAACCTGGAGTTGTTGCTGACTGCTGGAGCGCAGGGTACGACTGGGTTTGTAGGGTTTGAATATTTCTTTTAAATATTTAGGTCCATTGCCAAACAAACATCTGTGGATAGTGCAGCAGATTTTAAATTTTACACGCTGTCTAATTGACAACCAGTGGAGTTTTGTCAAGAGGGGGAGTGATGCAGACCTTGGCTGGGCGTTGAGAACTAGTCTCGCAGCAGTGTTATGGACCACCTGTAGTCTCTGTAGTTGTTCCTCATTTGCCGAGACCAGCAGGCCATTACAGTAGTCCAGTCTACTTATAACCAAGGCCTGGACGAGAGTCTTCCTATAAGAATCTGATAGAAATGGGAAGACTCGTCGTAGCAGTCCAATGACCTGGAAGCAGGAACCTGCTACTTGATTTGTGTGCTCTTTAAACCGAAGTGATTTGTCTAAGCGCACACCAAGATTTTTGACAATCTGTTTGGGGCTTGGGGTTGGTCCTAAATCCGGGGGCCACCAATCCGGGGACCACAAAAGTGTGGCCTCCCCAAACAGCATTACCTCAGTCTTGCTTACATTACACTGGAGGCGATTAGTGGCCATCCAGTAAGATATTGCCCTCATTCCGTCCACAAAAGATTTTTGTATTGCGGGCATCAGGGTTTTAAAGGGGAACAAAAGCTGAGTGTCGTCAGCGTACGACACAGGGGTGAACCCATGAGATCTTACAATATCCGCCAAGGGGGCCACATACACGTTGAAGAGTGTGGGGCTTAGGCATGAGCCCTGTGGCACTCCCTTGGTGAGCTCCCTTGAGATAGAATGGTGGGAGCCCAATCTTACCTCTTGTTGGCGATCCGAAAGAAAGCTTTACAGCCAAGAAAGAGCCACACCTTCTATTCTCCTCTCCCTCAGACGATCGAGAAGTATCTCATGAGACACAGTGTCGAAGGCAGCGGATAAGTCTAACAGCACTAGAATCATTGAGTTTCCTCCATCCAGTGACATCTTGATGTTATCAGTCACTGAGAGGAGGGCAGATTCTGTGCTGTGATTGGGCCTAAATCCAGATTGAAATCCAGATTGAGAGAAGTCTAGGCTCTCCGCTGCCTCGATGTATTTGGACAAGTGAGTGTTTACGTGTCTCTCGGTCATCTTGCTGAGAAGGGGAAGGAGGGAGATGGGTCGGAGGTTGGAAAGGTCGGTCCATGGAATTGCTGCGTTCTTTCGGATTGGGTTCACCACTGCTTTTTTCCATTCTGTGGGCACAGATCCTTCCCTGAGAGAATGGTTGATCAGTGTTTGAATATGGGGCCTAAGCAGATTTTGCAGGGAGGCAGTTATTTTAGCTGATAAAAAATCATCTGGGGATCCAGATTTTATATGGCTCATAAGGGAGGTGAGATCTGAGTCATTGACTGCTGGGAATATCGTAAGTGTGGTTTTACTCTGTGTGGGCAGGATGGAAGGGGAGAGAGAGTTATTACTATTTTCATTGGAGACCAATAACATTTTGTCGTAAATCAAATTGATTTTATTTTCAAAGAACAAGGAGATTTCATCGCATAATTGTTGGGAAAAGTCATCAGGGCTTTTGCATGCGGTAGGTTTTACAAACTCCTGAAGAATTTTAAATAATTCCTTGGATCGATTTCCCGCTTCTGCGAGTTGTTGAGAGAGGCTATTCCTCCGAGCAAGTTTGAATTTTTTGTAATATTTGGTCTGGGCCTCATGATGTGCTTTCTTGTTTTCTTCGGTTCGTGTTTTTCTCCACTTCTTTTCCAACCTCCTACATTTTTGTTTTTCTGTTCTAAGCTCCTCAGTATACCATGTTTCCTGTTTGGGGGCAGGGTATTGTTTGTGTAATTTTAGAGGTGCTATTTTGTAAATTGCTTCTTTGAGGGAATTGTTGAATTTGGTTAAAACGGTCTCTATACTATCTGTCTCTGTGGGAATGGGCTGCTTCCATTCCTTTTGCAATTCCTCTACGGTGACTTTATGCCACTGTCGACCCCAGACAGGTGGTAGGGAGTTTTTATTGGAGGGCTTATCCGCCTTAGATATTGAGAATTCCACGATGAAGTGGTCGGACCAAATTATTTGAACCGGGAAAAGACATTGTACTTTGGGGAAATTGGTGAATACCAGGTCGAGAAGGTGCGTGGGCTCGTGGTTTTGCAGAGTCAGACCGAGGGAAGATAATTCAGAAACCAGGGAGATTGTTTCAGGGAGTGCAGGATTATCAACGTGGACATTAAAATCGCCAAGATGGAGGAAATCTTCTTTTGCTTTAAAATGTGGGGCCAAGAGTTCCAATAATGCAAGGGAGAAGCCTGTAGAGGGCCCCGGAGGACGATAGACTAAGGCTCCTTTCCAGAATCTGTTTGTGGCATATTGCATTTTAAAAATTATTATCTCAAAGAGAGGGCTGTGCTTCTGTTCTAGTGTTGTGATCTTCAGATGTTCTTTGTGCATGATGGCTAAGCCACCACCTATTTTCTCTAGGCGGTCAAAATGGACAAACTTGTAGCCAAGAGGAACCCCCACAGCAATAGCAGGGACCGTATGAGGTTTCAACCAAGTTTCCGTTAGGAAGCAAAGGTCGGGTTGAGTAGTATGTATTAGGTCCCATACCTCTAGTTGATGTCTAGGTAGGGAGCGAACATTTAGGAGAAGGCACTTTGTCCCCTTTGTCCCTTTAGGTGGAGTTTGTTCCCTTTTATCTAACATCTCAGTGCTGGGTTTTGTAGGAGAAGCTTGGTATTTGCAATATATTCAAGAGAAAGGGCCCTCAGGGCACGGCCAGGAATCTCTGGAGCATTCTGTGAGAGGGGTTGGTCTGAGGTGTAACAGAGTTTGCGCCGAATACCTGATGTGAGGGGCACTTGCAGGAATGATAGGCGTGGGTGTCGGGCCCATGGCCCCTGGTTCCGTCCTGTCACGGTCGGGCGCAGACGGGCAGGACTCTGGCACGACTCCGGCACAGATCCGGCGCGTCCGCAGTACGCGTCCGCTGCGTGGAGTCATAGCCGTTCTTTTTAAAGCGCTGCTAGAGCAGGTCACCCGCCTGGCCCACACCCAATATGGCCGCCAAAAACCGGGGAACTCAGCCCTCGGCGTCGATACTCGGCCGAGGGCGATCCGGAGGCAGGGGAGGGGGGGAAGAAACACAAAGCGCTTAGGAGCGCTAAGGAAGTCTCTAAGTCTCTAATGCTTATTAATCAAGCGATGTAAATCACACGAAGTTAAAATACAGGGAGAATGCTAAAATGCACAAAGTAAAAGAAATAGACCTCCCGGCTTCCGCCTCAGGAGGGGAAAGGTTGCTTCTGTTGGTAATCCGTGCAGCACCAGTAATGCTTAAGAATGTGCTGTGGAAAGAACGGTGCACAAACTATGGGGCATATCAGCAAGGCGAGGCGATAGAATTATCGCCGCTTTTTCGGCCGTTTTCGGCCGAAAAGCGGCGATAATTTTATTGCCTAATTAGCAAGCCCACGCTGACACGTGAAAACTTGCGTTAGCGTGGGAATTCCTAATGCCCAGCTTTGCATCTCTAATGAGATGCAAAGTGGGCGTTCCTGACCTGGCATGACAGGAGAAATGTCGCTAAGCGACATTTCTCCTATCATCAAGCCCCACACTATGAAGCATAGCGGCAGGAAAAGTAGCGATAACCCCTGTTATCGCTACTTTCCTTACGCCTGCTTCAGGACTGACTTAGCCATGATATCCTATGGAAGGTGGATATCATGGCTAAGTTTGTGAGGCCCTATCAACAAGCTAACGCCACATTGCGTGAGATTATCGCTGAGTTTCCAGCGATAATCTCACGTTAGGCAGTTAGCGTGAGCATTTTTATCGCTTTTGAGATAAGCGTTGCTATTAGCACACTATCTCAGCGATAAAAATCCACGCTAGCCGGCGATAATTATCCTAGCGCTAAGTGCGCTTAGCGATAATTATCGCCGGTTGTTGCTGGTATGCCCCTATGATATTTATCAATCTAACGGCTTGAAGAATCGCTCTCAAATTATTGTTATTGCTGATTTGAACCTCAACGAGTTCTGGAATAGTTGGCTGGGCTATCACTCCTTCAAGTTATTGGCAAAATAATTTTCTCTTGCAATGTCAATGATAGAAAGCGTTAAGGAAAGCTAAAAAGAGGTCAACTTCTTCTACCTATATATCAGTCATGGCTGGCATAACGGAAGGGGGTCGCAGGAGGGGTCACGAGGGGGGGGTCGCGCGGGGAGGGGATGGGGGGTTAATTTAATTTTTTTTTATTAAGAAAAACATACCTTCGCCTCCGGTGCCGGACTCCCACGTCGCGCCTCCTGCTCTCAGGAAACCAGGAAGCAGAAGCAAGCAGCCTCCCTCTCTTCCCCTAAGCCAATCACAACACTGCAATGGCAGCGTTGTGATTGGCTAGGAAGCCGTCCTTACAGGCGTCTTAAGGGAGGCCGTTTTTTTCATGCAGGCTGCAGCAGCCTACATGATGAAAACGGAGAGTGCTAGGACTGGTTTGGTCGGCCAACAGTCAGGGCCTATAACATTGGGCTAGCCACTCCTCCTGACCTGCCCACCCGCCTGCCCCCAACCAGGCATACCCTTCTTCTGCTTTCTCGCAGTGCGAGAAGCAGAAACGTAAAATAGTACTTATACCATTTTAAGATTCTGCTTCTTGCGGTGCGAGAAAGTAGTAGGGCGATGCCCGGACGCCCACTTGGAAGAGCCGCCACTGCACCCCCCCCAATACGTCTTGAATGGAAGGAAGGGTGAAAGGATGAATGGATGAGTGAATTGATAGGTGGATGGATAGGGGAAAGGATGCCAGAGTAAAGAGATGGGTAGATGAGTGAGTGAACGGATAGGTAGATAGACAGGTGAAAGGATGGCCGAGTAAAGGGATGGGTAAAGGAGTGAGTGGATAGACAGGTGAATAGACAGGTGAAAAGATGGCAGAGTAAAGGGATGGATGGATGAGTGAGTGAATGGATAGGTGGATAGAGAGGTGAAAGTATGGCAGAGTTATGAATGGATGGATGGGTGGGTGGACGAGTAACTGAATGGAAAGGTGGAAGGACAGGTGAACAGATAGAGGAGTAAAGGGATGGATGCATGGCCAAGTGGTTGAAAAGATGAGTGAATGGATGGCAGAGTGGATGTACAAACTAATTGGTGGATGGCAGAGTTGATGAATTTTTGATTGATGGATGGCAAGATGAGATGGATGCATGGATGAAGGCAGAATGGATGAATAGATGGCATAGTGGATGGAGAGTAGATGCATGGATGGCAGGGTGGATGGATGGATAGATAGCAGAGTGGATGGATGGATGGTTGGCAGAGTGGATGGGTGCATGGATGGCGGAGTGGATGGGTGGATAGATGGCAAGATGGATGGATGGATGGATGGCAGGGGATGGGTGGAGGGATGGATGATGGATTGATGGAAAAGGGACAGACAGATGGATAGATGGGTGATCTGATGTGGTATGTGCTTGGACGGATGGAAGTGGTGGGTGACGAGATGGATGATAGATAGATGGATGGATGACAAACAGGATGGGTGGATGGTTGTCGAGGGGGTGGATGGATAGATGTGGGATGGAGGGATGTGGTATGTGATTGGATGGGTGGATGTGGTGGAATGAATGGATCATAGAGTGGATAGATGGAGGTTTGTATAGCAGATTGGGTGGATGGATGAATGGATAAATGTATGGATAGGTAGATGGATGGAGCGATGAGGCGATGGAAGGGAGAGTGGATGGATGGAATAAGAACATTTTGAATGATGGATGAAAGAATGAATGGATGACAGAACGTAAAGGCAAAATAGTGAATATCAGAGGATGGATGGAAGGTTGAAAGGATTGATGGATAGATGTGTGGATGAAGTTGACAAAATAGCTCTTCTAGAGAGGGTTGGGCTCACTTGCTTCACTTGCTTGGTGCCATCAGAGGTTTATTTCAAACTGGGAGGTATTTTAATTTTCTGGTTGCTCCCTTGTTCACAAATGTAGACATTTGCAATAGAAGGAGTAATCTTGCTTGAGTGAGTAGGAAAACATTGTAGATCTTCTTGGAGTCGGCAAGCCGAGGCTGGCAATAGAAATATTATTCAGATGGGATATGATTATGTAAATGTTTCAGAGGATTTCCTATTGTAGGTGTGTGATGTTGTGAGTTTCCCCATGGGCAGTAATGTAAGATTACGATTAATGGGAAAGAAGTGAAGCTTCTTATAAATACAGATTCTAAATATGGCATAATAGGAGGCATATTAATTAAAATTTGTAAACTTCTTGATTTGAAGTAACCAAGTATATGACTGAAGGCTTAGGGCAATACACCTTTTGATGTGGTAGGATAATTTGATTCAGTTTTAGGTCCTAGCCTAGCGTTGCAGCGCATGCGCTGCTCGCTTTGCGAGGCTTGCAGTATTCAGTATAGCATGGAAGCTTCGTGGACGCTCCGCCCACTCTCCACCCATCTTTTTCATTGGTTTAGGTCCTAAATGCTGCTTCTGATTGGTTTTAGGCCTGTTAGTCCCTCCTCATGACAGCCATGTCGTTATTAGTATCCTTCAATGGCTACTGGCCCCTTTACTTCGAACACTATTTTCTTCCCTGCCTCCCCCCATGCAGTCCGTGACTTCGTGCTTGTTTAGTTATGTGATCGTGTGCAGGGAGGCAGGGAGACAGGGAGCAGAGAGGGAGGGCTGTGCCTGCTGTCGCCGCTTCCCACTTGTGCACACACAGGCCGAGCACGCTGCCCTGGCTCCTGTGCTGATTATCTGCTGGTGCCCCCTCAGCGGCGGGCATGGACAGGCGCTGCAGTAGCTTTGGCCCCTGCAGAGGCTGCTCTGGAATTAAGGGTGATGAGGGCTGCTATGGATGTCAGTGCTAGAGTCCAGGACCACTGCAGCCTGGACTCCTCGCCGCCGCAGCCCCCGAGGATGCGCGGCATGGACACATGCTCTCTTTCCTTATTAACATCTCACTGGACAGGCGGCCCCCGCAGGAGTATGAGAGTATGAGAGTGCCCGCTTTCCCAGCTCTGTCGCCACCTCCCATGCTCCCCGAGAGCGCCCCGGTGGAGCTCGAGAAGAAGGACGCAATCTTCCTGCCAGCCCTGCAGGCTGTGGTTGGGACACCGCTGCCTGCGGCAGGCACCAGAGGCTGCAGAAACTCCTTCACCCCAGGAATGCCGCTGGCCGCCACCGTGTCCTTCTGTAGGCAGCAGTCGGCGGGATCCATCGCCTGCTGGACCCCAGAGCACCTGGTGGGGAACGTCTTCCTGGATTTGGACTGGTGGTCCCGGTCAGTTGCGCACATCCACCCCTGTCCCCTAAACCAATAACATTTCCAATGTTTGTTTTTTTTAACGAGCGTCGCGCGGCTTAACAAACATTTTTTTTAAAGCGCTGCAAAGTTACGCTTTAACTTGAAATATTTCTCTTTTTTTGTGTTCGACATCGGTACGGTTCCGCACTTTAACATTAAGAATGGTGCCCGTACACCTATTGTCAGCAATTCAGTGTCTTCTAACATAACCAAAGGTGCTTTTTCCTTCTCCTCCTCCTTTCCATGTGTGTACGCAATTAGACACAAAAGGAAGGTGGCGGCCGCCTTTACATCATTGTCGGCTATTCAGCTTTTATGTCGGTTATACCTTTAAACACGGCGGGCGCCGCCTTGCTTTTCTATTTGTTTACTTGTTTAACATTCACGGCACGCTTTAGCTTTCAAAATATAAAGTTAAAGCGCAGCGTGCCGCAAATGCCAAAAGCAACTAAAAATGCTAACTTCAGACATGTAATAGGCTCTGACTTCAGAACTATCACATGTACAAAATACAATTATTTTGATTAACTTTACTTTGTGACACTTAAGCAAGTCCTTTATTGGTTTGAACTGCTCGTAATAGTACTTCCGGGCTTGATACGTGACTTATGCCGTGATCCCCAGTAATGCAGCATGCCCTGCTAGAGCAACAGGCCCGGAGCCCCAAGGTCCGGCCCAGAGCACCCGACCCCATGAAGAAGAGCCACTCCAAATCAGCAACCCTGACCAGGCTCTTCAGGAAGAAGCAGGCCAACGACAATCTCTTTACCCCAAATCCACCCTGGATCTTACCACAGACTTCCAGAAAAGTTGATAAGAATACCTACGGTCAGTATATGTCATTTATCATAAATTCCGCCGTTGCAGTCACCAACCATTCTTACTTTTTATATAACATATGCTCAAGTTTGCGTTTCAATCCTTGTGGAATTTTCAGTGGTCTCCTTCGTCGGGTTTTGGTCTTTAATGATTTTCTTTTGCTTAATTATGTTTGTTGGCCTCGGTCATCTCCGAACTCTCAATGTTTCTAGGTCTATGCCCAAGCAGTTAGTTAATTTCTGGTACTTGTAGTCCCACTTTCATAGTTAAAAAAAGAGAACAAGTCCACAAATGCAAACAAAAACTTTAATTTGATGAGCTGCTTTGGGAAGACAACATTCTTAACGGTATCTTTACCTAAACTGTACTGTCAACAACGGGGGTTCCCAAAAGGCTCCTCCTTTCATGATCTACAGGGCAAGTGTGACCATCAGGAGGCCGCCCCTAAATAAACTTGTTTGCCTCTTATCTGTCCATCAATACCATACTAATGACCTATTTAGTGGCATACAATTGCCAATTATTAACACCAACAGCACATCACAACACTGTCTGTTCATCCATCACACACCATTTTACAGCGGGTTGTATGACGATACATCGCAAACTAAAACAACGCGTGCTTTTACAACGCGGTTTTTAGTTCACATGTACCGTCACAATGTATGTTTTTTCTACGGATGGCATTAGTTCGCATTTCCTTTGAAATGCATACTATATGCCTTTACAACGCATCCAAGTTTCCCGCATGCCTTTAAATCACAAAATATTAATACTAAAATAAAAATATAACACTACCATACCGGACCTGCTTACACAACCCTAAAGCCTAAACCAATACCATACACTACAATCCCCTGAAACTACCCTAAGTCCTAAATCCTAAAATACTTGCATACACTACAACCCCCTTACACTACCCTAAGCCCCAAATCCTAAAATACTTGCATACACTACAACCCCCTGACACTACCCTAAGCCCTAAAGCCTAATACACTACATTACACTACAACCCCCTAAGACTACCCTAAGCCCTTAAGACTAATACACTAGATTACACTACAACCTCCTGAGACTACCCTAAGCCCTAAATCATAAAACACTAGCATACACTGCAACCCCCTGACACTACACTAAGCCCTAAAGCATAAAATACTTGCATACACTACAACCCCCTTACACTACCCTAAGCCCTAAATACTAAAACACTAGCATACACTACAACCCCCTTTTGACTACCCTAAGCCATAAAGCCTACACTACTACCAAATGAGACTACCCTAAACCCTAATCCCCCTTACTTCTCTTCTTCCTCGGGGTCGTCTCTGCTCCGGTTTCTAGCGTTGCTATCTGCACTCCGACGCCATTACATCGCATGAGTTTTAAAATCGCATGTGATGTAATGCCCTGCGTCGTAATGTGTACGCGTGGTTACGTCGCATGCGTTGTAACGCATGTGACGTAAAGGTATGCATAGTAACAGCCGCGTTGTAATGGCTGTTTCCTTTTACAGCGTGTCAGATACGTCATCAGCAGGGACACAATCTACCTTTTATGAATGTTTGTATTACAACAAAATGCAATCTATGTGTTGCAGCTCTGGTTTATCGTAGTTAATGCATTAAAACTAACATACCTACAAACAATGATTTGCAAACAAAAAAGGCCAGGGTTGGAATATTTTGCTCTTGGTTAACTGAAGTCATCTTTTAATCTTGTAGTTATGTGATCCTGTAGAAAATCCCTTTATTTGCTTGAGATTACCTTCTTTTATCAAAAATTAAAAGTACTTCAAAACAAGCTTAAACTGCAAAAGTATGTATGTAAAAACAGGGCATTTTTATTACTGTTTGTTATCATGGCATTATATCTACCCGTGTCAACTTAACTGCCAAGTTTTCCATGTCCACCTGTGACGTGCTGCTCCAGTCCTTTTTAGGTCTCGCCTAGCATTGCAGCCCGAATGCGTTGCCATTGCTTTGCGAGGCATGCAGTATATACTGTAGTGTGGAAGCTACGCCCACTCTCTACCCATTGGCTCTTGTCTTAAATGCTGCCTTCCGATTGGTTTGAGGCTTGTTAGTCCCTCCTCATTCATCATATGTATCCGTCCACGGCTATTGGCCCCTTTACTCCTAACACTATTTTCTTTCCACCCCACTGCCCCCTCCCTCAGTCTGTGACTTCTCACCCTCCCCTGCCTCCCCCCCACTCCCGTTTGTGTTTTCTTGCCTGCCGGCACTTCAGTTTTCATCTTTATTATTGCCACCTTGAAATATGCGAGTTCAAGATGCTTGCTGTACAAAAACTTCTCGTGTTTAATGAACTAGATTTTAATGTTACTCTAAATATAATAAGACTCTAGGAAACATTCGGGGTATGCATGGAAACTGACGCCTCTTAGTTCACAAATGGCATTGTTGTCGGGTGGGAGGAGCGGCAGTGTTTTAACTTATGCTTAAAACAAGCACTTTTAATAACTTCCTCTCAATTCAGTGCTATAATCTTGTGTACTGAGGTGACGTGCTAAAGAAATGCACTTTTTTTAATTCTGAAGAGACATTATCGCATATTTACATCCTGTTTACTGTATGATTAAGATGCCGATCATTTTCACGGCTCGCCCACTGGCTCGTATACGCTTGGCTCGCCTCCGGCTGGCTCTACCTGTTAATTAATATATTGGCTTGCGCACCTTTAACAAACAGAAATGAATGGATACATGACAGTGAGCTAGGTAGATGGTAGAGAAATAGAATGGCGTAGACAAACATCTCCATTGCCTCATGTCAGAATCATCACTTTCAATAACCTGGAAATCTGCCGGCAACTCCCGCATGCCCCAACCTCATCCCCCTCACCTATTCTTAGCAGAAGCGGCAGGTTCTGAGCTGTGCCCTGCTGGTGCAGAGGAGCACGACAGAGTCTGTAGAAGCGCTGGGATCCCTAGCTTCTACGGGCGGGCACCTAAGCCTTCCGGGTGCCTTCACACTCAGGATAAATGAATACATTTTGTTCTGTACTTTAGACGCCCCTCTGTGAGCACTGTCTGGTAGATGAAGCTCTGTGTTAATAAACACATTCAGAGAGGTGGTTGCGTACAAACAAACAACAGCCACAATACCGTACGTTTTGAACGTGTAGTTAAATACCTGCTCATCGAGTACCTCATTGGCTGATTATTCCATGGCACCACCAAAATAACATTTGGACACATTTGCTTAACTGTAAAAAACTCCCTTCTATGAGTCATTTAACAACTCAGGGCTTTGGGGTTAGGTAACCTACTTTGGATGCTGTGTAAAAGAGTAAATACAAAAATTAATTCAATGAAACTAAGCAACCAGTACTGTCTAAAACACTGTGAAAACTGACACGCATTCTGGCATTTTGTTTAGTTAATGTTGATTTTCTCATAGATGCGAGTAAAGTACTCTTAAAATCTTAATGAAATCTGCACACTTTTAACTAATAGCACCGGGCAATCTTTGACAACTAGGCAATGAATACATTTTCACGTACCCCCGAAGCCCCCCTGCCCCCGCCCCCTTGGCAAACTTCATTGCCTCCCAGTGTTTGGGGGATAACCAAGATGCAGGAGAGTGAGTCAAATAGTCTAGAAAATGAAAGAGAAGCCGGGATTCGGATTCACATGCTCGATCCCAATCACGTTGGTTAGTCTGTAAGCACTACTTTTATTAATGAGTTTTGCATTAGTAAAGCACCACGGTGTGCATGTGTGGTGATACTTCACTCATGAGGTACGTGCCAAGCAATTGTTGACACAATCCACACTTTGCGTCTTTTTCAATATATTTATTACAAAGTGCAGGACCTTTCCAAAGGATTTTGCACACTACATACATACACTCCAAAAATAAAAAGTGTAGGTAAAACACATTGCCATTTACAATGTCAATAGCTTTAACTCACAAATGCGAGACCTATTTGCATAGCAAATGCTTGTTTTAGAATTCTAGGACTTTTATTCTGGTCCTATAATGAAATAAATAAGACTGCAAGCCCCAGAATTCATCGAATTAACCTGTACTGGAGCGCTCAACATGCATGGATCTGGGAAACATAGCAGGGCTGTATCAGCTTTACAATGCTTAGTGAGCAAGGACGCTTAGTAAAATAAAACTGAAAAGTATACATTGACCAAAAGTCTGCATGTCTCACTCCTGAAGTTCTGTTTAACGTCCTAGTGAATTCTGGGCATCGTAGTCCTGGTTCATTTCAATTGATCTAATTGAACCAACACGCCTGAAAACGATGATTTGTAAAAGGGAAGTCTAGGACTGGAGCATTGTATCTTTGAAGACATGGAGTCATATGGTAAATTCAAGACTAAGTGTAGGGCTGTATCAAATAAGCTGGTGCACGTGTTTTTTTGTTTTAAGATAAACTGTTATTAATCTGATAATTTGTGTTTAAGTGTTCTTCCTGACTGCCGTGGGATCTAAATTTATCCTAGAAAATTAGGCTGAAGGTAACATTTGCAAAAAGAACTTCAAAAAAGTGGATAGAGCTTTAAATATTATTTGTAAATGAGTGCCTTCTCAATGAAGTGCTTTGACGAAGTGACTGTGGGAGGGCTTTCGAAAGCACCATGAAACTTTCCTTGGTGAACAGGTGTACCAAAGCATAGCAAATCTCGTTTGAGTATCTAGTTAATTCGGGTATTTTTAATTTGCGTTCTTCTATTTGTGCTGCTGATTTGAGTAGCCTTTCCTAGGCGTGCAAGTGTCAGAGGGGGAACGAACATACGCATGCTTATGTCTCTTGTGAATCAGAAAAATGAACCCACACGTAATGTACTTTCCTGAACAAGGCCTACGTGTAAAACTAGTGACTGTCCTCACATAAATACAATAGATCTAATGCACAAAGCCTTTTTCGGCTAGGAGTGTAAATTTATGGGCGAAAATATCTTCCTTAGCAGCTGTCAAGAAATCACAAAAGATTCGAGAGGCGTAAATGTTTTTACTTCAGATTTATTAACAATAAATGCAAAGTAATCTGCAATAGTAAACTCCACGCAAATGGTGGAAAGTGGATGGATCAAGGAATGGTTTGGCTTGAAAGTTTGTGAACACCCTCAAATTGTGAGTTGTGGAGTTACAAACTTGAATGTGACCCATTTCCACCCCAGCATATACAGGCATCACCAGACTGAAAGGCAAGTAGAGATCCTCAGTGTCTGCTTTTACTCCTGCTTCTGTGATAAAAATATATATATATATAATAATCACCGGAAGTCGTTGTGTCTTCCGTGTGTTGTGGTGATTACCATAAGCTGGGTATGTCATTGCGCTGAAGATATATGTGAGCACGGCAACGCTGCAGTAATGTGCGATAATGTATAGTCCGATAATGTGCCTATTAGTGTCAAAGCCTCTATGTTAAAGAACAGTAGATGTCTCAACACCCAGGATAATGTGCTGCATGGCTTGATACTTATAAGGCCCCAAAGGCGAGACCGATTGCATTGCAAATGCTTGTTTGCCTTTCAATTGAAAGGCAGCGCTAGTGCCGTGGTTAATGTTACAAATGATAATTTGTGTTTGTTGGGTTGGTCCAAGAAAGGCATTTAAAAAAAAAAAAATGTTATTGGCATTTGAAAAAGTGACATCTTTCAGTACAAATGATGCATCACAATAGAGTAAGAGCAGGGAACAGTGGTGGGGAAGGGGAAGAAGGAAAAGAGAAGGGGGTTCCATATGGCATTTACATCAAGTATGCTACATAGTGCATCTCAAGCATCGATTAGATGTTACATAGTAGGCCGACATTTACAAGTAATTATCTCAGAGGCCATTCTAGTATATAGGATGAATTACACAGAAATCTTGATCAAGTCGGAATTTCCTGCAGAGCATAGAGTTAGGCCACTTCATCTCACAGCTGACCTGTGCTAATCTTTTCCCCTTAACCAGGTGTGGGAATGTAGGGTTGTATTTGCTGCTTTTGGTTTTCCAAGGGGATGTAGTAGCTCATGAGGGCAAATATGTTAGGAGTGGTTCCCAAATATCTTTCAAACGACTTTGCAGGGGCAATAGTTCCCAATACTGGGCCAACTTTTCCCGGCAGTATGGTGTGTCCTGTAGCCATAAGGCAGCCTTGGGGACACCCTTCCTCCCCCAGTGTTTAGCGAGTTAGCGTTTAGCTAGTAGTAGCAGCATGGCTGTTAGGCGACGTGAGGGGATATATCCTTAACATAGCCAAGGAGGCTAACTAGTGGAGTGAATGGGATTGCATATCCTATTATTTGTTGAATTGTGGAGTGTATCTCCCGCCAGTAGCCTAGTATATTGGGGCATTCCCAGGCTAAGTGCAGGAATGATGCTAGTGGTGTTAAGCATCTTTCACATTGTGCCCCTTCATTAAGGCCCATTTGTTTCAGCTGCAGGGGAGTGCGGTATAGTCTATGTAAAACTTTGAAATGAATGAGGTGCAATCAGTAGTGAGGGGATCATGCCCCTGACTGCGTGCAGCAATAGGACCACTGGTCCGTGGTGATGGGGGGGGTCTGTATCCCGCTGCCATTGGGTTAGAGCCTTAGGGGTACATATTGGAGACTTGTCCTGCGTCACTGCGTATAACCTAGTGACAAGTTTGCGGTGTGAGGTGTGCATGAGCACGTGCTCAAGAGCGTGGGTGGCGAGTAGTGCTAGATCTGCCCTCATCTGGGTCCAGTATAACATTGAAGTCACCCCCCCATATGACCGTTCTCAGTCCGAGAGTAGTGATATGTCGCCATACTTCACTAAAGAATTCAGGGCAGTTGGTGTTAGGTCCGTATATACACGCAAATATTATGGGGTGATGGTGCAGTATGCCAGCTGTATGAACAAAGCTACCCTCTGGATCTAATTTCATGTTTGTGAGTTTCCATGTGAATATGGTAATGGTAAAGCCCAGATAAAAGGAGACAATATTGCCCCCATGTTGCACTTCTCCCCTTTCTCTCGCTTGGCGCAGCACCATGTCTCTGTCCTTATAATTTAGTAGTCGTGCAATTATTGGTTGAGCCGTTGCGCCCGGGGGCGGTCCTGGTGCCAGGGATCTGTGCGTCCTTTCAACTATAAACACAGGGGACAGGAATTAATTGAAAAGATCTCTTAGCACGTTAGTTATGTCGTTCTCCATGTTGTCGATGGTGGTGGAGTCTGGCACACCTATGATACGAAGATTGTTTCGCCTCGAGCAGTCTTCAAGGTCTTCATTTTTGGCCTTAATGACGGCTAGGACTCTGTCCATTTTCAGCAGTTGCTCTTTGGTTGTTGTCTGGGTGTCGTCAATATCTGAAAATCGAGTTTCTAGGTGGTCTATACAATCTCCGTGCTTGTTGACCCCCTTGTTGATTTTATCCAACCAGTGTGGCATTAGGTCTAACTTAGTGTCATTCATTTTAAGGCTGAATTTGACGTCCACGAGGATAGATTTGAGATCTTGATCTTGGTTCTGTTCTTCCATGAGGGGGTCCGTGGATTGTCCCTGTGGTTGGTCTGTACCTGTTTGTCGGGTAGATTTTCTTTCAAACGAGATTTTTGATTGGCGTATGTCATGCCTGCCCATTTTATTCAAGAAGTGTCTCCCAGTGCTGTGCAATTGTCAATGGGGTGCTCCGTATAATTCCAGGTGTCGGGTGAAGTTACAATGGCTCTCAGCCCGATTCTGATTTATAGTAGTTTGCAGCGTGGCCTTAGCGTCTATGTCAGATCTACTTTTGGAGGTATCTGATAGGGTGTGGTGGCGCCCCTACTGCAGACCTGGGCCTGGGGCTTTTCGGGTCGCAGTTTGGGGTTAGTTCTGTATTGCCTGGGCCTAGACTCTGATGTTCCCCTTCGGTATGTTGTTGGATTTGTTTGCACTTCGGGGGGCCCGCTTATATTATTTTACCTGTCTCACAGGCTTGAGAGCCAGCAGAGTTGAGAGCAGAAATGGAGGTGAGAGATGAAATCTCTTTATTGTCGCATGGGAGGCTCAGGGGTGGTATTTTATAATGATTGGTGGAGAGCGGAGTAGCTGACAGGACCCCCTCGCTATGCTGGCGGGCCACTTACTGTGTTTGCAGCTCCTTTCCCGTAATGCGGTTCAAATGGTCATATCAGTCCCTTGATCCTCTTGTGGCATCTAATGCAGGCCTCTCGGTGGATCCCCACGTCCCCCCCGCGTCCACAAGCCAGGCCAGACACAGCCCCACACGCCCCACCGGACAGTCGCGTCCTCCTCAGCCCCCGCAAGGAAGGGCCGAGGAGGTCTCGGTTCTTGATGCAGAGGCCCACCGGCTTAGTTCTCAGGCCTGCGCACACACATCGTAGCCTGGCACAGCAGTGCTTCAGTCAGCCACCAGGCCCAGGAGTCTGATTCATCTTCCAGAGTCATGGGTGCGGAGTTGTCACGAGAAGCTCAGCTCGATATCACAGGTTTGGTGTGGCAGCAGGTCCGGGTCTAGGGATCTCCTTCGCAGCGTGTTGTACAGTCATCGGCATTCGTTGCTGCATACTATAGGGCAAGATGGCGCATCCCGGCTGCGGAGGTCTGGTGCGCCACTTGTCACAGTACCTGCAATATCGACTTATATGCACTCCGCTGGAGATCAGCGGGTGCACAAACTCATCGTGGATGTGGGCATCCTCCTCTTTGCATTATTAAAGGCCGGTGGGCTCAGGATAATGTTGGATTGTTCGCTGAGCCGGCAGAGCCTTTCTAGTAAGTGGACATTTGGATGCACGGCAAGCTCCGCCCACCATCTAAAGGTAAACCTTGATCTCAATTATTGTGAACATGTTTTGAGCATTGAGGCTAGTCATGATGAGAGGTCTGAGTTTGAGTTGAAACGTGTGCCCAGGAGTATTTGTGAGAAGTTAATGTTTGCCCATAAGATAATTCTGAAGGAGGGAGTGCTTCTGCACATCCATCAAATGCAGAACATTCTTGTTATGGCAAGGGATAATTTTTAGCAAGAATTGGCAAGGCTGCAAGAGGAAGAAATAAATGAAGAGATAGAGGCCTTGGAGTAGCTTGCCTCTGTTGTTATGGTGAGCATGCCAATAGGAGCCTCAGGATGTTTATAGATAAAATAGACTTCAATAGACTTAATTGTGTGCATTTGGGTAAAGCATGAACGACGAAAAAATGCCAAATGTAAAAGTGATGCAATAGGAGTGGACTACATGAGCCATTGCATCAGCAAGAATGGCATTGCTCCAAAATAATATTTGGTGAAGGCAGCTGTGAGAGCTTAACGTCTATTAGATAAAGATCAACTGCACTCCTCCTTAGTGTATATAATGGCTATAGGTGTTTGTTAGGGCTTCTAGATTCCACCTTTGTAATGCAAGACTTTAAGGTGGTATTTGGTCCAGTCGAATGACTCTTAACTCTGGCATATTCATGAATGAACTATAATGTGGTTGAGGAACAATGATTTCTGGTTATATGTGGATAAAGCCGGGACAGTGGTGGTTTGTTAATACAAAGTGTCGCAGAATTCATATTTCACAATACTAAGGGGCATATTATCAAGCCAGGCGATAAAATTATCGCCGCTTTAGCGTCAGAAAACTGCCGCTAATACGGCGATAATGGGCTTGATAATATGCTCTATGGAATTCCAATTAAAGCCCATGTTAGATGTGAAGGACATCTAACATGGGCTTCAATTGGAATTCCATAGAGCATAATATCAAGCCCATTATCGCCGTTTTGGGATCTAGTTTAACGCCCTCCTGATGACATATCAGGTTGATTTTTTACAAATGCGGTCCAAGTTACCTCTCTGACACAGTGGTTGATAATTTCCAAGCTAGGAACCTTATGTCTGCATTGTCTCAGTTAGCTCTAACTCTGAGGTTCCAGCCTGTTAGACAGGGTGGAAGTTCCTTCACGATTCTTGATGGTAAAGAATGGAACTGCCTCCCTGTTGCAGGGATTCTGCTCTGGAATAAAAAATATGCTTGGAACAATAGAACATCAGTAGAGTCACCATACCACCTCAGTATCTATGAGTGCGAGTCCGACTAGCTATAGTGTCTCAGCCAAGGAGTATCAGCATCGGTTGTGCTTACAGGCAGCAAAGAAAAGTCTTGTGGGAAAGAAGTGCTATTCCATGGCATACTATGAAGTATTGGCCACATGGTACAGTTTGACATGCCTTAAATATCAAGTAGGGGAAATGAGGAGCTAAGAGTCAAGAGGTCCCACTCGGCTCCCAAGCATGTATCAGAAAAAAATCAAATGTGAGTGGGAGCTGTATTCGAGACGATCCCTTTGAAAAAAAATCTTTGGGACCCTCAACAACTACTTTGGACAGGACAGGAGGAACGATCGCAGGACGGAGGCACCTCATTAAAAGAAGCAGCAGCCACGTCTTCCTCTACTCCTATGGAGCCCGAATAAGAATCACAGAAGTTGCATGGAGACAATGTGCTCCTAGTCGAAGATGCTAATAGTTCTACCATTGTGTAGGAACTCAAGGGAATATATTTCATCCCTTTTTAATTATTAAAGGGACAATATTCCACCTATCTCAATAGAATTAAGGGATCCCCTCGGAAAAAAGGAAACGTTTTCTGTTTTGAACAGTCCTGACGAAAGGCGCTGACCCTTTAAGGGCGCAGAGAAGCTGAAACATGTAGACCTAGACCACACTACAGGATGCAATGGATTCCTATCATGTCCATTAGATGCATTCAATTTCTTTTTTAACCTTACCCTTGTCTAATCTTTATTAAAATTTTGTTTGAATAATAGACAAGAGGTAATTTTAGAGCACTCAGTTTATTGTGGATCCCCACGAAAAATCTCTTTGAACACAAGAGATCACCTTATGGTTGGAGGCAAGAAGACCCAATGATGACACTATACGTCAGTAGCAAAGCATATACCACTGACTGAAAGTAGTTGTTGAGGATCCCACAGATTTTTTTCAAAATGTTCGCCTCGAATACAACTCTCACTCATATTTGATTTCTGTAGTTTGACATGTTCAATGGTGACAAAACGATTTTCTTCATATCCAGGGTGAGGTGGCAAAATCACAGTTCTGTTACCTTGAAGGCCAAGGATTGGAACAGGAGCATGGGTGGATGGCCACCTTCTCTTGAATCATCTCCCTTATTTTTGGAATCCAGTCGGAAACTGGAAGAGCAACTGCAGAAGGATGAGATGCAGGCAAATATTTGCGTGAGTTACCATCATGGAACTCTTGTATGCCTTTAAGACAGCACAATGGTTATCTACGCCAAAGGTTGTGGCAGCCACCACAACGTCTGGACCATCACAGTCTGGAACATACATCTTGATGCCAAAAAGTATTTCATACGGTGTCCACCCACCCTGAGATCTTTTAGGGAGGTTATTTAAAGGTTTTGAACCTCATATAGATGGTTCAACCAACCACACCCTGTACCTAATACTCTAGCTGTTAAGTACTGCTTTAAGTCATGATTCATTCTCTCCACAACATAATTACCCTTGGGTCTATACAGAGAAGAACAATGCACTTACACACCCATGGACTTCATTGAATCATACTACGCTTTAGAAGTTAAAGTAGGACTTGGTGTAAGTGGCATGCGCAACAGGCATATGTTCCGACAAAGGTTTGCAAGCCGTGTGCTGTGACCAAACCCAGAGGTATCTAGCGCAAGAATCATCTACAACCAAAATATATTTGAATGGAGTATCAGAAATCAGAGAACCGCAGGGATCTAAATAATTGCAGCCAAAATGCTGGTTGAAAATAGATGTGTCTGTGGTGGACGAGACACAGGGGAACTTTTGATCTGTTTACAAATGTCTCAAGTTAAAACATATTGTCTAGTTTGTTGGTTTACGACTTGCCACCAATATCTTTGTTGTTAAGAGCAAAATGATGGCAGCCACACCGGCATGCTCAGAAGCTAAACCTTCATGTGCGGCTATAATTAAATCATGTCTGCAGTCTGTATTGGGAATCATATGATCACCAACACAAGGAATAGTTACATAAGGAACATTTTGGGAAACCTTTCAGCAAAGGGGTACCGTTTTTTAAAGCACTCACGGCAGCCAATATATAATTGTCGATATGTGTTTTAGAGCAGGTTACCGCTGCAATTTTCACTATGGCTACTGCAGCTTTGGCCGCTTCATCAGCCAGAGAATTCCCTACGGTATGTGTTCTGACACATTGATGAGTCAAAGTATCTATTACATGAGCATGTGGCAACTTAACCTAAAAATCTGCCATTTCAACCCAAAGCAGTTTGTGCCTTATTGATCTACCTTTAGAATCTCTGAAGTCATCTTGCTTCCAAAAATGTAAGGTATCATTAAAAGATTTTCCGCAGTAATACGAATCATACACACAATAAGTGTGGGGAATCTAGGATCAGTATTTTCAAGTGCAAGAAGTAAAGCCTTCAATTCAGCTACTGCTCAGTGCAGACTCCAAGAGACTGTGGGGTATATTCACAAGAACGTGTGATAACTACCGCAAGAGTAGCTTAACGCAACTCTCAACATCCCAGCCCATCGCGGGAAAATAACCCTGTGTCAACGTGGAATTCACAACAAGGTGATACCATGCGATAGTCTTCCGAAACCGTTGACAATGTCTGCGATACAACCACCTCGATGGAGATAAAAACACAAACCACAACACAAAAAAACCTGCGATGGGCCAAAGCGCGATGAGGAGCGATAAGCAGCGCCAGGCCTGCAACACACACCTGGCAGGTGGGAAAAATCACCATAAAAGTAGAAAAAACACCCAAACACAAACTGACCAACACCCAAGCACCATGGAGGCAGCTGGAGCAGGCGCAGAGGACGAACGCAACCCCACAAGCACCCCGGACAACCAGCCCGTGACCTCGGGGACAGGGAAGGGCAAGGACAAGAAGAAGAGGAAGACGAAGATCAGTCCGCAGTCGAACAGGATCATAGTCACAGAGGTGATGGAACACCATCAACAACTGTTCGTCACCTCCAACGTGTCATTGGGCACCAAAACTGGAATATGGCGGGACATCGTGGACAAGGTGAATGCCATCGGAGAGCACAAGAGGACAATGGACGAGGTCTAGAGGCGATGGAATGACATCAAGCAGAAGACCAAGGAGAAACTCACATCCAACCAGAAGACAGCAATGCCGACTGGAGGTGGGGGCCCAGCGCCACAGCTCGTGCTGGATGACATGGAGGAGCTGGTGTCGACAGTCATCAGTGTGGATACTGTGGCCCGGGTAGGGGGACAGGACACTGCTCGACAGGACACAACACAACCGTAACAGGGTGAGTGATCACCAGGTACTGGGGGGAACGGGTGGAGATGGCCACGATGGCCCACATGCACAATCAAGCAGAGCACAGTGCACACCCTCAATGACTCTGGGTCATCGCCCAGATCTATAGACTGTCACAATGTACAATGCCATGCTGTCTGAATGTCAACATGTACCATACGGCTACATACATGTGGACACATTGCAATACACCATCTCCCCTTCACATTGCAGGGCCACCATCAACACCCCATGCAGAGCAGTCCCAGCCACTCTTCACGGATGACGAGGAAGACAACCCCAGCATTGACGCGCAAGCCCTCCTAGACATCATTGACATCATCCGCGACTCACCTCCAGGATCAGGCCTGACCAGCTGCATCGATGAGACCCCACCCACCACCCAAACCACCCAACAGGAGGCACCCACGGCCCTGGCAGTCTCCCAAGACCCCCAGGAACAACACACGGCCTTCCAACGCCGTGTGCTGGAGGCCCAGAGGGAGACAGTTGAGCAGGTGCGGGTGGGGTTCGACCTCATGGCCACCAAACTGGACGCCATCCATGGCTGTCTAGGCCCACTCCATGATCTCCAACGAGCCCTGACTGACATCTCTGGAGACCTGCCGCGGAGAGAAGAACACCTGTCCGCTCAGAGGGGCACCAGCGATACCAGCTGTGAGCTGGCATAAATGCGGAGGCTCATGGAGGACATGGTGCGGATGAGGCAGAAAGGATGGCAGCCACCACTGCACATCAGCGAAATGTAGCTGGGATCTACCATGCCCTGCAGATCATCAGCATGTCATTGCTGCCACAAGGCATGGTGCAGATGAATGCTGCAGCCCCCACAACATCCACATCTCCGCCCCCTCATGTGCCCTTGCCTCACAGTGCGGTAGACGTATCCACTCTGGCACCTGATGTGTCAGTGGCACACAGTGCTTCAGCCGGTACTGCAACACCCACAGGTGGGGCAGAGCACACATCCGGGGATGAGGACGTGGATGGGTTTGTGATCAGGAGGCACTAGCATTCATTTCCGCCACCTGGCCTGTTTCTGCTTGCTGTCGCACATGGCCTCATGACCTTCCACTGACCCCCGATACACTCTGATGCACTCACCTTGGACAGCGACATGGACTGCCATATCCTGTTTGATTAGCAATGACAAGGCGACCAGACTGCGGACTGTACCCTTCCTCTTCCGCAGTACTTGTCATCCCCGGATGGACTCTGGCTGGCCCTCCACTGGCCCATATTGTGTAGTGTGCTCGGAATTGCCCTGTACCGCTCCAGCTGCAGAACTGCACTGGATGTGCACTAAACATCCAGTGATGCACTGCTGCATCATGTCTTTCATCATTCATGTATGAATGTGTGGATGAATGTAGGGACAGTGATTTCCCTTGCGTCAATGATGCACATCCTGTGGGTTGCCCAGTCAGAGGGTGCTACATTGCATATTGTGTACCGGGTCCCGTGAACACTACAACAGGGACACACTTATCAATCACTTCCATGTCCGGACATGGACTTAACCACGTCCAGAGCCCACGATTCATTGTTGCAAGCCCTGCCCTGGTCCAGCATACGGCAGGCCAGACCACTCCGCTAACGCTCCGAGGGGAGGCCCTCATTGCTACCCGTCGCAGGCGTACTCGCTAGTGGTGTGCAGGTCACTGGTCTAGTTGTCAGCATGCCACAGCCACTCCTTGAGGGCAGTTTTGCACGCACATCACACCCATCCGGCGCAGGCATCACAGGCCATTGTGACTCCGCCAACATAAGGGGCCGACGACGTCACATTCCCCTCTGCCGGTGGTGACTGGATGACGGACGCTCCACGGTTCTCAATCATAAATGGCCCTTGAGTTGTTGCGCACAGGGTTAGTGGCACCCAAGGCCTTGCGGCCGTCCCGAGCCTACCACCACGTGGCGCTGACTGGGGTTGCACAGGGTTGGTGGCACCCGAGGCCTTGCGGCCGTCACGGGCTTACCACCATGTGGCGCCGACTGGGGTTGCATAGGGTTAGTGGCACCCGGAGCATTGCGGCCGGCACAGCCACCCCGCCACGGGATGGTGACTTTGGGTGCACTGAGTCAGTGGCACCTTAAGCTGCTGAGTGGGTGTGCAGCCTGCAATGATGCCCCGTCCTGGCGGTCCCACCAGCTCAGGTTTTGTGTGCCCTGCTGGACCGCAGTGTAGGCCAGAGCCAGCGGGCAGCGCGGGCCTACCGCCACATGGCGTCACTTCCGGGATCCCAGAGTTAGTGGCACCTATTGGGCTGAGCGGGTGTGCAGCCTGTGATGATGCCGGGTGCATTGGTATGTCCTTTGCCATGGAGCAATCAAAACGCAGCACCAACGTGAGATCTGGTGGCCTGCGGAGCGTGGCTGCATGGTGTGGAGGGTGCCATGTTCGCGGGCCCTGAGATTGTGCCTTGCAGCGGCACATGGTGGGACCTCCTGTCTACACGCCGGTGGCGAAAGGTGAGCAGTGAGGCCTGGGTGTGCATGGGCGGGCATGCTCCAATGGGCGGCGGGAGGGGCTGGGGTGCCTCTGCCTGGGTGTGCATGGGCGGGCAGGCGATGTTGTCTTGTGCAAGTGTGTGTACTGTGCCACTCATGAATCTGGACTCTGTTTCAGATGACGGCTCTGTCTCAGATGAGTGATCTGGTGTACTGCTATACATACCGGCAAGTGGTTGGAGACACACCGGTGGCAACAGGTGAGCAGTGTGGCCTGGGTGCGCAGAGGCAGCACTCTCTCTCTCTCCCTCTCTTCTTCTCTCTCTCTCTCCCCCTCTCTTCTTCTCTCTCTCCCCCTCTCTTCTTCTCTCTCTCCCCCTCTCTTCTTCTCTCTCTCTCCCCCTCTCTTCTTATCTCGCTCCCTCCCTCTCTTCCTCTCTCTCTCCTTCGCTCTCTCTCTGTCCTTTGATGTGCGCAGGACACACCTTCTCATCATGATTTTTGTCTTGCAGGCTGTGACCTAAGGATTGTCCCGAGGGGAGCCGCCATGTGTCTTCATTTCATTTCAGTGTTAATTTTAATAAAGTTTCATTTGTTGCTTCGAAAGTGAATGTGTGATGTCACATTCATGTCACCAGTTGTGATTGTGCGACATCAAGCGGATTATTTTGTACATGTTTAGGTGTAGCTGATGTGGCATGTCTTTGGTCGGGGGGTGCCGGGGAGGGGGGGTCCTGGGGAGGGGGGGTCCTGGGGGTGGTGGCAGCGGGTGTTGTTGCCCTTTTGGCCCTCCGGGCTGCATGTTCAGTTGCCCGGGTGCATCTGTTGTTCTTCAGGTGTGGCTCTGGGCTGTGCTCCCTTTTGTGGTGCAGGCTGTGGTCCGACTTTGCACCAGGTCAGAGCAGGTGTTATTTTCCTGCTGCTAACGTGCCTTATCGCCTGTTTTGTGTTCTTATCGCAGTTCTGTCTGGTCGTTGTGAATGTTTTGGAGTGGTGTTGTCGCGGCTTTTGGCACGGGAACGCCTACTCTTTAGCGATAGTTGCGGGAGTCATCTGTGGCGATGTTTTTTGCAGCTGCTATCGTGGGTAAACTGGTGCTGTGGGCTGTTAACACTAGCTTGTGAATGGGGCGATAAATTTATCGTAACTTTGGCTGCGATAATGCGCCGTTAACTCGGCGATAGATCCTTGTGAATATCATCATCATCAAAGTCTTTATTTCGGCCACAAAGGCCATAAAAGTAGAAATTACAATTAATAAAACAGATACAATTCTTAAAAAAAAAAAAAACCCTGTGAGTTATAATAACATACAATTCATCATTATACAATAAATAAATTAAATAGAAGTACAACATGATAAAAACAAAGTCAAATCAAAAAAAGATTATACAAAAAATACAATAAAGTATGTGGAATACGTTTAAACCTATTGCTTAGTTACAGAAGATTCTGCGTTTGATCCACATACCATTTAAAAAACGGGAAACTGCTAAGACAATCGGGGGGGGTGGGTATCATATTTCAATACTCTTATGGCGTTTAAACAGTCTCTGAATCCCAGATTTTTACAGATGGGTTTTACCCATCGATTACGTAACCGATGGTACACTGGGCAAAAGAAAAAGACATGGTTTTCATTTTCCATTCGATAACCAGAGGCAGGCCAGTCGGTATTTTTGTTCAGCTCCCATTTGGAGGTAAAAGACCTGAGCGGTAAGCTGCCTATTCTCAGCTGGAAATGCAACTTCCTAGCAACAGCTGGGAAGATCAGATCAAGAAATTCCTCCCTCCTGTAGTCATCTTTAATTTGGAGAAACTGAGCAGTCAGTCTGCCAACACCAGAATTCACATGAAGGCTCAAAAGATTATAGTGCCTATACTGGTCTACCAGGTTTGCCCTTGAGAGTACCATACATGAATCCTCCGGGGAACCCTATAATTCAGAAAGACCAATCTTGTCACAAGTATCCCTGATATGGGTTAACCAGGGAATTTTCTTATTTTTAATTAGGGGCCAAACCCCCTTAAATTCTTCTCGAAAAGAGCCCAACTCCGGGGTAGACCAAAGTCTCTTCCAATATGTCACAGGCCGCAACGCCACCTCCTCCTTCACAGGTAGCACCCCTAGGTCGAACCTAATAGGAACCAACGGGGTGCTTGGAGGCAAGCCTAACAGATTTCTCATAAAGGAATGTTCAATCCTAGTTAGGCTTGGAGGCCTACTGTGTCCCCATAATTCTGCTCCATAAATGGACGCTGCTCCAGCTTGTGTCTTATAAATTTCTACCACTGGCGCAGCAGGCTTGAAGATCGAACCTCTAAGCAACTTGGACACTCCTCCTACAATTTGGGTCAGTTTTAATGCTGAGTTTGAGACTTGAGCCTCCCACCCGAGATGTTCTTGAAGAGTGATCCCAAGGTATCCGAACGTCCTAACTCGATCAAGCGGAGTGCCATTCAGAACTGGATTCGGGCGTGTGTGCTTAGGGGGATTGAGGATCATAAACTTTGTTTTTGCTAAGTTAATCTCCAAACCCTTTTCCACACAGAAGTCCACAAAGCCGTCTAAAATACGCTGGATGCCGGCAGATGTCCGGGACAGCAACAAAGTGTCGGCGGCGAGCATCAATGCCGGTACCCTACCTGTAGCAAGTCTTGGGTCATCAGTGTCCTTAATGCCTTCAAGATGTTTAATAAGCCCATTAATATACAAACAGAACAGGGTGGGCACCAGCACGCATCCCTGGCGAACTCCTCTGTTCACTGGGAAACGTGCAGACAACTCTCCATATTTCCCACATCTAACCTGGGCAACATTTTCTGTATGGAGCCTTCTCAGGACATCCAGAAGATACGGAGGGACGTCGAGTTCCTGGAGAACTCTCCATAGATTTTCTCGTGGAACCAGGTCAAATGCGGACCTCAGGTCAACAAAAATGAGGTAGAGGCTGCCACCCTCCACACTCACGGTTTTCCAGTAGAGGACCTGGAGTCAGAATAACTGGTCAAAAGTTGAAGTGCCCTTTCTAAAACCCGCCTGCAGGATACTCAATATATTATTATCCACCTCCCAAGTCTGAATTCTATCCAGGACTATGCGTCCAAGCAGCTTTTGGGTAGTGTCGATCAGGCTTATGGGCCCATAATTTGAAGGTTACAATGGGCATCCTTTTTTGTGAATAGGCACTATCTCTGCTCCACGCCAGGTCTCTGGCGGTTCCGCACCTAATAGTATAGAATTAAACAAAACACAGAGATAGGGAGCCCATACTTTAGGTTCTGACCGATAAAGATCACCTGGGACCTTGTCTAGGCCTGGCGCTTTATTGGGTAATAATTTATAAATAGCGGTTTCCACTTCCATTATCGTAATCACCGGAACATCCTCTGCTCGGTACTCATAAAGGGGATGTAAAGTAGTTGAAGCTGCTTGATTGGGGCCTGTACATGCGTATAAGCTCCCAAACTGATCTTCCCAAGCAGTTGGGGCTATATTAGAAGATAATATCATCTCATTTTCTTTCCTGCCATTGCTAACAATGGCCCAAAAGGATTTAAAATCCTTATACTGCAGGGCTAATCTTAACTCCTCCCACTTATCATCCTCCCAAGTCTTTCTTTCCCTTTCGATCTTCTGTCTATACTGTGCTCGGAATATTTTGATCCTTTCTTTATCCTTAGCCTTAATTGCTTGGATCAGGTCGCTTTTCAACTTCCGACACTCAACATTATACCAAGGGTTGGTTTTAACCAACTTATCCTTAGAGCTCCCAGCCGGAAAGAACCCCTCCGATAGTTTAGAGGCCAGGTGGCTGTGAATTTCAACCGGCCTTTTACCCCACCCAGTGATAGTACAATTCAACCCTTCCCCGGCCATTTCACTAAGGTGGGGCACAACCCTTTGCGTGGCCATTTTACTCTCCGTCTGTTGTTATGCAGAATGAGAGCCTGCGGTTCCACATTGGGCTCAATTTCATAGCTGGTCAAACCCCAACTTCCTTGTTTTAGGGTCATGACCAGGGCATTGTGTTCGCTATCATCCCGGTCAAGAATCCTAAAGTCTAAAACCTTGACCCAGGATCTTGTTTCAATCATAATATAATCTATAATGGAAGTTTGCCCTACTCTGTTAAAGGTGGCATGACCAGGTCTATCAGAGTTAAATCTACCATTACAAGACCTCAAGGACAAAGAAAGAGTGAGAGCAGTAATCTGCAAAGCCAGTGGAGTCCAAGCTTTAGCCAGAGGGATCAAATGCTCAGGAATATTCCAGTGTATGTTTTCCACAATCGGATCATCTAAATCCAATATACTGAGTGGTTCGTACTGGCAGTTGAAATCACCACCTATTATCACAAAGTACTCTGGGTCTAAGGTCAAAATATAATCGTTCAACTGAGTAATAACCTTAGACTCCAGCCCTCTCAAAGAAGGTCTAGAAAATACATTCAATAAAACTAAATGTTTGCTCCCTGGCAGGTCAAGTAGAACACATTGAATATCATGTGAGCTAGTTGGAAGCTGTTTAGCTGTAACTCCCAAATGCAGAGCCACCCAAATACTTCACCCCCCTGAAGGTCTTCCCCTGCCACTAGTTATTGCATGTATATTATAAGTCACAAAACCAGTCCGCTGCAAATTATCCATAGCCCAAGTCTCTTGCATTAGAAAAATATCAAATGTGTCTATAAACTTGCCCCACTCTTCGCTGATCAATTTATTTTTTAATCCTGCCACATTCCAGGAAAGTATATTAGTATTCGCATTAGGCTCCCCTATAGTAGTAGTTAAATTACTAGCATGCTTATTTAAATCAGATGGAAAAATTACCTTATCAATGTTTCCCTGCACACACTCCTTCTCCAACCCACTCAACACTGGTATTGTTAATGGCTCAATAAACCTACCCCTTGGGCTTTTCCAAATTGGACACGCTATATCATTCATGTTTGCCAGTACTTCAAAGAGCCCCTGCTTACGAAAATTATATTTCAACTCCTTGAACCCTTCCTTAGTGTTCTGTAAACCTGTATAGTCCCTAGCCACAGAGAGTAACTTATTAGACTCTGGGCGTCAATCAACTAGGTCCAGAATACTAAATCTATTATTGTGGTGGAAGATTTCAAGTGGGGGGGGGGACAGTATTGGTTCTTAATTTGATTGTTGTTTCCAGGGTAAGGAATACGACCCTCCAGATCATTTCCTGGCCGATCCACCCAACCCCCCAGGGAAGCACCACATCCATATCTGGAGGCACCCGGGTAGAAGTAAGTAAGTGGAAGGGCTTTTATTACTGTTTCAGGGCTACCTGACTCCATTGTACAAATATGCCTCACTGTTCTAGGATCCCTGAAATTGATTACAACAAAGTCTCCCTGTAGATCCTTGGCTCTAAGACCCACCCAATCTACACGTCTTGCAAATAGAATTTCACTTCGACTCTGATTGGGGAGGGGTTTGTTGTAATTCAACCAGTGGATACACTTATTTTTAAGGTCACTAAATGCCTCCCTAGTTCCATGATTCAGAATAGGAACCCCCGCAAGAATCACTACATAGGGAATAGACTCTGGGGGCAGATCCAGACATGGTAGCACAGGCTTCGATACAACCACCGCCCTCAATTGGTTTGTCTTGTAAGGGATCGAATCAAGACTTCTAACCTCAAATTGTGTATTGGCTACAGCATGATCCGCCTTTCCCCTTTGGTTACATAGTAGGACTAGTGAAGTTGGCACGTTATGTTCTACTTGATCAACAATACCCACTCTGTTTCCCTGTGGGGTTGGTTGGGCTATCAAATCTATCACTTTGTTTGCTATTCTAGGGTCAAGGCACTGACAACCATCTAATTCTTTAACCAGTGAACCTTGGCCCTCAGTTGGGCCCTCCCCAACCCCTGTAACCTTCCCCCCTGTCGATGTAGCATACATTTGTTCCAATTTAAAAAGTCTTCTCTCAATAGAGTCAAGTCTATCATGAATCGGAAGACAGGTCACTGTGAATAACTGCTCCATTATGGCCCAAAAGTCTCTTCTGTGCTCTTTCGGAATCGGGTCATCAATGCCTTGGGCTATAGAATGATCAGTAGACGCTATATGCTGATCATCTAAATTAACCGCAGATTCGTTATTCCCGGCATTTGCCCGTTTTTGGATTTTCGTTTTCTTATTGACCAAAGAAGTTGTTCCTCCCTGCTTTCGTCTAACAACCTGTTCTAACATCTGACCATTTGCCTCCACACTCATGTCCGGTATCAATTGTATTGGCAACCCGGATCTTGTGGTTCCCACATTATGCACTAGTATGGAAGGATTGTTTTCAGTTGGATCCGCCAGCTCCGTTAGACTATGCAGGCTGCAAGCAACAACTGGAGGTGGGTTTCCTTCCCCTTCATGTTCGACAGAAATGGGATCTAACAGTAAATTGGCCTGGCTGTTAATTAGAGGTACAGGGGACTTTACCAAGGCAAGTGTGCCCAACAAAGACTGCTTTTCCAACTCTTGCTCAATAGAGAGCCTTTTTTCAGTCAGCTCAATTTCTCTCTGTAACACGGACGCAGCCCTGATGAGGAAATTATCCAAAGTCCCAGCCACTCCGGCCCCATTGAGTGACTTACGTCCCTTCCCCAAACCAGGTGCAGCCATTATCTCCAGCCGGTGGATCACGAGCGCTGATTACGGGACTACCAGCCCGTACATGATCTAAACACCCCTTCGGTATAGCACACAATCCCTCGTATATAATATTACCTTGTCTCACAAGATTTCGGCCACCGATATAAAAAGAATGGCCCCGTCCCCTCCTCTGTCGTGCTCGGACGGGCTCAGACGGGCCTGCCCTTGGCCCGGGCTTCGCGCGCGCCCGCGCGCGTTCCGCGATGCGCGTAAGGGGCATGGTTAAGTGCAGGCGGGCTGTAGGCAGTCACCGGGAAGAGGCACCAGCTGTGTGGAAAGCTGAGGCTGCTGGTCCTCGCAGTCCTGTGATATGAGCCCAGGTAAGAGAGTCCGGTAAAACACACAGAGAACTGCTACGAGTGGCTCCCGCGAAGCGGGGGCCGCGAGCAGTTATGAAGGCAGGCAGGCGGGCTGTAGGTAGTCACGGGGAAGAGGTACCAGCTGTGTGGAAAGCTGAGGCTGCTGGTCCTCGCAGTCCCGCGATATGTGCCCAGGTAAGAGAGTCCGGTAAAACACACAGAGAACTGCTACGAGTGGCACCCCTTGTGAATATCTCCCAGTGTGCGAGTAGTCTGAGGGTGAAAGGCGCCATTGAAAATAGTGCCTCGAACTATGCCACATGCAGCAGAATATTGCTGCTTAGATCCTATAGCCGGTTGTACTGATCCATGCGTATAAATGCCGGACTTATATTGGTCAAGAGGAAGGAGCTAAAGAAGGCAAAGGATAAACATGTTCATATTGCAGAAATTATTGTGTTTGCAAAGGGTCAAAGACAAAGTCGACATCCATGGCTGATAAGGACATAGCCCATTGTATCCAACGAGGATGGAGAGCTTTTGCATTAGGAACGCTGGCTTTCGTGACAGTCTCCAGGTCAGGCACTGGAGAAACAACAATAATGCGTTTACCTTGAGCAAGTGGCCATTCCTCAAGGATCGCCATTTGTACAGCAGTGAGACTTTTTTCAATAGAAGCAAAGCGCGGTTCTACAGAAGAATACAATTTTGATTTATATGCATTGCGTACTGTTTCACCTTCAATAAAGGTGGCAAAATCCAATCGCACCTGGCAAGACCCGGATGACCAAGTTTGTAGTATTGACACATGTATGTAAATGGCGTGTTTCAAGTAAGTCAGACAGTAAAGACCTGAGTTTTTGAGTATGCTCAGACATCAAGCATGAAGCAGAAAAATGAGGGCATAATAAGTTTAACACATTGTGCATAGTCAGGTATGTAAGTCTTGCCAAAATTCAAAAATCCCAGCAGAGACTGTAATTTTTTAAGTGTACTCAGAGGCTGCAATTGAGCACACTTTTCTAGTAAATAAGGGGCAAGACTTTTTCCCTCATTGGTTAGTTCATAGCCTAAGAAAAGGACACTGACAAAGGCAATGTACATTTTTTTAAGTTAAACTTGAACCAAGGTCTGCAAAGCGAGGTATTATTCGTTCTACTCTAGCCAAATGTCAGTTTAATTTGTCATCTGTTACGTAGATATCATCCCTATAGGACAGAGCGCCAGGGTCGATGTCATGAAGACATAACTTGTGTCACAAAGACTCCTGGGCTGTTCTTGTAGCCCATAGGAAGTTGTGCGTAGCGCCTCTGAAAACCAAGGGTGCCAAATGTAGACTAGTAGCGGCTCTCTGGAGCTAAATTGTGACTGAAAAAAACATTGGAAATGTCCAAGGTAGTTTTATATTTTTTGCGGACAACATTATCAATGAGTGCCGTACCATGTATATTTTGTACTGCAAAAGTGCGTGTATGACTATTTAAATGTCTGTAATCCATAACAATGCGATTTGAATGATACGTTTTCAAAACAGGAAAAATAGGATTATTCATTTGAGATACACAGGGTTCAATTACCCCCTGGTACTCCAGTTGGGAAGGAATTTCCTTAACGGGTGCTTTAGCCTCCCATTTGATAGGACACTGTGGTTGTACCTGAGGTGTAGATCATATACGAAGAACGTGGTAAGGAGAATCCTTATCCAAACCTGTACGGTTAATATAAAGTGCAGGGGCCAAAGCAAGGGTCCATTCGGAAGCTTAAGCTTGTTTGACTTCGTCAGGCACAAGGTGTGAAAAAGAAGGGAGAATGACATCCTCTCCCTGGGGGCATGAAAGAACGAACGGTGGTGGCCAGTCGACCTCTGCCAAGAGAATATCATACATTGTAGTTAAATTGTATCAGAAGATTGCTTTAATGGTGCATTTAAAATCACCTTCAATTTGAAAATCCAAAAGATATCGGGGCATATTATCAAGCACGGCGTTAAAATTATCGCCGCTTTAGCGGCAGAAAAGTGCCGCTGAAGCGGAGATAATGGGCTTGATAATATGCCGAAGAGAATTCCAATAGAAGCCCATGTTGACACCAGAACATGGGCTTCCATGGGAATTCTCAAGGGCATATTATCAAGCCCATTATCGCCGCTTTAGTAGCAGTTTTCTGCCGCTAAAGCTGCAATAATTTTAACGCCGTTTCTTGATAATATGCCCCATAGTCTGTCCGGGGGAGCTACGCATGTGTCCGCGGTTCCAACTGTAAAAAATGTTTCAGTTGCTTTCGCTACCAGAAATTGGTGGAGACTCCAGCGTACTATGGTACCCTCTGCTGCACTGTCAAAGAGAATCACCACCCATAACCTGCTCAGGAGTAGGGTTGTCACCGTCTGTGGCATTAGCTGTTAATGCTGCAACTTTCTATTTTTAAAAAGAGGCTTATAAGGATGAGGTTTATCCTCTTTCTTTATCTTCACTGCAGATGACGGTTGTGTTTCCCGTTTTGGTTGCGTGTACTCTCATTGTCTGTGATCAGATTGCCCTCGTCTTTCGTACTGTTGGTCAGACGAGTCCTGAGAACGAGGAGAATGGGGATCAGCAATCTGATACCTGTCAGGAGTTTTAATTTGTGTGCGAACATGAAAATTGTATCGCCTCTCAGAGAATTCTGGGGGCAGAGTGCCTCCGCATTGTATAGGTTTTAGCTGTCGTTTAGATTCGTCCTATGGTTACTTAGGAAACTTACGGGTAGGTCTGGCATCCTTGTCAGAGCTAGGCTTGCCAAGCAGTGGTACCGAAGGTCTGGTTTCCAAACTATTACGCCATAAAGATGCATATACATTAGCAATAATGACCCGCAACTCGTGTTCGTGGTTGGTTACTGCCACCACGGCAAGTCGCAGGCGTATTGGCAAAGATATCACTTCACTTTTAACATTAGAAAAATAATTTTGGAGACAAAGGGAAAATTTCCTACAAGTTTCATCCCCAAATTGAGGGCAGGACCTGCCCCATGCTCATTCTGTATCTGTTTGAGGGCATTTGTGGAATGGCCATCGAGGGAGTACCATGACAAAGGGTGTAAACTGTGCAAAAATAGTCCCCCAGGAATTGCAGTCAGCTTAAGGAAGAACCAGATCATTGGGTAAGCACATAGTCAAAATTCTGTGCTCGTCTCGTGGTGCCGTAAGGCGAAACACAGCTTTACGTTGATCTATTTTTTGGGCAATCCAGAAGGGTATTTCTTTGCGATTTATGGGCTGTTTGCCCATAACTAAATTAGCAGTTACGGAACTGATAACATGACCGGCAGGCACCTGAGGTTGTCCTTACAAGGCAACCCTAGCTGTTCCAGCCAGCAAGGCGCGTGCAATAAATTGGGTCATGCATCTATATAAGAAAATAAGAACATTATATAAATCTTGAGTCTGTAGTAAATTGATATTACCTGAATTTAGATACGGGGTATGGCCTGCTAGTGCCAACCCAGTGGCCACTTCAAGACTTAAGGGACCCCTTCAGACAGTGCCGAGTATAAGGGGAAGGGCACCATTAAACCAAGTCTGGTGTTCCCAGACGGTAGTAGGAACTTCAGTAAGTGTAAATGGGTGATATTCAGCAGGAACTGGTTGTATTGTGTATTTATGGAAAGTATTATCATTAGCGTGGACAGCCGGGAATGTGACCCAATTATAAAAGACTTCAAAGCGGAACGCTGCATCAACGTCAATTACAAAAATTACAGCAGCCCCTGCATTAGGAAATCTGTGTCGCCTTAAATGCTGAGTTACCGCTGGACGGCAATTAATGGAAATAGCTACTGGTTGAGCCATAGTGAACCAAAAAGGGATTCAAAGCGTAGCACAATCAAGGTGCATAAACCTTTTCATATTCAAGCTTGAAAAACCAACAGAACTAGGAGCTGCCTAATAACTGTGGAGGTGAAATCCCTAGCACCACAGACGTGTCAGGAAAAAGCTGCTAGGGTATTGTGGACAAGCACTCCTCAGGTTTCCCGCAAGTACATTCCAGACCAAACGTTGACGGCGCCATGTTGCAGGGATTCTGCTCTGGAACAGAACTTTACTTGGAACAATAGAACATCAGTAGGTAGGGACTGAGTCACCATACCACCTCAGCATCTATGATTCTGAGTCTGACTAGTTATAGTGCCTCACCTGCCCTCCTAGCCTTACCTGAGAAACAAGTGGCACATCACTCTCGGCCCTCTCACGGATCGCAGTAACAGGACACACCCTTTTGCTCTCTCACTCGTACTTGTTCACAATAAGATAATCATGAAACACAAATGAAGTTTAGAATATTTATTTAAATTATTGTGCTCTAAAATGCAGTATACGTGCCACAATTAGAAAACAAATGCATAATAACAATACTGTTAGCATGGTTAATAAGCCATATACCATGAAAAGATCTGTCATTTTATAGGACTGACTCACCTAACCCCCCTCCCCTCCTACTAAAGCTCAATGTTTATATATGAAAGATCTCTGGGATTACTGGCAGGTCCCGTTCCCTAGCATACACAGATGGACGCTCTACATCTAGGCAGACACAGGGCTCCTGTCTCAGAACTCTTGTTCCATGTGCGTGTTTTTGGCTAATGTGCTCATCTATATGACAGGACATGTGTGCAAATAAACAACCGCTGCATTCATGTGTTATATCTAGGTGCTAGTGCCTGAACAAAAAGAATATCAAGGAACATTGTTGTTTGCTCTTGTAAGTAGTGTGCAGACTAAATCCCAGGAAAAGAACAGAAAGCAAAAAACATATGGAGGTTCCGTGTGAAAGTACAATGTGGCACAAAAGCAAGTGTTTTTATATAGGAACTTGTGCAATGAAAAACGAGGCCTAAAATGTGCACAGTTAGGCTAACACAAGAAAACCACAATGGGCCATGCAGGAAACACACGGCATTGCAATGTGTTACATCAAGGATGAACTTTGGGTACCTTAGTATGGACTCCCAGCGCCGGGACACTCCTTGGAGGCGATGTGCGCTATACAAATCCATTCATTCCTTCACTAAGGACGAATTGTAGCGGACTGCACCCTGTTCAGTAGTTCTAAGGAGCATTAAAATCCAATGCAGCGCCTGCCAGAGGAAACCTGCACTTGGTAAACACTGAAACCTCTCCGAGTCAATTGCTGGCTCGACAATTGTGTGTCAATATGCGCAGGGCCCTAACACATGAATATGGTTCACGGTAGGGCTACGTATTGTGTTACTTATTTCGAGAGTGCACACCGATGCGTCTGGTGTGGGATTGGAGGGCTGTTTGTACATAAAGCAGACTTTCTATTGGATGTTTTCTTTTTTCTATCGACAGTCCCATTTGTACCACGGTGATTAAATAGTTCCTTCTGGTAATGAGGTGGGTTTAGGAACACAAGAGAACGCTATCCCTCCGCTCTCTGCCTGATTGACCACCCAGACCGCCTGGCTTATCCCCATCCACGGCCTGTGTGTACCTGGCTGTGGGAATGGGAAACCTGACCTGCAGAGGTGTGGCTGCTTCATGCCCCCTGGTTACCTGGGGCCTGGTACTGGGCAGCGCTCGAGGCGGTGAGGGCGTCTATGGGGCCGAGGGGACATCCTTAGGGGTTTTAGTCTTTCCGGGTCTGCTGGCACTGATCGCTGGGCCTTTACCTTGTCATCGGTATCCTATCATTCGGCTTCTACATTGTGAGTACATTGTCTCCGAGGGTGTAATTCTTACCTTGCTTTGGAAACCCGTTAATAATCTAGTTTTCCCTTTCTTGACTGTATCTGTGTTTCCTGTGATTTCTGTATTTGTGTTCTCTCACTCGCTTTCACTCTCTCACACTTTTTCTACATTCTCTCTCTCTGCTCTTCTTCTCTGTTAACCTTTTCTTCTCTTTCGCTTTCTCTGTCATCTTTCCTTCTTTGTCTCTCGCGCTTTATCGTAGTCCTCTCACTGTTTTGCTCAGTCTCATCTTTCTTGTTTTCTCTCTCACTTTTTCCCCCTTCTCTCTGCAATTTTCTGTCGATCCTTTCTCTCAATTACGCTTTCAACTCGCCCTCTCTCATGTAACTCGCTCCAAATTCTCTATTTTCTTTCTTTCTACCTCTCTGTTTTTCTCTTCTCCTCACTCATTCTTACAGGTTGCTAATCTGACACTTCGAACCACAAATGTTTGTGCACACTGAAATGATACCTAGGTACACCACATTGGATGTTGAGACAATAAACTCCACACCACACGATTCTACAACATCTAACATTAATGAGCGTGCACACGAAAATATTTTAACTGTGGGGAAAAAGTTGCACGTGTGAATACGCATTTCAGCATGATTGTTGAATGCTGATTTTCCTCTCGGGGAAAAGCAGCACAAAAATTGTTTTCATAATTGAAGTATTCCTAGTAATACACGGCTGTCTGATATTTCTCGGATTTGCTTGAGATTCTCTATGAGTCTCATAAAAGCAGGGCCACTGGAATTATGCGACAGGAGAGGGACAAATTATGCGGCAGGGTTGAGTAAATTATGCAGCATGAAAAGCCAAATTATACGGCATAATGTGCCACATTTTGTGATAGTATTACTTCAATATTTTGTCATTTTTTAACTTGGTAACACTCTCTGAGCACTGGTTGCACCTCGTTAGTACCAGATTGACACCCAAATATAGCAATAAGCAGCAGAAAGGTGACCAGTCCAGCTTTGCAAAGAGCCTTCCACTGCGCGGCAACACGTGTCATCACATTTTTAGTAACTTTTGAACTGTTTGAGCTAGAAACCATTTTTGTTTGTTAAAATCTGCAGACTATGAAGCAATTGATGGATTATGTGGCAAATGCAGCAAATCCATAACTATGCGACAATCGCCACGGCCACGCAATCACATAATTCCAGTCACCCTGCATAAAAGTCAGAAGTCCACTTCAATTGTTGGAGGACACACAAAGCAGTAGATTTCTGGTTTTCGAACCTAGTCTTCGCGAATCATCCATTGATATGGTTCCGTTCTTCTTTGTACCACTCACACTCTCTCTTGTTGCTTGCATCTGCCATTCTTTGGCTGGCTACCTTCTCTATTGTTGTCTCCTGTCCCCTCTCTGATTGGCCTTAAACCCAAACTATTTCTTTCCTCTGTGGTAATTGGCTGAAGTTTGGTCAATGTCTGTGTGACATCATTAATCTGCGAATTTAAAGGCACAGTAAGGAACCCCTCATGTGGAAAGGAGCTGGTGTGGCACAATGTTGAACCACTGGTAGTTGAGAAAACACTGCGGATAATATGGATGGGTCTGGAACCAGGACAAGCAAGAAGAAATGCAGTGACTTTGACGAGGTGTATTCAGAGATGGCTGTTGTCACTTCAAGTCCAGGTCAGCACAAAGCCTTCAATTAAAATAGATGCTTTCTGTTGCATGTCTTTACGCATGAATTCCTCAAGATGAAGCAGCCCCGAGGGACAAAGTGATAATATTTTATTATATGACTGTCTTCATTTTTCGCAAAATGTCTGAAGGTGTCATATACTCTAAAAATCTAGACGGTTATGTAGCAATGTTTTGCTTGGGTACTCGCCTGGCTCAAAGTGGCGCAAAGCATTACATCGATGTACTTACCATTAAAAAGGTCTGCGGGCGCACTGCAAAATTATTCATCACCGTGTGAGCATCCCTCCAACCCCTAGTAAATGTAGGCCCTAATTTATGAAAATCATACAACCTGATCCATTTTAGGAAAAACAAATACATAGAGACTCCAGAGTTCCATTTCCAAACATGACACTGAAAAGTTTCAATAAATTGACCCGCAGGGTGAATTTTTAAAAATGGGCTGGGTGTAGTTTTTTGAGGTTTTTTTTGTGATGGTCTGACACCGCACGTATGGAATTGGAGGTCAGTGCAATGTAAACATAAAATGTACCTTTCACATGATTCTGAGAGACATTTTGCATATTAGCTGATTCCATAATAACCTATTTCGCGGAAAGTGTTCTTTGAAAATCGTCCATTTTGTTCATTTGATTTTGCAAGGAGTTTATCGAAAACAGGGGTTGGGCATGGTTGGGTATCACTGTGTGTGTTTGTTGCACTTTAAAGGCTTTCAACGCTGCGCGATTTCGTTAGATGTTCAATATTTTTCTCCTAAGCAAAAATGGTCTTAATTTAGCAAATTTTTCCCAACGTCAAAAAAACATTACATGCAGTCTGTATATTTTCGCCAAGAAATGTCGATATTCCTTTTTCTCCGAGTTGTTGACGGAACAGCCATAGCAGCTCAGTCGGTGCAAATCCAATCTCAATAATTATTTGTGTAGCATTTACCCTAAGATTAATTTATGTTACACTTGCAATTCCCTAATGATGCACCCCGAAGGCTTCTTATTTACAATACATGTGTTATATTTAAAAAAAATCTATACATTTGTCGCTAGGGGCCTGTTTGCCTCTCATGAGGTCCGCGTTACTGCTGGCAGTACCCAGTCAGGTTAGGGTCTTGCAACAAGGCGCAGCCGACGGCTGTCGAGCATTACAGATAAAAGTGCACATCAACCATATGCGGCCTCAAAAAACAAAACACGAGCAGTCAAAGCTACCAAGACAAGATCTCTGGTATGCTGCTTCAGAGGCAAACGTGTGCCTGCTACCTCTAAGCGCCGGACTGGCCTTTCAACTCTCCGGGCATCTCCCGGGTGGGCTGGGACCTCTGGAGGCTGCGTTTTTAAGGCTTGGGCCGCTGCTGGCACCTCTGGTACTTCATTATAGCTAGCACAGTGTGGGCATGAGCAGAGAGAGAAGAGGGAAAAAGCGAGGATGGGAAGAGATCGGAGAGAGAGAAAGAGGGAGTAGCGAAACAGGAGAGAAGGAGAGATACAGAAAATGGATGGAACATATTTGCCAGGGCTCCTTTTAGCACCTAGTCTTGCCCGCTACCTCTCAGTTTAAGAGTGCATGCTAGGGCACAAAATACATTTGTTTATAGATAGGGTGCAAATTAAGACTCTGCCGACCCTGTGGTGCAGGACTCCACACCAGTGTGGACCGCTCAGTCAGCCCTACGCATTTTCATGTATATTAGACATATATATTTTAGGACACCTCTTCCGTGGGGTAGTGGATGCCAGCACAGAAGATGTTCAGAAATACGTCTAGTGCCCACATTTAAAACAAGAGCTGTGAGCAGGGGCACTGAATCATGCAGACTAGGAGGATCAAATTCTGCAACAAGATTGACAAAATTATGCGGCAAGGAAAGGCAAATTATGCGGCATATTGTGGCAAATTTAATGGTAGTAATACTTCATTAATTTGTCATTTTTACAAAAGGTAACACTATCTGGGAAAAGATTTCGCCGTAGTCAAGGGCGTAACAAAGGCACCCGCAGACCCCGCAGTGCGGGGGAGGGGGGGGGGGGCAAGCTCCAGGGAGCCCCCTCAGCATAGTGCTCCGGCCCGGCCGTAGTAATACAGATTTAATACCCTAATACAGCAACAAGCAATTCAAAGATTACCAGTCAACATTTACGAAGGGACTTTCAGTGTTTAGGGGCAGAAGTTTTTAGTTATGTTTGAACTGTTTGAGCTAGAATTTTTTTTTAGTGTTGAAATCAGCAGATTATGTAGCCAATGATGGAATATGTGGCAAATGCACCAAATCCATAATCATGCAAAAACACCACAGATGCAGAATCGCATAATTCCAGTGGCCCTGACAATAAGCGAGTGATTACGATTCTTATAATTAGGACATTCAGTTTCCACGAGAAAGAACAATTGGCCTCTCTTCTTGGACCAGTTGGTTCAATGCTGCTGCAGCGCCTGTCATTGGTCAACACGCATTGTGCTGAAATAGCAAGTGACACAACCGCCCATTCTGCACGAAGCGCAGCATCACAGAAATTGAACCAGAGCAAAGCAATTTTCCACTGGCGTTGGGGAACTTTGTAGTAGTGTTTGCTAATTTTGCACCAGTTTTAGGATGATATTTGCACCGACCGATTGTTACAATTTTTTTTCAATGCTGGTCAGTTTGTGCAAATGTTTTTGTGTTACACACCTGTGCAAACTGTAGTGTTTCAGCTTATGCCTTGCTCAGGTGTCACTTTCTAGTGCATAGAGGAACCACGGGGAAGTGCGTCTGTGCAGGAGCAAGGTGTGTAGTAACAAAAGAAACCTCATGCAGCTTTGAAATTGCAACCTGTTATTCTGAATTACGACACCACTCTTGTCATCTCACTTACTGAAAAAAAGAGATGACAGATACACCCACATGATATCAGTAATATCGTACCTGCTAGTACTATGGATGTTGTGTGCATAGATGAACCTTATGATGTAAATTGTTCTCCAATGGTCTGAGCTCAAAGTTGGTGACTTGTCTGTTTGTTAGGAACAGTAATGGAAAATAAAAAGAGAACTGTATGAATTAGGCGGTGTAGAACAATATTTCACTCCAGGCAACTCTGACATACATGTAGGCACACTGATCTAGACACTTCGATGTAGCTGAAAGACATGTTGTATTCAATAAATATCAACTACACAGGTGTGTGATTTGTTGTCAATAGACCTTATTTTCAATGAGGACAGTTTGTGCTATCGAGGCCATGAGGCAACAGACATACCCGACTGATGTAGGACAGAAATACAAGTTTTCTGTTATTGTAGAACAAGTAACCATATACTGAACCAGTCAAGCAATGAATTGTAAGATACGTTGTGCTCCAAACACTCTTCATGTCCTGATGATGACCTTGGAACTTTGTTTGGGTCGAAACACCACCGACATTCGATGGTGTAAAGACTGTTGAGAATTCTGTTGGCCCGTATGGAGCATTATATTTGGCAAAGTTCTCTATTCTATAAATGCTTCTTGTAATTAAATCATTTATTAGTTTGCGGCGTTATGATGCCTACCGCTGCGCTTCTGGGATATATTTTGTTTGTTGTTTCTTTCACTTGCACCGTGTGATCACTCACCTCACACAGCACAACAACATTGTTTTGCAGACCTTATATATGTGTTTGACAAGTGTATGTATTTTTTCTACTAACCATACATATCTGAATATAAACAAGGTATAAAATTGGATCTCTAAAAAATGGTATTTGCATACATCCTAGAAATTGTTTGCTGTTAGATGGGAAGTACCACTAACTATACTGTGGGCAATTGTACGTGTCACAGAAAGGTTGTTCCACAAGGGTGAGTCCAAGGCAAGATCCCGTCTCTCTGCTAGGGGCTACATCTGTCACCCATATCCTGGTGAATTTGTCTCTGACACACTGCCTCTCATTTTGCCATTTCTTTTTCAGACACCCCATGGTGTGCACTTCTACCCCCAACACATTCACCCCATTGGTGAGTTTATGGCACCTCTTCCTCTGGCTCCAAGCTGACGTGCAGCACTATAACAGCATCCACAGTGCACCTTCTACATCCCCTCAGTATTGACCCCCTTTTTCCTCTCTCATCGTCCCACTTTTTCACCTCGACTGTCCCACTCAGCGCTTTGGGAGACTGCGCCCTCTTATACTGGATTCAGAAATGTGATCCACAGATTATGGGATTATTTAGAAGCAGGCACATAAACTCTCCAATATGTTTTGCGATTATTAAACTTGCGAGCAGGAGGATATGTACAGATCTCTCTAGGAATTCAAATGTTTCGTCTGCTACAAGCTCAGCGTTTCATCTTTCTAGGGTGAATAAAATAAGCACTGCTGAGGTGGGTACTTTTAGCTCCTGCTAACATTGCTACTGAGCTATGCGCCTGTAGAAACAAGTGGTATGTAGAACTGCAAGTAAAGGTAGACACGATTGTGTGTCTATATTTGCACCACCTTTAACAAAAGGGTGCTGTAAAGGGCATGTCATCATTTAGGTAGTCAGATGTCAAACTATTAAACTACCCCTGGCAAATCTGATAATGCCCTGGACATATTTCAAATTTGGAGGGTTCTGCGGCGTGGCCCCGCAGTTCTGACATATGCTTTTCTCCTATCTCTTGAAAATGTGGGTCTTGTCGATGGCATGATGAGTGCCACAGGAGTAACCCATAAACCCCAACTAAGACCTGGGTAAAACTTATATCATGCAAAAATGTGCTATAGGGTATCAGTAAGAAAACATGTTTTGTATAAATCACTGGATTGTGACAACACAAATAAAATATGGCAACACAATAAGTAATCAAATGTATTTGATCAATTTAGAAAATATAACTGAAAGCAGCATCAAATATTGATCATAAACGTGCTCAGGGCGCAAAGTGAACATATAGTGCTCGTGAAGGACACATACAGGAACAGTGAACAGTGAAAAGGACCCTATTAATAAATATTGTGCATGAATAAAGCCAGTCCATTATTTTAATAAAGTATCATGACACAATAAATATATATGGATGTCGACGCTGTTTCGACCTTCCTCTGTTTGAGGTCGTCATCATCAGGACAAAAGGAGCACAACATATATGACTGGTGACTGTAATAAGGAAATGGTCAGTTGCTTTTATTTTTATTTTTTTATTTTTAATCGCGACAGCTGGCATCGTACTGGTGGTGGAGGTAAGTTAGTAAACAAGTGTTGGGAGACTATTGGGTTGGCGGCAGAGTCAGCCAACCAAAGTTTAACCACCCGGTTTAATATTCTCCAAAGTGAAAATATATCCCCTATAGGGAAGCAGATTCCTTTTACAGGAAAGCTGCGGGCATGGGAAAAAGGTTGTTCATGGCAGCCATTTTAGACAATAGAAAACAGAGGCAGAGCACAGAAGTGAATGGCATAGGTCCAGGGCCGGACTGGCAGTAGCAGGCAAAGGGCAATCCCCCGGTGCGCCGCACGGGTGGGGGCCGGTTTTGGGCCCCTGGGGGCCGTTTTTTTACAGGGCCGTTTTTGCAGCATAGCTGCAAAATCGGCCCTGTAACAAAATCGGCTGAAAACTGGCCCTGGGAAAGAGCTCGGCGGCACCCCCAACCCCCGGGAAGGAGGGGGGGGGGGACGGGGCGGCGGCCGAGCACTTTGCCAGGGCCGGTTTTGGTTCCCAGTCCGGCCCTGCATAGGTCCTGTATTGTTCCTTCCATGTCTCCTAAAGCTGGACTAGCAATCACTATCGCCAAAGTCAATTGAAAAGAAATTACAAATCAGCAAGCTGGGTGGGGATGAACAGCAGCATTCAGATCTGTATTAATCTAGTGAAATATTTCTTTGCACTAGCTGCACAGGAACCTGATGCCGGTCACTCAGCACAGATCTGAAGAAATCATTGGTGTCTGTATGTGATGGCCAACAAAAAATGGCAGGCAGATGATGGGGTCTGGGGAGAGGAGTTAAAAAAGCAGCCTGGCCCAGAGACTGGATGCCATAGTCTTGGAGTGATTCGATCCTCAGAACATATTGTGTGGACTGTTCGGGGTAAATGGAGCAAACACAGTTGTCTGCGTCCGCCCTCCTTCCTAAGACTTTTCTCCATCTTAGGGTGGGCTGCATGTTCTTTTGCCACTGCCCCCTGAAAAGGTAATAATAAGCAAGGAGTGAGGGCGTGGTCTAGAGTTATCTGGGACTGGGCCACAACATTGCATGGACAGCACTGCAGGCAGTGGTATGATTGTTACACGCCATGTACTTTCTGACTTTCACTAGCTAATAGGACCGTTGCAGAAAAAGCCCCCACTATGGCCCTACCCTGGATATCCAAAAAGAAAGACATTGCATTGAGCATTTTACCTGTTCTCTCTCTTCAGTTTCCCTCAATGGTCAGGTGAAAAGGCAGTTTTTTCATCCCAAATGCAAGTACGGCAGAGGACAGAGGTTGGAGAGACTAAAGAAAGAGAGGTAGAGGAAGAAGCAGGAAGATAGAGAGAACATGAGGTAGAGGGAAAAAGGAGACATGATAAGTGGTGGCGATGCAAGGAAGAGTGGTGAGGCAAAGGATTAGAGAGTTAAATGGTCTAATGCGGTATTCAGTCTTTGGCTTGTGGGGATACACTCCTCATTTTCACTAGGATCCATGACACCCTAGCTGTGCCCCTGTTCATTTCATTACTAGTGAAATGTGCCTTTACAGCAGTAAGATGGCATATTCTGCCCACTACTGACCATCTTGGTAGATGATCCTCTCAACATGTACAGTCAAAACATCATTGAAAAATGAGCTCTCGTACCTTCTCCCAGCTGATCAAGGCCCCAACTCACTCACAGAGACATTGCTTTGACCTATTTTCCATGATTACTGAACTCCTTATTATCTCCCAGCAGTTATCCTGGCAAGACCATGGTTTAGTTACCTACCTCAATAAAACTATGTTCTATAAAAACCTAGGGGTAGATTTACGAACTTGTCACGGCGTGCAGCACAATAAGTCACCTTGCTGCGCTACACTGCATGACAGAGAAGGGGTAGGAATGCACCATATTTAAGTCAATAATGCACATTCCTGCCTTTTCCCCTGTGCTGGCACCCTTTTGGCAGCCGATCGACAACGCAGACACCCTTGCACGATAGTTGCAAGCAGGATTGTTTTTTGCGCAGGAAGGGGCACCTTCCTGCACAAAAACAATTTTGCGAGGCATATTCCTCTATGTGTGCTGAAGAATGCAGCACACATAGAAAGAGGGAGTAACAAGGAGAAATAAAGATATTTCTCCTTGTTATGCCTTTTCTGGGAAGGCGTATCTTTTTGGCGCATTCCCAGGTTTACCAATTCTGGTAAATCTAGGAATGCGACAAAATCCATTGGAGTTGCATGGGAACAACCACGCAATGCCCATGGAAAGCATTCCATGGGCAGAGTAAGGCAACGCAGCGATTTGCACTGCGTTGCCTTACTCCAGATTTATGAAGTCACTCAGTGCCACGTAAAGTGGCCTTGCGTGGCTTCATAAAATCTCACTTAGGGATTACGTTGCACATGTACCATGTTGTGTGGTGTGAAAGCAACACAAACTGGGTCATAAATATGGCCCCTGGTCTTTTCCCTGCCCCAGAACACGGTTTCCCACTGTTGCATAGTGCTTATCTGAATGCCTTTCTAGTTAGTTTATTTTCTTTGTAAAGCATTGCATAAAAAAAGAACATTTGGGGTAGCCCCAGAGTGCCATGAATCAGATACACAGACGCTTGAAAGCGGAGCAGGTTTTGAATAATCTGAGCATCACTCAGTGATATTCTCAATTGAAGAAATCTATTAACAATGTATGCAGATATAAGTGTTTAGGGCCTGGTTGGTGTGCAAATTTGCAAACCAATCAAGCCATAGATGCTTGCTATTTTGATGTCAAAGAATTTGGATAGGTCGGCACAGTTCTTCCTTGCTTGTTGTGTTTGATGGGTGTGAGGGAGTCTCCGCAGTAAGTAATCGAGTTGTTGATGGGGTCAAGGATGTGTCCTGTGATGTGCATTGGTTCTGTGTGCGAGCTGGGTTAGCAAATGTTGTTGAGTATTTGGAGGAGTTCTGTGGAGCAGGTGTTGGTTCTATTTTCTAGGTGGAAGCTGAGGTTGCTGTGGAATATGAAAGTTCTGGAGTCAATGATGGGGAGGTGATGAAGTCGGTGATTAGGTTGGTGACGGTGGCTCATGGTCCGGGTGGTCAGTAGAGAAGAGTTCCATTTAGGGTGATGTTTTTATAAATTTGCTGATTGAAGTGCAAGTATTCCATGAATGGGGCGTTGCTTTTGGTGGACGTTGAGAACTTAATGGAGTATTTGTAGATGGCTGAGAGTCCCCCTCCTGGCTTGTGAAGGACTTCCTGTCAATGCAATTTTGTACCCCTCTTGGATTGCCATGGCGATGTCTGGTGCTGAGATTGAGTTGAACCAGGTTTCTGGAAGAAAGAGGCTGTCCGGTAATTTGCTACTCAGCAGGTCCCAGATTTTGATTGTGTGTTTTCTGAGAGACCATGTGTTGAGTAGCATGCATGGAAGTAAACTTTGGGGTGTGGGTTTGCTGATGCTTGTGGTGTTGGTGTGATTTGCGCTTGTGTGGGTTGTTTGGGTAGGCTACTGTAGATGAACTAGCAGTGGGTGCAGCTGAAGACTCCTGCAGATGTGAGGGGCGCGGTGTGGCAGCAGCGCGGAGAGTGGTGTCCCAGGTCGAGCAGCAGGAGGAGTGCTGTGGAGTATTCCTTGGGGTGACAGGACCAGGGTTCCTGCCACTGGGCGCAGTCCAGGCACAAATGTAAATGGGCGCAGATAGGCTTGCCTTTGGCATGCCAGTGGCACGCTAGCTGTACAACTGCGCAGCAGCTGCCATTAAATGGGAGGGGGCGGAGGGCGGAGCAGTGGGTTGGGCTGAACGAAGCAGGAAAGATGAGGCAGGAGACGCTCTAGGAAGACCATTTAAGGTGCAGTGGGAGGCAAGAGAAATGCACGGGAGCTGGTTTGGGGCTGCGGGGAGTGCAACAGAGTATGCAGAAGGCTAATGAAAGAACCTGAGCACGGGGTTGGCCCTTGCAGAGGCTGGGGGGTGGTTTGGGGTTTGGGAGGGGCAAGGGTCATTGGGTAAGGTGTAAGGTTTGGGAAGGGTTGGGGAGCAATGGTAAAAAAAAATTCATGACAGTAACATGGGAGAGTGTTGGCGTTGAAAAGGCTATGTTTGTTTTACTTGTTAATAGCCAAGGTGTAAAACTGTTCAATTACTGGTTAAGTAATGTTAATGGCTATCCTCTGATTTTGGGGAAAAAAAAAAAAAAAAAAAAAAAAAAGTTAGCATGAAACGTAGTATTAAGATTTGCTCATTTAATGTTTCAGGGCTTAACTGTAGCAATAAAAGACGCAGAATAGCTGCAGAAATACGATATATTTGTCCCGATATTGTATGTCTACAAGAGACACATTTATCTTGGGACAGAAGGACATTGGTAACAGATTTGGGTTATACGCTGATGGTTGCCTCTCAACAAACTAATAATACCAGAGGGGTTATGATTCTTTCTAGAATTGGATATTGCACGGTGATTCGTAAATTAGCGGATAAATGGGGTAGATGGGCTTTATTAGAAATTATAGTATCTGGAATGGCTCTTACCATCTGTACAATTTACGGCTCCAATTTAGATGAGGCGGAAGTTTTGCAACAATTAAATATTGAACTTGCCTATTGGAAAACTCCGTTAATTTTATGTGGAGATCTCAATATTAATCTGAATACCTGTGAGCTAATGGCTGGTTTAGAACATTATAATGGACGCAAACCACGCGTATTTAAGGCCCTATATGATTTAGTAATTGATCATGGGTTGATTGATGTATGGAGTAAATGGCATTCTACTCTCCCGGGATACACTTTCTATTCCGCACCTCATAAGAAATTTGTGCGGTTAGATTACTTTTTTACGTCCTTAACTATACAACATCAAACTAAAATACAAACCTTCCCTAGAGTTACCTCGGATCATTCCCCCTTATTACTGGAATGCTCTATCTTAGGGGACTATAGAGGTATAAGGAGCTTTTCATTTGATAGGAAGCTGTGCTTAGACGAACAATATAGAATTTATATGAGGGGATGGATGACAGAATTTTTCAAAATTAATTTAGGTACCGCTCATATTTCAATACTTTGGGACACTTTCAAGGCTTGTTTTAGAGGAGAAGCTATAAGTTTTGGTTTATACAACCAAAATAAATTACGGTCTCACATGGGGGAGCTTTATGAATCATTAAAGGTTGCAGAAGTAGAGCTTGCTAAAGCAATAAAAAGACCTGACAACGTATCACAGGTTACTATAGCCGAAGCAAAAATTGCACAATGTAAGGCGAAGATAACTGGGGTTTGGGCGGAAGAGAATGCTCGGAAATACTTAATAAATAAAAGACATATTCATGAATATGGTGAAACTATAGGTCGCTCATTAGCGCTAAGATTAAAAATGAAAACAAGTTCTCGACTGATCCCCAAACTACAAGATCAATTCGGGATAGTACAAGAATCACCAACGGCTATATTAGATATTTTTCATCAATTTTATTCTGACCTTTATACTCAGCAATCAAAGTCTAATGTAGTTCAAATCCCGGATGTTTGTATAATAAATCAATTAACCGAAATGGAGGCAGAAGCCTTGGATAGCCCTTTTACTATGGCAGAATTAGAGACTGCAGTTAAGAACATACCGAATGGCAAAGCTGCCGGTCCAGATTGCATCCCGGGGGAAGTTTATAAATGCTTTTTTGAGTCAATGAAGCCTGTGATGCTAGAAACATTTAGGATGGCACAAAAGGGAATTGCCCCAAATACATGGAATGAAGCATCCATAGTAGTGTTTAGTAAAAAAGGGGAAACCACCAGAGCTACCTGGCTCGTATCGACCAATATCCCTACTTAATTGCGATAGTAAGCTTTACTCAAAGATGATATCGAACCGTTTATCCAAAGTTATCTCGTCACTAGTCACAACTACCCAACACGGTTTTATACCTAAAAGAGGAACGGTTTCTCATATTAATAAGGTTATTACCTTATTTGATATTGCAGAAGCTGAAAAGAGAGACTTGGCATTGATACTGCTCGATGCAGAAAAAGCTTTTGACCGGGTAGAATGGGACTATTTATGGGAAGTGATGAGAAGAATGGGATTTGGGAAAGCTATTTTAACTGCAATTCAAGTTCTGTACAAAACTCCTAATGCGAGAATTGCTGCTATGGGTCTTAAATCCGATAAGATTAATATTACTAGAGGGACACGACAAGGGTGCCCTTGTTCACCTTTACTTTTTGCACTGTATATCCATCCTTTTATTATTAGTTTACAAAATTCGCTCCATATTAAACCGTTTGTAGCTTCAGGTATTCCTCATTCTGTATTTGCATATGCAGATGACATTGCAATAACGACAACTGATCCCAGGGAATCAATAGTGGAGATTGAATCTTTAGCTAGAACTTTTGGAGCTATATCAGGGTATAAACTAAACTCTGCTAAAACCCAAATACTATGTACAAAAAGCATACAGTTTAACGAATCGCGTGTAATAGAAGAGGTTACTTATTTAGGTATTAAGATCAGAACTCAAATGTCAGAGATAACTGACAGTAATTGGAAAGAAATTACACTTCAAATCAAGCAATCATTAGATAGATGGAGCCGACTTCAACTATCAATAGTTGGAAGAGGAAATATTATTAAGATGAGTGTTCTTGCCAAGATATTATATTTATTTCGTAGTATTCCACTTGAATTTTCTCACAAACAGATACAGCAATTACAAACTATTTGTGGAAAATTCTTCTGGGCTCCTGGTAAGATTCGAAGAGGTATGAAATGGTTAACACTTCGAGAAGAAAGAGGTGGACGAAATCTGCCTGACTTTTTATATTACTATTATGTCTGCTTTCTGCAGAAAATGAGTTATATTTTGACTGGCGACCCCCCGAAAAATGAGGCGGAAGCTCCTTCTATTTTTTTTTTGATGCTGGGAGAGCATGCTAAAGGGTGTTTATTAAAGGAACTGGAAGGTCATTACTACAAGCATACTCGCTTCAAGGTATTGGTTTCAGCGTTTAGAGTGTGGAGAAATATTAAGAAATTGATTAATTTTGGTAGAATTTCATACTACACACCTTTCGATGCGGATAAAATACTCCCCTCAGTTTTTTGGGACAATAATGCGAAAATTTGGGTCAAAAAGGGGATCTCCAAAATTGGCGATTTATATGACAATAAAGCAATATTTTTAACATATGCTAAGCTGATAGAGAAATATCAGCTTTCTCAATCCTCATTTTTCAAATATCTCCAACTTCGAGACTTCTGTTTTAAAAATCAGATAGCGGCATCTTCTAATAATATATTAGAAGGGATTCGCCTTCAAAAGAGGATTGCTTCACTTTATCAAGCTTTGATGGAATATAGAAATGATGATTTACACAAATATAATCTGTATTGGATAGAACATTTGGGAGATCCCCTAATTGATATATCTGAATCTTTAAAATTGTCAAAAGAAATTTGTCTTGCCGCTAATCTAAAAGCTCAAGTCTATAAGACGCTGTTTAGGTTATATTATACTCCTAAACGCATGGCAAGTTGGGGAAACAAATATGATGGAAAATGTTTTCGCTGTGGGGACCCGGACGCTGATATAGCGCATATTTTTTTTTATTGTATAAAACTCTCCGATTTTTTTAAGGGAATTGAATCATTTATATCGTTGCTACTAGCATGTCCTTTTAAAATTTCACCTACACTTATGTTACTGGGAACAGAGGATAAACCGGATAGTCATTTGCTAGATTATAAGTATTTTTTATTCCTCGCAATGACTGTGGCACGGTTATGTATTGCTTCAGAATGGTTATCTCCAGACGCTCCTACTTTCGGAATTTGGAGATCAAAGCTCTATCGTATTTATGAAATTGAGTGGAATTTATACGCATTGAGGGGAGCTAGGAAAAAACGTATCGGTTTATTAATTTGGGGAGCGTTAACAAATTTTTTAGAGAATGGTTGAAGTCGGAGATATGGGATTTATTTAGGAATAATTTTCTGTATTCTTTCAATTAATTAATGATACTTTTCCACTGCCAAAATATGTATGTGATGTATGAATTTAAATGTACTGTCATGAATAATAAAAATAAATTAAAAAAAAAAAAAAAAAAGAAAGAACCTCAGCACGGTTGAGAAAGCACAAAAACGATTAAAGAGCACTAAGGGGAGTTGGAAAGCACAACAATATTGAAAGAGCGGTAGGATGAGTCGGAAAGCACAAAAATAATTGAAGAGCACTAAAAGAGAGTGAGAGAGAACAACACTAGTCAGAGTACAAAAAAGGAGAGAGAGCACAAAACAAGTGGAAGAGTAAAAAAAAGGAGTGAGGAAGCACAAAAACGAATGGAAGAGAACCAAACGAGCGCCAGATCAGAAGGCACAGGGAATGAGAGAGACAGAAGATGAGCTGGACAGAAGAGGATGCCAGACAAGAGAGAGTGAGGCGGGAGTGGGCCTCACAAGAGCTTCAAGCAGAGCACTGCTTGTTGGCCTGGCCCCTGTTCAAAATCTTGCCAAACCGCAAAAAAGTGAACAAATATTTTTTTTAAATTCTCCTTGGCATATAGATAAGACAATCTTCAAGTTATTCCTCCTCAGACTGTAGCATTCAGGACCATGTTTTTGAAGACTGTCTCCTCTTTTGGGACTCATTTGATGGCGAGCATCTGTGCTACACACAACCCTCACCCAAATCCATCACCAGGTTCTGCAAAGCACTACCGTAATAACCCACTCCTTTTAAGTAACCACACCACGAAGTGCCATAAGTCTACTGGAGGGTGGTTAGTGGTGTTTTACAAAAACCCTACACAACAAAAATAAATTTGCTTCACAAATTAGACATAAAATGTTATTAGGTTAAGGAAATAATCAGAGGGTTTTTTGGGGTGGCCAATTACCATCCATCAATTTTAAGTGGATTTCTCCAATAAAAAAGATCAACGGGCATATTAGCAAGACAGGCGATAAAATTATCGCCGCTTTAGCGGCAGAAAACTACTGCTATAACGGCAATAAGGGGCTTGATAATATGCTCTATGGAATTCCAATTGAAGCCCATGTTAGATGTCCTTCACATAATTTTTGGAGTAAAAGAATATCTAAATGTGTTCCATTTTTCTTTACGGCTGTTGATGTCTTAAAGACATAGTAATCCTGTCTGCATAAACAATGACATACCATCACTGGTTCATGCTCCGGTCTTGAATTTCTTGCAGCCAACTGAGCATGTTTATACTGAATTGTTTACTGAAATCTCCAACAAAAAAATATATCGTCAGAGCCTTAATTTTTATAATTTTAGTTATGTCTCTGGATAACAGAAAACAATCTTTCTCCTTTAAGGCATTGAGAACGTGTATAAGAAGTTTGAAGATACTTCTGGCCTAGGAGACAACTCCTTAATTTCAAGCAGCGGTCATGTTTCGCCGCATTACACAACACCTACACGCAGACGCCATCGAACTACCTTCAGCCAAGAACAACTGGAGCACCTGGAAGCAGCGTTTGGGAAGAACCACTACCCTGACATCTACTGCAGAGAAGACCTCGCCAGGATTACCAAACTGAACGAAGCCCGGATACAGGTATCACAGCATACTTAAGGGGAATTATATCAACAAAATATGACATCTTCCATGTGCAATTATCATGAGAATATATTATTTGTGGCGCCTGGCCTCACGGCAGTCACACTAACATGTTACCTATGGGGGATCCTCTAAAATACATTTTCAGACCCCTTGGAACCCCTTCATAGGAAAATGCTTACAGACAAGGAAAGATTGATAAAATGGAGCAGAATTTACAATGACTGATCATTTGTCAAAAATACATGTCATTATAAAGGCTCGTGTTTAGTATTGGCCACTTCTTTTCCTGATAGACTAGTATGTGGGTCCCATAATTTTGGTTCACTTTCCCGTCCTCTGCTTTATCTTAACATTTTCAAACTTCCACAGCTGTGGGAGGGATTTTAGACAGATTTTAGACAAACAAAAATAACTTCGATTGCGGTAAAAATGCAAGCTGCAAAACTATGTGAACTAAAAATCTACAAAAGAGCAACAAACCGTAACACGTAGCAAGCACCACTCAGGAACCCATCACTGAAAATCGTTCAGTCTTAGTATCACTTTCATTGAGAGCCAAGGAACCTAGGGGCTTATTTATGAGAGGCCTGCACTGCCGGAGCATCACTTTTTTTGATGCTCCAGCGGCGTAAGCCTATCATATCTATGAGGGAACTCAAAGCCACTCTGTGTGGCTTTTCATGGCCTCATAGATATGGAGTAAGACAAAGAAGCACAAATCACTGCCTTGCCTTATTCTGTGTCAAGGAGGCGTTCCATGGGTGTTGCAGTAGGTTTTTCCCAAGCAGACCCCATGGATTTTGACGCTGCCCCAGATTTACTTAATCACGTAAACCTTGGATAGCACCAAAACCTTACGCCTCCTCAGAGCAGGCGTAACGAGGAGAAATATTTTGATTTCTCCTTGGTTTTTCCTCTTTCCTGGTGTGCTGCATTTATAAAGAGAAAAATGCCTCTCACTATTGTTTTTGTGCAGGAAGGTGCCCTTTCCTGCACAAAAACAATCCTGAATGCAACAGAGGCACCCTTGCAGCATGGTGCAAGGGTATCGACATTGGCGCTAGGCAGCAAATTGTGCACCAGCGCAGTGGGAAAGGACAGGAGTGAACAGTATTTCATATGGTGCATTCCTGCCCTTTCACATTGGCGTCGCGCAGCAAAAAGACTTACGGTGCTGCCCTACACCAGTTCCTCATAAATAAGGCCCCTACTGTCTACTCAAGACTGATTTGGTTACCAGATCATCACTCTTAAGTAAAGAAATATTCAATCAACCTGGGCATTAGAAATCGAAAACTAAGACAAGAATCCCAAAGAATTTTAGAAAGCCTTCTGCAGATAATAGGGATTCTATGAACTTGACCTACAGATACAGACACCGCTTCCAGACAATACTGCTCTTATTCCTCTTGGCAGCAGAGGGCTTACCATTCTGTCATAACTAGTGAAGCGGCTATATTGTATTAACACATTAAATATAGCCTTTTGCAAATTGATAATAAACTAAGGGGCTTATTTGTGAGAGCCCTGATTCACTTTTGCACCACTTAAAGTGGTACATGTCTGAATCCATGCAAAGCCATCCAGTGAGGCTTTGAGTTGCCTCATAAATCATGAATATGGCAATGCAGCACAAATCACTGCGTTGCCTTAATCTGCACCCAGGATGCATCCCATGGGTACTGCAGTGGGTTTTCCCGTACAAAACACCCTTGGAATTTGACGCTGCCCTTGATTTACAAAGTGATGTAAACCTGGGGAAGCGCCAAATCCGTACGCCCCCCATTCTGCAGCATACATAGAAAAAGGAATACACCTCTTAGGATTGTTTTTGTGCAGGAAGGTGCCCCTTCCTGCACAAAAACAATCCTGCATGCAACGGAGGCACCCTGTGCCTACGTTGGTGCTAGGCTGCCGAAATGGTGCCAGTGCAGGCCGAAAGGACAGGAATGCACTGAACAGCTTAAAAACTGTGCATTCAAGCCCTTTCACTTTGGCATATGGCAGTGCAGAAAAGTGCCTTGCTGGGTTGCCTTATGTCAAAATCCCATAAATAAGCCCTTAAGAGTGGTTGGTATTGCTCGAGGTTTACTCCTGTACTGACAGTCGCTGGAAGAAATGTCCTACAATATTTTAATGGATGCTTGGAATAGTTCATGGTTCAACATTTTTTTCTTGGTTTATTTATTATGTCCTGATTTTTTTAAGAATACCCAATGACAATCTGCTAAACCCTAGGATTCAGCAAAATACTGATCGGGGTAGCACTGAAATAAATACTAATCAACCTGGGTGTATTTTAGGGTCTGAAAAGACTCTTCCCAACACCTTGACATGTTTCTTGCAAACCTACTAAAAATATAAGGAGGCCACAAAGTTTTAAGAGTTTTACTTTATAAAACAGGACTTTCACAATGATTTGAATATTCTGTACCGAATTACAGAGAAAAAGCTCTGCCAGGTATGCATTTGTTTACAAAACTTTTGTGAGTTTACATACTATAAGTTTAGATAAAGGGGAAATGCACACTGGAGGATAGATTTAGGGAAAGCAGGAAGAGCAGCAAACATCACGAAGGCCAATGATCCTGAATTTCACTTGCATATCTGAGACTTTGCACAACACCAGTGTCTTTCTCGTGGCCACATCTTGGGATTTTCACCAGGACTAGTTGTGAAAAAGCTCTGCTTTTCTATTTCGTTAAATTGAGACAAATAAACATGATTCTTCTTGGAGCGGTATACAACTTTTGCCCAGTAGTGATTAACCTACAGGAGATTATCTCACAAGTATTTAATCATGCAGGTATTTTTTCTAAATGACATAATTATTATGTAATTTAAAAAAAAAGTAGATTTAAGAGTTATGGGATGGGTAAGGGTTTTATATGGGATTTTTAGGGTTCAGAAGTGGGTAAGGGCATAGAGTGGTATGGGCTTTAAAGGGGGGTTTTAGGGTTCAGACATTGGTAAGGGTACAGGGTACTAAGGGGTTTTTAGGATTCAGGAAAGGGTAAGTTACAAGGTAGTAAGGGGTACATTTAAAAGGGTATCGGCGAGAGAAAAAACAATCTATATGTTTGAAATATATGTATATCTATTTTTTTAAAGGGGTTTGGGGAAATTTATATATCTTTTTTTAAAGGGAGGTTTGAGGGATTTCCTCTAAAATAGATACTTATCAGTCAATACCACTGCAATTGTGTGGTAAAGACCTCTGTGGTATTATAACACATTGTAATGGTAAACGCATTGCAATGCCCGTGGGGCAATTGAATGATATTCACATGGAACAGCTTGAATCGGGGAACAGCCATTACAACGTGGTTTTTACCACACGTTGCCATTGCATCGCATGCGTTACAATGTATGCGATGTTACAACGCGTGGTAAAAACCACACATACCATTACATCGCATGCGCTTTTACAACGCATGCAATGTAATGTGTAATGGCGGCGGCTATCCAAGTCGTTGTGAGGAAACTGAGGCTGTTTCCTCACAACGACGTGCACCAAGCAGGAAGGAGGAAGCAGGAACCGGGAGCAGAGACGGCGACGCTGGAGAGGAAAGAGGTAAGGGGGTTTGTGCTTGGGGTGGGGGTTACTTTTGTAGGGTTTAGGGTAGTGTAAAAGTAGTGTTGTAATGTTTGTGTTGTGTGGGTTTTTTTAATAACGTTTTAGTGTGTTTTTTGTAGTGTAGTGTAGTGTAGTTCTGTAGTGTTTGTTTAGTGTAGTGTATTAGGGTTTAGGGTAGTGTAGTAGTGTTTATGTAGTGTAGTGTTTTAGGGTTTAGGGTTGTGTTTGAATAGTGTAGTATTTTAGGGGTTAGGGTAGTGTAGTGCTTTATGGTTTAGGGTAGTGTTTGTGTAGTGTAGTGGTTTAGGGTAGTGTTGTAGTGTTTGTGTAGTGTAGTGTTTTAAGGGTTAGGGTAGTGTATTGTTTTAGGGTTTAGGGTAGTGTAGTAGTGTTTGAGTAGTGTAGTGGTTTAGGGTAGTGTTGTAGTGTTAGTGTAGTGTAGTGTTATTGAGTTTAGGGTAGTGTTGCGTTTTAGGGTATAGCGTAGTGTAGTAGTGTTTGTGTAGTGTAGTGTTTTAGGGTGTAGGGTAGTGTTGTAGTGTTTGTGTAGTGTAGTGTTTTAGGGTACTGTTGTTGAGTTTGTGTAGTGTTTTAGGGTTTAGGGTTTAGGGTAGTATTGTAGTGTTTGTGTAGTGTAGTGTTTTAGTGTAGTGTTGTGGGGTCATGCAGGGTAGTGTAGTTTTATTGTAGGGAGAGGATGGGGTCGGGGGGAGGGTTGTGTAGGGGTAGGGTAGTCACTTACCTTGCAAACTTTCACCACGAGTATGGCTTTACCACGCATGCCTTTGCGTTGTAATGGCATGCGAGGCAAAGGCATAGTCGTGGTAATAGTTTGCGATGTAATGGCATGCGTTGTCATTGACATCGCGTAGTAATACCCGCGTTGTAATGGCACGCGTGGTATTAGTATGCAATGTAATGACATACATCCGCTTGAGTCTATTCCAGCCCGTGCATTTCTGGACAAGTTCCTAATAATTCCGCCATGTGATTCTGCATCTGCCAGAAAGCCCACAATTCAAGGTGTCTTTATGCTTTGTGGAGGCCACATAATATCCAAGGGCCTTCATTATCAATTATCTGAACCTCATATAAAATATATTGACTACACAGATCCTGATTAATAGCTATATTCTTTTTTCAAATCATTTACTGTGCACCCTTTTATAAACAGCACTTTCTCAGCTGCAAGGCCAGCATTGTAAATGTAATCCTCAATTGAACTCCCCCCGCACCCGCACCTACAGGATCAGTGAAAGATCCAGTCAAAAGCACAAACAAATTGGCCTGCTCATAGTAAATCATATTGAGGCCCAGCGCTTGAATTCCCAGATGGGACCAAACTCCCAATTTTACTTGTATAGAGTGGCCACACAAAAATCACAATTGCCTGTTGACATATCTCAGGTATCGATCCTACTCGCCGCAAATCTTATGCTGTACAGTACATGCTCCATTGCCAATGCCTTGTGATTCTTCCCGCATGCCCACGAGCTGAATTAGATTGGATCCATCTTCAAGAGGAGCCCAAGGCTTCCCCATTCGGCTGCCACCTGCCATTAAAAGACTAGACCCTGGGCAGCTCCGCCATATATGCCGAAGCCCTACCGTAGCCCACTGTTCCACCAGAATGCATTTAAGCAAGACTTATACAGAATACGTATCACAGTTAGTCTACCAACATCATGATATATGACAGCATTACAAGTCATACAGTCAGTGCATATACATGCTAGTGGACATTCCCTGATATATACAAGGGCATAATGAAGACCCCTGCAGCCCCTGCGGTGCAAGGGGGCCCACAACCCTTCAAGAGTCCGGCAGCTCTTAGAGAGCCCGCAATCAGCCCAAGGCTAATGAGTATCTGTGATACATGGGAGATTTAAGGGCCGTCATCCCATTCTGCATGGGGGACCCATCATTTTGGATTATGCGACTGGATATATAGAAAATCCATTGCAATTCGGCCTACTTCATGTCTCCCTCCAAATACCTACTCCACGTTCTGGGAACAAGCCCTCCATTTTAGTAAATATGTTGATATATTATCAAGTCCTACTTGCAATGAAGATATGCTTAAACTGTGGCTCATATATCACAGGGGCCTGGCTGCTTCAGGCTACAGAGAACCATATGTTTTGGAGTTTTTATCTTACTCTGTCAAGTCATGTAGTAGCCACCCTTTAGAGAGTGGGACAGGGCCTTTGATCCATCTCATCACTACTCTTCAATGGTGTGAAGATAACTGCTCAATATCCTGGCAGGGTCACTAATGTGGATTTTTGAACTTCAGAGTTTATGATCTTCGATATCATCTGAATAGATTCTCTCCTGAAATTCTGAACATCTGGCCAGAGCCAAGGCATGTGGAACATCACATCTGGGACAGGCATGATCAGCACGTGATCAATTTTATGGTGCAAAGTGAATGTAAGATAAAATCTATGTAAGAATTTAAAGGGCAAAACTTTGTGTAGGTAATTTATAGAAGTGGTGGCAGTTTGGAAGCAGTAGTATGTCCCACTATTCAGCTGACCACTGGTCCCCCACAACCAACTCCCAGTGTCTGTAGATAGAATTTCTGTACTGTCCAGTGGTATTAAATAGCTACCCAAACCCTAGTCCGTTTCAATTGTAATACTCTGGTTAAGAGTATGAGTTCAGGGGGTTCCTCTGGAAAGGAAGGGTCCTGTGCCTTAGTAGTCTACATCTGAAGTAAATAAAGTCGCCCAATGGGCTGCCCTTTTCGAATTGCTGTAGGGGAAGCAATAACTTATCACGGTATAAATAACCCACATGTGTTATACCCCGCCACTTCTATAACCACTTGCTCAGTAGTAGTTACAATAACCTAGAAGTGGGATGTGGGGGAGCACAAACAGGAATGCCCACCTTTTTATCCAGGGCATACTTAGTAACACGTTAAATATGGATTAAAGTTAAATAGGAGAAATATTAGGCTCGGTAACGACATATACATTTAACGCGGATGCCATCTTAGAAAAGTATACGAGAATAAGAATACCAACAGTCTAATGGACGTTCATAAAAACCTGCCTAAAAAAAAGAAAAATATGGCCATAAATGTGGCAAAATACTGGTCTCTTAGAGGTCATATAAATTTTATTTTATTTTATTCATATTAATTTTATGAGATTTTATATAGCGCGAACATTACCCGAAGGTGTCAGAGAGCTTTACATAAGAACCAGTTGCGTTACATAAGGACTTTGGATTACATGAGTTACATAAGAAATATAAACAGGAAAAGAATTGCAAATGTACAAGTGAAGCGAAAGGAGGGATAAAAATACAAATGTACAAGATGTAAAGTCACTCAAGGAAGAGATACACACAGATAAACTCTAAAATCACATAGGAATGGTAGTAAGTACAAAGGTCTACTACATATACGAGTGGTTAGAAATAAATATATATACAAATTACAAATTCACTCAGGATTACATTTTAAGAGCGATTAGGCTTGGACAATTATATATTACATATTTACAGAGCAGGAAATTCTTGCCATCATTCAGCCAGGTGTTCAGGTGGTGCTGCGCTCAAGGCTGGTTCTTGGGTGACCGAAAGTCTTGGGTCCAATCAATCATTAGCTTACCTCGTGCCAATAAACCTGGTGGTACTCGGCAACACATGGCGAAAGTCAGTGGCAGACTCACTCTCTGCTGTCTCTTGTGGTGCTTGTGCAGGGGCCGTGGATGTGTCTAGAGTGGCCCTACCCACACCAAATGACTGTATTGTGCACACATTAAAAAAGTGAATGACACAATAAGCAGTGGCTGAGGGAGGCTGATCCTTTGACACTCTTGCAATGTATCATTGTTTAGTGGTTTCAAACCAATTGACAGACAGCTAAAGCTCTCTCTGACAGAACAAAAAGGAAGGCTAGAGAAGAAAATCTAAGCATATTTGCTGGTACAGAGAACAAAAATGAGCCTGTACAGAATGAGCTTTCTTTAAAAGGAAAGCAAAGCTTTTGATGCATATTAAATGTCAGTACAGAATTGTTAGACATACTCCTCTCTGCATGGTCATCCACCCGCTGCTAACTAGTGCTAAAGTGCTTGTGCTCTCTCCTCTAAACATATTAAAATTGGCTTACATCCAATTGGCACATTTCATTTACTTGTAAGCCCTAGTGAAGTGGTACTACATGTATCCAGGGCCTGTAAATTAAATGGCACTAGTGGGCCTGCAGCACTGATTGTGCCACCCAATTAAGTAGCCTTGAAAACATGTCTCAGGCTTGCCATTATAGCCTGTGTGTGCAGTTTACACTGCCATTTCGACCTGTCAAAATAAACCTCTTGCCAAGGCTCAATCTTCCTGTGTAATACCAATTTCACCCCTAGGCTAGGCCCCACACAGCCCAAAGGGCAGGGTGCAATGTATTTAAAAAAGTGGGCCATGTACTGTTAACTTTTACATGTACTGGTAGTGAAAAACACCTACATTTGTTTTTCACTACTGAAAGGCCTGCTTCTTCCATAGGATAACATTGGTTTAACTTATTACATTTAATAAGTGACAACTTTCAATTGGGAGCAGGTACAAATGTTGAGTTTGGTGACTAAGGAATTGTAATTCAAATCCCTCTTTAATAGTAAAGTCAGATTTTAAGTCACAATTTTGATACTACCACTTATAGAAAGATGGCATTTTCTTGTCCTAACCATTTGGTTCCTGTAACCTGCATCCTAGTTCACATGATTAGGTGTAGCTGGTAGGTGGTCTTTGTGTATTGCTCCCAGACAGTGAGATAAAAGGGGAATAGATGTTGGCAGGATATGCCATCTCTGACTTGATGAGGGGGAGGAGCTGTCACCTACCACACTTGCACATCACAAAGGCTCTGCCTGAGCACACTCACCAAGGGGTTAAAACTAGTGTCACGTGTCCCTTGGAGGCCTCTCAGGATCGGCTCGTTGCTCAAATGGCTCCACCTATTGACAACCTCAATTCTGAAGTGCCGTTATGGCACGGAAGATTAAGGAGGTCAATCGGGGGAAGGAAAGGAGACCTGTGAAGAGAAAACACTAATTATAGAAATACTATTCATTAAACACCTTCACACTTCTTTACACTACACTAGGATTACTATCTCCTTATATACCTGTAAAATAAAATAAAAAGATCTTGTAATAATTCGTTAGAATGACGATTAGGTTTTCATCAAGGAGGACGATTAGGTTTTCATCAAGGACCTTCCAAGGGATACCATTACTTCCGTGATTAAGAGTTGGCTTAACCCCAGGGTTTCAGACATAAGATACTGCTAAATGGGAACATAATTATGCCAGGTTCAATAACATACATAACCCCTAAACGCCGTTTTTTGTGAGGACTTACTACTCACCAATAGTGGTGTGAATTTGTAATTCACAAGGGAGGAAGGTTAGGCTTAGGCAGCAACCTCTCTCTGTCCCCCTGCTAGAAAACAAACAAAAGACACACGATATTCAACATTCATGTGGCCATGTTATTCGAGCAAACTGGACATTATCCAAAAGGAAATGCGGGTTAAACAACACCCTGTGCATACGGGTATGGCCACTGTAATGCTTGGTAGATAATATACCACCTGGTATATTGGAGTAACTTTAGATGCGCAATAATCACTAGACTCCTGTATTAGGTACTGCGCAGTTAAGAGCATCTGTTGAATAGTTCCGTAAACTCAAATATAATCAGGGCACTATATACAGCAGAATGTCAAGATGTGGTAATTCCAGTAACAATGCATGACTACAATAGAACAGGAGCGGTGGTGTCAACGACACTCTTACCCCACCGGATACTTTAGACTCACGATCCTTTGTCCTGGCACATACAAACTCCAACCAGAATAATCTGCGGCGTTTTCGCATCCAGAACGGGCTTTTCAAGCCTTCTGGGAACTCCGCCCTCGTCACATCCTGTGTGCGCGCGACGCGCCACACAGGCTCATGGGTGTTGTAGTGTTTGGAGACTGCCAGGGAGGTTCACATTCCCGATATCGCTGGGATGCTGGATTTTCTGATTCCTCCTGTGAACATGCCGCCTTCAGTGCCTGATAAACGGAGGCGCCCCGCTCCCAAAACACCTTCCGCTTCATCTGACTTGGTGAGTGATGAACGGTCTGTCCTGGACATGTAACAACTAGTCTTCTATGACCTCAGCCAAGCTGGGGTCAGGGCAGGGAAGCAGTACATTTGAGACACCTCTGGGGTGGAAACCTCTAGAAATGTCTCCTATTCCAAAGTGGGCACGAGGTATAAATATTGGACCCTCAGACCCAACTTTTAAGTACAACTCTGGACCTGTGGAAGACTCAAAAGGACACCTGTGCTACCCTGCAAGAAAGACTGCTACTCTGATGCCCTGCTGCCTGAGTGAAGAGTACTGGACCTGTATCTTGAACCCAGCACCACCAATGTGACTCCAAAGGCTAGTTGGCTGGCTTCCTGGTCTGAGACTCAGAGACAGAAAAGGCTCCAAACACCTTGCCTGGACTCTATTTGCTATGAGCCCTACCCTCGAGTGGTGCCACCCCAGTCCTGGACCCTTCGACGTGGGCCTGAAGGCGATATGCCAGGACAGCTGTTGTCCTGTGGGTAGAACTGATGCAGCACGATTCATCTCAGCTTGGAACCTGCCGCAGCGTGACACATTCCCTATACTGGACCTCGCATCGTAGCCCACAGTCTCTTCAGATCTGCCGCTGTACAACGCATCCTCGATGTAGGCCTCTGCATCACAAGCCCCTTGTGGACGGCATCCTCGAAGACAATGCAGGTCTTGTCATCGCAGCCCCACAGCTTCTTCTGATCTGCCGCTGTGCTACACAACCTCAATGCTGGACTTTGCATAGTAAGCCCCTCGTCGATGGCATCCTCAACAATGACACAGGACTCCACAATGCAGCCCCGCAACTTCCTCTGAACTACTGCTGCGTGACGTATCCTCGATGTGGGATCTCACAACGCTCCACAAACTAGTATTTAAGGTAGTTTGTTAGGCAGGCCTAACTTGGTGCCTGTATCCGGTCCGCACTCCATCGCAGTCAGCCCGAATTTGTGACTTTTTCCCAGTCCGGCGTGATCAGGTAACCACAGTTGGCACTTTGTGCTTCTAAAGCGCTGTTTTCACTTAAACTTTAAAATTACATATCTCTGTTTCTACGGATTGGATTTTTGTTGTTTTGATCTCAAATATTTCGTAAATGTTACTTTGTTTTCCTAAATTGGTGTGGGATTTTTCTTGTGTGGTGTTTTTACTTTATTACTGGTAGTGGTGCTGTACGAATACTGTACACATTGCCTCTAAGTTAAGCCTGACTACTTTGTGCCAAGCTACCTGAGGGTTAACCACAAGCTATTCTGGGGTTTTCTTGTTGTTCACCCTGACCGAGATTGTGGGTAGCTGCTTCAGTAGGGGTTCAACCCCTCAATCAGTAACCAAATTTCCAACAAGAAATTACAGAGATTTTGAGCAAGACTAAATTATATGGCGCAAAGACCAACATTTCTACAAGCAGTTGGTCGAGCTATTTGGATTACCCTTCAGGGTTCAGTAAATTACAACGCCCTGAACCTGCCCTCCCAGTAACCCCTCAATCCAATTCTATGTCCCCAGTCCTCATACCCCCAGCAGACCCACACTGAGCTATCACCCATGAGCTTCCAAAGCTATGAAACCAACAAAACAATATTATGGCAGCTGTCTGGTTTATAGTTTTGGTGATCTGCTCCCACCCGGTCAAGTTCTGAAGACAAAAAGGAGGCAAATTAGAAGTCTGAAACAATACTGGAACTGTATTGGAATTAGTTGTATACAGAAATGTTGATGCTACAGATGATTGACATAATGTCTAGTAAAGATGATTATTGTACTTTTAGCAGACACACACAAATAGTTGTTTATGTAATGTATTTACTGCCTTGTTCATGTGCAAGACATGACTCGTTGTACAAGAAAAAGTTAAGTTTATTTAAAGAAGTATAATAATATCCAGAACTGTTAACTCTCTCTTGTCATTCTTTTATGTATATTGAGTTATTATCATGCAATGAAGTGTGGTCACTGCTAACTATACTGTAGTGATAAAAGTTATGTTTCATATTTTCTAAAGGTGTGGTTCCAAAATCGAAGAGCAAAGCATCGCAAGCACGAAAGGGTGATCCAAAAATCACTGACGTCCTCCGTGATTCCTTCCTGCAGTAGTCTAATGCCGGGAGTATGCGCAGGTTCTACTCCATCCCGCCAGTTTCAGTATCCACATTCCCTCAACCACATGCCACGCTTCTCCTCTTTAGCTAGTACCAGCTACTCTCCGCATCCTACTGTTGGTCAGTTTCCATGTTCAAGCAATCACCCACATTTGTCTACTGCTCCACCACCTTCTCACCCGCATGATGATTGGTACAGTCCGATGAGGTCAATTAACACTTCAGGTGCCAGTATGCCTTCTTCAATGCTATCCTTAACATCCATTTCAGCTTTGGATCCCTCAGTTCACTGGAACTAAAAACTAATTCGTCAGCCCAACCTTACACAGATGGTTACAGTTTACCAATGCCATTTTTCAAATCAATTTATCAGCTCCAGTCAACAGGATATAAACACTTTCCTTCGAATGATAATGAATGCATTGTGTACAGCTTGTTGATTTGTTATTTCTCTTTTAGGTGTTAGAAGTTTTTTAATAAACAAATGTCCTAAAACATGTTTGTTTAGCCAGAAATGTGACATGTAAACGCACAGCAAAAGAAATGTTAAATGAAGACAAAATAAACTTTTAGTGGTGTCAACCTCTTGAAGAAGAATGGGGTTGTTAGAGGAAGACAAAGGTAAAGAGTGAAACTGTAAAATGTGGTGACAAGAAAGTGCATAGTGGCCACAGAAGTTCAGGTGTGACAGAGATGACAAAGTTAGTTCTTAGTGAAAAAATGTATGACATACCTGGGAGGACTGCAAGCATTGGTGCTTAAGATGGGATTTGATGAGTTTGTCTGTACGTACAAGGAGGGCTATGAAGAAAAAGTTACTTACCTTTGGTAATATTGCTGGTGGATACAGTATCTTCCCACAGATTCCAGACTGGATCTGGAAAACCTTCACTTCAGCAAAAGTTCTAGAGGGCTGACAGGTGGTGCCGCAAGACTCCATTCGTGGCTCCTTTTACCCAGGATGTGACGACATGGTCCCACATAAGGTGATGCATGGTGCTCTGGAATTACTTTCTTAATTCTTTTTTATATACAACAAAGCCGTGAATATCTAAGTTAAAAAAACGATAACAACTGAATAATAAAGCAGAAACAACAGTTACATACCTTACGACCTTATAATGACCGCCACTATCTCAGAAAGAGGGAAGGAAGGGGTGGTTAGGAATCTGCAAGAACATATGGTATCCACTAGAAATATAATTACTGAAGGTAACTTTTTTTTTTCTTCAATGGATGATTCCTTCTGCAAATTCCTCATCTTATGAATGATTACATTTATGTGCGTGGTCATAGTTAAAGCGGCTCTGAAGTGGGAGCAGGGCAGTCATCGAAACTCTTGATCAGATTGCCCCGGTCAAGAAAATCAGGAAGTTGGGGAGACCCTCTGCCCCATGGTACAATGAAACATTGACTATAAAAAAGGAATGTTAACTGGCAGAGCGACAATGGAGGAAGGCATACGCAGAGATAGACAAAGCCCTATGGAAGGAGAAATTAGCCAACTATAAAAAGAAAATTGTGAATGCTAAGGCAGACTACTACGCTGAAACTATCCTGAAGGCGCCCAATAGCACTAGGGGTATTTTTAAAATCATGAAGGACATTGCTAGTCCCGAATGCACTAATAAAAGAATCCCACCTAGTCAAGAGCTACGTAATAGCCTAGCCACATTTTTCGATGACAAAATAAGAAAAATCATAGAAGGCCTGGAAATTGACGATGCAGTTATATCTGGCGAGATAGAGGGACAACCGTCAACGAGTAAGCAAAAAAGTTGGGAATGGCAGGCTGAGCCGGAGGATCAGGCAGTCTACCTGGATCATTTTGAGCTTCCCTCTGAGGAGGAGTTTAAAAAGATAGCCTCAGGAGTTTCTTCGGGCTCTCCTTTGGACCTTCCAAAACTTGGAAGGTGCTGGGAGGTGAATTACTTCCAATACTCCGACAGCTGTGCAATCAATCATTGAGCAGTGGACAGGTCCCGGCGAGCTGGAAACAAGCAATAATTACACCTCTGCTGAAAAAACCCACACTTGATCCAGCCTGCCCTAAGAATTACAGACCTATATCCCTCCTCCCCTACCCAGTAAAGATCATAGAATGTGTGGTTAGTAGGGCACTCTCCCAGTTCTTGGAGTGTAACAACAAGCTGGAGGATGTGCAGTTTGGGTGTCGCCCAGGTCATGGGACAGCGACAGCTCCGGTGATCATTTTGGAAGTACTTCGAGTGCGAGCAGACAGGGGACAATCAGCTATATTGATCTTACTGGACCTGTCTGCCACATGTGATACGTTCAACCACATAGTTCTCATGGCCAGGCTGAAAACAGTAGGGGTGGGAGGTGTAGCACTGGAGTGGTTTTGATCGTATCTGACAACTAGACGACAGGAGGTGGCCGTCCCCCTTATCGTTTGGAGTTTGCTGAGATTAGGCATGGGGTTCCCCAGGGCTCAGCAATCAGCCCAATACTGTTTAATACCTATACGAGCCCCCTGATCGCGATTATTAAATCATATGAGGTCAGCTTGGTAAACTACGCTGGCGATACACAGCTCATTGTATCATTGGAGGGAGACCAAGCGGTTTCGCTGGAAACATTTCATGCCTGTATGCTAAAAATGGTGCACTGGCTGAAAAACAACTCCTTACAGTTTAATTGCGAAAAAAACTGAGATACTCTGCTGTGCAGCAGGTAAAGTCCCCTGTTCTCTCCCTTCAGGATTCTGGCCCATTCTCACAGAGACATCTTTGCTACCCGTCACGACGGTACGCAATCTCGGGGTCAGTTTTAATGATAAGCTGAACCTTGAAACCCAAGTCAACAAAATCGTGGGAAGCAGCTTTTCGCTCATTAGGGTTCTCCGGAAGATTCTTCCGCTACTCCCATATCAGGTACGAGCACACGTAGTAAGGAGCGTCATTCTGAGTCGTCTGAACTATGGTAATGCGCTACTGCTGGAAACCCCTAGATACCGGATTGGGAGACTCCAGAGAGTCCAGACGGTGGCGGCTAAACTGGCCCTATCTAGACCACGACGGTCATCCACATCCCTGGTGTTGGCGGAGCTGCACTGGCTTCCGGTATTCCAGAGGATACAATTTAAATCACTGTGCATGGTCTTCAGGCTCTGCATGGGATGGGACCGATACCGTTGCAATCTAAGTTCAACTGGTATAACCCCACCCGCAGCCTTCGGTCCTCCTCGACTAATCTGGCGAATATACCCAAGATTAAGAAAGTTAAATCTGGCGGAAGAGCTTTTAGCTATGCGGCAGCACGCCTTTGGAATAGTCTGCCAGTTGAGCTAAGACAGATGCAGGATCTGATGAAGTTCAGGAGAAAAATTAAAACTTGGCTTTTCCCTAGAGTACAGACTTAGCCTAGCAACAAGCTAGCCCGGAAGTATGGTGGTAGAGTATTTGTACCGCAGTGCCAGGATGCCCATAGGGTTACAGCGCGCTTTATAAGTCTGAAATACAATACAATACAATCTTGCATTTCCTTGGCCTAAAATACCTTGATGAGGAGCGACTGGGTGGGCAGAGACAAGCTGGTTTTGGGGAATGCTGGTCTCCTAAATGGACACAATTGACATCTTTAGAGTTCAGGAGCTTCTTGAGGTCTTTTGCTTATGGCACAAGATTTATTCGGAAGTGTTCACAATGCAAGACCATAAAATGGGACTACCTTCTACCATGCCCTGACTGGCATCTTGTCAGACTCAGGAAAGGTTCGACCGAGTGTCTGTCTAATCTGTCTAAATGCAGTCTCTATTTCTCTGTGCTGTCTGCACTAAGACCCTCTGAACTTTGCACTTTCTCCAAGCTCTCTAGCAAATTATCTCTGCTCTTTCCCCAGTCAGAATAATCCTCATCTCAGCTCTCTCTGCACTTTTGTCTTTGTTTGTTCCACACCATCTGTACTGTCTGTTAAAATGTGTGCTCTCCCTGTGTCTGTCTGTTGTCTAAAGCTTCCTGCATACTTGGTCTGTGCTTCTGTACTCTCCCCCTATATGTTCCTTGTTACTCTCACACTCTGCACTCTTTCTGAACTGCCTTTCGCTTTGTAGGTCTATCTCTCAATGCACTCAGGGGCATATTCACAAGAAACTATCACCGAGTCAATGGCACTTTATCGCAGCCATAGTTGAGAGAAATATATCGCCCCATTACAAGCTGGTGTTAACAGCCCACAGTACAAGTATACCCGCGATAGCAGCCGCAAAAAAAAAATCGCCACAGAGGCCCCCCACAACTATCGGTAATGAGATGCAGAGTGGGCGTTTCCGTGCCAAAAGCCGAAACAACATCACACCTCAACATTCACAACGGCCAGAAAGAACTGCGATGAAAACACAAAACAGGCGATAAGGCGCATTAACACCAGGAAATCTACACCTGCTCTGACCTTGTGTAAAGTCGGACGGCAGCCTGCACAACAAAAGGGAACACAGCCCACAGCCACATCGGAAAGGCAACAGATGCCATGGAGCCACCCATCATGCGGCCCGGACACGAAAGAGGGCCACAACACCCACTGACACCACCCCCAGGACCACTTCTCCCTGGTACCCCCAACCAAAGACATGCCACATCAGCTACACCTAAACATGCACAAAATAATCCGCCTGACGTGGCATAATCACAACTGGTTACATGCATGTGTCGACACAGAAATGAGCAGCACACATTCACTTTCAAAGCAACAAATGAAACTTTATTAAAATGAACACTGAAACGAAATGAAGACACATGGCGGCTTCCCCCTGGACAATCCGTAGGTCCCAGCCTGCAAGACAAAAAACATGAGGAGAAGGTGTGTCCTACGCACATCAAAGGACAGAGAGAGAGCGAAGAGGAGAGAGAGGAAGAGAGCATGGAGAGAGAGAAGAAGAGAGCATGGAGAGAGACAAAGAGGGAAGAGAGGGGCGAGAGAGAGAGAGAAGAAGAGAGGGGAAGAGAGAGAGAAAAAGAGAGGGAGAGAAAAAGAAGACGAGAAGGGGAGAGAGAGAGAGAAGAGTGGGGGGAGAGAGAGAGAGAGAGAAGAGTGGGGGGAGAGAGAGAAGAAGAGAGGGAGAGAGAAGAAGAGAGGGAGAGAGAGAGAGAGAGAGAGAGACAGAGACAGAGACAGAGAGAGAGAGAGAGAGAGAGAGAGAGAGAAGAAGAGAGGGGGAGGGAGAGAGAGAGAGAGAGAGAGAGAGAGAGAGAGAGAGAGAGAGAGAGAGAGAGTGCCGCCCCTGCGGACCCAGGCCACACTGCTCACCTGCTGCCACCGGTGTGTCTCCAACCACTTGCCGGTATGCATCTCAGTTCACCAGGTCACACATCTGAGTCAGAGCTGTCTGCTGATGACTGGCACAATACACACACCTGCACAAGACAACATCGCCTGCCCGCCCATGCACACCCAGGTAGAGGCACCCCAATCCCTCCCGCCGCCCATCTGAGCATGCCCGCCCATGCACACCCAGGCCTCACTGCTCACCTTCCCGCTACCGGCGCGTAGACGGAAGGTCCCACCACGTGCCGCTGCAAGCCAGAAGCCTGGGGCCCGTGGACATGGTACCCTCCACACCATGCAGCCACGCTCCGCAGGCACACAGGTCTCACGTTTGGTGCTGGGTCTTGATTACTCCATGGCAGAGGACATACCAGTGCACCCGGCACCATTGCAGGCTGCACACCCGCTCAGCCCAATGGGTGCCACTAACTCTGGGATCCCAGAAGCGGCGCCACGTGGCGGTAGGCCTGCGCTGCCCGCTGGCTCTGGCCTACACTGCGGTCCAGCAGGGTACACTAAACCTGAGCTGCACACCTGCTCAGCAGCTTAAGGTGCCACTGACTCAGTACACCCAAAGTCACCCACCCGTGGCAGGGTGCCTGTGACAGCCGCAAGGCCTCGGGTGCCACTAACCCTGTGCAAGCCCAGTCAGCGCCACGTGGCAGTAGGTCCGTGTCGTGCGCCAGGCCTCGGATGCCACCAACCCTGTGCACAACAACTCATGGGCCCTTTATGAATAAGAAGCGTGGAGCGGCCGCCATCCAGTCACCACCGGAAGAGGGGAATGTGATGTCGTCGGCCCCTTATGTTGGCAGAGTCACATGGCCAGTGACGCCTGCGCCGGATGGGTGTGGTGTGTGTGCAAACCTGCCCTCAGGGAGTGGCTGTGACATGCTGACGACTAGACCAGTGACCTGCACACCACCAGCGCGTACACCCTTGTTGGGTAGCAATGATGGCCCCTCCTCGGTGCGTCATCAAAGTGGTCTGGCCTGCCATACGCCGGACCAGCGCAGGGCTTGCCACAATGACTCATGGGCTCGGGCGTTGGCCAGTCCATGTCCAGACAAGGAAGTGACTGATGCGTGTGTTCCTGTTGTAGTGTTCACGGGACCCGGTACACAATATGCAATGTTGCAACCTCTGACTGGTATCCCACAAGATGAGCATCATTGACGCAGGGAAATCACTGTTCCTACATTCATCCACACATTCATACATGATAGATGTAAGACATGACACAGCATGCATCACTGGATGTTTATTTGCACATCCAGTGCAGTTCTGCAGCTGGCGCGGTACAGGGCAATGCCGAGCACACTACACAATATGGGCCCGTGGAGGGCCAGCCAGAGTCCATCTGGGGATGACATGTACTGCAGAAGAGGAAGGGTACAGTCCGCAGTCTGTCCACCGTGTCATTGGTCGTCGAACACGATGTGGCAGTCCATGTCGCTGTCCAAGGTGAGTGCATCGGAGTGTATCGGGGGTCAGTGGAAGGTCATGAGGCCATGTGCGGCACCAAGCAGAAACAGGGCAGGTGGCGGAAATGAATGCTAGTGCCTCCTGATCACAAACCCATCAACGTCCTCGTCCCCGGATGTGTGCCCTGCCCCCCCCTGTGGGTGTTGCAGTACCGGCTGTGGCAATGTGTGCCACTGACACATCAGGGGCCGGAGGGGGACTGTCGGCAGCACTGTGTGCCACTGACACATCAGGTGCCACTGACACATCAGGTGCCTGAGTGGATACGCCTGCCGCACTGGAAGGCACTGACACACCAGGGGGCGGGAATATGGATGGTGTGGGGGCAGCAGCATTCATCAGCGCCACACCTTGTGGCGGCAATGCTATGATGGAGGTCTGCAGGGCATGATAGATCCCTGCTACATTTCGATGATGTGCAGCGGTGGCTGCCATCCTTTCCGCCTCCATACGCACCATGTCCTCCATGAACCTCCGCATGTGTGCCAGCTCATGGCTTGTATCGCTGGAGCCACTCTGAGCGTACAACTGTTCTAATCTCTGCGTCAAGACTCCAGCGATGTCAGTCAGGGCTCGTTGGAGACCAGGGGCGGACACAGACACCCAAAGATGGCGTCCAGTTTGGCAGCCATGAGTTCGAACCCCACCCGCACCTGCTCAGCCGTCTCCCTCTGGCCCTCCAGCACACGGCGTTGGAAGGCCATTTGTTGTTCCTGGGGGACTTGGGATGGTGCCGGGGCTGTGGGTGCCTCCTGATGGGTGTTTTGGGTGGTGGGTGGGGTCTCCTCGATGTAGCTGGACTGCCCTGATCCTGGAGGTGAGTCGCGGATGAGGTCAATGATGTCTAGGAGGGCTTGTGCGTCGATGCTGGTGTTGTCCTCCTCGTCATCAGTGAAGAGTGGATGGGACTGCTCTGCAGGAGGTGTTGACGATGCCCCTGCAATGTGAAGGGGAGATGGTGTATTACAATGTGTCCACATGTATGTAGCTGCATGGTACAGGTTGACATTCTGACAGCATGGCATTGTACATTGTGACAGTCTGTGGGTCTATGCGAGGAGCCAGGGTCATTGTGGGTGTGTACTGTGCCCTGCTTGATTGTGCATGTGTGCCATCGTGGCCATCTCCACCCGTCCCCCCAGTACCTGGTGGTCACTCACCCTGTTGCCGTTGTGTTGTGTCCTGTCGAGCAGTGTCCGGTCCCCTGACTCCAGCCACAGTATCCACACTGATGACTGTCGACACCAGTTCCTCCATGTCATCCAGCACGAGCTGTGGCGCTGGGCCCCCACCTCCGGTCTGCGTTGCTGTCTTCTGGTTAGCGGAGAGTTTCTCCTTGGTCTTCCGCTTGATGTCATTCCATCGCCTCTTGACCTCGCCCATTGTCCGTGTGTGCTCTCCGACAGCATTCACCTTGTCGACGATGTCCCGCCATGTTCCAGTTTTGGTGCCCAATTACACGTTGGAGGTGATGAAGAGTTGTTGATGGTGTTCCATCACCTCCGTGACTATGATCCTGTTCGCCTGCGGACTGAACTTCGTCTTTCTCGTCTTCTTGTGCTTGCCCTTCCCTGTCCCCGATGTCCCTGGCTGGTCGTCCGGGGTGCTTGTGGGGTTGTGCTTGTCCTCTGCGCCTGCTCCGGCTGCCTCCATGGTGCTTGGGTGTAGGTCAGATTGTGTGTGTGTGTTTTTTCTACTTTCGTGGTGATTTTTTCGGCCTGGCAGGTGTGTGTTGCAGGCCTGGCGCTGCTTATCGCTGATTTCCTCATCGCGCTTTAGCCCATCGCGTGTTTTTTGGTGTTGTGGTTTGATCTCCGTCGTGGTGGTTGTACCGCGGACATTGTCCACGGTGTCGGCGGACTATCGCATGGTACCGCCTTGTTGTGAATTCCACGTTCGAACGGGGTTATTTTCCCACAATAGGCTGCAATATTTGAAGTTGCGTTACGCTACTCTTGCGGTTGTTATCACACGTTCCTGCGAATATACCCCTCAGTCTCTTCACTCTGTTTCATTGCTATCTGTCTCTGTGCACTTTTTCTGTTCTTTCTCTATATCAGGGGTATTCAACAGGTATCTCTGGAGCTACTTGTAGCTTGTCAACACCCTGGAAGTAGCTCCCTGAAGTGCAGCCCAGCACAGTCCATAATTCATGAGGGTCTAGCCATTTTGAAGATGGCAACGCTACACATCTCCGTATCCTTCGAGTGACTGCCAGCCAGAGCCACTTTATTAGTCATACATTACTTGTAAAACCCGAGCCAGAAAAGAAGTACTAGCAATAGCCAGAGTGGAGCTTCTAAAGTGGGGGCTGCCAGAGAGAGTCTAGGCATGTCTATTAGGTAGAAAATCATGTATTTTGAGAAATTAATATGCTGATATTTAAAAACAAAATGGTTAAAAATCAGAACATACTTATAGCTGCTCTTTGAATGATAGTTCAAACACAGTAGAGATTTATAGCTGTATGTTTTTCCTTAGTGCCAGTGGCCACTTTATGCTGTCGCTGTCAATTCATTAATTGTGTGGAGGAGTTTTACATTGTTAAAGCATTTACTTATGTTGCTGTTAGTAACGCACTCTTATGCACTGGGGCGGTTGGTGTCCTACTACAATATTGAGTTTTAAATATCATCCATCTTAACATTGAACCCAGAATATCAACTTTGACAATATCATGAAAGTAGGTATTTAGAGGCAAGTTTAACTTTATGTAAATTCTTAACTCCACATCTATTTATCTTGAAGGTATGTGTATCTTCAGGGTACGTAGATGTGGAGTTAAAAATAGTAAATTTATACTTCCCTACATCTATAAGTCACTATTCTAGATATGATATTTTGGCATGACAATATTTTGTTACTTGATTATGTGACATACATCTGGAGGTCAATGCTAGTAATCCTTCAAGCTGTGGTCACTATTGTGATTCGGTTTAATGCGGTCACTACTACATCAATGGTAAATGCCATTAGTAACCCAGCACTATTTCATTAAACAAAAGTAGCTCACGTTGTACAAAAAAGTAGGAGACCCTGCTCTACACACTGTTTCTACTTTGTCAATCCATCTGTGCAGTGTCTCTCAGCATGTTTCTTCTTTATGCTGTCTCGTTAGCTGTCCCTGTGCTATTGAGACACAGCTTTCGGCTGCTAGCCGAAGATTCCCATATGTGCGTGCCACCATTTTTTGGCCGCTGCTGCTCCACTGCCTTCTTCCTCACCTCTCTCGCCCACAAGAACTCTCCTATGATAGGTGAATGCTTCTGGTAGAAGCAGCATCGGAAGGGGTAAAGTTACAAAGTGGCATTATGACTTTACAAAACACACTTGTCATACTAAAGTGGGTGCTCATTAATAGGTTGTAGTTTTGCAAGCAATGGCAAAGTCAATAAGTCTCATCTTTTGCCTTGCCAGTGTTTTTCCTAATCTATTTAACCGTCAAAAAGAAACAAGCATTTGCAACGCAAACGGTCTTACATTTGTGAAAGTTAGAGCTACTGACGTTGTCAATGACAATGTTTTTTACTTCAGTCAGTCAGTCAAATATCTTTATTCGGCTGACTTGCAGCCGTAAAAGAGTACATCAAAAATATTTTAAAAAACATTTAAAATATAATACAGACAATATATAGTAGGCTTAATAACAATGAAAACTCAAAATCAGAAATGTGACAGTGATAATTAAGTTAGTATTTCAGCAAATAGCAGCATGAGATACAAACAGCGAATATTAAACTTTAAGACAACCCTATGTCCTAAAACCACATAATCCGATAGAGAGAAAAACAATCATTTCCCAACCAGATTCCGTAATTGGACAACTGTGGATATATATCTATAGACTAATAAACATGTATATTCATCATTTAAAGGCTGGGGATGGAATAGGGCCAGCCGAGACTTCCTGATATTTAAACATTTTAACAGGGGTATAATAAAATCCCGCCTCAGCTTGGTATAAAGTTGACAAAAAAAAATAAGAAGTGCAGCGTGTTCTGTGTGGATTTGGAATCACATGGACATAGATCCAGCTTAGCATCACAGTAAGCTTTGCGAGGATAAGAAACCAAAAAGTGTGAAATGCCAAACCTGAATCTAATAAGATAAAACATTTTGACATGTTTTTTTTACTTAAATTTTTTTGTTTGCAGTGGAGTAATCATGTTGAAAAAAGTGCGTGTTATACCATATTCACGAAAACAGTGTCAATTAAATAAGGTTGACTTTCCCCTATATAATACTCCCTTTGGGAAATCCAACCAGGGATTGAAGAGCTATACGTTGCCAATTTAACAGAATAATTGTGAGAAAATTGGGAGGTGGTCCAAGTACATTTTTTTTGTTTGTTTTAACAGGGGGGTGCAGCATTGAGAAGTTTGAAAACCACTGCTCTAGGGATGCAGGTGCTCATGGGTTGTGAAGAGGGTCAGGGATCAATGCTGTTTAGTGGCGGGGATCAGCAAATTAGGAGCATCTGAGTGAATTGTTTAACAACATAAAACCTTTTAATCCGAAGTAATATACCCTGAAGAAAACCAATGAACTAAATACCACCAACTGAAATGTCATTAAGGCCCAAGACCATTGTATTCACACCTTAAAAAATAAGCATGCAAAAAGGCATTTAAAAAAAAATCATTCTATTAATTTGTTTCTATGAAATGGTAAATGTCATTCATCCTGCACATTTTCAATAACAGTTGATGTGTTTCTCAGTAATGATATTCCATGAAATCTTTATTTTATGAAATCACATACAACTCCTGCAACCCACCAACTAAAAGAAAAAAATATAAGTAAAATACATTTTTAAAAGACTAGCCATCAAGTTGGTCTGCTCACAGGGGTTGCTCGAAGTAGTCCAAAAGGACTAAATTAGCACCCCTAGAGAATAGCTTGGTTAAACTCTCCCAAATTGTATCATTTTGCATGTATTAGCTAAAGTTCTCTGACAAAAGGATACGCTGTGTTTTGAACACGTTATTGTGAGAAGACTGGGTTAAAAACAAGCATTAGCAAACATGCATGTTTCGCAAAGTTATAAAAAAGAAAATAAAAGTATAAAAATTAGTAAAAAACTTAAAGGAGAGATTTGCCCTAAAGCCCTGGTACTGAAGGGCACTAATTCTCACTTGTTTTTTGGTAAATTGCTGTGACTCATGGTGAAGGAGAGCCAATGAGTGGCGTGGTGCAAACTGTAGTAGAGTGGAGAAGAGTGTTGTAGAGTGGAGTGGACTAGAGTGAAGTTGGGTGGTCTAGTGTTGTGAAGTGAAGTGGCTTATAGAGGAGTAAAGTGGCTTAATGTGGCATAGAGTGAAGTGAGAGAGAGAGGGAGAGAGAGATCTAAATTAGTCTGGAGCAAGACTGGCCGGCTACATGGAACCAGATCAGCTGTCACTGACCAAGAAAGAGAAAAACAAAGTGAGAGTGATGAAGCTGCCAACCAATGGTAAGTAGTGGGTGGGCTGTAATCCCACTTTAGGTTTGTTTCAGATACAATAGATCTCGAAAGACAGGGTGAGTGCAGTGCCTCAGCCGAGAACGAACAATGAGCTAACAGAAGATCATAGCACCTGCGCATGAAACAAGCATTAAACTAGATTTTTGAATAAAACACAATACTATTTTTTTTCCTCAGTCTATGTACCCAGGATCTTGATCAACCATGATCCTATTTAGGAAAGAGTTGTAGATACTTCTCTTTAAAGGACATTACCTTTCAGCTAAGTTTGAAATATGGAACTATCACATATACGCATTTGCGAAATTAGAATGCCCAAGCATAATTGCTGGAAATAGCAAAATATGTGGCACACAAGAGTATTAACAGCTTGAGCGGGTACTTTGCCGAAGGAACACATGACGAAATGTGCACATGTGGCCCACTAAACCCAATAGGTCAAAACTGCATTTCATCACCATATGAGGATGTATTAAAGAGGCAGCTGCTGAACTGGCACCTATGCAAGTTCAACCATTCGCAGAACCACAAGAGTATACATGTCCCTGGTATAGTCAAGAAACCCACAAAGAACAAACAATCCCATTAATTGACACCCACAAAGTTTCCACATAAAGGGCATCAAAGAAAACATTAAGACCAAATAAGAACAGAAATAACTAAAACACTACTCCAGACAGTCACCATCAGCCCCAAGTTAAAATCCCTGATTTTGTTCCACAGCCATGTCATTCCAGAGTGTGATACAGCTAAAGTCAAGGAGCATGTAAGTAGCTCAAAGGTTATGTCACATGGTTAAAACAGTCTCCAAGCTTTTCTGTTAGGAGTTTCACATGAGAAGGAGGGATTTGCCTTTCATGTGAAACTTAAAATTGAGAAAGACTCCCACAGATCTCTGTAGACGGATGGTTTTTCAGGTGGAGTTGGTTGGGTGGTGCATTGACAGTCCATGGTTAAGCAAGCCAGAGTCTCAAACGTTTGGATTCAAAGCACATTAGAAGGTCCTCTCTGTGCTCTTGTTATTCATGACGAGGGGCACCAGTTATGGCTTCTGGGCTGGTCATTTCGAGATAGATGATGAAGATATATTTTGTCAGATTTAGGTCTTCATGCATGCAATTGAGATGAAGGACTTACTATAGCATTATTGTATCTCTTGCAGCATACTCCATACTCCTTGGACAGTGGCTTGTGCCATTGATGTTCACATTTGAGTTTGGCCAGTGTTTCAGTAAATCTCTTAGTGGACGATTTCAGTCTAGTTTTACATTTGCTCTCAATTTGAGGTAGCCAAATTGTTGAGGATGTCACTAATGTTGTGGTGCACACATGCCAGCGAGATCTCTATGTCCAGTGTGTATTACGGGTAACTTCTGCTAATATTTTATTTGGTAGTTAATTATTCCATTTATATTTTCTTGTTGTGGTTGCTTAGTGTTTGGTTAGAATAATCCCAGCTGCTTGGTATGAATCTGTCAAACATGCTTGAGAGAAAAACAGATGATTTGACCATAAATAAAGATTCGACCTTGACATCTTGCTTGAGGGTATTTTAAATTGACTGCGAGAGTGTTCAGCGTGCACAGTTGTGTTTAGATGTCTGGGAAAGATATAGTGCGCTTTGAGACGAGGCTGATGGCAAAAGCATTTGGGGCGGTTATTGTATTTAGAATGAGGTTGGACAGGGTTGGGCTGTGATTCAGCCATTCAGCAACATCTTGATTCGATGGACTGTGGTGTTGGTGCGATGCGTGGTCTTTAATGTTGGTTCTCTGCATGTGGTATGGGTGACTGGAGCTGCTTTTTCAAGTAACGATACCAGATTGCCGGTAGAATGTTGTTCCAGTTCACCTCTACACTTCTAGCTTCTTTTTGTTGATTTTGATCCTCACGGTGTGAGCAATGCAGATGTTCATTCTTGCTTTCTGTGGTTGGTTGAGTTTCCAGTCGTTTTGCTCCTCCAAAAATGTGTGTCTTTTGTGACATCGAAGGAGTTTTTTGTATCGAAATGGTCTTTTCCATTTGTTGGGATGGACTATACAGAATAAGTGGACTGTTTTTTGCCTGTTTGTAAGCTGGTGTAAGCATCCATAAGGAGGGTCACACCTCGTCTCTTTAGAAAGGCCATCTTGAACATTATCTTGAAGTTTCTTCATGAGATACATCCAGGCCACGTAACAGAGAATCCATATGGGCTCTGCGAAGTGGGTACCAGCCTCTGCCCTTGTGAATTAGCTATTTTTGGGAATCATGCATTGAGAGCGGGACACATTAATTATTATGAGTGTGCTGTGCAGATATGTAAAATAAATAAGCCTTGAGCAATTTTGAAAGGAACGCTGTGCTCGCTTGTGTTTTTTTCGCTTTGAACTACCTGTATTTTTATAGCGCACTTTGGCTACTGGTATGGCGTCAGTGCGCTTCTTTAACACGAACTTTTCACATTGTTAATACTCACACCGGCACAATATAGTAACAGTGCTTTGAAATGAAGGTTAACAAATAATATCTGTATTTCATAAACGTAGGGGGGTGCATTATCCGTGCAATAGGTCAACACTCAAAACCACAAGACTTGAAAAATATTGAGCGTCGATCGGTCTGTAGTACAATCCATCTGTCGTGATATGATGGAGGCTGCTGTCAGATGAGGTAATGGATCAGTGTTGGTCCTAGTCCCGCTTCAATAGTATTGATTCTCACTGCCAAGCAGCGCACAGACACTGGAAACCGGCCCATATTCAGCTGAAAGCACTGAGAGCGGTCTCAGGCTGCGTTTCTCAAAGTCAATTGTTTTTAATGGGAAATAAACTGAAAATTACCACTAGGTGGCAGGAGTGACTAGCTAGTGAACGGAAACCATAACTTTACGAAGGTATCTTTCCATCACCTTTTTAGGTCGAGCCTGAGTCAGTGTGCAAGCGCTACTCTTGTGAGCTGATGTAGTGGAGTATGGAATAGAAGCCCCGCCCACTCTCCGCCTATATTTATCATTGGCTTCTGTCTTTGTCCTTCGTAAATGCAGGCTTCTGATTCAGTAATTGGTTTGTTAGTCCCTCCTTAGTACAGTCTTTTCTTTATTTGTAACCTCCCATGGCTATTGGCCCCTTTAATTCTGTCTTGTAAGCACTACGGGGCATATTATCAAGGACGGCGTAATAATTATCGCCGCTTTAGCGGCAGGAAACTGCCGCGAAAGCGACGATAATGGGCTTGATAATATGTTGCAGGAATTCCAATAGAAGCCCATGTTCACACCAGAACATGGGCTTCTATTGGAATTCTCTGGGGCACATTATCAAGCCCATTATCGCCGCTTTTAGCGGCAGTTTCCTGCCGCTAAAGCGGCGATAATTATAACGCCGTCCTTGATAATATGCCTCTACTTTCTTTTTTGAGTTTCTCTTACTGCAGGCACGACGTGCTTTGTTTTAATGAAGCGCCCGATGCGCTTTCACTTAACTTTATTACTTTTAAATATGCTTTGCCCCCGCTCTCACCCGCTGCACGGACGCGGTGCGAAGCCGGCACTGTGTTAATTGAAAAACCTACCCCACCTGCCTTCGCCACTTTCAGGCTCGCAGTCATAGCCTGGCCATGGACGAGGGGGAGGAGGAAGCATCCGTGAACCTCCTCATGGATGACTCAGCTCCTGCACGGAGGGTTGATTCCTGGCACTCGGACATAAGTGTAAGTGCTCCTTAGATTAGTTGTGCACGGCTCCCCCAACTGTACTTTTCCAACATTCTATGTTTTTTTTACATCGCAGCATGTTGCGATTTATCTTTAACAATGGAGGTTGTACGCCCACCTCTTTATTTACCTTGGCCACGGTGCCCGTAAGACTGCTGCGGTCCGTTCTGAATTTCGCCTGCTAAGTAAGGCTTGTTGTTTTCACACACTTTGCTTTTCTGCACATGTGGGACTGTAATGAATTTGCACTGCTTGGGGTGGGGGTGTTGTAAAATTTTATTTGAAAAAAGCTCAAGTTCTTTACTTTTAAACGTTTTATTGTTCTTACATACAGTGCAGCACTCCCCACTCCCGCTTCCTTCTGTTGGCTTGCGATTCCACCGTGAGGCGCCATTTTGGTGGTTTACTGCTCCAGTGTTTTGAATCGCTTTAACTCAGTGGAAGTGCCTGATACAGCATGGATAACTAAGGGATCTCAGGCAATTGGGTGTTGCTTGTAGGCAAATCCTAACATGTGCTAAAAAAGTCTGGGAAACCTGGCGATCTCTCAGGGACAGTCCTACTCTCCTTCCCAGAAGCCTGCATCAAGCTTAGTAGTCGTTACTCCTCCCTGGTGCTTGATACCCATCGCCGACAAATGGCGCTCCCACCTAAATATCTCCAAATGAAGAAAGTTGACATCCAAACCCAGCTCAACACCGAATTACTTTGATACAGCGAGAGGGGGAAAACTAGTGACAGATTATATTAATGGACACAGAGCTCTCTGGGTGTAGGTGGGTCATCGAGTTACATATGATGTATCCAACATTGGTGCCCTTTAGGGATGGAAAAGGCAAGTTTTTTAAAATGTATTTACATTTTGAAATTTCATTTGTTGAAACATGTAATCGTTAAAAGTGTACTTTTTAGGTCTCGCTGAGCCAGCGAATGCGCTGCTCTGCGAGACATTTAGTAGGCGGCTTTTGAAAGTGCCACCAGAGGCTTTTGGTGGCCTCAAGCTTGTGTGCACGCGCGCAGCCGCCATGCGATCACGATCACTTTCACTTTCGCGGACGTGTCACTTTCACGGCAGCGCGGCCAATGGTTGTTCTAATATTTTGGACTGGCCACACAGCATTGCTGCCTAAAAGGCATACTGTGCCCAACGAATGCATGTATGAAGTCTTGCTCACTGCAAACTTGACAGGTAATGGGCATGCTTTTCTTGTTTTCTGTTTAAATAATCGGTGGGCAATGTTGTTTTCTCTTGTGATCTAAGGTGTGGAGCTGACACCATCACACTGATGAAATTCGGTCTCTCAGGGTATGGTACGCTGAAGCCCTGCTTGATATCGTCAGGCGCCATGTCACTCAAGCATTCGTTGTGCAGCAGTCCATCTTTCGGGTTTAATAGATGACAGATGCCAGCTTCGATTGTCGATCGGAACCCTACAGTAAATGCCACTGCGCCATGCACTTTATTTACAGATAAACGAAGTTCTGTTACTGGTCTTTCGTTTTCTTGAGGAAATACATTGGTGAGCCTTTTTCCCCATCAGGTATTGTGAGTAGCACTTTGAATGATTATATTTTGCTGTAAAATGTTCATTTTTTTTATAATACCATATTTCGCTTACTAACTTTCTTGCCGTACTGTACTCTGAAGAAGCGTAATCAAACAGTGCCACCTACTGGAAGGTTGAACGGATGTTTAATTTAATCGAAATATATTAAAATTAATGCAAATTTGTCAATTCACCTTGACATTCTTGTTATCGCATGAGCATAAGTGCAGTGTGTGCATCCTATTTACAGGTCTAACTGGGCTAACACCGAAACTAAGCAGCCTTTTGCACGAGGTATGCTTGCTTATTTCCTATCTTCGGTGGGACCATATATGATCTCGCATTAGTATTTTATGTGGGAGATGCCCCACGCCTTTACCCACCACTGAACCCTTTAAGAGATTAGGGGGAGGGGTTCGCTTGCTCTTTCAATGTATTTCACCTTGGTTCTTTCTGCCGCTTCCTTTGCAAATATTACCTGCTGCCACTGGAGGTGGGCCTGCCCTGGAACATACGTATGCCGTGGTGGTATTAAGGGGCAACGTACTGATCCAGTTTTTGCCTTCACCATCCCCAGGGGCACCTACTGGGCTGGAGTGGGATGCTTCTGCCAGAAACTTGATTGGGATGGTGGTCTCTCGTTGTCATGGCAACTGTTGGGTTCTAGATAGGGTGACCAGAATTTTAAAGCCAAAAACCGGGACAGTTTTCAAAAATAGAAGGACTACAATTTTACTGTAATCCAGCGCACATAATGACAGCGCTCCTTTGCAGAGAATTACAGATGAGGCAGTAAGAACATACATAAAATGCCATTTTTATAGCCAGTAGCTTACCTGTTAATGAAATAGCTTTCTTATTATAGCTGCTAACTATCCCTGCTTTGCAAAACATAAAAACATACCTCCCACCGTTTTCAGCCGACCCTCTCTAAAAACAGGGACATGAGCTTAATCTTAATTTCCTGATATCGGCTGGGACAGCTGACGAAACATCGGGACCATCCAGGCAAATCCGGGACACCTGGTCACCCTAGGTCTAGAGGATGGCAGCTCCCTTGCCTTACCCCATGATAGTGCAGCCCAGCCGGAAGCAATCCTTTGCACCCATTGATGATTACCGAAGCCCATGCATTAATACTGCATGAGGCCCTGCAGGACCTACTGAGGTTGAAACAAACTAAAACTGCTCAAATGCAGAACTACAAATGGAGCAGACCCAGACTCACGGACGCTTTCCACCCATAGCGAAGGATAGGAGGGCTTGGTTGTTGCAGATCTAGGTGTAGCACGCCTGACAATGTCTTAGCTAGTCATGCCCATTTGAGGTGCCTTACCTTCCTATCTAGTGGCCAATCTAAAAGATCAGTTTAAGGAATATGGTTTGTAGATTTGTCACCCCCCCTCACGGTTTCTGTCATAACGCCATGAGCTGCATGCCTTTAATGCTGATTATCTTTTTATGAAAGTATTGGCATTTAGTGATATTGGAGACTGCCATTTTTCGTATTCATTTGGGTAACAATGGCTTAAAGTGGTGATTTTAGACTACCAGCTTTTCATTCTGGATTGGCCACGTTGCTGGTTTGGCGGCTCAAAGCCTTCTCAAGGACGTTGAGCAGCAGTTTGAGACCACCCAGAGGGTGTGAGCGCAGAGAACTGCTAGAGTTTAGGAGTTCATGAAACCACTAGGCATAATCCTCCCGACGCTGCCATTGGATGAAGTGTGCACATCAACAACAGCTTCTCGACAAGCTATTGAAGAAATGAGGTATATTTAGGCTTGTTTGAAGAAACGTGATGCAGCACAAAGGACTATGGAAATCCACTTTCCATTTTGAGGGCCAAAACTGACTAGAACTTCATTTCATTAGGCCAGCTGAGGGTAAGAAGGCCTTATATCCTTTCATAGGCCTGTATACCAGGGGGTGCTGGAAATCCTGGAGCTACATAGTTCCAGCACCTATTAAAACAGACACATTCCTTTCACGATTTGTCATATGTCCATGGGCTCTCTTCTCTGATAAAGCACAGACTTCATTGACCTTGTCATAATAGTTTCCGAGTTGTCCCCACCCCTCGTTCAAGTGTCCCCATTACCCCAAGACATATTGTGTTGTCTCCCGGGTGACAGTTTAAGTATTTCAAAGTATGATGTACCTAACTGTTTTGTGGTCTGTGGGTGTCAAATTCCTGAGAATCCTGTCAGATCTTCCAGTCCAGTGGTTTGCGAAAACACAATGCCATTATTTGCCGGAAGCAGGAACTCCTCTGAAGAAATAAGGCAAACCAGTTCTATTGCACAAAAAATGAAGTATTGTCTGTTCAACCCACTTTCTAGTTCAGACCATTCACAAACATAGGCCTGCCTTAAATCTCAAGATAAACCGGTTCATCTAGTTTTATCCATTAAAGATTACCACATTCTGGTTGACAATGCCCAAAGCTGATCCAGATGGCTTTTCTGATACCTCTAGAACTACAGGTTGGTTGTAGTAACCTTCTAAATCTGTAGGACGATCAGTGTTCCCTAAATCTTTTGGTGGAATTTCACTTTTTTAGGTTCTGAGTCCTGCCATTCGAATTTGCTCTGTGCCAAGACTTTTCCCAAAGGTACTTGTTTCAGGCATGGCTGCATTTCACTAACGGTGGTAGGATTTCAATTACCTTGATGGTTGGTTAATTTCTGCTTCTTCTAATGGATACATATAACTCCTTCGAAATCCCCCACCCCAGATATCAGACTGGGGAAACAACCTTTACAACGCATCGTTTACAACACAAGTCGTTACAATGATGCGTTGTTACATCGCATGCCATTACAATGCAAGTCGTTACAACGACTTGCGGTAGGGGGTGGAGGGTGTTTCAATCCAACACCTTCCCCACTTGTTGCACAGACTGGAGTTGGAATAGTAAATTATACTAATCCAAACTCCAGCGCCCCCACCACAAGTCGTTGTAACGACTTGCGTTATAATGCCATATGATGTAACAACGCTTCTTTGTAACGACTTGCGTTGTAAACGCATGCGTTGTAAAGAGTGCTATTCCCAGACTGGTTCTGGTGCTCTTCCACTCTGAGATGGCACTATTCGACTTCACTTTCTTTGTGCCACCCCGGAAGTGACTGAGTGGAGCCACATATATATGCACACCTATGTCAGTTACTTCCTTTCCATGCCTTCCATTTTGGATCTAGAGCTCTGCTTCCAAATTTGTCTGGTTTCAGATGTCTTATAAAACTTAAATCCAGTGTGCTAAGGAAAAATGTCCCCTCCTAAAAAACGACAGATTTCAAACCATGTCGTAACTTCAGGAAACAAATGTTGGACGAGGTGGTACAAATATGCACTTATGCCCTTAAGGTGATCCGGGACTGAGAAGCAAAGCTATACTTTGCTGAGCATAAGAAGCTGCAGCCCTCCTGTAAGGCCTGTTTCCATTTCAATTCGCATTCACAGACTTTGTAACTCATGAGTCCCCTGGTAACTTCAAATTGAAGTCCAAACGCAATCAAGAACAAGCATTGGCATAGCCAATAGGTCTCGCTTTTGGGACCTTATAAGTATTTAGTTATGCAGCACAATATCTTTGGTGCAACAACATTAACTGTTGCATGGTTAAACAGCCCAAAATGCCCTATTGGCTATGCCAATGCTTGTTAAATTATTGGTATGTTGATGTTAGAGCTCACGCTGGCGTTGCTTTGCCTACTGGGTCCAAGCTATCACTCTAGTGTTGGAAACACTGAAATTTTTAATCGCGATTCTCTGCAGTAAACCCACTGACGTACCTAACTTGTATTAGAACTTGTGTGGCAAATCTCTTCAATTCAAACATACAAAGCAAGTTTATTATTCTCTTGAACGTTCTTACCTAGAATAGAATCTCACCTACAGGATACAAACATATCTATTTGTAACAGGGGCCTCGGATTTCACAATTAACTCCGCATTTGGCCCGATTCCGTTTCCTTGGTCTCCCTCTCTGGCAGGCTCATCCTAAAACAAGCATTTGCAATGCAATCGGTCTCGCATTTGTGAGCGTTAGGGCTACTGGTGTTGTAAATGAAAATGTGCTTTACCCATGTATTTTGGTTTGTAGTAGTGTGGATATATGTGGTGTGGAGTGGAATGGGTTGGATGGGATTTTTTAGTTGTGCAATTGTGCTTGGGGGCATTGTGTGTTGTATAGTTGATTTGTGTTCTTGGTTGTTTATTAAAATGGATGTGAATGGATCACAACAATCCTGCAGGGCAAGGATGGCACTATTTATTTTATGTCACTAAAAAAGGCAGCTAGGGTTGAAGGAAGTGGGAATGACAAAAAAGAGCACATTTTGAGCAGTAATAGGATTAATTGTTACTGCAAAAACATTTTTCCATAAAGATGACAAAATTGTGCTGAAAAGATGAAGTTGTGATAACTTTTTCACAAGGCCAAAAGAAAACAGAACAAGAAACAGATTTTTAGCCCATACTTAAAATGCTAACAACTAAACTACAAATCCCAGAATGCAGTGTGTGTGGCTTCCCTGAAGAATCCCACTGCCCAACTTAAAAATAGCATGAGGTATGGGTGCTGTACATAGGCTTGGGTGGTAAACTCCACTCCGCGGGCAGAGTTCACACCACTCTATGCTCCTCTGGTTCGGCAAACACTGTCTATGTCACGAGGCGGAGTTTATCAGTGCCCGTCCCAAAATTGCCCAGAATCACAGGATGTGTTGAGCAGACAAGTTTTTTTTTATTTTCACATTGGTATTTATTTTTAACCAGCTGTTGTCATTAAGGAGAGATGGGTTTCTAGGGCTTCTTTCGAAAGAATGTTGCACTTTCATGCTTCCTGAGGGTTTAAACTTTACTCTGCACCATTCTTCCCATGTTCTTGAGGTGTGGATGCCAGGGAAGGTCCCTGCTCTCCACCGGGATTCTGAGAGGTGCAGCAGTATGGTACGATGGGCAGAAGAGCATGGATAAGGATGAGAAGGAGTGGCTAGCACTGGAGCGACAGGAGTCTCCAGCCGTGTAACATGCATGCGTGTGAGCAGCAAAGCAGAGGACACTTTGTGAATGTGAGGAGGACACGTAAAGAATTGGTGGGGCAAAGGGGTCATGGGCAAAGTGCAGGTGCAAATGAGTGTGGAAGGAGCTTAAATGTGACCTTAGGCTTTTATGCGCTAGGGTTGTGGGGTACATGGAGAGAGGGTACTAGTGTTCCCCTATCTCGGAGAGGAATTTCAGACACCCCTTTTCCTGCACCCCTTGAAGAGACTGCATACATTCTCTCCACCACATCAAATTGTGTGAACTAAACAGGTGTGTGTCTGCCTGTCAGACTTTGGAGGCCATGTGTTCGATAAATTAGAAACACCACACCCTACTTCGAGGCACTGAAGAACTCCCTTTGTGACCAGAGTACAGTTATCCTATCATAACTTAGGATGTGCAGTGCCTCGTTCTCTACATAACTCTAATACAGTGCCCTGTGGTAGAGAACAGGGCCGCTGCATGAGGTATGTGTCAAAGAAAAGGGAGAGGCATGGAAAACATTTGTGGAATGTAGGAATTCAAAGGGATTGGTCCAGTTATGCTGGTATGGCCCACAATAGCGCCCAAAGAGGAAAACCGGGCGTTTTACGGAGTATGCACATATACCCTTCATGCTTCACTCCAACAAATGTAAAAGTAAGCGAAGAAAAAACCAGGAACAGCAAAGGGAGGACAGGGATTCAAGCATGACTCTCAGAGGGAAAGGGTCAAATTTCATCTACAGTGCTGTAGGCTGGAGAAGAGAAGAAGGAGAAACCAGAGAAGAGGGCGGGACCTGGGAAGGAGAAATACTGAGAGAGGCATGCCTAGGAGTGTAGGAGGAAAGAGGGAGCAATAGGAATGGAGAGACTAGCGTTCGGATGTAGCCTAACGGCGGGAGTGAAGGAGCCTGTGATTGAGGGCAAATCTCTGACAAATCTCCCGTGCCTGAAAAATGAAAGTGCGTCTGTAATGAAACCGGTGCTCATGTAAAGCGCTCTCATACCTGTGGGTCGAGTATGCGCTATTTAAAACTGCAACAAAAAAACACCTGGGACCACTTGGAGTATAACGCACCCCTCCACACCAGACACTGTTTGACACTGCGCTGCAATTAGCGAATGTAAACACAGCACACCTCTCACTTTAGCTGTACGCTTGTCACTGACTTCTCTAATCTTATTTAATCCAACTGATACATGGGCTGCTCGAACTCCACTGGCGTGCTTATTGGGGAAGATCGACGTTCTCGGTGCCAAAGCGAACAGAAAACAATACTATTTTAGAGTCTTAGGTGCTTCCTTATTAGCCCGGCCAAAATGAGATGGAAGGGAATCAGTAAATAACTAACATACCTGCTGTGTGTAGAAGTGTAGCAGTCAGCCGCTCCTTAAATTGAATGCGGAACAGCGCTAAAATAACATGAAAGGCGCGGGTGATAAACAGCATGCAAGTGAAGTCAATTAACAGCATGCAAACACAATGAAAGTGGATGCATAAAATAAACAAGCCGGGGTAGGATGGCAGCGGATTGCCGGCGCCCCTCCGCTTTCACACAGACTCGCGGTCTGATAAAGGGAAACGTGCATTTGCGTTAGGAGAGTCGGGGAGGCTTATAACATGAAGCTGAAGGGGGAAGCAATCAAAAGGAGTAGTGCGGCGTTGCGGAGGAAAACAGTAGTTAGACACCGCTGCTTCTGGATTACACGGAAGCCAGTATCCGATCAACAGCCAGTAAAAAGCCAGCTAACAGGAGACATGCCAACTTTAAACAAATGGCAAGTGGCAGGAGAAATTACCGGGAGTTTCACATAACATACAGATTACTTGATGCCTCGGAGAGGCAGCGCATGTGCTGCCTACTGTGAGACCTAAAAAGGCTCATATTGGTTTTCTTGATGTTGTTTTGGATGTCCAGGTGGTGCATCCCATGGGTTAAAGAAGGACGTCTGTGGTAGCAAATGTGGTGGTGGACCATAGAAGAAAGGAACAGGGTATAAAGGTGGTTGTGGAAAATTACCCCAATTACCTTGTTGGCGCCTGTTGTATTTCTGCTGTATGATTGTCTTCCTCTGTTTGGGGCTCTCGTCCCAGTGGCTGAGTTGGAATTGTCAGAGCCAGCATCAGATACATCACTGTCTGTGTTATGGCCCGGGTTCCATTTAGAAGACACATAGGGGGATATTCTCAAGAAAGTGTGATAACTACCGCAAAATTAGTTTAACTCAACTCTTCACATCGCTGTCTATCGCAGGAAAATAACGCCGTGTTAACGTGGTATTCCCAACACGATGGTACCATGCGATAGTCTCACGATAATGCGTCAAATGAACGCATTAAAATCAACACGATGCTGCAAAAACGCGAAACACAAACATGCAAATTGTAGCGATGACGCCAATCGTGATACAAAAATCTGCAAAAACCAGCCACAGGCCTGCAATTCCCATGCGTCATACAGTAAAATGCACTATAAAAGTAAAAAAATAAAAATAAAAAAAAAAGCCAAACAACAGCGAAGCACAATGGAGGCATCCGGAGCAAGTACAGAGGACAACCAGAACCCCACAATCCCCCGGAGGACCAGCCTGGGACCTCGGGGTCAGGGAAGGGCAAGGACAAGAACAGTAGGAAGAAGCGGTTTAGTCCGCAGGAAAACAGGATCCTGATAACGGAGGTGATAGAACACCATCAACTACTGTTCGTCACCTCCACTGTGTCACTGGGAACTAAAAATGGAATATGGCAGACCATCGTGGACAAGGTGAATGCAGTCGGAGTGCTGAAGAGGACAATGGAAGAGGTCAAGAGGCGCTGGAATGATGTGAACCGCAAAACCAAGCAGAAACTCGCAAACAACCGGAAGGCAGCAATGCAGACTGGAGGTGGCAGTCCAGCGCCACAGGAGGAGCTGGATGAGATGGAGGAAATGGTGTCCACAGTCATTAGTGGGGAGACGGTGGCAGGAGTTGGGGGCCCGGACACGGCTCAACATGACCGGACACAACAGCAACAGGGTGAGTAACGACCAGGGACTGGGGGGACGGGGGTAGATTGGTACAATGTCACACATGCACAATTAAGCATAGCACATCTGCGGACAAACCATGCCCCAGACCTCCAAATCCCACCAAGAGACTGATGCACCCAATTATGCAACATCCCAGCACTGCATAAGCATAGAAGCCAGAAGCACACCTCATGTAAGGGCCAAGGGGCAGCCAAATCAGAGCTGCAGGGGCGACTCCCCCAAAATGCAGCGCACACACATTACATGCAGAGCACATCAACATTGACATCGATGTGGTACAAACCGCAACACGTCCACAACAGAACAGAGGACACAACTGGTGCCGCATGTGGGTAGAAACTGGCCAATCACATTTGGCATTGCAGGGAAATGAGTTGACAATGTACAAGTACAAACACACATCCGTGCTGTAGTCGGAATGTCCACTGTCCCGCATCCAATAGGCAGCTCCCATTTAACAGTCACAATGTACACTGTCATGCAGTCTGAATGTAGACATGTACAATGCGTCAACATACATGTGAACACAATGTCAAACTGCATCTCCCCTTCACATTGCAGGGGAAAATCCAACACCTCCTGCAGAGCAGTCCGAACCTCTCTTCTCTGATGACGAAGAGGACCACCACACCTTCGACTCCGATGCCCTCCAACAGCTTGTGGAGAGCCTCTGCAGCCCACTTGCAGGAGCAGGGCAGCCCAGCTGCTACGAGGAGAACCCACCTGCTGCACAGAACACACAGCAGGCAGCACCCACCACCACGGCTGCCTCCCAGGACCCCCACGACGAACACATGGCACTTCCAACTCCGTGTGTTGGGGTGTCAGGAGAAGTTGGCTGAACAGGTGCAGGTGGGGTTCGACCGCATGGCAGCCAAACTAGACACCATACGTGGGTGTCTAAGTCCCATCAGGGACCACTCACAGTCCCTAATGGACACCCACAGTCCGCTACATGATCTCCAACGAACCATGGCTGACATCTCAAGAGTCCTGACTCTGAGACAAGAACGACTGTCTAGTCAGGGTGCCGCCAGCGATCTCGCCCGGGAGTTGGGGCTCATGCGGAGGCTCATTGAGAACATGGAGCAGACACGGGCGGAACGAGTGGCTGCCACGGCTGCACACCAGCGAGAGATAACTGGGTCCCTCAATGCCCTAAATGCCCTCCTCATGGCATTTCTGCCACAAGGCCTGGCGCTGATGCATGCTGCTGCTACCACTCCATCCACATCCCCGGCCCCTGAGGTGTCACTGCCACACAGCGCTGGAGACGGAACACCACCAACCACATGTCAGGCACATGAAACAGCAGAGGACAAAGATGCGGATGAATCTGCCATGGTGGTGAGAAGAAAGCGGTAGCATTCATCTCCGCCATATGGCCTGTTCCTGCTTGGTTCTGCCCGCTGCATCATCACCTTCTACTGTCCCCCGATACACTCTGCGACACTCACCTTGGACCTCGACATGGACTGCCATATTCTGTTTGGTCACCAATAACACAGCTATCAGACAGTGGACTGAACTCCTCCTCTTCTGATGTACCGGTCATTCCCTGAAGCACTCTGGCTGGCCATCCACGGGCCAACAATGTGAAGTGGGGTTTGCATGCCCCTGTACTGCTCCAGCTTCAAAACTCCACTGAATGTGCAATAAACATTCATGTTCACACATATGTGTCATGTCTATGATCTTTCAAGTGTGGAAGTATGGATGAATGCAGGGTCAGTGATTCCCCCTTATGTTCACGTTGCTCATGTTGTGGGACTTGGGTCACGGGTGGTGCCGACACTACAACGGAGACACACGCATTAGTTACTTCCTTGTCCATCCCAGGAGGGGACCATGACAAGTGCCCCGGGGTCATTGTTCACACCCTTACACTGAACTGGCATACGCCAGGCCAGCCCACTCCGCTTACGCTCACGGGGGGGGTGGGACGGCAACGCTACATGTCCCAGGTCTTCCCTGTAGGGATCTGCTGCTCACAGGTCTAGTTGTCAGCATGCCACAGCCACTCTCTCACAGCTGGTTTACACCCGCGCCACACCCATCCAGCACAGCCATCACAGGACATGTGACCCTGCCAATATAAATGGCCTGGCGCACATGCTGGACGCCATTCCCACTCTAACTGGGTGTCTCCGTGTGGCTATCATTTATGCATGAGGGCCTAGGGCCCTGCCACCTCACAATGGCCATGTGCCAGGGGTGACATGATGGCATCCGCACCACGAGACTCAATCATAAATGATCCATTGCTTGCGGTGCACAGACTTGGTGGCACCGGATACACTGCGGCAGGCACAGGCACACCACCACGGGACGGTGTCTTTCGGTGCACTGAGGTCGGGGCAACTAAAGTGCTGAGAGGGTGTGCAGCCTGCGATGATGCGCCATCCTGGCGGTCCGGACTGGTAAGGATTAGTGTGAGCCCTGCTAGACCGCAGTGTAGGCCTGAGCCAGCGGGCAGTGTGGGCCTACCGCCACGTGGCGTTGCCTCGCGGGTCACAGAGTTAGTGCACCTCAAGAGCTGGGCGGGTGTGCAGCCTGCGATGAGGCCTTGTGCACTGATGTGATCTCTGCCATTGCGAAATCAAGACCCAGAATCAAGTGTGTGACCTGGTGGCCCACGGTGCGGGGCTGCATGCTGTGGATGGTGCTATGGTCGCGGGTCCTGGGCTTGGAGCTCCCACCGGCACGTGGTGGGTCCTCTTGGAGACACACCGGTGGCGGAAGGTGAGCAGCGAGGCCTGGTTGCGCAGGGGTGGGCAATCACTGCTGAGCGGTGGGAGGGGCTGGGGTGCAGCAGCCTGTGGGTGCAAGGGCGGGCAAGCGATGATGGCATGTGCAACTGTATGGACTCTTCCTATCATGTCTCTGGCAACTGTTTCAGATAAGGGACCTGGGGGACTGCAGTGTATAACGGCACGTTGTTGGAGACACACCAGTGGCAGCAGGTGAGCAGTGGGGCCTGGGTCCGCAGTGTCGTCTCTCTCTCTCTCTTTCATTCTCTTTCTTTCTCTTTCTCTCTCTCTCTCTCTCTTTCTCCCTCTTTCTCTCTCTCTCTCTCACACCCTCTTTCTCACTCCCTCTCTCTCTCCCTCTCTTTCTCTTTCTCTCTCCCTCTCTTTCTCGCTCCCTCTCTTTATCTTTCTCTCTCCCTCCCTCTCTTTCTCTCTCTCCCTCTCTCTCTTCCTCTCCCCCTCTCTTTCTCCCTCTCTCCCTCTGTACTTTGATGTGCGCATGACACACCTTGCTTATCTAGATTTTTGTCTTGCAGGCTGTGACTTACAGAATGTCCTGAGAATACCCGCCATGACTCTTCAGAATTGTTGTTTTGGTTTTATTCAGTAATAAACGTATTATTTGGATATTCTAAGATGAATGTATGATTCTCCTTTTTCTGTCCACACATGTATGTTAGGCGTTGTGATTGTGTGACTTCATGCAAATTGTTTTGTCCATGATTATGTAACGTTGATGTGCAATATCTCTGTCCGGGGAACGGGGGGTGCCCTGGGTAGTGCCCCGGGGGTGGTGGGGAGGGGGGCATGTCCTGGGGGTGGTGGCGGTGGGTGTTGTTGCCCTATTGGGGCTCCAGGCTGCATGTTCAGTTGCTCCAGGGCATCTGTTGTTCTTCATGTGTGGCTGTGGGCTATGCTCCCTTGTCTGGTGCCAGTTGTCGTCCGACTTTACACCAGGTAAGAGCAGGTGTTAAAATCCTGCAGCTAATGCGCCTTATCGCATGTTTTGTGTTCTTATCGCCGATCTGGCTGGTCGTTGAGAATGTTGCAAAGTGGTGTTGTCGCTGCTTTTTGCACGGGAACGCCTACTCTGCATATCATTAGCGTTAGTTGCTAACTCGGCAATAGATCCTTGAGAATATGCCCCATAGTCTTCTCCAATATATGGATATATCTTTTCATGACTGAAATTGGGGGCATCCTTCTTCAACTTGATGAATTTGCTCTGTTTTAATGATAGTTCTCAATTGTTCAGTTCCTCTAGTTTCTTTTTCAGAGAGCTCAGAGACTGGTATGTATCTCTAGCTCTTGTATCTGGGTCCTCCTTTCCTGAGCCAGACGTTTCGCGGTTTTTATGATCAGGATCTTTTTGTTTATTTATCATTACACTTTAGCGGTTGAATAGAACTTTAGGAGTGGAGGGGGAGTTTTCTCCTTTAAGGTCCTGAAGAAAAGCCTTGGGGTAGGGCTTGAAACTAGTCGACCAACCAGGGAAACAGTAGGTAATTTGCCTCAAATTTTTCCTAAAGATCCCCAGATTTTAACATATCAGATAGGGGAGTAAAATAAAGTTATATTTTCCCCACTAAACTGATATTTTTTACCGTTTGCTTTCACCATACAGTTAATCCCCTCCTTCTTTGGAGACCCACATAGGTGAATAGGTGTATAGTAACATCCATTTTCACACAAAGTGCTCCTGCATCTTTGTAGGTAGCAGCACGCCCCTGTCCGAAGAGGGCAAGGAGGAACTCTATGATGAAGCATGCCACCAAGGGGCAACCGGGGTGGGTGAGGGTTATTTGAAAGAATATTTTCTTTTCCTGGTCCCACTGAGAGTTTTTGTCACTTTTTCTCCTTCTCAAGCAGAAGGGACTCTATTTTGGTTAATTTTGACAAATCTGTGGAGGAAGAGTCCCAATTCTCTTACCTCTACCTTCCCCCCTTTGATGTGATCTAAACACAAAGTCCCAAAAGCGAGACCAATTGCATTGCAAATGCTTGTTCAGTCTGTATGCACTCTATTGAATTCCTCCTGCTTCAACACCCTCTGCATGCTCCGCAAGATCTACAGGTGGATCCCGACAGACACGAGAAGAACTGTCACCCAGGCCCTCGTCAGCAGTAGAGTCGACTACAGAAACGCCCTCTACGCAGGAGCCCCGACCAAGCTCATCAAACGACTGCAAAGAATCCAAAACGCCTCTGCATGCCTGATCCTCGACATTCCACGCCACAGCCACATCACCCCCCACCTGAAAAACCTGCACTGGCTCCCCGTCGACAAGAAAACCTCCGTCAAACTCCTGATCCACGCACACAAGGCACTCCACAAGACCGGCCCTGTCAACCTCAACAGTCGACTCTCCTTCTACGTTCCCAACCGTCACCTCCGCTCCGCCGACCTCTCCCTGGCCACTGTCCCGCGCATCCGGAGAACCACCACCGGAGGCAGATCCTTCTCCCACCGCGCCGCCAAGATCTGGAACACCCTTCCCCTCAACCTACGACAGACCCAAGACCTGCTGACCTTCAGGAGACGACTCAAGACCTGGCTATTCGACCAGTAGCGGCAACCCCCCCTCCTCTCCCTCAGCGCCTTGAGACCCTCGCGGGTAAGTAGTGCGCTTTACAAATCTTGTGATTGATTGATTGAAGTTCATTTTAACAAGTGCCCCAAAAATCTAATAAGCCTTGTGTGTTTTCGTGTCACTATCACAACACTTTACCATTCATGCATCGGAGTGTTGTCAGGACCAAGGAAGGGGAAGGCGGATGGGTGTTAGAGAGTGGGAGGTGCCTGTTCGAGGGCTGGGCCTGCCCCCCTGCGGTGCACAGGTCATCAAGCAGGAAGGACGCAATTATGTTTCACGCGCACCTTCTAGGCCTACAGTGGTTGCTCCCAGGGCTCGTAAGGACAGTATGGTGGGAGAGACACTATATTATTTCTAAAGCTGTTCTTACAGGAGATGCGGCTCACTGTAGAAAAGAAAATACCTGCCTTTTGTCGCTTTTAGAACAGCATCAGGACCAAGGCAGTGGGAGGAAGCGGGGAGGCTGACGGGGGAGTTAGAGAGTGGGAGGTACCTGTTAGAGGAGGCTGGGCCTGCCCTGAGGGGTGTGGCTTATCGAGCAGGAGGGACGCGATTACAGCCAAGGAGAATGAAATGCCATCAGCCTTAGTCATCAGCCAGGAAGTCATCAGCATCGGCTGTACTTGAAGCACTACATTGGCTACCAATCCATAAAAGAATCTTGTTCAAGATCCTTATAATCACCTTCGGAATCTTCCACTCCTTAGGCCCTCACTACCTTCGGTAAAGGTTTGTGCGCTAAGTTCCATCTCGCCCTCTTAGATCATCCAACTTCAATTTACTAAAACTTACAGTGTTCAGATGTGTCTCAAAAGGGGGAAAATCAATTGCAGTGATCGGCACTAAAGCCTGGAACCAACTTCCCAATCACCTTCGCCTTATCCAATCAGAATATTTGTTCAGGAAGGCCCTGAAGACTTGGATTTTTAAGGCACCTGACACACTAAGTATAGCACTCATCTAATCCAATTTTCACCCTCAGTTACCCTGTCTACCAAGTGATCCATTTAGCGCCATGATGCTCCTCGGAGTGATAGCGGCACTCTATAAATGTCTGTTAACATAACATAGACAAGAGCTTGGGCACTGCTTAGCTGTACGCTCTTGGGCAGTACCCCCCCCCCCCCCCAACACACCTCATACAACCTCTCCCAAGAGAGCTGGTGTGTGCCTTATAATTAGGCGTACGGAGCACCAGGAGGAGTGGGAGGGACTGAAATAACTACATAACATATGTATACGTTCACCGGTAGGCATCTTGGCGCTGAATAACAAATGCTTATTGTTACCCAACTCAATGGTACTCATTTTATCGACTTCAAATGAGTGAAAGGCTGAGTGGACCCGCCGGGATCTGAACCTGTGACCATAAGGGCGAACACAGGCCGCTGCAGTGGATGCATTAGTCCACTGAGCCACCAGACCCAGCTAAATGCCTCTTCATTCTTACAAACAAAACTTCAAAAAGCCCAATTCCCCTTAAATGGAAGCCCAAACCAGAATCATACCAAAAAAGCCCAACTGACGTTGCACATCGAAGAGTGCAAAAAAAGATAACATTTAAAAAAAATTTAAAAAAATAAAGGAGTGGGAGGCTCAGCGGAGGGGGGGGCAGCACTAACACAACTGTGGCATTAAAATAAGGGGGCAAGGAGCAAAGCTATAGTCAAATTTAAGTAGCTATGGCACCAAAGTTGAACACAGACATGCAGTAACAGAGCAGGAAACAAAGAACAAAATAGTCCCCTAAAGAACAGATAAAGAACCATGATGTAATGAGTCAGTACTAAGTCCCTGCTGCGTGGGAGGAACTGAAGAGAAAAAGGAGGAACAAAGAGGCAGGAATGACCACTAGCAATCAAGGATTTTTAAAGGACAGTGAAACAAACAAATTAAAAGAAGGAGGATAGATTTAATCCCACAAAAGTTACAACACGTCTCAAATGCTCAACATAAAAATGGCTCTTACAAAAAAAGTGCGATGATGCGTACATACGCATGCATTTTCACCCATGGGCACGTGTTCATAATGCAATAATGACCCCAGCATCACCATGCATCGGCATGCATGTGTCAAAAGACTACAGGCATTTTTTTAAAAAAAATTCTGGACCAACTTGAGTGAGGCTCAAGCAGTACTCTAGAAAAGTTAAAAAGAGAACCAAACCATTTTTTTTTTTTTTATGAAGGAGCAGCTGAGCATCAAATTACAGATGCTAGGCACTCAGAAAAAGAACAACAATTAAAGCAACGAGACAAAGAAGTAAATGTGGAGAGGGCGGGAACGTGGAGTAAGTTCTGGCGAGTAGCAGGTGCACGGAGGGAGCAACGAAGGAGTGGTTGGGGGGGTGTAAAACAAAAACAAACAAAACAGAATGAGACCGGTAGGAGCAGGGGCAACAAAGGACGGGATAAGGGAAAAGGGCAGAAACATGGATATTCTGGGTAGCAGAACATGAGGGAGAGAGGAAGGAACCACTTGCATGGAGTGCTGAAAGAAAAATTATAAATATGATCTCTGAATGAAAAGTGTGGCGGGATCCAAGTTATCCAATCAAAAGGATGACTAAGAAGCCATGTGCCAGACGAAGGACAAGCAAAAGAAAAGGAAGAAAAGCCATCAAATTAAAAGCAAGCAAGTGAGATTGACAAGAAAGCCAACAAATGGCAAGCATCAGGCAGACCCAAGGCCTACTATAATTATTGGTATGGTCCACAAAAGGTATTCACGAACAGATAGCTGAAACCTGTCTTTAGACAAGACAACAAAAATAAAGAAATCGGGGCAGATGGACTATTGCATTCTTTTTTCCTCTGTTTTTTTAGGTCTGGCCGATGCAGCGCGCATGGGCTGAATAGGAAAAAGATCTTTAGTAAAAAGCACAGCTTTGGGGGCAAAAACGTGCACGCGTTGCATTGCTTTGAATGGCAACGCGTGCACGTTTGGCGATTCCCTTGCGGGAGCTCTCGGCACCATCTGGTAGCAATTATTGCGCTCGCTCCCGCAAGGGAAACGCTGTGTGTCCCTGCTCTCGGCCGCACTCCCCCCACTTGTGAGCGCGAGGTGCGCGCGCTTGTTAAGATGTATTCTGCACTTGTATCACCCTATTCACGCCACCTTTTCATATTTTATAAACTTGAATGTATCTGTAACTAGTTAACATGTAACTTTCACCACGAGTACCTAAAAGTAGTTGCAACTTGCACCGACTTCCATGCTACTCTCATTCCTTATGTCATTTACTTCTCAATATAGTAAAATGCATAAATAAATACATAAATACATCTTCATCGGATTCCAAAACTATGATAAGAATGCGTGAAAACCCGCTGACATTGTTCAGAACATCCAGGGCCCTTAAAGACTTCGTAGAGAGAAGATTCCGTCAGCAAGTTTCGAGAGAGGCAAAATATTTTAAGTTTTACCCTATTTGTTATAGCTGCTGTTAGGATAACCTAGATAGATTTAACTTCCGAGTCCAGGGGAGCTTGCGAAGAGCCTTTAGGAGCCTCGAAAGGAAGAGCCAGCATATCCCCTTGCAACGGCACCCATACTTGTTATGCTTGCGGGTGATAAAATTTGGTGCGCGTGTACTCTGGTGAGACGCTAAGGACACCATGCCGCTGGTGGTGGTGTGTGGATTCCCCTGCAGTGGGAAAAGCCAGCGTGTGCGGGAGTTGCAGGAACGGCTGTCTCAAGCGGGGTCACGGAAGGTGCAGGTGCTGGGTGTCGAATCCTTAGGAGTGGACAGAAACGCGTGTATGCAGGTAACGGGGTTTGGTACTGTAATTGAACACACGCTCTGTAATTCTCCGAGGCAGTGGCTTCAGCGCTGTCCCACCCGCAGCGACTGTGACAGTCCATTCTCTGGTTGATTTACAAGCGACAAATGCCGCTTGTTACTTTGCTTAAGTACAGGTTGCCCCACAGGCTCAAAATTCTGCTGCTTTCTATGAGTATTCCCTGACAGTAACAATGAGGTACTGGGATAGTCAAGTGCCGCGCAATAGCACCGGTCTGGCCCACCCAATGAATCTCACTGCCTATTGACACTACCCAGCGTTCTTACAGTAGAGTCATTATTTTGGGGAAAACTGAGCCATAAACCAACTATTAAATTTAACTGCCTGCTGATTAGGAAGTAGGTGCATTAACAATTGAAATAAACTTTCGTGCTACGCATCCCTTCGTGCCCCAGGTGGAGGGCTCAGCTGTCTTCCTTTGAAATATACACAGGGAAGAAACTAAAGATGGTTTATAAAGAAAGTGAGGAAAGCCACCATGGCATATGCCTCATGCCCAAGGTAGGGAAAGCAATCCTTTCTCCGTCCTCCCCACAACAGTCAGCTGTAAACTGGCCGGCCACTTCATGGGGTGCCCCTCCCATTGTCCTAGGCAGTGATGACCTAAAAAGTGGTCCAACTCGCATCGCCTCCCAATAAACTTAGCTCAATGTGGTGTCGGCCACAATAACAAGATTAAAGTAACCATTAAAAAAATTCTTACCTCGTATAGAGACCCAAATGAAGAGGTTCCACGGTGGTGTCACTCCTTCATGCCAATTAACTCACGGTCTGTAATATCAGCTGATCCACAGGGGTATATGTCCCCAGGGATTCTGAAAAAAGAAGATAAAGTAGTAGGTACCCTAATTTTGTTGACAAAACATCAGCGGAACATGCTATTATTATTTATGCATGCTAGGCGAGGGTGGGTACCAATATGTTCACAGGTCATGTTGGACACATTTCATGCACAATATTGGGACAGTACAACCCAATTAATTCCAAAGACCAAAGCAATTGAAGAAACAAAAAGAATTAGACAAAGAAAAATGCTACAAGAGATAAGTGTATATACTAAGTGAACATCTCTTTAAACAAACATACCTTATTGCGGTTAAAAAAAAAAATGGTTACCACCTGTGAGGTGGGGTGGGCAGCGTCATGGAATCCTTACAGATGTGAATGTAATTCCTCATCGTTATTCATTCCATGTGGTACCATGGAACCAGCTTGTAGAATGAATCCTGATTCATGTCTATGTAAGGCAGTTAATACATTCCCTCCTCTTGGGTGTTTGGGTACTGTGTTGATGCCAAAATATTGGCTTTTGTCCAGTCCCTCTGGTGTTTCTCTTTGAAATGTTTGGCTGTGCTTTATGTCAAATCTGTTTATCACCCTCCAATGTTTGAGGATTCTCTTCTGTACAGGGAAAGTGGTAGATCCAATATACCACATCCCACATGGACATGTGATGACAAAGACAACAAAGTCTGTCTTGCAGGTTATGAATTTAAGTATCTGCCAGATTTTATTAATCCTCCCTAAGGTGATTTCTTGGGTGTTATTGCTGTGTCGACACGCCTTATAGACCCCACTGCATTTGAAAACCTTCACCTGCTATAGCCATGGATGAGGGGGCTTATTTATTCCCCAGACCCATGCTTTTTTTCAGGGACCATGCTGTAAAATCTGTTTCCTCAATCTGAAGTAAGTCTGTTTACTGACGAGGAGACAACTAATGGGTACAGCAACTGGGTGATGCTGTATGCTAGAAGAGTCCCTATGTTTTCTCTTTCCCTTGGGACCTGTTTAGCTCTTCATTACCAGACAGCACAAGCTGCCCAGTCGCGAAAGGCATTGTCAGCTTCAAGCTTTGTCAGTCTCATTTGTTTGCTTTTTATTTGCACATGCTTCATGTTGCTTTCGCCAATGTGCCCCTGCCCTCCTCTGTGTTGCATTTGCCCTCGTGTGCTTCTCCCCTGCATTGCTTTCTCACTTGTGTGTTCTGCTTTGCTTTCTGCTTCACCCTATCTCCTGGTTGCTCCCCATTTGCCACCTCCTATCTGCCCGCTCTCCATTGCTGCTCCCCACTGCTGCCTCCCCTTGCCGTCTTCTTTTCCTTTTTTTGTTTGCTTCCTGTATTTATTTCTCATTTGCAGGGACCAATCAAAAATTGCTGCAGGCCCATCCGCATTAAAAGCTCTTTGGACAGCTTGTATTTGGTTTATTTTTTTATGTTGGCCTGGGGCAGCTGCCACAGGATGGAACAGAGAAGTTAAACAACTTTTTCAAGGTTTGCTGGGAGGCTCGTTGTTTTGCCTGAGCCCTTCTTCCCTAATTTTTACCTTCTTTCCTCTGCTGTCCATTCAGTGCTCTTCCTTAACTCTCACTGTCTTGCCTCACCCCTTCATCCCTGATTTCTAGTCCTTTCACAGACTGTAGTTTCACTTTTAGCTTAAACATTAGCAAAGCCAATAGATCTGCCTAAGCACTTATAAGGTCCCAAAGGCGAGACCTGTTGGCTATGCCAATGCTTGTGTTTCTATGCTTGCAATTTCTCTTCCTATTCGGTGTTGTAATAACTGTCTTTCTGGGTAGTTTAGGCTTCTGTATTTTCAGTCTCTCTCTCCTTGTATCATCTTTTTCTAGACCCTCGGTCTCTTCATCTTTCTGCTTCTTGTCTTTCTTTCTATACATTCTATTACTGCTGACTCTCGCTATTGTCTTTTTTTAACACTATCTCTAATCTGTCACACGTTCTTGCTCTGCGGATCCTACTGGCCCCCCACCCTTGGGAACACACCCTCCGCCACGGCCCACGCTTGTAACCTCAGAATCATCCTGGACTCCGAACTCAAAATGGACTGCCAAATCAATGCTGTCACCTCTTCTTGTTTCCACAACCTCCGTCTCCTACGAAAGACCCTCAACTGGATGCCCATCGAACACAGGAAAATCGTCACACACGCCCTCATTATCAGCAGACTGGACTACAGCAACGCACACTATGCCGGAATCAACAAGAACCTCACCCGCAAACTCCAGAACGTACAGAATGCCTCCGTCAGGCTAGTCCTCAACCTACTGCGCCACTGCCACATCACCCAACACCTGCAAACACTACACTGGATCCCCTTTGAGAAGATCACCTTCAAGCTTCTCACCCACGCTCACAAAGCCCTCCACAACACCGGACCCGCCTACATGAACCACCGCCTCTTGTTCCAGGCACCCAAGAACTCCCTCCGCTCAGCCCATCTTTCCCTTGTGACAGTGCAGCGTATCAAAAAGACCAGAACAGGAGCAGAACAGGAGGCCGTTCCTTCTCCTACGTCGTGGCCAAGGCTTGGAACACCCTTCCTCTCCACCTCCGACACACACCTACACTCTCATTGTTCTTGAAGGACCTCAAGACCTGGCTCTTCGACGAATCACCGTGAACATCCAGGAGCTGGGCCCCGTCCCACCACACCCCTTTAGCGCCTGGAGACCCTTTCGGGTGAGTAGTTGCGCTTTACATACCAGTGATTGATTGACCCTCATGGTACTGTACTGTTTCTTAAGTGTTTAGTTTTGTGCTTTTAGTTATGTCCAATTCCTCTGAATTCTACATATGTTGCGCTGTAGTCTTTTGCTGCACTCTGTCCTGTGTCTCTGTGCACTCTTTATACCTCTGCATTTCTGCCTCTATCTTGCCTTCACACTCTCCCTGTACCCTCCTGAATTCTCTTCATTCGCCATGCACTGCATGCCTCACTGTACTCACAGCGCTTCTGCATTGCACGGTTTCTGCCCCTTTCTTCCTATCATTCTACTTTCCATGTCCGTCTGCACCCTGATTCTACCTGCATCTTCTATATAGAAGATAATGGAAAAAACATCTAGTTTCCTCTATCGGGGAGGCTACGATGGTGCACACACTGCATGTTAGACCTGGCTTTTTCAGCGGGTTTACCCCTAGGTTTTTTGCTCTTTGACCTCCTGTTTCTAACCTGTTTTTGTTGGTTTATGTCTCTGGGCACTTTACCACTGCTGATCAGTGCTAAAGTGCATATACTCTGTGTATAAATTGTTGTTATGGATTGGTGTTTCCATAATTGGCTATTTGATTTACTGGTCAGTCTCTAGTACAGTGCACTGTGTGTGCCCAGGGCCTGTAAATCAAATGCTGCTAGTGGGCTTGAAGCAAGATTGTGCCACCCACATGAGCAGCCTGTAAATGTAACTCAGGCCTGCCATTGCAGTGCCTGTGGGCAGTCTAGTACTGCCAAGTCGACCTGGCAAGTGCACCCACATGCCAGGCCCTAACCTTCCCTTTTCTTACATGTTAGTCACCCCTAAGGTAGGCCCAAGGTACCCATGTGGGCAGGGTGCAATGTATGTGAAAGGTAGAACATGCCTTGCTGTGTGTGGCATATCCTGATAGTGAATTACTGCCAATTTCGTTTTTCACTATTGCAAGGCTACCTGTTCCCATAGAATGGGGAGTTTGCTTATAACCTCTTATAAACATAACTACCCCTGGGAACAAGGTAGGGAAATAAAGTTTGATATGCCTGAACTCAGAATGTTAAAATGCATCTTTTAGTGAGGGTGATTTTTACATTCTGTGTTGGAAAATACCACTTTTAGAAAGTAGGTATTTTCTTGCTTAGCCATCCTGTGTACTTCTGCTAGGTTTGTGTATTGCATGTCTGGCTTTGGAATAACAGGGGCTGGGGAGGAGCAGTGGCTCCAGAGAGCCGGATAAGTCAGGGCTGGGCTGAATAGACCTGGGCTGCATTTAGAGTAGGGGATGAAGATTTCCTTTCCCCTGAATGGGCCTGGTCTGCCTTCAACAATGCTGTCTCCACCTCCTGCCAGGAAGCTGCACCAGTGAGGAAAGTACTGGTTGTGGCTTGGTTCAGAAACTCTTTCTTCAGAGAACAAAGGATTTTTGTGTATAAAAAGAGGAGCCCAGACTCCAGACTTTTAGATCATTTCTGGGAATCAAGAGGAACCTTTGCCAAGGATAAGAGCAGGAGAAACTGAGGTGGAATACTGCCCCTGTGCTGTTTGCTGTCTGGGGTTGGTCTGCAGTGGCTGTTTCTGCCAAGGAAAGGAGAAAGGACTTTGCTTTGTGCTGTGCCCCCTGCTTCAAGAAGATCTCCAAGGCCTTGAAATAGAGCTTGCCTCCTGTTAAGAAGTCTCAGGGACACAAAAGACTTCCTGCAACTCTGCTGGTGCTGCTGGACTCTGCCATCTGTGAGTCCTACCCTTGCCTGAGGTGCCTCCTGCAGTCAAAAGGCCTCAGAAATGGGTTTTGCAGCTTCTCTCTGCAAGAACCGGCGTGAACTGACACCGGGCGACGCAAAGCCACGCCGAATCCCGCCAGACGACGCGTAGCCTTACCACGCAGCCCCCTGCATGGATGACGCGAAGCCTCGCAAAGAGACGCCTCACCTCTGGTGCGCTACACATCGCACTGGGGCGCCAAGTCTACAAGAACACCGGGGCTTCAGTAAGAAATCGACACATCACCTCCCCGCACAGTAAGAAACCGGCACACCACCTCCCCTTCAGTAAGGAACCGACGCATCACCTCCCCTGAAGTAAGGAACCGATGCATCACCTTCCCTGGGAGTAATGAACCGACGCATCACCTTCCCTATGGCTGTTTTTGTTTGTGACTGTGACGTATCCAAGGTACTTTGAGTTGAAAGTGTTGCATCCATAGTTTGCTATGGACAGAACTGTTTCTATCTTTTGAAAGTCATATCTTGATTACTGTATTGTGGATTTTTGTCGTTTTGGTCTTGTTTGGTTTAGATCAAGATTTCTTATTTTTCTAAAACTGGTGTGGTGTTCATTTGTAGTGTTTTCACTGTATTACTGGATGTGTTCACAAATGCTTTACACACTGCCTCTGAGATAAGCCTGTCTGCTCGTGCCAAGCTACCAAGGGGTGAGCATGGGTTATTTTAGAAGTGTATCCCCCCACTAGAAGCAAGGGTCCATATTTGGACAAAGGTACTTACCTCTGCCAACTAGAGAGCCCCATTTCAAACACGGAACATCACACAGCCTTTGGACAGTCACTGCTGTGCCGAATAAACTAGTCCACAGCTGGTGCTCTTGGTTAGGGCATGGGAGGGTGCGTAGAGGGGGGAAATCACAGACGAGAGGGTCCCAAGGAGATATATATGAAACAGTAACAAGAGACAGAAGTAAAAGACAAACATCAACAAATTGCCCAAGGGACAACTCTAAAACACAAAGAAACAGTCCTGGAGACGGCTAGACAGAAACCAAGATGCTGATGCAGAGACAGGAATGTGACCATATTTTACACCACTATTCTGCTGGATCAAAGTGAGTCAGGGTGCACTAGATTGTATAAAACCAGCACAGAGGACACTGCCTTCACTAGCCAATCATTCAAGTATGGAATACATGGACTAGACCACCTGAGGAACCCACAACAAAACGTAGGTGACACTAGTGAGCTTGAAGAATTGACAGATGAAAATAGGCACCCTGCAGATCCATGAACGTCTTGTTAGGGCCAGGATGACCTGATTCAGAAACCACATTCTGAATTTACTCTAGTGAACAAAGAAATTCAAGAGTATCTGATTCAGAATGGAGCCAAGACCCACATTGTTCTTGGGGACCAAGGAAAGGGAAAAATCCCATGTCCTTCTTATCCAATGCACCACTTTAATGGCTCTCTTTGTGTAACTGGTGAGGACGTTTATATCAATGCTTGAGGCATCTGAGGCGTGGCCTGCACAGGTAAGAGCATTGGGGTGGGGCAGGGGCGTTGACAGACGATGGGATACGTAAAAAAAAACAACAAATAAAACCACTTACCTTGCACTTGTCGCATAGGCGATGTGGTGAGAGCAAGTTAAGTGGTTTTATATATTTAACTTTACCTATCCTGTTGTCTGTCAACTGCCACGCCACCAACCCCCCCCCCCCCCCTGCACCGCACCGCTCTCACCTGTGCTAGCCGTGCCTGATCAGAACCTGTTTGGGGCTCAAAGGGAAAGCAGGGTTACTTGACCTAACAGTGGTGGTTTAGTTAGGGCCTTTCACTTTGTTAGGGGGCTTGAACGGAACACCAAGTACTTTAGCACCTAAACCTCAGTGGTAGTGTGGTAAGCAGTCCAAGGCTTCTCAGGGAGGTAGAATAGGACAGCGACCCAGAACTCAACAGTTATGCAGCAGATACACACTTTACTGTCAGGGCTTATTATAAAGAAATTGACCCAGTTCAACGTAAGCTTAAGTGCAGGCTTACTATAGACTACATGTGAAGCTTTCATGGGTCTGTAACCCATTGGTCAGTCTTTAAAAATATCCCAGTACGAGGTCTTTAAAGCTATAGTGTTTTCCCAAACCACTTTAGTTCAATACGTGAGGCACTTGTGAGAGTTCAACAATTTCCAGCTTAACGTAGGTACTTCTGCTCTGATATGATCAGTACATGTCCATGGTTCTTGATTTAGAAGCAGGAACAGCACAGCTGTAAGAAATTAGCATATTGGTTGAGAGGGGTTGAAGCCTCACCCAATAAATAACTACAGTCCTTGTCAGGGTGAAGCATAAAAGTAACTAAATTAATCTGTGCTTAACCTTCTGGTAGCGAACCACAAAGTAGTCAGGCTTAACTTAGAGGCAATGTATAGAGTATTTATGCATCACGCAAAAAGTAATAAAGTGAAAATCCTCTATAAGAAAAATCCTAAACCAATTTAGAATAATAGAATGCACTTTAATAAAAAAATGACACCACAATGACAAAAATCCAATCAGTAGAACCGAGATATTGAATTTTAGTGAAAATAGTGCCAAGAAGCAGAAATCGACACTCACAATTATCTGGTCGCAAGTTCAGGCTGACCGCGATGGAGTGAGGGTTAGATAGAGGAACCAGATTAGTCCCACTGAACAGTTACCTTCTCAAGTGCTGCACAGAGAGTTCCATTCACATTCGAGGAAGAGGCTTTCACTGCGAAGAGCAAGTCGAGCATTGCAGGAGGTCGTAGCTGAAGCGCAAAGAGCTGGCTCTCGCTGGAGCTTCTCCTTGGCATCGCCACAGGCTGTCATTGCTATAGCATGGATTGCAGGTCTTGCATTGCCGGTCGCTGCAGACGGTCGCTGTTGGATGAAAAGCAGGACTCCGAACGCAAAAAGGAGGTGTCTCACCGGAGCTTCACACTGGTGGTCGTCGCAGACAGCAGAGTCCAGACTTCAGGATTTTCACCTTTTACTTGTGGAGGAATTCTCACTGATGCCAGCCAAGGGTCCAGGACCAGGGAGGGGTAGGGTGGGGGGCAACTCTTGGGGATCAGGAATCACTCTAGGAGAGGCCAGTGGCAGGGCTCTGGCAGGTCCAGGAGTGTTTTCACAGCAGCACAATCAAGTATGAAGCTCCGCACCTGGTAGTCAACAGTCATTTTGGGAATTGCTTTGGGAGAAGACAAAAGGGCATGCCCTGCCTAAGAGGCTTCCTTTACACCTAAAAAGAATCTGCTGACTCACCCTCCTGCCCACTATCAGCCATGATAGCAGTGCTCTGCATTACGTGATCACTGCTTTGTGTCTAAAGCAGCCCCGTCTCCCCACACTTCAATGTCTCAGGCTGCTCCATCTAACTCAGAAACGGCTGCAATACACTGCATTGTCTGAGGAGGCTAAGCCAGAACCTCTATTATGCGCTATGCGGTACCAGTTGGCATCCAAAAGGTATCCCACTCGTCTGATCACGCATACACTCCAGTTTAACATGGAGCCCTGCTGGCACCATGCACACACACCACAGATGCATTCACGCTGGATATTAGTGCAGGGTATGGTGTCTACATTCAAATAAACTTTACACAAATGAGGCCAGTACACATCACACTCTCGTTTATAAGGAAAATGGCCTGTTTATGACTCAATTTGTAAACATCTGATATGCTACCACCACTGCATCAAGTATATGTCCCAGGGCAGTAGCCTCATGTCAGCAACAGTGCATGGTTGTGCGCTCCTCCAGGCCACAGAGCCAGCTCTGGGCCTCACATCGTACAGGATCATCTAGGTCACTGTGTGCACAAAGGATTATCATGCACGTTAGGCCAAAAGAAAAATGCGTGGATATCAGATGCCATGCACCAGGGCAGGAGATGGCATCCATGTCATCGTGCAGGGGACACTCTTGTCCCGACAGGATGCACCTCCATACAGAAGATGGGCAGTTCAGGGAAGCAGAAGGAAAGGGAAGAGAATAGCCCCTGGCTGACAATCTGGAGCACCCAGCAATCACTTGTAAGAGACTTCCAATTAGCCAGAAAATGCGCATGTGGGCGTCTGCATAGCCATTTATGCTATGCACAAAGAGGCTTAGAGCCCACAGACACAAATATGGGACAGCAAAGACAGCAGTTATCACCCTCCAGGGAGGTGAGGTAACCGTTACACTATTCAGACTATATTTAGAGGCCTTGGGGAATTCTCTTGCCGGTTAAGGGCTGCCTTGGGCATGACGTCAACTTTCTCAGTAACACATTGCAAGATCAAAAACGTTTTTTGCTAAGTTAGGGCACCTTCCTGCAGCAGTTGCTTCTATCCACCATGTAAACAAACAGGTATCTGAAAAAACATCCTTCCATTTCTTCTGCATACAATAATGTGCACTGCAACGTGCTTTTTCCTAGTCATTATTCAAGTTCCAGACAACCTTTTCTTTTTTTAATTATTATGGCTTTGGAGGCTATGTTACACATTGTTTTTACTTAGCCATTAAAGGCGGGTGCTAGGCGCTTTCAGAACAGGCTGTGTTGTGAGTGGATTGTACATGCTCACCCACAGAACTCTTGCCGGATCCCATATCCGAGAGGATTTCTGCAATATTGTCAAGGGATCCTGCACTACACTATGCTCAGTCGCCACAAGCTGGGAGCTGTAGGCTCGTGATTCTATTTCAGTCCACGGAGGCTTCAGATTATGCTTCTCTCTCTTTACTGAAATAAAACAGCAACCAATAAACTTTAAAACAGTATAACCCGGAAGGGCAACCTCCTCCATAGTATGCACCAATCACATATCACCCATAGGTATATATGTTTCTGACGCCATACTGCTTCCTCTTTTTTTGCTGCTGTAGCACCGAGTTAGGTATTTTTTTCCAATTTCCTGATATTTGCTTTAATGAGTATTTATTGCAGTATACAGCGCAATGCACGCGCTTACTTTCATGAGGGATTAGCGCTCCGGCGCTTGTGGTGGCAATTGCTGTGTGGAGCGGGAGCGGAACAGACACCCTCTGCACGCTTGAGGGTCAGTCCTCTTTTTGTGGCCACGCGACTCGCACATGTGCAAACAGCCGAAACAGAATTTTCTTTACTGATCGGCTTCTCACTTGTACGCGAGCCTCCCTGCGAGATTCTCAGTCCCACTGAATGCCCGACGGGGCGAATAAACATGTCAAGGCTCTGCCTGAAGGGAGATTGAGGGGTGGCTCCCTCCACTAAATATAAAGACTGAATAAAATCTGTTTTGGCACAGTTTTGTAATCAAGGCAGTGACAGGGTGAGTGCCTGGTGTTTTTTCACGTTAGGGACAGGTTAGTCAGGGCATCTGGGTGCCTTTAATACAAGCTTTTTGTATAACTTGGATATCAGTGACACCCCTGGGTTTCTCCCCCCCCTGAATCTCCTCCACACCTCCACTAGCACGAAGGTGTATTATGCCGAGGAGGTTGACCAGTGGGCTGACTATAATGATTATTCTGAATTTGAAGAGGTGCCCTTTGAGCACCAGATCGAGGAGCAACTGGTGGAAGCCCTGGATACCCACGTCCAGGGTTCTGTAAACAGGGCCTTAATCAAGGCTCCACAGCCATTTGTGAAGCCCCTGCAAAATTATGGAAAGCACAAATTTAAGGCATCACTGCACTCCTAAGCAGAAGTCCTTTCACGGGTGGCGTCCAATGTCTTTAAAGACCATGGTTGTGGCAGTTCTCTGCCTTCTGGAAATTCACCACTTTTGATTCCAGGGGATGAGGAGGAGAATTCTCTGGCCGCTCCAGACACCTCTGACTCTGAGCAGGACACAGAAGAGCCTAAAAAGGCAACTAAAAGGAAGCGCAAAACACATAATGTGAGCAGTGTCTCAATTAATAAAAACCTGCTCTTTGACCCCAGAAATATTGTACACCCGAGATCCACTGAATGGGTGCTATGTGTTGAGGTTGCACACTATGTACAGGAGAACCTCCGACAAAGCTTTGAGCGCGAAGTGCGCATTACGCCAAGGTATGAATGCCCTAGACCAGCCTTATTGGGCAAAGTGGCTGACACGCCAGAGTTGGACCCTAACATGGCCACGTTTCCCAAAAAGTTTTCCAAAGATCCTAAAACAGGGTTGGACAGGGCATGGAGAGGGTGCCAGGATAAGTTACTAGATGTCTCTGGCCCTCTCACGAAAATCCTCGATGCAGCTGTGCAAGCCAAAGATTCCAACACCCCCTTAGACGTGACAGAGATATTGGAATGGGCGCAGAAGGCCCTCTGTTTCCTGGGCAATGCAAATTGTGCGCAATCTACTGAGATGAGACGATCATTTCTAATGAGCATTGACACCCAACTTGTGAACATCACCACGACCGAAGCTGGAACCCTGGCGAACGGGTTATTGTTCGGTGACAAATTTGTAAAGGAGTTGGGGAAATATGTGGCGACATTCTCTGCACTGGACAAGGCCCAAAGTAATATCAAAAAGGTTTTCCACATTGGCCTTTTTACCAGGGCCGTACGCTTCAGGGGTCTAGCGACCGGCCATGGATTTAATCAGACCTCCAGTGGCTTTGACCAGAGAGGACATGGGGGAGCCCAGCAGTCCAATTTCTATCCCACCAGAAATTGCGGTGGTAGAGGCAGACATCAGAAGGGAGGCTATCAAGGACAGAGTAACGACAGAAACACCTCCTACTCAGGTAAACCTGATACAGTGTGGGGATGTCCAAGTGGGGGGGTCGGATTGCTTGGTTTATACACAAGTGGGAGAACCTGACGCGCGACCCTTGGGTACTTCAGACAGTACAAAGTTTTCAGATAGATTTTTATGCAACTCCAAGACAGACTCACAGACCACAACCACTACATTTTCCCCATGTAGAGAGGTCTTTTATAGACAGCGAAGTGGCATCACTGACGAATAAAGGAGCAATTCTACAGACAGAAGCTCACGATCACGGCTTTATCAGCACTGTGTTTCTAGTTCCAAAGAAGGATCAGGGCTTCTGGCTAGTGCTAAATCTCAGGGAGTTCAACTCTTGGGTAGTGTATCGCCACTTCAAGATGGAGGGCATACATTTACTCCAATATTTGCTCTTAGAAAGGGATTGGATGGTGTGTCTCACGTATCTAGTGGTGCCTATCTTCCCTCCTCACCGGAGGTTCCTTCAGTTCCAATGTGGAACCAAATGGTACAAATTCTCCACGATGCCGTTCGGACTCTCGTCCGCCCATTGGTGTTTCACCAAACTCCTCAAACCTGTAGTACAGTTCTTGAGAGAGAGAGGGGTCAGACACATCATTTACTTGGATGACAGCCTTATCATGGCTCAGAGTGTGAACAGTCCTTCAACATCTAGCGTGGATGACTCAACTCCTACAGGAGTTGGGTTTGTCATCAATTCAGAAAAGTCTATACTGACTCCAGCACAGTTGATGGAGTTTCTGGGGTTCCAGGTGAACTCGGTAGTGGCACAGTTATTGCTCCTACTGACGAAAAGAATTGCGATCAAGAAGGAATTGAGGAGAGCGCTTGCCTCTCAGACTATATCCTTAGGGACACTGGCCAGATTAGTAGACCTGTTAGCCTTTTCGATTCAGTCAATCTTTCCGGGTCCCCTTCACTACAGGGCACTCCGGCGGTTAAAGATTATGCATTTACACAAGGACCTGAGCAACACGGAACAGATTTTGTTAAATGCGGAAGCCAGGTCAGACATTTCTTGGTGGTTGGAACACATGGATGCATGGAATGGCAAGACCATATTTGCGTCAGTCCCAGAAATCGTGATCGAGTCCGATGCCAGCAGATGGGGCTGGGGAGCCTGTTGCGGCTCTATGGAGACGGGGGAGGGGCAGATGGTCCACGGAGGAAGTGAAACTCCACATAAATTGTCTGGAGCTTTTGGTGGGCTCATTTGCAATCAGGACGCTTTTCCCGCAGAAGGAGAGTTGTTGAATACTCCTGCAAATGTTTTGGCAGTGAGATTTATCAACCGTCTGGGTGGCACAAGATCCCGGCTGTTAGTGGAAATAGCCAAGGATTTCTGGCATTATTGCCTCCTTCACCACTTATCGCTGACGGCAGAGTACATTCTTGGCAGCACCAATGTGGTGGTGGATTGGAACTCACATTTCCTTTGAGATTCCAGTGATTGACAGCTTCACCCCAGAATATTCCAACAAATGAACGACAAGTGGGGTCCTTGGTCGATAAATCAGTTTACGTCCAGGCTGAAGACGCAACTGCCTCAGTTTTACAGTTGGCAACCAGATCCTCTGGCGATTAACTCGGACGCATTCCAACAGTCATGGTCGACGGGTATGCTGTATGCATTTCCTCCGTTCGTCATGATTCAGAGAGTCTTGGCGCAGATCTGCAGGCAGAGGGTGGAGGTGATGTTGATATCTCCATGTTGGAGAGCACAGCGCTGGTCCTGTTGAGTGCGCCTGCAATACGTCTGCTATCATTTTCAGAGAATTTGACAGACTCCTTGGGTCAACCTCATCCGTTAGTACTTCAGAAGCAGTTGTTCCTAATGGCATGGAGACTTTCAGGAGACGCTGGCAAATGCCGGGAGTTTATGAGAACGCAATGTTTTTCTTGTCTCAATCTTGGGCCCCCGCTACGCATAAGCGATAGGAGTCAGCTTGGCATAAGTGGGTTAGTTGGTGTGCTGAACGACAGGGGGATCCTGTGGGATCGGAATCCATACGATAGTTAATTTCCTGTCAGATATGGCAAGTAAAGGTCTAGCCTATAGGACGGTTAACAATTTCCGATTTTGGCAGGTCATCCTCACGTGGATGGAAAACCAGTGGGAGAACATCGTTTGGTATGTAAGGTGGTGAGAGGCATCAGGTTAGTGCATCCTCCAAAACCACAATACTCACAATTGTGGGATGTGGATATAGCTCTACGTTTTCCCAAGAATGGACCAGCAAATGAGGGCCTATCCCATAAACAGTTATCTGCAAAATTGCCACTTTTGTTATGTTTAATTTCATTAGATGAGTGTCTGACGTGCGAGCACTGGATTTAGCAGGTAGGGTATTGTTGTGTCTGCTTCCAGCTTGCTGCTCAGCCAGTGATGGTGTAGAATGTTAGTATGAGTGTATGATGTCATAGAGTGTTGTATGCGTGCATGAATGTCAGTTGAGAGTAGGGCTGAGCAGCAAGCAGGCTGCTCCTGTTGGGGTTTCTTACTTGGGTTTGTTCCTGTATCTTACTTCATTTATTTATTACCAATAAACTACATGAACATACCATACAGAAAACGGACCTTTATTCCGTTACGACACTGGCGACGATTGAAGAACCATCTGTTTCTCAAGGATTTTTGAATTTTGAAAAACGAAGCAACTACAAGGTAACTACTTATGAACCTTAAAGCATACTGGCACCATCTAAAGAACCGCAACAGTGACCTCACACCGGTCGCCCTCAACACCTACGTGCCAGTTTCTGCTTCAATTCCTTGTATTTTCCTACTGTAACCGGCCTTGGAGTGTTCCGCCTCTTTCCGTGAATGAAACCTGACTCTACTGCCTCTGCAGCCTTGGAACATTATTCTACCACTGTGAATGCATTTTTTTTTTTGGAACCAGCTTTTCTGTCTACCGGCTTCATATGCTATTTGCCGTTCTGATGCCAACTTTCCTTCCTCCCTTCTGATTCCTGCTCACAGCTGATACCACTGACGTTGCTTCCAGGATACATAGCATTCGTGAGCAAAGATCGAAACCGAGTTGTTTCTCCTAACTGCAACTGCTATACGTTGTCTCAACCAAAGAATTTGGTTCATTTTTTTTAAATTGTGTTTTGCCTGCCTGCCGCAACTAGGTTGGGACTATTCCATCCCGTTTGTGAAGAGAAGAGTATCATATTTAATATGAGCTGTTTGTTTTACGAACTGAAGCCTTAAATTAACTTCTAATTTCCCTAATGTGTTTCGCTGCGGCGGACCTGTTTTAACGGATTAATACAACTAAAAGTCTAGGTCATCGGCACACGCATGCTTTCATTTATTGGAGATGAGGGTTACGGTGTTTGGAACATTGGCTGTGAGTACTTTAGTTATTTTTCATGGTTGTGCCTTGCCTCCTGTATTCGCCTTTCCTTGGCAGTTGAACCGCCTCCGCCATATTTTGAAATACTACACGAGCGCATACAGATCTGCGCGCTCTTACCTTCCTTACTTCCACGCTGCAATACCTCATTTGTGACGTTGCAGAGAAATTGGGAACTGCTGAATGGGCGTTTTGCTGCACTGGCGTGCAGTGAACCACCTGGTGCGACGTCTATTTGCGTGCCGCCGTTTTGGATTTGTCCTTTCCTGCATTATGTGGTTTATTGTATTCATCCTGACAACCACGTTTTAATATGGACAACGTTTGCAGCGTTACTCACTTCTGCATTCTGCAATACTTCATGGTTGACGCACTGTATTTCTGCTATTCCTGCAATGCCACGATCCTCTTATTTTCCTTGCATCGTATTTTGGCAATATTCTGCAGTGGCGCGCATTCCTTCCTGGATTATATTCCTGGTTGTGTGGAGTTTTACAATTATTTGTTTTTCGTTAGGGTTTGAAGACCGTGAGTATAACTTTTGCTGTTCTATTGATTACGGAGTAGTGCCATCTAGCGGTCATTCACCTCCTCTGCACCTCTTCAAGGAAAATAAGTCTAGTCACGTAGAATACATTTCCTCCAGTGTTTTGCTTGCATCAACTGTTCTTCGAGGGTCTAACGTTTCTTCACAAGGTACTGTTTCCATATAATGCATCTGCTGCACACTAACAATGACAACGGTGACCACATTATTTCTTTTAGCTTATTTTTTTTATATATTGGAACCCTACTTAAAGTTTAAAATGTTATCATTTCTCATATGAACCAGTTTGCAACTTGCATTTCTTTTGTTTTCCCATTATGCTGACATTTGTCACATTTTGTTAGTGTTATTTTACATTTCGTTACAGTATTTTAGAGTGTTAGAATTTACAACGTCAGAATTTACATTGCTTAGTGCATTTGTTTTAATATCCTACTAACTGTGTATCTTACTTTACAGTGATTCCTTCTAAATTCTTATTGGAGAATCTAGAGTGTTGTTATCATAGTTTTTATTGCAACGTTTATAGGGTTAAGAAGAAAAAAAAAAAAATTCCATTGGGAATTTCTTATTGAGATCTAAGAGTGATTTTGCTCTTATGTTACGTGACTTGTCAGGTCACCAGTTTTAGGTATCATAGTATGTTGCATTTCTATGTTACGTGACTTGCCAGGTCACCAACACTACTATCTTTTAGGGTATGTTACCTTGCCATGTTTCGTGACTTGTCAGGTCACCAGTTTTAGGTATCATACTATGTTGCATTTCTATGTTACGTGACTTGCCAGGTCACCAACACTGCTATCTTTTAGGGTATTTTACCTTGCCATGTTTCGTGACTCGTCAGGTCACTTACTATGTTATCCAAGGGTTACCTTATTTTACAGGTGCCTTATCCTTCGTGATGCCTGTTTCGTGATTCGTCAGGTCACTTACTAGGTTATCCAAGATTTTACTTTATTTTACATGTTCCTTATCCTTCGTGTTCCGTCATTCACATGTTTCTTATATACATTTGTGGTTACATTACTTTACGTGGTATTTACTTACTGTGCCTTTCTTTAGGGCATATGTTGTGTATGTAATTGTGCTGTAATAGCTTATGTTTGTTAATTATGGTATCTTATCTACTTATTCTTGGTATCTGAGACACTTTGTTTTTCCGCCTTCCATGGTACCTGTTGGTGGATTTACATTGTATCGCTTTACTATTTTACTAGTCTGTTTTCCTTACACATCTCTTATTTATTTGAGAGTGTTTTTCTTGTCTTTGACTTGCACTGTCTGTTTTCTATTGCTGTTTCTTCTTGCCATCTTCATTCTGGTATGGCCAACTGGTATGTTGGGTGGTGATTTGGAGCGTCAATTCCTTTTTGTTATGTGTATCTCATTTCTATTGCTACGCTATTGTTGTCCTTCCATATTTTGTTAGTTTTCTTTTAGTTTGTTGACATTTCCTACTTTTCCTCTTCTTTTGCGCTTCCTACTTACGTTTTCTTTGTCGTTTTATTAAAGGGGGAAGATGGGTGTGTGTTATTTGGATATTCCTGTTATTCCTGGTCGAGGTTTGCATTTCCCTTTTTCTTCCTTATTTTAGTGTTTATCTTCTCATCGTTAGTCTGCCTATTAATTCCATTGTTTTATTGCAGAATCCTCTATCATAATAATTGCAATATGTTCTCATTTAGTTACTTTTGTTTATTGACATTCTGACTGCTTGCTTCTTCCCTGTGATGTTGCTATTATGCTTATTCTTTGCATTTTCATTTTTGATGTTTATTAAAGGGGGGAGAAGTGTTGTGTCTGCTTCCAGCTTGCTGCTCAGCCAGTGATGGTGTAGAATGTTAGTATGAGTGCATGATGTCATAGAGTGTAGTATTTGTCCATGAATGTCAGTTGAGAGTAGGGCTGAGCAGCAAGCAGGCTGCTCCTGTTGGGGTTTCTTACTTGGGTTTGTCCCTGTATCTTACTTCATTTATTTACTACCAATAAACTACATGAACATACCATCTTGAATACGGACCTTTATTCCGTTACGACAGGTATTCACTCCGTCGGAGGTTTCATTTAATATTTCAAAAAGAACACAAACCAATTCTAAATGGATCTCTTATCCTGCATTTCTGCATCACAGCAAATTGTGTGTTGACCAATCTTTGAAATGTTATGAAGATTGTACTCGAGAATTTAGAAATGATGTTGCAGGACAATTGTTGATTTCCTTACAGAGACCTTTTCGCCCAGTCACTGGCGCACCTTTAGTCGGGTGGGCCACTTGGTTGTTAAATCTGGCAGGTATTGATACGTCGGCCTTTGGAGCCCATTCTGTAAGAGGAGCTATGGCCTCTAAAGCTTTTGCTACAGGTTCACGATTGGAAGATATATTGACTGTGGCAGATTGGTCTTCTGATTCTACTCTCAAGACGTTTTATCATAAACCAATTGTAGATGTAGCAACTACGGTGGCGGATCAACTTTAAACTCGCATAATCTCAAGCCTCCGCGGACTGACATAGAATAAAAATTTTTTTTGCTAACGCGTCAACATTTTTCAATTCTATTAAGGACACGGAGGCGAGGATTATCCCACCCTAGAAACTGTATTATAAAATTTGAGGTTGGATTTGTTCATATTGACAAATGTGATTTTATACAAAGTTATGTATTATGATGTTGGTTTTCTTCCCACCCGTAATCTTGTTGGAAATACATTCAGTAAATGGTATGTTACGATTTATATTCTCTTTTCGGGAGAACAGAATAAATCGGCTTAAGGAGTCAAGAGGAAATCCAATTTGGATCAAGAGAAGACGTTCCTGTGGTTAAGTTCTGGTTCAAGTCGATGAAGGAATCGGCGAGGTTCAATGGTCAAGTTTAAGGACAGCGTGTGAAGGTATTTCGCTAAGAAAGAGGAAGTGTTATGGACATATTTACCTATGGGTGCTATGTGATTGGTGCATACTATGGAGGGGTTATGCTACTTTAAAGTTTATTGGCTGCTGTTTTATGTCAGTAAAGAGAGAGAAGCATAATCCTCGCCTTCGTGTCCTTAATAGAATTGAAAATTCTTGACGCGTTAGCTAGAAAAAACGTTACTCACTTGTATACTGTGCTTGGTGTATTTGTGACAGAATGGCCCTCCAAACAAATGTTGCCACTTGCATGTGTGTATCAACACATGACCCTGCAGCACCAGTAGGGGTTCAGATACAATTTTTACCAATAATGCTTGGACAAAAGTAGCTCATTAGCCCTAGATTTTCCTAAACATTACTGGAAGACCTCATCTCGTGTGACACTGTTCTCCTTCATTGCCGTCTTCAGAAAAGGAGGGGGGGTGGTTCACATGGAGTTTACGCTGAGGTGAAACATGTAAATGGATGGTTTACTTTTCAAAATAACATTAAGTACGTTTGGTTGTGGTGATGTGGAGTGTGTGCACTGTCATGGCTAGTAAAGTAGCTTTAAACCGTTTGTCAGAGCTGGGCAAGGGACTTCCTATTTGAAGCATTCCTGCGCTGCACGTCTCAAAAACACACGCGCAAACTTCATGTTAGAAAGAAAAAGTAGGCCTCATTTATTAATTGCAGCACAGCTATTTTTTTTATTTGCCTTTAGTTTTAATTTTTTTGAGCATTTCATATTTGTTATGTATATGTCTAACTAATAAATAATTTAGGATTCAATACACTGGACCTTCAAAAGAGATGGCCAGCTCCTGGACGTTTCTCTATGGACAATACTGCAGCCTCTCCCGATAATACCATTCATCTGGTATATGGGAAAAAAAGCATACTTCTACACTCTTTTTGTAATAAATAGTGTGCCTCATTTATTTGGCATATCCAAGTTCTGTTATAAAACTGGTCTGCAATCTAAATTTTACCACGGTTATAGGACCTCTATGCACCTTGTTCAGTAAAGTAAAAGATCTGCTCAGCAGGGGATCATGTTTCATATTTATTTTGTGTATGTGGATCAGTAGGAGGTATATTTTTATTCACAATATTGAGTCTTAAAAAGAGGTGAACTGTTTGGGGGGTTTTGCTCAGTGAGAATACTGCAGCCTCTCCCTGTGTTGTGGCGAGAGTGCCATCCAGAAAAAGCATTAAAAATTAACATAGCAATTATTTGTAATAAGTGCGGTTAACATTTGTTAAATATACTTAGTGAATAATTAATATCCATGTGTACTCATTAGTCGAGTGAAGTGAACCTAGCATAACTTATTTTATAGAGTACTTCTCAGTTTATCTACACATAATTCATTGGATACACTGCGAGTAGGCACCAACTGCACACTCTTCCACAATAAGGTAATTTTAAGTAACACTGGTCCAAATTGCACAAGTCGATAGTTTTTAGAAGCATCAGATACATGAGTTTCCGTTGCTTATATTTTTGTAGGCTGGGCTTTTTTAGCCTCTTACATCTGACCCGGCCTATCCTCCCACTGTCATCAACACTGCTCAGACATGATGGCGCGTTCCAATAGTAGCTCATCACTACTCTTGACATAGTCATGAAAAGTGTGCTACAAATATTGTGCTGACACACACAAAGGAGGATCATTAGAGGGGTGGAGAAAGGCCAAATCAACACAGTGTTAAAGCGACATGGTTGGCGGATGATGGTTGGAGGTGGGAAGGGGAATTAAGCTCCTGCTGAAGTTGTTGGCATCCTTTAGGTCCACCTTTCTTCAAAAGGGAGCGGTAGACCTGTTGAGGGATCTGAACAGGCTTTAAAGGACGATGCTACGAACAAGTCTGGTGCATCCAAATGCGGCAAGCATGATGGTATTGTTGGTGGGACTGGTTGAATTGGCTGAGGAGGATGGTATCAGAGAGTCTGCTGCAGGATGAAAAGTTTTTAAACCTGAACTATTCCAGTGAGAAGTCCGCTTTCTCACCCAAAACTCTTCACAAATGACATACATGTTTAATAAACCAGCCTGGACATCGCCAGAAAAACCTGTGTAACACATCATACCTGTGGCGAGTAACCGCTATAATCAACACTGAAACAACCCGGGTCTCAAGCTGAGTAAAGATTAAACACTATAAGGCCAAAGTGTTAGAAATCTACTCCACTCCCACACCGGTAAGGGTTGGTGGTAACGGAGTATTTCCAGGACATATAGTGGTAGCTTGGCTCGAGTGGTCAGGAATCAGGCACCGTGCTAAGCATACGACATACCCATACAATAACCATGCGTGCATCCGATCCAAAAACGACTCTACACCGTAAAAATTATGAAAATATCTCTGTTTATCTTCTTTTTCTCTTAGTTGCTGATTAAATAAATAAATAACACAATCACAATATACAAAGCTTTTTAAATAGTGCAGGTCAAATAAATACTGTCTTAATGATTCAATAAATAGGGGTGATCATAAATAATGAAGGCATAAATATAAGTGCAATACATACAGGCAATTAAATATTCTGAGGCAATAAATACTGCAAACCAATAAATATTGTGCGACAATAAATACTGTGGAACAATAAATACAGTGAAGCAATAAATAGGTTAAATACAATAAATACAGTGCCCTCAATAAATAATTAAAAGCTGACAGTGACACTCATAGAATCAGATCACATTTGAGATTACTATGGGCTGATTTGGCCCAGGCACAGCTTGTGGTTAGGTGGATGGCTTGAGGGTGTCTACTCCCTGGCTTGGACAAGGCTGAGGCCTAAACTGAGGTAGATCAAGGAGGGAATCTAGAGATCTGGCTCTCTCACTCTACACAACCCCTCTGAATTAGTCTCAGCTCACCCCTGGCACAATCAAGCTGGTTCCAGCACCTCTCTAACCCCTAGAGTAGTCTCTTAGGATTCCACAGGGCCTTAGGCGCCCTCTATTCCACTTACTGCCCTTTTTCTGAAGCTCCGACGCCGCTGGAGACGTGTCGACGCCGTGAGGCGGTTCCGGTTCGATGTCGGCGGCCTCGGCACAATGTCAGTTCTTGACGACGCCGGTAGGCGGTTCCGGATCGATGTCGGCGGCCTCGGCTCGATCTCGACCTCCGATTCGATGGCGTCGGGCAGACTTGACTCGATGTCGACTTCGGGCGGCTCCGGTCCGATGGCGACCTCAGCTTCGATGACGTCGGCCGGCCTTGGCTCGATGTCGACTTCCGGCGACTCCGGAGTGCGATCCTCACTCCCGACCTCCGGTGCTCCTCTCCTCAGGTTTCCGGCGACTCCGGAGTGCGACCTCCACTCCCGACCTCCGGCATGATTCTCTCAGGTTCCGGCGACTCCGGAGTGCGATCTCCACTCCCGACCTCCGGTACACTTCACCTCGGTCTCCGGCGACTCCGGAGGGCGGACTTCACTCCCCCATTGACGCCGCTCACTCGACCTTGGTTAACTTCCTCCTCGACCTCTGGTACACCTCACGTCCTCCGTCGGCGCCCTCTCACGATCTCTGGCGGCTCTGGGCACGACGTCTGCTTCTCCAGTCAGCGCCGCTTCTCCACCTCAGGCTCCAGGTCTCCAGGCTACTCGACGTCCGGCTCCAGGGAAACCAGTATCCAGGTCAGGATCTTGCTGTTCTTGGTTCCTAAGGCCTGTTCCTGCTGTCCAGGTCCTTAAGAGGGTTTTTCTTGCTTCTTCCCACACAGGGCTCCAGGCTGGGCTCAGTCAGTAGGGACTAGTATCAAGGGTGGGTTTATGGACCCCACTCCAGGCACAAGTTTCCACCCCTGCTGCCTCACTCCTTCCTCCTTCAGGTTTCTGCTGCTCACTCTTCACCAGTCAGGTGCCAACTGCCAGCTCCAACTGCCAACTCTCTGTCTTAGCTTCCCAACATTCTAAACCGCCTCCAACTGTCACAGGGTTCTGGAATGTTCTGGAAGGTGCTAGTAGGTTCCAGTGGATGCTGGTGATGTCACAGGTGGCCACCATTTTGTGCTCCAGGCCCTCAGACAGAAGTTTCAGGGGTAGATAAAATGGCTCCCTGAATCTGCAGCAACACGAAAAAGTCTGGTGGTTCCCAAAAAGGAAAAATTCAAACAGGGTTTGAGGCAAAAGTGGGACAAAATAAATAATGATGAGGAGGGACCACCCAAAGGGCTGACAGGTCTAACACGCATCCCCCCCAGCTGAAAGTGGGGAGAGCTACCCAACCCCTTGGGAGTTCTCATCACTAAGGCGGAAATACCTTGAGAGACCGTCTGCATTGGCGTGGTCCAGTCCAGGCCGATGTTCCACCTGAAAGTCCATTCCCTGTAGGGAAATAGACCACCTCAACAACTTGGGATTCTCCCCCTTCATTTGCATCAGCCAACGAAGGGGTCTGTGGTCGGTCTGAACCAGTAAGTGCGAGCCAAACAGGTATGGCCGCAACTTCTTCAGAGCCCATACCACTGCAAAGGCTTCACGCTCTATTGCACTCCACTTCTGTTCCCTGGGAAGTAGTCTCCGGGATAGGAAGACCACGGGTTGATCCAGACCCTCTTCGTTGAGTTGCGATAACACTGCCCCAATGCCATGTTCTGATGCATCTGTCTGGCCAATGAACTCCTTGGAAAAGTCTGGGGCCCTTAAGACCGGGGCCTCGCACATGGCTTTCTTCAATCTCACAAAGGCCTGCTGACAAGCCTCCGTCCAGACTACCCGTCGAGGTTGTTTCTTGGACGTGAGCTCCGTGAGGGGGGCTACGATGGTACCGTACCCCTTCACGAAGCGGCGGTAATATCCCGTGAGGCCCAGAAAAGCTCGGACCTCAGTCTGTGTCTTGGGGGGTTCCCAGGCCATGATGGCCTCTATCTTCGCCTGGAGGGGTTGCACCGCTCCCCTACCCACCAAGTGTCCCAGGTACACTACCGACCCCTGCCCGATCTGGCACTTGCTGGCCTTGATCGTCAATCCAGCTTGTCTCAGGGCCTGGAGAACAGCTTGCAGGTGACGCAAGTGATCCTCCCAGCTGTTACTGAAGACGGCTATGTCATCCAGATAAGCAGCAGAGAAACTCTCCATTCCGGTGAGGATCTGGTTTACCAGGCGCTGAAACGTGGCAGGTGCGTTCTTGAGCCCAAAGGGCATCACACAGAACTGGTAGTGGCCATTGGGCGTGGAGAAGGCTGACCTTTCCCTTGCTCCATCAGTCAAAGAGATCTGCCAGTACCCAGAAGTAAGGTCAAAGGTACTTAGATATTGGGCAGCTCCCAGCCGGTCAATCAATTCATCCGCCCTAGGGATCGGATGAGCATCAGTTTTGGTCACTGAATTCAGTCCCCGATAGTCCACACAGAACCTCAGTTCTGGTTGGGCACCCGGTGGTGCAGCTTTTGATACTAACACCACCGGACTGGACCAGGGGCTGCTAGAAGGTTCGATCACTCCTAGCTCCAGCATCTTAGTGACTTCACTATGAATGCTGGCCTTCACCTTGTCTGACATCCGGTAGATCTTGGACTTCACAGGTGGGCTGTCTCCTGTGTCCACGTCATGGACGCACAGGTGAGTCCTACCCGGGACAAGGGAGAACAACGAAGAGTACTGCCCCAGGACCTGGCGACAGTCCTCCTGCTGTTCAGGAGCTAGAGATGGGGAGAGAATCACTCCCTCCACCGACCCATCCTTCTCTTGAGACGCAAACAAATCAGGGAGAGGCTCGCTTTCCACGTCCTTTCCTCCGTCAGTCACCATCATCAAGATGACTTCGGGCCTCTCGTGGTGGGGTTTGAGGCGGTTGGCATGCAGCACCCGCAGGGGCTGACGTGGGGTCTTCAGGTCCACCAAGTAGGTAGCCTTACCCTTCTTCTCCAACACCTCAAAGGGTCCTGACCAGCGATCCTGGAGGGCGCTAAGCTCTCCTGGTTCGATCACCCACACCTTCTGGCCAGGCTCCAACTCCACCGGGTGAGCGTTGTGGTCATACCACGCCTTCATTACTGCTTGGCTGGCTTCCAAGTTGTCAGAAGCTTGCTTCCACAACTTAGCCATTTGGCTCCGGAAGGCCAGCATGTAGCTCACCACATCCTGGGGAAGCTTTCTGGGAGTTCTTTCCCATCCGTCTCTCACCAGGTTGAGAGGTCCACGTACAGGGTGCCCATACAGAAGCTCGAAGGGGCTGAAGCCCACTCCCTTCTGTGGCACTTCCCTGTAAGAAAAGAGTAAACAGGGTAGGAGTACGTCCCATTTCCTCCGCAGGCTTTCAGGCAGACTTCTGATCATGCCTTTCAAGGTTTTGTTAAACCTCTCCACCAGACCATTGGTCTGGGGGTGGTAAGGAGTGGTGAACCGGTAGGTCACTCCACACTCCTTCCACATGGCCCGCATGTACGCTGACATGAAGTTGGTCCCCCTGTCGGACACAACTTCCTTGGGAAAACCCACTCGGGTAAAGATTCCCATTAGGGCCCTAGCCACAACAGGTGCTGTTATGGTCCTCAGAGGTATTGCCTCTGGGTACCGTGTGGCATGATCCACCAGAACCAGGATAAACCTGTGACCAGCTGACGTTGGCGGATCTAACGGACCCACAATGTCGATGCCCACCCTTTCAAAGGGGGTGCTAACGACAGGAAGTGGTTCCAGGGGAGCTTTCAGCTTCACCCCTGTTTTCCCACTGGCTTGGCAAGACACACATGTCCGGCAGTAGGTATCGGACGACACTTTCATTTGAGGCCAATAAAAGTGTGGGACAAGACGGGCGAAGGTCTTGTCTTGCCCCAGGTGTCCTGCCAATGGTATCTCGTGAGCCAACTCCAGAAGGAAGGCTCGATAACGTTGAGGGACTACCAAGGCTCGTGACGATCCGTGTAGGGGTGCCTTGGGTTCACTGTAGAGGAGGCCATCCTCCCAGTAAACACTGTAGTTCCCTTCAACGTTCCCTGCTGCCTGGGCTTCGGCCTGTCGCCTCAGCCCCTCAAGGGTAGGGCACTCCCTCTGGCCCTGGCAGAATTCCTCCCTGGACGGGCCTCCCTCCACGTGCCACTCGGCCGGGATGGGTAGGTCCTCCAGGTTGGTAACGTCCCCCACCGCAGACTCCTGGTCCACCACCTCCGGTGGCCTATCCGTCCTACGGGGTGTGGACGCCGAGGCAGGCTCCTCCTGTCCTCGGTTCTTCCCTTGACTGGCAGCTGGCTGGGCCTTTGTTCCAGGCTCCAGCCGAAACGAACTCCCTCTCCGGGTAGTCGCGGACCTTGTGCTCACACAGGCCCAGTCAGGTGTACCCAGCATCTCAGTGTGAGTCCGGTATTCCACCTCCTTCCAAGCGTTGAGCTCCATGTCATTCCCCAGCAGACAATCGACTGGCACGGCAGGGCTTACGGCAACTCGAAGTGAACCTGCAACCCCCCCCATTCAAAGGGAACCTCGGCCACTGGATAGTGGCCTGTTCTGCCGTCAGCCATCACGGCTGGGTGGAGTACATCGGGAATTACCTGCTCTGGAGACACCAGTTGGCTACGCACCATAGTCATACTGGCTCCTGTGTCTCTCAGAGCCTCCCCTCTTTGGCCGTTGATGGTGACCCACTGCCCATACTTTGCGGTATTTGCGGGCACCTGGATCTTAGGAACCATCTCCCGTTCTCCCAGGGACACTAAAGTGACACCCGCCCACTCCCTTCCCTTAATTAAAGGCATCTCCTCCCCGAGCACTACACTAGCTACTCCGGGGGTCTTTCCTCCAATGGGAGGGGGGGGTCGTTTCAGGCACTTCGGATCTCCTTTATAGTGTCCAACGCCACCGCACTTGTAGCAATGGACAACCCTTGGCTGCTGACTCTGGCCAGGATTAGGGTTTCTGGGTGGGTTAGCCCTAGGGGTGAATCCTGTTCCCTTCCCTTGGAAGTTATTTTGGGGGCCTTTGGAGAACTCCTTTTTCTTTTCCCCTCCCTCTTTCTTCTGGGGGGCGCCCTGTCCGGCCTTTTGAGTATCCCCTCCAGTCCCCCTTGTGGACACCCGGGTACTAGCCCAAATGTCCGCCTCCTCAGCAAGCTTCCGGGGACTGGTCAGCTTGCTATCCACCAGGTGTTGCCGCAGTTCAGGGAAACATTTCTCGAGCAGGTGTTCCTTCAGTACTAGATCAAACAACCCCTCGTAGTTCCTCACTTCACTGCCCTGAATCCAACCCTCTAGTGCCTTCTTTGCATAGTCCAGGAAGTCCACCCAATTCTGTGTGCCCAGTTTGTGACTACCCCTGAACTTCTGTCTGTACTTTTCGGGTGTTAGTCCAAACTTTCTTATGAGCGCCAGTTTCATGGTGGGGTAGTGGGTCTGCTCATCCTCTTCGAGGGCCAATAAAGCATCCCTACCAGCTGGAGGCATGTACTTGTACAATCCCGCTCCCCAGTACTTCTCTGGAACCCCATGGGCCCTTAACGAGACCTCATAGGCCGCTAGCCACTTGGCAATATCGTCGCCCACTCCATAGCTAGCTACTATGTCCTTTGGCAGGTAGGGTTTGGGTTCCCTGGTGAACTCTCTTTCTTGGTCTTTGCTGCCACCGTTAGGTACAGGGTGTGCCCCGATTCTCAGGATCTGAAGATCTATCTCTTTCAGCCTTATCTCATGAGCCATCCTCTGTTCCTCCTTCTCTTTCTCCAGCCTTGCTAAGTCCCATGTGAGCTGCCTTTTCACCCTCCGGTCTGTTAACTCCACTTCAGACAAGCCACCGCTAGAGGCACTGCTGCCCTTCCTGGAAAGTGTCCTGGGCCCCGCTGACGGGTTCCCCACCTCCGGTTGGTACAAACCATCTCCCTCACTGTCGGGCTCTCTATCCCTGTCCTCCTCCTCAGCCTTGCTTTCTCGGCGTGCCTCCCCCCAAGCCCTTAAGCTGGTTTGGAGTGCACCCTTCTTTGCTCCTGGGGGACAATACACCCCCTCCCGCTGGCAAAACTCCCTGAGTTGGTCCACAGTGTACGTTTCTAAATTCTCCAGTACAAACTCCATCTTGCCCACTCAGGTCAGAGGACAGTTATTTGCAGTAACAATGCAGGGGAGTACCTTTAATAATACCTCCTCCCACCACCAGAGTAAATTTGGAAAAAACAAAAACCCACAATTAGGAAGGCCGCTTTGAGAAAACTCCCGGTGTAGGCCTATGGACTACCCACAGTTATTGTTGAGTATACGTATGCACAGCTCTATCCCACCACTGAACACCAATTATGTTAGAAATCTACTCCACTCCCACACCGGTAAGGGTTGGTGGTAACGGAGTATTTCCAGGACATATAGTGGTAGCTTGGCTCGAGTGGTCAGGAATCAGGCACCGTGCTAAGCATACGACATACCCATACAATAACCATGCGTGCATCCGTTCCAAAAACGACTCTACACCGTAAAAATTGTGAAAATATCTCTGTTTATCTTCTTTTTCTCTTAGTTGCTGATTAAATAAATAAATAACACAATCACAATATACAAAGCTTTTTAAATAGTGCAGGTCAAATAAATACTGTCTTAATGATTCAATAAATAGGGGTGATCATAAATAATGAAGGCATAAATATAAGTGCAATACATACAGGCAATTAAATATTCTGAGGCAATAAATACTGCAAACCAATAAATATTGTGCGACAATAAATACTGTGGAACAATAAATACAGTGAAGCAATAAATAGGTTAAATACAATAAATACAGTGCCCTCAATAAATAATTAAAAGCTGACAGTGACACTCATAGAATCAGATCACATTTGAGATTACTATGGGCTGATTTGGCCCAGGCACAGCTTGTGGTTAGGTGGATGGCTTGAGGGTGTCTACTCCCTGGCTTGGACAAGGCTGAGGCCTAAACTGAGGTAGATCAAGGAGGGAATCTAGAGATCTGGCTCTCTCACTCTACACAACCCCTCTGAATTAGTCTCAGCTCACCCCTGGCACAATCAAGCTGGTTCCAGCACCTCTCTAACCCCTAGAGTAGTCTCTTAGGATTCCACAGGGCCTTAGGCGCCCTCTATTCCACTTACTGCCCTTTTTCTGAAGCTCCGACGCCGCTGGAGACGTGTCGACGCCGTGAGGCGGTTCCGGTTCGATGTCGGCGGCCTCGGCACAATGTCAGTTCTTGACGACGCCGGTAGGCGGTTCCGGATCGATGTCGGCGGCCTCGGCTCGATCTCGACCTCCGATTCGATGGCGTCGGGCAGACTTGACTCGATGTCGACTTCGGGCGGCTCCGGTCCGATGGCGACCTCAGCTTCGATGACGTCGGCCGGCCTCGGCTCGATGTCGACTTCCGGCGACTCCGGATTGCGATCCTCACTCCCGACCTCCGGTGCTCCTCTCCTCAGGTTTCCGGCGACTCCGGAGTGCGACCTCCACTCCCGACCTCCGGCACGATTCTCTCAGGTTCCGGCGACTCCGGAGTGCGATCTCCACTCCCGACCTCCGGTACACTTCACCTCGGTCTCCGGCGACTCCGGAGGGCGGACTTCACTCCCCCGTTGACACCGCTCACTCGACCTTGGTTAACTTCCTCCTCGACCTCTGGTACACCTCACGTCCTCCGTCGGCGCCCTCTCACGATCTCTGGCGGCTCTGGGCACGACGTCTGCTTCTCCAGTCAGCGCCGCTTCTCCACCTCAGGCTCCAGGTCTCCAGGCTACTCGACGTCCGGCTCCAGGGAAACCAGTATCCAGGTCAGGATCTTGCTGTTCTTGGTTCCTAAGGCCTGTTCCTGCTGTCCAGGTCCTTAAGAGGGTTTTTCTTGCTTCTTCCCACACAGGGCTCCAGGCTGGGCTCAGTCAGTAGGGACTAGTATCAAGGGTGGGTTTATGGACCCCACTCCAGGCACAAGTTTCCACCCCTGCTGCCTCACTCCTTCCTCCTTCAGGTTTCTGCTGCTCACTCTTCACCAGTCAGGTGCCAACTGCCAGCTCCAACTGCCAACTCTCTGTCTTAGCTTCCCAACATTCTAAACCGCCTCCAACTGTCACAGGGTTCTGGAATGTTCTGGAAGGTGCTAGTAGGTTCCAGTGGATGCTGGTGATGTCACAGGTGGCCACCATTTTGTGCTCCAGGCCCTCAGACAGAAGTTTCAGGGGTAGATAAAATGGCTCCCTGAATCTGCAGCAACACGAAAAAGTCTGGTGGTTCCCAAAAAGGAAAAATTCAAACAGGGTTTGAGGCAAAAGTGGGGCAAAATAAATAATGATGAGGAGGGACCACCCAAAGGGCTGACAGGTCTAACACAAAGTATACCCCATTCTTGATCTGACAGCTCTATAAGAGAGTACCTCCTTACACAGGACCCATCAATCACTTAAGGTGGTTAGTTTTTTTCATCATTTGGGTCTGTGCACTTCAACATGCCGAACCAGTTCTTGAAACAGCGATCTGGTCACTTGCATAGAAGAAGCAACAAAAGAGGGTTGTCATCAGATCTCCCAAGGATTTTATCTGGGATAGAATTTTACCCATAGATCAAAAAAGGGAGATCCTAAAGTCAGCAGTATTAAATAATAATTGTGTGAACTAAAAATGGCTAAGGGTGCTCAAAAGTTCTTTATTGATAGAGGACCCCTGTCATATTTAAAAAGCAATATGGCAATCCAGCATAAATAAGTTTGACATTATGCTAATGTCCATAGCAAGAACGGTCAACATGTTTCTGCCCATTATAGATCAAAAAGTATCAGGGCTTTCATCAGGACCTATGATACTGCTGTGGTTCAATGTGAAAACGTGAGAAAAGAATCCAAAAGAAGGGGGTTTGTGTGAATAAAATATTCCTACCGCACCGGTCAGTTCAGAAGAAATCAAAACCGGATACCCATGTCAATTGGGTGTTGCCCTCACCTCAACCTGGTCTCAACTCAGGGAAAGGGGCCCCGCTCTATCCGTCGGTACCCCGGGGCGGTCTTTGAACTAGCTTGAGACCCGGGTTGTTTCAGTGTTGATAATATTGTTCTCTAGGGGAAACACAACCTGCAGGTCTATCTTTTTGTAAAAAACTCTTCCCTTGGACCTCCCCCCCACATTGATATGTGTTATTAGAGTAACCTCTATAGCCAAAGAACAGGAAACTATGTTGTATGAGTCTAGGCCACATTTGAGAATTTACTTATAGGCACCCATACAGCAGCTTACATAGTTCAGAGAAGGCTTTCATTGTGATAGGAAGTCTATTCTGTCAATTCTGCCATTACACAAAAGGAGTAGACGTACCATCCAAGTAGATATATGCATTCACAGTCCATAAAACAAAAATTTCACAGTCCATGAAGTCAAGACACTAGGACTCACGGTTCAGTGGTGCAGATGGGAAAGCGCTAGGGCTAAGCAAATGAGGGATTGGTCAATGAGACTTTAGGATTGACAGCACAGGTCTGTGGCGCTGAACAATTTGTGTGTGTAGTGATGAACCTAAATGCCAAGATGGCCTCAGAGTAGCAGAAGTGAGTCTTGGACACCGATGACAGCTGTAGCATTTCCTTAAGGATACTGAATTTTGACTCCGCAGACAGAAAGGGCAACTTGAGCGCCTTCTCTTCTGTAGGCACCACAGATGTAAATGAACAAACTTCCTCAGAAGGACGGCTCAAAGGACAGGTCATATAGCTTCTGGGTATGTGCCACAGCTACTGGCATTTTGAAAGCCCAAGTACAGCACAGCATCTGTGGGATTGGCAGGAAGGACAGACCATCAATCATCTGCCTACATATATGTTGAAAATCCAAGTTAGGCATTCCTGGAGCATCTGAATCCTACTAGAAGAGTTAATTTGTGCAAATCTCTGGGCTCTGGTAAAAAGGTTACTAAGAGAGAGGTCCTCACAAGAAGCCATCCCCTTATTTCTAGCCGCCAGATTCATTTTTGCGGTCTGAGGCGGTTTCGAAAATGGCTCCTACAATGGGATCTAAGACAATTAAGAAGATGACTTTACGAGTAATGACTTCTGTGGGATGTAGAAGCACAGAGTGGGATTGTGCAGGAGCTGCAGGAATCACAGAGCCTGTAGACTCTATTTACTCTTGGGAACTAGCCTAGGGGGAGGAGGGGCAGTCTTGAAGATATTATATAACAAGATATAATAAATATATCAAAAGGGGGGTCAAAGGGACAATATTTACCGACCGCTAGAAAACTAATCCCTTCAGTTTCTGAAGACTAACATCACAACAAAGAAATCTAGGGTCCACTCAAAAATAGATCAAGCAATTCAAATATTTTTATAGTCCAATCATAACATCAACCTTGCACGACCAGGCATCCTAGGATACGTAGTCCCCATCCAAGCTAATAGAGAATGTCAACGCAACCACACGCTCCTTGTTTGCGTAGCCATGATGCGACTCGGCATCATGGGTCATGTAGTCTTGTTTGTCAACTCAGTGAAAAAACAATTGTCTCACTTCGCAAGAAAGAGAGAAGTTCTCAGGGCCAACATTCATAATAGGTTAAAAAAGACGGCCTCATATATTAGAAAGGCCTATATAGAAACTGTCTAATGATGACCCCGACAGATCTGGAAGCTCTAAACAACTATTTTATGTATATTGACCTAACACAAGTTAAGAGAATCAAATAATCAAACTGTTCAATAGACAAAGACCTTGCATTGGCCATGATCAACAATGTATTATATTCTCAATGTTTAGGCATAATCAAAGTATTGTCCAGGGAATATCGTCATTCAATCCCTGCACATCAGTACGAAGTCTGTAAATCCATTTTTGTTCCCTTTTAAACAGAAATTGTGTTGTATCACTAACATGAGCAGGGATAAATGGCTGTTCAAGTATAGTCCACTTCAAATCCTCAGCTTTGTGGTTCAGCATCAAAAAATGATTAGTCAAGCGAGTGGCCTGTTTTTTGCACCGAATTGTACTTTTATGTTAACTGATACGTAACTTTACTTTGCGTACCGTCATTCCAACGTACCTAAGTGAACATGGACAGGTAATGATGTAAATTACCTTTTCGGAGTTGCAATTTGTATGTTTTCTCAAAACCCAGGGTCTTGGTGTTCCTATGTCTATCTGTTTCACATGTTGTGTCTGAGGGCAAACAGAACAAGAGCCACAGGGAAAATGGCCTTGTACCGGAGGAAGATTCCACAAAGTGTTGGTTTGGGTCAGTGTCACAATCTTAGGCCTTGTATGGACCAAAACATCCCTCAAGTTAGTGCCTCTCTTGTAGGAAAAAAGCGGACTAGGTACAGTATCAGGCCCTACGTTTAGAATCCGCCAGTGTTTACGTATACTTTTCTGTACTTTGTTCGTCATGGTACTGAAAGTATGCACAAACGTCAGTCTGTTTAGAGGTGGTTTGGTCACTGGGGGTTCTAGAAGTGCCTCCCGGTTGTTATTAGAGGCTCTTTTCCATGCTTTCTTGACCAAACGAGTAGGGTAACGACGCTCTTTTAGTTGCACTGACAGATTTTTTGCATGTTTTTGAAAATTGACAGGATCAGAACAATTTCTCTTAATTCGCAGAAACTGGCCTACTGGCAAATTTTCTCTCAATGCTCTTGGATGATGGCTTTCAAAACTAAGCAATGAGTTTCTTGCCATCGGTTTCTTGTATAATTCGCTGCCAAGATGTCCTTCATGAGGATATATGCAAATGTCAAGAAAGGGGAGACGTTCTTTCGTAAACTCTACTGTGAATTTCAAAAAGGCATTTCGATGGTTCAGCCACTGATGAAAAACTTGAATATCAGAAGCCGTGCCTCTATAGATGACAAAGATATCATCTATATATCTTTTCCACAATAGTATTTTATCGCGGAAAGGATTGCTCGAGGTCAAGATATGATCTTGTTCAAACTTATGGACATACAAATTCGCTAACGATGGTGCAAAAATGCTGCCCATAGCAGTGCCTGAGATTTGGAGATAGATATCATTCTCAAACCTAAAAATAATTTCAGTCATAGCCAACCTTGCGCACTCAAGAATAAATGATACTGGTGTAATTGTATCTAAATCTTGTATTCTTGATTCTAGAAGATCTCGAATAGTATTGAGAGTTTCTGCCTGTGGAATCGAGGTGTACAATGATTCTATGTCAAAAGAGACAAGATAATCTTCATCTACATCAAATGCTGTCTCAGGTAGAAGTCTCAAAATGTCTTGTGTATCTTGCAAAAATGTTGGCATCAGTTTCACCATTGGTTTTAGGAAAAAAATCGACAGAGGTGGATAACGGCTCCAAAAGGGACCCTATCTCTGAAATTATTGGGCGACCAGGTGGAGGTCTTTGTGGCTTGTGAATTTTGGGTAATGTATAGAACTGTGGCATAATTGGATATTTGGTTAACAAAAAGTCGCCCTCATTTGGTGTGATCCACCCTTCAGTTTTGGCTTCCTCAATCAAGATTTCAATTTCTCTAGTCTAGGCTATTCTGGTGGCTGATGGGATTCATGATTCATGTTTAGACTATAACAATATTTGAATTGCTTGATCTATTTTTGAGTGGACCCTAGATTTCTTTGTTGTGATGTTAGTCTTGAAGATATCCCATGTAGTCGGAAGTCCTCAATCTGTGATAGGTCAGCAGCGAAGGTAAGTATGCCAGTTCAAGTTTTTTTGTGTTTTTTTTAAAGAACCAGAATCAACTCCAAAGAGCATTGCATCAGGGAAACCTGCAGTAGATCTCAGAACAATCCTGGATGCAGAACCATTTCCTAATTCCTGAATTGTTTTTTATGCTTTTTAATGGAGGACCCTTGAAGATCATTTTCCGGTTCTGAAAATACAAGAAAGGGAGGAGAGGGTCAGTTTAGGGCTTCCCTTATAAGCCCTAAGGCTGAAACAGTTTTGCTTCCTATGCACGGATTGCCTTCAAGCGGGACATTGCAGGAGGTTTGAGCCTTATGGGGTGACACTAGTACTAATCCGCTGTTGTAGTGGCCTGAGGAAATTTGGTAAACTACGAAGAACAGTTCCAGAACCACTCAGATAAGGTACAGAAAAACAGGGACTGACACCAGTGAGCCAGATGGTGCCCTGGTGAGGTTACATCCTGGGCGGATCAAACAATAGCTGAGTCTTCTGGTTAGTTTGCTTAGTAGACCCATTTCTCAGGGAAATGTTTTCTGTTTCTAGTCTGGCACCTGTGGCATATTAACATGGCACAGAATCTGCAAGACACTCATTACACGAGAACATTTGGCAAATCTAGAAGAAAGCACGAAAAAACAAGAAATTATGCCGTGTGCTAGACTGTGCCTTCTACATATGTTGTCACATTTTTAGTGGACAGGGCCACAACTAGAGTTGTGTGGCAACGCTAGAGAATTCATATCACAAAAAAGGCCACAGGTCTGGAATCAATGGGAGGTCATATAAATTACTGGGTGTACTCTACCACACATAGGGGGATTTCCCTTTTAAGGATGGTTCCCCTCACACACCAGAGGTGTCATGCTTCATCATAGGAGTGCCTCTTCGCGTGAGAGACCTAGTCTCCACGTGGGCTACGACCCCCTCACTGCGAGGGAGGAGCCCAGGGATGTTTTTATTGAAAAGGGGGCAGGTGTACTAAAACCCTATGTGAGACTGGTTGTCCAGAAAAGGTGCAGTGCTAAAATGTGAGTGGTTAAAACTGGTTACGGGGTTAGCTATACTGCAACTTTATTCAGCTACCCGGTGTCAGGATTAAAAACAGTAAATAGCTGATAATGCAGGTGCCGTCATTAGAGGCATCTGTGTAAATGCTAGACCAACATGTTTCGGCCAGGGGACCTACAATACGGCCTTCTTCAGGGTCAATAGTTCAGCTACTCCAATAAATAGGTGCAACGAGCATGGGAAAACACGTGCAAGAAAATAATAGTGTAATACTGAACCAGTAAATTTGGCTATTCAGTGCGTTCAATGCACAACCGATAGTGCAGACAAAGAGCAACAGTCACAATATCATACAAACATATTAAGAATATGTAGCATGAGTGCAACACACAGTTAATCCTCCCATTTAGTAGTACATTGAGACACATTAACATATTAGACCAATGTGTAATGACTGTGATGTGTGACTCACCACTGTAGGTTTAAGAATTCACCACATCTGCCCCGGCATAATAGCCATATGGTACGTGTGCAAAAACCTGTCAAAGAAGGTTTATAGCATTAAAACCAGAAAACCGCAAAAGAGGGAAATAAAGAGAGAATGCAATATAAATGTTTTATAAATGTTTCAGATCTGTCCTCTAACATTAGGGTAACCCTGCCTGACTGAGCAAACTCGCTGTCTCAGAGAAACGGAGGTCAGAGCAGAGAAGGGTGTACACGATGAGGAACGCCCAACGCAAATTGGGTCTGCGTGCACTGGTATCTGCGGCCTTGCTGGTGGACTTGGAAGTCAAGAACGTAATCAAAGGGGTGGGGGTCTAAATCCATATCAGACGGCACAGGATGATATGAAGCAATGAAATGCCCGATGAGGGTTGTGCATGGTGAGAGGGTTGGTGAACTGCCGGAGGAGTCTCCAGTGCAGCAAGGAAAATTGTAACACCACGCTGGCAGTGCTGGCAATAAGACATGGTGGCGGTGTGAATTCATGCCGACCATGCTGGGGATGCCACAGAGCGGGAGGCTCAGGAGTGGAAGCCTTTCCCAAAATGCGGGCCGTTGTAGGCACTCGCCGCCTGCATCGGGTGCAGCCTCATAGTGGAGCCAGGCAAAGCCCGCGCTGGAAGTGCTGGCGGTAAGACATGGTGGCAGAGTGAACTCATGCCGACCATGCTGGAGATGCCTCTGAGTGGGAGAATCTGGAGTGGAAGCCATTCCCTAAACACGGGCCGTTGTAGGGACACCCACTGCCTGCATCGGGTGCAGCCTCATAGGGGAGCCAGGCAAAGCCCAGCTGGCACTTACCACAGTTTGTGGGGTCCAGGACCAGGTGACGCACATCCGATGAACAGGAGGATTGGAGCTTAAGAGCCATTGCCGTTATATGTACAGGCTCTCCAATTGCTGCCGCAGATCCGGAACAGCTGGGGTGAAAGCACGGCGGCCGGAAAAGTAAGGTGAAGAATCTGCAGGAAGAAGCATTGTAAATTATATTTTTTTTAAAAGCACTGGAACTTATGAGATAACAATTATATTACGGCTTAGTCTTTATTTCAAATACTGGATCAGAAATTTGTGCTTCCTCAATTTATCTACATGGATTCATACTGCAAGAGTACTTTATAATTGAAAGAGTATTAAGGTCCTTTTGCCCACCATCAAAAATGTCAACTACTTCTTAACATTAGAGACTTTTCGGAACGTGTTCCAGTATTAATGGCCAACAATGACATTGCCTCACCATACCTGCGGTCTTAAAGGGCGTGCTTCACGTGTAAATAATCTTCAAACATCACCTGTTCTGGGACGGTTAGGATCCATCTTGGTCAAAGTCATTCAGTGCTTTTAGTTCATCACCAAACGATGCGAGTGCTCATCATAAGTAGTCCCCTCTTACTGCGGAGTTATAAAGTGCCTAAGAGTACAAGGATCCTCAGAGCTCATCAGCACTAGTGGCTGGCAGGAACAGGATTCCCACTGCAAATCTGGACCAGGATTGGCCCTGCCTAGCCCGGACGCTGGCCATCAGTTGTACGGACTTCCCCAACATAACATCAGCATTGGTTCAGTGTAACATTGTCTCCTACAGTACTGGTTATCAGTTGCAGGATCCCCACGGCACGACCTTAACAACATTCACCAACTGTAGGGTTTCCAATGTACAGGTAAGGAAAATATTTACAAATGCAAATCTTCCAGTTCCTCATATGCTGCAAGGCCTTCAGTGATACCAGCACAGAGCAGTAACGGGGTCCACAACACCTATGTGAGCCAGTGACAAAGGCCATCAGTGTCAAAGCCTAAAGCACACCAGAGCCAATATTTCAGTGCCCTCAGTACGAAGACTGTGGCCCATACTGACAGCAGCTAGTGACAGTGAATTCAGTGAACACCAGTGGTAAAGTCCTAACTAGTCACCAGTTCACTGACTGGCAACACTAAGTGCCACATCTAACGTCCACAGTGTCTGAGGCCATGGTCCAGTGAAGAGCGGTGGTTGTGTTTTCTGAACCCCCATTTCATATTTCTTTTTTCCATAACTGCCGGAAACACATTGTCTAGCACAACACTCAACTACTGTCACTTACATGGTCAATGCCAGGATCCTCAATAAACAACAGTAGCAACATCTGGAGATGTTAGATTGGCACTGCCAGTTGGTGTAGTGCCAACACCAGGGTATACAATGCCCACTGTTCTTCAACAATTGTTCCTCAACAACATGATGCATGTTTACAGACCAGGGGACTGAAAGGAAGGTGGAAAAACACAAATAAATCAAGGAGGTATGACTGAAAAAGAGAGGGTGACGCTGGGCAGATTCTGAGAGCGTGGATTCGCATGTACGTGCGCCGTGACGTCATTCACCAGAGTAGACCGCTGAAGCAGGAGCCAAGCAGGAGCTGGGAGCCGGGCAGGTTATGCCGATGGTTTAATGCACTAACGCAGACGGCAGCAGGTGGTTGTCAGTAAACCCTCGGTGGCGTCAGCAGTCTGCAACAACACCTCCGGAGGCTGCGCCCTACCTCGTTGCTCCATCATCAAATTGCGCCATCAAGCTGAGCCGCCGTGTAGTTCGGCATACTCTGCGGCTCCTGGTTCGATAAGGAGGCGGCTTAGGAGTCGGAGTACCTGGAGCAAAGCAGGAGGAAGGTGAGGTAAGGCCAGAGTGCTGTGGTAGTAGCTACCACCTGCTGAGAGAGAGCCCGGGCCTTCACAGAAGCAATCCAGATAGGTCTGGACGCGGCTTACGGTAGGCCCGGTGAGCTCCCGCTCGGGCCTGCCTCTCCCTTATACCTAGATTGATCGGACCCTATAGCTGCCAGGCCCTCCACGGACCGAGGTGGGTAGGAGGTAGCATCCCAGAGGAGGAAGAGAACATTCCCACAAAAAGTTAAGTTGTTTTTCCTTTGTGGCAAGCGGACTACACTCAGAGAAATAATCATTAAAGTGTGTGTGATAGGTTGTATGTCATTAAAACGCATTCAGTTGCAACGCATGCCTTTATCACGCACGCGTTACAACGGAATGCTTTTTCAACGCATAACCTTTACCACGGGGGGCGCTAGGTGGCGCACGCGCAAGATGGCCGCGCAAATGTGAGGCTCCTGCGGCCTGATGAAATTCTACTACATTTATCCTGCTCATATGGTCTCCCCCCTGCCTGGAAGAGGTGGGGTCTGACTCCGCTATGCTGGCTGCTGCTTTGCGGTGAATTGTGGCGCATTTGCTACACAATCGGGCGAGAACTGGCCCCGCGGATCCCCGACTGAGAGGAGTGCTGGAGCGAGTGGCTGGTTCTGGGGCGGCCTCTGCTACTAAGAGAGTCCGCGGCTGCAAGTGTGGTGACTGGGCCCGGAGGTGCGGCCCGGACAGCAGCGAGGACCGCGGCCAGCTACCACGATCTGGAGCCGAGTGTGGTGACTTCCCTGTCGGCAAGGGGGAACGGCGCCGAGCTGTGTCACGGAGGCCTCAGGCAGCTGGGAGATTGAAGGTAGCGGCGCCGCCATTGAGCCGCGGACGCCTCGGCCCGCGGCGGCATCGGCGGGAGGTACATCGACCCGCGCCGAGGGGTGAAAGTTAGTGGTGGCCGCGGCTGGTGGCGACGCGGGGGAGAAGGCGGAGCACAATGGGATACTTTGGATATAGCTGCCCGCGGGGGGCTCTGTAGCTGGCTGGGCGCTGTCGCGCGCCCCCGTGGGGCTACCAGGGACGGAGAGGCGCCTTTGTTCTGCACGACGGAAGGAGAGATTTGCGGGACGCTGCTGGCCTGGTGCCCGGGGAAGGCAGGAGCAACGAAGGACGTGTGCCAACGTCTGGAAGATCTAGAGAGCCGCGCAGGAGGCCCCACGCAAACGATCAGAGAGCTGGTAAGTTCATCTCACACTTGTGTGGTTTTTTGTTCTTTCTGTTGATCAGACCTGGGGGCCACAAAAGGAGAAGCTCAGAACGCCAGGGGCACAATAAGGGAGTGGGGGCCAGGAGCGACTGTAGAGTCATACGTGCCCTCCTCCAGCTAAAGGACTGCTCTGGCGGCCCCGGGACTGCCACCGGCAAGCGCGCACTGGCGAGATTTGAGGTGTGGGGCCTTGAGGGACTGGCTGGAAGTGCACTGAACAATATCGGAGATAACTGAGGAGCACTGCGTCCTAGCACTTGTCGCTGTGGGGGTGCTGCGGTGCCGGATTGACCTAACTGGTGCTGATTGGAGCTAGTCTGCATCCTCGAAGAGAGAGCTGCCGGGCCGCCTTGGAGCGGTACGGAGCGGATGCATATTCTGCCCCCTGCACTGTCGCTGTCATGGGCAAGTCAGATACTCGACAGCAGAAATTGACATTTGACACCGCGAAGAAGGTCCCCAGGGCTTCCCAGGACGAGCGTCACTCGAACACAAGGATTGTGGAGCAGGGAGGTGCGATGTCCCATAATACCGACGTCCAGAGTATACTGCAAGAAGTCAGGCAAGGGATCGCCACTATAGTGGACAAAGTGGACAGGATGTCCACGCGAATGGATGCTATAGCTCATAAGCTGGAGGGGCACGACGATCGTCTAAAGGAAGCGGAACAACGCCTGTCCAATGTGGAGGACGCGACAACCAGCCACACGACTCAGTTAGCCCAAATGGACAAGCTTCTGAAGATCATTGCCGCGAAAAACGAGGATTTGGAAGCGCGCAGTCGGTGCAACAACATACGCGTCATAGGTATTCTCGAGTCCACCAATATTGGTAAAATGGAAGAGTATGTTGAGCGGCTGCTGGTGACCGCCATTGGAGCTGAATCCTTTTCCAATCAGTTCATTGTGGAGCGGGCTCACCGTTCGCTGGGGCCGCGACCGCCACCGGGCAGCAGTCCTCGGCCAATCATAGCACGTTTGCTAAACTACAGAGACCGAGATGCGGCCTTGAGAGTTGCAGGAAGCAAACGGAATTTGACGTATGATGGGAATGCGTTCTCCATCTACCCAGACTTCACGCCAATCGTTCAAGTGGAGCGGCGCAAATTCGTAGAAGTAAAGGGCAAGCTGAGGAAGGCACAAATGGACTATGCGCTACTGCATCCGGCGCGGCTCAGAATAACTCATCAGGGGAAACAGCATTTTTTTACGAAGCCACAACAGGTGGAGGACTACCTCAAGAGAATCAAGCGCACGCATCGCGCGGATGGAGGCGGAGAATCGTCACAGCATTCGTCACCGTTGAGAGAGAGGGAGGACTAGCGGGAACAGTGACTTTATTGTGGAACTGTGATAACCTTATCCTGTATTACACGACTAATATAGGAGTTGGACACATAGACTAGCTCGCTGGTCACTTCTATTGTATGATGGGGGGAACCTGTTTTCTTGAGCATTACCCTATATACATCGGGCACCCTCTGCCTGTGCGGGCCCTGACTGACCGTCGGCGGTGGGCTCCGCAGGTGGGAGGTATTTGTGCCGTCACCTAGTAATGTACCCCGGGGAATGTTTTTTTTAGGTGCATGGTAGGGATGGTATTGGTGTTTTTGTTTAAGATGCAAGTAAGGGAGGGTGGGTGGGAGAATATTTCTGGCAGGTTGGGGTTGCTTCAGTGGGAGGGGGTGGGCGGAGGGCAAATTTGTGTTAGAAGTTGTATGATCCTCATTTCTCAGGGTATTCTTGTTGAGGCTCCGACAACGGTTTTGGTTGGGCAGCAGTACGAGCACACAAAACTTATGCAGGACATTTTTTACATTAATGACCATGACATGGAGGGCCTTGTGGAGAGTAGCTTGCCGGATGACGATACAGGCATTGGCACATGTCGGATACCTTCTCAGGTGAGCTGAACATCATCACATGCAACATTAGAGGCATGGGAGACCCACGAAAGAAGAGACACATTTTAGCATATCTGGATAGGCACAAGATACATAGCCATTGTTGGACTTGGCCCTTCTGGCAGGTTCACCCCTGAACTTTTTGCTTTTACTGGTGACCTGGTGGTAGTGATTTTTGGTTTCTGTGCACTTTCCCTGTGTCCCAGAGTAAAGTGCGTGCGCACTCTGAGTGCATGTGGTGAGATAGGCCTGCCCTCGCATAGGAATGCATGGGGAATGTATGTGTCCCTGGTAGTTCCTGATGCGTGGGGTGTGCAGGCTTGAGTTTGGTATGTGCGGACTCGTGTGATCGATTGCTTCGCAATGATGTATACTGCGTGATTATGTCATGTGCGGAAGTGCCACTTCTAGGAGTTCAACAAAACAAAGGGAGCTGCCAGTGCTGCCCATTATTTGGCACCTATTTATATTCAAAGTGTGGTCATTGAAACAACACACTGATGTCTTCTTTTTCTGTCAGATTTAATCTTCAATCATTTGGATTTATAAAAAACAACACATAACACTACATTGTGCCCCAAACAAAAAACTCAACTTGAAGTGATAAGCATTATTTGTTATATACAAAATTCATTTTTTTGAAAGAGAAGACGCAAAAAACATTTTTGTACAAAAAACATTAAATACATCAGTCATACCCATTCATACCACTCATAACTTGTACAAATTACAATGTTACAAAATACATTGAAAAGGCCATCAATAACATACAACTCAGAAAACTCTATTTTAGTTTAACTCGAAGATTGGCCTCAGACTAAAGGTCGACGCGTTTCAGATCCCCTTTCATGTGGAGATCCTCATCAGGACCTATGTGTGACTGAAACAGAAACAAAAACCTCATTTACTCAATGACCCAATATATTGCAAGTCACAGCCTACCAGCTGTTTTAATTCGACTCTTACCTGCATAACTGCAGCAACAAGAAGAAAAATCAATTCTGTGGTGGACCTAAGAGAGAATATATGAGAGAATATAACAAGGCCTCTGGATATAGTCATACTTAATTAAAAGTCAACGTCCGTCTACTAAAACAGGCAATACCGTCAGTGTTTTAATAATGGTTTCTTACTTGTAGTATCTTGATATTGTAAGGACCCAGCTGCGGGCGGGAAATGGAGATTGCTGTGCGCTGAAAGAATTAACGCATAACTATAAGAACGGGGCTTGCAGATGTGAATCATGCTTTCAGAAACTGCTAATTTCAAAATGATACCTTGGATCGTAGCGTTTTTTCGATGGAGCGAGAGCAGTACGAACGATGTCTTCATTTGTTATCGAACAGTTGTTTATCTAAGATGGACAGAAACGGGCCAATTAGAAATCTGTGGAGCAGCGGTTATGCTGGTCGACTAAAAAATGATTCTGAGGCACAGTTTATTATTTGGCTCTCGTAAGTCTTACCTCAGAGTATAACGGTGTCCTGTATGTTATGATGCTCGTTGTCTTTCCCGCATTGGCGCCTTCTCCGAATTGAATTGCATGTGTAACCCGCTTGTTCTCGCGATCTTTATTGCCGCTGGGAGTTGTGGTTTTTGAACAACGTTCAGTGCGCGCATGTGTATCAACAAACTTTATTTAAATGCTAAGTCTACAACGCAACTTACTGCCAAGGACATCTCGAAGGACTTCTAGGAGTTGGCACATTAGTGTAAAATGTGTCTGGCGTGTGATTGGCTGGAGCTGGCTGGTGAGCCTGGCTCCAAGAGTCTGGGTGGGTCTGCCCCAGTGGTGAGTGTGAGATTAGCATGCTGATGGCTGGGGAGGAGTACACCTTGGTCCTGAATAGGGCAGGGCTTTCCCTACACAATGCTGGCTCCGCCCCCTGTGGTGCGACTGATGACCCTAGCCCTGCCAGTGAATAGAGTGAGGGGCTGAGCACATCAAGGGTGCTCCCCAACCAGCTGCGACTGGTTTTCCCCCTCACCCTGAACCAAGAACAAAGGGAAAAGGTGTATAAGAAGGGGCTGTGTCCCCTTACAAGTTGTTCTCTTCCAGGATCCTATCTGAGGGGGGCTGCTGCTGCTGGAGGCCAGGAGGAACCGCCACTTAGGACTGCCTTCCTGCCTGGAGGGCCCAGTAAGCTGGCCCCTGGCCCAGCGCTGGCCCCTGGCCCAGCCTTGCCCCCCTGCCTACCTTCCTAAAACTTTGCCAGGACTTTTGTTGCTGGACTTGCTCAAAGCGCCTGGAAGTGCTTTTATTTGCCTTATAGCGCTAGGAGCGCTTTATTTGGACCCCAGCATAGAGAAGCGCTTTCTCGGAGAAGTGCCTTCATTGTGGCCCGCAGCACGGCACTACGATAATCTGCAGGGGAACCCCGACGTAGGGATTCCCCCGCTTTTGCCGTGTTTAAAGCGGGTCCCCACCCCGCATTGTGGCGCTCGCTCGCGGGTGCCTACCCCGCTTATTTAATTATTTCTATATCGAGTGCCCACCTCGATTTATTGCATTTGAGAAGAGCCGGTGCCACACCCGGCATTTGACCGCAAATCGCCCCTCCGGCGCCCGACCAGGAAGTCAGGCGGGCCGGGGGCAGGCCTCCGGGACAACCGGAACTGGAAATAGGAGGGCGGGAGCCTACCCCGCCTCCCACCGAAGACTCGCGGCTGGTTTTGAGCCCCGGAGCAGGCAGGAGCCTACCCTGCGCCCCGGGGCACTTGCCCGGAAGAGAAGCGCCGCGTCCTTCACCCAGGCGGGAGCCCACCCCGCACTGGGACGTGCTGCCTTCGTGCGCGGAGCCCGTAGGCTCCGCATTCAAGTCCCGTGAAGCCCCGAGGAAGGCGACCGGAGGAGTCCTGCCCACATCCGGTGAGTGGGGCTCAGGGGTTCCTTTTGGTGTAGTGCCCAGGAGAAGGACCGAGCAGAAACAACGCGGGAGTCCCAGGTAAGCGGGACTCCGCGTGGTTGTAGTCTCTGCCCCTGTCCCCCACAGCGGTGCCACAGTAGCGGGCCGCTCCGACGGGGGCATAGTGCACACTGACGAGAGCGTCCCCTTCGCCCCCAGGAGAGGCCTTAGTAGCGGAGAGCTCTAGAGGCGCTCCAACCTAGAGGGGCATTTGTTTTGATGATAAGAGCGGCCCCGGAAGGCAGCGGGCCGCTCCAACGTTGCCCCCACATTTGTTAAAGAGCCCCCGAGGCTCCAACGTGGGGCACATCATTTTTAGAGCGCTGGTGCGCTCCAACAACGGGGGCAGTATTTCGCTCAGAGTCCAGAGGGACTCCAACGTTGGGGGCACATTGTTCTTGAGCCACGAAGGGTCTAGGGGGCATTTCTGGTGGTTAGAGCCCCGAGAGGCTCCACGTGACTGCTCTATTTGTTTTAAAAGGCACAGTGGTGCCCACGCTCATTTTCCCAGCTGCCCAGCACTTAGTGGGCAGCTGCAACGTTTAGGTGGTGCCCAGTTGCTCCTGGCTTGCGCAGCCTTGCCCTGACTCTGCTGGACACAGGGCGTCCTAGCCCCGACAAGGCCAGTTGGCCTAGGGACTGCCACAGGTGGTGGCTAATGTGAGTTTTGCGCTATTGTTCCTAACCTGCACCTCTGAATGTGTTTTTATGCGTCATGTGCCTTGTTTAACACCGCTGAATGTATGTTATGCATCATGTGTTTTCCTTCCCTACACCTCTGAATGTGTTGTGATGCATCATGTGTACTGTGCTATTACCCCTACAGGTATTGTGATACTTAGGTGGTTGTTTTTCTCCTAGTACAGGTGGTGCTAGTGAGGTCCTGGTTCCCTGCGCAATATTCTCCTAAGGTGGTTAGGGTTGCGTAGGTGGTACTTACCTGTTACCAGTGGGTACTGGTGGTGCGCTACATTTTCTAATCTTGTGCTACAGTAACTTTATATCCTATGTTCTAAGTGCTAAGTTCTAAAAGTGCTAATTCCTGACAGTGGTCCATGTGGCCCTGTCCCCTGTACATATAATCCCTTGTAAATTCTGCCCGTGCCTGTTGGCACATTGTAAAGTGTGTGTTTTTATCTAATGTGTTTTGGTATAATACAAAGGCTATTTTTATATAATACCTTGTGTGGAGTTTCCTTTGTGGTGGGCCTTGGGTGTTGTTGCTGGGTGCACGCGCAAACGCTTTACACATTGCCTCCGGGATAAGCCTGACTGCTCGTGCCAAGCTACCAAGGGGGTGAGCAGGGGTTATCTTTGGCGTGTAACTCCCCAGCCCTGACTAGAGTGGTGGTTTCTGCCTGGCTTTGGCGCAAGCCCTAGCCAACCAGAAATCCCATTTCTAACAGCCATGTTACAGGAGACTCATCTAATTCCCCAGAAGCCCAATAACCTTGCGCAGAAATGGACGGAGTATAGAATTTTCTCCTCATATTCATCGTATGCAAGGGGAACGGCAATTCTTATTAAGAAACAAGTACCGTTTCAGTTGGCCGGCACCGCATTTGACGTGCAGGGTAGATATTGTCTGGCGTCGGGGAGATTGGGCTCGGTTTCGGTCACATTAGCTTGTTGCTATGGTCCAAACTCTGATGCACCCGAGTTTTTCACATCGTTATGGGCTAGGATTTTTGATATTGGCTCCAGTGATATCATCTGGGGCGGGGACTTGAATGTGGCGTATGATCCAGGATTAGATGGGTCGCATCCCGCACCTCACCACTATACCAGGGCGCGCGCAGCTCTCCAGGATATCATAACCACCTATCAGCTGGTAGATGCTTGGAGACATACCCACCCACATGCTCGCGAGGGGACGCATTACACAGCGCAGGCAGCTTCCTGGGCGCGGCTAGATTTCTGGTTGATGTCTCGAGGGATGGGACCAGCGATAGTTCAAGTACAACACTTGGCACGTACCTATTCAGATCACGCCCCCGTCAAGATCACGTTGGCGTCCTCCGAATTCTACATGCCCCGGGGGGCTTGGAGAATGTACGCCCCCATTTTGTTAGACACAGCCTTTCAGACAGAGTTGCGAGAAGAGATTAAGGACTTCTTTGTACGTAACAAAGATTCGGTGAATAGTGTGGAGATCATTTGGGAGGCGTTTAAGGCCACGCTCCGGGGGTTTTGTATTGCAAAAGGATCGGGGGTGCTCAAAGATATCACTAATACCCTAAATAGACTGGAGAGGGAGCTCAGGTCTCTGGAGGCCCAACTTGCCTTGACCCCGAGCAGTGATACCCAACTCAAGTTTTGGGAGACGCTTACGGAATATATGGATATGGCGCAGAGGGAGACCCGGTTCCGGGGTAAATATTGGGTGGCGCGCTGTTATGGTGAGGGAGATCGCCCTGGTAGGGCCTTGGCACAGACAATCAGGAAGCCTCGTTATTCTGGGTATGTTCTAGAACTGGAGGATTTAGACGGAGGGGTGTGTCATGATACTAACGGTATTCTCAAGGTCTTTACGCACCACTATACCCAGCTGTACGCCACTCGGGGGAGGGACAGACTGGATTTGGAAGATTTTTTAGGAGATGTAACGCTGGCCTGGTTAAGTGATAGGCAGCGGAAATTTTTATGTGCACCATTTGAGTTGGATGAGGTCCGGGAGGCTATCATGAGTCTGCAGTCTGGGAAGGCTGCGGATCCGATGGCATTCCAATAGAATTTTACAAAACCTATATAGACCTCATGGCCCCCATTCTGCGGGAGGTGTATGAAGAATCCTTTGAAGTAGGACGTCTCCCTGCCTCTATGAGAGAAGCTACTATTATCTCCCTTTTGAAGCCTGGGAAATCACCCCGGCAATGTGACTCCTATAGGCGCTATCGCTTCTTAATTGTGATGCCAAAGTTTTGGCCAAGCTCATTGCCACACGCTTGAGTTTGCTTATGGAAAACTTGATTCTCCCGGATCAATCGGGTTTTGTGCCCGGCAGGGCAACCTCCCGTAATTTACGCACGCTTTTCGCCGTTATGATTAATGTGGCGCCGGAGTTGCCCTTGGCGGCTGTATTTCTGGACGCCACTAAGGCGTTTGATTCCCTTGAATGGGACTATATTTTTGGAGTTCTATTGCGAATGGGCATCCCGCCATTATTCCTGTCCTGGATTCGACTACTGTATCAATCGCCGACTGCCAAGGTGCTCGTCAACAGTCACATGTCTCAGACTTTTCAAATCACTAGAGGCACCAGACAGGGGTGCCCGCTATCCCCACTGCTTTTTGCCATTGCAGTGGAGCCGCTAGCAGCGAAGCTGCGCCAGCACCATAATGACAAGGCCCTGCGATGTAATATGCGGCAAATTTTGATATCTCTATATGCTGATGATATCACCTTATATATACGAGACCCGCAGCAGAATATGAATCAGATATTGCGTGAATTTATCGTATTTGGGGCTCTGTCGGGAATTCAGATTAACTGGGGTAAGTCCTGCTTCTTCCCATTGACGGCGGCAGTGTCACGATACCCGCTGGATTACCCATTGGAGTGGTGTGATGACGAGCTGAAATATCTGGGCATCAGAGTTACAAAAGATAAGGAGGAACTCCTACGCTTAAATTATGGCACCGCCATGACACGCCTCTCCGAAAATATTAATCGCTGGATAACGCTCCCCCTGTCTATGGCGGGTAGGGCTTCACTAATTAAAATGGTTGTGCTCCCCCAGCTGCTTTATCTGTTCTTAAATATACCCTATCATCCAGGGGCTTTTTTTTTCAAGACACTAAGATCAGAGTTGGTACGACTCGTGTGGGGAGGGAAGCAGCCCAGACTACAATGGCAGGTGCTTATTAGGCCGTATGCTCAAGGTGGGTTTGGATTGCCGGATTTTGAGCTCTACTATCTAAGCGCGCAGGCTCATCATGTTTGGTTCTGGTTAAAGCAACCAAGGTATATGCCGCAAGTTGCAGCTGAGCACTGGCTCGCCCACCCCACACCGTTGGAGGGAGTGCTATTTGACCCAGCCCCGTCCAGAGAGCGGGAGCGGACTACACTTACAGGCACGGCGGGGGCTTGGCAGCGTATTGGCCACATGTTGAATGCCACCATGCTCTACTCCCCATTGATGCCTCTCCGCTATCATCCGAGTGTGCCCCTGTTGCAGGAAAAAGTGTTTCATCAATTCAGGGAGCGCGCTCGTATCGACACTTGGGGGGACCTCTTCAGTGATGGGCGCTTTCGCACTGCTGAGCACATCTTCCGGGACATGCAACAAACCTCGTTGGATGTCTTCCTCTATATCCGACTTCGATCAGGCACTCGGGCGATAATCCCGGAATTCCCGGCGGAACCACAGGCGCTGGCCCCGCTCCAATCCATAATAAAAAATACAACGAATAAACGGCTTGTCTCCACAATATATAGGACGGTGCATGTGCAGAGGAAACTGCCGGCCGTGCTCTCTCGTTCGCGTTGGAGCGCGGCACTGGGTTTTGCACTGACTGATGAACAGTGGGAGTACTGTTGCCTGCAAACTGAGAGAGTTTCGGCTAGTAGCAGGCTTCGTATACTTCACTACAAATATCTTCACAGATTGTACTACACTTCGGTCAGGATGCACAAATATCAGTTGCAGGAATCAGATTGTTGCAAGAGGTGTCGGGCCCCAGGAGCAGACTTTCTTCATCTGGCCTGGGACTGCCCGAGCGTGCGCGAATTTTGGGAACAGATTTTTGACGCCCTGGCCATTATGACGAACATGCGCATTGAGCCCACGCCGTTGTTGGCGTTGCTTGGATATGTCAAATAAGTACAGGCGACACATCGCAAATATGTCGCGCTTACTTTACTTTTGGCTAAGAGGCGGGTGGCGGGTGGCGTGCCGCTGGGGCAGTGGGCATGCACCTAAATTTAAGGACTGGGTGGATGACTTGGTGGCTTGCCAGGACAAACTCACCACGTATGCTGAATTGTTGGCAAGCGCCTCTAGACCTGGAGACATATGGGCTCCCCTAACATGCTACTTACTGTCACGCCCGCGAGGGTTGGAACCCCCTGATGAGGGGGGGGGGGCGGGCAGTTAAATTGGTGACAGAGATGGGAACGCTGTGCCAGTCCCTTATAAGCGTCCTATACTTCATACATGGATAGGCGACCCTCCAGAGTGCAGTCGGGGTCATTGGTGCGGGCAGCATACTGGTGACTCGGAATGATGTGTTGAGCCATGGGCTGAGTTACTGAGGGGCGATGGGGGGGGTGCGGGGGGGGCCTGGATCACAGGGGTCTCTATGTTGTGCCTAAGGAAATGATGTCAAAGGGGTAGTCTAACAGTCTCTCATGTATTGAAAATACAATGCAATACTCTGACATGTGCTGAAATCTGGTCTCAGACCTTCCATGCTGGAGAAACATGTATATAGCTGATGCGCCAATTATTGCCTGTGTTGGTGCTTGTGCAAGTTGCTGCTGTGTTGAAAAAAAAAAACAATAAACAGAATAAAAAAAAAAAAAAACCTTTACCACGAATATTCCTTTACCACGCATACCTTTACAACGATTTTTGTTGTAAATGTATGCATGGTAAGGGCATACTCTTGGTAAAGATTATACCTCTCCCCTGTACCCTTACGTGACCCCCTCAGCCCCTAATCCTTCTTATATTTACCCCTGCCCTTAACCCTCAATCCTTTTATATATATTTTTTTAACAAAACTAAAATTCCCCTTACCTATTCACGTCGTCTCCTCTCCATCTTCCGTGGTGACGTCGTAAGGAGGAAGCAGAAGTTTCTTTCCCTTTCCTCTCAAACGACGCGATTGCCTGCACTTCTCGACTTGACATCAAGCGAGTTTTTTACCACTCTTTTTATTTAAGGGGGGGGGGGGGGAGAGACTCCCCAAGCCCCCTTTTTAGCCTTTACCACGCATACCTTTACTACGAGATATGTAGTAAAGGCATGTGTGGTAAAGGCTTTCGTGGTAACCACGCATGCGCTGTAATGCATGCGTGGTTAAGGTTTGCGTGGAAACGGCCGCGTTGTAGTGGCCGTTACCCCGTGTGATATTATGCACTAGGATTTAAGACCTACAAACTTTTCTACGGTGTCTGTCTGGGTCGTATTCACCTGGTACCCCCTGCTTTCTTTCTCGGTTGTGGAGCTCAGTACAGAGCAAAAGAGTATCCACTACGAGCCGTAACGTACATTGGTTATTTGAACAAACCAGCGAAGCGGCCAGCTTTTGGTCTGTGCAGCTTGCCCGAGCTGTGCAGGAAACACAACATCTTCACTGAACGATTCGGGCCCCTGGGAATCTCCTATCTAGGAGAGAAAAAAAGCAGCATCTGTTTGGGTCCAAGGCCAGCAAAAGAGGTCAGCAGATGGGTGGACAATGACTGCCAAAAAGCTTCACTCGGGGAGATTGCTCTTTAAAAGAGTCTGCAAAAAAACTAAAGCCAACCCCTTAAGAAATAAGTTGATAGTCAAACACCCTGAAAGGTTTTTAACGGCATTTCCACTTTTTGTTTCAAAAGAGAGACAGGGCTCAATAATGTGGCTGCAATGAAGATTAAGTCAGAATCTCCCCTGGGGAAAGCTGAGGTGGACGCTGAAGCAGATAAGTCGACCGGGCCCCATCAAATTACCACACTACCTAAAGATAGAGTGACCAGGTCTGGGGCAGGAAATGGTATTGCGACCAGAGAGGAGGGTGCTCTACCTAAAGATTTTACCCTCCCTATTAGCATGAACGTTGTCGCAAATCGACCCCAGGCATTAAATCTTCCCACGCATATTTCACCACTCCTTTTTTCAGGAGTTGTAGAATGAGGCACTCAGTCTGACCCACTGTTAAGATGCAGCTCTTTAGTAGCACCCCTAGTGGAATATCTCCAACAGACTCTAGGGTGTCAGTTACCCTTGACCTGTCTGAGTCCGCATCTGCCAAGTAGTCAACCAGTGAATAAAGCTCTTCTCTCTTCACTGTTTGGAAAGAGTCTTGTCCTCTTTATTGGCTCTAATGGAGAGATCTGTAGCTAACTCAAAGTACACCCTGGATTCTCTTTTGTCCTTGACTAAGTCTTGGACCAAAGATCTCTAGTAGACAAAGCTACCTCGCCCTCTACTAACGCCCCCAAAAAGTCTGCTTCTCCCAAAGAAGAGCATCAGCCACTGTCTAATCACTGCAACACTATATCCCCCCCAAGTATATGCTGCCCCAAACCATGACTGCAGGGACTTTGGTAGCCAGGCAGGTGCCGCTTTCAGTGGTAGGAAAAGCAAGGGCAAGGCAAACATAGACCTATATGAAAAAAGCCAGCCCTTCTTGCTACAGCAGCAGTTTTTTTTAACTTGAGGTCTCCTTAGCCCCACCAGCGAATAATACAGGTCCAGCTGTGACAAAAATGAATATGAAAGAGAATGTCTTTTCGATAAAAAAAAATTAAAAACTGAACAATCTGCAGCAGTGGATAGGAAAATTGAAAGGAAAAATAATTGCGCCCAAACACAGGAGATGAAAAAAGGGAAAAGCTGCACAGAATAATTTTTTTTTTTTTAAAAAGAGTAAAGAGTGTCAGTTTCAATTCAAATTTATCCTCGCATCTTCCCCCGGTGTCACCAAAGAGGGAAAAAGTCCAATCCGTAGCCACAACAAGAGGCTCTCCACCATCACCAAGGGACCTACATGATTTAGTGATTTAGCCTCGTCTTCACAAGAATTCAGGTCTCCAGTCTCCAGCCCGTCAATGGTGACATTACAATTTAAATCCCAATACTGCACTGTATTCCTCCTCAATAGGGGACAATGCTATATATAATCCTAGTGGGAATTTACCTACTAGGGACAGTCTGGCCAGCCATTCGAAGTCAGTAGAATTTTCTTTCATCTTTCATCATGAGCTACTATTGAATATTTTATTCCTTTTAGGAGGCCTCTCAGACATTCCCGCATTACAAATTGTGCAGAGTAGTGATTTTAACCTGGTCCAAATATTAAAATATGGTAACTACAGGGGGGCAAGAGTGATCTTCTGTTCAAATGTGATCTTTACCTCATAATCATGAATAGTGACAAATTGTGAAGTCGTGGAATCAATGTTCTCGTTCATTTGAAGGAGAAAGTTTTTAAGAAAGTAACACATAATTTCAATAGTTATAATAGCCAGTTTAGTGGCATTGCAGAACTCACTCTGTTAGCTGCCCCTTACCCGGAGAAAGAAAGAACAATGCGGGTCTCCATTGGGACGTATACCTAGTAACAGACTCAAACGAATCTCCTGAAACGCACCTGGCCTACTCACCGACAAAAACAAATATCTATTTCTGAAAGAACAGAAAGCGGACCTAATATGTCCGCTAGAATCTGGTCTACTGAGTATTACATTGTGTTAGGTCATCCTGTGCTCTCATAGAATAGAGGACACGCTAAAGGAGGCATTGCCACACTGCTCAGGACTACTAGGTGGGTGAATATAGATATTCCACATGTATCTAACTTAATTCAGGCAATCAAGATAGTCTTTAGGGAAGATCGCAAAAGCATGAGCTCATTGCTAATCACAAATGCTTATATCCCCCTCGGTTTCGCCTACACCTACCTAATTAAGGAGCAATTTGTTTTTATCTCCTCCACCATGGCAAGAGAAAATTGATTGCACCTAATTTTGGTAGGCGATTTGAACCCCAAAGTCTCTACCCATGGTATAAGGCCGTTTGCTAATGCCCAAAAAGTGTACGCTTCAAAAATTCCCCCAGCTCAGCTTCCAAACAATAGCCGGATAGATAAAAGAGGCGCGATCCTGCTAGAAGGCCTTGGAAATATAGACCTACTACTTGTTAATGGGAGGCTAGAAAATTATATTCCTGCAAAAGTCGCACACAAATCGCCCTCAGGTGGGTCTATTATTGATTATCTAATCTAATCGTATCAAGGCTGTCTCACAATGAAGTTCTGGAAAATTCCTTTAGTGACCATATGCTGATTTCCTTCAGCTAGAGGTGAATCTAAAAGAAGTAAACTCACAGAATTTTGAAGATAATTCTGTAGGATTTTAAAAACACAAATGGCAGAATTCACTGGAATATTAAGGCAGCCTCAAAACTAAGAGGCTTATTACAATGTTAATAGATGATCAGCAACATTTAATAATAGGAAACCAACATCTCCCTCAGCTAGATCTGTTGGTTTCCTTCGGACGCAGTATGGCCATCCCGGTTACAGAGTGCAAGGTCAGTCCTGCACCACCTCGGCGGGGTCCACTCCCAAATACGGTATTAGGTTTAAATAGGGAAATAGATAGTTTAGTGAGCGCTCCATTCTTGAACTTCTCCCTTGATCAATGCAAATTAATTGACCTACTAAAGATGAAAAGACTTAGGAACAAACATTCTTTTAGAAAAGCAAAGGAAGACTAACTGGGTCCGCCTAAAGGAGGTGACCTCAAAGAACAATGCCAAAAAGTATTGATAAATAATTTCAGATTGCTGTGGTTCAAGGGAAAAATCCCACTCGAATCCCCATAAGAAATGAAGACCGGAAATTTTATCTTATCGATCTCTACTCTGCTAACCCAAATTCTGTGGGGCGTTCTGCCTCTTTAAATAAATGTTCCATTCTCCCGGATTCTAGCTATGGTCCATCAAGGAGTGAGGCTGTAGGACTCATTAAAAGAATGAGATCTTCAGGAGCGATGGGCCCGAACCAAACTTGCATGTCATTAGTTAAAAAAGAGCCCCTGATGTGGGCCACACTCCTCGCTCCCCTTTCCAAATAGTGCTATCAGCAAGGGAAGATCCCCCCCCCCTTCCTGCTATCAGTATCTTAATTCCACTTTTTACAAAGGGGCTTAGGCACCATCCGGGCAACTACCGGCAAATAGCTCTTCTAGACGCAGTTGGGAAAGTAATTGCACGCATTTTGGATCATCTTAATGACTGGGGTCTGGAAGAGAAAATCCTCCTTTAGAACAAGCCGGATTTAGTAAAGAACACAGCTGCATGTTGAAATTAATCGAAGAGAAGTACACTCTAATCCCTAGGTCACATATACATGTGGCATTTATAGATTTCACAACAGCTTTTGATAAGGTAGATTGCCTAACACTTTGGAAAAAACTGAAAAAATAGGAATGCCTGCACCACTTTTATCTGGTATTATTGCCTTGCACTCTAATACGTGGTCTCGGGTTCTACTAGGAGATCATGGCCTTTCGGCCATAATACGCTGTGGGAAGGTTGGAAAAAGAAGGGGGGAGGCCAGATGTGTTTCTCAATCTTGGCGTATTTGTTCAGGACATATGCGAGTTACTGTCAAGGTTGGAAGACTTCTTCTCTATCTTGTAACTTTTCTTTCTTTTCTCCCTCTAGGTCATCTTCTTAATCTTCTTCCTCTTCTCCTTGAAAGGTTCCACCCCGGAGGCTCAGGAAAGGAAGAAGAGTGCAGTAAGTATCTATACGGATAAGGTAGTGTATGGATAGAATAGTCTCCTTCACCAGACCCCGGTGATATGAAAAAGTGGTGAGGCCTAGCCTGTCAGAGGTGGTTGGTGAGCGTAAGGCGAGATAGATGAGAAGGTATGCCCCCACCATTTTTTTGATTTTAGCAGAGATACTCTCTCCCTCCTAAGCCCCTATTTTCCAGGGAGTTTAAAAAAAATAAAGGCAAAATAACAAAAAATACTAAATTCCAAAATAAAAACCCTGAAACTGTATTGAGGGAAATACAACCAGTTAACTCCACTAATCTTCACTTTGTTAAAACACTTAGGAATGTGAAACAAAATGAACATGGCAAGTAGGTTGCACCGCCCCATTCTCTCAGGAGAGTTTGCACACACACACAAAGTCTTGCCATGAAGATCCCATTACCCTCCCAGCTCTAAAACTGGCTTGCATGCAACCTGACCCCTCCTCCTCTTTCAGCCACCTCCCGTTCCTATTTATGTACTGCCAGTGCCGCAACGTCTTATACGCGTACTCCGGGCGTGTCCACCACTCCTCACTTCAGTCCTCTGGCACCTCAACGTCCTTGGTCTCCGCACGCCACTGGAGTTTTCTTTCTCTCCATTTTGGGTCCTCCTTCTCTCGTATTCCTGCCGATTTGCTGATTTCGGCCTCTTCCGGGTTTGGCTTCCTGTTCCAGGCGGACTCCGCGTCTGGTGAGGTCACTTACTCTTTACCACTGTCTCTATTCCCTGATTGGTTCTGGGCTCCTTTTGATCTGCCTTCTTCCCGTACGGGCAAAAGGAAATGTAAAATGTATCAGTGTGTAGATATCCATATCTAAAGTAAAGAGATATGTGAAAGAACTGAGGATGCCCTTGTGAGTAAGTAAACTTTTTACAAGTTAACATTGGGGACTTAGCTCCCAGGCAAAGGATCAATATTTTTGTCTCTTCTTGCTGAAGCAATATGTGCATATTTATCTCCGGACATCATTTGCTGGTTTGCTTCTGCCCAGATGTATCCTTGGGGGGGGTGGATTCGGGCATAACCCGTTTTTTTTTTTATATTCTTCCCATACGGGGCAAGGAGAGTCCGTTCTTTCTTTAGTAACCGTTTTAGTATCCCGGCACGGAAGGAAAGTTTGGGGCCCTTCCCCTAGAGTCCCCTGTCTCTTCCTCACATACACACACAAAATAGCCTGAAGCAGTGCTGTTTGCTAGCCTGAAACTTTTCTCATTATATGTAGCAGATCTACCTAAATGTTTTTCTCCCTTGGAGAGCGATGCACCCAAGATAGACGGCTGCCCACTTCTATGTCTAATGTATGCAGACGGCATCGTAATTTTGGATCTCACTATAGGGTTGAATAAGAAATTGATGGCTCTGCAGAAATATACAATGGCACCGTACTTGAAGATAAACATCTCCAAAAGTAAAGTTTTGATTTTGAAAAATAATAGGAACGGAAAGGCTAGCAATTTTGTCAGGAGGATTGGCTCCGAAAAACTTGAGACTGTTGAGTCCTATCTTTATTTGAGGTAAAATGATAGCAAGTAATACGAAGAACAAATCCCACGTTGATCACAGCTCTATTAAAGCTGTGTCACATGCTAATGGTCTATGTAGATTTTATAATGAAATGAGTTGAAGGCACTTTCTGCACATATCTTTTTTTAAGGCGAAGGTCCCACCAACACTTCTATATGCTATCGAGCCCATTTAAATACAAAAATGGAGCTTTCTGGATAGAGGGCCAGATTTTACATAAACTAAATAACTTTTAATACTTTGGTCCTGACTCTGGCTATTTGCCTAGAATTTGGTCTGATAAGCTCATTTTTTCAAGGCTTAGCTAGAGTGATTCGGTGGGGATATCTGCTGAAGAATAGTGATCCGAATACAATAAGGGGTCTCTTGTGTCAGGAGATCTTTGGTGCAAAGGCAGATAAAAACTCCTTTGCAGGTAACTTTACTTTGACGCTAAATCATTTTGACACACAAGAGGAGCTTGTGTTCTCTCTCCCGTCCTCGGAACTTAAAGCCTCCATACAAAGCAATAGCTGCATTACCAGTTTCCAGGGAGATCTCAAATATTGTTAGTTGAAGGAAAGATTTAAAACAATAGTTACATCTTGTAACCCAAGATTAGCACAGAAGTACTTATCTTGGAATTTAGAACATGGTGTTCGCGGTCTGCTTATTTTATTTTGTATGAATTTATTACCATTAATGGACTTAACAGCAAATTGGTCCTCTGCCACAAATACAAGGAGTTATTGTAATATGTGCAAATTGGGCAAACAGAACCTTAATCCCATTTTGTTTATCTCCCCAGCCAATTGCTCATGAGTTTCTAATTTTTCCAAAAAATAAACTAGTTTGTACAAAAATGTTTAATTTTTCAAGGCATTTTAAAATTTGTTTTTAGTCTTTTTAACATACCACTATTGGAAAGTAAATAAAATCCAGGGTCTTAGATTCGTAATATAAATTATCTACATTAACTATACCCCGAAAGGAGGAACCAGCTTCAGGAGGTAGGAATTTAATTTCATTTTTACGTCGAGCCTAGTGCAGCGCGCAAGCGCAGCTTTAGGAGATGACCTTTTGGAATCGGTCTGCACTTTTCAAACACTTCTGCTTGTGGCGGCATCCACCTTGCGGGAGCGAGCAGCGGTGCGCAGGGGCCATCTGTTTTCAATTAACGCCGCACGCGCTCGTTTACATTTGCCTGCTCGTGGCCGCTTACACTTTGCCTGCTCACGGTCGCTTTCACTTTCTTGCCATCAAGAGGCAGATGCAGGCTGTCTCTGCAGTGAATGTAAGGGCCCATATCTACACTGGCATGTCTCATGTAATCAGACTCAAATGAGTAAAGGAACGGATTACAATACAGTTAGCTGCAGCTAGGAACGGTTGGATTCTCTCGAGAAGTTTTTTCCAAATGGCTCAGTTGTGGCAATGAGCCGTTATATATGGCAGTTATAAATGGTCATCTTAACAGCCGAATCTAAAACGATAGTTATTAAACGAAGTTTCAAGGCCGAATACGTCGCACCCTGCTGCTTGCCTTCTTCTGTGGAAGTTTTCTGGAGAAACTTAACATTTTTAAAATCACGTGCGCGCTCATTTTTAATACAAACAATATGAACATCGACCAAGCGTTGTTTCAACTCTCAGGGCGCATGTTAAGACCGGGAACCATGGCGCTCTGCGTGGGTGAGTTGGTCATTGTGAGGCAAACAGGGTGGTATTCGCTGACAAAGCCGTCCGAGCGTGAACTCCCACCATTAACCAATGTGACACCGAGAGAATGAGATACTTTGAGATGGTTGGGTTAGCAAGGGAGCTATGGTATTAGGGACTTCAACAGAGATATCTGGTGCCCCGCAGGGTGTTTGACTGCCTCTCTTTAGGGGACAGTGGAAGTTTGGCCCTAACAGTCAGGCACCCACAGCCTTGTCATTTGCCTGGCCATGGCTCCCATTAGCTTTCATAAGTGATTCCTCTCAGCAAAATATGAAATAGAGGAAAGTCCAGGCAGGACGTCCTAAGTCTCTGCAGACTCTCTTTACTCTTAAAAATAAAAATGCAAATGGCCTTCTTTATGAATGCACATTGCCACGCAAAGCAGTTCGCATTAAAAAGGACAATGGAAGCATTAAATAGCCTCTTCAAATGCTAAAGACTTAGAAGGTTCGAGCAAGTTTTAATAAGAGACAACAGATATTGGATTAAAGGATATTGGCACGTTGAGGGAGGGAGGTTTGAAATAGCTACAGATAATTGGTATCCAGCAAGGAAAATTGAGGTCTCTACTGTAAGCGAGATGGAAATTAGTATATTTGTCTCAGTGTGGCAATATAGCTTTTTGGTAGTGAACTGAAGACCGTTAATATCTCTAGATACATAACTGCTCATGTTCATTCACCTGTCAGACAGGGGGTGGCTTCCTAACGCTGTATTAATTTAATAGCGAAAATAATGATTTGCAATGTTTGTATATGAAATGTATTTAAGGGCTGTTCTGGTTGTTCAGTTACTAATCCATTCTCACTAAACGGAGAGACACCTGTCTCTGCGTCCTTTTGTTTCTGAGTTTGCTGACAATTATTATTTGTAAACCCCTTTTCTCTTTTAATGAATGTGTTTATTTATGTAAAGCACTTTAACAACACTAAACTATCCAAGTGCTACACATGAGTGTTTTGGAGGAAGGAGGACATAGGTCAAAGATCTCGAGGAGGTATGCTCAATCAGTTTTTGAAAACAAACATCTTACCTCTCATTACCTTTTGAACAGACCCTCCAGGATTTCGCGATTTGCAAAAAAATCGCGAAATCGGCAGTTTTGTAAAAATGCCGCGATTTTTACAAAACTGCCCGCGAAATTTGGACGGTTGGGCAGCTCTTGGAAGGAAGCCCCTTTTAGGTGTCTGTTCTGACAGGACAGCTGTCTGCAATGTCAATATGTGTGGCATATTTGTTAGGCCTTTGGAGGCATCAGCAGATACACGTTACAACAATGTCTGCCTAATGTTTCAAGGAGCTGGGGGGAGGTCTCTTTTTCGCAGATCTCGCCAGACCTGCTGGAATGTTGGCCCCATGTGTGTATTCCTGCACACCGCCCTCGTGGGGAACAGGGCGCGGCTTCACTCCTAAAAGTAACCCCCGCCCCCTCCCACCCATGGTGAATCTCTGGTAGATGCCGGTAAAGGATTTCGGACAGCCTGCACATCCTGTGGGTGGAGCAGGCGAAGGAGGTGTGGGGGAGGGGGGCTGATGTGACCAGCGGAAACTGCAGGCATTTGAATGAAGAACAACCTGCGAGGGACGGAAAGATGTGCAGCGTGGACAGGGAGAGCTGCCAATGAGACGTGAGGATGAGGATTGAAAGAGGAAGAGATGGAGAGGGAAAGGGAGAAAGAGTGAGGGCGCGGACGGGGGAGGGCTGGATGATGTAGAGGCGAAGGGAAGAGAGATTGGAGGAGGGGTAAAGGTGAAGAGACAAGAAGGGGAGAGAAGTGTGAGATGTGAAGTTAGAGTTAAGGAGCTAGAAAGGGGAAGGTTGGAAAGAAATGGAAGGTGTGAGTTGGAGAGGGTGGGAAGGAAGATAGAGATGGCAAAAGAGAGATGGGATAGAAGAATTAGGTGTGCAAAAGGAGGCTAAAGAGGGGAGGAAAGGGAGAGGCCTTGAAGGGGGCAGAACGAGGTTGAGATGGGGGAAAAGAGGAGCGGAAGAGATGGGAGAAGAAGGGAGAAAGAGTACAAGATGTAGAGAGCGGTGGGACAGGAGAACAGAGATGCGAGGAGAATGAAATAGAGGGGGGTGGTGAGAGCTTGAGAGCTGAAGTGGGGGAGGGGGGCAAAGCGAACAAGAAGTGGGGAGATGGAATATAAACCAGAGACAAGATAGACGAGATGGGAAGACAAAGGAGAAGTGCGGGAAGTGAATGCGTCAGAGGCAGGAAGGACAAACTGAAAGCAGGAGGGAAAGGCATGAAAGGAAGAGCCGTGCACTGAAAAGAACCGAGGCAGAAAATTGGGGTGAAAAAGAGAGAAAAAAACAACGAAGAAGAGAACAGAGCAAGTAAGGAGGAAAGAGCATTTGAAAGAGAATGATAAGAAGCACTGGAGTGGGAATTACAGGGATGAGAAGTGATGGAAGCAAGAACAAAACTGAAAACGAGAAAAGAGAAAGGGGAGGTAGGAAATAAAGAGAAGAGAAAGGGAAGGGGCAATGAAAACAGAGTAAAGGAAGAGGAGCGACAAGGATTGAGAAAAATAACAGAACAGCAAGAAAACGAAGGAATGAGTCAACGATTGAAATGGAAATAACAGAATTATTTTTGGTCTGTTGACAGTACAGCTGTCTGCGATGTAGTACGTGTGCCTTATTGGATAGGCGTTTGCAAGCACCAGGGTGTCAATACTCATGCTCACAAAATTCCAAGGACAGGGAAGACGGGCGGTGGCCATTGAACCTTGTTGCTGCATGACGAAAGGTTTCCTGTCTGTGCAGAATGCGCTGTTCAACGTAACCAACAAGAAAACTACAATTATCAGGCAACATGAACTATCAATTTCTTTGGAGATGGCAACCAGTGCTGGAAAGTAGGGGAAACCCACCTGATCTCACTTCCGGCAGCTAATTTCCCTGAGAAAAATGCTGAATTTGTCCTGGTGTCTGATAATTCAGCAGCGCCTGCAAGCTGTTTGTATTCGGCTGGGTGCAGCAACGTGCAGGCAGTAGGAGAGATTTCTTATTTCAACATTCAGCTGGGAGCAAAAGTTATCTTACCTCTATTACAATCCCCTCAAAATTGCAGGGCACACAATGGTCTCTCCAACAGGTATCTTAACCCTGTAAGATATTTTAAAATGCAACCTCTATGTAACCAATTGAGTAACCTAGAAGGGATTTACTGTCACATTTGTCATCTGTTACCAATATCTGTGCAGAAAATTAAAAAAATATATATTATGTTGCTACCAATGTTGCGGGCATCAGTGGCACCCACAATTGGCAAAAGAGGGTGCCAGAGGAAGAGGTGTCCTGCCTCTCGGATCCGTAGGCAACGATGCCCGACAGGGGTGCATACATGGGCACTAGAACATCCCAGGGAGAAATACAGCATACTCCCACAAGGTTAGGACTGGAGCTGTGCTTCCGTAGAGCTGCAGACACTTTAAACATGCCTATTTCAAAGTGGAATACTCTGCTAAAACAGCTTCCATTGATTTCAGGCTGAAAATGAATGATTATGAGTAAAATAAAGTGCCGCAAAAATGCAGCTAAATTTCCATATTTTTGCCGCTAAATTTCCATATTTGTGCCGCTAAATTTGCTAATCCATGCTACTATATCCTGGGGGGGTCTGATTGAAGGAGAAGGTTTAGTGCTTTACAGTGTCGAAGTCTGATTCCTTCGGCCATAGACACTTTTCTTGACATGTAATCAGGGTGCACGGGGCTCCTGCCTTGCACGGAATCAGATATTCATTCTGAGCTGTGATGCTCACAACGGCACAACAGATGTACGCTGTACGTGTGTTCGGTTCACTATGAGAGACGCACCCTTGAAACTGAGATGTCAACACAAGTAGATATAATTTGCACTGAGTGTTAAACTCCAGTCAGGTTGTTACCTTAGTTAGTGACCACAAATTCACCATTCCACAACTATTTCAGCGTCTGCAGAAACACCCGGTTCAGTTTCAGCAGTCTCAGGAATGCTAAACAATCTGTTTACTTACAAACGCCCCCAAAGTCACTCTGATACGTGGATCCCTATTGGCCCGAAATGCTTTGCGAGTGTCCATTTAACTTCTTGTCAAGAGTGTAAGGGGGAAGGGGAGAGTTTGTTTTAGAACTGAAACTAATTAAATAAGCGTTGGCATAGCCAATAGGTCTCGCTTTTGGGACCTTATAAGTATTTAGTTATGCAGCACAATATCCTTGGTGCAACAACATCAACTGTTGCATGGCTAAACACTTATAAGGTCCCAAAGGCGAGACCTATTGGCTATGCCAATGCTTGTTTTTCATACTCCATTATTACTCATGTTTTTGCTTTAGCTAGGGGGCCCAGGGTTCGGTCCTAACCAGTCCTATAATCCTTATGCCTACTTCCAAATTCTAATAGATTTTTTATGTCACTCACTTTTTTATGTCACTTCTCTATTAACAAATTGGGTAATTAATTAATTCTATTTATTTTTTGAGGTAAAGGAATTATTCTACTTAAAGAACAAGTTACTTACCTTCGGTAACGATGTATCTGTAAGAAACATTAGTTAGTTAGATTGCTCACCTTAGAATATCCCCAGGCGTCAGGCTGGATCCGGAAAGATTTTTGTAGCAATACCCCTTACGCATCGCTAGACGTCGTCTGCGGCTCCGCGTCAGTCGTTGGCGTCGTGCGCCGGAATGACGTCGGAGTACTTAGACGCCGCCCTCACGCGCTGACGTCAGTTCTTGTACATAGCTTTCCGCGCCAGGAACGCAGAGCCATGCAAGAGACAGACACTGGTGCCAAAAAATCTAGGGCCCTGAAAAGGATAACCTTAACCCTAGATGTCAGTTCGCAGAACGGGGAGGATGGGTGGGTCGGTGAGGAATCTAACTAACTAATGTTTCTTACAGATACATCGTTACCGAAGGTAAGTAACTTGTTCATCTGAAAGAAACACGTTAGTTAGATTCCTCACCTTAGAATAGATACCCCAGCAATACCAACCCCGGTGGTGGGTCTGCGAACCAAGATCACACCAGAAAGTCCTGGAGAACAGAACGGCCAAAGTAGCCATCTCTCCGGACTTGGCTGTCCAGGCAATAGTGCTTGGCAAACGTGTGCAGTGAAGCCCACGTCGCCGCCTGACAGATGTCCCGCAAGGGAACTCCCAGGCCCAGGGCAGTAGTAGCCGCTGTGGCCCGGGTGGAATGGGCCCTCAACCCAACAGGAGGGTCCTTTTTTGCCAAGGAGTAACAAAGTTTAATACACAACACGACCCACCGTGAGATGGTCCGTTTGTGTACCGCTTTTCCCTTCTTAGCTCCTACGTATCCAACAAAAAGTTGGTCGTCCACCCGGAACTGTTTGGTGTGGTCCAAATAAAAGGACAGCGCCCTTTTTGTGTCCAGACGGTGGAGCCTCTCTTCCTCTTTTGAAGGATGCGGAGGCGGAAAGAAGGTGGGCAACGTGACAAATTGCCCGATGTGAAAGGGGGTCACCACTTTCGGTAGAAAAGAAGGACGAGGCCGGAGGACAACCTTGTCCGGATGAACAGAAAGAAAGGGAGGCTTAGATGACAGAGCCTGGAGCTCACTCACCCGTCTAGCCGAGGTGATAGCTACCTGGAAAGCAGTTTTCAGGGTCAGAAGACGAATGGGACAATTGTGAAGAGGCTCAAAAGGAACGCACATCAGAAAAGTCAGAACAAGATTCAAGTCCCACTGAGGCATTACGAAGGGGACAGGAGGGAACATGTGAGTAATGCCTTTGAGAAAACGTGAAACAACAGGGGACTTGAAAAGAGAAGGCTGATCAGGAAGCCGTAAGAAGGCAGAGATTGCAGCAAGATAACCTTTCAAGGTGCCCAAAGCAGAGCCCTGCTGGGCCAAAGAAAGAAGAAAGAGTAGAACCTCAGAAAGAGGGGCGGAAAGGGCATCCACAGCCTTTGCTGTGTACCATGCCACAAATGTGTTCCACCGGCAGGCGTATACCGTCTTTGTGGAGGGACGCCTGGCTGCCAGAATGACATCACAGACTTCAAGAGGCAAGTCAAATAGCATCAACTGCCGCCGCTCAATCTCCACGCATGGAGGTGGAGGCTGGACAGGTTCGGGTGGAGGACTGTCCCCTGCTGCTGCGACAGAAGGTCCTCCTGAAGAGGCAGTCGTATCGGGGGATCGATTGACATACTGAGTAGCTCGGGATACCAGAACCTTCGTGCCCAATCCGGAGCCACTAAGATAACGGGCCCGGTCGCGCCTGATCTTCTTCAGCACTCTGGGCAGAAGAGGTATAGGTGGAAAGGCGTACAACAGACCGCAACTCCACTCGCGACGAAAAGCGTCTCCGAGCGAGTGCTGCCTTGGAAATTCCAACGCGCAGAACTGCTGACATTGCGCGTTCTCTTCGGTGGCGAATAGATCTAACCAAGGCTCTCCCCACTGCAGAAAGAGACCTTGCGCCACGTCCGAGTTCAGACGCCATTCGTGATCCATCATGCACCGGCGGCTGAGTTCGTCTGCTCTGGCGTTCAGAGAGCCCGCCAGATGTTGAACCACCAGGGTGATGCCCTGGTGTTCCAGCCATATCCAGAGGCAAAGAGCCTCCTGACAAAGGGTCCACAACCCCACCCCGCCCTGTTTGTTGCAATACCACATGGCGGTGGTGTGTCCGTGAACACCTGCACAACACTTCCCCGGACAAAGGGAAGGAAGGCTTTCAGTGCAAGCCGGATCGCTCTCAGCTCCAAAAGGTTGATATGGAGTTGAGCCTCCGCCAGAGACCAGAGTTCTCTAATCTCCGCCTCTCCCATGTGGCCCCCCCATCCCAGGAGGGACGCGTCCGTCACTACTACGTGCTCCGGTTGGGGTAGGGAGAGGCATCTGCCGCTGACCCAATCGCGGTCCGTGAGCCACCACTGCAACTGTTTCGCAGTGCCCTCCGAGATCAAGACATGGTCGGACAGGTTGCCTCGATGCTGGGCCCACTGAAACTTCAGGGCCCACTGCAGAGCCCGCATTCGCCACCTGGCGTAATGCACCAACAGGATGCAGGAGGCCATCAGCTCCAGAAGCCGCAGCACCAACCTGACCGAAACCCAGGATAGAGGCCGAAAGATGGGAATCAGAGCCTGGATATCCTGGACCCGCTGTTCCGGAGGATACGCCCAGAACTGCGCCGAATCGAGAACCGCTCCGATGAAGAGGAGCTTCTGGGAGGGACTCAGGTGTGACTTCGGCACGTTGATGGAGAACACCAGCAAATGCAGGAGGTCGGCTGTAGTCTGGAGGTGGGAGACTACTTGCTGGGGCGAGCCCGCCTTCAATAGCCAATCGTCGAGATAGGGGAAGACTGGAACCCCCGATCTGCGCAGATGTGCTGCGACCACCGCCATCACTTTTGTGAACACCCGAGGGGCACTGGTGAGGCCGAAGGGGAGCACGGTGAACTGAAAGTGCTCCTGACCCACCGTGAACCGCAGGTAACGCTGGTGGGCCGGCAGGACGGGGATGTGAAAATAGGCGTCCTGCAAGTCCAACGCTTCCATCCAGTCTCCAGGGTCGAGTGCAGCCAGAACCTGAGCTAAAGTTAGCATCTTGAACCGTTCCTTCTGGAGGAAGGTGTTGACGCTCCTGAGGTCCAAGATAGGGCGTAGGCCCCCTTTGCACTTCTTAGGAACCAGAAAGTAGTGGGAATAGCATACACGGCCTACTTCTGGACCAGGAACGCGCTCAACGGCCTCTTTAGCCAAGAGGGCCGTAACTTCCTCCCGCAGAAGATTCAAGTGATCCTCCGATATACGGTGGCATGGCTGGAGGGGTCGTCTCGAAGGGGAGGGAGTAGCCCCTTCAGACGATTTGCAGCACCCACCTGTCCGAAGTGATGGAGCGCCAGTGGAGCAGGTGATGGCGAACTCAAATCAAAGGAAAATTTATATAGCGCACATATCACTCGGCAAGAGTCTCATGGCGCTGCAGACTGCTCAAGTGGGCAAAGACCAGGCTAATTGACATAGAGCCAGGTTTTCAGCTCTTTACGAAATCTACCATGTTCTTTTATGGTACGCAGACGGACGGTGTTGATTCTCAGCGGAGTTAGTAATGCAGCATCACTAGAACGCAGCCTTCTAGCCGGATGATACCATTGCAACTTTTTTCGCCAGTATTTTGGACCAGTTCCATAAATGGACTTATGTGTAAGAAATAATACTTTAAAGTGGATTCGTTTTTTGATCGTGAGCCAATGGAGGGTATTCAAACAGGCCGCCGAAGGAGATCTTGCAGCAGTGTTCTGTAGAACCTGGAGTTTGTCAGTGAGGTCTTCATTTATAGATAGCAATAGGGCATTGCCATAATCTATTCTGTTTGTAATCAGTCCTTGTGTCAGGGGTTTACGCGCCTCCATGGGGAGCCATCTAAAAACCTTTCTGAGACTGCGCATGACACCAAAACAGGTACCTATAATATGCTTCACATGGCTGCGCATAGATAGGCAATCATCTATATGAAAGCCCAGATTTCGGACTGTTTTCTTTGGAACAGGACAGATTCCGAGCTCAGAAGGCCACCAGTCCTGTGACCAATAATTGCTGGCTTTTCCAAAAAGCACGATCTCTGATTTGGCCCCGTTTAGCTGAAGGTGGTTTAATCTCATCCATTCGTCAACACTGATAAGACAGTCCTTAAAATGCTTTTTAGTAACGCTTGGGTCAGGACCAAAAGTGACCAAAATCTGCGTGTCATCCGCATAGGATATGACACCAAACCCGTGTGATCTAATTACTTCAGCTAAAGGGGTCATATAAAGGTTGAAAAGAGTCGGACTTAAAATGGAGCCCTGAGGAACTCCCATTTTTACTGGCCTCGCACAGGAAACAAAGTTTCCCAACTGGACAGCAGTGGTGCGCTCGGATAGGTAGCTGATGAACCACCTCAGAGCATTTTCCCTGACACCAACCTCCCATAATCTTTGCTCAAGAATCTTATGGGAGATGGTGTCAAAAGCTGCGGAAAGGTCGAGCAGGACAAGCACAGCAGATTGGTGTTTGTCAAGGGTTAGTCTGATGTTGTCGGTGACCTCGCCCAATGCCGTTTCTGTACTATGTGCTGCTCAAAAACCGGATTGAGAGGGGTCCAGAAGTTCATACCTCTCCAGATGGCCTACCAGTTGCTGATTTATGATGGATTCCAGTATTTTTTCAAAATATGGGAGCAATGAAATGGGACGATAGTTCAGAAGTACCTTAGGGTCAGCTGTTGGTTTCTTTAAAATTGGTCTGACACTAGCTACCTTCCAGACAGAAGGGAACACCGCGTCAGCCAAAGATTGGTTGAAAAGTGCAATCAGACTGTCAAGGATAGTGGGTGCTATTATGGAGAAATATTTAGCGGGAAAAGTGTCAGCCGGGGAGCCGGATTTTATTTTCTGCATAGCTGAGGTAACAGTTTTTTGATCGCATTCGATAAATTTAACTAGGAGGCCCGATGGATTTGATAAAAAACAGGGTCGTTCTATTAGGTGACTATCGTTGGATATAGGGGGAAAAGTCTTGTGAATAGTCATAATTTCTTCCTCGAATTTTTTTTACAGCGAGTCGGCCCAATCTTGAGATACGGGTATGGTAGGTAGACTTGCAGAGGTTGTGAAATCTTTTAAAATGTGAAAGAGTTCTCTAGAAGAGTTCTCTGCCCTAGTAATTCGGTTCAACAGATAAGATTATTTTCCCTGTTTTATTTCATTCATATACAGATGGTGCAGTTTTTTATAACTTTCCTCATTAGCAGGTCTTCTGTTTTTCCACCATAATCTTTCGGCCCTTCTACACAAGTTTTTAGTAGTTTTTAATTGATCAGTAAACCAAGGGGCGGTTTTAGCCTTAGGGTTGGCCTTTTTGAAAGGGGCAATTTTGTCAAGAGTAGTCAGAATATCTTCATTCAAATTTAACGCCCTTTGATTAGTGCTGATTTCTAAAACTTATTGATCTGAGCCAAAAAGTTCTTGGAAAAGATGGGGGGTGATCTTACGCCAGGATAAGCGCAGAACAATTTCATTTTCCATAACAATGTCAGGTATATTTGTGAACAGAAGGTCTAGTGTATGCCCAGCCTGGTGAGTAGAACCATCGACCAGCTGTGCAAGACCTAGCGAACTCATATTGGTAATTAGTTTATCCGTATCAGAGTTTAGTAACGCCTCTGCGTGGTGATTAAAGTCGCCAATCAGGAGAAAGTTATCCGAGGCTAATACATGTGGTGCAATAAATTCTAGTATTTGATTAGAAAAGTTACCTTTAACACCGGGAGGTCGATAGACCAAAGCCGCTCTCCAAATACCATTAGAGAGGCCAGTAATCTTAACTGCGCATATTTCCATTTGGGCATTCATTATATTATCCAAGATTGTAATTGCTAAGGTATCTTTGTGAGCTATTAGTATACCACCCCCTCTTTTTCCTTTCCTGTCGACTCGAATGATTTTATATTGCGAGGGAAAGGCGACATATATATCTGGGCCAGCATCTGCATGAAGCCAGGTTTCAGTAATGAAACATATGTCAGGGTTATTTGAATCTAATATATCCCATACCTCAGTTAAGTGTTTGGGAATAGAGCGAGCATTTAAGTAGATCGCCCTAAGGGGCGTGTTTTGTTTACCGAAATAATGAGGACATTTTGGGGTCCTGCAACCAAAAGGTGCAGAAGAACTCCATATGTCCTGGACCTTAGACCGATCGGTTTCCCATGTGCCTGTATAACTGCCTGCATAGGGATACAAGTCTTTAATCTCTTGGCTCGTATATTGAATAAGACCCATATTTCTAACATCGCGCTAAAATAGTGAAGATAGGGAAATGGAACAGAGAAATAATAAGGGCGCTAATGCGGAATACCATCCAAAAATACCACAGTACCTGGCTCCTGGCTGTGGTCAGGCGCGGACGGGCGCCCTTAGTCCAGACTAAATAGAGAGAGGGGCGTGCGAGGCTGAAACGCTAACCTGCAGGTTCCGGTGGCAACCGGAAATGAGTACCAGCCCCAACGACCCTCCGCTCAATCGGCACCAGCCGTGACGGAACGGGGTCAGGGGCAGCTAGGCAGGGCGGAGCAACAGTTTAAGTAAGTGCATACAGCTTTAATATTTTTAAAACAATGTGCAAATATAGCGTCTATCATGGATGTGCAAAACAAGCAATATTAAAATTCTCATAGGCAGGAATGGCAATTATAAAAGTTTCGTTTTCACAAGCTGGAATAACAGGTAGGAGATACCGCCAGAGTCAGAATAAACACCTAGCAGCGGCCCCAAAACTTGAGCAGCGCTGCCGCCCACTGGTGTGGAATGGGCCTGAAAGCTCGGACTAGGAGGGCTTTGAGGTGGATGCTGCCGGGGTGGATGTGGACTGACCGCGTTGTCCTCTAGAACCGCCACGGCGGAACCCACGTCCGCGTGCAGGTTGGTTCTGCGGCCGGTGGCTAGGCGGACGTGAGGAGGCACCCCTTCCTTGGACACAAAAGGGGCGAAAGGCGGAAGTGTGCAGCCGTGGGGCCGAGAGACCCAAGGACGTGGCCGTAGCCCGGGAGTCCTTAAAACGAGCCAGCGCACTATCCGCCTTCTCACCAAAAAGGCGAGCGCCATCAAAGGGCATATCCATGAGGGTACTCTGGACATCCCCCGAAAAAGACGTGGACCTCAGCCAGGCGTGGCGCTGGAGCGCCACCGTGGTGGAAATCGCCCTACCCAGCGAGTCCGTGGTGTCAAGTCCACACCGTATGGCATGTCGCGCTGCATCTCGCCCGTCAGCAAGTGCCTGGGAGAGACGTGTCCGGGCCTCCTCCGGACACAGTGGCAGCACGTCCTCCACCGCATCCCACAGAGAGTGGGAGAAACGGTCCAAGAGGCAAGCGGTGTTCAAAGACCGCAGGCCCAAACTCAGGGAAGAGAACAGTTTCTTTCCGAACTGTTCCAGCCTCTTGGATTCCCGATCCGGAGGAGCGGACGGGAAGGAGGATTGGGAAGTGGAGGCCTGGATAACCAGGCTCTCGGGGGTGGGGTGTTGGGACAGGAAACTGGGGTCGCCCGGAGCAGGGCGGTGGCACCGGGCCACGTTCCGATCCACAGGAGGAACTGTGGAGGGCTTGGACCAAGTGCCCTGCAGAACGTCGATGAGGGCCTCATTGAACTGCAGCAGAGGCTCTGTGGAGCTTGCTGACGGTTGAAGCTCCTCTGTGAGGATATTAGTCCTCACGGCCACAGCAGGCAACTCGAGCCCCAGGGCTTCGGCCGCCTTGCGCAGCACCACTGAAAAAGCTGCACCTTCCTCCGAAGCCACAGTCGGAGGAGAGATGAAGCCAGCGTCCGGCGAAGTGTCCAGACCACTGACATCCCCCAGTTAGTCTGCCCAGTCCTGTGAAAGTTGACCCTGGAGGGCCATAGGGTCTTCAGACCCATCCCAGTCGCCCCCGTCATCAGATTCCTGATAAACAGGAGGAACGATCGGAGCCGGATGGTAGATGAAACGCTCATCCATCGGCGTCGGGTCGGGACAGGGGCTAAACCGGGGAACGGCGTCGTCCGGAGACGGGACCGAAGTAGTCGACGGCGCTGGAGCAGGAGCCGCTGGCACGCGAGGTCGCCCAGTCGAGCCCGCGGGGCCTGAAGGCGCGCCGGCAGGCATCGACGGCGGAGCCATGCCCCTCATGGCCGAGAGGAAGGCACTGACCTCCGCCGGAGTCGCGTCAGTCCCAGGGACCGGCGGGTATGGAGACGGACGCGGCGGGACCACCCTGGCCCTCGGCAGAGTCGCACGACCGGCGAGGGGCGTCCGAAGAGCAGTGTCGCCTCTTGGACTTCTTTGATCGCTTCGACTTACCCGAAGACTTCGAGCCTGACGAGCGATGATGGCGACCGGTCCTTGGACCTCCTCCTGGACCGGGAGCACAAAACTGACATTTTATGAACATGCTACATTACTGAAATTTTATATAATAACAATTCGCCTTTGTATTTAACTCAATTTACTTATCACGGTAAAAGACTTAAATAGATCATTTATAACTCATCTATCCTGTTTTGATCTGTGATTATCTTTTATACTTTGTCTCATTTTAAAGTGGAGCTCATTGAGATCTTAATGAAGAATTGAATTGACTGAAAAATAGACTGGAGGGAACAACCACTTTTGAAGTTGGTGAGACGAGAGCAAAGTATGGGTGCAAAAGAATTGACACACTGATCTTGAGGGAAGGTGATAGAGACACAGTCATTTCAGCACCGCCCTGGTCTATAAAGAGGAGAGTGTGGCCCAATTTAGAGGTGTGAGGTTCTATTGAGTTGGGAGAGTTCCACGTCTTTTGTAAGAATAATGAAATGACCCTGTAGCAGCCATGTTACTGAATGTTGCAGCGACCAGGAACCACAGATATCAGCCTCATGTTTGCATAATACCCTGAAGGTAGTTTCTGTACCCTTGTGTGCACTTAAAACTCAACATGATTTACCCCGGTTATGTTAAGATGTTTCGGGGACATATCTGAAACTGTAGAAACCTCTCAATCTTTTCTCGCACGTATGCCTTTTACCAGCGAGTCCTCCGAATCATTTCTACATAGATTTAACTGCATTTTAGTTCCTCGACTCAAGTCAGCTAAGCACGTGCAGCAGGTTGCTGCTAAAGCATCAATTGACTGAGACCATGCACTTACCCCCTGACTCTTTCTTCTGGCTATGAAATCAAATGTCTTTTTAGGGATTGTGCACCTTTGCTTTGTATGCCAGTCGGTTATGATGGACCCTCATAGCAATAGTAGCAAACAGGGTGCAGGAAGCCCGAATGAGTGATCCCCACAACCTGAAACACAGTGCTTAAGTGGTAAGTTACCCCTTCTGAATAAAAGATAGGAAAGAAAAGGACACAATATAAATAGAAAAAACGTCAAGCATCTGGGCTATATTCCACTAAGCAGCTTCCATTCCACACCATTTATTGGGGCAGAGAGAGGAAAGAACGATCACACAAAACACAGGGCTGGGGACATGCTATGCATGACTTAAGTGTGCATACATGCATAGTACCAACACTCAAATCTTCGAGCTTTAACAGACATACAATCAGTTTATGGTCCCACTACTAGAAAGCAGTGATAACCATAGGATGAGAATGGGAATTTAAGGGTGCCGATGTTTTTGAGTATTGAAGTAATTGAAAGTTTTTATTGCCATCCCTTTTTATTTTCTCCCTACAAATGTTGGTGTCAAGAAAGGTTTTTAATCGTTCGGGTGTTGCGACATGGTCATTGTTTTATAAAAGTTTTATGGAAAACAAACTTTAAATTATATTGTGTTGTACACTAACCCAAACCTCTGCAAAGGCCAGCATTCCACTTACATTGAGCAGGTTTTAACTTCTCTGCAAATATATATTTATTTTCTTAATTAAACATGTTTCCAAGAATACAAACACCAAATTACTTCAACTGCCACAAGAGTAGCAACAACTGGAGATTATTGCTGACAAACCACAGGACAAGTAATATAAAGAAAAAATTGCTTAGAATTTTGAACCTTTTGGTAATGAAGAATTTCTTCGTATTCTGTTTTTTTATGTTAAGGAGAAAAAAGCTGAATTAAATCCATTAACACAAAAACAAGCAGAATATTAATTTTCATGCAGAAGATTTGAAATCCACAACAAAAATTCAATATGCTAAAGATTTTGATTTAAAACATTTTAGACTGCAAGAAGCATGATACGCAGTGTAGTTTAATACAGAACAAATTTCACTTTAAATGGTTGTAACTGTTTTCAATAGCATACATTTTTAAAGATGCTTTTGATAACATTAACAGAAAGGCATTCAACATCAAAGGCTTAACGTGAAGACACAAATCATGAAGCTCATCATCAATGTGCATGGAGTTTCTACAATTTTGTAGAGGATGATTTGAAAACACTAAACTGCTTACAAAAGTTCAGAAAAACTAAATTAAGTTTCAAAAAAGGCATACATTACTTGGTCAATGGTATAATTTGTGGTTCGTAATCTGGTTAGCATGTAACCATGAAATTGGACACATTATATTGGACACAATGCCAAATTAAGTTGGACACAATGTTATGACGTGAATATCCATTGAGCGTGCTTCACCAATTAACTATGTAGAGAGTTACAATTGGTGGAAGACCAACGGATACTAGAGGAACTGCTTCAGTGGGTACATTGTAAATAAAAGGTCAACATTGAAAAGGACATTAGAAATGGTTGAATGTTGAAGGAAAAGTTTTAATGACAGCAGTGACAGAATATTTAAAAAAAAAAAATCATGTAGGATTTTGTTGTAACTAGAACATTACATTTGGTTTCATCCACCTAAAAGTGTATTTGTAAGCACAATGCACATTTAAAAAAATAATAATAATAATCATTGGTACAAGATAGCAGAGGTGCTATATCATCCGCCACAGCCTCACCTACTTCTGCTAATGTTAACTGCTAGACTAATATTTCTCATGCTCCAGGGAAAGGATCTCAGTCACTTATAGGCTAGCCCATCATACAGTCTCTGTTACGGGGAGGGGAGGCTAGCAATTGAGATTATGCATCACACCACTTCATATACTTCCATCAATGATCTCATGGCTGTGTGAATTAAGTTAAACCTACCAGCTTTTTCATGTCAATTGTCAATCATATTAAATAAGAGGCAACCTTACTTAACCGCAAAACTGTCTGCTACTGCTAATAGACTTTCTAAATTATTGCATTTTCCAAATTAGAAGGACAAGCAACAAATATTTTTGAGAAATTGGCCATAACAACAGATCTACTCATAATAAGCCCTTGCGTGCTTCTGCAGTTGCCAAAACGTGCACCAAGTCTGATTAATGGTAATATTTGTGCTTTCACTAATCCAAGTATGTGCCTCAAATGTTTTGAAAACCAAAAGCATGCCAAGAAGGATCAAAAGAAGGTTAATTTTCAAGCCAAATGAGATCTGCCTTATGCTTTGTGGGAACCGATCAAATCATGATAAACAGTACACCACTTCATACTGTAGATCTAGCCTAGTAAGCACTATCACTGACTGAACCTCTATAACATGAGGCACAGAATGCATATTGACCTGCACAGAAATTACGTCTTACCACACAGGGTTTAAACTCCCTCAGTAGAAATTCAAATGCATGACTTAAGCACTTTCCTTGTATATGACTGCAACATGCTCTGGTTCTTTAAGATGGAACATACTAAATTTAAAGTGGCAGAGGGCTTGTTCAGTAGTTGCCTCGTCAGTTCTAAGCTTCGTTGAGAGCAATATTCATGAAACTATTTAACAAATGCAGAGGCACACTTGTTACAATCAAGTGCAGACTGTAATCTACTCTGGAATAAGACGAAAAGGTGAAGTAATGTATTTCTATTAGTCTAATACTGCAATGGTTGACCTGGTTAAATATAAATGTGAATCTTTCTGGCCTTGTCCGAGCCTAATCTGTTGGGTCGAAATACTGCAGTATCATAGATGAGTTTATTTCACAGTATCGCATTGGCCAGTCCAATATGAACAGCAACATTACACTAATTGTCTGTCTCTGGTCCAACCACCATTGCATCTGATATTTAGCAATAATCCTGAGTGACGTTTTATGACTTACAGAAACAAGGTCAAACTTAAAAACAAACAAAAAATACACTTCAACATAATACAATCATGAGAACGTCAAAAATAGGCAGCTAAACATGGTTGACCAAAAGACAACCCAGTAGGCAGAATAATTAACCTAGAAAGTAATTCAAAGTAGACACAAAGAAGCGGGGGGATTCTCGCACTGCTTCTTCCATGATAAAACAAGCACTCGCCACCTGTAAACGAGCTGCAGATGTTTTGGCACATCTGTACAATAAGATCCTACATCATAGAGGCTGCTGTTTACAAGTACTATTCCAAGTTGTAAATCACATTATGTTAGGTAGCAGTTGTACACAACTTCAGGAAACCAAAGGGGCACTCATTCCATGGATTTCGCAAATTCAGCATAGTCAATATATCCATCGTTGTTTTTATCGTCATCACGTAAGACGCCATCTATCAGACTAATAAGATCTTCATCTTTCATCATCTCCGAGTGCTGACCGCCTTCCTACAAAAGCAAAGAAAAGAATACTGCATTAAACTACTCATGTCTTTTACAAAACAGATGGAAATGCTCCCCAATTTGTGTGTTCAGCTAGATGTAAAAGGTTACATTGGTATGCTTTGCATTGTATTGAGCCAGGACAACCATGCTCGTCAAGAGAGTTACAGTATATAAACTTATAACAGCACATGAACTCCGATACAAATGTAAGAATTCAGAGGCCGCAAGCCCCCTGCAATACACACACAATACAGACAGCATGTGGAGGCAGTTCTTTCTGGTCCATTTGTCTGTGACCAATAAACCTTATCTGAATTGCTGCTATTTTGTGCTGCAGAAAACTTACTTTGCACAACTGTGGGGCATACTTATTTTTTGACTTTGCTTATTCTGTAGCACTGATACTGAGCCTGTAAGAGCACAAGTCTTCCTGCCAATTTGCACTTTAACTCACAGAAAAGTTGGGGGATCGAGTCTTTCTTTTCCCATCGGCCATTTTGGTTGGGCCGTGGAGATGAGCAGGTTAGCGTTCTAGTGCTGACTCTGCCACGTGCCCAACATATTTTAAAAATAGGGTCGATGCCCTATGCCAAAGCTGCGCCAAAGGCAAGTCCGTCTGCGCCTGGACTTGTACCAGAACCCCTGCTCAATTTCCCCCCACAAAGCATTCCAGAGAATAGCTACTTCAGCTTAATACCCCAGGTAGGCATGTGCTATGTAACAACCTTGACCTTAATATGGGTTTGGAGAATCTTTATTGCGCTCACTGTCACTATGCGTGTCAAACTGGGCCCTTGCTGGCAGCTGAAAGTAATTCATAAAATTACAGTTTCTCTTCCAACTACCAACACACTGTTGCTGAATTGTGTATTGATTAATACACGATCAGTCATCAAGCATAATAATGAATTTTTTTTAACCATTTACATACCTATGCCCCAGACACAGCCCTTTTAACTGAGACTAGGCGAGATGTGGCATCAAATCCCGATTTAACCGCTGCAATGCCAGCAGGCTATGAATTAACAAGGACAGTGTCTCTAAACGCGAAGGCGGCTTAGAGCTCGTCTAACGTGATCATCTAGAGATTTTATGCGAGACAACGAGCATTATGGACAGCGAGGCACTCAGCTTAAGTTACAAACAACTCAACCTTTAATGGTCTTTTGATCTATAGGTCCCCAGGCCCTAAAGCTAAATACCTAATGTCCTTAAGTCAATTTACTGAATCCAGCTTGCAGTATTCAAATTATATATCAGGACTGGAGGCGCGGATTATGCCTTCTTTCTTCACTTTATTGACATAGCAGCGTTGAAAGAAACTAACAAAGACTGTTTCCCATGAAAGGGAAAAAAAGTAGTCAATCACAATATGTTAACATCCAATCAAAAGAGGATCAACGTCCAATCAGGGCATTCCAGGATCCATATAGTCCTTTGTTGGTGTCCTGTCCTCCTCTTACTTCGCTGCTGCGCAGCCAGATAAGCTCTCCTCAGTTTCCGCGTTTGTTTTCATGTGTGCGCAGCGGTCCTCTTGACGCTAGCGCCGTGAATACATTAGCGGTGATTCCGCTCGTAATTTAATAATTAAACTATTTGTTCAGACGCGCTGTTTGTTGTGTGTGTCGCGCGGTCATTGCGCTTCAATTGTGAGTATTTCGCCGCGGGAGCGGGGTTTCCCGCTCCTACGCGGCATTTGGCTGTTTTTTGCCTTGGCTCCAGACCTCCTGCCACCTGGGGGCGTGGGAGGCAGTGGCAAGCGCGACGCGTCCTCTGGGGGTTTTGTAACTGACGTCCCAGAGACGCGCGCATGCTTGTTTTCAGTCAGGGAGCCCTGGTGCTGAGATCCGAACGGCGATTACAGTCTGTGCTCAGCAGGCGAGCCCATAAATCTTGCTCGCTGCCGATTTTTGCATCTTTATGCTCGTTTTCCAGCATTAGCTAAATAAACACACAGGATTCGAGTCAGGTATTACAATTATTGTGTTGACGCCTCGCTGAGAGGTCCTGTACTGGCCATAAGGCTTTTTTTGCATAAAGGGGACATATCCAGCCCAGGTTTTGGTTCAATATTTATTTAAATACTGTTTAACCAGCAATTGTCCCCCTAGGGCCTGAAGCCCTGTAAAATTGTGGCTCCTGCCACCCAAAAAGTTTTGCTGACACCCAGCTCTTCTTGAAACCTACTGTTACAGTAATAAGTACCCTGATTCTTCCTCACTCTCACAATGGAGTATTATGAGGATTACCAGGACGACGAGGAAGAGGATCCCCTGGCAGACATGCCTTGGGGGTGAGGCTTTCTATAAGGCTGTAGACACCTCTATCTATAGGGCAGTGGATCAAGCTATTTCTCCTCTAGAGGACAGACTTGCGCGTAAAATAGAGCAGGCGTTCCTGCGCCTGGAGCGTAGAGCTGCCCCACTCCCTGCCCTGTCCTCTTGATCCCAGGACATCCCTGGCCCTCCCCCAACTAAACGCCTGTGTGCATCGGGAGTTGACGTGGACGCTTTCGAGCATCTGAATCAGGCTTTCATGGACAGCCAGCCTGTAAGAGGTTCGAGGGATTCCCGGTCTCCGGCCCCCGCCCTTTCACCAGTGTTGCCAGGTCCTTCAGGGGAGCCTAACTCCAGCCCGTCTAGGCCTTGGCATCCGTCCCGGCCCTGTCAGGTTCCTCAGACCCTTCCAGTGCCCTCTGATTCGCAACCCCCTCCAATTCCTTCCGACATGTTGGATCCCAACGATATTGTGCACCCACGTTCTTCGGACTGGGTTCCAGCTGAGAAAGTCGCGACTTATGTCGCAGAGCATATCCGACACCCTCTCGAGAAGGAAGCTCGCAATTGCCTTCGGACTGAATGTCCACGCCTATCCCTAGAGGGAAAAGTGACCCTTACCCCGGAGATTGACCCTAGAATGTCTACGTGTTTGCAAAAATTTATTAGGGATCCCAAGAAGGGCATTGACAGATCTTGGAGGGCGTGCCAGGATAAGCTCCTGGGCGTCCTCGGCCCTGCCACTAAAATTCTGGACATGGCCGAAGAAGCCAAAGGGTCCGGCTCTATGATTTCCCCTGAAACGCTATCCGGTTGGGCTCAGCGTGTGGTGATATTTTTGGGCAACGCTAACTGCGCCCTTTCCACCGAACGCCGCAGGTCCCTCCTTATCAAAATTGACCCGAAACTCGGGGACCTGGCAGATTCAGAGGCGGGAGCCATTGCCCAAGGTGGTTTATTCGGTGAACCCTTCATAAAGGAGCTGGGTAAATTTGTACTTTTACTTCAATAGACAGGGCCCAGTCTACAATTAAAAAAGTGTTTCCCCGTGTTTTTCGAGCGGCCGGTCGAGGCAGGGGCTGCTCGACCGGTCGGCAGAATCATCAAGCCAACCAAAGAGGCCCCGGACAATATCAAGATCAGTCCAAGTTTGGAAATTTCTACCCCACAAGAGGACGCCGGGGCAAAGGCAGAGGCTTCAGGGGAGGCGCGTCCAACGCAAACTCCGGTGAGTGTTCTCCTTTTTTCCCCACAAAACATAGGGGGGCGCCTGGCCAGCTATTACGAGGCATGGTTGACCGTCACGCACGACGCGTGGGTGCTTCAGACAGTGAGGGGTTTCCATATAGAATTCTTAGGGGACCCAGTGCAACACGTTCCTCCATGACCCATCCATTTTTCAACGCAAGATGCAGCCCTTATGGACGAGGAAGTGGCTTCCCTTCTCCACAAAGGTGCCATCTCGCTTACCTCTCCCCACCCTCGCGGTTTTCTCAGCAACATCTTTTTGGTCGACAAGACCGACGGAGGCAAGAGGCCTGTCATAAATCTAAGCGAGTTCAATGGATGGTTGGTTTACCGCCATTTCAAAATGGAGGGGATTCACCTCCTTCGAGATGTCCTCCGCCCTCAAGATTGGATGGTCCGCTTGGACCTTAAGGACGCCTATCTGGTGATCCCGGATTTTCCACCGCACCGCCGTTTTCTGCAGTTTGCCTGGCGTCATCGGGTTTACGAGTTCACCGCTCTCCCTTTCGGGCTCTCTTCCGCACCCTGGTGCTTCACCAAGGTGCTCAAGCCGGTGGTAGAGTTTCTGAGAGCTCGAGGCGTCCGATTGATTGTTTATCTCGACGACCTCCTCCTGATGGCGTCCTGTCCCCGTCTTTTGACGGAACAACTTCAGATGACAGTGACTCTGCTCCAGGACCTCGGCTTTGTGATCAACGTAAAAAAAGTCTCTCTTACGACCGGGCACAGTCCGTTACCTTCTTGGGGTTCATCATCGACGCCACCTCCTCCACCCTCAGTCTACCAGCCAGAAAGGTTGCAAAAATTCACCACGAGTTGCGGCGGGTTCTGGCCAGGCAGCAGGTATCCCTGCGTCAGTTGGCTCGAGTAGTGGAGCTGCTGTCCACTTCTATTCAAGCAATCTTTCCGGGTCCGCTCCACTACAGGGCCCCCCAGCACCTCAAGGCGTATTTTCTTCGGAAAGGGTATCCGTACTTTTACAAGGTCGCCTTGTCCGACGAAGCGCGGAGCGAGATCCAATGGTGGTTAGCCCATATGGAGGCATGGAACGGAAGAGCGATCTCCCGGTCGGTTCCGGATCTGGTTATTGAATCGGACGCCAGCATGCTCGGCTGGGGTGCACGGTGTGGAGATCTTTCCACCGGAGGTTTGTGGTCTCCCGAAGAACAGAGGTTACATATAAACTGTCTCGAGCTCCTGGCAGGCTCATTCGCCGTGCGTGCTGGGCGAGAGATTCAGTTCAGTCGTGTGTACTCCTAAAAATGGACGACATTTCAGCAGTCCGTTACATAAATCATCTAGGGGGCACCAGGTCAAAGGCCCTCTCAGACCTAGCGTCGAGCTTCTGGCAATATTGCCTAGACATGAATTTGCAAAGGTTGAGATGCACACCTCCTCAACAAGATTTGTTAGTTTTATCCGATTCTTAAACTGGATGCGTGCAGTTTGGTCGATGCCATGCCCAAACGGCACAGAGGTAAATAACATCATCTAATCTGGGGCGAGAACTCTCCCCCTCCAAACGCACAGCTAAGATCGCCCACTGGGCAGTCATCTAATTATACCAAATTTATCCAAATGTTCCATATGTAATCCGTATAGTAAACCCTTTAGTTCAACTCATTTTTCAGCATGTTTTCTCCACACGTGGGGTGGTGTTTGCCAATTTTCTTATGCTTAAGCTGGGCCATCCGAACGTCTTACAAAAACACAAATAATGCAATTTCGTCAGAGGCAGTGTTGTTTATTTAAAAAAAAAAAAAAAACAATGCATTTCGGGCCACTGGTGCCCTTTGTCAGGGGTCACTACAATGACAAATGAAACAGCCAATATTACCAATAGAACCGCTAATATCATAATGAACAAATTAATATACAATGATTTAAATACTCTATGTAATTGCCTAGACAGCCAGGTTTCAGTCACGGCGGAGTATCTGCCGGGCCGCGACAATGTGGAAGCGGATTTCCAGTCCCGCCACTTCCGCGATTCCAGTCTCTGGAAACTGGACCAGTCAGTCTTTGCATCTCTCAACGACCTTTGGGGTCCTTTCACGGTGGACGTATTTGCGTCCAGACTAGACCACCAACTCCCGAGGTTTTTCAGCTGGAGGCCCGATCCCCTGGCGGCTGCCACGGATGCATTCCTCCAAAATTGGAGTAAGGAACAGGGTTATGCGTTCCCTCCCTTTGCGCTGATCACCCGGTCGACTGCTCAGGTCCGCAGGCAACTGGTGGAATTAGTCCTAATCACCCCTCTGTGGAGGTCTCAAGTGTGGTTTCCAGTTCTTCTGGAACTTTCATGGGATTTTCAAATCCTACTCCCTCGGTTTCCAGATCTTCTCAAGAGTCTGGACGGCACTCCTCATCCTCTAGTGTCCACGAACTCACTGTGGCTCATGGCGTGGAGGATTTCAGGGGTAGATGGCAAACGCCGGGCCTTTCGCGAACGGCTGAGGAGCTTATCTCCAAAGCCTGGGCGGACAGTACTGTTAAGAGATACAAGTCCGCGTGAGGCAGATGGTCCTGTTGGTGTTTGCCAAGGGGTTTCAATCCCTTGGTCACAGACGTGGCCCACGTTGTGAATTTCTTGACGTGACTTGCGTCGGACGGAATGGCCTATCGTTCTATCAACACCTTTAGGTCAGCCATCTCCTCGGGTCATGTCCCGGTTGGTGGCTCTCCTTTGGGGAGCACCCCTTGGTTTGCAGGCTTTTGCGGGGTATTCAACTCTCTTTACCGCTGGAACCACGGTATTCTGCATTATGGGATGTTAACCAGGTTTTGAAACTTTTCCTTTTGTGGCAACCTAATAGGTTTCTATCGCGAAAGGAGCTGTCGGCAAAACTCGCAATGCTCTTGTGCCTGGTATCTTACCATCGGGTGTCTGATGTGCGAGCCCTGGATATTTCTAGTCAGATGTTCACTCCGGATGGGGTGACGTTTACTCTACTACGGCCTACTAAGTGCCACACGAGAGTTATCTCTTATCCAGAGTTTCCTGACTCTCTGAAGCTTTGTGTGGTTCGTTGCCTCAAAGCGTATGAAGAGATGACGGAGGAATACCGCCCTCCGGGAGAACGCCAACTCCTCATTGCGCTCCGGAAGCCCATTAAAGCAGTTTCCTCACCCACCATTGCCAGATGGGTTCGTTGGGTGATGCAAGAAGCGGGCATCAGTCTCCGCCACTTTGGGGCACACTCTGCAAGAGGGGCCATGGCTTCTAAGGCGTTTGGCTTGGGTGCCCGCTTAGAGGATATCCTCAATGTGGCGGATTGGTCCTCGGATTCCACCTTCAAGCGTTTTTACTTCAAGCCAATACTCAATATGGCTCATTTGGTTGTGGGCAACCTTTAAACAAGCATAATTCTCGCCTCCAGTCCTGACATAGAATGAAAAATTTCCTAGCTATCGTAACAGAAAGTTTCAATTATATTAAGGACTCGGAGGCGAGGATTATCCCAGTGCTCCTGGAGGAGATCCCTCCCCGTACTGCAGTAAGTATTTATTTTTTCCTTCAACCCTAAGTGGGAAGGTTTGAGTATTTTGCTATTCTGATAGGCTTGTTGAAAATTACAACTGCCTCTGTGTTCTTACCCAATATTTGCATTATACCTAGATTTCTAGTTTCCTCTGGTAATACGTCCTTGTTGTTGCAGGTTCTGATACCCACAAACAGGATACCTGAAGAAGATGATTGGGCTGTCTTCGCGCTCCGAAAGAGGAGGACAGGACACTAACAAAGGACTATATGGATCCTGGGATGCCCTGATTGGACGTTGATCCTCTTTTGATTGGATGTTAACATATTGTGATTGACTACTTTTTTTCCCTATGGTTCATGGGAAACGTAGTCTTGGTTAGTTTCTTTCAACGCTGCTAGGTCAATAAAGTGAAGAAAGAAGGCATAATCCTCGCATCCGAGTCCTTATTAGAATTGAAACTTTCTGTTACGATAGCTAGGAAATTTTTCATTATACCAACTTAGGCCACTTTAACTTTCATTTGGAAGATTTCACCAACAAAGAAACAGAAAAACTCAGATAATCTGAGCTGTTACAATCTTAGACAACTGGTGAATGCTGCTACATATAAGGCGGGCCAAGTCTAAAATGGCATTTTTTCAAGCCATCCAGACCTGCAGCTTGAAACCATAGTACCAATAACGTGGTCAGACCATAAAGCAGTGTTCTTCAGCCTAAACATCTCTGCCTCGAACACCCTACCTGGCAGAACAGGGCAGGCCATAGAAACACAGATGTGAAATAAAATCAATATAATTGAACTTATAGATATCTTTAGCTATTCAACCCACTCTGTCTAACGATCCATAAGTAGATACAGATCATTATACTGATTGAATCAATGCAGCCGCGTTAAAGCTGGCCCCCCTCAAACTCACAAGAAGTCTAGATCCAAGCCAAAGGCTCTCTGGTGTTCCCTGAATCTTACGGCATTTAAACAAAAATGCCATAGGCAAGAGATTTGGAGAACAAATTATATTCTAATTAAAAGAAGCAAATATAAACCATTTATTCTAGTTTATAAAAATGTAATCATCTCCAAGAGAACTGAGAATTTTACTGATACAATTAATCTAGCTAAAAATTCCACAAGAGAACTTTTTAAAACAATCAATATGCTTTCCCGCCTCAAGCCAACTAGGACAGCGACTCCTAGCCAGTCGCTGTGTGATAATTGAGCCAGTTTAAGAAAACAGAAGGTTGAGGCAGTGTACGGAGAATTTGACTTGAGTCGTAATAATGTTTCCCATATAGGAAGGTACACTCAATATGAATGAGTCAGAATAAATACGTATAATCCAAAATTCATCTTTTATTTATGAGATCATTTAGGAAACAGCCAACGCTTTTCGTTCCTTTTTTGCCACAGGAACTTCTTCAGGGCTGTAACCAATTATAAAAACATAGAAAAAACACACAAATGACATAATACACGATGTACATAAACATAACCATATATAAAAACATTTATAAAGAAACATATATAGAAACATATAGAAAAAACACCTATGTACAAAATACAAACAACCCACATTACTTCCATAAATCTAAATAACAAAAGAACAAATATAACATATCACATATCTATATAATCAAAACAAATAAAGGTAGGGGAGAGAGGGAGAGAATTACACATATCGATAAAATCCTATTACACATTTCCACAGAAATTACTCATGTACTGCAAAAGCAGAGAAAACAAAAATTTATATCACCACAGATAATAAACCACATTAGTGTGTGAGAATAATAAAAAAAGATAGAGAAGAGAGGAGGAGAAAGAAGAAAAGACAATCCAAGTGAAATAAAAATGCAAAACGGAGAATGTATTGTATAAAAAAGGAGGGGTATCTCCAGCACATCCAAGACATATAACAAATTAAAAATATCTCGGGTATATCTATAAATTCCCAAATATATATTACCTACTGGCGGACGCCAGTAGGTAGTTAAAGTTAGGACCTAGTTACTATAGGAAAATGGCAACATTCTATTCGCAATAACTTTGGTGCCGATTGATGAATCTTCATGAAATTTTCAAAACTAATTCTTTGTTGAGATCTGCTCCTATGTTGACAGTTTGGGAGTGATTCGTCAAGGGGGGGGGGGGGGGGGGTGCGAGAAAAAAGGGGGTCCCAAAACGTGTTTTTTCAATGTTAATTTCCATAGGAAACTTTAGACAAGGCTGCAGGTCGAACGGGTCAACGGAATTACCCCAAATTTGGCAGGGAGAAGGGTCTTGGTCTAGAAAGCACGCTTTTGTTTATTTGGTGTAAATCCGTTCAGTAGTTTTTGAGAAATATCGAAATTTACAGATATCGATATTTGGGAATTCTGCCATCTGATTGGCTGAGGCGTTACGAGTACAAGCTTGCTGCTGATTGGCGGCGATCGCTTGCAACTAGGAAGTGTTGGCCGCCATTTAATGATTCCGTTGAAGCGGGTAAGGGGGAAAAAGGGCAAAAAATGTGGGAAAGAGGAGGGTAGGAGCACTGTAACCTTTGTGGGGTGTTTAGGGTGTGCGAAGTGAACTAATCATACCTACCGGTGGGAAAGTTCTAGGCTACGAAAATTAAGTGAGGTATTGGCTAGTGTGTGATGTTTCTAAGGTGAGCTTGTGCGCGACTCGAGGATTAAAGCGTGAGCCCACACTGTGTGTCTTATGCTGTGAAGTCATGTGCCCTGGCCGCTGCAGTACAGTTGTGGAAGTAGTGTCAGCATGTGTTTATATCTACTAGGATGAACTACTGACCCGTAGTGGTGTGAAAGTTCTGGATACGGAAAATATGTGAGGTATTGTCTAGAGTTTCATGGAAGGAGGAAGTATTAGCCGCCATTTTGTGATTCCGTTGAAGCGAGTAAGGGGAAAAAAGGGTGAAAAAAGTGGGAAATAGGAGGGTAGGAGCACTGTAACCTCTGTGGGGTGTTTAGGGTGTGCTATAGAGGGGGTACGAAGTGAACTAATCATACATACCGGTGTGAAAGTGCTAGGCTACGAAAATTAAGTGAGGTATTGCCTAGAGTGTGATGCTGCTAAGGTGAGGTGGTGCGGGACTCGGGGATTAGAGCGCGAGTCTAAATTGTGTGTCTTATGCTGTGAAGTCATGTGCCGTGGCCGCTGCAGGACAGCTGTGGAAGTAGTGTCAGCACGTGTTTATAACTACTAGGACGAACTACTGACCCGTACTGGTCTGAAAGTTCTGGGGTACGGAAAATATGTGAGGTAGTGTGTAGAGTCTCATGCTGCTAAGCTGAGCTGCTGCCGGACTCGGGGATGAAAGCGTGAGCCCAAACTGTGTGTCATATGCTGTGAATTCATGTGCTCTGGCCACTGTGCCACATCTGTGCAAGTAGTGTCAGCATGTAGTTATAGCTACTTGGAGGAACTTTTGTTTCGAACATTGTAACTTGTGTATGGTGCTTAGGGGGTGTTATATAGGGAGTGCGAAGGTAAATTTGTGTGTATGAAAGGAATTTGGTATTTGGAAAGTGGAAAGCACTGACTCCTATGGGTCTGATGGCCTACACTGTAGACAGCAGTGTTCACAATTTAGATTGAGTTGCTATTGCTGATAAGGTTCTGTTGATGGCAAAAGATATTATTCCAAGTACGGCCTGCCCGTCTACAACACACATCATTGCTGGTTGTTGACATGCTGAATGATTTTGATGTGGCTTTCTGAGTGCACTAAAACTGATGGACCCTTTTTGTGTATTGTTTCTGATCTATTAATTGTGTCTCAGTATACCATACGTTGTGTTTCTTTTACGATAAAATATTTTTCTGTATTACTTCACATCTACTGTCCCTACCTTACTGCAGTACAAACTATTGATTCTTTTATTATTGAATGTCTGTATGTGATCCAATGATTACTGTTGTAGTAGACGATAGCAGCAACTATTCCTTGAGGAATGGTTTACACTGACTCCACACGCATCCACCACAGACGTTACTGGATATGTGACCCTGGTAATAAAAAGGTGTTGAGCGCATGTGCTCATACCCACTTCCACCATCTATCTGTGTCCGTGTGTTCATTATCTATGCATGACAGTGCCCCTGGGTCGTATGATATTACATTGTGCTGTGGGCAGTGTATGTAATTATGTTACCTCTGGTAGTGGGGAAAACTTTGGTTATGTAACTTGTAGGTGTATGGTTATCACAGGTGGAAGGCTACTTTACAGACCATGAATATTGATGAAGATGATGGTTGCATGTTGTGTGTAGTGTAAGATATGTGTACGTTACAAAAAGTTAGAAAAAAGCTCTCTAAGCAGAAGAGGTGTGTCTCATCAAATGCAGTACAGAGATTGACTAAAATGGGTGGCGCTTTCCAACAGTTACAATGGGAAATGTTATGAACTAATGAAGTGCTTTTTTTAATGGTCACATGGCAATCGCGCACCTAGTGCGCAAGGAGACCGCACCCAACGTGATTTTGAGAAAATATAATTGCTAAAATATACGTTTATTACAGTTAGAAATATATAAATGTTTAAAATATGTTAGATTATCGCTTGCACTCATATACACTTTAAAGTTATTTAGATATAGTTTTGAGACAAAAACAAAATTAGGGAATGGCGTACGTGGCGCAACACCGTACGTTTATGATGTAACACAGGGTGTGGCAGCGTGCACGACCCTATACGTACATGACGTAACGCATGGCTTGGTAGTGCGTACCCGTCGCATACTAAAGTAGCAGCTGGCGCGACCTCATATGTACATGTTGTTACGCGGGACGTGGGGTCACAAACCTGTCGGATACGAAATGCGCATCATTTAAATGTGGTGGATAGGATTTGCGTGCTGATCGAGGTTGGTAGAGTGCCGGTACAGAACTGTAGTTTTTTCCCCTAAAAACAGTTTGATATGCATATTTTTTTGGGGGGGGGGGGGGGGGGAAATATAAAATATTACATAATTTTTTAAGTTAAAAAAAGGATAATAGAGTTGCAAAATATTAAAAAACAATTAGAAAAAATATAGGTTTAATTAAAATATTAAATTAACATTTAAAAAACCTTTGAAATTCACAGAAAAAAACCATAGGTTTTACAGACGTTATAGTTAGTTGGACATTTGACTCATATAAAACCAGGGAAATTCACCAGTTATAGTTAGTTGAGCTAACTATAACTCACGCACCCGCAATGCACTGCTGATGACGTCACATATCACATCACTCATGACAGGGTCAGTGACATCACTGATGACATCATCCAGTGAATGTGTGTTTCTCTAAACTTTACAATACAACAATAATATGTTGGAAGATGTAATTTCTGACGTAACGGAATGAGATTACACAGACGGGACTGTTTTACTTTCATGATAGGCCTGATGGTGCTGTTTGAGGGAGGCTTCAACTGTAACTTTCTGAGATAGGAGGGTTCTTGTTGACAATTAGTTTGTGTCTATTGACGTTCAGTCTTGCTTTAGTTTTGTTCGAATTTTTCAAACTATTACGGACTATATACGTGTTATGGCAGGTCATTTCACCTATGCTAATGATTTGCTAGTTTTTGATTTGTTCGCTAGCGTGCTCCTATCTGCTTTTATGATTAGTCAGAGTGTAATATTTTATTACCTATATGTCTGTTTCTCTTTCCCTAGATTATGATAATATAAAACTTTTCGCCGTTACGTCAGGAATTACATCTTCCAACACAGTATTGTTATTCTAGAGGTTTTATTTATACCTCAAAAGCTTAAGGGGAGCCAATTATTGGTTTGCATAAATTGTATTTTACATACATGTTATTTTTTGTTGTTTCCGAATAGGATGTTTATTCTCATATTTCCTTTTTATTTGTTTTGTAGATTTTTCATTAGCCGTACTTCGCGAGACTTTTTACAATGTATTCAATTGGCCCCAGCTACATAACATCGAAGATTTTATATATATCTCTTCTATAAAGGTGAGCAGTTAACGGGACATCCCTACCCCATAGAGTCACTCATGAATTTTATACAATAAAAAGGTTTTGGTTTCCCTACACTTGAGGAATCTTTTCTCTCAGTGCATTATTTGATAAACCTCTCTTTCTGTCGATTGCCATTAGGGGATGGTTTTTTAATGCACATATATATATACTTTAACAGATTCAAGTGTTGGTGTGTCATGTTCGAACGTAATTAACGATATATATATTAGCCACTATTTCGGATATTATGAACTGCGTACTTCTGTAGCTTCACTGCTTCATACCCTTGGTGAGATTTGACTGATATATATATATTTTTGGGAATTTATAGATATACCCGAGATATTTTTCATTTGGCATAGGTCTTAGATGTGCTGGGGATTCCCCTCTTTTGTTATACAATACATTCTCCGTTTTGCATTTTTATTTCACTTGGATTGTCTTTTCTTCTTTCTCCTCCTCTCTTCTCTATCTTTTTTTATTATTCTCACACACTAATGTGGTTTATTATCTGTGGTGATATAAATTGTTGTTTTCTCTGCTTTTGTAGTACATGAGTAATTTCTGTGGAAATGTGTAATAGGATTTTATCGATGTGTAATTCTCTCCCTCTCTCACCTACCTTTATTTGTTTTGATTATATATAGATACGCGATATGTTATATTTGTTCTTTTGTTATTTAGATTTATGGAAGTAATGTGGGTTGTTTGTATTTTGTATACAAGTGTTTTTCTATATGTTTCTATATATGTTTCTTTATAAATGTTTTTATATATGGTTATGTACGTCGTGTATTATGTCAATTGTGTGTTTTTTCTATGTTTTTTTAATTGGTTACAGCCCTGAAGAAGTTCCTGTGGCAAAAAAGAAACAAAACGCATTGGCTGTTTGCGGTTTCCTAAATGATGTCATAAATAAAAGAAACATTTTGGACTATACGTATTTATTCAGCCTCATTCTTATTAAGTGCACCTTCCTATATGGGAAACTCTTTTGACTTTTTAGCATCTAACAACGGCAGATGCTGGAAGTAGTTGCACCAAATTATCATATGTAAAACTAGGAATTTAAGTGCTTAACCTTGGTCCATCGTTTTTTGTTTGCTTGAGTCGCAATAATAACTTTTATGCCATAGGAGAGGAATCAATAGAGCCTAGCAAACAGGAGTTCAGGGTGTTCCCTCTTCTAACCAAAGACGGAGTGCTCGAGCTTATTGCTCAAATCAAATCTGGAGCTCCCTCAGAACCCTGCCCACCAAAACTTCTACATGAAATAGATGAGACGGTAGAAGCACCCCTCATCACCTTAGTGAATAATATTAGTACATTTGACAGTTCCCTGCAGAAAGGAAAAAGGTTTCCATACTTCCGCTGCTAAAAAAAACACCTCCTCTTAACCCTAATGAAGAATATAATTCTTGTCCAATTTCTCGCCTGCCAACGGCAGTGAAAATACTTGAAAAGCACCTTAATATCGCTATTACAGAATTCCCAAATAAAAATGAGATCCTTGACGGAGCTCAACATGGTTTCACCACAGTACTGAAACTGCTGTGGTTATAGCAACTGAGGAGATAGGAGAAATTATGTACAACGGAGGGAAGGCTGCTGTGATCCTTCAGTTCTGTCAGCAGCCTTTGACACTGTGAACCACTCTGTCCTAGATCACTTAGCTAACATAGGAATACGCGGTTCAGCTCTGAATTTCCTTCGATCCTTTCTCATGGACAGAGAGCAGTCAGTCTCCATGGGAGAATTTAGAACAAAATCCTTCTCATTGCCTTGTGGCGTTCCTCAGGGGTCATTACTGAGCACTACGCTTTTTCATATATATGTGGCTCCTTTAGCCAAACTGATCCAATCCTTTGAATTCTCTACAATTTCCTACGTTGACAACACTCAAAATATAGTTTCCGTTTCTAGCAACATGGGGAAGATTTCCTACCATTTCAACAGTTGCATATGCGAGGTTGTCAGCTGGATGAAATGTCAGAGCCTCAAGCTAAACACAGAAAACTGAGGTCCTTCTCTTCGGAAAGTATCCCTTATTCTGAAACCCATCTTGGTGGCCCAAGTCCCGTGATCCCCTTTCTACTCCGGCCTCGAAAGTTAGGAACCTGGGGGTGATCTTCGATGCCAAACTTACTTCAGGTATCAGATCAATAAACTCACCTCTTTATGCTTATTTCTCCTAAGAAAACAGAGAAAAAAAATCTTCCTTTTATTACTTATGATCTGCAGAAATCAGTGGTCTTTGCATTGGACCTGTCCAGGATGGATTATTGTAATGCCCTTTATCATAGCATTCAGCAATGCTTTCTAAACTAACTCCAGCTTTTGTAGAACGCAGCATTCCGCCTCCACAAGAAAATACCTACATTTCCATCAGGCTCTCACCCCTTAGTGGAGCTTCACTGGTTCCCTGTTAAGAAACGAGTAGCCCTTAAGGCACTCTGTATGGTGTATAAATCTCTTCATGAGACAGGCTCAAGATACCGGAGGAAGAAATTTACTTGGTACATACCAAGGAGAGCTCTGCGCTCAGCTGCATCAAAAACAGTTACAATCCCAAAATACAACAAAATATCTTGGGGTGGTGGGATCTTGGTCTACTCCACCGGTAAACTGTGCAATAAACTTTCCTGGGATCTTAAGAATCAGCAGAATCTCGCCCGCTTTAGGAAGCAACTCAAGTCCTGGCCTTTTTGCTTCCTCTCTAATCTTTCTGATGCTTAAACCTGGCAGACGCTAGTACCAAGACACATCTGGGCATTTGCGCGCTTAATAAATATTATCAACATCAATTCATTCATCCAGGTCTACTGTAGATACCTAGGCCTTGAAGAACATACAGCCTTTCGAACATGTCACCAAAGGAGACGGGATCTACATTCCAGGACCAAAACAATGGAATACCCATGTTTGCCATCAGAACTTAGCACATCCTGAACCTTTTCATTAAAGCACTCAAGACTGATCTTTTCAGCCAGCCTCTGTGATGCATTTAAATACTGATACAAGAAGGCCTGGAATCTCACGGAGTGATAAACTCACAAATTATTTCATACTCATATTAAGGCAAATGACAAACTAAATAAAATAATGAACTGTCCCCAGAGAATCAGTTTGGGAACGTAACAGAGAATGTAACTGATGAGAAGAAGTACTTACCGCCCAGCAATTCGATGTAAATAAGCACACAGCAAGAATCACTTTTGATCCAGACTATAACCACATTTCCTGAGTCACCATGTTGGTCACAGTAAAGAGGCTAATGCAGATCACCTGGACCAGCCACACGCTCATCAGTTTCAACATCCCCATCCTACATTACCACAGATTCAACACTGCCAAACCTACCCGCCGAGACAGGAAGAAGGTCTCAGAAGAATCCTGGACCACAAAACTCATAGAACACCACCCGCTATCATGAACAGCCTCCCTGACGCAATCTCCAATTGCAACAAGCCTACGCTGGCACCCTTAAAATCCACCAAAACCACTTGATGCAGACCGCAATCCAGCTGGTACATGCAGGAGCTCAGGATGACCAAACACCACTGCTAGCAATAGGAGCACAGATGAAGGGCAAGCCTGGAGAACGGGGACAAGAAAACATTCAAACCCACCCTGAGACATTACCCACCAGACGCTCCACACTCTCAGACTACATTGATGCTAGCACAAACAGCAGCAAAGAGATCTTTCCCATAGTGAATGATTTCACCTCAGTCATAGCCAGTTCCACCAACATCCCCCCTCAAATGACTTCTACACCAAACTGTCCCAGTTTTTCTGCTACCAGATTATCAGCATATACAAAAACTTAGAACCCCAACTGGACCTCAGCAACCTCGCAGCACAACTCCCTGTCTCAACAGGACCCACGCGGATGGCCTGGCCAGCCATCCCCACAGAAGGAACTGCCTCCATCATGCAATCCATCCACCCCTTTAGGACCCCTGCCTCTACCACGCCTTCATCGAAAGGCTGCAAGCCATCAGCTTAATTCTCACCCTGATCTTGAATGCCCCTATCACAAATGGCACCTACCTGTATAGCGGGAAACATGCCATGGTGCTACCCTTCCTCCAAAAACCCTACACAGACCAGACAACGCTAGGCAACTGCAGACCCATCTCCTTGATACCCGGCCTAGCCAAAGTTCTGGGTCAGCTGATCAAAAAGTGCTTAGCCAACCACCTCGACAATAACTATCTGCTCGACACCACCTATTCTGGGTTCAGACCTAACCACAGCATGAAAAAAGCCATGCACATGCACTCTGCTTAATATGTTCCTTCCTTTTGGACCAACTCCAGAAGGTCAGCCTGGCTCCATACAGCTGAGACGCCACAACCTAATCCGTGGCATACCGCAAGGATCATCTTTCAGCTCAAACCTCTATAACACTTACATGCCCCGCTCCCCAACCTTTAATCGCATAATCAAAATCCTATCCTATGCCAACACATAGCCAATACTCTCACTTTTGAGCAAAACACCAAGACCAACACAGTTACCTCCACCAGGTTCCACACCCTAAAGATGCTGAAAAAGACCTTCAAATGGCTCTACACCAGCACATACTGAACCATCACTGAAGGCCTCATCTCAAGTAAACTGGACTATGAAAACTCTCTTTACGATGGAATCCGCACACAACTGACTAGACGCCTCCAAACCATACAGAACTCAGCAGCCAGGATCACACTAAACCTTCCACAACACAGCCACATCATCCCATACCACTGTCTGCCCACATTCAAACAAGCGCTTTTCAAACTCCTCACAAGCACCTTTTGGGCCTTACACAAGGGAGAACCTACCTCAACAACTATATCACTTTCTACAAACCCACCATACACTTCCGTTCAGCTGGACTCCGACTCACACACACCCCACACATACGAAGAACCAGAGTTGGCAGTCGGGCCTTCTACGACATCGCTCCTAAATTCTGGAACGACTTGCCATTGCACATCAGAGCTGCCTCTTCAATTCTCAAGTTCCACAAAAAAACTGAAGACATGGCTCCTTTATTAGGCACCACCAACTTAGCTCCAGGCCTGGCCATGCTGCTCCTGCTTAAGAGCTAGGATAACCCCTCAGTTACATAACAGAAGATAAAACAACATAGAATAGGATCGCTCTCAAGACAAGAATACCATATTTAAATCCTGTAAAGGCTTTATTTTGCCACTATAAATTTAAAACATGAAACACCGTTCTGCCCATCAATTTCACCCGGATTTTTCACTTTTTGTCCATCACCTGTTTTTTTTTTACCTTTTTACTGGTGGTGAGCCTCACAACCAGTGAGTCACCCACATTAAATTCAAGGTAAATGGACTGCGCATGTTTACCCCCAGTGTCTGCCTTTTAAGATGCAGCAAGAGTAAGAGGATGGTTACATCTGAACATGTGTGCACACATGTGAGGGCTGCATGTGGGAGACCCTTGTAGTGCGCAGCCTAGTAACTGCGCACAGGTAGCCTGGCACAAAGGGAACTCTGCAGGATTGGATCTTGACCAGGGATAGGCCTCATAATGTTAGTGTACACTCATAGGGAAAGGGAGTGTGGTTTACTGTCTAGTCTGCAGTGGCACTCAATTATACACCTATGAGGGAGACTGCCTTAGAGTGCAGCTTTGCTTCCCCTTGGCCTACAGAGACATAACGAATTGGCGTGGAATCTTTATGCCAAACACAAATATATGAGTGCAGCTTATGAGTCATCCAGGATTGTCACATTTCTTTGGCTCTGCTCAGGATCAGAGCCCAGGCCTTTTATCACCCTGCTGTGCAAAGTTAATTACAATTCTCTCCAGCAGCAGCAACAATAGAGCACCCCCTGCCCTACACACACACACACACCCCCACACACCCACATAGGGAGCAATTAACAGCGCTTCACTCAGCTCCTGAAAGGGGAAGGGATGAAGGATCTGCATCAATCAATCAATCAATCAATCAATCAGCTGTCACACTTAAACAGGAATGGGTCAGCCCAAGCCCACAGAACAAAGGAGGGAGTCCAGACCTCTGGAACCAACACTGGAGGGGGCTCCCTTTTCAGATTTGGTGGGAAAGGCCCAGTCAGTGATGTCAGCGAAGGGCTGAGCTGAGGCCCCTAGAGCAGATGTGGCTAGTGACTACTGGGTGACGCCATTTTAAAATGTCCCAGCAGGCTGAGCACTACGATTGGGGCAGGAGAGGAGAGTTGAAGTGGTAGCCCTGGATAGGCCAGAGGTGCATCACTTTTGAAACCTTCTGGCCACACTTAAAATGTCTTGTATGATATAGCTCTCGCTTGGTTGTGATTTGCTGCTGGACACTGGGACTGGAGGTGGCAGCCGTAGATAACTGGAAGGAGGAACCCCTGATATCCATCTGGACTAAGGACTCTGACTACAGTTGCCCTCATGACTAGTGGGGCTCTTTTCAGGACCATTTAAGCTGGTCCCCTTACACTCCGAGGACTAGTGGGGGGAGGGGGAGGACTGGATTGTTACAACATGGAGGAGAGATGAAAGGCAAAAGGTGCAGGGAGCCAGTGGAACCAGCCCCCTGCAAAGGTCATGCCCTTAGAAGCCAGGAGGCCTAGGCCTAGGGAAGGTGCTCCAGGGGTCCGAGTTCCACAGAAGAAGGATGTGACCTTTGATCACCAGCAAGGTTGGAGCGTGTGGAGCTCGGAGCAATTCATGCCCTCTGGGTGGGCAGGGCCTAGGAGTCACTGCAAGGAGTTAAACCTAATCTTCCCCGGGAGGGAGTGTGCATGGGGCCCTCTTGCCAGAGCTAGGAGGCCTAGGGATCCCTAACTCCAAGCCCCCACTGCTGCAAAGATGAGGGGTGCGCCATCACACTGCCAAAAGGTTACCCAGGGGCTCAGTATGCCCAACTCCAGGTCCTGACAAGGAAAACTTTCCCCATCTGTAGAGGGCCTGCTGCGCCTCCTGTGCCTACGGGAAGTGGACAGCCGCCACAAGAGGATACACCCTAGGAGAGGCGGCCAGCTCCCATGGGCGCACAGAGGAGTGCGGGCTGCATGGGGAACTGCCCCAGTTAGCTTGGGTTGGCCTCCCTGTGCTGCCCCCAATGGAGGAGGAATTCAAGGGTGGCCAGGTGGGACCAGGCACTCTCTTGTTTTTCAAAAGAATGAAGGGAGGTCACAAAGATTGGCCCTGAAGGTGATAAATCACCACTCCCGATTGGAACCTGTGGCTCTCTATGCGATTGTACTTTCCTCAATATGCGTGTAAACGGCTCATGGTCATAATACCCCAGCTCATGAGTGCCGCCAGGAAACTGATGGAAACACCGTATGCCTGGGCGAGACGAGAGCTTTTCACACGTGCATTGAGGTAAGAACAATCAAACAGAAAGCCACGGCTTCCAACAGCCAGTGGTAATATATCACCTTGAGGGTTATTCCTTGTGACTGCCCTTCATTCGTTTGACAAACGAGACAGTTAAAGGATTCACACTCCTTATATAGTCCTGAGGAGGCTGGAATTTGACCTGCCGAAACGCAGACTACTTCTAAATAAGGATTCCACATCAAGAGAAAAGAATTCCTGATACAAGGATGACCAGCCTAATCACATTATATGTGCAACACATGCACATTATGTAATTGGATCGGTTGATTTACTGATGACTACCTAAAGACGGACCCAACACAGGAATACTTTTTGGGCCGGCTAGACACAATTAGATTATATATGAGGACAGTATGTTTTGTGTTGAATTTGTCGTAATCATTGAATTTGTTTTAGATAATGAATTATAAAATTGATTTCTATCTACATTACAGAAGTGTTTAGAATAATTGATTTAATAGAATGTGCTGTCAAAAAATATGCTAAGTCCAATAACAATTTTGATATTATTGTAGACATAAATCAATAGATATCCATCACTCAAATGTCACTTTGTTTCTTTATTGTAGCATAAAGCCCTGCAGGGATGTAATTGATCAAAATCTTCGCTGCCGCTTGTGGGGACCCCAGGACAGCGGGCCGCCACCAACAACCTAAAAAAGTGTGTGGGGAAATGCAGGATTGCCACAACTCAGCTACCCCAACCCTGGGCCCAAAGAGCTTTTTCAGTACGGACCTATGTTTGTAGGGTCTTCAAAAGAAGGACCAAGCTGGGATTTGCTATGCAGCTCTTGGAGCATGTGCTCTACAGCTGGAAGGGCAGCACCCTCTAAGAGCTAAGTATATGGCTTCAGGTGTTGTGGCCTGAAGGGGTCTAATGAAAGGCACATGCTGTACAGCGCTCTCTAGGGGTGAAGTCTATGGTTACATTTTGTGTGATCAAAATGTTTTAAGGATCATGTTTTCATTATTGGAAAGTCTACAAAAAGCACACAGGCACATGTAATGATCATTTTTAAATGCCTTAATGAAATAATAAAGTTGACAGTGATTACTGGTCAAAGTGCATGTTAGACCGGACAGACTTCTGGCAGTCTTCCTGCCAATTTATTGCCTACCTCCTCCATTTGCTGATCTAGTTTTTGCTGACTTTAGGACTCTGTGCACTTTATCACTGCTAACCAGTGCTAAAGTGCTTGCACTCTCTCCCCTAAACATGGTAATATTGATTCATCTCAAATGGTCATATTTAATTTACTAATAAGTTCCTAGTAAGGTGCACTATATGTGCCTAGGGGATGTAAATTAAGTGCTACTAGAGGGCCAGCACTCACTGTGCCACCCACTTAAGTAGCCCTCTAACCATCACCCAGGCCTACTGCTGCAGAGCCTGTATGTGCAATTACACTGCCATTTCGAGCTGCCAATATAAACTCTTGCCAGGCCTGAACCTTTCCTTTTTATACATACAAGTCACCATAATGTAGGCCCTGGGTAATCCAGGCAGTAGGGAACAATGTATTTAAAAGGTAGATCATGTACCTTTAAGTTTTACATGCCTTGGTAGTGAAAAACTTCCAAATTAGTTTTTTTTACTACAACCTTCCTCTCCTATAGGATAACATTGGGATTACCTGACCACATATTTTAAATGTAATTTTCAATTGTGAAGAAATACATTTTTCAAGTTTGATGTCTCTGTACTCAATTTAAAATCACAACTTATGGTGAAGTCAGATTTAAACTTAAGAGTTTGAAAATGCCACTTTTAGAAAGATAGTAAAATTAAGGTGTAAATTTTGTACACTCAGCTGCTGCATTGCGTAAGTGAGGAAAACAATCCTATGAAGTAAACCTCTTATTCCAAGTTGACCAAATTTTATCCATAGTACACCATTCTTTATATCACTTTTAAAGTCCATTATTTCGCTGTTTAATAGAACCACTCCGGAAACATCTCTGTTGGACCAAATGACTTTATTTTCAAATGCTTTCTGTTGCCCATCCGGGCTTTTACATTAGCATGTATGGTCGGTCAATTCTGTGATGAACTCTCTGAAAACCCAATGCATTTCGAACCAAACGGTTCTTCGTCAGGGGTTGCTCACAAAGCTACAACAAGTAATGTCAGGTTTTCGCGCTTCACCTTAGAATATCCCCAGGCGTCAGGCTGGATCCGGAAAGATTTTTGTAGCAATACCCCTTGCGCGTTGCTAGGCGTCGTCTGCGGCTCCGCATCCGTCGTTGGCGTCGTGCGCCGGAATGACGTCAGAGTACTTAGACGCCGCCCTCGTACGCTGACGTCAGTTCTTGTACATAGCTTTCCGCGCCAGGAACGCAGAGCCATGCAAGAGACCGACATTGGTGCCAAAAAATCTAGGGCCCTGAAAAGGATAGCCTTAACCCTAGATGTCAGTTCGCAGAACGGGGAGGATGGGTGGGTCGGTGAGGAATCTAACTAATTAATGTTTCCTACAGATACATCGTTACCGAAGGTAAGTAACTTGTTCATCTGAAAGAAACACGTTAGTTAGATTCCTCACCTTAGAATAGATACCCCAGCAATACCAACCCCGGTGGTGGGTCTGCGAACCAAGATCACACCAGAAAGTCCTGGCGAACAGAACAGCCAAAGTAGCCATCTCTCCGGACTTGGCTGTCCAGACAATAGTGCTTGGCAAACGTGTGCAGTGAAGCCCATGTCGCCGCCTGACAGATGTCCTGCAAGGGAACTCCCCGGCCCAGGGCAGTAGTAGCCGCTGTGGCCCGGGTGGAATGGGCCCTCAACCCAACAGGAGGGTCCTTTTTTGCCAAGGAGTAACAAAGTTTAATACACAACACGACCCACAGTGAGATGGTCCGTTTGTGTACCGCTTTCCCCTTCTTAGCTCCTACGTATCCAACAAAAAGTTGGTCGTCCACCCGGAACTGTTTGGTGCGGTCCAAATAAAAGGACAGCACCCTTTTTGTGTCCAGACGGTGGAGCCTCTCTTCCTCTTTTAAAGGATGCGGAGGCGGAAAGAAGGTGGGCAACGTGACAAATTGCCCGATGTGAAAGGGAGTCACCACTTTCGGTAGAAAAGAAGGACGAGTCCGGAGGACAACCTTGTCCGGATGAACAGAAAGAAAGGGAGGCTTAGATGACAGAGCCTGGAGCTCACTCACCCGTCTAGCCGAGGTGATAGCTACCAGGAAAGCAGTTTTCAGGGTCAGAAGACGAATGGGACAGTTGTGAAGAGGCTCAAAAGGAGCGCCCATCAGAAAGTTCAGAACAAGATTCAAGTCCCACTGAGGCATTACGAAGGGGACAGGAGGGAACATGTGAGTAATGCCTTTGAGAAAACGTGAAACAACAGGGGACTTGAAAAAAGAAGGCTGATCAGGAAGCCGTAAGAAGGCAGAGATTGCAGCAAGATAACCTTTCAAGGTGCCCAAAGCAGAACCCTGCTGAGCCAAAGAAAGAAGAAAGAGGAGAACCTCAGAAAGAGGAGCGGAAAGGGGATCCACAGCCTTTGCTGTGCACCATGCCACAAATTTGTTCCACCGGCAGGCGTATACCGTCTTTGTGGAGGGACGCCTGGCTGCCAGAATGACATCACAGACTTCAGGAGGCAAGTCAAATGGCATCAACTGCCGCCGCTCAATCTCCACGCATGGAGGTGGAGGCTGGACAGGTTCGGGTGGAGGACCGTCCCCTGCTGCTGCGACAGAAGGTCCTCCTGAAGAGGCAGTCGTATCGGGGGATTGATTGACATACTTAGTAGCTCGGGATACCAGAACCTTTGTGCCCAATCCGGAGCCACTAAGATAACTTGGGCCCGGTTGCGCCTGATCTTCTTCAGCACTCTGGGCAGAAGTGGCATAAGCGGAAAGGCGTACAACCGACTGCAACTCCACTCGCGACGAAAAGCATCTCCGAGCGAGTGCTGCCTTGGAAATTCCAACGCGCAGAACTGCTGACATTGCGCGTTCTCTTCGGTGGCGAATAGATCTAACCAAGGCTCTCCCCCCTGCAGAAAGAGACCTTGCGCCACGTCCAAGTTCAGACGCCATTCGTGATCCACCATGCACCGGCGGCTGAGTTAGTCTGCTCTGGCGTTCAGTGAGCCCGCCAGATGTTGAACCACCAGGGTGATGCCCTGGTGTTCCAGCCATGTCCAGAGGCGCAGAGCCTCCTGACAAAGGGTCCATGACCCCACCCCACCCTGTTTGTTGCAATACAACATGGCGGTGGTGTTGTCCGTGAACACCTGCACGACACTTCCCCGGACAGAGGGAAGGAAGGCTTTCAGTGCAAGCCGGATCGCTATCAGCTCCAAAAGGTTGATATGGAGTTGAGCTTCTGCCGTAGACCAGAGTCCTCTGATCTCCGCCTCTCCCATATGGCCCCCCCATCCCAGGAGGGACGGGTCCGTCACTACTACGTGCTCCGGTTGGGGTAGAGAGAGGCATCTGCCGCTGACCCAATCGCGGTCCGTGAGCCACGACTGCAACTGGTTCGCAGTGCCCTCCGAGATCAAGACATGGTCGGACAGGTTGCCTCGATGCTGGGCCCACTGAAACTTCAGGTCCCACTGCAGAGCCCGCATTCGCCACCTGGCGTAATGTTCCAACAGGATGCAGGAGGCCAGCAGCCCCAGTAGCCGCAGCACCAACCTGACCGAAACCCAGGATAGAGGCTGAAAGATGGGAATCAGAGCCTGAATATCCCGGACCCGCTGTTCCGGAGGATAAGCCCAGAACTGCACCGAATCGAGAACCGCTCCGATGAAGAGGAGCTTCTGGGAGGGTCTCAGGTGTGACTTCGGCACGTTGATGGAGAACCCCAGCAAATGCAGGAGGTCGGCCGTAGTCTGGAGGTGGGAGACGACTTGCTGGGGCAAGCCCGCCTTCAACAGCCAGTCGTCGAGGTAGGGGAAGACTGGAACCCCCGATCTGCGCAGATGAGCTGCGACCACCGCCATCACTTTCGTGAACACCCGAGGTGCACTGGTGAGGCCGAAGGGGAGCATGGTGAACTGAAAGTGCCCCTGACCCACAGTGAACCGCAGGTAACGCCGGTGGGCCGGCAGGACGGGGATGTGAAAATAGGCGTCCTGCAAGTCCAACGCTACCTTCCAGTCTCCAAGGTCGAGGGCAGCCAGAACCGGAGCTAAAGTTAGCATCTTGAACCGTTCCTTCCGGAGGAAGGTGTTGACGCTCCTGAGGTCCAAGATAGGGCGTAGGCTCCCTTAGCCCTTCTTGGGAACCAGAAAGTAGTGGGAATAGCAACCACGGCCTACTTCTGGAATGCGCTCGACGGCCTCTTTGGCCAAGAGGGCTGTAACTTCCTCCCGCAGAAGATTCAAGTGATCCTCCGATATACGGTGGCATGGCTGGAGGGGTTCTCTTGAAGGGGAGGGAGTAGCCCCTTCGGACGATTTGCAGCACCCACCTGTCCGAAGTGATGGAGCGCCAGTGGAGCAGGTGATGGCGAACTCTGCCGCCCACTGGCGTGGAATGGGCCTGAAAGCTCGGACTAGGAGGGCTTTGAGGCGGATGCTGCCGGGGTGGATGTGGATTGACCGGCACGTTGTCCTCTAGTACCGCCATGGCGGAACCCACGTCCACGACCGCGTGCAGGTTGGTTCTGTGGCCGGTGGCTAGGCGGACGTGAGGAGGCGCCCCTTCCTTGGCCACGAAAGGGGCGAAAGGCGGAAGTTTGCGGCCGAGAGACCCAAGGACGTGGTCGTAGCCCGGGAGTCCTTAAAACGAGCCAGCGCACTATCCGCCTTCTCACCAAAAAGGCGAGTGCCATCAAAGGGCATATCCATGAGGGTACTCTGGACATCCCCCGAAAAAGACGTGGACCTCAGCCAGGCATGGCGCCGGAGCGCCACCGTGGTGGAAATCGCCCTACCCAGCGAGTCCGTGGTGTCAAGTCCACACCGTATGGCATGTCGCGCTGCATCTCACCCGTCAGCAAGTGCCTGGGAGAGACGTGTCCGGGCCTCCTCCGGACACAGGGGCAGCAAGTCCACCGCATCCCACAGAGAGTGGGAGAAACGGTCCAAGAGGCAAGCGGTGTTCAAAGACCGCAGGCCCAAACTCAGGGAAGAGAACAGTTTCTTTCCGAACTGTTCCAGCCTCTTGGATTCCCGATCCGGAGGAGCGGACGGGAAGGAGGATTGGGAAGTGGAGGCCTGGATAACCGGGGGTGGGGTGTTGGGACAGGAAACTGGGGTCGCCCAGAGCAGGGCGGTGGCGCCGGGCCACGTTCCGATCCACAGGAGGAACTGTGGAGGGCTTGGACCAAGTGCCCTGTAGAACGTCGATGAGGGCCTCATTGAACTGCAGCAGAGGCTCTGTGGAGCTTGCTGACGGTTGAAGCACCTCTGTGAGGATATTAGTCCTCACGGCCACAGCAGGCAACTCGAGCCCCAGGGCTTCGGCCACCTTGCGCAGCACCACTGAAAAAGCTGCACCTTCCTCCGAGGCCACAGTCGGAGGAGAGATGAAACCAGCGTCCGGTGAAGTGTCCAGACCACTGGCATCCCCCAATTCGTCTACCCAGTCCTGTGAAAGTTGGCCCTGGATGGCCATAGTGTCCTCAGACCCCTCCCAGTCGCCCCCGTCATCCGATTCCTGATAAACAGGAGGAATGATCGGAGCCGGACGGTAGATGAAACGCTCATCCATCGGCATCGGGTGTGGCGCCGCGCCGGGTCCAGACAGGGGCTAAACCGGGGAACGGTGTCGTCCGGAGACGGCGCCGGAGGTGGAACCGGTGTCGGCGCCAGCGGAGGAGGCGTCGTGAGGTCGACCGGCGCCGACAGAGATCCAGGCCTGGATCCCTCGGGGACCTGCGGCATCGGGACCGAAGTCGTTGACGGCGCCGGGGCCCTGTCGAGCCCGCGGGGCTCGAAGGCGCACCGGCAGGCATAGACGGCGGAGCCAGGCCCCTCATGGCCGAGAGGAAGGCACTGACCTCCGCCGGAGTCGCGTCAGTCCCAGGGACCGACGGGTATGGAGACGGACGCGGCTCCGATGGAGCCGCGGGGGTGGGACCACCCTGACCCTCGGCCAAGTCGCGCGACCAGCGATGGGCGTCCGAAGAGCGGTGTCGCCTCTTGGACTTCTTTGATCCCTTCGACTTACCCGAAGACTTCGAGCCCGACGAACGATGATGACGACTGCGGCTCCGCGACCGGTCCCTGGACCTCCTCCTGGACCGTGAGCGGCGCGGAGCCGAGTGCCGAAGCTCGAGAAGCTTACAGGACCTCTCCCGCCTAGCCTTCGAGGTCAAGGCCTGACAATCGGGGCACGACTCCGTGTCGTGGTCGGCCCCCAGGCAGTAAAGGCACCGGCGATGGTGGTCCATCACCGACATCAGTCGATGACAGGAGTCACAGGCTTTAAACCCAGGCATCCTACCGGCACAAGAGTCTAGACGACAGAAGACCAAAAAGAGTCAAAAAGTTTAGTCAAAAATTGACTAAGGGGTAAGCTCTTCCCGGATCGGCGCTGTCTGGCGTGGAAAAAAGAAGAACTGACGTCAGCGCGCGAGGGCGGCGTCTAAGTACTCTGACGACGTCATTCCGGCGCATGACGCCAACGACGGACGCGGAGCCGCAGAAGACGCCTAGCGACGCGCAAGGGGTATTGCTACAAAAATCTTTCCGGGTCCAGCCTGACGTGTTTCTTTCAGATGCACATGTTAAGGAATTCGAGACCTCGAATAAACTCCTGGAGGACGACTTGAGGACTCAAAGGAAGATCCCGGCGCAAAAACATTTGCATCTTGGAGGTCATGGAACGGGCGGAAGGACCTGCAGCGGACTGGTTTGTGGAGACCTCATCCTCAAGTATCTCCATCCCGCGGTCTTTCCAAACTCTTCTCTGTCGAGAGGGCGCATAGAGTGCCAGGGGGTCGCCCCCATCCGGGGGCACCGCCTTGATCATTGCTTGCCTGGCTCTTTCACAATAGAGAGCGCGATACCATCCTCCAAACGGCAAGAACAGCTCCACCGGTCCTATATGAAAACGCACATATATCCTTCTTCCCAGATTTCACGATAAAGGTTCAGCGTCAAAGACAGATCTTTCTTCAAGTTAAGGTGTTGCGAGAAAAGGGAGTGAAATACTCAATGCTCTTCCCAGCGAGATTACGCATTGAATCGGAGGGCAAAACATGGTTCTTTACAACTCCAGAGGAGGCATTGGAATGGTTAGAGGGCTAACGATCCGTTGGCGGTGCAAAAGGTGGAACACGTCGCGAGACCATTGGTAGGATGAAGGGAACACAAGGTCCACAAACTGAGCAAAACCCCCTGGCAAGGAGGGAAGATACAGAGCAAAGAAACAAAGACCGACATGGGGGAAGGTAATGACCCTTGGGAACTTCACGTCCAGCCAGAAGAAATACAGCAACAGCATCACAAGGGAACTGAGACTTGCAGTTTGGCTTGGGGGCGTGGTAGGGGGGACCTACAGAGCTTCACAGTGGACCAACATGATCTTCCAAGGTCAGACGTTTCACTATTGTTTCTTAAGGGTGCCATTCATTGTATTCATTTTGAGGATCTGTGGCGGGCTGTGGGGATGGCCTATCACCCCTAACGTTTCGGATGTTGGGTTGGGGCGACAGGCACTCTGCTAAGTTGGGGGTGGGCAGTTTTAGGTCCGTCATGCAGGGAAGTGGGGAGGGGGCAAGGGGGGGGGGGTTCGTTGTGAAAGTTTTGGTAAATCTTTTTTTCGGGGAATGTTATCTTGTTACACGGCTGCTTACATCTTTGGGTGGAACCATCTGGTCTCTACAAATATAGGTTGACAGGTCCAAAACAGGTACAAAATAACAATATTGGTAATTTGGGGGCAGAGCTGGGTGGGAGTAATAAGACTCACATACGAGCAAATGACAACTGGAATAGATGTAAAGCTCCCTGAGCTCCGCATTTGGTCATGGAATGTGAATGGATTAGATGACAAAATCAAAAGGGGGATGGTGTCACAGTATATTAAACAACACTCCCCAGCCATCGCCTCATTGCAGGAAACACACCTCCTGGAAAACACATGCAGGGCTCTTGATCGATGGGGATAGAAAATGACAGTCCACGCGGGTTATATTTTAGCTCCCGCGGGGTGGGTATCCTACTTAAAAAGAGCTCTCCAATCACGAGTCAAAAGACATGGGTAGACAGACAGGGCACGTTCACCCCATTAACAGGAGCTTGGGAGGGAGAACAGCTTAATGTAATCTCAGCATACGTGCCTCCTGGTCTTCATTTTGGCGTTCTCCCGGATTTGGGAGCACTCCTCCTCCAATTGCCAGATGAGGAGGTCCTTATGGGGGGGGGGGGGGGGGGGGGGGAGACTTCAATATGACACTGGACGACAATGTGGACCGATGCCCTCCTGCCCCAGACAGGCTTTCTCCCTGAACCACCCAATTAGGGAACTTCCTAACGGCACTGGGGCTAGAAGATGTTTGGAGGACCCTTAACCCGTCTACACAGCACTTCACCTTTCACTCAGGGGCCCATGGTAGCGGGTCTCATATTGACCTCATCTAAACTGCCTCTTCTCTCCCAAAAATCAGAGGTGTGAAACATTTAGCAAGAGGAATATCGGACCATTCCCCCATATGGGCAAGATATTGTGGGGCAAACCAAGGGTAAGGGATACAATTCCCATAAATCCATGGTTTTGAAAACTCCCAGCTATACGAGAGGGGCTACAGCAACACACTAACCATTACTTCCAAGAAAACGTAAACTCCATTACCTCTTCCCTAACACTCTGGGAAGCCTATAAGGCGGTGATTATGGGACAGGTCCTGTCCCTCATGGTGGGACATAAGAGAGAAAAAAAATTAGTAAGTGGAGAAGCTTGAACAGGAAATTCTACTGTTGAAAACACAAGTGGTACAAAATGCACCAGCAGACATACAACATTGCCTGCAATTGAAACAGCAGGAGTGTAGGGACTTGGTGACAGATGTAGCTAGAAATAGGCACAAAGTCACCCAGCAAAAGATCTATGAACTGGGGGACCGATCAGGAAAACTACTCGCCTGGCTAGAGGCGAGATCGGGCCAACAGATGGGTGGCAGAGTGGAATCTCTGGATGGAGTGAGCCTGAGAGACCCACAGGATATTGCTGACTCATTCGCTACCTACTACTCACAAATATACTCCTCTGATACATCGCCTTCGGAGAGGGACTACTGGACCTTTTTAGCCGATAGGCTCCTTCCGACCTTATCTCTGGATGAGGCAGCACTTTTGGAATGTGACCTCACAGACGATGAGCTTACATTAGCCATCTGGTCGCTACAGCCAGGAAAGGCTGTGGGGCCCAATGGAATGCCAGTAGAACTGTATAAACTTACAGCAACCACAATTGTATGTTAGCTCTTGAAAATGTTCGAAGAGAGCAGACAAATAGGCACACTTCCGGAAGAACAGCGACTGACCCCAGTGGTGAAAATTCATAAAGAAGACAGGCCTCCACATCAGTGCGCATTCTATAGGCTTATTTCTTAATGCAAAGCCAAAAGTATTAGCTAAACCTCTTGCACTAAGGCTGACCCAAATGATGACGAAACTGGTCCATCCTTATCAAGAATCGTTTATTCCTGGCCACAGTAAGACGTTGAATTTACGACGACTCCATGGAGTCTTGGGGCGAGCGCATAGAATCAAAGAAGATGCAATTATACTGTTACACAATTCACGCATGGCCTTCGATACAGTTAAATGGCCAGATCTTTTTGCTCTGCTTATACATATGGGCTTCGGCCCAAAATTGCTTTCCTGGCTTCAGCTGCTATACACACAACCGATGGCACGAGTGGTAGTTAATTGTAGAGTCTCGAGGGCTTTTCCGCTCCACAAAGGAACAGGTCAGGGCTGCCCCCTTTCTCCGCTAGTCTTTGCCTTGATTCTCGATCCGCTCGCGGCTTGGGTCAGAGAGGACAGAATATCACTGTGTGCTGACATCATTCTCCTGTACATTGCCTCTCCCAGGTCTACTGTCCCCAGGCTGATGGGTATCCTCTCGATCTTTGGAGAATATTTTGGGTACCCAATTAATTGGTCTAAATCGGGGATGTTTATACTTCATGGACAGGCGCCCCACTTTCCTCCTGGCAACTAGATCCAAGTAGCCGCGAACAGTTTTTGATACCTCAGTGTCCAAGTGACTATCGACCCCAAGGTATTTACTGCCAAAAACCTTACGTGCCTACTGACAGGCCTTAAAAGTGATGTTTAACACTGGAGATCTCTCCCACTCTCCTTATTGGGAAGGGATGCGCTGTTTAAGAATATGGCTTTGACTCGATTCCTTCCCAATACCACATACATATTTCAAAACAATTAACAGTGAACTCAGGACTCCTCTCTGGGACGTAGGCTATGAAGGGGGATTGCCCTTCCTGATTAACAAACATACTATGCAACAGCCCAATTGACAACAGTCAACTTCTGGGCCTATCATTCCAGTGACAAACTTGCCTATCGCATGGACCAATTGGTCCTACAGCCTGGGGGTTATCGTTGAGCGCTATGCACTAGTCCATGTCACTTTTCCTTGGAGGGACCAATGGCCCTCACGGTCGCCCTACGGCACTCTCTCCTACGGAAATTAGGGTGGGAGAGAGGACTTACAGGTGCAACCCCCCCATGGGACTCGGAACTCCTGGGCACGATGGCTCGACGACAAGGTTTCGATAAGTGGGATTTGATAGGGATCTCCACGGTGGGAGATAGATTTACACCCAATGGGGTAATCCCCTACACAGAGCTACAAAATACATACAAACTAGCCCCTACTGAGGCTTTTCGTTACCTACAGATTTGTCATGCTCTTCTGGCAGCACTGCCCCCGATGAAGCCCTACCGGAATCGTCTCCTCTGGGAGATAGACTGTTAGGAGGAGCGCTTCTCCACCAAGGCAACCTCACTTACATACTGCAAACTCATGAACAACTCACCAGTCAAGCTTCAGCAGCGCTGGGACGCAAACCTAGAAGACCTACAGGAGGAGGACTGGGCTGAGGCTCTCGCCTCCACGAGTGGTCGCAGCAAGACTCCGTTTTCAGTTAATACAGCTAAAAATCCTGCACAGAGTTATGTCTCCTGCACCACACAGGTCAAAATGGGCATACAGATGAACACAGAGTGCCTTCGTGTGTGGCCTGGTGGGGACCTTCTTTCATATCTTGTGGGAATGCCTAATGGTCCAAACATACTGGAAAGGGGTGCTAGCATGCATTAGTGAAGTCACCGACATTACTATAAGATCATTGGCCAAACTAGCCTGCTTAATATCTGGGAAGCCACAGACTTGGCATGAGCTAACCAAACATGGGTAATGTTGGGAATGATGGTAGCTAAGCACAACATCGTGCAAAAGTGGGGGGGTGACAACTACTCCCACCCAGAACGACAGGAAGAGAGGCATGGATTGATGCATTGTGGCAGACAGATCGGTGTACGAGAGCAGGGAATGCCCCAGAAAATGGGAGAGGGTATGTGGAAGATGGAAAATAGACAGAGACAGCCCATGTACGGCTCCAAGACCACGAGATGATGAGGTGACACTGTAGGCTCCATACTGTGGTTGCAACTTGGAAAGACAGAAGTGTTGTACAAATGACTGGCATAGTTTATAAATATTTATACTATGTGTAATGGACTTGAGTCCCGTAATCCTCTCAGATCAACGGTCAGAGACTAAGCTTAACCAAAGATGTGATATGATATATTCTCAAATGTATACAATTCATGGTTCATGTAGCATCATTACTACAGTCATGTGATATTCCTACTTTTGTGTTAATGCACAAGATCCTACTTGTGTAACGATATATCTGTAAGAGACATTAGTTAGTGATAGATTCCTTACCTTAGAATATCCCCAGGCGTCAGACTGGATCCGGATAGTTTTTTCGTCAGCAGTACCCCTGCGCGTCGGTAGGTGGCGTCCGTCGCTTGTGTTGTATGCTCTGAGATGACGTCACGGAGACTACTTAGGCACCACCCATGCGCGCTGACGTCAGTTCTGTACACGACTTTCCGCTCCAGGAACGCAGGGCCATGCAAGAAACTGACCACTGGTGCCATGAAACTAGGGCCCTGAAAGGGATGACTTTAACCCTAGAAATCAGTTCGCAGAACGGGGAGGATGGGTGGGGCAGTAAGGAATCTATCACCAACAGATATATTGTTACACAAGTAGTAACTTGTGCATCCGAAAGAGACACGTTAGTGATAGATTCCTTACCTTAGAATAGATACCCAGCAATACCAACCCCGGTGGAGGGTCTGCGAATAAGATTACACCAGAAAGTCATGGAGAACAGAATGGCCGAAGAAGCCGTCTCTCCGGACTTGGCTGTCAAGGTAGTAGTGCTTGGTAAACGTGTGTAGCGAAGCCCACGTAGCTGCCTGACAAATATCCTGCAAGGGAACGCCATGTCCCAAGGCAGTAGTGGCCGCCGTCGCCCTGGTAGAATGGGCACGCAGCCCCACAGGAGGCTCCTTCTTAGCCAGCGAGTAACACGCTTTGATGCACAGAACGACCCACTGAGAGATGGTTCGTTTGTGCACGGCCCGACCTTTTTTGGCACCCGCGTAGCTGACAAAAGAGCTGGTCATCCACCCGGAACTGTTGTGTGTGCTTCAGATAGAACGAGAGCACACGTTTTGGGTCCAGACGGTGGAGCCTCTCTTCCTCTTTTGAAGGATGCGGAGGCGGAAAGAAGTTGGGCAAAGTGATGGTCTGCCCGATGTGGAAGGGCGTGACAACCTTTGGCAAGAAAGAAGGACGGGTCCTTAAAACCATCTTGTCCGGATGAACAGAAAGGAAAGGATATTTGGAAGAAAGAGCCTGAAGCTCACTCGCTCTTCTGGCAGAGGTGATAGAAACCAGGAAAGCAGTCTTTAAGGTGAGAAGACGTAAAGGACAGGTGTGAAACGGCTCAAAGGGAGCGCACATCAAATAAGTCAACACAAGATTCAAGTCCCACTGAGGCATTATAAAAGGGACCGGAGGGAACGTGTGTGTAATGCCTTTCAAGAAACGACTAACAGGGGACTTGAAAAGAGAAGGTTGATCTGGAAGCCTTAAAAAGGCGGAAATGGCCGAGAGATAGCCTTTGATAGTGCCCAGAGCAGAGCCCTGCTGGGCCAGAGAAAAGAGGAACAGAAGAACTTCGGAAAGAGGGGCAGAAAGGGTATCCACAGTCTTTACTGTGCACCATGCCACAAATTTATTTCACCTGCAGGCGTATACCGTTTTAGTGGAGGGACACCTGGCTGCCAGAATGACATCACAGACTGTGGAAGGAAGATCGAAAGCTGTCAACTGTCGCTGCTCCATCTCCACGCATGGAGGTGGAGGCTGGACAGGTTCGGGTGGAGGACCGTCCCCTGCTGCTGCGACAGAAGATCCTCCCGAAGAGGCAGTCGGATCGGGGGAATCGATCGTCATGCTGAGTAGCTCGGGATACCAGTATCTTCGTGCCCAATCCGGAGCCACAAGGATGACGTGGGCCCAGTCGCGTCGAATCTTCTTCAGCACTCTGGGCAGAAGTGGTATAGGCGTCGCCTAGCGAGTGCCGCCTTCGAAATTCAAATGCACATAACTGATGACATTGCGCATTCTCTTCGGTGGCGAATAGATCTAACCAAGGCTCTACCCACTGCTGAAAGAGACCTAGCGCCACGTCCGAGTTCAGATGCCATTCGTGATCCATCAAGCACCGTCGGCTGAGTTAGTCCACCCTGGCGTTCAGAGAACCTGCCAGGTGTTGAACCATCAAGGTAATGCCTTGACATTCCAGCCATGTACAGAGGCGGAGAGCCTCCTGACATAGGGTCCAGGACCCCACCCGCCCTGTTTGTTGCAAAACCACATGGCGGTGGTGTTGTCCGTGAACACCTGCACTACACTTCCCCGGACAGAGGCAGGGATTGCCTTCAGTGCAAGTCGGATCGCCCGAAGCTCCAAAAGGTTGATATGTTAGGTTATGTTACTGGGTATTTGTTGAGCGCGCGGCTACTCCCAAGAGTGTCCCGGCGCGGAGTGCTGCTGGGGAACCCATCCTGGCTTTCCCTGTGAGATGGTCCCTACTGGGCATCTCCAAGGTGAAGACAAGCATCCCCTGCGCTGATGGCGCCGTAAGTGGAGATTAAGCAAGCTATTGCCCAGAGTTGCTGAGTGGGATCCATGGTTAGAGTGGGCACCGAGGCGAGAATTATCGTGTCCGCTGACCTTGGTCCAAGACCCTGCCGCGTCGGGAATCGAACCCTGGTCCCGGGCCGACTTCTGCTTCCATGGAGCCAGGACTCCGCTGGAGACCAGATCCTCTGATCTCCGCCTCTCCCAAGTTGCCTCCAGATCCCAGGAGGGACGCATCTGTCACCACTGTGTGCTCCGGTTGGGGAAGGGAGAGGGATCTGTCATTGACCCAATCGCGATTCGTGAGCCACCACTGCAATTGTCTTGCAGTGCCCTCCGAGATCTGGACATGATCGGACAGGTTGCCCTGATGCTGCGCCCACTGGAACTTCAGGTCCCACTGCAGAGCCCGCATATGCCATCTGGCATGTTGCACTAGCAGGATGCAGGAGGCCATCAGGCCCAGGAGCCGGAGGGTCATCCTGACAAACCCGGGACAGAGGCTGAAAGATCGGAATCATAGCCTGAATATCCCAGACTCGCTGTTCGGGAGGATAAACCCGAAACCGCGTCGAATACAGAACCACTCCGATGAAGGAGAGCTGCTGAGAGGGACGTGCGACTTCGGCACGTTGATGGAGAACCCCAGCAAATGCAGGAGGTCGGCAGTAGTCTGAAGGTGGGAGACGACTGCCTAGGGAGAGCCCGCCTTCAACAACCAGTCGTCGAGGTAGGGGAAGACACACCCCTGACCTGCGCAGATGAGCTGCGACCTCTGCCATCACTTTCGTGAACACCCGAGGGGCGCTGGTAAGGCCGAAGCGGAGCATGGCAAACTGAAAATGCCCCAGGCCTACCGTGAACCGCAGGTAACACCGGAGGGCCGGCAGGACAGGGATCTGAAAATATGCGCCCTGCAAGTCCAACACTATCATCCAGTCTCCAGGGTCGAGGGCAGCCAAGACCTGAGCCAGAGTCAGCATTTTGAACTTCTCCTTCCGGAGGAAGCGGTTGACATTCCGGAGGTCCAAGATGGGACGGAGACCCACTTTGTCCTTCTTGGGGACCAGAAAGTAGTGGGAATAACAACCCTTCCCTACTTCTGGCCCAGGAACGCACTTGATGGCCCCCTTGCCCAGCGGGTCACAACTTCCTGCTGCAGAGTTGTCAAGTGGTCCCCCGACATGCGGTGGTACTGAGGTGGCATGGCTGGAGGGATGGACTGAAAGGGAAGGGAGTAACCCTCGTGGATGATCTGCAACACCCACTTGTCCGATGTGATAGCGTGCCAGTGGGGAGGTGATGGTGGATCCTGCCACCCACTGGCGTGGGGTGCCCCACAATGCTCGAATTAGGAAGGTTTGGAGGTAGAAGCAGCGGGGGCGGAGGTGGACTGACCCCTACGCGGATTCCCAGACCCGCCCCTGCGGAAGCAGCGGCTGCGCTGAGGCTGGTTCTGCACAGGCTTGCTGAAGGAACGTGCCTGGGCGCCCCTGCCGTGGCCATGAAAGGAACAAAAATCAGGAGTGGCTGGGCTTTTTGTGAAAAGACCTAAGGACTTGGCCGTAGCCCGCGAGTCCTTAAAACGCTCCAGCGCACTGTCTGCCTTATCGCCAAACAGGCGGGTGCCATCAAAGGGCATGTCCATGAGTGAGCTTTGCACATCTGGCGAGAACCCGGTAGATCTCAACCAGGCATGGCGACGAAGCGCCACAGTCGTAGAAATAGCTCTACCTAGTGAGACCGTGGTGTCCAAACCACACCTAATGGCGAACTTAGCCGCATCTTTACCCTCGGCCACAGCCTGAGACAGCACGGCTTGGGCCTTCTCAGGAAACTGAGGCAACACCTGTGCAACGGCATCCCACACCGCGTGGGAATAGCTGCCCAAGAGGCATGCGGTATTCACCAACCGCAGCCCTAAGCCGGCCGAAGAAAACAACCTTTTGCCAAACTGCTCCAACTTCTTAGAGTCCTTATCTGGCGGAGCTGTGGGAAAGGCACTCTGGGACGTCGAAGCCTGGATGACCAGGCCCTCGGGCATAGGATGAGTGGTCAGAAAGGCAGGGTCGCCTGGCGATGACACCTGGCAACATTCTTATCCACTGGTGACCCTGTGGCAGGCCGCGACCAAGTGCCTAGTGAGACGTCAGTGAGGGCGTCCTTAAATGGCAGCAGGGGCTCCGACGAAGTAGACGCCATCTGAAGCACCTCAGTGAGGAGATTAGTCTTCTGAGCCGCCGTCGGGAGATCAAGGTGGAGGACCTTCGCAGCCCGACTGAGCACCATCGTGTACGAAGCCCCCTCCTCCATGGTGGGCAGAGGGGAGGCAAACCCCGGGTCAGAGGAGAGATCAAGGCCGCCCCCCTCCTCGATCTCATCCGCCCTGTCCTGCTCGGAGTCACACTGACTAGCAAGAGGGTCCTCAGACACCTCCCAGTCTTCCTTCCCATCCGCCGTATGTGGGACAGACTGTGGCGGCAGGGCAGGGACCGGAGAGGGAGCAAACGGTGCAGCGAACAGCGCCGAACCGACGCCGTGTCCCAATGCTGATCCCAGGTAGGGACAAAAGTGTCCGAGAACCTGGGCAGGGGCGGAACAAATGGTATCCACTGCGGCGGCAGAGGGCGGTGCCGGAGCCAAGGGCGGCGCTGGGGCCGGAGCCAGCAGCGTGGGACCTTGTGGCGCCGTCGCTGGAGCCAGCGGCGCAGGATCCTGTGGTGCCGGGGCTGGAGCCGCCGGCCTGACAGGATCCGTACACGGGACCGCGGGGCCCAAACGCGCGCCGGCGGGAGCCCGGGGCCTAAACAGGCGGTCCATGGTAGCAAGAAATTCTTGCACCTGTGCGGGAGTCGCCGACGGACCCGGGTAAGGTGGGTAGACCGCGGGACTCCCGGGCTCCGAAGGAGCAGCAGGGGCAGAGCCACGGTCCCCCTCGTCCGCATCCGGGGATTAACGGGGGAATGTCGGAAAGCGAAAACACTTCTTCGACTTCTTTTTGTGAAGTCTCTTACCCGAATCCGAGGGTGAAGACTTGGAGCATTCTCTGGAGCGGCCCCTGGATCGTGAACAGCACGGGGACGATTGCCGGACCTCAAACAGCTTCCGGCGCCGCTCCCTAAAGGCCTTCAGGGCCATTGCCAAACAGTCCATACAGGCCCAGAAGTCGTGGTCACGCTCCAGGCAGTAGAGACAGACGTCGTGGGGGTCAGCCACTGACATATTGCGACGGCAAGCCCCACAAGACTTAAAACCAGGCATCCCTACGGCACCAAAGTAGACTCAAACTGACAGGAGACAAAAGTTTCAAAAAGATAGTCAAAAAGTGACTAAGCTACGTGCTCTAACCGGATCTGCGCTTACTGGCGAGGAAAAATAAAGAACTGACGTCAGCGCGCATGGGTGGCGCCTAAGTAGTCTCCATGACGTCATCTCGGCGCATATGATGCCAGCGAAGGACGCGGAGCCGCACGACGCCACCTACCGACGCGCAGGACTGCTGACGAAAAAACGTTCCGAATCCAGTCTGACGCCTGGGGATATTCTAAGGTAAGGAATCTATCACTAACGTGTCCTTCAGATAAAAATAAATATAAAACATAAAGGGCCAGTCTAGAGTCAGGGCAGGAAGGGAGAATCTCAAGTCTCTCCACTTCAAAGGCACAACTGGGTATCAGTACTGAACCTTTGACACCATCACTCCAGTACACTTCTGGATCTGTGAAGACTGCCAGGAAGAACTGTGTGGTGCTGAAGGACTACCACTCTGCCGGACTACTACTTTGCTGGACTCCTGCCTTGCTATGATACCCACCTAGCTGCTGTTCCCCAGCCTGGGTTAGAAGGACTGGACCTGCACCACTTGAACCTAGAGTGCTGCAAAGCCATCCTTTGCCCTGGGCACCGCCCAACATTTTGCTGACTAGTACTGGTGTTAACTGACTCTAGGCTCTGTCTAACCAGACCCAGGGTCAGTGCTTTGCTGAAAGAGACACTTCGAATACAGTGAAAAAACCTACTTACACTAGGGTACACTATGGGTTAGGGTACCCCAATGATTGGCATGACCTCCCCTATAAGGGCCTAGTACATAAAAGGGCAGGGGATGGAAACTGCCTTTAAGTCCCTGGTATATAATAGGGCATGGCAGTGTAGAGGCCAGCAGCCCTTTCTACACGTGTATGTGTGCACTGCGGAAGCCTGAGGTCAGTTTAAAAGCAGCCCTGTGTTGCAGGACTACTTTTAAAATGCAAATTGTGCCCACACTCTACTTTGGTGTCTGGGGCACTTACAAATGGATAAACTACAATGTTTGGGCATGTTAGGTACCTCCAGCATCTCCCCTATGTGCCCCGGGGGGGGGGGGGGGGGGGGGTCGGTATTTATAAGGAGGCCCCCTATAAAATGAGTTTTATATGCCCTGGATTAAGTGAAATTGCACATTTCAGTCCCCACATTGTGATTAAATGCTTCACAAAATCGTTTTTGTGCTAGGATCTGCAATATTTTTACATATTCAGAACCCCGTAAGTCGCTCCTAGGTGTTCCATGAGTGGGAGGTGGTGGGGTCCTGTAGATATAAGCAGGGTTCTTATAATAGGTTATTTTATAAGCCCTGGTGTTGGAAAAATGGCCCAAGTCATTTTTCCCATTGCAAATCCCCTGCCACATAGGTAAAGGCAAGAAGTTATTAACTAATAAATTCCACATAAAAATAGCTTTTATGAAATATAAAGATTTGGACTCCTCCCCTGCGCTCAGCATCTCCCTCCCTGGCTTCGCAACAAAGCAGGCTCTGTGTGCCGCTTATGTGGATCGGATCGGGACATGCTGCATCTACTATGCGCCTGTAAAGAACTCACACCAGCACGAAAGAAATTTCTGAAACAACCTTTCAATCAACGCGGGATTTGCACCAGGAGGCAAGCTCTGCTGGCATGTTTTGCACCTAGTGATCCAAAATTGACCTGCACAACAGTAAAATATTTGAGGCTGTGTGGCAGCAAAATACCAGAAATGCAGACAATAGGAACCTAGTCAGAAAAGATATATGTAAAAGTGCAAGAGGTCTGAGGACACTTCGAACACAAAATTCAAGTTGGTAAAACTGACAAGTTATTTATGCTACTATATCTGCACAAAATTAGAAAGTTTTTTTTGCACGGTTTTTAGATACAAGAGTTTTTTAATATGTACGTGACAGTTTTTAATTGAACATATTTTTTGTATTGCAACAGTTTTAATTAACTATGCAAATAAACTGCTTGAAATTCCACCAGGAGAACATAAAATAGCATTCAAGGACTTCCCAAAATGATATTAATAAATCCAACAATATGATATTGTTGAATTTCTCCTAAAATGTACAGACAAGAAGTTATGACTTTCTTGTCTGCAACCCAAAATTCAGCCTTCCAGTGGGGTCTGTCCTGATTGGACGTGTTAAGTGGATTAGCCAGGCTCCTTTGATGTGGTGATAAATTGCCCCTGTGGTTAACAAGCTCTTCTGGGACGGCAAGGTTCTGCTACATAGGAATGCCAGAGTAGGGGGATGGAAGGATGGAAGGAGGAGACAGGCAGAAGACACCAGCTTCATTTACAACTCTCCTATTTGAACCCTTCCAGATGCTAACTTAAGGAAGGAATGGGCAGATGTGAAGGGGGTAGACTATGGAAATTAGCCACCTTGGAGGTGTGATTAGCCAGCTCTTCTCTCCCTGCTGAAAATTCTGATGTATTGTAGTGGAGACGGAGGTCCAGGTACACACATTGCTATGTTAGCATAAGCGTCTTAGAAGTTAAAACGCCATCTTGCCACTTTTGCTGCTTTTGCATACGACACTGCAGATAGAGGTTATGATTTGAAAACTGCCCTCTTGCCTTTTCTTCACATGAGAACGGTCTGTTGTTCACATCCCTAGACGTGCACCGCGACCTTGGTCTGAACATTGTGTGCAGAAACAGTCAGGGTCAACAAACAATGTATGCTTTGGAATTCAGGTTGATCGGCCCACGCTCTAGCCCTAACACACACACACAGCTGCAAATATCTGAAACTCGAGCGCCTTTAATATTGCAGATGCATGCATGAGATACTCACTTTGGAGAAGACTTTTTCCAGACACAGAGCAAAGCTGATCCTGTGATGTGATTCACCTAAGCTGATATTTACGGTATGGGGTTCCCCATTCAAACCTAGAGACCTTCTATTAGTCTAATAATACTAGCTTAATAGCGAAGGGAGGGTGGTTGTATTCCACTATCATTTGTAACAAGATTTCTCCCTTCATTTTCTATGGTATTGTAACAATGCTGATGGTTTTAGTCTTTTTTTTTTTAAACCGTTTATTACAATCTCAAATAGTTACAAGTATGGGCCTACAACCTTCTGGCCGGCCGCTAGAGTAGCAGTAGCATATACATACAGAAAAATCTCTTGGCGGTGCGAAAAGAGTGAATCAGGAGATATCAGTAGTGCAGGCCACATAACTCCGAACCCACAATACGGTTTCCTTTTGTCAAAACACAACAACACAAAAACAACCACACCCGCAAGGCAACCCGCAATCCCAAGTGACAGCACGCGCTCCTTAAGTGGGGGACCCCAACCAATCGCCAAACTCTGAAGAGGGGAATGAGAACAGATCAGGGACTGGGGAACCACGTGCCCATGGCTGGGGGAGGGGATCGGCTAGGGGGACGGAGCTGGTGAAGCAGCCGGCAGCAGCGGCGGCGGCTCGCAAATACCCCCGCGATAGGCGTTCCAGGGGCCCCAGATTTTCACCCACGCCCCAGGCTTACCCCTCGCAACATACACCACCTTTTCACGAAACATACACCAATCCATGTGTTCTTTCCAGGCCGACACCGCCGGAGGCCTCTGGGATCCCCACAATTGAGCAATGTCACGCTTAGCGATCATGTATCCCAGAGTCACCCACCGCGTCTGCGGAACCGAGTAGTCAGTTGGCTCCCACACATTCAGCAAGCATCTCCTCGCTTCAGGCAACAGCACGACACGCGTAACCACTCGCAGGACCTCATGCACACCACGCCAGAATCGCTCCACCTTTGGGCATTCCCACAGAATATGCAAGAAAGTTGCCAAAGCACCACAGCCACGCTTACACAGTCCATCCTCAGCTAAGCCCATACGTAGAAGCCTTGGCCCCGTCACATAGACCCGGTGGAGGATCTTAAGCTGGACGAAGCGAAGGCGAGCCGGGATGGCCACCTCCTTCGGAGAAGCCACCGCGGACATCCAGTCCTCGTCGTCCAATTCCAGCCCATCAGCAACCCAGGCCTCGCGGAGGCCAGTCAGCAGGCCCGATCGGTCGTTAATCAGTTTTTTGTATATGAGGGAGATCGTGCTGTCTGGGACATGGCCATCCAGCACTCTGTCCTCCAGGGGGGAAGACTCCGGAATGGACGCGACATCCGGGAAGACGGAGCCCAGCGCGTGGCGGACTTGTAAGTACCGGAAGTACTCACTGCCTTGCAACTGAAACTCCGTCTGCAGCATCTCGAAAGTTTTGAATCCCCCCCTCGTCCAGAGATCTCCCACTGTGCTGATGCCGATCGTGTCCCATTTCTCGAAGCCCTTCGAGGTCCACAAGGAGCCCAACCTCGCCGATGCATATAGCGGTGACGCCCGGGTCAAACGGTCCTTCCACCCCATAGCTGCGTTAGCCGCGTGCCATACACGCACCATGACATGCGTCGGTCCCGTCAGGCGAGGGTCCGGCGCGCCAGAGTAAAGCGCCCGATTGTAGTCGCCACCGGGCAGGAGCATCTTGTCCATTTCAAATGCCGGGTTCAGGGCGGGCCCGTAAAGGCCATGATTAATCGCAGCTAGCTGGGAGGCCCAGTAATACCGTTTAATATCCGGGAGGGCAACCCCCCCATCGTACCACGGGAGCGTCAATTTAGCCAAGGCGATACGTGGCCTCCCGTCCCAGAACAGGCGACGCTGCAAACTCTCCACCTCTCGGAAGTAGCGCGCCGGAACCAAATCCATAGTGTTCTGGAGAGCGTACAAAAAGCGCGGCAACGACATCATTTTGAACAAGGCCGCTCGGCCCAGCGGCGAAAGCGGCAGACGCCGCCAACGCACCACGTCCTCCTTCAAGCGCTGGAGGGGGGGCAGCAAATTCCGCTCGTAGCGGGCCTCCGGGTCCAGAGTAATATATATACCCAGGTACCGAAACCCCTGGGAGGCGATCTGGATCGGACAGTCCTGTGGTAGGACCGGAGCCTCCCCGGCAAGCACATATACACAGGATTTCGCCCAGTTGATGACGAGGCCTGAGTTGCGACCGAATGAGCGCAAAACATCAACTAGGACGATCAGTGATTTACGCGGGGAGGCAAGATATAGAAGGATATCATCAGCGTAGAGGGACACACGGTCCTCATGCTCGGGGGTCCAACGGAGACCACGGATGGAAGGGTGCCACCGCAGCCACTCCGCCAGGGGCTCCAGGGCCAGTGCAAACAGGAGAGGCGACAGGGGGCAGCCCAGTCGCGTACCCCGTCCCAGTGCGAATGGGGCCGAAACTCGTCCATTCACCACCACCTGCGCCAATGGGCCGGAATACAACAATTTGACCCAGCTGATGAAGCCCGGTCCGAAGCCAAACTTCGCCAGCATCGCCCAAATGTATGGCCACTCAAGCGTATCAAACGCCATGGTGGCATCCAAGGACGCCAAGATGGCCGGTTCCCGCACGAACGGAACACGCGCGAGCACCCCGTGCAAGCGTCGCAGATTTAGGGCCGTGTTACGATGGGGTATGAAGCCGGACTGGTCTTGGTGGACCAAGTCGCCCACCACGCCGACCAGCCGGTTGGCCAGCACCTTGGCGAGGATTTTGGGCTCCGCATTCAAGAGCGAGATAGGCCTATAGGATGTGACCCGCTCACGGGGCCTCCCCTCCTTGTGGATCACCACGATCGTGGCCAGACGCTGGTCCGGCGGAAGGGAACCCCGCGAGCAGGCCGCCAGGAACATCGCGCGCAGGTGGGGCGCCAGCACATCCGGTCGCAGCTTGTACAGCTCGATAGGAATGCCATTGGGGCCCATGGCCTTGCCAGATGCGACCGAGCGGATAGCAAGGGCAATTTCGTCCGAGGTGGGAGGAGCGTCCAGCGAATCCCTGTCCTCCACCGAAAGGGAGGGCAGCGCGATGTCCCGAAGCAGGGCATGGGAATCCTCCTCCGAGCAGGGAGAAACCGGGGAATATACCTCGCGGAAATAATCCGCGAAGCAGGAGACAATGGCGTCCGGCTCGGTGACACATACACCATCCATCCTCTCGATCAACGGAACCACACGACTCGCTCTCTCCTTTTTATCCAACCACGCTATCAATTTACCAGCCTTATCACCCACATCATACAGTCGCCCCTGTTGCTCTCTACTGAGGCCCCTGGCCGCCTCCGTGACGAGGGCCCTATAGGCCGCCTGCTTGAGGTGTAGAACATGCAATGTGGCATCCGTCACCCCGCTCCCCAGGTCACCCTCTAGTTCAGTAATTTCGGCCTCCACCCGGGTTACCTCCTCCCGCTCGCGCCTCCGGGCATGGGAGATAAAGGAGAGGGCCTCCCCCCTAAGAACTACCTTAAAAGCCTCCCAAAGGGAGAGGGCAGAAGGGACAGACCCCACATTCTCCTCAAAGTACCGCTGCAAGGATTTGATCAATTCGGCTCGAATAGTGGGGTCGCGCAGGTACCAGGTATTAATTGGGGCCACCCTGCCCTCCCCCCTCGGGAAGACATCCAGATGCAGCAGTAGTGGGGAGTGATCTGAAATACCCCGCGCCAAATGGCGCACCTCTCCCACCCTCCCAGCATAGGCCGCAGGAACAAGGATATAATCAAGCCGCGAGAGGCTACCATGGGCACCCGAGTGGAAGGTGTATTGCAGCTGAGCGGGATGCTTTAATCGCCAGCAATCCACCAATCCTAGTGTATCTAAGAGGCCGGACAGCGACGCCTGTGCCCGGGGGAGGTCCCTGGGGGGATGACGATCCATAGACCCTGAAGCCACCGCATTGAAGTCCCCCCCAACTACCAGAAGCCCATCCGGGAGGTCAAGGAGGAGGCGCCCCAGGTCCGCAAACGTGGTAGATTGCAACCCCGGCGGAACGTACACTGATACAAAAACGACCACTCTGCCCTCCATTCTACCCACCAAGACAGTGTAACGTCCCCTCTCATCATGGCGCACCTCATCAATCTCCAATGGGAGCGAGTTCTTAATCATGATGCCCACCCCCCGTGAGCCCGAGGTGAAGCCCGAATGGGCCACCAAGCGATAGCCTCTCCGATTCATGGCATGAAAGGAATTACCTATAAGGTGTGTCTCCTGCAGGAAGATCACATCTGGTGAAATTCGTTTCAGATACTGCAGGACCACACCACGCTTAATCCTATCCCCCAGTCCGTTAACGTTCCATGATAACACAGTCAGGTCCCTACCCCCCATCATACATGGAAGCCATCAATCGTCCCCCAAAGAGCATCTCAAAAACAACAATACAGTAAAGGGTTCGCCTTGCGGTGCAAACAAACAACACTCCACCCCCACCCACCCATCCCAACAGAACTCCCCCCACCCTGCACCCCTGCATGAGCCCAGACAGCCCCCCCAAAGTGCAGTGTGCCTGTCGCCCCATAGATGAAAAACTAACTAGTCCCCCAGAGGAGGAGGGAAAGCCCCCAACGGACCCCGTACGACCTCCATAGGAGGGGAACATACACGATCAGTGAATGGTAACCAAAATGTTGTCCAGAGCAAGGCCTACTTTTCACCCCTCAGTTCTGATCCGGTGCGCCCTCCCCGCCAACCGCACCCCCCCACCCCCCCGGCCCCGATCCCCAGGCAGAGTATCCAACCAGTCCCCAGCCGCCTCGGGACGGTCAAAAAAATGCGTGCGACCATCCACCTCTACCCTCAGCTTAGCTGGAAAAAGCATTGAGTACTTAAGGTTCATGTCCCGTAGGCGACGTTTAACTCCGAGAAAACTCAGTCTCTGCTTTTGGACCGTCGGAGTAAAGTCAGGGTAAAAATTCACGTCCATATTATCAAGCTTGACCGGTCCCTGTAGCCTGGAAGTCTGCAAGATAGCGTCTCTGTCCCGAAAGTTAAAAATCCGGGCAATGAGAGGCCGCGGCGGAGCTCCGACCTTAGGTCTTCCTCCGGGGACCCTGTGAGCACGTTCCACCGCAAAAAGTTTACTCAGCCCCCGTGGCTGGAGATGGGTGAGGATCAGGTCTTCCACAAACAAATCTGCCGCCTCCTCCTCCCGTCCCTCCGGCACCCCGACAATACGAACGTTGTTCCTCCGGGCCCGACCCTCGGCGTCCTCCAATCGACGGTCCATCATGGCGCTCGCCTGGCCAAGCCGGTGCACCTCCTTTTGAAGGGCCGCCACGTCTGTAGTGAGACTTAAGGTGGTGTGGGCCAGGGAATCGACCCGGTCATTTGTTTTAGACAAGTCGGCTCTCACCAGGCCCACCTCCACCAGGGCCGAGTCTATCTTCTGCGCCAGAGTATCAAAGCGCTGGTCCACCGAGGCCTTCATTTCGGCAATGGCGCCCATGACGTCCCGGAGGGTCGGATCCGCGGGTTGAGCAGACGCCTCAGCCGGGCCCGCGGGGGATGTACGCTGTGCCTCTGGGGATCCCTTCTGGAGGGTGTAGCGGTCCATACTGTTTGACTGCTGTGCCGGGCCGCGGCGGGTCGATTTCACCTTGGCCCGGTCGCCATCTTGCTTTGTGGACATGTCGCTCTCCCGAAGTCGTGCCAATCTCCTCGAAGGGGCCGATAAACCAGTTCACAGGTTCCGGGGGGGGGGGGTTGACCACTGCACCGCAGGACAACTCACAGCCGGCGGGTCAGCCGGGCACAGGGGCAAGGCCACACCACCGCACCCCGCTCCGCAACCCTACCTCGCTTGAGGGCAAGGAGGGCGCAAAAGCGAAAGTGAAAGCGCGGGGTACGCGAGTCGCCCAGCCCTGCCCGCCGTTGTTGGCTTTGTCCCCGGATCGCCCCACAACTCCAATCCGGGGGGCCGGCGCGGAGAAGGCCGCAATCTTCGATCGGTGCTCCCACCAGTGTCCGGGGTCCGATTCGAAAACGGAAAACGGGTGCCGCCTCAGCTCGGGTACACAGACACAGTCCCCTCGTCAAAGACAGGATATAATCAGGATTAATTCAGGAGGTCGCGGAGGTCCTCGGGAGCTTCGCACCTACGCGGCCATCTTGGTTGCGCGCTAGGCTCCTCCTCGATGGTTTTATTCTTAATCATTTGTCTGCTTATGTTAGCTAAAGTACTGCATCTTAGGACACGTAGTTTATACAATAAACATTTTAAACTTAACTGTGTCTCTGATTACTCTTGTTGTGGACTGATATGAGAAAAATAATGAACAGGTATTTCTGATTCCCACCATTCGTGAGAGTACTCTAAGTCGCATGTTCTGGGTTGTCTAATCATTGGTAGCTTTGAGATGATACGGAGAGCGAATGAGACACTGATGCTAGTCGGATAGGGGTTCTGAGTACTGAGGTAAGTTTTTGGTACACAGCAATTGACTGAGGTCCTGGTTTCCTGCGCATAGTTCTGTGCATGAGCAGAATCCCCGCAACAGTATTGAATATTGGCGAAATAGTGCTTTCTGGGATATCCTTGTGCCACACTTTGGAGAAAGTGGTCATGCTCTAAAGGTGTTGCCCTGCACCTCATTGGACAGCAGTGCCCTCCTGCTTGACGCAATACTGAATAAGTATCTGAGAGGAGCAGTACCTCTCATATCTGCTGCTTGAAACTCAAGATAGAAGAAGGGTCCAGGCTAAGAAGTTTGATTTGCACCAACCAGGACCTGCACTCTGACTGAGTGCACCGGCTGCACAATCTGAAACTACAGCCCTGTGGAATACCTTGCTTCAAAAGGGCTAAACAGTGGACTCCCTGCAAGCTACAGGTTAAAAGAACTCACCTGCATCAACTTCACAAATAATCTCTTGCCTGGAGTGTATCCAGTGAATGTTTAAAAGTGCTGTCTGGGTGCATTGTGGGAACTGTGGTCCCAACCTTTCAAGTACCATCTCGGAGATTGCAGACCCTCAAATTGTGTTTTGGACACTTTAGAAATTAGTTTGGGAAAGTTTGGTGAACGTTTGTGAAAAAGCTCCAGAGGGTGACTGGACTCCCACAGAAAGGCAATCCTTTGAGCCCTCACTGAATCTGGCCTGCTAGAGGAGTCTCCACGACGTCTAGTGAGAAATCCTCCTAAATGTGAATTTGTCTCCGTCAGGGGCAATCAAATGTCCAAAAGTGTCACTATTAGTTTCTAAGCACTAGAAAGTGTTTAATCTTTAAAAAATCATATCTTTGGTTCCCTACAGTGGATTGTTTTTGTGTTGGTGTTGTTTTAAAGATAAAACCATTTCCTATTTTTTATAAATTGGCGTTGGATTTTTATTGTGCGTTTTGTAATTATTTAGTGAATTGGTGTTTTTAAATGCTTTACATACCTGTCTTTGAGGTTAAGCCTTCCTGCTAGCAGCCAAGCTACTAAAGTTTGAGCATGGGAATAATTATCTAAGATCTATTCTGAGCCCTTTATTGTGTTAGTGGTATTACTGTCAGTGGTAAATGCATATCTGCCACTACTAATGAACCACTTTCCAACACAGAGTGGCTACAAGAGCTTGCTGGCTTGCCTCCTGATTGAAGACTCCGGGACATAGGAAGACTTCCAACTTACTTGCAACTCCCTCTGGACTCTGCCATCTCGGAGTCTGCCCTGCCAAGTGGTGCCACACAAGTCCTTGACCCTTGGTAGTGAGGCCTCAGGTGCTTGTTCAGCCAACCCATGCACCTTCATCGGAACCAGCGCAACATTGCCTTTGCGGGGATCAGAACCGGCGTATCTTTACTTTTGAATGGATTGGAACTGGCGCATCCCCGTTGTTGCAAGGAGTGGAACTGACGCATCGCCTTCAGAACCAGCTTATCACTCTCGGAACCAATGCATCGCTGCTTTTGCGTGGGGAAAACCGACGCTTCTCCCTCTGTTGCGGGATTGGAACGCATCACATCGGCTGCACCCCGCATCTTCCTCAACGTCGACGCAAACCAGGATAAAAGTACTTTTGTTCAGCAGGCCCGAGCCTGAGCTCCGTAGTGAGTGGTTTGAACATTTGACTTTTACCACGGTCCAGCACAACCAGATATGTCAAACAGGAGCTTATTGCTTGTAAGCGGTATTTTACAGTTTATTCTTTAAAAATTCATGTCTCAAGTTCCACTAAGTGGATTTTGTTGTTTGTTTTATTTAATTAAATTTGATTTTTCTAACCTGGTGTGGAATCTTTTTCTGTGGTGTTTTAACTCTTTGAAGTGTTTGATAAATACTTTAAACATTACACTTTGCCTCTTAAGTTAAGCCTGACTGATATGTGCCAAGCTACTGGAGGGTGAGCACAGTTTAATTTAAGGTGTTTGTGACTGATCCTGACTAGGATTGTGGTTCCTGCTTGGACAGGGTGCATACCTCAGCAAACCAAAACTCCAATTTCTAACAGTGCATATGCTCTATTACCACCAATAAGTGCATTTACCCATGGTTATTATTGAAAACTGCATTTACTCCTAAAATGATTGAACCTTTGACATGAAGTTTGTTGAGCTTCAAGGCATACCTAATGTGTTTATATATGACCCTTCAGGGGAGTCAGAGGTGATTAAGCAATGTCATCAAAGGGTATTATGTATATTTGTAAATTACTGCGCAGTATTGAGTAGTGTGTGTGTAATAAATGTACTTTTCCTTTTTCGAAAGAAAAAGCACAAACTGGACAATTATTTGAGGGTTATTATTGCGTACCAGGGGATGGTGATTATTAGCCCACAGCACCTCCCTTTAGTAGGCCATGGACTGCTCTGCTCCACTACCCTGAAAGAGTCAAGCGCTACATTGGGGTATTTGTTTCCCAGTGGAGGGCGAATGTGGACCCATTACTTGTGAAGGTCACACAACTAATGGTCTGTTACCTTACAGACCATCACGGTCATTCCTCCCATGTGTTTCATCACACCACAAACTCAATCACGAGTCATTAAATCTGTGGTGTGATGAAACACGTTGAGTGGAATATGAGCAACGCACTCATCGTTTTATAATGTTTATCCTGGCAAAAAAAGCACTACCTAGGTTTAAAACTACTAATCTCAGTTGTGTCTCATTATATTGATATCGATATTGATGTTAAGATTATTCATGTATATAGATGCACACTGAAAATGTTAAAGTACACTGCACGTGCGCATCAAACCCAGTGCAATGAATGTGCAAATATCCTTTTTGTACCGCTTACCTACACTAAACATACTGTAGCCTACAGCCACTACGGGCATACTAAGTTTAGTTCATGTGCACAGGGCAAATGCTGACAACCTTCAAAAGCAGAGCATGTTTAGTACATAAGCACAGAACAAGCAATAAATGGCGTGTAAGCAATTCACCACAGAACTACACCAAACATTTTCCCACAGTAGCCGTTGGCTGCAGGCACCTTTAATAAATATGTGGCATACACACAGTATATTAAACAGTATACAGCCTCTAGATGTGGCCCATAATTATTTCAAGTGTAGGCCAAGCAAAAGGGCACTACATGCCCAGCACAGCTGGCGGCATCATGTGTTATGGGAGAATGTGGCAAGCAAGCAAAAATTGCTTCAGATAAGACAAATAAGATGTGCAATATTTGGATATGTTCTGAGTTTACTGCATGTAGGGAGTATAAACACGCTTCCTTCAGCTTTTCTCGGTGCAGGTGTGTGGTGTTCACAGTGCACGCGTGTACCACTCAAGTACACCAAACTTGGCAGATTGTCTTTCAGCTGTGACGTTTAGGGTATATAATGAAAAGACCTTTTATGTGAACTTTACGAAAAACTCAGATTCACCAAACAGCTCATAGCATTCGGCTGTGGGGTAAGCTTAATATTTTGTTTGTTTATTTAGGGGGGCTCAACTACTGTGTGTAGGGTGCAAAGGATACAATGGTACAGAGATATGGATAATATGGTTACAGCACTTTGGCAAAGTGCAGTTGTGTGCAGCAAGCCTCAAACCGCATTTGTAAGAAGATAGGATATAAAAACCTTATTGGTTGCATCCCTGAGATTCTGCAACAGCTACTTTATTGCAAAAGTCAGCATTAGGCTTAGGCATCTGATTGGTTACAGAGCATCAATGACAAGCTAAGAATTCTGTGACGCAGAGTGAGCAAATACTCCTGCAGGTTTCACCTTGTCCTAGTCACATGTACAGTGAAAGAGGTGCATGCTCATTGCTCATAGAGATTTTGAAATACTATCCTCTAGTAGGAGGTGGGGTACGAGAGTGTTCAGGGGAGTCAGTCTCTGGATATGCAGCCACCTCCAGAAGACTTTACAGTATCTGGCTTGGCAAATATCCAGTAGGTTTGAGGTGATGATTGCAGGCAACTAACTCATTAGTAAGAAAACCCTGGATAAGGTCTATAATGCCTCAATTTGCAAACTCACCTGTTTTTATAATACCTTGTGTACCTGATGCAGAACAATTGCATGGCTTCCTCCTTAAATCAGAAACCAGTGTATGCTCTTCCATTTCAAACTTTATATCCATCATCATCTTGGTCGAGTAGCAGGGTATCATCTGCTTACATGCGATATCCATGTTATTTATGGGCTTCCTTTTATAATCATCATATTTTCTCTTCTATGTATCCTACTGTTTGAATTGTATACAGTTTATTTAGGTGTATGTTTAAAATAGAAGAACACATTTAATCATGTCCTTATTCATTAAAACATGTGGGAGGCATGATAATTAAGTCAGCTTGCACATTTTCATGTGTTTCTGCATACACTACATTTCTTCTTCAAAGGTTATGAACATGGCTTCACAGAAATCGGTATCTTTACTTCTCGTGTACTGTTGTTAAACAATTGGCAAGGCTTCACAGAGTGTAAGTAAGTGAAAGCCTGTAAGGGATTTGCTACTAATTGCTTATTCTGAAAAGGATCAACAATGTTCAGCTACAATGTATAAACTAAACCAGAGTGTAACAAGAGAGGTATTTCGTAGCAGGGACTCGAGGCGGAGGGCCATACAGAGCTGTAAACCATTCGTTCGCTATAGACGGCATATGCAGACTTCATTTGACTGGCTTATCTGCCAGGCTTGCAGACGAAAATAGCAGATTCTGTTTGTTTTCTGAACATTGGTTCTGTTGTTCAGAAGAGAAATGAAAAGCTCTGAAAATAAACGTAGGCCACTGTTGATGCTAAGTTTAGCTTAGTTATCCTAGAGGAAGAAGGGGGTGGGGAATTTATAAAAAAAATCCTTATGATATAATCATATCACAATATTTGCATTATTCACCCTTCAGATGAGTTTGAGCAAAATGCTAAGTTAAAAGCAATTAGGATAATACTGCCTTTCAGGTAAGTGGATAACTTGAGTTTACCAGAACTTCCCCCATCTTTGATAGTAGAATAGCCAGAGAAAGCTCAGTAGAAGCTATTTTGTTTTTGAAGACTGGAGTAACTATTACATGTTTGAAATGTGGGGGTGTTACACTGTTGGAGAGGAAGGTTTTCAAAACGCTGGCGGTAATGGTCTTTGAAGTCCCCCTCACTGCAAAGGCACAACTGGGATAAGAATTGGTTCTTTGACTCCACCAAACTAGGCACTACTGAACCAGTGAAGAACTCAGCCAGGAGGAAAGACTGCTGTGCTCCTACAAGGACTGCCACTTTGCTGAACTGTTGCCTACTACCCTTTGCCCTGCTGTGGAAAAGGACTGGATCCATCTCACTTGAACCCAGAGTGACTGAAAGGTCTTGCCCCCTGTTCTGAAGTGTGAAGGGCATCTGCCAAGTGGTGCCAGCCGAGTCCAGGGCTCTCGGAAGTGAGTTTTCCGTGGTGACTAAGCACAATCAACATATCGTCTCCATTGCACCGATGTGAACTGATGCATCCTCGACGATGTATTGCTGCTCAAAGACATCGCTTTGACACGTTGCTCGATGACGACGGACTGCACGGCTCGATGAGGATGCGGCAGCGGAGGGTCTGTCTGTGCTTCGACAGGGAGCACACCTCTGCCAACCAGAAACTCAAAATCTAACAAACCCTGAATAAACCATTGCAGACATTGGTGGATGGAGTAGACTTGCACTGTGCAGCTATAGGAAATGGAAGACAGAGCAATGAAATGAACTGAATCTACCTGTTAACCACCAGGTATAAAGATTTTGGAGATGGATAGAGCAAGGGTGTATGTTCAGGCGGGGATATCCGAGATGGCCATCACTAGCTCAATCAAAAGGAGACTACCATTTTGTACAAAACAAACACACACACCTACCCACCCATCCACCAACCACAGAGTCCAAATGGACACCATCATTCACCATACTATATTTGACCATTCCTCTCACTCTCCTTCCCTCTTTTATCCCACACTTTTTATCTCACGTATGGTATTGATAGACCGTTTCAGGTGAGACCTGGTGGGCAATCTTTTCACAGGGTACACATAAAAAAAAAATCCAGTGCACCAGAACTATAACCTCACTTCCACCAATCCACTAGTCACCACATCTCCTGAATTGAAGAGGCAACAACTATCCCCACTCATAAGGGGGCACCCAATGTGCAGAAAACGGGTCTTGGCCCCACTGAAACAAGAGCAGTCTACGTACAGAGGGAATATGGCCTAGCAGTTCAGGCTGGACTTCCCTTTTTGTGGTCAGTCTCTATATTGGCAGATTGTGGAAATAAGGTGAATTCAGAGGTAAGCGAGAGTAATTCTAAGTGGTTGTCATTAATCCAAGTATTTCACCCATCATCTTTTTTATTGAGACTGATCCTTACCTGCTTTTCTCTACCTTGATCACTAAGTTCATAACACCAGCATCAGTAAAATGGATAGCCGAACATTATGCATACTTTAAACACCTTCTCCTCTGCCTCACCAAGTTAAATTCAGGCTTGACTTTTATGGGTCAAAAGTCAATATTGCCTGATGGATTTGTTATTCACACATGTGAAACATTAATGGTCTTGGTACTAATTCAGAAATATTGTGGTATTTGGTATGCCAGTAGGCACTCACTCTGCGGTGGTGCAATACCGATTCAGAATGGCGTTCAGAATGGCTGAGGCATGCTTTTGGGGAGCGCAGAAGATTTGGGGTTACCTTTGACCTTTCCGTCCCTACTAGGTTGGGCTGTTAAAAAGTATGATATTCATAACTTTAACTAAAACAGGTTTGTGTTAAGATGGTACAACAAAGGCTCACTCTCATCTACAGGTTGAACGGATTTACTTCCTGGATTACAACAAAGCACAGCACAGCATTCGTTTGTTACTGCGCCAGAGCCTAGCTTTCTAAATTCAACATGCATATTGTTGCCACATGCAAGGCGGTTGAATGGTCATTACATTGTAAATCCTCAATAGAAAGAGTTGTATATGTAAATTCAGAGTACTACCCCATCTCCAGTGGACTGCTCGAGAAGAATTAGAGGCATTAACAAGTAAATGACAACCATATGAATAACGATAAGATTATCTGAACTGTTTAAGCAGTGAAAACCATTGGTCCTATTTACAAAGACTAATGGTATTGCCAATTCAATATTTTAAAGTATCACTTGGGCTTAGGAATGTATGCGCAATGTTTCCCGCTCACCTCTTTATGCACATGTGAAATAGCAGCTGCAAGTTCCAAACCATCCAACAAATTATTTCCATCCGAATCGTGCATTTTAAAATAATGAAGTTGAAGCTCTTGGGAAGACATCTCCTGTTCAGGTTTGTCAATCACACCGTCTAGGTGGTCCATAATGTGACTGAAAATATAACAATTCAAATTTTAAAATGTTACACTTAACTCCCAAAGATAATGAAGCTTAGAACAATGCGTCCTCTACAAGGTTCCACCCCACCTTTTAAATTGTCCACCAAAATCAGAGAAAACCTACGGAAACACTTTAGAATGTGCACGTTGAATGGCAAAGGAAGTCCAAATAACTTTTCATTTTAAAAAACTGACAGTTTACTTTATCACCATAGAGAAAAATTATTATCAAATTACGCAATTGTGAAAATGTGGTGGAAAGATAAACAAGGTCCCCTTCTTTTCGACTAAGCACCGGACACAATGATCACTACTCACACAAATATGCAGGTGATACGACGGTGGCCCACCTCAAACCACAAAAGCAGTACACACACCAGTATCAGTATTGTACATCATCTGATATGATCATTTATTATAATGTATTCTTCAGATACAATCTGAATAAGAATGAATGTAGCAATGATAAAAGAAAAAGGGCACAGGTTAGGTACGCAGTCACATTTCATCAGAAACCCCTCATCAAGTAGTCCAATTCCCCAAGTTGTAACTAGCGGACTAAATGTGTAGCTGTATTACTTTTATCTTATGTTGAGCCCCATGGAGCCTTCAGGTTTGATTTTATATTTATAAAGCGCAGACTAATGCCTACTGCGGTGTCTAGGTGCTAAAACATAAGGGCAAAGTTAAATGGGAGGAGACAGATGCATCTCTGACCTACTGTGAACACCGCTACAAAGTAAAAAGTCAGGTCTTAGGGGCTTTCCTGAAAGAAAGCAGTTCTGAGCAATTTGTTAAATGGCTGGGAAGGATGTTCCACATTTTAGACGTAGTGATAAATCTTTTGCCACCCCAGTTAGCTAATCTGAATCTGGGGACCTCAACTAGATTGTGGGAGGAGGATCAGAGATTTTTGGGTGGAACATACCAGAGGAAACGATGTATTAGGTATGCCGGTCCGGAATGGTGTAAGGCCCTAAAGGCAATGCATAAGGCTTTAAAGTCGATCCTTTTCATCATGGGGAGCCTATGAAATCAGAAAGGGGTCATCTTGCGTTCAGCACATATATTGCTACATAGCGAACAATACTTATGTATCAATTATGGCCAGTACACAAAATCATACAGCGGTGGTATCTCCTCTTCTTCCATCAAGACAGATTTTACAAGGTTGCTTCCATATTTCAGATACCGTATTTATTATAGAAGTTTAGAGAATGGAATATCATTTGAAGGGTCTTTCTATGTGAGATTGGGAAAACGTGACAATATAGAGCATAATATGTCAGTATGAACTAACTGAATGGGTCTTCGTAGAAAATAAGCATATATTTTCATCACACGCTCCAATGAAATCAATGCACGAATAGTGACCTTGCCAACTTACAGCAAGGCCTGTATTAAATGCAACATTATGCAAACACAAAAACCCATATCACATCGCCAAGAGCAAATTTTGCTCCAGAATGTTTTTCACAATCATGCTGTGGTGCACGATAGGTGATTTAACTCCTCAGCTGGATGTCAGTCAAATGTGAAGGACCTTTTACACCTAATGTGACATCTAACTACCCTTACTTTGTGTATGCTCGCCAAGAGTATTTTCACGCTCCTTTTGATGATAAACCGAAGCCGATTTTGAACCCCATGTAGTGTTAATCAAATTTGAGGTTGTAGTGAGGCATCCCTTACGTGACCTCTTACTTCTGCATTCTAACTGTACTCAGTTAAACCTTACAGCTACATATCGTGGCAGTCCCCTATTAAATCTTCCCAAGATCAATAGGCTGCACATTTTTCCTGAGATAAAATTATTGTCACTAAACAAAAAAGCAGATTTTCATATTGGATCACACTGCATAAATCATAAACTACCCGAGATATCCAACTTCAAGCTGGCCAATCAAAAGCTATCCTCCAATATTGCTAACACAGAGCCCTTACAGCCATTCCTGAAACCTCCATGAGCGACAAATGCTGTTGTCTCATATTGTCCTTCATTACAATTATTATTATTTTTTTTATGAAGGAAAGTTGCGTGGACTGATTGACTAGGAGTTTTCCTTTTAGTCTCAAAGAACACAAAAATCTTTTACAGAAAAAAGGTAAAATCTCAGGTTACGACAACGAGAAATGGGAGCTACATCTCACCCTGCATGTTAATGGGAAGGTCATCATCCAGTCCTGGGATATCAACCTTAACTTCTACACGTGGATATCCTAAAGATTCTACCTTTACTAGGGACGGTAACACAGATGCCATTTCTAAGCTACCACCAGCTATCACTTCTCTACTTCCTAATGTCCTCATTATCACTCACACACCCCTCAAGGAATTAAAGCAGACAGCATGATGCCAGCATAAATCAAGGTAGTTTGGAACACAAAACGGAAATAAGAACTCTATAAATGACAGAGGTAGAAATGCTGCCAAAGACCATACTCACAGCATCTCCCAATAACTAACACAACCCCTCTAAAGGATCTCTTTCTGTCAACCAAACTCAACCGAGTCCAGCTACACCACAACAACAACATATAAACTAACTGCACAGAAGGACTCGACCACCAGTAAGCATGGTTCACATGCTTACTGCTTGTTGAGAAATGACTTACCTCATCTTTCATTACAGTCACTTGATACTGACCAGAGCACAACCCTCTTTTCTATGCTCCAAAATGAACTGGTGGACATCAAATGGAAGCTACATCACATCAGGGGCGGCTCCTCCATTAGGGCGTAGGGACGCTGCCCCACTAGTTTCTCACAGTGCGAGAAGCAGAAACATAAAATGGTAAAACTACCATTTTATGTTTCTGCTTCTCACACTGCAAGAAAGCAGTAGTGCCTGGTTGGGAGCGGGCGGGTCTGCTGTAAAGCAGGGGAGGCGTCGCTAGCCCACTGTTGTGGGCCCCGACTGTTTGGACGGCCCTCTGGGGACAACCAAAGCAGTCATGCGCACTCTCCCTTTTCTCTATGTATGCAGCCTACATAGAGAAAAAGGCCTCCCTACAGGTGCCCGACCTCCGCACCAATCACAACGCTGCCATTGCAGCATTGTGATTGGCTTAAACGGAGGGGAAGGAGGATGCCTGTGGATTCGAAACACGCAGACCCGGCCAGGAGCAGCAGGAAAACGCAGGACCCGGGGGAAGTTTTTATATTTTTTATTGTAACCCGCTTGACACGCCCCCCCCCCCCCCCAACCACTGCCAGTAATGCCAGCCACGACTGGCGTTGATGCTCTTGGAATGGCTTAAAAAATTCCGCAGCTCGTTGCGTTTCTAAAATTACTTCACAAAAAATGTAATACAAACCATTATAGCTTTTGCGTAATCTTTGCTTAGTATACATTAATGGTGGTTCTAAAAAACGCTGTTGACCAGACAAACAAGGAGATGCTGCAAGGCCTTGCACTGACATCCAGGGAGTTCTGAAAGGTCAAAGCAAGTAACTGCGTCATCCACTGCGCAGAGACAATGAACAAGTCGGTGTCTATCCTCCAGGATGATGACGCTATTGTGTGAGAGCTGTGGGACTAAACTCGCTTTAGAAGAGGGGAGATCATGTATTCCACGCATATTGTACCAAGTCATACATTTTTCCAAAACTAAATGAGCCACACGAAGAAAAAAAAAAAAAAAAATCAATAAAAGGAGTGACTCATGGCTTTGATTTTATGAGTCGGGTTACCAGAATCATGTGCTGAGAGATGTCACAGTGACCCCATTAACGAGTGCTTTGCTGCGATGTCACTTTGTCCAATACTGTATATGATAAGCAATTGTGCAGATTAGAAAATGCTGTTGCAGTGTAATTCTTTTCAGCTTCAGCCAGAGTTGGTGGACATTACCCTGGCTGAAGAGCTGGCATCAGCCCCGATGCCGGGCCTCCTCTCAGCATGTCTGTAGTTCCCGGCACAGTTTCTCACTATTACTTAAGTGATGATGAGGCTGTTCTGAGGTGCATCTGTTCCCTCTGGTGCACTGCCGGACCCCATGGATTTGACGGGGCCTCTGGTTAAGGAACTGCCAGTGGATACTTACCTAGTGCCAAACGACCCCAGATGCCCACCTCAGGGCACACAATTGAGCCAGGCTTTAGTTGCACTGGCCCCTCCATCGATATCTACGCAAATAATAACAGCGGCGTACCGGCTCCACGTTCTGACTTTAGGACGCAGAATGAAAATATTCTAATGGTGTGAATCACCATCTGATAGAGGAGGCCAGGTACGGTGATGAAAACCAGCCCAGGCCCAGCCCAGGAATACTGGCAGAAGATAAGCAACATCTTTGAGTCAGACTCCACCCAAATTCATGGCGTGACAATGGTGACAGCAGCGAAGTTACCAATTTGCTGCATTCTGCAGATACAGGCACAGCAGACTGCTTAGCCCCTCAAAATGCTAGTGGTCTCGATACCTCTACGGAGTAAGAGACACCCCTCTGGCCCACCACCTGAGGAGGTGGCTTTGTTTACTTCTATATTCAGGAAGGTTTTAGGTGGGTCTGGTTTTGCCACTTCCAATTGTGGAGAACTGATCAATTGTTTATATCTCCGCAAGTACCCATTCCCTGCCACTTCCACTTTCACTTCCAACTAGTAGTTAAACCTTGTTGAACCTTCATAACAATCCAGTTTGATAGCGAATGTTGGAGGCTGTAAATTTCATAATAGGCAGCCACTGCTTGTATCTTTACAAAGCAGCCAAATCTCCCTTTATCACAATCTGAAGATCTTCTTCTTTAAATTGGCTTTTGAAAGCTCAATGGTGAATGCTAAATAGTTTGATCAATATTAACGATCTTCCTGACCAGACAGTCAACCCAAATATGAGACTCGTATGAAGCCTTGCATAATTTTTGCAAACTGTGTAATCCGCCAAGAAGGTGCACTACAGACCACTCCGCATAATTTTGATCAAACGTTCTTAGGCCAAATGACATTACCTCCTATAGCAATAACCAAAGGACATAGAACATGATACATGCCCTGGTGGGTTATCTGCCAGTCTGGCAATTTTGTAGAGAAAATGCCTTTCTTCCCAGACAAAGAATAGACTGCCTGGTTTGATTTCCTAACCGCTGGGGCAGTGCCTTTTCTTTCGAAGCAGCTCCCATCTAGAAGGATGAAGCCTCGTTCGTGAACTTGTCACCACTATACTGTGCCCCAATGCTCTGGCCCTCTGTGCGACTCCACCTCTCAGATTCTGCTCACACTGCTTTGGCCTCTCTGGATCCCCTCCTAATAATCCACGCCAAATGCTCTGGTCCTGTGTGACTATCTTTCTCCTGCCCAGTCCATCCTGCTCCAGACCCATTTAAGGCATTGACAAAGTGGGCTCAGCCCTGGCCCCGGGCCCCAGAATTTCATGGGTCCCCTTATAGAGCCAGCTCTGCAGAGATTCTTGCACTGATGACATTGAATCATTCTTAAACAAACTGTTTTAAATACGATTTTCCTTTAATTTATTTTGAATGTAGGTGGTGTGAGAGGCTATTATAGAAATTTTTCAGAGAAATGCTGTGTTTGTTTCATGCAACATCCATATAAAAAGTTTCTTTTAGATTAAAACAGGCACTCATGTGAGAAATGTGAGGTCGTCAGAGAGATTATTTGCAGTAATATTAGTAAGCATTATTGATTTTAAAACTAGAATTTAACAATTGCTTTACTAACCTTCTTGCTTTCTCAAATATAATTGAAAATGCGCCATTTTCCTGCCATTTTTTCAAAATGTTTTCGGTGGGGGGAGAGGGGAAGCCACTCATCACAAACTTTACGCCTCAACACTTTCAAGTCTCACCAGCCGCCACTGCGTCACATACTTGAGATGCTTTATTGAAAAGAATGCAAAACACACATTCCAAACCTCTCCCAAGAACACTCTTCTCCCAAGGATTACATTCCTTTTCCTAGCCAGCTCCACCTCACTGAAGACATCCTGCTGCTCAAAAGTCAAAATTTCACAGCAGTTCCAATGCTTTCCTCCAGGTCTCTAACTCAGAGCCCAGATCCTGCAACACATCCCATTACCATAGTCTCCAAAGCTACGTGTCCTAAACATACTGAAAGACCATATTGCCAAGCAACCTCAAAGAAATCACGTGCTCTCAAACCAGTACTCAATCTGCTATACATTATAGCAAAGCTGTCCTCCTAATCCATAGGTTCGAGGTCTCAATTTGTACATTCAAGACTTTGACACTATTCTGCTCACATATATCCGGTTCTGCTCATCCTCAGGAAAAACAAGCAAGGAGGGGGTGCCTTTAACAACAGGAGTCTCTTAAATGGAGCCTGAATAACAAACAACTCCTCATTTCAATGTCATGCTATGGAGATTAAAAACAGACACCTAAACCACTGGGGCTGAACATCTTACACTGCAGAACTGAGCAATTTTATTGATGGTTGGCAGGCTATAGCACTGATCAACCACCTTCGCTTGTGACCAGATCTTCCTGGAAGACTTCATAATGGACTTAAAAAAAAAAAAAAGACACAGACACCCACCCACATCCCTCCTGAACTCCTTTCAATCAGACTACCACTTACTACAATAGTGCACCTTTTCTAAGAACAATAGGACGCAATTTTCATAAAGAAACAGCACATACAAATTTCTAATCCAATTGGACTGGTCATTACAAGTCGTAATTCCTTTCGAAATCATGACGTTAACTCACCCTCTCCATGCTAAATTGTAGATGGAAATGATAAAAGCTAGAATACCCAAATACAGTAATAATAAATATTGGGTGGGACGCTGGAGAGCCCACGGCAAGATGGTCGCACACTAGTGTAGCTCTGCCAGCCAGGCTTGCCAATCTGTTAATTATCCTCTGAATAGGCAGCCATCCACTCCTATACAGCGAGGCTTGACGGCGCCATGCTCAGATGATGCAGACGGCCAGATAACATCGTTGTGGCCGGTGTGACTGCGTGGGGCCTACCAGAGGCGAAGTGAAAAAATGGCGGTGCCACACTAGCTAATCAACAGAACTATCCTGCAACCGCAGGCTGAGCGGCGCTGCTGAAAGGTGCGTTCTGGTGTGGCTGATCGGCGATGGCAGGAGTACCTGGGGGGCAAACGCCCTGGCCCTTGCAGACCCAACCCAGCAGGAGGAGACCCTTCACGTCACACCTGGGGGCATCCAGGAGACTGCCAGCCTCTGGGCAGGCCTGCTGACAAGAGCCTGGGGTGCCGCTGCGGACCCCCACTGGACAATTGCTAGGTGGGCGGGCTATGGACTGCTGCGACGCCTCAGTCAGAGGTGGTTGCTGCCCACTGCTTGGCAAAGTAGGCTGCTGATTTATGGAACCCGATGCAAGGACTGGGACCTTAGCCCTCCGGACCATGGGCTGATCGCTCCTGCCCGGAGCGCCTTATCTGCCATGGCAGGTGGGGCTTAGCCCGTACTATAAAATCACAGCAGCTCTCCCCCTGGGGTGCTGGGCTTTACACGTTGGGGCCACTTGATGACTTAAGTCGATCCTGGATTGTCTGGGGTACACTGCCTGGCTAACATACCTGCCGCCAGACTGGCTGAAATGAAGCCGGATTGCGAGCTAGTTTGTCTCCCTTACATCGGCTCCAATTTGTGACCCCCTGCAACTGTGATGAGAAGAGGGCCAAGATCTGGGCTGCCCGGGTCTAGCTGAAGTGACCCCTGAGACGAATGGCAGAGGGTGGACTGTGGAGTGCCCTAAGACCCAGCCATATTGTAAAGTTTAGCTGCCGCCGATCGATCAACGACTGGGGGCCGCGCTGGCCACGCTTACTCTATCATCAGCTGCTGAAGCCCTACACAGCGGAGGAAGTGCGGTACACATAGATGAACAAATGCCCCAGAGGTGGGTGGCGTAGCAGGGAAGCAAGTGGAGGTAGATTCCAACGAGGTTTGGTACCCACAAGTGGCGGGATTGGGCACTCTGCTACCCTACTACCTGCAGCATTTGTGAGCCCATTCACCATGGGGAGAAACATGATAAACAGCAGACCCGACTCATGTTTGAGTAGAGACGCACGCCCAGATCATCGCAGTATGCACATTTGGACTCTGAACAAGAAACACCCTCTCAGATTACTCCCACCTTAGAGGCCGCGTTACTTGTTAATCAACAGTAAATTGATTGATAACTTGAATCTTAGAATGGACAGTATGGCGTCTAAGCTGGATAAGTATACCCCACAACTGACCTCAACAGAGCAGCAAATATCTACTTCAGAAGACGAGATACTGTTGCTTACCACTAAACAATTGAATATGGATAAAAAAGTTGGTGATAATCCAGGCCAAAAACAAAGACCTTGAGGCCCGGTCGCACTGCAGCTACCTCCAAATTACAGGCGTTCGAGTCCACCAACAGCAGCCGGTTTGGAAAAGGATTTGGAAAACATGCTGAAGAAGTATTTGGAAATGAACACCTGTCTTCTGCACTTATCGTGGAGAAGACGCACAGTACCTTGTAGGTGCGTCCCTCACCAGGCTTTACGCCGTGGTCAATAATTGCCAATCTCCTCAACTATCGAGACCGCGATGTGGTCCTGCGTTTCTCCAGAGAAAGAGGGACAATTAAATATTAGGGAAATAATGTCGCCTTTCTTCCCAGACTTTACTGCGGTGGTGCAGTTTGCTTGACGGGAATACCTACCAGTGAAGAAGAGACTCCAGACGACAAGTGTGCCGTATGCAATGCTCTACCCTGCCCCTCTCAGAGTCGATCATGACTGAACAAAGAAGATCTTCACTATGCCCGAAAGCGGCCATGGACTTTGCTAAAACTATCTCACGATCCAGTCGCAGCTCTCCATGGCCGGACTCCGTCACGGACGACTAATGAGGCTTCCCGGATATGTGGTGCTTCTCTGACACCCTATGTGCGCCTCTGTCTTGATCTCCCTTTGCTTGGCACAGTTTGCACCAGTTAAATGTCTACTGGGCACTTATGGGAGCTGGTGAGTGAGTTCAGCTGACACTACTCGTTGTACATTGCATTTGTGATAAACGGGAGCTGAAGCTCCTGGTATTTAGCTGAAATTATTCATTGTAAACTGTATTCATGATATATTTCTTTTAGCCAAGGTCATTCAGGGGCTCCTGCTGCCCCCCGGTGTTGCCTTGCCAGATATGTCTCGCCTTCCTTAATGACCTTGAGTTAGATGCCTGGCCACCTCCGTTCATCTGGAGGGTATTCTGGCCTCTGGCTACCCCCGTGAGGGTGCACCCCAAATGTTTGCTAAACTGGATTTCTAATGTTTCTTCCAGCGAGTTGTTGTTGGTTTCTTCCTAGAATGCGTTTCCTGGTGTTCTTTACATTGGGATGGCTTTAGCAAAGTTCCAGTGCTAAAGTGGGCGGGGTGGGGTATTAGTTTGCTATCTGAGATTCCTTCTCTATATGATGGCTGTTGCCATCAAGACACAATACTATCATGAGATTACAGTTCCACACCCACTACAACAGGATTTCTCAGGACTTCAATGGCCCAACCCAGAAGACAGTTTAATTTCCTCATATGGAATGTGCGGGCCTAAATAACCCCACGAAAGTTCAGCAGGACGTTGCCTATCTGGACCGCCAGGCTCTACAAGTGGCATTCCTTCAGGAGACTCACCTTACAACACAGGCAGCCCAGCGGGTGGGGTCTAAATGGGCAGACATATGGATAACATCATCATACTCATCTTATTCCAGGGGCGTTCTCCTCCTGATTAAAAATGGAACACCCTTCACTAGACACATGCTGAGGCAGACTACCAGGGTAGATATGTGATTGTACAGAGTAACCTTGGCGGTACTGTTACTCTCAAATTTGTATGGCCCAACATAGACGATCTTGACATTTTTTTTTACATAAGTATGGAATCAACTGCATGAGTTGCATCTTTCTGCTGTCATATGGGGTGAGGACCTTAATGTTTATTTGGACCCACATATGGACAGACCTGCTATTGTGGACGGGCAGAATAAGCAATTTACTTGTATATATAGTGCGCCAATATGGCGGACTATGGCCTTTTGAATGCGTGGCGTCTCTTCTACCGGTAGGTATTCCTGTTCTTCCAGAGGAAAGGGAAGGCACATTTATTTTGTCTGCCCATAATATGTGCTCCTGGCTGGACTACTGGCTGGTGACGAGGGAGGTGAGCACATGGGTAGATGAAGTTCGCCATATGCCAAGAGCTCTCTCAGATTACTCTCCTGTATTGTTATCAGCTGTTATTAGCACACACACGCCTAAGCAGTTTCAGTGGAGGCTGCAGGTCGCAGTGCTGCTGGATGCAGTATTCTGCGATGGAATACGCACCGCAATGATACAATATTTTGAAAATAAAAACAGCACTGTTGGGGAGATGAGCACATTGTGGGAAGCCTTCATTACTACCATTAGCGAAGCATGTATCTGGCTCCAGGCAGGAGTGTTGAGATGTATTTACACTCGACTGAACTCTTTGGAGACCACCTTATGCGTCCTGGAGAGGGTATACGAGGCCCGACCAGACCCAGCAACATTAGATGACATCCGAACACAAATTACAGAATACAATGACATGGCAGACCAAGAAATACAACACATGCCGAATCGGTAGGTGGCATGTGTCAATGGGGAAGGGAGGGGGGGGGGGGGGGTTGGCCTTGCCATCACCTAGCAGCTGAAATCAAAGAACCTTGGGTGCACACTCAGGTGGTGAGTATGGTCTCCCCAGAAGGCGACACATACTACGATACCCCTCCATTACAGCCACATTCATGTACTTGTACACAAGGCTTTATGGCGCTCAGCACTCAGCAACTGAACATGAAGCAGCACTATACTTGTATGACATTGCGCTTGCCTGGCTGTCCCCGTGGCAGAGGTAATTTTTGGTTCAACCCATCACGGAGAATGAAATAAAAGATGCAGTCCGCACGCTTCCGAAAGGAAAGGCCTCCGGGAGTGACGGCCTCCCTATTGAATTTTATAAAATGTATCAGGACTTGCTTGCACCCCACCTCCGAGATCCCCATCAAGAAGCCTATGATAAAGGCACACTGCCACCAACAGAGGGAAAACCTGATAACACTTTTAAAGCCAGACAAAGTGTCTGAGCAGTGCAATTCATACAGTCTGTTGTCACTGATCAATACAGATGTCAAAATATTTGCAAAAATTCTAGCAGCCCGCCTCCAGCCCTTGTTGCCTACATTAGTGCTGCTGGATCAGTCAGGCTTCGTTCCCTCTAGCTCCACCACTCACAACTTACGCACGCTATTTACAGTTCTCCATCGGTTGGATCCCTTCCTCCAGCGGTACTACTTGATGCCGCTAAGGCTTTTGATTCTATACAATGGCCTCATATGTTTCTGATCCTATCCCGTATGGGTATGCCGCAGGCATTCCTCTGCTGGATTCATCGGTTGTATACAAACCGATAAGGGAGGGTCAGAGTTAATGGTGTCACATTGGAGACGCTAGGCATTTACAGGGAAACACAACAGAGTTGCCCGCTATCTCCGATCCGGTTCGCCCTGGCGTTTGAGCCCCTTGTGTGTGTAATAAGAAAGAGGTATGCTGCCCTGCGCTTTGGACAGCAGCCCTTAGCCATATCACTTTACGCAGGTGATAAGGTGTTGTATGCCCGAGACCCTGCCACCAACCTTGCGCCTGTTATCCGAGAGTATAAAAAGTACGAATGGTACTCCGGGCTGAGTATAAACTGGTCCAAGTCGACCATATTTCCACGGACCTCCTGTACGGAACCCCATGTCCTTGAATACCCATTAGAATGGTGTAGAGACCCGGTAAAATGCTTGGGGGATGTGGATTTAAAGAGACTTCGAGACGGTCATTTGGTGGAACTATGGTACTGCCATTTAGAAATTGGAAGGCCAGGTGAATCGTTGGGACTTCCTCTATCCCTGGCTGACAGATTGGCCATTATGAAGATGGTGTGCTTCCCAAGGTTCTATACATATTCGTAAATATCCCTATTGCCCTGACTCGGGCCTTTTTTAGATTGCTTAATTCATGTATGAAAACCCTCACCTGGGCGGGCAAGCAACCTCAACTCCGCTGGCAAACACTCCCACGACCATACATGCAGGGAGGGTTTGGCGCCCCTGATCTTTACCTTTACTACTTATGTCCACAGGCTCACTTTGCGCACTACTGGTATCACCCCCAGAGGTATAGTCGCAATTGAAAGAGATGACACCCACCCTATTTCCCTTAAGGCTATATTACCTCACACAAGCTTGGGTATCTCAATCACAGACATAAACTCAATCCGTAGCACAACACGCCCCTGGCAGGTACTAATGCAAAAAGAACACTTGATGGACAGAATGCAGAACAATGTCATACATTCACCCCAGTACAGAGATCTGGGCCTAAATCCATCGTTTTTTTGCTCACCATGCCATTCCAGTTTGGACCCAGCCATATGCAAATCAGTCTTGACCCTGCGCCCCAATGGGAACACTCCAACCCTGTCTGCCAGGCCAGGTCCTCCCTGGACTGGAAACAAGCATCCTAGGAACGGATTCGGGCTTTCAGCCCTCATCAGCCAGGATAACTTGACTCCAGTGGCATGGAGAGCATGGGACCCACGTCTGGGCATACCCGTCCCACTCGGGGTGGGAGGGGGGGGGGGGGGGGACAAATGCAAAAAGAACAATTGATGGACAGAATGCAGAACAATGTCATAGATTCACCCCAGTACAGAGATCTGGGCCTAAATCCATCGTTTTTTGCTCACCATGCCAGTTCAGCTATCCTGGCTGAAGAGGGGTGAAACCCAGAAACCGATCCTAGGATGCTCGTTTCCGGTCCAGGGAGGACCTGGCTTGGCAGTTCGGGATGGACTGTTCCCATGAGGCACAGGGTCAAGACTGATTTGCATATGGCCAGGTCTAAACTGGGGTGGCATGGTGAGAAAAAGAATGATGGATTTAACCCAGATCTCTTGACTGGGGGTGAATGTTTTGATTTGTTCTGCATTCCGTCCATCAATTGTGTGTCTTTTGCTTTTTCGCCCTGGCAGGTACTAGGCACTTGAGCTAACAAACTCCCCTTGTAAACCCCGGCATTACCACTCCTACACCAGCCAGCTCGGTCGGTCACTCTGGTCCCAATTGAGCTCACTAGGCCTGGTGTCGATGGGAGAAGTGTATCCAAGGGGGACTGTCCTCGAGCTCACTGACTTTGTGGGTGCGCAAAAAAGTACCCCACTTATACAGTTCACATATCACCAACTACGATTGGCAATGAAGCCTCAGTTTCCCTCCTTTCCACAGGAACCGGCGGCATTGGGGTCTTTGCAGATCCTCCTCACTTGCACTGACAGTAAAAAGCTAATTACCAAACTATACAAGGCTTCACAGCGCAAACTGCCCGAGTAATGAAATGTCCCTTTGGACCACTGGAACGCGGTTTTAGAGCGACCCCTTACACAGGCTGAATGGGAATTTTGTTGTGACCTGATGAGCAAACTAAGTTCGAACTGCAACTTGAGATTTATTCATTTTAAATATCTACAGCAAATGTACTATTACCCCCTCCAGTTGCAAGAATATGGGTTGCGAGTACATGTTGGGTGCCCGGGTTGCTGCGACCCTGCTGCAAGGCTCTATTAGACTTATGCAGAGGGACTTCTCGGCCCCCTATATGTCGTATTTGCGGATGTTAGCCGCTGACGACTGAGAGTGCCCGTTTACTTATAATGTAAATATCAAACGGCTGGGTTGTATGCGTCATTGATGTGATGAATTGTATTATTCGCCGATATGGGATATAACTGGAATCTCAGATGCATTTGTTCTTTCTGTTCTCTTGTAAACTCAAAATACAATAAAAAAACTAAAAGAAGAAAATATTGGCAAATCCAACAGGTCTAGCTTTATTCTGCTAAACCACAGAAACACAGGCACGCTAGACTATTTTTGCCACATCTCTTTGTGACTTGTCTTTTTCGGTGCCTCCTATATCCATGTCTTGTTTTTAATCCCAAAGTTTGTGTGACTGCTGTTTTTAAATCCCAAACTTGTGGTGATGGCAAATTGCATAACCACGATCTTCAGGAATATAAAAAAATACGCCACAGACAGAAGAAATACAGAAAGAGGCAGGCTGCATTTACCCTGCACAAATAGTATGCACGTTTGTGTTTGCATCAATTAGCTCATTAAAGCCAACCCTGAGGGCTTTGTGAAAACGGATTCTTTTTCAAATGTGTTCAATAGCTTTCCTACAGTGGTGTTGTGCGATATGGAGTGCGTTTGTCAACACTAGTAGCATTATAAAGAAATTATACAGATTCCATAAATGACAAAGACCGAAAATGTCACTAACCTATAACCCTTTCCAGGTAGTTGTGTTGTACATGTTTTGCATTATCTGGTCATCTAGTGTTGGTGTTCTCCAGCTTTGGAAGTAAGAGTTGCACATCTTAGAAATCAATTCCCATTTGTGCACTTTTTACTGTGCCTGCTGAGTAGGTATAAAACGTTGTAGTCAGTCCCTGGACTGTGTTCTGCCAAGAAGTATATTTGGCATTTGAGAGCCCTTGGCCACATCTACTGAGCAATTCGAGAGAGGAGCAGGGAGTGTGTCATTCCCGGTTTATAAATATATAATAGAAAGCAACCTTTTTGTGTGGTGCTTAAGTGGCAAGAAGTGGCAATTATAAGGAAACATGGATTGCTGCCTGTGAGCCTCTTGGACACTAAGGGCACCATTACGATGGCGGTCGGACTCTGTTTGCCCGCCACCGTAATGGAAAATGAGACTGACCGCCAGAGGTGCGGCGGTCCCACGCGGCAAATTAGGATGCGTCCGCCACACTGGCGGGCGCATTCTTGCCTTTAACATTGCGGCGGGAGGTGCTGTAAACAGCACCCGCCGCAATGTTAAAGGTGCATGTCGTGCATTGCAATGCACTACGTGATAGGCACCGCGCGGTGCCTGCCACCTTGTGTATGGCAATGTAGGGGGGAACCACAAGTACCTCCCGTGCAGCCACCCCCCCCGCTCAATCCCCCCCCGGGGGCCCCAAACGGGCCTCCAAAGTCAATCTCCGCATGCCTTTCAATGGCAGACTCTCCGCCATGGAAAGGCATGCCCGCCGCACACATCATAATATGGATGGCGGTGCCTGCAAGGCACTGCCACCATATTGTGGGTCTTTTCTACCCGGCAGGCAATCGTGACGATTGCCTGCTGGCGGAAGAGTGATGGACGGTCTTTCCGTCCAACGCGGTACCCCCCCGCCATGGTAATATGGCAGGGGGTAATTGGCGGTCAGGCGGGAGTTATGGCGTGCAGATCGCCACCGACGGTCGGGCGGTGGCGATCCGCACACCAGCATAATAGGCCCCTAAGTCTGCTGGTGCCCCAACTCCCCTCAAGGTGGCTTAGTTTAGTTAGTGTGTAGAGGCTGTATTGTTGGCAGATGTGGCAAAGTAAGTGTAATAGTAAGCGTTTTTCTAAATAGGAGACAACTAGTATTATTATTATTAAGATTTGTAAAATGTACGAATATCCTGACCAGACGTCCTGGCACTGACAGAGTTTTAAACCAATGACAGGAGGACTAGACTTGCTGAAAAAGCAAAGTTGATAGTGTTTTCTTAAAGGAGGATATTTGTCTGCTTTTGGAAGGGCTTCCATCATTAGCAGATAAAAAGAACAGCCACCCATCCGGGCACTCTTTACACGAGGTAACAGAACAAGGTTAGCAGCTTTAGTCGATCGAAGTTGGGAATGGATGGTAAAGTAGAGAGGTGTGTGCCTAAGTTAGGCATGTGCCGAGATATAAAAGGCTCTGTGAACCATTCAAAGTTCTTGAAAAACAGAGTGCTTTCAAATGGGAAGGCAGTGCAGTTCCTCAAGATGGAGGGACACAGTCTGACGAAGGGCTGTTTTTAAAATCACCCAGGCCGCAGCATTTTGTACTTACTGTAGGCGACTGGTTACAAATTCAGTTAAGCCAAGATGGAGAGAGTTTCCATAATCCATGCAAGGAGAGATGAGAGCCTGAATAATGGTTTTAAGAGCCGGTAGTGGTAGAAAAGAGGATTTTCTTTATTATTTTAAGCAGCGCAAAACAGGTAGCAACACTGAAGGTGATTTGGGTGGCGAAAGAAAGGAAGCAGTCAAAGACACCAATAGTTTTTTGCAAGAGGAGTAGTAGTGCAGTAGAGACCAGTTTGGGGCCACCAGGTGGAAGACCTTATGGAAGATGGGCCACCATGCAGAAGAACCTCATGTTTGTCGCTTTAGAATTGTATACAGTTGACCTACATCTAGGAACCTACTTCCGACATACCTTCACAGAAGCATTCTTGGGCAGGGGTTGCGCTATGTGAAAAAAAATACCACTATTGTGGCATCATCTGCATAGGACATGACCTCAAAGCTGAATGATCTAACCAATACAGAAAGGGGAGCTATATTCACACCAAATAACGTAGGACTTAAAGAGCCCTGCCGAACTCCACACTTGACAAGTGTCTCAGGCAAGTGCAAAGTGGCAAGCAGAAGGGACTGAGACCTATTGGATGGGAACGAGCACAGTCAGCTACAGCCTACGATGGTGGAGAGGTGACTGCGTGGTGTCTGTGCACTGCCCCAGAGCCACAGGAAGAGGGCAGCAACCACACTACCTGTCCTGCCTAGAAACCACAGTTGCACTCGGAGGCTCTCCGGGTTTAACAGGCTAAAAGGAGCAGAGAGTTGAACCAAGAGGACAACAAACATGCAGCGCGCATTCGCAAGAAGACAGGACAGGGGAACTGGAAGGAGGTGACCAGATTCATGACAAATGGGCAGGGTGCGAGGTGGTATTGGCCCGAGAAACGGAGGAGAAGGCAGGCACGAGCAGTCTCCGACCAACCTAAAAATCACCAGGTAGATCAGTGGACCTGGCTAGTGGTGGTGGGTGGGTGATGGGGGGGTGTGAAGAATGTGAGAATACAATGATCTCATGTGGATGTCTTGCATTCCATTGGTGACAGTAATCCAGACTGTGTAGACATCAGGTTCTTGTCGTTGTTAAAATAAATGTAATATACCTTGCAGCTATATTACCATTTCTGCTACCTATTGGGGCCATTTGTTTAGCATCTAGCACGCCTTGCTTATTGTCGTTTTCGCTTTTATGACCATTTTATGCTTAATGCGTTTTCTCTCAGATGAGCATTATGCCAAATGTGTCATGGAACTGTACGCCATATACATTTATACATCAAATTATAGCAAGCGAAATTTAGCTCATTTTAATGTTTGTAGCATGACAAAACTGCCTACAATACAAAGTAGTAGTATGTTACTGCCACAAGATGGGGCTAGAGAGCTGCTAATGAACATTGTCGGAAGAAGAAACAGAAATGTGCTTTGCACGGTTCCAAATGGAGAATCTTCTGTATTCGTTCTGTCGGCGATTAAATTTAGAAGAGTATAAAGCCAAGATTCTGTTAATTTGGTGTTCATACTAGAAATCAGAAGGTTGCACTGTAAACTTTTCTATGAGAGCAGTGTCGTCCCTATATATTTCGCACGTAAAATTTGCGCCCAAAGTTTTTTGCCCCGAGGCAAATTAATTATGTACCCGCGATTCACCACACATGGAAAAACCTAGCTCACTGAAAAAGAAACACTGAACTTAAATGTGCGGCGGCGCAGAGGTAAGCAGTCTATAGTGAGACTATGGCACACTAATATGTGTACAGATCGTAGTTTATTCAAACATGCTCACACAACGTTGAGTCACCGCAGGTTGATCGCTGGCAGAGCTCCAACAGTCTTTTCCCCAACATTCTGCAGAACCCCTACAACCTAATACTCCATTATGGAACCTTGGTTAAAACAGGAGTTTAAGACGTGTATTAAGATCACTACATGAGTTTTCTTCTTTTTCATAGCTTACTTTAAACTAGGTTATGATACATTAAGAAGACATTATGACGCATTATGAAGAACTACACTTAACATTTGGAAGTACTGCATGTGTAAGAATTTTTTTTTTACAAGGAAACAAGCAGGTGCCTGAATAAATACTAACACAAAAAAAACAAGGCTCCACTACATTAACCTAATCACCTGCTGCTATACTTATGGAATGTACATTATCAATACCTCAAGGGCACCTTGTGACATCTTACACTCCTGTGCACAGGTTGCGAGTCATGGACGGTATACCGTAATTCAAAAGAAGGACTTATTTGCTTCTGCTTTTCACTTTGCCTTTGACTAAGCGCGAGACCCATTTTTTTGACTGGCAGGATCTTTAGTTACTTTTGCTACATTCTACCAATGGCGCCCTATTACCCTTATAGAACCTCCACAAATGAATCCATTACAACTGGATCAGAACATTTGGGGTCACCATTCTTGACAAATCCAGGTTTCTTTGTACGTACCTGGTCTCCAACAACAATGGGTTTCTCTTTCACACTTTTCTTAAGACCATGGTACATTTTTTGCTTTCGCTGAGCAGTATTAATGTTAGATCTTACAATAAAATCTAACCCGTGGGCAGATATTTTATTCCTCAACAATCTTGGCATCCAAGCAGGACTAAATTGAGTTGCTGAATTTCTATCTTTAGGTGACTCGAATGGCGATACACCTGTAGATGAATGTCATAGGGTTTTGTAAAACCATAACATTGTTTGAACCACTATACTAATCACACATTTACAGGACAAAGCCCATTGTAAAAACTCCACTAAAACACAATTCAAGCGCTCAACAAGCCCATTGTTTTGTGGGTGATAAAGAACTTTTCAAATGCTTGATGCTGCTAGCTCTTAAAAAGTGTTCTATATCAGACAAATTCCACCCCACTATCAGCAACTAGTATCTACGGGAATCCTGCGCACATGAGTAAATCTTTTAGAAATGTCACCATTACAGAATTTGGCTTACCCACAAACTTGACATGAAGCCACTTAAAATAATAATCCATGAGCATGTACGTATATAGTGAGTGATGAGGAAGTGCATTAAATGGCCCTACTAAATCAATCCCCAGTTTTTACCAGAAGGACATTCTATTTGTAACAGTGGTTGAGTTGAGGTTCTCGAAGATTTATCGCATATGGCACATACTACATAGTTTTTGCCTACTGACCAATTTAACTACCCATTTGTGGCCACGAATATTAAGTTTGTACTCTGCAATTTGTTAGTGTGGCACTTAAAGGGCTTTCAGGAGCTTTTTAAAAAAAATAAAATCAGATCTTTAAGTCTGTATGGGGGTATTAATGTGTCCAATCTAGCTCTGGGGGTAATAATTTGTCCATCTCATGATGAAACCATCTTCTATGGACAATTCATCTGATATTTTACAATAAGGTTAGACAGTAATATTCACAGATTTTTTTCTCGGACAACCTTCCATTATATACTTGTACATAGGTTATAATACTTGATCATTATCAGCGGCATTTTTTCCATTCTACTTCCGAGAACGGACTAACTTTTTCAACCTCAAAAGCCGCAATTAGACAACACTCATTTTCATCGTTGTCCTCTTCTTGAAAATGAACTTTGAGTGGAAACCTTGATAGGTATTCAGCTCTAATATTCCTTCCCCTGATATGTGCACTACATCGAAATGAATTGGAACAACCTAGCCGCATATCTAGCCAACCTTGGTGTACTCGTTTTGGTATTAGTACCACTAAGAATGGAGATGAGTGGCTTGCGATCTATCTGAAGCACAAAATGCCTCCCACATACATAACTTTTACATTTCTGTGACCCACCAGCAAGCTAAAATCTCATTTTCTATAACTTAGTAATGGATTTCCGTGTCCCGGAGAACCCTATAGGAAAAGCAAATTATGAACTCTTCATCCTCTGACTTCTATGATAGTCCGCACCTAAACTACTCACATCAACCGTCAAACAACATTTAAGGTTATGATCATACAGTTTGAAAACACAAAAACACTAGACAGTTGTTGCTTGATATCAGTAAATGCAGTAGCACACTCAGGGATCCAATTAAAATCGACCCTGACCTTAAGTAGATTAGAAATGGGTCTGACTCTTGGCGCAAAATCAGGAATAAATCGTGAATAGAATTCACACCGACCTAGGAATGATTTGACACCAATCTCGCCTGTAGGAGGTGGTGCATCAAGTATAGCATCAATCAAACCTGGTTTCAGTCGAACCTCATCATGTCAAAGACATTCAACAGACTCCTTTAAGAATTTGCATTTATCCCTTTTCTAAACCACACCATAATTATCAAAATTAGTGAGGACTTGTCTGCGAATGGAATCATGTTCACTACATTCTTATGCATGTATTAATGCATTGTCTTGAAAAATGGACACATTAGTTATGCCTTTAAGCCTGGTGGTCATCACCCTCTGAAATACTGAAGCCGCTGACGCAAGGCCAAATGGCATTCAGCAATACTGATAGGTTCCCATAGGAATACAAATGCCGTCAATTGACGTGATTCAGGTTCCAGCCCTACCTGGTGGTCTGCAGGGGATAGGTAGAATTTTGTAAAATATTTTGCACCGGAAATGGTCAACAGCATCTCGTCGATTATTGGAAGTGGGTGAGAATCAAGCAAAATCTCTTTTGAGTACCACTATTAAGGGGAAAGACAAAGAGAGGACTCCACTGGTTCGATGATGCCCCTGTAACATAACCCCTCAAGTTCTTTTTCTAAATCATCCCTGACACTGTGGCATTTTCTTTAGTTTTAGTCTTGTGTTTGAATCCTTTTATATCCCCTAGTTCACCAGAGAATACCTTAAGAAAATGTTTTAGCAAATATTCAATTGCACTAGTGTCCAATACCACAGCTACCTGTTTACTTGTTCCAGGACGTAATATCATGCTGAACAGTCCTTGGAGAAAGTACCCCAATATATTTAATTCATTCACTGCAACATAAAATTTCCCATGAACGCGCCTCCCTTTAAACATCAAGATACCCTCAAATATCCTTGCAATTACATTTTCCATCCTTCATAAGAAATTGGGGATCTGCTCGATGGAGTAAATGGTCGATTGCATCAAGCGTGTTGAAATAATTCTTGTGTGACTGTAGTAATCCTAGCCGCAGAGTTCACTAATAATCTTACCACTTTGTCTCCAATCAGAATTTTGACATAAGGATCAACACAATGTGCCGGATCACCATGTTTCACTACACCTTCATTTAGAACTAGTACCATTTGCACATCACTGATCAGATCATCCATCTCTCTCTCATTCTCGTCACACACCGCTGCGACATTGCTACTTTTGCATTTCATATTCTGGCACACTTTAGCAAAATGACCTATTTTACGACATAGATGCCATTGGATATTTTTTGCTGGGCATGATTTCCCTCTTTTTACATGGGATGGATTACCACATCTAAAGCATATATTGGACTGTTTAAATCTAGTCAATAAAATTCATTTTTAGTCACTGAAGGGTTTGTTGAAAGAAACTGGTTTCCTTTACCTTATTTGCATCAAACAGGATTTACGTGTTCTTGGGTTTTGTCATCCAGTTCCTTTGCAGATTTGATAGAAGTTCCTATGCTTTTTGCAACTCAGATTGATGATTCGGACAACAAAGGATTTCCCATAGATAGCAACTTATGTTTTATTGCCCCATTTGTGCAGTGATAAATAAATTGGTCACAAATGAGTTGTTCACTAAAGTTATCAAACTGGCATTCTGCCACCGGATTGCATAATACTGATATGTGTCAATGTATTTACTCACTTTCTGCTCTCTTGAAGAATTTGTGCCTTGAAACTACCAGGCTTGGTGGGACATCTAATCTGTTGACGAGTTTTTTTTACCACCTCCTGAAATTCAACCAGTTCCTCACCGTCAAACATCTGAATTTCTGTCCGTGTCTTAAATGTGGATCTCACTTCAAATACAAGAGAAAGAAGTTGGAGCCTAGCTGACCAGTTTCAAATGGACCTGACCTGGACCCTGGTTGTGGCTTCTGTAGGGAGGGAGTCCTGACTCCATGTAAATGGCTGTTCTTGAGGTTCTGGAACCCCTGGCTGGTGTTAAGAGTATACTCCACTTCCTTAACCTTAAATCTAGGGACGTAAAGACTTTTCACAAACTTTTTTCACGAGGACAGTCGAGGGTTCTGGACCAACCTGCCAGCTGATCCTCTGTCTGCATCACCAGTGGGCCAGATTTCAGCATAGCTCTTTTAACATTATCCGCTCGACATCATTATCTGTTGACACTGCTTGAACTCCATACCTCAGCTCAATCAATGCCACCAGCAACGAGCACCACCCGATCACTGCCGAAAACATTCAAGGCTCATAAACATGAAGTAATCTCGCCTTAGCTTTTCCCACCCAAAAACAGTGGTCTCAGCAAGGCTCCATCCTGATGCGGGAATCAGTCAATTTCATCCCCTTCTGTCTGCGCTAGCTCACGGACAGTTTTCTTTGAAGGCTGTCAAGGAGGTTAACTTTCTTACCAGGACAAATCTGGTATCCGAACCACGCTCGAACATGATCTGCCTGAAAAGTTTCAATCATCTCTGTCTAGCGCGACCAATTGCCCGTAGTTGGCAAATTGTACTTTTTTATGCTTGGGAAATTCATAGCACTGCATTGTTTTATTGGATTTTTGTTGTTTTGGGGGCTCTTTGTTAGTTAAAATACTTTATATTTTGGAGTGGGATTTTTATTGTGTTGTTTTTAACTTTTTAGCCATTTTGATATTTCTAAACGTTTTGCACATTTTCCTAAGTTAAGTCTGTCTACTCTGTGCCATGCAATCTTTACGGGACCTAAAGAGACTAGTGGTATTACTTGTGTGGACTACCATCCACTGCAACTAATAATCCGCTTTCTCACATTCTCTGAAGTACAATGACATGGATGACTTCCCATCACCCAATTAGACTAGCTAGTGGGACACCTATACTTTGTCCAATTAATTATCCTTCACTGGAAATCAGCAGCTAATATGAACAGGTATTTAGTGAAATCAGTGGTGTTGATTCCAAAGTCATCTTGGTGGCCAAGTTGTTACCTGGATCCTCCTCAGCATGAGAAAAAAATGGACTGCTTCCACTTCTGGTGTCTGCAGTGACACTGCCTCTTCGTCAGAGCCCATTTCAATATCATTCTGGTCATAGCCTGTTTCCAGGCTGAAAACTCTGTTTATATCAACTTCAGAGTCTTAACAGGTTGTCGTATTAGATGTTCCTTTTGGTCCAGAATTCCATTTGGGAATTGTGGGGCACTGGTTGATTTTACACCAGGAACTATCATTAAAAGAAAACCTTATTAAAAGGAGAATGGAGTTCTGTAGAGACTCCTGATCCCTCATGCATGGAGGAGACAGAGCAAACCCTGCAGATTCAGGAGAAACCGCAGTGGATGTAAGAAAAAAACACACACAAAAACATTTTTAAAATAAAGAGCACAACACAATAAAACTGAAAATCATAAGTCCTTTAGACAGATGACGCATGACGTGTCCGTCCTGACTTGTACTCCGATGGACGCTATAGAATACAAAATATAGACTCCGTATATTCCTTGTTGCAGATTCTTTGAATCAGCTTCTTTTAACCATTTTGCGACATCTGAACTTGTATTCACCTACCCATTGTACAATCGGTGAGTCGATCCATGCCAGCTCTTTTCAATTTGGCTTTTTATCCTTACAGGCAACCTCGGCTCCTCTACTTGCATGAATTTTGGTTGCTGTGTATTCTTCTACGGCTTGGCTGGTCGTTCTACAGATGTCTTGCTTTACTGATTCCTGGATACAGATTTATATAGTCGTCACCTAACAGAGGTAACATCCTAGCCCACATACATCTATTTAACGGGGCTGGCTACTTTGTTCATTTCATGACAGGTTAACTGAATTAACAGCTTCCCTTTAACAATTATAACCAGTTTCCCCCCTTTTTTCATCTACCTATGTTGGGTGCTTACAGCCTACACGAACAGGCAATTGCACTTCAGCTATGTTTATGCATTTTGCTTTCATTCATTACAAGTATCTTTATATTTCAAATATCCAGAATCTGTACTTTTCTCCAAAGGCTTCTGGCACCTTCCCATTTAAACTATCAAATTCGGAACTTTTCTCCAAAGGCGTTTGGAGATACACATCAGTACCAGTTTATATTTTTGCCTCTTCAATAGTTTAGTTGCAGGGTACTTTTTTCATTTTACACATGGTACAACGTTTTGAGGTATACTTTTAGTGAATTAATAATTATTGCAAGTCTGTTTATTCATCAACTTTTCCAGGTATTATTTGGCTCTATATCTGGTCTTCTTTCTTTCTTTCATCTTCATTCTCAATTTTTTCTTAGTTGGCCTATAGACACAAACATTGTAAATGTTTCTCCTAATGTACGTAATATTCTTTTTAGGGACAACATTGTTTATTTAATTACAGGTACCAGTGGCATTCCTGAAGAAGGCACTCAGTGCCGAAGCGCGCATCGAGGACGCAAGAAATGTCATTGTTGAGCCATCCTTTGTGTTTTCTTGATTAAACAATTCTACTTGTTATAAATCATTAATCCTGCTGGAACATTTTTGCATTGCACATTAAGCACCATATGTAGTACTTCTCTTTAAATATTTTTCCACATACTAGTTTGTGAACCTTCCTTTATTATATGGTTCGATTGAGTGCGAATGTAGATACGACTGGAGTGTGGGTGTGAATCAGTATGTAACACATTTTGTACTATCTAGATTTTATGAATGTCTTGATCAAATAAATGCATTTAATCTTCACTATTGTGTTGTTGCCCTTTTATATCTGTATATGGTTTACCATACCTTTTGTGAATCATTGCGAGCTTACCCAGGTTTTGCAAGCTTTCCAATTTTCCATGCCCAGAGGAACTCTCACCTACCCGCAGGGGGCCCTTTTTTTTACATTGTGTGCTTCTACTTTTTGTCTCCCTGACACAAGAGGCCAACCACTTGACCCTTGGAGACCAGTTACAAATTCTGGATGCCAGCAGAATTCAGGGGTCTTTGTGTCACTGTGTGAGTCTTTCATTCAGCAGCCCTCGAGAATCAGAGGTTAAGATTCTTCTTCCAGCAATACCTTTTTCAGATTGTGTCTTTCCAGAACCAGTTCTGTTCTAAGGGGTGGTAGTAGAGGTGCCAGATGTATCTTGCACACTTGCCAGTGCCTGGAGGAATGCTAGAGCCCTATTCAAACATTTTTCCTATAGACCCCCACTTCTTACTGAGGCACTTTCTCTTTGCCTTTTGTAAAATTTCCTAGGATTCCATTTCAAGATTGCTGGACCTAGCTGCAGGGCTATCTTCAGCTTCTTGGCCCTCCCCTACCTGACCGGTTCAAAACTGGTTTTCCTTCTATTGCGACTTGATCTTGTCTAGGTGGGTCCTAGAAATGAATAGAATAACTCTCCTTGGCATCTCAAAGGTAGTGCTAAAGCTGCCCTTTGTTCTGCAAACTGTTCATACCACTCCCAGATGGTTAATCCCCACTAAGAGGTCATCCGTTAACATCCATTGGCCTTTCTTGGACCGAGAGGCAAGCAACTGTCCTCTGAGCCAGAGTTGTTTTCTCTCCCAACCAAAGAAGTGGATTCCAGCTTTAGGAGTGTGATAGGAGCAGGACTGTTTTTTGCTCCTACTATGACTAGGAACGGGCTCTCTAAGAGGGTTCAGGAAATGAATAGGACAAACCCTCCATGGCACTGCAAAGTAAAAGGAGGCAGTGCTAAAAGTACTTTTATATTTGAACACCCTGCCAAGTGGGTTAACAAGGCAATTTTAGGGGTGATTATAAATACATACATTAGGCTTTTTCTAAAAAGCAAAGGCATTCTTCCTTGACATGCATCACTTGAGCGCATTTAAACTGCCACATAGCCAAATTAGAGTGGTGCTATTGGCAGAAATAGATTGTTGTCATATGTGGGTGGTGCAAATACACACGGCAATCCACATATCGCAGTCCCTTTCCATGCCATAGGTGCATCTAAGGCACCATTTAAAAGCTATTTACTTCTAGGGAAGAGAAATAGATCGAATAGGGAGTTCTAATGTACAGCATATGATTTAGAGGGGAAGCACAGGCATTTTACTACTGTTCAGCAATGGCAAAGTGCACACAGACCTAAAGTCAGTAAAACTCAATAAACAAAAGGTCCAGGAAATGCCAAAATCAAAATCTGTGGCAACCATGAAGGTAAGACGAATTTGCTACAGGGAGCCAGTGAATCCCTTGACTGGCTAATAAATCCCACAAGTGGCAGGGGAGCCAATGAATTCCCTCGGGTAGTTGGGAGCTATGGAATTCTACGTGCAAGTAGAGCAGCCATTAAATCCCCCTGTGCCTAGGGTAACCAATAAAGTCACTTGCTGGTTGGCCAATTAATTAATGTTAGCGATTGATTTGTTAGTCCACTCCGCGGAGTTCCGTGTAGCAGAACTCCGCCCAGGCTTACACAACACATCAATGGAGACGAGAGGGTCTGACCCCGCGTGCCGGCTGTCAGCAGTCTTTCCGGTTGTCATGAGGAGGAGGTGTGTGGGGAAGGGGGGGGGGGGGGGAAGGGTAGAGTGAACAAATAAGGCACCCACGCACCTGCTGCTAACACAAAGGCAACCCAGCCTTGGCAGGGCAGGTCTATGGCGATCCAGCGAGCCAGTCAACCCCAGAAGAAGGTGGCCAGACCTTTTCCTTGCTGGAAGGAAAGAGAAAGCTGCATCTGCTGCTGTCCACCTACTGAGTGACGGTGCGAGGCAGGTAGCAAGGGACAGCGATCAGCAGTGCCATTGGCAGGAAGCCTACGAGGACGTGCTTAACAAGGTATGTTCGGGCCCATGTCATGCTATGTCCATACCGAACAGCGTGCCTGTGGCAGCTCCAGTCTGCCGCCACCTGTCACAGCCGGAGAAGAGAGGAGCAGCACGCTCCTGATAAGGTGAGCAGTGCCAAGAAACTCATGTAGTGCTGCCCACATGCCAGTATGACCGGACAGACTTTTCGGCATGAGAAGGCAAAGCGGGGACGAAAGACAAGGCCCTACGGAGCTCCCTGCAACTCAGTCAGGTTACTGCCCGAAGGAGAAGTGCCCCTGTGACCTTGCCTCTGATGGAAACTGCAAATGTGTGGCATCTCACCTGCCAGCAGGGCAAAGATTCGATAACCCAATCTGGCCACCAAAAGAAATCATGGCCCGATGCCACTCCAATAGCGTGCGGAAGCCCATGTACTGCTATCGGCAGGAAGGTGATGGTTGATGCACCAGTCACCTCAAGATGATGCCAAGTCACAAACAAAGCCGTTAGAGCTTCCCAGAACATAAGCCGCGTGGACTCGTGGAAGGTGGCAAGGTGCTGCAGCTACAACGAGCCCCCACTGAACACTGCCAGTCTCCTCCACAGTAAGGCAGATTAGATCGGGAGCCCCAAGCTGGTTGGCTGCATTGAAGAGCTCGTGGGAGTGGCTTCCGCCGGCCATGGTCCAACCAGGACAAAGCCAGCAGACCTACCTTCTCCGTAGTCTGTGCAATTTGCTGCGATCGCTTGAGATGCCACTCCAGCAGGGGAAGGGACTTGTGCCTCCTTTTAGTGCCAAGTAGAGCCCCGCGCTGGCACATACAGCCCTGCGTTGTCCACAACATCGAAGAGACTGCCACGGCTTTCATGAAGCCGCTACAGGGCCTCTAGCGTTTGCCTTCACACCACATCGGCACAGTCGACTGTGACAGCAGAAAGTCACGAGGCAAGCCCCGACGGAGCCGACATTCATTCAATTGGCAAAGCAGCCCAGCATTAATAGCCAGAAGAGCCCGCACACCCTCAACTGAAGCAGCGAAGGAGACTGTAGGGAGGCCCGGAGTTGAGGAGAGCTGACATGGGAGAGGTGGCCTAGCAGTCGCTAGATGCACTGCAATCGGTCTGTGTGCTGCGAGTACGTGGCTCTCAGCAGGACCATCAACGGTGCAATAAAATTGAAAAAACCGACACTGCCCATCACAAGGCACTTTGTTGAAAACCGGCACTGTGTCCCTACCTGCGTGTGAGTGGACATTCATTCCTTCATGCTGCCAGCCTGTTCCTCTTGCCCGTACTCTTCACTTTTCCTGGTTGCAGGCCTCGTGCCCTGGTGTGGTAGGCATCCACAGCAACACTATCGCTACTTAGCACACTGGCCTGCATGACTGCTGGTAGTGTACTATCACTCGAGAAGAGGCCTGGGGGATTGGGAGGAATGCTGTAAGCCAAAGACCAGTCCCGCAAACAGGACGGGAGGGAGAGCTTTTCCTCTCAGCTACCATGGCATTGACAAGAGTGGCAGCAGTGCTATCTACAGGCTGGCTGAGCTACTTCACCAGAATACAGCTCCAGAATACAGCACACAGCCTGCAAATAAACAGCCCCAATTGCACGTGTGCTGTCAACAAAGCTTCCCTTCGGCCCCGATCACCAAAGAGCCTGCAGGGTCCTGTGACATCGCCACAGACAGCCAAAATAGCAGCTGCTACCGCACACTGAGACCAGACCAAAGAGAAGGGTTGCACTGTTCTCCCTGCCAGACCCATGTACCTGCAGGCACAAATCAGCACAAAATGGAGCATTGCATGAACGCCCCCCCCCCCGCCCTTGGCGGCGACCGGCTGCCGCCACATTCAGGCCCGGCAAATAAGGAAAGTACTGCAGGGCCTCTAGTAGCAAGCAAGAGTGATGACACAGGTAGACAGAGTGCCAGAAAAGGGCACCCTGGAAGAGACGATGCATGAGCACCATTAGCACTCCCCAGAGACGATGAGGGATGTTAGTACTCCACAGTGGTGGAACAGCACCTCATGGTCGTCAGTGGCAGAAAGCTAAAGAGAGGAGGGGCAACCATGCGCGTTGTATGAGACAGACTGAGCATTTACTCACTTGGGCGCATAGACAATGAATGGGTGCACAAAGGAAAAGGTGCCAGCCAGCCATCCCAGCAGTGAATAGCCACAGTTAGGTTATCAAGGAGAATGTTACATGGAGTGACCAACCCTGCCAGGTGCACGCGAACAGAGGCAGGACCCAGCACCACGACAGCTCAGTCTCCAGGCACAAGCACAATGCTATCGAGCGTAGTGGAGGCGGAAGAAAGGTTGCCCAACATCTACGAAGTGAAGCACTGAGGTAATGCCAGAGGAGGGGCCCGTGTGGTCTGAATCCTGGAAGGACAGCATCTACACCCTAACTGCACTAGCACCGCCCCGCAGGGAGTCAAAGACTATTCAGGGAGTTCCCCCCAACACGGCCTTAAGACCGCGTCGCACATCGGCCCATTACAGGCATGAGGAGAGTCGCACATACCCGTGTGGCAAGCTGCCACCAACGCATATGGAAGGAGACTCGTCTTCCACAGCGATCGAGAGTTGCACATGGTATACCTTGTTGAGGTGATGAAAGTTATGGAAGAGACTGCAGATACATCAAAGCACACCTACTTCTGTCATCCATGAAATCGCTGACGCACCAGAGAAGACACCCAGTCCTACAGACAGGATTGGAACTGTAAGAGGTCTCTGAAGGGAATAGATGCGCAGTCAAACGGACATGACTGGCAGGAGGTCCCAGTGAGAAGAGCTGACAACACGTGGCCTGTCGCCACTTTGCAGCAAGTGCAAAGAGACATGTGGATGGATGCCACGTCATTCTGCAAGCAAGAACCGAGGAAGAGGAAAGCGTGGCACGTTGCCATGTCATGAAGAAGAAATAAAAAGGACAGGAGAGAAAGGAGTGCGACAATCCTGTCACACTGAAGAATGGATGTCCACAGGTGTGCAGGAGAATTTAGAACTTAACAAGGGGACAAGAACAATGACTCATACCACTGCCCGAGTGCACCTGCTAACACAAGCCAGCCACTGGGGTGCAGTGACATCACAGGAGACAGCTCAGCGGAAGTACCAAACGTAAGCCACCTGCATGCGCGAACAGTATCTTCCCCACGCTTCACAATGGAGCCATCCAGCCACCTGTAAACAGCTGCTTGGAAAAACGGCATCCCTGCATGTAAATGCAAATGTCAAAGAAGACCTGCACCAATTATGCAACGAGCTATGTGTCTGCGAAGTCCCTCCAGACACACTCACCCCATGCAAGTCATCGCCACCTGTCGTCCAGGTCCTCTACCACTTCATCATTGCGATGTGCACCACCACCACCCCTGGAACATCAGGTAACAAGACTGGAGTCCTGCACGCTACAGTACAAACTGACAAAAAGCACCAGTGACAATCCGAAAAACAAGCATTGGCTTAGCCAATAGGTCTCGCCTTTGGGACCTTATAAGTGTTTAGTTATCCAGCACAATATCCTTGGTGCAACAACATCAAGTGTTGCATGGCTAAACACTTATAAGGTCCCAAAGGTGAGACCTATTGGCTATGCCAATGCTTGTTTAATGCAAGCTACAAAAATCCTTTCCAGTCCTGGATTCAAAAGCAGGCCCAAATGTATAAGCTAATGCATTCATATCATCAAAGGCACAAAGACAACTAATCGGTACAAGAAAACCATAATTGCATCTTTATTACATTGATTTAATATACAGCCAGAACGCTTCAGTTCGAACTCAACACGACTTCCTGAGGCCCCCAACTGTTTATCAGATCTCAATCTTTGTAGAACTAACACGTTGTCCTAGTGTGTCAGACATCGTGTATAGACTGCAAAAATGTCGATTTACTTTTACTTGTGTTCCTACACACAAGAGTCCCAATCGCACAGACCCCAGCAGTTTTAGCAGAGCATCTTTGTGACTACTAGCACGCCACTGTGGCACGATAACGTTCTGCTACAGGGGACTAACAGAACATAAAAGAGAATATAATACACTGACATAAAACATGATTTCTTGTGCACATGCAGCAAACAAACCTTTAATGCACACACTCGACAGCTGCACCGGGATCTCTTGCAAACATGGCTGTCATTCAGTAGCACAGCCAGATGCTACATGCTGAAAGCTGTTTCTATTAAGATTCGCTTTTTTATTTTACTTTGATATTCATTCAAATAGACAAATGTATCTATATATTAGGAATTACGAATTTCTGAATCTTTTTATAAAAAACATAAGGACAGGGTTGGAACTATGGAAGAGATATGAATTAAAAATGGACCACGGAAGGGCAACAGTTTTGAAAATGTTAATTTACTTGCACCTTTTTTCTAATAAGTAGAGAGCGGAATGACAACCACCTATTTAATTTTCTAAGCCAATTACTACATAGAATCATTCCCTAATCGTAAGCAAGGGCCATCAGAAACAGAGTAAACTTTCGGGTAATGTCGGGAATTGGGACAAGGACGTGGTATTTTGACTAGCCAATGCATTTCTAGGGGGCACGATCTCCCTTCCAACACAATTAGCATTTATACTCCGAGCAGAGCATTGTGTAGAGCCCTCTCACACCAGATAAGGCCACCAATACTCAGCCCACTGCTATCACATAACCAAGCACAACAACTATGGATGATTTGTACTTCTTAGAAACGTTCCCACAGAGCTACAAGTAAAAGCTCATGGATCGGGTTTATAAATGAAATGAACACTTTCAAAACACTGACTAAAAAGACAATCCCACAATTCATAGTGAAGGAGTTTGGACAAAGAGGAGCATTTCATAGCCCTGGTCCTGGTGGTGGAAGCCCAGGCACAGGACCGAAGGAGGCAGCATGGGCACAAAGAAAGGTCTTCTAGCCTCTGCCTGCCATGCTGCCTTCTGGACTCGATCATCGGGAGAAGACCCCCTCCTGCTCGCACCGGCCCCCCCTCCCCCTCGCACCGCCCCGGCCCCCCCTCAATCCTGCCTCCTCCAAAGAGATGCCATCATATTACCCTATTCCCCAGGGACACAATGGTCCAACGCGAAGATAAATTTTCCTTATCATTGTTTGCAGGTGTATGAGACCAACTGGTTCAACTGTTGTGAACCAGGAATGCAATTACTAAAATTCACGGGCTGTTTAAGAAAGCAGAGGACTGCAAGCTTGTGTCCCTGATGACATGGAGTAATCAGGTAACCTTACTTGTAGGGCTCAAGAACAGGTAACAAAACGGACAATCAGAGGGAACACCCCCTTATCGTTTCCACGACCACTAGCCAGCACCAGGTGAGCTTGAGGCAAGAAAGATTCAGGAGGTGCACAGACCCTAGTAGAAACTGCACATTAATAACAAAGATGTCCAAACTACAAATAAATCAATAACAATACCAATCCATAGCTGTGCACTCTTATGTGGCTACACCAACGAGTAGCGTGCGTAAGAGCGAGCACCAGGCCATATGTTTTGAATTATCGCACACGTGTCTGGGCACGATAATTCAAAACATATGGCGTCCGTGCGGGTAACCGCAAGCAATAGGCCACACACGCACGAGCGTGTGTGTGGTGAGCTTTTGAAAGCCCCTTACTAAAAGTCTCGCCAGGGCAGCGCATGCGCGATGCTACAGGCTCGACCTAACTAGTGACCATCTGCTTACCTGGTTTGCATCCTGATCCGGGTAGCAAGAACATTTTCTGACCAGGATACAGGTAGGGGCTCTGAGTTGCTCTTGCAACTGTCCAGATGCAGGCACATATGCAGCCCCATTGCAGCACAAAGGCAGTCCACGGCAACTCAACCAAGGGGCCTCCCCAAGCGTGAGAGATAGACTTGACTTTGCCCCATCAATGAATTACAGGAGGTAGCCAGGCCACGTAACAGAGACTTCCACAGGTCACAGCACACCAAGACAGTCTTCAGTGGATCAAGCAACACCATCATCAAGCATACGCACTGGACTCCACCATCTCTCCTGATGTACTAAGTTTGAATTGTAAACCACCAGCTGAATCACAGCGAGAGCACGCTGGACTGATCAACATCACATAGGTGAACTGTCATCCACTGATGTGATGCAGAGGGATCCGAACTTTATCAGCACCGTGTTCGTGTCCACAGGTACCTGGTAAAATTATGAAGGCATGCCAAGATGCCTGGTGCTCCCAGCTGCACCTGTCCACCACTGTTCTGCGGATTGCCTCCCAAAGCGGTTAGACGTAACATTTTTTTAGTTGTTTTTCATTCCTACCCGCTGTTTGGACTTTTGGTTTTTGTTTTTAATAAAATTTGGGAGGAATGTTGTGTCCTGCTGGACACAGCCTAGCCTGCCAATAAAAAGAGCTCAAGTGCTCGTGCCCAGTTCCAGCACTGTATACACTGCATCTGGGTTATAATTTCCTTAGTATGTGGGCCCACGGTCAACAACAGGTTCCATACCCCTTTGTTGATATTTAATGAAGAGTGTATCACAACAGTAATTAGTGACCAGTGTCCCGTCATACTGAGGTGAATGGCAATATACTGCTTCCACAGGCAATAATGAATTAACTGTACCCACATACAATATTGAGCAACCAGTGTACCATCACACTATATTGAGTGGACAGTACACGGTCAGGGCCACACTGCCATAAAACAACCATGCTGTCAGCCACATCCATACTCGTTGCCACCTTCCTTAGATGGGCTTGCCTCCTTGGCTACATGACAACTCCCCACCATGTCTTGTAGCCAAACAATTCCATATACAAGGATCCGATCGCTGCCTCCGTTCCCTTGAAAAAGTTGTCAGAAACTAGCTCCAGTACAAGTCATCAACGGTTTCCACATTCAAGAAACCCTCAAGAATCAAAAGACAAGCTCTTCATGAGGACAGGCTTGTACAATAGATAGAACACTCACCACACATAAAAGGCAAGCTCAATCCTTACCATCTCTAAAACCTGGGCAGGCTATGCAGCCTGCATCCATTTACTCAGAGTGTGCAGAGGTTTTGACTACCGAAACACATTAACTTCTACGGACCCTGCCCATGTTTCTCTAGAAAGCACTGATAACATACTTGGCTTTTCCTTCTCTTCACATTGCAGTACTGTATCTTCTTCCTTTGCCCCAAGTACTCTCTGTGTAGAACTTGACTTTTTCCCCCTTATTTGTCCTTCCTCCTTGAGATTTCAGTCAGGGGAAAAAACAAAGCCTACTCCCCACTTTATTCAATCAACATTCAACATGCATCAGCTACTCTTCAACATGGAACTCTCATTGCACTCGTACTTGTTAAAAATCCTTTGATCCTAATGTAGCCAATCTACACTCACAGCATCAAACCCCTCTTTTCCTAACTACTCCTTCATATGTTAGCCAGTTTCACACTACCTTCTATCACCCTCCAACAAAATCCTGTATGTCAGGGCAAATTGGCAGAGGAGTCCCTGAACCCCAGTCCAAAGACACAATGGACTCACTATTCTCTCTGGCTTGGCTTTGACACACATGCCTGTCTGGTTTATACCCAGTTCCCCTCTACACGTTCAGCTCCATAGCCCTACTCTGGCATCAAGAACCTAAGTTCACCCGCAAGAAACAAATGTACACCCATCTGGAAGGTGGCGTTGGGGTAGAGATACAAATAAAATCACCAGAAAAGCAGGAAGGGGTGGGTAGAGCAACTGAGAAACTGTTGGAGGGGGGCTGCTGAAAACCAAAAGACAGGCAAAGGAGGAGCGGCAGAGCAATGGAGGAACTGATTGGGGGGGGGGGGGTGGAAGAGAAAAATAAACATGCACTTTTATGGAGTGCAGAAAAAAAAACAAAAAACAAGTAGTTCCCCGACTGTAGGAAGTGGAACTATTCCATCAGGAGCAATATTTAACAGCTATGCTCCTTGGGCGGATCAGACACATGAAGAGAAACGAAAGGCACCAAATGAGAAACAAGGAAATGAGATTGAGAAAGCCAACTTAAGATAACGAGGACTGAACCCCAAACCCTACTCAAAGTATTGGCATTATTTATTGTCAAAAGACCTGCTGTGTACATTTAAAGAGGGCCGTAGACGAGACCTAAAAATACAAAGTGTACTATAAATTTTGACATCAAAGGGAGGACGACGTGAACAGGGAAAAGATCTAGCAATTAAACACAGAAAATGCAACTTACTCTTTATCCTGAACCATATTTTTGTCGAATCGGGTATTCACGCGATTCCCTTCTAGCACATCAGGATGCACATGTTCTTCAGCCGAAACCAAGAGCCAGAGTGCAGAAACAATACTGCACAGGAAAAGACTCTTATAACTTCTTAAAGCAGCCATTATCTTAACCTGCCAGATAAAATGACAGCATATTAAAAAATAGTTGACAAGCTTCTAATACAACACCAGTAAAATGATGTATTAAATTAATTATTTCAGGAATTTAATACAGCATGAACCTAGCAATAAGTGTAGTGCTTTACAGCACGTTTATATACGTAAATGGGCCATCTGGGTCATAGGGTGCTGTAATAGAAAACCATTGCGTGTGGGTCCAAATGAGAAATGATCACAGAACTCCAGAAGTAATAAAGTAGGGAGGGAAACCTATATTTGGAACAGTACAGGTGTTTTTTCATATATGCACATTACATAAATTTTGTTTTATAAATTAAGGCACAGGTAGATATGTGTTCCACAATAACACAATTTCTTTTTGATCAAGTGAATTTTTTCAACAACAAAATCTCGGTTACACTGGCCAACCTCTCCCTGGCATTCCAGGCTCCAATCACTACCAAATCAACAAACACCGGGAAGACTTCTATAACCATTTCTCAAGAGAACATGCCCAGCCTGGTCAATAACCTTGTTGTCTCCCATACTACAATGACGTCATCCCTGCGGCTATTATCGAGGCTTACTTCTCCTTGTTCTCTAAAACCTGGGCCAAAATTATCAACTGCTCCATCGCCCTAGGCACCTTCCCCGACTCCCTCAAAAGCAATCAAATCTCACCCGTTCTCAAAACAAATTAACCTAGATCCCATCTTCCCTGAATATTACAGACCAATCTCAAACCTCCCCTGGCTTGGAAACACCATTGAAAAATACATCTCCTTTCAACTTGCGGAATTCATAAGTAAGGAAAACTTACTAACAGTCCACCAACAGACTTCAGAGCTGGTTATAAAACTGAAACAGCCTCATTACAAATCTTAGATGGCATAGACTGTACACTAGATGAATCTGAATCCTGCTTGTTCCTCTTACTGGATTTAACCACAGACTTCAACACACTCAATCACTCCTCATTACTCAGCGTACTGAAACAATGGTTCGGATTCAAAGACTGCGTCCTCAAATAGTTAACCTACTTCCTCTCCAAACGCTTTCAAATTGTAAAAAACATCAATAACAGGGTCTCTGACCCATCACCTATCGTTTGTGGAGTCTCATAAGGATCCAGTGTATCCCCCACACTCTTCAACCCTTATGCTGAACCACTGGCCAAAATCTTCTAAGACACCAGGCCGGGGTCAGAAAGGTAAACTTGGGCTTTAGTATAAGTTTACGATTTTTTGCAATTCAGAAAGCAAATTTACTAGTAGTATCTTTATGACTGGCTACCTTTTAATGTTGGAAGTCTCATCCACAAGTGCAAAGACTGCAGACGAAAAATTACTACTTGTAAAATTCCTTTCAGAATGGCGCTAAAGTGTAAGCACACCTTTGTGAATCAGTCCCTCTAAATCTCCATTCACCAGTATCCTGACAACACCGAAATCTACCTGAAAACTTCAACTCTGATTGACATCCACCTCTTCAGAATAACTTTACTCAATATTCACACATGGATAAATATAAACTTTATCACTCTTTCCTAAAAAGACCATAATCGTTTGGTTCTCTCTCAACACCCCTCCTCCCTCCCCCCACCCCAAAACCCCAGCCCCCCCCAAAAAAGACACTTTCATCCTGAATCCTTTAAGGCAGTTTCAGATTTCACCCCATACTTGTCACTAATGGTCTGATTATTGAGAATAATGCTAGACCCTTCATAAACCATGGTTCAACACATTAACAAAATTGCTCAAAGCACTAATTTCCAGCTCCAAATGCTAAAGAAACTAAACTAATCTTACAGTCTGATCACTTGAAAATGGCTGCACATCTTTGATGGTATTTAAATTAGACTTTGGCAATGCAGTTTTTACTTGGGCCACTAAATATGCATGGAACCCTCGTAAAGCCATTTTACACGAAGAAGTCAGACTACTCTCCTCGCCAAAAAAACTCAAGTACATCTACCCAATGCTCGTGGATCTGCACTGGCTCCCTATCCAGACCAGAATCAAATTTAAGCTGTGATTCTTAGCCTTCAGAGCAATCCATGCAAAAGGCATGTCTTACTTGACCCACCTTCTTAAGACATGAGGTGGTTTGAGGAACTTGGGAGGCAGAGAAAACTAGCTCCTGGAAGCACCATTATTCAGAACCTCTCACACTCTACATCATTCCTTCTCCAGACCTGACTCATCCTTCTACAACTCCTTGGCCACAGACATCACAACAGTTCCAACCCAACTTCCAACGACTATAAAATATTCACTTGTTCAAGCTATACTTGACCCACTTGCTCCTGCAGCTTGATCTAATTACCCCACTCTGTCTGATTTGTTGATAAAGTAACCAATATTCCCAACTTCTCCACTCTCATCTTTAGGCCCTCTTCCAGATTTGAACTTCTCCCCCCTTCCTTCTACCAGTCTACTATTCCACCTGCAAATCTTTCTCTCTCCTTGCTCTCCATCTTACTCCCTTCTCCCCGCCACAACCGGTTATATTAAACCTTGTTTAGAATGGTTTCTATGCATATTCAGTTTTATGTAGACCCAGTGTCACAATATTTAATTACACAGCCTAGGTATTCCTTAGGTGACATGCGCAATGAAAATCCGTGAAATGAATTAATAAGTGTGGACGCATTGTGGATTCAAAATGCAGGTGTAAAATAATTAATTTACAAGAGAAGGCTGACCCGGGCGACTATAGAATACAACAGCGGAGGACTTAAATGGCATGCCGTTTTAATATTTATCAATTGCTTTTTTATTTGGCTGATAAAACTGGACTCAGTTTGAAACAAAAAGCACACAGAAACATAAGCATCTATTTCAATGTTGAAAAGGTGATCATGGAGCAGGGTTCTCTAAAGTCGGTCTTGCAGGGCCGGATCCATGCCAGATTTTTAGCATATCTCCATTTAGATAAATGTAGTTATCTTAAAAATCTGCCATGGATCCGGCCCTCCACGACCTACTTTGGAGTACACTGCCATAGAGGAAATATGTAACAGTGTAAACGTCAGCCCCTTACTATTACAGACCACCATAATGATCATGCTTCCCTTCCACAAAATACTTCTGGCTAGTCTTAAAATGGACCAAACTGGGGGAGAAAGCGAGAGAAAGAAGATAGTACTCCCACCCAACTTTACAAAGAGAGCTGGTGTGGTTTGTAGAATCTTAAGGTTTTGAACACTGAAGTGTGGAGAGGTTTCTGGATGGCGTATGGCAAGGGCAAGTAGAGTCCATCTAGTTGCAACAATTTTGAGCCGGATGGTGGTCTATAATTTAATTCAATAACATGCAGAGACCCACCTAGGTGCAGAGTAGGGGGTAATTAAAGGATGAGTATATGCTAAGAAAGAAGCTCACCAGAAATTAGGAAAACAGTGCAGGGTGACAATACCTCCCTGAAATTGGCCAGCTATGGATATTATGTGAGCTTGTCATTGTTCTGTTCTTTTGGCCAGCAAAAACTAAACAATGCTATCCTGCAGCGGTAAGTTTTGTGTGCAAGTTCTGTGTGTTAAGCACTGAACTTAATCTCTATAGTGAATTAGAAAGACATTCAGCAGGTGTAGAACGGCGAAAGTAATACCAGTATTTGCCAACGTCATATGGCGGTGGTACACAGAACAAGCTGTTTAAGGTAAAGGTTCTGAGAATGTGAGAAACTCTTGGGGGCAGCTTTTCCATTAATGTTTAGCTCATTAGGCCAATAACAGGATTAACCCCATGCAAAAGTCTTTCCACACAAAAGGCATTACATGTTACATCACATCCCTTCCACACAAGGTGAGCTCCGGTCTCATTTTAGCCTTCTCAGACTCTGCAAGTAATTTGCAACTGGAGTTTAAAAGCACAGTAAGCACAGGTTGAATAGTTGAGGCTTAACTGCTCCTCTTTATGCTTGGGCACACCAACCCTAAGAAGGTCAATCATCTTCTAAATTGGCACAACCAATTTATAAAATGACGGAAAATAGCGCCCCAATAATTTAATAGGTAAGATGGTTAAGCTGTATAACGTTGAAAAATATAAATGATCAAGCTTAATTAATAACAAGGAACCCACAAGATATTTAAAGATGCAGCACACCAAATACAATAGATAAGATTGGCACTCAAAGATCTCCCAAGTGAGCCACTAACCCCCGAAGACAACCGTCTCCATTTGCATTCTATTGTTTAAGTATTTAATGGGGAAAAAATTAGACTACAACTTATGAGAATCCAAACTTTTATGAGAGAAAACATTTCAAGTCCAAGGTGAAGGGAAAAAATGGGGAAAACATCAGAAAACCAGCATCAAAGCCAGTCATGGAAAGAATTTTAAAATAAAATGCACAAAAAAGCCCAACAAATCATTTAAAAAATGAAGGAAATAGGAAGACAGTGTATTCCTTTTTAAAACCAGAAAGCAGGGAAGAAAATGATGTAGAATTGCAAATAACCAATATTATCAAAGGGGGAGGGGAGTCTTAAGTAGTTCTAAACCAGGATGGAGTCAGAGGGCCATAGGAGAAGCAGAACACCCTACTCTAATCCAGACAATAACTACCTGGATCTGAAGATGATATATAGAAATATGCCCACACCCATGGGTCATAAGAGTTGCCTCTCCTCAAGAAGTCGCAGTCTCTGTTTTCCTGCACTGCTCTAACAGGCTCTCAGAGAGCCCAGCCTGAGTAGCTTGGAATTGCTTTATGACATAGCAACAGTGGTTAACAAGTTGGATGACCCATCGTTGCTATAGCATAGCAGTGAACTACTGGATTTAGAATTTAGTCATTCACACTAATGGCTTTTTACGAGAGCGATGTATACCTTTGCTATGGTAAATCAGACACTTAAAATTAGTGGTGAAATTCATAAAAGTGTTTGTTAGGTGGTGTGTTTTTTCATGGGAATAACCTTAATGTCATTATTTGGGACTGGTTTTCATTTGCACATTGTGTTTTCTGATGAGAGTATATAGATTGAACTTTATAAGAAACATATCTACTAGATTTTTTTGTGACAAAGCTCTGCCATTTTTATCCCACTGAAATGGATTATTGTGAAAGTCTGGGTTGGGGGGCACACAAATGAGCATATAGAAATCCATAGCAGATTTCCCTGACAGAACACATAATTTGTAAACGCTAATACTAATTTTAGGAATTGTGGTGAGTTCCAAGGTGGTTATGACCTGGAGAAAATGCTGATCCTTTGATGGTATTTGTTGAACTATGTTTAAAGGAAAACTGTTTTCTCACATGACTTCCTCATAGAACTTATGAAAGGCGCTGCAGAAGCTAAAATGAGAACACGTTTTCTAAAAATCCACAAATATGTTCTCCAGCCATGTGAGAAAAAAAAAGGCTGACATGCTGAATAAAAGATGTACTTCCAACAACAGCAGTAGCAGCAGTCTGTCGGTTGATTCCCAATGTTGTTCTGCATTTCCACAAGGATTCAATGAGCAAGAGCACTAGTATTATACAGTCACACCAAATCTGAGGCATACCAGAATTCCATTTTACAACAATCTAAGCTGTAGAGTTGGAAGAAATTTCTAAAGGAGGAGACTGCAGTACATGAACAGAATAAGAAGTTTCATTTTGTCATTGAAATTATGCATAGTGCTCTAGATAGCTAATAAGAGGACTGGTTTCCTATAAATTCTCAAATATCCTACTCGTTCATGTCAAAAATAAAGTCTGTCATGCTGAGTGAAATATGCACTTCAAACAGGACCCTGTCAGTTGACTCCCCAGTTTCAATTGCAACTTCGCCACAGAGCTCTAAGGAAACAAAATAGAGTGCTGACATTCAGGGCTCGAACAATCCACTCACCCACTGGCATTGTCCAGCAAGATTTATTCAGGACAGCTACTTTTAGGCACTACTCACCCTTGAAAATCCTCTAATTTAAGGGAAGGCAAACTGACTCTTAACCTCAGTCTCTGAAAGCAGAGCAAATGTGACAACATAACAATATTTAAAGGCATCTTTGTTGCTCATAAAGCAGTGGTTCCCAAACTTTGACCTATGGCTCCCTTGACCTAATTGGCAGTTGGCCGTGGCTCCCCACTATATTTTTTACCGGTAGGCGGGTGGGGATGTATGCCCGACCGCGGGAGTACTTCCTGTTGATTGTATTTCATTTTTCAAATTGATGGCTAATTAATATGTTTTACTTTCTTAATTTGGAAACAGGGTAAAAATCGGTAATAGAATCATCATTTTTGCCGGGGGCTTAAGCATATTGTACCGCAAAGAGGAGGATATTAATGAATGCAGCAAATTTAAACGGAGCACAAACATGCCAATACAGCATGCATAACAGAGCTCACACATGCCTGCATGCACCAATGCTGCAAATACAGCAGGCCAGAGACAAGCTGTACACACGCATCCAAGTAGCAAATGCAGCAGAGCACATTTCATCGAAGCAAACAGAAGAGAGCACACATACATACACTACCATTCACACAAACGCATACAAATGCTGAAGATATATACACACCATGATCGTGATAAGCCTTATTATGTGTAAAACGGATTTCCACATCAGGTGAAGCTAGTGCTTATTTGAGCCGGTGATTGTATGTGGGGCACACAGGCACTCATGTTGGGGGGCGGCACTTATTTTCCCTCATCATACATGACCCAGAGCAAGAGAGAGAAAAAAACCAAAATGGGAAAACCAAGAGGAAGAGAAAAGCGAAACAGCGAGGAAGAAAGCGAGATGAAAAACAGAGCCTGCAGGAGTGAGATGAAGAGGCAAATAGTGTCTGGTGGATGAGAGACATGAGGTGGAATCAAACCGTGGCAGCCTTGGCGTTGAGCATGTCGACACCCAAGAGTGCCGGACTCATATTTCAAATTGAGCACTGGGCCCTGCAGCCCACCAACGCTGGAGTGCAAGCTGCCCGAGCTAGACGCAGGGCAGCTGCGAAGGTGATGGAAAGGAATTCTGGGGCCTTGTTAGGTAACAAGGGTAAGGTTTGGTCAACTTTGTTTTCCTTTCACTTCCTGACAGAATAACGCAGTTTCTAAAACAGGGAAGGGTGTGACGTCCAGGGGCTCAGGTGTACCCGAGAAGATTCTCTAGACTCTGTCGTGTCCCTGACCCTGGGGGAGGGTGGGCGCCATGTTTCTCTCACCCTGGCCGGTCCCCTCCCTCCCAGCCCTGTAATTATCAGAGGAATTAGGAAGGAGCACAAATATCCACTCACAGGTATCGAATGGCCCAGGCTGCCCCTGCCCCTGCCGGCACTGACGGAGGCTGTGTAAGGCTGCCTTATGATTTCCTTAACGAGCCCCATGGAGCCCGCCTTTTTGGTGTAAAAATAATTCTGGTGATACTACTATTAATCAAATGCCATGCCGATCTTCTGCCCAACCTCAGTTTTTTCTTGAACTAGATTTGACACCAGTACTGTTTTTTACACGATCTTGTCAGTATTCAAAATCTAGTTTTAGTTAGTAAAAAACTGATTTTGGACAGAAGATCGGCATGGCATTTGATTAATAGTAGTATCACCAGCATTATTTTTACAGTAAAAAGGCAGGCTCCACGGAGCTCGTTAAAGAAATCATAAAAGCAAAGGCCTTCACTCTGGCTTCTGGGGTTTTATGCCGGGGCTTCAAATAGGAAGAGGTAGTGGAGTCGGATGTAAAAGGAAAGGATCCCAGAGCCCCAAGACACCGAAGGAAGACATGGAGAGTCCCCCCCGTCGTGTGTGGCAGCCCGGGATGAGACCGCTTCCCGGGCAGACACAAAGCCGCGCCCGAGCACTTCACAGGTCTTTAAAAAGACCATTTGCATGTTAATGAGACCTCGCTGTTGTTTCACCCCTTCTAAGAGCCCCTGCAGCACCACTCTGCCTAGATTCAGCCCCCCCACCCCTGAAATCAGCACCACTCTGCCTACTGTTTAAAGATTTAGCCCCCCCCGAAATTTTTGGTTAGCCCCACCCTCCCGAAATTTGGCTCTAGTTGCGCCTCTGGTCTGAACTTACCTGTCCTATGTGAAGCGGGTCCCACGAAGCACAGCAGAGCATGGCGGGCAGCAATAACGCGCCTTAAACGATCAGAGCTGCATATGCGTAATGCAGAGACTACGCCTGTGAAAGCACGTACATACGCACGCACGTATGGCGGTAGTGCTTGGGCCAAACCATGTTGCCTGATCATGCAGGTGGCATTTCTCCCCCGTAAGTTGCGCTGTGGCTGCAATTTCCCACATCGTGCCGCGGCGCCCCTGGCTACTCATAACGGCGCACCGGGGTGCCGCGGCGCACAGTTTGGGAACCACTGTCATAAAGTGAAAGAGCAATAAAAATGCCATGCAATCTTCTTATCTTGTCACATTTGCTGGCTTTCAGAGACAGATGTTAAAAGTCAGTTTATCTTATTACATTTATTTTTCTTTCTGTGACTTAAGTTAGAGGATTTTGTAGAGTGAACTTTGACAACTGAACTGTGCAAAGCATGTTAAATGAAAGGTGTCAAGTTTTTTTTCTAACACTGAAATAGCTTAGTGAACTATTCAAATATTTCAAATACATTTTACTAGTTATGAAGATCCATTTTTGTAATTCTTTGGTGAAAATAATATTTTTATAGTATCAAAACAAATTAGAACACTTTACTTGGTGATGTGCAAATTTTAAATATTTTTGCCGAAACCCAATTTCCAAACAATGCTTTTGCGCTATTATTAGTAAAACTAGATGTTGGTGGGAAAGTTTTGTGGCCATTCAATGGAAAATATGCTATCTGTAAATGACACTGCACTACCACATCATGCTTTGGTAATATATTTAGGGAAATTTAGTTTTTAACATGAACTGGGAATTATTACAGATCCTGCCCAGATAATAATGCTATTAGTGGACTAAGAGGCAAGCCAAAAATCAAGTGTACCCGATTTACAGGCTTGATTCTTGTTATACATAGAAAAAACATTTAGTCTTGTAAATAAAAGGAGGTTTTTTTGTACAGCAGAAATAGTAAACTTACATATTGGAATGTGCTCTCTTAAGTAATAATAAAGAAAAAGGCAGCTCCATAAGACAAAATATTTGCCTAGGATCACACAATTTGAGATATGTTCACGGGTCAAGTACGTTACAGTTAGGTCGAGTAGATTATTAAAGTTACTAGACCTGCAGGTCTAGTAACATGTATATGATTTTTCGAGCCCTGTTACAGTCTGTATTCGAAACAAAAGTGAGGCACTCCTGAACTTCATTTTCTTGGAACAGGAATTGTTGAATTTAAAGAATTCACTTTGGAGAAGCCTAAAGTAAATGCACATTGAGGTGTTAATGCAGATATGAAACACACTGTTTAAAATAACTGTAGAGAAAAAATAGTTTTTTTAATCATTTGAGGCATAATATAAACTTTAAAGGCACTAAAGTAGCTAAAGAGAAATCTCTTCCCAAGTCCAGCATACCTTTCCAAATTCGTGTACTCAGGCTACCACCTATGTTCTCTATTTATAAATACATTCCCAATTTGGAAATAGTAACATTTTGGTACACATTTAAGATTTGTTGAATTTTCCATTTACAGGAGTCTCTGAGAGGTGCAAAAAACGATTTACAGACATATTTTATTTTTTAAATTAATTGATTAGTGTTCACCTTGGTAGTAAAGCACTCCAAGGGCCAGATGTATGACCCTAGTAAATTGCGACTTGCGCTCAATTGAGAGTTGCAAATTGCAAGTCGCAATTTACTATGCACAACAGTGTCAGAGACACTGACTGCGATTCCCAATGGGGTCTCAAAATGCGAGGCTCATTAATATTAATGAGGCACTCGCATTTTGCGGCCCTATTGGGAATGGCTGGCCCTCCCAGCGATGGTGGCCTGCTGGGCTCAGCAGACCACCATGTCTGTGACTGCTTTTAAATAAAGCAGGTTTTAATTTTTAAATGCAGCCCGTTTTCCTTAAACGGAAAAAGCCATCAAGTTTACTTCTTAATTCTACTTTTGTTAAAATAAAAAATACTCAGGATTTTCGTCCGGATATATCTCAAAGATCACATCATGCAATGATTATGTTAATTCAATTTCAACTTAAAATGTTCACACCCTAAAAAAACAATTACAAATGTACAGTTTGCACATGACTTGCAATCAGCGATTAAGGGACCTCTAATCTCAAGCCCAGGGTATGGCTAAGCCATCTGCATCGTCTAACCGAAGACAGACTTGCACTGATCAGAGCTATCCTCCACACAACTGGATTTTTGCTGAACAAAAAAAATGAAAGGCTCATGGGAGTCAATTACTACTTCTCTGTAGGCCTTTAAATGGCTAGGTACAGATGCTCTATGAAAACAGTCTCACACACGAGGCTCTAAAACTCAACATTCCCAGATATGTCACACATAAACTGACACTATCTAGAAGCTCTTGCACCATGCATGGCGAAATTCCTTCCCACCTGTGCGGTCAAGAATAAGAGCAGACTACACAGATCCTTCATAAGTAGTGAACCGAAAATATGGAATGCTTTTCTCACCCACATCAAAAACGCTTCCTCTTTTTTGTTTTTAGAAAAGTTTATTAAAAATCTATGAGTTCTTATACCAAGATTTCTATTTAGAAAGATGAAAACTTAGTTACTATAAGACTTCATTGAACTAGATTTTGCTCCTAGTCGTACTCAATTACTAAAAGCATGGTCATTTTTCATCCACTTTACAACATACAGAGTCAGTCAGAATAATTTATTTTGGTTAATAAAAACCATAGGAACATAAATAAAATTATAAAAGCACATATAGATTCATGAACACAATTAAAAACAAAACAATGAAAAACGTCAAATCTTAAAAAATATAAACCAGTCATACAAAAAACGAACAAATCCCTCAGTTTTATAGCAGCAGGAAAGAACTGGCTGTTGGGCAAACAAACCAAAGGAGGCTGCAACACTTGTAAACGGAGGAAAGCTAGCCTACACCTTGTAAAACCACATCTTAGTAAAGAGACCATATAGTTCCATTGTGCAGTAATATAGAATTTCCAAAATATAAAAAGCAAAGGCATTGATAAAAAATGATGTGTCCAAGAATTAGTATGAATAATTTAAGATATCTTTAGAGAACAAAAAGTGCCGGTGAATACAACTCAAACGAAATTTAAATAGCTTAATACAAAAGTTAAATGTGTCTCAATGCTCAGCATAGCTTTTATTAATAAAGGAGATCTTACAAAGGATTTTGTTAGTTTAAATTGTTTTATATATTCACACTGCTAGAATGAGAAAAAGATTCCTTGGCCTCAAATGGTGTCCCTTTTTAATTGAACTTGGAGGGATAAAAACCTCTGGTCGCACTAGGATATTACAAAGCTTCTTAATATATTTAAATCATTGGCTTTTATTTATAACATGCTTATAACATGCTTCATAAGCAAAATGTGTTCCTTTCCCATTAAGAGATTATTTCTCATTGATACTCAATAATTTGTATTATGCATCTAAAAGTAATTTGTCGGACTGTTTTAAGATGTATTGTACAGCTTTCTGAAAGCCAGACAAGTGGATGTTGTGCTATATAAAATACTTTATGACTTAATCAAATAAATAAAAAGTTCAAATGGAAGCCTGGTGGGTCTAATAACGTGATTTTATTTCAGAAAATGTTATTTAGAGTTTTATGATACAAAAAAGGTTTAAATATAACAATAGAAAAAAAGAAAGTATACAAGTGTGTACAGCATATGATACGTGAGACGCCACCTAAGTTTTGCAAATGACATGTTGTGATTTCAAGTTGTAGATTTTTAAGGGCCATGTATTTCCAGGCTTAGTTACTGGTTAAAAGGCAGACCAACAGTCCTGGATGACTCCCCATCCCCCAAATCCACACACCCCATCTAGTCCTAGACTTGACCAACCACGTGCTTTAGAATTCAACTTCTGAGTTCACATCAAACTATTCGTCTATTGTTAGCGTACCCACTTCAAACTATTCGTCTATTGCTATCGTACCCACTTCCCAGACCAAAGCAAAGAGCTGAACTATTTAATAAAGAGGACGACATATTTAGAATGCCATGCAAACACAAGTTAAGATGGCTGAAAACCATGCTGTTACAAGTAGTGTAAACGTAGCCTGACCCACTGTCCTACATTCAATTTATATGCACCCTCTGCCCTGAAAAGACATGTACAACATTTGTCTTACCCGATACATTGTATATGCTCAATTGTAACTGTCAAATATTTTCATTCAAAGACAAGTTTGAGATGTGCAATAAATATCTGAACTGCAAGACTGACACAGTCCACTAGAGGAGTTGTCTGTGCCCATTCCAGTCCCGGTGTTGACTCCCCCTCAGTGTCACACTTCTACCTTCTTCAGTGGCACTCAAGAGGAGGATATTAAGGGGCACAAGCAGTAGTTACGAACAGATTCATATTAAATATTTAGCTAAGTGATTGAGTAGGTTCTGGACACGGATTTCAGACAGCATGCCCAGTAAAGACATGCTTTGGACAAGAACAGCGCAGAGTGAACATTACTATTTTTGTCGCAGCATTTCTGTTATTTTTTTTTACTGTGACTTTAAGAGAAATGTTTAAATGGTCATTTGTCTTTTGCCACTGTTTTTCAGATTATAAATCAAAACTCCTGATACTAGAAGAGGCATCGATCATGAAATCAAATGAAAGTAACCAAATCAATAAATACTGAGGTCACACTGCCTGGTCAACACGGTAGTGTAAACACCACCAAGGGCAAAGGTTAACAACGACTCAAAATCTGTAAAAAAAAGTCAGCATTCTACATCAAGCTTTTAAATCAACACTGAAACATAATCCAACATCAAGCCAAGTAATCAAGTGCATGCAAAAATGCATGTTGCTCTGCTGCCGTGTTCACAAACAATGAACAAGCATTGGAAATGCAATAGGTCTCGGATTTGTTTAAGTTAGAGCTAATGGCAATCTCTATTACCTATGTGTTATGGAGTGTGTGTATGAGGTGTGTAGTGCAATTATGTGGGTTCGATTGGATTATTTAGTTGTGTAATTGTGTGGTGTGGAGTGGATTTGTGTAGCTGAATTATGTGGCATGGTGTGCTGTGGAATTATGTGGATAGTAATTATGTGGTATTGAGTGTAATGGAAATATGTGAAGTGGGATTGTGTGCTATGAAGAGTAATTAGTTAGAATGGTATTTTGTGTTGTAAATTGGTATGCAGTGGATTTTAATTACGTGGTGTGCAGTTGAATTTTACGGCATGATGTGGTTATAAATAAAGCCACACATTAGCAGCATGTAAGGGGCAGGTCTGGTAGGAAGCATAGCCAATAGGTAACGGCAATGAGAGAACTATTGGTTTTGCCAATGGTAATGTCTTTTCGCCAAATTATGGTAGGATCCTATGCAGGATATGCGGAAAACCAATGAAATTTACACCTAAGAATATTTTTATCACCAACTCGTCCTGCTTATTCTCCTCTTCCAGATTAACCTGTTCTTCCTTTTCTGCTACTTTCTCATAAATTGTCTGAAAATGAAATAGTTTATATGTTGGAATAAAGAGTTTTACAAATGTTCTAAAATAAACATAAATAAAGAGCCTCTTTATTAAAAAGGGAAGGTAAGCTATAATTTCCGCACCTTGAAGATGTATTGGCAGTAAGGGCAGCACTATATAGGTGTATATATAAATAAATCAGACCACTTGTGCCAGCCTGGCCAACGTTTTGCTGAATTTGATGCCTGTGATCCTTTAATTCAGTTAATATGTGCAGTTTTTTGTCCATGTTCTATGTGCACACCACACTCTCTGCATTTTATCAATAAATGCTCCTAACCCTACTTGGGTAGTTAAAAAAAAACACGCAGTGGTTGAACGGGGCTCCTCATGTCTCTGAGCACCAATGGTACCCGTCCTGCCCTCTTGATAGTTAAGATCTCTGCAATTTACTGCGCACTTATTACGTGTGTAGCGTTTTCTCTCTGTTCCACAGACAACACTTTAATTTTGGCAATAAATGCACTCCCTGCGAACCACTGTTTGCGCTTACCTGCATGGGCAGCAGGGAGGACAGTGCCAGTGCCAGCACTACCAGACACACCCCAGTACTTTCTTCTGTGCACTCCTGAGTGCTGATGAACGAACAGACATAATACAAACAGTGCAAGAATCAGGTTATTTAAAAAAAAAAAAAACTGAAATATGAATATATTGTCAACCAAATGAGCTCACTGAACTAGTCTGGTACCTCCTTAGAAGTAGTTCTGTTTATTTGCATTTTTAGATATTATTTTGTGCACAAGGTATAGAGGCAGCTTTATATTCAGTTCCTTCTAATTTTGGAACTTGTGCAATTGTTGGGCTCTGCGACAGGGAGACGAGGATGACCCCACTCTATCCTACGTTGCACTTCTGCCAGGAAACTCAGCAAATACCAAAGAAACTCGCTTTTATAGCATAGTTTCAAGTAATACGTATCTTAAACAGTACCATTTTTTACACTGAACCATCTTTTAGCGGCGTAAGTGCTCTTCTGTTCCCACCCCGCCCCACACGTCCGCAACTAGACAACCACAATCCTTGTTTTGGTCATGAAAAGTTCCACGCATGAGGTAATGTTATGCTACAACGGAAAGAAGGTGGCTGTTGGGTGCATTGAGACAATTATTATTTTTAAAGGTAAAGTAAAAATTTAAACTTAAAAAACAGCCTACATGAAATAAAGGCCTCCCAGTATAAGGAGCACTTCACCTTCTCTGTTCTTCTGCCCTCTGTTTTATTTATGTATTAAGTTTTATATAGCACTGGCTATACCCAGAGGTATCAGAGCGCTTTACATGAGGAACATGGTTACAAAGTTACATCAGTTTCTGGAGCTTAGTTACAGGAATTCTATGAGTACAAAAGCATAGATAGCATAAACAAGAGGAAAAAAAATAGGCAAGAGGATAGAAGGATAGGGGCGAGAGGGAAGGAATAGGGGAGGTAGGGAAGAATAATGGCGGGGGAGGGTATAGGAGGCACAACGGGGAGACGAGGAAAAACAGTGTCCGACGTCCGGCTGGGAAGGTGACGGCCGAGGGGTGAACCTAAGCCAAACTCCTCTATAGCTGCGTGGGACAGCTCCACCGGTCATCGGCCAAAGGTTGCTTGGGCACCACAGTACATACAAAGAAGGTTATAGCTTCCGCCTAGAGGGGCATAGTCCAAAAAGTTCCATTGAGCGCGCCGGTCACGATGTACGGTGCTGTGCTCCCAGCGGTAATGGAGTAAAAACCCAGGCCTCTGCAGTGTGAGACTCCCTAGTCGCTGTAGGATCTCTCAAAGGGGTATCTGAGACTCCAGGGTATAAATGCTGGATCCCTCCCCAACAAGGGGAGAAGGAGTACTTTGGAAAGGGGCGCACTGATGGTGGCTATTATTAGAAAATTGGTGTGTCAGCTGTCCCCAGAGGTGGCCATAACGACCTAATTTTGTTTCCATAAGAGGATATATGTATCCTCTATAATGTATATGTTATCAGAGCAAGCCATTCAGATGCAGCTTGCACTAGTCTCCAGACGGTCTCTCAGCTTCCAGATCCTGGTTTCAAAGTGCGTCTCCCACCCCTCCCCCGCTGGTGTCTCTTCGGTGTGCTCACTATGCTTGGTTTCCTTCATTACCTCAGGCTGTTGTTCTATCTCATGGCGTCTTCCAGTCGCCATGTAAGGGTCAGGCACAGGGGTCAATGACTTCATTTAGGCTTTCAAGTGTGTCAGCAGGGTTGATTGCCTATGGGGCCACCCGCTTTCAGCTGAGCTGGTCTCCTCCAGAAGTATCCTGCCACCCGGATCTATATCCTCACACTCACAGCCTCTTCACGGGCCACCCAGCCGCCATCTTAGCATCAGGCACGGCTTTAGCTTTAGTACAGATGGAACGTAGCCCAGGCAGTTTCCCCTTCTCACAGTACCTCCGCGTTGTGCAGCTGAGATGTGCATGTGGGAACACTGCCAGTCGTGGCACCTGAACGCTAGGTACTTGAGGGCCGCGTTTCCCCGGTTTCCGGCATGTTCACAGTACCGTCCGCCTATTCCGGTACAGCCAAGGGGACCACCGTAATGAGGCAGTCATTCCGGAGCATCGGTCCCTGCAGGGTCCGCTTTCGCCATGGTACCGGTGCTCCTGTACAGCGGGTCCTCACGACTCCCTGCTCGCTAGTGTGCAAAACATCTGCCTTCAAGTGCACCATGCTCAGTAGCCCCCAGGTCCATCCGGGCTCGCACGGGCCCCGGGCGCCGCCGGAATCCCCATGATTTCCACTGGGACACGGATGAACTGTTTGTCTGTAAAAAGCCGGTGATTGATGGCTAATTTCCTGCAGTTTCAAATCGGTGGCAGCGGAGCAGTCCTAGATTACATCCACACGGCCATCTTAGCTCACTTTCTCACAGGGACATCACAGCTCATAACTCGGCTGATCAGGATCGCAGAAAGGCGGTTTAAAAGTCTGTGAGATCCGCCAGCATTCCGATTACTGGACTGGTGATTCTGGAGGTGTTTGACCACGGAAAAGCGCTGCTCCGGCTACTGGCGTGCAGGTTCCCCTCGGAGCCTCAGCCCCGAGCGGCCATCATGGTCGCTGGCTCCTCCTCCTTAAGTCGATTTCTTACGCCGTGACCCAGAGGAAGGGTCGGAATGTTTTTACATTGGCATCGGAAACGTACCATAGTCACTCGGAAGTAATCCAAAACAGCCTTTTTACTTTTAGCCCTCCGGAAGTGTTTCCAAATAGTAACGCACATACCTTCTTCAAATATAGTTATGTAAGTAATAAAAAACTAATCTCACACGTCTTTGCATTACTAACTGGAATTAGGTTATTAACTGATTAGGGAAGAATTGATTCGCCCAGAATCCCAGGATGATTAAGCCTCCCATCAGGGAGTAGAGCGCATAGCTGCATCTATGTCGAGAAAAGCATTTTTTTTTAAACAGTGACATGAGGTAATGGTGAGAGAGGGCACGGAGCGAGAGGGCACGGAGCGAGAAGGTAGCAAGGTGCATGGGCACCAAACAGGAGCTGGACTTGTAGCACGGCGAACGACAGCAGCAGGAGAAGAGTTTGTCCAACCAACAGAGATGCCTTCAAAGCGTAAGGTAACTGTGCTTGGCCAGTGCTCTGCAGAGTTCAAGGGAAGTGACATAGCAGCTGCAGGAACCAGTCAGGAGGCGGTAAAGAAGATAGACACTGGCATCAGCATATGGTAAGTAGCAGGCGGGAAGAAAGTCATTCTATGCTTAACTGCCGGTATTGCAGACAGCGCATGCACGCTGATGCTCGATCTAAAAATCCTGGAGACCCAACAAAAAAAAACATAAAACCTTTGCAACACTAGAACCTGACATGAATAAATCAGATGGTCATTGCTGCTCCTCACCGTCTCGGCACTACAATAAAGTGCTGGTGAGGCTTTAAATGTTTCCTTCTCAAAGATTCCCTCTTGGCACCCTGCACAGCCCTTAACGAATTGGTTACTAAAAACCGAAACACGTTGCATTTCTTCTAGCAGAAAATTCAGTTATATTACTCTTGTTCTCCCAAAACTAAATCAACTTCCAACCCACTCAAAAAAAAAATTCTAAATGACTAGCTTCCTGACACATGCATTTGGGCACCCTAAAGTACCTAGCAAGACTTGTGTTTGAGGTCTAAAAAGACTACAAAGCATAGACATTCTTCAGTTGGAAATTCGGAAATGTAAAACATTTTTAGCAATGAAGCACTGCTACTCCCGGCTGGCATCCACGCTAAGAACTTCCCCACCATCCAAACTCAGGGTTCAAATCGCATCTCCTCTCCTTTGGGAAATAACAGAAAATACATTTCTTCTAAACTCATCTAAACTAATGAGCATGTATTCCTATTTCTTTTTACACAATACATGACCTCCTTTTGAATATGCAATAATTTATTCCATTTTAAAATGGTACACGTCTTAAGTATAATTAAAATTACGTAATGGTAACTTGTCTGACACATTACACCATATCAACAGTAAACATGTGAAAACTAAAAAATGATATTGCCTAAACAGTATTAAAGTAGAAACAAGCTTAATGATAGGCACTCCTGGCTTATTGTCGGCAGCTGTGGCATGATATTGCCAAGGTATGCGTGCAAATATTTTTTAATACATTAAAATACAAATTGTTTCAGAAAAGACGAGTCCAATAAAAGTGAATATATATAAAATGCATAAAAAATAATCACCCAGACAAGGCAAGAGATAGCCAAGATGTCTGGGTTGCATTTTTTGTGCCTTACCAAAGCCAAAGAAGACAATGCCCGGATATTCTGCCGCCTCGTCACAGGGATTTGGGAGCCTGCAAGACTTTTTGGACGTTTTAGCATTTACGGTATGCAGCAGTGACTCTTTCTGCTACGTGGTGAGAGGGATCACGATTAGGATTCAGTAATAACAGTGCAAGACAAGCTAATGAATGACAGCACGTGTCAAATTTCAAAGTTTTGAAAAAGTTATTATCCACACACCACGTGGCAGATGAATTAAACTGGGATTCAAGAAATGAAACATACGGCTGCAGGATAAACGACTTAAAGTCAAGAATAACAAGCTGTGTAATGATTTGTGGGTTTACGTGTGGAAATTCTTGCGCAGTTCTGCCAAGTATTAAACATATTCATAAGTTTAAAATCAGTGGATAGTCTAAGCAGGCGCCAGGGCCATCGTTCTGTACTACACTATGTACATGTGTGGTAGTATAAACCAAACCTGTCGCTCAAATCTAGGAGAGATAAGTACTTACCAAACCTACTACATCTGAAAATACTTATTTTTCATGCGAATGTTTTAGCATACACTGACTCGCCATACTAGCACTCACAAATTCAGCTGCCAATACAGGAATTACTCAATTAATTGGACCATGCACACCCAGTTCATTGAGCCACACACTCCTTCGTTAATGAAGTGTGCACTCGTTGATCTACGCATCCAACCAGACGCCCACCATTCACTCACCCGTTCATCCATCATCTCTACACTAATCGTCGTACTCTACACTAAGACATCAATGTACTCGCTCCCCCGGTGCTGCTTTCTCGCAGTCATTCACCCAACAACTCAACACTCACTGACGATGTACTTTCACATAATAATAACTCTAACCCATTGGATTTTTGTGCTCCGTGTTATGTTCTTATTGCCATGAGTTGCTTGGCAACTTCGATAGATTCTGAATTAGAATAGCCCCCATTACCGTGATTACGGAGACTACCTGTATACTTACGGACAGTCAGTGAGTTCAGCCTCATAGCCGTAGTCCACTGCTATGCTTTTAACTCATATCATTTGGCAATAATTTTAGCTCGTCTGGGCAGCGTAATGTCCAATCCCACGTCTGTACATATTCAGTGAATTGTCAGGGAGTGCTGCTAATATGTAAGGTGTCCTTGGATTCGAGCATTGGAGAAGCCCAGCCAATCCTGGTGCGCCAGGCAGAATTCAGAGGTTCTGATTGGCTGTAGAGTCTAGACGTGTCTCTCTCTGTCCGATGCCTAGGCGTATCATATGCCTCCCAAGTTCGAGTGTGCGGGGTTTAGGTGGGCTGGAGCTATTGAGGAAGACAAGACAACTACATACTAGCCGGTTGGTGACAGCTGCCTCCTGCCTGTTTCGAGCCGTGCAATCCATGCTAGAGGGACGAGGGGAGGTAGTGCAAGGCGGAGTATGGCTTCACGTGGTGACTGAGCGATGGCTGGACGGTTGGACAGTAACCATATGTTGCGGGGTCAGGTCCATGCAGGTGACGGGATAGTCCTTGTTAAAAACCAGGACCCCTGAAATTATACGGAAGAAGAGGAATAAGTTATTCGGCAGGGTTGACTAATTTATGCACTGTAGAAACGAAGCGGAGGCGTATAAGGTTCAGAAGCTTTATTCTATAACAACCCCAAACAGTGTGCGGTTCCCAGGAGGGGAACAGAATGCCGTTAGGACAGTTGACAGCTAGAGGTGATGTCGGGTTGGAATGTGGAACGTAGGGAAGCCAATGGGAAAGGAGAGAATGACAGTGAAGGCTCTCGCACAAGAGAGTCTGTGGACAATTACTGTCAAGCGCCAGGGCTGGCGCGTGGCATTAACTGTGGATACCACATGCACCATAATGGTGCACATTTTGTGATCGGATTATTTCATCATTGTGTCATTCTCGGGCCAAGTTTACTTGAACGCACATGCACTGCTGGTTGCGAGACATATTGTGGCTTACAAAGAAGGTAGAATCACTTTGCGCCCTCCTATTGCTTACCATTGGTTGGTTTTCCTTTACACCCTAATTTGGCTGGTTCTTATTTGTGTCCCAACTTGGCAATTTTGGGTTTACTCCTCCTTGAGAATTACCTCTTTACATCCTTTTTAGGTCGAGCATTCTAGACCTCTTGTATATACTTTAGTATATACTTATATGTGTATGTACTTTGTGGGCTCTGGAGATCAGCCCTAGGAGTTGTCTTCTTCTACTTAAGGACTTTTTTTCTGTTCAACTACTTCTATTTAACTGTCTTGATAGAAAACGACCAGTAGAGGTCAGTAAAATACCAGAATTGCTTTCTGCTTGTTCAACTGCCTCTATTCAACGGTCTTGATAGAAAACGACCAGTAGAGTCCAGTAAAACACCAGAATTGCTTTTTGCTTAGGGACTTAATTTTTTAGGTCGAGCATTCGAGGCCTCTTGTATATACTTTAGTATATATACTTTAGTATGTACTTATATACAGTGCTTTAAGTGGGCCAGGTCTCACCGGGGCTGAGCACCAGCAGTTTTTTAAAGGAGGCCTCAAAACGGGTCTCTATCGGGCTCTGTTTTGTGCCCTGGCGCAGGCGGTCCGTTTTCTTCCGGACTGCAGTGACAGCAGGCACATCATGTGCGCGTGCTCACACTGCTCACTTCTCACTAGTGGAGCAGTTACGGCATGACATCATGCCAGGTAAGCGTTCTAGGGGAAGGGAAACCCTTTAAAGAGTCATTTTCTCTCTGGATTTTCCTTCCCTCTTTGAAACTCAAGAGCAGCAACATTGTCGTGGTGTCACCAGGGTTTTAAGTGGAAGCTTTTTCAATATTATATACAAGCCATAGTTGCTGCTTATTTATCTTATGCAACGAACAACCATTGACAAAGCCAATAGTCCTGAAGTGTTGTAGGTATGATGTTACTAGGTGTAACATATATCTGGATGCAATGACAGAAACAGCAAAATACAAGTCGGGGGCACACTATGCTAAGCACAGATTTTTAGCTTAGGTGATTTTAAGCCACGCCCTTAATTACATTGACCATGCCCATTTAAGAAACCCCCAGTTTTTTCATCTTACCTAAAGCCCTGCTTATATGTGTATGTACTTTGTGGCCTCTGGAGATCAGCTCTAGGACTTGTCTGCTTCCCCTTAAACTTTTTTTCTGCTCAACTGCCTCTATTTAACTGCCTTGATAGAAAACGACCAGCAGAGGTCAGTTAAAGACCAGAATCGCTTTCTGCTGAGGGACTTTCTTTTTTTAACTTTCTTGACCAGCAGAGGTTAGTAAAATACCAGAATCACTCTAGCATTCTCTAGATTCCAGTTTATAGAAATTGTCTTCCACGAGCACCTGTAGACAATAATATTTTTTTCAAATCATGTATTTTCAGTGATATGACCACCGAAAGGCCCTGCTTTTATATTAAAAACAGAGCTTTGGACTATACCATTTTCCGCTGAATGGCAATATTTCTCTCAATGTGTTCTCATACCAGGCATGTCACGCAGTTGGTGCTTACTTTCCATCCATGTTAAAGAACAGTAGATGTTTCAGCATCCAGACTAATATGCTGCATAGCTAAATACATATAAGGTCCCAAAGGCGAGACTGAATGCATTGCAAATGCTTGTTTGACTGGCATTGCAGCTTTTATTTCATGCATTTCAAGCACTACATTTTAGGTCTGGCATTAGCGAAGTGTTGTGGTTTTGCTTCTCTCTCTTTTCCTTTCCCTTCCATATCCTTGTGCCCTGTCTGTCTTTCCTATCCCTGTTGCTGGGCTGCGTCCCTGCATTCTATGTGTCATTGCTTGACAACAGAATGATCTGTTTTATGTGGCTGCATCCTTGGCAGTTGAAGGTTGGCTGCTGCCTGGGCTGGTGGTCCTTTACTTGTACTTATCAATAAATCTACTTAAAGCTTCCAGTGTGCCCCTTGGACTTCTTTACACTGGTGACGAGGATGAGTTATTTTACTAAAAGTATATGTATGATGTACTTAAAAGGGCTTTCAGCTCCTCTCTTCGTCCATCGGTCTGTGGTTGTGTCATTCACGTTTTGCTTAAGCCCACTACAGCATGAGTCAATAGGTCACCCTCCTTAAGCCACTGGCCAACTTCACTTTGAGTGACTGCATTTGCTCTATCACAGTCCCGTCGTCTGCACACAAGGAATTTCCCTTCGGTGTCAGTGTTTTTGTTTTTACTTTAGTGTTTCCTGTGTTTAGAGCCTGAGGTGAAAGCAGGATGCTTTATACCACTCGTGAGCACAGTCCACATTCCAAGCTTTATCAATTCCTGCCTCCTGCACTCAATTCCTCTATAAATTTCCTTTGTTTATCTGCTGATATTTCACAGTATAACAGATTGTCTGTTTGAAACTATTCTGTATTAAATTATCCTCCTTTTACTATTCATGCAGTATACTAATGGAAACTTCAATATTACACATTTTAATTTATAAGTGGGATATTCTTCAGAACACTTTATTCTGGCGTCAGTTTCACTAAAGGTTCTTTAAAAGCCCTTGACCCTTAGTCATTGCACCGTTTCCCGTTGCCGCTGATAGCTCCTCGAGTCTGGAACTGTGCTCCCAGTCACCGCTGTTCCCAGATTGATCCTGTTGCTCATAAGTACTTTTGATGTAAGTTTAGTCTTAATTTATTGGCTTATTTTGTACATTTTATTTCTTTAGTTTAAATGAATTTTGTTTGGTGTTTTGTTTGTCTTATTTTGTGTTTTGTGCCCTCCGTTGTTGTTGGCCAAGCCTTCCAGCACTTTTCCCCCCGCTCTTGACGCAGCTCCCTCTGCCCGCCCTCCAGACAGCGCCCCCACCTCCCTGGACTACTTATGGAGCCCACTGCATGGCTCCAGTGAGTAGCCCTTAGCCATTGCACCTCTCTCCTGCTGCCACTGATAGTGCCACAAGTCTGGGACTGCTCTCCCAGTCACCGCTTGCCCCAGATTTATCCTGCTGCTCACAGGCCATATTGATTTAAGTTTAGTCTTAATTCATTGGCTTTTTTTTTCATTTTATTTCTTTTGGTTTAACTGAATTTCATTTGGTATTTTGTTTGGCTTATTTAAGGGTTTTGTGCCCTCCGTTGGTGTTGTCCTGCCCATTCCCGCCATTTATACCTGCTCCCAATGCTGCTCCTGCCAGCCTCTCTCACCTCCCAGGACTACTTATAGTGGCCGCTGCGTGGCCACACCGAAGGCTCGCCAAAGGCAAGCCTTCTGTGCCCAGTGCCAGGGCCCCTGGTCCTCCCACCATCCGCTGCTATACCACCAAGGAGCTCCTGGACCTGAACACAGCAACAATTGCTTCACTTCCTCCCTGCGATCAACCGAAGGACCCATCTCTTGCCGACCCTGCTCCACAGGACCAGCTGCCCACACCACACTCTCCACCGCCTCTACACAGAGAACTATGAACAACCCAAAACCATTCCAGTGCATCTTGCGCAATGCCTGCTCCCTTTACAAACACGCCACAGAAATCTGGGACACCACCATAATCTCCCCTGACGTCGCCTTCATCACCGAAATATGGCTCAACCCCTCCTCGAACCCTGACACCGCCACGCCACTCCTGACCACTACAAGATGATACACCGAGAATGCACTAACAAACACAGCAAGGGCATTGCCATCACCTTCAGGGAAACTGATGCACCGTCACCAACAACGACCCAGCTCCTTTCATGGAACACCTCAGCTTTCGACTACAGACCAATGCTAAGACCACGATAAAAGGCACCCTAGTCTTCAGCCCCCAGGACCCCGACCAGCTGTCTGCGACGCCATCTCCAACCTCATTGCCTCCCCAGCCATCGACTTCCTCCTACTGGGCGATCTCAATTTCCACGTTGACAAGGCTAACTCAATCACCTTCCTGGAGAACCTGAGCAACATTGGCCTCACCACACTTGCCACCAAATCCACGCACAAAGCCGGACACACACTCGAATCCATTTTTACCTCTAGCGACATAATCAAATTCATCCATGTCACGGAACACACCTGGACCGACCACGCCATTGTCCACTTCACCATCTCCAGGGCTCAGCATAACATTGATAAGCACCACAGCTCTCCCTACCGCAGCTGGGGTAAGGTAACCGAGACTCAGTGGACACAGGCCCTCAGCACCACGCAACCCAAAATGTCAGCAGACCTAGACCAGTCCATCCAGAGTTTCTCCACCTGAACCACCAAATAAGGCACGAGAAATCTACTCACCCCCTCACTATAGCGAGTCATACTTTATCAGGTCGAGCTATTTTTAGCACCTACTCGTGTGTTGTGGTGAGTAAACTTAAGCTGAAAGGAAGCGTTGTTCTGTTCAGTTAGAAAGTGATTGAGCAATAAAGAAGTCTTTAAGTCTTGTTTTTATCTTAAAAGTTTTACTGGCTGTTCAAGGACAGAGGTCTAATGTCAGTTTGTTTTCTAGAAACTAGATTTCCAAACATTATACTCTATATAGTTTTATCAGTAAAACCACGTCAGTGGGAAATATTGTGGCCATTTCAATGGACAATCTACTGATTGCAAATAAGTGTACTGCTACTTCATGCTTCAGGTATGTATTTATTCAAAGTACTAGTTTTTACAAATGATTTGAGAAACATTCCAGCTTTTTCCCTGAAGACAGTGTGGGTAATGAAGTAAGAGGCAAGTCAGCAGTCATGTGTATCTTATATGTGGCTAGATTTGTAACATATATATGGAGCAACAGTTTAGTCTGTTAAATCAAACAAAAATGATTTATTGTACAGCAGACATGTTGAACGTGCGTATTTGAAGGTGCTCTCGTGTGTGATAAAGGAGTAAATGGTGGCTCAGCAAATTAAAATATTTTCCCAGGATCACATGATTTAAAACCAGTTTATGCGTCAAGAGCATTATAATTAGGCCAAGTAGTTTATTTTAGTCACTAGAGCTGCAGGGCTTGTAACATTTTAATTATTTTTCAAGGCCTGCAAATGCGCTGATACTCACCCAGCTGAAACCAGTGAAATCCACCAGGATCTCAAAACAAGTCAGCTGGTATACCCCACAGCTCAGAACCACCAAGCGCCACTGCTACCAACTTGAGAAATGATGGCATGTCACTAAGAACCCATCCTACAGAGAAATTAAATAAATAAAATACCAGTATTTGTAAAGCACACAGCTGCCTCTGAAATGGTGTCCTGGCGGCCCTCCGGAAGATTAAGCAAGCTATTGCCCAAAGTCACATGGTGCTGGGCTAACCTGCCGCCGGCACCGGTTATCAAACCGTGAACCCCGTAGTCCAAAGTCAGGCACCCTAGCCGCTGCGCCACACCTCTTCCAGTGTCTTGAGGCCCTGCCTGCCAATGTCTGTTATGTGTTTCCCCTGGTGTGGAGCGGCATATAGTCTCTAGATTTCACAGACTTGTCAGATCATCTCATCCGGCGCACGACTACCTTTCATGTCATACCTGACTTTATTTATACTTTGCCCTGAAACGCAGTGGGCCGAGTCCGTTGTGGGATAAATGAAGGAAATGCCCCAGTGCACATCAGCAGATAGAGGATACCATGAAGATAACAGTCCTCTATTTCATACTGGATCAGTTTACCTGGGAGGACATTAAAACAAACCAATAGCAGTCACTTGGCATTCATCTGAGCTGGGTAATGGGCTCTCAAGATCTTGATACTTCTGGGACGGGGTAGGATTGGGTTTTTAAAGCAAACTGATGGCTCCCGTGTGGGCATGAGTCTCCGGTGGGGGTAGCTTGTTCCCTGGATCTGCAGGAACATTCTTGTCTGGCAGGTGACTTGGCATTATACAGGACTCTTCACTGACTTCATGACTGCCATTTCTGTCACTCATCCCCATTGACTCATTGAAAAGACATGGAGTAGTGGTTTCTGCCTTGTGAAATTTCTTGTACTAAAACATTCCGTGTCATGCAAACCTCCCTTTGATAGGCCAACAGCCATGTCTCTTTCACGTGGGTTACCACCCACAGGCTAGGGTTACACAGAGGCTTGAGCTTGATTCCAGTTCTTTTTTCCCTCAGCAACACATGGTCACCCATTTTTATGTCTTTATTCTTGACCCTTTTTCACCAGCTAACATAATGGTTTGCTTGTTCTCCTTTTCCACTGATACTGGTTGCATCGAAAGTTCCAGAGCCCATGTGGGGTGGCATGGAAAGGCATCAAGAGGCAGCAGGTGTGGAGGCAACACTTTGTGAGCGAGTGTGGTGTCCTGTTCGCAAAGGAACCTGTACAGAGTCCACTTGAGGATGTCTCCTTCTAGTTCAGCTATTCTTATTTCTTTATTTAGTTTGTTGTGAGAAGTTGGCCTGGTATATGCTGTCCACTAATTAAAGTGGGCACCTTGTACCAGTCCAAACAACCCCTTATGGTGATGGGTTAAAGACAACCTTTATTGAAAGCTATCCTAGTGGTAGCTATGGAGAGCAGCCTTCAGGCTAAGTCTTGAAGGAATGTAAAGCAGCTTGTTTCACCAGTCTATAATCTCTTGAATGACCAAATGAAAGGACAACCACACCAGGTATATATTTAAAATATATGTATTTAAGATAAAACACACCCCTCTAGTCTCTTTATGAGGCTGGAGTTCGAAGTACTTAAGTTACAAGTCAGTATTCAACAGTAAAAGCACAAATACACGTTTGGGCCCTAGGGGCGTACCAAAGCATATACCAATAAAGTGGTATAAGAACCACGACTGAACTAGACACAAGGCCTAGAGCCTGTAGAAGTGCTTGGACCACAAGGAACCACCCAATGTAGTGACACAGGGGACCCACGGGTGATGCGTGCAGTGTGAGAACACAGCCGCGAATTGCCATTACCTTCTATGGGGAAAGTCTTGGTTGGAAATTAAGAGTTTAAGGACTCTTAGAGGACTTTTGGACTTAGAGGTGTCTAGGGCCAACACCCACGGGAGCACCGGAGAACTTGAGTTACCTCACCCAGGGAAAGCTGGGTGCATAGGTGTCAAATGGTGTCGGGTCGCAGCGTCGTTTTCAATGGAAGCTGGCAAAGAAGTGCTGCTGCCGTGAAGAGGAGAAGTGTCCAGAGAGATCCAAGCCTGGATCGAGGATGGAAGGAACCTGCAAGCAGAGGGGACAGAGTCTGGGTCACTTACCAGTGACCAGGGGCACGATATTCCAATGCCCACAGATGTCGGGTGCTTCGACTCTTCAGCCACGAGGTTCAGGAGGTGTTGATGATGACCAGGAGCTGGATTCGAGCTGTCCCATGAAGTCTGTCGGTGCTGCGGTGTCGGCGACCAGGATGGACCCAACAAGCCTTGGCAATGGCAAGTCAAGGGGAAATAGGAGAAAGACGTCGGTGCAGACCAGCAAGGTCTGGGGGACTCACCCAGCGAGGGTAAGTCGGGGCATGTCTGGAGCAACCAGGAAATCCCAATCAGAAGAGGAGTTGCCTTCGTGGGGACCCACTAGCCAATGGGCTAGCGATCGCAAAGGAGCCTGGAGCAGTCGCACTGGAAACTGGCCCACGGGTCACTTGTGGAGTGGAGGTCAGAGATGTTTGGTGCTGCAGATGCCCAAGGCTGTATGTGGTGAAAAGGTGAGTTGGTTTTACACTCCGGGTGTCCTGCATGGAATGGTGACTTTGAGAAGTTGGCCTGGTATTTGCTGTCCACTAATTAAAGTGGGTACCCTGTACCAGTCCAAACAAACCTTATGGTGATTTAAGAGGTCAAAGATAACTTTAGAAAGCTATCCAAGTGGTAGCTGTGGAGAGCAGCCTTAAGGCTTAGTCTTGAAGGAATGATAAGCAGCTTGTTTTACCAGAATGCAACCTTATAGTATTGATTAAATGAAAGGAGAACCATACAGTAGTTATAAAAATATGTATTTATTGATATAACACTCTTTAAGTATGACTCAGTATCTTCTACACAAAGATACTCACAAAGCACACAATACTGTAGCACAGAAACCATAGTAAATAGCACTAATACACAGTAGGCTCCGGGGGAGACCAAACCATATACTAAAATAGAACCACGGCTCTAGTCAATACAGTGTCTAGAGGATGTAGAATCGCTGGGACCCCAAGGAACCACCCAAGGTGAGTAAGTAGGAACCCCACAGAGTACAGGTGCTGTGTGGGAACACAACAGTGTTCTATGTACAATTCTATTGGAGAGTTGCGGTTGAAGGTTTAAAGTTTGAACGGATGACCAGGAGCCGGATACAAGCTGTCCCACGAAGGATGTCGAGTACTGAGGGGTCGGTGTCCGGCTGGAACACCAACAAGCCTTGGCAACGTCAATCCGTGCAGAGGTTTGAAGAAGGTTACGGTTCGGACCAGCAAGGTCTAGGAGAATCACAAAACACAGGGGAGTCAGGGTAGGCCTGGAGCAACCAGGGGAGCCCAAAGAACGCAAAGTTGACCCTAAAGGGAACTCACAGGCCGGAGGCACAGGAGTCATGAGGGGACCTGGAGAAGTTTCACAAAGCAACAGCCCAGGGAGCAGTCGGTGCGAGAAAGCCGGAGTTCTTTGGAGGAAATGGTGCCAGAGGTCGGGGCTACTTGGAGCCTAATGCACTTGCTCGGGAATCACCAATAGCATATGCACTTGCAAATGGACGCGGTACACAGTGGTATGGGTATTGTAGCCCTCACGAGGGATTCAGGCCTCAAACTTGGTGAGAGCGCAGCTTGGAAACCCACCGGCTGTGTTGCTGGAGCCTTCGGAGCCCATAGGAGCTCAGGAGCAACAGACCAGTCAATCGTGATATGGTGCCTGCGGTTGCATGGGAGTGACTCCTCACTCCAATGGAGATGTCTTCAGTTATCCTTGATGCCCCACAGGTCTTGCACGGAGCCTGTTTGCTGCATGGGCACAGGCGATGCTCTGGACGGAGTGGGAGACCAAGTCGGGCACAAGCGAAGTCCAGAGTATCCAGACGGTCGAAGTTCAGTGGTTTCTGGTTCAGAATCTTGTAAGGATTTTGTCTTAAGTTAAGTTAGGATTTTGTCTTAAATTTGGAATTTGTCTTAAAACCAAAACTTAAGACAAAATCCTAACTTAAGACAAAATCCTAACTTAAGACAAAATACTAATTTAAAACAAAATCCTAACTTAATGTAAAACAAAATCCTAATTTAAGACAAAATCCTAATTTAGGACAAAATACTAATTTAAGACAAAATCCTAATTTAGGACAAAATATTAATTTAAGACAAAATACTAACTTAAGACAGAATACTAGCTTTAATACTACTAAATGCCTACTGTGAATACCAAAAGTAGTAAGTTTAGTTTGTCTCAGATTAGTTCTGTGAATCTGCCCCATAGACCTATATTATCAGGTACATTTTAGTAACAATATTTCCTGGAAAATTAGTTAATTAGGCTGCAATTTTGTATTACTTTTACTTTTTAAATGTTTGCTAAATACATGTTTCTCTCCTTTTAGAGGCGCTGTTAGAAATGGGGGTCTCTAGTTGGCAATGGCTGGCCACTGTCCAAGTAGGGAACCCTCTTACTAAGTCAGAGTAAGCAGACTACACCCTTTGACAACCCCTGCTCAACCCTGTGGTAACGTAGCACGAGCAGCTAGGCTTATCTCAGAGGCAGTGTGTGAAGCATTTATGACCATACTCAGTAACACAGTGAAGAACACTACAAATGGTCACCACTCAAGTGTTATAAAAAAAATAAGTATCTTTATATATAGACTTAACACAAGACCAATAACAGTAACAATCCACAATACTAGAAAATAGGGTTACTCTAAAAAGGCTGCAAAAATAGTTCAAGGTGCACAAAGAGGTGTTCAGTTCAAGGCAGTGGTCTCTGCGACCTTTTTACTCACAAGGTACGTGGATTCTGTAGCAAAGCAACCAAAATGTCGCTAAGGAGTTGTAGTGATGATTTTTCCTCACGCTAACCAGCGATGCGTTGAATCCTTACCGCAAGGGAGGATGATGCGCTGGTTTGTGTGCCGGACAAAGCGACAGACTTCTGCACGCTAAGCCGGCGATGCGATAAAATCCTTTCCGCGAAGGGAGGATAATGCGCCGAGCCTGTGGCGTGTGCGATCTTGTTGCGATGAAAGAAAATGGCGCTCCGCAAGGGAGCGACAATCCTGATGCGATGCGAGGAAAATGGCGAACGCTTGGCGTCCGTGCTGTGATGTCGTGAAGCGATGAACTCGATGATCTTTGGTTAGCGAGCGCTTTGAGGCCCGCTAACATGCAATGCGATAATCTTCGGGTTAGCGAGCGTTTTCAGGCCCGCAGACAAGTGGTGCGATGATCTCCGGTAGCGAGCACTCGGCAGCAGCAAAGCGACGATTTTCCTCACGCTCTCCAGCTGCAGCGGCTCGCCAACGGGTTTTAGCGACGATTTTCAGCTCTCTCTTCTCCACAGTAGAACTAGAGGCCCTGGAACTCACAGGAGCCTCACCTGCAGATAGAAATCCTCGCTGGGAGGAAACATGAGGCTGGTGGTGGAGTCTGATGTGCCTAAGACTCCTGCAGGAGGCTAGCTCTCTTCTAGCCCGTGGGTGATTGCTGTAGCCAAAAATAAAAGTTCCTTCAAAGTCCTTTTCCTCTTCTTCCAAGTCCAGTAGTAACCACTGCAGCCCAGTCCAAGAAACAGCACAAGAACAGGGACAGTTCTTCTCCTGCAGATTCCTTCAGTTACACGGACAGAGGTTCTCCTTGTTGTCCAGGAGCAATACAAGTTGTGGGGGTTTGGGCACAGATATTTATACCCCAAAAGTCTTTGTTCTAAAGAGTCATAAGTCACTGAACCCAGCCAGAACCAGTTCTGCCCAGCCCTGGAGCACTTTGTTTACCAGGCTGCATCCTTCCTTTCAGAAATAGGGGCTCTGCCATCAGACGCACAGTAGGAGGTGGAGCCAACATTCACCTTCCCAGGCACAGCCCTATTCAGGTCCAGGAGCAACCCCTCCCCATACTCTAATGCAGATCTCTCTATTCAACCCAGGTCTGACTCAGCCTGTCCCATCCCTCCAAAACCAGACCGCCAATACACATAACAGCAGAGCACACTGGAAGGCTTAGGCAAGAAAATACCTACTTTCTAAAAGTGGTATTTTCAAACACAGAATATAAAAATAAACTTCACTAAAAGATGTAGTTTAATATTCTGAGCTCAGGCATACTAAATTCGTTTTTCTACCATGTTCTGTGGGTCAGTTAGAACTATAGAATGTAATAGCCAAACCTCCCATTCTGGCCTATGGAGAACAGGTAGCCTTACAGTAGTGAAAAACGAAATTGGGTGTAATTCACTACCAGGACATGCTACACTCATCAGAGCATGTCCTACCTTACACATGCAATGCACCCTACCATAGGGGGTGGCTTACATGATGCCAAGGGAAGGTTCAGGGGCTGGGAAGTGGGTGCACTTCACAGCCAAGATGGCAGTTCTGGACTGCACACAGACACTGCAGTGGCAAGTCTGAGACACACTTTACAAGCTGCTTCTGTGGGTGGCGCAAACCAGTGCTGCAGGCCCACCAGCAGCATTTGGTTTACCAGCCCTGGGCACACACAGGCCACTCTACTGGGGACTAACCGGTAAATCCAATAAGCCAATCATGGATATACCAATTCACATGTCAACTTTACACAGGGAGCATTCGCGCTGTGGCACTGAATGGCAGTGGCACAGCGCCCAGAGCATCTATTACCAGCAAAACAGAGGAGACACAGCGAAAAATGGAAGGGAGACTCACGCCAATGGTGGCAGGTCTAACACGCGTCCCCTCCAGCTGAAATGTGGGGAGAACTACCCATCCCCTTGGAAGTTCTCATCACTAAGGCGGAAAAATCTGGACAGACCATCAGCATTGGCGTGTTCTGTACCAGGGCGGTGTTCCACGGTGAAGTCCATCCCCTGTACGGAAATAGACCACCTCAACAGCTTTGGATTCTCACCCCTCATCTGCATCAACCATCTGAGGGGCCTGTGGTCTGTCTCATCCTGGAAGTGAGTCCCAAACAAGTATGGTCTCAACTGCTTCAGTGCCCAGACCACATCAAATGCCTCAAGCTCAATTGCACTCCACCTCTGTTCCTGTGGAAGTAACCTTCTACTGATGAAGGCTACAGGTTGGTCCAGGCCCTCTTCATTCATCTGTGAAAGTACAGCCCCTACACCACGCTCTGGAGCGTCTGTCTACACAATGAATTCCTTAGAGAAGTTGGACAACTGAAGCACAGCTGCCGTGCACATGGCAGTCTTCAGGGCATCAAAAGTTTTCTGACATGTGTCAGTCAAGTTCACTTTCTTGGGCTGCTTCCTGGAAGTCAGCTCTGTCAAGGGTGCAACGATGCTGCCATATCCCTTGACAAACCTCCTGTAGTACCCTGTGAGTCCTAAAAAGGCTCTCACCTCTGTCTGGGTCTTGAAGGGTTCCCAAGCCAGGATGGTATCCATCTTGAGCTGTAGGGGGGCCACCTGGCCGCTCCCAACCTGGTGTTCCAAGTACACCACGGAACCCTGCCCGATCTGGCACTTACCTTGATCCTGAGGCCTGCTCTCGGCTGCACCATCAACACTTCCCAGAGGTGGCGCAGATGTTCTTCCCAAATGGCGCTGAACAATGCTATGTCATCCAGGTAGGCGGCACTGAAATCTTCCAGTCCAGCCAACCCCTGGTTGACCAACCTCTGAAAGGTGGCAGGGGTATTCTTCATCCCAAAGGGCATAACCCGGAATTGGTAGTGCCCACCTCGTGTGGAGAATGCTGACCTCTCTTTGCCCCATCAGTTAAGGCAATCTACCAGTACCCAGATGTTAAATCAAACGTACTGAGGTACAGTGCAAACCCCCAACTGATCAATGAGCTCATCAGCTCTGGGGATGACATGCGCGTCAGTCCTGGTGACTGAATTGAGCCGTCGGTTGTCCACAGAGACCCGGAGTTCTGGCGTGGCACCCGGTGCAGCACCCTTTGGGACCAAGACCACTGGGCTTGCCCAAGGACTGTTAGAGGATTCAATCACCCCTAATGCAAGCATCTTGGAGACCTCCTCCTTGATGCAAGCTCTCACCCTGTCAGTCACTCTGTAAGTTTTGTGCTTAACATGGGCACTGTCCCCAGTGTCCACATCATGGACACACCGATCAGTGACACTGGGAGTCAGAGAGATCTGATCAGAAAACTGTCCCAACAGTTGGCGACAGTCATTCTGCTGCTCAGAGGTCTGGGTGGAAGGGAGGTTTACACCATCCACTGACCCATTTTGCTCTTTCGCAAACAGGTCAGGAAGAGGCTCTGTCTCCTCTTCCATTCCATCATCTGTCGCTAGAAGCATGCCCACTTCGGTCCTCTCCAAGTGGGGCTTCAGGCGGTTGACATGCAGGATCCGCAAAGGGTTCCCAGGAGACCGCAAGTCCTCCAAGTAGGTGACATCACTCTTGCGCTCCACCACCTCAAATGGTCCGGTCCACTTATCCTGGAGCACACAAGTCTCCACGGCGGCCATGATCCATACTTTCTGGCCAGGCTGAAACTCGATCAGAGTGACATTCTGATCGTACCACCGTTTCATCTCCTCCTGGCTGGCTTCCAGATTTGCCTGAGTGAGTTGTCTGAAACGCCTAGCTTGGTTTCTGAAGGCCAGCATGTAGCTATATACATCCTGGGGAGGTTTACTGGGAGCTTTCTCCCAGTCTTCTTTTGCCAAACTCAGAGGTCCTTTTACAGGGTGACCATACAGTAGTTCAAAGGGACTGAACCCTAAGGACTTCTGTGGCACCTCTCTGTAAGCAAACAGAAGGCATGGCAAGAGGACGTCCCACTTACACCTCATAGGATCCTCAAGACCCATATTCATGCCATGGAGGGTCAGATTGAATCTCTCAACCACCCCAATACCTTGGGGGTGGTAAGGAGTGAGGAACTTGTAGGTTACATCACACTCCTGTCACAGGGACTTCATATACTTGGATATTAAGTTGGTATCACAGTCTGACACCACCTCTCTGTGGAAACCCACATGGGAGAAGATCCCCATCAACGCATGACCCAACACGGGGGCCGTCACCGACCGGAGAGGGATGGCTTCCGGGTACCGGGTGGCATGGTCTACCAAGACCAGGATGAACCTGTTGCCCTTGGCTGTCTTGGGATCCGGAGGCCCCACAATGACAATGTCCACCCTTTCAAAGGGGGTGCTGATCGCGGGGAATGGCTGGGGAGAAGCCTTTTGCTTCCTCCCACTCTTACCACTTGCCTGGCAAGTCTGACAGGTCCTGCAATGAGTATCTGAACTCTTGTGCATTTGGGGCCAATAAAAGTGGGTGACAAGCCTTTCAAAGGCTTGTCTTCGGAAATACCAGGATTGCCCCTACTTCAGACAATGTTCTGCTCCAAACTCCTGGCATACCATAGCCCACGCCACATCGAACAAATATATTCAGGCATACAAATAGCCTTTGCTATCATTGCTTGGAGACGGCGCAAGCAATTTTCAATTGGCCACTGAATAACTAAGGGGCAAACAAGATTATTTTAAATTGAGAGAAAATCAACTAACAAAGGACATATAGACAAGGAGAAACATCCGACTCATACTTGGATATAACGGGTCGCTACTGAATATCCCTACTGGTATTATCCAGGAATCAGTACCTACGTTTGTTTTCTTAAAAGAGAGAATTAACATATCAATGAATAAGCCTTGAAAAAGTTACCGAAAGTAACGAAACATGTGTCGGCTGCTCCCATCCGCCATCACTTGGAAGGTTGTAGAAATAGGACCCGTATTCGATGACTGTACATTTTCCTTTTTGTATAAAAACAATGTCATGAACATATAGTATCTCTATGCTTTTTCAGTCAATTACCAACGTGTTATGACAATTTTGGATTAAAAACATATAGATTCATATATGACTCAGGCTTTTCTGACGTATTTTTCCTGTGAGCATATATACACTAATATATGAAAAATTGTGTTTTCCTATGTGGCCATATCTTTGCAAACAATTTTAGAAACTGTATATGCAAACCATTAGAGTGCCGAGGTACAATATTTTGATAAAAGAATACTATAACAAGTTTCTTCTGAATACTTGTTAACTAAACATCCTTGGTAGTGGGGTGTTCCTGTCTTTTGTTACCTTGAGGGGCACCGTAATTTATGTAATACCTAAGTTGAGAAACGTACCATTGGTGGATTGATGTGCTACTGTCTAGACCACCACTACCTTGTTGTGATATTGTATAGTCTTTCAAAGGTCTTGCCCTGCCCCAAATGTCCTGGTAAAGGCACATCATGAGCCAGCCCCAGTTGGAAGGCTCTGAAGCGCTGGGGTACCACCAGCACATGGGCTGACCCAGACTCAGCAACCTTAGGCTCGCTATACAGGAGACTATTCTCCCAGTTGATCCAATGTGATCCTGACTGATCACCTGCTGCCTGGTTTGTGGCCTGTTGCCGCAAACCCACAAGAGAAGGGCACTTTTCTGCTCCTCACAGAACTCTCCCTGGAAGGTCCTCCTTCCTGCTGCCAATGGGTCAGCTCAGGCAGGTCCCCCAGTTCAGCTACCTGCTCCCCTGTAGGTTCCGGGGCATCCCCCTCAAGGTCTGCCTCCTCCTGGACTGTGGGAACTGTGGGGGCTGGTTTCCGGCGCCCCCTGCCTCATCTCTTTAAGGCAGGCACCTGGGCCACTCTTTCAGGCTCTTGGTCCTCTTGAACAGCCTTACCGGCTGCCATTGACTGGGTGGTCACACAAGACCACTCTGGCAAACCCAACATCTCCAAATGAGCACTTCGCTCCACTTTAGCCCAAGGGGAGTTCTCCAAATCATTGCCCAACAGACAGTCAACAGGTAAGGCTGCCTCACACCTACTTGAAGAGTACCTGAGAACCCTCCCACTCAAAGGGAACCTGAGCCACCTTGCAGTGGCTCTCTGTGTTGTCAGCTGCAACAACCGGGTAAAATGCATTGGGGACCACCTGCTCTTAAGACACCAGCTGACAGCTGTCACACTGGCTCCGCTTTCTCTTAGAGCCTCCACTCTATGGCCATTGATGGTCACCCGCTGCCTGTATCTTTTTAGTGTTATCAGGCAGTTGGGTCCTGGGGACCACCTCACAGTCTCCTAAAGAGACTAGGGACATCTCTGTGGAACCCTACGCACCATGGGCACCCATCTCCTCACCCAGGGCTACACTAGCCATCTGCAGGGGAGGTACACCAGTGGGTGCTGTGGTTGCTTTCAGGGGACACTTGGGATCCCAGAGGCTGTTGCACACTTGACCACAATTATAATATTTCCTGGGCTCCCTTTGAACAGGCTTACTTGTCGGGCCCCTGACTTCTTCTCAGGGGGAGGCTGGGAACCCTTCCCTTTGTTCCCTTGGTGATTACTGTGGGGCTCTTTCTGGAACTCCCCCTTTTTACCCTTGCCCCCCCCCCCACTCTCCTGCTGGGGACCCTGCCCACCTCTGGCGAGGTCTCCCACATGACCCTTGTGGACCCGGGTACTAACCCAGCGGTCCACCTCCTCAGAAAGCTTCCTAGGGTTAGTCAGCTTGCTATCAATAAGGTGCTGGCGTAGCTCTGGAAAACAATTATTGGACAAGTACTCCCATGTAATCAAATTCACTTTGCTACCTTCACTCAACCATCCAGTGCTCTGCAAAAGAAAGACAAATATTCTACCAATGTGCTGGACTCCAGTTTCTTACAATTCCTAAACCTTGGTCTATAAAGCTCTGGAGTCAACCCACACCTGGTCATTAAGGCTTCCTTAATGTGGACACAGGAATTCCCACCCATCACTGAGGAGCCGCCCCCACAACCCCGCTTCCCAGTCCTTCTCAGGGACCCAGTGGGAGGTCATAGCTACCTCATAGGCCTTAAACCATTGCCCAATATCTTCATTCTTGTGGAACTCCATGATGACATCTTTGGGGATGAACACTTTTGTTTCTGAAGGCACGGATGGTGTGCTGCCACCAGAGGGAGTACTTTCTAAACTCTTGGCTTTCAGTTCCAACTCCCTCAACATTCTCTCATGATCTAAATGCATCCTCTTTTCTTCCAAGGCTAACTTCTTATTCTCTAACTCCATCTGACAACCTTGAGCTTGGCTAGCTCCAACTTATGCATCCTATCCCTCTCCCTATCCTCCAGCTCCTCTGGGGACAGGCCATTTGAAGAAACACTGCTGCCTGGCCTGGAAGATACTTTCTCCCCGGTCAGGACCAATGGCCCATCTAGCTGCCCAACTGTATTCTCTGCCTCATCCTTAGGCTCTTCAGGATGCTCAGTAGCATTTCTAGATTCCAACCAGACTCCCTCAGTGCCTTTTGGAACTCTTCCTTTTTGGTGATGCCTTTCACAGGGATTTGAAGTCTTTTACAGGTTTTAGGCTGTGACACAGTGTAGGTATCAACCCTCTCTTCCTCAAATTGTAGATCCATAGATGCGTTGGATGCTGCTTTGGTCATGGTGGCGAATATTGGCAGTTCTATGTGTGGGAACCCACTGATTTGGGAGGGGCGGAGAAGTTGTGGGTCACACTGGAGGCAGCGGTTGCCAAAAGAGACATAACTCAGTTATGGGGAGGACTGGTACCCCCTACTGTCATAGCATGGAAGCGAAATGTTGACTGGTGCATGTTTCGTGAGAAAATGGTCTATGTCGCAAGAGGGTGCCTCCAAAAATGGTCCCAAGTCTGGGCTAAGAGGAACTCTTATAGAGGGGATATTTGTGTCGCACCAGCTGCCCCCCTCGACAATGAAACCCTGTCTCCCTGAGTTTTTGGTCCATCATAGATACTGCATACTGTATTTGTTTTGTGTCCCATGGGAAATATTGTACAAAATCATGACATATCTCAATTACTGGTGATTTGCCGACTGTTTGTTTATTATAATCAATAAAAAGATAATTTAAAAAAAAAAGAATTGGCAGTTCTTAGCTAAAATAGAAGTTCCAAGGATTTTTTTTAAATCAAAATGTATGTAGTCGCGTTATGGTCTGCACTCACTAGTAGTGTACACCAATCACTGTATATGAGTCACAAATGCAAGTCCAAATCGTCACCGCTGACCACCAGTGTTAGAAATGGGAGTCTCTAGTTGGCAGAGGTAGGTACCTTTGACCAAGTAGGGGTCCTTGCTTCTAGTCAGGAAAAGGGGGGTACACTCCTGGATAACCCCTGCTCACCCCATTGGTAGCTTGGCCCGAGCAGACAGGCTTATCTGAAAGAAATGTGTATTGGAAGTACCTATGATTCAAGTACAAATGTCAATACATAATAATATTTGGTGTGTTTTAATAGACAGGACAACTGTACTTTCCTGATAACTTGCATTGGTGTAAAATGCATTTGGAATAAAACGAAACTATTAACAAGTCTAACAAAATAAATCAGATATCTTCCACTTACTTTGGCAGTGTTGGAACGTGGGGATCTAGTGAAATATGGAGGTCATCTCCCTCGACATGCCATCAATTAAGGGCTACGTTTACAACTTTAGGCATGTCATTTACAAATCATCGACATCATGCATTTAAGTGTAATTAGTTTAACTGAAGCCAATAGACCCTTCAACAATAAATGCATTAAAGTGCTTGGGCGCAGCTCCCCTGGCTAGGTTTGATGGCTGGAGCCATGGTGCACAGTTTGTGAACCACTGCCCTGCTGGTATCATCCTACCAGGGTGTGGATAGGCACTTGTTAGAAATGGGGGTCTCTAGATGGCAGAGGTAGGTAAGTTTGACCAAGCAGGGGCTCTTGCTTCTAGTCAGGGAAAGGGGTGGTACACTCCTGGATAACCCCTGCTCACCCCCTTGGTAGCTTGGCACGAGCAGATAGGCTTATCTCAGAGGCAGTGTAAAGCATTTGTGAACACATACAGTAAAACGGTGATAACACTACAAATGGACACCACACCAGTTTAGAAAAATCAGTAAGCTTTACCAGACTTAACACAAGACCAAACAACAAAAATCCACAATACTGTAATCAAAATAAGTCTTTAAAATGGTAGAAATAGCTTAGTTCAATATAGATGCTAAAAGCGACCCTTTACTCTCAAAGTACCTTGGATGCGTCACGCAGAACAAACAAAAGGGTCGCAGGGAAGGTGATACGTCGGTTCCTTGCTTCGGGGGAGGTGATGCATCGGTTCCTTACAGCAGTGCAGGGGAGGTGATGCGTCGATTCCTTACCGGAGAGGAGGTGATGCATCGGTTTGTTGCTACGTTCCGGTTCCGCTGCGACAAGATGGCGCCTCAATGCGATGTGACGATCTGGTGCAATGCAACAAAATGGCGTCTTTGATGAGATACGACAACGTGGATGCGTTGCGTGCACGCCCGACAGTCGTGCAGCAACTCGGTGAAATCATGAGCCGCGACAGTCCCTGTGACACGCTTCTCCAGTGATGCGACGGCGACCTCTATGCCGGTGACATGCTTCTCCAGTGATGCAAAACACTTTGGCACGCTTCTTCATCGATTCGTCGCGCTTCCAGCTCCCAGCGACACAAAGTGTTCAAATGGCCCAAAACAGCAGGCACCTCACTGCAGGTAGTATTCCCAGCAATGGAATTCAGGGGGAGCTGGTGATGAAGTCTTTGTGACCGTGAGTCTTCTGAAGAGGAGGCATGCTCAACTTCAAGCCCTTGGAGATCTTCCTCAAGATAGTAAGAGTACACACAAAGTTCCTTTTCTCCTTTCCTTGGCAATAAAGTAACCACTGCAGGCCAACCTCAAACAGCAAATAGCACAGGGGCAGTCTCCTCCTTCAGCTTCCTTGGTTCTTCTCCTTGGCAAAGGTTCGTCTTCATTCCCAGAAGTGATCTAAAGTTCTGGGCTCCAATATTTATACTACAAAATCCTTTGCCCTCTGAAGGCAGAGGGTGTCTGTGCCTAGTCAAAACCAGTTCTGTCCTCCTGGGTGCAGCTTCCTGGCAGGAGGTGGAGACAGCATTGTTTGAGAGCAGACCTGGCCGAGGTAGCTGAAAGGAAATCTCCTCCCCCTACTCTCTATTCTATGAGGGCTCAGGTCAGTGAAAGGAAATTCCCCCCCACTCTCTATTCAATACAGGTTCTATTCATCAGACTGCTAGAACCAAGGCCATCTCCGGCCCCCTGTCACTCACAAACCAGACCGGGAATGCACAAACCTAGCAGAGGCGTGCTGGATGGTTAGGCAAGAAAATATCTACTTTCTAAAAGAGGTATGTAGAATGTAAAATTCACCCACGCTAAAAGATGTATTTTAACATTCTGAGTTCAGGCATACTAAACTTGAATTTCTACCTTGGTCCCTGGGTCAGTTAGGATTATAAGATCTTATATTCAAACTGCCCATTCTGGCCTATGGGAACGGATAGCCTTGCAATAGTGAAAAATGAAATTGGCTGTAATTCACTATCAGGACATGCCACACACATCAGGGCATGTCCTATATTTTACATGCAATACACCCTGCCCTTGGACCTCCCTTAGGGGTGACTAATATGTAGAAAATGGAAGATGTAGGGACTGGTGAATGTGTGCACTTGCCTAGTCGACATGGCAGTCCCAGACTGCACACAGGCTTTGCAATGGCAGGCCTGAGCCATATTTTACAAGCTGCGTCTGTGGGTGGCACAATCAGTGCTGCAAGCCCACCAGCAGCATTTGATTTACAGACCCTGGGCACACATGGTGCACTGTACTAGGATCTGACCAGTAAATCAAATAAGCCAATCATGGAGTCACTAATCCAATACAATACTTTACAAAAGGGAGCACTTGCACTTTGGCCCTGAATAGCAGTGGCAAAGTGCCCAAAGCATCTAGACCAGCAAAAACATAGCACAAATACAGGAAGCGCTGATGATGAAGCATGTCACAATAAGTGAGTGAGGCATCTACTCCAATATCTTTGGATATTGAAGAGGTTACCTTTGAGACCTATTCGGATAAATTGTCAATGAATGGGCTCCTCTGAAAACTCTTTGAACATTCCAGTTGCACTTAGTGTCTAACTACTTATATCGCGAGATTGCAACTGGTCTGATTTTTGACTCTAGCTCTCTCGTATGTGGTACATGTGTATTTTTCACATCTGAACTAGACTACAATCCATTGCACCTACTTAAATTTAAGCTATTGTGAAGTTGATTCCACTTTAATTATGATCAATCAGATCAGAGTAAAATGCCTCCAGTCATCTTTGGGGGAGCCTTTTATAAATCTTCAGTACGCATAGGAGTTACCCTCAAAACAAATCTGTATTGTGACCAATAATTCATGCATAAGTAATTAAACATTTTAATTATTCTCCCTACACTTGACCCAAAATGCAATAGGTGCTCCTCAGTGAGTAGCCAGAAGTGTTGGAGGAGTTAACCACTCTTTTGATTGTTCATTTGATTATGCCCCTTGAGGAAGATTCATCTAACTACCATGATGCACCTACAAGGCATATGTAGAAAATATTTAATAAGTCATATTTATTGGTGCTCAGTTTGAGAGCACTGCACAACCTGGAAACAATGGTGAAAATCAACACAAAAGTGTAATTTGTTTAATGGGTGATCTTGTCGCAAGTTAAAGAAGCAAACACTGGGCCAAAAGCAATAGATTTCATCTTTGAAATGCGGGCGCTGAGCTATTGGTGTGCCACTTGAACTCACAAAAAGACCCTGTGTTTATGTATGCATGTTTATATGTATGCATGTACTCTGTAGTTATAGTTAGATCAGAGTTTCCAAAGTAAGAGCGCTATTTTGTTTGCTGATAGCTTGGGCCCCCTTTGACGAATCATCTGCCTTCATGGTGCCTCAATGATGAAAGCCCTTGACTCCCTTCACTGGCTGCCAGTGGGAAAAATAATTATATTTAAGGCCATGTGTTTCTGCCACCGGAGCTTACAAGGGAAAAGCCCCAGTTATCTGCGTGATTTTCTAACCCCTTACAATCCAAGTTTCCAAGTTGACAGCTAAGATCGAAAGGAGCTCACCTGCTCAAAATACCGAAGATAAAAAAGGCTAGGATAGGAGCACGCTCATTTGGCTACCTGGCAGCCAAAAATTGGAACACACTCCCACCTCTGCTATGAACAGAGAAATCGGAATCCACCTTTCGAAGGGGTCTGAAAACGTGGCGCTATCAGATATAGTCAGGTTCTCCCTCTGCTCCTGCTGAAACTGCTTCTTAGCGCGGGGACATACCAGCTGGTGTAGCCAGGCGCTCTATGAATGTCTTATTATTATTATTATTATGCAGCGTTTTACACCAATCCGTCAAGCGTAGCGAAAAAACAGGGAGGGAGACCCAAAACGTTGATTATCCATGTTAATTGTCATAGGAAACTTTGCTCTCCAATGCAGGAAAAAACTGCCAAACAGAATTATACCAGATGTGGCAAAAAGCTCAAACGTTACCAAGAAAGCGTGCTTATTTTGATTTGATGTAAATCCGTTCAACTGTTTTCTAGAAATTCACGTTTCAAGAGGTGTTCAGATTTGACTTAAAGGTGTTAAAAAGTTAGGCATATCTGGAAGTTGGTCTTGCAGGAGTTCTACAGTACCGAAAAAAAACCAAAATAGAGCCCTCTGATTGGCTGAGGGACCATTTTCTCCCATCAGTCATTTCTGTCCCACAGGCACTATTGCAGTACTTCTTTATTGATCAATTAATTGAAATCGTTACAATATACTAACATTACAATATGCTATGAAAAAGGAGAAAAAAAGAGAAGATAAAAGGCTCACTGCGTTTGCTTAAATCTTTAAAAATCTTAAGCACAATTGTCCAAGCTGGAACTGAAGTGCTGGTGCGTAGAGGTTGCTCCTGCATCTGGGGGCCCTTTTGCGTGTCTTTTTAGATGGACCCTGCGACCGATAAAGCTAATGTTTATTTTGATGACTATCCTTTTAAAACAACTGAGTTTTCCTCGATTCGGTACCAGGTACCTGGATTAACTTGCTTAGTCCTCTTGGTCTCTTTTGTTCCCTTGTGTGCCTGGGAATTATGGTAACTGTAAGCCGAGGCAGGACTTTGGGTTTATTATAGACACAGGACTAATGTTTTGTTTTGAAAAATGTTTAATACTAGTCACTCTGGCTTGGTGGCCATCTTGTATCTTAAGAGTTTGTATCAGTGCGGCCCGGATTGCATCTGTGAATTTCCCTAGTCGGGCTACTGTTTGAGATGTATTGGCAGAGAAGCACAGGTATGAAACTTTTCTGCATCGTCCGGAGCCGTGGGGCCTGCAAATTGGGAGTACCAGGCAGTGCCGCTCTCCAGCTAACTTTGGACAGCAACACAGCAGATGAAGCCAAGATTCACGGTGGTAACTACAGAGACGACAGGCGACTCTATTGTCTTGGCGTGCCCAGGATGGATTGAAGTCGGCAATGGGTAGTGCGAGAAGTCTCATGTAGGTGATTCTTTTCCGGGCAGGGCTGTCAGAGCTTGCTCAAAATTAGGCTGAGGTTTCCCAGGATATAAGATGCGTCCAGTGTGGAAAGATTGGGTTGGTGGTGTAGGCTCTCCAGGTCCTTTTCGAAGGATAGTCTCTTGACCTGTGTATTCACTGTCTTTTTCCAGGCTGTTGCCAGGATATCCAGATTTTGCATATTTCGGGCTTCTATTTCAAGTAGACTTGTAGCTGCTACCAACTGTGCCTGCCATCGAGAGCCACCCTCTTCAAAGATTGTTTTGATTTGGGCTTCAGTGAGGATGCAGAGGCACGCAAAGTACAAATGTAGTATTTTAGTAAGTCCCCTTAGCAGGTAATATCCAGGCAGATGAGTCCCAGCTCCAGCCTTACTCTAGCTCTCCTGGCCTGCCGTGGGAGAGCTAGAACCTTCTTGTAGGCAGAGATTCAGAGGTTCGTGAGAAGATTATTGAAAGCGCCGGGGAAGACTAAGTGTCCATAGTTAAGGAAGGGAACAAGTTTTGCTCTTAGGACTTTCAGGATGGGTTCTGCTGTTGGAATGTGGAGTCCCTGGTTTAGGTGTCTCAAAGTGTAAATAATGCCGGCCCTCTTGCTTCTTAGATCTTTCAGGTGGGATGTTGATTTTGCCCCTTCCGATAGCCTGACGCCCAGGTAGTTATAACTTGTGCATGTTTTAATTTGCAATTCGCCTAGGCCCCATTGTGCTGTTTGCTTTCGGTGGTACTTCCCAAAAATTAGTATCCTGGTCTTCTCCTGGTTCGCCTGGAGATCGTTCTTTTGGTTATACCTGTGAAGGGCATTTAGAGCTTTCTGTAGGCCAGACCGTGTGTGATCCATTAATGCGATGTCGTTGGCGTACTGAAGGATTTGGAGCTGCACTTTCCCTAGCCTTGGTGTTAGTAAGCTTGCACCTTATAGGGTTTTTCCCAGGTCTGCTGTGTAGAGATTAAAGAGAAGGTGGCGAGTACAAACCCTTGTTTCAGGCCGTTATTGGTCGGCACCATGGCTGTTACAGTGGTTTGGCTGGTCTTGATACAGACCCAGTTCCCCTGATGTAATGCGATTATTGCCTTTAGCAACTGTTGGGGGATTCCCCAGGAGTCAAGTTTTTCCCACAGCTTCCCTCTACCAACCCGGTCAAATGCTGCACTGTAGACCACAAAACAGAAAAAGAGGGGTAATTGTGCTGGGTGGGTCGCTCGATGTGACAGGTGACCCAGTACTAAGATGTTATCCAGGGTGGAGCTTTTGGGCCTAAAACCAGATTGAAAGAGGGGAAGGATGTTGTTTTTTGCCCAAGCTTCTAGTTCTTTCAGCAGTATTCTTGCATACTCTTTCGCATCAATGTCTAATAGAGCAATAAGACAGTAATTTTCTGGTTTTGTGCTGTCCCCTTTTTTATAAACAGGGAAAAGAATGGAACCTTTCCATGACGATGGGACAGTTGAAGTAGCGTAAGCGTAATTTTAGAGTGGTGTGTGCTGTTCTACCCAGAATGTATGTGAGGCTTTAAACACTGATGCAGGGACTCGGTTGGGTCCTGGAGCACCGTCTGTCCTTATCTTTTTGATTATGGTGATTACCTCGGTCTCTGTGATGTTAGGTGTTTTATCAACCTTGTGTGTTACTGAGGAAAGTTGTTGTGGGTGAGTGTAGGACATGTTCTGGTGGTTAGAGTATAACTGCTTTGCATGTTTGAGCCACTCAACGGCTGCCACTCCGTCCCCTTTTGTCTGGCCGGTATTACTGTGTTGATTAATATATTTCCAGAGTAGGATATGTCCCCTTTCTTTGAGGAGGCTGAATATTTTCAGCCATTTGGCCTCGATTTTCTTAGATCGTATCTCCCATACTTTATTTCTATGTTCCGCACAAAGAGCTGTTATTGCCTGTGTTTGCACATTTTTGGTTCCTTTTCTTCTTACCTTCAAGGCCTTTAAGAGGCTACGTTTGGATGGATGTAGTCCCCTTGGTTTAATATGTGAGGGGAGTCGGTGAGTATAGTTGGCCTGCATTTGAGTGTTTCCAGATCCCCCTAAAACAGATTTTAATTTCTTTAGGATTGCTTTCCAGTGCTCCGGGGGGGAGGGGGTAGCGGTGCACCTGACTGTGGGGCTAGACTCTGTGTATAATCCACTCCAATAGTTTTGGTCCAAGATTTGTAGTCCATCTTAATCTGCTCAGAACTTCATGGTGCTCTTCTCCAGTTGAGACCCCTAGTGTTTGCAGTTGTGCTGCGGTTTTCCCATTTAACTGAAGGGTTAGCCTCGGCGGCCTGTGGTCACTCTTGTCCCTATTGACCACTTCGAAGTTGTTAAGGTATGATGCCAGGTGTTCTGAAATAAAGATATAGTCGATTGGACTAGTCCCTGAAGGAGGGGAAAGGGAGGCAGAGAGGATCCGCAGCCGTTTTGATAGCGTGAGCGGAGAACCAGTTTTGATTTTAAAAAAGCCGCTGCAAAGGAGCGGTGCCGGTATAAGGTGAAGGGTGGATTTCCGGATTCCCTAACTCCCAGGTGTTCAGGTCCCTGACAATAACTGGGTAGCGTGAGACGTATTTGTTTAAAAGATGATTAATTTTTGTTGCCAATGTTTTTAGTGGATTTTTTGCTAGGAGGCGGGGTTGACATAGCAGTTGATTAATAGAAAGCAAAATGGGTTATTGTTGCTTTTTAGCCCGCTGTTTGCAGATCTGAGGTGTTAGTTACAATTAAGGTTGTCTCTATTCTGCAAGTTTGATTGATGAAGATTGAGAGACCACCAGATGCTCTCCCGAAGATATTGCGTTTTGTGGCTGCGGAATGAAGTTCATAGAAACCTGAGAGAACTAAGGGTTCGGTGGCCCAAGTCTCTTGTAGGCACAAGATGTCGTTTTCTTGAAAATATTTATTTACTCAATTGTACCCAAGAAGTCTTTTTAAGCCAACTATGTTCCAGGATATAACAGACAGCTGAGTGTTAATTCCCGGGTTTCTGGTGTGAATCTGGTGGCAAGCAGCCTTTATGATGTTAGTGATGCCATCCTGGTGGCTGACCTAGGCAGGCCCAAGTTCCATGACCAGGGGTTTGCGTTGGCCCACTGGTATAAACTGTCCTGCAATCAAAGGTGCTTGTTATCCTATAAGTGTTGTAAGATTTTGACTTAACGGCTGGGATGTTCCCTTGGTTGCTCGCTGTCCCCATTAGGACTTCATTCATTGGTGGGGGTACTGTTAGCATGTATGGATATTTCTCTGGTACGGGGAATGCAATGTCAATTCCCCAGTCTGCCATTAAAGATGTTTCTTTTGGTCTTATCCCCACCCAGGTGTGACGGCTCAGCCCTATCTAGGTTGATTCCTCATGGGAGTCACTGGGAAGGCTCAAGAACTTGACCCAGGCTAGGTCGTCCGATTGTATTTCAGCCAGTGTGGGGATGTGCTTAAATAGGCGAAGTATGTTACCCCTGTTTAGGATGTCGTGATGGCCCTTGATGTGATATCTGGGCGTGAGGATTACCTCGTGCGTTGTGTTGCTGACTTGGTTCTCTTTAGGCAGGTACGCAGCCTCACCCTCTCAGCTTTCTGCAATCACAGACCCCACACAGCCCCCCACAGCAGAGCAGCTACAGTCTCCTGGTGACCCACTGGTCTGCAGTCAGCAGTGGGGAGTGAACTGAGCAGAGAACTATCGCGCACCTGTCCGGGCGATTTCATCCAGGAGAAGCCAGAATCAAAGTCTAAGAGCTCGGGAAGGAGGGCCCGGGAAGCAAAACAAGGCAAAGCAGTTCTCCCCCTCAGCCCCGCTTCCACCACCCCCCTCCCCCCCCCAGCGTCAGCCTCTCGTTAACTCGAGCCCGCTTCTCGGCTTCCACCAGTTGCCTCAACTGGATGCCGGAATCCGGGATCAGGGCGTTGTTTATCCCCGCAGCGGAAGCTTCAGTCCTCTGCACCCTATCATGGCTGCCGCAGCCGGGGTGCAACTGCCAGCCCCTCCGCCGGAGTGAGTACCCAAGGGCAATTGCAGAGGGTCCGGGACCAGGGCCGGAAGCTTTGGTGTGGACCAAGCTCAGCGCAGACCTTGGCCAAATAGCTGTGGCGGCGGCGGCAGCAACAAAACCACGGAGCAGACTTGGGTCACAGGCACTAGTGACAACTTAATCCTATTGTGGGCTCCTCATCGCTAAGCAAAATAAACTTTCCTTCCCATTTACATGCACTACAAGTTTATGTTTTATGTGTTATTAGATCTTCCTACAGAGCATACAGAGCATATACTTAGTGTGGGCTTTCAGTCAGCCCCTTGTTCAGGCTTCGATGGCTTTGTTGTCTGCCCTAGATTGGATGGGCATGTACTTCATTCTTGTGTTTGTACTTCCCAAGAGCATTTTGGCCTCACAGTGTTCTGATTGGATGAGTTGTATCCTTCCACTGCTTCCTTTAGCAATTCTTTTTTTAGGTCTGGACCAAGAAACAGCTTTAGCTATCCAGACATCTTGGGGAAAAAATGCACATTATATACTATATATAGATGCGTCAAATAAATGCTGGCTACCTATGTAACTCAACAGGCTTATACTCAAACTGAAATGGATTGTGTAACCGTGGATGAATCTTGCCAAATTCTTAGGCTGTCTTGTGTATCCAACACAGCCCTTAAGAAAATGCTAGCAAACCTTCCTCCAAATCTAAATTTGATTCCTAAGGCCGAGCAAGGAAGACATAGAGTATCAACCTAATTTTTGTATTACCTAGTTCATTTAATCTCAGTAAGCCCAGTTCACCCATGCTATCTTTGCAGCTTTCATGGGGCTGCTATCACAGATTAAATGTGAGGCATAAGCAGAGGGCCTTGAAACAGCTTCCAGATGGTAGTGCTTCTTTCAGTGTGCAAAGTGCCAATGTTGGGTGCATAATCACCATCAGTATGGCTATCATGATTGTGTCAAAGTGCCAGTTAGCATGGAAAAGTGGATATTGTCATACAGAGCAACAAATACGTGAAATGTCACTCCGCAAACATGAGAATGCCATTCTTCCGGTATGCCACGGAGAATTTTGAAGCCAGCGGAGGGGGTTTGATTGCCGACAAATTGAGTTAGCAAGTTGCAGTAAATCTCAACTACAAGTTTATTTAAAAGGGTTTGTAAAAACCTGTGAACTTTTTGCAACTCACACATGAGTGTCTATCAACTGGCTGCAACTGTAACAATGTAAAATGGTTGCAGTGAATAAACCATGATGGTGACCTTACAGACGATAGTCCTATTGTTCTTTTTTTACTCGCTCATAGACAAAATCACAACTGATTGCTGTTCCAGAACATGTGCAGTCCGTGGTTCTGCCCTTGCTGCTTATTTTAGAACACAGCAGCTTAGTCTATATACATAAGAATTGTTGTGTTCATTAGGAAACTAGAGATTCATAAACTTGTGTACATTAATGTTTACCTTAAAGCATGAGTGAAATGTACTGCCCATACATATTTACACTTATGTCTCAAGTTTGTTGCATTTATTTGGAAGTGCTTTACTTAATGGGAGCATGAACTTATTTATTTACGTTTATATTGTTGCATTTATAAGCATGTAATCGAAGTGCACATTTTATTGTTTAACCATGCTAATTTAACTAGGCATGAATTTGAAATGCATTTGTTTGCCTTGCATGTTCTCCCCTCTGCAGATGTGGTTCCAAGGCTTCATTAGTTAGAGAATGGAGTGCAATGTATTAGCAATAGCAAAGCTTGAGAAGAATATCTTGGCAGAGAAGTGAGTAGCTAATAAACTGGAAGAAAGTGTCTATTCATTGAATATCAGCAACAGTGTTCCATCTAAGGCCTTGGGAATGTCCAGATTTCATGAGATGGAAACGTTTGACGATGTTGCCAATGTGCATATGAAATGCATTTCTATTAGTTTCTGGAAGAGTGGTGTGAAGATCGCACTATGAGAATGTATCTGTATGTTTTAAGTAATGTATGCACTATTAGAGTATGGAGCCGGGCCCTTTTATCTTCGAGAGGTAACAAATCGCTCTGCTTGCCAGATTCTTGAGAATTTAATGCTATATGCTAAACACTTGTTTCCCTCTTAGAGGTTTTCTACTGAAATCATCACAAGGCTAACCGCTTCCTATTTCACTAAATTTATTTGAGATCTTTCACTCTGAACCATCCTCAATCTAAGTTTAGAGCCCTGGTTAGATAAATGTAAGACGTTTGCCATTGTACTAATGTGGCTACGCTTGTCACATTTTGATGCTACTGAACTGGATTTACTATGTCGACTAACCCTTCTTTAGAATTCTATATCTGAGTAATGCTTAATTTGCATTGAATTAAATTGATTACTAAAGTGTGCTAAACGCCCTTGACCTCAGTTACTGATGCTTGGTCCTTATTGTGTGGCCAAATGGATTACACAAATTTGAAATGTTTTTGTTGAATGCTAACTCTCTTTTTTCTCTGTCAACCACAAAGGTCTGTCGCATGGAAATTGTAACCATGTGCCAATGTGCCATCACTCCATAGGATAACATTGGGATTACCTTATTACATTTTATAGGCATCATTTCCAAATTGGATGATATAATTGGTTTCTGTTTGGTGTCTCTGGAATCCTAATTTAAAATCCTAATTTATGGTGAAGTTGAATTTTAAATTGCAATTCTGAAAATGCCACTTTTAAAAAGTTGGCATTTTTCTTGCTTTAGTCATTTGGTGCCTGCAGTCTTTCTCTGATCACATGACTGGGTGTAGTTGGCAGTTGGGCTTTGTGTATTCTACTTAGACAGCCACACACAATATGAGTTTAGGGGTAACAGAGTGGACTAACCTGATAGGATGGGAGGGAGGAGCTGGACCGAGCCTCACTTGCACCTGAATAGGCTGTGTCCTGTCCCCAAACAAAGGGCTGCCTACCCCCTGCTGTTAGTCTGGAGCCAAGACTGGAAGAGCAGGGCATCTGTGCACTTCAAAGGCATGTCTCTGTAGGTTTATACCCACTTCAAAGGTACAATTGTGTATTAAAAAAAACCTCAGACACTACCACTTCAGTACACTTGTGAACCTGCAGATACTCTGCCAGGAAGAAAGTCTGCTGTGCTGCTGAAAGAGTTTCTACTCTGCTGGACATCTGTTTTGCTGTGCTGACCTCTTGCCTGAGTGAGAAGGACTGGGCCTGCATCTCTTGAGCTCAGAACCCAGAGTTACTTCAAAGGCTAGTTGGCTGGCCTCCTCATCTGAAGCATCAAGAGCATAACATCCTTCTAACAACCTTGCACTTGCAGCTGAACTGTGCCATCTGCGAGTGTACCCTGCCAAGTAGTACCAACCCAGTTCTGGATCATTGTAAGTGTGCGTAAGGTGCTTACCAGAGGAACCAATGCATCGCCTCTGCTGAGTGGTGCATCTTGAATCTGTCTGATGCATCTCCTCGGCCGAGCGGCCCATCCTCGAGCAGAACTGATGCACTGCCACTGCTGTGTGGACTGGACGCAGCGCTGAAGGCCTGGATCATCCTTGCAGTCCTTGGAACTGATGCATCACCGAAGGTCCAGCGCATCTCCAACCCACGCCCTTGCGTTTCTTGTAGACGGCCGCCTCAACATCGATGGCGGACTCCGCATTGCTGGCTTGTTGCTCTTCAGTACTGATACATCTCCAGGTGCGCACCGCATCCCCGATACCAGGACTTTTCATCTCAAGTCCCGTCCTCAATGATGATGCAACAGGATCTTGCACCACAGCCTCACCGCATCTCGGAACTGACACATTGCCTCAAAGGTGCAATGCTTCTTCGACATGGATCCACACAACGCTCCGCAAACAGGGTTTAAAGCACTATGTTCAGCAGGCCTAACTGGGTTCCTGTAGTTAGCCCGTGTTCCATCGTGGTCAGGCTGAACTTGTGACTTTGTCCTGGTCCGATGCGACCAGATATCCCTTGTTGGGGCTTTGTGCTTATTGGCACTATTTTACTCTAAAACTTTAAAATTCAACATCTCCAGTTATACTGATTGGACCTTTGTCGTTTTGATCTTGTTTCATTAAAAAAAATACTCAATTTTTCTAAAACCGTTATGGAATCTTTTTGTGTGGTGTTTTCACTGTTCTACTGTTTGAATTGTTGTACAAATACTTTATACATTGCCTTCAAGTTAAGCCTGACTGCTCTGTACCAAGCTATCCGAGAAGGAGCACGGGTTAATTTTTCGGTTGTTAGTGCCTGACTAGGATTAATTGGTTGCTGCTTGACCAAGGCTCACACCCCAGTCAACCACTAACCCAATTTCAAAACAACCAGCCATACCCAGGCAGGGTGACAACTTGGCAAACTTTAACACACCCATATCCAGTTCTCCGAAATTTCCTGAGCTATAAAAACTAACTTGTCTTCTTTTCAAGGAAAATAGCTCTTCAACATGTGATTGGAACTGGTAGATAAAGCACATTGTTTCGAATGTGTGGAAATCAATTGTTGTTGTGGTGTGAAGGATTTAAATACTTCTGAACAAAACTGAAATACTTGGGTCATAGAGGAGCAAGCAAGGTTGTGCGAGGCCGGCCTTATTTGAAGGGAAAAATGCACAGTTGCACCATGGATGAGAGAAGAAATGAGCAATAAGTGTTCATCAACCTGTGGTACTCTCCAAACGTAAAACAATTGGCTCAAGTTGACAAGTGTAAACGTACATACATTGGTCAATGCACTTTAGCAGACATACAACTATAAGTGGAAGCAAATTTGGGTCTTACCTATGAATGACAAGCAGATAACACTTTTGTGTGATTGATGCAACTATTATGTTGTTCCATGTATAATAGAAATCTAGGCCATCTATAGGGTACACATGATAATTGACTTGTATGTGGCTTCTGTCTGCCTCCACAGTCAATAAATGCATGCAACAAGATTTAAAGGCAAACAATGACCTTGGATGTAAAACTGGAGAACTAAAGAGATGTTCATCTGACATAAAGTTAAAGCAAAATACTTGGTATCAATCGGGCTTTCTCGCTTCACCAAATTCTGTGATCCTAGGCAATTCTATGTCTTGTGTTTGATTTACCAGACTGTATTGGTGTTCTGTCTACAATAGGAACCTCGCTCACTTATAGGGTGCTCATGACAATTGACTAGCTTTTAAGTTCATTAAAAGCAATGTCAGTGCGGGGACATAGATATTTCTAGGTTCACACTAAATTCAAGCTATCACTTTTAGAAAATGCTATTCAATGCAGTAATATAATCTGAAATACTATGGTGAAATGTTTCTGCATTTTAAGAGAGTACAGTTTTTTAAAAATGATGTAGAGACTTTGCATATTTGTTTGTATGAGTTACTTGTGAGTTTCTTTGCCCGGCTTGTACACAGGCCCTCCCTGTTAATTTATTTGTTCGCCCACTTCTACAGAAACCAGAGTTTAAAAGCAACTTTCCCTTGGGCCCAGCCTTTCTGAGTTGGAGTACTTTCATTGAAATCAGGCCACATGCAAAGCAATTGCCGCATCACAGGGGCAGCATTTTGTCTAAAGATAGATGCAGTATTTCTTTTGCAGTGGGATGGGGGTAAGTCGGGCATGGGTAATAGTACTTACCATTAACTGGAATCGAGAGTGGGATACAGCAGACTCCTCTCTGTCAGGTTTCTTTCTTTCTCTTTCTGTCCGTATACAGTGGGTGTTCCAGCTTCAATGGATGGCAAGGCTCAGGAGGGCTAAGGCGAAAGTAAGGGTTCAGGAACAAAGAGACCAACATTCTGTCTGCTTACCGATTTAAATTGAATGCAACAACTGTTGATCTTCTGGCTATGTTCTTCCTGCAGATTTCTTCCAGGCTTCTGGTGCTGAAAGAATACAGGGCGCATGAGAGGCAGTCTTGTAACGAGTTTCCAGACTTGCTACTACTCTGTGTGCGATCCTAACAGCAGCACTAGAATTGGAAACCATTTACTCCCAGAACACATAAATTGGGGGGGGGGGGGGTCTCAAAGTGTGGCAACCAAAAGGAGGTGGAGTCAAAAGAGGCAGAGTCATAAAATCTAGTCTGACAGTCAACTTAATTATTTTCCAAAAACTCTGCCACAAAGAAATTGGCAACAAGGAGAAACGTGACAGTAAATCTGTTCTTGCCTAATTGGTCTCAAAGGCTGTGTTGCTGCAGATATGTCTGTGTGTTCAGCAAATCTCAGAGAATAATAATAATGGTACAATATCCCTGGTATTAAATCCATGTGCTTCAGAGATCTGTATTTTGTCGAGTTACAGTTTTGACTTAGTAAGTAGCATAGCAGATAATGTGTCTCCTGCAAAGCACATCATGATACGAGCAGATGACAGGTTTTTATTTTATGTGGATAGGTAAGTGGGTTTAACACTGAGATCCTTTTGTTGATTGTAGTTCATAATTTGCAATCCTTCTAATCTAGCAAGGTGTTGGTTTAGAACAAGGACACTGGAGTTTTGCAATTCTGCTGCAATTTCCACATAGTGGATGGATTTGATGCACTTTCTACATAATTCTTTATCTGCTGCATAATCTGCAGATTTTAACAAAAAAGTTGCTTGTAGCTCAAACGGATCAAAGGTTACTAAAAGCATGGCACCATGTATCATTGCACAGTGGAGGCCTTTCACAGTGGTTGACTGGTCATATTTCAGTTGCTTATTGCTGTATTTGGGTACTAACTGATTCTAATGAAGTGAAATATTTTCCCAGACAGTGTTACCATGTTTAAAAATGTCAAAGTAATGAAGTTATCACAGAATATGCGACATTACACCGCATAATGTGCACTATCTTGCCACAAAATATAGTTAGCCTTGCTCATAATTTGGTCCTCCCCTGCTCCATAAGTAAAGTGGCCCTGGTTTATTTCCCAATCTGTCGTTATTATGAGACTGTTTAAAAGAGTTTTGTTGGGCAGTGATAAAGTCTTAATAGTACAGAGTACTCCAAGCACTGTTATGTTTTAAACCCTGACTTTGTTTTTCCCAGCCAAGCAGTCTAACATATAATGCCTACCAGTAAGGACAAAATGTGACTCCAACACCTTGCAACCCTCATTGCCTTCTGTAACACATCCTGTACTTTGATTTACACACGTATGATTTAATATCAGTGTATAATGTGTGTGATGCAAATCGCTCTGACACCCTACAATGGGATGTGTAGTGCTGTAAAAGACGGACATTTTAAAAATAATGTGATATTTAAATTATTTGTGTCAATACATCTGACATTCTTTCAATACATGCATATCCCTTATATAGAGGGATTGAACAAAGTCGAAAGCTTGTCTCCAAATTCTAGTTTCTCTTAATTACATTTGAAGTGATAACAAGCTGTGTGCCTTTGTTTCCCCTCCATTAAATTGGCATGTATGTGTTAGGTTCCAGATGGCCGCAAGACAGGATCGTACTCGAACAAAGGGAGGGAAAATGGTCCTTAAATTAGGCCTTTGCTTTAGGCGTAGCTAGAATCTCAAATAAGGAAGCCTCCTCGCTGCCTGCAGGTTGCTGCTCTGAACAGAAAGCAGTCAACATGCAAGCGCTTCTGAATGTGTCCTGTGTCGGCAATTTGCACTGGGACACATTTAGCATATTTCATTGGGGCTTAACTTCATGGCATGGGGGACGGCATTCACCCTGTGAAAATAGTGTGTGGATGCCGTCCACCAGCATGTGCCCCTGACATATGCCCTAAGTACAGAGTCAAATAACAATCCAACATAGGGCCTACTCATTTTAAAAAGGCAAGAAAAGTCTGGTTCACATCCCAAAAGAGGCCCTTTATATGGATCTTTAGTCAATGCGTATGGCAATGTGTGAACTGAAGTAATGATGAAGTAATGATGACAACAACCGCGAAAGTGAAAGCAATCGCGGTAAAGCGCTGCGCGCGCGCCCATGCACATGCACTGTAGCTCTAGGCTCGCCTGGTAGCACTTTTGGAAGCCCTCTCAATAAGTCTTGCCAGACCATCGCATGCGCTGGTCAAGCGAGACCTAAACACGAGAATAACACATCGTTGCACGTATTCTATATAATGGCCTTTTCAAAATCATCCACAGGGACAGGAAATGCCCTTGATTTGTTACAATAGTGAGTACAGTTCCAACACATCTTCCTCCAAAGATACATAAAAAGTAACATTGCGATTCACCACAGCACCACAAAATAAAGCCTATTTCTGATAATTTGCTGTCAGTGGCAAAAAGCATTGGCAAAGCCAATAGCACGGCCTTTCAGTGTTGAGATTAATTACCCTTACATTTATTTTTTTATTTCAACTTGTTTACATTTCTAACCACGCATTTCACCAAATTACTTCTGGTATTATTTATTTTTATTAGGGTGCATTTACAGGTGACAACCTTCCTAGACAAAGCGGTCAGATTGCTCTTGTTTGTCGGCTACCTTGGACATTTTTCTCAGCGTATTGAATTTGAAGAAAGATGCAGTCACTGATCACGTTGCCATTTGGCAGGAAGAAGGATTAGGGCTGCCAAATCCACCTAAGCAAAAGACAAATGGAGACTTTTCAATGGTTTGTGTATATTTAAAAGAACAAACCGGCACTCTTCTTTTCACCTGCACCCCTTACATTGAGCTATAGAAACAGTGCAAAGGAGTTGCATTGACTAAATGTTGGTGCATCAGATTATGTCCCTTCATTTGACTTCTGTAGGTTGCAGACGGTATTCTAAAATGCAGTAAAACGTGTTATTTCATGCCATGGATTGACTACGGTGTAGTTAAATTTTTAATAATGTGCACAATATATCTTGAATAGCAGCTCGATAGGCAATCCTCTTCATAACAGGCATTTTTAAAAGGTGCAGCACCAAAGCTGAAGGTTGGAACAACGCGCACTTGCACGCATCGAAAATCTTTTCTAGATTATAAATTTCTCCGTCTACAAGCAATATGCTCAAACGTCAGGGAAGCTAAAGAATCAAGACAAATAACCCACCCTTAGAGGCCTACTGGCTTAACATATGCTCTTCACACACAATAACTTAGGTCTACTGCCTTTGTTTTAACTTTTCATCAAAACCACATCATATATATCATGCCTAATTTTCTAATGAACCAATGAGGCTATAGGTATGCTTTGTTCATTAGAGAAAGTTATTTCAGACAACACATGGCAGCCATTAGACATACTATCATAAAATTACAAATACGTACTCAAATTTTGCAAAACACTCTCCAAGCCCACTTACGAAGATTTGACAAGGATTATCACACTAAAATCTTCTATCTCCTGGGTTTGTCAGAGGATGTAACCAGTGCCAAAACCCCTTTCCTAAAATGGTAATCTGTGAGAAAAGTCCTAGTAATGAAAAGCTTGTGTGAAGCCTTTAACCCAGCGTAATAACAACCCTTCCTTAAAAACCTATTGGCTATATATATATTAAGCACAATACATATATCAGCCTTATTACCTCTGTCAAAACCTTGTAGAACAATCATTACAAACCCTCAACATCTAGCCTATCTTTTCCTAAGGTATACATGAGGCCAATATCCTTGTTTATTGGCTTCCCACAATAACCAACTAAGGCCTACTATGCTGAACATAAGTTTTTCCACAAAGCAACCATCAGGCCTACCAGCATAAAATTGCAAATATGCATAAAATAACAGTTTGTAAATCGATATACAACTTAATTTCTGAAGGGTTAGCAAGAGCAAGGATTAGCACTGTACAAATCGGCTACTTCCAACGTTTGTCCGATGGGATAACCAGCACCAAAACTTTTTCCTAATATGGTAATCTGTCAATTTACATGTAGGAAATATCTATCCAAAGACTTTAACACAGTGTAATCATAACCCACCCTTAAGCAATAAATAAAAAGATCAGAACCGCTGCACCTGCCAAAACCTTTCTCAATAAACCAATAAGCCCTATCAACATTGCTTGCTTGATATGGGAGCAGATTTATCAAACATGTTTTAGCCATGAAACTAAAATGCATTAAAATCTGGGCAGAAACTCCAGCATAATGGACTTTCCAGGGAAGGGCAATCCCCAGGCCTCACCATCACCACCATCTTTTCTGTGGTCTAATAGCAAGTTGGAAAGCAGGATGCACAGTGCTGAATTATGACTTCCCTCTTTGGCTAAATTGTGTGATCCTGGGCAGTTGCTGCATTCACTAATCACCAGAATGGTGGAAAGTTACACCCTTAAAACAAGCAATAGGACTCTGCAGTCTTGGTTCTCCTTTACTAGACAGTTTGGGCAAATCACACTCTTCCTGTGCCTGTCCCCAGGGCCAGTGTCAGAACACCTTTCAGAGGGCCATGGGGCAAGAAGGGGTTGAGGCCTTTTACCCTAGATGTCCCAGGGCCGTGCTTACAATGGATTCTGAGCAACTGGCTCAAGTACCCCTTCCACACTAAACTCCCAGGGAATGAGCCAGACAAGCAGTCCAAGGCTCCATTGGGAAGGGGGGGGGGGGGGGGTGGATACTGAATAGTAAACACAGGCTCACTATAAAAATAGAGAAGTATTTTGTTTCTGCCGCTGTCATACAGACCTTTTTGCAACTTATGCAGTCCTATCCTGGATGTACCCCCCTGCCACAACAGTTCCCGAGTTTTCTGAGCCACCTTCTTAAAGACTGTCGGTGGGCGAGGGTAGGGGGTGTTCTGTAGGATATACCGTAAAGGCAACAAGGCCATCATGTTGAATAATGCCACTCTACCCACGAGAGACAATGGCAAGGTGCACCAATACACTGAGATTCCTCGCAAGGAACACCTGGTAATCTCGGACGATATGAATTCCCAGGTATTTGAAGCCTCCCGTAACTATGGGCGCTTCACACATCGCTGGCAATCACGGTGGGGGGCCAGACAGTGGGAATACCCCTGATATAGTCCAATTTATAGAGTATCCTGAATAGCTCCCAAACAATTTGAATAGGTGGAGAATCCTTGCGATGGAGTGGTACGGCCTTGCAAGATACAGGATTATATCTTCGGCGTACAACGAGATCCAATCTTCCCAACCCCCAGCACATCTATACACCAAATCATTGGATCCTTCCTGATCCATTGTGCCAGTGGTTCTAGTGCTAAGCCAAACAGCAATGGCGACAAGGGACATCCTTGCCATGTGCCCCTCCTCAAACAGAACAGTCTTGACATTGCTCCATTGGCCTGATAGAGCAACTTCACCTAGTTTCAGAAATTGGGGCCAAAGCCCAACCTAGTGAGCACCGCAAATAGGTAGGGCCTTTCTATTCTTTCGAAGGCCATTGAGGGTTTCCAGTGCCATCAAGGCCGTTTGCTGACAGAAGGGGTCTTTCGTCATGTGGAGCACATACAATCTCCTTAAGTTATGGCGAGTGCTTCTGTTGGCCATGAAGCCTGATTGATCCCTGTGGATTACCGTAGTAACTACGGACACCAGTCTATTGGCCAAGGCCTAGGCCAATACCTTCACCTTAAGATTGAGCATGAAAATTGGTCGGTATGAGCTACACTGGTCTGTGGGCATGCCCGCCTTGTGTATGACTGCGATAGTGGCTGCCCACTGGTCTATGGGCAATTGGCCCTCTTCTCGAGCCTTCACCAGCATGCTCCTTAGTGGTGATAATATTCTGGAGGCCAGGCTTTTATATAGCTCAACTGGGAGGCCATTTGTACCTACTGCCTTTCCTGACTTTAAAGACCCCCAATGCACAGTTCTTCTTCTGTTATATCAGCATCTAAGGCCTCTCGTGCCTTGAAGGATACTGTTGGCAATGAGAAGTCCTTCAGCAGCTCGTCTCAGTACCTCTCGGATTGTGTGCTCACTGGCGAGTACACCCTCTCATAATAGGAAGTAAACGACTCTGCAATTCCCACACTGGGCATTTGGAGAGACCCGTCTTTATCGCTAATGCTGACCACCCACGATCATTCTCTATCTCGTTTCTCCAGCCAGGCCAGCAATCTAGACGCCTTGTCGCCCTCGTCATACAGTCAATTTTGAGTTGCCAGGGCGTATGACCGAGCTTCGCCCACGGCCACAGCTCGCAACTCCTGCTGGCGCAGGGCCAATGCATGCCTCAGGTCTGCGTCCCCCATGCTGACACCCCACTCTCCATCTGAAGTATTTCTTGTTCAATTGACCTAATTTGTAATGCCTCTTCTTTCTTTTTGCCCCCTATGAGCGCCTGAGCCTGACCTCTTAATACTGTTTTGTAGGCCTCCCTGATAGACCCATCCTGTGTTTTCTTGAATGTAGAGGTCTGTTCCCCCTGAGTTTGTCCCTCAGTATTGGGTCTCTCAGCTGGCAGGGGTCAGTTTTCGGGAATGACGCTCTATTGATGTATGGGTCCCGGACAGTCACCCCTACCAGGGAATGATCAGAGATGCCCCAGGCCATATATGCTGGTGCTAAGAATTCCCCATCCTTTTCACTTTGTGTGAGTAGATAGTCAATTCTAGAGAGTGAACCATGTCACGCTGAGTAGTATGTGTATTGCTGTTGCTGGGGGATGTGCATCTGCCAGATGTCAACCAATCCCATGGCTGTCAGAAAACCCGAGATGGCTTGCTATCCCCCCGCCCTGCTATTGCACTGGAGCGGTCTAGCTCTGGGTCCAAAACTGCATTGGCATCCCCACCACCAAAAGGGTGCCCGCCTCGAGCCCTTCCAGGATCTTACTGATCTTTGGGAGAGTGATTGTCTGGAGCCTCGGAGGTACATAGAACGAGCATAACATTAACAAGCATCCCTCGCACCTGCCCGCCACTGCCACACTGCATCCGGCTTTATCAGACCAGGTACCCTCCATGGTGAATGGCAGTGTGTTCTTTATCAGGATTCCCACCCCTCTGGCATGCGTGGTATATCCCGAATGTGCCACTAACCTATATCCAAACCGGTCTAAGGCCTTGTATTTACTCCCTCTGAGATGTGTCTTTTGCATCATTACCACATCAGGGAAATGCCTCTTGATGTACTTAAGGACAATTGTGCGCTTAATCTTATTCCCCAGGCCATTCACATGCCAGGTCCAAGTACGGATTTGCGCTGGTTCACCCATGGTCGTGGCTATGTCCATTGGAAGCTATAGCGTGTCCCCCCTCACAATGAACCCAGCTTTCACATGCATTGTGTTGCGACTGTCTTGAGCAGAAATCCCATAGCAAACAACAAAATTAAACAGTTGACCCAACTCCCCCCTCTCTGCAGCCCTGCTAAGTGAGTAGAATGCCTCCCACCTCCCCAACTTGCAGAGTGTCTGTCGCCCAAACTGTGTAATGGTAACAATTAATGAAGGGCATGAGCCAGCCTACAGCATGAAATTACGTCATATGGCTATCAAATACCGAATGCCCCTTATCTCCGTCTGAGACTACCTCTGTTTGTAAGCCCCCAACAGAGTCCTCCAGAGGCTTCCAACTTCGCAACCACTGCGATTGTCTATTAAAGTTTAAATGTCACTTGGTACCAGTTCGGTCTCATTTCCACCCCTGAATCCTCCCCACTATGTAAGGAAGCGTCCCTGGTAGTTATAGCACCCTTCACTGTTCACTTTTCTGGTCTCTGCCGCTGGGCAGGGCTCTCAAGCTCTTGGTCCTCGTTTCGCCGCTCTGCGTCCCGCTCCTTGATGGTATATGGTTGGGCCTTGCCCACTTTCTGCCCAACCGTTTTCCTGCCCTCTAGCCAGTCACTTGCCTCATCAGGCGATTTAGACAAGTAGGATTTCCCCTCTGCGAGGATCTTTAGCTTTGCTGGGAATAGCATCATGTACTTGATATTCTGGTCTCGAAGGGCCCTTTATACTGCATCAAAAGTACGCCTTAGGCATTGTACTTGGAGCGTGAAGTCAGGGAAGAATCGGATAGTGGGATTCTCATACTGTAGTTCACCATGTTGAGATGCCGCCTTCAGAATCGCATCTCTATCCCCATAGTTGAGTATACAACCTATTATGGTGAGGGGAGGTGCCCCCGGGTGAGGCCTAGGTTGCAGTGCACGATGTTATCTTTCCACAGAGAAAAAATGTGATAAGCGTTTGGGCTTGAGGTTGTTCAGGATTAGGTTTTCTAGGAAGAGGTCCACTGACGACCCCTCCATTCCCTCAGGCACACCACCCACTAAAATTTTATTGAGGCCTGCTCTACCTTCCTGGTCTTCCAGTCTGGCCAGGATGTCTGCCTGGTTTTTGGTCTTCTTTGATACTTGTATCTCCAGGCACTTCGTTTTTAACTGGAGGCCTCCAATGCTTGTCTCAGCAGTCGCCTTCTTGCCCGCTATCTTCCTGAAATCGGCCCTGAGTAGGTTGACCTCTGTTACGGAGTTGAGTTTTGGTTCTAGGGTTCCATGCAGATCTGTGATTGCCAGCACAATATACCTTAATGAGGGATCGGGGGCTTGGTCGTCACCCCTGGTTGGTGGTGTCCTCCCTCACGCACTCTTCCCTGCCCATCGCCACTGTGTATTTATCAATCTGGTTCACCTAGCCTGATTCCACGCCCTTCGTGCAACCCATCTACTGCCCTTATAATGTTCCAGAGGCGCAGGTTTCAGCCCTGGACTGGATATTGTGTCTTGAGCCGCTGAAGGTGTTGGCCGCTATCAGTTTTCCTGTTCAGGCTTTCGGGTCGTGGCCTCTCCGGCCATACCTGCTTCCTGGCCAACCCCCACTCACTAATGGAGGGCACCCTCAGCTGTTTCCCAACTGCACACCAGCAGACTTCCTTGGCCTTGGATACAATCGCTTTGCTGCTCGACGTCTAGGGGCCCCTATGTCTCTACAGCCCAGCCGGCAGACTCTCGGGGCTCCTCTCAATCAGCGCCCCCAGTAATTGTGAGAAAGTCGAACTAACTATGAACCGGGCACGGCCAGCCTCCTCCCTGTCGTAGGCCTCTCTGGTGTCCGGTACGGATCTTTTGCCGGTCTACCGCCACAAGGGGACCCACTGGGCCTCCAGGCCCGGGCAGAGGATCAGCAGAGTCGCCAGCGTTCTCCCCCAGGCACACGAAACCCAGCTTTCTCAGGGCAGTCGGGAGGTTTCCCACTCCTTGTTGAAGCTTCCTAGCTGCGGGGTGGTCCAACAGGCGCTACCACGGCCACTCCTTCATGCGCAGCACCCACTTACTGACTCTTGATGTGTGGGCTGCAGGGCCGCGCATCTTCACCCGCCTGCCAGATGCGTGCAGGCTCCCAGCTGACTAGTCAAAATGCTTTTGATCTGCCCACACGCCCGTGCCCGCTGCCGACCAATTCAAGAGGGGGGGCAGGCCCCTAGTTGCTCCCTCTCCGACTTAGAGTGCCCAGCCGGAATCGTCAACCCCCGGCGATGTTGGGCCTCCAGTTTGCTACGCCGGCCTCCACTATCCTCAGAGTCGGAGAGGCGGCGCCATTATGCCAGCCAGTATCTCTGCGCGCTCTGTTAGCCGCTGTGCCAGAGGCCACCATCTCAGCCCACCAGGCCCCAAGTGGGTGCGAGCCACCGATTGCTCCCGCCCGAACCTAGAATGTCTGGCCGTTGTCATCGCCCCGGGCGGTGTTGAGGCCCCCAGTCCGCGACGTCTGCTTCCATCCCCCTCAAAGCCAGAGAGGCGGCGCCATTTTACCAGCACAAGATCACACAGCTCCGTGGGGCCGCCATTTTAGTTTCTCACTGTTTCTCTGGCGCTGGTGCTCTCATGGTGTTCGGATTATTTTGGCTATTACAGGACTACAGGCTGGCGGCTAGCACAGCTCATATAAGGTTGCGGCCATCTTCGCTGGCTGCTGGCCACGCCCCCCACCATTGCCTTTCCTGAGTCTGCCCCTTCCTTGTACTTTTCTCTGCAAATCAGAAATAATCCCAGTCTCGCTCTGAAACTGATGTGTAGCCTGTGCTCTGGTCAACATAGATAACGTTGTCCAAGCCATAAAGGCTTCTGGTCCTGGCACCAATCAAATCATTGCCCAAAAGACATCCAGCTCCTTGCTTTTCCCTTACCTCGACATCAATCATGGCCACCTTGCCATTAAACCTAATCTCTACACTGGCAAGTGTATACTCCACACCCTCTCTACTGGCTTCCAAACCTTCATATTTTTTTCCCAGGGAGTATCTCCTCAGGCTTAAGGTACATGAATCCTATTGATACTAACTTCCTGCACAAATCTGATCACATTAGGGTCAATGTCCTTCCTGTATTAACAGGAACCTAAATATTTGATGTTGCAAATTGGTTGAATATGTTTAACAACTAAAACATTGCCTGTACTATAGTATCTTTGGGGTGGGCTTTGAACAAGCTCTGTATCTAAAACGTCAAGCCTACACTAATGTTATGTCTAGTGTTAAAAAATATTTCTGATTTGCTTAGTGTCCACTATAAGTAGTAATAAATCTTTATTTGATTATGTATCATAATCATAAAAGATAAAAAACATAAGATCCAGATAAATACATTAAAAACATTAAAATATGCATTCCACCATAATACGCTCAGATTGCACAATCTATAAACATTAAGTACAATTTAGGGGAAAGGAAACCAACCTATATGTCACATCATTGTGAGTTAGTTGCACATAATTTTATTACAATGTAGGGCTCCTTTTAGATAGGTCGTAACCACCAGTATCACCATATGATCAGGTAATAGCTGTAAATATAAAAAGGTGGGTCGAAATTGGACAAATCCCCTGGATAGTGAATACTTTTTACATAAAAATTCATAAAATTTACAAAACAAATTCAAATGTGTCAAGGTTTGGGGGGAGCAGCCGTCACAAGGACAAGTTAAGAATGAATGGGGATCATACTGACCCGGGGGGCGGGGGGACAGATCATTGTACGGATTGAGCCCAAACAAACATTTGTAAGCAATGATCTGTTCCAAGGCAGTCTAACAGCCGTGAGGTACGGTTCGGTACCTGTTACGGATTTCAGGAGCAACAAAGATCTATTTGTGTGTTTCTCCAACGCCCTGGCTTCCCTTTCACCATTCAAGTGGTTTAAAAAACATTCCTTGAAGAGGCTCCATTCTCCTTTTTTAAGAAACTGTGGCCTATTAAAAAGGTCCATACAATCTAAGGAAAGGTCCATACAATCTAAGGAGTGGGCGACAGTTTTAATATAATTTAATCACAGTATCTTGTGACCATACATACATCCGAGACAATCCTTAATCACACTCTTATTAAAATTCAATCTCTCGTCACACTATACTCAGATCCAAAGTAACAATGGGGCCAGTTTAACTTGATCCTCCACATACTCCAATCCCAATTCTTCATGCATGAAAAAGGATGCACTTTTTATGCCCTGGCCCAATAATTTTTGACACAATCGGTCCTCTTGCTGCTGGATCATCTTGCAGTAACGGTACCCCCAAATTGCTGCACCGTAATTCAACACTGGGAGGCATTTCATTCTATAAATTTGCAGTAGGGGCAGAATTGGTTTGTTGCCTATCAACGAGGAAAATGTAAACAGAGCGCTGCAAGTTTGACTAAATTTAGAGCATCAGTTAGATATGCTGGTAAGCCAATTGGTCTGGTAGTCAAAAGACACTCCCAAATATGGTTAAGAAGGGACTCTAATAATTGTTCGCCCCTTGATATCAATAGGTCTAGTTTTTGCAGTCTTCCTCCCACAGACCATAAAGTGAGTCTTGGAGATGTTAGCGTCCAGGTCCAAGCCATCCATTAAAGCAACAAAAAGACCAACCAATCTCTTTAGCTCATTTGCCATTCTAGCCATCAATACTGCATCATCAGCATAGAGCAGGGAGGACACACTAACTGAGTTTATCTTGGACAGGTCAACCCTTTTATCTTTCAGACAGGTATTCAAACTATTTATATATAACAACAATAAAATTGGCGTTATTACACAACCCTAACAAAAGGGAAGAAGACCAATTCCCTGCTTATCCTGTACCTGTCTTTTACTTTTGGCCGTATCAACAGAACACGGCGTCCTTCTTGGATGACAAGTACAGAACCGATACCTTTAAGGATCAGAACTTCCTGGAACATATCCCCTTCCACCAGAACTACGTAACCACAGCTATCTGCTCAACCACAGCCCAGGAGCGGGCGATGTGGAGCTTAAACTTCGGAACCAAGGAAGAGCCGCTCTCTCTCTCTCTCTCTCTCTCTAGAGAGAGAGAGAGAGAGAGAGGAGATGGAGAAGACGCTGGAGAGTTTCATATCCGAGGACCACGCCAGCGCGGACAGATGAATCGCTTCCCGAGCCGAGTCTAGAGATGCAACGGTCCACGACTGGAGAAGGCAGATGAGACCAGGGAAGCCAACAACACTACGTACAGGCCAGCCACGTTCCAAGAGGAGCGTGGCTCACACAGGTATGAAATCGTTGGGGGGGGGCCTAACAGCGAGGTGGGCACCTAAAACAAACGAACAGATCAGGGGATATAAACAAGGGAGACACACAAGTGACAAAACCGTATAGGCACATTGGTGAAGGCCATTTTTATTAAGGTGTAGTTATAGCTACACAACCCCTTCCCACTGCTATAACCCCAGGCAAAGAACAGGCCATTTAGCCCAGTCTCTCTTCTCTTTGAGGCACTCCCGAAATTGTGGAGCTAGAGGAAGAGACAACACCAGTCAAACCAGTAGAAAAAGAAGAAGAAATAAACCCTCCAAAAGCGAAACCTAAGGAACTGTTAAATTCCTACCTGGCTTTACACTATGTGAATAAAATAGTGTACATACTCAACCCGTCAGCCCGCATAATTCTCGCTAATTCCCTACGGTGGGCTCTAAGAAAATTTACCAGGTGAGAAGGTAGTCCTAATATATCCAGGATGTCCCAAAGCTTTGACCTGTTTACCCAGTCAAAGGGGCTACTGAGGTCCATGAATGCAAGAAAAATGGACCCCTGTTTCGCCGCAACATATTTACCTCTCAAGAGGTTAAGGTTCATACATTGTTCCAGGGTGCCCATCCCTTCCCTAAATCCATTTGGACAGGATAAATAATATCATAAGTTTGGGCCCAGGCTTCTACACTCTTTAAAACTACACGACCTACCACCTTCACAACTGAGTTTAACAGGGAGATTGGTCTGTAACATGTGGGATCCTTCCATATTCCCCTTTTTTGAAAGACTGAGACTATGGTAGCATATTACCAAGAAGGGGTAGGCCTATCTAGGCCACATCATTAAATACATTAGTCAAAATAGAGGCCCAGAGATGAGGTTCTGCCTTCTATAGATCCATAGGTATCCCCTCTGGACTGGGGCTTTGTTGGAGGGGCTGCCGACAATAGCTGTATAAACCTCCTCTGGATCAAACCTGATCTCAAGTGGGTACAACCCACCATCTTTATCTGTAGCTACGGGCTCAACCATGTCCAAAGCATAGATCCTATCATACTGAGCCACCCAGTGAGCTGGGAAGATGGAAGAACCAATGTTATCCTGAACTACCCATTGTGCTGCCTTCCATTGAGCACTGCCCAAAAACCCCTAGAGTCCCTAGTGGCACAAGTAGACACTATAAAATGGATCACATCTCAATTTTCTCTCTCAGGTGTGGAGAACTAAGTCGGAATGCACATGGACTGGAGAATTCCCCATACATGCCAGCACCCTCTGCACTTGCTTGGTACAGTGTCTATTTCCTGTACTCAAGCAAAAAGAACTGTTGATGGACAGAATGCAGAACAATGTCATACATTCACCCCAGTACAGAGATCTGGGCCTAAATCCATCGTTTTTTTGCTCACCATGCCATTCCAGTTTGGACCCAGCCATATGCAAATCAGTCTTGACCCTGTGCCCAATGGGAACAGTCCAGCCCGAACTGGTAGGCCAGGTCCTCCCTGGACTGGAAACAAGCATCCTAGGACCGGTTTTGGGGTTTCACCCCTCTTCAGCCAGGATAGCTTGATTCCAGTGTCATGGAGAGCACGGGACTCGCGTCTAAGCATACCCGTCCCACTCGGGGTGACAAATGCAAAAAGAACTGTTGATGGACAGAATGCAGAACAATGTCATACATTCACCCCAGTACAGAGATCTGGGCCTAAATCCATCGTTTTTTTGCTCACCATGCCATTCCAGTTTGGACCCAGCCATATGCAAATCAGTCTTGACCCTGTGCCCAATGGGAACAGTCCAACCCGAACTGCTAGGCCAGGTCCTCCCTTGACTGGAAACAAGCATCCTTGGACCGGTTTCGGGGTTTCACCCCTTTTCAGCCAGGATAGCTTGATTCCAGTGGCATGGAGAGCACGGGACTCACGTCTGAGCATTTCCGTCCCACTCGGGGTGACAAATGCAAAAAGAATTGTTGATGGACAGAATGCAGAACAATGTCATACATTCACCCCAGTACAGAGATCTGGGCCTAAATCCATAGTTTTTTTGCTCACCATGCCATTCCAGTTTGGACCCAGCCATATGCAAATCAGTCTTGACCCTGTGCCCAATGGGAACAGTCCAGCCCGAACTGCTAGGCCTGGTGCTCCCTGGACTGGAAACAAGCATCCTAGGACCGGTTTCGGGGTTTCACCCCTCTTCGGCCAGGATAGCTTGATTCCAGTAGCATGGAGAGTCAAGCTATCCTGGCTGAAGAGGGGTGAAACCCCAAAACCGGTCTTAGGATGCTTGATTCCAGCCCAGGGAAGACATGGCTTAGCATTTCGGGCTGGACTGTTCCCATGAGGCACAGGGTCAAGACTGATTTGCATATGGCCATGTCTGAACTGGGGTGGCGTGGTGAGCAAAATAACGATGGATTAAACCCAGATCTGTGACTGGGGGTGAATGTTTTGCCAATGTGCAACATTCCGTCCATCATCTTGTGTGTTTTGCTATTTCCGGTACTCAACATTAATTCATTTTGATCCCAATGTATGAATGAGCCTACTACTCCCATTACCTAATTCGCCAATGGTTTAAAACTGACCTTTTCGGCATTCATTAATGATTGGACGATATGAGTGTCAGAAGCAAGCTGGCTTCCATGTTTGAGCAATTGTAGTCAGCTGAAAGTCGTCAGGAAAAAATCCTGTTGACTTTGCTTCCTCCTACATATTTAACAGATGGGGCAACATCAGAGAGGCGAACCATTTTAAATAAATTAATTGTACAGTTGTTTGGTCCACATGTTTATCCTGTATGCATTTCAGAGAATGCGCCCAGGATCTTGTCTTCGATTAGTGTAGTTTATGGCCGCCCTAGCCTCTTCCGACAGTGCTTTCACCGGAAGGTCCTTTATCATTGGGGACAATCACGCTTTCTTGGAAACTGTCCAGGCCTCATACAGGCTACCATAGTATGTTGTAACCACTTAAGTGATCTACAATCCATCTGTATTCAGTACCCCAGAAACATTGCGGAAGCAAGCAAAAATTCAAGATTTATTCTCTCTTTTCAATGACCAGTAGATTAATTTGTCTGACTTCGCTCCTGATTGAGAAACTTTCTTCTTTGAGGCTAGCCAGGTACGTCTGGCTGTTTGTAATGTGAGTTGAACTTAAATGCAACCCTGATATGTTTTGTCGCACGCGGACAATGCTGATCCAGGAAGGGCGTGCGGATTAAGCAGTCGACTGGACATGGGCAGACTTACAGGATAATGAGTGAGTGGGAGGCGTGTCTCTGTCTTCTATGGATATTAAGGTGATAATGCCACAGCTGCTAAATGACCCTGTTTTCCCCTAGGACACCATCCACAACCCTCTACTTGTAGAAACCTGCCAAAAAGCTATACCTCAACAATTATGCTGCAACACACCCCAGCCACTGGCCAGCCTGCAATTCTTATGGTTGCACCTCGAGCCCCTGCCCCTGGATCCATCTTCCACGGACAACTCCTCTCCTTGAGGGTCTGGAAGGTGCCAAGGATCTCCTTTTGTCATTTCCTTTTGTGGCCTCTAGGCTGGACATCATTTTGGCTCACAATAGCCATTTTTGTGTGAGCCGATACCTGTTGGAAATTTGGCAGTCCTTATTTCCACAGCTTGTACTAAGCAGCCCAATTCATGTTGTGGTGGCCATCACTAAGCCACCCCTGTCGAAAAGCTGGTTTGTGTCATGCTTCTTAACGGCCCGGCCCTTGTCTTGTCATGTCAAATCTGGACTGGTGTCACTCCAATCTAAGAATGAGACTTGTCCAGCTCCAACTCATATCCTCATGTTGAGTGGGGCATCAGCAGCATGGGCAGCACCACATTTGTGGCAAGCATGATGGCCCGTGCAGCTGCAAGCCCAGATTGTGGTAGGGGCTTTGACCACCAGTCAGCCCCTGCCTGTGGGCTTAAAGGCCCAGATGAGTGTTGGTCTTGCACCCAGGTTGGAAACGCTGGGGGTGAGGGGCTGATATTCCAGCCTCTTTTTTTCCATCATAGCAGCATCTTCAGACCTTTCCTTGACTCCTCCTCTAGCTGGCGCAACTTTCTCTGTGGTCTGGGCCAGCCACTCGCTCATTGCCGAGTCTGACCTCTTCAGGCTTTCCAATGGTCTCATGGATTACTCCTCCACCCTTCAGCAGCCAGGCCGAAAGTACAGGGGTTATCCGTGGTGAAATTACTTGCAGGGTTCGATTCAGTACTGGGACCACTAAGGATATGAGTTGGCAGCAAGTGATCAATTCTAGAATGACCGCTAAGTTGACTGCCATGAGATGCCTCTTCTTCCAGGTGTAGCCAGAATGCAATTCAACATCTACAACTCATTAACTAGCCTAAAATTCTAATTGCTCGTGTACTCCCGGTGCACAGTTGGAGCAAACCACTGGCAGAATAAGAGATGCAATTGATGATAATGGATTGCAGTACTTTGTGTCAGCTTCTGATGCAAAGACATCTCTGTAGGAAGCTGGACCTGTATATACTATACCAAAGTCCAGTCAGTCCCCAGAGGTATAGCAAAGGCCAAATTAGGTAAGTACTTACAGCTCACTTTGTGGTAGAGTGGGTGAGTGGTTAGGCTTATCCAGAGGGTGTGTTAAGCAGTTATTGTACTCACTCAATCAGAACTGATGCACACTCTCAGAGAATGAATCCAGACCAATTGGGTACGTTTAAAAAAAGGTATACATGTTGTTATATTGAAGACAAAGCGTAGGTAAGCAGATAACACTTCTTTATTCGTCTTCACACTACCACAGGTTCCAGTCAGCTGGAGGGCACTGTGATATGTTGGCAAACAGTGACAGGAGGGAACTAACTGGGACAGAGAGGAGGGGGGTCCGGAATGTACCATAAGATGGAGATTACTACACACCTCCTTGCATTGGGTGGAGAAAGGAAAAAATGGCTAGGTTGAGAGAGAGAGGCATAACCCCAGGAAGGGGAGAGGACAGAGGAATGAAACGAGGGAGAGAGAAAGAGAAGAACAAAAAAGTGGATAAAGACGAGACTAAAGATACAATGCATGAACCATAAGAACTCATAAACCATCACTTTACACAATGGTCTTTAACCCCCAGGCTACAGGCTAAAGATAAAATGCATGAAAAATTATGCAGGAACAATCACTTTACACAATAGTCTCTAACCCACACAGCAGTGGACTTGGTTCTCAGAGATCTCCTGGGCTTTGGTAACTCTGACTCGCTCTCTTGATTAGAGCTGTGATCAACGTCACCCCCTTGATTGTGAGGAATGATTCTGTCTATGCTACAGGTTTGTCCATTCTGTAGTTGGACAACATTTTTCCCCACACTAGATATTCTGTAAGGCTCGTAGAACCTGGGCGCTTCTCTTCTGCGTGGTTTGGTCAGGTTCACGCGGACCCATTCGCTCTCTTTGAACACTTTGGATTTGACGTGCTTGTTTTGGTTATATCTGTCTTTGTATTTGATCTGGTGTTCGTCCACCCTTCTAGAAATTTCACTGCGATTGACCACACATGCATGATTTCTTTTCACACCAGGAGAAGATAGTCTTGTTTTAGGAACCCTTCATTTGAGAGAGGTGAACGGGGAAATTCCTGTTACACTATTGGGGTGGAGCGATAAGCCCAAATTGTCTCCATTAAGGCAGAGTTGGCCTGTGTCCCCATAACTTCTGCCCTCTGAAGGCATTCCTTGAACATACGGTTGATCCGCTTCACTAGTCCATTAGCACAGGGACAATACAAAGTCAAAGGAACTTATTGAGCGCACAGTTCACCCCAAAGGTCTCATGGCGCTTGCAGAACTCCAAAAGACTGATGGTCAGAACTGGGCAGTGTTATTTCTGATCAAATAACCACGTCTTTAATTCCTTCTGAAAATGCTTATGATCAGTGATAAATGCAAAAATAACAATTGATGGACAGAATGCAGAACAATGTCATACATTCACCCCAGTACAGAGATCTGGGCCTAAATCCATCGTTTTTTTGCTCACCATGCCATTCCAGTTTGAACCCAGCCATATGCAAATCAGTCTTGACCCTGTGCCCCATGGGAACAGTCCAGCCCGAACTGCCAAGCCAGGTCCTCCCTGGACTGGAAACAAGCATCCTAGGACCGGTTTCGGGCTTCCAGCCCTCGTCAGCCAGGATAGCTTGATTCCAGTGGCATGGAGAGCAAGGGACTCACGTCTGAGCATACCCTTCCCACTCGGGGTGACAAATGCAAAAATAACAATTGATGGACAGAATGCAGAACAATGTCATACATTCACCCCAGTACAGAGATCTGGGCCTAAATCCATCGTTTTTTTGCTCACCATGCCATTCCAGTTATGATCAGCGATAGAGAGAAGATGAAGTGGAAGCTTATACCAAAGGTGGGGAGCAATATAAAGCTGTCTTGTGATGATTGATGCCCCTGCAAGCCAGAAACTCTTTAATATTTTCTGAGGTGAATTGCACTCCTTTGTCTGTAACTAGGGTGTCAGATATGCCCTCATCACAAAAAACTCCTTCCAAGAACTGTGTGAGAACTTTTGTGTCGATTTGATGGACACACTTATAGACCACCCAACGAGTGTGGTAGTCCACCAATACTGAAATGAAGCATTCATTCAAACTTTTTAGGTTGAGGGGACCTATAATGTCAAGGGCCAACTTGGACCATGGCCTGTCGGGAACCGCTACTGGAGAGTGGGGGTTTGCAGTTTGGTGAATCTTGTTGCTTCGGCTACAGTCCAAACTATTTTTCACCACATTCTCTGTCATAGCTGCCATGCTTGGCCACCAATAGTCCAAGCGGATTTTTTTTTTGGTGAGACTGCGCCCGAAATGTCCCATGTGAGCCAGCTCCACGATTTTCTCTCTCAGATTCTCCGGTGGGACCACTTTCTCCCCCCAGCAAACAACACCTTCTTGTATATTTAATTCTAGTCTTACATCCCCGTATTTACACAGGTTTGCCGGAACATCGCATTTAGTAGCCGGCCAACCATTTCTGATTAACTCTTTGATTGAACGCATTTCAGCATCAGTTTGCACAGAGTTGTCCCATTCCTCTTTGTTCAAGCAGGTAAGTTGGAGTATGACATCATCACAAGCACTAGAAACAGTTTTGCTTTCGAACTCAGGTGGGGAACGGGATAAAAAATCAGCAACAATGTTTTGAGAACCTGGCACATACTTCACACTGAAATTGTACCCTTCAAGTCCTAAGATCCATCTCGCAATCCTTGGGGTGGTTCTAGTTGACCCTTTTTATGGTAAATGCAAACATGTGGGGTTTTTGGTCGGCCTTCACTGTAAACGGAATGCCCCACAGAAAGAATCGGAAGTGCTCGATCTCCCAAAAGCAGGCACATGCCTCTTTCTCGACCACTGAGTAGTTAAATTTTGCACCCTTAAGGGCACGGGAGGCAAATGCGACGATCTGTTCTTTTCCGTCAGCAATTTGGGTGAGACTAGCTCCCAGGCCTTTGTTGCTGGCATCAGTGCAAAGGATGGTAGGTTTGGTGGGGTCGAACCTACCTAGGGATGGGACAGAAATTATACAATCTTTCACTGTTACAAAGGCATCCTGACAGCTCTCAGACCACACAAAGGGAGTTTTGGATTTGAGCAAACACTGTATGGGTTCAACAATGGAGGCATAATTTCTGACGTACTTAGAGTAATATTCTGATAGGCCCAAGAATGATTTGAGATCTTGAACGCATGTGGGGGCTGCAGTGTTATGAATAGCCTCCACCAGGTCCAGTTTGGGTCTGATCCCATCTTGAGAAATGGTGTTCCCAAGATACTCAACCGATCCCACGCCTATACAACATTTTTCCTTTTTGAGAGTGAGACCACCTTTTCCGAAGTTGATTAACACCATTCTGAGGGTGGAATTGTGTTCCTCCAGGTCCTTCCCATAGATGAGTATGTCATCTTGGAATCAAAGGGTTCTGAGAAGGTCTTTCAGAACGTGTTGCATGATCCTCTGGAAGGCGGCAGCCGCAGAGGCCAACCCAAAAGGCATTTGTGCGAATTGGAAAGCCCCTAGAGGAGTGATAAAGGAGACGTGAAGGTGACGTGAATCTGAAAGCTGAAGCAGCTGGCACCTTTAATAAGGGTGAGGACCTCATGTATGTGTGGAAGGGGGTGCCTGTCCACCCAGATGTTCTCATTAAGGTCCCTGAGGTCCACACACAGCCTGATATCTTTACTGGACGCTTTGGTGGTGAGAACAATGGGGACTAGCCACTGTGAGCATTTGATGGGTTTGAGTTTGAGTTTGAGTTTGAAAGTACTTTTAGAGCGCACGTATACCAGCGGTTTCTTTGCGCTATAGCTAACGGGGACTGAGGTTATAAGCAGGGAGGATAGAGGGAGCATTTATTCAAAGGACTTTGTGAATAAGTGGGTTTTTAGGCATTTGCGGAATTGTGAGTAGAGGGTGATGGAGCGAAGTTCAAGGGGAAGGGAATTCCAGAGGGTGGGGGCAAGGATGGCAAATTTGGATCCCCCCAGCTTCTTTCTCCGGAAGCGTGGGATGGTAAGAAGGAACTGGGAGGAGGAACTTAGAGCCCTAGTGGGGACGTATGAAACAATCTCAGAGGAGATGAAGGCTGGCGCCAAACCCGATCGGGCCAGAAAAGTGATAGATGCAAGCTTGAATTGAATTCTAGCTCGCAAAGGGAGCCAATGAAGTGATTTCAGAAGTGGGGTAGAATGGTGAAATTTAGGGAGATTGAAAACCAGGCGAGCCGCCTGGTTTTGTATCTGTTGTAGGCGACGCAGACTGTATGCAGGGATACCGGCATACAGGGCGTTCCCATAATCCAGACGGGACACCACCATGGCCAAGATGATAAGTTTGAGGGCAGAGAAAGTGAAGAAACGGGACACCCTGCGTATAGTACGCAGTGAGAGGAAGGAGGAAGATACCACAGAACTAACCTGGGAGTGAAGGGTGAGTTGAGAATTAAGTTTTATGCCTAAAGTTTTAACTGAGGAAGAGGGAACAGGAGAAGAACCAAGAGAGGGGGGCCAAAAAAGAGGGGACCAGGGACTGGATGAACCACCCGTCAACACCAGCTCGGTTTTATCAGGGTTGAGTTTAAGGTGGTTGTGGTTCATCCAGTCCCTGATATGAAGCATGACAGTTTGGAAATTAAGAACAGCAGAGGGAGAAGAAAGATTGAAGACCAGCTGGAGGTCATCCGCATAATTAAATACGGCGACCTCCATCTGTTGAAGAGAAAAAATCAGAGGGGCAATGTACAAATTAAACAAGAGGGGAGAGAGAGAGGAACCTTGGGGGACCCCGCACTGAACTTTCCGGATGTCCGCTGTAAAGTCACCAAGGCGAACAGCCTGGGTGCGGTTGCTCAGGAAGGAGGATAACCAGACCAGGGCAGTCCCCCCGATCCCCGCCGCCCTGACACGGGAAAGTAAGATGTTATAATCCACCGTATCGAAGGCGGCTGAGAGATCGAGGAGCACAAGGGCCTGGTGCTGATTGGTGTCCATGCCTTCCCTGAGGGTGTCTAGAACCGACATGACAACGGACTCCGTAGAGTGTGCGGGGCGGAAGCCAGCTTGGCGGGGGGCAAGGGCTCCGTACTTCTCCACAAAGGAACTCAGAGCGCAGGTGACATGGCGCTCGAGCACCTTAGCCAGAAATGGCAGAAGGGAGATGGGGCGGAAATTGGCTGGGACAGAAGGATCTGCCCCAGGTTTTTTCAGAATGGGCACAATTACAGCGGATTTCAGGGAGCTGGGAACTATGCCTTGAGAAAGGGAGCTGTTGAGGAGGTGAAGGGGAGGGTCTGGGCAAGAAACAAAGATGTGACGGAGGATGTGGGCAGGACAGGGGTCGAGCGGGGAGCCAGATTTGATCAAAGGCACCAGAGAGGTCAGACTTTCCCGAGTGATAGGAGGAAAGGTGGTCAGTGCGCCTTTGGGGGGAGGACATTGAGGATCAACAAAAGATGGGGAAGGAAGAGGGATGTTGGCCTTGATGGTGGCAATTTTGTGAATGAAATAATTATTGAGAGAGAGGCAGAGGTCTTCGGACGGGGCTGGTTTTAGAGTAGTTCTGTCCGAGAACGCCAGGTTATGGACGATGGTAAATATCTCCTTGGACTGGTTCTCTGCTGCTAAAATCTTGGAGGAGAAATAAGATGTTTTAGCCTTCAAGATGCCTTTTTTGTACTGGCTCAGGATGTTGGTGTATTCCAGTTTCAAAGTGGGGCAATAGTTTCTCCTCCAGGCCCGCTCCGCGCGGCGAACTGTTAGTTTGGTGGTTTTAAGCTCTTTATTAAACCACCGATTGGCGTCTTTGTCGCGTTTGGAGGTAATGCGCTTGAGCGGGGCAACGGAGTCGCGGCTATGGGAGAGCCACTGATCTATGGCATCAACCTGGGAGGCGGTGGTAAGGCCCTGAAGAGAGGGAAGAGAGCAAGTGAGGAGGGAGGAGAGATTCTCAAGGTTGACACGGCCCCATGGTCGGACCCAGGTGTTTTTGGGCCGAGGGGGCTTAGCTGGAGGGAGAATAGGAAGGAGAAAGGAAATCAGGTGGTGGTCAGACCAAGGGCAAGGGGAAATAGAAAGTGATTCCACAGGGCAGTTCAGGGACCAGATCTGGTCAAGCCGATGACCTTTAATATGGGTAGGGGAGTGAACATGAGATATAAAGTTGAGGGAGTGAAGGGTTTCGGAAAATTCCTTTGATGACGGACATTCGGCGGAATCAGAGGGCCAGAAATTAAAATCGCCAAGGAGCAAGATGGAGGAATTGTTGACTGTAATGGTGGCCAGGACCTCCAAAAAGTCAGGGAGAAACTGTAGGGGGACTGGGGGGGACGGTAGGTGAGAAAGCAGGTTAGGGGGGAAGAGGTGGAGACTGTGCGGATCACCAGAGATTCGGTGGTGGCAATAGTAGGTAGGGATAGAATTTGAAAGGGGAGATCGGTACGTGCGATGACCGCCACGCCGCCCCCGGCTCTGCCTGAAGAACGATCTGCCCTAAGGGCATAATGGGAGGCCGGTAAGGTGGATAGGAGGGCAGGGAGGGAGTCGTCGCAGAACCAGGTCTCGGTTAAGAAGAGGAGATCAGGAGCATGAAGGTCCAGCAGGACCGAAAGTTCGTGCGCGTGGGCAACAGCAGACCGGGTATTGAGGTAGAGGGCAGTGAAGTTTTTAGGGAGTGGTGAAGGAACTGATTCACAAATCGTGGGAGAAGTATCGACTGTGGGAAAACGGCGAAAAAGGGGGGTGGGGGAAGTTATGCCAAGAGCCGAGATGCGGGAGTTTGTTGTGGCCGAGATGGTCCAGGGGCCCTGGTAGCTACGAAGTAGATCCGGGGTGTAGGTGATGGGTAGGGCAGAGTGAGGCGCCCCTAGTCCCGGCCAGTCGCGGACGGGCGCAGACGGGCTTGCCTTAGGCGCGCCTTCGGCGCGCAATCAACGCGCCCGCTGCGCTCGTCCGCTGTGCTTCCTACCGAGACACATGATTTATGGCAGCAGGACAAGAAGTTGGAGGGGTCGTGGCCAACCGAGGGGCGTGTCTGGTTAACGCGCCGCGCCCTCGAGAATGGCTGCCAAATAGGGGAGTCGTTGCAGCGTGTAGCGCTGTTCAAGATGCCAGAAAGTGCAGGTAGGAGGGGGGGGTAATCAAAACACAGTATCACAATCAAAGTTTAAAAGTTTTTAAGAATCAGCGTTTTCCTCGCTCCCGGCTTTCCGCCTCAGGAGTCCTATCGTTAGTGCGACGTCTGCCGTCGGCGCGCACTATTTATGTGATCTGGCGAGGGGGCGTGGCCAACCGAGGGGGCGTGTCTGGTTAACGCGCCGCGCCCTCGAGAATGGCTGCCAAAGAGGGGAGTCGTTGCAGCGTGTAGCGCTGTTCAAGATGCCAGAAAGTGCAGGTAGGAGGGGGGGGTAATCAAAACACAGTATCGCAATCAAAGTTTAAAAGTTTTTAAGAATAAGCGTTTTCCTCGCTCCCGGCTTTCCGCCTCAGGAGTCCTATCGTTAGTGCGACGTCTGCCGTCGGCGCGCACTATTTATGTGATCTGGCGAGGGGGCGTGGCCAACCGAGGGGGCGTGTCTGGTTAACGCGCCGCGCCCTCGAGAATGGCTGCCAAGGAGGGGAGTCGTTGCAGCGTGTAGCGCTGTGAAAGATGCCAGAAAGTGCAGGTAGGAGGGGGGGGTAATCAAAACACAGTATCACAATCAAAGTTTAAAAGTTTTTAAGAATCAGCGTTTTCCTCGCTCCCGGCTTTCCGCCTCAGGAGTCCTATCGTTAGTGCGACGTCTGCCGTCGGCGCGCACTATTTATGTGATCTGGCGAGGGGGCGTGGCCAACCGAGGGGGCGTGTCTGGTTAACACGCCGCGCCCTCGAGAATGGCTGCCAAAGAGGGGAGTCGTTGCAGCGTGTAGCGCTGTTCAAGATGCCAGAAAGTGCAGGTAGGAGGGGGGGGGTAATCAAAACACAGTATCACAATCAAAGTTTAAAAGTTTTTAAGAATCAGCGTTTTCCTCGCTCCCGGCTTTCCGCCTCAGGAGTCCTATCGTTAGTGCGACGTCTGCCGTCGGCGCGCACTATTTATGTGATCTGGCGAGGGGGCGTGGCCAACCGAGGGGGCGTGTCTGGTTAACGCGCCGCGCCCTCGAGAATGGCTGCCAAAGAGGGGAGTCGTTGCAGCGTGTAGTGCTGTTCAAGATGCCAGAAAGTGCAGGTAGGAGAGGGGGGTAATCAAAACACAGTATCACAATCAAAGTTTAAAAGTTTTTAAGAATCAGCGTTTTCCTCGCTCCCGGCTTTCCGCCTCAGGAGTCCTATCAGGGTCAATTATGCCTAAGGACAACAACCTGTCCAGTTCAGAACGAAGGGGGGCTTGCATCATGTGTGGTGTGGGTCTGACCTTGTGTGCAACAGGCTTTGCATTAGATTTCAACTTTATGGAGTGTTGGTGATCCTCGAGTAAACCCAGCTCATCAGAAAAAACTTTAGGGAAGTCGTTGCATACCTCCATCCCCCCAACTGAGGGATCCACCAATAGAACCTGATCAGGACTGTTGGGATCTAGCCTGATGCCAAGTTCCCTTTGGTGTTTCCACCCTAACAGGTTGCATCCCTTCTGGGTGAAGTAAATCCTGCCCTCCGTGTTCCTGCCCTTAAATCCTATTTCCATGGTGGTCATGCCCAGCAAGGGTATGGGATCCCCATTGTAATCCCCCGGTTGGATGTCAGGGGGAAGTATGTCTTCTTGCCAGGAGGGAAAAAGTTGGAAGAATACCTTGGTGTCCACAAAGGTGAATGGGGAACAAGAATCTGCGAAAACTGTTACAGGTTTATTGTCCAAGGTGATATTGCAAGAAGGAAATTTAGTAGTGTCATCGGTATCTTTAAGTTGAAAAATGTATTTAGTGTCAGGAGAGGATTTGTGCTCAATTGACAACACAGATTTGGAGTGCTGTTCCCTGCAAACCCTGGTCAAATGTCCCCTTTTCCCGCATATATGCCACGTGACAGAATGGGCTTGGCATACAGGATTGTTAGCTAGATGGCTCGGGCTCCCACACCTATAACACCTGAGTTTCGTATTGGAAGGGAAAGTATTGGAAGTCTTGTTCTTAGTATCTTTTCCTGCTTTATGTTTGGTCATGGCCTTAACCTCTGTAGATTTATCCCCCTCCCCTTTCATGGCAACCATGCAATCCGCTGTATGCTCTCTCCTCACAGCTATGTCAATGGCCTCTTTGAGGTCCAGGTTAGCTACTAGAAGTCTTTCCTGTATCTTAGGATTGTTGGTGCACCTAACCAACTGATCTCTAATTAGAGACTCTTGAAGAGATTCAAACTTGCACGTGTTCACCAGGCCCTTTAAAGCAGCAATTAAAGGTTTAACTTTTTCACTTTTCCCTTGTGTTCTTGCGAAAAATGTATGCCTTTCTAACACTACGTTTATTTTCTTGCTGAAGTGTTTTTCCAATTTGTTGACTGCTACTAGGTAAACATTTCATTCATCATCGCTATCACTCTCCCCGTCTGCTGAAACAGAGATATCATCATAAACCTTTGCCCCTCAATGCCTAAGTTGTGCAGTAGAGTGTGCAGTTTACATAATGGAGACAATATCTCCCCCCCCCCCCCAATGGCAATCAAGTAGGATTCTAATAATCTGAACCATTGCTTCCATGGCAGCAAAGGTTCTCCCCCCTCGTTAAGGAACGGTGAAGGTTGTGACATGTTAGCAGCTGCCATGTTTGGACCAGATGAAACAAATGTAGGGGAGGCAGGGAGTTAACAAATGCCAAATAGTAAGGGTACTTCAAAACATACAAAATCCTAGTAAAAAATAGGGTCTAAGGGGAAAATATTTTTATAGACCTGCCCAGATTCCAATCCCCTACAACTAGACTATACACACAAAACAAGAAGTGGAGGTCTAATAACAGACAACACAAAAGTAATGAAAGAAGTAGATTTTAGTGCATCAAACCAAACTTAGAGCAGAGCATGGATTACCATCAATCTTACTCAAAGGACGGAGCAAATAGTGAGAGAAAAGTAGCTCTCTTGATCTTTTATATCATCTGGTGATCCAACTATTGGCAGAGGTATGTCTCTTGATCATGGAGACTGCCTCGCTAGTTTGAAGCTCTATTGCTCAATCGGGCTGATGAGTGTTAGCCAAAAACAACCAAATGCAAAAACTGTAATAATCAAGGATAGTAATCCTCAAAGTGCAGTGCAAAGAAAAGAAAACAGTGAGGGCTAAAAAAGGTTGTGTAGAGAGAATAAGCCTAAATATTCCATTTATTCTGCACACCTTGATTAAAAGAGTGTAACAAAGTTATAGCAGTGCTTACAAGTGGCTGCTATATGAGGGTCAACATGTTTCAGCCATCCGGGTATACTACCCACGGCTTTCTTCAGGACCTATGTTTCTCTAAAGCATGCTACTGCAACTAATTAATGCACTTCCAAACGTGAAAAGTGCCCACACATATACAACATATGTGAAATTGAACAAGATTGAAATGAATACGACCTCAATCAATCCTAATCCTCTGGATCGCAGGGTACAATCATCACCCCACACGATCTGGGATTGTACATCACCTACCCTGGAACCTGGCTCGGGTGTAGGAGGCCCACCCTGCTCGGATATTTCTGGGGCAACGACGGACAGAGCGGGGCCTCCTACACCCGAGCCAGGTTCCAGGGTAGGTGAGGTACAATCCCAGATCGCGTGGGGTGATGATTGTACCCTGCGATCCAGAGGATTAGGATTGATTGAGGTCGTATTCATTTCAATCTTGTTCAATTTCACATATGCTGTATATGTGTGGGCACTTTTCACGTTTGGAAGTGTATTAATTAGTTGCAGTAGCATGCTTTAGAGAAACATAGGTCCTGAAGAAAGCCGTGGGTAGTATACCCGGATGGCTGAAACATGTTGACCCTCATATAGCAGCCACTTGTAAGCACTGCTATAACTTTGTTACACTCTTTTAATCAAGGTGTGCAGAATAAATGGAATATTTAGGCTTATTCTCTCTACACAACCTTTTTTAGCCCTCACTGTTTTCTTTTCTTTGCACTGCACTTTACAGGATTACTATCCTTGATTATTACAGTTTTTGCATTTGGTTGTTTTTGGCTAACACTCATCAGCCCGATTGAGCAATAGAACTTCAAACTAGCGAGGCAGTCTCCATGATCAAGAGACATACCTCTGCCAATAGTTGGATCACCAGATGATATAAAAGATCAAGAGAGCTACATTTCTCTCACTATTTGCTCCGTCCTTTGAGTAAGATTGATGGTAATCCATGCTCTGCTCTAAGTTTGGTTTGATGCACTAAAATCTACTTCTTTCATTACTTTTGTGTTGTCTGTTATTAGACCCCCAGTTCTTGTTTTGTGTGTATACTTCAAAACATACACAGTAATACAATGAAATGTAACACAGGTCTTGAACTAATTGACAATTAGGAAGCTGTGCCCGTCGGCGACAGGTAACAGGCACATAAATCATGTAAAATACCTCCAACAACGCATAGAAAGTCCCACACTTGGTAGGAAGCGAACAGCTGTACCCACAAGTGTATGGCAGGCAATTAGAGTTAGATTGTTTGGATATGCCAGTAAAGATGTGCAGTGCTGTTCCCGTCAGCGTAAAATGACAGGCAGGGCAAATAGTGAGCAATCAACTGTGCCCATCAGCGAGACGTTAATGATGCAAAACAAAATTGTGGAGTCTCTCCCCCTCAAAATCAGGCTCTCACGTCGTGAAGGAACAAGCACGACTGCTGTGCTCGTCACCGTGAGGCCACGAGCTGGAGATGTGCAGAGACCCAAGCAAGGGTTCAATCAAAATCAGCCCCAAAGGAGGAGTGGCTGAGGACGGGGAACAACGCCTTCATTCAATGAGGAAAACCCTGCCCATGGGGGAGTGACCGGAGGCGTGAGGAGAAGACGTCTCCCTCCGCTGCACTTGACGAGCTCCGCCGAAAAGGAAGCAGTTGAGGAAGGAAGACGCTCCGCAGACGTAGATTGGAGCAAATGGCGCTAGGAGGAAAAGCCGGTGAGCATTTTACCTAGATAATTTTAAGAAGCACAAGAATTTGCTCCTGGTCTCACAGGCGGTTACAGGGACGGAAGGATTTGGCAAAAGTTACCAAAGTGATCAAGCCAATCAGTTTAGCCCTTTCACACTCCGCCCGTACTCCTCTGCTTTCAGCCCACTCGATGTTTCCGCTAATAACACTCCCGTACCACTCTTTGAGTTTAGGCAAGTTCATAGAAGGCAGGAGCACACAGCACTCGACCGATGCAGTTCATGAGGAAACACCTCTTAACCCCGTGATGCTCCTTACACTCAGAAGGAAAGCAAATGGGTACAGGAACAGAGGCTTGTACGTAAACTTCTCACTTAAAGAAAAAAAAAATCAGGACAGCTGACCTGGAGTAAGCGTTGGGGGTGGTGGTGAACCGTCCCCACCCGGTGAATCGTCGCCAGTGTTATATTGAAGACAAAGCGTAGGTAAGTAGAGAACACTTCTTTATTCGCCTTCACACCAGAACAGGTTCCAGTCAGCTGGAAGGCACTGTGGAATGTTGGCAAACAGTGACAGGAGGGAGCCAACTGGGACAGAGAGGAGGGGGATCAGGAATGTACCATAAAATGGAGATTACAACACACCTCCTTACATAGTGTGGAGAAAGGTAAAGGAGGGCTAGGTTGAGAGAGATAGGCAGAATCCAGAGGGTGTGTTAAGCATTTATTGTATTCACTCAATCAGAACTGATGCACACACTCAGAGAGTGAATCCAGACCATTTGGATAAGTATAAAAAAAGGTATACATGTATTTTATTTTCTAGAACCATGCAGGACTTGGTACAGGTAGGTAAAATATAATTTCAATTGTAAACCTTTACACAGAAATGCAATCGATGATTGATTTGCAGTTGTTACAGGTTTGTATCACTTTAAAATGCAGCTTGAATCAGAGAAATTACTTTCAGATTACTATTGAGTTACTTTTGGATTACTTTGAGTAATGGGAGTGATATGTCTAGATACCACACCTTAGGATCTCACAATGCACGGTAAGTAAGACTTTTTATACTTTGCAGTTTAGTTCTCTTTTCTCCTTACAAACACCAGTTCAACACTTAGAACATTTTAGGCCCAACATTTCTTAACATGGGTTCCTATGGGAGAAAAAATGTTAGCGGTTTCTCAGGTAAGTACACGACTAACGTGTGGGAATTTCGGGGTTTAGGACCAAGTTCTAGACGGGCTCTTGAGTTGCACCCCCAGTGGCAGTGAGCCAGCCAGTTGCAGAGGGCAGGGGCCCAATGTTAGCCATTGGGGCTAAGGGGGCCTTCGGCTAGGGACTACTTCCGAGCAGGCCAGTCGGGTCTGGGAGCAAAGCTCCTGGGGTTAAGGTCACCACTGCAAGGGCCAACGAACAGCACAGGAGCTGCACCACTAGCGGCACAGGTGTGGCCGGGTGCAAAAAGGACATCAGGTCCCTCTGCTTTTCAATGGAGACCTTCGGTTGGGTGAAGTTGCTGCAGGCAGGCAGGGAGACTTCTTGAAGGTGACCACCGGCTGGAGAGGTAAGTTGGATTCTTGGGGGATGCCTGGACACCGTTGGTTGGGCCACCCAAGGCCGTGCGGCATCGGGTGAAGGGGTGCCATTTGGCAGCGTTTTTTTTTACCAGCTGTAGTCGGGGGCCCTTCAGCTTGAGGATGCAGCATCGTCTTGAAGCTTGAGGGAGGTTGGGGATCACCAGATCTCAAGTCAGGATCGCTGAGGAGACCTCCTTGTGATGCTGGGCCATTCAAACTTGGACTGTGGGCGTTGTGTGCAGAGTGATGCAGACTCACATAGTCACCAGAATCTGGATTCTGTGGGTGAGTCTTTGCTTGAGCAAATCCAGTGCTCACAGGAGTCAGAGTCTGTAAGATGGTTGCAGGGCAGGTCCTCTGGGGGTTACTGTCACTGAACTCGCTGGGGTTCTTGCTGTAGGCAGGTCCTAGACGGGACAGGCTGGTAGGGCTAGGTCCAAGCAGTTGGTGTCCTCTTCTTCTTCCTGGGTCAGCACAGCTCTTCAGTCCATGTTTTTTCTTCCTTGAATCTGAGGACGTAAGGTTAAGGATTGCCCCTAAATTTTAAATTTATGAGTGTTAAAGTGGTGTGCAGGTCGGACCAACGGGTCCCTTCCTTGGGGTGGGTACACCTCATATTATGCCACCCTCCAAGTGGGAGGGGGCATGAGCCTCTCCCTATTTGGCTGAGTCCCACAACCTTGAAGATGGAGAGGACTGTGATGTGTGATTCACCTTGCCTCCCCCTCCTGAGGGGTGGGGTTGGCAAAGGTGGGCACACCTCTCTTCCTAGCTTGGTTTTCCTGTCAATTCTCCCACCCAAAGTGGAGGCCAGAACCAGTGGAAGCCAATTGCTTGGGGCAGCTAAAGGAAGGGATAGCTTCCAAAGGCAGCAGGCCTTTGAAGATTACCCTCTCATGGACCCAGCACATCCTGGAGGAGGAGGCATGACACCTCTGCCCAGGATGGGCTTTGTTTCTAGACCCAGAGAGCGGAAGCTCTCTACCCAGGGGTCCAGAAACCTGTCTGGTGGTGGCAAATGGCAGGCAGCCATTCAGGAACCACATCAGGGCTTGTAGAATTGGGGGTCATCTCTAAGATGCCCTCTGAGTGCATTTTACATTAAAACCTACACTGGCATCAGTGTGAGTTTAATGTGCTGAGACGTTTGCTACCAAACTTCCCAGTTTTTAGTAATGCCATTATGGAGCTGTGAAATTCGTAATGACCAACTCCCAGACCATATACTCTTCATAGCTTTACTACACTTACAATGTCTAAGAATGGACTTAGACACTATAGGGGTACAGGGTTCATGCCTCTGTACCCTCACCTTAGGGCCAGTGCACCTTGCTAGAGGGGTGACTTACCTAGGCCTCAGACAGTGGATTGCAGTCATGGCACAGAGAAGTGTGCCAGGTCAACTCTTCACTTTTCTCTGCACCAAAGCACACAGCCTGCAGTGACAGTGTGTGTGTGTGTTAGGATGCAGGGCCTCTAAGGGTGCCACAATAGGCGCTGCAGCCCTTAGAGGCCGTCCCTGGTCACAGTGCCCTTGGTACCCATGATACCTTTTACAAGGGGCTTACCTATGGCCAGGGATGTGTCAATTGTGGATACAAAGGTACAATCTTAGTAAAGAACACAGGCCCGGGGACCCTGATTGGCAGGAACACAGTTCATATCAAGTCAGGTTGCATCCGATGTTAGGCAAAAAATGGGGGGTAACCGTGCAAAAAGGGACACTTTCTTACAATGAGTTTCCTTCTAGACATTGCCACCAAATGGTGATACCCTGCAGCACTAACTCCATTGGTGCCTATGTAATGCCTGGACGTGAAGTCCAAGCTTTTTGTGCCAAAGGAGCTCAAGCTCTAGCTCACTACTGAGGCCCAGGAATACTGAAATACATTTGGTGCTTTATTTCCGTTCACACGACACATGGCTTTCCAGTTTTGCTGGACTGTTTGTAATGCATGGACCAAAGGTGGATTTGCATTTGACTTTCTGTGAAGCCACAATCCAAAAAAATGGAATGCCATATTGCATGGAGTAATTGCCAGTGTTTAAGACTTGATTTGAGAATTTTATGTGTCATTTTTGCGATGTTGCCAATTGGCATGGGTATGCCCATATATGAGTCCAGATACGGCTGTCAGATGAATTCAAACTTCACCTCACTGATGAGGCCTATAAATGCCTAATCCCATGTGATGGTTACTTGTATTCCTTTTCAGAGTACATTGACTAGCAGTTCTGGCTGGATTTTCTTTTCTGGGGTGGGGCGAATGGTGATGTGCATGTTATTTGCACCTACATGGATAAGCTAACAATTGACTACAATGTTGAGCAGCATAATTTTCAGTGCTTGATATGTTGGACATAGGTCTTTGTTTGAACATTATAGAGCAACCCGATATCCAGAAGGGAATGTTCCTTACAGGTCCAACAGAATACACTTCATGAGTGCGAAAGGTAATTATTCTTTATACAGTCAATTACTTTAATGGGAAGTAAATTTGTTTGCTTCCTTGCATTTAATGCACAATAAGTGATGCTTAGGATGGCTAGGTATCTTTCTTTAAAAAAAATGAAGAATGTTGAACATTTATTACTCAGTTCATACAATTTATGGCAGGTGTGGAAAGTCTAAAAAGTTGAGAACATAGTTAAACAAGCATTGAACATGCAATAGGTCTTACATTTGTTGGGAGTTGGAGCTATTGGCGTTGTTAAACAGCAATGTTTTTTACTTATTCAATAGGTCTTGTGTTTGTTGGAGCTATTAGCATTGTAATTGGCAATGTTTTTTACTTATGTGTTATGGAGTGTATGTATGTGGTGTATTATGTGGGTTGGGTTGGGTTGGATTGGATTAGTTAGTTGTGTAATTGTGTGGTGTGCTGTTGAATTATGTGGATAGTAATTATGTGGTATAGTGTGTACTGGAATTATGTGGAGTGGGATTGTATGTTTCAGAGTGTAATTGTGTGGAATGGTGTTTAGTGTTGTGGAGTGTAATGATGTGGTGTGCTGTTTAGGGCTGCCTTCTGTGTCACACAAAAGCATATAAATAATACTTTAAAAATTACATAATACATGATGTAAACGGCCAAATATTAATGCACTTGGTAAGGACATGCTCTCCCCACTTTAATAAAACAAAGAAATCCGCTGTGTGTCTTTTTCTGTAGAACTTTGTACAGTATGATCATTACTTAGCGAGTTACTACCCATTTTAGGGGATGTTGATCACTCTACCACAGTGTCCAAGTCTGTTTGATGTAGTTCTTCTGCAGGACCTGGACTAATGGTGAAATCATCATCCGGGACAACAGGATCCCAAGTCTTGCAACTCAGCGCTTTCTTTCTCAAAGGTATTTGCAAAGGTGTGGCTAGAGTTGACACAACTGACTGGGTGTTAGAGTTCCAGCATGACAGAGGCAAACCTCTCACCAGTAGAAAATACCATTAACAACGAGGTTACAGAATTCTTCACTGTCTTCGCTAAATGACAATGCTTTGTTCACGTAGGAGGTTTCTCTGTGACGTCGAAAGAATTTTAGCACCGAACACAGTCCATTAACATTGGTTTGTGTGGGTCAGTTGCCGATACCTTCATGCATGATTTATTGCACTGTTTGAAGCCATCTAAAATTCATTCATGACAGAGGGAGGTGAAGTTTATTTGTGGTTCACCAAATAGAAGAAAAGAACAGCCCGCCCCTTCATGAACAATCAAACAAATATCAAAGAACCTATAAAGGGGCGGTACCAGAAAGGCAAAGTCTTGAGGAAAACCAGACTGGAGGAAAACCAGTAGCTCGGTTGAAAAAGTTGGTAAAACACAGGTTGAGGTGCACATTTCATGCAAAGGGAAACTTGCACAAGGGACGCACAATACAAAATAATTCTAAGGGATAGTATTATTATATTTGTGGACTTCCCCAGAAGTTCGTCTAGTGTATCTAAAGAATCTGTGGGAAGTCCCTCTAGAGCTTTTTGGATGTTTGTATATCAATTCTTGGAAGCGTCTATAGTGTTTTTAGAGAAGAGTGTGGCATTCACATAAAGGTTATGGGTGGTTCCAATACAGTTTATGGGAGTTTGACATGTTCCCTTTCCTTTTGTTTCGATCGTTAACGAAAAAGATCCAGAAGTGCCTGCCTCGGCAGATGTTTCTTAGAAACTATTTATTGACAAGATTATTTAAGTAATACACAACAGTATTTAGCATTTCTCTTTTGGGTCCATATTCAGAAAACAATATGTGTGCGCAGTTGAGCCTTATGTCACTGCTAGCACCTTCCTTACCACCTGAACCTGCATTCTGTAGTTTATCTTGTGTATATATAGTATGTACTTGTCTGTCTCTCGGGTGCCACAAAGATGCTCCTGAAGCACGTGGCACTCTTTTAAACACAGCCAGCAACACAGCAACCTGACACCAACCTAACAGTGAAAAGTTTCATATGTTTCCTTTTTAGAGCTCGCGCCCTGCGTTGCACTGCGCAGCAGTGTTTGCGCAGGCGACAGTCCTTTTGTCCGGGGTTCTGAAATGGACCCTGGAATCGTACACACTTGTGCGTGTGTTTTTACTTTTGTGGCCTGCTATTGGCCTTTGCCTGCGTGTTTGTTTTTAAAATAGCACACAATAGACCAAAGGCGTGCGCATTGATCCGCCCATGGCCTATTGGTGTCTATTACGCGCATTCGTGCCATATGGTTTCAATTATCGTGCCCAGACACAGGCGCGATAATTGAAACCATATGGCCCGTGCGAACCACTCGCGGCTTTGTTTTCAAAAGCGATCATTTTCAGTTTCGTGATCACCTTTTTTTTTTGTGGCCGGTTGTAGCTCTCCAAAGAGTATTTTTCTTTTAACGGAAATAATAAACTGAAGCTTCTTCCAGTGAATGTTATGGAATTTTAATGAAATACACTTTTGTCATCCATTATGCTCTACTTAGGCCAGTATTGTGGCCTCAGGTCCTGTGCAGAGTGTGCAGGGCTCTCTCTATCTGTGCCTTCTGCGCATTAAACAAAGGTCGCAGCTTGCAAGCGAGTCGAGCGCACCATTCTGCTGTTTGGCACAGAGCACCCACTCTGGCTGTGCTATGTACGGACTGTATGCAGCCCTCGGCCTGTGTGCATATGGCGCACGCCATTCCCTGTGTTTCTCTTCTGTTTTCTGGGCACGCATGACACGGCCTATGAGGACTCAACACAGCATTTCTGGTAATGCACTATACTCGTAATGTCCTTTGTGCAGTACACACCGGGCACAGTCAAAGTGTGATAGGCGCAGGGCTGGCCTGTGACCATGCAGCGCACATGCACTCAGTCTCCTACACAGGTGCTCCTCCCTCCCTACATACACTCGGCGATCACACTTCACAGGTCAGCCCTTACAGCCACCTTTTACCATACTTCCCCTGTTTTGTTTAGCAGTTTTTGGTATGCCTTTTATCAGCCTGTACCAAAACCCTCGCACCCATGCATGCATGCACAGCTACCATTTGTGCTTACTTTTTACACATAGACGCTTTCTCGTTAATATACACTTGTAGTGTGAAGTTTGTTTTCCATTCGTGGTTTTAGCTAACACATATACATACTAAACTTAAAAATATCTTGCTGCCTAGTTTCCCCCCTGGCATGCCTTGATGCCGCACGCCCTTGCAGCTCAGAAGAATGCCTTCCCCAGCACAGGCTGCAAAATGCAGACACTCCTCAGCCCTCTGCCTCACAGGAGACTCTGCGGCTCTCCTTGGACAATAAATACCTCCAGCACAGACACAGGGTTGTCATGCACAACCATCTATCTTAATTAAAAGCCACATAACTTCTCTAACCTCCAGGAAAATATAACCCTGGCAGTTCTATTAGTTCTCACCACTGATTGGTTTAATATAAACATGTTTGCTGTATTCTGCTGTATTAAAATGTTATTTTGCTTGTTTGCCCTTTCCACCCATAATACCGGTGCACCTTGTACTGTTATTTATTGTTGGTGTGGGATTACTGCTTAAAGAAGGTTTGCATTATGTCTCCTCTGATTAATTGGTGCTTTAGTTTAGCATTTTATGTGTATCAATATGCATGTGTGTATGTCTTTTTATGCATCTGCATGCTTGTCTGTTTCTGTTAACATGTGTCTGTGTGTGCTTACCTGGATGTCTGTTTGTCTAATTTATGGCCTCTGTCAACAAGGCAATCCCCTATTCTGCCCAACGTTTATGGATACGAGCATCACTGTGAAGGTGCTGCATATGGAATTGGTGGCTTGGGGCTGGCGTACTCTATTACGACGCTTCCAGACAGCGCAGGTCACTGTGCTGCACAGCCAGCGGTGTTGTGCACTCCTTTATTAGCGCCCCGCCTCCATCAGTCCATTCATCCTGCATACATGGCCCAATGTGTACGATATTGCAATAGTGTTTAAAAAACAGCACAAGCCTGATCCTATCAATATGCCCTCTCGCAGTTACATTACAATTAACAGATACACCCTCAACTGATACTGACTTATTATTTTCCAAATTGTCTCTGCTTCTTTGGTTTACTTTTGGCCAATCGCTATCTAAGAGAGCAATTTAGTACTACGACCGCCTGTTGCTGCTTTATCCTCCTTGGTAGGTAAAAGACATTGCCATTTACCATGTCAGTAGCTCTAACTTAAAACAATGCGAGACCTATTGCATTTCCAATGCTTGTTTTATTTGCTGCTGTGTGCTCCTCTAATGTATTAAAGTTTCTGGCAATAAAGCAGATTTCCCACTTTCCTGCCATTCTCTTCTAGTACACTTGTGGGGTAGCTCGGGTGTTTAATGCATTTACGGAAGAGAACCGCGTGCATTTAATAGTTTGTGGTGCTGAATCTGCACTTCATCCTGCAGAGGAAAATAAAAATTGCTACTGATTAGTAGTAGAACAGTGCAAGCTATTTGTTATGTTATGATATGATATGTTATTGGAGCTTCTAAAGCGCACTTATACCCAAGGGTGTCCTGGCGCTATTTATTTACTGTGCTGCGAAGCTGGAACAGGTGGCCGCAGTTGAGACCATCATTAATTGAGTGAACACGTGCCCACAGGACTGCAGAGATTTTGTATGTTTTTAAAGGCAGGCTGGTAAGGGTGTTTACTGAAAAAGTACAACCAGCTTGGTTTATTTGGGGGGTGGGGGATCTCTGGTCAATGAGGATCCACTGAGAGAAATCTGCCCTTGCCGTATTGAGTAAATCCGAAAAACAGAAATGTATAAAAGGTGAAACACTCTAAACTGAACTAAACTGCCTGTTACTATCCACAAAAATGTCGCAAGCTTGCAAAAATTATACTGATGCTTCGCTGCCTGCTTCTCAATTTGTGTTGAGTGGATTATTTTAATCCGGCACATTTAAGCCAAATGACGCATTTGGAAAAATGTTGCATTTTTTTCCAAACGAAAATTGGTGCATTTCATATTTTTTTCTGGCAAAAATCTGCCGGTTCTCCCCTCACATCCCATCCACCCTCGCCATCGACGATTTTTCAAAGATGTTGAAATGTCCAGAGATTTTATTTTTAAAAGTCACCTTTCTTTTATTAGGTGTGTGGTAAATTGAAACCATATCTTGGGTAGGAAGGAACCCCTTCGTATGGTACGCCTGAGAGGATTGTGAGGTGCCACTGTGCTGTTTCTCACAAGGAGAAAGCGCTTACCGAGCCAGTTGTCGGTTCCCAGTCCAGCCCTGGCAAAGTGCTGGGCCGGACCCCAGGGGGGTTGGGGCTGCAGCCGAGCTGTTTGCCAGGGCCAGTTGCGGCCGATTTTGTTACAGGGGCCGAAAAACGGCCTTGTAACAAAAAAGACCCCCCAGGGGCCCAAAACCACCACCCATCCTGGGAAATGCCTGGTGCTCGCTACGGCCAGTCCGGCCCTGCTGGACACTGAGCCCTGTGTTACAAGTTCTTCTGGAATGCATTTTTTCTTGCCGAATAGCCCCGTAGTACAAATGAAGAATTCTGCGGCTTTACAAGTGGACAGCAGACACTGACGGCTCTGCAGCAATAATGCTCCAAGGTGCGCATGTTATAGAAAGAGTGTTGCGGAATAAAACTCGCTGAACTTGGACTGATTTTTGCTCTAATATTCGAAATATTCAGTCTTATTTTTGAGCGGAATTACAACAGATGTACATGTCAGCACTAACGGTGTAAATGAGTCAGCGAAGAGTATTATAAAGGCAAGCTGGAGATTAAAAAATGATAATTTTTTACTCTCCAAGATTGAAAATATGTACTGAAAGGGAATGGGTGCAGATGGGAGGATGGGCCATCACACGCTGTAACCGGAGGAAGAATGAAGGTAGTACGAGGACCAACACAAATGTTCTCTTAGTAAAATCGCTTGGGCGTCAACCATGCATCCAGTGGAGGAACTTTGGAAAGCAGTCCACCAATAGGAGGCCAGCATTTCTGATTGGCACAGCAGAGAGGGAGTGGCAGTAGATAGGCTTGGCTAAAGCCCATATTGTAGATACATAAAGTCTTGCAGCGTATGCGCGCTGACCCTAGGCTTGACCTGAAAACTAAAGCATAAGGAAAAAAGTGCATATAGTACAGCTGATCAAGTAACAGAAGTAATGATAACAAATACCTCACTCCCCAGAAAATATATGGTAGTTTACTTCACCTGTTTCTGTGTATCTTTACTATATGAATGTAAGGGACCGCCAACAAGACTGTAGTGCATTCAGAAAAAACGTGACACATCTGGAACAACAATATCAATAATTAATTTTCACACAGCTGATCATTATTATTTAAAACAGCCATAGAGAATAAAATTAATTTCCAATACTGTGTGATGTGTCGAAGCCAAAATGGGCACTGTAATTCCGTGGTCCAAGCACTCCACATGAGTTTACAAATAGGGTCAATCTTTACTAATAAAATACTCTTATAAAAGAAATGGGACTCAGTAATTTAAAAGACATTGGGCTTCATTAACTCTTTGGCTGATACAGGACATCCACCAGAAAGTGACGTATTAAGAGTACATAGATGTTAATGTAACACTAAGTATGGATGATGGCAGATCCAATACTGTTTGGCAGATGACCCACTCCATCAGACTGTAAACAAAAGCCCAAACACTCACATTGGAGATGCTAATGCATTAGTATTGTTAAGCAAATTGAGAACAAGCAATTCTCCATAAAGATAGCAATAGCATATTATGACGATGACTGTCTTTTAGTAAAGAAAAAAGTATTGATCCCTAAATGGTATATGTTGGCACACTGTCAGACTGAATAACTTAAGTTACTGATTAACAAGAAATATTTAACAAGCATTGGCAAAGCCAATAGGTCTCATCTTTAAAAGGAGAATGCCGACCTATTCACTTTGCCAGTGCCTATTTATTTTGACGACCTTGCATCATGAGACATGTGGACACATGCATTGTTACCCATATGTGTGCATTTGTCACAACACATGCTCATGCATGCATACATAATGTGGTAATTTTGTAATGTTAAGAATAAATATTCCAAAATGGTTGCCATGTGCATGACGGGTGACAGTTTTGGCATTTCAGAATGGCAAGTTAAACAAGCATTTGCATAGCTAGTAGGTCTTGTCTTTGGGATCATATAAGTGTTTAGGCAGCACATTATCCTTGGTGCTGCGCTGCCAGGGACTGAAGAGCTATACAATTACTACATACTGGGTCCTGCAGTCTTATTCAGTAATACATGCTTGGCCTAGAAAACATTTGTGGACACATTCCAAGGATTTTTATTGCACAGACAGAAAGACAAGTGTCTTGATGCAAGTGAACGGCACGATAACATTCTGTGTGTGGCTGCAAAGTACTATCAAGTAACATATTATAAAATCATGCACCTTCCCTCTTCTGTGTCACTCTGGATCATGGAAGCAACAGAAAGGCAGTAAAAGTGCTGCTCAAGCTCCAACATGACGCACACAGAAGAGTCACTATGTTGCCAGCTTATCATGGGCCAAGACTCGGATTTATGGCATCTGCTGTCCATGGGTAAATTGGTAGCACAAACAAAATTCAGCTTTGAAGATGGCGGTTTGTGTTTGACACGAGAATTGCAACAATGTGTGTAATATGCTGTTCGGTGAACGAAGCAAAAACAATGCTTGCCCCTGAAGAAAATGAATATAATGTAACCAAAGTAGGCAGAAGACAAAAGTGAATTAAAAAAGCAGTAAACATTTATACCACACCAAAAAAACATGTGAAAACAAGGAAAGTTTTACCGCTTTGCAAAGTTACAGTTGTATGGCAGCAGCCAAGCATCGGAAAATGGACACGATCGAAAATGTGTGTGAAATAATGTTAGGCGAACAAAGCTAAATAGATTTAAAAAAAACAAAAAAACAATGTGTTCCCCTACAGAAAGCGTGCATATACTGAAAGGAGGCAGATGATAAAGATATCAGATGTATAACAAGTCAATGTGCATTATAGCCAGGTGTATTCATTTGTTTTCGACATATCGATGCTAATGAAGAGGAATGTGCAAGAAAAGATGTTCAAAATATAAAACAATACTATTCCTGTTTTTTGGATGGCTGACCAGCAAAAACACATGAAGATGGGCCATAACTGCTGTGCCAGGAGTGTGACCACATTGAGATGGACAACCAAGTTAAACAATGAGTGAAATCGCTTGGGAGGGAACCAAGAGCAGAAAGGAGGGTCACTGCACCAATAAAAGGGCAGCATTTCCGATTGCCACAACAAAGAACCAATGGCAATCGATGGGCTTGTTTATAGCACATACTGTACATAAATTACGTCTTGAAGACAGCGGATGCGTACGGCCTAGCTCAACCTAAAAATAAAGTAGATTGGAGCTCATAAATGAGAAGGGAGTGTCCCAATAGTTGAGGGAGCACTGGAGCAGGGAAGCACAGGTGGGCAATGTACCAGCTGGACAGGGCAGCTAGACTCTGTGAGAACGAAGGACATGCAGTAGGGTGGGGATAACGAGATGTGGTGTATGTGAGAAATGAGGAGAGTAAATTATTTTTGTATGTTCACATCTGCAAAAAGTCCATGGGATGATACCAGCACTGATGGGCCGCCCTTTGAGCCTAAAGCCAGCTGAACCACAGAATCCAGTAACATATATGGAATGTCCAAACGCCCCTTTCTGTGTATGTATGTTTGTGCATGTATGTGCTGTTTGGAGTGGTAGCCCCTTCCAACCAGCTAAAGATGTTTATAGTAAGACCTAAAAAAGCGAAGAAAATGTGCACTTTTTTTAGTGCATGGCCTACAAAGAGAATTCCCAAAAGAAAACACAGAAAGAAGTTAGGGACTGAATAAGGTTAAGGAATATTGTAAGTGTGGACAATGTGTTGCTTGCACAACTACAGTTAACATAGAACTGTGCAGTATCAATGATGAAAAATGCTAAAAGATCACACAAATTGTTCTGCAGTATTACACTGGAAAAATAAAGCAGGAAGTTTTCAGGAGGATTCTTCAGCATCTGTTGAAGGTACAGTTGAAATTGGAAAATACCGCGCTGGTAGACATCTATATGGAAAAATAGCACATGCCCACCCAGGTGAAGTGGTTATTATTCGATTCTGTGAAAAACTCCATAGGAGGCATGAACATGAATGAAGCTCGTGCTCACAAGCAGAAACATTAGAGACATTCGCTCAACTGCGTTGCAGATGGGATAAGCAAATACGTAGAACGGGTTTAGCCTGAAGTAAATTTCGTATTATAATTTTACCAAAATGGCGAACCAATCTATTAATTTGGTGAGCACCCTATGGAGTGACCGATTAGTCAGCCATGTTGGTTGTTCGATAACACTTGCATTGATTTTACTCTCTAGCCTTTTATCTGAATAATAGGAGAACCTTTTGACATTGCAGCTTGTCAAAATGCTCCTTTCGGCCTTCCCACAATGTAACTTTTAGCAGACAGGAAAATGCGTTCTTGAGGATTCCATAGGTTAGTGTGAGACACGACTTTTAGGAGACCTGGGCCCATGTCACAAATTGGGTGAACTACAAGTGGCATACCTTTAACTGGGTGTGCCATGTGCTGACAGAGATTGTCTGCCTTGTTAAACGGAATGCGCTGTTCCCAGTGCAGGTACAAACTCACTTCTGCACTGGGAACAGCACATTGGTGTGAGAAGTTGGCCTGGTACATGCTGTCCACTAGTTATAGTGGGCACCTTGAACCAGTCCAAACAACCCCTTATTGCTGATAGGTTAAAGACAACCTTTATTGAAAGCTATCCTAGTGGTAGCTATGGAGAGCAGCCTTCAGGCTAAGTCTTGAAGGAATGTAAAGCAGCTTGTTTTACCAGTCTATAATCTCTTGAATGGCTAAATGAAAGGAAACCACACCAGGTATATATATAAAATATATGTATGTATTACTAAACACACCCCTCTAGTCTCTTTATGAGGTTAGAGGTAAAAGCACATAAGTTACACTTCAAAATAGACAGTAAGGTAGCACAAATACACGTTAGGCCCTAGGGGCGAGCCAAACCATATACTAAAATAGTGGTATAAGAACCACGACTTAACTAGACACAAGGTCTAGAGCCTGTAGAATCGCTGGGACCCCAAGGAACCACCCAAGGGAGTGACACAGGGGACCCACGGGGCCATGTGCTGTGTGAGAATACAGCCGCGAGCTCCCGTTAGCTTCTATGGGGAAAGTTGCGGTTAGATTTTTAAAGATTAGGGACACTTAGAGATGGACTTGGACCAAACCCTTTTGGACTTAGGCAGTTCTAGGGTCAACACCCACGGGAGCACCGGAGTACTCTTGTTACCTCACCCAGGGAAGCCGGGTGCATAGGTGTCAAATGGTGTCGGGTCGGGTCGTGGTTTTCAATGGAAGCTGGTGAAGAAGTGCTGCTGCCGGGAAGATGCAAAAATGTCCGAAGAGATCCAAGCCTGGATTGAAGATGTGAAGAATCTAAAAGCAGAGGGGACAGATTCTGGGTCACTTGCCAGTGCTGCAGCGTTGGTGCCCGGATTGGACACAACAAGCCTTGGCAACAGCAACCCACGCAGGAAGGAGAAAGCTGCTTCGTTGCAGACCAGCAAGGTCTGAGGGACTCACCACGTGGTGTGGAGTCAGGGCACGTCTGGAGCAACCAGGGAAGCCCTAAGAAAATCAGAGTTGCCTTCACAGGGACCCACCAGTCGACGGACCACGGATCGCGAAGGAGTCTCGAGCGGAAATGCAAGAAGTGGGCTCACGGAACACTCGTGGAGTGTAGGCCCACTATCTTTGGTGCGAAACGTGCTTGGGGCTTGGGCTACAAGTAACCCAAAGCACAACTTCAAGAGTCGTCGAGAAGTCAATGCACTTGCAAATGTGCATGGTGTCTAGGAGTTCCGGTTCCACATCACTCACGAGGGCTGCGGGTCTCAGCTTTGCTGGGGACACGGGTAGCCCTCTGAGAAGTCTGGAAATCCTCTTCCTGGCATGCAGATACTTTGGAGTCCGTCAGGAGCTTCGGGGATGCAGACTGGCAAATGCTTTGTTGGTGCCTGCCAAGCAGGGGAGTCACTCCTTGACCCCAAGGGAGATTTCTTCCATCCTCTAGTCTTGAGTAGAGAGTCGAAGTTCCAGGATTCAGTTGCAGAGTTTCATCCAGGGATATCTAAAGTCCTGTTGCCAGGGGTTCCTACTTTATACTCTAGGAAGGAGTTGGACTAACTCAGGGGACCCACCTATGGGAGGGTTTGTAAAGAGGGGTGGCTACACCCATTTCCTTTGTCCAGTTTCACGCCAGAGCAGGGGCTCGTAGCCCCTGAACCGGTTTGAGCTGGACTATGCACAGGGACACCAAATGTGCCCCCAGTGCAGGACTTCAAAGCACTCTCAGAGTGCACCCACCCAGCCCCAATACACTAAAGCCTGTCTGGGAGGTGGTGACACCTCCCTGTGACAGGAAACCTATTGTCCAGGCCTCCCCTGCCGCAGTTTCGGTCAGCAGCAGGAGGCCAGACTTGTGTCTGTGGTTGCAGCATCCATTTTGTGATGCCAGGGCTCTTTTAAGTTGGTACCGGGTATACCGGTGCTGTCATGTCTGTCCCTCTAGAAGGGTGAGATCATACTCCCACACCAGTTGCTGGTGTGGGGGTATGATTCCAAAGTTTTGACACCAAACACAACCTGTTTCCATACAGCCAGTCCAAAGTTAGCATTTACCATTTGGTTATAATGCACTTAAGAGTATATGATCAGGCTGCATCACAGACAACCCCGGAGAAGAGATTCCGAAGGCTGCAGAGGGGCTCAGCTCATGCCTGGGCACCCTCTCACACAAAACCAAGCACCCTGCCTTCAGGATTGATAAGGCCTGCCATAGGGGTTTCTATGTGCAGTGATAGGTGAGATATAGTGAACCTATATCTCTGTAAGGGGCGCATGCACCACCTTACCCAGGATGCAGACCTGTGGTGTCATTTTGGAGGGCTTTCCAGGGGTGGCATAACACATGCTTCAGTCCAAGGTAGGCCTCTGGGGTACCTATGCCCTGAGTACATAGTATACCATATACTAGGGCCTTATAAGGGCACCTCAGAATCCAATCTGTTGTGTACCTAAGGTACTAGGAATCAATTTATAAGAGAAAGCAGACAGGCTGGGGACCTGAATAGCAGGTTCCCAGTCAAAAACCATAAAAACACCAGAAAAAAGTGGGGGCAACCATGCAGTCTGATTCCACCTTCCTACACAACTTCCCCCCCCCAAAACAAAAGGAGATAAGGCTAACCATGGCCAGTTGAGCCTTTGTTGACTAAGTGGCCATATAAGGAAGTACCTGCACTAGCAAGGTTACCTCCTGTCTTATGGTCCACTAAGCTATCCCTCACCAGAAAAAAGTGCGGGCAACCATGTAGTCAGATTCCACCTTCCTACAATTGGTTAATAGTGAGCAGCTGTTTTAAGCCACTGGTCCTCTTTTCACTGTGCAGTTGTCAATCGGCTTAAATTTGAAAGAGGGACAGAGTCCCACTCTGTAGGCTGGTGCAATGAGTGACTGCACATCCTCTAAGAGGATGCATGGGAGTCCATTTGATCCCCAGACTCCCGTTCCAAGTGGCTGCCTCTGGGCCTCACTGACTGTAGCTCTCATTTGTAATAAATACAGTGCACAAATGTGAACAGTGGTTCTGTGGGAATTCATTTGTTCTAAATTACATTAATCAGTTGGACAGTTAAGTCTAATAAAACTTAGATCACATAACAAATAAAAACGCAACAAAGACAAAACACCAGGATATAGTACCATACAAAAACATGTATCATTTACGTCTAAATCAAACAAAAGGCATGAGTGCCAAGAATTCATAAGTTTTAGTTAAGATGATGCAGTACTTTGTAATATGTGTAACAAGTATGTACAAATTATCCAAATCCCAAAAATACAACTAATGCGGAATTGATTGTGACAATGAATTCTGAAAACATTCAGGTACTTGCATATTTTATTTTACAAAGCTGTACTATTTGAGCAGTGCTGATGCTTCGACCCAAGATTGCATATGTCCATGGGTCTCATCAGGACAAAAGACCATCAATCTCTAGTGTTTATAAAAGTATAAGAATGAAATGGACCTGTAGCGAAAAGGTAGGCAGCAAATATTCCTGAGTCATAATAATCCATTTAGTGCCATATACTCACGTAAATTATGTCAACATCTTCTCAACGGTGGAGAAGAGCATATGCTATTTGTTTGCACAACAGTACATAGGCATGATGCTTCTTCTTTTGCATAGCGCTACACCCAATGAATATTGATGAATACCCTCTTGTGATCGTACTGGCGCAAAATGTGTTCCGGTGTGTTCTGTATTATAGAAGGGGCCGCACAAGCATCTGCGGCCTCTTCAGTAATCCGAAGTGTTGTAGTGTACAAGAAGTGAACACAAACGCTCTTACATCCCCAAATCACTGTCACAATGCCTCAGAAGCCTTTTAACTAATGGAAACAAGTTTGTTGCCACAGCCCAAGGAATTGTTATTCCCCTTTCTCAGACAAAAAACAAAACTGTTACTTTATTCTGCCCCAGTGTCACTTGTTTACTTGGAGAGTCCTGCAAGAAGATTAAACCTCACCATGCAGTAAGTAACTTCTCAAACCAGACAGTTCCTGCCTCTGTGAAAGGCATATTACAAGATTGTTCTTATTTTCTCTGCGAGATTTAGCACCACACTTAAATTCACCTATCGACTTAGGGGCCCGCAGGATGACCTAACCTTGCGGTGCAGGAAGTATAATTGTAATCAGATACCACTTGTCTCCAACAAGATCTGTATTATATTATTGTTTGTGTCTACTCTGCATTCTTTGCCAAGTATCTCTCTCAAGTGATATATTTTCCCTCTACAGCTGTCTTTCTTTTTCCTTCTGTTTCTCCTCTCACTCTCTCTGTTACTCCTCCCTGTCTCTCTGTTTCTCTTCCCTTTCTAGCAATTTCTCTTCCTGTACCCAATTTTCTGGTATCTTCTGCCTCCTCTCCTCTTGTTCTCGGTGAGCTTGTCTTAGATTTTCCCCCTCAAATTCCCTGGCCTTCTCCTCTTCCTTAGCCTTAGCCTTTTGAAGAACCAACTGCAAGCTCTGGGTCTCTGCTAGATTTAACGCACTCAAGGGATTTATTTTTGGAATTGGTGACAGTGGTACCCTCAAAATTTGAGGTGGTGTACACACCTGGGGCATTCTAGAAACTAAAGGTGGTGAGTATATTGTGGAAACTACGGAAAATGTGTTAGGGGACACACTTTGTGTGTGTATCTGGGATAGATCTTTCCTAAGGGGATCCTACAGCCTTAGTCCACAGAGCTCTCTTCCTAGGCTCCTAACATGGTTCCTTCCTCACAGTCAACTACAGCCTCTTCCGTTTTACCCAGTGCCTCAAAGTGGTCCCTAATGAAGTTAGTAAGACCCTCTCTGTCTCTACTCCTGGGAACCCTCCACCCTTTGTCCCCATATAAATCCTATATTTGATCTATGGACATGGTGCTGAGGTTTATTCCCACCTTGTGTTTTCCATTGTCTATGTGTGCTGGCTTTGTGCATAAAAACTGGACTTATTGTACTAGTAGCAAGAATTGGAAATTGTCAATAACACACCTGTATCCAAGTCTCCTAAAGGTTAGGCATGCTCCAATTGCCAGAACCCCTTTTAGAGGGCCATAGGGCAAGAGGAGCTATTGGGCCCAACTATGGGGGTTGAGACCTTTTGGTTCCGGATGTCCCGGGCCCGACATACTATAGATCCTGAGCAACTGGGTCAAGTACCCTGTCAGCACTTGACTCTCAGTACTATCAGGGATAAAGCAGCCCAAAGCTTCTCAAGGTAGAGGAAGGCACAGGAGAGTGAACACAGGCTCACAACTCAAAATATGTTCAATAGCCACAATAAATCATTTTCCAGTCAAATACTTCCTTTTATGAAAAAGGAGCAGTCATATACCAACAAAAATTTAAATATGGCATTCACAATACACACAGTCCCCTGAGGTCAGAGCTCTGGTCTTTCAATAGGCAGGTTCCTGAGTCCCACTCGCCTCTCGCTAGCGGTTGTAGTTATTCCTCATTCACTATAGGCGATATTCATGTTAAACCCAACTAGTAGTCTGAGTCTCAGGAGTCCCACTCCAACTCAAATTAAGGTCAAGAGTGTTTCAGTGCTGAAGCGCCATATGGCACGAAAATTCCCCGGGTCCTTCCAGCTGGTCACTGAGCCTTACCCACACCAGTAGAACCTGCACGACCGTGGTCTACATGAGCACCCCCACTTTCAAGCAAAGAGGCTGCAGCAGCTGTCTCCAGTGAAATTTGCACACATGGCCCTGCATAGACATTGGTCTGGTGTCCTTGAGTTCCTCAAACGTGATCGTACTGGGACATCAGCCAGGTGTATTTGACGCTCCTACAATGCCGGTAAATTTCCTTGGATCCTCCAAAACTCCTGCTGCAGATTCTCAGTCCGAGCTTGGGCCCACTTGGGTTACCATGGCGGCCTCTTCGTCTCAATGACGGTCTCGATCGGACCATGCACCTTGCCTTTTTCCCTGTGGCCCCACCTGGAATATGGGGTAGCTGTCCTCACTCTGCACACTAGCTACAGCATGACCGACACAGCAGTAATCTTCACAGAGGCCCCACCTAGCATACGGGGTTGCCAACTTCCTTCTGTACACAGGTTACGACTCGATCGGTCCAGAAACTGCTCCTCACACCTCGCTTCAGCAATCCAATCTCCAGAACCCACTGAACCTCGATCCCTCCAGTGTGCTCTTCTTTCTCACAGGGCACACTGGTCTTGGTAATCAGTCAGCCACTGGTGCACAGGAGGGCTACAAGGTCAGGTGGTCTTGGATTTCCCAGGTGATGCCCCCTGACCAAGCTGGCAGATTGGCAGGCCTTAGCCTCCAGTCCTGGTCACAGGCAGAAGTCTTGCAGAGCTTTTCCTCCTTTTTCAGCTCGACTGGCTGCATCACAGTTGAAATTTTAGGGGCCTCGAGTTCCCCTTATTACAGTACATTTCCAAACACCAAATGTGATCTAGGGTCTGAGTCTTTGAAGTTTATGTTGGGGGTCTGCTTCCTTTCGAAGTGCCCTCTAAACTGCCCTGTCCTTTCTCCAGAAAGCAGCCTGTCACAGCAGGAGCAACTGCAAAATCGGATAGCTGCACAACACAGGCTATGGGAGTGACTACCAGTTGACACTTCAATGTTAGCCACTGTGATGTGTGTATCAAAAGGTTCACCGAGAGCCTCAGCTCTACTCTTTATAATTCTCTTATCAGCTCCATCACCTTCCTGAGATATGCCCTTTTGAAGTATAGGGAAGAGCCTGACTCTCCCTTCCTCCAGTGTGTCCCAACCGGATCACAGGAATACAGTAATCCACACATCTGTTTGGGGGAATTCTTCTACCTCCTCATGCTCCTTCACTCAGCTCTGGGTCTCCCAAAGTGGAACCCAGAATCCTCCATGTATAGTTCCATTCACAGGCACACATACACCAAGCACATGCATATAACACACATTCACTGAACAGCACTACATCTTCCATTTATTGTACCATTCACAGACATACACCCAGCACATGCATATAACGCATACACACACACTGCACAGACCTAAATACTAATCTGATGTAGGCCAAGGGTGAATTCAGCATCAAGTAGTGGAATGTTACATGAGTGATCCTGTAGGCCTCACTCTAGAAACATAGGTAAAAAAGCCTGTTCACATCTATTGATCATTACACAGTATGCGGCTACCACCACACATGTGCTGCTTTACTCCTGGCAAAGGTAGAAGCCGTTCACCACTAAGAGGGTAGCGGTTTAGGCTGTCCTCTCCATCCCAAAAGACCACAATCTGGGAGAGAGGCCTATGTCAAGGCACAAACGCATGATCCCTGTTTACCCATCACAACAAAAATCAGCACCAGGGATAAAGACATCATTGCAGTTAGGGGCACTTAGGGTTGGGGTACATGTGCATCACCATGCAAGACTTTTCCGTCCAAACACTCTGCTAATGCAGTTTGTTCAGTGAAGGGGTCTCAACTTCATTATTGTTGTAGCCCAAGCATGAGGCTTCAATATTGGATTCTCTTTCAACTATACTTGGTGGTGGCACACACAAATTCACCTATTACCAAACACCTCTCGAAACGAAAAGCAATATTTTTTTGATTTACCAGTGCTTGTTCCTTATGTTTTTACTTTTCTCATGGTGTGTTGTACGTTGTCGACTTCTCAGACTAGTTGAAATTTATATAAACGATATGAATGTTCAGCATTCTTACTTTTGGCAAAACAATTTATAACTAAAGATACACAGCCACCTAGTAGATGCAAGGTATGGAGCTAATTTACCTACCATGAAAGTAACTTACAGCCTAAAAAACATTCCCTTTGGGAATTGTAAACGTGGATCTTCACCTCACTGTGCCATGTTACATACCATTGATCTCTGAAACATGTCAGTGGTTGCTTTTGATACCTTTGAGAGAATACATGACCTACCCTTTTGGGGATGGACTTTCACTTTTGGAGCAGTCCTTTGAATAATTTACTTATTTACCTATGGTTCATGTGTGTCTGTAACAGAGACAGAAAATCTAACAAATTATTGATTGGAGTGAAAGAGTAATGTTTGTAGTTTTAATTGATCCAAGAAGTTGCACCATCACATTTTTATTCTCTAGGAAAAATAACTTGGACATAACTGGGACCTAGCCTGGCCTATGTCCTACCTCTGAAATTGAAGTGGTCTGATGTGGGTAGCTCTGGCATAATAGTACATAACTATTTAGCAGGTTAAAGCGACATCAGTAACCTGGCTTGTATCTGGTAAACACATGGCTTAGATCCTACCCTAAGTTTATATAAGAATGACATTGATAATACTCAAAACATTGCTTTAGGCGCGTTTAAATCTGTAACCTTCAAAACACAGCAATTTACTTTTACAGAACTATTCCTAAAGGTTTCATTGGAGAGTAGTACTTTTAGTGACTTCAATTCAAAGGTATCATACAGCTGAGCAGACAATGTACTGTATGAATAGCATTCTTCTTTTATTTGCTCTGCAGCCTCGTGTCTGCTCACTCTTCAAAAGTAGAAGCAACTTGAAAGGTATCCCTTGCCTAGTATCAACATTTAGTCAGAATATGAATGTTTTGACATGTTTATTTTTAATATATTTTGCTATGGCAAGGAGGTAAAGAAATGGGGGAATAAGGCAGGTATGAGGCATAATATGTTTTTTTATTTTTGGGTAACTGTCTGTAGAGAAGGGTGGGAGGTAAATACAGTGTTTTTTCTTTCGCTAATAACTTTGACACTGTTTGACAAATCTTCACAAGACTATTTTTTGTTAATGTTAATGTTAATAGAAATTTATAGAGCGCACGTACGCCGATTGGCTTCATGGTGCTAAGGCTCAAAAGGCTGTCAGAAAGGACAGAAGCTAACCCTGTGTAAATAGCCATGTTTTCAAGGATTTCCTAAACTGGAAGAGGTCTGTGCTGGATCGAATTTCTAGCGGAAAAGAATTCCACAATTTGGGGGGAAGAGTGGCAAATCTGCGACCTCCTTGGCGTACCCGTTTGAAACCCGGGATGGAAAGAAGTGAAAGATGGGCAGACCTTAAATTGCGTGTAGGAGTGTGCCTGAGTATCATGCTGTTAATGAACTCAGGACTGGTGCCATGCCAGGATTTGAAAATGAGGCACCCCGTTTTGAAGGCACAGCGCTGTAATATTGGGAGCCAATGTAGTTTCCTCAACAAGGGGGTAGCAGTATGCCATTTAGGTTGACGATATATCAATCATGCTGCCTGGTTCTGGACCATCTGTAGGCGCTTGAGCAAGTAGTGTGGCATGCCTAAGTATACAGAATTGGAGTAGTCCAGATGTGATAGAACCGTAGATATCATGGCCTGATTCAAGGCGTCATAGCTGAGGAAACTATGTATATTCCTGATTTTACGCATTTGAAAGAAGCACTTAGACACCACAGCTCCAACCTGAGTTTTCAGGGAAAGATCGCTGTCCAGAAAGACCCCTAAAGTTTTGGCCGATGTGGACGGAGCGGGAGGAGAGCCAAGCTCTGAAGGCCAATAGTGGGGGCCCCAGTACTTATGGCTATCCCCAGTGAAAACTATCTCTGTCTTGCCAGGGTTTAGTTTGAGATGATTAAGATCCATCCAACTTTGGATGTATAACATGGTGTCCAGGAATTCAGTGATAGAGTTGTGTGAACTGTCGACCCTGAGAATAAGCTGAGGATCATCTGCATAGTTGAGGACCAGCACATTCCTGTCTTTAAGAGACTGGATCAGGGGGGCCATATAGATGTTGAATAAATGGGGAGAAATGGCCAAACCCTGTGGGACCCCACAGGTGGTATTACGTGGGGGTGCTAGAAACTGACCCAGCCGGACAGCCTGAGAACGGTCCTCCAGGAAGGAAGTGAGCCAACGAGCCGCAGTCCCCTGAACGCCAGCCCTCCTGACACGGTCGGCCAGTATAGTATGGTCGACCGTGTCAAAGGCTGCGGAGAGATCCAGCAAGACCAAGGCCCGGGAACAGCCTGTCAGCGTTATCCCGCAAAGTATCCACAACAGTCAGGATCACAGATTCGGTAGAATGGGCTGGCCGAAAACCAGCCTGATGAGGGTCCAAGTATTTTGATGCCTCTAAAAAATTAGAGAGGCATTTAGCTACGTGGCCCTCTAGGACCTTAGCCAGAAAGGGTAGCAGAGAGATCGGGCGGTAATTGGATAGGAGCACGGGGTCAGCTCCAGGTTTTTTTATGAGGGGGACCACTACTGCTTTTTTAAAAGCCAGGGGGACTATGCCAGATGAAATGGATTCATTCAGTAATGTAAGTGCGGGGCCAGAATGAATTGCGAGGCAGTCTTTCAATATATGAGGGGGGCAGCAGTCAGATGGAGCGCCTGATATGATTTCCACTAACAGGTCTTGAAAGATCTTGTTACTAATAGTGGGAAAACAGCTAAGAATCCTGTTGTTACAATGTACCACAGGGGGGGTCTGGTGAGGAAGGGTGGGTAGGGATGCTGGCCTTTAGTGAAATAATCTTATCAATAAAGTAATCATTTAGCGAGTTACATAGAACTTGAGAGGGCATGGCCTTCAAGAGAATACGCTCCGGATTAGATAGTTCATCAATTATGGAGAATATTTCTTTAGAATTTTTATTGGAATTGAGAATGTGATTAGAGAAGTGGGCAGCTTTGGCGGTGAGGATGTTTTCCTTGTAGTCTTTCCGAGCAGAAGTATATAGTAGGTTTTTTTCCGGACAGTACTTCAAACGCCACTGTCTTTCTAATAGGCGTAAGGCCAATTTCTGGGCCTTGAGGTCATTAGAGAACCATCTTTGTGCCTAAGCACGGCGTGCTAATTTGACTTTTTTTAATGGAGCGTGATTATTACTAGCATCAAGTAACCATTTAGATACCTTCATTTCTGAGGTGTTAACATCATGGCCAGGGGGTGGGGCTGTGTCAGCTAATGTGTTAAGAAAGTCGTCCTTATTAATGAAGTTCCACCTCCTGGCAAGGCCTCCTTCGGCCACATTGGTTTTCTTAATGGGAAGTCGTGACAGCGTGAATTTTAGCAGATGGTGATCGGACCAGATGCAGGGTGTGGCTATAGGGGTAGAAATAGTCAGGCCACTTGCCCATATTTGATCCAAAATCCGACCCTTCAGATGTCACAAGACTATTTTTTAAAACGTTCATCCACCTCAGCTTCTTACTGGAAAGTTTTTCGGTGATCCGTCAAGAGTGGGTAAAGAAAAAGGGGGCTCACAAAATATTGATGTTAATTCCCATATGAAAATTCTGTTACAGCTAAAGAAAAAACTGCTGAAAGAAATTACACCAAATTTGCCAAGAGAGAACCTTATTCAGAAAGAGTGCTCTTTGTGAATTGGGGTAAATCGTTTCAGCCATTTTCAAGAAACATGCATTTAAAGAAGTGCTGAGGGTGGAGTGAAAGAGTTAAAAAATATCTGGACTGTTGGTCCCACATGACATTAATTTTTTTAAATGGGGCTTTCTGATTGGCCCGGTGCTTTTTCTTCATTGGGCCTTTTTGCTACAGTGGAACCATGACTGGTCCCGCGGTACTGAGTAATCTGATTGGCTTGTCACGTCTAGAAATAAAATGCTGTGGCTGCCATTACATGATTTGGAGAATCGATGCCAGAGTCTTCAACTTTTGTTTCTCAAAAGCCCATAAGGGGCAGGGTGGGCACAAACTAACCCCTATGGGCATGTGCTATCCCTGACCCTAAAGAAGGGTCAGGGATAGCAAAACAGTCCATGAAGGGCAGGTGGGATGGGCAGGGGAAGAAAGCTGATCACGGACAGAAGATGGTAGGGGTAGTGGCAGTAAAGTGGACCACAGAGAGCAGGTGGGATGGGATACACAGACCACAGAGGGCGGACAGGAAGATTGTTAAAAACATGTAACAAAAAATACTTGGGGTGGCAGGTACTGCATTACCTAACAGCTGGTACTGCGTTACTGTAAATCCTTAGCAAAACAAATACGTCTAGTCTAGCAAGGGATCATGAACAAGACAACACTGGGTCGGAAGTATTGGCATGGGGAGGACACAAACAACAGAGGGTGGATGGGGGAGTCAAGGGCAGCACCTTGTATGAGGGAGCAAGGCGGGACAGGCAGGGTAGCCCATAGGCCATGGATGGCAGGTGGGCAGGACCAGAAAGTTGAAAATTAAGCACAGTTGGGAGTGGCAGTACGTGGACCATGGATAGCAGGCTTGAGGGGTAGCAATCTGACCACAGAGGGCAAGTTTGCCATAGAGTGCAGACGGAAGTGGCAGGGGCAGTACAAAAGACCAAGCAGGTATGATGGGAGGGGATTGGCCAGCGAAGGAGGGCAGGGGCAGAAAGCTAATCACAGAGGGCAATCTAGGGGTGCAGAGGCAGTACATGGACTGCCGAGGGCCTGCGGGAGGGGTAGGGGCACCAATCTGTCCGAAAAGGGCAGGAGGGAGTTGGGCAATGAAATACAGTGGATTGCTGATACCAGGCAGGAGGGGCAGGGGCAGCACACGGATCATAAAGGACAGGTGAGAGGGGCAGAGGCAGCAAGCTGACCAGGGATGGTGGATGGGAAATGGGGCAGCACAACAGATCTCAGTGGACTATCAGGAGGGCCAGGGGCAGCACATAGAAAATGGAGGACAGTTGGGAGAAGCAGGCACAGCAAGCTGACAACAGAGAGCAGGTGGGAGGCGCAGTGGCAGAAAGTTGACTGCAGACGGCAGGCGGAAGGGGCAGGGCAGCAACTTCACCACAGAGGGCAGGCAAAAAGGGATGGGGGCAGTAGAATGGTTCCGGGATGCAGGCACTCAGACAGAGGCAGCAAGCTGTCCACAGAGGGCAGGCGGGAGGGCCAGGGGCAGCACATGGACAATGTAGGACAGGTGGGAGAAGAAAGGGCAGCAAGATGAAATCACAGAGCAGGTGGGAGGTGCAAGGGCAGCAAGCGGACTGTAGTTGGCAGGCGGAAGGGCAGGGCAGCAACTTGACCACAGATGGCAGGCAAGAAGGGAGGGGGCAGTAGAATGGATCGTGGATGGCAGGCACTCAGACAGAGGCACAAAGCTGACAACAGAGAGAAGGTGGGAGATGCAGGGGCAGCATACGGACTAGACGGGAGAGAAAGGGGCAGCACAAAGGACCACAGAAGACGGGCAGGAGAGGCAGCATTAGCACACATACTACAAATGGCAGGCAGAAGGGGCAGGGATAACGAGCTGACCACAGAGGTCAAAAGGGAGGGGAGGGCAGTAGAATGGATCATGGATGGCAGGAAGGATGGGCTAGGTCAGCAAGCTGACCACAGAGGGCAGGCGGGAGGTGCAGGGGCAGTATACGGACGACATACAGGTAGCAAGGGCAGCAAGCTGACCACAGAGGGCAGGTGGGAGTGGAGGACGCAGCAGAACAGACCATGGATGGCAGGCAGGAGGGCCAGGGACAGCACAGTGGACAATGGAGGGCAGGCAAAAGGGGCAGGGGAAGCACTTGGACCACAGAGGGCAGGCGGGAGAGCCAGAGGCATCAGGCTGACCACAGAGTGCAGGAAGGAGGGGAAGGGGCAGCACAAAGACCATGAAAAGCAGGAGGGACGGGCAGGGGCAGCACAATAGGCAATTGAGGGCAGGCAGGTGAAGCAGGGATAGCAAGCAGGTGAAAGGTTTGGGAGCAGCACATGGACCACAAAGGGCAGGCAGGAGGGGCAGCGGCAGCACACGGACAATGGAAGGCAGGTGGGAGGGGGATGGGCAGCAAGCTGACCAATAGAGGACAGGTGGGAGTGGAGGATGCAGCAGAATGGACAATGGATGGCAGGCAGGAGGGCCAGGGACAGCACAGTGAACAATGGAGGGCAGGAAAAAGGGGCAGGGGCAGCACTTGGACCACAGAGGGCAGAAGGGAGAGAGAGAGGCATCAGGCTGACCACAGAGTGTAGGAAGGAGGGGCAGGGACAGCACACAGACCATGAAGAGCAGGTGGAAAGGGCAGGGGCAGCACAATAGGCAATGGAGGGCAGCTGGGTGAAGCAGCATAGAAAGCTGACCAGGAACGGCAGGTGAAAGGTTCCGGGGCAGCACACGGACCACAGAGGGCAGGCAGTAGGGGCTGGGGCAGCATAAGGAACCACAGAGGGCAGGTAGGACGGCCAGCTGCAGCACATGGATCATGGAAGGCAGGTCAGAGGGGCATGAGCAGCAAGCTGACTAATAGAGGGCAGGTGGGAGAAACAGTGGCAGCAAAGTGACCCCAAAGGGCAAATGGGAAAGTCATGGGCTGAAAGCCGACTACTAAGGGCAGGTTAGAAGGGAAGGACCAGCAAAATGGGAAACAGGCTGGGGACCCTCAAGCTGGAATCTAACCATTAGACACCAGGAATCTGTTTTTGTAGGGTGAAGAGGTCCCCCTGGCACAACATTCTTTCTACCCCCGGGATGCATATATAAGGTATTCACTTCCAATCTGGCCCCCAGAGGTGTGGAAAGCCCACTAGATCCCAGGGTGTTTTTGTTTTACTGAAAAGATAAAGGTGGGGTCGGCCCACCCTGATATAGGACCATGGCCCCATCTCTAAGGGGCAATTCTTTCTGCCTCTCACCAAGAGGCAGATTGGGGAGATTTTCTCAAAAGCCCACTAGAATCCAGTGAATTTTTCTTTTTTTTAGTAAAAGGTTTGGGTGGCTCACACAGGCAATGTCCCTACCCTAATTTGGAAAAAAAACAGTCTTCCTGCTACACATACTCTACCCCGCCAGGAGGCTGATTTGATGGTTTGCCCACAATCTGCCCCAAGGGAGGATGTAGAAAGCCCACTAGACACCAGGGAAAACAGTTAAAAAAAAAAAAGTGATGAGGCGGCCCACTCTGGAGGGGAGCAGAAAGCCTACTGCACATCATGGAAAATGTAAAAAAAAAAAAACAGGGTGGTGGCAGCCCACCCTGGCATAGCGTCTTGGCCCCAACCCAAAAGAGACAATACAGTCTTTCGTCCCTAACCCTTATGGTGGAGAAAGCTTACTATACACCAGGGACTTGGAACCATTATACACTAGTGATGCTACTCTGAAAATTTTAATCAACCTCTTTTTGAATTTATATGGGAACTAAAGCGCACGTAAAATCAGATAAACCGATTCCCTGCCTATTTACCTTTTTTTTAAATGTAAATTGTTGCAATGATTTTAACTAATCACGCAAATAAAGGATTATTTGATCTTATCTTATCTTACTAGGCACCAGGGATTTACCAGTGGGTAACAAAGGGGTGGATTGTCCTACCCAAGCATTGAGGTTTACCTCCACCCCAAAAGGGGCAACACAGGCATTCTGCTCCTCCTGGGGCAAATAGTGAATTTGGGCAGAAAACCCTCTAGAATCCAGGGACAATACTTTTTTTTGTAAAGGGTGTGGGGCAGCCCACCCTTACATGGGGACATGGCCCCAAAGTGGAAAATACAGAGTTACTGCCCTACCTGCCTCATGAGATTAAATGTTTGGGCAAAAGAGTAGGGTGCAGGTGTCCTATCCTGGCATCAATCCGTGATTCCACCCCAATATGGACAAACCAGTCTTTCTGCCCTCTCTGGGCACAAAAGCATCACTATTCCTATGGCGAGTGAGAGGAAATTTGGATTCTTTTTTTTTTTAATATATATATTTGGGACTAAATCCCAATATCGTTCCACTTGCCATCCTGAATGGCTGCACTTGTCGGGCTTGAGTTGCCACCACCTGGGGAACCTACCAAATTCAGAAAGTTCTGCAACTAGATACCAGGGTGGTGGGCCTTGTACAGATTGCACTACATTTTGTTTCTAACCACAATGCTCCACAAACATCAAATGTTGCCTAAAAGCACATATTGTTCCTTGCATTTCTGTGACGTAAAATTCCAGAATGTGTAGGAATCCACAAAATTCCTACCATCCATCATCCCTCCACTTATCCCGATGAAAACGCTCCCCCACTTCTGTGGCTCGGCCTAGCGCCTGCAACAACAAAGGCCCCACAAAGCAATGTGGATACATTTGCAATAGAGGGATCTGTGGTATTAGGACCAGGGCTCGGCGCCACCCTGGGAATCCTAGAAACCCAGACATTTCTGTAAACTAGACACCTGTGGGAGTTCAGGGTGGTGGGCCTCGCTTACATCCCTTAAAGTTTTCCTACCCACAATGCCCTGCAAACCTGAAATCTTGTCTAAAGTCATACATTTACCTTCCATCATCCGGAATCCATAGGGATCAAGAAAAATCCAACCTCCAGCATTCATTTACTTGTCCTGTTAACACCACTGCCCCACTTGTATGGGTGGGTCAACACCCGTGAAGGGAAAGGCCCCAAAATGGAATGTTAAGACATCCCCATTTCCTGTCAAAAAAAGATACCTGGTGTGGCAATGGGTAGGGGTGATAATTGGGTTTGGCCCCGACTTAGGGAAACCTACCAAACCTAGACATTTCTGAAATCTAAATGCCGGGAGGAGTCCAGGGTAATGTGCTTCACATGGATCCCACAAAGTTTTCTTACCCACAATGCCCTGTAAACCTCAAACTTTGACTAAAATCATGCATTTTCCTTGCATTTCTGTGACTTAAACTTCCAGAAAAAAAGGGGGTCCAGAAAATTTCTACCACCCAGCATCTCCCCACTTATCCTGGTAAAATATCTACCCCCCATGTGTGGCTGGGCCTAGTGCCTGTGTCTCAGGCACTAGGAACAGTGGTCCAGGATGACTGTGGGAAACTGTTTCTGCAAACTCCTAAAAAAGGGTCCTGGAGTCAACTAGAACCACTACTCTTAGACTGCAAGGCTGTCCTCTGACAGTGGGGGTAAGCCAGTGCCTGAACCACTCAAAATGAGTCACATTTTGCAATATACAAGCAACGGAGATATGTGGTCTACCTCAAAATATATTGTTTTTCAAACATAGAAAAATACTAGTGTGGCTTATATGTTGTGAGAAGGTGTAGGAGTGATGGCTAATCCAAATGGCTGGAGATTTCCTAACGAATGAGCTCCTTGCGTGAGTTGAAGACAACACTAATACGAGTCACAACATACTGTGTTTTTTTCATAGACTAGAGAGACTTTGCGCTTGCGGTTCTCAGCTAGATAGAGCGTACTGGCGTTCAGTGAATAGTTACACATCTGTCACATTATATTTGGCATGGATATTATTTTTGTCTTCAAAGTTCAGAAGAGAACTGGGCATGATGATAAATACGTTTGGCTTGTCTGAACAATCAGATAAGCTAGTCCGGCATAAAATGTTTGTTTCTACCGCTGCATATATGTTTTTTTATATGTTTTTTTTTTTAACTTGGTCATTGACATCATTTGGGGTCGATACTGGTAGCAGCTTCCACCGGCTGTGTCCTATCTACCACTGACACTTTTGTGACCCCTGGCTCAATGGGAAAAGAAACTAAATATATTTAATTAAGAGGTTCTTTTCACTTTCTACTCGTTGCCATCGCTGTGATTTTGGTCATAGTTTGATGCAACAGATACAGCAGAATAAAAGGTTAAGAAACTTCACAACTGCAGTAGGGCGATTGCGGAAGCAAGGGACTGCAGTACTAGCAGAGAGGGAAGGAAGACGAGGGAATTCAGTGGCTTCTTCGTCACTCGTGATGTGTCATTTCCATTCGGTCATCGTCAAATGGGCTATCCTGTTCCTTGTTTCACAAAAGTTTATTTTGCACTACAGCTCTGGATTTTTGAGGAATGGCTGCATACTTCTGCAATGAAGAATTTAAAACTACTAGGTAGCTCACTGGGTTTACCGCCTGCTGCTGAGATATCAGTAGAGCCTTGAGCCATTGGAGGTTGGTGAACATTTGGTTATGAGGAAAGCAGAATACCGCAGCAACTTCGGTATCCTCAGGTTCCTAAGAAAAACAGTGAGAACTTTTTTTTAAAAATGATATGCCAAACTTGCATTGATGGTTTACATAAGTGAAGGGAATTTCCAGAAAATATATTTATCTTTCTGTCTTGTGATCAAAAGATGAAAACAATTCCCTAAATTAACATCTGCGGACTCCGTTTTTTTCTTTACGAAAAACGACTGCATTTTAGTTTTCGTGCTATATTTATTCAGGTTCGTTGCACAGAAAACAACGGACTGGACTAAGAGTTTCCAAACGTCTATTTTTAAAGGGTTCAGCTGTTGGCATGCCAGGTTTACAGCAAGAACAGATAAACCGGGAGTAGTGAGTAATAGTCCTAAAAGTGCTCCACCCAAGCCTTCTGGATAAAACTCAGCTCTATTAAACTATCTGTGACTCACCTCGACAGTGGGGCTTAGCCAGGGAATGTGGGGAGTACAGCGAGCTGATGTTAGACGTGAAGCAACAAGCTGCAAATCACGTGGTCTTTCCTTATTCGAGAAAAGCTGACTGTATTTTTTTTATTTCAGCGTTTGGGAGAAAATAGTGCAAACTGTGAAACGAATGACATAGTTTAGTCACTAGATGCTGCTTGACATGCTGCCACACAATGAGATGCTGCAGAGAATGTTGCTGGAAGTCCCGCCTACTCGACTGATGATAAAACAAGGACTGATAAATATTGTTTAACAAATGTATTTCTATATCATAATGTCTTAACACTGGCCTTTTACGTCTCTTAAAACTGCAGCCCAGATGTTATGAAAGCATCTGTCTTTTCACTACTATGTTACCCAGTGGTTATATATAAGCATTGGCAAAACCAATAGGTCTGTGTTAAAGTTGTTAATGCATGAAAACAGTGTTACCATATTATAGCAAAAGAAATGTGAGAAACAAAAGCCAGTCTATATCGAAAGCTCTCTCGCCTTCAGTATAATCCTGTTTATGTTTCTGTCAAGTACAGATAGATAAGGGGGTACCACAGGGCTCGTGTCTGAGCATTACACTTTCTCATATATACATAGCCTCCCTCGCGAAAATTGCCAGGGCATTTGGTTTTGAACTTTTGTCATTCGTAGACGATACACAGCTAATTATTACTCTTGGTAAAGATTTGAACAATGTAAAAGCACACTTTTCTGCCGGTATGACAGCCAACGCGACCTGGATGACAGATAATTGCCTCCAGCTAAACGCCAATAAAACCAAGATTATGCTTTTTGGCAAGGCCCAACAACTTTGGGCAACTGACTGGTGGTTCTCTGAATTGAACACGGCACCTTCTAAATTAGTGGTAAAAAATTGGGGGTTCGTCTGTATTAGGCACTCACAATACAAGAGCAGGTTGGAACAGCTACAGGCACTTGCTTTCACATGCTGCGCCTATTTCAGAGTTTTTTTTGTTTTTTTCTCCTTCTGCGTGGTAGACTTTGATTCAGGCTCTAGTCATCAGCAGCCTAGATTATTGTAATGCCTTATTGGCTTCCATCGATGAGACAAGGATTCATAAATTGCAAGTGGTCCAGAATACTGCAGCACGTCTCATAACTAACCTCCCACCCAGGACGCCTTCTTCTCCCCTTTTGCATTCTGTTCATTGGCTGCCAATTCATAAAAAAAAACATTTTAAAATTCTGCTGTATGACACATAAATCCTTAAAAGGCAAAGGCCCAAGTCATCTGTCCGCTAAGCTCTTCCCTTATCGGCCAGACAGATCATTGAGACCTAGTTATAAAGCACCGCTTACTCTTCCACGAATAAGAAAGTCTCGTTCAGGAGGCAGGTCTTTTTACTATTTAGCCTCTACCTGCGTCAATGCACAGATCATTTTAAATGTCAGAAATTTCTTAAGACAGAGCTGTTTGCAGCCTAGTAGCTGTGATTCTGTTTGTGAACTGGCTGCACCGAGACACCCCTCCTGGGTAGATTTATGCCAGTTATAAATTAAAATAGGATAACAACAACATATATGGTAGGTAGGCATGGTAATTTAGGCCTGAAGGTTAGGTGTATGGTAGGTAGGTATATTGCAGAAGCATACTTCTATCAGCTTGATATCAATGGAACCCAGTTTGGGATATATCCAACAGCTTATATAAATTGATTAACCCCGAGTCCATCCAAGGAGCATTCTTCTCCTTGTTTCCAAAATGATCTGTTTACCCAGAAGTGTGTCTATTTCTAAAACTGGTAAATGCCCTGTCCCCATCAGAGCTTTGGCCTAACATAGAACCTGTCATTACTCTCGTTTGGCTACTTGCTAAATTCTGGATTTATGGTAACTTCAAGAGAATGTTCACCTTTTAAAAATACACATTGAATATTGTTTACCACAAGCAGGCTGATTTCCTTTTAAAGTTCTGTATTTGGTACTTGAAAGTTTATCTTCACAAACCTGCATTGGGAGAGTAACTTAAATGTCTGTCGGTGTAGGTCTTAACGTGTGACCTTGAGGGTACGATGATAGGTATGTTGCATCAAATGCTGCCTCCAGGGAATTCATATGGGTGCCCAGCATGCAATCCTCATGTGACTGTTTAATGCTATATGTGATAATGCTTAGCATATTCTACTGCAAGAAGAGAGAGCTGGCAGTTTGCGATCTGACGCAAACACAAGGCACCAGAAGGTTTTCAGATGCCCTCTGTAAGTCTTGCCGGGTCTCTCTGGAAAAACCAAAAACATGTTAAAAAGTGCGTGCCACAAATAGTTAAAAACAATAGCTTGTGTTGTATATAGTGCTACTCTTCGCCTTTTGTAACTCCTGAGAACTACTGGTGCTAATGAGTTATTACCCAATGTAATGGTATTCAGTTTACCTACCTCGGAAGGAAGGAAGGTTGAGACTACGTTGACGGGGTTCAAACATGCGGCTGTGAAAACACATATTTAAACAGCAAATATTGAATTCTCAGAGTTGGACTGTCGACTACATTAGAGCTCAGCTCCTTTCATTTTGAATGCAACGCAAATTGGGCTAATACTAACTCCAGTTGTGTTTACAATGTCCTTCGTCTTGTAATTACATCACCAAAATCACTGTTCTTGTTTCTCAAAATTGTGAATGAAGAATTGCAAGACTCGCACTAAAAAACTGAAAACTGTTCTCAGAGATCCCTTCCCTATGTTCCAAGGATGCCTCAACTGTCCCAAGCTATGGGCGTACAGTGTATCCATTGGACTGCGGAATTAACTATGAGATTGTCTGCACATTCAGTTCAATGTTATCAGGAGCGAATCCTCAAATGTATTCTGTGGTGAATTGTTTGCTATTACTTGTTTGCTCTTGGTGCACATCCTGAGAAACGTGTACCCATGTAGAACGTTTGACCATCTTTGTCTAGAGTACTATAAAAGGATGCAGATTTCTATGGGGAAGCATCTCCCCTCTCCTAACTCTTAGAATGCAAATCTAGGCCGGATTTCACCTAGAACTGTACTGAGTTATTTGTACTTATGACTTATATGCTTTGCTACTTAATTTCCCTAATGATATATTTTTATAACCTGCCTAAAATCTCCTATATAAAGCTTTGAATCTACAACTCTTGTCTGTCATTCTTATTAAAAATGTTATCACCTGCCACAGAATTTCAACGAGTGATGGCTCCAGTGGGGGGCACTAAAGTCTGTACTGGGACTACACTGCTCCTGGTCATTGTTGTTGGCACACCCCATGAATGGTATATACGGTAGAGAAAGTGCACTGACCGATCTGGTAGCAGAGGTGATGGTTCTAATTGGAGCAGACCTGAATTAATTGGCTATAGAACCGGCTACTGCACCTTCATGGTCCAGACAGTCTGTCCTGAGATCTAAATTGACCCAGTCCCAACCCGATCCTGGTTCTGGAGAGACAAGGTGACTGAAGGAGAGCAACGACGTGAGTATCAATAATGATTGCATTCAAAATGCAAACATTTTGATGGAACAATGCATGTTGGGAGCTATAGTAGATGCATAGCGATGGAGAGCAGTGGACAGAACTCAGGAGCAATGAATTATGTGGCTTTGATTGTCAGACATGTCGGAGAAATAGTGACTTTTGAAAGAGGTACCTTAAGTCAGAATATTGAACCTGTGCCACTTGCCTGCTAGGTGAGGTGAGCTGTGAGGTGCTATCAGAAACACCAAATTAGAGACTTAATTTTCTCTAGTACATTAATACAAATTGGAGCTCAGTGGTTGTTCCTTCCTTGGTGCACAGAGAGCGGATGCGCCAAGTATAGTGACTTTTACAGGTCGAGGGATCACTAGTGTATGAAAGTGGGTTGCATTCTTGGCATTGCAGAAACCTTTCAGTAGTTGAAGCAGGCAAATGATGGAAACGTTGTAAAAAGGGGTTTCAGAAGTGATCTGGTGGTATCGGAGCATTGTGTCACTAAGGTGCAGCACAGTGATTGTCTATCGGATGCTGTAGCCCCATTGCGATAGGGTGACCTTTGACAAAGACATAGTATTGGTGGGTATTGGTGTATGGACTGTGAGCTTGTTGGTGCAGAAAGGGCAAGAGACTGAACAAAGGAGTGAGCGAGAAATTGTTAGAATGGGGAATCCTTTGTCAAAGAAGGACTGGGCGGTAAATAGAGAGGACATTTTTCCTCCTGAAGACACTCCAACCAGCGGAATGGTAGCAAAGAAAGGGCTACATAAGTGCATGTAGCTTAACCAATTGCACAAATACACATCCAAAGATTGGGAACTCTGATTCTCATTGAGTGGAACCTTCCACATCCCTCGAAATAGAGAACTTGTGAAGAAGAATGTATGACTTGAAACCACAACCTAAGCACAATCAATTTGAAGCCTTAAATCTGTGGGAACAGATGGCAAGCAAAAAGAAAAGAAAACATTTTGAATTCAAAATTTGCAATTGGGCTAATTCTTGGAGAAGCGTGCAGGACAAGGAAAGGCAGAGGATGTGGAGAGAGGAAGTTGTAGAGGCTGTTGGGGCCTATCCCCTGTTAGTAAGCAAAGAAGAAAAGGGAAAAAGCAAAGAAAGTTGCAAACAGAGAGCGAGGAGGAATACGCTATCATATATGAGCACCTAAGCATAAGACTGCGCCCATACAATGCGACAACTGACACACCGAGTGCTACTGCCCTGGTGTTGAGTGAAACAGAAACAGCTGTGGATCCCGCAACGGAGGCCTGCACAACTCCAAGTTATTCAGAGACCACCATCTTGCTTGCTGCTCAGACCCTTGTGTCTGTCACAATACGCACCTTGCCTTCGATGATTACCCAGCTCATTCCCCTGGCAGAGGCATCTGAAATCAACTCCTGGTCAGTCACTGCTCTCCCCCCATGCAGCTCCACCGTTAAGGTTCTGCCCTTACTGCCAGCTTGAGCACCTCAGGTAGGTGTTCGAGGCCCTCCTCTATCCGCAGACTCCTGCCTGCGCCTCATTCCTGGTGGTCTAGTGGAAGAGCACCCTGCTCTTCTGCTATTCCGCTCTGCTCTGTGTCTTTTACTTTTCTCTTGTTTGCCTTTTCTCATGTTTGCCTTTTCTCTCGTTTGTCTCATTCTATTTTCCTTTTTTCATCTTTTGTCTCTTTGCCTTTATTCATCTCTTTCTCTTTGCCTTTTTTTCATCTTTTTGTGCCTCTTTCGCCTTGCCTTTTCACTTCCTGCTTCTTTTTCCCTCTTGCTCTCCCCGCTCCCTTTTCCCACACCCTCTGCCACTGCTGCCCTCGGGGCCTCTCCCCCAGCATGTCGCTCCCGCTCCCATCTCCCGCCTCCCGCCTCCCAGCTGATCACCCTCCCCTGACCCATACTTAATGGCAGCCGCTGCACGGCAAGAAGAGCAAGACCACTGACCTCCTGGACAGAGTCACTGCTCTCCCCCTGCGCAGCTCCACCGTCAAGGCTCTGCCCTTAGCACCAGCTTGAGCTCCTCAGGTAGGTGTTCAAAGCCCTGCTCCACCCACAGTGCCTACACCTCATCCTAGGTGGTCTAGTAGAAGAGCACCCTGCTCTTCTGCTATTTCGATCTGTTCTGTGTCTTTTTCTGTTGTTTGCCTTTTCTCGTGTTTGCCTTTTCACTTGTTTGCCTCTTTCTCTTTGCCTTTTTTCATCTTTTTGTGCCTTTCTCCTTGCCTTTTCACTTTCTGCCTCTTTTTCCCTCTTGCCCTCCCTGATCCCTCTTCCCGTGCTCCCCGCTGCTGATGTCCCTGTGGCCCCTCCCCCACAGCGTGTTGCTCCCGCCTCCCAGCTGATCACCCTCCCCCGACCCCTACTTAATGGCACCCGCAGCACGGCAAGAAGAGCAGGACCTCTGACCTTCTAGTCAGAGTCACTGCTCTCCCCCACGCAGCTCCACCGTTAAGGCTCTGCCCTTAGCGCCAGCCTGAGCTCCTTAGGTAGGTGTTCAAGGTCCTCCCTCGCCCACAGGCTCCTGCCTGCACCTCAGCCCTGGGGGTCTAGTTGAAGAGAACTCTGCTCTTCTGCTATTCCGCTCTGTTCTGTGTCTTTTGATTTTCTCTTGTTTGCCTTTGCTTGTGTTTGCCTTTTCTTTTGTTTGCTTCTTTCTCTTTCCTTTTTTCATCTTTTGTCTCTTTGCCTTTTTTTATCTCTTTCTCTTTGCCTTTTTTGATCTTTTTGTGCCTTTTTCTCCTTGCCTTTTCACTTTCTGCCTCTTTTTCCCTCTTGCTCTCCCCGCTCCCTCTTACCGTGCTCCCCGCCGCTGATGCCCCCACGGCCCCTCCCCCCAGCGTGTTGCTCCAGCTCCTGCCTCCCAGCTGAACACCCTCCCCCCGACCCCTACTTAATGGCGGCTGCTGCATGGCAAGAAGAGCAGGACCTCTGACCTCCTGGTCAGAGTCACTGCTCTCCCTCGCACAGCTCCACTGTTAATGCTCTACCCTTAGTGCCAGCCTGAGCTCCTTAGGTAGGTGTTCGAGGCCCTCCTCCACCCGCAGGCTTCTGCCTGCGCCTCATCCCTGGTGGTCTAGTGGAAGAGCCCCCTGCTCTTCTGCTATTCCACTCTGTTGTGTCTTTTGCTATTCTCTTGTTTGCCTTTGCTCGTGTATGCCTGTTTTTTCTTGTTTGCCTCTTTCTCTTTTTTCATTTTTTGTCTCTTTGCCTTTTTTCATCTCTTTCTCTTTGCCTTTTTTCATCTTTTTGTCCCTCTCTCGACTTTTCACTTTCTGCTTCTTTTTCCCTCTTGCCCTCCCCGCTCCCTCTTCCCGTGCTCCCCGCCACTACTGCCCCCACAGCCCCTCCTCCCCAGTGTGTTGCTCCTGCCTCCCGCCTCCCAGCTGATTTCCCTCCCTCCGAACCCTACTTAATGGCGGCCTCGCTCAGTGGGCCTGCTGCTGGTGCATCAAATGTGTGCCAAATGCAAGCCCATCTGCACCCATACGTGACCAACGGCAGGGACTCTGGGCCCCCGGGCCCCTGCCGCTATGACGCCAGCGCTCTCTTCGCACTCAACCCCGGGCGCAACGACAACTGCCAACACTCGATGCCAAGCAATACCCAAGGCGTGATCTCCTGCTGACACTGCCACCACTCCTTCACCCACCTCAGGACCCCGGCAGTATCCCCCAACCCACCGAATGCTACCGCACACAAACCAAAAAGCTGCATCCTCCTCAACGTACCCTCCCTGCACAGACATGTCGTAGAAATCTGGGACCTCCTCAACACTCACACACCCGACGTCGCCTTCCTCACAGACACCTGGACCAACACCAGCTCCGCACCCAACTTCGCAATCGCCATCCCAGAAGGATGCAAGATCCTGAGTAAAGACAGCCCCAACCGCCCAGGAGGAGGCCTTGCTATCGTCCACAAAAGCACGGTCCAATTGACAACCACCAACTCGGATGACGCCTTGCCCCCCCATGGAACACATCCACTTCCAGATCCAGCCCAACCCCAGAACGATGCTCTGCACAACACTCGCCTACAGACCCTCAGGTCCCCTGTACCATATCAACGACGACCTCATCGCACCCAATGCCCTCGCCTCTATAGACTAAATACTACTCAGAGACCTGAACATCCACCTGGACAACCACAGCGACCACAACACCACACCCATCCTACAGAAACTCACCAACATACGACTGAAGTAACTTGTCTCCACCCCCATTCACACAACAGGACACACACTTGATCCCATGTTCGCCGGAGGCAACAACATTCGCTTCAGCACATCACGGAACTGCTCTGGACCGACCAGCACTGCATTCCATTTCTCCTTTACGAAACCCACTGCACACAAGCACATGCGCCGCCTCCCACACAAAAGCTGGAACAAAGTCTCGGAAGAACACCACACCTCCACTCTCACCTGCACTCCACCCCCAATTGCAACAGACGCCAAAACAGCGGAAAGCAAACTCCACCAATCGATCGCCAACTGCGCCAACACTCTCACCCCCCTCTCCAGAACACCATGAGATGACACAACAAAAGAGCCAGCTGGTTCACCACGGCTCTCTAAGAATCCAAGCATTCCTGCTGATGACTGGAAAAGACGTGGAGAAACAGCAAAACCTTGGAAGCGTGCTCCGCCTACAAAACAGCCATCACAGCACACCACCAACTTTTCAAATTAACAAAGCAAATGTAATGCAAGACCGAATCCACTCCAATGCCCACAACTCCAAAGAACTCTTTGCCATCATACAGGAATTTGCCAAACCCAACAGCGAAACAACCAACGTCCCTCCCTCCCAAGACCTCTGCAACAAACCCAGCTTCTTCTTTCACCTGAAGATCAAGACACTCTATGACAACTTCGACGACCAAGACCACTGCACCGCCCCCACCCCCAATGTCACCAACCAACAGACCCATCTCACCTGGACCCCTATGACCACAGAAGACACTCTAAAGACAATGAAGAGCATCCACTTCGGCGCACCTTCTGACCCCTGCCCACCGCACATCTTCCACAGGGCCACCGCCACTGCCATCGCACCCAAGCTACGCCAAACTATCAACTGCTCCCTCGAGACAGCCACATTCCCTGACAACTGGACGCGTGCCGAAGTCAACCACCTCCTAAAGAATCCCTCCGCAGACCCAACGGACCTCAAGAACGTCAGGCCCATCTCACTGCTTACTTTTGCAGCCAATGTCTTTGAAAAACCAACACCCAGCTAGCACACTTCAAGAAACCAACAACATCCTAGACACCTCTCAATCCGGATTCCGCAGCAACCACAGCACTGAGACTGCCCTCCTTGCCGCCACCGACGACATCCTTGCCCTCCTCGACCAAGGCCATACGGCAGCCCTCATCCTCCTGGACCTAACAGCAGCCTTCGACACCGTCTCCCACCGCATACTAGCCACCAGGCTCCATGACGCAGCCATCCAAGGAAAGACCTTAGACTGGATATGATCATTCCTCTCAGGCAGAACACAGAGAATAAGACTCCCTCCTTTTCTCCCAGAACCGACAGAGATCAGATGTGGAGTACCCCAAGGATCCTCCCTCAGCCCACACTCTTCAGCGTCTGCATGGCCCCCCTTGCAACACTTGTCAGAAACCCCAGGCTCAACATCGTCTCCTACGCCGACGACACCCAGCTCACCTCTCCCTCTCCAAGGTACCCAACATCACCAGGCACAGCTTCCAAGAAGGGATGAAAACCATTGTGACTTGGATGAGGAACATCTGCCTGAAACTCAACTCAGAGAAAACGGAAGTCTTCATCCTTGGCACCACCCCCTCTGCATGGGAAAACACCTGGTGGCCCCCCACCCTCAGAGACCCACCCACCCCAATGGACAATGCACGCAACCTTGGCATCGTACTCGACTAATCACGGACCATGAATCGCCAGATCAACGCGTATCCTCTGCATGCTTCAACACCCTCTGCATACTTCGCAAGATATTCAAGTGGATCCTCAACGACTCCAGGAAAACCATCACTCACGCACTCATCACCAGCAGGCTTGACTATGGCAATGCCCTCTACGCCGGAATCAACAAAAAATTCCTCTGCAAACTCCAGACTGTCCAGAAAGCCACATCCAGACTTATCGTCAATATCCCAAGGCACAACCACATCACCCAACACCTGCGCGACCTCCACTGGCTCCTCGTCGAAAGAAGAATAACTTACAAGCTGCTCACACACACCTACAAGGCCCTCCACAACACCAGACCCCAATACCTCAAAGACTGAATCCCCTTCCACACCCCCAAGAGAAACCTCCGCTCAGCCAACCTCCCATAGGCACCGTCCCACGCTTCTACAGGGCCGGAGCAGCTGGAAGATACTTCTCCTACCTCGCAGCCAAGACCTGGAAAGAACCCCCCCTTCAACTCCGACGGAGCCCGACACTGCACCAATTCAGGAAGGATCTCAAGACCTGGCTCTTTGAATGACCCCAACGGGGCTGCTCAAACCCACGCCCAGCGCCTTGAGACCCTCATGGGTGAGTAGTGCGCTTTATAAACCCTGATTGATTGATTGATTGAACTGATCCCAAGTATACCTCTGGATTTAGCACTATGTCATTGTAGGGACAGCGTTAGTTCCTTTATAAGGGGAGCACTCTGTCAATGGCGGGATGGGGAGGCAAACTACATGGATAGATCTATAAGGTAATTCACCAGGTGTAGGGCAGACCTCACAGAGAATAAATATTGCACAGCTGGAAATCAGAGTTTAAAGAAATGGTGAAGGGAAATGTGGGAATGGACTTTCTAGGATATAACAGGGAGAATGAGCTGCTTTTGCTGAGCATGGAAGCTGCAAGAGTGGCTAGAAAGGCGCATGCATGGATGAGAAGATGGCGGATGAATGTGGAGTTGGCATCTCTCAGTGAAAGAAGTTGCAGAAGAATTGCTGGGAGATGACTGAGAAGAAGCTACAGTTGCTAGAATTGAGGGGATTGAGAGCCCATGTGAAGGAACTGATTGAAAACATCAGGTAATTGACTGATATTAAGAAATTTAGGGAGTTGTAGTAGAAGAAAGAGAAGGTCAAGGTAAAGCAAAAGGGAAAAGGGTCAAAAGAGGAAGAGGAAGAGGAAGGGAAGACCGGGGAAACAGTAAATGAGTTTCCGTTGCATCAGGTACAGGGAGGAGCCTATGTACATGTCACATGAGCTCGATAGGACTTTTACATTTCACCAATACTCTTCCAAAGCTTAGATAGATTCCCAATAAGTGGTACATTCAGATGGACCAGATGGTGATTCTTTTCAAGGTTTTTGTGGCAAGACTTTGACGTGTTATTTGAGGTGGCAGTCCCAAAGGAAATGTGGGATGAGTGTAAGAAGGCAGACGATTGGCCTAAACTTGAACTGCCTCGGATGGCAGGGACAAATTCCCCTTCCCCCATTGTAAAAACCAAGTACGATGAAGTTATAAAACACCTGAAAACAAAGGTTGCCCTAAAGGAGATGAAATGGCAGAAGATTTTCCAAAATTCCCAAGAAACGAAGGAGTCACTGTACGCTTACTTTGAAAGATTGATGTAGGTGTAGTGAATGCACAGGGAAATGAATAACCCACTAGGAAAAAAACATATGGGAGGATTTCTAACCTCCTTTGTGTACGGCTTAAGGCCAGAGATTAGTAACCAAATCACCCATTGTGTCATTTGTTGGCAGAGCAAGCCAGTTGATGAGATCTTACAGTATGCAAAATACTGCAGTGACATGTTAGAAGCAAAACACAAAGGGCTCAAAGAAAAGTTTATGATAGCCCAAACACAGTTAGTGCAGGATAGAGGAATTAAGGGGATTAATGTTCCGCTCCAAGGACCAGAGTTAGACTCCAGTTTGGGAACAGTGATGCAAGAAGCTTCTTAGAATTATAATAGGAACATTCAAGGAATGGGGAGAGGTGGGGGAATGTGACAGTAATGTGCATAAGTGCCCTGAAGAAGGTAACACGGTGTCACATCTGCACAAAATGAGGCATTGGAAGTGGGATTGTCATTACAATTCAGACTGTATTGTGGCAGATTTCCAGGAGATGAGTTCAGCAGGACAGGGAGAACTTCCTCCAATACCTCAATCTCCCATGGCAGCCCTGAAGATTCCGAAATCTGGAGTTCTGTCAAATTCACCATCCTCAACCGAATCACAGGGTACCCCATAACCTGATGATGAACAAAGGAGGTCCAGTTCCTATGATGTTCGAGACTTCCTTATATTTCAATCAGGGCCAAAGACAGTGTCTGAGGGGGAGGAGGACTGTGTACTTGATGCAGTCCTGCAAGCGGGTCAGAGTGGACCATATGTGGATGCAGAGGTTAACTGGCATCCCGTATTTTCCCTGATGGACACCAGAGCCACTTGTTCAGTAGTTAGAAACTTTGAGGTCCCTAACCTAGCCCTCTTGGAAAAAGAAGTCCAAGTTGTAGGCATCATGTATCAGCAGTGCATCAATCAAATCACTGCTCCTGTACAAGTTGTAAAAAGTGCCCCCACCTTTTGATAAACTGCTGATGTACTTCTAACTGAGTGTGCCCTGTGTTCCTGCCAAACAGGTACCCAGGGCCTATATTCTTTCCCTAAACTGCATTGAAGACAAAACCCAATTGGCACTTTTTTACCACAGGTCAGTCCCTTGTAAATGGTACCACAGGTACCAAGGGCACTGTGGCCAGGGAAGGCCCCAGAGGGCTGCAGCACTTATTGTTCCACCCTTAGAGGCCCTGTACCTTTACACACACACACTGCCTTTGTAGCTGCGTGTTTTGGTGCAGAACATAGTGAAGAGTCGAAATGGCACACATCCCTGTGTGCCATGCTACAACCCACTGCCCTAGCATAGGTCAGCCACCCCTCTAGCTGGGTGCACTATACCAGTGGTGAGGGTACAGGTGCATGATCCCTGTACCCCTACAGTGTCTAAGCCAATTCTTAGACATTGTAAGTGCAGTAATGCCATTAAGAGTATATGGTGCGGGGAGTTTGTTGTTATGAACTCCGCAGTACCATATTGGCTTTACTGAAAACTGGTATCAAACTTCTCAGCACATTAAACCCACACTGATGCCAGTGTGGTATTTAATAAAAAATGCACACAGAGGGCATCTTAGATATGTCCCCTGAAAAACAACCTAACACTAGTGTCCAGGCTGAGTGGCTGCTCACCAGCTTCCACCACCAGACATGTTCCTGGACCCCTGGATCGAGAGCCTGCTGCTCTCTGGGGGTCTAACACAATGCACATCCTGGGACAAGGTGCCAAGCCTCCTCCCCCAGTATGGGCAGGGTCCACGAAGGGGAAGCTTCAAAGGCTTGCCGCCTTTGTTAGCTTCAGAAACAATTGACGGACAGAATGTTGGACAATGCAAACATTCACCCCCAGTCTCAAGGATCTGGGTTAAATCCATCATTCTTTTGCTCACCACACCACCCCAGTTCGGATCCAGCCATATGCAAATCAGTCTTGACCCTGTTCCTTGTGGGAACAGCCCAGCCCGAACTGCCAAGCCAGGTCCTTCCTGGACCGGAAACAAGCATCCTGTGACTGGTTTCAGGGCATCATCCTTCATCAGCCAGTCTAGCTTGAATCCAGTGGTGTAGTGAGCACGGGACCCACGTCTGGGAATACCCTTCCCACTTAGGGTGAGATATGCAAAAGAAACAATTAATGGAGGGAATGCTGGACAATACAAACATTCACGCCCAGTCACAAGGATCTGGGTTAAACCCATAATTCTTTTGCTCACCACACCACCCCAGTTTGGACCCAGCCACATGCAAATCAGACTTGACCATGTTCCTTGTGGGAACAGCCCAGCCCGAACTGCCAAGCCAGGTCCTCCCTGGACTGGAAACAAGCATCCTGGGACAGGTTTCAGGGCATCACCCTTCATCAGCCAGGCTAGCTTGAATCCAGTGGTGTAGTGAGCACGGAACCCCCATCTGGGCATACACTTACAACTTAGGGCGACATATGCAAAAGAAACAATCGATGGACGGAATGCTGAACAATGCAAACATGCACCCCCAGTCACAAGGATCTGGGTTAAATCCATCATTTTTTTGCTCGCCACACCACCCCACTTTGGACCCAGCCATATGCAAATCAGTCTTGACCCTGTTCCTTGTGGTAACTGCCCAGCCAGAACTGCCAAGCCAGGTCCTCCCTGGACCGGAAACAAGCATCCTGGGACCGGTTTCAGGGCATTACCCTTCATCAGCCAGGCTAGCTCGAATCCAGTGGTGTAGTGAGCTTGGGACTCACATATGGGCACAGCCTTCCCACTTAGGGTGAGATATGCAAAAGAAACAATTGATGGACGAAATGCTGGACAATGTAAAAATTTACCCCCAGACACACGGATCTGGGTTGAATCCATCATTCTTTTGCTCACCACACCACCCCAGTTTGGACCCAGCCATATGAAAATCAGTGTTGACTCTGTTCCTTGTGGGAACAGCCCAGCCCGAACTGCCAAGCCACGTCCTTCCTGGACCGGAAACAAGCATCCTGTGACTGGTTTCAGGGCATCATCCTTCATCAGCCAGTCTAGCTTGAATCCAGTGGTGTAGTGAGCACGGGACCCACGTCTGGGAATACCCTTCCCACTAAGGACGACATATGCAAAAGAAACAATTGATGGAGGGAATGCTGGACAATACAAACATTCACCCCCAGTCACAAGGATCTGGGTTAAACCCATAATTCTTTTGCTCACCACACCACCCCAGTTTGGACCCAGCCATATGCAAATCAGTCTTGACCATGTTCCTTGTGGGAACAGCCCAGCCCGAACTGCCAAGCCAGGTCCTCCCTGGACTGGAAACAAGCATCCTGGAACAGGTTTCAGGGCATCACCCTTCATCAACCAGGCTAGTTTGAATCCAGTGGTGTAGTGAGCACGGAACCCCCATCTGGGCATACCCTTACAACTTAGGGCGACATATGCAAAAGAAACAATCGATGGACGGAATGCTGAACAATGCAAACATGCACCCCCAGTCACAAGGATCTGGGTTAAATCCATCATTTTTTTGCTCGCCACACCACCCCACTTTGGACCCAGCCATATGCTAATCAGTCTTGACCCTGTTCCTTGTGGTAACTGCCCAGCCAGAACTGCCAAGCCAGGTCCTCCCTGGACCGGAAACAAGCATCCTGGGACCGGTTTCAGGGCATTACCCTTCATCAGCCAGGCTAGCTCGAATCCAGTGGTGTAGTGAGCTTGGGACTCACATCTGGGCATAGCCTTCCCACTTAGGGTGAGATATGCAAAAGAAACAATTGATGGACGAAATGCTGGACAATGTAAACATTTACCCCCAGACATAAGGATCTGGGTTGAATCCATCATTCTTTTGCTCACCACACCACCCCAGTTTGGACCCAGCCATATGAAAATCAGTGTTGACCCTGTTCCTTCTGAACTGGGGTGGCAAAGTGAGCTAAAGAACGATAATGGGTTCAACTCAGATCTGTGACTGGGGGTGAGTGTCTGAAAAGTTTCATCGCTCCGTCCATCATCTCCTTATGTTTGCTTTGTTCACCCTAAGTTGGCAGTGTATTCCTAGACGTGGGTTCTTTTGCCCACTTTGCCACTGGATTCAAGCTAGCCTAGCTGATGAAGGGTGTTACCCCAAAACCAGTCCCAGGATGCTTGTTTCCTGTTCAGGGAAGACCTGGCTTGGCAGTTCGGGCTGGACTATTCCCATGAGGCACAGGGTCTAGACTGATTTGCAAATAGCGGGTCTGAACTGCGGTGGTGAAGTGAGCTAAATAATGATGATGCATTCAACCCAGAACTGCGACTGTGGGTGAGTGTCTGAAAAGTTTCAGGGCTCGGTCCATCATCTCCTTGTGTTTGCTTTATTCGTCCTAAGTTAGGAGGGTATGCCTAGACGTGGGTACCTTGCTGCCTTTGCCACTTGATTCAAGCTAGCGTGGCTGATGAGGGGTGTTACCACGAAACCGGTCCCAGGATGTTTGCTACCGGTTCAGGGAAGACCTGGCTTGGCATTTCGGGCTAGACTATTCCCATGAGGCACAGGGTCAAGGCTGATTTGCGTATAGCTGGGTCTGAACTGAGGTGGCAAAGTGAGCTAAAAAACGATGATGGATTCAACCCAGATCTGCGCCTAGGGGTGAGTGTCTGAAAAGTTTCAGCGCTCCGTCCATCATCTCTTTGTGTTTGCTTTTTGAGCTTCCCCAGGCCTTTTCTGTTTCCAGCAACTGGCCCCAACTGGTTCTGAACCCCACTTTGGGTGGAAGAATCGGCGGGAAAACCAAGTGAGGAAGGGAGGTGTGCCCACCTTTGCCAACCCTACCCCTCAAGTGGGGGAGGCGAGGTGAAGTACAACTCTCAGTCCCCGCCATCTTGCAGATGGGGGGACCCAGCCAACCAGAGTGAGGCATATGCCCCCCTCCCACTGGAGGGTGGCATAATAGGGGGAGTACCCACCCCAAGGAAGGGACCCTTTGGTCCCAACCTTTACCTACCTGTAATGTCCCATAATCTAGTATTTAGGGGCACCCCTGAACCTTGCCTCCTCACACAAGACCCGATCAAGAAGAAGAGAAGAAGGACCGAAGAGCTGTGCTGAAACTAAGAAGAAGAGGACACTCACTGACTTGGCCCCAGCCCTACTGGCCTGTCCCCACCTCAAACCTGCTCCAGCAAAATCCCGGTATGTCCTGCAGCCAGCAACCTCAAGAACCCAGAACACCTGCCCTGCCTTCCACAAGAAAGACTTTGTCTCCCATGAGCAGCGGATTTGCTCACCCACAGACTCTGGCTCCAGCCAAATCAGTGAGTCTGCACCACTCTGCACCCTACAACTCAAGTTTGAGTGGCCCAACACCACTAGGAGGTCTCCCTGGTGATCCTGACCTGTGATCTAGTGATCTCTGACCTGCCTCGAAACTCCAAGCAAAGCCTGCAACCTCTTTCTGGAGGATCCCCCCGACCACGACCGGAGCTGGTAAGAAAACCTGACACCTAAAGACACCCCTGTACCTGACGTCCCACGGCCTTGTGTGGCCCAACCTACAGTGTCCCAGCATCCCAAGCCATCCCAACTTACCTCTCCAACCGGTGTTCACCTCCAGAAGATCTTCATCCCTGAGCCTGCAATCTTTGTTGCAACCGGAGAATCCCGATTGAAATCAACAGGGCAGCCAAACCCAAAACAGCCCCCTGCACCCAGCCGCCCCTGCGCCGCTGCGTGCGCACCTTGTGTGCTAACTCGGATCCCTCTTTGCCCTGAGCCTAACACCAGGAGCTTTGCTCCTACAACCTTGTGGCCTGCTCGTGATCAGTCACCAACCAGAGGCCCCTACCCCCCATTGGATAACATTGGGCCTCGGCACTCTGCACCTGGCTACCCTAGTGCCGCTGAGGGTGCTTTGAGAGGGCATCCTTGACCCTGGGAGAACCCTGGTTCTAACCCGCAGAATACCAACTCCCACAAACTTGTACTTACCTGTAGACCGATAACTCAATTTCCTCCCATAGGATTGCATTGACTGCTGTTTCCTAAAAATTGTTCTGTATGGAGTTGGTTTGTATGAAACATTGAGAAACTGCAAATAACTAAAAAACTGTTTTACTTGCTTTTTCTCTGGGAAATGTCCCAGTGTGATATCTAGGCATATCACACTGAGTAGAAAAATTAATACATAAAGTAATCTGTAAAGTACTCAAAAGTAATCTAACAGTAATTTCCACTGTATTGAAAAGATTTACAAACCTGTAACAAAGACAATTTTCATTCAGCTTGCTTGTATTGTTCAACCTGCCTTGAAAAGTACCATTTGCCCTTACCCGTGCCAAGCTTGCTTGGTTCTAGAAAATAAATACAACTAAATAATATTTTTATACAAATCAAATTGGCCTGAGTTCAGTTTTTGAGTGTGTGACATCATTTGCTGATTGAGTATGCACAACAAATGCTTAACACTACACTCTGATAAAGCCTTACTGCTTGCTCACATTACCACAAATGGAGAGTAAGGTGCTATGTACTTTTACCTCTGCCTACCTTTGGGGTTCCACTGGATTCTGTGCACACTATACGTCATTTTGGTATAGTATATAGAGAGCCCGCTTCCTACACCAGTGGAAATAAGACATATTAGAGAGCAGCATCAGATTTTAATTTGGGTGTCTAGTCCTGTAAACCTGTTAGGACAAGCTCTCCTTTTTTAACCTAATTGTGTCATGTATTGCACCCAGGATGCGGTCGGAATGAAACACAGGCAGTTGACGCTGAGTTTGAGTTATAGTCCCCAGAGCCTGTTGTCTGGTTGTTCCCAGTTGTTACAACAGAGGAGTTGCCAGTAGATTTGACAGAGAAGGTTACGGAGGAAGTCTGGAATTTTACAGGAAGAGAGGTCAGACTGATTAATGATGCCACGCCCCTTATAATCACTCTCCGACCTAGAGCTGTTTTCCTACTGACTCACCCTTAAAATATGCCCCCGAGGCTATTGCAGCGATTACCCATGTCATTGACAGCAGGTAGAGCAGGGCATCTTTAAAGAAGTTATATGGAGTCCACGTAACTCCCCAATCATGGTATTTCATGAGTCCAACAAGCAGTGGAGGGACATACAAGGCCTTCAAAATGTTAACCAAATTTTCATTCCATGCTACCCTGTAGTACCAAAGCCTGCTGTTATCGTATTCCAAATTGTCCTGGAGGCTGAGTGGTTCATGGTCATTGGTCTTTGCCAAGCTTTCTTCTTGGTCCCGTTTCATGAAGAGAGACAGTTTCTTTTCGTGTTCTGGTTCCAAGACATGACCCTTGTGTGGTGTTGGCCCCACAAGGGTATACTGAAAGTCCATCATATTTTATTCAGATACTTATAAAGAACTTAGAGTCTCTGCAGGTACTGTGAAGTTCAATATTAATTCAATACATTGACCATCTCCTGATCGCCTCGATGACCAAGGAGGTGTGCAGACAAGACACTGTTGCCTTACTGAACCATTTGGAAGAAAACAGCATAAGTTCTCATCTGAGAAATGACTATACTGTCAGAGGGAGGTCATGTACTCGGAACATCAGATAGAGAAGGGAGAAAATTAGAGTGTCCCATGAGCTCATAAAGACAGTCCTTAAGATGAAGTTTCCAACTACCCAGAGAGTGGTGAGGATGTTTTTGGACATGGTTGGCTACTGCCAACAATGGATCCCAAACTTTTCCTTTATGGCAAAGCCTTTGATAAGACTGATGCACACTGATGTCAATGACTCGGTACGACAGTACTATGAAAGTCTTTCAGGAGCTCAAAAACCTGCTTTGTAGCACACCAGATCTTGGAATGTCAGATTATACGAAAGAATTTGTGCTCTTTTGTCACGAAAGAGATGGATGTACTTTGTGTGTACTAACACAAGCCCATGGGGAGACTAAGCGCCCCATCGGTTTTTTCTCAGCTACTCTTGTTTCGGTTGGCGTAGTGTTGCCTGGTTGTCTCAAAGCGGTTGTAGTGGCAAGCCTTAGCATACAGAGGACTGAAGTAATTGTGATGGGTTACCATTCAATTGTAAGGGTGCACCACTTTATCAAAATTGTCATGACCCGCACCAGAACTCAGCATTTGAAAATACCCACCTAACCCACTACGAGAGAATCATTTTAGCAGCAGAGAATTTTTCCATCTGGAAATTTAACACACTAAAAACCCTGCTTCTCCTTTACTAACCCCAGAGGGAGATGATGAGGGTGAGTTCACCCACGATTGGGTCAGTGTCACCAAATTGTGAATAAAACCAAGACCCAACATACTGAATGCTCCCCATACTGAATCTAACCATACCCTTTTTGTTGATAGGTCTTGGCTAAGAGATGGACGTGGCATTCAAAGGCCCGCTTATGCTGTGTGTACCTTGAGTGTGGCTGTGCAAGCATCTTACGTGCGCTATGTAACGTCTGCAAAGGAGGCAGAACAAATTGCCCTTACCAAAGCCTGCTGCACCTCAGAGAGCTCACAAGTCACTATTTGCACTGAGAGCCAGTATGGATTTGGTCAGCTGTGGTTACAGCAAGGATTTATTGACATCAGCTGGTACTCCTATTAAGAATGGGTTGTATGTTACAAATCTGCTAGATGCCCTACAACTGCCAAAGAAGAACGCTGTGGTGAAGTGTGCTGCACAAGAGCGGTAATGATTTTGTCACCAGAGGCAACCATTATGCAGATGAGATTACCTGATATTGCACTCTTGGGCCGAGCACCTTCCATTTGGATGAACCATGTAATGCAAAAAGAGAAATTGTATCCAACATGTTGCTGAATACTGTACACACCTTTAATGAGCTGAGGGAACTGCAGCATACTGCCTCAGAGTTGGAAAAGGCCATATGGGAAAGAATGAGATGTGTCAATCAATCAATCAATCAATCAATCCATTTATAGAGCGCGCTACTCACCCGTGAGTGTCTCAAGGCGCTGAGGGGAGGGGGGGGGCATAGCTACTGCTCGAATAGCCAGGTCTTGAGGTGTCTCCTGAAGGTGAGATGGTCCTGGGTCAGTCGTAGGTGTGCGGGGAGGGAGTTCCATGTTTTGGCTGCCAGGTACGATAATGATCTTCCTCCGGTGGTGGTTCTGCGTATTCGTGGGACTGTGGCAAGGTCGAGGTTGGTGGAGCGGAGCTGGCGGGTGGGGGTGTAGAACGAGAGGCGGCCGTTGAGGTATTCGGGGCCTTTGTCGTGGAGCGCTTTGTGTGCGTGGGTGAGGAGCCTGAACGTGATCATCTTGTTGACGGGGAGCCAGTGCAGGTTTCTCAGGTGGGCGGATATGTGGCTGTGGCAGGGGATGTCGAGGATGAGTCATGCGGAGGCGTTCTGTATGCGCTGTAGTCGTTTCTGAAGTTTGGCTGTGGTTCCTGCGTATAGGGCGTTTCCGTAGTCCAGTCGGCTGGTGACGAGGGCTTGGGTGACGGTCTTTCTGGTTTCGGTGGGGATCCACCGGAAGATTTTTCGGAGCATCCGCAGGGTGTTGAAGCAAGAAGATGAGATGGCGTTGACTTGCTTGTTCATCGTGAGGGAGGAGTCTAAGATGAATCCCAGGTTGCGTGCGTGGTCCGTGGGTGTAGGTGCGGTGCCCAGCGCTGTGGGCCACCAGGTGTCGTCCCAGGCCGATGGGGATTGTCTGTGGATGAGGACCTCCGTCTTGTCTGAGTTCAGCTTCAGGCAACTGAGCTTCATCCATTCTGCAAAGTCTTTCATTCCTTCCTGGAGGTTGGTTTTGGCTGTGGCTGGGTCTTTGGTGAGGGAGAGTATCAGTTGGGTGTCGTCGGCGTAGGAGATGATGTTGATGTTGTGTTTGCGTGCGATGGCGGCGAGGGGGCTCATGTAGATATTGAAGAGGGTTGGGCTGAGCGAGGAGCCTTGGGGTACGCTGCAGATGATCTCGGTGGTTTCTGAGCGGAAGGGATGGAGGCGGACTCTCTGGGTTCTGTCGGAGAGGAATGAGGTAATCCAGTCTAGGGCCTTTCCTTGGATCCCGGTGTGGAAGAGGCGGGTTATTAGGGTGCGATGGCAAACGGTGTCGAAGGCTGCCGAGAGGTCTAGGAGGATGAGAGCGGTTGTTTCTCCGATGTCCATCAGGGTCCTGATGTCGTCTGTGGCTGCGATGAGGGCGATCTCGGTGCTGTGGTTGGCTCGAAATCCGGACTGGGATGGGTCGAGCAAGTTGTTTGCCTCGAGGAAAGCAGTCAGCTGTTTGTTGACGGTCTTCTCGATGACTTTAGCCGGGAAGGGAAGAAGAGAGATGGGGCGGAAGTTCTTGAGGTCTTTGGGGTCCACTGTAGGTTTCTTTAGGAGGGCATTGATTTCTGTGTGCTTCCAGCTCTTAGGGAAGGTGGCTGACGTGAAGGAGTTGTTTATGACTTTCCGGAGATGGGGTGCGATGATGGTGTCGGCTTTGTTGAAGATATGGTGGGGGCATGGGTCAGAGGGGGAGCCGAAGTGGATGGAGTTCATGACGTTGGTGGTGTCTCCGGTGCTGGTGGGGGTCCAGGCGCTGAGGGTGTTGGTGGGGGTTGTTGGTTCGGTGACTGGAGGCGGAGTCTGGGGTCCAAAGCTGTTGTGTATATCTACGATCTTTTGGTGGAAGAACGTTGCGAGGGAGTTGCAGAGGTCTTGCGATGGTGTGATGTCGTTGTTGCTGGCGCTGGGGTTGGAGAGCTCTTTGACGATGTTGAAGAGTTCCTTGCTGTTGTGGGTGTTGTTGTCCAGCCGCTCTTTGAACGATGTCCTTTTGGTGGTGTGGATCAGCTGGTGGTGTTCGCGAGTGGCGTTCTTGAGGGCTGTCATGTTTTCTGTTGTCCGTTCTTGGCGCCAGGTTCTTTCGAGGGTGCGGCAGGATTTCTTTGAGCCTTTGAGGGCATCTGTGAACCACGGGGTTTTCCTGTTGCCGGTCTTGCCTGGGTGGTTCTTCAGTGGAGCGAGGTCGTCAGCGCATTTGGTGATCCACTGTGCGAGGTTATGGGCAGCGTCGTTGATGTCAGCGGTGTCGGTTGGCGGGTTCTGGCTCAGTGATGCGAGGAGCTGGTCTGTGGTGATTTTGCTCCAGCATCTGCGGGGAATTTGTTGCGTGCGGTGGTGGGATGTAGTCTTTTTGAAGGTGAAGTGGATCCACCTGTGGTCGGTCCAGTGTAGTCCGGTGGAGTGGCTGAAGGAGACGTGGTTGCTGGCGGAGAAGATGGGGTCAAGCGTGTGGCCAGCGAGGTGGGTGGGGGTGTTCACCAGTTGTTTGAGTCCGAGGTTGGCAAGGTTGTTGAGCAGGGTGGTGGTGTTGTTGTCGTTGTTTTTCTCCAGGTGGAAGTTCAGGTCCCCTAGGAGGATGTATTCTGGTGAGGCTAGGGCGTGTGGGGTGATGAAGTCGGCGATGGTTTCGCTGAATTGTGTGCGTGGGCCCGGGGGTCTGTAGATGAGCGTTCCTCTGAGGGTGGTCGTGGGGTCGGTGTGAATCTGGAAGTGTAGGTGTTCGGCGGCGGGGAGTGTGTCTTCGGCGTTGGTCGTGATGTTGATGGTGTTTTTGTAGATGATGGCGATTCCTCCTCCGGTTTGGTTGATGCGGTCCTTCCGGGTGATCTTGTAGCCGTCCGGGATGGCTATGGCGATGTCGGGGGCCTGGGAAGCGTTCATCCAGGTTTCCGTGAGGAAGGCGACGTCTGGTGCTGTTGTGTCGAGGAGGTCCCAGAGTTCGACGGCGTGCTTGTGGACGGAGCGTGTGTTGAGGAGGATGCACTTTAGGTGGTTTTGTTGATGTTAGGTCCGGGGGGTGGTCTGCAGGTTCGGAGGCAGGTGAATTTGCAGGCTTGACAGGTGAAGGGTCCATGTGTTTGCTTCGGGTGGCTTGGTAGCAGGCGGGTGGTCGTCCGGTGTTGAGTGCGTTGAGGGCGGCGGTGTCGTATCTCAGTCGAGGTTCTTGGCTTTCTTGGGCGGCAGGGGTTCTGGCGCTGGGCGCGGGCCAGGCGCAGACGGGCGCAGACGGGCTTGCCTTAGGCGGCCTCCATATGAGGGGCTGTGGGAGGGAGGAGCAGCTGGAAGGTGGGAGCGGGGTGGCGAATGGAAACAGCGGGGGCGGGGCTGCAGGGGCGCAGCGGCGGGAAAATGGCACAGAGGGAGGCGGGGGAGGGAAGGGACACAGGAGCAAAACGGGGGAAGGGGGCACAAGGGCCCAGAAAGCAAAAACGAGGGAAGGGAGTACAGGGTACGGAAAGCAAAAACGAGGGAAGGGGGAACAGGGGCACAGAGAGCAAAAACGAGGGAAGGGGGCACAAGGGCACAGAAAGCAAAAAACGAGGGAAGGGGGCACAAGGGCACAACACAGCAGTACAGTGAAATGCGAAATGCAACGAGAGGACAGGCTACACGTGAGATGGCAAGGACTCACGCAACAATAGGCAGCGGGAGCAGGCTACAGCATCACCGGGGGTCCGTGTGGCAGCTGGGGGGCGACCTAACTGGGGACAGGTCAAGGGTCGCTCCCTCCACTGCCGCGCGGCCTCCATATGAGGGGCTGTGGGAGGGAGGAGCAGCTGGGAGGTGGAAGCGGGGTGGCGAATGGGAACAGTGGGGGGCAGGGCCGCAGGGGCGCAGCGGCGGGAAAATGGCACAGAGTGAGGCGGGGAGGGAAGGGACACAGAAGCAAAACGGGGGAAGGGGGCACAAGGGCACAGAAAGCAAAAACTAGGGAAGGAGGTACAGGGTACAGAAAGCAAAAACGAGGGGAGGGAGCACAGGGGCGCAGAGAGCAAAAACGAGGGAAGGGGGCACAAGGGCACAGAAAGCAAAAAACGAAGGAAGGGGGCACAAGGGCACACCACAGCAGTACAGTGAAATGCGAAATGCAACGAGAGGACAGGCTACACGTGAGATGGCAAGGACTCACGCAACAACAGGCAGCGGGAGCAGGCTACAGCGTCACCGGGGGTCTGTGTGGCGGCTGGTGGGGCGACCTAACTGGGGACAGGTCAAGGGTCGTTCCCTCTACCGCCGCGCAGCCTCCATATGAGGGTCTGTGGGAGGGAGGAGCAGCTGGGAGGTGGGAGCGGGGTGGCGAATGGGAACAGCGGGGGGCGGGGCCGCAGGGGCGCAGCAGTGGGAAAATGGCACAGAGGGAGGCGGGGGTGGGAAGGGACACAGAAGCAAAACGGGGGAAGGGGGCACAAGGGCACAGAAAGCAAACACGAGGGAAGGGGGTACAGGGTACAGAAAGCAAAAACGAGGGAAGGGGGCACAGGGGCACAGAGAGCAAAAACGAGGGAAGGGGGCACAAGGGCACAGAAAGTAAAAAACGAGGGAAGGGGGCACAAGGGCACAACACAGCAGTACAGTGAAATGCGAAATGCAACGAGAGGACAGGCTACACGTGAGATGGCAAGGACTCATGCAACAACCGGCAGCGGGAGCAGGCTACAGCATCAACGGGGGTCCGTGTGGCGGCTGGGGGGCGACCTACCTGGGGACATGCAAGTGACATTTGGGTATATGGCAAAGGAGAACCTGTTCTTCCTGATTCCCTCTTGCCTGCAATGGTACGGACATGCATGGCCTGACTCATGTAGCTAGAAATGGAATGTTATCCACCTTTTACACCTATTGGCATAATCCCAATTTCCGATCTATGACAGAGAGTTTTTGTCAGCGATGCATCATATGCCAGAAGCAGAATGTGGGCAAGAGAGTTGTGGTGGCCATGAGTCACATTGGGAAGTCTTATGGTCCCTTCAACTGTCCACAAATACACTTTGTGGAGATGCCCGATGTAACCAATTGAGGCATATCCTTATCATTTTGTGTCTGTTTTCACGATGGGTTGTGTCGTATCTCACCAGCAGATGTGACAGCCTAACAGTGGCCAAGCTATTATTGCAAGAGTTGATACCATGATTCGGGATGCCAATTCATCTTGAATCGGATCAGGGAACCCATTTCAAGAGCGAAATAATGCAGTCACTATGGACAGCTTTAGGGATTGACCAGATATTCTACTGTAGCTATAGACCTGAGGCAACAAGCATTGTTGAAAGACTAAATGGCATGATCAAAGCTACACTGGCAAAGTTTGTGCCTCCACATCACTGAAGCGGCCTGACACTTTTCCTTTGATGCTCATGAGTATCCAAAGTGCCACCTGGAAAAGAGCCAGTTTGTTACATCATGAGGTGTTGATAGGAAGAGCCCTGTGAATACCCTCTGTCAGTGCAGCCACCCTTGCGAATATCGCAGATGACCTGGTCCTTGAGATTCTCCAAGGGATTGTCTGATGTGGTGTGTTCTATCTCTCATCAGTCGATGCCGCTATTCCAAGTGTTTGAGGGTCCCCAGGACATGATCTGAAGGCTAGCAACTAGACACACGTCAAGAAGCGTGTCTGGAAGTCCTGTCCTGCCTGGAAGAACACTGGTGAGGACCCTACCAGGTGAACCTGATCATCAGCACAGCTGCCAAGTGTGCTGGTCTGGTAAATTGGATTCATGTCATCCATACCAAGAGGGCAAGCCATGAAGACGAAGAAGTGGAGCCAACATCAGGTTTGAGGTGTCTGAGGCCTCTGAAGAAGAGGAAGACCAGACTGAGGGTACACAGTCCCCATCAGAGGAGCCTCACTCGGAGCCAGAGGTTGACGAGAATGCTTTTGTTCCATCAACCAATGTGATACCCACCACTGGATCAAGAATACGCATTCAGAGGGACAGAGAGAACCCATGGAAGGCTGAGACCAAAAGTCAGCTTATTTCCAGCTAACACATAACTGGGCGGGTAGTTGTTATGAAGCCTTAGTGTTTCACACTTCAATATATCACACTTGCGATTTAGACTTTCCTCTTGATTGACACATATGGAGAGGTGAGCGTAATTTTAAACAGATTCTTAATTATATTTTTAGAGCTTGCATTCCATCCGTAGGAGTGGCAGTAAATGATGCTAAGATTAGAAAGTTGTCCACCCTAGAGAATCGGCTTGCCATTAACACATGAGGTGCATTAGCTGTAATAAACAAAGAGGTGTTTGCAAGGAGAGCTATGATTATGCAAAATCGCCTTGCGTTGGACTTGCTCTTCACAAAGGAAGGAGGAGTTTGCAAAATCATTCATGCTCTGGAATCTTATGCATACATTATATGTGTAGATAAGCAGCTTGATGGCTACATTACTAACATTAGGAATAAAACACATGAACTAATGGAGCAGGAGGAATCAGGTGCCTGGGAAGGCTTGGGATCGATATTTGGATCAATTGGAAAGGGATTTGGCAAGATTGGGGGATGGCTTGGTTGTGTAGGGGGAGAAATTCTGAAACTGCTTCTAACCCCTCATTTGCTTATATTACTTGCCATTCCTGGTTTGGTTGTTTTCTTAAAAGTTTGCAAAGGAATTTAATCACAGAATAGGATGGATTGTGGGGACAAGAAGCTGTCCGCAACAAGAGGCAGAAAGAGGAAAAGACTTGATGTAAAGGTTGAAGAAATGTAGAGTGATCTTTATGACACCTTGAAAGCATGGGCGAATCCAAAAAGCAGACCCCCAAATTAATGAATTACTTTTTGTAATAAAGAATTATTGTTATGATTGGTCAGGGAACCCCTTAAGAGTTTGGGGGCTGCGCCACAGGGGCTGCAAGGGCCAGTGTTAGGCCCTTGGTGGTTTCAAGTCTTTAAGCCGCACAAAATGATAAAAATTGCTGCGGGGTGCCAAGAACTTTGGTGCTCTAGAGGCATGATCCTTGCAAGCAGATATGAATTCCATTCTTTAACAACTTTCTTAGTGTACAGAAAGGGTGGATTTATACAATTCAACGACCACTAGTGAAGACTGCAGCACATCACCAAGTGTAATGTCCATCCTAAGCTTCCTGACAGGCTACTAGTAATACATTTACAACTGTTGAAATGTTTTTAGTGTATAGGAGATTACTGTGTAGCCTTGATTGATCACGTCTAAAGCCAACAGCTATAAAAGGATGGTTGGTAGCAAAGCCAATAGTTAAAAGGTGTGCAAAGTCCTCTCTAAGTATATTAGAGAAAACATGTCTGTTTGACAGCTGCACTGTCAAATTCCAGACCTGAATCCACATTGGAACCAATTCACAAGTTCGGTCTAACTGCTAAATTAAATTTCTTCTTCACTGATTGGTAACTTTGTCTGTATGTTTGAGTCTAGAAATATGTAAAGACTTAGATTTATAAGTGAGAAAATGGATGAATGAGTGATTGCACGTATGCATAATTAATGGGTAAGTGAGTACATGGACTGGTGATTTACTGGATGAATGCACTGACGAATTGTTGAATAAGTAAGTGCCTGGATAGACTGCTGACTGAATGACTGATGAGATAATTGATGAAGGCAGACATGGTATAAAATATAGCAATAATCTAAGTTCAGTGGGCCCCTCAGGCATCTGGGCCCCAGTGTCAATGCACCCGCTGCACTATATGACAGTTATCTCTCTGGGAGTGGGCACCATTTTGTTAATAGTGTCAAGAAGTATCTCTATTATCCCAGGGTCAGCATTGTGTTAGTGGTAAGCACAAACAATTTGTGGCCACATTCTATCAGCATTAGCACCAGTAAGCCTAGAACAACCACTATAATGCTAGGGCGTAATTATGGGTGTCACAGTATGCATGTAAATACCACCATGTACAAGGGTCTCTCCATTGTGCTATGGGTGGCTACCATCATGCCATAGATATCCACTTACATTTATAACGGGTAGCTCACACCCAGAGGTAAAGCGGGAAGGCTAGAGCAGCTTCAACACACAATGCATGCAGTAAAATGCCGTAATTAAGAGATAATTACAAATTTAATGTGATCACAGTAAGAAACCTCACAGGAAGTAGTTAAAAATGCCAACAATAACTTACTAATACAACCTCATAATAAATACAAAGACCTAAGCATTTCTGAATTGCATACACCATGGCTCCAGTTTTCCTAAATTATTATAAATTACTCCTAATATCCCCAAAATCAAAATCATTAAAAACAAACAACAGTTGACTATATATGGTTAACGATAGACCATACCACACTTTGGCTCTAATGTAATGCCACCCGGGTAGTGTCTAAGCACCAGTGTATTAAAAAGAAAATCCCAGCATAAACACACCTAGCTTTAGATTAAATACTTTATCTAGATATAAACAGAAAAGATGATCTGTCTGCTTTCGACTGGCTAACAACACCTGCAGAAGATGTCTCTGATATAGATTCCTGGTAAAATGGAGATAATAAATAATAAGGGACTAAGAAGATGGATTATTACCAAAATAGAGCAAGCAGTACTCATATGTGTGCCTCTAAGTAAACTAGTGACAAACAAACAGAATATACTGATGATAAACTTGAATGACGGCTGGTTTGGAACTTGTGCAAAAAAAATATGAATGCATAGAATTTTTATATTTGTGGTTATTAGTAATTAATTGTTGTCCTCTAAGAAAAAAACATATAGACATTTGCTAGCAAAAATGGAAAACAAACTGCCAGCAGGAAAGGTCAGTTCCCATGCATGAAAATAAATATTGAGGGCCTCATTTATGAAAAGTGACACATCGCTGCGAGAAAACAGCGATGCGTCACTTCACTGTGCCCTCCTTGCGACACCAATGATGCGTCATATTTACAGTATGACTCATCATGTCGCAAGGGGTTACAGATACGTCAGTATTTCTGATGTATCTGTAGGTGCAAAAATGACGCATTGCTGGAGTGTGTCACAAAAGTGACGCAACTCCAGCAATGGTCATTACACATGGGCAAGTCCCATGTTAAATGTGCCTGCGTCAATCTTACGCCTGCCAGGCGTAAGATATTGATGCATTTGCATCCCAGAAGTGGCGCCATAAAATCTTATGGATTTCACTGCGTCACTTCTACGACCCTTTCTTGCATCGGAACTCCGCCCCTGCATACATTATATCTGGCATTATGTGGCGCAGGGCTTTACAAAGTGAGGCATCTACCTAGATGCATCACTTTGTAAATATGGCGCAACAAGGCGCATTTTTCACTCCGCAAATGTGACGCAAGGGCTCATAAATAAGCACCTAAGAAAGCAAGAAATGTAGTTGCATTGATGGGTTAAAACGAAGGCACCTTACAAAATATCCCAGTTTAAAAGTGAGAGGCAGACGTTTGATTTGTTCATAGAGCTTAAAACATTCACATATACAGATCTGAGCCAAAGACAATTCCAAACAAATTAACCTCTCTGTATTTAAGAAAGGGGTGCACTTTCGTACATGAATAATCATCGAGTACACTACTAATGAACAGTAAATTGGGGTCCAGAAAAGTAATATTATACAAGATGAACAGTTAAAAACAGCGTTTTAATAGTTTGCAAGTAAGTATATGGGAATTATCTAAAATCAAGTGACATCTTTTTTCCACCACCAAATAACTTCTTACATACTCCTGTTCCTAAGCATACACGATTTGTGCTGCCATATGCCCATCCTCACAGGTGAAATGTCTTGATCTGGAAGACATTCCTTAATTAAACAAACAAAAGGCGATGGGATGTATTCTTGCAAATACCCTAACCATTGGCAATTGCAGGGGGTAGCATTCCAACCCATCCTTTTTTTGCTCACATGCCACAGGAGATTAGACCTAGCCATATGCAAATCATTCTTGGTTCTGCGATGCACACTTTGGGCGATGCACCGGTTCAGAAGAGCTGTGAGGCTGCAAAGCAGAGACCGTCTTCGTTGTCAAGGCTGCAGTCAGTGAGGGATGTAATAAGATAATTCCAATGTTATCCTATGTGAGAGGGAGACCTTGCGGTAGTGAAAAATGAATTTAAGAGTTTTTCACTACCAGGACATTTAAAAGTTAAACGTCTATGCCCAACGTTTTAAATACACTGCACCCTTTCCTTGCAGCTGTTAATGGCCTACCTTAGGGTTAACATATGTGTTAAAAATAAAGGTTTGGGATTGGCAAAGGGTTTATTTTGCCAGATCAAAATAGCAGTTTAAGACTGAACACACACAGGCTGCAGTGGGAATCCTGAGACATTTTTAAAGTGCTACCTAAGTAGGTGGCACATTCAGTGCTGCATGCCCACTCGTAGCATTTAATTTACAGGCCCTGGGCACAGTGGCCCAGTGCCACTTTACAAGTATCTCACAAGTAAATTAAATATGTCAATTGGTTATAAGCCTATTCACCATGTTTAAATGAGAGAGCACAAGCATGTTAACACTGGTTAGCAGGACTTAAGTGTGCTGAGTCCCAAGGCCAGCATGAACAAAGTCTGCAAAAGCAGGAGGTCTGAAGGAAAAAGGATAGGGGAAAACCATGCCAAGGATGCCGGGTCTGACACTCAGCCATATGCAAATAAGCCTGGACATGCTCCAATAGAAACAGTCTAGCCCAAACTGCAAGCCAGTTTCTCTCTGAACCAGAACACAAGCTTGGCACAGAATAGTCAGGCTTAACTTAGGAAGTAATGTGTAATGTATTTGTGCTACACTTTGAACAGTAACACAGGGAAAACACCACAAAAAGACTCCATTATGACTTTATAACTTTATTAAAAAAAAACAAGACCAAAATGACAAAAATCCAACAAGTAGAAGTCGAGATATGAACTTTTAAAGAATAAATGTAAAAATAGCGCTTAGAAGCAATAAGCGCTTAAATGGGTTATCTGGTCACTCTGGAGCAGGGCAAAGCCAAAAATTAAGGCTGGCCGCGATGGAGCACGGGCCGGACACAGGGACCCTCTTGGGCCAGCTGAACCAAAGTACCTTGATCCTGGTTGCATCGCCGTCAAAGAAGATGTAGGATTCACCCGAAGTGATGTGTCTGCGTCGAGCCCCGCAGTAGACGAGATGCGTACGTTTTCTCCTCACAACCGTGGCGATACATCAGTTCCGAGTGTGAGGTGCTGGTTTCATATGCGATGTTATGTTATGTTATAGGGTTTTTATATAGCCCCTATCACGGCCGGTCTCTAAGCGCTCAACAGAAAAACCACAAACATACTGACGCCACAGTGCCCTCTGCCCACTCCAATTAGGCTGGGAGTGTTGCCTTTCCAAATAGGTGTGTCTTAAGTTTTTTCCTGAAGGAGAGTAACTGTGAATCTTCCTTCAGACTGTCCGGAAGCTCATTCCATAGTTGTGGAATGATCACTGAGAGAGCACAGCATCCTTTAGTTTTTAAGTTAAATCTGGGTTGAGACAGATTGGAGACGTGGCCAGAGCGTAGAGTTCTGCCGGGAACATACTTCCTCAAGCGCTGCTTAATATACTCTGGGGCTTTGCCAAAGAGAACCTTATGGGCTATACAGAGACACTTGAATTGGACCCTGAACTTCACAGGACTTCGATGAGTGGCTGCTCGTCCCGCAATAGGCCATGCATCATTTCTGAAGACAATGTTCTGGTTCCAAAGGTGATGCGCTGGGTCCGCTCCACGCAATGACGAGGAAGCGCTGGTTCTGACTTACGCAAAGGCAAAAATGCGCTGGTTTCCATAAGGATGCATGGGCTCTGGTTGAAGCATCACTTTATATCCACTTGCAAATGCCTTATGACTGGGCTGCCACCACTTGGCAAGACTTGCAGTGAGCCAAGTCCAGGTGTTGTAGCGAGATGAGTTAAAGTCTTTAATGTCCCTGAGAATTAGAAGAATAGGCAAGCCAGCAGTTCCTTGGAGTCACTCTGTGTTCAAATGATGCAGGTTTAGTCCTTCTCATCCAGGCAGGAGACAGCAGGCAGCAGGGTAGCTCAGCAAGGCAAGAGCACAGCAGAGCAAGTTGTCCAGCAAAGCAGCAGTTGAGTAGAGTGGCAGTACTTTCAGCAACACAGCAGTTCTTCTTCCTGGCAGCGTAGTCACTGGACCAGAACTGTACTCCATTGATGGTGTCAGGGGTCCAGTACTTATACCTAGTAGCGCCTTTGAAGTGGAGGAGACTTCAAAGAAAGCTTGGAAGTGCACAGAGGTCCTCCTTTTCTGCCTTGGCTCCAGAATCCCCACAGGGGGGTATGCAGCCCTTAGTGTGTGAGCAGGACACAGAATATTCAAGTGTAAGTGATAGGCTGTGCCCAGCTCTTCCCTCCCACTGGTTAGCAGTGATAAAATGCACAGAGTCCTGACACCAGCAAAAACGAGGTCAGAAAAATGGAGGGAGGCGGGCAAAAAGTTGGGGGGGGAACCACCCTAAGGCTGTCAGGTCTAACAGGTACAAACACATTTCCAGGGGTAGCATCAGTTACAAAACACACACTTTCTATACATATTTAATTTCTCTTCCAAGGCAATTATATCCTTCTTTTCACTACTGGCAGCAATATCAACGTTAATACAAGTTATGATGAAAAGAAGAGAGAGAGAGGAGAGAGAGAGCGACAGAGAGAGCGAGAAACGTCCTGCTTCAGCCCATAAACCCTGAAAACTCATTGTGAGAAACATCTCACACAGACTAATAATCGCATTTCTAAACATCCCAATCTTGAAACAGTGGCCTACCTACACCGCCATCCTGCATGCACAAGAAATAATATTTTATTCTACAACTAGAAATATCAATGTCTGCATCAACTTCTTTGATGAGCAGCATTACATATCTTGAGCTTTAGAAATGAGTTTCTGGGACAAGACTATGGAACTCAAGTCATTCTACATATTCAGGATACAAATGTGTTGCTGAGTCTCATTCAATGTTCCTCCTTTGAAATGTGAATGTTATGCTATGTTAATTTTTATTGGGCCATGTCATCCATGAGGGCATCCTGGCGTTTGCAGGCGGTGGGACTTGCCCAAAGGGACCTACTCTATGAGCCAGATTTTCAGCTTCTTGTTGAATTCAGAAAGTGAAGAGGAGGCCACAATGTAGAATGGGAGGTTGTTTCATGTTATGGGAGTGATGTGTGAGAAGGCACAACCTTGTGATCTACTTCTGCGTATGCGTGGTACATGAGCCAATGAGAGTCTGGCTGATCACAAGTGCCTGGAGGGTTGGTGGAACTGCACATGGCTGTTCAGGTAGGCTGGGCTTGTGTTGTGTGGTGCGTTGTATGTGAGGGTGACACCCTTTATTACTTTCACGGTTCAAGGGATTGGAGGAGCCACTAACACATTGTTAAACGTGCATGATACGGGGTGCCTTGAAAAAGCAATGTGCATGCCCACCAATGCCATATATTGCGTAAACTTTAACGTTTCATTAAATGTTTTAATGCAATCCACATTGTTCCCATGGTGGAAAGGTTTTTAAAATAGTCCCTTTAAATTGTAACTCCTGCAGTGACCTAATGATGCCATCAGGTTTCTGCACAGTCAGTACGGACATTTTTCATTCTCGTAGCTGGCGACTGCTGCAAATCTTCAACTTCCCGAAAACATATTCCTCTCCAAACCATGGCACAAGCGGTGGCTGTTGATCAAGTGCACTTCCCAAGCTCGCCTTATGTGATCTGGCACAAGAACACTGCAAGTAAGAGCGCAGCATCATTTTGTACATTGCACCCAAAGGCAGCTTCACAATGCAACACAAAGGAAGGTTTAATGGGGGAAAACGCAAGCAACACTTTATAGGAAATATGACGGGGCTTCCTTTTCATCTCAAATACTTGTCTAATGGCGTGGGCAGGACAGGGTGAAAGCTCTTGATTGATACTGGGCTGACGCAGGTTTATACCGGAAGGGAAGAGAAAGGAGGAGGCAGCAGGAGGAATCCGTCTACTAGCTTATCGCCTCTTGGTACGTGAGGTCAGCTATTGCCAGTAGAAAGTGTGTGGGCGGCACCAGTCTCAGAGAGAAGGACATCAAAAAGTCAAAGTGGCTCTTTTCGTGTATGCTGTTGAAGCCAGCCATGTGATTTCAAACGGTGTCAATGGCCCTGCAGGTATTTTTGGATGAAAGCTTCCTCCATATCTCCGACTTGCCAAACATAATCAACCCCCACCTGCTCATGCTTCTCTGACCTGTCACATTCACTTACACAGGAATGCAAATCAAAAACACACACTGAACGCAAAACAAAGTAACACTATCTGTAACAAATACATGCATACTCTTAGTTAATACATCCTAAAGGCCACAACAAGTTGTATACCTTTTCAAAAATGATCAATAAATTCCAGCTGAAGCCCCAACACGGCACAGCAGTACACCAAGGTTATAGAACATTATAGCATACCAGCAGTATATCACAATGTTTACACACTTTATCAACACACAAAAACACAACCTGAAAACAGTACAAAACAACATATCACTAACAGAACAAAACGTAATGGGAATGTTGTCTTTGGTTATGTTGTCTGTTTGTTGTGTCACTGCTAGCGTTTCCTGTGACTATTGTGCTGTTATTTAGTTTTTGTGTTGTTTTTGTAATAGTGAACTGGGTTATTGTTTGGAAATATTTAGTTGATGTGCTGTTTAGCTACTAATGTGTGGTGTGTTGTTTATTGTTTTGCTGTATTGTTATTGATATGTTGTTCAAGTAACAGGTTTGTGTTAATTATTGTGTTGCAACACTGATGTGTAGTTCTGTAGTTTTTGTGGTGTCTGTCACCATGTGAGTTGCTGTGTTGTGCTGTTATTACAGTTGTGTTTTGGGTCTTGCTATGTGTTATTGTTGTTAGTGTATTGCTGGGTGTAGTTGTGTTCCGTTTATGAGGTTTGTTGAGTTTTGTGTGTTGTCATGTTGTTGTACATATTGTGATAGTGTGTGAGTTTTGTGTGTTGTATTGTTATTGTGTTGGTGTTCTACTATTATGTGTCACAACATTGTGCGAATTGTTGTTTTCCATAGTTGTGTTGCTGTTTTATTTGAGTGTTTTGCTATTTTTGTCTGTACATTGTGTTATGTTTTGTTGCTATGTTTTCTTACTTTTCTTAGTGTTATGTTGCTATGTAGTTGTTTTCTCTGTTTTTGTGTGTAATGTTGTTGTGTTCTTCTGTGTGGTTGTCTTGCTGTGGGTGCTGTTTTGTTGGGATTGAGTTGTTGCATTGTGTTATTGTCATGTTGAGGTGCTGTAATATGGTGGTATTATGATTTGGTGTTGCTGTACCTCAAGTGACTGAAGAGCATTAGTAGTAATAAATCGATGTATTGACTTGATAATGCACTGGTAAATGGTGGTGGTTGGGTATAGGTTGCTGATAGGAGTTGATAAAATGTGTTGGTGATAGTCTAATGGTGGTTAGTGGTAACATAGTGATAGAGTTCGGAAGTGTGGTGATAGTAAGTTGTACTGTGGTTCAGTGAGGTAGTTGCATAGTAGTGGGGTCACATTTCAGTGCAGTGATGGAGTGTGTGGGTGATGTGAGAACTGGTTGTTTTGTGGTGGGGTTGTGAATTATGTGATTAGTTTAGTAGTCTTCTGCTATGGGTTGGTTGTTTGGTAAGGTCGGTGAAGTGTGATACCTTAGAGTTTGGTAGTTCAGTTGTATTAGGCGGTACCAAAGTGCTGTGGGGTTAGAGTGGTGTTGGTGTTGTACTGTTAAGTGCTAGTGTAAATGCTGGAGTATACTAGTGGGATGGTGGTAGTGAGGTTTGTTCAGGTAGCAATGTAAACATGTAGGGCAGTACAGTGATGGTGTATGCTGTACCATGATGGTGTGTGGCAGTGCGCTGCTAGGAAGTATCATAGTTGTCATGGAAGATGGTAGTGCACTGGTGGGAAGTTGTGTGGATTATTGGCATGGCAGTAGTAGTGCATTGGTGTTGAGGCAGTAGTACGGTGATGGGTGGCAGCTGGTGTGTTCATATGGGTTGAAAATGTGGTAGCTTTGGGTGCGGACCTTGTGTAACATAAAGGAGTGAATGTGACAAACAATGAGATGATTTATTGTTCTGAGATGTAAAATAGCCCCTCATGTGTTGTAATGGAAGTACTCTCAAGGAGGAGGAATTATATACCAGATAGTAACACAGTCGATGATAGTAATAAAGATAGATATATAGAGACAAAGGCTCTGTCAGACCACTGCACTATCAAGCCACACCCAAAAAGAGTAGCAAATACCCACCTATAAATGTACGCTACCTCCAGTGGCTCTCGGCACATCCACAAGCAGGACACCAGCAGACTGGAGACAAAGAAATGTAAAATAAAAAAACAAGACAGCAGGCCTTTTCAATCATTGCATCCTAGAGCTCTTATCACGTCTCTGTATCCATTAGGAACGCACCAATCCTGCCCAAATTTAGGGAAGAGAAAAATGAAAATGCACTTCTTTAGTAAACACTACATCGCAATGCAGTAACAGTAACACGTCTGCTCCAGGAACCCAGCTATATAATCAATCATTTGTCTGCTATATCTTGTCCTTTGACCCTCTACAGCACTCTGCTGCATTTTGGATTGGTTTGTACAATACAAATGCCACATACATACATACATACATACATACATACATACATACATACATACATACATACATACATACATACTTAGGTGCATACTTTTGTAAATGGCTGCAGATGTACTAATCTTTAGAATCCACAAATATTAGCAGTTGTACACTTGAAAGTTTGTGCCAGTCGCAGCTTTACTGCTATGCTACTACCAGTTCCCTAGTGCAGAAATGCCTGCAATTATGGATTGGGTGAAGGCAATCTGCTGAACAATTGACATTTTTTTCCTTTTTTTTTCTCCACAGGGAAAACATTTTTCCCATGGGCAATCCCATTCCCCTACAGTCCCACAAAGTTTGTCTTTGTTTTGTTACCGTTCACACCCTGAAAGGGAACGTACTCCTTCGTTTTGATGGAACAAATCGTTGACCTTCTCCAGGATGGGAAAGAGTCAGAGAGGATTTTGTGAAGGTCCAAATGCTCACGATTATGTGGCTGTACATTAATTCTCCTGCCATTGACAAATTCACCCTCTCCAAGTACCCTTTTACTGTACTGCATTAAAATCTAACTTTCTTATTATTAACGAATTTTGTACCGCGCACGGTTACCCAGAGGCATCCCAGCGCTTATAGAGAATCAGAGCAAGCTGCCTGTGTGAAGCAGAACAGATTTAGAATTATTCTGGAAATAGATAAGTTTTCAAATGTTTCCTGAACCTGAGCAGGTTTGGTTCAGAGCGTAGTGAGAGTGGGAGGGAGTTCCAGGCGTGTGCAGTATGGATGGAAAAGCTCCTGCCACCTGAACGGGCTCTCCTAATTCTCTTTATCTGAAGGAGGTGTTTATTATCGGAGCGTAAGGCTCTGGTGGGCTTATAGGGCCGAATCATGTCCTTCAGAATAGCAGGTCCTTTCCCCTGAATGCTCTTGTGAGCAATACAGAGGACTTTGAAGGTCACTCTCTCTTTGACCGGGAGCCAATGGAGTGCCTTTATGTTTCAGTACTCCATGAAACTCATAGACAGTCCCTCATTTAACTATCTGTTGAACTACACATTTGTTTTCTCTTTTGACTTCAGCTGTGGATTACCCAAAACATTGACCACTGGATATGCAACATATATCTAGACTGATCCCACTGCTGAGTCCGAAGTGCAAGCTGAGGCGTTCGGCACAGGTTTTTGCTCAATATTTAAAGACAGTCCCTTGAAACCTGAATTCTTAGTAGATGAGGCGGTTGGTGCGATTAATAACAGCTCTTATTGAGAATCACCAGGACTTTAAGTGTTCCCGGTGGATCTCTTAAGGACCAACACTAATATATGGGGTCTACTTTTCTCTAAATGTTTGAGAGCATTTTGCAGGTCTGGTAAGATAGATACTTGGTCCAAGTCATTAATTGTCCTGATCTATAAAAAGAGACCACAGGGAATCAAAGTGTTACTTACCAATCTAATTGCTGGACTCAATTGTTAAGGTAATTGGTAGAATAATCTGGGCCAGGCTGGAAACATACTGAGGTACATCACCTGCTCTCCAATATTAAATATGAGTTTCGCAAGGCAATTGTTATGGTTGAACAATGTCTGAACCTCCAATTATTAGTTGGAAAATATAGGTTTGCGTGAAAGGGACATTTGTACCTTGCCTTCATGGACCTCTCTAGAGCATTTGATCTTGTAGGTGCTTGAGAGGGATATGGGAATTGAGCTCTGTCTCACCACCTTTCTCAGAGAAATGCATACAGGTACAAATGCAAAGTATAGATGTGGCATGAATGGGGCCTAGTCATCTGAGTTCAGCATTGAGAGAGGGTCAGGTAGGAATGTGTCCTAGCACATCTCTACATAACCTCTACATAAACACCTTTGAAGGGGCGTTGATGGAGCAGTGCAGCGACATGCCACAGATTGGTCATCGACCCATCCCGACCCTCTTTTATGCTAATGATGCAATATTAATGTCTGGCACCCTAAATGGCTTGCAATCTTTGCTAAATACATTTGTGGCCTTCATGTCTAATTTGGACCTCATGGTTAATCGGGGGAATACTTTTACTGTGATATATGGACCAATGCCCCCCAAGTGTACACAATTCAAGCTGTGAGGAGTAAGTATAGGTGAGACCACCACTTTCACATATCTGGGGGTTTCATTTGATGTTCAAGGAGCATGTAAACAACTACTTATAGCGAGAAAACACCAATTTGAGAAATCCGTAGCATTCCTATTTTGTTTTTATGCAAAATTAGGGATGAAGGCTTTGAAGGAAATGAGCGAAATATACCACTCAAAGTGCATTTCAATAGCAACTTATCGGGATGGAGTTTTGGGCAATGTTAATGTTAAGATCTTGGAACTAGTAGAAGATGAATATCTGCGAAGAATGCTTGTAGTTCCAACATCCTGAGCTATATATGTCTGTCACGAAGAACTAGGTCTGAGCTTCTTGGCTGATTTAATCAGGATAAGACCACTACTTTTGATGGCATAGGTTATTGATGTAGGATGAAACTTCATTTAACAGACTAATCCTGAAAGATTGCTTGTCCTTGGACATTCCCTGGCTGAATATTTATTAGAACACAAAGTCAAAAGTTAAATAGAGCACAATCTTTTAGTGATCTTGGTTGCCTCTCTGTTTTTATGGTTTAGATCTCTTTATTAGTTTTCCAAAACAAAGCGTTCAGTAGCCATTGGCCATTGGCCTATTAGCAATGACATTGTCACTATTATCCCACAGTCCCAACTCACCAATGCCTGTCTGTTTTTAGAGACTCTTGAAGAAGAGAAATTTAAGGATGAATCTGATAAAGACAGTGTTATTTCACATACAGCCTTATTGGTCAGCGAAGGTCTACAACGCTATTTTGAAGTTGTGACCAATAACTAACAGATATAAGTATTAACCAGATGAAGACCTAACATCATTCAAAGATTGGTCACGTACCCCAAAGGAAAAGATTGACCAAAAAAAACAGAGACCCTGTCCCTATGATTGGCTAACAAAGCACTTTGTACTTTCTATGGTTTTTAAAAAGTTTTACGATAAGGCGAGAAGGATCTATATTAAGCCCTTTTTAAGGAAATTGAATCAAAGGCAATATAGAATGGCAAAGCTACAGATTCAGCAATTGAGTAGCCCAGAAATATGCGTTGTGGTCTTGACATCGTTCAAGATATGAAGGTTAGAGCACTTTTAGGAGATTTGTGAATTGTTTTAGTAAGCACGAAACATGTGTGTTTTTAACATGTTTTTTAATGAAATTATTAATTTGTTTTTAATCCATTTTTAAAATTGTTATTGTAAGTGTGATTTTATGAACTTGAAGAGCCTGTTTATGTGTTAATGTGTTTTCGATAATGCGTATTGTTCACTTGTATGGCTTTTAGTAAAGACAAATAAAGTTATGACTGACTGACTGACTTCAGCTATAATTCTGGTCTCATATATATGCCAGAATCCTATCTTTAGTGACAGTGATAACCTCTGAAACATGAGCCTCTCGTAATTCCTAATGGGTGATTTTTTTGTAAGCATAGACCCTCCAAAGATAGCTGGTAGATTTTCTATTTCAGAAGAAAATAGAGTGATTGTACTACTTTCTAGCAGTACATAAGCTATAGTTGTAGACTACCCATGTAGTTACTGGTGCCAGTCCCCACATAACCTTAAATTTATGTGATGTGGCTAGTTTTGAAAACTATAATGCTGTAATACATGGGATTATGCAATCCCTGTAAAAAAAAGTGTCTCTAATTTCTTTTTAATAGGCGATTTGTGACACACGCAGTTGCCTATTATGAAGAAATGAAGTCAGAACTTAGATGTAATAGCTTATTACAGTTAAGTTCTAATATCACAATGCCTGCTGCCAGAGAGAGCAGTCGTCGGGAAAGACTGGTGTTTAAAGAACAAAGAAAAACATTGCTTTTTAACTTCTGCTGTGTGTTTCCCAGCTGTATATCGGCCAGCAGAAAGGAGATATTAAATGCAACATGCTTATGTTGTGCACTCCTTAGGTAATTATAGAAAAGCTAGACTCTTTTTGCATGTTTCTACACATTCTGCACCCTTAAAAAAAATATTTGTATTTAACTGATTCTAATATCTTTTTTGCAACAAATATGTAATTGCTTGTTTGATGTGTTTTATCTTGCTCTAGAGATTCTATTTTAATCTTCATGTTTGCAAGCATGCTGTCTCTTTTGTATGAAAGAGTTGTGCACCAAGAATTTAAGGGAGGTGTGTGAAAGGCAATGGTGTGGCCATGCATATAAAGGATTAAAGTTTCCCCGATGTACATGATAAGGATAATGCAAATGATCTTGGAGTTCCATAACTTTATAAGTAACTCAGCCTGTGGCATCATTCCTCTATATGGTCATGAACCTCCTCAGTGACTTGCAGTATCCTTATAATGTACAGCAGAGGGAAATGTATCCCATATATTATGCTATTATTAATAATGTAAATCATACCAATGATGCCACAAGCTCATAATTAAATTTATCGCAGGCAACTGGTGCAGCTCAAAGATCCCACAGTGCTGTCTTTAAAGTTGTGAAGAAGGGATCAAGGAGCTGTTTGCAGGCGTGTGTAAAGTTTTTATTATGTAAGCATAATCATATGTACACCCTCAATGTTGGGCTATTCCAGGCTTGTGTAATTTCCTGCTTCTCTTACGCATTGCCCAAGACTTGGTTTGAGCAGAAATGTCTCAGAGGAATTGTGAAACGAAAGTGTTAAGTGTGGACTGTGCTAGCAACATTCACCTTTCAATTTACAGACACTGTACATTGTACATGGGTAATGCATGGGGCTGGAATTTCTGTCCAGAACAGTCTACCCAGCATTAAGGCTAACTACCTAAGAGTTGAACAACCTTAAGGTCCGGTGGACAGGATCTCTTTCTAATGGATTTGTAACTAATTTAATTTAATTTAAATCTCTTTATTGCATGATTAGTTAAAACCTTTACAATCAGTTAAAACATGTGTAAAAAGCAAAACATAATTTGTAATACTAGAATTAATTAAATGCATTTAAAATTTACAATGTTTCCATAAAATTACAAGAAGAGTAAAAGCTGGCATACAGGACAGCCAATAAGGTGCGTAAGGTAGCGAAAGTGCAAAATAATTATTTGGAGTATATACTCCTAAGTGTTCCTTGACAATGCCGGTTCCTTTGAAGTTAGTGTTAAGGGTTTTGATCTAAATAGCATTGGAGTCAATAAGTGGGCATCCAAAAGTTCATTGTTGATAGTTGCAATCTGCAGTTCATCGTGTCATTTGCTCGCCCAGTTCATTGCACCCCTTGCCAGGCAATTCCAATGTTAGTGATAGGCTAGTTCTTAGGCCCGCGTTGCTGAGCCTGGGATGACACGATAGATTTGAGGATTTTATGTCACCGTTACTGGCCCAGAACCCAAGAGTGGCTGCTTAAAAACACGAAGGAATAGTAGTGATAGACAAAATTACCAGGGACAATCTCTTTTGAACAGGGTTGTCATTAATAATTTGGGGGACGGTGGGCCTAAATTGATGAGCAGTTTGTTAGAGTACTTCCAGGGATAACTTTGCTTTTGCTGCACTCATAAACCGAACAAGGCTGCAGGCCAACCGAACTGTACTACCCTCGAAGCAGGCCTTTACCGCCTATCTGCATGAAAACCATCTTACTGCTCTAGTTGGTGGATGATCTGCTGTCCAGGCACCTGAGTGACCCACAAACCTCCTTCCTCTTAGAGATGATGACTAAGAGCCTCAAGTTCGCTTGAATGAGATGCACTTGGTGATCACTGAGTATGAGAAACCACTCTCTGCATTCTATTAGTAGACTCACCGCGGAGTATCACATGAAGTGGCCCCTCCTTTAGGGAAGCCATTTGAGCCATGGCAGGCTTTCTGGCAACCTGTGGGAAATGGTGTCTTTGACCTTAGTATGTGATTAGCTTGGACGATTTGGTGTGGTTGTCGGTGTCTAGATAAACATGTGTTTATTCTGACAATTCACTGAGTATTTGCCTTCACATTGTCTGGGTTTGTGAGTACAGTATGTTGGTTTCAAAATGCTTTGTCGCTACTGACATATAATGACATGCAATTATATCCTTTGGACTATGAATACTTTATTGTGGCAACAACAGTCTAGTCTTGCATTAACAAACTGGTTGGTTTGGATCTACCCATCTGCTATGTCTGCTCGCTGTGTACATCATCTATTGGCTAAAGTCTTGCATCCACTTCAGCCTCTCAATCACTTGCACTGTCTCTGCAGGCAGCCTACACACTCCTTGGATGATCTTACTATATTGAAAGTCCATAGTGGCTCAGCTCAACCAGCATTACATTGCCTTACCGTAAGGAATGACTCACTTTTACCTCAAAATGAAGTTGGTCAGTTAAATCAGCTGTTCAAAGTCTTTGTGCTTATCAATAATGCCTTTTTTCAGGCCCAGCTTCAGAGCTGTGTAAGTACTTTTAGTTTCTGAATTGATTTCAGCTCGCTTTTAAATAACTAATCGAAAAAGTAAATTCAGCATGTCTTCAGCTTGACCACCTTACCAGAATAAATTCACTCCTTGCCCCCACTATCTTATGCACACTAAAGCTACAGAAGGTCTCCCTGCATGCAGCCACCCACCTGGTGAGAATATGCTCACATCCCACATTGAGTTAACAACAGTGACTATCCTTACCAACCTATACCAAATTCCCCTCATACTAAACAGTGCACTAGGTAATCTTCTCAAAAAGCCAAACTACCCTGCAGAAAGCTCTCACTCTCCAGTTATTTCTGTTGCTTGCCCATCACCTCTCTTGCAGGGCTGGAGATACAGAAAGTCCGGAGGGAACACGTCAAGAAACACACATTTTTGTTTATGTACTCTGGAACAAAATCCCATCTCTTTTAAAATCTACTCACCTCTTCAAAAGCTCACAGAGGAATTGAGGACCTGCTCTCCATAAATTCACCCATGCCTGTATACTTGCCTAGCTCCATGATATAGCTGATATATGAGAGTTATGTTGTAAGAAAGTAGTATCTGCTTCTTATGGTTACCCCCACTTTTTGCTGATGTCACACTGTTTTTGGCCTAGTCTGACTGGGATCTTGCAATCCAGGACCCCAGTCTATCTGCTTTCTCCTGTAAATTGCTATGCATGTACTTTAGGTGCACTCCAGATTGGATGCTGAGGTACCCTTATCAGTCCCTAGTATATGGCACACCATGTACCCAGGGCATAGGTACCCCAGAGGCCTCCCATGGGCTGATGCATGTATTGTGCCACCCCTGAGAGGCCATCCAAATTGACACGACCAGCCTGCTACAGCAGACTGTGTAAGCTGGTGCTTGCACAACTTACTTAAGATACTGGTTCACTATATCTATCTAAATCACTACACTTAAAAACCGATCAGTCACCCCTATGGCAGGCATTTAACAATCCTGAAGGCAGGGTGCTGGGTTTTATGTGAGAGGGTGCCCCTGCATGAACAGAGCCCATCTGCAGCCTTCGGAGACCACCCTCCGGGGTTGTCTGTGATGCAGCCAGACATATATGTTTAAGTGCATTATAACCTTGCGGTAAATGTTAACTTTCAAACAGCTGCTTAGAAACATGTCATGTTTGGTGTCAAACACCTTGGAATCCACACTACTGAAGTGACATATGTGGGTCACCGGTATACCCGGTACCAGCTTTCACGACCCGGGCAGCACAAAATGGATGCTGCCAGCCACAGACACGATTCTGCTCACCTGCTTCTGAGCCAAGCTCGAGCAAAGGAGGGCATGACAATAGGCATCCTTTCACAGGGAGGTGTAACCACCTCCCAGACAGGATTTAGTGTATTGGGGCTAGGTGGGTGCACTCTTAGAGTGCCAGAAAGTCTGCACTGGGGGCACATTTGGTGTCCCAGTGCATAGTCCAGCTCAAACCAGTTCCAGGAGCCATTTTCTCCTGCTCTGGCACGAAACTGGACAAAGGACATGGATGTAGCCACCCCCCTGTACTGCCCCTCCCCTAGGAGGGTCCACAGAATCTTTCCAACTCTTTCCAATGGGTATAAAGTGGGTTACCTGATCACAGGACTTTAGATTTTACCTGGACAAGATTCTGCTAAGAAGAAACCAAGTACTTCGACTGCCTGCACGATGCTGAATGACTGAAGAATCTCCCTTGGAGTAAAGGAGTTACTCCCCTGCAAAAGCAGGCACCTAAACGCATCCGACCGGTTTGCTTCTCCCAAGCTCCTGAGGACTTCAAAGATTTCAGCAACGCAGGAGGTGGGTTACAGAAGGTCCCTGAGGTCGATCTGCCCTCTCAGCGATTCTGAGACCAGTATCCCTCGTGGGGACCGTGCAACCCGAACCCCTGTGCACTGCGTACTTTTGTAAGTGCATGTGCTTAGTGACGATTCCTGGGCCTGTACTTTGGACTCCGTGTAGTCCCGATCCCGAGCAGTACTTGCACTGAAGATTTTTGGCCTCCACTCCACTAGTTTCCTGTGGGCTGGTGTTTGCAGACTTGCTTGAGGTCTCATTGCGATCCCTGGTCCATTGGCCTGTGGGTCCGGGCGAGGGTCACCTTGTTAAATCTTGGGCTTGCCTGGTTGCTCCAGATGTGCCCTGACTCTCCATTGCTTGGAGAGTCCCCTGGACCTTGCTGTTCCACACCGTAACCTGTTTCCTCTGACCGCATGGGTTGCAGTTGCCAAGGCTTGTTGGTGCTCCAGTCAGACATCGACCCCCTCGGTTCTTGACATCCTTCATGGGACAGCTCACCTCTGGACTTTGGTCATACTTGACGTCTCCTGGTCCCCGTGGCTGCAGAGTCAAGCAACCCTTCTTCATCCCTGAAGCACTCGACATCGGTGGGCATTTGTCTACTGAGCCCCTGGTCACCTGAAGTGACCCTGACTTTGTCCCCACTGCTCTCAGGTTCTTCTCACCTCAAATCCAGGCTTGGATTCCACTGGACACTCTTAGCCCTCCTAGCAGCGGAACTTCTTTGCAGCTATCCATTGAAAACGACGAAGGTTTCCAACACCGCTTGACCCCTATTAACCTGGCTCCTCTGGGAGAGGTAACACGGGTACTTCGGTACTCACTGGTGGGTTGGCCTTAGAACCTCCTAATTTCCAAAGGGTTTGCTCAAAGTCCTCTTAGAAATGTCCTTAACTTGTAATTTTCCAACCGCAACTTTCCCATAGAGTTGTACGGAGCTTGCGTTTGTGTTTCCTCACTGCACCCGTCCTCCGTGGGCTCCCTGTGTCATTCCTCTGGGTAGTTCCTTGGGGTCCCAGCGATTCTACATGCTCTAGGCACTGTGTCTATTGAAGTCGTTGTTGTTATACCATTTTGTTAGTATATGGTTCGGTCTCCCCCTGGAGCCCGCTGTGTATTTCGCTATTTACAACTGTTCTATTGATTTAGTATTGTGTGCTTTGTGCCCTAGTCTCGTGTAGAGACTAGTAGAGAGTGTTATATTAATAAATACATATTTTTATATAAACACTGTGTGGTTCTCCTTTCATTTAATCATTTAGGAGGTTATATTCTGGTAAAAAAAGGCTGCTTTACATTCCTTCAAGATTAAGCCTGAAGGCTGCTTTCCATAGCTACCACTGAGATAGCTTTCAATAAGGTTATCTTTGACCTCAGACATCATAAGGGTCGTGTGGCCTGGTACAAGCTGCCCACTTTATTAGTGGACAGCATATACCAACCCACCTTCTCACATATGTGAACATCATTTCGTATACCCTTGTACCTCCTGCCAATAGGTGATACCGTTGTTGTAAATTGGCTGCGATTGGATTAGCATTAGTGGAATCCATCTCGTATTTAGAGGCTATCTTGTCCATTTTGTGGAATCCATTTTGTATTTCTGGCAGCCATTTTGTTTACCCTTGTGCTCTGTTTAAAGGACTGGCTATACTTAGACTCTGCTACTCTGCACATGCGCAGAAGACTCTAACTGTCCATACATCTGTTTTTAGTCTGTAGCTGTCAGGTTGTTTCTACCAGAATCAGCAACTGCTAGCTCCTCCTTTACTGTTGACTGTGCATTTATGTACGACCATCTATGTATGTAATTCTCCTATGTGTGCTTGTACCGCTCTCTTTTAAAGCCCCTGTGTGGGTATAAAAGACCCTTGGTTCTTCTACTCTGTGTGCTACTTCACTCAGTACCAAAGGGTGCTGTTTGAATGTGGTTCCATCTCATGAGGTTTTATTAAACTCTGCATTTTCTATTCCAGTTTCTGTGCCAACTTCTTCCTATTGGTCTGAGGACTCTGTGCAGAGAAGGGCGAACCCCTTGCACTGGTAGGCCTAGCTGAGGTCACCATCAACACCGTTATCCCTACGTATACACTAGTATCAATAGCCTATCTAACACCCAAACCGTGCTATTCCTACCTGTACCCCAGTACCTCCAACTCCAAAGATACCTTAGTTCACCTACGCCCACCTATACCCTAGTATGTCTAGCCTGACTATACCCTAGTACTGCTAACACTTCCTATATCTGCTTATATCTATATACTTTTAGCCTTGCATATATCTAAATACCTCTACCTCTGACTCTGTTGTAGTACCTCTACCCCTTCCTATATCCGAGGAGCTCTACCTCTGGCTATATATTAGGTCCTAAACTCTAGAACCTATAAAATTACCTCTATCCTGGTGTCTCAATCCCACCTATATCCAAGTCCTTCTATCTTTACCTATTCGTGAGAACCATGATATCTATGTATACCCTATTACTACTTTGTCCTTACCCCTACATATACACTTGAAACTCTACCCTACTGATCCCCATGTACCTTTACAACTGTTTCTACTCATGCTTATACCCTTGGACCTATATCTCTACCTGTAGCCTGGGATCTCCACCCCTTCTACATGTTTCACAGTAGTCCTGCTCCTGCCAAAACTGTAATACCTATACTTCTTCATATCCACTAGTACCTCACCCCATCTATCCCTCGCACATCTATTCCTACCTCCACACTTAACCATACCCTAATACCTATGATTCGTTCTGTACCCTCAATCCTCTGCTCCTGATAATACTGTAAAACCCCTACCCTTACTGATGCCCTCATAACTGCTGCCCTACTCTATCCCAGTACCTCTGTGTGAGAGGGATGGGCGGAAAACAAAGCTAGGAGGCTTCAAAGAGGGTTGAATGATGGCGTCATTTATTTTCACCCAGTTACAGGAATGTCAACCTATGCACAGCACAGGAAAAGGCAGGCGGCAACAAGGTTTCCTAATCCGGGTAGGTGTCAGGACTGTCCGGTGGGTGCTTGGTTCGGGTTCTTCTTCGAACGTGGTGGTACAGCCCCCGGCCACAGGATCCAAAACAAAGAGAAGAAAACACGGTCACTGCACTTGTCCTGTATGGCTCTAAGTTGAGTCACCACTTTCTATAGGGGCCACCACCGTTTACTTAGTGCTCTCTTTTATTTGGTGAAAGGGTTACAGCTGGGTTCTATCCAGAAGTGGTTGTGAGGTTCAGCAGGGGTGGTTTATCGTGCCACTAAGCCTTCCCCCCAAGAGAGTTCTCTTTTAAAGTGGGAGCTAGGTATACCCAAACTGCTAGCACACTTGAACTGATAGCGTATAAAGGTGAGGGGTGATAGGGGTGTGACGGGATAGAAAGAAAACAATGGTGAATTTACACTCCCCGTTCCCTCCCGGTTACGGCACAGAAACCCACCCCCTCCCTCTCTCTAAGTTCCGATCCATGCCCCAACCCACGTACCGCGGGGGCCGCAACTCTCCTGAGCTACGGCGGCGTGAAAGCGTTGTCCGGGGGTGTCCACCAGTCCTCGGTCCACTGCTCCCCTTCGCTGGCTTCGTTCTCTGCCCCTTTGTTGGGCGGCGACTCGTCTGCTTCTCGTCCTCGTTCCGGGTCCTCGTCTGCTTCTCGTCCTCGTTCCGGGTCTTCGTCTGCTTCTCGTCCTCGTTCCTCCGTGGTGCCTCTCTCGGTTCGTACGTCCTCCCGTCTCATGAACTCGCACACCTCGGCGTCTTCCGGGTTCTCCTCTTCTATAGGAGACCCCGCCTCCGCTCTTGGCGTTCTGTTCTCCCATAGGCTGATGTCTTGACAGGGTGGTTCGTCATCCTGCAGAGGGGAAGGACCGAAGTGTATTAACTCCTTCCATGCCTTCCCGTGGTTAGCCCCGTCCTCCGTCTCACATCTCCCTTCCCTTACATTCTTGTCCTCAAGAATACCACCTAGGGGATATCGGGAGAGGAAATCGGCATTTGCCTGGTCTTTACCCTTCCGATGCTTAGTTTGAAACCGATAGGGCTGTAATGCTAGGAACCACCTTAGGATTCGATCATTGTGTCCCTTATTTCGGGCCATCCACTCGAGGGGGGCATGGTCGGTGAATAACGTGAACTCCCTCCCTTCCAGGTAGTACCTCAAGGAGTCAATGGCCCACTTGATGGCGAGGGCTTCTTTCTCTATAACCGCGTAGTTTTTCTCACGGGGATACAGCTTCCTGCTAATGTATAGGACAGGACGCTCCTGTCCTTGTTGGTCTGTTTGCGATAGTACTGCGCCTAAACCCGTGTCAGACGCGTCTGTTTGCAAGATGAAGGGCCGGCCGTAGTCAGGGCTGAGTAAGACAGGATGACAGGTTAAGGCCCGTTTCAGGGAATGAAAAGCATGGACAAGGTCAGGGTTGGGATATTTTAAGTTTCTCTCTGTCTGAGCATTCTTGCGGAGTAGATCTGTGAGAGGAGTGGCTTGTTGGGAGAAATTGGGGATGAATCTTCGGTAGTACCCCAGGATACCAAGAAATGCTCTAAGTTCTTTCTTCGTTCGAGGAAATGGTATGGTGTTGATGGCCAACACCTTCTCGTTTTGGGGTTTTATGTAGCCTTCACCTAACAGGTGACCCAAGTATTTTACGGTCCGTGCCGCCAGTCTACTCTTGGTGGGATTAATCGTGAGCCCGGCGTCCTTTAAGGCCCTAACCACTGTTTCCAGATGTGTGAGATGTTCATCCCATGTTGCGCTATAGACGACGATGTCGTCTATATAGGCTGCCGAAAAGGAGGAGCATGGTTTAAGGACCATATTCATGAGTCTTTGAAATGTGGCGGGGGCCCCATGGAGCCCGAAGGGAAGGACCTTAAACTGATATAAACCACTAGGGGTGGAAAAGGCGGTTTTCTCGCGGTCGGCAGGACTCATGGGTACCTGCCAATACCCCTTACATAAATCCAATGTACTAATGTATTTGGCACGCCCTAGGCGTTCTACCAATTCATCGACTCTCGGGAGGGGATAGGAATCAAATTGGGAGATTTTGTTCACCTCCCGAAAGTCGATACAGAAGCGGATGGATCCGTCCGGCTTGGGTACCAATACGATAGGCGAATTCCATTCGCTATGAGAGGGTTCGATGATGTCTAATTGTATCATTTGTTGGACTTCTTTTTCTATTGCTCCTCTACGGGCTTCGGGAATTCTGTCGGGCCGTAGCTTCACCTTTTTCCCGGGAGGCGTATTTATGGCATGTTGTGTTAATGACGTTCTTCCCGGATAGAGGGAGAACACCCCCTGCAGCGGGGTGAGCCGTGTAGCTAACTCCTTTCTCTGGTCCATGGACAACTCTGTGTCCATGCTTTGGTGGTACAGGGGTTCGGGAACGTGAGTGAGGCCCACATGTACTGGTATGGCCCCCTCCCACTTTTTCAACAAATTAACATGGTATATCTGGGTGTTGGTGGCTTTTCTCGGATCTAGTTCCAGACGATAGGTAACAGGGGTGACCTGTTCTATCACACGGTAAGGTCCTTGCCACTGTCCTAGCAGCTTGTGGTCTGAGGTAGGTCGCATCAAGAGCACAAAGTCATGAAGCGCAAAAGAACGGGGTTTAGCTCTTTTATCATATTGAATTTTTTGTGCGGCCTGTGCTTGCTCCATGTGGGTTTGGACTATGCTTCTGATCTGTCCTAAATGAGTCTTGAGGTTCAGCACATATTCCGGTAGAGGTTTTTCCCCTGGGGTATCTTCTTCCCATGCTTCCCTTAGCATGTCCAATAGAGTACGGGGCTGTCGACCATATAAGAGTTCGAAAGGGGAAAACCCGGTACTCTTTTGGACCTGACATCTAATAGCGAAGAGAGCCAAAGGGAGCATGTCCTCCCATTTGCGGGTCTCTAAATTCAGTAATTTCTTCAGGGTGGTCTTAAGGGTGGCATTATAGCGTTCCACCAGCCCATCTGTTTGGGGGTGGTACGCTGCGGTTCGTATGTGTTTTATGTTCAAAGAGGCACATACCTCTTTCATGAGGCGAGACACAAAGGGTGAGCCTTGGTCCGTGATTAGCTCCTTAGGGAACCCTACTCTCGAAAAGATGTTGATCATAGCTTTTGCAATAGCGGCGGTGGTTGGGTGACGTAAGGCCACCGCTTCCGGAAACCGCGTGGCATAATCAACCATCACTAGTACAAAACGACATCCACTGCGGGCGGGCAGTAGGGGACCTATGATGTCCATGCCTACACGGGAAAAGGGTTCCTGTATAATGGGTAAGGGGTGTAACGGGGCTCTGGCAGGTAAGACCCTACTGTTTTTCTGGCATACGGCACACTCCCTGCAGTACTTCCGGACTTGGGAGTATACCCCTGGCCAATAAAATCTTTTCAGTATGGTATCCTCAGTTTTCTCTTCCCCGAAGTGTCCCCCTAATAGGTGACTGTGGGCTAGAAACAAGGCTTTCTCTCTGTAGGGTTGGGGCACTAACAGCTGTATCGGGGCGTCCCTCCCTCCTTTACGATACAGGAGACCTTTTCTCTCGAAGAATTGTGGACCTACAAGCGCTGGATCCTCATCGTCGGTGGCTTTGTTCCAGGCCTCTCTCAAGGCAGGATCCTCTCTTTGAGCCTCTCGAAACCCGGGCTCCATCGCCCATACAAAGGCGTCTTTTCGCTGGGTCAAATGGACCTGGGTCGTATAATGTCTTTTTTCTCTTTTTTTCTGTTTCCCCGTTTTCCGGGCTTTTCCCGGCACGTTCTCGGATACGGAAACCTGAGAGAAGGGGGCGGTCTTTCTCCATTCCTCCCCCTCTGCCCACGTCTCCTGGACTAGATCTGGCATGTGGGGATATTCATTGCCTATAACAAATGTTTCAGGTAGGCGAGGGATGAGGCCCACGGTGAGGGGTACTGCGGTCATGGAGGGGTGGTGTTGGACCTCAATTTCCGTAGTGGGATATATTCGACTGTCCCCGTGCACACATTGGATATTTATCTGGCCTGTGGGGATAGGTCCCCTCCCCGGAACAGCTTGGGGTTGAATGACACTTTGGAGGCAGCCCGTGTCAACGAGGGCCTGTCTTTCTTCTCCGTTCACTGTCATAGTACGGTGATATGGACGATGAACCCCTCCAGGGCTACAATAGTAATTTCTTACTAGCCCCACCTCCATGGGCTCTTCCTTCTGGGGGCAAAACCGGGCTATGTGACCTATGTGCCCACAAGTGTAACATTTCGGACCCAGGGGAGGTGATGCTCGGGGAAGCATTACAAGGGGCCCCGGCGGCTGGATGATCGTGTCGGTTTTTCGTACGGGTGGGGTCGGTCGGACCGCTCTTGTAACCCCAGTAGGGTGTCTCCAGTGTGCATCATCGCGACCCCTTTGGGACTCCTGAGCCCGGTAGAAGGCGCTTGCTATTTCGACGGCCCTATCCAAGTTCAGTCCAGTGTGTTGTCTCACCCACTTCTGTATTGCTGGGTGTAAAGAAGCCAAATACTGTTCTATGTATATCTTTTCCAGGATCTCCTCTTTGGTTGCTACCCGGGACTTCAACCATCTATCGGCCATGTCCCGTACCCTATAGGCCAATGCACGGGGTGTCTCCTGAGGGCCCTCTTTTATTTGGCGTAACCGTATCCTATAAGTGTCATCATCTATACCCAGTCTCTCCAGTATACTAGTTTTCACTTCCTCAAAGGGGGTGAGTCCTAAGGGATTCACGGCCTGATAAGCGGCTTGAAGATCGCCGGACAACAAGGGACCGAGATACTGGCCCCATTTCTCCTGACCCCAACCAGCTGCTCGAGCCATACGCTCGAAGTTCGCGAAGAAGAAATCGGGGTCCTCTCCCTCGACATATTTTTGTAGGACGACGGAAGGGAACCCGGCAGTACTCCGCTGTTGTCCTAAGGTATCAGCCAATTTTACGATCGCGGCCTCCTGGGTCTGACTTTGGTCTGTGAGCGATTTCTGCAAGGTGGCTCGATCCTCCTCTGCTACAGCCAGGAACTTTTCCATACACCGTTCTAGTTTCTCTTGGCTTTCTGCCATCTTCCTCATAGTTGCCTCCATTTCCCCCGATCCCACTTCTGACACCAGATGTGAGAGGGATGGGCGGAAAACAAAGCTAGGAGGCTTCAAAGAGGGTTGAATGATGGCGTCATTTATTTTCACCCAGTTACAGGAATGTCAACCTATGCACAGCACAGGAAAAGGCAGGCGGCAACAAGGTTTCCTAATCCGGGTAGGTGTCAGGACTGTCCGGTGGGTGCTTGGTTCAGGTTCTTCTTCGAACGTGGTGGTACAGCCCCCGGCCACAGGATCCAAAACAAAGAGAAGAAAACACGGTCACTGCACTTGTCCTGTATGGCTCTAAGTTGAGTCACCACTTTCTATAGGGGCCACCACCGTTTACTTAGTGCTCTCTTTTATTTGGTGAAAGGGTTACAGCTGGGTTCTATCCAGAAGTGGTTGTGAGGTTCAGCAGGGGTGGTTTATCGTGCCACTAAGCCTTCCCCCCAAGAGAGTTCTCTTTTAAAGTGGGAGCTAGGTATACCCAAACTGCTAGCACACTTGAACTGATAGCGTATAAAGGTGAGGGGTGATAGGGGTGTGACGGGATAGAAAGAAAACAATGGTGAATTTACACTCCCCGTTCCCTCCCGGTTACGGCACAGAAACCCACCCCCTCCCTCTCTCTAAGTTCCGATCCCTGCCCCAACCCACGTACCGCGGGGGCCGCAACTCTCCTGAGCTACGGCGGCGTGAAAGCGTTGTCAGGGGGTGTCCACCAGTCCTCGGTCCACTGCTCCCCTTCGCTGGCTTCGTTCTCTGCCCCTTTGTTGGGCGGCGACTCGTCTGCTTCTCGTCCTCGTTCCGGGTCCTCGTCTGCTTCTCGTCCTCGTTCCGGGTCCTCGTCTGCTTCTCGTCCTCGTTCCTCCGTGGTGCCTCTCTCGGTTCGTACGTCCTCCCGTCTCATGAACTCGCACACCTCGGCGTCTTCCGGGTTCTCATCTTCTATAGTAGACCCCGCCTCCGCTCTTGGCGTTCTGTTCTCCCATAGGCTGATGTCTTGACAGGGTGGTTCGTCATCCTGCAGAGGGGAAGGACCGAAGTGTATTAACTCCTTCCATGCCTTCCCGTGGTTAGCCCCGTCCTCCGTCTCACACTCTGCTCATACATGTATCCTAGTTCCTCTACCCCTACCTGCACCCTAGTACCTCTGCCATGATTATACCCTGGTACCTTTACACATGCCTTCATTTTAGAACTTCAACTTGTATATGTAGGACCTATGTCCCTACAAATATCCTTGTACATCTGTTGGGATGGGATTGTCCCTTGCAAGGTAAACCGGTGTATACAGCTGCGCTGTGTGCTGGACTACATGTAAAACTGCAGTCCTGACATTTATTTTGGTTATGGTATCACACTAACCTAGTATTTGTGTATAGGCCTAGGCCTGTCATTGGCAATGCAAAGACCAGAACCTCTTATCTGACCTGGGAGGACACACAAATGGTGCTCTCCTACTGGGCATTGTACTACTGTCCTTTTCCTGGGTTTATCACATAAAGCAGTGGTGGCAGCGTACCATGTTTTGTGATTCTGTAAAATGCATGTAGAGTGGCAGAGTACCATTTCTTGCAATCAGTCGTGGTATTGCTGCTCCATGTAAAGTTCTGCTGTTATGCAAAACTCAAAACCATGTGCATGTCAAGTGCTTTTAAGCACAGAGTGTGTAGCACATGTATGGTAGTAGAATTCTGTGTGGAATGCATTTTAGATGCCTGGGTTTAGCCTGCAGAGAGAGTAAATACTGGTTCGCCAGACAGTGAACATGTATTGATTTAATTCCTGTGGCTGAAGAATGAATACCCAGACACTGATTTGAGGGTAGATAATGCTACCTTTAGAAATTCAAAGAGGGCAATGGTAGCAAATGGCTTCTGAACAGTCCTTAATAAGCACCACCATTTGGCTAATGGTAGACCTGATATTTGGGACTATAGTTTCTGTTGCTCAAAGCGAGAACATTTCTAGGCAAGCAATGCCCATTTATCTGTGACTAACTACTGCTTCAGGAAGGTTGGTGACAGCCTGACAGAAAGATCTCACACTTTATTGTGTCCATGTTTTGGAAATTTCTACTTGGAGCTAGCCCCATTACTTCCTTCTGTGAGTCATCACCTTGCACAAACACAAAGGCTGTTTCTATAGAGCAGCTTGGAAAGGACATGTGAAAGAGAATCGATCCAACCCAATCCTGAAGCCTTATACAATAGACCCACCTCTCCTGTGTTTAAAAAAAGAGTACGGAAATGAGTTCCAAGCCATCCTCATTTAGTTTCAATCCCAAGTTGCTCTTGACCAGGTTAGGGAGTACTGAAAGATCTGCTCTGCAACCAGGGCTGGTTTCTGTTTGTTAGCCAGTTTATCATTGGTGAGGGGAGCATCACGTGAAGTCTGCTGCTGGAGGAGCTGAGGGCCTATCTAGTACCTAGAAGTCTGCCTGTCTTCTGAGAGAGGGAAGGAGTCTGCCTGCCTACCCCTGCGGGAAGAGAGACTGTCCTGGGCGAGAAGCCCAGTATGCTCCTGGCATCTAAAGCAGCCAGAGAACGTGGATTGTTTCAGAGAGTGAGCCTGGAGTGACTTGTGCCTTGAAAGTGTTGCCCCAGTCTTTCTGTGTGGTTTGCATGTCAGATTCATTAAGACTTTTTAGAGGACAAGTACCACTGTGCCACCTCATAGCCCACAAAGGCTCCAAAGGCTGGTGCTGCTGCAGTTGCAGATGATGGAGAGGGGGAACCTGCCTTATCGCTGAAGCGGGAAGCCCTGATTGGCCTGGAAGTTGCAACTTTCGAAGGCTCAATGAGGGTTGATTACATTGCATGGAGGCCGCAATTAACAAATCTGACCCCCTGTCTGCATCCGTTTGAGAAGGATGCCACTATCGAAGATGAGTGCTTCCACCAAATCTGAATCATCAATTTTATCCTGTAAATACTGTCCTGAGGTGAAGTTCTCTCAGTTGGCCTCACAGGATAGGAGCTGCTGATGTTCTGGATCAGAACTCACTTCCGACACACTACTGCAACAATAACAAGCAGGTAAACGTGCCATGTAGCATGCACCTGGGAGTAAAGATTAGTGTGTGGTTGAGTCTGCTGCATATGCTTAAGGTTTTTGCTGGCAGGGTAAAATACACTGAACTGTGTTGCACATTTGGCCAGTCACAGTAACTGATCTGCACTTGGCCTGATCAATTCCTAAATGTAATATGTTGGGGACTGTAGTTCTGTGATCCTGACCCTAGCAGAAAAGAGGACACTAGAAGAAGGAAGTGTAGTGCCTCATTGTTTAATGTGCCTTAAATTACAACTCTTTATTATGTTTCCATTGAATTGTGTAGCCTTTGGCTCTGCTGTGAGATTAAAGTACTTTCTTTTCCATGAAAGATTAGCACTGGGCTGAGAAACACATTATTGTGTCTGTTGAATGTTGAGTGCTGAGGCCTTGTCTCGAATACTACCTTCCTGTGAAGCATTTGACTATTTGCCCTCACTACCCTGAAAGTCAAGTGCTGAAAGGGTTGCACTTGACCCAGTTTACAGAGCCAAATTAGGACGGATCCCAGGACATCAGTGACAAATGACCTGACCCTTCTCCGTTCAGCCCAGTAGTCCTCTGCAATCTCGCCTTCCAAATGGGTCTAACAGCTGTGCTGCATGCCTACATATGTCCCTAACTATACCATAGGGCCAGTACACCTGCCTATTCCCAGGTAGCTCTACCCCTGCCTATACTTTATAATCACAACTCAAACCTGTGCCTGAGTACCTCTGGCCCTTATACTCTTGCACCTCTACCACTGCTTTAACCAGAGCACCTCTGCTCCTACATTTATTCTAGAACCTCTTTCCTAACCATACCATACTAATGTTACACCTACCTATGTCCTATCAATCTATACCCTATGACCTTTTATTCTTCACCTTTTTACTACTCCCGCTCCTTATTCTTCTCACCTGTTTTGTGATTCTAATTTCCTGGCAAGTTTTGACAAATGTCCTCATATTCTTTAGCAAATTCACCAAAATTGAGTTTTACCAGCTTACTGTTGATAGTGTTCTCCATTTCGTTTATTCTACTGAAAGAGGTAAACAGACTTTTAAGATCAATTTTTAAAGAAAAGAACATAGCAACTGCAGTGTGCAACAAAAAATGTTTTAAACTGGCATTTTCTGGTTCATATGTAGGAATAGCCTACAGGAATCAAGCATCAAATCATGCTATTTTAACACCTCTGTCAAACCACAATTCAACAAAACTGTTCCATCATGGCAAATACCCAAATAGAGGAAATAAAGAGCGTAAATTAGTAGAGGGAAACACATTTCTGTACATTCCTCAAATAAGAATCTAAGCAAATAGATGAATGTTACTGTAATCCTCACAATATGGAGCAATCCAAGTTTATCCATCACGTCTAGGCGGGATTCCAGAGCAGGACAGCCAAGCAACAATGTTGAGCCATGGGGCTGAGCATGCTACAATGTTTTCAAGGGGTAAAGGGGTAAAGGTGTTCAGAACATGTGTGGCTGTGTTCCCAGTCACTGTGCAACACTTTGTCAAACATAGTATCATTTAAAGTATGGTTGAGATATCTCACATGCACATCTCTTTTGTATATGCTTGCCCTCATATGCATCCTTACACAATAATGCTCCAGTGGCCTTTTCTGCTGGTTCAGTAATGTACAGGGGGAACATACTCTTGCATATGAATCTGTAGCGGTCATGAGAAGACCTTTATGGCCACCACCAATGGTGAGTGGGCCCATGATTCGTTAAAAATGCAATGCGTCGACCAAGGTCGTTGTTCTAAAAAATGATTTTGCCAAGAGTGCTCAAGGGTACGTCCGGGACCCATTAATCATTAGGTCTCCTCTACAGACAGGCTTATCTTCCATTGTGGAAGACCTATTGGCTCTAATTCATGGGAAACAGCGTTTACAACGCTGTCATTACAGCGTGCTACCATTACAACGTGGTCGTTACAACGACCACATTGTTAGTAGGCGATGCATTTACATCGCAAGTCATTAAAACAACTTGCACTAGAGGGCACTGAGGTATTGGAAATGAATTCCAACACCGTCCCTACTGTTGCGCAAACTGGAGTAGGAATAGTAATTAATACTATTCCTAAATCCAGGGCGCCTCTTAGTGTAAGTCGGTGTAATGACTTGCGATGTAAATGCATCTCGTACTAACAACGTGGTCGTTGTAACAACCGCGTTGTAAAAGCACACAATGTAATACATCGCAATGTAATGAGACACATTCCTAATTCATTAACATCTGCATATATATTGAGCTTTGGACAAGACCCTTTCTCTTGATTGGGTGGCTTTCTTTTCCCTACTTTTTATTCAATTGCTTTACTTTCTATATCATGTGTTTGTCCCATCTCTGGAGCCCTTCTTCTTTACCATAATTTTATAGGATCACTTGTGTCCTTACACTACTTACATTCACAGAGCAACATTTTCCTATACTTTTACATGTGCTTTCTTGCTCTCACCCCCTCTCTCCTGTGTGCTGCTTCATGTTGCTTTCCCAACACATGATTGTTACTTCCCCATCCCTAGCCGTCTCATTCTGTTTTTTTTATAACCCCTCCTTTGTTGCTCCCATGCCTTTCTCGGTTTGCTGCCAGTTGCTTGACCCTAAACTCCCTACTCCTTTGCTGCTTGCCACCCTTTCACGTTTTTATATATGGGGAACATCCATTACAACGCAGTCATTACATCGCACTGCTTTTACAAAGCAGCGGTTACAACGCAACTACGTTTACATTGCATGCCATCACAACGCATGCCATAACAACGCATGTCACAACAACACATGCCATTACAACGCATTATAAGGTAAGTAATAGAGATTTTTTAGTTTTAGGGTGGGTATGGGTTTTGGGGTAGATGGGAATAGTAATTTTTACCCCTACACTATCCAGCACTTTCCCTACTGTTGCACTCACTGGAGTGGGAATAGTAATTTTTATGCCTACGCTATCCAACACTTACCCCACTGTTACACTCACTGGAGTGGGAATAGTAATTTTTACCCCTACACTATCCAACACTTACCCTACTGTTGTCCTAAAAGTATTATGCGTTGTAATGGTATGTGTTGTAATGGTTTTTAAAAATGCCTTGGCATGGCATGCGTTGTAAAATCATGTGATGTAATGGTAGTTGCGATGTAAAAACCGTGTGGAATAATCATGTGTTGTAATTGTTTGCGTTGTAAAGTCATATATTCTAATATGTTTTATTAAAAAAATTGTTTAGACGGACTCGCAGATGTAGTTTGCTGTCACCCTGCTCCTTTAAAAATACACAATTTTGCACACCTTTAACTAAATCTACTTAACTTACAGCTCCAAGGGCATCATCAATCAATCAATCAAAGCATTTGTATAGCGCGCTACTCACCCGGAGGGTCTCAAGGCGCTTGGGGAAGGGGGGTCCGCTACTGCTCGAACAGCCAGGTCTTGAGTTGCTTCCTGAAGGCGAGGTGGTCTTGGGTCAGGCGGAGGTGGGTGGGGAGGGAGTTCCATGTCTTGGCGGCTAGGTAGGAGAAGGATCTTCCTCCCGTTGTGGCTCTTCGGATGCGGGGGACGGCGGCGAGGGCGTGGCTGGTCGATCGAAGCTGGCGGGTGGGAGTGTAGAAGTTCAGGCGATCGTTCAGGTATCTGGGGCCTTGGTTGTGGAGAGCTTTGTGTGCGTGGGTGAGGAGTCGGAACGTGATTCTCTTGCTGACGGGGAGCCAGTGCAGGTTTCTCAGGTGTGCGGAGATGTGGCTGTGTCGGGGGATGTCCAGGATGAGTCGTGCTGAGGCGTTCTGGATGCGCTGGAGTCTTTTTTGGAGTTTTGCAGTGGTTCCGGCGTAGAGGGAGTTGCCGTAGTCCAGTCGGCTGGTGACGAGGGCCTTTTGGAACGGTAAATAACAGAAAAACGAAATGGCCGCTGCATCATGACGTATGCTTTTATATGGCTGGTGATGCAAGCACACATGCACACCATCACATGCAAGCCATAGACACTTCATGATGCATGCATGCACACCCATAATCATGTTTTTATTTAATTGCGGATTTCATACAGCTTGAGCAATAATATTTTTTTTCCCTGTTTTTGCCAATGCTGACCAGCATTGATAAAATCTACTGCCAAAACCCGAAAGCTAAACCAGTTGACTTTGCCAATGCTTGTTGTTGTGGCACCAAATAAAGGCCCCCAAAAAAGATTGCAATTTTTGATCAGCCTTTGGAATAATATAAAAAGTATTCATTAATAGACAACCATTGAGAAGTTTCCCACCCAACAGTGCATGGCATATCAAATACACTGTCTTTTGTTGGATGGAGCTCAATTGCGTGTGGGTTTGTCCAATGAAAACATTGACTGGTGCACCTTACAAGCTAAGACATTTGATTTTAGAGAAAAGTGCGAATAATGTCACTTCTGAAATAGTAATATGTGGGGCACAAATAAAACAAAGCACAAATAGCTATTTGTGTCACGGCTCCCCGAGTCTCCTTCAGGATCTGGGCGATGCTTAAAGGGGTCCCCCTCCAGACATCCCCACACTCTGATTGAATAAGGCTACAGAGTGTTGAGGCGATCAGGTGAGGGAAAGGAAAGGGTAGGATCTGCGTGGGAAGGGACACCTGCAAAACAAAGAACATGTGATCACTATCTTCTCTCACCGTTCCCTACTCTCATAAGGTCTCACTAGTGAATTCTCATACCTGCCACTGTGTCTCCCTGAACTCCAGTCTTCTCTCAGAAATGGCAGGGCACTATATATACTGCAAAACAAAAATGCAAACACTGTAACACAGGAATCCCTGACAATTCATTCCTCTACCCCCTCCACACTCCTTCGTCCTCATACGTACCAAACAACTCCTCCCCACACGCCTGGTATTTATGAACCGAAGAAACAATAACAGAACAGTGTCTTGGAGAACCCTTTTAGTCAGGGCTTCTCTCTCCCACCAATAGGTCTCGAATACCTCGATGTCGAACCCAGCTCCCACTCCGTGGTTTTACTGCAGGCTCCGGATATTTATCAAACAAAAAGAAAGCACTGGGCCGGCTCCACCCACATGGCTACCCGATGGCCCCTAACAAAGAACACAGCTATAACAAAGAACTCCAACTACGGTTTAGTTCGCCGTGCGCTCGTCCCCGGTTTACCTGACACGGTGTGCGGGTTTCCTGGCGTGCTGCTCCGGAGAAGCGGAGAGAGAGGGAGGAACTCCCCGTCAGTTGAGCCTCAACGGCGCCTTGCCGCGAACCACGCCGTTATCCGGAATTGTTCCGTTGAAGAGTCCTGGGAACCTCGGCCGATATCCCACGGCGGTTCCTAAACGGTTTTCACGAAAGTCTCCTCCTGGTAGTGGAGGCTTGAAATAGTTGAGCCGCAGCAGCTCACAACTCCGCTGCTGCCTCCTGGTTCCAGAATCACGAACAACGCGTCCGGGCGTTGTTCGTGTCTATAAAGTCATTAGCCCCTCCCCTCCTCTGGGGTTGCTGGGACTTGTAGTACCATCAGAAAGATACTCGAAACAATGTAGGCGCCCTGGCTCTCAAACCCTGACAGTACGCTCCCCTCCCCAGCGCCTCCTTGACCCTGGTTTCTCCGGATTGCGGGCATGAAACCTACGGACCGCCTGAGGGGCATGCACGTTTGTACTCGGTTCCCATGAATCATCCTCGGACGGGTACCCCTTCCAGGAGACCAGGTACCACAAACGACCGTGCCTGAATTTCGAGTCCAGAATGCTGCGTACTTCATACTCCAGCTGGCCGTCCCGTACCATCGGCGGCGGCGTTCGGCTCCTGACATTCCTCGCTGGTTTCAGAAGGCCACAGTGAAACACCGGATGTATTCGTAAGGAGGCAGGCAGTTTCAACTGATACGCCACAGGATTAATCTTTCGTGGATGGATTATTGGAGAAGGGCATGGGACTGACAGGGGTATGCCTAGACTGCATAGATAGTACCTAGGTAATTAGAGAAGTAAATCAGTAGTATGTATCTTGTTAGAGATCTGCATGGATAGTGCACAGAGTATTGTAGCTATGCTTGTGTTAGTCCCAAGGCCATGGTGAATTGATAAGTGCTTAAGTATTGGCGGAGTGATTAGATAAGTAGATAGTGCTGGATGGGTGATTGGAGAAGTGCATGGGTACTAACAGGGTATTTAGATGAGTGAATCAGTAGTATATAGCTGGTTACAGGTCGTAATGGATAATGCACAGATGATTGTAGCAGTGCTTGTGTTAGTGCATGAGCCATTGTATGAGTATATGAGCAGTGACTGGAGGATTAGAGTGCTGTAAAGAGAGTGTATGGTGAATTTATAAGTGTCTGGGTATTGGTGGAGTATTTGGATTAGTATATGGTACTGGCTGGGTGACTGGAGTAGTGCACAGGGAGTGACAGTGTGATTGCTGGACTGCATGGGTAGTACCTGGGAAAATGAAGCTGTGAATGAGTAGCGTGTAGGTGGTTAGAGGACTACATGGATAGTCCACATGTGATTGTAGCACTGCATGTGTCAGTGTCTGGGTCATTGCATGAATACATGGGTAGTGACTGGATGATTAGAGCACTGCAAGGAGACTGTATGGTGAATTTATAAGTGCTTGGGTATTGGTGGCGTGATTGGATTAGTATATGGTACTGGCTGGGTGACTGGAGGAGTGCAGGGGGAGTGACAGTGTGATTGCTGGGCTGCATGGGTAGTACCTGGGAAAATGAAGCTGTGAATGAGTAGCGTGTAGGTGGTTAGAGGACTACATGGATAGTCCACATGTGACTGTAGCATTGCATGTGTCAGTGTCTAGGTCATTGCATGAATACATGGGTAGTGACTGGATGATTAGAGCACTTCAAGGAGACTGTATGGTGAATTTATAAGTGCTTGGGTATTGGTGGCGTGATTGGATTAGTATATGGTACTGGCTGGGTGACTGGAGGAGTGCAGGGGGAGTGACAGTGTGATTGCTGGGCTGCATGGGTAGTACCTGGAAAAATAAAGGTGTGAATGAGCAGCGTGTAGGTGGTTAGAGGATTGCATGGATCGTACCTAGGTAATTAGAGAAGTAAATCAGTAGTATGTATCTTGTTAGAGATCTGCATGGATAGTGCACAGAGTATTGTAGCTATGCTTGTGTTAGTACCAAGGCCATGGTGAATTGATAAGTGCTTAAGTATTGGCGGAGTGATTAGATAAGTAGATAGTGCTGGATGGGTGATTGGAGAAGTGCATGGGTACTAACAGGGTATTTAGATGAGTGAATCAGTAGTATATAGCTGGTTACAGGTCGTAATGGATAATGCACAGATGATTGTAGCAGTGCTTGTGTTAGTGCATGAGCCATTGTATGAGTATATGAGCAGTGACTGGAGGATTAGAGTGCTGTAAAGAGAGTGTATGGTGAATTTATAAGTGTCTGGGTATTGGTGGAGTATTTGGATTAGTATATGGTACTGGCTGGGTGACTGGAGTAGTGCACAGGGAGTGACAGTGTGATTGCTGGACTGCATGGGTAGTACCTGGGAAAATGAAGCTGTGAATGAGTAGCGTGTAGGTGGTTAGAGGACTACATGGATAGTCCACATGTGATTGTAGCACTGCATGTCTCAGTGTCTGGGTCATTGCATGAATACATGGGTAGTGACTGGATGATTAGAGCACTGCAAGGAGACTGTATGGTGAATTTATAAGTGCTTGGGTATTGGTGGCGTGATTGGATTAGTATATGGTACTGGCTGGGTGACTGGAGGAGTGCAGGGGGAGTGACAGTGTGATTGCTGGGCTGCATGGGTAGTACCTGGAAAAATAAAGGTGTGAATGAGCAGCGTGTAGGTGGTTAGAGGATTGCATGGACAGTCCACATGTGACTGTAGCACTGCATGAGTTAGTGTCTGGGTCATTGCATGAATACATGGGTAGTGACTGGATGATTAGAGCACTGCAAGGAAACTGTATGGTGAATTTATAAGTGCTTGGGTATTGGCGGAGTGATTGGATTAGTATATAGTACTGGCTGAGTTATTGGATTAGTGTGCAGAGAGTGAAAGGGGGATTGCTGGATTGCATGGGTACTACCTGGGTAATTGGAGGAGTGAATTTGTAGTGTATAAGTGGTTAGAGGTCTGCATTGGTACTGCACAGGGTATTGTAGCAGTGCATGAGTTAGTGCCTGGGTCATTGTATGACTACATGGAAACAGACTGAATGTTTACCGTACTGCAAGGAGACTGCATGGTGAATTTATAAGTGCTTGAGTATTGGTGGAGTGTTCGGATAAGTACATTGTGCTGGATGGGTGATAGTAGGCGTACATAGGAAGTTACAGTGTTATTACTGAAGTGCATGGGTACTACCTGAGTAATTGAAGGTGTGAATAAGTAGTGTTTAGGTGGTTAGAGTATTGTATAGATGCACAGGTGATTGTACAAGTGCATGGGAAGTGCTTGGGTGAGTTAATCTTACCTGTTTTCAAGTAGATATGAAACTAATTGAAACATTTTTTCACTTCTTTTTTTGTAATGTAAATTAAAAATATTTTAACCTTTAGTAGTAGTGTCTGTGAAAGGGAAAATTCATATAATTTTCTAGTTTTAAAAACACAACATAATTAGACATTTATATTACATATTCAATTTGCGTTTTTTTGCTGTCTTCAGATTCTATTGAATTTCACCATACACAGTGATTTCAATATTGATCATCAGATGACAGTTTGCAAAAAAATACGATCAATAAGATTGTTTAAAAGACCCATATTTCTCTTCAAAATATCTCAACTCTGTATTTACATTTTCCCAAATGAATATCCTTAGTAACATAGTATATAATACAAAGATCAAATATATGACCACCTTCTTTCAAACACAATTTTCCAAATGCAATATAAAAGAACAGAATCAATAATTCAAACCATAATTATCAACATCTTCCTAATTGCCCGAATGGTGTTTCTGAAAATATTTCCATTGAATATATCCAAAATAAACTTTTGAATTCATATTCACACCTTCCCAATAGGCCGAATGATGTTTCTGAACACATTTGCAATGAGGATATCCAAGATAGACTTCTAAATTGATATTCACATGTTTCCAATAGGGTGAATGATGTATCTAAATTCATTTGTAGTGGAAATATCCACAATATACTCATTAATTCATGTTGACATCTTCTCAGAATTTTGGCATCAGAAATATTAGATATGAATTTGGTAATTCATAAGGCAACCGACATTTGAACTCTAAATGTGCATCATTGCAAAGTGTCCATCCTTTATTGCATTTTAAATACACAGTATAGTGTCCAGATGTTGAAGAAGGTCCATCGTGGAAAACAATAGCCACTGTTTTAAAAGTTCTTCCTGAAATAAACACTTGACCTGCCACAATTTTTTTTATTTTGGTTTACAATTTTGTTCCATCTGCTCTAAAACATTGCAGCATTAAAATGATATATTGTCCACATCTTTCTATAAATAATGTTGACAACATTTCTGATTTGCACTGAGTACATTCCATATCTTGATTAGCTGATTTCACTAATTTGTTGAAAGACACTGTTTTGCAATCTGGTATTGTCAAATATATGAATCGTTCAGTGTCTATTTTAGTGGTAGATAAAAATTAACAGCTGTCACATGTATGTTCCCGTCTGTAACGTAGTCCAAACAGATTTTCAATTTGTATTCCTTCATCTTCCAATACTGCAAGCATAAACATAAGAAATTCCTGAGCATCTTGCTGTACATTCTGTGTAAATTGTGAAGAACCGGAACATATATTTAGAAGATTCCCAATGCCAGAAACACTTTGGATTTTAGTTTCATCAGTTGTTAACTTTTCATAAATAGAATGTAATAAAGAACAAAATCTATCTTCTCGATTTCCCATAATTTGTTGTTGAAGACTTTCTAGAATTGGCATAGCAGTTGAAACCTGAACTGTTTTCTAATTGATATCCTACAATCTCTTGAACAGTGTCCTTTTTCTTTTTGTTTGCAATCTCAACATTCTCTTGATTTTTTTTCTTCTTTTCAACCTCACTACAGAGTTTCTCATAAGTTTGTTGTCGACATACTACACGTTTTTCATATACAGGATATTCACCTAAGTTGGGAGCATACAGTCTTCTTAACCGATTATACTCTCTTACACAATTTGCATCTGCAGTAATCTTTCTCTCATCAAAATCAATCAAATACAATCCAGATAAAGTTCTGACTTGGGACAATGCAACATATGCCATTCCCTCTTTAAACACAGTACTTCCAATGTTTACCAAAGCACTGTCTACACTTAAACCTTGAGATTTATGAATGGTCACTGCATATGCTAAACAAACAGGAAACTGTTTTCTACGAACATACAAATATTTTACAAGCAAGAAACGAACAGAACAATGTGCAATCTTTATCACCTCTTCAATCTGATCAAATTTAATCTTAAAAAATTCAATTCCATCTCTATTTGCATAACTAACAAAGTCAACAACTTTCCCCATGGCTCCATTTACTAAACCTTTCTCAACATCTAAATTACGCTGTAATATGACCCGGCAGTTTACAGATACATATAAGGTCTTTTCCAAACCAGCAGTCTTAGATATTGATTTTTTCAAAGAGTCTAATTTTAACTGTAATTTCTCTGACAAAAGAATAGTTACTCCTTCATGTTCTATTTTATCAGTGGCTACCATTTTCATTATCAGTTCGTTTTCCAGCTTCAAGAGTTCTTCATTGAATGTAGAGCATTCTTTCAATGTTGGCATGAGGCAAATTATAGCTTTTTTTCTGCAATTTTTCGGTAAATTGTTTCAGGTGCAATATTTTCTTTTGGAAACAAGTTTCTTAGTAGCCGACTTTCTAAAGCATTTTTTCCATCCTTTGTTAAGACACCAATTCTAATATTTTGAAGAATGTTTCCATAATCTTCATCATTTACTTGTCACATGTTCTTAATAAGTTCCTTTTAATCAAAATAAGTCCAAATGTTCACATTTCCAATACTTCCCAATGATTTTTTAGTGTCTTCGTGAAGAAGGGTCTTAAAAACCGGGTGGCCTTTCACAGGTGTGAGTTGTAGTAAATCACCAAATACAATCACATGTTTTCCTCCAAATAAAACATTGTAATTTGTTTTTAAAATCTGCTGCATCCTCAAATGTACAAACGCGAGCATTAAGTTTGAGACCATGCTTACTTCATCAATTACCAGAAGATTCATTTTCTTCAGTACTCTTGAAACTTTGAAATAAGCTTCTTCATATAGCTTGTGATATTCCAACTTATTTTCATGTTCTACTGGTAACATAAGTAGACGATGTAAAGTAATCCCTTTTATGCTGTGTGCTGCTAAACCAGTTGGAGCAATTACAACACAAGACAAATGTGAATTTGTTGTTTTCTGTAGATAACTTGACAAACATTTGATCAAGAAACTTTTCCCCGTTCCAGCTTGTCCCCTGATGTACATAAGAATAGGTCTAAATGATGTACATTGGCAATCATTCTTTTCATGCAGTAATCCATGTTGTATCTGTTGTGTAACTGTTGTGTAACTTGGTGATATATTTCTTTCTGTTCAGTATTCAGATGTTCTTCTAAGTTTTCCAAATCAATATTCTGCTGTTGTGTTTGCTGCATCACCGTTTCCACTTCACTCATTGCTATTGCCGCTTCATTTTCAAGTATGACTTCTCCTAGTGGATCTTGACTTTGTGGAGCAGAACTCTGACTATCTTGAGAACTATCTTTAGCTATTTCAGCTGCAATAGTACTTTCTCGATTAATCTCTTCGTTCTATATTTGGAGATAATTTGGCAAAATTGTACATTCAATGCTATCTTTACATGCATTGAAAGAATCTTCATAGCACTCAAATTCTCCAAGTAATTCAATTTCAGGCCACCAAGGTTTGAAGACTTGCAGAAGAGCTAAATAGAAAAACTCTCTTTTATCTGGAGTATCACAACTTAGTTTCCTGTGATTAATCAGAATTCCTTTGACATGCTTTACCAAACATCCTTCAGATCCAATTACAGCATATTTTCCTTCATTTATATTTTCAATAACATTTCTTTTTAAACTAAAATGTTGCAGTATTTCGTATAGACATATCTTTTTCAGGTGTGGACCTCTATTTGGATAGTACGTATTTATTTTCAGAATATCTGTACTTTCTGGTTCATTCAGTGCCAAGTATTCAATTTCTTGTACAGATTTCAAAACACGATTTAGTGTCGCAGCAAAACCTAGACTTATCCAGATGATTCCTCTTGACTTTGAATATAAACTTGCAGATGTCAATCGATCTGAACATTCATGCGATCCAATTTTTTGATGTGATAGCATCTTCAAGCTGAAGCTGCACAATTTTTTGCTAAGGGTCTTCTCCTTTGAAATTTCCTCCCACATTGCTTTCAATTCTGTCTTCTCAGATTTCGTAATATATTACGTGACATAGCGAGCAACAGCAATTGAGTTATCTGCAACATATTGTATGTCCATATTTGCATTCCACATCTTAAAAATCACTGAATTGTAATCATTGCTGTATTTCGATTCTTCTGTTCTTTTTATATTCTAAGTATTTTTGGGTGATTTTCGAGTGATAGTATGCCTCACTGCAGACATAAAACTGTTCACTCTTCCTTTGGAAATTACTGGACGTGGTAAACCAAATCGACATTTTGTGTAAAAGTTTTCCTTTGACTTGTATTTCCGTCGGCAATATTTTCCACATCGATGACTTTGAAACCGTAAAACTTGCTGTCTTAAGATATTTTCTCCTCCTGTTTTTGGAATTGCACAGGTAACATAGTCTTCAATAAAAGATAAAACAGTCTCATCCGAATCAGTTCCAAATTTGGGTGCATCCTTGGTTCATAAAAGCATATGTATATGAGGAGCACCTCTAGCTTAGTATTCCTTTCTCCAAAAGAAATCAATAACTTCGCCAATAGGTGGATTCTTTTTATTACAGATGAAAGACATCATAGCATCAAACCTATGATTAAAATATCTGCAAACATTTACAGGATCCAGGGAACACAGTTCCCCAGCTGTCTTCAATTCAATATTTTCTATATTTGAATTTGCTTCTCGTAGAAAATCCAGTAAATCATCCCATGCGTACTCAGCACAGCTAAGTGTAACAAACCACATAGGGGTTTCTAAGTTCCTTAACATACATTTTAGTTCCCCATAACGTCGATACCAATATTTATTAGTGCCGCATTGACATGCCATCAAATTAGTTAACTGTGATTCTAAATGTTCATCTCTTTCTTCAACTTTGTCCATAAATTCCTTTGCAGAAAGATGTGAAAGATGAGTTCCTGTTTTTAATATATGGTTGACTGCATATGAAAGTGCAGACAGATCACTTTGAAATGAAAGATGAAACAAATATGGAATAAACTGGCGAAATCTTGGTTCTTCTAAGTATAGTCGTAAAGTACGATATTCTGAAGCTGGAATCTGAACTGGTCGTTCATCATATTGTCCACCTTTTCCAGTAGGAAACAGCTGTGGAAAACAACGAGCTTCCAAACTTTCTTCCCATACACTCATGGGAGTTCCTTTTGCTTTTTTCATCTGGAACATGTCAATAGTATCTCCTATCAGTTCTTTTGAATGTAGAGGGTGTATAGTATAATGTTCATAAATTTCTTCTTTTCTTGAGTTCTCCACTTTTTCTATTTGTCCACTTGAAATGTGTCTTTCATCTTCTAAAGTCATTTCTTCTTCTTTTACATTTACATTTTTATAGTAAATATTGTTTTGCACCAGATATAGTGTAGCCTTTTGGACTTTGGTGACATCTACTAACTCTTGCCATATTTTTTGACTCTTTGTGGGTACACCATTAACAAGAATGACTGCAGGTTCAGTATCCTCTCTTTCTACACCAACCGTTTCAATATTTTTCTTAATATCTAAAGGTAAATACACAACTCTTCCTTTTAAACCTCTTTGTAGATCTGTTGGAGGCAGCTTACCGGTTTTAGGCTCCATACGAATTATAGCCTGAAATGGGTGCACAGATTGAATAAGGATGGCTTCATATGTATTTAAATCTTTAAGTTCTGGGGGTATAGCTACTAATTCTAAGTCATTATGGACAACTCTAGCTGGCATTTTGTTATCTTCTATTTTATTGTAACAATATTAACAAATACATTGTACAGTACCTAACTCAAAATGACCTTCCACAAACATATAAGCAGCAAATTCTCTCCATTTAACATTGTTTTCCTTTTCACTTTTTAAAAACACATCTACAATCCTAGTTTGAATTTTATAGTGAGTACGTCTACAAAAAATACAAATATAGCTGAGATTTTCTTATTTCTTTTTCAAACTTCACATCAGTAGGATCTTCCATCTCTTTTTCAACACCTACACTTCAAACTCTCACTTTCTCTACACTCCTCTTCACGAGCAAAGAAACGTAACTCTATATCATCACAAACCTTTTTTACATCCAACACTGAACCATGCAAAAGAGCTGTATTAATTTCATTTAGATATAATGAAGGACTTTTCACACAGTATAATCTTCTTACTAACTTCCGCATTTCGAAATGATGTACTTCTAACATTCTTAAATGATGGAAACGACTTTGGCACACTTTCCTAGAAAGACAAGCCAGAGAATGAACTTGCAACCCTGTATTTTTTCTCACTTTGCAAGGATCCAGTCCTTGTAATATCTTGATCTTCTGTTTCACAGTTTTTCTTCCATATTCTCTTAAGAAATTTAGTAAAATATCAATAGGATTCTTGACGTATACTACAAATACTACTATAATCCCATGTAAACACTGGTGCCTGGGTACGTCTCCCTTGAACTTCCTCAGCTATTACTTCTTCAACATTTCTTGGAACCATCTTTTCTTTTTCAATTGGACAACCATATTTCAGTTCGTAACAACGACCACGGGTATCAATTGCATGAACTAATGTTTTTTGTTGAAAATAGCTTTCCTCATTAAAAAAAGGTTCCGTACTAGAAGTATGTTTCTATTCCCCGGAAAATATTTTACAAAAATTAGTTCTATTTACAATTCTTTTTCTTTTACATTTCTCCTTCATAGACTTCATTATTGTATTTAAAGTTTTCAATCTTTTTAAAATTAAGATAAACATTTTTCTTTTCAATTCAAATTCTTTTTCAATGACACTTAGAATCTCCATTTTTGTTTGTAAAATGCTGATCTCCTTTTTTTTAGTACATTTTGGAGTACTCTACTTCTATACAATCTTTTTCGAATTTTCTTCCTGTTTCCAACATAATTCTTTTTCTGATAATCCAATTTTGTACTTTTTTGTACATTTTTCTTTTCCTTTCGTTTCACTGTTGTTCTTGTATCTCTCTCCTCTTTATTTTTTAGAATTTGAAACATTCTACAAGTTTTTAAAAATAAACCTTTACTTCTCTTACCAGAAGGCTTTTTCTTTAAGGATTCATGTTGTAGTTGATCTAATTGCTCTTTTCTTTTTTACATAGGCTTCTTTTCTTCGTTCTCTTTTTCTTTGCTGTTTTCTTGTCATTGTAATTCTTTCTTAATAATTATCCAAAATATCTGTAAAAAAGAAAAGTTTTGAAAACAATTTAATAAAATTAAAATAATTATATAAAAATATTCACATGTATAACTATAAAAATACATATAAAGAAACAACATCAATGATTTGAGCAGTGGAACAGTGCTACCTGCATAATTGTAGGAGTGTATCAGTAGTGTGTAAGATACTAGAGCACAGCATTAGTAGTACACATGTAATTGTGCAACTGCACGGTTAGTACCTGTATCATTCCATGAATACATGGCTAGTGACTAAAAGATTACAATCCTGCAAGGAGAGTGCCTGAGTGCATTTATAAGTGCTTAGGTATTGGCGGAGTGATTGTATAAGTAGATGGTGCTGGATGGGTGATTGGAGAAGTGCATGGGACTGACAGGAGGATTCCTAGACTGCATGGGTACTAACTGGGTATTTAGAAGAGTGAACCAATAGTATGTAGCTGGTTAGAGTTCTGCATGCATACTGCACAGAATATTGAAGCTATACTTGTGTTAGTGCATAGGCCATTGCATAAGTACATGACTAGTAACTGGAATAATTAGAGTGCTGCAAACAGAGTGCATGGTGAATGTATAAGTGCTTAGGTATTGGCAGAGTGCTAGGATAAGTAAATAGTGATGGATGAGTGATTGGGGAAGTGCATGGGACTGACAGCAGCTTTCCTAGACTACATGGGTACTAACTGGGTATTTAGAGGAGTGTATCAATAGTATGTAGCTGGTTAGAGATCTGCATGAATAGTGCACAGAATATTGTAGCTGTACTTGTATTAGTGCCTAGGGCATTGAATAAGTACATTACTAGTAACTGGAATAATTACAGTGCTGCAAACAGAGTGCATAGTGAATGTATAAGTGCTTAGGTATTGGAGGAGTGCTAGGATTAGTAGATATTGCTGGATGGGTGATAGGGGAAGTGCAAGGGACTGACAGGAGGATTCCTAGACTGCATGGTTGCTAACTGGGTATTTAGAAGAGTGTACCAATAGTATGTAGCTCGTTAGAGTTCTGCATGCATATTGCACAGAATATTGTAGCTGTACTTGTGTTAGTGCCTAGACAATGCCATTAATACATGACTAGGAACAGGAATAATTACAGTGCTGCAAACAGAGTACATGGTGAATTTATAAGTGCTTAGATATTGGCGGAGTGATACGATATGTAGATAGTGCTGGATGGGTGATTGGGGAAGTGCATGGGACTGACTGGAACATTCCTAGACTGCATGGGTACTAACTGGGTAATTAGAGGAGTGCATTAATAGTGTGTAGCTGAATAGAGGTCTTCATGCATACTGCACAGAACATTGAAGCTATACTTGTGTTAGTGCATTGGCCATTGCATAAGTACATGACTAGTAACTGGAATAATTACAGTGCTGCAAACAGAGTGCATGGTGAGTGTATAAGTGCTTAGGTATTGGCAGAGTGCTAGGATAAGTAAATAGTGATGGATGAGTGATTGGAGAAATGCATGGGACTGACAGGAGGATTCCTAGACTGCATGGGAACTAACTGGGTATTTAGAAGAGTGTATCAATAGTATGTAGCTGGTTAGAGATCTACATGAATAGTGCACAGAATATTGTAGCTGTACTTGTATTAGTGCCTAGGGCATTGAATAAGTACATGACTAGTAACTGGAATAATTACAGTGCTGCAAACAGAGTGCATAGTGAATGTATAAGTGCTTAGGTATTGGAGGAGTGCTAGGATTAGTAGATAGTGCTGGATGGGTGATAGGGGAAATGCAAGGGACTGACATGAGGATTCCTAGACTGCATGGGTACTAACTGGGTATTTAGAGGAGTGTATCAATAGTATGTAGGAGGTTAGAGGTCTGCATGAATAGTGCGCAGAATATTTTAGCTGTACTTGTGTTAGTGGCTAGACAATTCCATAAATACTTGACTAGTAACTGGAATGATTACAGTGCTGCAAACAGAGTGTGTGGTGAATTTATAAGTGCTTAGGTATTGGCGGAGTGATAGGATAAGTAGATAGTGCTTGATGGGTGATTGGGGAAGTGCACGGGACTGACTGGAGGATTTCTATACTGCATGGGTACTAACTGGGTATTTAGAGGAGTGTATCAATAGTATGTAGCTGGTTAGAGGTCTGCATGGATAGTGCACAGAATATTGTAGCTGTACTTGTCTTAGTGGCTAGACAATTCCATAAATACATGACTAGTAACTGGAATGACTACAGTGCTGCAAACAGAGTGCATGGTGAATTTATAAGTGCTTACGTATTGGCGGAGTGATAGGATAAGTAGATAGTGCTGGATGGGTGATTGGGGAAGTGCATGGGACTGACTGAACAATTCCTAGACTGCATGGGTACTAACTGGGTAATTAGAGGAGTGTATTAATAGTATGTAGCTGGTTAGAGATCTGCATGCATAGTGCACAGAATATTGTAGCTGTACTTGTGTTAGTGTCACGGCCATTGCAGAAGTACATGACTACGAACTGGAATAATTACAGTGCTGCAAACAGAGTGCATGGTGAATTTATAAGTGCTTAGGTATTGGTAGAGTGATAGGATAAGTAGATAGTGCTGGATGGGTGGTTGGAGAAGTGCATGGGACTAACAGTAGCATTCCTAGACTACATGGGTACTAACTGGGTATTTAGAGGAGTGTATCAATAGTATGTAGCTGGTTAGAGGTCTGCATGGATAGTGCACAGAATCTTGTAGCTGTACTTGTCTTAATGGCTTGACAATTCCATAAATACAGGATTAGTAACTGGAATGATTACAGTGCTGCAAACAGAGTGCATGGTGAATTTATAAGTGCTTAGGTATTGGCGGAGTGATAGGATAAGTAGATAGTGCTGGATGGGTGATTGGGGAAGTGCATGGGACTAACAGGAGGATTCCTATACTGCAAGGGTAATAACTGGGTAATTAGAGGAGTGTATCAATAGTATGTAGCTGGTTAGAGGTCTGAATGGATAGTGCACAGAATAATGTAGCTGTACTTCTATTAGTGCCTAGGCCATTCCATAAGTACTGACTGGGGTAGGTCTGGAAATGCTAATGAAGGACACCTTTGCAGAATTTATGTTGCTTTTGCCTCAAACTGTCTTTGTTTTGATATGCATGGCATCTACAGGAGTGATGGTGTACATTTCACAGATGCGGGAAACAGAGTCCTTCTCAACAACCTAAGGCTCTGCATTACATGTAGCTACAAAAATCTCCCAATAAACACAAGGGCGCTTTTTAGAGCCACCTAATAACCCAACATATAATTTAGTTTTTCAAAAATTATATTTTGTTTATTATTGCTTGGAGTCGTGCTCCCAGCTTGACTTAAAGATGCGCATCCATCGCGTGCACACTAGGGGGCCTCGCTGAGAGCCGCGCACCCATCGCGTGCACATAGGGGAGGCCGTGCTGAGAGCCGCGCACCTATTGTGTGCACACTAGGGGACCGCGCTGAGACCTGCGCACCCATCGCGTACACACTAGGGGGCCGCACAGAGAGCCGCACACCCATCGCGTGCACACTAGGGAGCCGCGCTAGGGGCGCAACTCCTTTAAAAAAACATCAAATATTAAAAAGGAAGCCCCGGGAAGTGGTGGTCCCCGGGGCTGCAGGGGCCCCCGCATATATTTCTTAGTAATGCCCCCGGGACCTGGCCCACCCGGGGGCCTCAATTGAATAAAGCGCAGGAGCCCACGCGTCATCTTTTTAGAAAATTTCGGCGGGGTTCGCAAATCCAGCGCAAATTTTGCCTAATTTTGTTTTTAAAAAAATGCTTTTTTTGGCCCTGTGGGTCCTTCTGCAACCCCCTGAGCAGGCCTAGGGGGTCAGGGTGTTTCTACCCTGCCTCCTTCTCTTTTTGTTCGCCTTTGTTTTTCTGTTTTCTTGTGACCGGTTCTACCGACGGCTTCCAACACTTCTTGATTTGGAGTGTTGACAGGCAATTAGAATAAAGCTCGTGGTCGGGAGGGTTCGCGAATCCACCGCGGCCATAGATATCGATATCGATATTTTTATTTTTTGATTTTCACAGCAACTACTGAACGGATATGCACCATTTTACAAAAGGTTGCTTTCTAAACCAAGAACTACCTTTTTTGCCAAATTTGGGGTAAATCCCTTCAGTAGTTTCGGCTGTAGCCTTGCCCAAAATTTCCTATGGGAAATTGATTTTTTTACTCTTATGTTTTTAATTTCTCAGCAACTACTGAATGGATTTACACCATCTAAAAAAAAGGTCGCTTTCTGAACCAAGCTCTACCTTTTTGCCAAATTTGGGGTAATTCCGTTCAGCAGTTCGGGCTGTAGCCCGTCTCAAAAGTTCCTATCGAAATTAACATTGGGAAAACGTATTTTGGGACCCCCATTTTTTCTCAGCCACCGCTTGACGAATCACCCCAAACTTTCAGGATAGGAGCTGACCTGGATAGACTTTTTTTGGGGAGAATTTTGCAAAGATTCGTCAAACGACGTCAAAGTTATTAGCAAATCAAAAAATGCATTTCCTATGGAAACTAGGTTCGAACTATAACTACCTACTGGCGACCGCCAGTAGGTAATATATTTATAGTGAGAGAGAGAGAGAGAGATAGCTAGAGATAGATATAGATATATATTTCTAAGTGTTTTTAACAGAAGTTAACATGTTGCAAGTAAAAATATGTAAAGATGGTACAGTATAAACAAGTTGGGCATAGACTTGAAAAGAAATACAAGCAACAAATGTACTATTGCAGCATGTGTACATCTTTCAGTGATATTGTGCTTATTTTACACTTAAGTTTTATTTTTGTGACACAAGCTAGCTTCTTCCTACAAAAAGCTTTAATTGAAAGAAATATATAAATTTTAAACTTGCATTAACAGTATAATTCATCTCTTTTGGTAATCCAGATGACTTTACGTAAACAGCATTTATCAATAGTGATAAAACATTGACTTCTGCTCAACCAAAACATGTACCCTTGGTTACTAACATATGGGTGGATCCTCATCCACTCTCTAGTGATACTTACATAATTGTCTGGCGACAGCTGCACTGTAATGTCAGACCATAAAAACAGAGAAAGAAAGAAATCAAAGAGAGCCTGTGAAAAAAGAAGTTGGAGAACAATGGGAACAATTTTTTCAGAGGATACGTAGAATGTGCACAACCAAAATGCTGTCATTCAAAGTGAATGGAGAAAATGGTTGAAGTGCCCCATACTGTATGCTGTGGTGAGCGGAATCAAAATGTGAATGCCAATTTCCTAACCAATGGCTGAAGGTTGCTAACCAAACGGTCTTATTATGTATCTATGTATGTCATTAGTTTTACGTATGAATTCTTTGAAAACCAGTAGCCGAGTGCAGTCCTAAGGCTGTCTCAAAGGCAGTGGCGGCCCGTGCAGGTAAACGCGGTTATGGAAGTGACAAACTACAGAATAGGGAAAATGAATAAATAAATAAATAAAACCACTTACCTTGCGCTGCTCGCTGAGTCGGTAAGTGGTTTTATTTATTTTATTTTCCCTATTCTGTCTTTTGTCACCTCCATTCCCCCTCCCGCCCCGCCTCCGCCTCACTTAGACCCTGGGTGCTCACGATCACAGGGCAATCCTCAAGAAGGTCTCAGGCTGCACAAAGCACACGCACACAGCATCGCTGAGACTCACATGGACTCCGGGTACACACGATCACGGGGCAGTTCTTACGAAAGTCTCAGGCTGCAAAAAGCACACACACAGATCGTTGCTGAGACACACTTACAAACTTTTATGTTCCTGAGTTTCCACAACAGGGAGCCAGCCCTCCTCAGGCCCTTGGGGACAAGTTACTTCAGGACACAGCACACAGCAAAGTCCTTTCAGGCAGGGGAACACAGCACACAGCAAAGTCCCTTAGCCTCTCCTTAGTTAGGTCAGAAAAATGCAGGCCAGCCCCAGAACACACAGCAAGGGTCAGTCCTTCTCTTCAGTCTCTTTAGCTGTTCTTCCTCTCGACCTCGAAGTAGTTTTTAATCCTTTTCAGTCTTGATCAGTCCAAGGTCCAGGGGTTTCAGCTCTCATAGTTATGCCCCTAAATGTCTTTGGAGTATTTGTGTTCAGGGGGCACTGACCCCTATCCAAACCAGTTCTGGGTGTCTCCCTGCCAGTGACACATTCTTCATTTGATAGTGGAGATCTAGATCCTCAATCACTCAGCAGGAGATGGAGCCATTGTTTTATGGCAGCAGCCCAGGCCTCTTCACCTCCAGGGGCTACTCCTCTCCCTACACTCCAGATGCAGGTCAGCCTGTTGCTGTCTCCTATTTCTCCCCTGTGTCAAGACATTTCCCAGACCCTATCACATTCAAATCCAGACAGTCAATCCACAACCAGGCAAAAACACACAGAATTGTCAGAACCAAGAAACCAGCCATTTCTAAAAGCGCGATTTCTAAACACACAATGCAAAAACCACCTTCACAAAAGATGTCTTATTAAATTGTGAGTTCAGGCACACTATACTTCACCTCTCCATCTTAAACCTATGGGAAGATAGGCTGGGAACACATTACACAGCCTTCCTCATTCTGTCCTATGGGCAAGATGGCCTTGCCACAGTGAAAAGCGAAATGGAGAGTATTTCACTGTTAGGACATGGTACACACCTCAGTACATGTCCTACCTTTTACAGATACTGCACCCTGCCCAGGGGAGTACATTGGTCCTACCATAGGGGTGTCTGATGTGCATGGAAACGGAAGGGTAAGGCCTGGCAACTGGGTGCACTTGTCAGGACAACAAGGCAGTTTAACAAACTGTGCGCAGGCACTGCAGTGGCAGGCCTGAGTTCTCTCTTTAGGGCTACTTGTGTGGGTGGCACAATTAGTGCTGCAGGCCCACGAGTAGCATTTGCATTACCAGCCCTGTCACACATACCAATCATGGACAACCAATTACCATTACACTTTACACAGGGAGCACTTGCACTTTGACACTGATCAGCAGTGGCAAAGTGCCCAAAGCATGTCAGTTGGCAACACCATGTCAGAAAAAAGGTCCAGGGGGAAGGCAAAATATTTAGGGAACTTTAGCCAAAAAGGGACAAGTCCAACAATGACCTTTAGAGCACTTGAAAAAGGCATGGCATAATGCTATGTCCAGCATCTGGAACATGACTACAGTTTTCTTACATTGATCATTTATCTTTCCCAGTTGGACCGCAAAGGGAAGGAACAGTCCAGGGACTGTCCACGCTGTTTTTGTACTATGGCTTGCTGCAGAAAAAGGAGGCCACTGGTTTCCCTCAATATTAAACTGAGTAGCTAGAAGGTGTATGCTTTCATACCTATTTGCCCATCTGCCCTAGCTAGCCCTCATGTATTCATTCATTCATTTACCCATGACTTATTCTTTCGTTCACCCACTCTTATAGCCACAGTGCTCCCCCAAACACATAAAAACTAACAAATTAGTGATTTTTGGCATGGGTAGAGATTTAAGAATATCAGGAATTCATTGTCTTTTCCAGGAGTACCACTGTAAAACTGCAACCATCCCAAATTTCTAGGAATACTTATAGACAGGTTTTTGAAAATTCATAAGTATGTCTATTTAAATTGCTTCCTGAATGCATAATTTTACATGGTCTGGAATTTTACTTAAGAAAATTCCTTTGCAATTGTGCAATTTCACTTTACCTTTCTTTTTTCGCACAGAGAATATATTTTTGTTGTAATGTTACATATGCGTTACTTGATTTACAAACACAAGTACGCCTTTTGCTACATTCGTAATTCAAGTCATGTGTGCATGTAAAGTTAAAGAGTGTAAATCCACCCTTATGTTTTTTTAACTGTATGTTCAGGACTTTATCTTTTAACCTTGCATACAATTATGTTACCTGGATGTTCTTCATTGAAGGACCATGTCCAGTGACACACATAATAGTGTTTAATAGTCCTGTTTGTCAAATCTACCCGCAGACTGTTGTAATCTTGCATCAAGGTCTCCACATTTATTTATTTATTCATTTATAAAGTTTTATATAGCATGAACATGACCACCGAGGGTATCAGAGCTCTTTACAGATAATGCAGCAAGGAAGGGTATAGGCAAACATACATAGTCAACAGAGTGAAATGTACAAAAGATTATTAAAGATGTCCAACAGTCACGCGAGCAAAACCTCTTTGCTACAAGCCATCGCTCAGGACCCCAGGTCAAGTGGGGAAGGCGGACTGAGGCAAATATTTCTTCATCAAGAGTCTTTTAACTTCCATTTTGAAGCTGACAGTGGAAGGGATCACCCTGACTTCGGGGAGGAGAGAGTTCCAGATCCTCTGCGCCATGCCTGAGAAGGCACAATTGTAAGTCTTTTTTTCTTAAATTTTTGTGGTTTGAGTAGGAGGGTGCTGCCACTTCTGGAGGTTCTTGTGCCTCCTCATCCCCCGACATCGCCATAGCCATCCCGGACGGCTATAAGATAACCCGGAGGGACCGCGTCAACCAAGCCGGAGGTGGCATCGCCATTGTCTACAGAAACACCATCCGCATCACGACCAACACCGACGACATCCTCACCACCGCCGAGCGCCTTCACTTCCAGATACACACCGACCCCAAGACCACCCTCAGAGGTACTCTCATCTACAGACCCCCGGGACCACGCACACAATTCAGCGAAGCCATCGCAGACTTCATCAGCCCGCTTGCCCTCGCCTCCTCCGACTACATCCTCCTAGGGGACCTCAACTTCCACCTGGAGAACAACAAGGACAACAACACCACCACCCTGCTAGACAACCTCACCAACCTTGGATTCAAGCAACTGGTCAACACCCCCACCAACTACGCCGGCCACACGCTTGACCCCATCTTCTCCTCCAGCAACCACATCTCCTTCAGCCACTCCACCGGACTTCACTGGACCGATCACAGCTGCATCCACTTCAACTTCAGGAAAACCACGACTCACTTCCGCCCGCAACAAGCCCCCCGTAGATGCTGGAGCAAGATCACCACTGACCAGCTCACCACCTCCCTGAGCCAAAACCAACCCACCAACACTACGGACCCCAACGAAGCAGCCCGCAACCTCACACAGTGGATCACCAACTGCGCCGACGCCCTTGCCCCACTGAAGAACCCTCCAAGCAATCCCGACAGCAAGAAAGCCTCATGGTTCACCGACGATCTCAAAGACTCCAAGAAATCCTCCCGTACCCTCGAGAAAGCCTGGCGCCACGACCAGTCATCAGAAAACATGACAGCCCTCAAGAACGCCATCCGCAAACACCACCAGCTGATCCGCACCACCAAAAGGACATCATTCAGAGACCGACTGGACAACAACACCCACAACAGCAAGGAACTCTTCAGCATCATCAAAGAGCTCTCCAACCCCAGCGCCAGCAACAACGACATCACGCCATCGCAAGACCTCTGCGACTCACTCGCCACGTTCTTCCACCGCAAGATCGCCGATATACACGACAGCTTCGGCGCTCAGACTACATACCCATCCACCGAACCAACGCCCCCCACCACCACCCTATGCACCTGGAACCCCGTCAGCACGGAAGACACCACCCACATGATGAACTCCATCCTTTCCGGCTCCCCAGCCGACCCCTGCCCACACCACATCTTCAACAAAGACGACTCCATCATCGCACCCCAACTCCGGGATATCATGAACAACTCCTTCGCATCCGCCACATTCCCGGAGAGCTGGAAGCATGCGGAGATCAGCGCCCTCCTGAAGAAACCCACCGCGGACCCCACAGACCTAAAGAACTTCCGTCCCATCTCGCTCCTCCCCTTCCGCGCAAAAGTCATTGAGAAAACCGTCAACAAACAGCTGACCACCTTCCTTGAGACGAACAGCTCCCTCGACCCATCGCAGTCCGGATTCTGAGCGAACCACAGCACCGAGACTGCCCTCATCGCAGCCACCGACGACATCAGGACCCTGCTTGACAACGGTGAAACCGCTGCCCTCATCCTCCTCGACCTGTCGGCCGCATTCGACACTGTCTGCCACCGCACCCTGACAACCCGCCTCCACCACGCCGGGATCCAAGGAAAGGCCCTGGAATGGATCACCTCCTTCCTCTCCGACAGAACTCAGAGAGTCCGTCTCCCGCCCTTCCGCGCAGCGGCCACCAAGATCATCTGCGGCGTACCCCAAGGATCCTCGCTCAGCCCTACCCTCTTCAATGTCTACATGAGCCCCCTCGCAGCCATCGCACGCAAACACAACCTCAACATCATCTCCTACGCCGACAACACCCAACTGATCCTCTCCCTCACCAACGACCCCGCCACCACCAGAGCCAGCTTCCAGGAAGGAATGAAAGACGTCGCGGAATGGATGAAGCTCAGCCGTCTGAAGCTGAACTCAGACAAGACGGAAGTCCTCATCCTCGGACCATCCCCCTCTGCCTGGGATGACTCTTGGTGGCCCCCTGCTCTGGGCACCAACCCCAAACCCACAGACCACGCACGCAACCTGGGTTTCATCCTTGACTCCTCCCTCACGATGACCAAGCAAGTCAATGCCGTTACATCTTCCTGCTTCAACACCCTCCGCATGCTCCGAAAGATCTTCCGGTGGATCCCCACTGGAACCAGGAAGACAGTCACCCAGGCCCTCGTCACCAGCCGACTGGGCTACGGGAACGCCCTCTACGCTGGGACCACCGCCAAACTACAGAAAAGACTCCAGCGCATTCAGAACGCATCTGCATGACTCATCCTGGACATTCCCCGACACAGCCACATCCATGCACACCTGAGAGACCTGCACTGGCTCCCCGTCAGCAAGAGGATCACTTTCAGACTCCTCACCCATGCACACAAGGCTCTCAATGACATGGGCCCCGAATACCTCAATACCCGCCTCACATTCTACACACCTACCCGCCAGCTCCGCTCTGCCAGCCTCGCCCTCGACACCGTCCCACGGATTCACAGAACCACCACCGGAGGAAGATCTTTCTCCTACCTGGCGGCCAAGACGTGGAACTCCCTCCCCACCCCCCTACGACTGACCCAGGACCATCTCTCCTTCAGGAAGCACCTCAAGACCTGGATTTTCGAGCAATAGCAGCACTCCCCTCCCAGCGCCTTGAGACTCTCGCGGGTGAGTAGTGCGCTCTATAAATGTTCCTGATTGATTGATTGAAGAGAGCTCAAGTTTCTGAGCGAGGTAAAGTGGGGTTTTGAAGTGGATGGCTTTGTGTGCCATACATGCAATTTTCAACTGTATCCGAGCTTCATATGGGAGCCACTTCAGGGCCAGCAGGTCTGAAAAGATGTGGTTGTATTTTTTAGAACCCGTTACGAGCCTAGCAGCAGAGTTGAGGGCCACCCTAAGAGGAGTCGTTTTCGCTGTGGGCAAGCGACAGTGTGTTGCGCTGTCTTAGTCCAGCTTTGAGATCACTAATGCTTGCAATGCAACCTTTAGGTCATGAGCAGGGAGAAAGGGTTTGAGCTTTCTTAGGATGCTGAGTTGGAAATTCGCTCCTTCAGTGAGGGAGCTGATGTGCTTTTGCATGTTTAGATTTTTGTCTAATATAATACCAAGTGAGGATGCTGAGTCCACGAGGTGAGGTCTACAGTTGAGAGCAGTAAGTGATTTAGCCATTGCTCCATGACCGGGGATCGCTTGTGGGGTGAGATTAGGAGGAATTCTGTTTTTAGGGCATTTAGCTTCAGGTGGTTCCGTGTCAGCCAACTTTGTGTTTCCAGCAAGACTAAATTGAGGGACTGAATGTCCTCAGGGGAGGCGATCTTCAAATAAAGTTGGGTGTCATCCGCATACATGTGATAGTGAATGCTGGATGATTTCAGAATTTCTGTTAGAGGCTCCATGAACAAGTTAAAGAGCGTGGGAGAGAGTGCAGAACCTTGTGGTACCCCCAGCGTAACCGGTGCAGGCTGGGACCGGGATTGGTTAGTCTTGAAGCTTTGAGATTTATTCTGAAGGAACGAAGAGAACCAGTTAAGCACCGACCCACACAACCCCATCCTGTGTTCCAGGAGGTGAATTCGGTTGTCGTGCTTGACAGTATCAAATGCTGACGAGAGGTCAAGAAGGATCAGTAGGCACGTCTCATTGTGGTCCAGCACTCTTAGCGCATCATCGACAATGTGCGTTAGTGCCGACTCTGTGCTATGCTCCAGGCAGAATCCAGATTGGCATTGATCCAGGAGTTTGAAATGGTCGATGTGGTTGCAGAGTTGGGCCACCACACATTTCTCCAGGAGCTTTGCCAGGGTGGGGATGTTGGAGATTGGGTGAAAGTTATGCAGGTCCGTAGGATCCGCTGTTGGTTTCTTGAGAATTGGCGTGACCTGCCCCGATTTTAGGCAGTCTGGAATATCCCCTTGCTGAAGTGATGCATTGACGATCTTAGTCCACAAAGTTAGTAAGGAGGATCTAACTTCCGGGAAGAGGTTCGATGTCATAGGGTCATTGTAATGATTGGAGGGTTTCAGAGTCGATAATGTTTTGCGTATAGTGCACTCATCTAGGGTTTGGAAGAGACTCCAGGAAGCATTGTTTTTAGGGGGGACGGGTTGCACATGGTCAGAGATAGCAATGCCTAATGGACAGAGGGAGGTCCGTGGACTGCTTGTCAGGTGGTCCAGGGCAGATCGTAATTCAGCTTCAATCTTACTAGACTATGCAATGAAGAAGTCTGCAAATTCTTCACAATTAGGCAGTTCCACTTGACCATGAGGCGCGGGGTTCGGATGACTATTGGCTTGGGACTTGATGAGTTCGAATAATTTTTTTTTTCTGTTGTATATCGAACACCGCTCAAAAACACATTGTTCCTACACTACCTAGTAGTTGGCTGTTTTCAGAGCTGGATATCGTACAGAAATAATGGGCAACACAGTAACCCCTGTGCTGCAAAATCTACAGAATAAGTTCCAAGAAATAAAAAACGATGCACTGAGGCCCAGGTGAGGGACCTGGTGCTTTATTTGATGTACATTGCGCTGTCCCACGGAGACTCATGGGAAAAAGCCGCTAGTACGGGGCGGACGTGAAAGAATTTATTGGTGGCAGCGTCTGCCTTGATATATGTTGTCCAATTATTTTAGGAAGGAAGTCTTTATACTGTGATATTTCTAACCGGGCAACGGCTGTTAGCCCGTGTTATAATCAGTAGTTCAAACAGGAAAGTATCAGCACAACGCTTGGCGGAAGCACTAATATAGTGTCCCTGCTGGCTATGTGGCTCAGTTCAGCTACGAGCAAAGAGATATGATCCATGTTAAAGAAATATGTTATTTTGGATAACAATAAGATAACCCCCGTCCACTTTCTTTGAGATTAAGATGACTCAATTTTGGTCTTTGTGGTAAATAATTTAATTACCGGGACTTAATTTGATACAGAAAAATAATACAAATAGCTCAGTAAAATAAGAGGCAAAATCCGTGATATTAGAGGTTAGGAACGGGCTTTATTCCAATGGACGATTTCGAAATCGTGGACTCCAGGTTCCATCACCACGGAGGCTCAGGAAGTGAAGTACATACTTTATTAATAAGTAATCACTTTTATACAATAGGCATTACAGTGAAGCAAATGCAGGAGGCGTAACAATTGATAGCAGAGATAGAACATACATGCGTAGCAAAAGTGGGCGTAACTGGGTGTAATTAAAGAACGTCATCAGGTATGATGTCATAATAGGGTGGTTCCATGAAAGAATTTTGCAATGTCAGCAGAAATACTTGGAAGAAATGCGCGCGCAGCAGCATGACGTATGATTGACGTGCGACTAGGGGGTGAAGGGGATTTGACATTTAACTCTACATGTGGTGACAGATGTCTGGAGGGTCAAGTCAACCTAATCCCAAATCATATCTAACATCCTATGTTTAAAGAACTATGTTATCCAAAAGAGAGGTCTCTTAGAGTAGAATCTTATTCTATACTGACTATACTGACTGTTAGTGCGTGTACAAGCGTCTAAGTGTCTACACTAGATGCGAGGGCAGAAGTCTTCCATGGTAATAGGGCTATGAATTACTTGCATAAAGACAGAGAAGCCGGGCCTTTGCTCGGTAGCTGGAAGAATGTTTACTTAAACTACTAGACAGGAATGCATTGGGCAGGGAGCGGAGCAGATAATTTCGAAGGTGAAATACAGTTCTTGGCAGGCAGCAAGCTGATGTCAGGCACCGTGAGCCGCGCAGGGAATGAGACAAGGTTCATGGTCACAGATGCAGGCTCAGACTGGAGCTTTCAGAGGCAGAAGGCAGAAAAAGGCTTGATGGCAGAATCAGGGCCTACTCGCCTGAACTGTAAAATGGGATAAGTGAACCATATAAAGGCGGTGGCCTTTCATACTTAGGAATGGAATATCCGGCCCATTCATGGCGGATCTGAAAGAGGACATGTTGGCGGTGGACGCACATGTGTTTGCGTCTTCATAATTGGAACTGGAGGAAACATACATGTACTTGTGATTTATACATGAAACCGTTGGGGTCCAAGATAGGGGACATAACTGACCATAAAAATCCATATTTCCACATTCCCTCCTTGTCCCCTACTTGCCCGTCAAGAGATATCAATCTTCATCAATCCATTGATCTGTTCATATAACATCATTTGTTCTTCTTTCTTCTTCCGGGATCTTGAACGAAAACTTGGATGTGGGATACACGAGGTGGCACACAGACCACAGATCGCTGGTCCACATTGTAGACATAGACAGCAACTGAATAGGATGAGAAAGCCAATACCTAGGAAGGATAGGACCTTCCATCCAAAGGTAGATAATACACTCCAAAACCAACCGGACCAAGTCCAGGTGCCTGGACTCTGGTGTATCTGGCTTACAATCTTATGAAGGCGAGTTATGGCTTTATATACAGATGGCGCATTTTCTGGTATGAAAATGCAACAACTTGATCCGATGACCCTACAAGCTCCGCCCCTATCGGCCAGGATGACGTCAAGGACAAGACGATTTTGAAGCACAACAATCCGCATAGCAGACTGCTCTTCTGTTAAATTGCCTAAGGCGGAAATAGTTTCGTTCACTACTGCTTCAAGGGTTCTAGTTAATCTACGTATCAGCTTACTATTAGTAACGGTACCTATATAGGGAAAGAGACCTTTATTGAAATCTGTGTATTTTTCCCATGCTGTTTCAGTGTAATCGACTATTGGGAGATCTCTCCTTTCTCTATTGTGTACTAAATGAGTATTTCTGTGATAATCAGGAGGAGCTAGAAAAACAGGTGGCAAAAGGAATCCGATATAGCAGGTACCATCCCAATCTAGAGGCAGACGTATATATGCCGTCTGACCACATATAAAATAGGAATGGCGGGAAGCGCTAGATGTCGACTTGCCTTGATCACTAAATTCTATTACAGTGGTGCATCTACTATGGCCCATATGTATGGAACCATTCTTTCTTACACATAATTCACCTTTTACTGGAAATACTGACATGGCGGGCAAAATTGGAGTAGCTTCGGATTCGACATTCAAGATCAAGAGATTAAGCGTAAAATTACCTAATCCATATACTTCATTTTCTAGATCAGTTCCTGTTCTTTTGGGAAGTCCCTCCTTGTTGGGGTGGCAGACTTTAAGTAAAACTAAGTTCAGATTTCCCCATACCCCGTTGCCTTGATAAACTGCGGAGTTCGAATCTTGGGAATTAATTAAACTAAACCATGCTCCACAGGAGCCGTTGTGTGTGAACGGGTATGGAAAGAGAGGTAGAATTCCTTTATAGTTCTGATAGGGAGGGAGTCGGCCACATATCCAACAATTTGTAGCATTGCTAACCTGATGGGAATGATGTAACATGCTAATAAAAGTGTTATTGCGCAGCGCAAATCTGTATGACAATTCATGCGGAGGTAATTCACTAAAAGAATGTTCAGCAGTAACATTATAAACATGTCTAAAAATAGGATAACATATGTGCAACAATATACTTGCAGTAATTATTAAAAGACTTAGGAAAAACAGAATTAATAACGTCACTGTGCAATGACTACGCAGTGATTTACAGTACGCATGTCGTTTCAGCTTTATCCTTTTGTTTCTTTCTCTGTACAGGTCTAAGGGATACATGTCAGAGACAAATTCGACCGCTTCACCTTGGAGAGGACTTAAACAATCAAATTGCCTGACGGGTTAGACCTGAGTTTTAGTTTATATAGTTCACGACTATTTAATTCAACCAAAGGAAGTTTTGAGTCAATGGGCGAAGACACACGAGGTGTGGTATTTACATCCGATGGTAGTCCATGAAATTTCTTGATATGACTTGAATGTACCCAGCCTTTTCGACCTTCGATCTTTACGGCTGTCCTCGTCGTTAGTAATACCAGCTGAGGCGACCTCCACCTAGGATCCAGCTGAGACTTCCGATCAAAGTTCCTTACTAAGACTAAATCTCCTGGAATTACGTCATGGGGTTTCACATCAGTGTTGTCGGGAAAAGCTGCAGCTACCTGTGAACGACAAGATTGTAGTGCAGACATCAAGGAAGCCAAGTAATCTGTCAGCATATTACAGTCAATATCAGTTATTTTGCGTGGTATAGGCGTCCCCCACATATTTGGTGGCCTACCAAAGACCACTTCATAAGGAGATAGCCCTGTTCGAGAGTGCGCTACCATTCTCATGTAAAAGAGTGCAACGGGTAAGGCTACTACCCAGTCGACACCTTTCTCTCTACATATTTTAGACAATCTAATTTTCAGAGTTTGATTATGTCGTTCCACGAGACCTGCTGCCTCGGGGTGTCGGACACAATGAAACTTCCACTGATATCCTAGCAGAAGTGAAACATGTTTCATTAGTTCGGAGGAAAACGGCTGGCCGTTATCTGAGTAGACAACACGTGGTAAACCGTACCGTGGGAAGAATTCTCGAACTAACTGTTTGGCAGTAGTCGGGGCAGTGTAATCTGATACTGGAAAAGCTTCGGTCCAGCGGGAAAGAGCGCAGACAACTACGAGAACATATTTGAATCCTCGACATCGTTCCATCTGGATATAATCCATCTGGAGGACTTCAAAAGGGTGATCAGGAGGCTGAAATCCACCCTGTTCTACGGGAATGCTTTTTCCTGGGTTAAACTGACAACAGATCATACAGGTACGGACTTTTTGTTTAGCTGCTGCTCGTAAATGTTTGTTGAACCAAATGTGTTGGATGCTGTCTAGCATAGCTTTCTCTCCTAGATGTGCTGGACTGTGTATTGTATTTATGATAGCTTGGACCATAGAGTCAGGAAGAAACCATACAGATTTCTCCTTCGTCATCCATCCCTGGTCCGTTTGGATCCCTCCTAATTCCGTCCATTTCTTTATTTCGTCTGGTGTAGCATGTGTCTGTATGTCAATTACATCAAGAGCGGGATCCTTAACCATCATGCAATGTGTTGGTGTCGGGACTATTGTCTTTGTCATGTCGGATGTTTGAGTTTGAGCAGTCTGTTTAGCTGTTCTGTCAGCTAGATCATTGCCTTGAGAAATAATATCAGTAACTTTCGTATGAGCTTTACATTTCATAATTGATATTGCAGTGGGTAGATGTATTGCATCTAATAAGGCATGAATGAGGGGTCCGTGCTGAATGTGGGCACCGTGAGAAGTTAAATAACCTCTCTCTCGCCACAGCACGCCGAAGTCATGTACAACTCCGAATGCATAACGTGAATCAGTGTATATGTTGACTTTTTTATTTGTGGCTTGAATACAGGCTTGTGTCAGAGCAATAAGCTCTGCTGCTTGAGCTGACAAGGTATTTATACAGTTTGTTTCAATGACTTCAGTATCTGTTGTGACTGCATATGCGGCCACTAACTCTCCTGTACCTGTTCTCATACATGAACCATCTACATACAACGTCAGGTCTGGGTCTGACAATGGAACGTCTGTCAAATCTTGCCTGGGTTTCGTCGTGATAGTGATAACTTCAATACAATCATGTGCAAGTGGGTCTGTTCCATTTACAGGTAACAGTGTGGCAGGATTCAATGTACTACAACGTTTGATTTCTATATGTGGCTGAAACAATGTTAATTCGTAACCCGTGAGTCGTGCTACAGTCAAGTGTTGTGTTTGTGTGCGGTTCAAGAGAACCTCTACTGCATGTGGTACTTGTACTGTCAATGGATGTCCTAACACTATGGCATCGCTTTGTCTAATTGCTAAAGCTGTTGCTGCCACTGATTTCAGGCACGCAGGCAGAGCCTGAGCTACGGGATCTAATGTACTAGAAAAATAAGCACACGGTTTGTGTGATCCTGCTTGTTCCTGTGTGAGTACTGACAAGGCAGTACCTTCGCGTTCTGTAACAAAGAGCGTAAATTGTTTGCTGTAACATGGTGTTGCTAGGACAGGTGCTTGACATAAAGCTTTCTTTAAACTTTCAAAAGCGTGTGTATGTTCCTGAGTCCAAGGGAGAACAGTCGATGTGGCTACCTCCTGTGTTGTCAATTGAATGAGTGGTTTTGCTAGAAATGCATACTGAGGGATCCACTGCCTACAATATGAAGTGAGGCCTATGAAAGCCCGCACCTCCTTTTGTGTCTTGGGTATTGGCATATTTGCAATTAGCTGGATGCGATCTGGTGTAAGCTGCCTTCCCTCCTTGGACAGCGAGTGACCAAGGTAAACAACTCGCTGGACACAAAATTGCAGCTTAGAAGGGGACACCTTGTGTCCCTTTGCGGCCAAAAATTGTAATACCGTCAGTGATGCTTTCTCACATTCAGGTTCGTTTCTAGCGGTGATCAGCAGATCATCGACATATTGAAGCAGGGCAGTGTTGACTGGCATGTGTATACTGTCAAGTTCTCGTTTCAGTGCTTGGCTATAGATGCTGGGGCTTTCTGTAAATCCTTGAGGTGCGCGTGTGAATTTAAAGCTTCGTCCATTTAAACTAAATCCGAACAAGTATTGACTTTCTGGATCTATTGGGACGCTGAAAAAGGCATTCTTGAGATCAATTACAGTAAAGAATGTTGCTTCGGAATCAATAGCTGTCAGTAATGAAGAGATGTCTGGAACTACGGGGTATTGTGGTACAATACATTTATTTAATTCGCGCAGATCAATAACCAATCGATATACTGGTGGAGCCTTTGGATCAGTTCGTTTAAGAATCGGAATTATCGGTGAATTACATACATTGGAGTCGGTCTCCACAACCACTCCTTGGCCAATAAGCTCGTCAATGATTTGCAGTAAAGCCATTACAGCATCTGGGGGTAACTTGTATTGTCGCATTCATGGTAGTACCACTCCTGCCTTTAGTGTGACTCGATATGGTGTAATGTTCATGCAACCAACATCTGTAGGGCCTTGTGCCCATAAATGTGTGGGTAAAGTCTGCAGTCGGGAATCCATGTCTCGGGACACATAGTGCCCTTTGAAATCTCGTAAAAACAATCTTACTCCTTCCGGAGAACAACATATTATAGCTCCTAGAGCTTTCAAAGTTTTTATACCTAACAAGTTTTCTGGACATGATTTAGTAAGCAATAAATCTGTAGTTCGGGTCAAAGGTCCTATCGTAAGTGGAAGAGGCTGTGATACTTCATTAACAATAGGTTTTCCTGAAAAACCAAGGGAAATATTCTGTGAGCCTGAGAGGGGTGCCCCTGGAACTTCACTACGTTTTATAGTTGTTCGACTTGCCCCTGTATCAAGTAAAAATTTTCTATCTTGGCCTAATAGTTCACTATGTACATAAGGTCCTTCTTGGTCTACAGGGACCTCGATAAGGGGTAAGTCAACTTCCCTCTCTAGGCTGGTTCATGCGTATCGTTGATAATCAGGATAGTCATACTGTGCGGTCTGGTACAGCTGTCGTGTCGTTGTTTGTGTGGCAGCAACAGGCAGCGCTGGTGCAGCTGGCACAAACTGTATAGACTGTTGTGGAGCTGGCATGGACTGGGCATGCTGCGGTGCTCCTTGTTCATTCTGATCCTGTCTAGGTGGCCGTGGTCTTTCTTGTGTTTTACCTGTGGCGATATTACGCTTCAAGACTGGGCAATCGTGTATGTAATGACCTGGTTGTTTACAATAGTTGCATGTCCCTTTTACAGGTCCTGCTGAATCACCGGACTGTGTCGTACCCTTTTTATGACCTTCAGCTGGAACTGTCTGGGAGACTAGCATTTTCATTTTTGTGTCTTTCATGCGTCTCTGCTCATGTTCTTGTTCCTCTCTAATTCTATTGTAATGGTACTGTAACATTTGTAACATTTGTGATGGGGTATTACCTTGCCAGGTACTCTCGAATTTTAATACTCTATTCTTCACCTGGGGCAAGGAATTTTCAACTAATTTTGTCACAAACAGATGTGGGTATGACTCGCTACTTGCTTTTATACCACTATTTATACCAAAACATGTTTCGAATCGAGCATAGAAATCACTAGTGTCTTCATCTTGCTTTTGTTTACAGGCTGAGATTGCACCCCAGTCTTCCTTTTTCGTGGTTAATAAACGTGGCAGTACCTGTACTAGTAAACCTGGTAGTGCTTTAGTTTTATCCCCAAGCCCTGCTCCTGCAGTTCGGGCCTTTTCTTCTGCTTCTAAGGTTGTCCATTCTATCTTTTGGTCTCCCACCTCCCACTCTTTTTCCTTGAGTTTTTCATAAATGCCAGCAGGCATTAATACCTTTAATATTGTCATAATGTCGGGATAGGTATACTCTCCCATGAGTAACATGTCTTTAATTTCTCGGTGGAAACCCGCTGGGTCTTTGTCATGACTGGGCACCACTTTCTTCATTTCTAACAATTCTATTTTCGATATGGGCGTATATACATATACACGTTTAAACTGATTGTCCTCGCCCTTTATTGGGTGTACTTCTCGTAAGGGATTCTGTCTGTCCATGTAATACGTCGTTCTTTCCTTGATGGGCAGTGAGACATGTTCTGGGCATACAAAAAGACTGTACTGCTTTCTTGATTCTAGTATTTCTCTAATTAACTTAGTACCTGAACCTCTCCATCTATTCGTGAGTAATTCAGTCAATATATCAGGTAAAGGACCAGGATCGGAATGTTGGCTTTTATAAAGTATAAGAAGTTGTTGAATCATATAAATCCCAGCTAAACGCTGTTCATCTGGGGTGAGGTTCAAAAATGTGTGTGCTACTGTATCATCACCATATTTTCCGGGACTGTCAACCCACTGAACGGCTGACCTGGCTAATTCTTGTTCATCCATAGAATCGAGAAAATGATAACCCCTTCGTTCTCGGAGTAATTTGTCAGCGGCTTGGAACGAATGCTCGGGGGACCTTATATTTATTATAGGTGTTTGGAAATTCCTGTTATTATCTGGACATACCGGACGTATCGGGTCAGTGAAACATCTAGTACTATTACAAGATCTTCCTCTACCTACATAGGCTATGGTTTCTGACTGTCCTGTGGGCAGTCCTAATCCTTCCTCCTCCTCATTTTGTTCGAACTCGTCTACCGCTAATCTCTCTTCGTGTAGGCGTTCTATTTCTTTACGGATCTTTCGGCACATGGCTATTATACATTTTTGCCTATCATGTCTCCCTTCTGATATATTCTGGCTCCATCTGGTAAGGGTTTGCATTATTTCCGGATCTACCCCCGGTCGGTCTTGATTTCTGATTACACAATTTATGAGGAAACGTAACAGTTCCCCCTGTATCTCCACTTTCTGGTATTCCATAGCTCTGTTAATACATTCAGAATCTCGCCCTGTTTGGACATAATGATATATATTGTCTAAATGCATAGTCATTCCTGGTAGCTTTCCTAAATACATCGCAGCTCGTCTGATACGTAATGAGGCCAGGACCATTTCGTCCTCTTTGCCGGGCACAGGGTCATATCTACAATCTACTAGAAGTTCCTTAAGCGTGCGGGAATTTATGAGTTTGGGGGTACGTGGATGTGCTGATTCTTGAAAAGTAAGTTTATTTATTCTGGGTGGCGTAGAAAAAATGTTGGTAGCACCTCCGGTAGCCCCGTCTGGGGTATCGGACGTGAAAGGATTCGTTGAACGTGATACAGCAACTATAGGTGTGGACACAGCTGTAGGAGTAGCTGTAGGAACAGATGTGGAAACAGATGTGCTTGCCGGAACTTGTGTCAGGATTTGATGCTGTAAGGATACAGATACAGGGTCTTGGCGTTGAACCTCCCCGGCAGACGGTCTATGTGGGGCGGGGTTAGCATACTCGGGAGCTGCGTCATCTAAATATGAGGAAAGAAAAACATCTTCTGCTGTTCTAGGATGCCCCTTGGGATGCATTTTTATTGGGAACAATGGGGGTGGCAAGTCTTTTGGTATCTTCGGAGTAGCCTTAGGTAATCCCTCGGCCAGAAGGGGATACATACCATTCATAAGGGCATTTCTTTGTCTGTCTACTTGTTCTGATTTCACTCGTGTACCTTCTTGAATTAATAGATTTTCTCGGACTTTATTTGAATTTTCCTTACTCCTCTCTTCCTGTCTACGTGCTTTTTCTGTACGTCTATACGATTCTTTACGCCATAATTCAATGGCGTCTTTCTGTGACTGTCTGGCTTTCCTTTTCCATAATTCTTCCTCTACTTTCACGATGCAATCTGCATCCCAGGTCCCAGCTGCGGGCCACCTCTGACTTTCTGGTAATTCCTTAGTGTAGTCTACCCATAGATCAAGAAATAATATGGCGTCTAGGCCATGTTTATGATACATGAAGTACCCTGGAGTGTCCCTAGGAGGAATGGGAACAGCTTCTTCGAGTACCCCTTTTCTAGTTGTGATCTGTCTTAGTTTCGAAAAGAGCGGCATATTGAGAACTGATCTGATACTTGGTCTTGAACAAACTTAATACAATAAAACACAATAATGAACAGTCATTCATACCACAATATGCAGGACGTATTAACACATTTAACATTTAACGTTTTAAATGAGCAACAATGATGATGACGATCTAAGAAAACTTAATCACAAAACATAATTCTCGGCATTAACTGAATTATTCTGAATTTTATATACTTGATATACTAGATATACTGCTAAACAGTACAGATACACTGCTAAAACAGTGCAGACCGGATTTGTGTACCCAAACCCGTCTGGATCGGCACAACTTATGTGCATGCCAGAACGCCTCCCCAGTAATGGTACTCACCGGGTAGCTCGGAACGGAAGGCCTCGGAACGGAACTGAACTGAACTGGACTGGACTGGACTCGAAAACTTCGGAAACTTCGGAACATCGGAAACCTGGTGGGCCTCTGTATACCTCGGATCTTGCTCTCTCAGCTAGGCTCTGGTCGGGATACTTCGCACTTCTCACCGCCTCGTCTGGGTGTTGATCGCAGCCTCAGTCGCCCCCGCTTGACCGGAGGGAGATACAGGAAATCCTGCTGGTACGCGTTGTTGTCCGTCCAGCTGTGGCAGGAGACCGGGCCTGCAACGCACCGCCGGCGCGTGAGATGAGAAAGTGTCCCTGTTCGGGCGCCATTCCTGTGGTAAATAATTTAATTACCGGGACTTAATTTGATACAGAAAAATAATACAAATAGCTCAGTAAAATAAGAGGCAAAATCCGTGATATTAGAGGTTAGGAACGGGCTTTATTCCAATGGACGATTTCGAAATCGTGGACTCCAGGTTCCATCACCACGGAGGCTCAGGAAGTGAAGTACATACTTTATTAATAAGTAATCACTTTTATACAATAGGCATTACAGTGAAGCAAATGCAGGAGGCGTAACAATTGATAGCAGAGATAGAACATACATGCGTAGCAAAAGTGGGCGTAACTGGGTGTAATTAAAGAACGTCATCAGGTATGATGTCATAATAGGGTGGTTCCATGAAAGAATTTTGCAATGTCAGCAGAAATACTTGGAAGAAATGCGCGCGCAGCAGCATGACGTATGATTGACGTGCGACTAGGGGGTGAAGGGGATTTGACATTTAACTCTACATGTGGTGACAGATGTCTGGAGGGTCAAGTCAACCTAATCCCAAATCATATCTAACATCCTATGTTTAAAGAACTATGTTATCCAAAAGAGAGGTCTCTTAGAGTAGAATCTTATTCTATACTGACTATACTGACTGTTAGTGCGTGTACAAGCGTCTAAGTGTCTACACTAGATGCGAGGGCAGAAGTCTTCCATGGTAATAGGGCTATGAATTACTTGCATAAAGACAGAGAAGCCGGGCCTTTGCTCGGTAGCTGGAAGAATGTTTACTTAAACTACTAGACAGGAATGCATTGGGCAGGGAGCGGAGCAGATAATTTCGAAGGTGAAATACAGTTCTTGGCAGGCAGCAAGCTGATGTCAGGCACCGTGAGCCGCGCAGGGAATGAGACAAGGTTCATGGTCACAGATGCAGGCTCAGACTGGAGCTTTCAGAGGCAGAAGGCAGAAAAAGGCTTGATGGCAGAATCAGGGCCTACTCGCCTGAACTGTAAAATGGGATAAGTGAACCATATAAAGGCGGTGGCCTTTCATACTTAGGAATGGAATATCCGGCCCATTCATGGCGGATCTGAAAGAGGACATGTTGGCGGTGGACGCACATGTGTTTGCGTCTTCATAATTGGAACTGGAGGAAACATACATGTACTTGTGATTTATACATGAAACCGTTGGGGTCCAAGATAGGGGACATAACTGACCATAAAAATCCATATTTCCACATCTTGATGAAGGTGGCTTAATTGATGGACCACCAAAACGTACGTTGACCATTACTAGTTGTATGGGGAATAATTTCAGAGACATAAATATACCGGAGGAAATTGATGGGATACAATCGCACATCAAAGTATAAGATAGTCTGTCTCTGACTAATTCTTTCAGGATCTCCGACATAACAGAACTGCTCTTTTGTGTATGAATGGTAGTGTGGGTGAGATGGTTTAACAGGTGAGAATGAAGTGTTGATGGCTGAGTGTGGGGTTATATGTGCACAAATTATATGTTTATGGATTTTAAAGTTGTATTGTCGTCTTCTTTGCCTCTAACACAGCTACAGATGAAGAAATTGTTTGAACCTAGAGCTATGTAAAATTATATTACAGTGTATGTGTTAATAATAAATGATCAAATGCTGTAGGATTATCACACATAAAAAAGTTAGAGGTATTATAGGGACGCTGACAATTGTTTGTGAATGTGTATAACTGTTATATGTATTTGTAAATAATGTATTTTTATAAGTATTGAATAGTACAAAAATATTTTAAAAAATACACAAAAAAGTACAAAATCTTTTTATGTGAAGAATACAAATAATAAAAGATATTTTCTGAATTCATTTTGGTGTATGATACTTACATTGGGGATTTGCTTTGCAAATGAGCCCTAAGAGGCCTTACTAAAAGCAATGTAGGTCAGATAAGAGGCTCTTTCTTAGTATTTTTTGTTTCCCCCTCCTCTTGGACCTGAAATAATATAGGGGGTACCTTCTCTTTTTGTGACTGTCCCACGGTGTGCTGCAGTGCTCGCTTAGAACTGTGCGCCAGTAGCATACTGGGATAGTGCGCAGTATCATATCAAATGCACCATTCCCACTGCAGGCACAAACCCGATCCTGCACTAGATACGGCACATTAGTGAAAGGCAGACTGGCTGTTTTAAGCCGCTGGTCAAACTATCATTGTACTGGTGGCAACTAAATAAAAAGGAGAGACATCCCCTGCCAGAGGGCTGAGGGAGACTACAACAGTCTCTGACTCACACCACAGAAAAGAAAGACTTGACTTTTTAGCTATTTCCAAACATTTGTACGAGTTAAATTTCAATTTTTACACGTAGCGCGGTTATATATGGAAATAGCATAAAAGGGTTGGTTTGGTAGCCAAAATAATGTAATACCCCCAACTTTAAATCTGATATCACTGAGAGCGCAAGAGAGGCAAGCCAGCCTGGCACTTGTCCAGTTACTTTTCCGAGGGAATTCAGGTGCAAATGGTGCATTTGGTATCTACTTTCTTCGTGAATTTGGGCATCCATTCAACCTTCTTTCTTTTCATCCATCCTACTTTCTCTTCATCCATCTGTCTTTCATCCATCTCCCCATCATCTTTCCTTTCTCCAGCCATCCTTCTCTCCACTATCCATTCTATCTACTTTCATTCTCCTCTCTATCCATTCATCCATCCATCCCCCTTCTTTCCTTTTATAGTCCCTTGTGTAATTTTTCCCCCACCCGACAGCTGTGTTTCTGATAAAATTTAAAGGTGCCATAAACAACATTTTAAAGATTTTATGTTACCCACTGCTCAGAGGCACCCACTCCCTGCTCAACCTGCTAAATTTGGGGGTTGGTGATTCCCCTGGTCCTTAAAAGGCATAATTAAGTATTTTTTAATTGCAAGGGTAGGGTCTTAAGCACAAACCTCTTTAAATGTCATGCTGTCTGGCAGCCTTTTAGCTTTGTGCCCCATAGTATGGCATCCACAAAACATGAGAATAAACCTTTCAGTAAGTTTCCTAACATATCTCAATGTTTGTTGTTTTATCAAGCTCTCAAGGTTAAGGTTTCATGCCCTTTCCGTGTTCCACAGTGCCAGGACCACCGAGCAACCAACTGAGTACAGCATTTCTTCCCATGACCTTCCCGTGCTTTGAGCTCCCAGCTGTATTGATAACGAGCATCACAGAATGAACCGGTTTCCAGGATATACGTGTCACAAACAGAATTAGACTACAAAAGTAACGTTTTAATGGGTGAATTGTGTAGTCTTTCCTTGAGCAAGGCACTTCCCTGAATAGATGCAGTTCCCACAATGGTGCGACAGCTCAGAGAGCATAAAGGGGCATATTTACAATGAAGTGGCGAAGCGTGTCCTTAAGCCAACACTTCGTCACTTTAGAAACACAGGGCTGCACCATAATTACTGGAGTGCAGCCCTGTGTTTTCCTCTGCGCTGGCACTAACTTTAGATGCCTAGTGCCAACGCAGGAACTCTTGCACCATAGTACAAGGGTGCCTGTGTTGAAGGGAAGATTGTTTATGTGCAGAAAGGTTCTCGTACCTGTACATAAACAATCTTTAAATGCTGTTTTGTAACTTCTATGTGATAGAAGTTGCAAAACAGCATTTTTTTAAAATTGTTTATGTGCAGTAAGGGTCCCCTTACTTTCTGACAGTCTTTCCATGTCGGAGAGCCCGGCATGGAAAGCCTGTGGGGAACCGAGTATCATAAACCCAATGGTGGAAACGCTGTCCATTGAGATTACTGCATCCTGTCGGAATCCAGCCAGATTGACCGACTGGTTACAATTCCGACTGCTTAGGTTGTAATTAAGAGGTTGGAAGTGAAATCAACGATGAGTGTTGGAAAGCCGCCGACCGGAGGTTGGAGGCTTTCCAACACCCATCGTAATCAGACAAAAATCTAAAGTAGGTGGTTTTAAAAATTCATGTTGCCATTCAAAAGTAATTCAGTACTTTAAGTACTATGTTTTAAAATATATCTAAATAATTTTTATTTCTAAAAACAACACTTTTATTAATGTAAAATAAAAATATATATTAAATAAAATATAATTATTTCAAAGTATAATAATCTAAAAAATGGGAAAATAAAACAGATACAGAGTAGTTTTTTCAACATTGTTTTTAATTAAAAAATAGTTAAACACATTTTCCAATTACCCAAATCTTAAAAATAAGTACAGTATTAAAAATAATATATTACATTTTCAAAATATATAACACATATATTTACATTTTCTAAATCTTTTATTTGCAATTTTAAATAATGTTCAAATGCTTTACCATTATTTTCTATGGAAGAAACTGTTCTTTTTTATTTTTACTGTACCCATGTTTTTTTTAACGTCATTTTCGTTAGTTCTTGAAAGTATGCGGCGACGAACAGAAACATGCTGTGGTAAGTAGAAACTTTCTTCAATTTAAATAAGTAAAAATAGGTTGATTTATTGTGAGTGCAAACTACGAGTGCAGGTCCGTGGTAATGGTCCAATTGGTCCTTTCAGATCCACAGGAGTTTCCTTTATAGGATGCACAGATCCTCACCCACCAAGGAGGAATGTTTTATCATCAGTCCATGATCCTCATTGGGCAGGCACTGGAATGCTCAATAGGCCCAGCAAGGGGGCTGCTTGCCGGAGATCTTTTCTTATCTGTTTGATTGATGGTGTTTAGACAGAGGACAGTTGCACTTTGGTCCTGTGAGAGCAAATGAGAGTAGTGGATCAAGGTAGAAGATGTGAGTAAAATTAACTAAGAAGTAGGGGTAGGTAATACATTCCGCTCTATTGGTGGAGTTTGTAATGTTTTGCCTACTTCACGTTACGCTTGTAATGTGGAGTTCTGGCAAAAGTCCCCCAACCTCCGCGTTGCGGAGTTTTTTCTCGAGCATGGCTCACCAACGGTAAGTTGGGGAGCATGAGCGAGAACTGGTTTCGCAGAGTTTTCATGTAACTCTGCAGAATTCCGCGAGTTTCGCCCATCCTTACTAAGAACACCCAAATCAATTTTTTTTCTCGTGGATGCCCTTGTTAAAATTAAAAAAGCAAAAGCTGAAACTCCTGGGAGGGCAACAGCCGGGATTCAGTGTGTGATCAACATGTTTATTCTGCAAGTTTCCTATAAAGGGTTAATGGCATTTACTCTGGCCAAAATCAAAATGCCTAATCAACTTTTAGGAGTGCTGCAAACCACATAAGTGGTGGCCACCTTCAGTGAACCAAATAGGATTAATTACTTATACATAGCTTTTATTGTAAAATGAATGCGACAAATAGTGTGTATTTTACATTGAATTTATTTATGTACTAGTTACCCATGAAGACTCCCACCGGTCGAGTTTTTGATGGGAAATTATTTTTACATTCTTTGTGTTTTTTTAATTAACATTTTAAAAAGGTAGATACATATTATTTTAAATAAAGATTTTCATTCCGAAATCAATTTATTTTTCCTTGTTTTTTTAATGGGTTTTGTACATGTGCACTACTATATCAGGCTGAGGAAAGGTTTGGATTATTGGTATGAAGGGAGGTGTAGAATGTGTTACACTCCATATGTACTTCTTTTGTCAATTGAAATGGGACTTTTTTTATTCAAAAATAATGTTTGGGTTTTTGATGGTTTGACCTATGTAGAATATTATGGTAGATCACCTGAACTGTGCGGATTAGTAGCATATAGGGGGTGTTGAGTTAACTACTCGATTTATTTACGCTCCCTAACTACAGCTTTTCTTGTTTGGAAATATTTTCGGTTTCATCTTTTTTTTGCATTGTTACATTGTGGATTACAAATGACCTTGTAGATTTATTACAGATTGCTCATGAGAGTTGGTGACAGGAATTTAAAAGGTTACCAATACTCGAACAAAGAAGACTGCTACCCATGGGACAATCAAGTTGATGTAATTATTTTGATGGAGAAAACGTCAAACTAAGTCTATCAATTTGATATTTTTGCTTGGAAGAGGGTTAGACAATAATTTAATGTCAATATTAAAATATGCACACAAGGCAGGAGAGTAAATGGTAGTGTATTGTTAGTTATTACTTATTCAATGTTGTCCAAGTAGTCTGCTCTCCCAAATATTCCACATAGTTGAATATTATTAAGGAGACTATAATTCATTTCTTTTGTTTGACACTGTGGGCTGCAGACTATCTGAAAAAGTTTGTGCTTGTCCCATTTCCTGGAAATGTTGCTTCTTTTTTAAAAAATTCCAGGACATTGTAATATGTGGGGTAGCTTACCCTTTATAACAGGAAAAAGGATGTGTCACTTTACAACGCCATTTTTAGTTTTTGTCACCTCTTTTAAACAGGTCAAGTAGCAATTTCAATCCTCAATCCTGTAATGTGGAAGTCTTCTGTGACCCGGCCTGTCTAGGGTGACCAATCCATGTTTGTTCAAAATAATTTAGTAAGGGTGCCAAATTATGTCTGTTTCTTGAAAAGTATACAGATTGTAATATTGCAGTTTATGACCTGTCAACATATTTTGGTAGAACAAAGTTGAAGGCTGTTAATTTCCTGAGTATCACCTCGAGTTTAATTTTAGATGTGTAACCCCAGCTATGGATTTTGTTTAATTTTACCCCATAAAGATTGTGAACAAATGAAACATCTATGTAGGCAATACATTACTTGCCTCTCTTTTCCTACAATTCATTATTTTTTAATTTGGGATGGTGGGCGTGTCTCCGACAACATGCATAGGAATTTTGCTAGCAACCTCCCTTAACACTGATCAAGAAAACTCAAGGAGATGCTTGCTAATGACTTTATTTGCTGGACTGTGTTTCTAACTCATAATTCTGTTACAGATGTAGAGTCATTATATTCACTAGTTCTTTCAACATAATCACCAACAGTAAAAGGTCTGCCTCTGCAAGTAGTTGAAAGGTAATATACACACCCCCAATGAGTCATGAGTTCAGTGTTTCTGTCTTTGAGAATTTGGAAATGTGTTGCCTCTTTTAGATACAAACTGGCTGCTGACATATTTTTCATTTTAAATCTGTTTAAAAAGTTGAAAAAGTCATTATTATTGTATGTAAATAAAAACAATGTATAATTTTTTTTTATAACACTGCAATTTATCAAATTATTTGATTACATTGAATAATGTTTGACCTTTTTTTTAATAACTGTCCTCAGAAGCAGGGGTATACTGACGTTAATCTATCAAAAAAGAAGAAAATAAATTAGTACTGTTGATTGATAAATTATTTATTGTTGGCTGTATTGTACCATTTTCTAAATGGACAAGTATGAGTAATTTAAGTGTGAGTTTTTTTATTTTATTTCATTTAGTTTTTCAATGATGTCCTTCACATGATTATTATTATTATTATTAGTATATTTGTTTATTCTATCACTGGAAGGAGAGAACAGATTGGGCCTGATTTAGATCTTGGTGGACATGTTACTCTGTCACAATGGTGACGGATATTCCATCTATCTAAATATAAATCCCGAGCAAACACAAGGAGATAATGTACGGAGCGCTGAAACTTTTCAGATACTCACCCCCAGTCACAGATCTGGTTTCAATCCAACGTGGTAAATTAGCTCATTTTGCCACCTCAGTTCAGAACCAGCCATATGAGGAGTAAAGACTTGCAGAGGTACATTAGTAACATAACCAACTTATATCAAGATTTGAGGGACTTAGCTACGGAAGGTGTTTGGGAAACGGTTGGACAATGGTTTGATGCAGTTGGAAAGTGGTTTGCAAGTCTAGGAAGTGGAATTTTGGTTATATTGTGCGCCCTATTTTGATTATTACCATCTGCATCATTATTTTGGTTGGTATGGTGAGGGGATATAAATGGGATAGGGTGAGACAAAGGGAAAGAGTTTATAAGGAAAAAGACAGAAGAATAGAGAGGTTGAAGGACAACTATTCCAATAATTTGAGGCGTATGGAAAAGTTTAGACACAGGAGGATGGCAACCGCATCTGTTTAGATCAGGCCTTCTGATACATCACTATCCTAAATAATCATTAATAGGCGTACATAATGAGATAGGATGATTAGTGATGACTTAACGTCATCAGAGGGGGGACTGACAGAGTGGAATATTTATACCCTACTTGGGGTACTTGTTAGGAGTGCAATGTAACGGCTAGGAAAATGCACTCACATATTATCCAATGTTATGAAAAGAATTAGATGCTAGAAGAAACATGAATCAAGTAACACGTTTCTATGAACTTAGTACATTCTAAAGTAGAGAATGATAATTACCGCATACAACTTGTGGTGGAAGATGTAAACAATGCGATTTGTTTATATGCCTCATTATTTAATGTGACCCAATGATGTATTAATTGAGTTAGACAGTTTTCTAAGTTAATGATGTAGATGCAAGACATGTGTTAATGTAGTTAAGGTAATTATTCCTATTGGAGGATAATAGTTTATGTAATCCTAACATATGCAGCATGGTGAATTCATTATTTTAGTCTAAGTCGAAGGGCCGAACCATTACATAGAAGAGGGACTGTGTGCATAAAAGGCTGTAAGTCAGAGAAGTGGGGGAATCACACAGGAGTGTTAAAACTGCCCTCACACACAGTAAACTGTGTCATGCTTCATCATAGGGCTGCTAACACACCTCCGCGCAGACAATTAATGACAATTAATGTGGGGATCGCAAGTGAAAAAAGTTGCAGAAACAGTGATAAAAACTGGCCACAGGGAGTCCCGTCTAACAATTTTGATACTGGGTACCCTGTCCAGAGTCAAAGTGGTCACACCAGGAACAGTGGATGGTGGTATGGGTATGGGAAACCTATAATGAGTTACCAACCCCTCCACTCTGCAAAAACCGTCGACATGTTTCAGCCAGCACAATATAATAACCCGGCTTTCATCAGGACTCACTACTAAATGATCCCTCAGGTACTAACCCTACCTCCTTTATTCCAGGGGTGCAGTGATCTGCCAGAGAGGATTTGGGTGAAGGAAACCCCATCCAAATTTGCTTGTGGGTCTATTGCTGAAATCATACTCACTACGGTTTTGAAAATGTTGATAATGGAGCCTCTAGGGACAATCTAAAAGAAAACAAAATAACAACAAAACTAAAGGTTGGTTGAAATTTGAAAAGCTGTCGTGAGTTGATACCTTAAGAGATAGAGTTAACAATAGACTAAAGCCTTATTATTTATTTATTTATAGGTGCCAAATCTGCCGCTACCATTCTGCAGTGTTGCTGCTGAGTAAACGAGCCACAGCTTCGTTGAATCTACTTGCTTTCCCCATCTCATCCCCCACCCCCCTGGGATTAGCCACCGGAGCTGTGTCTCCTGTAAACCAATGGCATGTCTCGGGAGGATTCGAGAACTAGTGTCGCCTCCCTATTGGAATCATCTGGGATCCAGGTAGGTGGCTTATGACAATTAGATAAGGTTGTGAAATGAAGGATTTATAGTTAGCCTGCCCTGAGAAAGATAAGGTTGAGGGAGGTTTTCACAAGGGAGAATGATCGACGACCAATGACGAACTGCTTCCAGGGGGCATACATGGAAAAGGCTGTGAAGGGAGTCGATGTCATGAAAACGTTTGTGGCTGAGCCCATTGTGGAATACATGAGTGAAAGGCATTATGGGACATTTGCGAAATACAACTTTGAGTATATGATGTGTTGTTGAGAGGGACAGACACCTCATTCCTGCCAGCCATGTCGACAGAGAGCAGCTGCATGCTAGATACTTCCCTTTCCTGTTTGTAGCTTCATGCCTCAGATCCATCTCATTGTGGAGTGACTTCTTAGAAGGGCTCTACCCACTGACACATTTTGTCTATCAAATTCCTTGCTTCTATGCTAACTTAGGGATGCCACCTCTAGAGTTAGAGTAGGGATAGTTAGAACTTAATGCTGTATATGGAAGAAGTGCTGATACAGGGGGACTTGAACTTTTGCTCTCTCATCTCCTGTCCTAGAATGTATTGTCCTTTTCATGCTCCACTGGGTGAACCTTTTTAGAAGGTTTGGTTTTCTTCTGTTTTCCCTCTATTTTTATACCCTCATGCTAAGATTCGTGTATGTCCAACTATTTTTGATTTTGTAACAAACCTCACTAACCTTCAATTGGCTGGTGATTTGGTTTCTTATGTAGCTGTTTGGGTTACACTGTATTTCACTTAATTTATGGCCTTTTACTCCCCTCTACACTTCTATGCTGATAAAAAGAGCCATTGGAAACTAACACTGGGCAAGAACTGAACAGATGGTTCCAGGGTCTTTCAGTAACAACAGCATTTTATTCACTGCTGTGTAGGAATCTCAATACTACTAACTCCGCTCTCATCCACCCTAATCTTGTGTCCTTGGCAGAACGTGTTTTCTTGTATATTGGTAGCACACAGATTGAAAAGAAAGTGCGGGATACAAGTGTTAGTGAGATCAGCTCCAGCTTGAGTACAGTGGCAGTTGGATGACCAGGTTGCACAGCTCCAACAACTACCACCATACTCTACCCCAACATCTTGGCTCAGACACAGACAGCAAGGAAGGGGGCATTACCACAGCAGCCATCTTGGATATGAGTAGCCTCATGGCTTGCTGTAATGCTTTACTGGATTGTCATCTTTATGCTTGGGGTGCTGATACTCAATGAGAACCTCCACCCTAAGATCACTGTGCGTGATGTTGTATGTTGGGTTAACGTTGATGCTCCATTAAAAGGATGTTCCATATTCACCACTGAGTGAAACGGGCACATCAGTTTCAACTGTGTTATGGGCGATCTCGACTTGCTTAGAGGCCAGTTTGGGTGCTGTCTGTAGGCTATTAGATGACTATCAGGTTTTAATTTCAATGTGGAGGCCTGTATATAAAAGCAATCGTGGAGAAAGGGGAAACAAGATAGGGTTTAATGCACACAACAAACACATAATTGACTTGCTGAGGAAATACTTGAAGGGTTGTATCCTAAACTACGTAGCGCCAGACACCAGGTGTGAAAGTGCTGCAGCATGAAAATTAACTGGATAAGAAGTTGCAAAAGGATCTTGTGTTTGACCCTCTATCATCAGACCATAACTGCAGCAGCTTTTGCATTCACACTCAACCACTGATTCGTAAGTAAGTAAATGTTTATTGTTTACTTAGTTAAAACCTTAGCAATGTTTTGTAAAAAAGAAATAATAAAATCTCTACATAATTTAATACTTTTTGGGTTTTACATTTTTTCCAAATTGTTGTTAACTTTAGTAACAATATATTCCTAAATTGATAGTTTCGTTGCATCAATAAAATTCGTAGCCTATAATGAAGATTATTTTTAAATTAGAAAGAAAAACAAATCTACGTTCTATAATTCATAAATACTGATTCAATTCCTGTGCCTTTTGTTTCTATTAACAGATTTTAAAACTTGCAAGACCTATGGAACAAAATTTCTACGTTCTAAAATTCGTAATAATTATTCAATTCCTGCGCCTTTTGTTTCTGTTAGCAGATTTTAAAACTCGCATGATCTATATAATGAAGTTACGAAGGTTCGTGGTTTTCTCAGTCGGCTTTGACAATGAGATTTCAGTTTTCAGGACCTGTTTGTAAGAGTCCAAACATTTTATTAGTTTACAGTTCATTCTGCAGGATGTAGCCCTGATATTATAGACGCTCTACATGCCCTATATTCCTCTAAGATTCTAGGCTTTCCTTAGCATTGAAACTCGTGCTATGTGTAATTTGGAACATAGAAAAATTATGTGAATAAAATCCTCTTTATTTCTTCCGCTGAGTGGGCATGTTTTGGGACCAGATTGGCTGGTCCGCAATCGTCAGTAGTTTCCCAAGCAGCAAGGCCATCAGTTGTGTTTTTCGGTGGATCGAAAATGTAATGTTTAAATATGGTTTCTTTTGTGAGGTCATTTGTGATTGAGATAATGGTATCTCTGGAGGTAACACCACTCCCACTCAAAGGGTCACATGCTGCTTCCCAATGAATATTCTGTATGAGAATCAGCTTGCTTCTAGTGTTTTTCCTCTTGTGCCATACTAGTATACCGCAGAAGCAAGTGACAGTTAGATCGAGGTACAGAGGAAGTTGTTTAACATGAGAGTGAGTGAACAAGTATCAGGTGGGTTTTAGGAGTCTTCTAACATCTACTTGCATATCTTCTATTTTATCATTAGGATTTTTTTAGAAAGGCTGGTATTGTTTGCAACCCTAAAGGTAACATCAGCGGGTAACCAAACAAGACACTTTTGGTGATGCTCCATTATGTTTGATTACCTCAAAATATTGCACTTGTTTCTTTTCCCCTTCCCCCTGCCACTCAAGCACTCCAGTTGTCACCCTGTTGAAGACCATTAGGCCAGTGTGTATTGAGTCAAAACCATTTAGTTGATCCCTCTTAAGGATATTGAGCTCCTGGAATTGGTAGATGCCAATAATACTGGTATTAAAAGTAGTATCTCATCTTCAAAACAAAAATCTTGTAACTTGTAGAGCATGTGCAACACAAGAACTGCTACTTCAGCCATGGCTTTGGCCTTCTTGTGGCATAGGAGCAGCAGCAAGTAGGTGATGGAATGGCACACCAGCTAGAAATCTGAAGGCAGGAGCACTGGCTTACTTGCTCCAAAGCCTCGCGCAAACTTATGTCCAATTTCGCAAAGTAAAATGTGCATGGTAAAATCTAGACATTCTTGAAAGGCTGTGACAGTTCAAGAAAGTGAATTACACTACACAAGCAATGGGTGAAGAGGGCGGACCCAAATAAACCAATGAGGAAAAGGTGCAGACACAAATACTCTCAGTGTATATTGTTTATTGCATTATTGTTGCGCGGACATAAACTTTAACAGACAGCCAAAACTACAGACAGACCTAAATTGAAGATGCAAGGATAAAATTGTGGAATAATTGACTTCTGTAAATTTAACAAGCACTGACAAAGTTTGATTTTAATTTCATTGCGGAGGCCTGTATATAAAGGCAATTGTGGAGATGGAAGAAAAGTACGCACATAGACTATAAGCAACTTTCCAACCTTGCACACTACACAGTTTAGCTTGCCATCTATGCAAAAAAAAAGTGCCTCAGCATCCTATGTAGGGCTGGCAAGTGCACTTTAAATGATACGATAAAATACAAGATAGTGATATGAATGCTGATATTGGTTTAACTGAAGCATATCATATGTTGTTAAAAGTTTTATTGTTTATTGTAATGGCGCAATAACCGAAAGCAACAGATAACATATAACTTTGGTCACAATACATAAACCTTGAGTGGAGTAGCAGGGAACCACCCAAGATGGCCACACATTAAGTGAGCTCCGCAGCCACTGAAATTAAAGAAATCTTTCATCTGACCAAATCTCCATTCCAGCCAGATGGTGTAAGGCTTGTAGTGGGAGTCGCACACTGAGTAGATTGTTGGAGCCCATACGGGCAAATTCCTTTATCAAGGAACAAGAGCAGCAGCCCCAAAAACTAACAAAGGAATATTAAGCCTCGGCCCAGCCACCACCAGGCTTCTGGTGCTCTATGTTGCATGACAGTGTGACCTGTGGGGGAGTGGTGGACCGAGCGAGGAGCCCTCACTAGGATTGCCCGATTGAACTGTCTCATGACCCATTGGTACTGTGACTGGCTAAACTTAACTTGGAGGAGACCTCTGTGGTGGAGGACGTTGGCCATGGTGAGGAACAAAGGGCCGACACCCATGCAACCAACAAAATGAACAAATACGCTGTGACCAGGGCATCCTCCGTCACTAGTGAGCTGGGTGTGGATCTCCACTTGATTGAAGGACCCTCGCTTAGTGCTTTCATGGCAGCAGGACAAGATCTTAAGGGCAAAATAGAGTCCAAGTTGGATGCTGTAAGTGTAGAAGTTAACCTCCTCTGAGCAGATTTTGACAAAATTACTGAAAAAGTGACAGCAGGCGAGTCCCTTATTAATTTGCTACAGTCTATAACCAGGAGACTAGAGGACCAAATGCAATATCTCACTAAACAAAATGCCACCATTGCAGCCAAACTTAAAGACCCAGAAGGGAGAGTGCGGAGAAACAACATCAGGGTTGTGGGGGACCTGAGGGTGCAGACGGCCATAGTGTCGATCTCTTCCTGGGTGACCTCATTGTCAGCCTGCTCCACCCTAAGCACCTCTTTAACTTCTTTTCAATCGAAAGGGTAAATCCGGTGCCCCTCCGAGGATGATTATCGCAAGGGAGAGACATAGATGCGGTCCTGCAAGCAGCCTGTTCTCATGGTGACTTAAAATATTAAAATGCAACAATTCGCTTCTCTACGAACTTCACATTGCAGGCGCAGTGACAGCAACATAGTTTTGAAGAGGCCAAGAAAGGGCTAGGAGCAAAGGAACTCAAGTACAAGGTGCTGTACCACACTCTGCTAAAGGCGACAGCAGAAGGCAATTCCTGGCATTTCATCACACTGAAGGAGACCTGGGACTGGTTAGAAGGAAGGCGCACCCCTGGATGACGAAACAGGTGGGTGACACAGAGAGGGTGAAAAAGCGGAGAATTGGACGATGGCCACACTGATAGCCCAGAAGCGGAACTTGGGGTGAACCCCCAAAGACTCGTGAACAACAAAGCCCAGATGGCTTCCAGATAACAGCCTGCCTCACACCCACTGGTGGGGCCTTGTAAGGTTAATGGGCAAAAGACTGCAAAGAAGACATAGACTTAGATCCAGGCGGTGACCATGCATACCTGTAGGTCCCTACATAGAGGCGTTGATTAGCTTGGGTGGGGAGGGACGGACCTAGTGATAATGGCCTACAATGCAGAGGTATGGATACATTATTCATCTCAGAAGATGACCTCCTCAAATGCATCCTCGAAACCAAACCCTCCAACCATTCTTCTGACCCCATACCTAGTGTCATCGCCATCAATTTCTATACCAATACTCTCTCTTATTGGACCAGGCTAGTTAATCTCTTCCTCTGTCAAGGATCCCTCCCAGCTGTCCTCAAAACAGGACAGGTTACCCCTCTTCTAAAAAAAACCTCTTCAGATGCGAACGACCTCAACAACTTCCGCCCCATCACCAATCTCCCTTTTCTATCAAAAATCACAGAAAAATGTGTTGCAAAACAACTTTCCCAACACATTATGGACAATAATCTCCTTGAGGTGTTCCAGTCTGGCTTTATTCAAAATTACAGCAATGAAACATCCCTGCTGCAAGTGATCGATGATGCGCTGCATATACTCGATTCAGGGGAATCGTGCCTTCTGATTCATCTTGACCTCTCTGCAGCCTTTGACACTGTTAATCACAATATCCTCCTTAACGCTCTTCAACAGAGAATGGGCGTAGATGGCACAGTGCTTAAATGGTTTGCCTCATTCCTCTCTGACAGATCCCAAATGATCAAGATTGCGAACAGTCTCTCATCTCCACTGGCGGTTGGTCATGGTGTCCCTCAAGGTTCTATCCTTGCACCCACTCTGTTTAATCTCTATCTGGAACCATTAGGGAACCTCCTAAGCAAATCTGGAATCCTTTACCATCTCTATGCGGATGACGCCCAAATCTACCTCAAGGTGTCTTCCTCACAAGATCTCTCACTACTCAACTCTACTCTCGACTCTATTCACAAGTGGATGTTAGTTCATCAACTCATTCTCAATCCCTTCAAAACTGAATTCCTCCTCCTCTCTACCTCTCTCTCCCCGCCTCCTGTTCAATCCTGGATGGATCAGCTGAATTTACTCAACAGTAAACCCATCATTGTCGACTGCGCTAAATCCCTAGGTGTCATACTTGACAAAAGACTCAACCTAATCTCACACATCAACCCCATTGACAAGAACGCACGTTATCAGCTGCGCCTTCTGTGGGGGATTTGTCGGTTCTTCCTGGAGAAATACCTAAAAACCTTGGTCCAATCGCTAGTTCTCTCTAGACTGGATTATTGTAACTCTCTTCTGACTGGCCTACCCAAATCTCACCTCTCCCCCCTCAAATCCGTCCTCTATTCAGCAGCTCGCTTAATTTCAGGGTCCAAACGAAGTGACCACATCACTCCTATCCTGTCATCTCTCCGATGGCTTCTCATCGAGGCAAGAGCTATTTACAAAACGGCCTGCATCACCCACAAAGCCTTGCACACTTCCTCCCCTCGCTATCTGGCAAACAAACTGAAATTTTCTGGAGGCTTGAGACCTTCTCGGAATGCGGAAAAGCTTCTGCTTGAGCCCCCCCTCCTTCAAAAGGGAAAAATCAATGGCTCAATAGTTCTCAGGTAATGCGGTGAGAATCTGGAACTCGCTTCCTTCATTGCTCCGTGCCACCACCTCCATCCGGATCTTCAAAGCTGACCTCAAATCTCTTCTATTCCAAGGACACTTTCAGAACTAATTCCTTCATTCTCAGACCCCGCAAGGAAGTTTGTTAGTCATTGTAAATTGCTGTGTTTGATATTGTGTTCTTGCCTTCTATGTTTTTCCCTACCTCCCCTTGACTGCTGTGTTTGATACTGTGCCCTGCTGTTTTTGTAACGTTGTATTTTGTAACATTTCTCTCATGTAACGTAACTGGTTCTATTGTACAGCGCTCTGACACCTTCGGGTAAAGTCCGCGCTTTATAAAAATGCATTAAATAAAATAAATAAATAAACATTTCTAAAACAGTCCTTTGTAGATATCCAACCAGCTTGTCAAGGTGGTGCTGGCCAACCTATTGTTTTACTTTGAACAGTTTGGGTGACAGGCATTCTGCATATTGGGGAGGTGGGCAGTTTTAAGCTCGCATTGCAGGGTAGCAGGGAGCGGGGAGTTTCTTTGTTGGGCACGTCTGTTTTGCTGTTTCATGGTTATGGTTAGTTATAACTCTTGCTTAAATACAGTGATATCAGACAGTTATAGACCGGGCCACAGGGCACACTGGGATGGGGGAAGCAGTTGGATCCTAGGTGGGTGTATAGGTAGCCTCATGCACACTTTACCTCTTGATGGGAATACCAACACAGCTAACTCTAAAGATCCTGATGTGGAACGTCAATGAACTGGGAAGCAAAATCAAGCACACTACAGTGCTGTAATACCTCTGTAGGCATGCCCAATACTTAGTTCTCCTGCAAGAGACCCACCTTAAAGGCACCCAACACAAAGCACTACACAGATTTGGGTACAACCTCTTGGCAAACGTTGGCTACACAACAGACTCCAGGAGAACAGGCATTCTAATTAAAAATTCAATGCCCATTATTCCCAACTGCATGCTAAGTGACCCCCTTGGTAGATTTGTGGGACAATCCAGGAGTTGGGAGTGACAAGCATTGACCATTTGCTCTTTATATGTACCACCAAAACTACACACAACATTCCTCATTCTTAGCGCTGTACTCTTAGAGATGCCACCAGGGATCCTCATTTTGGGGGGGGCAAGAATACTGTGGCAGACCCTGGTATGGACAGAGAAAATACATTTGCACCCTCAGGTGAACCAGGCCCATTGCGCGCCTTAATGGAAGCAATGGACCTCGTGGACTTATGGCATGAACATAATCCCATGATAAGACAGTTTACTTACTTATTAACAGCTCATAGTAGTTTCTCCCACCTAGACCACATCTTTACTCAGAGGATAGATATGGGCAAATTTAGGGACGCAACACACAAAGCATGCAGCATCTCAGACCATTAACTAATGGAGGTGGTACTCTTTTGCCCCTCTCGGGACAGTGCTCTGACTCCTAGAATCAACCCCTGGCACTTCAAGGATAGATCCCTCAAAGACAAATTAAGGAAAAGGGCAGACCACTACTTCCAGGAAAACATGGGAACGGTTAAATCTGCCTGTGGGCTATGGGAAGCCTTTAAGGCAGTCATCCTTGGCTAGGTGCAGGACATAATTGGGGGAAAAAGGAAAGAGTGAAAACTAAAATGCAATGCACTTGAATGAGACATTGAATCTTTAGGGACTCGTCTATTAGCAAGGGAGACTGTCGCTCTCCAACATAAACTATATCTCAATCAGCATGAGCTGCAAGAACTAGTAGAAGACTTGGCTTTGCCTGTATGATGTAGGTGATAAAGCTAACAAATTGATAGTGTGGTTGGATGAGTGAGACAAGGGGTGCAATTAGATCCTGGAGATCCGAATAGCCCTGCAAAGAGGTCTCAGGCCTGCCACCCTGGTGACTGTGCACGGTTTGTTAACTGCCATGTTGACTTGACAAGTGCACCCACTCCTAACCTTCCCTTTGCTTACATATAGGGCACCCCTATGGTAGGCCCAGGGTACCCCCATGGGCAGGGTGCAGTGTATGTGAAAAGTAGGACGTGTACTGGAGTGTGTAACATGTCCTGTAGTGAAATACTACCAATTTCGTTTTCCTCTATTGAAAGGCTATCTTGCCCCATAGGACAGAATGGGGAATGCTTTGTAACCTTTTTACAAGGATATCTTCCCATAGGGATAAGATAGAAAAATTGAGTTTGGAATACCTGAAGTCAGTATTTACTAACACATCTTTTAGTAAAGATGTTTTTTAAATTGTGTATTTGAAAATACCACTTTTAGAAAGTGGCTATTTTCTTGTTCAACTATCCTGTGTGCCTCTGCCTGCTTCTAGATTGACTGTCGGGCTTTGGAGTGACAAGGGCTGGGGAGGTGCAGTGGCTCCAGGACTCTGGATGACTCAGCACTAGGCTGAATAGGCCTGCTCTGCATTTGGAGTGGTGGGAGGAGTAGCACTTGTACCTGAATAGGGCTGTGCCTGCCTTGCACAATGCTGGCTCTGCCCCCCTGTAGTGTTTCTGGAGCCAAGGCCCACACTGACAATGGATGTTGTTGTGCACTTGCAGAGTGCCCCCCAGAACTGGTTTGAACTTGGATCAGAGCTCCTGGCACAAAGAGAACAAAGACATTTTGGGGTATAAGTATCACACCCAAAACCCCAGACTTTAGATCATTCCTGGAATTCAAGAGGACCCTTTGACAAGGAGAGGAGCTTGAGAGACTGAGGAGAAGTACTGCCCTTGCTTTGTATCTGGGGTTGGCCTGCAGTTGCTGTTTCTGCCAAGGATAGGATAAGGACTTTGCTGTGTCCCCTGCTTGAAGGAGATCTCCAAGGGCCGGAAGTGTGCTGGCCTCCTTTTCTGAAGTGTCAGGAACACAAAGACTTCACTCCCAGCTCCCCTGAACTCTGCTGCTGTGAGTTCTATCCTGCCAAGAGGAGACTCAAAGAACTACAGAAATCGACGCATCGCTCTTCCCGATGCTGTTTTCCCGATGCATCTCCATGGCACGAGAAGATTTTCCACGCATCGCTGCGCCGCTGTCGAAACCGCCGCAGCCCCTGTCGCCACTGCAAGAATCGACGCATCGAGGGATCGCGGCTGAAGAGGACTGATGCAGCGCCACTCAATGCCATCACATCGATCGCCAACACATTCCGGATTTCCACGCATCGTACCTGTGCGGCAAGTTCTTCCGACGCATCACCCGTGGACCGGACCCGTCACGAAGAATCGACGGATCACTCCGCATACAGACCGGATTCAACGCAACCCTTCCTCTGTGTGCAGTAGGACTGTCGCATCGCCTCTCCAAGGGCTCAGGAGTGTTGCATCTCTTTGTTTTCCGAAGCTGCGGCTGTTTGGCTTGAGAACTTTGATGCTTCTACAGGTACTTTGTTGAAAAGTAACCCTGGGCAGAGTATGCAGAGTGGTGCTCCACGAAGTTCCATGGAGTTTGAATAAACTCGGTGGAACTACGTTCTGCTCTGCCCCGGGCCCACGAAAAGGGTGATTTTTTTTTATTTTTAAACCCACTGCATGCGCAGTATATGCAAGACATGTTATGTTATGTTAAATGAGCAATTGTAAAGCGCGCAGCTACTCAATAGAGTGTCCCGGCTCTGAAGGTGTAGTGACAATTTTAGCCCTGTGCTATGGAGACCAGGTTGAATATTATTGCTGGAATAACCAGGTTTTCAGTGACTTCCGAAACGCAAGAAGGTCCTGCATCAGTCTTAGTGGCAGAATGTTCCACAGTTGGGCCGCCTGTACCTGGAAGAAGCGTTTCCCTATCCACGCTCGGTGGTATTTGGGAGTGCATTCCAACTGAAGCATTGAAGATCGTAGTGTACTGTGAGGCAGTAGAACTGGATTCTTTTCCTGATGTACACGGCACCTATGCCGTGAAGAGTCTTGAAAGCCAGGACCATAGCTTTAAAATAGATCCTCTTACGAACTGGGAGCCAATGTAGGGATTTCAACTGTGAAGACATCCGTGCTCTCGGGCCAAGCATGAGAAGTGCTCTGGCTGCTGCGTTCTGGGCTACCTGCAGCTTTGCCAGTCGAAACTCCGGCAGCTCTAGGTACAGTACGTTTACGTACTCCAGCCTGGAGACTATCAGTGCTTGGACTACCGTTTTCCTATGTGTAATAGGCAGGAGGGGAAGAAACTGCTTTAGCATTTTCAGCATGCCGAAGCAAGATCCGACAACTGCCTGAATCTGTGCCTGCATGGAGAGATTTTCGTCCAGCTTTACTCCCAGGTTTTTCACTGTCTTTACCAAAGTTGTGGGAGGAGATATGTCTACTGGCCACCACATAATGCACACAAGGACAAGAGGAGAAGGACGATGGAAGAAGGGACACACCATCGCGAGGAGGAGGGCAGGCAGAAGAGAAGGTAAGTGTTTTAAAAAAAAAATGAATTAAGGAGCTGGCCTCGGAGTCGGAGTTTTGCAGCAACTTCGCGTTCCCAGTGGAGCGCTGAGTTGGTAAAACTCTGCAAACGTCACTGGCGGACAAGAGTACTTGGCCCCCGGGTTAATGAAAAGTCACGCATCCATAGATTTCCATGGCACAAGTTCTTGAAACGTTTTGAAAGTCACATTTGTAACTGTGTATGTTGGATTTTTGTCATTTTTGTCTTGTTTAGTTTAGATAAAGATACTTTATTTTTCTAAACTGGTGTGGTGTCTTTTTGTGGTGTTTTCACTGTGTTGGTACACATACTTTACACATTGCCTTTTGGATAAGCCTGTCTGCTCATGATAAGCTACCAAGGGGGTGAGCAGGGGTTATCTAAAGTGTTTATACCCCTTACCCTGACTAGAAGCAAGGGTCCCTATTTGGACAAAGGTACCTACCTCTGCCAACTAGACACCCACATTTCTAACAAGCCCCTACCCCCAACTTAGATGCATCTGTTTGGACAATAATTTGCTTGGAGTAGTCAGGACTCTGCAGAACGGGAGCAGTGCACATGGCCTGCTTGCGATCATCAAATGTCTTCCAACAGCTAGCTGCCCACTGAACTTTCTTGGGCATTTTCTTGGAGGTGAGATCATTCAAAGGAGTCACTATGGACCCATATCCGTTTACAAAATTTGGACCTCTGTTCTAATGCAATCTCTGACATTGTCAGGCTGCCTGTAGATTTTATTTTTGACAGGTAGACACTCACCTGTGTCCACTTCATGGGTACACCAGGTGGTTTGAAGAGAACATATGCCTATATTGATTGAGGACCTTCCTGCAGTCAATCTGCTGTTGGTCAGTGAGGCTGCCTGCCAAGTCTACACCATCAACTGACCCATCATCAGGGTTTTGTGAGGGGAGATCAGGTAGAGGGCCACTCTCTTCCTCCTGTCCCTCATCAGTTGCCATGAGCAAGCCCATGTCAGCCCTGTCTACAAAAGGATTGAGCCTGTTCACATGGAACACCCTGGGAGTGCCAAGGTCCACCAGATAGGTGACCTAATCTTTTTGCTAAATGATAGTGTAGTGTCTGCTCCATTTATCTTGGAGAGCTGCTGGTGCCACCGGCTCCAAAACACAAACTTTACGGCACTGCTGGTAAACAGTCAGGACAGCTTTTTGGTCATGCTAAGATTTTGGCAGCTCTTGACTGGCCTCCAGGTTTTTATTTGCCTTCTTCATGTACTCAGCCATCCTGGAGCAGAGACCAAGTACATAGTCCACTATGTCTTGTTTGGGAAGTTTGAGAGGTAACTCCCATCCCTCCTTCACCAAACACAAGGGACCGCTAACTGGATGCCCAAACAGAAGTTCAAAAGAGTTGTAGCCAAACCCCTTCTGAGGGACCTCTCTGCGGGCAAAGAGAAGGCAGAGCAGAAGAACATCCCATTTTCGCCTAGGCTTTTCTGGGTGGCCCATGATCGTGCCCTTGAGGGTTTTGTTAAACCTCTCAACTAACCCATTGAGGATGGTAGGGGGTAGTGAATTTGTAATTTACCACACACTCCTTCTACACTGCAGTGATATAACTTGACATGAAGTTTATACCTCCGTCAGTTAAAACCTCCTTAGGGAAGCCCACCCTGGAAAGAATCCCAAGAGGGCCCTTGCCACCCCAAGAGCTGTAGTGGTCATAAGAGAAATATCTTCTGGGTACCTAGTGGCATGGTCCACCACAACTAGGATATAACTGTGCCCAAAGGCTGAAGGGGGGGGTTCATGGGGCCAATTATGTAAATCCCACCCTCTCAAAGGGAACCCCCACCACTGGAAGTGGCATCAGGGGGGCCTTTGTGGTGCCACATGCATTACCACTGGCTTGGCATGTAGCATAGGAGCGAAAAAAAAATCCTTGGTGTCTTCAGACATGTGAGGCAAGTGAAACTGAGGGACAACCTGTCCCAAGTCTTACTTTGGCCTAGGTGCCAGGGGAATGTCATGTGCTAGGGTGAGTACGAAGCCCCTAAACTTCAGCGGTATAACCAACCTCCTGGTAGCACCAGGCTTGGGGTCTCTACTCCCGAATAAAGGAGTCCCTCATCCCAGTAGATCCTGTGGGACCCACTGATATTCCAAATAGCCTCAACAGCAGCTTGCTGTCTGATGGGGTTTAAGAGAGGGGCTGGTTTTCTGCTCCAAACTCAAGTCTGCCCTGGAAGGGCCCCCTGTCTCAACCTGATCAGGCTCAAGCTCATCTGGGACAGTTCCTTCACAGGGACTAAGATCATCTCCTTCAATAGACTGATCCTCACTCTGAGTCAGGGGGGAAGACACAGCGTTAACCCTCCTGCTCCTTCTCTTGGAAGGCACCTGGTCCATTGTTCCAGGATCCAGTGCCTGTTCAGTGGATGTCAGTTTGGCTTGTGACCTAGTCACAGCAAACACATCTGCAGAGATGTCCAACATTGCTAAATGAGTCCTAAATTCAACCTCAGCCCAGGCTGAAGTTTCCAAATCATTGCCCAACAAACACTCTACTGGTAGGTCTGAACTTACCACAACCTTCTTAGGGCCAGTTACCCCTCCCCAGCTGAAATTAAAAACTGCCAAGGAATGGTCAGTCCTGACATTGTTTGCATTGGTCACTTGGTACATCTCACCAAGTATGATCTGTCCAGGAGACACAAGCTTTTTTGTCACCATGGTGACACTGTCCCCTATGTCCCTGTAGGCCATTGCATTTGTTCTGTTGATCAAAGGTTGTTGTCTGTACTTGCCCAGGTTACTGGGACTGACAAGTAAGGTAGCAATATCCATGCCACCATCACAGACTAAAACAGCCGGACCTGGAGTTCTGATTAAGTCAGAACCCACCTCAGATCCCAAGGTTAACCCCGCTAATCTGTTGTTCCCTGTACCACCACATGTACTTCTGCTAGGGGGAGCAGTTGCCTTAGGGGCAGTGGTGGTAGGAGTAGTTTCCTTGGCTTTTGAACACTTCGCATCTTTTGTCCAATGGATTTTTACCTTACACAAGTAACACCACGGTGTCTTTTTGCTTTCCCTTGTTGGATTGTGACTCCCCCAGATGCAGGTTTTTGGGGCCCTGACGAAGACTCCTTGTCTTTACCCTTGTCCCCACCCTTATCTTGAGGTTTTGATGAATCTTGCGTCTTCTGGTCACCACTTTTATTCTGTTTTTTCTGCTTCTCCCTGGTCCTGACCCATTTATCTGCCTTCTTTCCCAATTCATGGTGAGAGGTCGGGTCTAAGTCCACCAGATGCTGATGCAATAGCTGATTCTGGCAATTATTAAGGATCTGCTCCATCATAATCAAATTGTACAATCCATCAAAATCATGCACTTTGCTGCCAAGCAACCAACCTTCCAGAGCCTTAATAGCACTATCCACAAAGTCTACCCAGTCCTGATTCTGTGTCTTCTAGGTGTATCTGAACTTAATCCTGTATTGTTAAGTGGTTAAGCCAAACCAATCAATGAGAGCACTCTTCAAAATGGAGTAATTGTCAGCATCCTCTTCTCTAATAGTAAGGACCTTGACTCTACCTTTGTCAGCAAAGAAGACTCACCAAATAGCTGCCCACTGCTCTTGAGGGACCCTCTGCACTTTACACACTTTACAGAACCTCTCTAAAGCAGTTACCCATTTATGGAGGTCATCCCCAACATGGTAGGGAGGGACAATCTTGCTCAGGTTCCTATTGTCAACGGAATGTTCCTTACTTCTAGGCACACTGTTGCTGCCACCATGGGACTCTGATCCCAATTTCTTCCTTGCCTTCTGGACTTCTAGGGACTCTCTGTCAAGGGCCAACTGCTCTTTCCTGAGCCTAAGCCTAGCTTTCTCAAGTTCAAGCATTTGGTACTCCCTATCCAAAGAGTTCCCTCTTTTACTAGAAATGGAGGTCCCTGTTGACTGTCTAGAAGTATTGGATTCTGCAGAGGAGGATCTAGACCTACTTGGTCTTCTATTCACCTTCCCAGGAGGATCAAAGAGGGCATCTTCTTGTCCCTCTGTGTTCTCCTTTGGAAGGTCTAAATTGTCCAGGTGGGAGCCATCAGCACCTGGTCAGTGTTTGATTCTAGGTCAAAGAGGGGTTCCCCTCATGCCATATCTTCAATCCCTGGCCTACCCACTATGTCCTGTTCATCTGACCCAGAGGCTTTCCTCAGGTGATCCAACAGTAAACCCTCTACAAGGCGTTGAGTGTTGGAACTTCTCCCGGTCTTTAGCTTTCTAGATGCACACTGTGCTTTCAGTTCTTGAGACGAATGTCCACTCTATCTAGTAGGCAGAGAGCCACTGGCATATCCTTTAGAAGACATACTATGTAAGGTGTGGTGTTGCACCTACCTAACCTAGTAGGAACTAAACTCTCTGAGGTTGGAGAAAGAGTGTGCTAGACCTTTGACTTACCCAACCCTAAGTTCAGCAGAACTTACTATTCTAAGCTTGTATTTATATGTGCCTAGTACTAGTGGTTTTTCAGTTAATCAATTCAAAGATTTATCTGGTAAACAATGCAGGCTTCAATCCCAACCTGGTATATGATGTCCACTAATGTAAGTGGGCACCTTGCACCAGTCCAGACAACCCTTATAGTGATATAGGAGGTCTCAGACAACCTTAGAAAGCTATCCAAGTGGTAGCTGTGGAGAGCTGCTTTCAAGATTTGTCAGGAAGGAGTGTGAAGCAGCTTGTTCTACCAGAATGCAATCTTACAGTATAGATTAAATGAAAAAGAACCACACAAAGTATTTGTAAAAATATGTATTTATTATATAACACACAATACTTTAGCAAAGAAATCAAAGTAAATAGCACTGATGCACAGTGGGCTTCGCGGGGGCGGCAAGCCATATGCTAAGAAAGGGGTATAAGAACCAAGACTCGAGTCAGGACAATGTCAAGAGGATGTAGAATTGCTGGACACTTACAGACCACCCAAGGTAAGTAGGTAGGGACCCCACAGAGAGCGTGTGCAGTGTGTGAACACGACTGCATGCTCCGTACAAGCCTATGTGCAAGTCACAGTTGGAATTTTAAAAATTTGGGACCCTTCCCAGTGAACCCCGAAGAAGCCCTGTGGAAGACAGAAGGTTGGAGAGCCACTCCACCCGTGGCTACCGTTGTACCCAAGCTACCTATCCCTTGGAAGCCGGTTGCATAGGTGTGAAGTGACGTCGGAAACCGAAGTCAAACCCAGTGGAGGACTTCAGGAAAGTGCCGCTGCTGGAAGAGGAGAAAGTGTCCGGAGGAATCCAAACATGGATTCTTGGTGAGGAGTATCTGAAAGCAGAGGGTCACTCAGGGGTGACCAGGAGACTTGGACGACAACTGCCCTCCGATGTTGGGTGCTTCAGGAAGGAAGACGGTAACCTTAACTCTGCAGCTGCGAGGACCAGGCGATGCTAAGGACAACCAGGACCCGAATATGAGCTGTCCCACAAAGGATGTCGAGTGCTGAGGGGTCAGTGACCGGCGGGAGTACCAACAAGCCTTGGCAAATGCAACCCACGCAGGAAGTCAAAAAGGTGCACGGTTGAGACCAGCAAGGTCCAGGACACTCACCACAAGCAGGGGAGTCAGGGCAGGCCCGTGCAATCATGGTAGCACAAAAGAAACAAGTGTAGCCCTCAAGTAGACTCACAGGTCAGAGGCACTGGAGTCGCGAGAGGACCTCAACCAGCTCACCAAAAGATGCAGGCCACGAAGCACACAATGCGGTGTGGCTGAAGATTCTAATCACTGGAGGTATGCGATGTTGGGACTACTTGGAGCCCGAAGATCTTCAAGCAAAGATGTCAACAAGCCTTTGCAACTGCAAATGGACTCCGCACCCAGGAGTTTGGTTAGTGCAACCCCCACAAGGACTACTGGCCTCAAACTTGGTGAGAGGGTAGAGCAGGCCTTGGGAGCTGACAGAAACCACCACCTGTGTTGCGTAGCCCACGGAGTCTGGAGGAGCTCGGGATCTGCACACCAGTAGTCTTCGTTGCGGTGCCTGCGAATGCAGGGGAGTGACCCCTTCACTCCAAGGGATATTACTTTGGTCGTCCTTGATGCTTCACAGGCCTTGGAATGTTCCTGTATGATGCACAGGCACAGACAATGCAGCAGACTGGAAGGGAGATGAAGTCAGACCCAAACAAAGTCCAGCGAAGCCAAGAGTGCCACGATGGTAGAAGTGCAGTGGTTTCCGTTCTTAATCTTATTCCACGATGAATCTAGGGACCTACACCTAAGTAAGCCCTTAAGTACCCTAAGAAAAGTGTTGGGAAGATTTAGGAGACCCATCCAGGGGAGGGTCAGGACAGGGGGGAGGTTACTCCCATATCCTTTGTCCAGTTTCACGCCAGAGCTAGAGCCAACGGCTCCCAGGACTGGTTTGAACTGGATTAAGCCCAGGGACACCAAATGTGCTCCTCATGCACACTTTCAGGTGCTTGCAAGCACATCCACCAGCACTAATACACTAAATCTTGTCTTGGAGGTGGTTACACCTCACTGTGACAGGTTGCCTATTGTTCTGCCTTCCCCTGCTCAAGCTTTGCTCAGCAGCAGGAGGGCAAAATTGTGTCTCTGGTCGGCAGCAACCATTTTGTTTGTCCGGGACTAGAACGCTGGTACCGGGAACACTGAGAGCCTAAAAGAGGGCTCTCCCGGTGGTTGGAATCATACCTACCACACCATTTACAGTGTGGGAGGTATGATTTCAACACGTTTGATACCAAACATGATAGTATTCGTTGCAGCAGTTTTTGAGATGGTCATCGCGCAATTACATGATGCCCCTCTATGTAGTATATGGTGGCTTCACTGACAACCCGGGAGAATGGAATCTGTAGGCTGCAGGGGTGTCCTGTTAATGCAGGGGCACCCTCTCACTTAGAACCAAGCACCCTGCCCTACGGATTATAAAAGCCTGCTATAGGGGTGACTTAGAGGTTTTAAGTGCGGTGACCCTTAGATATAGTAAACCTATATCTTTAGTAAGTGGTGCATGCACCAACTTACACAGGCTGCAATGGCAGGCCTGTAGTTCTATTTTGAATCGTCTCATGGGTGGCATAATGCATGCTTCAGCACATGGGAGACCTCTGGGGTACCTATGCCCTGTGTACATGGGTACCATATAGTAGGCACTGACAAGGGCACCCCAGAATGCAATCTGGGATTTATCTAGGTACTGAACACAACAGTTTAGGGAGAAAGCAGATTGACTGGGGTCCTGATAATCAGGATCCCAGTCAAATTAGTCAAAAACAGCATTACATCAAGCAAAAAGTGGGGATAACCATAAGAAGCAGATCCTACTTTCCTACAGATCTTCTTTAACAATGGCGGCTGTCTTTCTTTTGTTTGGTATAGTTCGCACGCAATGCGATGCTCTCAATCAGGGTGTGAAAACCAGAACCAAAGGCAGCTTTGTTGATAAGCCCTATCTCTGCTTGAGGATCGGGTTGACATACTCTCTCCAAGAGTCCATGTCTGTATCAATCTCATGCTCCTCTCTTCCACCATATTTCTCTGCACCTGTCTTATGTTACTGCTCCCATTTTTTGGGTCCTCTCGTGTTTTGGCTTTTTTTTAAGGGGGGATATAATTTTTTAGGTCAAGCCTAGGCAATACTCATGCGCTGTCTTCAAGACCTGCAGTAATCACTCTACCAAGTGTAATCCCGTCTGCTGCTTACCATACACTGACTCCAGAGTCCCTCATCTTTCCTGCCTTCTAATTGGTTCATACACTGATTGATCCCTTCAGTTTTTTACCTGAGGAGCATCGCTCAACTACAGATTTATTCCCCTTGATAAGTAGCCGTCCGCGTTGATACAGGTACTTTTTCATTTGTTGATAAAGGTACATTTTCTTTTATTCCCTCATATCCCCCCCACCCTCTTTGCCAAGGTGTGTATTTCCATGCTACAGTAAACAATTGTGCCATCATATTTTGGTGATTTTTACGTGCGACTTGCTGGCTTTAACAATGCTTGTTTATGTCAGTTGATGTCACTTCCTCACGCTTCATAGACTTGGCACGATTACTTGAGACAGATTATTTCGGTTCTCAAGGAAGCTGGTACATTTAATTTATCACGACTAACTAATGGACAAGCAGTAGTTGTTATTTAAGCTTGTTTTTGAAGTGCAGGGACTTTTACTACATGTGCCATAATACCTTCGGCCACCTATGAGTTTTCATTAGTGCCCTGACCCCTCCTTCTGAGGTCGTTCACCATTTTCGAGCTGCATGGGTAACCAATGGCGTTCCACAAGATTATGAGCTGGAAAAACTAAGATGCACAAGAGCCTTCCATCCAATTTCCTGTTTTCAGTTTGCCAGTCGAAGTTCGTTCAGTTTTGGCATCCTATTTTACTTTGTGCCTCTGGCATGACCACTCTTGACAGATGATTTTCGTTTCTAATATTTAAAATAGGTTTAGAAGTTATTTGTCGAGGCCACCCTGTCCTCTTCTTTTTTTAAATATCACTAACAAATATTGTTTTTAGTCTGCAGCCCTGCCAAGTGCCATGCATCACGAGTTACTGTAACCTCTTTTGGCAAATCCATGTTGAGGCAGCGTGTTCATTCTCCGTGTACTGACGCTGGTGGTTCCGATGCCTGCTCCGCCTCCTTTGTTTTATTTATCAGCTCCTATAGTGTCAGTAACGCTGCTCAGGCGGGGCAAAGGACGGTGATAGTTCTTACTGACTGCAGCCTGTTGACGCCCTTCCTGCAGGTTGCCGTTGGTTGGCCAGCCCAATATGCTCTGCACAGCCTGCTTGGGACCACAGAGAGAATGATGTAGTGTGGGGTTTGGGGGTGCTCCACAGTTGACAGAGTCGGAGTTGAGAGCTCTTGGCCTCAACAGCCCAACTGCTCACTGATTGCAAGGCTAGGACTCCAATAAGATCTGCTCCAGCACATGAACAGTGAAGAAAACAAGTTCTCAGAGGCTCCATCATGGTTGGCAGCACTGGTATGCAAGTCTGACATTGGGTACTGCACATTATTTCCCTGTTACTGTTTCTCTGCTTTGCCCCTCCCATCCATCACTTGGAACATCTCTTCTTTTATTACTTCCTGATTGTTGTCCTCCTATTCTTCCTATTTTTCTCCCATTCACATCTTCCATCATGTCACTCTCCTCTTTCTCTGGCTGTTTGTTTTACTTAAACAAATATAATCTTTCTCAAGTTGTTTCATTCATGCTCTTACTTTCTCATTCTCTTTGTGCCCCTTGTTATTCTGCCTCCAAGTGCCTTTTTCGCTGTTTCACCTTCACTGTCTCTAAGAGGAACAAATGGCATTAATGCAGCAGGTGGAGTGGCACAGGATCTCAGATGTGTGAAGGACACCATGCACTGCTGTTTTGGTTGTTATTTATTATTCAACTGGCAAGAGGAGGGATCCTTTCTCTTTCCCAACATTAGGGACCACGGTAACACAGTCTCACTCTATAGAGCACCACCCTTTCTCTCGCTCTGTCACCCTCACTATCTGGTTGGCTCTCCAACACTGTGGGCCCGATTCACAGAACTAACTTAAGACAAAATCCTAAACTTACTACCATTTTCGTATTCACAGAAGGCAATTACTCATTTTGGTATTCACAGAAGACACTTACTCACTTCGGTATTCACAGAAGTTAGGAGTCCTAACTTTAGGACTCCTAAATGCCTTCTGTGAATACCAAAAGTCTTAAAATTAGGATTTTTCTCAGTTTAGGAGTCCTAAAGTTAGGAGTCCCAACTTTACTACTACTAAACTAAGAAAAATCCTAATTTTAAGGCTTTCGGTATTCACAGAAGGCATTTAAGAGTCCTAAAGTTAGGAGTTCTAACCATACTACTACTAAACTGAGAAAAATCCTAATTTTAAGGCTTTCGGTATTCACAGAAGGCATTTAGGAGTCCTAAAGTTAGGAGTCCTAACTTTACTACTACTAAATTGAGAAAAATCCTAATTTTAAGACTTTCGGTATTCACAGAAGGCATTTAGGAGTCCTAAAGTTAGGACTCCTAACTTCTGTGAATACTGAAATGAGTAAGTGCCTTCAGTGAATACCAAAATGGTAGTAAATTTAGGATTTTGTCTTAAGTTAGTTCTGTGAATCGGGCCCTTTTTCTTTCCTTTCTTCCCTTCACTCTTTTTTCCTCTTCCATATTCTCTCCCCATACCTCCCTCCACTTCCTTTTATTACTCTCTCCCTTTTGCTTTCAAGTTTTCCCTTACACACCCTACCTTTCAGCCCTGACTCTGATTAAAGACCTGGTAGAAGTACCAGGATACAGGTTTAGAATTGCCAGTAATGCAAGCCCCATCCCCGCCCTCCTTGAGTGTGCAACATATACCTTCACTATCAACAGACACAAGAGCTGACCGCAGAGCACCCATAGGGGTGGTTCAACTCTCTGTCCTGGGTATGGCTGTTGCTCTGTTCTGTCTTGATTTTTCAAAGCTGACAGCATACCATGTACTGAGGACCCTTGACATAGACAGAATGCTGCCCCAAATTCAGGAATCATGTGGCTCTGCAGTTGTCTCTTCTCAGGTCTGTTAGCAAACAGTGTTTATGTGCTGGGGTTCCGAACCATCAGGGGATGAGTGTGGGCTGTATACTGAGAAGGGAGGGGGGTCATGTTACACTCATTAACTCGCAGAGTCCTCAACACCAACTCTAATGTATGTGGGATTACACCAGAACAGGTACTAACCTGCAGCATAAACTATGACTGCAATTTGCCATCAAGTAACCATTTTCGTTGTATTTTAGTACTTGTAGTTTTGGTATTTTCATTAATAAACCTGCACTATAAGTACCAAAATTCAAAGATAAAATGTCCTTGAGCATCTCAGTAGTTTTATGTTCAACTTCTTGTGAAATAGTGTCATTCAGTGTCACACTTGAGGCATATAAATGTCACACAATGAACACTGCAAACTTAGAATATTCACACATGTACATACTGAAAACTTGGCAGTTATGAAAAAACATTTTTATTTTCAACACCAAGAGCTCTAACTTTTACAACTGCGAGACCGATTAGATTGCATAAGCTTGTTTTAACAGTTAACAGGAGTGCCAGCTACTGCAAAGAGCCTACAGGCCTCCTGTTTCCCTTTTTGCACTACTGCACACTGTTTTTTAGGTCTTGCCTGAGGCAGCGCATACGCTGCACTGGCGAGACTTTTAGTAATGGGGCTTCAAAAAGCTGACCACACGGTTTTGCTTGTGGCCTAAAGCTTGTGGTTATGCACACAGTTACGCGCACAGGCACCATCTGGCTTTCCTCTCTTGTCATGGCTCATTAAGCACATCTCTCGCGGGCACCCTCACAGCGCGCGCACATCGCACACCACTCGCCAGACATGCCTCCTTGTTTAGAGATTTATACACTTTTTCATTATTAAACACACACCTCCATCGCGTTATTGTTAGCGGCCCTTTAGCATTTTGAACTCATGTGCTCTCTCTCAAAGCCAGCGTCGTCCACAATTGATACACTTTTTAGTCATTAAACAAACATCTACTGCACATAATTGCTAAATAAATAGAGCGCGGCCCCAGCAAACACATCATTGCAGTGCCAGCAGTGTGATTTTGCTTTACTTTTACATGCACGCTTGTGAGCGCGGCCCTTTGGCATTTTCAACTGACGTGCTCTCTCACCAAAGCCAGCCTCGTCCACAATTTGTACACTTTTACGTTAATAAAAAAACATTTTGGGCGCATTATTATTAAATAAATAGAGCGCAGCCCTTTAGCATTTTGAACTCACGTGCTCTCTCTCAAAGGCAGCCTTGTCCACAATTGATACACTTTTTAGGCATTAAACAAACATCTCTGGCGCATAACTGTGAAATAAATAGAGCGCGGTCCTTTTGCATTTTCAACTAACGTGCTCTCTCACCAAAGCCAGCCTCGTACACGATTTAGAAACTTTTTCGTTCTTAAACAAACATTTCCGGCTTGTTATTAAAAAATAAATATGGCGCGGGCCTTTTGCATTTTGAACTCACGTGCCATTTCCTCAAAGCCAGCCTCGTCCACAAGTAATATACTTTATCCAATTGAAGCTCATTTTCGCATTTCCCTCTGTCCCGGTTATTATTAGATTAAGCATTTACTAAACGCCAGACAACCCTGCTTCTCTTTTTGTTGTACAAATAAGTGTTTTTGTTTTGACTTCATTATTGAACATCTATGTTTCGGTCTCTGCTTTTGACTGTTACAAACATCCTAAATTGCTTTTAAAACTTCTCCCATATGTGCAACTGCAGTGACGTCACATTTGCCTCTCCTAACGCTGATCTTTACGAGGAGGAAACCATTGTCTTTATTCAGCTTCGGCGACTCCCATTTAACCACAGGTAGTAACTGTTCAGACGTTTCACACCAGTCCAGACTGGATGGCGGCTACACTTGGGAGTCTTTTTCAAACAAGGTGTTGATGCATTGCTAAAGGATTCCACTTCACAGCTTGACAAAATGCTACATTCTCCTTAACTTCTCGGCTCGCCATTTTTTTTAACATTCTTTACATTAAGTTTTAGTTCAGCTTGAGATATAGTATGTAGTTAAAGGAGAGTATGGTGTTGCTATGTACGTATTGCGCGAATGCCTTACACATTAACTCAGGGATAAGCCAAACTGCTAGGAAACTTATTTCCATATACAATAAAGGCAAATAAATGCTTAATTATCCAAAACAAAATCCTTAGTGCAAAAACAACAACTGTTACATTGCAAAAAAATTATAAGATCCCAAAGGCGAGACCTATTGGCTTTGCCAATGCTTGTTATTTTTTAGTTTACTCATGCTGGTGTTTACATAGCACTACATAGGTCCTTGGAGCTCCTTCACAGGCCTTTATCAAGTTGCACTAAAAAGCTAGGATGAAGACAGAGTCCAGTCAAGTGTTGCACTGTTACACTGCTAAAAGCAATATAAACTTAGAACTGGGTGCAAAGCGCAATTAAAAGGCAATTCAAAGGGAAGTAATGCAAGCAATGCTTTTCAAGGAATCATCATCACACGGCGCATGCAGTGATTGAAAAAGCAACAAAATAACAATTTGTTCTTGATTTAGATGCCATCTGTTCCTGTTGTCCATTGCACCCACCCCCCTTTGTTTGTCCTGTTCACTAGTGCAGTTGCTGCTTGCCCCATCTTTGCTTGCCTGCCCCCATCTTATTTTATAGTATATTTTCTTATTTAGCACTCTGTTTCTGATTTAAAATATACGCCTCCCACCCCGAACGCATACCTTGGTTGCTTGACCCGTCTTTCCCCCACCACCTTCCTACGTCGCTGTTATAAGAAAGGGAGAATTATAAGTGTCAATAATTTAATGCTATTCTTCACAAGCATTTGTTGACAGGATCGGAGCACAGAACTTCTCCCTACTGTCATTCTGATAAAGAAAAATAGCACAAATCCATGTCACAAAGCTCAATACAAATTGACGTGGCTGAAGTTACCACCTTGGGCTGTGTTTAGAGGACACCATGTTCCAGCCGTGTTATTTGGTGACCTACTGGCTCGTGGGAGTTGAAGTCCGTGTGCTTCCATTGAAGAAATTAGACTGAGATGCCTTCTTCCAGTAAATTGTAACAGAAAATGCCACAAGCGACAGGTTCACAAGTTCTGTTGTGTATCTAATTTTAAGTTAATGAAGAGGAATCCACCTAGAAATCTAAATCCCAGGATAACAGAACAATTTACGCTGGCAGATGGATTCCCAGTAGTAAGTCACATTTCAAAATACTAAGTTTAAAGAGGTTCGGCACACGATGTGCAGGAGGAGTAGCCAAGGGACACTTGGATGCTGACGAAAAACATGAAGTAAGTAGTCTTTCTTCTGAACTTTTATTTTTGTGGCTTGGGCTATGATAAGACGGGGAGGGAGATAAGTATAGTTGCTGTAGAAGGGACCTGTACAAGTCACAATGGTTTGATTTTCTCCTTTACCAGCAGTTCTTTATTTGTTAATTTGTGATGTGAAATTTAGTTCCAGTTTGGAATTTCTAACGGGTTGAAAAACAGCAAGAGGATGGGGTGGTGGTACTGTTTGGAGTTTGGGTGTTTAAGTTATCACAAATGTTTTTGTTACTTTAAAAAATAAAAATAAAATTTGACTACAGTTGTAACTTGTTTGGATTCCCAACTTGTATGTGGCTGACATTATCTGTGCATTTTTTGGTCACGAAATGGCATGTAAAGTCATCATTAACCCCTTCGCTGCGGCGGAAATTCCGCCGCAGCGCTGGGGGGTGCGGGGGAGCAGCGCGGTGGCGCGGTGCTCATGACGGAGCCACTCCGTCATGAGCCACGGTTGGGCTGTGCTCATGACGGAGTGGTTCCGTCATGACTCCGCCCACAGCGCTAATCGCCCGCACAGGCGGGGAATTAGCGCCGCGTGGGCGGCGCGGCCGCCAACGGTCGCAGCATGACGGAACCACTCCGTCATGAGCACACGGCAACCGTGGCTAATGACGGCGTGGTTCCGTCATGAGCACAGAAGGAGTTAATGAACACAGCTCTTGCAAACTAAATACAGTGAGTAAATGGTGGTACACAGAACAGTCTTTTTAAGCGAGGAACTATATTATTTTAAGATACTGTAGTGACTGGAACACAGCTCATCTTTTTGCAATAGCTAAGCAGTTATTGCTCACTGTACCCAAATTACATGAAATAGGAGACATTCTTTTTGGGTGGCTAAGCAAATGATGTACATATTTATTATGTTTTATCTTCTTTTCCTGCAAGTTTTGGGTCAGTCAGTAAATTGTCTTAAATGGGTGCAGTATTTGTTGTAAGGCACACATCTGAGCAAAGGCTACATAGGTGCCTTCCATTGTGTTTAACAAAGCTACGGTAATCATGCCCACCTGTGCATTCCATGTTGCTTCTCGCCCCGCCACCCTGTTGTTTCGGCCGTGTTATGCTTCATTCCCCACTTTCACCCTTCATGTTGTTTCTCCTCACGTGAGTCCTCTGTGTTTCTACTGCCTAAAAAATTATGTTTTTGTGCTACATTTTTAAATTTACCAATCCAGTTCGGATGGGTCAATAAAAAAAAGCAAAGCCATTGCGAGACCTATTAACTTTGCCAATGCTTGCTCCCTTCTGTTCCTCCCACGCAGCAGGGACTAAGTACTGTTTCAATCCACTATAGATTTTTATGTGTTCTTTGGGGGACTTTTTTTCTTGGTTTCCTGGTCTGTTAGAGTTTGCCTGTTTTCTGCTTCGGCACCATAGCTGCTTACATGTAAATACATAATTCCTCCCTCCCACCTCCTCTTAATGCCACAGTTGTATTAGTGCTGCCTCCCATGCCATGCCTCCTGCTGCATTTATTGTATATATTTAGCCTTTTTGCACTTTTCATTTCCAGCATCATTTGGGCTTCTTTTTGGTTGAATATTCGTTTTGTTTCGAGATTTCTTTTAAAGGGGATTGAGCTTGTTGAAGTCTTGTCTCCCACTCCCCTTGTGCCCGATTCTTCCGTCCCATCCCTTACCCCTCCTGCCATTTTACAAGAGCTGCAGCCATGTGGGAGCCACCATTGTATTGTACTTTCAGGTGTTGTATCGTGTGACCTGGGCCCACATACTTTATAAAGGATGACATAACACAATGCTTGAAGGGTTACTGTACTGGGCCTCGAGCACGTGCACTTAGGCTCTTTTATTGGCAGGGTCACTTTACCGGTGACGCCTGTGTTGGATGTGTGTGGGGTGGGTGTATGGGCCAGCCCTCAAGGGAGAGCTGACAAAAACACTAGACTGTTTCCAGCAGGACACAACATTCCTCCCAAATTTTATTAAAACGAAAACAACAAACAAGAGTCCAACCTGTGGGGAGGAATGAGAATACAACTAAAATAACTGAAGTCTCAGTTCTGAGATGCAGTTCGCAGGAAAGCGGTGGATAGGTGCAGCTGGGAGCACCCGAACATCTTGGCACGTATCCATACTTTAACCAGGTATATCTGGACACGAACATGGTGCTGATGAAGTCCGAACCTTTCCGCTTTGCGTCAGTTGAAGGACAGTCCACCTATGTGATGTTGGTTGGTCCAGCGTACTCTTGCTGTGAAGTAATTGGTGTCTTATAGTTCAAACATAGGTGCATCAGAAGCGTAGGTGGAGTCCATTGTAAACACCCGATGATGATGTTGCTTGATCCCTTGAAGACAGTCTTGACATTCTGTGACCTGTTGAAGCTTCTGCACATGCTCTGAAGAGTGGTGAAAGGCCACACAATGCATGTCTTTTCTACACATCCTCAGAAAAGTGGCGACAGGCCACGCAGTCTCACAGGGACCTCCTGCTCACTCCGTCGTGTCCTTTGGACTACGCATCTTCTCCCGTCACGGACCAGCCACCGGTCCGGTCTGGTCCTGTCAATAGGACTGGGCGTCTTCTCAGGTGTGTCAGCCATTTCATGGACGGCAGTGGAGGTAGGTGTGCTTTGGTGGATCCGCTCTGCAACGCCTTCCATACCCTTCTTTTCCACGACAAGGTATTCTGGCTGTAACTCAGGATCGCTGTGGGAGGTCAGAATCTCCTCTCTTTAGGCATTTGTGGCAGCTTGCCACTAGGAGTGTGGGACTCTCCTCATGCTTGTAATGGACCGATGCACAACATAATCTTAAGGCAGTGTTGGAGGCACTCTCCGAATAATCTCTGGCCCACTACAGGGCAGTGCAAGTGCAGGTAGATTGAACACAATCTCTCCATTCTGCATTTGGGGCATATGGGACCCCTCCTCTGGGGTCTCCTTTCATGCAATGGTACATGGTCTCTATGCCCTCTTGGCATTGTTTTGTCGGGCAACGGTGAGGCTAGTAGATAGTCCTCCTGGATGCCTTCTGCTGGCTCCTGGTGTACTTGCTTTTCTAACTTGCAGTGGTGGCCACTTGCCACCAGGGGCATGCATTCTTCTTCACCATTGGGGAAAAGAGAGATGGTCAGTTTCTCAGCCAAAACCACTTCGGGTGGTGGCTGTTCTCAACATGGGGTGTGCAGTGCTCTTTTTGCGAGTCTGTTTTCTCCTACGACTGTAACTGGAGTGTTAATTTTGGGGCTGTTTAGTTGTAGACTGTGTGGTGTATTTAGGTGCAGAGACTCCAAATAGCCACTAGGTGGCACTGGGCGTTTGTGTAGTAAGTTGCAGACCCTTTTTACTAAGAACCTTCTCAGTGTGCATGGCTAGCACCTTGCATACTTGCTCTCCGCAGGTGCTGCCTTGGTTGCACTACGGTGGCTGGACTTCCTTTGGTCACTTATGACTCCACAGCCTTGGCTTTTTCTGGACTCCTGGCAGCTTTCTTGGATGGGGCAGCTTTGGGCTTCTTGGGGGTTCTCTGGGTTTATTTGCAGTCTTGCCCCACTAAGACAATAGGCCACCCCAGTGTGTGCAGGGTACTCTTATGATCAGTCTTTGTTATTCAGTTCATGAGGGACATGGTGGCAACTCAGTATAGTGAGTGACTCTACTGCTGCTTATTCCTTAGGGCATTGCAGTCGCTTGCAGCTGTATTGTGCCTTTTGCAGAAGGTGTGTGCATCTGTCCCCCGGTGCTTCCTGTCTCCCACCTTGCCATTACATCGGATTCTGTCACTGTCTGTGGGGGCACCAACACCCTTGTTCTCCTTCAGTAGCCTTGGCAGCGGTTGACTTCTCGGTGGCGCAGCAACCACCCTCGGGTGATATAGACAAGTCAGTGCAGCTTTGCAGGGCTCATCTACGATGGACGGGAGTATAGATAGCCTGTGAAAATGTTTGCCCGATCAGGCCCGCTGCATTCATTCCTGCTTGCTGGATGCAGCACGAGGGCTCAACACTATGTGGCGCCACTTTCACTGCCGGAGGGCTCAGCAGCAGCTTTCCTGATTGTTATGGGCATGTGTGACAGCAGTATCAAAGCCTGTTCAACGGCCAGAGTACCGCGTCCACCAAACTCCAGGTACTGGTGTTACACAGCAGCCGTCATCATGCTTTATTCGGCAGCAGGGGCTGCTACATTTAAACGCGTAAATAGTTCCCTCGCATCACAGCAAACGGTTGCCCAGATGGTCATGATTGCTCCTTCCCCCTCTGCTGCCGTCTCTCACCCGATGGTTCTCAGATGCCTGGCCTCAGGACACCAAGGGCTCATGACGGCTGTGAGGTGGCAGGCATGTTTATCCATTCATCACTTGACTATCACCGCTGGTGCCTCCTGGCACAGCACCTCTCTTTGGAGCAATGAGACAATGTGCATCGGTCACCTCCGCAAGCAAGTCATGCACCGGGGGCACTTCTCACTACTTTCTCCCTGGGACAGTTATCTGTAGGTCTGCTGTGTAAAGGGAATCGAGGCAGAATAGCTAATTTTCCTCCTGCCTCTGGTCAATGCAGGCATGCCTACGTGCGCAGCCGGGATCTCTTTATTCGCGGCGCAGTCTGTCGGTTGTGGCACTCACCGTGGGGCAGCCGGCTTCACAGGCCCGCGCACACTTCGCAGGATCGCCGTGCAACAGTCAAATGGTGGTGGTGCGTTTACAGTCCTCCGTCTGCAGTGGTGTCTTCATTACTAACTGCAGTTACTCCCACAGTGCTTTTGGCGTGCAGATGCTGTATCGTCTTTGGCCGCTGCGGGCCGATTTCAGCAGTCCGCCTTTAACTGTTGTGGGTCGATTTCTTTGTAGATGTATTGTAAGGCTGCTGTGGGTATCACACTCATGGGCCCATCCACGCACGTCTCGCCTGCAGGTAGTGTTTCTCGCTGGATTGCTGCACTGCACCTCGCTGCAGGCACTTGGGCAAAGTCACCTTGCCCCATGTAGGCGATGTAGGTGCCGACGAATGTACTTGATGTTGGAGAGGCACTTCACCCCCTTGACTCTGATAGAGCAGCATGAGGTTTTGAAAATTGTAGGGGTGCATTATAATCACGCATAGTCCACACCCACATATACTTTTATGTTGTATTAACAGATGATCATTAGAGGAGTAAATGTAATAATGAACAATGTGAGTGTAATGTTAGAAATGTAGTTCGTATTAGTCGAAAGAGTAAAATGATCTTTAAATGTAATTGCCTATTGCAAAGTGCCTCACCAATTAATTCATGTGCAATGTAATACATTAGATTTAAACATGCACAATATTAAAGTTTGCACGTGTAGGAATGACTACTTATATTCTGAATGTGATGAAATATAGTGCTTACAGAATCAACGTTTATTAATATGTGTAGTTTGATGTGTAGAGGCCTAACCAAAGGTCTATGTTTTGCTATGAAAGGCCTACTTGCATGTCTTATGTTAGCTAAATTGTGCAGGCCGAGATGTACATTCCATGGGAAGGCTCTCATTTGAAGGTAGTCAGCGAATTTCATGTACAGGGAAGGATTTTCTGTTGTCAGGCTTCTGCTGCAGGTGCAAGGACACCGTCCTTGTTAGCTGAGACTACCCTTTTGTTTTAAGAGTTCGGTATGGAGGAGCATTTGCTACAAGTGTCTCCGGTAATGCAGATAATGAGGAGCCGATACTTTCAGTGATGAAGGAGCCTGGTACTCAAGGACGTTTCAACCGTTATTGGACGAAATACAGGTTTCAATGGAAATTTACCTCCAGGAGATGTCCAGCCAGAAGAGGTGTAACGGAGGCGTGATCTCCATGTGGTGCATTTTGTATTAGGGACAGTGCCCTGAGGGATGAGCGTCAGAGAAGGAGCAGATGAGGGTAAAAGGAAGAGATCGATATTGAGGAAGGAGACTTAGAAAAAGTTTTGTAGCTTTGGCTACTAACCTCCTCAACATGAGTGTACGTCTTAGGAAGTCTTCACGCACTGACACCTTTTCTGGGTTCGTTTGGGAAATGCTAAGTAGGGATGTCACTTTAGTGGTAGAGCAGGGACAGACTAATCAATTTCTTTGTAGGTATCCATGAAGACTGATTTAGATATTGGAGCAGTTATCTTTTGTTTGATATTTTTAGAGTTTATTATCCTTTTTATGCTTCATCGAATTAGGTTGTTGCATAGATAAAATTTTGTATTAGTGCGCATTGAACTTTCTTAACCTTGTCATGAGGTGCTTGTATGTTCAGGGTTTTTTGGCTTTGTAATAAATCCCTTAAAACTTAACTCGGAGTTAGTGATCCTTCAGCGTCGGAATTGATTGGCTATTGGTTTTAACTGATTGAGTTGGTTCTCTGCCCTTTACACTCCACAGCAGGTAAAAAGGTCCAGTCGGCCGAGGATTATTAAGAATGGTAAGACATGGTAAGATAAGATAAGAATCCGGCGTTATCAGTTGGTAGCAGAGTAGGATGGTTATCTCTGTAGTAAGGGGAGAAGTAGAGAAAGGTAGATATTGATCCCATAGAGCGCGAGTGATGGTGATCCAGTGGATCGTGAGCGGAAGACGACAGCGTTGATGGAAGCTGGTGGAGAGTAACGGTGCGGCGGAAGCAGCAGTTCGTGGGAGAGTGAGTATGAACAGGGTTGTGTGTCTGTTAGATTGCGGTGTTGTGTAGATTGTGTGATGTCTTGCGGAGTTGGCATGAGAGTCGAGTGATTGTGGTTTCGGACTGTGAGCGCACCTGTTCCATGAGATTTGATTTTTATATCCCGGGATAAGAGATTGTGGGGTAGAAGACACCCAGAGTTGAAATTGTCCGATCAGTGATTGTGGGAGTCATGAGATGTCGTTGACTGACTCACCGGTGATAGGGAAAAGTATGTGCGAGTGTGTGAGTAACCGACGCAGGTGGTGGGTTGCTGTATGTGGAACATCGAGTGTTTGGATCCTATCGATTAAGTACATGACTGTCCGGCCGTTCGTGGGCAGATAGTCTGAGGCAGTTGTCCGATCGTTTTGCGGGCAGACAAGTGCCGGAGTTGAGGTCGACAATTGTGTGAGACTGTCTGGTCGTTGGTGGACAGGCAGCCAGAGAAGTGATTGTTCGGTCATTGGTGGACAAACAGTTATTTCATTGCATGAAAGAGACGTGTGAATGTGCGAGAGACGAATTGTAAAGGAGGGTGTTAGATTTGGGGTTCTCTAGTTGGCATAGGTAGGTACCTGTGACAAATAGGGACCCTTGCGTCTAGCCAGGGTAAGGGGCTACACTCCTAAAATACCCCTGCTCACACCCGTGGTAGCTTGGCACGAGCAGGCAGGCTTATCTCAGAGGCAGTGTGTAAAGCATTTGTGAACACATACAGTCATACAGTGACACCACTACAAATGGACACCACACAGGTTGTATTATAAAAATAAATATTTTTATACAGACTTAACACAAGACCAAACGACAAAAATCCACAATACTGTACTTAAAAATAGTCTCTCAAATGTTATAAAATAGCTCAGTTCTCTCAAGTTGTAAATGCAACACTTTACTCTCAATGTACCTTAGATGCGTAATGCAAAGAAAACAAAAGGGTCGCAGGGAAGGTGATGCGTCGGTTCCTTACACGCAGGGGACTGGATGCATTGGTTCCTTACTGCTGCGCAGGGGAGTTGATGCTCGCTTCCTTACTGTGTGGGGAGTTGATGTGTTGGTTTCTTACTGCTCTCCGGTGCGATGCTACATGCTGGCACCTCGATGCGATACTCTTCTCCGGTGCGATGTGACAAAATGGCGTCTTGGTTGCGATGCGACAAGGTTGGTGTGATGCATGCACGCCCGACGGCCGTGTGGCGACTCGATGATCTTTGGTGCCGCGACAGGCCCTGCGACGCGCTTCTCGGGTGACGCGACAATGACCTCTGTGGCAGCGTCCCACTTCTCCGGCGATGCGCCGCGCTTCGGCGATGCAATGATGATAGCTGCAGAGGCGGCTCGCTTCCTCTGCAATGCGATGACAGCGGCTGCGGCAGCGACACGCTTCTTGTTGTTGCGTCGCTCTTCCAGTTCCAAGCAACACGCAGTCCCTCAGAAGGCCAAGTACAACAGCAGGCACTTCAATTCCCAGCAAGGGAATTCAGGGGGGAGCTGGTTGGTGAAGTATTGTATCTCTGAGACTTCAGGCAGGAGGCAAGCTCTAGTTCAAGCCCTTGGAGATTCTTCTTCAAGTTGATAGAAAGCACACTCAGTCCTTTTCTCCTCTCTTCGGTAATGAAGCAACCACCGAAGGCCAAATCCCAAACACACAGCACAGGGGTAATCTCCTCCTTCAGCTTCCTGGTTCTTCTCCTCAGAAAAGGTTTGTCTTGCTTCCCAGAAGTGATCTAAAGTTCTTGGTTCTGGGTCCCAATATTTATACTACTTTTCTATTTGTTCTCTGAAGGCAGAGAGGCCTTTGCCTAGTCCAAACCAGTTCTGGTTAGTCCTGGAGCACTTTGTTGACATGTCTCCTGCTTTCCTTTCACAGTGCAGGGCAGGGACATCAGACACACCACAGGAGGTGGAGCCAGCATTGTGGAGGGAAGGCCCAGCCCTATTCTGGTCCCAGGTGTAACTCCCTCCACCCATCTAGATGCAGATCTCTCTATTCAGCCTTGTGCTGACTCACCCTGTCTCCTGGAATCCCCCAGCCCCAGTCACTCAAACTCCAGACAAGGAATACACAGCCTAGCAGAGGCAGGTTTGGATGGTTAGACAAGAAAATACCTACTTTCTAAAAGTGGTATTTTCAAACACAGAATGTTAACACCAACTTCATTAAAAGATGTATTTTATCATTCTGAGTTCAGGCATACTAAACTTGAATTTATACCATTTTCCCTGAGTCACTTAGGATTATAACATGTAATAATCAAACAGTCCATTCTGGCCTATGGAGAACAGGTAGCCTTGCAATAGTGAAAAACGAAAATGGCTGTAATTCACTATCAGGACATGCCACACACATCAGGGCATGTCCTACCTTTTACCTACAATGCACCCTGCCCTTGGGCCTACCATAGGGGTGACTAATATGTATAAAAGGGAAGGTTTAGGGACTGGCAAGTGGGTACACTTGCCTAGTCAGCATGGCAGTACCAGACTGCACACAGGCTCTGCAATGGCAGACCTGAGACACACTTTATAAGATGCTCCGGTGGGTGGCACAATCAGTGCTGCATGCCCACCAGCAGCATTGGTTACAAACCCTGGGCAAACGCAGTGCACTGTACTAGGATCTGACAAGTAAACCAATCAAGCCAATCATGGAGTCACTAATCCATACATCAATTAACCATAGGGAGCACTAGGACTGTGGCACAGAACAGCAGTGGCACAGTGCCCAAAGCATCTATAACCAGCAAAAACACATGAGACAACAGCAAAAAATGGAAGGGAGACCCACACCAATGGTGCCAGGTCTAACAGAGGGGAACTGCTGCATGTGGAGGAAGAGTGACGTCAGAGGGTGCCACGCTACGATAGGTCGGTTAGTGTGAAGCCACTCTGGTATTGGTGGATTGACATCAGGAAGTAGAACGAAACGCTGTGTGTAAAAGAGTTGATTTAAGTTGATTTCACCATGAAATGTTTTAAAGTTTTACGAGACGTGCAGAGGAGATAGAGCGGTGGTTACTCGGGGAGGAGAAGAGGTTCCGCCCAAAGATAACCCGGCTCATTACATGGCAACAAATGTGGGATTGCATACTATAATTTGGCTTGAGAATTGGCATAAAATTAGCTGAAAAAGAGGGAGAATTGGCTTTTCCGAGATATGGAACTTTCAGATTGGAAGCGTTGTATCAGTTGAAATCGGTGATGTCTTCATTGCGACCCCTACCCAGACCAGCACAGTTTTAGGCATTGCATGCATGGATTAGAGCAGCACATGATAGGAAACGAGATCGAAGTCAGGAAAGAGTGAAAAAATCAGTCAGGGCATTTCAAGATGCGTGATGGGATGCATTGGAGAAAAGATGGAGGGTGGAAACCATTGAGGGGGATACACTATTCCCGTTGATGGTGAAGGTGGGTGACACGCAGAAGAATACAGAAGAAGATGATAGCGACACACATGACAGCCTGCTAGAGAGGCTATTGTCAGACCACCCCCATATAACCCAGACTCAGAAGAGGGAAAGTCAGTACCGACAGAGGGGATTGGGGACTCACAGGCTCAACCTAATGCGAGAGTAGTTGGAAAAATCTTAGCAGGAACAGAAGGGATGAGGGCACAGACACCAGCAAGTATTGAGGCTAACGGAACTGCAAGGTTACAGGATGCTCTTACAGTGCGGTTACCATTGGACCCATAGTGTCAGTTTATGACCCGGATCAGGCGCGGAATGGGAGTTTGGTGCATTCAGCAGTAGGAGAGAGGATTAGCTCTGGAGGGAATGGCACGGTGAGCGGAGTAGCTCACCTTCCAAGACCCATAGAATCGGGTACGCCATTGCCAGCCACTGCAGACTCTTCAAGAGGACGGGTGGATGTGAGACCGGAGAGACCAAAGTCCTTGGCTGAGTCAAGATCAGATCTAAGAATGTGGGAGCCAACAGTAAGAAATCAGTGTGACCGAATGCCAGGAGATTGGGATCGTGAGGACTCAAGAGGTCGACCGGTCCTTAGGAGTGTAGTAGAAAAGAACCGATGCGGAGATGAGTGCAGTGAGAACGAAGAGTTGAGTGGCGCATCGAGTCGAGGGACCCTGAAGGTTGGTATAAGGGCAAAGATGTTTGATGTGGTGAAGTTGAAAGCTGAAGTAGATGAGATAGTTAGTGGTAACCTACCTTTGGAAAGAATAGAACTTTATGAGCCAGACGAGCTGCTGTTTGTAGCGAGGGATGTAACTTGCAAGGCAAGGTTAGCACATGAGAAATTGACTGAACTAGCAAAACGGTATGAGGTGAATCTGTCCAAAACGAAGATGTTACAGGGAAGCCACAGGTTGCAGTACAGTGATCAGGAATTGGAAGAGAAGAGAGTCATAGGGTTGAAAGCTCACATTCGAGAATTGATAATAGGGATACGCGAATGGAGCATGCTTGATAAGTGGGAGGAAAGATGGTCCACTCCTACAACTTGTATTGATTGTCCCGAGAGGGGTAGGTTGGGGACTACTGCAGATCTTACAGTAGAATGGGTAGCACCAGTATCAACCAAAAAGGTGGTAGGATGACCGTCAACATCCGATAGTAGTGGAGAATTACCTTTTACGAGAGGTACAGAATGGAGGGTATGTGCATGTGCCTTGGAGTAGAGGCGATTTGGCAGCATTCACTAATGATTTTCCTCGGTTGAGGGAGAAGCCCGTTGAATGGTACAAGCAAGTTCACCGTTTTGTCAAAATATCGAAGGTGTTGTGGGTCGATCTGAATACATTGTTCGACATTGTTGTACCAAGTGATCTGTGGGCAGCTTGTAAAGTAGCAATTGATTGACCAACTTCTGAACCAGATAGGGATTCTGTTACAAATGGTCCTTCACCTATCGTTATGAAAAGGTTTGAACAGGTAATTATATGGCTGAAGTCCAAAATCTCACCACAAGATATTGATTGGGTCAAGATAGACCGAACAGTTCAGAAACCGAAAGAATCCTTCCATGAATACTACGAAAGGCTCCTACAAGCCTTCAAACAGTATAGTGGGCGAGACATATTAGACCCCAAGGATATGGGACAATTTGTCTCCAAGTTTGTGTTGGGTCTCAGACCAGAGGATACCTTCATGATTCAGCAGCATCTGATCTGTTGGCAGAACAAGTCAGTAGATGAAATCCTAGGGTATGCCAGGTATTGCAGTGATGAAGTGGATTCGAAACAAAAGAAACTTAAGGATAAGTTGATGCTAGTTCAAATGCAGACCGCTGACAAGGAACTTCAGACGCAATCAAATGGAGGGACGCTAGGGAGAAGACAAGGAAACAATCAAGGAGGGAATCAGAATGTGCAGGGTCAAGGGAAAGGGAAACCTATAGACCCCAAGACAGGAATGGATGTGGCAACACTGAAGAAGACCACTGCATGTCACCTTTGTCACAAGATCGGGCATTGGAAGTATGAGTGTAGGTTGAATCTAGCAAATTAGGTACAGCAAGAGGCAGAGATAGTGCAGGTACCCGAAGCTGTCAATACAGTAATGCGACCTAGATCAATGCAAGGGGGGACGAGAGTCCCGCAGGTCCAAGTCCCGCAACCTCCGAGAATCCCACAGGGAAATCGGACGTATCAGCAGATGCCCCTTTGAGAACTTCGATGAGTACAGCTCAGACCAGTTGAAATGACAATGCCTGAGGGGGGAGGAAGACTGCACTCTTGGGGCAGTCTTAGAGGTAGTCCAGAGGGGACCGTTTGTAGGAGTGGCAAACAAGAAAATGACTAACCCATTGACTGAGCCGATTCCTGTGAGAATAGGAACCTTTCGAGATCGACGCCGGTTTGTGGTGTGCGACTGAAGTCCAGTCTGCTTGCTAGGACAAAATCTTTTCTGCAAGTTGAATTGCCCCATTTATTGCACGCCCAAGGGAGTGGAAGTACAGATGAAAGACGATGATGCCACCTTTAAGGTTGCGAACCAGCACTTGTGCATAGAGATGTATCCTGTGCTGATAGTAGAGGAGCTTCCACTTGACTTAAGAGACTCTGCTTCATTGGATGTGTGGGATTTCACGGGAGAAGAGATTGGGTTAATCAAAGGTGTTGAGCCAGTTAAGATCCAGATTAAGCAGCATGCTGAGTTTCCGACAACACCCCAGTACAATTTGTCACCAGAAACGATCGCAGGGATTAAACCTGTAATCGACTCCATGATTAAGCAGGGAATTCTGAAGGAGATAATGGACAGTCCATGCAACTCACCCATTATGGGATTACAGAAACCAAGCGGGAAATTCAGAATCGTGCAAGACCTGCAAAAGGCCAACACGATTGTTGTTCCATGTTGTCCAGTGGTGCCGAATCCATCAGTGATATTATTCCAGATTCCATGCCAAGCCGAGTGGTTTACTGTGATTGACTTGTGTCAAGCATTCTTCTCAATAGCTCTCCACGAGGAAATCCATTTTTTGTTTGCCTTCCGGCTGGAAGACAGTGTGTTAATATGGTGTCGTATCCCTCAAGGGTATACAGAGAGCCCATCAATCTTTTAATCAGATCTTGAAAAAGAATCTGGAGAGTCTTGTATTGCCTCAGAACTCAGTTCTCGTGCAATACACTGATGATCTCCTTATTGCATCGGAAACTGAGGACGCTTGCAGGATTGACACGATTGCCCTACTGAATCATTTGGCAGAGAATGGACACAAGGTGTCCCCATATAAATTGCAGTACCGTATGAGCGAGGTACAGTATTTGGGTCATAGAATTGAGAAAGACAAGAGGACGTGTCACCAGATCGGATTGAGGCGATCATGAACATGGCTGTACCTACCACTCAGAGGGAGGTCAGAATGTTCTTGGGAATGGTTGGCCATTGTCGCCAATGGATTCCCAATTTCTCGCTGAAGGTGAAACCTCTGCATAAATTGACTCACAAGGATGTAAGTGATCCGGTACCATGGGACCATGATTGTCTGGTTTCATTCCTGGAGTTGAGAGAGGGCATGTGTCGTGCTCCGGCTCTGGGAATGCCTGACTACAACAAGCCTTTTTCATTGTTCTGCTGTGAGAGAGAAGGTTGTGCATTGTCAGTCCTGACTCAGAGTCACGGAAGTGTCCGTAGACCAGTTACCTATTTCTCAGCTATGTTAGATACCGTAGCATCAGCGATGCCCGGATGTCTCAAATCTGTTGCTGCAACGGGTGTCAGCATTGAAAGATGTGAAAGCATTGTCATGGGTCACCCTTTGGTTGTGTACAGTCCGCATTCTGTTGAACTGAAACTCAGCACTTGACAAACAATAGACTCACACGCTATGAGCAAGTTATCCTTGCCGCGGAGAATGTAAAGGTGTTCTGTTTTAAACCCTGTTACACTTATGCCTTTGCCAAACGCAGATGATGGAGATTGTGAGGACCATGACTGTCTCGATGTGACTGAACTTTGCACCAAGCCGAGGCCTGAAATTGTTGATAAACCTCTGACTGACACTGATGAAATTTTCTTTGTTGATGGTTCATGTTTAAGAGGCCATGTTGGCCAGGTGAGAGCAGCATTTGCTGTATGTACCATTACAGGAGTGGTTGAAGCTGCTTATTTAAAGGGAGTATACTCCGCACAAGTGGCCGAAATCATTGCTTTGACTCGCGCCTGTTTGGCAGCAAATCAGATCCGAATCACCATTTACACTAATAGCCAGTATGGGTTTGGTGTGGTTCATGAGTTTGGACAGCTATGGTCTCAGAGGGGTTACATGACATCATCTGGTCCACCTATCTGGAACAGGGAATACGTGAGACAACAACTGGAGGCTTTGCAATGTCCAAAAGAAATTGCTGTAGTGAAATGTGCAGTGCATGGAAAGGGAGCTGATTTGGTTTCTCTAGGTAATAGATATGCTGATGAAGTTGCACGTTTTTGCGCTGAACAAGGGTGTATATTTACTGGAGATTACACAGGAGAGAGCCAAGAGAAAACCAAGCTCAACATGATGTTAGCCATGGAAGATACTTGGGATGAGCTCAAGCGCCTGCAGGAAGAGGTTTCAGAACAGGAAAAGGTAGTTTGGGTAAAATCAGGCTGTGAGAAGAGAGACATTGACATTTGGGTTTCAAGTGATGGTCCAGCAGTATTGACTTAGAGCCCGATGGCGAGGCAGATTCATGGTGCTGTGCATCTTGGAAGGAATGTGATGGTGCGAGTGTTCAGACAGACGTGGTACAACTCACGGTCTCGGACGGTTGCTGAAGCAGTGTGTCAGAGATGTGTTACTTGTCAACAGATGAATGCTGGAAAGAAGACTGTGGTTATACCGAGTCACATTGGGAGGCCGGGAGGGCCTTTCAATAGGATACAATTAGACTTTATCGAGATGCCTAAATGCAACGAATTGAGGTACATTCTAGTGGTGGTGTGTGTTTTCTCACGGTGGGTGGAAGCTTACCCAACAAGAAGGTGAGATACCTTCACAGTGGCATAACTGCTATTGAGAGAGTTGATTCCGAGGTTCGGTTTTCCAACCTCGTTGGAATCGGATAGGGGGATGCACTTCCACAGCGAAATCATGAAGTTGCTTTGTGCCGCCCTAAATGTTGATCAGAGTCCCCATTGTAGCTATCGACTAGAGGCTTCTGGGATAGTGGAGCAAATAAATGGAACTTTAAAGGCACGGATGGCAAAAGTGTGTTTGTCTACATCTTTGAAATGGCCAGATGCATTGCCTTTGGTGTTAATGAGTATTCGCATTGTCCCAGATAGAAGAACAGGTCTTTCCCCGCATGAGATCATGATGGGGAGGGCGATCCGATTGCCAGCAGTACCATCCACAGCTTTGATAAACATCACTGATGACTTAATCCTTAACTACAGCAAAGGACTAGCTGACGTGGTTCATTCTGTGTCTCAGCAGGTGCAAACTGCCGCTGTTCCAGCTTCCAGTGATCTATGCCATGATTTGTGCCCAGGAGATTGGGTACTTGTCCATAAGCCTGGACGCTTGGTGGTGAGGCCCTTATCAGGTGATAATGGTAACCAACACAGTGGTGAAGTGCAGAGGATTGCCAAACTGGGTACATGCTTCCCACACCCACAGAGTTTCAGCACCCTTGAAAGAAACAGCTCCTCTCACGAATGAAAATCCAGCTGTGGTGGCAGGGCCATGAGAGAGGACAAGTCAAGCTGTGAGGGTTGCTGGGGAAGCTGGTTGCTCATCTAACCACATTATCCATAATCCACATATCGACTCTGAAGAAGAAAGTGATGTTGGGAGTGGCATAGAGTCAGATTCAGCGGAAGGAAGTGGTGTGCAGAGTGACCGAGAAGAAAGCAGAAGAGCCAGAAGTGAAGAAGAAGCCTGGCCTGGGAGACAGAGAAGGCTGGATCTGAGACTGGCTCCCGAGAGAGACCTTGCTCCTGTGTCTGAGGTCTCTGAATCGGAAGAGAGTAAAGAAGAATAAACCCAAAGTCTGAGAAGATCTAAAAGGACAAGAGAACCTTGCCAGAGATACGCTGCCCCGGAGTGGAGTTACGCAGTAAATGATGCTGGGAGTACTGACTTCCGGGTGGCTGAGGTCCGTGATCAGCAGGAGTCCTCGAATGAAAATCGATGTGGAACTGCTAGTTCCAGGACTTGAAATCAAAGGTGTGTTGACCATCACGGTTCCAAAACCTCCAGTTTTGAGTGAGGTACGAATCCTGATCTTGCACAGATTGGTCTTTCCATCATTTGGATTTGAACCACCACCTCACCAAATGGTAGATGTTCATCTTGAAATTTTGCATCATGTTCTAGCTCAAATTGGGTGTGAACTTATCGTGGATTGCGAATGAACTATGTTTTATAAATAAGTGTTTAAAAGGAGATAACCTAGGCCCGAGAGGAAGAAGAAGAAGAAATTTAGGGACTTTCCATAGAAGAAGAACGAGGGCTTAGAAAGTCTTTTTGGACTGTGTAAATAAGGAACTAAATGTACTGTAAAGGGAATTTCCAGCACTTCCAGAGTGGTGTTTTGAACTGGTTTGAACAACAACTTGTGGTGGAGAAAGAGACTCTAAGTGTTCATTGCTTAACCCAAAGCCGATAACGAAAATGGAGGTTGGAAATCCGAACCGTATGTCCAAATGTATAATAGGTGCACTCATAGGAGGAGTGATAGTTTCAAAAGTTGTAGTTATTATAGTGTCAGATGCTATTCCACATGAGGTAGGAGTCATAGAGGTGAAGGGAACACCTACACCCAGTACTTCAATCAAGAAAGAGGGTTTCATAGGAGCTGAAAAGGCTTTGCTAGATCAAGATAGTCGTAGATTGCATGTAGATTTGTCTAGAGGTGATTTTAAGCTTAATTCGTATGCTAAGCTGCTATATGAGTATGTTGAGGCGATGGATGCGAAAGATTGTTATGTGTGTATGCAGTTGCCTGCCTAAGTGGACGAGGGGATTAAATATCACCATCTTCCATTGACGTATGGAATTTAATGTAGTTTGTTGCTTAGTATGTTCTATGGAAGAGGCCATTATGAATACTTCTTTTTGAATTACAATGCAGTGCTTTCAGAGGTACCAGCTTACACGCACTTGAATAAGTATGATTATTATAAGCAGGAAGATAGGATTGGGAAGTATTCCATACCGACTTCAACGTTAGATACAGCGTATGCACAATCTGACTTGTTCATTAACTGAGGTAGAGAAGAAATTTGTAGACCAAGTATAAGATAGATATAGACATCTAACAAAAACATGTGATATTGGAGAAAGTCCAGTAGATTGGACTCAGGAAGAGAGATCTCACAGAGCAAAGGGGAGTTATGGCCCTATAGCATTAGACCTGGAGCAGAAGGGGAAGCTGTGTTTGAAAAGTGCACAGACCTATTAGGATAAGGTCTATGTGGGACAAAGTATGTGTGATCATGTTTTCACTATGGAAGAGTCTGCCAATAACTTTTTGCATGTTCGGTGCAAGTGCTGCCAACGGTATATTATGTGTGTGGAAGGAATGCTTATGTGAGATTGCCCGCAAATTGGTACGTAACTTGTTATTTAGGAATTATTTTTCCCAAAATATACCATGCAGAGGAAATAGAGCTTTTGGAAGATGGGAAGCACTCTAGAGTCAGAAGAGGTGCGAGTGCAGTAGCAGTGATTGGAGATATCTTTGGAGCAGCGATACCACGTCTGGGAGTGATTCTGAATGATGTGAAGATTAGGGGTGGGCGGAATTTGCGAAATTCACTTTCGCAAACTATTGCGAAAAAGCTGAAAATCTCCGCAAACACACGGGAAATATCGCGAAGACGCAGAAGTTTTTTTCCCGCCTGTTCGTAGTAATTTTTGCGTGATCGCGGCTCGCCAACTTACCCATGCGGTTGCTTACGGGCGCAGCCATCTTGTTTTCACTTGTCCCGCCCTCTCGCGATGCTTACTTCCTGTTCCGGGTCGCGCAATGCATGTTCGTGCCCATTCGCGGTAGATATTTCCTGTTCGCGAACGCTTTTACTTGATCGCGTTGCTTTTTGGTTGCTCGGGGAGAAAATATCGCGTGAACTTGCGCACGTGGTAGCTATGGGCGCGGCCATCTTGTTTTTCACTCTATTGCATGGTTCTGGTGCCTGATTTTGAATCCTCCCTGCATCTTTTCAATCCTTTGTTTAAAGCCACTTTTTTTTATCGTTCTTATTTATTATTTTCCTGCTTCTATATTTTTGGTTTTTGTCTACTTTTTTTTTTATTTTTAGCTACTTTTTCACTCTTTCTATTGCCTGCTATTTATTTCCTTTACTTCTTTATTTTATTACCTTTTCTTTCCCGCCCCGTCCCAGAACCATGTCAAAGGGTAGGGCTGGTCGTCACAGCCAGAGCCGCAACCGCCTTCCTTGCGGAAGGCGGCACCCACAAGGGGTGCAGGCACAGGCCTTATTTGGGGACGTGGAGTTGGCGGCACTCATTTTCTTAGTGCAGCGCCACCTCCCCTCAACCCTGGCAGCAGGTGGCAGGTGGCAGGCCTGGGTCCGGGTACGGCCTCCGGGAGCGTCGGCAGCAGTGGGGGAAGGTGAGCCGGGCAGTGTTGCGCTGCTCTGGGGTCCGGCGCACCCAGACGCAGTTGACGCACCGGTGGTCCGTCATCCGGGACCGTGAGCAGGACCTGCTGGACCTGCTAGGAGTGGGGGTCCCGGGTCTTGGTGAGTGACTATTTAATTATTACTACTTTGTGTCTGTTCTTCTGCTCTGTGTTATATATTGCGAATATCTTTTTTTTCTTCCAACCAGCTAGAATGTTACATTCCAGGTTAATTATGTTTAAAAGTCTTCTGTGATTATGACACAGGTGCTCCTCTGTGCTACTACTAATCTTACTTGTTTGCAACTTTGCGTTTGCGCTCGCTTAGCGTGATTCTGTAAGAGTTTATTTTAGAGAAATTAAGTTACGTAATGCTACAGTGACTCTAGTCCACTCCTTACTTTGTCCTGTCACTAAGAGATAGGGGCGGACTGATACTTTGGTTTAGGTACTTTGTATGAGTTTCTAATTTGTTAGTGGTATGCGTGATGCCCCCTCAGTTACATGACGTGCTGCTAGTATGCCAGTCTTTATTAGAACCTTTTCTAGTTTGTTCAATGAGTGGTGGTAATTGGCTTAGCACTAGCAGAACATCAGCATCAATCAATCAACCCAAAATTTGATGTATACAAAAAATGTAGTCATGTGTCCTCCATTTGACCATATGCATTGTTGAGGAATAAAAGAAGTGGAAATGCATACTTAATGTACAATTGGCATGCCTGGAATAGGTGGGCTAGGTCGGGTGGTACGTCGTACTTAGGCTTAGTTGTAACTTAGTATTCTGGAATCAGAATGGAAGACTGGATTACTGTTGATAAATAGTAACTTGAGTAGTCGATCCGCGAATCCACCCGATACTACTTGTTGACCAGATGAGATCGGTCAATTTAGTTATTGCAATTGTTGTTTACATAAGTGTTTTTTGACCGTTCTTTAAAAATATGTTATTTGTTTGACACCATCCATCAATATTTGTCTTTCTTATATCTTTCCTGTTCATCAGCACCCAGGGGCAGACAGACAGGGAGTGGGCAGTCGGCGGGACAACAGTCAGAACACCACCACCAGGAGGACACCAATGAGGGCTCCTCCGCTGGCCCCAGTAAGTCTTCTTGTTTTTAATAATATTTCTTATTCCATAAACTTTTACTGCACCATATTTTTCACGAACTATTGTTTCAGTTTCCCAATGCTATTTTTTACCAACAATTATCCTTTGATCCGTACGGTTTCAAAAATGTTGTTATCCCTGCCTCTGCTATGATGCCTCTCAGTACTACTACTACTATCAGTCTGTCTGTACTGTAGTAGCTAGGCTTGCCCAGTTGGCCAGTGCCACTCTTTATTTGAAAGGTTGTAATAAAACTCAGATTCACCAGTAGCTCTAGCCATTGAGTCCAGTCCTTTGGGTCATCCTCTTGTACTACTTCTAGTCTTATTGATCTTGAGTCTTTGTTAATCTTGAGGCTTTGACAATTCACAGCAACAAATGCCCAACCAGATTTATTACTATTTTGATATGATAGCCTATAGGACATACTACTACTGTTGTAGGGATCTTGCACATACAGACCTTTGCAAGAAAATAGGATGTTGGTGATGGTAGGTTTGACCTTACTCACACACCTCAAACAGAAATTCAGAACCCACCACAATCCCCTGCTCGACTATAGTACTGTCTTGTCATAACTATTAGGTCTCCGAACCCTCCCCCCAAGATACCCAACAAGTAGACAACCCAGAACATAACACACCCAACCTCTTAGTCGTGGAACCAATGCACATGCACACCCTTCCTTTAATTTGCTCACTCGTGTAAGTTAGTCCACAACAAATACCACCAAGTCTATGTGAGTTCAAAATGTTTATTTTGAATTGAGAAGCTCTGTACATTGTTCTATTATATAATGCAGCACCAACCAGAAAAGCAATAACATTAAAACAATAAACATTGTTACACTTACTTACAGTTGGGAATTAAATCATGATAACTGAACAGTGGTGGGAGGCAGCACCACCATCCCCTAGGAATTTAGTTTATATAAATTTATAAATGAAGATCTCTGAGTGAAGGGACCCCTCACCTTAGAAGAACCTAGTACTGGTAGTTGTTGCATCATTCATAAGCTCTGCAAAGCTCTGGTTCGTAGTAGTGAATCTTCTGTCTGTAATGCGAAAAATGAAATGGTGCGCGTTAGTATATTGCAACTTGCAAGGATTTCTCAGCCGTGCCAAAAAGTGTAGCATTTATGGATAAGCAATATGGACTAACAGTACACCAGTACTTCATAAAAAAGTGGCTTGTTAATGTTTTTGTTGACCGCTTGTACGCAGCGCGTAGACAGTAGCAGTGTGAGGCAGGTCATGTGGGCTCAAAGGTGTCTTATACAAAAAGCTGCAAGATAACGTCACATGTGCAAAAATAAAAGACACAAAGGTAAAATGGTTGCATGGCTCGGGCTAACTAAGCAAAGGCTAGAATGACCCTAGGGGGGACCATATATAACTATTAGTGTCTACTCTACTACTACCTGATTTGTACTAGTGATGTATGTTAGTATTAACTCATTTTTCAACCTTGCTACTGATCAATAGGGGGAGGTGTACATGACGCCTAATAAATGTGTAATGTTTTCTAGGCGCACTACTGACCACCATTGCCGGGGCCAGCGAAGGCGACGCGGAGGGAGAGGATGCAGCAGTTGCTGCAGATACCGACGATGGAGCGGTAGGGGGAGTGGCAGCACCACTGGCGGGCGGTGGTAAGTTAGATTCATAATCCTTAACTATTGTTGATAGTACACTCACTGCAAAGGTGTACTGTATGTATACTGTACTGTTGAGACTTAGGGCCCCATTAGGATGGCGGGCGTATTGCCCCCGCCGGGCCGGCGGTATTCACTGCCGACACTGCAGGGGCAAACCTCCCGCCATCCCTGTAGAAAAGAGTCAGACCCCCCACATGTCGACCAGGCGGAAAAGGGTTCAATATGGTGGTTTTGTCTCTGTGAACACACCGCCAGCCATATAATCTGCATTTTGGAATGCCTTTGCATGGCGGCATTGCCGTCCGCCAAGGAAAGGCATGCAGACATTGCAGAGTATGCTTGGGGGCCCCCATGGAGGGTACTTATGCTATGGTACCCCCCCCTGCCTTTCAAAGCAAAACTTGACAGGCTCCGCGTGGGGCCTGTCATGTTGTGCTTGGAAAAGCAGCACAACATGTATTTTTAGCATTGCTTTTGGCACCGCCAACCAGAATGTAAAAAAAACAGGATGCGCCCGCCACTGTGCCGGGCGCGTCCTCCTAATTGTCCCCACGGGACCCCCACCCTTTTTAGCGTGAGGATGGCGGGCGGACAAAGTCCGCCCGCCATCCGATGTCCTAAGTAAGTATGAGTTGTTGTGAACGTTTGAAGAGTGAACTAGAAGACTAGAATCCCTTTCATTGGCATAGGAGCGGGAGTATTGAGTAACCAATGGCCTCATCTATCTGATTTCAACTCCGCTTTGAAAGTTTTATGGAGAAGAGCACCTGGTGCACTGTTCAACTAAAAAGTGAAAGACGGGTGGAAGGAAGAAGGACGGGCGAGATTTAAAATGTTATGTACTACTGTGGCGTGCTTTATAGTGCTACCCTACCATGCCACTTGTGTATAAATAATTAACTTGTCTTACTGTTTTTCTAAGAGTATATTTTACAATTGTCTTGTTTTTTTCTTTTTGATACACAGCTACTCCTAAACTCAATCGTAAGGAGGTGGCCGCCAAGGCACGGCGCCGGAAGCTGGAGGCAATCCAGCGTGAATACCGGCGGCTGGTGGTCTTGGCAGAGGAGGAGGAGGAGACTGCAGCAGCACTTGAAGCCTCCTCCAGTGCCCCGGGCCCCAGCCACCGCCCTCCAGCGGTACGGCACCACCGCCTGGCGGCTGCCCGCCTCCACCGCAATACCATCTCTGGTGCCCCCCCCCCACTGTGGCTGCAACTGCCGCGCACTCAGATGCCGCGTCGCCCGTTTAGAGGAGCAGATGCGTGTCCCCACACCTTAGTCCCTGTCTTCTGCCCCTTTTTTAATTCTTTTATGGGTGGGTGGGAACTGGTTTGGGCGTTGGGTTTTTGCTTTTCGGACTACTATTTTCTCCTGGACTTTCCTATTGACATTGGTTGGGGTTAGGGAGGGGGGTGGGTCAGCTTTTGTGGGTTTTTAGTTTATTTTGTTAGGGTAAATTAAATATATTTTTCTACGTTACATGCAATGTTGTTAATGTTTTGTAGGTGGGGTTACTGTTTTACATCACACTGTTTCCTTGCTGGTGCAGGGCCGCCCATAGCCAGTGATTGATTTAAATAATTGGCTGACTGTGTAAGACACAAACAGATAGATGCGACACCCCTCACTGATTGACTTGTCCTACTAGTACTTTCAGTCTCTCCTCTAGTCTATGCATTCTTTATCTGGACTCAAAGGGGTGTGTGAAATTGAATTAATTGAAAACATGTCCATTATTAATTCTGCCTCCCCCAAACTTCTCTCTTACCTGTGCTTGATGTTTATGTCCAACTGTGGCACAGCAATGGCTGCATGGTGAAGATGGTTTCCTTTTTCTAACATGCCATGATTGGGGTGGTGGTAGTATAGTAGTAGTAGTAGACACTGGCAGGGCAGCAGCATTTGCAAAAAACGAAAAGGAGACAGTCAATCGCCTTTGAGAGACTGTTAGAGGAGTAGTAGAATGAAGTACAGTACAGAACTTACCGAACAACAATAATATGCTAAAATATTTTACAACAAAACATAATGGTGGTTGGGATAGCCTACTAGACAGAGTTCCAAACTATGGTTGTGTCGAGTCACTTGACTAGGCCTACAGCCTAACAGTTAGTGCTGTGTATGAGGAATGACAACACACAAATCCAATCAATGCCGGCAATTAATGCTGAGGTATATGTTCCTTTGTTAAATAAAATATCCTACTCATGGGTGGGCAAGCAGAAGAAGATCATCGCTCTGCCTTGAAATTGAAGTACTATTGCTTTCGCCACATCCGCCCCAGCAAGCGTGTGATTAAGTATTGGTGTACATTTAATTTAGTCACACCTCGACAATAAGTCACACAGCCCGGGGAAAGAGGGTTAGGATTTGTTGAATGGCTGGGAAGGGGGTTTTGGTAAAGGTTTGACAGTGAAAAACAGTATGCATGGACAAACAAACAACACTCTTTGAAGACTACCATATCCAGATGTTATGGGAGAAAAAGGAAATGCATGCATGATGATGAGAGACCGGGATTACATACACTTGTTCTGTTGTTCCGGCCTTAATACTTTTACAGATAGCAAATAGAAATTTTAAATATTGGTAGGGAAGAATCGTAAACAGAGAGCAAACCTAATGATGATAATAACAACAATGAACACACTATTGTAAAGATTGTAGACAAAAAATGATTCAAATCATTTAAAAGAAGATAAAAGTTGATACTGTTACTGTGTTATCCTGGTAAAAAAATGTGGACTGGATTTGCATCTCGGCATTCCTCTTGGTCCTCTCGTCCATCAGTCTTGGGTGTGTCGCCACTCGCCACTGCCCGGATGGAAAAAAAATTTCGATTTATTGGTAAGGTAAGTGTGCATTGTAATGTTTTCCCAAGTATAGGGCAAGGCCCGGCCTGTAATTGTAGATGGAAAAACAAAGGGGATATTGAGAAACAAAGTTGAATCAAATGCACAAGTTATGGTGTAGTGCAACAAGAACACTTTCCGAGGTGGCATGTATGCATCATCTCTACTCTAGTCTGTTTCCAGCATTGACCTTCAACAATAAAAGGAGAGAGCAGGCCCACAGTGACAGGCCTGACGGCACGTTGCTTAGCAGTAGCACATCCTACGTTTAGACTTTAGAGTACTTTTTTTTTTTAAAGAGTTGGACAAAGGCAAAGCACATTATCCATTCCAAACATAGCATTTTACAGTTTAAGTTAGTAAATCAATGCACCGCAGTCATCCCACCGCTACACTCTATTCCACTTCTACACAGACATTTGGGTCAGCTGTTTACCTTTAGGCTTTTAAGTTTTATGCCACTCATGAAACGTCCTCCTGACTTGTTATTATTCCATCAATCATCAACCCTGATACTTGTACTGACTGACTGTGAAGATCGGCCTGCAGTAGAAGTAAAATTGTTATTACACAACAAGAGTAGAAATATTATTGACTTGAGTCAGTCTTTAGTGTGTACAGTAAGATAGATTACTAGTACACTTTGACTTCACTTTGTGCACAACAAACAAACAACGAAAACACAAACACCAATCGCTCTGAGTCAGGTGTCCAATGCATACCATTAACTGTTCCTTCTCATCTTAAGTTAACGGGCCGTCTATTTCGCCATCATCATCATGGACGGTGCTGTTGTGTCAATCATACGCATTGCGCAGATTGAGTGAGTCCCCTTCCTGTATTGAATTAAAAGCAATGTATCACCAAGCTGCAGGTGAAGTACAAATTTCTTAATTGCAACAAGGGGAAAATTCACCTTGAGTTAAGTTTAGGGTGTACTGTAGAAAGATGATTAGTGCACAATTACATAACTTCATGCACAACAAACACAACAAAATCACTCAGTCTGCGACTCTGCGTCCAATGCATGGCATCAATCATTACCTGTTCCATCTTATTTTCAGTTAATGGGCAGTCTCTCTCGGCTCTGAAAGGAGGATAGCTATAGTAGTCCACTTCTTTTGGCAGGAGTAGGAAAGTTTTAATTTTTTCTTCTATTTACCATCATCCAATCATCATTCATGAGGGCAATGGATTTGGGCGGGAGATTCAGTATGATGGAGTGGAGGAGCTGGATTCGGAGGACTGTACTGTCAAATTGCAGACACCCGAAACTTGTATATTAAATAAGAAGAGTAGAAGATGGTGGTAATGGATTTGTTGTGATTCACAAGTTTGTAACCGGAACGACAGACACACAAATAAAGGGGGAAAAAAGGGAGGAAGACAGTAAGTGCAAGCCTAATTCTCAGGGAAATATAGCTCGTCCTCAAACTCTGGGGGGTCAGCCAGTAGTAGGTAATCATGTGAGACACTACTTCCATCACCTGAGCCGCTGTCCTCATCTTCCTCCATGGATTCATGTATTGTGTAATTCGGTGTTATGAAGTGCTGATTCATTTTGATCATTGTTAACCTCTCCACGTTTTTGGGCGAGAGACTGGTCCTTCTCAATGTTACAATGGAACCAGCAGCACTGAAAACACGTTCGGAAGAGACACTTGCGACAGGGCAAGCCAGATAGCTTATCGCCAGCTTGCTGAGCTGTGGCCATTCAGACCTTTTCCTATACCAATTCTGCAATGGGTTTTGATCAATGTACACCTCTGTTGGGTCGTCCAAATAGGCCTGGACCATCCGCTTAATGTTCAAGGGTGCTGCTGGTAAGCTTTCGGGCTCTTTTCTCTGTGCATCAGCACTGTGCTTATTAATGCCTAACTGTACATACCAATCGTCTAACGATACTACTAGGCCTAATGATCCAGTTATTGTTGCTGTTGTCGATAGTGATGGTGAGTGTTGTGATCCAAACGCACTGCCCTCAGCCAACGAAGTTGCATTTGATCCTGCATGCCCTGCTGCAGTACTTCTTGTGGGTTGATCTTGCGGGCTTTTAATTAGCAGCCGTTCGTTTTCTGACTTACTGGCTGCCTCAGCTATACAAGTTTTGTTGCAGGCAACATCTATCTCTGAAAAAGCAAAGAATGTCTTCAGTCCAAATTTTGCATGTGGATCCAGAATTGTGGCACAAATGTAATGTTCTTGTGACAAAATTTTATTTTCTATCCTTGTATTTTCAGCTAAGCGACGGGCTAAGCTCTCCACCAAGTCATAGGCTTCCCTTTTGTGCTCTACACCTTTGTATGATTCAGAAAGCTTCTTCAGCTGATGCTCTAGCATTTGCAATAATGGGATAGCTTGGCCCATTGTACAGTCCTCCTTGCTGACTTCACGTGTGAAGACCTCAAAAGGACGAAGCATCTCAATCAGGCATTTAATTAGGCTCCATTGCTCCATCTCAAGGTTCATGCCTTTCACAGGGAGTGACCTGTACTGCTCATACAGACGATCAAGCATGTAATACGTTGATGTCCAACGTGTTGCCACCTCCTGGATGAGTGCATTGACTGGCATCCTATTTTCACATTGGATGATCCTCAGCTGCTTCCGAACTTTAAAAGAATGGCTGAAATTAGTGCATATTCTTCGGCAGATGGCCAGTAAGTTGCTGACTATGGGTTCTTTTTTCAGAAAGTCTTGAACTATAATGTTTATGCAGTGCGCCAAACACGGAACCCTGAAATAGGAACCAAGATCCATGGCCTTAAGTACATTACTGCCATTGTCTGTGGCAACAAAACCAATACTAAGCCCTCTTGGGCGCAGCCATTCAAAAACCTTGCTGCGAAACCCTTGCAAAATGTTTATAGCCGTATGAGATTTCTCCATGGCGAACATGGCTACAGTTGCATGTTTCCGAGTACCTTTAAAAATCGCAGCTGTGTCAACAGCACCTCGTGCAGATAGCTTATCTCTAACCCCCACAAAAGAGACCCAGTGTGCTGTGATGCACATATAATCTGTGGCTTGGCAACTGGTCCACATGTCTGTTGTCAGGTGGATATTGTGAACAGCACTCTGCTGTAAAGCTTGTCCAACCAATTCCACCACATCATGATGTAGTGCCGGAACAGCAATTCTTGCGAAATAGGACCGGCTGGGAACCTTCCATTTAGGGCAGATGGCTGACACAAATTCAAGGAAACCCACCCCTTCCACAAATGAAAAAGGAAGAAGGTCCAGTGCTAACATTTTAGCCAGCTTCGCATTGTACAACCGTGCCGTTGGGTGGTTGCGTTGGAACTGCCCCTCCAACCTAAGCATGCTCTCAATGGTAGGCTGGATTACTTTCCTTTGTGGTGCTGTTTTCGTTAACCCACTTAGGCTCAACAACACAGTTTGTCTCATTGCGGTACTCGGTCGCCTTGGTCTCTCAGCCTGACTCTGAGTATGGCTCTTACTGCGGTGCCACTCAGACAGGGCTAGAAATGCCTCCCTCTTCTTCACCTTCCACCGCAATAATATCGCTCCCTGATTCTTCCTGACCAACTTCAATGGGTTGAGTTTTTCTACTTTCTTTTAACGGAAGTAGGTGATTCTCCCACACGATAGTGTGGTGTATTCTGAGATGACTTGCTTGGCCTCCGGTACCATAGTTTGTACCAAGCTTACCCCGCCGAACACCTTGCCGACAAATTGAGCATATAGCAACGTTATCCTCCTTGGTGCTAACAGAAAAGAAGTCCCAAACTGGGGAGGAGAACTTTCTGGCACTGCTGGATGTGCCACTTTCAATACCAGATGAACTGGAGGGTGTGCTTGAAATGTGCCCCTGTGCACCTAGACTGTGACTTTTACTACCACTACCTATTGAGATGGTTAAGCTGGATGTAGGTCCCTGCCGGGCCTTGGAAAATATGGCAGCTGGAGGTAGTGGTGGTATAACCTGTGTTGGTGATATCCGTGCTACATCCCGCTCAGTAGCAGCCTTTCTGGATGGGGTGAGAATGTTGGTCTCCAATCCCTTTGGGGCGGGAGTAATGTGCGTGATGACTAGCTCGTCTTCATCAACATCACCCCCCTCTTCTACATTTACCTACATAACTCTAAGTTTTTCTGGGACCTTCCTTTTCAGAAGCATTGTCTTGTAGCGTATATCACTCTCAGACTGAGCTGGTGGGTGCCAAGTGGCATCACGATCATCAGAAACGGGGCTTGAAGAAGAAGATGGACTAAGCCTCCTTTTCCTTGCTGGTGGTCTGGAAGACAATAGATCTTCTGAAACAGTGGTTTGACTTTGCTCCACTTTGTCTGCAGGAAGCTCGATTTCCTGAAATGCCCCTACGTCAGGAGCAACAACTACTATGGTGGGCTGTTGCGGCTGCTGCTGTTCTTGTTGCGGCTGCTGCTGTTCTTGTTGCGGCTGCACACTTATCTGCTGAGTTTGCGCCTGTGTTGATTGTGTACTACTTTGCAATAATGACATTTCAACATCGCTGCTCGTTAGTAGACTGGCTACCTCTGCGAAACTAAAGCCCTTGGGCCTTGGTTAGAGGGGTTGGACCGCTGGTGCTGAGGTGCTGCTCCCAGCTTGGTTCCCGGACAACACTGCTGCAGGCGTAACTTTTTTGGTGCCAAAAAAAACATTGGCCGGCACACCACCAGTCGTGGTTAATGGCACTTCCTTTTTCTGTTCCTTCTTCTCACCGGCAACTTTCTTGGTACTGGACCTGGTACCTTTCTTTGGGGCCATCTTCTTCAGATGTCAGGCAGGATGCAGATGCACAACAAGTTCTGGTCACACGTGGACGTGATGCGCAGCAGGACTTCTGTCTGGCTGGCAGTACAACGGGTAGCCGGGTGATGCTGATGACACCTCCTCCTCTGGCTTTTTGTGCACCTAAAAGCAAATAAGCCAGGAGACGAACATCAGTGAAATGTTGCATTTGTTGTTGTGGTTCAGTTACTTAGTACTGTACTAGTGCAAACAAAAGATAGTCTAGCCATTTAGGACTTTTTTTTCGACAAGGGCTATGTTATACTACTGTGTACAGTCACACACTACACTCTCAGGAGGGATAGGAAAGTTAATAAGAACCACCAAAATAAACATGTAATGGAAGTGGGGTGGACCCTATTTGCCATTAAATTATTTGAGCATCTCAGCATCCATGGAGCTGCTGTTGTAAAAGGGGGTGGATGGATGGAAGCAGTAAGCCAATAGGAAAACCATGCAGGCCTATATGGCAAAAGCAGGACAGTAATAACTCCCAACACAAAAAAGGCCACCAGCCACATGGACACTCACAAATCACAAACAAGCAGGGGGCATGGGAAACACCAGGAGCTGACAAAAGGCCTATAAAAGCCAGGTAAAGGATGCATGCTAAAGCACACTGCTCTGCCTTTTTAGTGCAACAAAATGCAAATACGAACATTCACAGGCCCCAAGAAGGTCTGCTGCAGGGTGCATGCATTGCACACCAACACACACCACAAAAGCATGTCTTTAAGACAACCAACATCAGAAAGCCCACCCCAAAAAACACACTTCCCCAACTCAATCCAATGCCATCCATGCCCTAAATGATGTCTAAATTCAACAGACCACACAGAAAACACTTGATTAATAAAGCTGTGGCTACCTGCTCTGATCCTACTGGATGAAAGCAGGCCTGTTGGCAGACAAGGCCAGGCAAGCTTGCAGGCCAAGGCTTCAAAATGGCCACCAGCCACATGGCCAGGCCCAACAACATCGGAAAGCCCACCCCAAAAAAACACATTTCCCAACTAATTCCAATGCCATCCAGGCCCTAAATGAGGCTTGAAAATGAAATACATTCAAAAAACACAAAATGAACAATTGCTTCATCATGCACACACCCATGAGGCCATGACTAGCTCGGGCCTACTACTGACTACTACTACCCACAACATTTTTCAAAAAAGGAATGATGATAATTACCAAAAATAAATTGTAGTTACAACAACTGCAATGCCCCCAATAAAACAGACACAACAACCACTTATTTGTAAAATATCCAAATAAAAACTCCTCAAATCCAATTGCAATGATGCAGCAGACAAAAAGAGTGATCTTTCCAGCTCAAAATCCAAGGGCAGAATGAGCAGGAGATGGACAAAGCACTGGGAGGAGCCTGCTGGACAGGAACAGGAAGTTGGAGATTCTGTGGCACTTCCTCCCTCTCCCCACCTTTTTAAAAAAGGACTCCTTGCACAAAAAAGGACAGCCAAATGTCAATCTGATGAGTTGTTTTCATCCAAAATCATCATTTGCAGAAGGTTTCATGCTGCTAGAGCTGATATTCTTCTCCAAATTGAAAATTTTACATGTTCGAGTTCTCGAGCTTCACATTACTTCTGCCGGATGTCGATGGCGTGTCCAAAATGACTTGATCGCGTCCTCTCGCTCCCTGTCGCGTTGGATATGACGTGTTCGAGGTCTCTTTCTCCTTTTCGCGTTCGATTAGACGTGCCCGCGTCCTCACACTCACAGTGGAGAAGGACGTGTTCGTGTTCTCAATCTTCTCATACTCTCGCAGTGCATGATCGCGAGAAGAAAGAAGTGATCGCGCGACAAATGACGAGATCGCGCGACAAATGACGTTAATGCGGGCGCGAACTGTCACGAGACAGCGCAAAATGGCTACCAACAATCCAACATCTCGTGGAGAACGCGACCGGGTCGGGAAAACTTGTCAGCGAACGCGGGGATTCAGGTAAGGCGATCGCGCGCATGCGAGAATGTATTTTTTTACAGCGCGAGCAAGAAACAAATTACCGCTAAGATGCGGATTGCGGAAATTTTGACATTTTCGCGCTTTCCGTGGAACGCGAAAATGCCAAATTATTGCAATTTCCGCGAGCGGAATGGAATTTTGACCCAGGCCTAGTGAAGATTAGGAGATTTACGACTGTGGTTGACGAGTTGTCCATGATACAGCAAAGTCATTGATACTTGTGGATGGAGAGATGTTGTCGATAAGAATGATGGTGATGCAGAACCGTCTTGCTCTAGATGTCTTACTGGCAAAAGAGGGCGGAGTCTGAAAAATGTCGAAGGTTCAAGAGTGCTGTACTTGTATACCAGACAACAGCAAAGATCTGAAGAAGTATATAAGTAACATCACTATGATCCACCATGAGATTCAGGATCTGATTGAAGAGGTTATTTGAGAAAAGGTTGGAAAAGGATTTTACAGTGTGGGAAATTGGTTTACAAATCTAGGAAAGGGCATTCTTGGTTATATTCTGAAGCCTATTGTTATCATAGTGGTTTGTGTGGTTTGCTTGTGGGGATTTTCCAGAGCTTATCAGTGGTACAAGGTAAACCAAGTTGAGAGGTCCCTTAGGGAGCAAGAGATAAGGATGGCTAGACTGCAAGACAGTCATTATCAGAATATTAAAAATTTAGAGAAATTCCGACAGGGAAGAATGGCTACGAGTTCTGTTTAGGTTGGTTCTTTCTCCAGGTAACTGTGATATTGGTGATGACACGGGTCATCAAAGGGGGGGAACTAATAGAGCGCCATGAGGTTTTGAAAATTGTAGGGGTGCATTATAATCACGCATAGTCTGCACCCACATATACTTTTATGTTGAATTAACAGATGATCATTAGAGGAGTAAATGTAATAACGAACAATGTGAGTGTAATGTTAGAAATGTAGTTTGTGTTAGTTGAAAGAGTAAAATGATCTTTAAATGTAACTGCCTATTGCAAAGTGCCTAACAATTTAATTCATGTGCAATGTAATGCATCAGATTTAAACATCCACAATATTAAAGTCTGCACGTGTAGGAATGACTACTTATATACTGAATGTAATGAAATATAGTGCTTACAGATGCAACGTTTATTCATGTGTGTAGTTTGATGTGTAGAGGCCTAACTGAATGTCTTTGTTTTGCTATGAAAGGCCTATTCGCATTTCTTATGTTAGCTGAATTGTGCAGGCCGAGATGTACTTTCTGTGGGAATGCTTTCAAATGAAGGTAGTCAGCTAATTTCATGTACAGGGAAGGATTTTCTGTTCTCAGGCTTCTGTTGCAGGTGCAAGGACACCGTCCTCGTCAGCTAAGACTAACCTTTTGTTTTATGAGTTAGGTATGGAGGAGCGTTTGCTACAAGTGTCTCCAGGAATGCAGATAATGAGGAGCCGATACTTTCAGTGATGAAGGAGCCTGGGACTCAAGGACGTTTCAAACGTTATTGGACGAAATACAGGTTTCAATGGAAATTTACCCCCAGGAGATGTCCAGCCAGAAGAGGTGTAACGGAGGCATGTTTTCCATGTTGTGCATTTTGTATTAGGGACAGTGCCCTGAGGGATGAGCGTAAGAGAAGGAACAGATGAGGGTAGAAGGAAGAGATCGATATTGAGGAAGGAGACTTAGAGCAAGTTTGGTAGCTTTGGCTACTAACCCCTTCAACGTGAGTGTACTTCTTAGGAAGTCTTCACACGCTGACACCTTTTCTGCGTTCGTTTGGGAGTTGCTAAGTAGGGATGTCACTTTAGTGGTAGAGTAGGGACAAACTACTCAATTTCTTTGTAGGTATCCATGAAGACTGATTTAGATATTCGAGCAGTTATCTTTCGTTTGATATTTTTAGAGTTTATTATCCTTTTTATGCTTCATTGAATTAGGTTGTTGCATAGATTACATTTTGTATTAGTGCACATGTACTTTCTTAACCTCGTCATGAGGTGCTTGTATGTTCAGTTATTTTTAGCTTTGTAATAAATCCCCTAAAACTTAACTCGGAGTTAGTGATCCTTCAGCGATGGAATTGATTGGTTATTGGTTTTGTCTGAATGAGTTAATTCGCCCCCCCTTTACACTCCACAGCAGGTAAAAAGGTTCAGTCGGCCGAGGATTATTAAGAATGGTAAGAGATGGTAAGATAAGATAAGAATCCGGCGTTATCACCTCCTTCAGGCCAATCGTGCGCCAGCCCACAGCATACGGTTGTAAGGACACCAGGGAACAGGTGCTGAAGAACCTAGACCTTATGGGTCTGGCAGCGCAGGGTACGCCTTAATCTCCTGAGTTCACCTGCTTTGTCGAACAGAGACACGGGACACTCCGTTAGGCGTAGAAGATGTGGTTTATTAGCTGCAGCTAAGTACAGTTGTCCCAGAAGTACACTTGGTATGTTCTTAGGAGACTGCCACTTTACTTCGTGGCGCACAATCTTTTATAACACACATATTCGCAAAGAACACTCCCAATGCATACAGGTCAACCAATGAGAAGAATGTGAAAACAAGATATTAAGTAACTCAAATAAGCCTCCCTTCCAACTGTGTTTGTCACCCTTCCCCACAAGTTAATCAGTGGTAGTGTTTATAATTCGACTTGTAGGTGACGGGACACATTTGTTTGCCCCGCAGGACAGTTGTGAAATGAGAGAATACGAGTAAAGAATAGCGAAGGCCAGAGGATAAGATAAAGTCAGGAAAGAATGGTGCGAACCAACAGATAGTCGAGACAGGGATCAGTCAAACCAGACGAGGATTAGTGGAGTCGGCCAGACCCTGACACCAGCTATAAACAGAGGCAGGAGGTTATTTGACACGTTGCAGTAGGATGAGGGAAAACAACACCTCGTCCACCGTGCCGCCTGAGTGAGGGCAACACAAAATGGTGGAAAGACACAAAATGGTGGCTAAATACGAAAACTGAATTACCTCAGACCCTCCTTTTGCCATTACTCAGGCAAGACACACAGACTCATTTTAATCTGAGTCGACGTCAATGGCCATGAGGTCATCAAGCTGTTGCTGCAACATCATTTTAATGCTCTCCGTCTTCCGTGGCACAGGCCTTGGGACACACATAGTGGCAAAAAGACCACAGATGGCGGGCCACACTGCATACAGAGACAACAGGATAAAATGATGGCCAAAACCACTCCAAGGAATGTTAATACCTTCCATCCCCATTTGGACAGTAATCCCCAAAACCATTCCAATAAAGACCAATCTCCTTCGTCCTGATGAATCGACTCGGAGATCACATGTAATTTGGAGATGGCTTGGTATACCGTAGGGGCGTCAGGTATATAAATGCAACAGCTAGATCCGATCAATTTACAAACTCCACCACGATCCGCGAGAATAACATCCAGAGCAATCCGGTTCTGCAATGTCATGAGACGATCCGCTTGAAGTTCAGCTGTGAGATTACTCAAGGCTCCCACAGTGACATCTATGGTAGTCTCAACAACACGAACCAATTGTCTCATGTTTCTACTGTTGGCCATTGGGCCCCAAAAAGGAAGAAATCCTTTAAGGAAATCACCTCCCTCTTGTCCTGCCGTGTCTTTAGAATCAATAATCCCTCTGCCATATCTGTTTCTGTGATGTCCCGAAGGAGCAGTGTATGTAGGGGGGAGAAGAAAGGCTATATAGCATGTTCCTGAAAAATCCGTCGGTAGCCACGTGTACGCTCTATCATGACAGACAAAATACATGCCCTGGGATGGTACTAACGGTGGTGAATTCTGAGATGTGTGAATGTATGTATGGGAACAAACATTCTTTCCTTGTCCAGTGTCAGTAGTCTGGCCATTCATCTGTAAACAAAAGTTACCTCGATGAGGCACAGTCCAAATCGGTGGAGATTTTCCCTGTTTGACTCTATCTGTAAGGCTAGTAGCGTAACGAGTCACGTTCCAACCATCGTATGCCCGTTTCTCATCAACAGGAACCCTACTATTCTCCACAATTCTAGCCATAGCCACTATTCCTTTTATCAGAGAACTATGACTAAAATCTTGCTCAATACCATATGAACCAACTGGACGTCTAAATCGGTTCTGATATGCATTTGAAAACATCACAAAATAGGCCCAAGCGGAACCTTCATAAGAAAATGGAAGAGCTAAATATGGCATCCCTTTGTCTGTGGTATGAGGCATAAGTCCACACACCCAACAGTCAGTTGTGTTGACTACCAATTGGTGTTGATGCAACAACTGGACAAATGAATTGTTAAAATATTCTGTTCTCCTGATCAGTTCATTTTGGGGAAGCGTATGTATTTGATGTGGGGAGATAGTAGAATGAAAAGGCAAGGAAATAGAAGTAGGGACAGATTTGTGCTGCATAGCATGAACAATCCAACCCATATAAGCCAATAAGATACTAGAAAACATAAGAACACACAATGTTATGCCACATTGACTGTACATTAATTTACAATATTTATTTCTCATCTCTTCCTTCTTATTATTCTTTCCCAATTTGACATCCATTCTCTAAAATTGTTGCTCACGGCAATCTTCCTTACTCACTTGGCTGTGATTATTAGCCGTCCTATGACATTGCAAGTCCTGGGGGCCTAGCCACTATACAGGTCACAAACCAAGTCTCCTACCGTGATCCTGCAACCTGGACAGATAATACATGTCACGAAAGAGATGAAAATCTCAGGTATCCTTGGCCAGTCTAGGCCTTAAATTATATCGAGTTCTGTGCAGTACAGTTTGGTCCTAAAATAGTGTCTGTGGATCTGTAGTGTTCAATCGGAGATGTGGCGGTACTGCTTCTTGTAAAACATCGTCATCTTCTTTCTCAGACCGAGCTCCATCTAGGTGTGCACTACTGAAAGGTACAAACCGAGGGACCCTTTTGCCTTCAAAATCACCTACACCCTTACGGACCCACTGGTCAAAAGGCAAGGGCAAGGGCACCTTTTTGTAGTGCACGCCATGGATCCAGTTCTTTTTCCCTTCGACTTTCACTGCTGTACGTGTCACCAGAAGAACCTGTCGAGGCGCCTTCCAACGAGGTTCCAAATTCCTTGTCCTCTGAAAATTTTTCACACAGACCCAGTCTCCCAATTGGATAGAATGACCTGGGTCTGTGGAGGCCTCTGGTAAAGCGTTTTGAACCTGTTGGTGGAGAACACGTAATTTAGTGGTGAGGTCATGTAAGTAGTCAATCAGCATTGGATACTGTATGTCAGAATACTTTTAGGGCGAGGGACTCCCCAAATATTAGCCGGGCGCCCAAAAAAACCTTGTATGGGCTGAGTCCCAAACAAGAATGTACTGTTGTTCTAGTGGATAGGAGAGCCAAAGGTAAAGCATCGGGCCAGGCAAGTCCCGTGCTAGCCATTACCTTTGCAAGCTTGAGTTTGAGAGTGCCGTTTTAGCACTCTACCAAACCCGCTGATTGGGGATGGTTTGCCGCATGGAATTTCTGCTGAATACCAAGACCGGTACACACCTTTTTCATAATTTGGCCCACAAATTCACTTCCATTGTCACTCCAGACAATGCGCGGCAAACCGAACCTAGGGAAGAACTCTTTCAGAAGAACTTTGGCAGTGGATAAAGCAGTGTTGTCTTTCAGGGGGTAGGCCTCTAGCCATCTGGAGAAGGCACACACCACCACCAAGACATATTTAAGATTGTTGCATCGTTCCATGTGGATATAATCAATTTGCAACACCTCAAAAGGATATGTTGGGGGAGCAAAATGACCTGCTGGAGTTGGGGTTCCCTTTCCTGGATTATGCATCAAGCAAACGATACAATGCTTCACTAAATTATCTGCACATTTTGGAATCCCTTCGTTCAGCCACACTGGAGCCAGAAGCTTACATATTCCTTTCGCACTGATGTGGGCTGGACCATGTGCCATAGCAACTACAGGCAGTACATAGGCATCTGGTAACAGCCAACGCTGATGTTCTGACAATTCTATCCAACATCCCATCGCGTCTAACATTCCTGTACTCTCTTTCCACTTACTCAACTCTTTCTCTGTAGCCTCTCCTTGAAACGATCTCACACTTTCTATTGTATCTTCACACATTCCTTTTTCCTTGACCCAATTTGCAGGGCCCGCAACATACATGCGCGTCATAGCATCTCTGGCTGTTTCTTACGCTATCTCATCCGCAAAAGCATTCCCGCGACCAACATCATCAGTAATCCTCTTATGCGCACTACACTTTATGATTGCTATCTGGGTAGGCAAAGCAAGTGACTCAAGAAGATCAGCTACCAACTGACCATGTTGTATTTTAGTACCGTGGGAGGTAAAGAATCCTCTTTCCTTCCACAAACGACCAAAACTATGTGCCACACCAAACGCATACTGGCTGTCGGTATATACATTCACTCTCTTCCCCTTAGATAACACAAACGCTCTGGTCAAAGCTATCAGTTCAGCCGCCTGAGCTGAATTATGTCTGATGCTTGCTGTCTCCACGATTGTATGCAAGGTGGTAACAGCATAAGCTGAAGTTGTTTCACCATTAGGGAGTTTAAAACAAGAACCATCCACCCATAGGATCCCATCCGGGTCCATTAGTGGTGTATCTTCAAATCAATCCTACCTTTTGTCTCCTCCTCAGTACGGAGAAAACAATAATGTTGTTCCTGAATACCTTTCTCGTCTGGGAGAGGTAACAATGTGGCTGGATTTAAAGTGTTACATCGTTTGATGTGCACATGACTAGCCAAGAGCATCAGCTCATACCCAGACAAGCGAGCACTTGTAAGATGCTGCGTTTTCGTCCTATTTAGCAAGGTATCCACTGCATGTGGTACCATAACAATAAGAGTGTTATCTAGCACCACTCCAGCGGATTGACGAATAGAAATTGCTGCTGCCGCTGTAGTTTTAAGACAACTAGGCAATGCCTTGGCTACTGGATCTAATGTAGCCGAAAAGTAGGCACATGGCCGCTGCTTGTCTCCAAATCGTTGTGTTAAGACTGACAACGCACAACCCTCTCTTTCATGGACATAGAGCGTGATGGGCTTACTGTAATCCGGAGTACCCAACACAGGAGCAGAGCACAGAGCAGCACGTAAATCAGAAAAACTCTGACATTTGTCAGTCCAAGGAAGGGGTTGGGGTGTGTCTTTCAAAGTGAGTGCCAACAAAGGTTTAGCCAACAAAGAAAAATTTGGAATCCACTGTCTACAATAAGAGGTAATGCCCAGAAAGGCACGCACTTCTCTTTGTGTGGATGGCACAGACATTTGTGCAATTGCTTGAATACGTTCTGGGGTCAGTCGCCTTCCCTCCTTCGACAAGAGATGACCTAAATAGGTAACCTCTTGGCGGGCATATGGTAATTTAGAAGGTGAAACCTTATGGTGAAGGTCAGACAAGTGATGCAATAGTGCAATAGTCACGTTCTTGCAAATATCCTCTGAATCAGCAGCAATCAATAAATCATCCACATACTGAATAAGGGTAGCACCTGGCGGCAAAGGAAAAGCATCAAGCTGGCATTTCAGAGCTTGGCTATAGATGGAGGGACTTTCACAATAGCCTTGGGGTGCGCGCTTGAACCGGAAACTTCGGCCTCCTAAAGAGAAGCCAAAAATATCCCTACTCTCTTCAGCAATGGGGATGCTGAAGAAAGCATTTTTCAGATCAATAACAGAAAACCAAGCTGCCGAGGCATGTATCATAGTTAACAGGGCAGTGATATCTGGAACAACAGGAAACTGCGGTACAACAATTTTATTAACCTCCCGAAGATCAATAACAAAGCAATAAACAGGAGGCTGAGAAGGATCAGTGCGTTTAAGAACCGGGAGATTTTGAGCTTTCTTATCTCGTTTTGCCTGCTTAATTTCTTTCTGTTTGGCTTCCTTACGCCAGAGGCGGAAAGAGTCAAACATTACCGGCCGGGCTTGTCTTTTGAACAATATCGCTTCCAAATTGTCTAATATGTCAGGCTCAAAACTACCATTTTGTGGCCAATGTAGAATGCCATCATTCTTCGTGTATCGGATCCATGCCTTATTAAAGGCAATGGGGCCGACACCATGTTTTGAATAAAGCTCATAGGTGGGAGTTCCAACCGGAGGAATCGGACAAGAGTCCTCCAGCCGGGAATCCCTATTACAACCAAGACAACAGAACTTCCTAAACTTATTCAGACCAGGCATCGTTATTTCACTGGACTGTTCACAAACATCAAGGGGTTAAATCAAATATTACAGCACAAACTTACTCACCCCTCGGCTTCGGCTTTTACAATAGCCGAATCAAAGACCCAAATCAAAGCAAAACAAAATAGTGGGAGCTACCCACCAATACTTAACTAAGGGTCTTCTTACGTCAACAGAGGCCCGTCTAATGTCTCGTGATACCAAACATCATCAAAGGGACCAAAGCAGGGCGGCAGTCAGGGCAGCAGTCATCAGCAGCCGTCAGAAAGGAGAAACCGCGCTGCAAAAGACCTTCGGACCACTTCGACATACAGGGGTCGCTTGACGTGGTTCGCGATTCCTCCAGAATTTTCTTGCGGGGCTCCTCACGATCCTTGGGCAGAACTAATACCTCTGAAGCCGGCCCACGTTTGGGCGCCAAATTGAAGAACCTAGACCTTATGGGTCTGGCGGCGCAGGGTACGCCTTAATCTCCTGAGTTCACCTGCTTTGTCGAACAGAGACACTGGACACTCCGTTAGGCGTAGAAGATTTGGTTTATTAGCTGCAGCTAAGTACAGTTGTCCCAGAAGTACACTCGGTATGTTCTTAGGAGACTGCCACTTTACTTCATGGCGGACAATCTTTTATAACACACATATTCACAAAGAACACTCCCAATGCATAAAGGTCAACCAATGAGAAGAATGTGAAAACAAGATATTAAGTAACTCAAATAAGCCTCCCTTCCAACTGTGTTTGTCACCCTTCCCCACAAGTTAATCAGTGGTAGTGTTTATAAGTCGACTTGCAGGTGACGGGCCACATTTGTATGCCCCGCAGGACAGTTGTGAAATGAGAGAATACGAGTAAAGAATAGCGAAGGCCAGAGGATAAGATAAAGTCAGGAAAGAATGGTGCGAACCAACAGATAGTCGAGACAGGGATCAGTCAAACCAGACGAGGATTAGTGGAGTCGGCCAGACCCTGACACCAGCTATAAACAGAGGTAGGAGGTTATTTGACACGTTGCAGTAGGATGAGGGAAAACAACACCTCGTTCACCGTGCCGGCTGAGCGAGGGCAACACAAAATGGTGGAAAGACACAAAATGGTGGCTAAATACGAAAACTGAATTACCTCAGTGCGGGGTGCCTCGAGCTGCAGACGGCGTACACACGGGTTCAAACCCTCTCGTTGCCAATGTTGTATCGTGGGCCCTGGGCCCACATACTTTGTAAAGGATGACACAAAACACTGCTTGAAGGGTTACTGTACTGGGCCTCGAGCACGTGCACGTGGGCTCTTTTTTTGGCAGGGTCACCTGACTGGTGACGCCTGTGTTGGATGGGTGAGGGTGGGAGTATGGGCCAGCCCTCGAGGGGGTGGCTGGCAAAAACACTAGGCTGTGTCCAGCAGGACACAATATCAGGTAACTTTGAAGTGAAAGCACGAAGTGATGCCTTTCCTTAAAAATGCTTGTTTCCTGCAGAGCGGTTTGTTTTTCCACAGATTGTGTTTAAAAGGGTTCATAGCTGTGCAGACAGTTTGGTTGTATTGTACTTTAAGGTAAATTTCAAGTGAAAGCATGAAGTGTTGCTTCTACTTAAAAATGCATGTTTCTTTTCTTCACGGCAGTGATACGTTTGTACCTCCCAAAAGAAACATGAGTCTGGGTTTCAGAATCAATCAACTGCCCTTAAAAAGCTGCTGCACGATGTGCTGCTATCTTGCATGTCACAATCTAAGCTCAATGTGCGAATATTTCTTTCTGACTGGGAAGCTGCCCAAGCACTGCTTATGTACCCTGTCCTTCCCAACCCCTTCTTCTTCATCACAGTCTATCCCGCTCCACTCTCTGCTGTCCAAGGTTTACTCTACCCAGTTGTTTCTCGTAAGTAATAATATTTCTGAACATGCTGATTTCGTTTTGCCTCTTCACAATGCCCATTGCAGGTTGCTGATCTTTTTGCACATAGATTGCTTCTATAATATCTTTTGATGTAGGGCGTTATGCTTGAAACAGCGAAAAATGTCCCTTCATAGTTTTGGCTGCTACTCCAGGGCTGGATATGTGGGCTCGCACAATGTGATCAGCAATATATAGTATCCCAAAAACAAGATTTATTTTTTATTCCTTTCTTAAATGATATAAAGATGCTTATTGATGCAATGTGCAACAATGCATGGTTTTCTGATGTGAACGGTGTTACCGGCGTGTACCGTGTGGGATGTTTAATTCCTACCTAAATCAGCTTATTCCACTCAGGTGGATTTCCAGCACTATGGAGCGCTTGGCTTTTCACTGCTCTGGAACCCTTTTCTTGACATTAAATACCTTTGAACTGGCTGACAATTTGGCACACACTTCGACCCTACTGCAATACTAGCTGTAGGTCGCTAACCCAATTGCATGCAGTATTGCTCTAACAATTACTCCAATGCAGAACACTCTATTCTGAATCCTGAGATTATGCATGTTTTACCATCATGATCACCTCACCAGGTTAGGGTGCAAGCACTCATTCAGGTTGTTTAGAACGTACATGTTATTTTTTAAATATTACCTTTAAATTACATTATATTTACAAGTGCAATCTGGGATCCATTTCATCGCTTTTCTCATGTTGATGTTTCACGAATGCAAATTGTGTAGGAAAGTAGGATGTCTCATACCCAGTAAGTCACTTTCTCTGAGAAATAACTTTGATATGTCCAAATTACTTGTCTACGTGGCCTTTTAGTTAGCCAGTTAGTTGTTCTTGAAATCGATGCATAGAGTAGCCTTAACATGATGTCTTAATACTGTAAGTCTCATGTATCTGTGATGTGATATTTGTAAATAATTGAGTTCTGTTTAGATGTAATTTTGCGGAAGAGATTGGATCTATGATAAGGATTGCCTCTGAGGTATGTTACCATAGCCATGTGGATGGTCTGTCAAGTAACTATATCCTTATTAAAAAAATATCATAATATGAGCACATTCCTAGTATTCATTTCATTTCATAAGGCTTTATTCGAACATTAAGCAAGTTCATAAAAGCACACAATACAACAAAATTTATTACAAATACAGAGGTAGAAAAATTCATCATGATAAAACATTTAAAAAAGCATACTTTTCCTAGCATTAATAGATTTAAGAAGAAAAGTAGCCGTATAAAAACATACTGCCGGCTTGATGTAAATTAAAAAGTAAACACATACAGTCACGTATTGTTCTGACTTCAAATTTTAAAAACAGGGGTTTCAGATAAGCTATCCGGAGATGTTTATACAATTGACAAAGCAGAAGAAAGTGCACAGTGCTTTGAGAAGTAGAGTTGTCACATGGACATGGACCAACAGGATGTAAATTCAGAGAGGGGAAGGCAACAAGGTTGTGGGCAACTCCCATTCTGAATCTAGTCAACACAAACCGATGTGCCTTCCAAGTTACTTGAGACAGATAAGATTGAAAGCCCACACCTTCATTTAAATCATGATAAAAGGTATAAGATGAAAGATTGGAGCTATTCTGGTGTCTCTCAATAGCAGCCTGTTGTAAAAAACACTGCTTAAGATCAGATTTAGGCAACATATCTGCCCCGTGATGATCCACTAGGATGTCGATGTTAAAGATCACCCGGAAGTTATCAATAACGTACTTCAACCATGGGATCCTTGTAAAGTGGTCCATAGTAAGGCAGTCAGAAATGATAGCTCTACACAAAGAAGTCTCTTCTTTAATCCAAATGGAGCGCCATAGGAGCAAGGGTCTAAGGAGAATCAAATCGGAGAGATGGTAAATACCCAATTCATTATGCACTAAGGTATTGGAGACAGAGCTTGGCAGGCACAGAAGTTTTTTCAAAAATACGTTCTCCTCAACCTGAACAGAACCTGCCGGGGCGTAGCCCCATATACCAGCTCCATACAGAGCAATTGAGACACACCGTGACTGATAAATTTTCAGCATGTCGTTTATCCCCCTGTCTCCCAATTTGGTAGCCATAGTAAAGATACCAAAGGCACTCCTGGCCATTTTAGACCATACATTCTTGAGTTCATTTGCCCAGGTGTTTTTATTTGAAAAAGTAACCCCCAAATATGAAAAGTTATCAACAACCTGAACCTTTTGACCCTCTATAAAAAAAGAGGGCTGTTTCTTTCCAGTCCTACGGCCACATTCCATAACATAGGTTTTGGATTTATTTAAAACTAGCTTTCTGCTTTTAATAAATTGCATAAAACCATAAAGCAGCTGTTGAAGACCGTATGGTGTACGTGAGATTAAAACCGCGTCATCCGCGTAAAGTAACACGGGGACATATTCATTATTGATTTTGGGAGCGTCCACAGCCAAAGATTTAAGAAAGGATTCAATCTCATTGATGAAAAGTATAAAAAGCAATGGGGCTAGCACACAACCCTGACGTATTCCACGCCCAATCTTAAACATGGGTGTACATTCACCTTGTGGACCAAAACGTACACAAGCTCTTAATTTAGTGTATAGGCGGGCGAAAAAGAAGACGATGCCCTCTGGGGCCCCCATTTCTAACAACTTTTCCCAGAGAATGCCGTGGTCCACCAGATCAAAGGCACTACTTAGATCCGCAAAGCAGAGGTAAATAGTGCCAGTCTTTGCCAAAGTATATTTACCAACGAGCAATTCTAAATTTAAACATTGCTCTATCGTTCCACGACCCTTCCTAAAGCCAAACTGGCTCTCGGCTAAGATACCATTTTCTTCAGCCCATTCCTCCAATCTCACCAAGAGCACTCGACTCATAACTTTGACAGAAGAGTCCAACAGGGAGATTGGTCGATAATTCTTGGCTTCCCCACGATTGCCTTTCTTGAATATTGGAATTAAAATGGATTCTTCCCATGTCGGGGGCATCTCATTTCTGACAGCTGCATTAAAAATATTAGTAAGCAGGGGCCCCCAAATTTCTGGGACCAATTTGTACACATCAATTGGGACCCCATCTGGGCCTTGTGCTTTCCCCCCTTTACTGTCCCGTATACTGTCTAAAACCTCTTGTACCGTAAAATTTAATGGGATGTGCGGCCATTGATTCCCTGAAACTTGAGGTCCACCATCTGACTGAAAAATTTTAGAAAAATGTGTGATCCATTCTACCTGCAAGACATAGGAAGTTAGTTCTGGAATTTTGTCATCTTTAAGAAATGGGGAGTTGACAGTTTTCCAGAACAGGGAACAATTATTCAATTCAGCTGCCTTGGTCAAGTTGTCCCAGGCCTCTTGCCGAAGTTCCTTTTTCCTATTTTTAAGGGTTTCGTTGTATCTGGCTCTTAGATCTATAACCAGTCCCTTATCTCTGGGTTTAACTGATAGAGCAGATTTCAGCTCCCTCAGGGCCGAGGTGCAAGCTGAGTTGAACCAACCCCGCGGTTGATCCTCTTTATGTTTGCAGGTACCTGTGAGTTTTAGGTTAATGGCCGCATTAATACTAATAAAATGTTCAATAGAGCAAGAAGTACCTTAATTATCTTCAAGGATCGCGGTAATATTTACCAGGGAACTAGTTATGATAGAATCAGACGTGATGTCTGCCTTATCCCCCTTCCATCTGAGTCTGGTACCGTTGGGGCGCTCAGCCTCTATATTATTAATAGTATGGCCCGGGATACTAACATCGTCCTTTTCCCACAACTTAGCCTTTACTACCAGGCAGTTATGGTCACTTAGTTGAATATCTATTACTTTTGGAGCCGTAAGCAAGACCTCAAGGCCCGGGGAAATACAAATAAAATCTATTACAGAATTCGTTCCCCGGCCTATAAAGGTAGGACAGGTATCCCCATTGGCGTTTTTCTCATTATCCATGATATACATATTATATGAGGCGAGGAAATTATTTAGGGCATCTCCATAATAATTGTGTTGGAAATGGAGAATCCCGTCCTCGTGAGCGTCCACCAATCCGCAAACGTTGGCCTCAGAGAAAGGGCAAGTGGTAATATTAAAATCCCCTGCGAAGATCATATCAAAGACTTCGTTAGAGTCCTTGAAAAACTCTTCCAGTGCTTTAGAAAGATCTTTAACCGGCTGATCCCTGAAGTCGATAAAACGATTATTATAAAAATTAATTAAAAGAATGTTCCTACCTCCTCTTATATGCAGCCATAAAATCTGGGAGTGAGCCCCAACTTGTACATATTTGATAACTGATAAAGGGGCTTTAACTGAGATCAAAACAAGTAAACCCCCCTTGGCTCTACCTGATACGGAGCCAATAGCGGGAAGCTGGTATGAGTTAAAACCACTGTAGCCCTTAAAATCAGTGCACCAAGTTTCCTGTAAACAAATAATATCAAAAAGATCCAAGAATTCCAACCACCCCAGACTATCTGTTTTTGATCTAATCCCAGCAATATTCCAACTTACAATGTAACAGTCAAATGAGGCATGGGTACCTGTCCCCAAATTTATACCATTGCTACCCTGTTGAGAAGGGACAACATTTAAAGTCTCCTCATCTAACACAGGGTTACCCGATATATCTCCCACCTCAGCTAGGGGCAGACAGACTGCAGGGATTTCCGCCTCCAACCCTGGTACGCAGATATTAGGGCCTCTTGACAACAAGTCTTGGTTCCCCAAGGGTTCCGTACTGACGGCGGGGGAGCCCGTCCTATCCATTGATATGGGATCTTTTGTTGGACCTAAGACGGCACCCATCTCCTGTCAATCATTTTGGTCCAACCCACTCAGGCATTGATAACGGTTAACAGTAGCTACCTCGGTGTTTGTCAAACTAAGCCCCTCATCTCCCCGCATTCTCCCTCCCCCCTGGTGCACTGGAAAGTGCTCAATATGTTGCCTATAGAAAAAGCCAAGGGGACGGAGTACGATACCCTGGTCAGTGCTGGGACGGGACGTAGCACGAATCAGAGCTGTCGTTGCTAGGTGGGGGTTACTAAAATTAATAATAACACAATCACCGGAAATGTTTTTAGGGGACATTCCGATCCAATTGGTTCTGGTGGTAGCCAGAATCTGGTCCGCCATAGCCACAGGAAAGCCGCATTCACGGTTAAGCCATGCCACGGTTTTGTTTTTGAGGGAATCATGTGATTCCACAAAACGATTGGGCCCGTCCTCTCTAATAGCTGGCACGTTGGTCAAAACTGCCACATAAGGTGCGCAATCAGGTGGCAGATTAGGTTGGGGGAGGCGACAATTATTAAACTTCCCTCTTCTTGGAGTCCTATTCATGTTCCCCGTATCATTAGTAACTATATTAGGAGGGGTACCATTAGCTGGAGTAGCACTAGATATATCCCCAAGAGCGCGTTGTATTAAGTTACCAGCGAACCCCCGCCGGTCGTTAGTAGGATTGATCCTTCTGGTTGGCAGAGAGGGAGAAATAGAGCCCACGCTTGTTTGTGCAGTAATTAATAAGTCTTTGGGTTGTAGCACATGTTGGCCCGATAAATCCCCAGTCTCCCCCACCACAGCAATCGGTAGGGAGCTATTATGGGATTTAAGTCCAGATTGCACCAGTTCACCCAGTCTGTTCACTTCCCTGGATACAGCCTCAAGTTTATCTAAGAGCGGTATGATAATTTTATCTAACTTACTATCAATCATACCGATTAACATATCAAGCTGATCTGGTGCTAATATCGTATGGGTAGGGTTATCTCCATTGTTTAAGCAGGTATGCTCAGGGGGACCAGCATTAGAGGCCGTATTCTTTTTACTTTTGCGGCCCCCCTTTTTGGGTGGAAAAAATCTGTTAGGGTGTAACCCTGATCTTAGCACTCTATGTGTTTTGGGGAGTACAGGGGTTGAAACTACAGTAACATTGGGAGACTTGCTAATATCAGAATCCATAGGCAAATCAGAATCGGGCAGGGGAATCGGAGTGGACTCAGTTACACAAACACCCACCCTCGCTGGGGAAACTATAGAAGCCGATGCTTGGCTATCATCAGATGAATGGATCTCCACGGAAACTAATTGGCTTGTAATCTCAGGGCCACAGTTGCTAGTCAGACCCAGGGATAGTCTGCGTTCCTTGTTGATTTTGTCTACAACTTTAACTAAATAATTATCAAGTGTAGACACAGTTGAACGAGGGGTCCCAGTAGTTTTAGACATGCTGCCCTGAGATAAAAATCAAAGTGATAAAATAAACTTTGTAAAACAATAACTACCGTTTAAAATAGCACTTACTATGAAATGATACCACCAATATAAACATTAGATACAAATTAAAAATGGTTATATACCATAGTAAAAACACCTTAGATTTAAATGCTTATTTAGCAAATACTGTATTCCTAAGACCTTTATGTGCAGGGTACGAATGCCAACTACACACCACAGGAACACGTATATAACATACGCGGGCACAGACCTGATTGGCGTAGAACAACACCTCAAAATCCACAGCATACAGCAGGGTGTCATTAAACCACGAAAATAAAAGTCACCCTGATTACATCGGTGTCTTTGGCGATATCCGGATATTGTCAACTTAGGGGGGTAGCCCTGCCCGGCCTCCTTCGGCCTCTGACGGCCACAGACGGCCCACCCTCTGCCCGGGCTCAGCCCGGCGTCGCCCGCGCGCGTCCCACGACGCGGAGGGAGTCTCGAATTAAATAGCGCCTCCGGGCGCGCTGGTGTCCGGCGGAAGTCCGGTGAGCTACAGGGAATGGCGGGAGTTGTAGTTCCCCTCAGCTGCGGCCAGTAGTGGTAGATGGCGGCGAGGGGAGCAAACAACGTCAGGGACCCGCAAGCTGCCTGGTCCTGCCTGCTGCTGTGTCCGCTATTCCGGCCAGGTGAGAAGCCCCCCGCTCTGCCGAGGGAGCCTCGAATTAAATAGCGCCTCCGGGTGCGCTGGTGTCCGGCGGAAGTCCGGTGAGCTACAGGGAATGGCGGGAGTTGTAGTTCCCCTCAGCTGCGGCCAGTAGTGGTAGATGGCGGCGAGGGGAGCAAACAACGTCAGGGACCCGCAAGCTGCCTGGTTTTGCCTGCTGCTGTGTCCGCTATTCCGGCCAGGTGAGAAGCCGATAATTCGTTTAAACATAAGTCCCGAATCAGGAAAAAGGTTGAATCTGCACCACTTGTCAACCATTGGTGCAAAATGATGCACACGGAAAATGATCTCCGCTGGACGGTCATTTCAAAAGTGGAACGTGACCCAAGAGGAGGCAACATCGAACTAAAGCTCTCACAACGGGAAGCGTTGATGATTGTTAAATTTGACACTGCGATATCTGGATTAAACTAATTATCGGAAATTTACAGACTGTAAAATCCCTGGACTTTCAACTGAGATCGTTTTGCATAAAAAATTCCCTCGCTCCTAAGATGTGTGCTTTTCGGAAACATTTTTATACTTAGAGATTCAGCAATCATTGTTCCCGACTATTGCATTTATTTCATCCCCATTTTTCGCGCTTGTGGATCTTACATGACTACATCTCCCAGGATCCTGTGGTCTGCCCAGAATTCCATTTAGTCTCCACACGGAAGCAGTGGCTCCCAAGCATCTGCTTCAGGCTGTGAACGAACTTACGTGCTTTCCATTACGAATCAGGTACTTGGCGTTCCTTCGTGCGTTGTAAAGATCTTTGTGCACGGGAGAAACTCAGTTTGATGGTACCCTTTCTATTTCTCTTTGAATAGACGTTTCAGGGAAATCGCTCCCCTCCGCCAGAAAAGAGAGACAGCCATTGCCGTTTGTACGCAGCGTCAAGTTTCAAATAAGGTAGGTGATTCCTCACCAGCGCTTCCCGGCTTCAGTTACACTCAGGTTTCAGCCGCGTGTGCTCACTTTCACTAAAGATCCCCCGCCTCTTGTCTTTGTTGTTGTAGGTAGCTTGACAGATCCCGTTTTTTCATATAACACGCAAGATGTCTCAAATTCATCAGAACAGAGTCGTGCATTAGTACATGCCCTGGGATTCACCCCCAAGTAAGTTCCTTCCTGTTTTCACGCACAGGATTTTTTAGACGAATAGTTGCTCTTTTTCTTTGTCCTCTTTAGACTCAGATAGACTCATACTCCCATTCATGTTTTACAGTTCTACTTGGTCCCGAACAACATATAGACATTCCTCTGCCATCCTGGTAAGTTCTGTCACCCCCAGGCAGCGTAACTTTGTGGGTTGCTTTCTCAGCATTTGGGATTCACATCCGGCTTCATATTCTCGTTTTTCTCTCTTAGATTCTTGGTCCTGATGAGAACCCCACCCATCTAATCAATTGGGGTTCGAAACGCGTAGACCATCTTTGTGTTCCTGTTGATTCCAAACATTGGTCAAATTAGCCCGTTAGGGGTGCAACATCCAAAATAATGTTTTCGTGTTTATTCTATTAATACTACTGTTGATTGAATAGATTGGGTTGCACACTCAAACGTTCTTATTTTTTCTTTTCCTTGTTTGGATAGCCCTTTGGTTGTTTAAATTTTCAATAAATTGTAACCATTGGCATATTGTATTGTATGTATGTGTGTGTGGTTGAATGAGGAGTGGAGTTTGAATGAAGGTACAAAGCTGTGGACCTGCCACATTGGCAGCGTCGGTATATATCAGTTGACATTGGTTTTGTATTTGTTGTCTTTATATAAAAAGTGTTGTTGTTATACTGCGGTGCTTAATCGTTTTGTCTAAGTATTCCTTTAAAAATTCTTTGAATGACCAAAAGATTCATTTTGAATAAATACTATTAATTAGTACAGTCGTAGTCGTTGCCTTCTTCTTCTACGATCCATAGATGTGTCAAATAGCTATCAGCATTGGCGTTTCCGTTGTTATACAAAATTCAACAGCACACCACATAATTAAACTCCTCGTCATACCACTCCACAACATAAAATACCATTCCACATAATTCCACTCCATAACACACAATTCCACTCCACATAATTTCAGTACAATCAATACCACATATTTGCTATCCACATATTTCCATTGCACACTGATGTAGCGCCTAAAGGTTTGAAAATTTTAGGGGTGCATTATATTCACTGTTAGTCAGCACCCGCACAAAATCAATGCATATTTAGATGTATCATGTACAATGTATTAAGCAAATGTATCAGTTATATCGTAATATAGAAGTGTTAGAGATGTGAAACCATATTGTGAATGTATACAGTAAAATGCATAACGATTAGTTTCCGTTCAATGCTATGTATTAGGCTAAACGTGTAACCTGATTGAATTAACCCATGTATGTCGTTTATCCACGTATATGAAAGAAAAAGCACTAATGTTAGAATGTAATTTAATGGTGTGTTTAACCTAGTAGAGGCCCGAATTCACATATATCGTTGAGAAGAAAGGCCTGGAATTTCTTATGTTAGCTGAATGCGGTAGGCCGCAAGTGATTTATTCTAGTAGAGGTTTTGGGCTGCAGTAAATTGTAAAGTTAAAAGATGCGAAGTATTTCTCCATCCCATGTTCTCACCGCAGGTGCAAGGACAGTTGGTTCGTTAGTAGAAAAGGTCTTTGTCTAAGAATTGAATTATGGGGGAAGCCAGATATGGGAGTACTTTGGAATGTGCCAATCGCAAATCCTAGCGCGGACGGTATCTGGGACTCAAGGCCAAGCTGATGGACGATGGAAGATGGACAGCGTCGGATGAAAAAGTACTGGAAGAAGACCTGGTCGAGGAGGTGTGCCAGAGGGCGTGTTCTATGATTTGGGGTTTCGTATTAGGGACAGCGCCCCGAGGGTTGAGCAGAACAGAGTAGCCCAGAGCAGAGAGAAGAGGTAGGCGAGGAGCTAGAAGGAATACTTTAGATCGAACTCTCACTAAGTGAAGACTTCTTAGGGAGTTTCACTTCTGACACCTTTTCATGATTTCTTGGGTCTCAAGGGAACGCTAAGTAGGGATGTCATCCAGCATAGAGTAGGGACAGAGATGCTTTTGTTTAATGATTCCTAATATCGACATTGGCTTGGTAGTTATCTACCTCATGCTTTTAGAATTTGTACTTTTGTTTATATTTAGTCGAATGCGGATTCTTCGTAGAGTAGCCTTTGTGTTAGTGCCTATTTACCTGTTGTGCCTTGTATTAAGGTGCTTATATCTGCAGATGTTTTTGTTGATAATAAAATCCCGAGAGCAATAGAGATTGGGTTTCGAGTCCTTAATTATGTCAAATTGCGGAAAGTGTTCTCTGATAATTGTGTTTGCTCCCTCTACGCTATTGGGCAAGTAAAAAGGTTCAATCGGCCAGAGTGGGTTCTTGGAGACAAATGGTAAACAAGAAAATTGGGCCCCAGCAGTTGGTAGCAGAGACGGAAGTTACTTCCGATAGCGAGGGACCATTAGATTAAGATAAGTGATCCTTGAGACCCATATACGATAAATGATGGTGAATCATCAGATGGTGAGCAGCAGACGACGGCAGATGATGAACATTGACGGCAAGTAGCAGTGCGGCAGGAAGCAGCAGTCCTTAGAGTGAGTATGAATAGGATGAGATTTTGTAGATTGCGGTGTTGATATGTTGTGTGATGTCTTGCGGAGTTGGAGTGAATGTTGAGTGATTGTGAGATCAGGCTGTGAGCGCGCGCAGCCCGGGAATTGTGGTATAGAAGACACCCGTGGTAGATTTTGTTGACCACCCAAAGGAGATCGTGAGGTACCATCGATCACCTGGACCGAGATAGGGGGAGCGAATGTGTGAGTGCATGACAACTTGACGCTGGTCGTGGGTTGCTGTATGTGGATTTGAGTATTTGTAACCTATCAGAGGCGATTTGTCTGGTCGGACGGGGACAGACAGTTGCCAACCGAGGTCAACAATTTCGAGAGACTGGGGACAAACAGTCAGAGGCTGTGGACGGACAGCCAGAGAAGTAACTTGTTTGGGACAAACGGTTATTTCAGTGTATGAATGGGACGAATGCAGGAGTGAGACGTAAAAGTAAGGAAAGGGAATTGCTGCGAACGAGGGAAGGTGACGTCAGTGAGTGCCGCGCTGTGATAGGCCAGTTGGTGTTAGTCGCACTGTTATTGGAGGGTTCGACATCAAGAAGTAAACAGTGGGTGAGATCGAATTTTGTCAATCATGAAGTGTTTTAAGGTTTTTCGAGAATTGTGTAGAGGTGACAAACATGTGGTTACTCGGGAGGGAGAAGAAGCTCATCCTGAGGATACTCCAGCACATTACATGGCAAAGAATGTGGGATTGCATACGATAATTTGGCTTGAAAATTGGCATAAAATGACTCAAAGTGAAGGAGAATTAGCATTCCCGAGGTATGGCTCATTCAGGTTAGCAGTGTTGTACCAGTTGAAATCTGTGATGGCGGGGTTACGACCTTTGCCAAGGCCAACACAATTCGAAGCACTACATGTGTGGATTAGAGCAGCGCATGATAGGGACAAAGGAAGGAATCAGGAAAGGGTGAAAAAGTCGATCAGGGCGTTTCAGGATGCCAGATGGGATGCAGCGGAGAAAAGATGGAGGGTACAGGTAATAGAGGGAGATAGACTGTATCCCTTATTGATTACATCGGAAGGGGTAAGGAACGCAAAGCCAGAAGAAGAGGATGATAGTGATATAGATGATGACCTATTGGAAAGATTGTTATCAGAGAGACCACCTCCGTATAACCCAGAGGTCCCAGAAGAGACATTGGTCCAAATAGAAGACGGCAGAAGAGTAACCTTCCAACCAGAGACGAGAGTAGAAGGAAGGATCTCGATAGGAACAGAGAGTACAGGGAGCCAGTCTGTGGCTAGCGTAAAGGTCGAGAGAGACATGAGGTAACCTGATGCTATAAAAGTACCGGTCACTATTGGACCTATTGTTTCAATCTATCACCCAGAATCAGGGGAGGTTGCGAACCCAGAGCGGACAGCCGAAGTGGTAAGGAGAGAGGCCGCAGGAAGTGGCCTAATGGGAGGAAATGGCTTAGTGGGTGGAATGGCTTGGACTCCGAACCCTATAGAATGGAGTACGCCATTGCCAGCCATGTCAGATTCATCTCAGAGTCAAGGAGAACAGAGACCAGAGAGGCCGAGGTCTCTGATTGAGTCGAGATCAGATTTACGATCATGGGTACCGCCGGTGAGAAATCAGAACCCAGCAGTGATAACAGCGGAAAGAGAGCGGGTCACGTTCCTGAATCGGTCTGCTCCAAGGTGCATACCAGAAGGGAGTAGGTCGCAGGAGCAAGAATGCGAGGACAGCGATAGGGAAGGGGCAGTCTGCCGAGAAATACTGAGAGGAGCCCTGAAAGGGGGGATGATAGATGCAGTAAGGTTGAAAGCGGAATTGGATGAGATAATAGCAGGGAACTTACCCCTTGACAGGATATTAATATATGGACCAGATGAATTACTCTTCGTAGCGAAGGATGTGACTCGGAAGGCACGAATTGCACATGAGAAATTGTCAGAATTGGCTAGGCGATATGAGGTGGATCTGTCCAAGACTAAAACATTGCAAGGAAGTCATAGGTTGCAGTATAGTGACCAGGAACTGGAGGAGAAAAGGGTTGCTGGACTGATGTCCCACAGTAGAGACCTAATCACAGCCATGCGTGCATGGATAGCGCTGGATAAATGGGAAGAAAAGTGGTCCAAGAAGAAAACCTTTAGGGGAGCGATGGCAGGGACTCCACCTCCGGGTGGAGGGGCGACAAGGATAGGAAACTTCCCTTTAAGGGAGGTGCAGAATGGAGGATATGTGCATGTACCCTGGAGCAGGGGTGATTTGGCGGCGTTTACGAATGACTTTCCCCGGCTTAGGGAGAAGCCCGCAGAGTGGTACAAGCAGGTTGATCGCTTCGTGAAGATTTCGAAGGTATTATGGATTGATCTGAATACCTTATTTGATATTGTAGTTCCGGGAGATTTGTGGGCAGCATGCAAGATTGCCGTTGATTGGCCAACTTACGAGCCTGAGAGAAATGCATTCACGAATGGCCCGTCGCCGGCAGTAATGAGGATGTATGATCGAGTGATCGCCTGGTTGAAGGAGAAAGTTTCACCACAAAATATTGATTGGATAAAGATAGACAGGACAGTGCAGGAACCTAAGGAGACGGTACATGAGTTCTACGAGAGACTTTTGCAGGCTTTTAAGCAGTACAGTGGCCTAGATGCGTTGGAGACGAAAGATATGGGACAGTTTGTCTCAAAGTTTGTGTTGGGGTTGAAACCAGAGGTTAGTCTCATGATACAGCAGCATTTGATTTGTTGGCAGAATAAGCCTGTTGATGAGATTTTGCAGTACGCCCGATATTGTACAGATGAGAATGAATCAAAACATAGGAAGTTGAAAGATAACTTGCTGCTTGTTCAGATGCAAACCGCTCAGGGACAGCCCAATGGGGGAGCGTTGGTGAGGAGACAGGGAAATTATCAGGTGGGAAATCAGAATGTTCAGGGGCAGGGAAGGCCAAGACCAATAGACCCTAGAACAGGCATGGATGTGGCGACATTGAAAAAGACTACAGCATGTCATCAGTGTCACCAGGTCGGACATTGGAGACGCGAGTGTCCCCTGAATCCATGGAATCAGATACAGCCGGAGGGAGAGATAGTTCAGGTCCCTGGGGCTGAAGCAATACAGACAGTGACTAGACCTAGAATGGTAAAAGCGGGGACTGGTGTTCCGCAGGTGCAGGTTCCCCAGCCACCCAGAATACAGAATGTACAGCAGGGAGCTCGAACTTATTTGCAAATGCCCATGTTTGAAGTGAGTGAGGGGAACGATAACAGCCTGTTGGCACGTTCATGTTCAGAGAGAGATAAGGATTGCATCCTTAGAGCCATCCTAGAGGTAGATCAGAAAGGACCCTTTGTGGAGGCAGACCTTGACGGTCACCCTACAACTTTCTTGGTTGATACGGGGGCTACCAGATCGACTATAAGATCGGCAGTGGTCCCAGGTTTAGCTCTTTCCGGACAAAGTATCCAGGTTGTTGGTGTGGCAAAAAGGAAACTGATTAGTCCACTGACAGAGCCAATTCCAATCAGGATAGGAAATTTCAGTGATCGACATCAGTTTGTGGTGTGCGATTCGAGTCCGGTTTGCCTGTTAGGGAGAGATCTACTGTGCAAGCTCAACTGCACGATTTACTGTACCCCGAAAGGAGTGGAGGTAGAGACGAGAGACGATGACGCGACCTTCAAGGTTGCGAATCAGCGTGTGTGTGTGGAAATGCACCCAGCATTGACGGTGGAGGAGCTTCCACTTGACCTGAGGGACTCAGTGTCTATTGACGTATGGGACCTTAGTGGAGAGGAGATCGGTTTAGTCAAGGGAGTAGACCCAGTGAAAATCCAGATTAAACCAAACGTAGAGTTTCCAAGGACACCCCAGTATAAGTTATCTCCTGAAACTATTGCAGGGATTAAACCTGTGATTGAGTCCATGATCAGGCAGGGAATACTAATGGAGATTATGGGTAGCCCATGTAATTCGCCTATCATGGGACTACAGAAACCAAGCGGGAAATTTAGGATTGTGCAAGATTTGCGAAAAATAAACGAAATAGTTGTTCCATGTTGTCCAGTGGTACCGAATCCATCTGTGATCCTATTTCAGATTCCATGTGAAGCTGAATGGTTCACAGTGATTGACTTGTGTCAAGCTTTTTTCTCAAACCCCCTACATGAAGAAAGCCGATTTCCTTTTGCATTTCGGCTGGAAAATCGTGTGTTAACGTGGTGTCGTAACCCATCTATCTTTAATCAGATCTTGAAGAAAAATCTTGAGGGTCTTGTGTTGCCACAAAACTCTGTTTTGCTGCAATACATCGACAACCTGCTTGTTGCGTCGGAAACGGAAGACGCCTGCAGAATTGATACCGTTGCTCTGTTGAATTACCTAGGAGAGAATGGTCACAAGGTGTCTCCAAATAAGCTGCAATATTGTTTGAGCGAGGTACAGTATTTGGGGCACCGAATTGAGAAAGGCAAGAGGAAGGTGTCTCCAGATCGCATTGATGCGATTCTGAGAATGCCAGTTCCCTCGACTCAGAGGGAAGTCAGAATGTTTCTGGGAATGGTGGGCTATTGCCGCCAGTGGATCCCGAACTTTTCATTTGAAGCGAAGCCTTTACAGCGGCTGACGCGAAAGGATGTGAATGATCCGTTACCATGGGATGAAGACTGCCTAAGGTCATTCTTGAGGCTGAGAGAAGCTTTATGCAGTGCACCAGCTTTGGGAATGCCAGATTATAACAAGGCATTCGCTTTATTCTGTTGCGAAAAGGAAGGTTGCGCATTAGCAGTGTTGACTCAGAGTCACAGAGGTGTCCGTAGACCAGTTGCCTATTTCTCAGCTACTTTAGATCCAGTAGCTTCTGCGTTGCCCGGATGTCTCAGATCCGTTGCTGCAACAGGTGTCAGTATCGAAAGATGTGAGAGCATTGTGATGGGTCATCCGCTTATTGTTCATGTGCCACATTCTGTTGAATTGTTGATGACTAGGACTAAAACCCAGCACCTCACAACTAATAGGTTGACTCGTTATGAGCAAGTCATCCTTGCCGCAGATAATGTGACGCTGAAGAGGTGTTCTGTTTTAAATCCTGCTACATTGTTGCCTATTCCAAATGTAGATGTAGATGAAGATTGTGAGGACCATGATTGTCTCGATGTAACTGAACTATGCACCAAACCGAGACCTGACATTGTCGATGAGCCGCTTCCAGTTTCGGATGAGATTTTCTTTGTGGACGGTTCATGTTTAAGAGACAGTGTTGGTCGACTGAGAGCAGCGTTTGCTGTGTGTACCATCACAGGGGTGGTTGAAGCCGCTTGTCTAGAAGGAGTATACTCCGCGTAGGTGGCTGAGCTTATTGCTTTGACCCGTGCCTGTTTGGCCGCTGATAAGATCCGTGTAACGATTTACACGGATAGTCAATATGGGTTTGGTGTGGTTCATGATTTCGGACAGCTATGGTCCCAGAGAGGGTTTATGACATCTTCTGGTTCACCCATCAGAAATGGGGACTATGTACGACAATTGTTGGAAGCATTGCAAGGCCCAGATGAAATTGCTGTTGTTAAATGTTCTGCACACACTAAAGGAAACGATTTTGTGTCATTGGGTAATAATTACGCAGATGAAGTTGCTCGGTTTTGTGCATAACAGGGACGTAATTTTACCGAGAACTATGTTGTGGAAAGCGAAGAGATAACAGATTATGATGTGATGTTAGCTATGGCAGACTCATGGGAGGAACTGAAACAGTTGCAAGATGGAGTCTCTGACCAGGAGCGGGACAGCTGGATAAGAGCAGGATGTGAGAAGGGAGATGTAGATGTATGGGTTTCGGGTGATGGACGAGCTGTGTTACCGGAATGTTTGCTGAACCCCATGGCGAGGTTGATACATGGTGCTGCACATCTTGGCAGAGACGCAATGATGCGAGTGTTTCGTCAGACGTGGTACAATCCAAAGTTTCGAACGGTAGCTGAAGCTGTGTGCCAGAGGTGTGTCACATGTCAACAGATGAATGTAGGAAAGAGGACCACTGTGACGTTGAGTCATATAGGTAGGTCAGGTGGTCCTTTTAACAGGATGCAGCTGGATTTTATCGAGATGCCGAAGTGTAATGGGTTGAGGTACATATTAGTCATAGTATGTGTCTTTTCCAGGTGGGTGGAGGCTTACCCGACACGTAGGTGTGACACACTCACTGTAGCTAAGTTACTATTGAGGGAATTAATCCCGAGGTATGGTTTCCCGACCTCTTTTGATTCAGATAGGGGAACGCACTTCCACAGTGAAATCATGAAGCTGCTTTGTGCTGCCTTGAACGTAGATCAGAGACTGCACTGTAGTTACCGACCAGAGGCTTCTGGGATTGTAGAGCAAGTAAATGGGACTTTGAAGGCTCGAATGGCGAAAGTGTGTTCTTCGACATCCTTGAAGTGGCCAGATGCATTACCTTTGTTTCTCATGAGTCTCCGTAGTGTCCCCGATAGGAGGACTGGATTGTCACCCCACGAGATCCTCATGGGAAGGGCAATGCGATTGCCAGCAATACCTGCTACTGCTTTGATTAATATCACTGATGATATGATACTGGACTATTGTAAAGGCCTGGCTGACGTGGTCCGTTCTGTGTCTCAGCAGGTGCAGACAGCAACGGTTCCAGCCGTAAATGACCTGTGCCACGACTTGTGCCCAGGAGACTGGGGTTTGGTGCGCAAACACGTGAGGAAGAGTTGCCTGGATGCTCGCTGGCATGGGCCGTATCAGGTCATATTAATCACGAATACAGCAGTGAAGTGTGGAGGACTTCCGAACTGGATACACGCCTCCCATACCCGTAGAGTTCCAGCACCCTTGGAAGAAACAGCCCCTCTCGGGAATGAAAACCCAGCTGAAGTGGCAGAGCCATCTGAGAGGGCAAGTCAAGCTGTAGGGGTTGCTGACGCAGCTGGTTGTGCACTAAACCAAGCCGAAAGAGAACGTGAAAGTAGCACAGAAACTGACTCGGAAGCAGAAGAAGAAAGAGCTGCAGTGGGCAGTGCCGAGTCAAATCCTGCTGAAGGAGAAAGCAGTGCACAGGGTACCAGTAGGGAGACTGGAGGTGCCACCGAAGCAGAAAGGGTTTGGCCCGTGAGTCAGTGACGGGTAAACTTGAGATCGGCACCAAGAACAGATCTTGCCCCAGTTTCTGAAGAATCTGAAGCAGAGCAAGGTGACGAAGATCAACCCCAAGGTGCTTTGAGGCGATCGAAAAGGACAAGAGTGCCGTGCCAGAAGTATGCCTCACCAGAGTGGGCATATTCAGTGACTGATGACAGGTTTACTGACCACGGGACGGCTGAGATCGATCACACTGGTCAGCAATTCTCCGTTTCCAAGAGTGGAAGTGTTGTTGAAGATTCCAGGATTGGAAATCGAAGGAATATTGACCATCAATATTCCGAATCCGACACTTCTGAGCATCATCCGTGGTCTGATTCTGGAAACGCTGGACTTCCCAACTTTTGCCGTTATACCAGCTCCCCAAGAACTGACAACCCTTAAACTCGAAATATTGCAGGGGGACCTACAGCTGTTGGGACCCACAGTTATTCTGGACTGAGTGTAAATTTGCTGTATATAAAGCTTGAAAGAAGATAACCTAGGCCCGAGTGGAAGAAGAATAAATTTAGGGATTTTCCGTTGGAGGGCGAAGAAGAGTTAGGGAAGCCTTCCAGACCGAAAAAATAAGAAATTGAACTTTGCTAGAGGTTCCCCCGGTTGAAGAGAGCAGCTGAACGGAACATTGCTGGATGAGAAAGAGATTTGTGTCAACGGAGACTGTACTGAACATTGAGAACATTTCAAAGATGGCGGAACCTGGAAATACACACCGTAGAGCCAAAATAGTGATAGGCACATTGTTAGGGATAGTGATAGCCGTTATGTTTGCAGTAGTAGTAACTTCATACATGGTGGCCCATAGACAGGAGGGGGAGGTTCAGGGAACACCCACACCTACCACTCTGAGACAGGGAGGGGTCGCTGGTAGAGATCAGAGAGCTCAGACGCTTGAGGAGAGTCGTATGTTTCATATAGATTTGTCTCGAGCTGATTTCAAACTCAATGCTTATGCGAAGCTGTTGTATGAGTATGTTGATGCGATGGATGCAAAGGATTGTTATGTGTGCATGCAGTTGCCTGCCTCAGTAGACGAAGGTATTAGGTATCATCATCTTCCATTGACATATGGGATTTCTTGTAGCCTATTGCTTAATTTGTTTTATGACAGGAGACAGTTTGAGTATTTCTTTTCAAATTATGATACAGTACTTCCTGAAGTTCCGGCATACAAGCATTTGAATAAGTATGATTATTACAAGTCAGAGGATAGACTTCGGAAGTATTTCATACCGACTGTGAAGCTAGACACAGCTTATGCTCATAGATATAATTTGACATGTTGGTTGTCCGAGACAGAAAAGAAGTTCATAGCTCAGATAGAGGATAGGTACAGAAAACTGACTCAGACACGAGATACAGGAGATAGTCCAGTGGATTGGACGGATGAGGAGAGATTGCATAAATCTAAGGGAAGTTATGGACCGATTGCATTAGATGAAGTACAGAAGGGGAAATTGTGTGTTGCTCGTCCTCAAACTCCTAAGGAGAAAGTTCCAGTGGGACAGAGTACGTGTGATCATACTTTTACCATGGAGGACTCTGCTAAGAATTTCTTGCAAGGTCCGGTACAGGTGATTCCGACTGTGTACTATGTATGTGGGAAGAATGCCTATGTGAGATTGCCTGCGAATTGGTATGGGTCATGTTACTTGGCTATCATCTTCCCAAAGATTTATCATGCTGAGGATCTGAAGATGCTAGAGACGGGACGTCATTCTAAAGTGCGTAGAGCTGTGAGTGCAGGAGTAGTGATTGGTGATATATACGGAGCGACTATACCTAGTTTGGGCATGGTCCTGAATGATGTGAAAATAAGAAGGTTGGCGACAGTGGTGGATGAATTGTCAATGAATTCGGTGAGGTCATTGTTGTTGGTGAATGGAGAAATGTTATCGATACGGAATATGGTTTTGCAGAATCGCCTTGCGTTAGACGTGTTATTGGCAAAAGAGGGCGGAGTCTGTAAATTGTTGAAGGTCCAAGAATGTTGCACGTATATTCCAGACAATAGTAAGGACCTGGAGAAATACATTGTCAATATTACCACAATTCACAAGGAAATACTAGATCTGACAGAAGAGAATGTGTGGGAAAAGATTGGTCATGGATTTGGTCGCGTGGGAAATTGGTTTGCGAACTTGGGAATGGGATTTCTTGGATCTGTGTTGAAACCTATAATAATTGCTGTGGTTTGTGTGATCTGTTTGTGGGGATTCGTAAGAGCATGGAAATGGTACAGAGGGAATAGGGCCGAAAGAGCCCTCAGAGCGAATGAGCAGAGAATGGCGAGATTGCAGGACCGTCAATATCAGAATCTTAAAAGGATGGAAGGGATTCGACATGGTAGGATGGTAGCAACTGCAGTTTAGATCCAGGGGAGAGGACAACAATTTCGGGGCCCTCCCCCTCCTCAACAAGAATATTTGAGAACAAGAAATCAACGCTATTGGCGTCAGACGGAACACCAGTAATAAATCTATCCAACAGAAACCTCACTGAAATAGAGATTAAAGTACTCAGCAAAGGGTTTAGTTTTGTTCCATCGACAGGGATTAATAAGTACCAATTGGAGAAAGATTTACGAGCCTTTTTTAGAAAAATTAGGCTCAAGAGATTTTTTGAGGATCGCCCTGTTAGGGTTAATAATAATGCCTCTGGTCTTAAACCTAGATCCTCTTTTACCCTCACCCTAGCCATGGTGAGTAAAAATCATGAGATATTTGAAAAAGCGGTAGAGAGTGGGATACAATCCATTCTCTCTCAGAACCCTAGACAATCTGATTATAATATGACCAGAGAAGAAAAGCAATCCCTCAAATCTCTGAAAGATGATTTGAGTCTAACCATAAAACCTGCTGATAAAGGAGGTGGAGTGGTGGTGTTTAATACCTCTGATTATGAACGGAGGATGTTAGAGATGCTTGCTGTGAAAGAACATTATGAATCAATCTCTAGAACTCAACTCACGAAGCTGGTGAGTGACTGTCGTAAACTTCTGACTGAAGCTAGGGACAGTCTATGGATTTGTGAAGAGGAATTTAAATTCCTGAATAACGAAGAACCTATGATCCCAGCACTGTATGGTCTCCCCAAGATTCACAAAAATCGAGAGAACCCACCTATGAGGCCCATCGTCAGTAGCATTAACTCATTAACTGAGCCCCTCAGCAAGTACATAGACCACTTCCTAAGACCCATAGTGATGGATCTTAAATCATATGTGAGAGATTCCTCCCATATTATATCTCTTCTTGAGGGCCGTTCGTTTTGTAGGGAGACTCAATGTCTCGTTACTCTGGACATTGAGTCTCTCTACACGAACATCCCTCAAAACGAAACTGTAGAGGTGGTCCGCAGAGCTATTGCTGGCATTGATCTTGAAGGAGTAGAAAAGGGTTTTGTAGTAGACTGCGCCAGGATGGTACTTATGAACAATATTTTTTTATTCAAGGACGAGCTCTTTAAACAAAAGAAAGGTACAAGCATGGGGGCGACCTGTGCGCCGAGCTTGGCTTGCCTCTATGTCGGTGAATTTGAGAACAAACATATTAATGAACTCGCTCCGTTTTTTTAAAATGTTGTTGGTTGGTACCGCTACATAGATGACATCTTTTTTATCTGGGATGGTACGTCTGACCTTCTTGATGAATTTCTACTTTGGATCAACTTGGGTGATCCCAATTTAAAGTTTACATCACAGTCAAGTAGATCAAGGGTCGATTTCCTAGATATCTCTATTAAAGACGCTGAGGGTAGTTTGGCGGTGGAACTCTTTTCAAAACCAATGGCCAAAAATACTTTGTTGCATTATTCTAGTTTCCACCCCAAATCGCAGCGCGACAATATACCATTCAGCCAGTTTCTCCGTTTGCGGAGGAACTGTTCTGATATCAAGGATTTCTATAGACATGCGGAGACCATGAAAAAGAAATTCAAGGAAAGAGGGTACCCGAAAAAACTCATTACCCACTCCTTTAAGCGTGCCAGATTCTATAATAGAGAGGCCATGCTTAGTAACACTGCTAAAAAGAATAAGGTATCTGACAAAGTGGTCTTTGTGAGCAATTTCTCCCATATCAGTAATCGTATCAAAAACGTCATCAACAGCAACTGGCATATCATTAACAATGAGGAAGAACGTAAATTGGAGAGACCCATTTTTGCTTTTAAAAGAAACAAGAACTTGAGAAACGAGCTGGTCCATACGTATAGAGAGAACAGGGGCAAAGTACAAAGCACGCTGGACAAAGCCATCGCTTTGGGAAATGTAAAGTGTGGCACATGTAACTTCTGTTCATTATGTATTGAGTCAGATAGTTTGGAATACAATGGACACACGGTATCCTCTAGATCCCTTAACAATTGTAGGAGTAAAAACATTGTGTATTTCCTCCAATGTCCATGTGAGAAAGGTTATGTGGGGGAAACAGGTAGGGAGCTTAGAATCAGACTCCAAGAACACCGCTCCGCCATCAGAACTAAGAAAGTTAATGCCCCGTTAGTCACCCATTTCATCGAAATGGGTCACAATGAGTCAGACTTAAAATGGTTCATCCTTGAGAAGATATGGATAGGGCCCCGCGGAGGGAATATGGAACAAAAAAGGAAACTTAGAGAGCAATGGTATATCTCGCTTTTCAACACAGTGAGAAATGGTCTTAACTTGAGGGAGGAATGGGATCGTCTGATCAGATAAAATTTCCATCTCCCAGGAGCTTCTCCGTTTTATTCGGGTTTGTTACCTTTGCTTCGGCTCTGTTCAGTATATGCCCCTATTATAGTATTCTGCAAATAGTAATTTGCTACGTACGGGTTTCTTATACATGTCAGTAATACCTTTACTCTATTGTGCTTTATCCTGATAGCTGGCACTTTTAATCTACTGTCGCCTGCATTTGGGGTTTACGGCATGATTTATGCTGTTTAGTTGACGGCAGCAATCTGTTGGTCCTTTAAACATCTGTTGCCCGTATTTGTGCGCACGGCACGAAGTGTGAAGCAGAGAAACTTTTGGCGGCAATGACATAAAATATGTCTGCCTTTGTTAAAGTAGAGGGGTTTTATGCTTTATGCTTTATGATTTGGTTTCTTTTGATTCGGTTCTTCACATCACCTTGGTGCACGTGTGTGACAATTTTTCACTCATGGCGAGGGTGCAGGTAAAGGGATGATTGGATTTTGTTTCCCTTTGCTCATTCATAGATGGCCGCCTTGTTTGCCATTGGAAGTCCTTCATTTAGACTGCGTGCTGTAGGTTCGCAACGATCTCGTTGTGGTTATTCACGAGGGTTTTTTTCCCCAGGTGTCACGGAAAACATAGCCGGTAGTTCACTTTAATTTATTCGGAAAACTCTGACGAGGACTGTTGACGGACTGTTAGTTTTTGTCAGTACAACCCGTATAAACTTTATTCAAATTAGTAGCTATCTTTTGGTAGTCCAAGATGGCCACGCTTTTGGTCTATTTTCGCCGTCATAGTTTATACGTTTCACAGCTGAGGCCGATTTAAATGCCGCGTCCTCGAGGAGCAAGGGATATAAGGCGGGTCTCTGTGCTGCTCATTTAGATACGCGCTGCCCTTTGGACCTGGTCAAGGTTTCAAGACTTCCACGTTCTTCAACGGGGTGAGTTGAGTCGGATTGCGGCGAGTGTAGCCTTTCCGTTGAGTCTCTGGTAATTCGTTGACTAGCATCTGTTGAAGGTGCGGTTTCAGCATTTTTCGAGCTTGCCGGGAACCGTAAAAAGAATCTTATTGTTTGGGGGACAGTTGCCATTTTTTCAAACAGCATTTTTTTGGGACGAAATATAAACGATACATATACCCCACTAACTGATAGAGGCAGTCATATTTTTTGTATAATAGTGCTAAGATTATCGAGAATTATTGACATAGGTTTGCAATTACAAGAGATTTAACCTATATGATCTCTTTGCCCTATTTTCTATCCTTCACAGAAATCTTTCGAATCTCGAGAACATATGCAAAATCGAGACCCATAAAAAAGTACTGATATCTTGGACGGGCATGCTTTTAAAATAATAGAGTACCTCAGAGACGTTTTACAGACGGGAATGTTCCCTGTTCTCAGTAAGTGGGATTTGTATCCAATGTCGTTTGGGGTTGGTAGTTGGTCCATATGATATTGATGCTTGGACTTCCTTTACAGTATAAACCGGTCCTACTACCTTCGTATCCCGACCGCATTTAAAACACGGATACATAGGATGGCAGGTATATATTTATATATATATATATAATAATATAGATACGGTGGTAATATATCTTCCGTGAGCAGGAATAGAGACGACGCTATAATTATTACTAATTCTATCTCCTCAGATTAAGAGGCTTGTACCCTTATGTTCCCTATGTATCTATCGCACTCCCCTAAAGAATTACAAGGGAAGGAATCCACGAGTACCTACCGTTCGGATGTACTGTTGAACTTATAAGGTAATATCCTTCATCTAATAGAAATCTAGTTGTCCTACCTAAATAAGAAGAGCGCATGGATGATGTGTTGTGAATAGTTGTTCAAGAGAATGGTTGCACATGTAAAGCTTTGGATGATGAATCACCAGGAGAACTACACCTCTCTCTCCTTGAATGGGCTTTGTTGCCCTTGTTAGTCTTCCTGTACTGATATAGAGATGTTTACAAAACTGTCGACATTTGTTCATGGCGTTTATAGATTTAAATCGCCAGCGTATATTTTAGATATGTATATAAAGTGTATGAATTTCTGTGTTTTAATGTCAATCTTTATGATTTGTCTAGATTGTCTATACTCTGGGAGATCATAATTAACTCTCCTGAAGAAGGTGGTCTTCTATCCTTAGTTCTCCACCGAAACACGTCGACGCTAGTCTGAAAAAGGAGACTATAGATTGGAATGACATCTGTTCTCTGAAAATATCAAATATTAAGTATTCATTGTAATGAGAATAGTTGATCTAGGTCATTTGTCTTCCTTTTGCATTTTGATTAGAAAACATCTTTCTTACTTGTGTTCTCCCTGTGTTTATAAATGTTTTTTAGGATGAAATTGGTTTAGTGCATATTTTTACTGTATGTTTTTTATTGTACTTTTTTTATGTTTTGATGTGTTTCATTTGCTTATTGTCCAACAAACACAATATCAGGCGCCGATTTTATTGTCCTGTGATTACTATATAAAAAATATTTTATCATGTCATTGCTTCTAATAAAATATAGAAATTTTTAATTACAACGAGTCAGGATTTGGTCAAGATTGTGGTGTTTTGTCCTGATGAATGATTGGTAGGTTGTGAGTATGAACTTGTAAGTTTACCCAGTGACGTACCAAATAGGGGGAATTTTCTCTTGACTTTTGTCTTTTGGTGCTCTACCCCTATTTGTGGCAGAGAGCCCCTCTCTTTTACGTTGTTAGATCAGCTTTCATTCCAGGAGGAATGAGAATGATGGTGTGATGACAGTTGTCATCAAAGGGGGGCACTGATGTAGCGCCTAAAGGTTTGAAAATTTTAGGGGTGCATTACATTCACTGTTAGTCGGCACCCGCACAAAATCAATGCATATTTAGATGTATCATGTATAATGTATTAAGCAAATGTATCAGTTATATCGTAATATAGAAGTGTTAGAGATGTGAAACCATATTGTGAATGTATTCAGTAAAATGCATAACGATTAGTTTCCGTTCAATGCTATGTATTAGGTTAAACGTGTAACCTGATTGAATTAACCCATGTATGTCGTTTATCCACGTATATGAAAGAAAAAGCACTAATGTTAGAATGTAATTTAATGGTGTGTTTAACCTAGTAGAGGCCCGAATTCACATATATCGTTGAGAAGAAAGGCCTGGAATTTCTTATGTTAGCTGAATGCGGCAGGCCGCAAGTGATTTATTCTAGTAGAGGTTTTGGGCTGCAGTAAATTGTAAAGTTAAAAGATGCGAAGTATTTCTCCGTCCCATGATCTCACCGCAGGTGCAAGGACAGTTGGTTTGTTAGTAGAAAAGGTCTTTGTCTAAGAATTGAATTATGGGGGAAGCCAGACATGGAAGTACTTTGGAATGTGCCAATCGCAACTCCTAGTGCGGACGGTGTCTGGGACTCAAGGCCAAGTTGATGGACGATGGAAGATGGACAGCGTCGGATGGAAAAGTACTGGAAGAAGACCTGGTCGAGGAGGTGTGCCAGAGGGCGTGTTCTATGATTTGGGGTTTCGTATTAGGGACAGCGCCCCGAGGGTTGAGCAGAACAGAGTAGCCCAGAGCAGAGAGAAGAGGTGGGCGAGGAGCTAGAAGGAATACTTTAGATCGAACTCTCACTAAGTGAAGACTTCTTAGGGAGTTTCAATTCTGACACCTTTTCATGATTTCTTGGGTCTCAAGGGAACGCTAAGTAGGGATGTCATCCAGCATAGAGTAGGGACAGAGATGCTTTTGTTTAATGATTCCTAATATCGACATTGGCTTGGTAGTTATCTACCTCATGCTTTTAGAATTTGTACTTTTGTTTATATTTAGTCGTATGCGGATTCTTCGTAGAGTAGCATTTGTGTTAGTGCCTATTTACCTGTTGTGCCTTGTATTAAGGTGCTTATATCTGCAGATGTTTTTGTTGATAATAAAATCCCGAGAGCAATAGAGATTGGGTTTCGAGTCCTTAATTATGTCAAATTGCGGAAAGCATTCTCTGATAATTGTGTTTGCTCCCTCTACGCTATTGGGCAAGTAAAAAGGTTCAATCGGCCAGAGTGGGTTCTTGGAGACAAATGGTAAACAAGAAAATTGGGCCCCAGCACACCATACAACATATTTCCACTGCACAAATCCACCCCAAACCACACAATTCCATGGTACACAATTCCACAACTAAATGTCAATCAAACCCACATAATTCCACTACACACCACATACATACATTCCATAGCACATGGGTAAAAGACATCATTTACAATGCCAATAGCTAAAACTCAAGCAAATGTGAGACCTATTGCATTTCCAATGCTTGTTTTTACCTCTTCCTGACCTCTTAATTTTTTTTTTTCTAATGTAATAGCGTTTTGAGGATCCCAAGCACTGGGAAAGCTCTATAAAAATGACAATGTCTCGCTCAATTAAATTTTTAAAACAAAAGTATGCATGTTATTTCTTCTTTTTATAGATTAAGCTATGACAAGCAACTGCTGCAGTGTGTTTGTCAATGGGGATAGCGGAGAGATACGGTAATGAGGCCTTTCAACTTTTTGCAGTTTTATATAGCGGGAACTGGATCCCAATGTATCGGGGCGTTTTACATGAGCACTAGAGGGACACATTCATGTTTCGGCACGGTGAGATTAAATGATTTGCCTCAAATCACAAGATGTTTGAACCTGAACCCCCTGCCAGACTCGACCATGGCTTCCCAGCTTCAAGATCAGCCACCCTAGCTAGGGTGACCAACCGTCCGTAAATTTCACGGACAGTCTGTAATTTTGGCTGTCTGTCCGTTGTCCGTGAAGGATTCTTTAACGGACGCCATTTGTCCGTAATTTTAACCAGGCACCGGTCTCACCACCCTAATCCGGCAAAGCTTCCACCCACCTCCCTGCTTGAGTCCGATGCTGTTGAGGTCGGTGTAACAGACTCCGATGCAGCACCAAAGCTCAGATACCCAGCAGCATTGGAGAGGCACAGCGGGATGGCAACCCTCACACCTTCAGTCCTTGATGAGCTGTTAAGAGGTGTTTGAAGGTGACTGAGAGGGAGGGCTGCAGCTTCAGGAGCAGGGGCATCTATTTAGATGCAAACAGCCCTGAATGCATCATGTCTCTGCAATTTAGAGGGGCCTCACACATTCCATTTCTGCCCAGGGCCCCAAACATCCAAGAACCGGGCCCTGATTACACCGAGGCAGCACGTGGTTCTCTTCACAGAGCTTAATTACTGTCACTAAACGGTAAGCAAACCTCGGTTCTTCAAACATGCAGTCTATAATGTAATAAATAAAAAAAAAAAGAAATGGCGCAATCGCACCCACACTGATTAACAAAGTATGGAGGACAATCAGTTAAATCAGTTCTCTTGGAGTATCTCCTTTAAGTACTGTACATCAGAGTGTGGGATGGCAAAACTAACATTTTGGAAAGAGAGCCTGTCTTCTCGTTGTCCTGTCCAGGATGGGGTGAGGATTCCTAACCCGCCCTGGAAGAGACCAAGATGATACTAGAATACTGCATGCCCAACCCTGTGCCCACCTTGGTAGATCCTGTTCCCCCTCCTGTGGTGGCTCCTATTCCCCCCCAGTGATGGCTCCTGTCCCCCCATGTGGTGGCTCCTGTCCCCCCCCTGCCTGTGATGGCTCCTGTACCCCCTGTGGTGGATCCCGTCTCTGCCCTGGGTAGCTTCTGTCCCAGTCCTGGAATGGCTCCTGCAGCGAGGGTGAAGTTCTTGATGGGCCTTTTCTCAAAAAGGCTCAGCTCAAAATTAATATGAAAAGTTGGGCGAGTGAGTAAATGAAGGGATGGGTGGATGAATTAGTGAAAGGGTGAATGGACGAATGAAAGATTGAATAGATGGATAATGAGAGAGGATGGATTGATGAGTGAGTGGAGGGATGGATGAGAGAAAAGGTAAATAGCTGACTGTATGGGTGGAAGGGTAGCTGGATGGGTAAAAGGGTGGATGGATGAGTGAAAGGATGGATGAGTGAAAAGGTGGATGATGAGTAAGTGAGTGGGTGGATGGATGAGTGAAATGATGGATGGATTGATGAATTGATAAGTGCAAGGGTGAATGGATGGATGGATGAGTGAAAGGGTGGATGTAAGGATGGATGAGTGAGTGAAAGGGAGGGTAGATGGACAAAAGGATGAATAGATGAGTGAAGGAGTGAAAGGATAGATCGATGAGAAAGGATGGATGAGTGATAGGGTCAATGGATGGATTCCTGAGTGGATGAGTAGATGGATGGGTGGGTGGATGGATGGAAGGAAGGATGGCTAAGTGAAAGGGTCGATATAGAGAGAAAGGGAGGATGGATGGAAGGATGAGTGACTGGGTGGATGGATGAGTAAGTGAAAGGATGGCTGGATGGGTGAAAGGGTAAATGGCTGGATGGATGAGTGAATGGATGGATGGGTAGAAGAGTGGATGGATGAGTGTATAGATGGATGGGGTGAAAGGGTGGATGGATGAATAATGGATGGATGAGTGAAAGGGTGGATGGAGGGATGGATGAGTGAAATGATAGATGGAAGGATACATGATGGATAGGTTTGCAAATGGTTGAGTATGTTTGGATATGGCTGGGCTTACTTATATACTATTGCGCGACCTCCTCTGATGTGTCTGTAAAACTTACCTATTGTCCTGATGTTTTGTCCTGAATTTTGACCTCCTGTCCTGAATTTGTGTCCTGAATTTTGACCCTTTGTCCTGAATTTTTACACTCGCCATCCTGAATTTGCTCCAATGCCAGTTGGTCACCCTAATCCTAGCCGGTCAGCCTGAATCTCTCTGGCTCCACAAGCTCTCTGACACCTTGCAAATAGGGAGCACATAAAGAATTTGTTTTAAAAAACAAAGCCGTCTCCGCATTTCAAAGGTGTTTGGAGGGCCTGCTAAGTACAATAACCCCTGCATAGCGGCTGCGGAAAGAATCTTGTGCCCTGAGGCTGCAGCAGCCCCGGCTACAGAGCACGACGGGCGGGAGGGTAGATTGCTAAAGGGGTTAGGATGCTAAAGCTGGTTAGCCCAATGGACGTTGGCCCATCAATCAAGTAGCCACCAATGACAGTGTGAATGGTTGTAAATACATTATAGGCCCGCCCCTCCTCCGCCCTTGGTAGCGTCCAATCGGCACGTGCACGGAGCCGACTAATAGATGAGGGTGTGGCCCACTGGCACCTAGGGAGAGTTGATTGAAGAACGCCGAAGCATGTCCGCGCTCAGCGCGTGTCCTTGAATAAAAGATTCCAACGTGGCAACAACTCAGTGAGAGAGGTGAAAGAGAAAGTATCTATCCTCTAGTGTTTGGCAGGTCGTGCTTGAGGGCCTGCCTGACATGAACAGCGATGAAGGGCTGCACTCAGGTCAAAGTGGCAAAACACCAGTGGAATAATACCTGCAGCTGTGGGCGAAGACTGACTGCGCTAGTACACCACAGGTAGCGCATCTGTGCGGTTCATCGAGGGCATAATGTTTTTCGTGGCACGTTTCCCAAAATACAGTGCACCTGCAGGCAAAGGGGATAAGCAGGACTAGTGGTTGAGTTCTGAATTTTAAAAACCAAGCGCTGAGATCTCAGTGAGATGGGTCGGTCCCTATCAGACTCTCCACGTGAAAAACAAAACGTACCTGGCAGGTAGTACCACACATCACCAGCCTTCCGTGGGACTCGTTTGATACTTAGCTGAAGTCCACAGGGGCAGAAGGCGAGAAGGATCTTGTGTAGGCGCAAATGTAACACCTAATCCGTCATTTCCTGGCATGCAGTCATGCTGACCAATGGGTGGCGTCCACGGTCACTGGTGAGTGGGAGAGATGGATGGGGCTAGATGCTGATTGTGATCACACCCTGCACAGACTGCGGAGTAAATTAAAGGGGATTTGGCTTGGCTCGCATTGGTGGAGGCAAGTGAAGCAAAGCGGGCAGTTTGGGCTTGGATATCTCTACATGTACCTTTCCCTTGACTTCGGGCAGTGCTGGAAAACGGTATCTGCGCCGGGTGACCACAAACGCACCAGCAGCCCATACCGGAACCTCTTTTAATGCTGTTGCTTGTTTATTATATTTCAAACATGCCTGCTCCCCACATTTATCCCTCTTCGTCTACTGTTAATGTAACGGGCAATTCGTTTTATTTTTTTCTGACCGGTGTTTATTTCATGGGGTGGGTGCTCTTCTAGAGTACCTGAAATAATGACAAGGGCGGCTAAGTCTCTCTGTACCACTCAAGAAATAAACTCCATACATCGCCCCCACACGCACGGCTTTTGTAGGAACGGATAATGACACGATTTCCACAGGAAATCGAGCCGACGCCATGATTAGAATCTAATCATGGCGTCAGGCCGTCAGCTCGATATCATTTGGTCCTGGGGAAATCGTGTCATTATCCGTTCCTACAAAAACCGAATTTGTTCTTGTGCAATGTAACTGGTGCCATGTTAAGCGTTCCAATCAATAGCTTAGAGTTGAATTTGCGTGGTATCAAAACTGCAAAAACACACAAAATAAACTGCAAAATACAAGTGTGCAAGAGGGGGTCCTTCTGTTTGCTGTGCAGCCGAACTGCAGTATAGTCAGGAAAACGGGAACGCTTCAAGACATACCTTAGTTGGTTGCGTAACTTAGGGCTCATGTCTCCATGGGGCTTCAGGGGCTGTGGGGAAGGTAGTCTCATGACTGACCTCTCTAAGGAGCTTCTCGGCTGGAGCACAAACAGTCACGGGTCAGGTTGGCATCCCTATGGGGCTTAATGAGCTGGGGGCAGAGCCAGTCACATTTCTTGATGCTGAAGGGCTTCAGGTAGTTAAGTATCCTGCCGGATGTAAAGTGCTACAATAACTCCTGAAGTGTATTAAGTGCCATATACACGATGTAATACATTGAAGTGTTTATTTCTCAGGCTCAACATTGGAGAAATAGTCGTTGTTACTCGTTTATCTTGTGCAGTTAACTATTGACAAAACCAATAGTCCTGACTTGTATCAGGTGTAATGTCAGCTGTTGATTTCTATATTTAGCTTAAATACCAGAGGCATCAAATTAGTGGGGGTGGCATGCTATTGTAAACAGATTTTTAACAAGCATGTTTAAGCCACCCCCATAATTTCATTAGGCCACGCCCCCTCAGAGCCCCAATCAATCAATCAATCAAGGAATTTGTATCGCGCACTACTCACCCGGAAGGGTCTCAAGGCGCTTGGGGGAGGGGGTCTGCTACTGCTTGAACAGCCAGGTCTTGAGCTGTTTCCTGAAGGCGAGGTGGTCCTGGGTCAGCCGCAGGTGGACTGGCAGGGAGTTCCATGTCTTAGCCGCCAGGTAGGAGAAGGATCTTTCTCCGGCGGTGGCTCTATGGATGCGAGGGACGACGGCGAGGGCGAGGTTCGCGGATCGTAGCTGTCGGGTGGGCGTGTAGACGGTCAGGCGGTCGTTGAGGTACCTTGGGCCCAGGTCGTGGTGGGATTTTTGTGTGTGGGTGAGGAGTCTGAACGTGATCATCTTGTTGACAGGGAGCCAGTGCAGGTCTCTCAGGTGGCTCGAGATGTGGCTGCGTCGGGGGGCGTCCAGGATGAGACGGGCGGAGGCGTTCTGGATACGCTGAAGTCTTTTCTGAAGCTTGGCTGTTGTACCGGCGTAGAGGGTGTTTCCGTAGTCTAGTCTGCTGGTGACGAGGGCCTGGGTGACAGTCTTCCTGGTCTCGGTCGGGATCCATCTGAAGATCTTGCGGAGCATGCGGAGGTTGTGGAAGCAAGATGAGGAGACGGCGTTGACTTGTCTGGTCATCGATAGGGAGGAGTCCAGGATGACGCCCAAGTTGCGTGCGTGGTCCGTTGGCTTGGGTGCGGTGCCCAGGGCCGGGGGCCACCAGGAGTCGTCCCATGCGGAGGGCGACGGTCCCAGGATGAGGACTTCTGTCTTGTCCGTGTTCAGCTTCAGGCGGCTGATGTTCATCCATTCGGCGACATCTTTCATCCCTTCGTGTAGGTCGGCTTTGGCGATGTCGGGGTCTCTGGTGAGGGAGAGAATCAGCTGGGTGTCATCGGCGTAGGAAATGATGTTGAGGTTGTGTTGGCGTGCGATGGCAGCGAGGGGTTTCATGTAGATGTTGAAGAGAGTGGGGCTGAGCGATGATCCTTGCGGGACGCCGCAGATGACTTCGGTGGCCTCAGAGCGGAACGGAGGGAGGCGTACTCTCTGTGTTCTGCCGGAGAGGTATGAGATGATCCATTCCAGAGCAATCCCCTGGATGCCGGTGTCGTTGAGGCGTTGGACTAGGGTGCGGTGGCAGACAGTGTCAAATGCTGCGGAGAGGTCAAGGAGGATGAGTGCCGCTGTTTCACCTTTGTCGAGCAGGGCTCGGATGTCGTCGGTGGCTGCGATGAGGGCGGTCTCGGTGCTGTGGTTGGCTCTGAATCCGGATTGCGATGGGTCGAGGGATCCGTTCGTCTCGAGGAAGGCGGCCAGCTGCTTGTTGACGACCTTCTCGATGACTTTGGCAGGGAATGGAAGGAGCGAGATAGGGCGGAAGTTCTTGAGGTCGGTCGGGTCCGCAGTTGGTTTCTTCAGTAGTGCGCTGAGCTCGGCGTGCTTCCAGCTCTCCGGGAAGGTGGCTGTGTCGAAGGAGGCGTTGATGATGTCTCGGAGGTGGGGTGCGATGGTAGAGGCGGCCTTGTTGAAGACATGGTGGGGGCATGGGTCGGTCGAAGATCCGGAGTGGATGGTGTTCATCATGCGTGTCGTGTCTTCGAGGGTCACTTTGGTCCATGTCTGGAGGATAGCGGCGGGGTGCGTAGGTTCGGTCGATGGGTGCGGGGGTGGAGCGCCGAAACTGTTGTGGATGTCGGCGATCTTGCGGTGGAAGTACGAGGCGAGGGAGTTTCATCTCACTTAAAGCCCTGGTGCTAAGTGCCTTAAATTGCAATTCTGAAGCGCAGGTACTCACTATCCCAGAGTAATCATTTCTGCTTAGAGGTACTAGTACGCTCCCATTTCAAGTATTGCACCAACGCAGACCAGTGCAGGTGCTCTCTTTCAAATTCAAGAAGTGAAGGTACTTAGTATATGACAGTACCTGCACATTGCAAGCACTAAATTCAAGTCAAGGCCACTGAAATCATGCAGCAGGGAGGACCAATTATGCGGTAGGGTATACTAAATTATGTGGTAAGAAAAGACAATGACGCTGAACATCCTGTGATTCTGGGCAAATCACTTAATCTCCCTGTGCCAAACAAAAGAACAAAAAAAAATGTGTCCTCATGTAATGCAACTAGTGCTATGCAAAGCACTCCGATACCCGATTCGGGTCAAGCTCGCGCTATATAAAACTCTGTAAAAAAAAAAAATATATATATATATATATATATATATATCTCAAGAGGGGCTTACATCCCGCCCCCTCGCTTTCCTGGCTTTTCATGGCTCCTGTGCATGCCACTTTTCCTCTACTTCTATTCACTGTACCACATTTTCCTGCATTTACCAATGCTTGTTCCCCGTTTGCTTCTTATCAGTTTCCCGTAGCCGAAATACTGTTCACATCCACTTTGGTCAAACTATTTTTTTATAAAGTTTTGCCTCTTTCTGCTTATGTGATACTTTAAACTAAATTAGCAGATTTATATAGCTTAATTTATCACCCAGAGAAATTGAGTGATTTGTCCAGAATCACAGGCTGTTGCGCCTCCAAGACTTGAACCGGGATCGCCAGCTCTTGAGTCAGCAACTCTGGCCACTGCACCGCATCCTCTCCACTACCATGATATTTGTCAGGGAGCTCTTTCTTTCTTCCCTTCATTCCGGACGGTGATTGATAAAAACAGCTTATTGGTCATCACGCAAGCAAAACTGAAGCATTACCAATGCTTGTTAAGTTTTGCCTTCACAGCGCTTGCGTTATGCTTGTGAAATCTCTTGTATTTAATATATCTCAAAATGGGGCTCTTATCAGTTCCTGGTGCCGAAGGACTCTATCTGCTTTTGTGTGGAACTTTTTTTTGTTTACTTTCCGCGGCTACACACACTGAAACAGTGTAGCTCATTTTATTTACTTTCCCTGGTTGTCTATTGATGCTGCATTAGTTGTTTCCAATGAATAAAAACATTCCCACGCGCAAGCTCATTTAATAAAAATGTAATGTGGGCGTGTGCAAACTCAAAGGGCCGCGTGTCACTTTTTTCCGATGCCCTAATCTCCCTGTGTGAGCACTGTTTCAAGCATTTCAGCAATGCACCCTGGTCTACAAAGCCGTCAGTAAGGCTCGTGAAATGCCTGGTAAACACTGCCTCTGTATTATGGCTCTGGCTCTAACATTTTGCCTAAAAAGGACAATGGCTCGTGAGCACAAAAGACTTTCACTTCCTATTATTTACTTTTGAACATGTGCTGAGTGCATGTGTCTGCAGTCTCTTATTTATTTATAAAGTTTTATATATTTCAATTCAATTAATCTTTATTCAGATATGTATATATCCATAAAAGCACAGGTCAAAATACCAGCAATAAAAAATACATAGACTATAAAAATACGCAGTATGTGAAGCAGCAACATCATTAAGGCAATATTCGAGAGGAGACTTATAGCACGTACCAAATAGCAGCAATACAAAATACATACTTTATAAAGATACACAGTATGCAAAGCAGCAACATCATAAAAACAGTGTCCAAATGAAAACTTATAGCATGTATCAAATAGCAGCATGGTGATCTAATAATATAAAAGTGCAGTCAAGTAAATAACAGTGCAATAATCTAAAGTGGATTAAAAAAAAGGTGCATAAAAGGTAAACATAGAAGCTATCAGGGCAGATACAAAAATAAATAAATACACACAACCTGAATAATTTTACAGATCATCAAAAGTTAATAAGTTAAAAACGATGGAAAACTGCCATCAGGGGGTGCTAATTGAAGCACGTGAGCGAACCACCACTTTCAAAAAGGATCCCACACGGAAAACCAAATCATCCCCCTGTAATCAGTGATGGCAGTTACCTTAAAAAAGGGATCAAAAATTGTTTGGTGTATTTTTTATAAAAATTACAAAAGAATAAAAAATGTAGCATTGATTGGTTGCTGTGATTGTCACAAGGGCAAGGCATTTGCTCAAGATTAACGTTAAACCCCAAGGGGAAACAAAGCAGAAATTTCTAAGTGCCAGCCCTTAGGCGAAAAAGCAGACTTCTTTCCCAGCGATCTTTAAAAGATAGCTAGATGGCAGGTATGATGAGGAACAAATTGTGTTTGCTAGGGACATATATCTTGCAACTGAAGATTTCGAGGATTCTTTTTCATATCTTGCATTACTATACTGTTCGTATAGAGCCTCCTGAAGGGATTTTTTTTGTTTATGCCCTTCATGTTGCTTGGATTTAAAAAGATATGTTCCACGTTCACGCTGATCAGGCTTTTTTTTACAGCAGCAAGCCAGGTAATGTCCCCGCCCTTATCACATTTAAGGCAATCGGCTATTATATCTCTAGTAAGGGTCGCTGCTGGGTTTTGCCAAACTTTTAGCCAGAATATGGCTGGACGAGCCCTGATATCTTCAATTTAAAACAATTTCAATTCCTTTTGAAAAATATACTGTGAGGAAGAAATTGGGGCCCCCAGGAGTTTTCGACAAAATCTATTTTCCTCGCCCTGGATACTACTGTACTTTGTAAAACCCCAGACCACAGTGCCATATGTTGCTGTGGGGATGCATCGTGATTTATACATTTTAATAATAGATAAAACCACCTCAGCCTTTTTTGGTTGCGGGAGGCACAGAATTGAGTTAGTGGCTTTTAAAAACGTGCTCCTGCTATGTGCCACATGATCTACCCAGGAACCGTTGGCTGCAAATACCAAATACCAGATAAGGGAAAGTGCAAGTGCTAAATAAACGTTCAGAACCTAAGGAGATTGAGTTAATAAGGTGCTTTTTAGGGCCACAGGCCATTAAAAATGATTTTTTAAAATTGGTACAAAGATCTAGACCGGGCATAAAATCCACAAAGCCCCGAACCCCGGTGCGTAGTGCATTGAGTGTGCGACCCATTAGGACTGCATCATCTGCATACAGTAGGGCGGGGAGTATTTTACTGTTAATTCTCGGGACATCATTGGTAAGTTTAATCAATGCATTATGTAAATCGTTAATGAATAAAATAAATAGGAGGGGGGCCAGTCCACACCCCTGCCTAACCCCTCTACCAATATTAATGTCCTGTGAGACCTCCCCGTCCTTGCTGATCCTCACCCGTGCTTTCAGATCCCTTGACAAATAAGCTAAGAAGTGAACTAAAGCCTCGTCCAACCCATAATTTAAAAGTGTCGACCATAAGCGTGACCTATTAACAAAATCAAAGGCTGAGGTGAGGTCCATAAAAGCCAAATAAATAAGAGATTTCCGGGTTATGGAGTATTTGCCAATAATCAAGTTTAGTTTTAGGCACTGTTCCACTGTGCAATCTCCTAATGAGACAGATATAAAAACGTAATCAATTGTAGAAGCACAGCCACTACCTCTGTATATTGGTACAAAATACTTATCTTTATGCGGAACAGCTGCAATTTCTATTACATTAGTTAAATTATGATTAGAAATGGTCAAACAATTCTACCCCCCTTTTGCATGGGGCACATAGGCCAGGGAATCAGTGCCTAATTCATTGTCCCTAGGAATCCTAGCATTAAAATCACCACCTAGGCAGATACCAGCTAAGTTGTGATGCGCCTTTTGACTTTGTAATCTAGAAATAAAATTAAACAAATTAAAAAAAAGAAATCATATTCAGGGATGCGAGAAAATCGTTATTATAAAAATTAATAAAACAAATTGAAGCCCCTGTGTGTAAAGCAAGGCTTGAAAATTGTCATTATCGGTAACAAGAGCCTTGGCACTACCACCTGAAGAAATATTAACCCAGGTTGAGAGTCCGCCAGATGGGCGTCCTACTTTGGGAACAGGTACGATGGTATTAAAACATTTGAACCCATCTAGATGTAGGTCTCGTGTGGCCGAAGTTTCTTGCAACCTGAGGATATCATATTTTTGGACTATATTTATCCAATCTTCAGAATTTATTTTAGATACTAAGCCGGCAATGTTCCAGCTTAGTATGTATAGATTTGGGTCAGTATCAGGGATAAATAAAGAATCGCGGCCTAAGGTCTTTGTCATGATTGGAATCGGAATGGTCTCGTCTGGTGTTAAAGTAGATGAGTCAATCCAGACTATCTAAACCAGACCGGGCAGAAAACCTGTTATGCATCATTTTGGAAAAGATCTCGTGGTTATTTGGCCCTGGGATTGGTTTATAGACAAAGCCCAAAGGCAGTGACCAAATAAGAGTTGGGATGGTAATGTTAAGCTCGTGTGTCATCAATATAGATTTTACCAATGACGGACATCGAAAGTTAATGACAATACAATCTCCCTCGATATTCTTAGGTGAGGAACCAACCCACCCTACCCTGCGTACCATTATGATGTCACTAGGGCGTGGCTACGGCTCGAGGCGGAATGGCTGCCTTCTGAGGGAGCACCGTCAGCCAGACCGTACATTCGGCGAATACCATAGTTTCAGCACACCTGAGGTGCCGAAAATTGCATGTGGAGATTGTGACTCCCATCTTCGGCGAACAATGAACTTTTGAAGTATTTATGCCCGGCGGAACCCTTCGGATGCCGTGTCCGACTTGCTGATCGGCCACCGGCAAGATGGCTGATGCCCGCGGATGAGAGAGGCGAGAAGACCGCTGTGACACTGTGGGTATGCGGTGCGTGGTGCTGGAGCGCTGGTACCTGCTACAACTGCATTACCGGACCTGGCGGGTCACTTGCAGTCATCGGTGCTGGGCCCCCGTGTTGCTGTTGTGAATATCGTGGCTGGAGGGACTGCTGCTGAGGAGAGTACACCGGAGGCCGGATCACGCCACTTGTGCGCTGGAGAAGCCTTGCTGCGGACTAAACATGGACCCGACTTGAGACATGGAACAGGTCAAAAGAGTAGACAATACAAGAAAACAAGGAGGGGCAAGAGAAGTAGGAATGGAAGGGGACAGAATAGGAATGAAGACTCGCTCTTGGAACAAGAAGGATTAAATACATCAGAAGTAGGAGAAGTGGAAGTTATCAATCTTTCAGATCAAATCCTGACAAATGATATGATAATGCTTTTGAAAAAAGGTTTGGGTTTTTGCCCATATTATAAGGGAGACATTTGTGACACCAAGATAGATTTATTTCGGTTTGTTAGAAAACTAAAATTGAAAAAACATTTTGCCTTGAATCCTAAACCTAATAAAGAGTGTATTTCGCAAATTTGTGATCCAGTGTCAAATGTACTGACGATTAGGGATATTCAGGATACAGTGACTTTACTCTCTATAACGGAATTAGAGGAAGACCCAGTTACTATTGGGAAGGTATTGGAGGACTTAGATGTAAGACCAGATCTATCAGTGACAAGTGGTTTGAAAGAAAAGTCGAGATGGTCCCCGAACCTAATTAGTGGTAACAATGTTGAGATTTTTGACACTTTAGTCACTAATGATCTTGAGATTGGTATGCGGAAGTCAAGCCCTTCTTTTAAACATCGTGGGGATAACTTATCAATAAATGAACGTCAGGCACTCAAGACACTAGTAGAAGACCCCAAGTTGATTATTAGGAAGGCAGATAAAGGGGGTAACATTGTTATAATGAATAGGACTGATTATGATCGTGAAATTTATACTCAATTTAATAAGGTAGAAAACTATCAAAGAGTTTCGCACAACCCTATGTTCTCTCTTATCACAAGAATTAATGGATTGTTACAGAATTGGCATTATCAAGGTCTCTTAGATGATGAAGAATTGTTGTATTTAAAGGTAAACCGTCCACGATATCCTTGTCTATACACATTGCCAAAAATTCATAAGGACCTCCCATTTCCACCAGGAAGGCCAATTGTGGCAGGAATAGGAGGACCAAAAGAGCGTATGTCTCAGTATGTCGATGTGTTTTTACAGTCGTTGGTAGTGAATCTGCCATCCTATATTAGGGACACCAAGCACATCCTGAATATACTGGGTGATATCACGTGGGATACTGGTATGAAATTAGTAACGTTGGATGTCATATCACTTTATACAAGTATACCTAATAATTTAGGGATGAAAGCCATTGAGTATTTTCTAATGAAAAAACCAGCAAGCCAATGGGGACACACCCAGATGTTATTAACCATGACAGACCTAATATTGTCTAATAATTATTTTTTGTTTAATGGAGAATGGTTTAGGCAAACCCAAGGAGTAGCAATGGGTTCAAGATTTTCTCCGGCATTTGCAAATCTATTTATGGGCTGGATGGAGGAGACAGTGATATGGGGCCCTGCTGGTAAACACTGGAATGATGACATCTTGTATTGGGGACGATACATTGATGATTGTATATTGATATGGACGGGAACAGAAGAAAAATTAAGAGGATTCATTGACTATTTGAACAGTAATGCTATGAATATAAGATTTACTTCATGCATGAGCTCCACTAATGTGGTATTCTTAGATGTAGAATTATTCATACAAAATGACAAAATTTGCAGTAAGATGTATCGGAAACCCACTTCCTGTAATGCTATTTTACATGCTGGCAGTGCACACCCCAGGTATCAGATCAGGGCAATCCCTTATGGAGAGATGTTACGGACACGGCGTAACTGTAGTGAGGATAATCAATTCAGGGAATGTGTAGAAGATATGGAAAGGAGGTTTACTCAAAGGGGTTATGGTAAAAGAGACTTGGAGGTAGCAACACAGAGAGCACTTAAGATAAAACGCGCATCCACCTTAAAATCCCCAAAACCTAGAAATAAGTCACTTATGATCAGGATGATTACAGATTATACTCCTATAAGTACTATTTTGTACAAAAGTATGTCTAAACATTGGCATATCCTGAAGGCGGATAAGACATTACGAGAGTTTCTGTCAGATAAACCACAGATTACCTATCGGAGAGGCAGAACGTTAGGCACAATCCTGAGTCCAAGCTACCCAGTAGAGGTTGAGAAGGAACAATGGCTTTCACATTTTAGTAAAGGTTTCTTTAAGTGTGGCCATTGTGGCATGTGTAAGCATGCTAAAGACAAAACTAAGCAATTTCAGTTTAATGGAGAACGAATCTATGCCATTGTGTCCAATATTAACTGTAGCACAAAGTATGTTGTGTATGTGATTATGTGTAAATGTGAGAAAATATATGTGGGTAGCACAATAAGGGCTCTTAAGGATAGGATTAGTGAACATTGGAGAGCCGTTAAGAATAATGATCAGAGATATCCCATTGCAGAACATATACATAACTGTACAGTGCAAGGTATACATAAATCATTTCAATTCTGTGGTATTGAGCATGTGAAGATGGAAGCGCGGGGAGGCAATAGAGAACTCACACTACGGAGGCATGAGGCGAGATGGATCATGTGCTTGAGGGCCGTGGAAGATGGTCTTAATTATGACCGAGAGTTACAGTACTTCCTAGGCGAGTAAATGATCAGATCTGTGACTAAGCGAATGGTTCGGAGTTGAGTGTTAGAGAATAAAGATAAGGCAGAATTATTTGTGATTGGTCATTTGGGATTTCGTTAACACCTCCCATTGAGAAATCTTTTTCAGCTGTAAACGGATTATTTTAGTTGTTTTTCTGTATGGTGTAGATATGTTACACCATAGGTTGAAGAACTTTGTAGTAGTTATGGTATAGTGAGAGAGGATCAGCATTATTGGTGATTAAGGTTTGTAAAGAATGTCATTAAGAATATTATAGCTTGTGGCTTTAGAAAAATGCCAGACAACAGGATATTGTATTGCTGAATATTAATTTTGTGTTTAAAGGGTGAACTTTCTTTTATGAGGCGACAGGATATTAATATGCCGCACGAGGAGGCTGGACTACAATTATTTTGTTGTGGTGATATTATTTGTTGGAAACTTTATTTAATTATAAATAGTAGTTGACATTCACTTGGTGATCATAGTGAATGAAATAATTGACCATTTTATAGAACTTACCTGAATATTATTTAAATATTATACTCGGCCTTAATGGCGCCCGTTTTGGCATGCCAAACAAGTTATTTCTTTATTTCTTATCGTGAACGAGCGGGAGGCGGATGAATTCTTTGGCATGTCTCAAATGGTGATTTTTATAATAGATAGCGAGTGGGAGTATACCTTCCACTATTATGGTGCAGGATCGGAACGGTCGAAGTGTTTCACTCAGTCATTAATACGGTTTGATATTATTCTGAATCAAATATATTGGTATAAGACCTATCCAAAATGGCGCTGGTAACCTATTCGTAACGCAAGTCACCTTGTTCGTTTCTATAGTTGGTTTAAACAAACGCGGCAACAGCAAACACGTATGTGTTCCTGTATCCGGGGGCCATGGCGTTTTGAAAGTAAGTGGGAGAGCTTTGACAGTGTTGGCTTTTGTGGGACGCTGATTATTAAGAACGCACTGAATGGAAGAATTTTGATTATGTAATCCTTTAGATCTCCGTACTGCAGGGATTGTGGAGGACTGAATGACTCATGCTTAAGGTGAAAGATTGGGAATACGATTGAGGTTTATCAGAGAGACGAGACAAAGAATCAGGTGAGACTATGAGATGGTTAGAAATTTTGTCGCTTGACCTTGGAAGAAAAATAACATAGGATGGAGTTTACTTAGAGTGTGAATTATATTTCAGATTAGCGCCAACAACCCAATTTGGATATGATCAACAATTAATACTGAAGACAATAACACAGTATATGAAGGTATGTTTGTGCTGTCAAATGTGGTGATTAGTCCAGCCTATGCCTCATGTGCTCCGCAGTGTGTAATGCGGTTTTACGTGGTTGTTTCTTTATAGGAGAAAGACACAAGATAATAAGGTACATACTATTTATTCAGGCTTGATAATATAGCATGTGCCGCATGTCTGGGAATGGTGCCATCACAGAAACTGTTCAATGCTCACATTTATGATGGTGGCTAAGCAGTTGTAATGAATATTTAATGTTTGAGGTGAAATTGTTTAAAAAATATAAAAACGTGTAAAACACGGGTTACTAAAAGTGTGAAATCACACAGCATGTTTATTTCCCTTTGCACATGGAATTAATGTGGGCTATTAAGTATGGAGTAAGGAGGTTTTTGTACTCCAATTTGTATTGTTTATTACTTCCAGCCCTGAGGAAGTCGTATGGGTTAATCCCTTATCGACGAAACGCGTTGGGGAGTGGAGGAATGTTTGCGAATTAAGGAATTTTGAAGATTCAACTCGAAAATAAAGAAGAAGAGAAGCCCACACAAATCATTTTCTAATTTTGTGGTTATTACAAGAGACATTTATTATTGATTTCACGTGTGCTTCGACAAAGGAAATTACATGAATCAATCTTTGATTGTTTTTGAGTGTTTGGGGTGTTTAAACCTCAAGTTGAATGCACCGTATTGTAAATTTTTGTTCACGCAGTTAAAGGTTGTGTAATTTTGCAGGTTGCGCCTTCTTTCCCTTGACACCCACGTTAATCTGTACCGACTTGAGACAGAGCCCAGGACGCTGGAGGCATCGACGGAGGTGCGGTGAGTGGGACGGGCGCTCTGCGCGGTGCTGGGGGCGGGTTGAGCTGCGTGGCCTCGCCTGAACGTTTGTTGTGTCCTCTAACACAGACGTTTTTGGGGGGTGGCCAGGGCGGGCTGACCGGCCTGGGCGCTGTGTAGGGGGTCTGTTGCTGCTTAACTAGCGGGGGGATTGTGTCAGCTTGGTTCCCCTGGGAGAGGTGGTACGAGACTGTAGCCCTGACTCACGGCCCGGCCTGCTCTTGCGGACGGGGGTGTGTGGGGCTCGGCTGGTGCCCCTAGACCACGGGGTGGGGGCTGCGCAAGAACCTTGAGCACGCGCAGGGGTGCTGGCGTGAGATTGGAACTCCCGGAGAGACTGGAGCTGTTCCGCTGAATGGAGGATCACACGGCGCTGGGCGGGTGGTGCGGTGGAGTTGGGCCCCTGGTAGACGGCGTGGTTATGCGGTGCTGGCGCCAACTGAATCTGGCTGTGGACCTGAAGAATATATTGTAGTGACCTCAGGAGTTTGGAGGCGGCTTGGGAGGTCTGTGTGGACACATCTACTAGTGGTGGCCTGAGACTCTACTAGCAAGCTGACCCGTTGAATCATCTTAGGGGACACACACCCACTATTGGTTGTATCAATTTGACTTCTGTTTGTACCGACCCCTTGCCGATCTGTTGGTGTGCTGATTTGCGAAAGTTGCAGTTCCGGATACCTGTGATCTGAGTGCGAGGTGCGGTACTACTAAAGGTGAATTCTGCCATCGGCCTGCATATTCTCTCACTATGGGGAAATCTGACCCTAAGCAGCCGAAGCTTCAATTTGAAAATAAACGCAATACACAAGCCAATGAGGCAGTGGGAGACCAGCCATTGACACAGGGCGCGTCGAAGGTAGTGGAGGACTCGGAGGATTACACCAGGACTATCCTGCTCGAACTGCGCTCTGAGATGAAATCCATAGACAGTAAAATAGACGCCCTTGCGACCAGCCTAGATACTGTGAAGAAGGTGGTGAACACTCATGAGCACAGGCTAGATGTCTTGGAGAACAGACTATCGGATACTCAGGACTCGCAGGCGGAATCCCGGACCCAGATTATACAAATGGAAAAGGTATTGGAGGTCATCAAAGCGAAGAACGAGGATTTGGAGGTGCGATCCAGGCGCAATAATCTTCGTATAATTGGCCTGCCGGAGTCCACCGCCATTTCCAAAATGGAAACTTTTGTAGATGGATTGCTGCATGAACTATTTGGTCCTGTGCTGTCCCCTGTAATGATTGTGGAGAGAGCGCATCGAACTCTGGGCCCTAGACCTAAGCCGAGCGCACCACCTCGACCGATACTGGCGCGCTTGCTGAACTATGCTGAGAGATGCCATTTTGCGTGAGGCCAGGACTAAGAGTCCCATAAATTACAAGGGTGATAACCAGTCCTTTTTTCCAGATTACACTCCCTCGATGCAAGCGGCGTGCAGGGAGTTTGTACCAGTGAAGAAGTTACTTCAGTCTGCCTCTGTTCCATATTCTATGTTGTACCTGGCAAAATTGAAAATCTCTCATGAGGGGCAGGCGCATTTCTTTACAGACTCGAAGTCCGCCTTGAAGTTCTCGGAGCATATCTGCAAGGCTGAATCCCGACAGGGCAAGCTGGGGAGCCCGTCGACTTCACTGAATGTTGAGGACACAGATTGATGATGTAGCCATTGAACTTTTGATAGTTGGGGGTTGCTTGTGTCGGGGCTGCGGAGGTGTTAGAACTGGATTTTTACTAAAGGCTGTACATGGGAGTGTATTCCCCCTTTTCTTCTTTAAGAGTTTGCATGCAGTTTTCGGTAGATACTTGCTCAGCGTTTTGCATGCTGTTGCCATTATGGTTGATGGCACACAGGTGTGCCGCACGGTTTAAGTCTGGCAATCTCATCACAGAGTGAGAGTTTGCTGACGTTCCCTCCTCCTGATCGGGAGTTCCCCATTTGACAAATTGTATGGATGTTGGGTTAAATGTGTGGGAGGGGGGTAGGAGACGGTCTCGACCTAATTGGGAGGTTGTAGTGGGTGGGGGGTGGAAGGAGGGGCGAATGGGAAAGGTATTATTTTGAATTTGTGTGTGTGTTGTCTTTTTGTCGATTGGAATGAGAGTTGAGTTGTATATTATGTCAGAGGTTGATGTCGCTAAATCCGCCCTCCTGTCTTGGATCACACCGACCGCTTGGTTATCATGGAGTGCTTGGCTGCCTTATGGGTGAGAGATACAGACTCTTGATGTGGAACGTGAGGGGTCTCAATTCCCCTAAGAAAATATGCCACGTACTGGCCTCTCTGACTCGACATAACGTTCATATTACTCTGTTGCAGGAAACACATTTGGGTAGACATGTGGGCCGCGGCATTGCTTGTAGGTGGGCGGGGTATGAGCTCGCATCTTCCTATTCATCGTATGCCAGGGGGTCGCTGATTCTGATTAAACGAGGTATAACATTCACACCGGCCAGGACATATGTGGATGGAGAAGGGAGATGCGCGATGGTACAGGGGAAGCTGGGTGGTTCCTTGGTATTCATAGTTAATATGTATGGGCCTATTGCGGATGACCCGGAGTGCTTCATGCGAATGTATGCAAAATTGAGAGAATGGCCGGAAGCAAATGTTTTGTGGGGAGGCGATCTGAACACATACCTGAACCCTGATTTAGATCAATCTAATCCACTAACGCACAGAACTCCCAGAGTGGCCCAGAGTGTACAGAGTGCTATGTTGGAATTCGGATTGAGTGATGTGTGGAGGGTGCACAATGCACTAGTAAAAGAGGGTACGCATGCAACACCGTTACACAATAGTTGGTCGTGACTAGACTATTGGCTGCTAGGTGGGGAGGCGCCTGAATGGGTACTGGAGATAAAGAATCTGCCACGCCCATTGTCAGATCACAATCCGGTTCAATTAGACATTAGAGTTCCAACAGCCATCCATCGCCCCTTCACGTGGTGGCTGAGATCGGAAGCGCTGCTTGATCCGTTGTATGAGGCTACGGTGCGAGACGCTATAGAACAATATTTCCTACTTATTAAGGGATCTGTGGATAATGCCTCCACTTTCTGGGAGGCTTTTAAAGTAACGATTCGAGGGGTGTGCATTGGCACTGCAGCGGGCATATTGAGGGACATCAGAGAGCAGCTTTCCAAAGTTGAGGCTAAGCTTCAGACATTAGAACGAAATTACGCAGCGGCCCCTTCGGCCGAAGCTTTGGCCCAGATACACGAACTGGTCTTGGAATATGACACCCTAGCTGAGTCGGAAATACGTTACATTTCGCGCAGGCACACGGCGTGCAGGTATGGAGGGGGGGAGACCGGGCCGTACGTTGGCAAACAAGATTAAGGCCCGTATGGAGCAACCCCATATCGACAAGATCACAGACTCTCATGGGGAGGAACATTACCACCCGATTGCTATTACCGAACAATTTCGCTCCTTTTACGCAGATTTATACACTTCTAGAGGTGAGGCGACAACAGCTGCGATGGACAGCTACTTAGAGGACGTGGCATGTGCCTGGCTGTCAGATGACCATAGGAAGTATCTGGGCTTGCCGATCGACGAGGAAGATATCAAAGCTGCTATTATGGCTCTGCCCAATGGGAAGGCGCCGGGGCCAGATAGCCTTACAGTTGAATTTTATAAGACATATCCAGATCTGGTCACCCCGTATTTGTTAGAAGTGTATGCGGAGGCACATGATTAGGGAACACCACCGCCATCGCTTCGGCAGTTGCTGATGATAACGCTTCTCAAGAAAGACAAGCCCCCAGATAAATGCGATTCTTATAGACCCCGCTCATTGATCAATATCGACGCCAAAATATTGGCCAAGAGCCAAGATACTGGCCGTTAAATTACAACCCCCTGATGTCTCGCCTGGTACTACCGGACCAGTCGGGTTTTATACCAGACTGATCTACGTTGCACAACTTGCGGACTATCTTCTCCATGTTTCATGTCTTGAAGTCGCGCATGTCTGCCGCGGCGGTGCTGCTAGATGCAGCCAAGGCTTTTCATTCGGTGGAGTGGAAATATGTTTTTTATTCTTCAGCGTATGGGATTTCCGCCTATTTTTATACAATGGATCAGGGTGCTATATGCCGATCCATCCGCTAGAGTGCGTGTTTGCGGTTTGACCATTTGATATTAAGTGGGGCACGCGACAGGGCTGCCCGCTGTCGCCGCTCCTCTTTGCGATTGTACTGGGACCACTGGCATGCATTATTAGGCAGAGGCATAGGGAAACAGCGCTAAACTTTAATTATCACCCAGTTGCCATTTTGCTATATGCAGACGACATGGTGCTCTTTGTTCGTGAGCCCTCACGGTATCTAGCTCAGCTTCTGCGAGAGTATGTAAGATTCGGCTTACTGTCGGGACTGGTTGTGAACTGGGAAAAATCTGTGGTAATACCTTTAACTGAATCCACGACTCAACCTGATATGGAATATCCGTTGATGTGGTCCGTAGACCCAGTTAAATATCTTAGAGTCTGGATCCACAGAGACCCGGAAAGAGCTATACGTGAGAATTATGGGCAGGCATACACCAAACTGGACCAACAGGTGGATTTATGGGTAGCGTTACTGCTCTCTTTGGTTGATCGTATCGCCTTACTCAAGATGATAGTCTTGCTGCGGTTTTTGTATTCATTCCCGAACATCCCAATTGTGTTGTCGAAAAAGTTTTTTAACACCCTCCGTGAGACCCTACTTCGATTGGTCTTGGGAGGCAAGCATGCCCGGGTGAGTTGGTCTGTCCTCACTAGTGGGGCCTCTGACAGGTACAGATGTACCTTACCTTGGCCCGGGCTTCGCCCCACCCAGGCGCAGCCCGGGCACGCCTGCGCTCCTCCCACGCTGCAGGAGCCCTGTCGTCATTATAGGCGCCTCCTGGTGCTTCCCCTGTGGCGTGTGGCTGCGTTGGCAGCATTCGCACCACTAGGGCTGGTGGACGGTGAATGGCTGCAGGTGACTGGGACGGCTGTGGCGGCAGGCAAGAGGAGCTCCTGCGCTGCGGGAGCCCTGTCGTTATAAGCACCTCCTGGCGCTTCCCCTGTGGCATGTGGCTGCGTTGGCGGCGTGCGTGCCACTAGGGCTGGTGGAACTTGTGGTCCTCTGGGACCGGGAATGGCTGCAGGTGAGTCAGGCGGCAGCGGCTGCAGGCAAGAGGAGCTCACTGGGCCGGTTGTGGTGGAGCTATCTGTAGGGTTCTATACTCGCATTGTTACGAGTTCTCCCGGCCTCTGTCCTGTACCCTCAACCAACCTCGTGCTCTGCTCCCCCGCTTTCTGCTCCGCAGCTCTAGGAAATGCGAGCTGCTGTCAAACAGGCGCGACCCCTGCCAGACTCTGCTAGTTTTATATAGCACGAACATGACCCTGGCGGGAATCAGAGCACTTTACAGTTAGGATAGCTAGGGGTATAGAAGTGGGAAAGGACAAGCATTACTTGAATATGCATAACACAAACAAGATCAGAGTGTATCACAATTAGGGTGGGATGGATACAGTACAGGGAGAAGAACATTCAATACATATTTGAGCATAGCAGGCAAATGCTGGGATTCACAGGTACACACCAATCTAGTAGTCAATCAGGGGTTAGTAAATAAGCAGTGGGGCCAGGACCGTTTATGACAAAAACATAGTTATTAGGTTTTTTTAAACTTCCTTTTTGAAGGAAACTGTGGAAGAAATATGTCGGACTCCCGGTGGAAGAGAGTTCCAAATCTTCGGGGCAGCACCTGGGAAGGTTCTGTGATTCACTCTCATTTTGTGGAAAAACGGTGGTTTCCGGAGCAATGAACTTGCACTTCGTGACTGTCTGCAACCTCCAGATACTTCTAATTTTTGAGCCAGATAAATTGGAGTCTTGAAATGGAGGGCCTTGTGGGTAATGCAGGCTATCATTAACTATTTTCTTGCTTCATATGGCAGTCAGTTTAGGGATATGAGGGCTGGGGAGATGTGAGTTTCTTTTTATACCCATAATCAGTCTGCCGCATTAATGGAGGCTGTTAGTGGGGCCAAGTTATATTTGGGAAGTCCACAGAGCGTGGAGCTACCATAGTCTAACCAAGGCAGTAAAAGGGCTTGTACCGCCATCTTGAAGTTCTCCTGTGGAAGGAATGGTTTGAGATTCCTTAGTATGCTCATCTTGTGTTTAGCACCCTTGCTTACATTGCTAATATGGTTCTGCATGTTCAAGTGCTTATCTAGTGTGATTCCGAGGGATTGCGCAGACTTGATAATGTGGGGAGTGCAGTTGAAGGCTGTAAGGTATTTCAGTCAGTGGTCGATCTTTGGGGTGTGATTAGGCGGAGCAATGAGAAGGAATTCTGTTTTGGAAGTGTTGAGCATGAGGTGGTTATCAGTTAGCCAGTTTTGAGTATTCGTCAAGGTGGAGTTGAGTGAAATTAAGTCTTCAGGGGAGGTGATTTTCAAATAAAGTTGAGTGTCTTCCGTATACATATGAAAGAGAATGTTTGCAGAGTTCAGTGCATTTGCAAATGGTTCCAGGAATAAATTGAAGCGTATCTGTGATAGGGGGACCTGAAGATACTGAAGAGAGATTGCTTGCATAGCCCCCATGCACACTCCTAAACACTAAAGGAAAGATCGCTAAACCTGTAGGCCATATGGCAGGGATTAAATAGCATGCCTGTAACATTATTTCAGTAGAATTGTGTTTTCCATTCAGTTTTCTATAGCTCCTCCTGTGATTTCGTGCAAACATGAGCTTTGTGCATTCCCCTAACCACAAGAAGTCTGTGGGTACCTCTGCGTGGAGATGCAGTCTGTGCAGAAGCCTGAGTTAGTGAGAAATGCAAAAACAACAGTTGATGGACAGAATGTAGAACAATGTCATACATTCACCCAGGTACAGAGATCTGGGCCTAAATCCATCGTTTTTTCAAGACTGATTTGCATATGGCTGGGTTCAAACTGGAACGGCATGGTGAACAAAAAAACGATGGATTTAGACCCAGATCTCTGTACTGGGGTGCATATATGACATTGTTCTGCATTCTGTCCATCAATAGTTCTTTTTGCATGAGTTAGTGAGAGGCAGGACCCCTACATACGCTGCAGGGAGCGCAGGGCAGCAGAAACCAGGTACACCCATGAGTGCTCCCTCCACTGTTTGCATCTCATCGGAACTAGCTACCATGACTCAGTCACACCTCTGACCCCCTGTCCATCATCGGATTGCAGAACCCATCCCCCTACCATGTTCACCTAAGCCGCTGGAACGCTGACTCAGCCTTCAGGTTAGACCGGGTGAGGTTCATCTGTTGGTGGTAGCCCAGGGCCTAGCTGCAGGAAAGTCAGTGAGAGTTCTGCTGTAGTTGGACTGCAGTTCACAGTGAGAGGCATTTCCTTAGACATCTGGCTGCAGGGTAGCCCCATGTAGCGAGACTGCTTTTAGGAGCTCTGTTGATGTCTTAACTGTGAGACACCCTGGGAAAGGCAGTCACTACTATAGGCACTCATTTTATGTCTGACTTAAAGACCTGCTCCAGGCACGAAGTTTCCTTAGGAAGTCAGCTAATGTCTGATTGAAGTGCACCGAGGGAACGGGGTGCCTACTCTAGCGACTTAGCGGATTCCCTCACTGTGATTTGTCACAAATTACGGACACAGGTGGTAAAAATCTGTGGGACACCTTGGAGATGAGGCGGTGTTCTCTAGCTCTCAGCTAGTGTCAGAGTGCAGGGCAAACTTGTGGTGGGAGGATGGGTTTCCCATTCTTCCTTACACCCCCTTTCCCTCATATGAGATGAAAACTCATGCAAAAAGTGCGGAACAAAGACTTGTGGGTGAGTGCCTTTTTTTCTGTGACTTGCAGCCGTGAAGGGACAGTTGTCTCAGCTCTATCCCAGTCTATCTACTCTAGTGGGTTCTTTCTTAATATTTTGAAGACTCATCTGTCGGTCGACGTTTCTATCTCTTATTTCATGCACTCTTCTCTCTCTCCCAATCTCTTCCTCTCACTCAATGTTCAATGTCTCTCATCTCTATCAACCTTTTCCCTCTGCGTTCTGTCTCCTTCTCATTCTCTTTTCCCTCTCTTCCTCCCTGCACCCAACTCTCTCCCATCTGTCTGCCCCCTCACCCTCGTACTCACTTTTTCATGATCTGTTTCTTTCTTTTAGTCTCTTTACTATTTCACTCTCTTACCCGCCCTCCCTTCTCTTTCAAGCTCATTATTCTCTGATTCTATTGAACTTTCTAAGCATGCCGACTTAGGCCACAACCGTGAAACTGCATCTTAAAAGGTTCAAGATTTCAATGGTGCAGCGGATGCAGTGACACCGGTACCAGAAGCTCTAGGCACCCCACTAAACACCCCGTATTGCTATAATTTACTACTAAAAAGACACACCAGTGCAGTTTGCTTGCAGCCAACCGGGTCATGCTTTGAATGGTGCAGTGGCACTGGGCCCAAAAATTTGTCAGAACTCCTTTAAACACCTAATATTGCAATATTTTGCTACTATACTGGCAGTCAAAACCGCAGTTACCTTGCAGGTCAAAAGGGCATAGTTTGAATGGTGCAGCAGGTGCGGTGGCACTGGGACCAAAACCTCTAGGGACCCCACTAAACACACATTTTTGCTACATTTTACTACTAAACAAGAAAGTCACAAGTGCAGTTATCTAGCAGACACTAGGATAACAATTTCAATGGTGCAGCTGGTGCAGTGATACCAGGACCAAAAGCTCTAGGCACCACACTAAACAACTAATATTGCTATATTTTACTACTAAACAGTCACAAGTGCAGTTACCTCGCAGACAACCGGGTCATGGTATAAATGGTGCAGTAGGTGCAGTAGCACCGGGCCCAAAAGTTGTTTTAACTCCTCTAAAAACATACTATTGGTGTATTTGACTGCTAAACAGGCAGTCTCAATTAAAGTCCCCTTGCAGGTAAAAGGGACTTGATTTGAATGGTGTAGCAGGTGCAATGGCACCGGGGCCGAAACCTTTAGAGACCCCAGTAAACCCAGATTATTGCTAAAATTTAATATTAAGCAGGCAGTCACAATTGCAGTTACCTTGCAGACAACAGGGTCATGATTTTGTGGTGCAGCAGTTGCAGTGACACCTGGACCAAAAGCTCTAGGAAACCCTCTGAACACCTAATATTGATTTATTTTACTACTAAGAAGGCAGTCACAAGTGCAGTTACCTTGCAGACAACAGGGTCATGATTTGAATGGTGCAGGAGGTGCAGTGGCACCGTGCCCAAAAGTGATCAGAACTCCTCTAACAAATAATATTGCTATTACATCAATTAATTCTATTATTTTCCCTCTTTCATTTTTCAAAATTGTACTATTACTTACCTGCGCTATACCACTAGTAACGTTACAACAAACAAATGATGGACAGAATGCTGACAATGCAGACATTCTCCCCCAGTCAAGAGATCTGGGTTAAATCCATCGTTCTTTTGCCCACTACACCACCCCAGTTTAGACATGGCCATATACAAATCAGTCTTGACCCTGTGCCTCATGGGAACAGTCCAGCCCGAACTGCCAAGCAATGTCTTCCCTGGACCGGAATCAAGCATCCTAGGACCGGTTTCTGGCTATCAGCCGTCATCAGCCAGGATAGCTTGACTCCAGTGGCGTAGTGAGCACGGGTCCCACGTCTGGGAATACCCATCCCACTTAGGGCGAAAAGCGTTACAACAAAAAACAGAATGTCTGCATTGCGTCCATCAATTGTTTGTTGGAACGCTTTTCGCCCTAAGTGGGATGGGTATTCCCAGACGTGGGACCCGTGCTCACTACGCCACTGGAGTCAAGCTATCCTGGCTGATGACGGCTGATAGCCAGAAACCGGTCCTAGGATGCTTGATTCTGGTCCAGGGAAGACATGGCTTGGCAGTTCGGGCTGGACTGTTCCCATGAGGCACAGGGTCAAGACTGATTTGCATATGGCCATGTCTACACTGGGGTGACGTAGTGGGCAAAAGAATGATGGATTTAACCCAGATCTCTTGACTGGGGGAGAATGTCTGCATTGTCAGCATTCCGTCCATCAATTGTTTGTTGTAACGCTTTTCGCCCTAAGTGGGATGGGTATTCCCAGACGTGGGACCCGTGCTCACTACGCCACTGGAGTCAAGCTATCCTGGCTGATGACGGCTGATAGCCAGAAACCGGTCCTAGGATGCTTGATTCTGGTCCAGGGAAGACATGGCTTGGCAGTTCGGGCTGGACTGTTCCCATGAGGCACAGGGTCAAGACTGATTTGCATATGGCCATGTCTAAACTGGGGTGGTGTAGTGGGCAAAAGAACGATGGATTTAACCCAGATCTCTTGACTGGGGGAGAATGTCTCCATTGTCAGCATTCCGTCCATCATTTGTTTGTTGTAACGCTTTTCGCCCTAAGTGGGATGGGTATTCCCAGACGTGGGACCCGTGCTCACTACGCCACTGGAGTCAAGCTATCCTGGCTGATGACGGCTGATAGCCAGAAACCGGTCCTAGGATGCTTGATTCTGGTCCAGGGAAGACATGGCTTGGCAGTTCGGGCTGTACTGTTCCCATGAGGCACAGGGTCAAGACTGATTTGCATATGGCCATGTCTAAACTGGGGTGGCGTAGTGGGCAAAAGAACGATGGATTTAACCCATATCTCTTGACTGGGGGAGAATGTCTGCATTGTCAGCATTCCGTCCATCATTTGTTTGTTGTAACGCTTTTCGCCCTAAGTGGGATGGGTATTCCCAGACGTGGGACCCGTGCTCACTACGCCACTGGAGTCAAGCTATCCTGGCTGATGACGGCTGATAGCCAGAAACTGGTCCTAGGATGCTTGATTCTGGTCCAGGGAAGGCATGGCTTGGCAGTTCGGGCTGGACTGTTCCCATGAGGCACAGGGTCAAGACTGATTTGCATATGGCCATGTCTAAACTGGGGTGGCGTAGTGGGCAAAAGAACGATGGATTTAACCCAGATCTCTTGACTGGGGGAGAATGTCTGCATTGTCAGCATTCCGTCCATCAATTGTTTGTTGTAACGCTTTTCGCCCTAAGTGGGATGGGTATTCCCAGACGTGGGACCCGTGCTCACTACGCCACTGGAGTCAAGCTATCCTGGCTGATGACGGCTGATAGCCAGAAACCGGTCCTAGGATGCTTGATTCTGGTCCAGGGAAGACATGGCTTGGCAGTTCGGGCTGGACTGTTCCCATGAGGCACAGGGTCAAGACTGATTTGCATATGGCCATGTCTAAACTGGGGTGGCGTAGTGGGCAAAAGAACGATGGATTTAACCCAGATCTCTTGACTGGGGGAGAATGTCTGCATTGTCAGCATTCCGTCCATCATTTGTTTGTTGTAACGCTTTTATACCACTAGTAACAGCACGAGATATTGCCTTTTGTACATAAACAATTTATTACACTTTAACAGACTTTCTGTAACTTATATTGTACAGATTACCCAACAAGCTACAATTTACAACATTAAAACTGCCTAATGCATTTACCAATGCTTGTTACATGTGTAACACTGCCTAGGCTGCAACTTATTAATATCGGTTTAGCACCCAAGTATAGCAATCGACAACAGAAAGGTAACAAGTCAACCTTTGCAAAGGGCATTCCACTGCACAGAAATGCATGTTGCTGCATTTTTAGCTACATTTGAACTGTTTGAGTTAGAAAGAAGTTTTGTTTGTTAAAATCTGCAGATTATGCAATAGATGATGGATTATGTGGCAAATGCGGCAAAACTTTAATTATGCAAAAAACGCAGTTGCACTCAATAACACAATTCCACTTATCCGTGATTAAAATACTAAAGAGTTCCTTATGGATAGTAATAATAAATATAGTTTTTAATACCTCTTTTTATTGCAGTGAATAAACACAACACAGCAGTAACTGTACCTCTCGGCTCTCAAGATAGATATATACCATATATCAATAAATGAGCTCAGTACTGCACCCATAACGTTCAGCCCAACAGACTCCTTTAACAGTGTTAGGCAGCAGGATATGTCATAGAGCAATAATTACTCCAAATCCATGGGATTGACCCTACTAACAGGTGCGCACATCATTCCCCTACCTTCATTCCAACTCCCCCGGATCTTTGTCCATTTATGGGGACACCCCCTGCCCTCATAGACCAGTTTTACCTGCATACACCAGTCCATGTCTGTCTTCCACTCCCCGAGGTTCAGGGCGGATGTAGCTCTACAAGTAATAATGTATTTTTGCATTATGTGTTCATTTCAGACTTGCTATTTCTCTAGACTAAATGCGTACCAGTATGGATGATATGTGACTCCTACTCCTTGTAAACCTCATTGTCTTCAATTACATTCCTTGAAGATTGATTTCCACACTTCTATGATTTATTGTATAATGTGTGTGTTATAAGGCACTCTCACAGCCTACCCTCGCCCTGGGTTGAGTAGCGCTACAAAAGAAATTAAATATAAAGTACTATTTAAAATATTACTACTGTCATTTCTTATTAAAGGGTACCTGTGGCGGTGGCTGCTGTTTGTAGGTTTTGCATTGTTGGGGCAATTGAATATACAGTGGCAGTTATTTTAGGGGATTATGTGTTTTCACATTTTTTCATTAAATGAATCAATTTTATTGTATTCTTTTAGATTTAAAATTTTACTATTGTCTGTTTCTACTTTAATGGATTATGTATGTTTTGATGATTTAAATGTTTCAAAATTTCAAATATATTTTGAATTTGGAGATACAGCTGACATTCTTACAGTGCATGGTTATCTCTTATATTCAAGGGTTGAACAAACTCAAAAACTTGCCTCCAATTCAAAGTTTCTGTTAAGAGCTTCTGAAGTGATAAGATGAGTGCTTACTTTCTCTCCATTGCACTGGCAGATAGATTGTAGGCTCTTGATAACTCCCAGCTAGGATGAGATGCCAGCAAAAGGAAGTCTGATGGACTTTTAAGTGACCTTTATGTTGGTCCCAGCTATAACTGACAATAAGAACCCCCCACTACTCCACAAGTTGCTGCTTTGAAAGAAAAACAAACAAGTTGTGGGTGCTGCTGAGTGAGTCCTAGTGTCAGCACAATACACTTGACAAATTCATCATATTTCAGTGATGCAGGAACAGATCCAGATCAACATTTGCTGCAGTAACTGGTTGGTTCCCAATCATATTCTGAGCTGAAGACCGGGTCTGTCTGTCTATAACAGGTCTCATAACCCCCTAGATTCAATATGTCCAGAAAGATGGGCATATGAAAATTGCTGTAAGCCAGCTGCACAGTTGCAAATCACATGTGACCACAATTCTGGGTGCTTTGCAGAGAGGGCAAGGATTGGATGCAGATGTAGTCCAAACCCCTTAATGGCACACTGACAGGCATTGTGAGAAATTCGTACTGATTTCAGCTGCAGGACTCAGTCGTGCCCTGTCATAAACACTCACCCACACACCTGCAGGTTACACAGTTCACAACGTGCACTTTACAAGAGTTATATGTTGCATGAAAATAAAACTACAGATAAGCATCTAAAAAACACACAAATGCGTCTAGGAAATGACAGATGGAATGAAGGTAAAGTGTAAATAGGGACTGCTTTGCTGAAATGAATTACCTTGTGTTTTTTCTACATGTATTACTGAGAAATAAATCCATACTATTGCTTTAAAATGTGAGGATATGAACATAGGCCCTCTTAGGGACCCATTTCAAAGCTAGTTTTAGGATCTTCCCTACTTCAAGCGCACACTGGGGGATAGGTGTAAGGGAGCTATGCAGTCTAATGAGACTGCACAAGTCAGCGGTAGAAAGTGAGGGGGACAGTGCTAATGATGAAGGGGAATGGAATGGAATGGGATGAGACAAGGTGAGAAATGTCTGTCAGCAAACTTAAGGGAGCGTTTGTGTTGAGATTATTGGGGAGAGTATCACTAAAGGTGTTGGGAAAGGGATCTTTTTCCTATCTGCCCTAAAAGACTTGCTTTCACTTGCTCCGCCAAGAAGCCCACCTGCTTCTGTCCAACATTGGGAGCTTTAGTCTGGTCTATGCTGCAACACAAAAGCAACAGAGTAGGTCCTGTATGACATTTAGTGCAATAGTGAGTGGTCAGGTTGAAGGACTTTGTAGTGGAGGGGACTCATCAGAGTAAGTGACTATCTCATTCCTGGCTGCCTTATATTTTAACTAGGAGGAATGGACCTCTTGGTTTACTCTGACCCCTCCAGCTTGCCAAACCAGTAGTGCTGGAATTGCTTTAATCACAGGGTGGTTTCTTGACATGTATATCAATCCTGTGAGATCCATTAAATAAACTGTTTTAGAAGCTACATTACTTAAGAGTTTCAACATTCTCACACTTGGGCTTAATTAAGATGGTTTATAATCTGCTCTTGTAAAGTTCATTCATCAGTGCCAGGTTTAGAATAGAATTTGGGCATGAATGCAGATGTGCATAGGTGCCTATTGAACCTCCTACCATAATATATATATTGTAAAGAAATTAGAAATATGGTCAATGTTTCCTGAAGGCTGTTTTTGCATACTTTGAGGGTTGCAACTTCGGTCTGTATTCTTGGGCTAAGATTAGTTTGTGTTGAGCTCAACTTGGGCTTGAACTCTGACAGCTTTGGGCTTGGGACGGTTTGCAAAATCTGGAAACACTAGAGAGTTTTGACAGAAACAAGCAGCGTATCGTGGGCTGCAGCAGCACTGCAGGGCTCCGATAACAAAGTAAGTAATGTTCAAGTTCAAAGTTTATTGTGGGATTACTTAAAATCATTAAAAGGTACATAAAATGCAAATATCACAATAAGAACACCCAAAGTGCCACTGGACCATGATATAAGTATTTGTAGCAAAAACAACAGTTACGGACAGAATGCAGAACAATGTCATACATTCACCCCAGTACAGAGATCTGGGCCTAAATCCATCGTTTTTTTGATCACCATGCCGTTCCAGTTTGAACCCAGCCATATGCAAATCAGTCTTGATCCTGTGCCTCATGGGAACAGTCCAGCCCGAACTGCCAAGCCAGGTCCTCCCTGAACTGGAAAAAAGCATTCTAGGACTGGTTTCGGGGTTTCACCCCTCTTCAGCCAGGATAGCTTGATTCCAGTGGCATGGAGAGCACGGCAGCAAACAAAATGATGGATTTAGGCCCAGATCTCTGTACTGGGGTCAATGTATGACATTGTTCTGCATTCTGTCCATCAACTGTTGTTTTTGCATTTCTCACCCCAAGTGGGAAGGGTATGCCCAGACTTGGGTTCCGTGCTCTCCATGCCACTGGAATCAAGCTGTCCTGGCTGAAGTGGGGTTAAACCCCCGAAACCGGTCCTAGGATGCTTGTTTCCAGTCCAGGGAGGACCTGGCTTGGCAGTTCGGGCTGGACTGTTCCCATGAGGCACAGGGTCAAGACTGATTTGCTCGTACTCGAGGAGCAAACAAGAACACCAGAACCGATACCGTCGCTGCTGAATAAGATGACCTAATAGATTTTGGATTTTGATCACATTGGGATGTATTATTTTACTGCCCTCACCTACATATTGTTTGGGTTGGAATTATCACCACACTAAAACATCATACCAACATTGACTCAGGAGCCTTGAAAAGGTCGCCGGGTTAATCTCCACGAAACACGTGTTGGCTTGCAAATCTGTATGTGAAGACCAAACGGAGAAACAAAGAAGTAATAAAGAAGAATTAAAGAACCAAAAGGAACTTGTTCAATATACCAGTTGCTTTGTCTAGACTTACTATTGCTACTGCTGTCAATTTTTTTTATATTTGTTGTGTGCTGAGGCTACTGGTTTTCGTATTACAAGTGTAGCACAGGCTACACGAGTTTGGGGGAGGCGGGTGGTTCTCCCCGCCTTACAGCACCTTTTACTAATATTGATGCACAGATAGTGGGTGACTTCACCTTTGTAGTGCCGTTCCCCCTAAAAGCATACCACTGTTCTTTTGATTCCATGAGGCACAGGGTCAAGACTGATTTGCATATGGCTGGGTCCAAACTGGAACGGCATGGTGAGCAAAAGAACGATGGATTTAGGCCCAGATCTCTGTACTGGGGTGAATGTATGACATTGTTCTGCATTCTGTCCCTCAACTGTTGTTTTTGCATAAGTATTTGTAGGGCAGTGCCGAACAATGTAAAGTTTTTTTTGTTTAAATTTCTTTATTGGGAGTTTTACTTTTCATGGTACATTGTTATACATTTGCATTAATACATGATGACAGAAGTAAACAGGGTGTCAGACTATATCAGGGTATTGCGGAACATCCATCCTATCCTATAACATATAGTTCGAGTACCATACAGCATAATTACATGGATATTACATCTCCAGTGGACTAGTACAAGTGATGGTAGGCTGACTAGTGCCTGGCGCCTGTATGTGTGGGTTTCCGCGAGGGCGCGAATTGATATTCAGTCCCCCACTCTATCCCTGTACACCTCTGCGGTAAATGACCATGTTTGTGTTCCCAATACTTATGAACCAGTTCTAGGGGTGTTGGGGGGTAAATGTAGAACAGTTAACTAAGCGAGAGGGGGATGGGAGGGGGTCAGGGAGCCTACGAGCTGTAATGTGGTAAACATCTATTGCGTGGTTGGTTCCAGTTCGTCTATGAGGTATCTGTGGTATCAGTAGATCAGGGAGTGAGATGTCCAAAGGGGGTTACCTCTCCCATCGCGAGTCAGGGCTCCAGTCTGGTGGGATCCTAGTATACTGTTGGCCCTTCATCTCCCATAGTTATGACGTGCCAGTATTTTCTTGCGCTATCGGGGACGGGGGTGGAGTTTGAGATTGTGTTTCCCCGGGTGAGTCATCCAGTGTTGGTTGTTGTTTAAAGTGGAACAGGACTTGCGCCCATTCCATGGAGATGGGATGTTTGCGAATCCCCTTCACTTCCTCATCTCTCAGCGTTTCTTCCTCCGCCGCCCCCTATTTTTTAACGGCGCCTATCCAGGCTGCTTCCGGGGGTCCTTCTGGTGCCCTCCAATGCATGGCTATGCCCCGTTTCGCCAGGAGCATGGCTAAGGACGCAAACCTGCACTGCACTTGTTCTGTCTTCCGCCTGCGGAATACCCCCAGGGCACATGCCTCCCATGTGTCAACATTCGTGAGGTGGACCGTTGACCCCAGCACCTGATGGACCCTACCCCAATATGATTGGATTGTGGGACAGTCCCAGAACATGTGTTTGAAGTTCGCCTCGGGTGTTTGGCATCTGGGGCAGGCGAAATGTGTATCAGGGTAAAATCGGTGAAGCCGATGCAGTGTTAAGTATGCGCGATGTAGAATATTGAATTGAATATTTTTGAAGCGCGCGTTTCTTGAAACCTTTTTTGGATACTATAGAGCCTTTTCCCATTCTTTGTCATTAAGCACTCGCCCTATCTCATCCTCCCATTTTTGACGTAGGACTTGTAAAGAGGCCATGATCAGTTCCCTTATCGCCTTGTAATGCCAAGTGACCAAGTGTCTGTCCACACCCATACGTAGAATTGTATGTAGTACCGGGTGTGTCGGCAGTTCTCCCTCAGTGAGGTCCCAACATTGACGGACGCTGTCTACTATTCGCCTATGTACCAGGAATTGTCCCGGAGGGAGATCATAGCTGTCCATCATTTGGACATATGTTTTCAGTTGTCCATCTTGGAACAGTGAGTAAATCTCCGTCACCTCGTGTTTCGTCCATATCCGGAGGGTCCTGATGTGTGATAGTTCTCCCATAGCGGGAATCCTACTAATGGGATCAGCGGGGAGTAGAGGGGTTGACCTTTTGACATACGGTGTATGCGCATCATGCATTTGTGGGCAATTGACACCTGTAGGGGGTGTGTACATGAAGGCTTGGTACCTGGCATCAGCAGTCTCCGGATGGCCGGGAGAGGCATCCGTCCATCGTTAGTGAATATTTACTCCATGTGGCGTTCTGCTGTCCAATGGGACAACCGTTCAAGCTGCAATGCTAGAAAATAAGCCTAAAAGGAGGGTGCCCCCAGACCCCCTTGTGTGGTGGGTAAGTAGAGGGTTTGTAAGGCTACTCTGTGTCTGGCGCCTCCCCATATCAAAGTTGTGAGCAGTGTATCTAATTCTCGAAAGAAGGAGCGAGGCGGTATCACCGGGAGAATAGCAAAGGAGTAGAGCAGTCTGGGTACCATAATCATCTTCGCTAGGGCCACACGCCCTATGGGAGCCAAGGGCAAGGTCTTCCAGAAGGAAACTGCCGCTCGTAGCCCGGCTAATGTTTTGCAATGGTTCCCCTCATATAGGTTTTCAGGTGAATGGTACAATCTCACCCACAGGTATCGAGGTGCCGCGGTGCTCCAACTGAGTGTTTGGGGCCCTATCATTATCTCCGAAGGGGCTAGTTGAGGGCTAAGGGGAAAGACCGTTGATTTTTCTCAATTTACTTTAAGTCCGGAGACTTCTGCAAAATTCTGCAATATTGCCCAAATCGGCGTGAGATCACTTGTGATATCCCTCACATAGATCATGAGATCATCAGCATATAACAATACACTATGCACCGTGTCTGCAATTGGAATACCCCAGGCCTCTTTTCCCCCCCCCCACCCCCCCCCCCAGCCGCAAACGAATGGCCAAGGGTTCCGCTGCCAAGGCGAAGAGGAGGGGGGACAGAGGGCATCCCTGTATCGTCCCTCGCTCCACCCGAATCGGAGTTTAGATGTACTTTCCTACTCTCACCCTGGTGGTGAGGCCCTTATAAAGGAGTTGGGTGTATGCTAATAGGGTCGGGCCAACGCACACTTTACGGAGAACCACGAATAGATATGGCCATAGTAGTGTATCAAAGGCCTTTTTGAGGTCCAAAATTAGGCATGCGGCTTGTGGAAAGTGTTCCCTTGCTTTATCTGTATATGGAAGAGTCTACGTATATTCTGTGACACGTTGGGCCTAGGGAGAAAACCATTTTGATTTGGGCGAATCAGTTGAGGGAAAACCTGAGTTTATCGATCTGCCAGTATCTTCCCCAAGATTTTACAGTCCGCGTTGAGTAGCGTTATGGGCCTGTACGAAGCCGGGAGAGTGGGGTCTCTGTGTGGTTTAAGAAAGGTTACCAGGGTAGACTCCCTGAGCAAACCGGGAAGCTCACCTCTCTGCAGCGCGTCTTCATACATGCTCACAAGTCGCGGGGTCAGCTGTCCCGAAAAGGTGGTATAATATTCGAGGGGAAAGCCGTCCATTCCCGGTGCCTTACGTCGTGCCAGAGCCCGGATTGCGTGGGTGACGTTGGGGATTTTATCTTTGCTTCTAACTCCTTTCCATCCGCCGGCAGAATACCGGGTAGAGGCAAGGAGTGGAAAAACTGGGTTAATGCCAGTTGTGATACCTGTGGCGGGGCACGATAAATTCCCGCGTAATAGTCATGGAAAATGCGTAGTATATCTCCTTGTAACTGTTTAGGGGCACCTGTCGCGTCCAACAGTACTGTGATGGGTTGCATGTCCGTGTCTTGCTAGAAGTGTACCCGCCCTGTTCCCCTCCCGATGTACTCGGGCAGTATATGCTCTAAAATTATATTTGCGAAGGTCTCTCATGGTTTCAGCATACAATGTTTTTGCTGCTGCCACCTGTTCGGGGACAGCTTCTCCTTGATCCATACGCTTCGTTAGGTCCGCCAATCGTGTTTCCGCAGTTTGTAATGATTGCTCTAGAAATTTCCGTACTCCTACTATGTGTTGGATGCAGTGTCCCCTTGCCTCGACCTTAAACGCATCCCATTCTACTGATCGAGATGATGCTGTGTCTGCGTTTAGGGTAAATTATTCCTGGATATGGTCGCTGTGTATATGACAACATGCCTGATCCGTGAGGCATTCTCGGGGCAATTTTCACGTGGGTACAGGGGGGTGAGGCGATCTCTATCTAAGGGTTATGGTGTGTGCGTCATGATCCGACAGGACTCTGCCTAGGCAGTCAGTATGCTGTATCTCGGGGAGCAGCGCTGCAGAGCATAGGAATCTGTCCAGTCTCACTCTGAGATTTTGCGGGGCGGAGTAAAAAGAGTATACCTTGGTGTTCGGATTCTTTTCCCGCCAAACATCTACTAGTGCCCAGTGGGTAACCCAGTGTTTAAATTGTTCTGTCTGTTTCAGTGCGGGTGAGTGCGTCGGTGGGGGATGCGATCTGTCCAGACCTATGTTTAGGGCGCAATTATAGTCCCCTCCCAACAGCCATGGCATTGCCGTGTATTGTGCTAACACTCCAGTGAGGCGGATCCAATACTGCTCCTGTTCTACATTGGGGGCATACAGGCTTCCAATCAGTATTTCCCTGCCCTCAAGGTGACCCGCCAATCGGGAGTACCTGCCTTCCTTATCCACTAACCTGGACTGTTCTCTGAAGGGGATCCCAGGCCTGATCCAAATTAGGGTTCCCCTGGCAAATGCGGAGTATGTCGTGGCACAAACAATACCTCACCATTTTTTGCGTAGGGGATCTACCTCTGTCGCCGTGAGGTGTGTCTCCTGAAGGAGGGCTATCTGTGCCTGTTGTCGTTTCATATAGGCAGAAATCGCGTACCGTTTGTGTGCTGTATGCATGCCTCTGATATTTAATGCAACAACTTTCAGGTCTGTGTAAGGGATGTTAGTCGCCAGTGCTCCCAGTGTTGGGGTGTTGGTTCTCGTGCTTTGATGCCCCTTGTACCTCTCGTGTCACTCTCCCAACCGATTGCCTATCACTGCTAACCAAACCAACTTTCTGTATGTTGCGTGTGCACTCCCCAGGGGATGTTGAAAAACTATGAAACGGGGGGAAGGTAATGTGAATCAACAGGAAACAGTCCCAACTAATAGGACCTATCGCTCGAGGCGATACGTCCAAACTGCACATCATGTGCTAACTTTAGTTCGTTACGTGGGGGGGGGAAGTGGTTGTCGGCCTCCATCAGCTGCCATCGCTGCCGCAGCCCGCTCGTTGTCTGTGTGGTGGTGGGGCCTAACTATGTTCAAGGTAGTCGTCGCCATCCGTTATAGTCCAATGGCAGGTCCGGCCTTCAGGCCTGTCAAGTTCAGGAGTGGTCGTCGGAGCATCCCCTTTAGGGTTGAGCCTTGTCTGCTGGTCTGGGAGGTATGTGGGAACCGAAGAGCACCTCCCCCGAAGGTATGCTGTTTCAATTTGGGGGTGTCAGATCAGAGTTTCTGCCGTTTGAGTGGTGCCGTTTGGTGGTGTCATTGAGCCGTCCCCTGGAGTGTTCACGTTGCTGCCTTCCTCTTCTGAAGTGAAGAGGTGTGGGCCTCTCTCCCCGTCCGAGCTGTCCCCTGGGAGCCCCATCTCTGCGGCAGCTTGAAGCACCTTCCGGCGTTCTGCGATGATTTGCATAAGATCTGGAGAGTGTTTGTTAGAGGAATCTGAACGTGAGCTGAGCTGGGTAAGCGTGACTTTTTTCTGTTGTCGGCGTTGGCGGCCTGATGATCTAGAAGTCTGCGCCTTCCTGGCATTGTTCACGCTTGAGAGATGCTGTTCAATCCAGTTGCTAGCTTCCGCGGGGTCAGAGAAAAAGTGTGTGTTTCCGTCGTGCATGATCTTGAGTCGAGCCGGGAACAGAAGTGCATATTGGACATTCTTCTGGCGCAGAATGCGTTTGACCGCCAAGAAGGTGGATCTTTGCTGCTGGACAGCCCGTGAGTTGACTGGGAATAGCATTACCTGCTTGTCCTTCACTCGGATTACTCCTTGTCGTCTGGTTGCTCGAAGGATAGTGTGTCTATCTTGATAATGGAGCAGTTTTAGGAGAAATGGTCGGGGTGGCGACCCCGGTAGCGGCTTGTGGGCCAGCACCCAGTGCGCCCTTTCTATGGAGAAAAATTGGGTCAAGTCTCTCTAGCTGGTGTGAACGTCGCGATCCATGTTGCGATTTAGCTGAGAGGGTTAGTCCCTTCCGCTCCTTCCGGAAGATTGATAATGCGGATGTTATTTCTCTGGGATCGTCCTTCCAAATCATCCGTTCTGTTCTCCAGGATCTTCACCCGCGATTGCGGGTCGTTCAGAGTATGTAGCGCTTTTTCTCCTTGCTTTACTTTGTCTGCCAGCTTCCTGTGGTCGTTCTGGAGCAGATTAAGGACCGTGGCCAGCTCCCCGAACTTTTGCTCCATGGTTACTCTTGATTGCTCAATCGCCGCTAAGACTTTATCGAGTTTGCTCGACATTGAGTCCGAACTTGTGGGTTCCCCTCCCAGTTGTGTGGTGTTGGGCATCGGGGATATTGCTCTCGGGGGTCCCCGGGTCTGTGCAGTGCCCGTTACGTGCTGTCACCCCATGATGGTCACGTCTCCTGCCGATAGTCACCGGAGGTCACTTGCGTCTCACTCTGCGGGTTGGGGCCCGGTTGCTCGCGGCCCGATGAGGTCCCCGCTATATCCTGTGGGATCTCCCGCCCTTAGTTCAATCGTGATTCCCAGTAGCCACTCAGGTTCTCACAGGCGACGTCCTCACTCCTCCCGGGATGTGTCTTGTACGAACAGATAGGGAATATCACCTTGATAAAGTAAGGCGCGGGGTGTCCATTCGCCCCTCCGGTTCGGTGTCTGCTGAGGTCAGTGGGAGCCCACAGGCAGACCGGGCACACCGGCACGTCCCCCTTGTCCTCCAGTCTCCCGCCCGCGATCTCGACTCTCCCCGGTGGGGTACAGTGACTCCCAGAACGTGTGGCTTGTTGCTTTCTATACTGGCTCCGCCAGGAGTGGGGGTCAGCTTCCCAGTTTGAGGAACTCCAGCTACAGCAGCGGTCTCCCTCGTAGTCCCGCTGTCCTCTACACCGCGCCCGCGTCCCTCCTGGGCCCAATGGGCTCTCACCAGGGTAGCAGTCCGCCTGCAGCTCAGGTGGTTCCAATGACCTGTCTCTGTTCAGGCTGCCAGTGTGAGCACAGGTGTCGTCTTGCTCCGCGCGTCACGGGCCCGGCACCGGCAGAGTTGGGAGGCCACAGCTGCAGAGTGGAGAAGTCGGTGGCTAGGGATTCCTCAGCCGGCCCTCCCGCGTGGGTCCATCCACCAGGCCCACACTCGAACTGCACCTCCCCCCGTGCGCCTCGAGGCCCGGCGCCGTGCCGGAGGAGGGTGTCTCCACGTGGGCGCCGCAGTGTATCACGGTGCCGGCCTGCTGTCCCCTAGGGCCGGTGTCACCCCCGTGTAGAGTTTGCGGTGTTTGGGAGCCCGTGGACGGCTGCAGTAGCGCCCTCACCTGACTTCTTCTGCACTGTTTTCCTGCCTGGGAGCCTCCGTATCACAAGCTGGGAACTCCACAGGGCCCGGGAGTTAACAATCGGCAGGCTCCTTCATCAGTCCCGGCTCTATCGCGGGAGCGTTCAGGGCACACCGGGCGCTGCAATTTTGCGATCGCAGCCGCGACCCAGGCAGAGCCCCCAGCGCCGTCATGAGCACCTCCGCAGCTGCTCCTCTGGGCTTGTCAGGTGCCCCCCATGATCATCTTGGGCACGGTGGCATTTGCTGCGGGTAGCGGTGTCGTTATGGCATAAAATCTTACTACATTGCGGGCTGCCGAGCGGTGCGTTAGAGAAGTGCTGCCGCCATCTTGGCCTGCTTGGCCACGCCCCCATGTAAAGTTTATAAAATACAGACAATATGTAACAAGCATTTGCAATGCAATAGGTCTCGCATTTGCGAAAGTCTGAGCTATTGGCATTGTAAATGACAATACCTTTTATTTATATGCTTTGAAAACTGCAAGTGGGGCGTAAACACGCACTTTGTACTTATAGTCGTTGCTGCCGAGAAGCAAGGCAGGCAGTAAAAGAGGCGCAGTTGCTGACAGCCTTGTATCTCGTAAGCAACGGCTATAAGTAGAAAGTGCGTGTTTACGCACCGTTTACAGGTTTTTAAAACACTTAAATAAAAGGCATTGTCATTTACAATGCCAATCGCTCAAACTCTTGCAGATGCCAGACCTATTGCATTGCAGATGCTTGTTTATCGATCTTGCGCATAGGTAATCAATGCCAACATATTTGCGGCATCACACGAAGCGTCTGTGCCTGTGATGTCTCATTGGTAGACATTCTTGGTTAGTTGTGTCCCTTTAGAGTTGCGTTATATGTCCGTTTGTGTGTCAGATATACATGGTTATGTCCTACCACTGACCCATTTTGTTTATCGTGATACGTAGGTGAAAAGTATGGGAGAGAGCCTGACGAAGCAGAGCTGGTGAGCCTCAGTAAAGGCTGGTAGAGAGTACCGTGCTGACGGCAGTTCAGCAGTACCTCGATGAAACACAGCACAAGCATAGGCAGACTGACAGAAGCCCGGTGGAATCCTCCATTAGAGATAGAAATGGTAACAGCAGCGGGAAGTGAGGGCTCCCAAGGACAACACCGGAAGCAAAGAACCAACCCAAGGAACAACGCAACTCACAGGGGCACGCGCGTGCTCTGTCACACTATCCGGATGCTAATTCATGTTGGGCAACTTGCATTGTGCTTTTGAGTACCCTTTTCATTGAGATATGCTGTGACGCGAAGGGATGTTTTGTTATGAAATTTTCGTGATCGGTGTGTGTGCATTAATGGAAAGCAAAAATCGAATGCATCTGGGAGGGGATCTGGAGTAAGAAGAACCCAACAAATGTACAGGTCTGTCTTGTACTCGGGCGGAAGTACATGAAATGGATTGGTTCCTTTCCAAGAACGAGCTGAGCCCGCTTCTCACCCCTCTGGTCTGGCAAGGTTGTCGACGGAAGGAACCTTCCCACACAAACGTCTGTAACAAGTGTACTACAAACACGGAGCTGCACGAGTGCTTGCTTTGCAGCAAAATGAAACAAGAACGCGGTCACCTGAACTAAAAGAAGCTTTTGAGGCAAGCTGGACAGATAAGATAGTAAGTGTCAATCCCTCCGCCCTCCTCTCCCCCCCCGCCCCCTCACCTCGCAGGCTGTACCGCGCCTGCATGCCGAACAGGGACATGGTGCCGGTACCCGTGCGGTCCTCCTTGCGGTGCCCTGCCCACAGGATCTGCTGGATCTGGCCCAGGTACTGCAGCTCCTCGTGCGTGGCAGCCTCTCCGCCGCCCTGCTCGGGAAGCTCGGGCACCTGCGTTTGTGTTTCGGCGGGCATTTTACGGCTGTACACTCCGGCCCGGCTGCCTTGTGTTCCTGCGGGCGTTTACTCGTCTTGTCAATTTTTCGCGCCGTATATTTTGCCGCGCCCAGCCGGGATGCCGGGGGGGAGGAGCCAATTGCAAACTTCAGGCAAGAGGCAAGGCCGCCTTCAATTCTCTTCTCTGAATTTCTTTTCTAGCATTTTCTGTTTAAATTGTTTTCTTAGATGTGGGCGAGCCAATAAGTTAACAGGGAGAGCCGAGCCAAAGGTCTGTCTCGGATCTTAGAGCCCTTGAACGAGCCATAGCCCTGAAACAAACAACGTAAAATATGATTAAGTCTCTTCAAAGTAAAAAAAAAAGCCCGGCGGAGCGTGGCGCGCGCGTGCGTGCTTGGGGGCGGGGAGCGGCCCCTTTGAAGTGCTCCCAAAAGGCGGATTGCATGGCGGCACGATGCGCGTGATTGTGCGCGTGCTAGCAAGGCAATCCGCTTTTTGGGAGCACTTTTCAAACCCGCTCTCTATAGTCTCGCTTGCGATCGCTTACGCGATAGCAAGGCGAGACCTAAAAATGAGTGATGCATGTTTAAAGCTAAGGGTAAAGTGCTAAGGTTTGTGCCTGAAGGCATGCATCTTTCTAAGTGCAAATAACGTAATGAAGATTGATAAACCGTAGCCGCAAGTGGTCACTGTTTGATGAAACACAAGCAGCAGGGTTGGTTAAAGACTGTTACAACAAATTAAGCCTTATAGTTAAAGTGCTTTCGTGCCTAGGAGAATTGGGTCTGTAACGTGCGAATAGCCTATGATATCAATCAATCTTTATTTGTTTAATTAATAAAAACTCATACTAAAAGTCCTTTAAAAAAAAAAACCTTAAAAACAAGAAGTTTAGTGCATTTAATTTTTTTGAATGGTTAAAATATTGATCCTACTTCTAAACCTGGTGTGAATTTGACCAATTGTAAATAGTTCCTCAGACCCTTTCCAAAAAGCTATTCCTTCAGCCAACACTCTTATTTTCGGAGTCTTTTTGCCGGAGGAGTTTCCTTATTTGTGTAAAATATTTTACACCCCGGCAAGAGAAAATAATTGAGGATCCCTCCATCCAGCTAATCACGGCTTGTCTGCATGTGAAATGTTTAGCTCATTGAAAATAGATTTTAAAAAGGATTTCCTTAAATCCTTAACTGCGGGACATGCACACAACAAATGAGTTATTGTTTCGTTAGAGTAACCACATAATCAACAGTTCACAGCTTGTTTTTTGCATTTCCATGATGGCAGTAGATCCTTCGAGTCGTGCATTCCTAAACGGTGATGAATGAAGCTCTTTTTTTACCTCGATACAGAAATGGGTTGCTAGTTAAGCTTGGGGCTTTGTATGTGTTTAAGAGTTTATCACTGACTTGACGTCGTTTGGACAAAGTTTTTTTGTCTTCCAAGAAGGATTTTTTCTTCGCAGAATCATTTCTGACTTTGTTAAATTTTGCCTTTTCAACCATGCTCTCCCATTCTGGTTAAATATCTAATTCCACCAAAGATTTTCTCAAGTGACCTCCCCATGTATTGGGTGTTTCTTGGGCCATTTGGGCTTTGATCTTTTCCCAGCATAGGCTGTTCAATGAGCCGGGCTCAGATGATCGAAATTTATGGCACAGCTTTACAAAGGAATACATACTACGCAATTTCTGGTTATGAAGGCCAAATTCTAGCCGTACCCTGTGCGGGGGATGCAGACTTAGGGAGGTTGAAGACGGCCTTGTATACCTTGGTCTGGATCTCGTTCAATAACTCGGACTCCTTGCCACACCATGTTTCTAGGCCGTATGACAGTGGGGATAATGTTTGTGCTAACATCACTTTTAAGAGGTGGGTGTAGGCCGGGCAGCTCAGTTTTTTGTTCAACAATCTAAAGGCGAAGATTAGTGATTGGGCTTTCGCTCTTAGATCCAATTTTTGGTCTTTCTATGTCGTGCCCCGCCCCAGTTTTATGCCTAGGTATTTATAGAAGCTTGCTCTTCCACTTGAACACCCTTGACGTACCATTTAAACTTTATTTTTCATGGGATCCACTAGGCATACAACCTTCGTTTTCTTTTTATTTAACTCAAGGTTTTCCTGGTCCAAGTAAATTACTAGGTTATTTATTGCTCTTTGCAGACCAATCAGGTTTTGACGCCACACCACAATGTCATCTGCGTATTGCAAAAAAGGAATTGGCTGTTGGACCAAAGTTGGCGGGTGACTCTTAGCTGATTGCATGTATTTTGTTTTAGGCCGTGCTGTGTATTTATTTTGGCTGATACTCTACTCCCGTCGCCTAGTTTCACTCTTGCCAAGGTTTCACTGTGAAGGGTGATCATTGCATCCAGTAATTTGGTTGGTAACCCCCAGGTTTTTAGTTTTTCCCAAAGTCGAATTCTGGTCACTCTATCGAACTCTGATTTCAGGTTCATGAAGCATGCAAGTAATCGTGTTTTTCTTTTTACTGCTTTTTCTGCTAAAAGTGCTAGGGTTGCCAAGTTTGTGGTTGTTCCCATCCCTGACCTAAAGCCTGCTTGAAACTTTGGAATTATGCTCTTTTCATTTATCCAATCTTGGAGGTGAGCTAGGAGACATGATGTGTATAATTTGGCCTCTACATCGATTAGGGATATCAGTCTGTAGTTTTCTGGCTTACTGTGGTATCCTTGTTTAAATATTGGATGAATTATACTCCCTTTCCGGGAGTTTGGAACCTTGTTCTGGCTATAAATGTGGTTGAAGAGGAGTTTGAGGTAGTCTGCCCAAAAATGCGGTGCTTGCTTGAATAGACCAGTTGGGAGCCCGTTTGGTCTCACTGCCCCCTCCGTTTTGAGTTTTTTTTATTATTCCTCTTTGTAGTTTACCGTCGGTGAGACTATTTTGTTTGTTACTACTTATCTCCGCTTCTGTCTGATGGCTTTCTTCATGAGACTGGGGACTGATGTTTTTCTTCTCCGTGCCTTTTCTCTCGAGATGATTCAAAAGCCATAGTTGCTGTGGCATACTTAAGGTCTGTAATGTTGTACATGTTTTGCACATGTTGTATCCATATTTCTTCGCCTATTCCTGCTTCTTGTTGGAGTCTTGGTCCCTTAGTCAAGTTGTTAATTATTCCCCAGAACTCCCTGCTTATTGGCAATTCGCTTGCCCTCAGTAACTTTTTCCAGATGGTTTCTTTGTTCTCAGTTTTTGCTTCCCTTCATTCTTCCTTGTACTTTTTTCACATTTCCTTAAGATTGCCTTTGTCTGTTTTTTTTTTTACCCTTTCTTGCTGCTGCTGCTTGAAGTCGAATCTCTCTTGCGATCCTTATTTTTTGATTTTGCAGTTGAATGTGAAACCATGGCTCCTTCCTGACTTCTATTTTCTTTTGGCATCCGGGAATGACTGTGAATTTTTGAATGAGAACTTGACCCAAAAGTTCCTAATTTTTTACTGTTTCTTCTTCTTTCTGTATCCCTATTTGATTCACGCGATCCTGGATTGTATCCATTATTATCTTTGTGTCTGATCCTCGCCACTTTAATTTCTTCAGGTTATACTCTTCTGGATATTGTACTAGAGACTTTAATTTTCATGCCTGGATCAGTATGATAATTTTCATGATCTGCGGCATGTGATCACTTTTGGGGCGTAGACAGACTTGAAAAGAATCAATCATGGAGATGAGTTTATTGCTGGCAATGGTGAAATCTATAATTGATTGACTTCTTCCGCTCAGGTGCGTGATGGCTGCTGGTCTATCTCCGGTTACGTTACTGTTCAAGGTGGTCAGGCCTAGAACTTCAAACTCTCGAGTTAATAATTGGTTTCCCAGGACGTCCTTCCCCTTTCTTCTGGTCTGTTTGCTTCTAATGAGGTTACTGTTAAAATCTCCCGAAATAATCAGATTTCTGTGTTCGTTGGTCCTTTGCAGCACCTTCATCAGGTTCACCAGTGTTAGGAATGATAAGTATTACTTGCCAGCTTGACTTGTTGGAGTGGAGTTTACCAGTGAGTTTTCTCCAGCGTCTAATTCTTCTATTAACCAACCATATTTTGCCGTAGCATAGATTGATAATCCTCCTCTAGGATGCCCAAAATTTGAGAATTTTCCTGCCAGAATATGATGCCCTATATAGCCCGGAATTGGGACCGGTTTCATGTTCCATGTTTCTTGGAGCAATATTAGATCTTGATTTTGTAAGAAGGACAAGGTTTCGTGGTCTTGGCCCATTTCTCTGAAGCCAAGGACATTCCATTAGCAAATCTTAATTGCGTCCAAACCCATTACTCCAGAACCGTGGTTGTCCCTTGAGCAGTTCTTAAATTCATCCCCGTGGTTCCTGCCTGAGTACATTCCCATGGTGCCATCCGGACCTGTCAATAGATTTTCATAAGGTGTGTTTTTTGCTAGGGGCCATTAGCACCCAGGACCAGTACTGACTGTTACCTGGCTCATGTTTGAAGTTTGATGGGCTTGCTATTACATCTTTCTGGATTGAGTTGTTTTGTGCAGGTGGGAAGGTGTTTCTAGCGCCACGTAGGCAAGTTTTATGGCCTTTCCAGAAGGATTGTCCTGGTTTTGGTATTGCTGTGCTTTGTAAAAGGGGGTATGGATATTTTGGTCGTTTGTGGAGCCTTAAAGTGATTCCCTAGGCTTCGAATGTTGTTCTTGTTACACAGATCCTGTCCACTAGTTCCTTGGAAGTCCAAGACTCTTCTATGTCTGGGGAAAATCCATTTGGCTGGAATTGTACGGCTACAAGAGCTTGTAATGTTATCCCCTTTAATTCCTGTATCTCTTTGAACAGCGTTAAGAAGTTCCCTCGGTTCAGTATGTCTTGTCTTCCTTTGGTGGGGTACTCTGGTACAAATGTCAATTTTGATGTAGTCTCTATGGTGTTTAAAGGATTTGTAGTATCATCTTTGGCTGGTAGAGATTCATGGTTGTTGTGTGTTTCACGGCCTATTTGAGTTTCTTGGCCAACAGGTTCTTTGGGAGCCCTTTCTTGTGATAAATCCTTGAAGTTTCCTTCTTTTGTTTCTGTCTCCGCGTTCCCAGGATTTTTGTGTGTTGATGCCCATGGGGTCTCAATTTTTTACTCTGTGAAAGAGAGCCTGCAGGTGCGGCCCTCCTTATTTATTGTAACTGTTATTGGGATTTGGATGCTTTGTTCCTTATTTTTGGTTTTGTCAGAAAGCTTTACCCCTAATATTTCTTCCGCTTTATCAGGTTTATTCAATTTTCCTTCCAGCTCTTTTTGTGTTGGTACTATGTGCCCCCTTATCTGGGCTTAGGTCTCTACGACTTGAGGGTGCTAATGCTGTCTGGGCCAGAGGGATTTTTACTACCCCTCCTTTGTTGTTAATCAGTTGTTTTTGATCAGATCTCCCCTTCTCGGGTCCTATCTTTTGCACCCCTTTGTAGACCCCCTTGTTTTTTGGTTATGTTGATGTATTCCTGGATAGTTTTCTCTTGATTGCTGGAAGCTTTGTAGGGCGGGGGCACATGAATTTTGTTTGATTTATTTCGATCGACTGAGTTATTAGATAGATTGGACTCTGCATTGGAGGTGTCTGACGTTACTTCGTTGTGTATCCTGGTTTTTTTAAACGTAGGTTGATTGGTAAATATTGAGTAGATTTTCCTGGAATTTGAGGTATTTTGGAAGCTATGCTTTAGCCTGGCCTTCCTGGCGGGTTTTCGTTTCGTAAGTAATGATTTCAGAAGCAATGAAGTATGATGCTAATTGAACATCAAATGTAATGGCGAGGACTGCATTTGAGTATAAAAGTTACCATGATTTCTCTCGCTTCGCTTCTGTGCCATCAGTCTACACACCTTTCTACGGCCCTACGCTCATGTCCATATCCCAAGCTCTCATCTGTGTTCCCACTTTGTTTCCCATACTCTTGTTTCCTCTGTGCTTCCAGACTCATTCCTCTGTACTCGGCCTCTTTGAAGTGTCCCGGTTTCGCTCCATGCCACATTGTCGTTCTTTCAGTCCCCTTTTCTTATCTCTACCACAGAGTGTAGCGCTCTCTTCATACCCACGGCACTTACCGATAACACCCACCCTTCCTTGTTCATACACCTTATTTTCAATTACCCTTTGTTAAAAAAATATTGTATTTTCTCCCCCATGTGATCCTGGAGAAACTGTTCGCAGATCCGCTCCCTTTACCGTCTATTGCCCTGCAGCAGGTAGATCGCAGGGTGGGCAGTCTTGATTCCCTTAAGGCCACGACGCACGCCTGGTGGGAGTTGGCGAAGGCCCGGGGCTGCGCGATTTTGTTATTCCCTCTGCTACTAGTGGAGTGGGCGGTGTGACTCCCCCCGCTAAGAGAAAGGGGTGTGTTGCGGGCGCTGATCGCTCTGGGCATTTCAAGAATGGAGGACCTATTCGTTAACGGGGTGGCCAGGACGTGGGACCAGCTCGGATCGGCGCCGCCGGCTCCCACGCCACTGCAGCGTTTTCAGTTCCACAGAGTGCGGGCTGCGCTCTCTACCATGTTGGGGCCGGGAATGGTGGAACCCCCGGAGGTTTTGGAACTCACTTATGTAATAAAGACCGCGGCGTCTGCCAAGCTGGTCACGACGCTCAAAAAGCTGGGGGACCAGTGTATGCCACACCGATGCGAAGCGGTGAGAACTGCATGGCAGACGGACCTGGACATGGAGATCACGGACGATATGTGGAAGTACTGCTGCGCCAGCACTAAGATGGTGTCCTTGAACGGCCGGCACAGATTGGTACATTTTAAATTCTTGCAGCGTGTGTATTATACCCCGCAGCGGTTACATAGGTATGGGCTGCGCCCAACTGCGGAGTGTGAGCGCTGCCACCATCCGGAGGCGGATTTCCTGCATATGGCTTGGAGCTGCCCGGGGGTCGCCAGGTTCTGGGCGGGGGTGTTCCAGGAGCTCAGTAAGATACTGGAGGTTGAGCTTCCTCCTAGCCCCGCTTTGGCGTTGCTGGGGTACTCTCGACCCCTCCGACCGGCGTTGCGTCGCCTGGCGGACATTGCTCTTTTGATCGCCAGGAGGGTGGTGGCGCTTTGCTGGATGAGAGGACCTCTGCCTACTGTGAAGCGATGGGCCAGCGACCTGTTGTACTGTAGTACGCAGGCGGAGATATATAGTGAATTACTACCACCTAAAGGCCGCCCTAAGAATTTCTGGGGGCTGTATAGGGCGTCGTTGAAGACCGGAGACCCTGCAGTGGATAGTCAGGGGGGGACACTGAATGTGGAGCCCAGTGGAGGTGTGACGGCGGCCGGGGATGCCGAGCATGGCCGGGAAGCCGGGGAGGCACTCAGTAGCACAGAATGGTGGAGAACGCTGCATGCGGAGAGTGTGGACGGACAAACTCATGAGTTGACTAGGGTCGGGCTCCCGTTGGTACCACATTAGGAGTGAGTGTGCTGCTAGAGGAAATGTAGACTGACAGCGGGAGGGCACTTTGCCTGGGTTGGTCAGGATGGCGGGATGGCAGATGCGGGTAACATCACAGAGTCATGGGGGTAAGGCGGTGCGTGTGTGCTGGGTGGGGTGGGAGGGGGGGGTTAGGGGTACGGTTGGGGCTTGCAGGGGCTAGGCCGGCGGTCCGTGCCCTGGTGGGTGCGTGTGTGGCCACAAGATCTACTACCACGCCATCCTAGGGTGGGAGGTCCACCGTGGTCCTGTCTGCGGTTGGGGCACTGCTTGGGTGCTACTAACGTATTGAAAGTGGCAACGCCGCCGGTCCTCCGGGATGTCGGCTAAATGGCTGTGTAAGAGTGATTCCAACTGCCTGCACGAGGGGTTCCCCCCCCTGTGTTGTGATATGCCCGGAGGGCGACTGTACCTGTATTGCCTCTTTGTATTAATAAAGATTTGTTGAAAACTTAAAAAAAAAAAAAAAATATTGTATTTTCCACATCAAATGTGTTTATAAGCTTGCTACAGTGCCAAGAATGCCTTTGGGGAAGCATCATGGCGCTAAAACTAAGGTGGATATCTAAGAGAACAGAAGGGCTAGCATCTGTTAACATCTGCTACAGGATAGTCAGCCTTAGTCCGCCCATCTCATAGCCATCAGAGGGACTACAGAGGTTCTTTTGAGTTCTCATCGAGGAAGGACGTGTCCTACCATCTTCAGTTCAACCCCACTGTGCCCTCTGAAGGAAATTGTCTAATTGTTTTGAAGCAGTTGATTTATATAGAGGTTGGTGAAACAGGTTAGTCGCAATATAAGTGCTACCAATTTCTCCCTCTCCGTATCGAGGTTCTCCTTCCATTCTGTTTTTCATCTTACATTTCAGTAACTATTTATCTCATTCAGCTGTTTGTTCTTGCTTAGAAGTGTAATGCAGAGGCAACAAGCAAATCTTGCAGGTGAGGCAGCTGGTACCCAGGTGAAAGCCTTCAGTCAGTGTTTGGGAGGCTTGGCACATTATTGCCTGCACTGTAGTGTTACACCACACTCTGTGTTGACTGTAGTATTACACCAGACTTTGGTGTAACACTACAGTCAACTTTGAGGGAAGCCCAAATTGTAGGCTGCCTGTACCATGATGCAGAGGAGCAAACTTTTCTGGGATGTGATGCAGTGTCTGGCCATTCACTTTTCTCTGTCCAAACTGTTTTCATGACCTCCTCTACCATTTATCTCACGTTCCTAGTGTTCCTTTTTGTAACAATTGCATTCTGGCCCATTGATTACACTTCATCCGACCCAAGCCAGAGATTCCACCCCGGGTGTGGAGATTCTGGCTTGAGCCAGAAATTCTGGCCCAACTGTGGACGTAAATATACCACTCGTAAATGACCTCTGTGAATACCAAAACTTGTAAAGTTAGATGTTTGTCTCAGATTGCCTTTGTGAATCGGGCCCTCGGTGATTAAAACTGGCCCTCCATGATATTACAGCATACACAAAGAAATTTAGTGACACTATATGTGAAATGTCACGATACTTTTGAGTTTTTAGCTGCGTCTTTGCACTGCTTATTTAGTCACTGTTTTATTAGTTTTACATAGTTCGTTTTGTATTTTATGTTTAAAGTATGAGTCACTTAAATATATGTATAAACGTTCCATAATCTATCTTTAGGGCTGTGGGAATGCGCTTTCCATAAATTTATATATTTACACATACATGTGCATCTATGCCCTCCGCATCCTTTGAAATAACAAACAGTGCCCACCCCCACTTGCTAACAGTTTTTTGTATTACCACACATCTTGAATGAGGTCATACGCAATACAAACACTTTTCAATGGGTGACCGTACACAATGAAAACACTTTGAAATCTTTGTGGAAGTGTGCACTGTTCTATGTTGCAAAGGATGCTGTACGGATATTGAAATGGACAGTAGGCCAGCACCAGCCCTGATGTGGCAAATGAAAAGTACCACCCAGTAGCTACTGAAGCGCACACACACTTGAAATGTGGGGGAGGCAGAAGAGTTAAAGTGGCCCATATCATCTTAGAATTGAAAAATCTATTTGTGTCAAATAGATAAGGCCTATTTGAGAAACCAAAGTGACCAGATACATAAGTTTTGTTCTTGTTCTAGAACCCAGCTGACAGCCATGAGGAGGTTTTAAAACGTCGACTAGTGTTAAATGAGAGCACACATTTCTGTACACCCATTGGAACCAGACTACTTGTTGCTATACATATTATGCTATGATTTAACAGAATCCTATTTATATGTCCTCCAGATGTGGAGGACATATATATCATTTTTTTAGTTAGGCGAGCCAACAGAGTAATAAGTAGCCAATCCAAGGTTCTGGCTAAGCTCTAGGACCACATACACAAACCGAGCCATGGACATGTTTAACTGCTTGACATGTAAATCATGCAGCAAACATCATGTAGAAATAAGATAGTCTTTTCAAAATTAATAGAAGTGTATTTTTTTAACATGCTGAAGCGTCTCACATTGTATCACAATTGAGAAGCATTTATTTAAAGTGATAGTTTTTAACTAAGACCTTTCTGCCCTAATAACACCACTCTGATGACAATACCATTAGTGAACTAGGAGGCAAGTAAGCTGTTGTGAGTAACTTATATATGGCCTAGATTCTTTTGAAACATGCATTAACGGTATAATCTATTAAAACGCACACAAGCGTTTTTTGTTCAGGAGTATTTCAAGTTACTGTTTGTGGTAATGAAGAAAATGGGGGCTTGATGAAATAAAATATCTGTGTTAGATCTCACAATTTTGTAAGGCGCAAAAGCAGGTACTGGCCAAAGATTATGATGTTTGTTATTTATTCAGCCACTACATGGGTATCCCTATCTCCCGTTTTGCATCAACGATTAATGCTTTGTCATTAATTCTTGACACAGGAATTTAGAACATATAAAATACACACTTTAGTTTACTGATAATACGAAACATTACATTTCATCATAAAAAAATCCATACAAGCATTTAAAACAATTGCAATCTCAACAATCAAACAATACAAAACCGCCACAACCACAGTCGAGGACGTTTGGCTTTAAATACTCTTTGTGCGTCTCCTCTAGTTGATAGGGTAAGCGATCTGCACATGGGGACACACCATTTGGATCTTGGTTTTGCATAGAGGACAGAAAACAGAACATGCTCATCACTTTCACATGCACTTTTGCAATAAAAACATCGGTCATATTCCTGAGTCCAGTTGAGGTAAAGGCTGCTACAGGGAGTGACGCGTATTTAATTGGAGCGACAGAGCATGTGCCGGGCATTTAAAATCCTGGACTTTCCTTGGCCTTGCACACAGATTTATGAAGAAGAGAGGCAATAGTGATCCTCCCTAGTGAGACTGAATGGTCCCTACGTCTAATGTCTCTTTTGCCATTTATTTTTTACAAGGGTGGCATCCCCTCTCCGGTTGGACTGTGGCTCACCCCGCAGTTACCCTAAACTCACATTGATATTTCCCTTCTTGAACCCCCCCAGCCATCTGTTTTTCCCCGAACCATTGGCCAAAAACAAGTCCTTCAAGCCGTCCTTGAGTTGAGGCAATCCCATTTGTGCCCCAGATTAGATTGCAATACAGTAAGGGTCTTAACACCATTAGTGACGATATCTCATGGATCCCCAGATCAAACTGAATAGATCAAGTGGCGTCCCCTTCTCTAGGCCCTCAAGGCGTCTAAGAAAATGTTCTGCTATGCTCAACGCACTGGTGTTGCAATGGCCGCATAGTTCCACCCCATACAGGGCAGCCCTCTGAGCTTGGGCCTTATAGATTTCCACTGCTCGTCATACAGGGGACCATACTGCTTTTTTAGCAAACTTATGTGTGGTTCCAACCTGCTGCTTCACAATTAGGGTGCTCTTTAAGATCTGTGAGTCCTAGGATCAGGACTAGTCTAACCTGATGCCTGAGCAATCGAACTCCTGAACTCTTTCCAGTACTTTGGGACCCACCTTGATAACCTCGCTCAACCTGCTTTTGGTGTAAGTCATATATTTGGTCTTGACGGTGGTGATTTCAAGACCAAAATCTCTGCAATACTGAATAAAATAATCCGATTTTGCAGACCTCTCCTGGTTTTGGACTACAATAGCGTGTCGTCCCCAAAGAGGATGGCTGGTATTTGTTTTACTCCTGCCAAGGTAAGGTAATCATTGACACAGTTTGATAGATAAGAAATTCAGTTGGGTTTTTATAAGAGGAAGGGGTCTGGGGCAAGGACACATCCCTGGCGTATACCTTGGTTCACAGGAAAGACCACTGTCAGTTGTCCCTTTCATGCCACATCTTACTTTGGCAAAATTCCCCTCGTGGAGTAATCTAATCAGTCACGTGAAGGCTGTCCGGTGGAGTCCCTGTCCCCATAATCACGCCCCTTAAGTTGCTTCTGGGGACAAAATTGAATGTAGCGCGCAAGTCAATGAACACCATGCAAAGATTGCCCTTCCTTTGACAAGGAGGAATCAGGTCTTGTCAACGGCACTAACCTTGTGCCTGAATCCTGCCTGGAGACCTGTAAGAGTCTGCTGGTCCTCACACCAGTCGAACAACCGCTCAAGGACCTGCTTACTGAAGATTTTTTGGAGATCGTCTAATAAGCAGATGAGGCGGTAGTTAGAGAGTGCACTAGGGTCCCCCTTTTTTGGAGATTGGTGCAATCTCTATCACTTTCCAGGATTGGGGAATTGCCCCTTCTGCTGAAATGGCATTGGAGATCACATTATTATAAGGCACCCAAACTCTCATGTTAGTTTTAAAGATATCTTGGGGGACTTTGTCAAGCCCCGAGGCCTTCCCAGACTTGAATGAGACCACAACTCGTTCAGTTTCAACAGGTAGAAGATTACTGGGGGTTGGAGAGGGATCTTGGAGGGGGATCTGGCCAGTTGTACTAGGGGTGCCCCTGTGCCCAGAGAAGCCCTAAGGTACAGAGATAGAAGAGTACAAACTCTCAAAATGTGTGACCCTTTGTAGGATAGATGTTTATGTAGGATTTCATAGCCTCCTTTAACACCTGCTGACCAAGGACCAGAACGTTTTGTGGTCATTAGTTACAACGGTGTCTAGCAAATTAGCCGACATATCCTTCCCCCACGCTGCTTTTACTGCTCTTATACTAGCCAGGTAATTCGCCATATACACCTTTATAGCTTAGATGTCCCCCTTTTTATAACTTGTAGGAGGTTTAGCTGTGCCTTTTTGCACTGGTCATTAAACCATCCCCTTGGTGGCTTTGAGCGACCCTACGGCCCCTTTGGTTAGAATGCTCCTCAACTTGGAAAATACCATGTGGTTCTAAGCAAGTCTGGTCATTTTCTCTCCCAATTGCCACATATGCTTTCTATGTGGGTGTGCAGGATTGAGTATGGGGCCAAAGTCCATCCGGGGAGGAGGCCACTGCTTTCCATCTCACATTTCTCCTATTGTTTGTGGCTGCAAGCTACCTATGGACGTCATCTGAAAATGCAGGACATAGGAGGGTCATTGATCAGTTTAGCTTTAGTGACGGGGGTTGTGGTCACTCTCTCCTCCTCCTCTACTACAGCCATATCTTCCAACTTACTCCACAATCTTACATCCAGGAGGATATAATCAATTGTACTAGGGTAGGAGCATAGTCAAAAAGTTTGGGCAAGGAGTTTGTCTGAGGGGAAGCACCCTTCACATGCCTGTATGCCATAAGTGATAGGGAGATCCACAACCTGCAGTGCTGCTCTTGAAAAAAGCCTCTTTTTAGAGGGTGCTATGTCTGGGATACCTCATGTTAGGTTCCCATCCCTAAACAGATACTTTTCCAAACTATTCAGCTCAAAAGTAAGATTAAAGTCCCCTGCTACAAGCATATTATGAGGGCCTACATGCTCCCCATATACTTTGTCCAGTTGTTGCAGTGTTTTAGATTCCTGTTTATAACCTCTGCTCCGATGTATAGATATTGACAATAAGGGGTTGTGGATTGTTCCCCGATAAAATCAATACTTTGACATCAGTGGAATCCAGGTAGAGGGGCATGATTGAATAAGATAGGGTCACTCTAACATAAACTAATAGGCCTCCAGAAGTGCACTCAGGGGGAATACAGGTAGAGGGGCATGATTGAATAGGACATGGTTGCTCTAACAAAAACTAATAGGCCTCCAGAAGGGCACCCAGCACTTGATTTAATTACTGGGACATTATTACATCTGTAGCCACATCTAATCACTTGCTCTAGTGCCCATGTTTCCTGAAATAGATGTTGTGATTATCAACAAAGATGCCCAAATCAGGGTCCCCTAATTTACCTCTAATTCCTCAAATGTTCCAACTTAGCAGGAGAATCTGCAAAGGTAGAGAATATAGATGGTTCAGTGGGGCCTCAGAGCCATCCCTTTGGAGACATTCTGTTATAATAGGGGACCATGGTAAGGTGTCTAAACTGGCTTTGGTCAGGAAATCCTTGGCACCTATAGCACGCAAGTCAAGAATTACTTTAATCGGTCTACATGAGAACATAAATGTGCATGAAAAAAATGAAACCAACATTACATAAGTTATTGTGATAATATACAGGCTACGGTTAAGGTAATAAAAAAGGAGACACATAAAAAGAGGTACTGATTAAAAGTCAATATGACCAAAGAAAAACCCTCCATTGTCAACCCAGCACACTGATTATGCAGACAATAACCTTTAATATAAAAGTCCATCAGGATAAAACATTATTTTAAAATATTATCTCGGTCAATTAATAATCTTATAAAAGCAGTAAAAACATGATACTAACCAAAGAAGTAACATGATAAAGTGCATTGTGCAAAAGACAAGGAAAGGAGAACCTCAAATGGGATCCCCCACCTTTCCAAGCAATTTTCTCAACCTCAGTGATTAGGCGAGGAAACAAGCAATGCAGTAGGTTGAGTAAACATCTAAAAGTAGCTGTAAAAACATAAGAGCGGGCCTAACCTGTACAAAATGCAGAGATTTTAATAGTGGCAATAAAACATTTTGTGAGGGATCTCATAAAGACTGCAGAAAAAAACAAGTGTAAGATCCTGAGGGAAACAAACTCTCAGGTACAGGGGCGTGGCATCTCATTTCACGGAACTGGATTTGGGTATGCCAACAGCATATGATACTGATTAAACCTGAATCTGGTGAGGAGGAAGCAATGGTGAACATTGAACACTACGTAGGTAGAATTCAGTGGCAGAACCAGTTACAATCAAAGAGTGTACAAGAACCAGAGGTTTCTTAAGCTCAATTGTCTCCCTTTCAGTTTTCCTCCACAATAGAAAGTTGTCCCGGACCCATACAAACATCTACCTACGTTGTGGAAAGTGGTGACTCAAACAGAGCTGGCCTGCCTCGTTTAACAAATGTGTCCCTGACATACTTCAGCCAACTAACCGATCTTCACCTGTCAAGCTTCAAACAATTTTAATTATCTTTTATCTAAGTGTTTTCCAGTTCGCACCCAGATGTCAGCTGCCTAATCGAAGGACAATAATGTCCGATAAGAACGATAAACCTAACTCTTTGTGAACCATGTGGGCCGGGGTAGAGGCGGGAACCTACAGAATCCATTTTCAACCACTTGAAGTTCCTTAGAATGAACATAGCCTCAAACATCGCACCATAGGTAGCTACTGAAACATATTTTGCCTGATAGAATTAATCAAGGCCCAAGTGGCATGCGGTCTAGTTTTGCAGAAAAGGAAAATGGCACCAACAGTTACATGCTAATTTCTTTGATTTAAACAGTGGACCCCAAGTGGTTTGGTCATCATAAAACAACACCCAAAAAGGTGTAAGTCTGGACCCTAGACAACCTTTTGCTCTGAAAATGAAAAGATCTCAGCTTTGTCTTTTTGGGGCCCAACACCATCACCTGTGATTTACTGTAATTAGAAAGGTGTAAATTCATTTGTTGTACAAAACCATTGAATAATATATGGCGCCCCAGGGCTTTCTTGCCAGCTGGGCAGTATCGTTTGCATATAGCAGTGCAGGGCTATTATGAGGACCTATTCACCTATTATCAAGCAGTCTGGCCCCAAAGGAGCCATTATACATCCCTGTCTGACTCCGCTCTTCAGTCTAAAGGAGCCATCCATATTATAATGTATTACCACCTCATAGCTCTATGCAGATCACTGAGAAAACCAACAGTGACTGTGTCCATACACATATCTATCAAAATCTGCCCCAATTTACATCTGTTCACCTTGTAAAAGGTGGAGGATAAGTCCATATATGCAAGGAATAGTGGACCTGGTTTGGCAACGGAATATATATTGATCAGCATATAGAAATTTAAAACACTGATCACTGGTCCCAAACCTGGTCGACAACCATACTGCAAGTCAGATATGATAGACCCATCCTCAGACCAAATCATGGCCCTTTCAAGGATCACCCTGCCCAGTACCTTCACAACTGAGTCTGTCAAAGAAATAGGCCTATAACAGCTGGGGAAATCCCTGAAACCCTTCTCATAGACAGAAATAATGATAGACTCGGACCAAGCGTGTGGTAACGTATAAATGACCAGGTTAAATCAGGGCCCATAAACTGATTAAAGTCTTAAACAGGTTGGCCGGAATCTTGTCAGGGCCGGGGGCTTTGTAGCTTGTCATGCATTTGGTAGCTAACTTGACCTACTTCACTTCGAAGGTTAAACTACTTTGTTCTGGTACTGAAGCTATTGTTAAGGGCTCATTCATACCAACACCATCCTCGGAACCATTAATGCCCTCGAAATGCTTACTCTTTTTCACTTGTGAAATGTGGGAAGAGGTGCATGGGCTCCATTCTCATTAAAAAGAGGCTGATTGACTATCTCACAGAATTGATCGCTTTCTTATTCTATGCCTCCAACAGGGCAGACCAGGCGTCCTCTGAGTTGAATTGAATTGAATTGAAAGAACATTTATAATGTGCATGGCTACCCTAGAGCATCCCAGCGCTATAGCACTCCCAGAGCAAGTAGAAGAAATTAAGGAAACAGAAAAGTTTTTAAGCATTTACGAAACAGAATATAATTGGATTCAGATCGAATGGTCAATGGTAGGCCATTCCAAAGATTCGCAGCATTGTAGCCAAAGCATCGTCCTCCACTACGTATTCGTTTCATAATGGGTACTAGGGCCAGGTGTTTATTTTCTGATCCCAAGGATCTAGCCGGACAGTAAGACGAATAAGAGATCTGACAACTGGGGGCCCTTGTTAGAAAGAGCCTTGTGAGCAATACACAAAGCTTTAAAATGAATCCTTTGGGGGGCCGTCAGCCAGTGAAGTAATGCAAGAGAGGGTTTGGCAGACATCCACCTAGCAGAATTGGTGAGAAGTCGTGCTGCACAGTTCTGAATGACTTGAAGTCTATTAATGGCTGCCAGAGGGACTCCCAGATACAGAACGTTTGCAAAGTCCAGGCGCGACAGAATAAACGCCTGGACCACTGTTCTTCTGACAGTGAGTGGGAGTAGATGAAGAATCTTCCTTAACATTCTGAGCAATCCAAAGCAGCCAGCGGCTACTTTACTCGCTTGCTTCTTAAAGTTCAGATCATGGTCGATCCAGACTCCCAAACTGTTTATTTCTGTTTTTGGAATCGGAGGGGGGCCGAGACAGTTAGGCCAGAAGGGAGCTATGGTGGATGGAGAACAATTTCCAAGAAACGGGAGCTCCGTCTTGTCACCGTTAAGTTTTAGGTAAGAAGCATCCATCCATTTTGACACTTCTTGCAGAAACAGCGTGAGACTAGGAGCAGACTTATTTTCTTGGCTAAGTGATACCACTAGCTGGGTATTGTCTGCGTAAGTAATAATCTGAATTCCACGAGGGATTACCAGTTCGGCAAGGGGACTCATGTACACATTAAAAAGAGTGGGGCTCAGGGACGAACCCTGAGGGACCCCACAGCCAAGAGGCAGAGGTTCCGAAGCAACATTTCCATCAAAGACCACAAATGAGCGGTCCTCAAGATAGGACGGTAGCCACTTTAGTGCCATATCAGTAATTCCAAGGCCCTTGAGTCTTTGAATTAAAAGTTGATGGTTCACGGTATCGAAAGCTGCGCTGAGATCGAGCAGAATCAATGCAGCACAGCCTCCATCATCCGTGACCCTTCTTAAACTTTCCATCACAACTAACAAAGCTGTTTCCGTACTTTGTTGGGCTCTGAAGCCCGTCTGAGGTGGATGGAGGCAGTTGTTCGTTTCCAAGAAGGATGAGATCGTAGTGTTGACATATTTCTCTGCCAGTTTGCCAGTGCCGGCAATAGCGAGATAGGACGATAATTAGACAGTGTTTCAGGATCCACATTGGGTTTCTTTAATAAGGCTCTGACCATAGCTTGTTTCCATAAAAGGGGTACAGAGCCTGATTCTAAGGAGGTATTTATTACTTCAAGAACAGTCGGGGCAATGGTTTCAAAAACTCGTTTTAAGATCGTAGGGGGCGCCACATCTGAAGGATCCCCAGATTTAACCTAGTTAAAAATATTCTGAAGAATAGGCAAATTTATAGGGGGAATAGTCTCTAATTGATTAATAGCAGAGCGTACGGGGGGTGTTACCTGTGATTCTAAGCCCACAGGAAACGCTTGATAAATAGCTTGGATTTTTTCGTTGAAGAATTTAGCAATTAGATTACAGTGTTGGAGAATATCCTTGTCGATGCTAGGGGGAGAGGGGGGGATAAAGAGAGATTTGTCAATTTTAAAAATTTCACTGGGCGATTTTCAGCTAAAAGAATTTCTCTTTCGTAGAAAGCGGATTTAGCTAATTTTATTTCATCCTTATAGCTTCTGATTGCGGTTCTATAGTCCGCTTTCCTGTCAGCTGTCCGAGCTTTCCTCAAGCGGCGTTCTAGCTGCTTGGAGGTTTGTCTGAGGGTGCGTAACTTGGGTGTATACCATAAATTATGGTAACCTCCTCTTTTTTTATGGATACGTTTTTTAGGTAGAGCCATATCCAATGAAGATTTTAACCAATTATTAAGCTGATCGTTAGCAATTGCTGGATTAGAATCTACTATGGGGACAGATTCTTCTAGATGCTTCGTCCAAGAGTCGTATGACAATTTTGCCCAAGGTCGTACTGACCTGGTACTTTTTTTTACCCATGGATCAGATCCTTGAATTGTCCATGAGAAGGGGATCAGAGAGTGGTCCGACCAAGGAAGGGGAATCGGGTCGGCCACCGTTAGGTTAGAGACGTTAGAAAAGATGGAGTCGAGAGTATGTCCTTTATTATGAGTAGGGTTGTTATTCAGTTGTTTTAGATCCAATATTCCAAGACCTTCAGTCATCTCTACTACTAGTGGGAGAAAAACCTCAGCTAAATGGAGATTAAAATCTCCAAGAAGCGTGAAATTAGGAAGCGAACTAGCCAGGCTTGCAACATTGTCAAAAAGATGTTTACAAAAATTGCCTGCCGGGCCAGGTGGGCGATAGACTAAAATGCCGGAAAACTTATTAACCTGTGATGAGCTAATCGTAAAAAAGATGCTTTCGCAGTTAAGTAATGGACTAGGTGTGGTGCGACATTTGAAACTGTCTTTATAAATAATAGCTAAGCCCCCACCTCTGCCTGTGGTCCTGTCAAGCCTGGATATAGTATAACCTGAAGGTAGTGCTTGAATAATCCCTGGACCCCCTCTTCATTCAGCCAAGTTTCTGTCAAGAAAAGCAAGTCAGGCCTTTCTTCATCCAACAGCAGACAGATTTCCTCTGCATGTTTGGCCAGAGAGCGACAATTTAAAAGAAACATTTTAACATGGTTAGTGCCAATATATACCTCCGGGATGTCGAAAGTCACACGTAGTTTATAGAGTTCCCTTTTCCTCTCTATCACCTGCTTATATACTCTATGGTTACACGATCGGAGGTGATGATCTTTGGTCTGGGCTTTAAGCGCAGACGTAGTAGGTTGTGACTAACAGTACAGTCTTCATTAAACCATTTAGGTATATTGTTAATCTTTTTGAGAGGAAGGCAACATCTGGATCTCACATCCACTTTGATCATCTGATATGCACTCAGAAAGGCAGCCTCATCAGTCTGGTCCCCAAGCATAATTCAAATTCCTTGCCCTTAGGAACTAAGCTCTCCAATGTCTTTGGGGACAATTCTTGACCATTTTAATCTTCTTTCCTGATCTGTTACATTGCCATCCAACAGAAGTGGATACTTTGTGTAGGGGCATGAACAAAGAAGCTGCTAACGTCAACAAGAATATTATAATGATCGCTAAAAACAAGAGCCTAACTAATTCTGCAACGAGGCGGTGCCAAAGATGAAATCCAGTGTGCAATTTACTCCACGTTTTACAAAAGTCTGAGAAAAATGACCATACAGATTTTGGAAAGTTTTGGTCCTGAGCATTCAACATTAAACTCAACCAAGATGTTATTCAAATAATGACCCACCTGGCTGTGCCCAAGATGTAAAGTGTCCTCACTGTATGTGTGGTCACTTAAGGTGAAAGAGCGTGGCCAAGGGTGAATGTTAAAGTCTACCAATAGAATAAAAATCAGCACCGACATCATCCTTGAGTTAAATTGCACATAGTTGGGCCCTGAGTGCCAAAAGTATATCTCAAAATGTGGAACCATTGGTTGCATTATAAAAATTCAGCAGTGTAAAGCTGCCAACCACTGTTGAAGAAAATGAAATGGCTTGCACTTTGGGAAAAGTTGTAACCGATTGCTCAACCTTACAATCTAATAACAGATACCAGGGTGAGCAGACCACCTATAGGACGTCCCCTCGGAGAATGCACAGTAGGGTGAAAAAAGGACTTGTAACCATCCCCAAAAAGGAACCCTCAGCCTCTCATGTCTCCTGAAGACGAATTATGGCAAATGTTTTAAGATATGTAAGCCAGCCTGGGTGAAAACTCTTACTCCTTACCCTGGCCATATTCCAGGAAGCTAAACTGAGTACTCTAGAAACCGTGCTAGTATTCAATAATGTGCGTATCCCTATCGTAACAATAGGCATAATTACTTCATTGCTATCCAATGAAGAAATAATGCCTAGTTCTAATAATGGACTAACAGTGGACTTTTCCATCTGCAGAATATACTGAACGACCAGCAGTGGCAGTGTTGCAGAAGAAAAACTCCAAGCATTGCCGATATAAAAAAAAACAATCAGCATACTATATACCTTCATCAATTTCTATGGTAATTCAATCTCCCTTTTAAGCATACTTGTCACCCCCAACAAAAAAAATCTGCATCCTATATGCCTTCATCAATTACTATGGTAAGTCAATCTCTCTTTCATTCAGGTGTGTCTCAAACAAAAATTAATAGCAACTGAAGGCCTTCAGACCTTATACAGGGGTCTTCCGCATAATTATAATTTCTGTCAAGATGGTAGTGATTTGGATGACCTTATGGAGCTCATGTATGTTAATCAAAGAATTTGACTGTCGACAAGGCTGACAAATCCTTCTTTAGATACTTGTTCTAGAAGTAGTTCATCAGAGGAAATTACTGCCTTTTGGGGCTGGAAGGAGTTGTATTAAGTTTGAGTGCTTGGCTTCCTTTCTCACAGAGGGCAGCTGATTTATCCTGTTTCCGTGCACTCAGAATGTGGGACACTGATACTCAAGACGGATGCATGTTTATGATACTCTGTGTTCTTTTAACTCCATCCCACTGTCAAAAGGAGCCCAATGCTTTCAGTGGTTTCAGAGTACTCTCCCATTAGACCTCCTACGTGGCTTGCATTCATATATAGATGGGTACATAGGTCATAATTGCTGATGTCTAATTCTCCTGTGTCATCTTCACCCAGGGCAACAGGCCAAGTGTTGCCCTGATATCATAATGCTACAGCGGAATGTCATCATACATGAGGGCCAATCCGTTGCCTAGAAAGCAGTAGGATATTATCATGGCATTGAAATGGGTAGCAGGGTAGACAGGACGCCCAGCTCAAGACTAAGATGGCGAGATGATGGAGAACTAGTCACTGTTTGAGACTTATGAATTTGTTTGAAGGTGTGGTTGATAATAATCTTGACTAAACTATTGCTTAACTGTTGTACAAGTGCTAAAATGAAGATATTAGAATCTTTTATTCATAGTTATTATTCCCACTAACTCTAGCATAAACCTTCCACCCTCAAATTATCAGATGATTTAAATTCCTTATGAATTTGTTTGAAGGTGTGGTTGATAATAATAATCTTGACTAAACTATTGCTTTACTATTATACAAGTGCTAAAATGAAGATATTAGAAGCTAAAATAGTTATTATTTCCACTAACTCTAGCATAAACCTTCCACCCTCAAATTATCAGATGATTTAAATGCCGTTGAAGTACGATGACCTAAAAGAATTACAGGGAGAAGGGGACACTGTCACTTGGCTGGCAAGCAGATCATTTTATCTACGTCCTAAAATAGGTGCTAGAGTTCTGTAGAGAATGGTAGGAAATAAGGCATAGGATTGAGGAATGCATGCTTGGTTGAAAGCAAAAACTGAGATTTGAAATTTTACTGAGCTGTAGATTTTCGAAATATCACAGACGCCATTGTACAGATTATTAACGCTTTCAAAAAAATCACTTTTTTGTTGTATTGCATGAGATTGAAAATATTCAAGTTCTAATAATGGACTAACAGTGGACTTTTCCATCTGCAGAATATACTGAATGACCAGCAGTGGCATTGTTGCAGAAGAAAACTTCTAAGCATTGCCGGTATAAAAAAAAAAAATCAGCATACTATATACCTTCATCAATTTCTCTGGTAATTCAATCTCCCTTTTAATCATACTTGTCACCCCCAACAAAAAAAATCTGCATTCTATATGCCTTCATCAATTTCCATGGTAAGTCAATCTCTCTTTTAATCATGTTTGTCAGAAAAAAAAACTTAATAGCAACTGAAGGCTTTCAGACCTTATACAGGGTTCTTCCGCAGAATTATAATTTCTGTCAAGATGGTAGTGATATGGATGACCTTATGGAGCTCATGTAAGTTAATCAAAGACTTTGACTGTCAACAAGGCTGACAAATCCTTCTTTAGATACTTGTTCTAGAAGTAGTTCTTCAGAGGAAATTACTGCCTTTTGGGGCTGGAAGGAGTTGTCTTAAGTTTGAGTGCTTGGCTTCCCTTATCACAGAGTGCAGCTCATTTATCCTGCTTCCCTGCACTGTGAATGTGGGACACTGATACTCAAGACGGATGCATATTTATGATACTCTGTGTTCTTTTAACTCCATCCCACTTTCAAAAGGAGCTCAATGCTTTCAGTGGTTTAGAGTACTCTCCCATTAGACCTCCTACGTGGGTTGCTTTCATAAATAGATAGGTACCTAGGTCATAATTGCTGATGTCTAATTCTTCTGTGTCATCTTCACCCAGGGCAACAGGCTAAGTGTTGCCATGACATCATAATGCTACAGCGGAATGTCATCTTACATGAGGGCCAATCAGTTGCCTAGAAAGCAATAGGATATTATTATGGCATTGAAATGGGCAGCAGGGTAGACAGGACGCCCATCTCAAGGCTAAAATGGTGAGATGATTGAGAACTAGTCACTGTTTGAGACTTATGAATTTGTTTGAAGGTGTGGTTGATAATATTAATCTTGACTAAACTATTGCTTAACTGTTCTACGTGTGCTAAAATGAAGATATTAGAATCCGTTATGAATAATTAATATTCCCACTAACTCTAGCATAAACCTTCCACACTAAAATTATCAGATGACTTAAATGCCGTTGAAGTACGAGGACCTAAAAGAATTTCAGGGAGAAGGGTACACTGTCACTTGGTTGGCAAGCAGATCATTTTATCTACGTCCTAAAATAGGTGCTAGAGTTCTGTAGAGAATGGTAGGAAATAAGGCATAGGATTGAGGAATGTATGCTTGGTTGAAAACAAAAACTGAGCTTTGAAATTTTAGTGAGATGTGGATTTTCGCAACATCACAGACGCCATTGTACAGATTATTAACGCTTTATAAAAATCACTTTTTTGTTGTATTGCATGAGATTGAAAATATTCAAGTTCTAATAATGGACTAACAGTGGACTTTTCCATCTGCAGAATATACTGAATGACCAGCAGTGGCAGTGTAGCAGAAGAAAATTTCCAAGCATTGCCGATATAAAAAACATAAAATCAGCATACTGTATACCTTCATCAATTTCTATGGTAAATCAATCTCCCTTTTAATCATGCTTGTCACCCCCAACAAAAAAAATCTGCATTCTATATGCCTTCATCAATTTCCATGGTAAGTCAATCTCTCTTTTAATCATGCTTGTCAGAAAAAACAACTTAATAGCAACTGAAGGCTTTCAGACCTTATACAGGGTTCTTCCGCAGAATTATAATTTCTGTCAAGATGGTAGTGATATGGATGACCTTATGGAGCTCATGTAAGTTAATCAAAGACTTTGACTGTCGACAAGGCTGACAAATCCTTCTTTAGATACTTGTTGTAGAAGTAGTTCATTTGAAGTAATTACTGCCTTTTGAGGCTGGAAGGAGTTGTCTTAAGTTTGAGTGCTTGGCTTCCCTTATCACAGAGTGCAGCTCATTTATCCTGCTTCCCTGCACTGTGAATGTGGGACACTGATACTCAAGACGGATGCATATTTATGATACTCTGTGTTCTTTTAACTCCATCCCACTTTCAAAAGGAGCTCAATGCTTTCAGTGGTTTAGAGTACTCTCCCATTAGACCTCCTACGTGGGTTGCTTTCATAAATAGATAGGTACCTAGGTCATAATTGCTGATGTCTAATTCTTCTGTGTCATCTTCACCCAGGGCAACAGGCTAAGTGTTGCCCTGACATCATAATGCTACAGCGGAATGTCATCTTACACGAGGGCCAATCAGTTGCCTAGAAAGCAATAGGATATTATTATGGCATTGAAATGGGCAGCAGGGTAGACAGGACGCCCATCTCAAGGCTAAGATGGTGAGATGATGGAGAACTAGTCACTGTTTGAGACTTATGAATTTGTTTGACGGTGTGGTTGATAATATTAATCTTGACTAAACTATTGCTTAACTGTTCTACGTGTGTTAAAATGAAGATATTAGAATCCGTTATAAATAATTATTATTCCCACAAACTCTAGCATAAACCTTCCACCCTAAAATTATCAGATGACTTAAATGCCGTTGAAGAACGATGACCTAAAAGAATTTCAGGGAGAAGGGTTCACTGTCACTTGGCTGGCAAGCAGATCATTTTATCTACATCCTAAAATAGGTGCTAGAGTTCTGTAGAGAGTGGTAGGAAATAAGGCATAGGATTGAGGAATGTATGCTTGGTTGAAAACAAGAACTGAGCTTTGAAATTTTAGTGAGCTGTGGATTTTCGCAACATCACAGACGCCATTGTACAGATCATTAACGCTTTATAAAAATCACTTTTTTGTTGTATTGCATGAGATTGAAAATATTCAAGTTCTAATAATGGACTAAAAGTGGACTTTTCCATCTGCAGAATATACTGAATGACCAGCAGTGGCAGTGTTGCAGAAGAAAATTTCCAAGCATTGCCGATATAAAAAAATAAAATCAGCATACTGTATACCTTCATCAATTTGTATGGTAAATCAATCTCCCTTTTAATCATGCTTGTCACCCCCTACAAAAAAAATCTGCATTCTATATGCCTTCATCAATTTCCATGGTAAGTCAATCTCTCTTTTAATCATGTTTGTCAGAAAAAAAACTTAATAGCAACTGAAGGATTTCAGACCTTATACAGGGTTCCTCCGCAGAATTATAATTTCTGTCAAGATGGTAGTGATATGGATGACCTTATGGAGCTCATGTAAGTTAATCAAAGACTTTGACTCTCAACAAGGCTGGCAAATCCTTCTTTAGATACTTGTTCTAGAAGTAGTTCATCAGAGGAAAGTACTGCCTTTTGGGGCTGGAAGGAGTTGTCTTAAGTTTGAGTGCTTGGCTTCCCTTATCACAGAGGGCAGCTCATTTATCCTGTTTCCCTGCACTCTGAATGTGGGACACTGATACTCAAGACGGATATTTATGATACTCATTGTTCTTTTAACTCCATCCCATTTTCAAAAAGAGCCCAATGTTTTCAGTGGTTTAGAGTACTCTCCCATTAGAACTCCTACGTGGCTTGCATTCATAACTAGATAGGTACCTAGGTCATAATTGATGATGTCTAATTCTTCTGTGTCATCTTCACCCAGGGCAACAGGCTAAGTGTTGCCCTGGCATCATAATGCCACAGCAGAATGTCATCTTACATGAGGGCCAATCAGTTGCCTAGAAGGCAATAGGATATTATCATGGCATTGAAATGGGTAGCAGGGTAGACAGGACGCCCAGCTCACGACTAAGATGGTGAGATGATGGAGGACTAGTCACTGTTTGAGACTTATGAATTTGTTTGAAGGTGTGGTTGATAATAATCTTGACTAAACGTTTGCTTTACTGATAGACATGTGCAAAAATGAAGATATTTGAATCTGTTATTCATAATTATTATTCCCATTAACTTTAGCATAAACCTTCCTCCCTCAAATTATCAGATGACTTAAATGTTGTTGAAGTACAATGACCTAAAAGAATTTCAGGGAGAAGGGTACACTGTCACTTGGCTGGCGAGCAGATCATTTTATCCACGTCCTAAAATAGGTGCTAGAGTTCTGTAGAGAGTTTAAGGAAATAAGGCATAGGGTTGAGGAATGTATGCTTGATTGAAACGCCTTATAAAAATCACTTTTATGTTGTATTGCATGAGATTGAAAATATTTAAGTTCTAATAATGGACTAACAGGTTCTAATAATGGACTAACAGTGGAATTTTCCATCTGCAGAATATACTGAATGACCAGCAGTGGCAGTGTTGCAGAAGGGAATTACCCAGCATTGCTGATAAAAAAACTTCCTCATTCTATATTACTTTATTATTTTCCATGGTAAGTCAATCTCTTTTAATCATGTTTGTCACTAAAAATACTTAAAAGCAACTGAAGGCTCGCAGTATCTTATAGTGGGGTCTTCCACATAATTATAATTTCTGTCAAGATGGTAGTGATACGGATGACCTTATGGAGCTCAGGAAAGTTAATCAAAGACTTTGACTGTCGACAAGGCTGACAAATCCTTCTTGAGATACTTGTTCTAGAAGTAGTTCATCAGAGGAAATTACTGCCTTTTGGGGCTGGAAAGAGTTGTCTTAAGTTTGAGTGCTTGGCTTCATTTCTCACAGAGGGCAGCTCATTGATCCTGTTTCCCTGCACTCTGAATGTGGGACACTGATACTCAATATGGTTGGATGTTTATGATACTCTGTGTTCCTTTAACTCCATCCCACTTTCATAAGGAGCCCAATGCTTTCAGTGGTTCAGAGTACTTTCCCATTAGACCTCCTACTTGGCTTGCATTCCTAAATAGTAGATAGTTACCTATGTCATATTGCTGATGTCTAAACCTCCTGTGTCATCTAACATCATAATGTTACAGCAGAATGTTATCTAACATTAGGGCCATACCTTGACCTCACTAAAGAGTTCCGGGTGGACGACCAACTCTTTATGGGGTACGTTGGATCACAGAAAGTCTTCTACTGTACCGCACAGCCAATCTCATGATGTGTCATCCCTGCATTAAAATTTGCTCTTCTCTGGCCAAGAAACAGCCTCATGAATCCTTAAGAGCTCATTCCACTAGAGCTAAGGCTACTACTGTGGCACTGCAACGTGGAGTTCCAGTTCTTGGCATTTGTCAGGCAGCAATCGTGGGCATCACTGCACACATTCACCAAGCACTACTGCTTGGGCAGTCAAGTCCTGCAGGACAGAGCAGCCTGAAAGGCCGTCCCTGTGGTCTTCCTGGTTTATATTTGTCCACAGTCCCTCCCCTGGGGTTGGTAGTGCTTGGTATCTATTTTAAGATAAGGAATCATCAGGTAGAAACATGAACTAGCTGCAAAGCCTTTACTGAAGGTAAAAAAGTGAAAGTAGTGTCCCCCATTTGACACTATGTATTCTTGCACACCAAACACATCCTTATTTGTACCTTAATCACATAAATGATCTCTTGTGTGCTAAAGTACCAGAAAGTGCTAGACAGTGATTTTATTATAAATTTTGTTTTTAATATTTGTAAACTACTATAATAATAAAATGTTACATTATTACATATAATTGGGTTCAGTTATTTAGGTTTATGTGGTAAAGGTACAAATAAGGGAGTGTTTGGTGTGCAAGAATACATAGTGTCACTTGGGGGACACCAATTTAATTTTTCTGACTATTGACCCTGTCCCCTACATTTTGTAAGGGTACCTCTCACATCTTTGTGGAGTTAATGAAGGTAAGTAACTTGTCCATCTGATAGAGATATGATCCAGCCGCAGATTCCTTACTGACCCATCCACCCACCACACACTGCATACAGGTTTTTTTGGTCAGGGCTGAACCCTTTGAGGGCGCTAGTTGTTCTACAGACACAGCTGTCAGTGCAACTCAAGGCTCTGTGCTTCTGGTGTGGAAAGTTATTTAAAGTTACTGACATCAGCACGCCTAGGTGGCACTTACATAGGTGACGCAGACGTCACTGGCGTTCAAGGGTATTGCGTGAGTAAAAGTCTTCCGGATCCAGCCTGGGAATTTCAAAGGTAAGGAATCCACAGCTAGATCATGTTTCTACCAGATAAGGATTTTCTGAATGTTAGTAACTTGTCCATTTGGACTCAGGACGTCAATCAGTGATGACATCCTAAAAGCACTTTTTGTGACCCATTATAGCTAAAGTGCCATGGGATATGAGTATGTTTTTATTTATAGGCCTCTGAGGTTTGGTATATTATCTAGTTTATTTTAGATAGTACTCACACATTCAAAAAATAAAAACGGAACTAGATCAAAAACAGACACATGAACAGAACAGTAAACATTTATTTTTACCTCTTGTAAATCACAGGCATCTTTTCCCCACAGTAAAGTTTACTTGACCTTACATAAATGACACTACATTAAAACAAAGAGGTGGTAAGCATGGTGGTTACATTTTCAAAAAGTCCAACGCAGATGTTCTGCTTTAGCTCCAAATTATTGTGCCATTAAAGACATAAGTGAGCAATGGACTGTACTTGCTGACTTATGTGTGTCTTGGACTCCCAGATGCCCCCTAGAAATGTGCTAATCACTCAAAAGATCTTTCCAAAAGCAAGGGCATGGCAGGGACCCTCTGGCAGGTTTTCTCAAGATGAATATGAAGTTACTCACCTATTGCATGTGCTCCTACTATAAGCTAATGTTGGGACTTGAACTAGAAATTCTCATAAATTAGATAAAGAAACATTTAAGGAAACTACTATTCTACCTTGGTCAAGACAGTGTGCAGCCCCAAGCATAATCTGAGTGATGGTAGAAATTAACTGCAACAAAATTGTGATATTGGAAAATAAATCTTAGCGCTTAGAGATTGTAGGATGGGATACTCAGTCACAAATGTGTCCAATGTCCTGTCCACCATATTACACATGCATTATCACCCATTGCACTTGTGATTTATGGCAGACGAGATATTTGTCATGTTTTGTAGTAGTATTCCATCCACCAAACTAGAAGTAAGGCCCTCACAGTGAATATTACACTTCAGGCATTTTTTTGTTATCTGGCAGAAATTAGAGCATATCCAAATCAAATTATTTTGCCTTACAATGTATTTGATGATTTAAGATATTACAATTAATGTTAAAGCCTGTGAGAAGGTAGTTCTTAATTTGCCAATAGAGGTTCAGGAGTGCTTTACCCTGCTCTGCTAGAGATATTGAGGCCCAGAATGCATTTGTGTATGTGATGATTACATAAAATGAAACTGTTCTACCACAGTATGTCCATCTAAAACGATGTGAGAATGTGGAGATGTTAAAACACATGCAGACAGTATACATGAATTATTATATGTAAGTGAATTTGTGAGGCTAAACAGAGAATTTGTTTTAGTCCCTGGGTTGATAATAAGAGACTAGCAAGCTTTGCAGTCGACCTTGTTGGTGCATGAGGCAATATGAAGATACCCAAGACCTTTGTGTCTCTTCATACTGCATTGGGACCGATGGATGCTGCTGGTCTACTCAAACTATTTTCCAGAGACTGCATAACTATACCTGAAAGGGGAAATGCATATGATGCTGGTATATGTGTCTCGCTGGCAGAACCTGAAATCTGATCTGATAAGTGCTCAGCAGGGTACAACATGGAGCAAATGTAGAACATTGAAAATTTTCAGATTAGCAATGCAGAATGCCAAAAACATGGTCCCGTTCAACAAGAGTGACATGTTAAAATAGTTGAATATTTCATATTCATCTATGTAATCCAGCTGCTTAGATCAACAATTTCTGATTAGTATAGCCCGATTCCCAATAAATATAAGGTATTTTGTGAATAAGAGGTGTCTGCTCTCATGAATGTAGTGTGTCAATCGCAGGTACATCTATGGAATTCCATAAACATGGATATATTTTCAGTTATAGGAAACAGCAGTAACATGACACAAAGTAGCTCTATTCATCCAACAAGCAAAGAGAGCATAAATATGCACAATCATTTCTTTTGCATCAAATAGAATTGATAACGTGCCAATATTCAGATGTACAACAATGGAGAAGGAAGTCAATTTGTCACATATGCCGCAGCCGATGTCTTTGCATTAGGAATATCAGCTGCCATAATTGGAAGAGTTCCATAACATTTCTTTACAAGTCTAGAGCTGTAGAAACGTATGAAAGAAAAATGATACTTACGATGGGATGCTAGATGGGAGATTGTCTTTGGCTGCTGCACCAACAATAGGAAATGAGGGCTCTGAATTAGAAGGGGAGGAAGTTTTCTTTGAATGGATCAGAGTGAGAAGACATGATTCAGAGGAGTGAGGTGGAGGGCGTGGAATGGCTGGGGGATGAAAGGTAGAAGTTGTGGAACATGGGTTAGAATAGCAGGAAGGAGTGGACAGAGGCCAGCGGGTATGCACATGAAACATTCTATGGGGCAAGACTGTTCCAGTGGGCAGAAGGAAGGGAGGCAGGCACAAATAGTATATTGACAAGAGAATTGGGATGGGAAAGAGCAATAATGTGAGCATGGAGGATGTACAGAAAGATTAGTAGGAAAAAGTACTGAAGCAGAAGATGGAGGGCTAACAAGTCAGAATGGGAGGATTAGTTAAATATGTTGTTGATCTTGAAGTTCCAGCCGCAGATTCTGTCCCTGCCTCTTGTGGCCCCTCCGGTGGAGACTCTGGTCCTATGCTCACTTCTGAGTGTGTTTTGTCTGAGGTGGATTCGGTTCAGCCTGGTTTACTGAATCCACTTGGGGGCGATTTAGTGACCAGTGGTTCGGTCAGGACTTTGGAGCTTGAGCTTCCGGGGGAGGGAAGTCATGTTAATGCAAGAGAAGGAGGGAGGGCAGGGGATTCTGTTACTCTTGATCTGGTAACCCCAGTGGATCCAGATACGGGGGGGCGTAATCTCTGCGGCTTCTATACTGGCAATGTTTTCAACCCTATTCCGGGACATTAAAAAAGGGTTTGAAGAGTCTTCTGCTAATCAGGCGGACATTCGGAGCTATTGCGAGTCTTTAGATAAAAAGATTGATGGGTTAACCTCTAGGACGGGGGAGCTAGAAGAGACGGTCGCTGTGATGTCTATTCATCTGGACAAAGCCAAGGAGGACATTGTTAAACTGCAAAAGGAGGATCAGGCCCTACTTGATAGGATGGAATTGCTGGAAAACAATGCCAGAAGATCCAATATACGTATACTTAATGTACCAGAAGGTTCCGAAGGTTCTGACGTTAAAATTTTTGTGGTGCAATTGCTAAAGGAGTCGTTATGTCTCGATAAATCTCTAGAGGAATTGACCATCGATATTCAGAGGGTCCATAGAGATCCGTTCAGGAGAAATCAACAAAGATCTAAACCTCGCAAAATCTTGGTTAACTTCCATACCTATGCCCTTAAAGAGCAGATTCTCAACTTAGCCCTGAAACAAAAATCCCTCCTTGGAAAGGGATTTACTTTCCTCATTAGATCTGACCTTTCTAGGGTTACGTTAGAGAAGCAGTGGGAGTTTGGTAGGCGGCTTGAGGCATTTAGAAAATTGGGGGCAACGGCCCAGCTGGTGTTCCCTGCTGCCCTGAAGGTGATGTTTAACAATAAGATGTTTAGCATCAGGTCAGTGCAAGCCGCTGACGAGCTCCTTTTGGAGTTGGGCAATAAGGCAGCTTGCTGATATGTACCCTTTGTAAATTTTCAGACCAAAAAAAAAAAAAATGGGCTCCTGAGTGTTAAAATATATCAGTAGATTTGTAGGTATTGAATTTAGTCTTTGGTATTAGAGGAGGTAGTTATGGCTACAACATAATTATCATAGGGGAGGAAAGAGGATAGGGGAGACAGGCAAAAAAAAAAAAAAAAAATGGTAAAAGGGAATAAAAAAAAAAAATACTTCGGTGTAGGGTAGGATTTCTAGTCTGTTTTCTCCTTTTCCTTTTCCTTGTTCTATCCTTGTTCTATCCATTAACTCCCATTCCCATATACCTGCATTTATAGATTTTGTTAGAATATGTGTGCAACTAGGTCACTTTGGAGGGGAACTTGGTTCAGTGTCGGGGAGGGTCACGGGAGCTTGAGATGGGGTGCTATCTACTGGATTTGTTCCGGTTAGATACAACAAGGGTTCTCCATGGGAGGGAGGGGGGTGTGGGGGGATATAGGGGTCAAGGGGTAAAATGTTTCATAAAATTCCTCATGTGCCAACCTTGTGCTCTATTATATTCTGCTGGGTGTAGGATAATTTCAGATATGCAACTATCAGACATTAGGTTAGGTCATACGAGAGATGTCCCAAGTCCCTGGGTGGGGTTGAGAGGCGTTAAAGTCAGATGGCTAATTTAAAGATAATATCTTGGAACGTAAATGGTCTGCGTACTAAACCTAGGGCCAGAAAAATACTACAATATCTTCGGGATTCAGAGGCACAGGTTATTATCCTGCAAGAGACGCATCTGGTTCAAGATGAAATGGACACGTTAGTTAAGGAGAATAAGTGGATCGACTTTTCAATTTCTACATCTAAGTCTTTGACTTGTAGAGGGGTTTCACTTATCTTTAAAAAACAACTCAGGGCTAGAGTGTTAGATTTTAAGGTTGACCCAGCGGGTAGATGGGTTATTGCCTCCCTTTCTATTTTGGGCAGTCAGTTTACTATTGTGGGGTATTATGGTCCTAATCAGGACGATCCGTCATCTTTGGAGGTAATTTTTTCTCACCTTTTGTCTTTCCCAGAGTCTGTAATTTTTGCTGGTGATTTTAATATTGTCCTAGACCCCACTCTTGATAAATCGCATAATAGTCGATCTCGAATTCCATCAAAATCTAGATCCTTTTTGCTTAATGAAATGAAGCAATATGGTTATGTTGATATTTGGAGGTTGAGGGCAGGTGAACAGCTGGGTATCTCTTATAGAAATCAAAAATATCGCCACCAATCCAGAATAGATTTTGTATTAATCAGCCATACATTAGTAGATTCTGTTAAAGATGTTAAATACCTCCCATTACATTTATCTGACCACTCTGCAGTAGCCATGGAGCTTATATCGATGCTAAGTTTGCCGGCTAGAAGTTGGTCCTTTGATCGCTCCTTACTCTCTCACCCAGACGATGTTCTTTTCTTTAAGTCTGAGGTGAGCCACTTTTTAACAACAAATGTAGGATCGGCAAGCATCGGAGTGGTGTGGGACTCTCTTAAAGCTTTTGTGAGAGGCCTTATTACAAACAAAATGGCTTACAGGAAGAGGCAATACAAGGAGGCAGTGACATCAGTGGAAGCAAATATCGCTAAGACTCAGTTAGACCTAGATGCTGATTCCATTACACCAGAGGATCGCTCTCTTTTGTCTGGAAGATTAATTTCTTTAAAGGGCCACCTTGCTTCTATCTTAAATCAGCGGATACAAGAAAGATGGGAGGCCAGTGAGCTCGCACATTTCCAGTATGGAGAAGGAGCAGGGAAGCTATTGGCATGGAAAACCAAAACAGACCAAGTTCGTAATAATATCGAGGCGATTAATGTCAATGGCTCCCCACTCTCCCGGGATGACGATATTAGATCCGCCTTCAGAGAATTCTTTCAAAATATCTACTGTGAGGATAAGAACATCAGTCCAGTTAGTATTAAAGATTGGCTCAGTAAGATCACACTTCCAGCACTCTCTGATGAGCAAAGTGAGAGGTTGGATAGTGAAATCTCGGAGGAGGAAGTTATCAAGGCTATACATAATGCCAAAAAGGGGAAGGCATCTGGTACAGATGGCCTACCGGCTGAAATTTATAAAGCCCTGGAGCGGGAACTTGTCTCCTTCTTGGTACTACTGTTTAACGATATTTTACTGGATGGTGGTCGGCCCCCGACATCATGGGACAGTGCGTCTATTACTGTAATCTTAAAACCAGGGAAACCGTCTACTGCATGTGGTTCCTATAGGCCAATCTCCATACTTAATGTCGATTATAAAATATTTGCCTCAATTCTGGCCAAAAGATTAGCTCTTGTTGCCCCCAACATCTTACACCCGGATCAGAAAGGGTTTGTCAAGGGGCGACAGCTATATGAATTAACTTTTGATTTAATAGGGGCTATCGACTTGGCAGTTCTGGAGTCTCTCCTCCTGGCGGTGCTTACCTTGGATGCCACCAAGGCCTTCGACAGAGTTAATTGGTTGTATCTGTCGGAGGCCTTGGCAAAGTTCAATGTGGGAGCAGGGTTTCGCCGGGCAATCAGTCTATTATATCAGAACCCAAGTGCCTGTGTACTGATCAATGGCATCTTATCTGACCCCTTTAACATCTCGAGGGGTACGCGACAGGGCTGCCCCCTCTCCCCACTTCTTTTCGATCTATACGTTGAACCACTCGCTCAAAACTTAAGGGATAATGTTGACATCAAGGCGTTCGCGTACAGGGGTTGGGAAAGGAAAGTGGCCCTGTACGCTGATGATATCTTCATTTTCACCTCTGATGCCCGTACGGCTCTCCCGGAAATAGTCAAGCTAGCCTCGGAATTTGGGGTAGTGTCCGGGTATGAGATCAACGCTTCAAAAACCGAGATGTTGACCTGGGGTATGGATCAGAGCTTTTGTATCTCGGGTATTCGGCCAGGAAATAAATTGAGATACCTGGGCCTCGATATTGTGGAAGATATAGATCAGATCGTAAATATCAATTTTTCCAAGGTAGCTAAGGACTGCCGTAAGTTGCTTCAGTCTTGGTCCCATCTTCCATTGTCTTTATTAGGAAGGGCTAACTTGGTCAAGATGGCTGTCTTGCCAAAGATTTCCTTTCTTTTCAACACTATCCCACTGTATTTTGATCCAAACCCTATTAAAACTTTTCAGGCCGAGATTAACACCTTTATCTGGAATAAACATCTTCCAAGAATTTCGTGGAAAAAGTTAAGGTGGCGCAGGGAAAAGGGGGGGCTGGCTGCCCCGGACATCCAGGTCTGTGCCTGGGCGTTCCAGTTATCTCATGCCAGGGTGTTGTTAAAAAAACCATTAGAGTATGGGGTGGGAACTCTATATACCACTCTGCTTAGGGGAGAGGGTGTTAGCCATTCTGGGTTCCTACTGAAATTCGGAGATCCCAAGTTCTTTAAAAAAATTAAATTGAAAATTCTTTTGGGAATGGCAAGGACTTGGGCCCAGGTTTCAAAATCCATTAAAATAGGGTACTATAGCTGTAGGACTTCCTTATGGGATCTGCCCGATAATCCACCCTGGTTGGGAGACTCACTTGCAGTACCTATTAGAGAGGCAGGGGTGGAGGTCTGGGGAGATCTATTTGTTGAGGGGGAACTGCTCTCCTGGGAGTGTTTGAGTAGAAAGATTGGCCCTGGCCTAGCTAGGCTAAAATATCTGCAGATGTCCAGCTGGTCTCGCTCCTATACTGCACAGCCCTCTCGAAAAAATAAATTCCCAGTAGGTGGTTATAGTACTCTTATTACTTTGTTGATTGATAGACCCCCTGCTAAGAAGGAGATCTCGTCTTGGTATAATCTGATTTTGGATGAGATGGACGGAGTATTCATGCTTCCAGATGAACTCTGGGGGGCTGATATAAGTAACACTGATTTGCAACAGTTATGGAGAACATCTTGTAGATTGCTGTGGGATGTGGTGAAACCAGCGTGGTTGCGTAGGAACCACATCTTTACTATCCACAGAGCATATTATTCCCCCCTTCGACTTTCTAAATTTATTCAGGGGAATATGGTGGTGTGTGCTAGATGTGGATTCCTAGCAGCCTCTGACATTCACATGTTTTATGAATGCCCCCTTCTGTCTCAGTTTTGGGAAGCCATTTGTAAGATCCTGTCGTCTTCAATAGACTCCAAAATAACTTTAGATCCCCAGTTGGTGATTTTCGGAATCTTAGAGGGGGTCTCCAGCTTGGCGAAGAAGCTAGTATTTCACGCTATACTACTGGCTAGAAGGGAGATATGCAGAAAGTGGAATGACCCTTCACCTCCTATCAATGAATGGTACGCCTCTGCCCTGCATGTTTCTAAGTTTGATTTGGCTAGAGCTGGGAATCCAGACAAAAGATCCTTTTGGCACCTTCTTAAATGGGATCAGTGAGACTCTGGGTTTTTTTTGTTTGTTTTTTCCCCAGGTCCAATGATTAAGCCATCTATCCCACTGCTTGGTATAAGCGGTGCTCAGATTCCTTTTTCAGCACTCAGGTAGCACCCTGGCTGAACTCCTGAGGTTATGGTATGGTGATCGCTGGTATGTCAAGCCCTATTGCTGTGGGACGAGGCCCCCGTTCCATGTCTGTCTCTCCCAGTTGGTATGAACTGTGACAGCATATTGCTTGTAAGCCTATTGATCGCGCATATAGAACCTTGGTGGCATATGAGGACAAAAAAAAAAAAGATCTTGTATTGGCTATCCTTCCATAATTCATGTTTTTCTAGCAATCAATGACATAGAAATCATTGGATTTAAAAAAAGTTTCTTTTGACAACCCTTATCATATTATATTACCTTTAGAAATGTGGTAAAAGGTGGCAAGCACTTTTTTTTTATTTATTCAGTGGCCAGCGATTGTAACATCTGATTATTACTTTAATAATTGTTTACTTTATCCTGAGAAAGAATGCGAATTGTGTGGTAGAACACAGTAACATTTATTTTCCTCATTGTATACCTGACACCCCATTAGAATCATTGGCATATCAAATAGTAATCGTATTAACTTTACTAAGTGGGACACTTTAGTAGGGATAGAGAAACTCTTTTACCTCAAATGTCTTAAGAACTACCTGACTGGGCATATGTATCAGTTTTTTATTGTAGCTTCTAATATTAATTTTTAACCTGTTCCAAATATCTACTATAATATCTGACTATTGAAATTTGTTGATTTTGGGAACTCCCATTGTTAGTCATTTTCGAAAACACAGGAGGCTGCTGCTTGCTAATGTAGGGGCGTGAAATAACTAGCACTACAATATTTTGCATGGCAAGGCTTGAGGCACTCTTAGGTTTGACACCATGTGATGACCTTTGACTACCATCATTTTAATTGACTTTGGTGTTTCCCTTTACCCTAGCCTGAATGTACGACATCCTGCATATGATTTCTTTTCTTTGAAGGTTCCTTCCATGTAATCTTGCAGTATTAAAGTGGGAGCTGTCAGAGTTTAACAGCTTGCCAAGAACAGAACTTGTGGGTATTGGTTTTGCCATGGCCTCATGTCATCCTGAATTCTGACTCTGCCTTGTTTGAGCTTTTTCGTGCGCACAGACAGGCCCACAGAGTGTTTGCAAGTTGTTTGGGTTAATCACATTTAAGTTTGTTTTGTTGTTGGAGAAGAGATTGTTTAAAGTCTTGAAGGCTTTCGTAAGCTTCGTTAGGATAAAGGCTGAAACATGTGAAAATGTAGAGGGAACGTGGGAAGCCCTTTTGCCCTGGAATGCTTGCATGGAAGGTGGCTAATTCCAGTAAGTTTCCTGGGCGCAAAGGGAAAGACTCTCAAACCTTCTAGTGTGTTTTGAGACTATAAAGCTGAGGGTTGTTGACTTAGAAACCGGGATTGTTTGAGCCTGAACGATGGACGCATCATCAGTGCAGGCATCTGGTTGCGGAGACTCTTATCCCCAAATGAGTCCCCTAGTCTGGAGTGGACGGAGATGCAGTGTTTGAGCCAGGTGAAGTGATTTCTTTCTGACTAGTGCCATTTTGATGTGTGGCCAGTGGCTGTGTTCATTTGGGGTGTTTACTTTGTGATGCGTGAGAGAGTCAGAGTGCACATCCAAAGTAATCATTTGATGTATTTAGTATATATATCTTTCTGATTTCTTGCAGGACGTCCAGTATTATTTGCTGCTTGTTTATTCATTATTATTATGCATGCATTTAACTGTTACATTTGCCAAGTGTGTTGTTATTGCTTGCATATAAATATATATTTCTATATACATTTGAATGCTGCATCTGGGAAAGCCTTTGTTAGAGAGGACTGCATAAATAAAACGCCAAGCCTGATTCTAAAAAGAGAGTCTCATTTTATAAAGTGAAACCCCTTTCTAGGTGGTGGTGTGTTTTATGTCTCCTGCTTCGTCGTTTTTTGGCCACCATGTGGGAGTGGTATTTTTGAGGGAAAAGCAAGACAAACGTCCGATTTCAGGACGATTTTTAAATGGAGAATCCTTTCCACTTAAAAATGTTTTTAATTACTAGACTTCAGTAATCGTATTCTAAAAGTACTTCGAAAGATTTAGCACCATACCTCATATTTTACAATGACAGCCCCACCATGTAGAATAATATGGGTTGGCCACAGATCAGCATTTTGGATGAGTGCTTATCTAGCAACCAGTTGTAAGGTTCTCACACGAGATGTCTTTGTAATGTGGAAGATGGATAACGTACAATTAATCTTAAAACATATATACAAACTGGGGTGCAGTCCCACCAGTTAAACAGCAAAGTATGTGCCCCTTCTTCACAACCAATGTAGGAGCAACTACTTCCATTTTTTTACAGGAACCCCTGGGGCATCTCCATGCACACAAGTCACCAGTAATTATCTATATAGGTTATCTAGCATGAAGTCCTGCGCCAGAAAATAGCATGTTGGAAAGTTGGCTCCACTACAGCAGACCGCTTCTCATGTGTGTTTCATTGACTGTGTGTTATTACCTGTACCTATAAAGAAGGATATCCTTATGCGTGGCTCTGGTATGGAGGTTGTGAAAGGGAATGTAGCCAGGGCTTACTACCTTTACCAGAGCCCAAGATAGCTGCTTACAGATAAAGCAGACACAGTTAGTGCCTAAGTAGATGTGGGAGTTTAGACAATTTCTACTGGGCCTGCATGTCCTGCCAGAGGCTGAAGGTGCTCAAGGAACACCATATGAAGTTGCTGGTAGCACGTCTGTCACAGTCTTTGGAGACATTGCGGCCTTGTTTTTCTTCTTCTCCTGTGGAGGTCAGTTCACGATGGCGTTCTAGGAGTCGGAGTCATTCTCCAGGAAGCCGTGCATCAGAAACGTTCATGGGTAAGACTTCACTGGGTGGAGACTCTGTCTTCCACGGCTCCTTCCACTCGTCATTTGAGGCGGCTGTTCATGACTCCACCTGCGTCTCCCCGTCTTTCCAGGGCACCAATGGCCAGATGAGGTAGTATTATAACTCTCTACACCTCATCTTTGGTCCTCCACCTTACCCTGGAGCACCCACAGGCCCCAAGAAAATGAGTGGAACCACGCTTGTGGATTCCTCCTTCGGTACGGTTGGGCTATTTTACTATTTAACCCCTTCGCTGCTAGTCCTTCCCCTCCCCCCCCCCCACCCCCACCGTGCTAAACCTTTTTTTGGCTATTTGGGGTAGTGCGCGCTTAGGCCCCTGTAACTTTTTGACCACATAAGGTATCCACGCCAAATTTGTGTCCTTTTCCTCCAACATCATGGGGATTGTAATGGTACTGAGGGTTTGTGGATTCCCCTGGAGGGGTCGCAGAAATTAGCCGAAATACAGCTAAAATTTGTTTTTTTGAGGAAAAATTGGAAAAAAGGGCTGCAAATGAAAGCGTCTCAGTTTTTCCCTGCAAATGGTATCAAAAAAGGGTTTGTGGGGCTGAAATCACCATTTTCCCAGCTTTTAGGGAATGGCAGACTTTTGTCAGAAAACTAACATTGTTTACACAGTTTTGGCATTTTTCTGGGACATAGCCTATTTTTGCTATTTTTTGTGTGCTTTCAACCTCCTTCCAGTTAATGGGAGAAATGGGTATGAAAACAATAATGGATCCTGGAAAGCTATACATTTTAGAAAAGTAGACAGAATTCTGAATTCAGCAAGGGGTCATTTGTGTAGATCCATCAAGGTTTCTTTATAGAAACTAACAGTTAAACATAGGAAAAATAGAAAATTAGTTGAAAAAAACAGCCTTTTGTGTCAACGTTTTCACTTGTAACTTCTTCTAATTATGACAGCTCTTTGAAAGCAATATACCGTTACATCCACTGGACCTTTGTGGTTGTGGGGATATATAGGACTTGTAGGTTCACCAAGAACCCGACGAACCCAGAGTCAAAAACTGAGCAGCAATTTGCAATGGCTTTTTATTATGTACCGGGTATATATCCATTATTGTGGGGAAAGTGTATACATGGAAAAATCGGTATTTCTGAAATGGGAACAAATTATAGAGTTTAGAAACAGTAGATATTTGCACATTTTCGAAATTGGGAATACTCATACTAGCATGAGAATTATCGGTCATTTTTCAAAATGACTTATTTTTTACATAATGTCTTTCATTTGGAAAGCAGAAATGCATCGAAAGTCAATAGGTAATAACGGTTGCTTTACAAATTTGAATTACCCTAAGTCTCCCCATAAAAATGGTACCACACTTGTGTAGGTCGGCCTAGTGCCCATGACAGGAAACGGCGCAAAACGCAACGTGGTCACACCTCAATTTCGCAGTGAAAAATGACCCTTTTTTGGCAAAGTGCCTAGCTATAGTTTTTTAACCATAGCTCTGCCGGCACCTAGGGAAACCTAGCAAACCTATACATTTTTGAAAACTAGACACCCAGGGCAATCCAGGATGGGGTGACTTGACTGCCTCCCACCAGGTAATGTTACCCAAGATCCCTTGCAAACCTAAAAAATTGTTTAAAAAACCCACATTTCCGTGGTGGAAAGTTCTGGAATCCGCGTGGATCCACAAATTTCCACCCAACCCGCGTTCCCCAAAGTCTTCCAAGAAAAATGGTACCTCACTTGTGTGGGTCGGCCTAGTGCTCGCGACATGAAACGGCGCAAAACGCAACGTGGACACACCTCAGTTTCGCAGTGAAAAATTACCCTTTTTTGGCAAAGTGCATACCTGTAGTTTTTGTACCCTAGCTCTGCCGGCACCTTGGGAAACCTACCAAACCCACACATTTCTGAAAACTAGACACCCGGGGATTCCATGGAGGTATGGCTTGTGTGGATCACTGACTACGAGTGAGTGTGGTGTGTTGTTTTGGTCCTGAGGCGGAAGCCGGGACATTGTTTTTAAACTTTGCCGCTTGAATCAAAAAGCCTACTATCGTTTTTAAACTCGCTCCAAAAGATTGCTTATTTGGAGAAAACTGCATTTTTAAAAAAAATACTAAAATCAAATCGCCACTTACTATCAGTTACCGCTGAAGTGAGAGCGGATCCTGCCCCCCTCGAGAACTTGATTGAGTCTCGGCTCACCTGCCGAACTAGTATTTCCGGGCCCGCCATCTTGGGTGAGGAATACCATATAATTGACCAGGGCTAGGCCCCTCCCACCCTCACGCCGTCGCCACTATAAAATGATCGCTCTACCCGGGAGGTGCAGCGGACGGGCGCAGCGGCGGTGCCGGCGGGGTGCCGAAGGCGCGCCAAAGGCAAGCCCGTCTGCGCCCGTCTGCGCCCGTCCGCGACCGACCGGGACCAGGGGCCACGACCGCTGGCCAAAATAAATCCATCCAATACTCGTCCAGCACTCTACATCAACTACGAGGCCCCATCAACGACCAATGCCTTGCGTCCTGGAATCCTACCTCAAAACTTTTCTGCTGCCCACAGTGCACGTATCAAAGTGGCCCAAAAACACCCCCTCCCTCATACCTTATGTTCCTGCTGAACTGCAGGTCTCTCTTCAAACATGCTGCAGAAACATCTCTGTTAATCTCCGACAAAGAACCCGATGCCATTTTCCTCACGGAAACTTGGCTACAACCTGAATCTGACCCCGATGTCATTCAAGCTCTTCCCGCAGGATACCAAATACTCCGGGTCGACCGTCTATTGGGGAAAGGCGGCGGCATAGCCATTATTTACAAGAATTGCTATACCTGCCGCGCCTCTCCAACTACCTTATCCAGCTGCGAACATCTTACTTTCTCGCTGGACTTCTCCCCCACATGCACTTTCTCAGGGACTCTTATCTATCGGCCACCGGGCACTCAACTAACTTTATAAACCAACTCGCACCGGAGGTAGCAAATTGTGTCTGCTCTTCGCCTAACTACACCTTATTAGGCGACCTGAATGTGCATCTAGATGACCCCCTAGATTTGGCTGCCACCGAACTACGCAACAATCTGGAGGCACTAGAACTCTCCCAGCGAGTGCTGCAACCCACCCACGATAAAGGTCACCTCCTGGACCCCATCTTTACTAACTGTACCCATCTCACAGTTAGTCCATCCATTCCCCTCCCATGGACGGACCATTTTCTGATCCCATTTATCTGGGCGCCGTCTGGACCACGTCCTAAACCTTCCACCGCCTCTTGCAGGGACCGCAAATGGTCCCAACTTAACACCAACCTGTGGACAACCACTCTGGAAGCCTCTGTCCCAGTAAACAACCCCGATCCGATTATTAATAATGACAACTTCAACAACTGGATCACCACCTCCTTAGATCTTACTATCCCATTTAAGGATATCAAACCCAAACAGAGACCAAAAAACGCTCCTTGGTACTCACAGGACCTGCGCACTCTTAAAAAAGAATGCAAAAGATTGGAACGGAAATGGCGCATTGATTACTCACAAATCAGCAAAAATGAATATCGGGCCGCCATAAAAATCTATAAAAATGACATAAAAAAAGCTCAAGCTACCTTCGACGAAAACAAAATTAACGAAGCAGCATCCAAACCCAAGGAAATATATCAAATCGCGAAGAGCCTGCTCAAACTTCCCGATAAACCACCAGATCCACTCACTGCTCAAACTCGCTGCAATGAACAGGCAGACTACTTCTTCAATAAAATTGCCACAATCTACTCATCTTTCCCCCCACCCCCTCATCCCAAAATAGAACAGAAGGATATCAGTCCACCTCCACTTACCACCCTAGAAAACTTACCACCACTGGAGTCCACCAGCCTGGAAACCATATTACTCCAGGTAAAGTCCGGATCTCCCAGCGACCCAGCCCCAGCTCAGTTTCTCAGAACAATCACCCCTACCATCCTGCCCACCATTCTGAACTTCCCTCAGGACTCGTTCCCCTAAAATGGAAGCAGGCAACAGTCAAAGCCCTCCTGAAAAAACCCAATCTAGATCAGATGAACCCGGGAAATTACCGCCCAATCTCCCTGCTACCTTGGATATCCAAAATCGTGGAAAAGCACGTCAACCAATCCCTCACAGAATTCCTGGAAACAAACTACTGGACTCATCTCAAACTGGGTTCCGCCCCATGCACGGAACAGAAACCGCTTTACTAGCTGTAACAGAAGGAGCAAGAATTATCGTGGATCTAGGCGGCACTGCGGCCATTATCTTATTGGACCTCAGTGCCGCCTTCAACACTGTGAATCACGACATCCTGCTCCACAGAATCTCAGAACTAGGGATAACATCTACAGCGGCGGCCTGGCTACGATCATCTCTGTCAGAACGCTCCTTCCGAGTCTGCGAAGGCGAAGCCACCTCGCCCAGTAAACCACTCAGTTGTGGGGTTCCCCAGGGTTCGTCCCTGAGCCCCACACTGTTTAACATATACATGCACCCCCTCGCAGAAATAATTCGCCCTTTCGGCGTCCAAGTCGTGTCCTACGCGGATGACACGCAACTGGTGGTTACCCTAAATCATCCTTCTTCATGTCCTAATGATCTCAGAGGCTGCATGGAAGCAGTAAGTACCTGGATGAGTCAGTCTTACCTGAAATTAAACGGCGACAAAACAGAGCTAATGGTACTGGGTAACTCCCCTCAAAAATCCATTGAGTCTCTGTGGCCACCAGATCTAGGCCCAGCACCCCCAGCCAGGAACACCATCAAGAACTTAGGAATTTGGCTTGACAGCACATTATCCTTCGGACACCAGGCAACCAAATTATCTGCCACCTGCATGGGCATTATAAGACTCATCCAAAAAATCCTACCGCTTCTCCCCTACAAGGCCAGACAGATCATGGTCCAGGGCCTAATCCTCTCCCGGCTGGATTTCGGAAACGCCCTTTATCTAGGCGCCCCTGAATCAACCTTGAAAAGGCTCCAGGTGATTCAAAACTGCGCTGCCCGCACGCTTCTGCGCATTCCCCGCCGCCAATCAGTGAAATCTGAACTAAAAGCCCTCCACTGGCTGCCAGTAAAAGACAGGATCAATTTTAAAAGCATGTGCATTGCCCACCGTGCCTACTGGAGGAAAGGAGCAATCCTGAACCATACCCTGATTACCCCCTACCACCCCAACAGACAGCTTAGGTTGACTCATACCTTTCAAGTCATCAGACCCAGGTTCAAAAGAGAAAGGAGTGGAGGAAGAATGTTCTCAACAAACGCGGCAAGGCTCTGGAACTCCCTCCCAATCTCTATTCGTTCAGAACCCAACCTTCGGCACTTCCGGAAAAAACTAAAAACCTTTCTCTTCAGCAGATAAAATTGACCCGCCCACACACCTGTACTTGGCTAAGCGCTAGGATGCCTGCGGGTAGCTATCGCGCTCTACAAAAACCATATCCAATCCAATCCAATCCAATGTTTCCTTACCCAGAATCCCCTGCAAACCTCAATTTTAGCTGAAAGAAATCACTTTTTCCACATCGTAGTGAGGTGACATCATTTTGATGTCACCTCAATACGTTTTGGGCCCTTGCCTGTCGCGGGTACTTGTGCCTCCCACACGAGTGAGGCACCGTTTTTATCGGGAGACCTGGGAGAATGCTGGGTGGTAGCAAATTTGTGTCAGCCCGATGATGCCACAACTTTTCCTCTTAAAAATGGGTGAAAAAAGTGATTTCTTTCAGTTAAATTTGAGGTTTGAAGGGCATTCTGGGTAAGGGAATGTTGGGGGATCCACACAAGCCATACCTCCCTGGAAGCCCCCGGGTGTCTAGTTTTCAGAAATGTGTGGGTTGGCCGCCGAGCACCGGGCCAAAAACCCAGGGAACCCCCCTTGCAAAACCAGGTCGTTTTGAGATAGGCAATTTTGATGTTGCCTCAATACGTTTTGGTCCCTTGCCTGTCACGGGTACTTGGGCCTCCCACACGAGTGAGGCACCGTTTTTATCTGGAGACCCGGGGGGAACATTAGGTAGTAGGAAATTTGTGTCAGCCCGATGATGCCACAATTTTCCCACACAAAAATGTGTGAAAAAAGTGATTTTTTCAGCTAAATTGAGGTTTGAAGGGCATTCTGGGTAAGGAAACGTTGGGGGATTCATGGAAGACATACCTCCCTGGAAGCCCCTGGGTGTCTAGTTTTCAGAAATGTGTGGGTTTGGTAGGTTTCACTAGGTGGCCACCGAGCACCGGGCCAAAAACCCAGGGTACCCCCTTTGCAAAACCAGGTCGTTTTGTGATAGGCATTTTTGATGTCGCCTCACTACGTTTTGGGCCCTTGCCTGTCGCGGGTACTTGTGCCTCCCACACGTGTGAGGCACCGTTTTTATCGGGAGACCCAGGGGAACACTGGATGGTAGGAAATTTGTGTCAGCCCGGGGATGCCACAACTTTACCACCCAAAAATTTGTGGGAAAAGTGATTTTTTTCAGCTAAAATTGAGGTTTGCAGGGCATTCTGGGTAAGGAAACGTTGGGGGATCCACGCAAGCCATACCTCTCTGGAAACCTCCGGGTGTCTAGTTTTCAGAAATGTGTGGGTTTGGTAGGTTTCCCTAGATGGCCACCAAGCCCGGGGCCTAAAAGTCATGGGACCCCCTTGCAAAACCAGGTTGTTTTGGGATAGGTAATTTTGATATCTCCTCAATAGGTTTTGGGCCCTTGCCTGTCGCGGGCACTAGGCCTACCCACGTAAGTGAGGTACCATTTTTCTCGGAAGACTTTGGGGAACGCGGAGTGGGTGGAATTTTGTGGACCCACGCAGATTCCAGAACTTTCCACCAGAGAAATGTGAGGAAAATGTGTTTTTTTTGGGACCAATTTTTTGGGTTGCAAGGAATTCTGGGTAACAGAACCTGGTGAGAGCCAGTCAAGTCACCCTATCCTGGATTCCCCTGGGTGTCTAGTTTTCAAAATTGTATAGGTTTGCTAGGTTTCCCCAGCTGCCGGCAGAGCTAGGGTTCAAAATCTACAGATAGGCACATTGCTAAAAAAAAGTCTGAGCCTAGTGGGCTTTCTGCCAACCTGGGGGGGGTATCGGGGGAGGGGGATTCGTCCCAATATGCCCGCAAAGGGAGCAGAAAGACTGTGGCTATTTTTGGTGGTGGTGGGGGCATTGGTATGACCATTTTGGGCAGCCCCCACCCCCACGCATAAAAAAAAGCCTGCTTTCTGCCCCCCCCGGGGCAGATAAGGGGCCACTGCCATCATCTGCCCTCCCGGAGGGCAGAAACACTGGAATTTCTCTGGGGGTGGGGTGGGGGTATTGTCATGCCCATTTTGGGCAGCCCCTGCCCCTACACTAATAAAACAAAAAAATCCATGTTTTCTAGTGGGCTTACTGCCCCTCCCGGGGGGCCAGATTGGGGGCTACAGCACCCATCTGTTTCCCGGGGGGCATAAAGACTGTCATTTTTGGGGGGGGGGGGGTTGGGGCATTGGCGTGCCCGTTTCAGGCAGCCCACACCCTAAAAACAATTGCGCAAAAAAATATCCCTGGTGGATAGTGGGCTTTCTGCCCCTCTGGATGGGCAGATTGGGGGCTACTGCCTCCATTTGCCCCCCGGAGGGGCAGAAAGGCTGTAATGGTGGCGGGGAGGTGGGGGCATTGGCGTGCCCATTTTGGGCAGCCTCCACCCTAAAAAGAAATTGTGCAAAATAAAATCCCTGGCATTTAGTGGTTTTTCTGCCCCCCGGGGGGGCAGATTGGGGGCTACTGCCCCATCTGCCCCCCGGGGGGGCAGAAAGGCTGTCATGGTGGTGGGGGTGGGGGCATTGGCCTACCCATTTTGGGCAGCCACCACCCTAAATAAAATTGCATGAAAAAGATCCCTGGCGTCAAGTGGGCTTTCCGGCCCCCCCCGAAGGGGCAGATTAGGGGCCAATGCCCCATCTGCCCCCAGGGGGGGGGGCAGAAAGACTGTAATAATTGCGGGGGTGGGGGCATGGGCATGCCCATTTTGGGTAGCCCCCACCCTTATTTTTAATTTCTAAAAAAAATCCCTGGTGTCTAGTGGGCTTTTTGCCCCCCCCCGTGGGGGCAGATTAGGGGCCAATGCCCCATCTGACCCCCAGGGGGGCAGAAAGACTTGTCATTGCGGGAGGAGTGGGGGCATGGGCATGCCTGTTTTGGGCAGCCCCCATCCTTATTTTTATTTCCAAAAAATTCCCTGGTGTCTAGTGGGCTTTTTGCCCCCCCTGGGGGGGGGCAGATTGGGGGCTACTGCCCCCATCTGCCCCCCAGGGGGGGCAAAAAGACTAAATGATGCCAACATTATTTGGGGGGAGCAAAGACCCTTGCCCAAGGGGCCGCTCCCCCCTCCCTGGTGTCTAGTGGGTGGATCTCTGCATGGGGATCGCCCTTCTGTGGCAATCTCCAAGCAGGGATCCAATGGCGAAGGGTACCATTGTAAAGGGTAGATTCTCCCCTTTCCAACGATACCTCTCCCGTCTTTGAGCACGTAGAAAGTGAAACTGAAATGAGCCTCTTGGCTCATTTCAGTTTCGGTTTCGCTGTAATGACGTCGGCGCGACGTGCGCGCCGATCGTCATTACAGGGAAAGCAGGGGGGGGCCTCAGGAGCTGCGGAAGCTCTTCCCCAGCTGCCAAGGCTCTTTCAGCAAGAAAGGCAATTCCTCTGGTGCCTGCACCAGAGGGATTGCCATTGCATATTTCATGACGAGCTGGACTCGACATGAGCACACGAGCACTGTGTGCCATGACGAGTCCAGCTCGTCATGAGCATGAAAGGGGTTAAGTCTGCCCTGGTCGGCATTGGCTGACTCTGTTACGTTGCTGGTGCACAGCCCTTCAGGGACTCCACCTTCGACGTCCGTTGTCAACATTGACGTTGGCAGCACCAATCAAAGTCTCTTCTCCTCATCCTATCGATGTTGAAGCGCCACCTTCTCCGCATTGATCGGCGTAGGGTGCGTAGTCAGTAGAGCAAACTGAGGGCAATGTGGCATTTTCACATCCCTCTCAGAGTGAGACTTTTAAGAGTCTGCTTTTAAAGGGTTTTTCAAGGAGGTCTGGGCTCTGTCAGCCCATTTCTAAAGTTATTCCATCTCAAGTGGAGGAGAGTTGGATATCTGCTCTTGGTGAGGCTAGTGGGCCGGAGTCCTCTCCAGCCTCAGGGCTACTTTCCCCTCCTAGTCTCGCTACTGAGGCATCCTTTGCAGATGTGTTAAGGAGAGTGGCAGCAGTTTTGGATAAGTCTACCAACTCTCTGATTGTCCTTGGTAAAGGACATCAGTCAGGAGAAGAACCTGTTCTTCCATACAGTGAGGCCCTGTTTTACATATTGTTAGGAACATGGACCAAGCCTTATAGCGTGGTCTACTGAGACCCCTAAATATTTTGTAGCCACCTACATGCTCCAGGAGACCCAGTGTGTCTCCTCAGGCATTCTACCACTTGTAGCCTAGTAGTTCAGACTGCTACAGCCTCAGGGATGTAGTATCTACATCCTAGGACTCCGTTAAATAAGGCAACTAAGAGTCAGGCTGCATGTAGCATACACATCTTCGCTTCTGCTAGTTCTGCGTTAAGATCCACCAAAACATCTTATGATCTGCAATGTATCCCACAATGCACGAGAAAACCGCCCAAGAATACGTTTCCATTGCTGCTGAATAACCTCCCTTCTGATATTGAAACCCTGACTAGAGGTGGACAACAGGCAACTAAGCTGGTAATCAGATGTGGCATGGATACTACTGATTCCATAGGTAGGCCATGGCATCTTCGGTGGCGCTCCAGCATCGTGCATGATTAAGAACTTCAGGTTTTTCAGAGGCTGTACAGGCGACTGACTTTAGTCAATATGCCCATTGATGTCACCCATCTTTTCGAAGCTCAGGCAGATTCAGTATTGAGACGCATCCGAGATTGGAGAAGTAATATAGAGTCTGAAAGAACATATAACATATAACAGAGAAAGAGTAATTAAGTATGACAATATACTTGAGTGGTATAGGTTAACTGGATTCTTTCTTTCTCAAAAGGCCTGACTTTGTTAGGGCATTGACATTTACCTTTTTTTGATCGCATCTGGTTTGTGTTTCTCCGGGGTGCAGATGTTATTGTTTCATTACTGTCTTTAACAGTTTAAGTGGTATAAGGATACCTGAGTTATGGTTTTTTCATTTTACTCTTTTCCTCTGAGCAATGGGCTGCATGCTCAAGAGGTCATTATAAGTGATGTGTTTTCCAGTTAGAAATATTTTCTTTTAGAGTTAGTTTGGTGATGCTGATTTGCAGTATTTCTTATAGAGTGTATACTTGTTCTTTGTGAATACTCTGATTTTCCACTTCAGGGTAATTTTGGTCTCTAGTTTGTCTAACGCACTCCTGTTTGCTTCTTTAGCGGAGTGCACTTTACATTAAATTCAGGTGGTTCATGGATAGTTTTTGCATTGGATGAAGTCTAGGTTATGTTCCCTTGTGAGGGGATCATGCCAGCTTTAATATGTGTTGTGTTCACTTACCTGCACACAGGAATTTGTTCTATGGCTTTGTGGCTTTACACCCCGGGCATACCAGATGTATGATGTATATCCTTCTGAATACTTGCAATCTTTATTTCCTTCATTTCTGGAGGTGATGTTATTACTAGGTTCAATTTTGGAACATGGTTGTCCCATGAGCTCTGCTTTTGAGATTTCCCGAGATTCTGTGTTGGATTGGTTGCCTTAGGGTTGTTTATGGCCATGTCTTACATGGTTGGAAAGGTTTCATCAGAAGAGAAGGTTTGCTTTTTGATCCTTTCTCACTTAAATAGCCTAAGGACATCTTCGATATTTCCATATTCTTTAAAGTCATACCTTTCCTGTCTGGAAGTTAGATGTTCTCTGTCTCTCTGCAGGCAGTTCCCTTTCTCTATTAAGCATTTGTTATTTTTCTATACCGTAAAGCCTTTTAAGTGGTCATATTGTGAGGGTATGATCTGGTGCTTCATTGTACTTGGAGATCTAAAATATGCCTATATGGGCCCTTGTATGTCTTTTAGTCAGATTAGATTTAAGCTCATATGTATTATGGGCACTTATTTTAACTGGGTTCCCTTTTTGGGTAATTTCCAGCTACTTGGTCTACAAGGTCAAGATTAATAAAATAAGCAGACTGTTGTTGTAAGAACTTGAGGTATCTTTCTCATGCAGTTTTTCGTTACGTATTACTGGTGGCACTTCTCCCATCCTTATTCCAGATGACACTGATCCGGCTGCGCGTCCACTGGTGTTGATGAATCCGTTGGGATCCATCCCATATCCTGTGTATTATTCTGAAGGGCTAGGACTCGATAAGGATTGGGAGGGGCAGCAGGATTCCATAGAAATCTTACTTTTCAATTAAGAAATGAACCAGTACGAGGACCTGGGTAATGCCAGCAGCTTGGACTCCTCCCCAGAGTCTGGCAAGCTGTCTCCTCCTGACCTGGCTATGGAGAAGGGGGCTTCATTCACAATTGTGGTGCATAGGGTTCAATCAATCAATCAATCACATAATTTGTAAAGCGCACTACATACCCGGTAGGGTTTCAAGGCGCTGGGGGGGAGGGGGGGTGCTGTTACTGGTCGAAGAGCCAGGTCTTGAGTTGTCTCCTGAAGGTCAGCAGGTCTTCGGTTTGTCGCAGGTCGAGGGGGAGGGTGTTCCAGGTCTTGGTGGCGCAATGGAAGAAGGACCTGCCTCCGGAAGTGGTTTTCCGGATGCGTGGGACCGTGGCCAGGGCGTGGTCAGTGGAGTGGAGATTCCTGTTGGGTACGTAGAAGGAGACTGTTGAGATAGGCTGGGCCAGTCTTGTGGAGTGCTTTGTGTGCGTGGATCAGGAGCTTGAAGGAGATTCTTTCGTCGATGGGGAGCCAGTGCAGGTTCCTCAGGTGGGGGGTGATGTAGTCGCGGCGCGGGAAGTCGAGGATCAGGCGTGCGGAGGCATTCTGGATTCTCTGTAGTCTGCTGATGAGCTTGGACGGGCCTCCGGCGTAGAGGGCGTTTCTGTAGTCGAGTCTGCTGTTCACTAGGGCCTGGGTGACTGTTTTCCTCGTGTTGGTCGGAATCCATCTGTAGATCTTGCAGAGCATGCGGAGGGTGTTGAAACAGGTGGAGGAGACTGCGTTGACTTGTTTGGTCATGGAGAGTTTTGACTCGAGGATGATTCCCAGGTTGCGTGCGTGTTCGGTGGGGGCCGGGGGGGACCCCAGTGACGTGGGCCACCAGGAGTCGTCCCATGCGGAGGGGTTGGATCCGAGGATGAGGATTTCCGTCTTGTCTGTGTTCAGTTTGAGGCGGCTGTCCTCCATCCAGTCGGCGACGGCCTTCATTCCCTGGTGGAGGTTGGATTTGGTGGTGAGAGGGTCCTTTGTGAGGGAGAGGATCAGCTGAGTGTCGTCGGCGTAGGAGATTATGTTGAGGTCATGCTGTCGGGCGATGCGTGCTAGTGGCGCCATGTAGACGTTGAACAGCGTTGGGCTGAGGGAGGATCCTTGAGGGACGCCACAGATAACCTCGGAGGCCTCGGATCGGAACGGGGGGAGGCGGACTCTCTGCGTTCTGCCGGAGAGGAAGGAGGTGGTCCAGTCCAGGGCCTTGTTACGGATCCCTGCGTCGTGGAGGCGTGTGCGTAGTGTGTGGTGGCAGACGGTGTCGAAGGTGGCGGAGAGGTCCAGGAGGATGAGGGCCACCATCTCGCCGTTGTCCAGCAGGATCCTGATGTCGTCTGTGGCGGCGATGAGGGCGGTCTCGGTGCTGTGGTTGCTGCAGAATCCTGATTGGGACGGGTCTAGGATGTTGTTGTCTTCAAGGTGCTGGGTGAGCTGGGTGTTTACTATCTTCTCGATGACCTTAGCTGGGAATGGAAGCAAGGAGATGGGCTGGAAGTTCTTGCGGTCGCTCGGGTCCGCCTTGGGTTTGTTCAGTAGGGCGTTGATCTCTGCGTGCTTCCAGACCTCAGGGAAGGTGGCGGTCTCAAAGGAGAGGTTGATGATTTTGTGCAGGTGGGGAGCGATGGACTTGCTGGCTTTATTAAAGATGTGGTGCGGGAGAGGGTCTGATGGGGATCCGGAGTGGACTGTTCCCATGGTCTTGATTGTGTCCTCGATGCTCACGTTGGCCCAGGTTGTCAGGGTGTCATGGGCGGTGGGGTGCGGTGGGTTCGGTGCGGTGTGGTCAGTAGGGGTCCTCCGGGGTTTGAAGCTGTCATGGATGTCGGTGATTTTCTGGTGAAAGAAGGTGGCGAGGGAGTCGCACAGGGCTTGCGATGGTGGGATGTCGTTGGCATTGGAGCTTGGGGTGGAGAGTTCCTTCACAATGGAGAAGAGCTCCTTGCTGTTGTGTGCGTTGTTGTCAAGCTGGTCCATGAAGGAGGTTCTTTTGGTGGTCCTGATGAGGTGGTGGTGGTTGTGGATGGCGTCTTTGTGGGCAGTGCGGCTGTCTGGCGTCTTTTCATTGTGCCATATGTTTTCCAGTTTTCGGCAGTTGCGTTTGGAGTTGAGGAGTTCCGGGGTGAACTAGCTGACTCTTCTGCTGGTGTCTGTGTTGGTGGGGTTTTTCAGTGGAGCGACGGCGTTGGCGCAGTCTTTCATCCATCGTTCGAGGGCGAGTGCCCCTTCATCCGGGTTGGTTGGGGTCGTCGGGGGATTGAGTGCGAGGTTTGTCTGTAGTTGTTCTTCAGTGATTTTGCCCCAGCGGCGGCTGGGGGTCTGTAGGGTGCGGTGGTGTGTCGGTGGTTTTTGGAAGGAGAAGTGGATGCAGTGGTGGTCTGTCCAGGTGAGTTTGGAGGCGTGGCTGAAGGTGACGTGGGGGCTTGAGGAGAAGATGACATCTAGCGTGTGGCCGGAGGCGTGGCTGAAGGTGACGTGGGGGCTTGAGGAGAAGATGACATCTAGCGTGTGGCCGGCATTGTGGGTCGGCGTCGTGACGAGCTGTTTCAGTTCGAGGTTGGCGAGATTGTCGATCAGGGTGGAGGAGTTGTTGTTGTTGTTGTTGTTCTCCAGGTGAAAGTTCAGGTCTCCGAGGAGGATGTAGTTGGTGGAGGTTAGTGCGTGTGTGCTGATGAGGTCGGCGATGGAGACGCAGAATTGAGGCCGGGGTCCTGGAGGTCTGTAGACGAGGGTGTCTCTTAAGGTGGTCTTTGGGTTTGTGTGGATCTGGAAGTGCATGTGTTTCGGCGGTGCTGAGGGTGTCGTTGGTGTTTGTTGAGATCTTGATGGTGTTTTTGTGGACGATGGCGATTCCTCCTCCGGCCTTGTTGGTGCGGTCTCTGCGGGTGATCTTGTACCCATCTGGGATGGCTATGGCGATGTCAGACGAGGAGGCTTCGTTCATCCAGGTCTTGGTCAGGAAGGCGACGTCCGGTGATGTGGAGTCGAGTAGGTCCCAGAGTTCGACTGCGTGTTTGTGTGCGGAGCGGGTGTTGATCAGGATGCATCTAAGCTGGTTGGCTTCCAATGTGGTGGGTGTCTTGGCGCTTTTGTGGCAGGAGAAGCTGCAGTTCCGGCAGGTGAAGGGGCCGTGGGTGCGCCTCGGGGCGGCCTTGCAGCAGGTGTGGGTCCTTCCTGGGTTGAGAGCGATGAGGGTGTTGGCGTCGTAGCAGAGGTGGACATCGTGACTGCTGCGGGGGCCAGGGGGTCTGGCGCTGGGCGTGGTCAAGGTGCGGATGGGCGCAGACGGGCTTGCCTTAGGCGCGCCTTCGGTGCGCCAGCGGTGCGGCTGCGCAGCGGCCGCCATATATGGGAAGGTGGGGAGGGAGGAGCATCTGGGAGGCGAGGGATGGGTTGACAAATGGGCGCGGAGGGGGCGGGCCGCAGGGGAGGCAGCAGCGGGGACGGGGGACCGGAGACCGGGGCACAGAAAGAAAGTGTACAATTCGGGTCACAGAGGCACAAAAGTCATCGCGAAGGATGGCGAGGGGTACAGAATATAAAGGGGCACAAAGCACAGAACAGATACAGGCACAAAGTTCACGGGGGCACAGAATCAGCGCAAGGGTAAAGAGGACGCGAGGGGTACAGAATAAAAGGGGCACAGAGCAAAGCGGCGAGCGGGGGGCAGGGGCACAGGCAGAAACAGGCAAAACAACAGGCGGCAGCGAGAACGTACCTAAGGCCACCACTGGCCACCAGGGATAAGGCGCAGGTGGAGCCTGCGGGTGGTGGAGGGCCTCGACTACTCCGGCGGCAGCAGCGACAGCGGGGGTGCAGGCGGAGCTGCAGTGGGGGGGAGCGACCTACCAGAAGGTCAAGGGTTGCGGAGCTCTTGGACCTCCAGCTTCCTACGGTAGTGGTCTAGACCAATGTCTTGATGGAGGTCCTGCAGCCTGGTGTCTCCTCCTAAGAACCCTTGCTGCCATTTAACAAGGCCTAGACAGTTGTGTTCACAGGAGCCCCTGTGCTGGGCTTGGACCAGGTGCCCAGTAGAACATTTATCGCCCACCACCTTTGCCTTGCACTGGGCGACTCGACTTTCCTCTATGACCACCCATTCCTCGAGAGCTTGGTGGTCCAAGCCTCTACTTCCTGCGGTGCATTCACTTCTGCACCCCCGGATAGGGAATCCAAAAGGCTGGATAGCTTTAGTAAGAGGATCTTCTCTTCCAGCAGCCTCTCATTGTGGTCGGTAAACACTGCAAGACTCTTGGGCCGTTACTCCCATTCACTATGGGATGCGGTTGCGCATGTGCTGCCACAAGAACCATAGGAGGTCTGAGCTGTCCTCTCCCAAGCTGTTGCAGACAGGAGCGATGCGGCAAAGTTTGCTATACACTGTGGTCTAGGCACGACAGACAATCTTGGCAGTTATCTCCCGAAGGTGGCCATGCCTGGCTGAGAATTTCTGGATTTTCAGGGGATGTCCAAGCAAACCTTATGTACATGCCCCTTTGATGGCTCTCATTTCTTCAGGGACAGGGTGGACGCGGCTCTAGAGTGCTTTGAATCACGGGCTATTGCCAAATCCTTGGGCCTCTCAGTGTTATTCCTGCCTGCGTCTGCCTTTCACTACTTTTGTGGCTACAGAAGGGGCTTCCAACCATGCCAGCCCTACCCCAGCCAGAGGACCGTGCAAGTTCCACAAACTCTGCAGGTCGGGAAGCCAGAAGTCAGGTCAGCCCACAAATCCCTCCCCCCTCCAAACCTTCCTTGTCCGATTCTTCCAGTTCATGGTCGTCCAGTTGGTGGCAGGATACCCCATCACCTCTACCACTGGCTGGATGTCATCTTGGACCGGTGGCTTTTGCAAATAGTCCAAAGGGGCTACTCCCTCCCCTTTGAGGCTACCCCTCCTACCATACCTCCAACTTACGATCCGCTGACGGAGTATCACCTTGTCTTACTTAGCCAAGAGAGTTTTGACTTCCTTGTGAAGGGAGCTATAGAGAGAATTAGACTGTGGTTGCTATTCCTGCTATTTTCTGTTTCCAAGAAGGATGGAGGCCTTCATCCTATTCTCGATCTCAGAGCCTTCAACTACTTCCTCACAAAAGAAAAAAGTTCAAGATGCTCACACTTGCTCAGGTCCTGTCTGCCCTGGATCCAGGACACTGGATGGTAACACTGGACTTGCAGGATGCCTATTCCCATATCCCTGTCCTGCCTGTTCATCTGAACTATTTGCAGTTTACGGTGGGCCAGAGCACTTTCAGTTTACAGTGCTCCCCTTCAGCCTCACCCGTGCGCCTCGGGTGTTCACCAAGGTATGGCAGTGGTCGCAGCCCATCTGCAGAGGTCAGGGTTTCCAATCTTCCCCTATTGTGATGACTGCTTTGGGCGAGCCCGCCTTCAACAACCAGTTACCTCCCTCCTCCATACTATGGTAAACCTCTTGCATTCGCTGGGGTTCATTATCAATGTCCGGAACTCACATGAGACTCCCTCTCAGATGCTCCTCGTCATCGAAGCAGTTCTGGACACAGGCAGTTTTGGCCCTATCCTCCCGAGCAGCGAGTACAGGATATTTAGGCTATGATAATGACATTTCGTCCTTATCCAGGCCCTCGGTGAGACTGACTCTGAGGCTGCTGGACCTTATGGCCTTCTGTATCCTGCTGGTAGATCATGCCAGATGGCACATGCAGACTCTGCAGTGGGACCGGAAGTTTCAATGGGTGCAGCATCGGGGGAATCTCACCAACCAATCCAGATTTTGGAGGGCACTGCAAAAGATTTGCAGTGGTGATTGACGAACAGCGATTGGGTCAGAGACAGACCCCTCTCCCTTCCTCAACCAGAGCGCACAGTGGTGACAGATGCCTCACTTCTGGGTTGAGATGGTCATCTGGGAGAGATGGAGATCAGAGGACTCGAGCCCGGCTTCTGCTGGAAACCACACATCAACCTGCTGGAGCTTCAATTGATTAGTTTGGCACTGAAAGCCTTATAACCATCTCTCAAGGGAAGGCTAGTTCAGGTGTTCACAGACAATACCACGCCATGTGTTACTGCAGCATAGAAGGTGGGGTGTGGTCGATGACCCTTTGTCAGGATGCCTTATGCCTCTGGACTTGGCTGGAACAACAGGGCATATCCTTGGTGGTTCAACACCTGGCTGGTTCCCTGAAAACCAGGGCGGACGAATTCAGCCGTTGGTGCCTATTGGATCGCGAATGGCATCTCCATTCGGAGGTGGCGCAAGGTCTCTTTTAGCAGTGGGGAACGCCTTGGTTAGATCTGTTCGCCTCCGAAGAGAAGCGCAATGTCAGCAACTCCAACACGGCTCTCGCTCAGTGATGCTTTTCATCTTGAGTGAAGCACAGACCTCCTGTATGACTTTCCACCCATACCACTCCTGTCCAGAGTGCTCAAGAAGATCAAGAGCCATCGGGCCCAAATTATCCTTGTGGCTCCGAACTGGGCACAGAGCGTTTGCTTTACTGAACTTCTGCAGATGAGTATCAATCCTCTTATCAGGCTGCCCCTTCTGGAGGATCTTCTGTCACAGCACCAGGGGAGGGTCCTCCACCCGAACCTGTCTACTCTCTGCCTCCACCCTCCGCCTCCTTACATGGAGATTGAGCGGCAACAGCTTTTGACCTTCCTCCTGAAGTCTGCAATCAACTAAGTTATTCTAGCAGTCAGGCATCCCTCCAGCAAGTCGGTATACACCTGACAATGGCAAACATTTTGTAAATACTGTACAGAACGGTCTACCTCCCTCTCTGATATTCTTCTTTTCATTCTTTCTTTGGCCCAGCAGGGCTCTGCTTTGGGCACTCTGAAGGGTTACCTTTCAGCCCTTTCTGCTTTTCTACGGTTGCCAGATCAACTGTAACTTTTTTAATCTCCTATTGCATATAGATTCTTGAAGGAGATTACACATTTGTTCTCCCCCCTCACCATTTATCATGCCCCAGTTGGACTGTTACTTGGTTCTCACCTATTTGATGTTTGCAACTTTTGAGCCTCTGCACAATTGCTCCCTCCGGCTGCTTACTATCAAAACAGCCTTCTTAGTGGCAATAACTTCTGCCATGAAGGTGAGCAATTGCGGGCTCTATCCTCTCAGCCTCCTTACCTGACCGTCTTTCCAGACAAAGTAGTGCACGCACTAGTGCTTCTTTTTTGCTTAACGTGGTGACACCTTTCCATCTAGGGCAATCTGTCACCTTGCCTGTCTTCTCTATGCTCCTCCGCATCCTTCTAAAGAAGAAGAGCAAATCCACCGTCTGGACCCAAAAAGACCGTTATCGTTCTACCTTAATCTGACTAAAGAGTTCCAGGTGGATGACCAACTCTTTGTCGGGTACATTGGTGCTAAGAAGGGTCGTGCTGTGCAGAAGAGGACCATTTCTCATTGAATTATCCTCTGCATAAAAATCTGTTATGTTTTGGCAAAGAAATAGCCTCCTGAAGGCCTTAGCTCTGGTTGAATGAGCTCTAAGGCAGCCACCACAGCTCTTCAGCGAGGTGTTCCAGTCCTCCACATATGCCATTCGGCTACGCGGTCATCCCTGGACATATTAGCCAAGCATTATTGCCTGGATAATCGGGTCCGTAGGTAAGGCCACTTCGCCCGTTCGGTCCTACAGGACTTTCTGGTCTAATACTTTTCCGCAATCCCTCCTCCGGGGATGACATTGCTTGGGTATCTGTTCTAAGGAAAGGAATCTACAGCTAGATGTCTCTATCAGATGAACAAGTTACTTACCTTCGGTAACATATTATCTGGTTGAGACGCAGTCTAGCCTCAGATTCCTTAACGCCCTGCCGATCCTCCCCGCTCTGCGAATGATTGATATATAAAACCAGTACTGAAAAGGGGTTAAACCCTCACATTACAAGTGATCACTGTGTCACGTAATTGTGTGATTCAATGGGCCATTAGATCTTATTCCTTTAGCTCGATTTGATATTATCATACCATTGGTTCTGATTGCTTCGTCATTTCTTTTGGTCTTTCCTTATGGGCCTTGCCTAGGTATAGTCATACCATTTATTTACATCTTCCTTTTATATCTTTAAAGATATATTGATTTTTTTTGGCACATTATTTCCACAGCCAGTTTCTGTAGTGGCTCCACGTTCTGGCGCCGATGTTTCCACAGAAGAAATTGACATCTGCACACTGGAGGGGACTTGTATGGCTTCACTGACGTCGCAACCAGAGTCAACATCATCACGGAGCCGCACGGCGCCGTCCCCAAGCGCACAGAGGTGTAGTCCTGAAAAATTTCCGGATCCAGTCTGACACCTGGGGAGAGTTCAAAAGTTAAGGAATTTGAGTTAGACTGTCTCTCTACAGATAATGTTACCGAAGGTAAGTAACTTGTTAATTTATGCTTTATGTCTAGCTTTATGTAGGACTTATAAAGTCCCAATATTGGGATGTAAAACAATGGGAAGGAAACCAATTTGCATTATGAATGTGTGACAGAGACATTGGCTGCAGGCTATCAGCAGCCACAATTGTAAAGATATTTTATGTAACTCTTCCAAGTCTAGAGCTGTAGCAACATGTATGGAAAATAATTTGATACTCAATGTGGAAGATTCTCTTCAGCTATGGCAAAACTAGGAAATTAGGAATTAGAAGGGGAGTATGATACTGTTGAAGGTATTGGATGGAGCGGGCATGATTCAGACAAGCAAGGTGGAGGGGTTGGAATGGCTGGAGGGATGTAAGTTGGAGAGGTTCGGAAACCGGGCAGAAGAATAAGAGGATACATTGAGAAGGGTGTGAGCGTGGCCACTAAATATTCTTGTGGGTGCATCTGTTGGAGTAGACAGGAGAAAGGGAGGGAGGGCACGAATAGTATTTAGACCAGGAAATTGGGATGTGTAAGGGCAATAGGCTGGGCAAGGGGAATAGAGGGCAGGAGAGGAAGGACAAAATGATGCACAGGGAAGATTGAGTGATGATGGGGAAAGAATGTGAGGAAAGGTAGTGGAGATTTCCATGAAAAGGTACTGGAGGAGGATATGGAGGGCTAAAATATAAGAAAGAGTAAAGTTAAGGAAAAATAGTAGAGCTAAAGCAAGATCATCTATATATATTTCGTACTTTTCTAGAAATCTATGACATTTTGTAGGAAAAAATTCAATCTTAGGTTTGGGAAAAGATCCTTTCACTATTATACTTAATTTTTCAATTTGGTACTAGGAGACAAGCACTTTCTATTGTGAGGCCAAAGATTGTAACATTTGACCACTAAATGTTCCCTTAGAATGAGTACTGAGCTTATTGTAGCATGCAGCTTTTGAAGTATACTTTCCACAATGGATATTTGTTCTTAATGGGGGGAGGGGATGTTCAGAGGCCTATCAAATAGTAATCATGTCCCACTTAGGAAACTGAATAAAGTAGTGGGAAAATGTTTAGGGGGAGATGTTTTCAGCTGAATTGCATTACCGCACTACCTGGTTTGGTAAATTAAACTGTATAGTAGCTATTCTGATATTGGTTTTTATCTTCGAATAATTGGAACTGGTTAAAGGAACTGCAATAATGTAAAGTTTAATTGTTGTGTGTTTTATATAATGTCTAAAACTATTGATTCTGGCAAATCACTACTGTCTTTTGCTAATGTAGGAACACGAAAGAACAAGGCTTGCCATGCAACACATCAAATTTCATAATGAGCAATTTCCAAATGGAGAATATTTTTAATTTAAATACAATTCAGTTAATTTCACTTAAGTGACCACAATCAGCGCCACCTGACCTTGCCACGCTTGTCATTCATTCCAAGCCCGCTGTGAGGGGAACGGCCAGCTTCAGGTTTTCACCTGCAACGTCCTGTCAGCCCTTAACTCCGCCGTGAGGGGAACGGCCCTGTAAAACTACCGCCCCCAGCATCCCCAGCGCCCGACGCCTGCCGCCGCTGTCATCAGGCAGCGCCGGGGCGCTACTTGAGGCGGGGAGCTGCCTCGCTGCGCGGGACGCGCCACCTGACCTTGCCACGCTTGTCATTCATTCCAAGCCCGCCGTGAGGGGAACGGCCAGCTTCAGGTTTTCACCTGCAACGTCCTGTCAGCCCTTAACTCCGCCGTGAGGGGAACGGCCCTGTAAAACTACCACCCCCAGCATCCCCAGCGCCCGACGCCTGCCGCCGCTGTCATCAGGCAGCGCCGGGGCGCTACTTGAGGCGGGGAGCTGCCTCGCTGCGCGTGACGCGCCACCTGACCTTGCCACGCTTGTCATTCATTCCAAGCCCGCCGTGAGGGGAACGGCCAGCTTCAGGTTTTCACCTGCAACGTCCTGTCAGCCCTTAACTCCGCCGTGAGGGGAACGGCCCTGTAAAACTACCACCCCCAGCATCCCCAGCGCCCGACGCCTGCCGCCGCTGTCATCAGGCAGCGCCGGGGCGCTACTTGAGGCGGGGAGCTGCCTCGCTGCGCGGGACGCGCCACCTGACCTTGCCACGCTTGTCATTCATTCCAAGCCCGCCGTGAGGGGAACGGCCAGCTTCAGGTTTTCACCTGCAACGTCCTGTCAGCCCTTAACTCCGCCGTGAGGGGAACGGCCCTGTAAAACTACCACCCCCAGCATCCCCAGCGCCCGACGCCTGCCGCCGCTGTCATCAGGCAGCGCCGGGGCGCTACTTGAGGCGGGGAGCTGCCTCGCTGCGCGGGACGCGCCACCTGACCTTGCCACGCTTGTCATTCATTCCAAGCCCGCCGTGAGGGGAACGGCCAGCTTCAGGTTTTCACCTGCAACGTCCTGTCAGCCCTTAACTCCGCCGTGAGGGGAACGGCCCTGTAAAACTACCACCCCCAGCATCCCCAGCGCCCGACGCCTGCCGCCGCTGTCATCAGGCAGCGCCGGGGCGCTACTTGAGGCGGGGAGCTGCCTCGCTGCGCGGGACGCGCGCGGGCCGCTCCTTGCCCGTCACTGCCCGGTGGTGGCCGGGGCGGGGCCACCCCTCTAAACGGTGTCTTTCAACATCGGTATCCCCAAGGTACTGTGGACTTTGTTGTTTAACTTATTGTAACCTTTTATTGGGTCATCATCCCTGGTTGTTAAACCCTGTTCCTCCCTGCAACAGTTCTGCAGAGCTCCGCGGCAGCCGGCCCCCCCTCGCTGGTTGGCTACCCTGTCTTTACTCTGAGAGTGTAATGTAGTCACTGTCCATTGTCTATTGTATAACAGGGTCCATTTCGAGAACTTGCAAATCTACCGGGCGTAGCCTGTGCCTGCCTGTGTTTGGTCAAAGCCGAGTTCGTCCACACTCTCTGGCCTTTCGTTCACATTTTTTTGTGTTCGTTACCACCGCAGGCATCTATTTATTACAATAGTCCGGGGTTTGAAAAAGGTACTGCCGTTTTTATTCCATTTTAAAATGCCTCTAAGGTCAGGTAAAGACCGCACTGTCCAACTACAAACTTCCAAGGGAATAGTTTCTGGCCCACTAGATGCCTTTATAACTAGAGCTACCGGGATCCTAGAAAAAGAAATAGCGCTGACCGAGAAAAGGCTCTCTTTAGATTTAGTCAGTGGTAAGCGTTCCTCTATAGGAACACTGGCTTTAAGCTCTAGCCCCGCAGCCCAAGCTCCGTCTAATTATTCACATTCCATAACGACAGATGCACTGATACATGTTGTGGGAGATGGGGTGGATTCTTTACATTTGTCACATAACCTTGACTCGAGCCCTGATGTTATCCAACACAATGGGTCAAACACTAGTGGCATGGACAGAGGGGACACAATTAATAACTCGGTGTCGAAGCAACCAGAAGTGTCTGACCCTGTTATAAAAAAAACCTGTAAAAGGAAATATACCCAAAGCAAACAAGGGGGGAGAGTACAGAAGTTGCCCAAACTAAATGCTGCTAATCAAACCAATGCTGCTGCACCTCAGTCTTACAATGCTACATACCCCCCCATGGTACATCCCAACGTATTGTGCCCTTCTTTAACCACCATTGGTTCATCAGACCCGTGCCCCACTTGCTGCAACAGCGATGAAATCCTTCTGGTAAAAATGGAGGCTATGTTCAAAACCCTTCTGCGCCCCGTCCTGGAGCAAACAAGGTTGTTGACCATCAAAATAGAAGCATTGGAATCTGTCGTGAACTCGAATAAGCGCCTACTCCATAAGCTAACTGCCCCCCCCTTAGTAGCGGGGGCCCCCATCTCTCAGCCAAATATAACTAACAACACAGATAATGTGTGCCCGGGTACCACAATGGGGGTAGTAAAAATATCTTCGGCACAGGTGGTCCCCAAGGATATAGACAACACCGCCGGTGCTGATACCCTGGCGCAGGAATCTAGAAAAAACGCCTCCATGACAACAGTGCAGCGAGCTCAAACCAGGAGGGTGGACGATAGGGTAACAGTTGCACATAGCACCCCATCCTTGCCCCTTTTAGGAAAGCCAAATACTATCCGTAACCCTACAATTCATAACGGGAGAAATATTGTTAAGGGCGCCCACCCTTGTATTGACCTACCCCCAGAATCCAACCAATATACCATTGTGCTAACTGGGGTAGCGCCCGTTAAGGAGGGTGTCAAAGAGGCAGATAGGGATCTACGTAATAAAGTAGTATATTGGCTGAATAAAAATCGCCCTCTCCCGCCATCAATTTCAACTGAAATCCTATTAGTGAGGAGAGTTGATTGGGTGGGCTTTGGGACCAAAGATTTAGAGGGTGATTGTATTTTAGTATCGTTTAAGGATCCCTGGGTAGTAGAGTCTATTCGAAGGGAAGCAAGGTATGCAAGAATGGGGGATGTACAAACACTGGATCTTGCTTATTTTTACCCCGATAGACATTCTAAATCTACACCAGGCCCCCGCCATAAGCGATTATTAGACAAGAGGCATCTGATTGTGAGAACACCTTGTCACTCCCAACATCTTCAACTCTTCAATCGATACGGCCCTCTTTCGGATCTTGAGGCTGTCGATTGACTATATTTATCATGCAAGGAGCACAGCATAGTGGAGAGCCATAGGTATGTAATACCTGTGCCCGGCGGGGTGGATCTTTCTATGGGGCATGTTGTTGGGGGGGCCCACTGTCAAATCTTATGGAGGGGTCCGTTGAAGCTACCATAGAGGACATTTCAGAGGAAATCAAGGGGGCGGTTGGTGCTTGTTTGACCCCAAGACTCGAGTTACGGGCTGAACCTGAGAAGGTGGTGGAGATCTTAGTCCCCACTGCGCCAACGATCCAATCATATCAAAATAATGTAATGTCTCCCCATGACTCTCTTAAGGTGGCCTCCTGGAATGTGGCTGGGATCAAGGGCCGGCTACTCTCCGAGGAGTGGCTGGAATTCATAGATTCCTTTGATATCATATTACTCCAGGAAACCTGGGCTACGGCCCCAATCCACAGGGTTGGGTTCATTAATTTTTGCAAACCTGCGATCAGAGGTAACAAAGGGCGCGCTTTAGGGGGCCTACTGATCTGGGTGAAGCAATCCCTGGGAGTCCAACTAACAGAAATTTTCCTGGAACATCAAGACCTCATGGGCATCAAGTTGAGCAAAGCCGCCCACAGGGACCTGTTCTTCATTAACATCTATGCACGAGGCCTACCGGGAGGCCGCTGCCCTGGCATTGTCGATGTAGTTGATAGGTATCCTGACAGTTCAGGTAGTGATAATTTGCTTATCCTTGCGGGCGACTTGAACTGTACCTTTGAGCCGCTCCAGGCAGTCGGGGACAGTTGGGGGTCCTCTGAAGATGCAGTTTGGAACATTCCTGATCTGTCAATAGATAAAATCGCCAAAGGGACAGAGGCAGCTTTGAATTGGATGGCCCTATGTCTGACCAGGGGCTTAAGGGCAGTTAATGGCCGCTCCTTATCAGATCAATGTGCCTCCAATACCTTTGATAATGGTTTAAGGAAAAGCCGTATAGATTATATCTTGCTAAAGTTGGAACTTTGGCATTATATGATCGATATGAAAGTGGTATCCCGCCCAGAAAGTGACCACAACCCCTTGTCGCTTAGTTTAAGGTTTCTGGGATCTGATAGATCGAAGAACCCAGATAATGTTACCACAGGCGATCTCACCTTGACCAATGACAGAAGACGGCTGAAATGGTCTAGGATAGTGGGTGATGCCACCCTCCATGAAAGTATTACACAATTGGTTACCCACTCGATGAACGAACTTACGGCCATTGTGCCTGAGGGGGTTGGCCTTGATCATGTCACCAAGACCCACGAAGGTTGTTTTGAACAGCTTAAAACTCTTTTATCCAGTCCATACCTGGCAGTCCCGCCAAAAAAACTATGTTCCCGTCAGAAATGGTATAACGGGAAATGCAGGGAGGCTTACAGCCAATTAGTCAAGGCGGTCAAGTCACGGGTTATGGTAGATATCAAGTTAGCCAGGGCCCAGTATAAAAAAATCCAGTGGGAGGCCAAAAGAGAGTGGGAAGATAGGCATTGGTCCGATCTTCTGGATGCATCGACATCCAATAACCAGACGAAATTCTGGGAATTGGTCAAATGGGGCAGGGACCCTGATTTGAAAATACCTTCTAATCATGTCCTCCCCGGAACTTGGGTGGATTTTTATGCAACCCAATTTAGGTCTGAGATCTCTGTACCCTTTACCCTGCTAAGTGATGAGTACACACTGTTGGACCACGGTGGGGTCCTGTTCTTTTCCGAACAGGAAACAGAATTAGCATTGGGTTTGACTGAGTGGGGGAAGGCTCCTGGGATGGACCTAATCCCCGTTGATTTGTTTAAATCCAACCAAGGACTCTGGATTCCGTACATTACTAGGCTAGCAAATGCAATTGCCCAAGGAGCTAGAATCCCAATGAGCTGGAAGGGGGCCGAGATCCTCCCAATATATAAAAAAGGGGACCGGTCCAACCCGGGCAATTACCGCCCGATCAGCCTTATTGATTCTCTCCAAAAGGTCATCGCTCGAATGATCTTAGGCAGAGTTCAGGGATGGATGGTTTCAGAGTGCATTTTGTCCCCTATGCAAGCAGGCTTTAGAGTTGGTATCAGTACCATCGACCAGGTGTTTAGATTTTGCCTGATGTACTGGAAGGTGGTGCTGTTAGGTGGGGGGAAGATTTTCGCCGCTTTCATTGATCTAAAGGCTGCTTTTGACATGGTTCCGAGGGTCAAACTGTGGTGCGTCTTGAGAGACCTAGGTTTACCCCTGGAACTTCTGGATTTAATCGTTAAATTGCATGAGGACAATTTTGCCAGGGTTCGATGGGGCAGTCAAGGACAAGTGACGGACAGTTTCCCAGTAACACGCGGGGTTCGTCAGGGTTGCGTCCTGGCGCCCACTCTCTTTTTGCTATTTATTGACCAGGTAGTAAACTTTTTCAATACTTTTCCAACAGACGCTCCCTCCCTGGCCGGGAAGAAGTTCCCTATGCTCATCTTCGCTGATGACACTCTGCTCCTCTCTAAGACCAGAAGCGGTTTACAACGGGCATTGAACCGCTTCGAGGAGTTTTGTGTCATCAACGACCTGAAGGTTAACGTGAGCAAAACTAAGTTCATGGTATTCACAAGGAATACTTCGGTTCGGAGCTCGGTAATGATGGGCGGTGCCAACTTGGAACAAGTAGACCACATGTCCTACCTAGGGGTTACATTAGATTTTCGCCTGCGATGGAAGGAGCAGGTAGTTGTACAGCAGCTTAAACTGGCCCGCCTAACTGGCTGTCTCGTCAGGGAACAAAAGAGATCCATCACTAAACGAGTGCACCCCGCGCTAAAAATCTACGATGCAAAGATCAACGCTGCTATTTTATATGGAGCGGATCTTTGGGCGTACACGGATCTATCTAGCCTGTTTAAAGCACAGTGCAAGTTCCTGCGGAATTTAGTGGGACTTCCTCAATCAACTCCATCTATACCCCTTTGTTTGGACTTGGGATGCAATCCAATCAACGAGATGGCGAGGTACAGATTGGTTGCCTTTTGGAGACGGATTTGGTCTTCCCCTGACCTTGTCTCATTTGCTAAGGAGCTTGCCGAAGTTAGGTCCCTGGAGGGATCCGGGAGAATTCCATGGCTACGTACGGTTAGAACCATTTTGGTCCAAATGGGTCTGGAACAGTTGTGGTTGTCTCCTGGAACTAATGTGTTTCCCTCCAAACCAGAATTTAAAGCACTGTACTGGGCCTCGGTCCGACAAACCCTAGTGTCTGCTTCCAGCTCCACTAGTCTAACTGGCAGGTTCCTGGCTAACAAGCTGGACCCTTCCCGCGAGAACTATTGGGACATTATTATCAGGCCGTTGGATAAGAAACTCTACCATCAGTTTCGGGTGGGTTCTCTGCCCCTGAATACATTTGTTAAAAATTGGGGCACAGGAATAACCGAATTTTGCAAATGGTGCCCTGGCCACAAGGAGTCAGAGGGCCACCTTTTATTTGCCTGCCTCAAGTACCACGACCCCCGCAAAAAATGGTTAAAACCTTTGTTCCAACGCTTTACTTGTGGTAGGTCCGCTGAGGCTATTCGGGTACTAAAGACCAATACTTCAGAGTTGTTTGTGGTGAGCACAGCGAAATTTTTGGGCTGGGCTTGGATTATTAGAGCCCATAAATAGCAAGGAGTTGCTTGATCATACGATTCATTTTTAAAAGTTTTAATCTAAAATTGGATATTGCACAGTATTTTAAGATGGCTTTATTTATTGATTTTATGTTTTAATAAGGAACTGTACACACAAACGGATCGTCTAAATACAAATGGGATGTTCAACTGGGATTATTTTTAAATGTATAGTTTTTATTGTGTGTAAATTGGTCAGTATGTGGTGTTTATAATGTATGACCTTAACTGTTTGTGTAAACCTCGTTGTCTTTTGTGATTTTATTATCGAAATAAAGACTTTAAAAATCTGAATCTGACCACAATCAGTGCTTAGAAGACATGGTGCTAGATCTTACTATCTTGCTTCCATGTCCACCTAGTGAGTACTAAAGTTGATAGCAAATGACTACTGGTTGTATAACACTTATTTAAAACCAAATATTTTCATTTGGCTTTACATACTAAGAGTGATTCAAAGGAGGAGCATTGTTAAATGGCATTTAATAACTGCTGGTAATGATATAGCCTCATAGTTTTCACTCCAAACCAAAAAAATAAGGAATGTATTGAATGTTATTGCTCCTAGAGAGCCCTAATTTTATGATTTATGAAATCTCAGCAATTAAGAGCTGAAGGGGCACCCCGGTGTAGGGCCAGCAATTTTATTTCATAATCATGTGTGCCGTAGGAGAAACTGTCAAGGGCATGAAAAATTATATATCACCTGATAATATTTTATCATACCTAATGTTATTATTCAGCCAAAAAGCCAATGGGTGATATGATTTAGCTCCAGGTGACTTTTGAGGTACAAATGTCTTCGCTCTAATTTTGTTTGAAGGGCCTTGCTGTTTGTTAAACACACTAGAACTCCAACTGAAATCTTGGCTTAATTTAGACTTCTACACAGCAGTTTGGATTTTTTATGAGGGATTCTAGACTGAAGTTTAGCGGGTTTTTTTAAAAAGAGTTTTATATAGCGCAAACTTGACCCGATTCGGGTATCAGAGTGCTTTACATAGCACCAGTTGCATTACATGAGCACACATTCTTTTTTGTTAGGCACGGGGAGATTACGTGATTTGCCCAGAATCACAGGATGTTCAGCGTCATTGCCGAGACTCGAACCCAGTTCCCCAGATTCGAGGTCGACCGCCCTAGCCGTTAGGCCAACTCGGCAGGGAAAGTATGTATCTGATAAGGAATCTGCAGGTAATTGTCTCTATCTTAGACTGATCCCAAGGTGCCAGACTGGATACAGACATTGTTGTACAGCAGTACCTCTGCACGTTGGTAGTGGGCATCGAGCTACTCTGTCAATGTCACATCTGAGGGACGACATTGCTACAGAGTCCATAGAATCCCTCCCCTGATGTCAGTTTCTTCTTTTCCATGCTTACAATGCAGGTCTGATTTGCAGTTCCTCAGGCTATTTTTTGGCCAACCTCCATGGTTTCATTGAATGTAACAGTGTGCCTTTCATATGTCCTCGGATTTCAAACCTTGTGGGTCCTGTGGTTGACAAATGTCCTGAAGTCCTCCCTTCTCTTTTAACTGCTGAGGATTATGATGATGGAGGTAATGGAGATGGTTTGTAGTTTTTCCATCCCATTTCTGGCATGATTCAAGCACCTATAGAGTCTAGCTGTAGGCCTGGGCATAGTTTGCAGAGTTTTGCTTCGCGGAACTCTGCGAAGTAACAAAAAAACTCTGCTAAGTTCCGTGAGTGGCAGAGTGCAGTGCGAACTGCAATTTGTGCTGGTATTCCTGCCGCTCTGGTAGAAATTCTACCAGAGCGGCAGCTCGCGCTCATGAACTTACCGTTTGCGATCAAGAACTTACCGTTCATGCTCACGAACTTATCATTTGCGATCGCGAGCGGGGAAAAAACTCGGCTGCACATCGCGAAGCCGAGTTTTCTGCATTCCGCGAGCTCCTCTGAATGCAGAAAACTCTGCAAACTCCACGAACGGAGCGAAGTTCAATGCCCAGGCCTACTGAGGAGGCCCGAGCCCGAGGAAGACTCCAAGCTACTAGCATCTCCTGTTTGTAGGAAAGTAGGATCTGCTTCTTATGGTTACCACACTTTTTGCTTGACGTCTCACTGTTTGTGACTAGTCTGACTGGGATCCTGCTAATCAGGACCCAGTCTATCTACTTTCTCCCTTAAATTGACATACATGTACTGTGGTACACTCCAGATTGGATACAGGGATACCCTTATCAGTCCCTAGTATATGGTACCCATGTACCCAGGGCATAGGTACCCCAGAGGCCTCCCATGGGCTGAAGCATGTATAATGCCACCCATGAGAGGTCATGCAAAGTGGTGGTACAGGTCTGCTACTGCAACCTGTGTAAGCTGGTGCTTGCATCACTTACTTTAGATATAGGTTCACTATATCTATTGGTCGCTAAACTTAAAACGTATAAGTCACCCCAATAGCAGGCCTTAACAATCCTGAAGGCAGTGTGCTGGGTTTTATGTGAGAGGGTGCCCATGCATGAGCAGAGCCTCTCTGCAGCCTTCGAAGACCATTCTCCCGGATTGTCTGTGACTCAGCCTGACATGTAGGTAGAGGTGCATTATAACTAAGGCGCCCTGTTTTCCGTTTTTACAGATTTTTACAGATAAATACAGACAGAAAACAATGTGTTTTCTGTCTGCATTTATTTGTGGATAAAAACAGAAAATTGTACTCCTTTTAAGTGACTCTCCATCCTGTCTTTGATGAATTATAGGCCCGCAGCTGAGCATGTGAACAGCATGGGAAATTAAAAAACAGGATGAAATGTATTTAAATAATGGCATATGTCAACATACAGTTATGGTATATGCTAGTATTCACCAGTGGATGTAATGTTATGTAATATTTGACAGCATAAATAGCTAAAACACGACAGACATCAAAGTATGAGTGCGCGTCCATCAGTTAAATACATTTTTTACTTTATTTATACGCAAAATAAATATAGATAAATACAGATAAAATGGCCCAAAAATAAATCTGGATAAATACAGACGGAAATGTTAAAAAATAAATACCATAAAGCCCTAATTATAGCCTTGCTGTAAATGCCATCTCGAAAACTGCTGCATAGAAACATATCGTGTTTGTTATCAAACACCTTGGAATCCTACCTCCACACCAGTAACTGGTGTGCGAGGTATGATGCCACCCTTCAGAAGCGAGCTGCCGACCAGAGACACATTTCTGCCCTTCTGCTGCTAAGCCGAGCTTGAGCAGAGGAAGGCAGCACAATAGGCATCCTGTCACAGGGAGGTGTGACCTCCTCCCAGACAGGGTTTAGTGTATTGGGGCTGGGTGGGTGCACTCTGAGAGTTCCTGAAAGTCTGCACCTGGGGCACATTTGGTGTCCCTGTGTATAGTACAGCTCAAACCAGTTCTGGGAGCCATTGGCTCCTGCTATGGCGCGAAACTGGACAAAGGACATGGGTGTAGCCACCCCTCTGTCCTGCCCCTCCCCTAGGAGGGTCCCCTGTATCTGTCCAACCCTCTCCCGTGGGTACAAAAGGGCTTACGTGGCTGTAGGACTTTAGATTTTACATGGACACGATTCTACAAGAAGAAACCACTGACCTTCAAACGTCTGGACACTCTGGACTTCGCTGGACCTCGACTGGGCTCGACTTCGTCCCCCTTTCCGTCTGAAGCTTAGTTTGTGCCTTTGCTCCATACAGGCACCATGCAGGACCTGTGGTGCACTAAAGACAACTGAAGAATCTCCCTTGGAGTGAAGGAGTCAATCCCCTGCATTCACAGGCACCTAACTGCAACTGACCAATCTGCTGATCCTGATCTCCTGTGGAGTCTGAAGATTTCAGCAACACAGGAGGTGGGTTTCTGAGGGTCCCTGAGGTCGATCTGCACTCTCACTGAGTTTGAGGCTACTATCCCTCGTGGGGACTGCATAACCCGAACCCCTGTGCACCGCGTCCATTTGCAAGTGCATATGCTTGTTGGTAATTCCCGAGCTTGTGCATTGGACTTCATGTAGTCCTGAGCCTGAGCAGTATTTGCACCAAAGAACTTCATTCTCCTCGCACCGAGTGCTCCTTGGGCTGGTACTTTGCAATCTTGCTCGAAGTCCCCTCGCAACTCCTGGTCATTTGGCCTGTAAGTCCTCCTGAGGGTGATCTTGATTTCTCTGGGACTTTCCTGATTGCTCCAGATGTGCCCTGACTCTCCATTGCTTGGTGAGTCCCCTGGACCTTGCTGGTCCACACCGTAACCTGTTTGACCTTCCTGCGTGGGTTGCTTTTGCCAAGGCTTGTTGGTGCTCAAGCCGGACACCGACCCCTCAGCACTCTACATCCTTTGTGGGACAGCTCGCATCTGGCTCCTGGTCATCCTCAATGTCTCCTGGTCCTCTGGGGTGCAGAGTCAAGAATCCCTTCTTCGCACATGAATCACCCGACTTCGGTGAGTATTCTTCTACCGAGCCCCTGGTCACTCTGAAGTGACCCAGACTCTGTCCCCTCTACTTTCAGGTTCCTTCCTTCCAGAATCCAGACTTGGAGTCCACTGGACCCTTTTCACCTTCACGGCAGCAGTACTTCTTTGCAGCTCTCCATTACGAACGATAGCAGTTTCCGACGCCACTTCAGACCTATGCACCCGGCTCCTCTGGGATAGGTAACTCTGGTACTTCGGTATCCACAGGTGAGGTGGCTCTTAAAACTCTTAAGTTCCAAGGGATTCACTCGAAGTCCTCTTAGAAGGGTCCTTAAACTTTAAAAGTTTAACGGCGACTTCCCCATAGAATTGTACGGAGCCCGCGGTGGTGTTTCCACACTGCACCCGGCCTCCGTGGGGTCCCTGTCTACTCACCTTGGGTGGTTCCTTGGGGTCCCAGCGATTCTACTTGCTCCAGACCTTGTCTTGATGTCAGTCGTGACTGTTGTACCACTATTTTAGTATATCGTTTGGAGCCCACTGTGTATTGTGCTACTTACAACTGTTCTATTGATCTCGTATTGTGTGCTTTGTGTTCTATCCTCGTGTAGAGGATAGTAGAGAGTGTTATATTAATAAATACATATTTGTATACATCACTGTGTGGTTCTCCTTTAATTTAGTCATTTGGGAGGTGATATTCTGGTAAAACAAGCTGCTTTACATTCCTTCAAGATTAAGCCTGAAGGCTCCTCTCCACAGCTAATACTAGGATAGCAAAGTCAAAAGTATGCTTTATTAGAATTTCATTCATAAAAGCCAAATACAATTACAATAATCAATTACATACAATAGTTTAAAATAAGATTAAACACAATCAGGACAACGAATACTAGACATACTTTGGCGAAATTCTTACTTGATAATGACCCTAAGTGAAACATTCTGTTCTATTAACAATAAATGTTATTCATTTAAAAACAGGGAAAAATGATTAAAATAAAAATAAAAAATTTAAAAGCATGATACAAAAAATAAAATGCAGAAAATAACATGGCAGAGAATAGTCGAACGGCTAGCAGTCTCTCCCTTATCAAGAGAGTAGTCAATCGACTAGCAATCTCTGTCTAATCGGCCATGCCCATCCTAAATATTTTGCAGTGGCTACAGAGATCCAAGTCAATGTACTGGTGCATATAATACGCAGAGCTACGGTACTACTGGTTGTTCCTAAATTTTTACACATCGGAGTCAGCCAGTTACGCCTTGGTGCCACATAAAATTTACAAGCGAATAAAAAATGTCCGATAGTTTCTTTATTAATACCACAAGCAGGACAGCCATCACATGATCCCACTTCCCACTTAGATGTCAGAAATTTAAGAGGGAGTGCCCCTGCTCTCAGTTGAAAAAGGAGCTTCCTTTCTCTGGGCTTTGTTATAATGTCCCAATATGGTTCTAAACAGGGATACATTTTAGCCTCTAGGAACTCTCCGGTCATAGAGCCAGCACTAGAGCTGCTCCAATGACAGCGGGCGACCGTCTCCCAATAAATGTTCTTTAAAGTACTTTTAGACGGAAAAGTAGAACTCACCGGATCATCCCAGAGTGAGCACAAGCCAAGCTCAAACAGGGATATCCTAAGTGATTTTAACCATCCAATTTTGTGGTAGACATCGGATCTTATAATATCTAGAAAACCCTCTGCATAGTGAGAAAGCACAGGAGTTGTCCATAGCCTGCGCCAATACAGGTTCGGACGAAGTTGAGCCAGATCTGAGATGGCTCTTCTGCCCAGATCGTATTTAAGGGGCAGCAATGGAGTACTTTTTGGGACGCCTGTTATTGCCCTGAGAAATTTATTCTCTGAGGATTGAAGGGCAATCATCTTCTCAAAGCCCCAGAGCTCAGCACCATAGAGTGCGGATCCTAGAGCCTTTGCTTCGTAGACCTGTAAAGCAGGTTTTACAGGTTTAGTCAAGGATTTTCTATGCTCTGTACAGATAGCACCAGCCAGTTGCCTATGTTTAATTGTAGCGGTATCAATATGATGCCGCCAACTCTTCTCGCTAGATATATGCATGCCCAGATAAGTAAAGGTATTCACTACCTCCAGCGGACGATCATTTAAAACAATTTTTGATTTAAAACTACGGTGGGGGTTAAAAATCATAAGCTTTGTTTTAGCAGTGTTAACCTCCAGTCCATACTCTCCACAAAATTGGTCAAAGATAGACAAGGCGCATTGTAATCCACTAGGAGTTTTAGATAGGATGAGCGTGTCATCTGCAAACATTAAAATGGGAATTTTAGTCCTAGCTAAAAAGGGAGCATCCACTTGTGCAGAAGTCATGCGTGCAACAACATCATTAATATATAATGTAAAAAGGACAGGAGCCATTGAACAACCCTGCCGGACTCCCCTCTCAACGGGGAAGTCCAAGGTTACCGAACCTAATCCCCCCCACTGAATTCTGGCATAGTTAGATTCGTGAAGCCTCATTATCAAAGATAATAACTCACTAGGAAGACCCTGCTTCTGGAGGACCATCCATAACTTAGATCGGGGGACAAGGTCAAAAGCGGCCCGTAGATCAACAAAGGCCGCATACAGGCTTCCTTTACCCAGCACAACCGTCCTCCATTGTAACAAGGTAAAACGAAAAACCTGGTCCACCGTACTTGTGGATCGTCGAAAGCCAGCCTGAAATGGCGAGAGAGCATTAGTCTCTTCCGCCCAATCCAGGAGTCTATTGACGATCACACGTCCTACAACCTTTTGAATGGTATCTATAAGGCTTATTGGCCTGTAATTACCCGGCAGGGATCGATCACCTTTCTTAAAGACAGGGATAATTACTGCACCCTGCCAGGATTTTGGAACTGCTGCACCCAGGGCAATAGCATTAGTGAGATGGTAAATATACTGACCCCAACGCTCTTTATCATTTATAAATAGATCAGCTGGCACTCCACCAGGGGCACGTCCACAAGCGACCGTGTTAAGGGCCAACATAATTTCACCAAGACAAAAGGGGATTACTTTTGGAAAATCTACACTAATTTCCTGAACCAAGTTAACATTATTTGGTGCAGCATACTGGTTTTTAAATTTTTTTATCCACTCTGCTTCAGGCACATTGTTATGTGGGGACTCGGGGAAAACCCGATTTACCCCATCTAACAATGTGCCAGAATAACCGGGAGTCCCTTCTATCACCAGCTGCCTTTAACTCGGACCAGTGGTGTTCATCCCAAGCTTTTTTAGCCTTAAGTATACTAATTTTATAATTCTTTCTGGCAGCTTGAATTAGAGCAGTTTGCACCCCCTTGATAGCTTTACCCAGAGCAAATTGTGTTTCCCTACACTCTTCGTTATACCACTTAGCAGGCTTTGGAACTCTATCACCTTTGTTTTTCACAGGTTTAAGGAAGTACTCCTTAATTGTACAGAAAAGGGAATTGTGTAGTCCTTCTACCTTATCAAAGCCAGTGCTAAGTGTATTGAGGTGCTCTAAGGCTGATATTGCTGTGTCAACATGGCCGTTGATATTAGCAATAGCCTGGTGGTTGATTACTACCTTTTCCCACCTTAATCTCCGCATATCATTGGTGGGAACAATCCGGGGAGGGGCAATCTCAGGAAAACCTGTAGGCCAATTAATATGGGACCACCATTTATGGGTTGTACACAGGGGGTTATGATCGCTCTCGATCCTCCCTACAATATTCATATCACATGTCAGAGGCCATAATTTTAAACTACATAACACATAATCAATTCTGCTGTTATATCGGCCGTTATCAAATGTACTTGTCCCATTCCTATCGCCACTAGTCCTTCCATTTAAGGCTCTTAGTCCCTTTTCATAACATAGGGCATTTAGGCCGACAACGTCGGCGGTCCAACACACAACCGGAGGGAGCTCTAATTTAGGAACACCCCATTGTCGATCCTCCTCGTCGCCAAAAAGATCATCTTCATTTAGTAGGGGTTCAAATGTTCTATTAAAATCACCCGCGATGACAATATTGTTGTTCGGAGGTTGAATATCAAGAATACTGGCCAAGGCAACTAATACATCAGACCTCCCCCCCCCTCTTACTCCGGACGTAAACATTGTAGATATCCAAACTTCCTAATTTATCTAAATCCAATCTAATTAGTTAGATATCTTGATTTTGATCTAGGATAGCTTTCTAAAGGTCATCTTTGACCTCAGACATCATAACGGTCGTTTGGACTGGTGCAAGGTGCCCACTTTAATTAGTGGATAGTATATACCAGGTGTTAGATTTGGAGGTCTCTAGTTGGCACAGGTATGCACTTGTGACAAATAGGGACCCTTGCCTCTAGTCAGGGTAAGGGGGTACACTCCTAAAGTAACCCCTGCTCACCCCCTTGGTAGCTTGGCACGAGCAGACAGGCTTATCTCAGAGGCAGTGTGTAAAGCATTTGTGAACACATACAATAACCAAGTGACAATACTACAGATGGACACCACACAGGTTTTATATCAAAAATAAGTATTCTTTATATAGATTTACCACAACACCATAAACGACAAAAATCCACAATACTGTTACTTAAAAATGGTAGTTTTAGCTTAATTTCTTTAGTTCTTAAAAGCGACACTTTTAGTTCAATGTACCTTTAGATGCGACATACAGGCAACGAAAGTGTTGCAACGATGGTGATGCGATGAAAGTTTGGTGCAAAGAAATAAAGACGTGAAGATCTTCCTGATGCAGCACGCTTCTCCGATGGTGCGAGACGACTCAACTCGACGCTGCAGCGGCGACACCCTTGTCCAGTGATGAGACGACAGCAGCACTGGCGGCGACACTCTTCTCCAACGATGCAAGACACTTCCTCTCGATGCGACAGTTGCAGTGGCGACACCCTTGTTCAGTGATGCGACAACAGCAGCTCTGACGGCGACACGCTTCTCCGTGGATGCAAGCTGCTTCTTGTGATGCGGTGCAATGCGACAGCTCCAGCGACGACACCCTTGTTCAGAGATGCGACGGCGACACGCTTCTTCTCCGTGAGTCGCGCTATCAGCTCCTTGTGACACGCAGTCCCTCAGAAGGCCCAAAACAGCAGCAGGCACTTCCAAAGAAGCTGGGGGTTGAAATCTGTTGTCCCTGAGACTTCAGCAGGAGGCAAGCTCTTTTCCAAGCCCTTGTAGATTCTTACACAAGTTGAATGAAAATGCTCACAAAGTCCTTTCTCCTTTCTTTGGCAGTCAGACAACCACTGCAGGCCAATCCCCCAAGCAGCACTTCAGCTTAGGGATGGTCTCTCCTCGGTTTCTTCTGGTTCCACTCCTCAACAAAGGTTTCTTCTTGTTTACTAAAGTGATCTAAAGTTCTGGGGTTGGGGTCCCTATATTTATACTAAGTTTTCCTTTGTTCTCTGAAGGCAGAGAGGCCTTTGCCAATCCAAACCAATTCTGGTCAGTCCTGGAGCACTTTGTTTACATGCCTCCTTCTTTCCTTTCAGCGTGCAGGGCAGAGACATCAGACGCACCACAGGAGGTGGAGCCAGCATTGTGGAGGGAAGGCACAGCCCTATTCAGGTCCCAGGTGCAACTCCTCCCTCCCATCTAGATGCAGATCTCTCTATTCACCACTGGGCTATCTCACCCTGTCTCCTGGAGTTCCCCAGCCCTGTCACTCAAACTCCAGACAAGGAATACACAGCCTGGAAGAGGTAGGTTTGAATGGTTAAACAAGAAAATGCCTACTTTCTAAAAGTGGTATTTTCAAACACAGAATGTTAAAACCAACTTCACTAAAAGATGTATTTCTACCATGTTCCCTGAGTCAGTTAGGATTATAAGATATAATAATCAAACTGCCCATTCTGGCCTATGGAGAGCAGGTAGCCTTGCAGTAGTGAAAAACGAAAATGGCTGTAATTCACTATTAGAACACACACCAGGGCATGTCCTACCTTATACTTACAATGCACCCTGCCCTTGGGCATCCATAGGGGTGTCTGATATGAAAAAAGGGACTGGCAAGTGGGTGCACTTGCCCAGTCAACATGGCAGTACCAGACTACATGCAGGCTCTGCAATGGCAGGCCTTAGACACACTTTTACAGGCTGCTTCTGTGGGTGGCACAACCAGTGCTGCAAGCCCACCAGCAGCATTTGGATTTACAAACCCTGGGCACTCCTGGTGCACTGTACTAGGGTATGACAAGTAAACCAAATCAGCCATTCATGGAATCACAACTTCATACATCAATTTACAATAGGGAGCACTTGCACTGTGGCACTGGACAGCAGTGGCACAGTGCCCAAAGCATGTAACATCAGCAAAAACACATGAGGCAACAGAAAAAATGGAAGGGAGACCAACAACAAGGTGCCAGGTCTAACACATGCCCCTCCAGCTGAAATGTGGGGAGAACTACCCTACCTCCTGGGAGTTCTCATCACTAAGGCGGAAATATCTGGACAGACCATCAGCGTTGGCATGTTTTGTACCAGGGCAGTGTTTCACCATGAAATCCATCCCCTGTAGGGAAATGGACCACCTCAACAGATTTGGATTCTCACCCCTCATTTGCATCAACCATCTGAGGGGCCTATGGTCTGTCTGAACCCGGAAGTGAGTCCCAAACAGGTATGGTCTCAGCTTCTTCAGTGCCCAGACCACAGCAAATGCCTCACGCTCAATAGCACAACACCTCTGTTCCCGTGGAAGTAACCTCCTACTGATGAAGGCTACGGGTTGTTCTAGGCCCTCCCCATTCATCTATGCCAGAATAGCCCCCACACCATGCTCTGAAGCATCTGTTTGTTCTATGAAGTCTCTGGGGAAGTTGGGTGCCAAGAGCACGGGCGCCGTGCGCATGGCAGTTTTTAGGGCCTCAAAAGACAGGTGTCAGTCTAAATCACTCTCTTAGGCTGCTTCCTGGAAGTCAGCGCTATCAGGGGTGCACCAATGTTGCCATACCCCTTGACAAACCTCCTGTAGTGACCCGTGAGTCCTAAAAAGGCTCTCACCTCTGTCTGGGTTTTGGGCGGCTCCCAAGCCAGGATGGTTTCAATCTTTGGCTGTAGGAGCGCTACCTGGCCGCTCCCCACCTGGTGTCCCAAGTACACCACGGAACCCTGCCCTATCTGGCACTTACTCGCCTTGATCGTGAGGCCTGCCCTCTGCAGCACCATCAACACTTCCCAGAGGTGGCGCAGATGTTCTTCCCAACTGGTGCTGAACACTGCGATGTCATCCAGTTAGGCGGCCCTGAACTCATCCAGTACAGCCAACACCTGGTTGACCAACCTCTGAAAGGTGGCAGGGGCATTCTTCATCCCAAAGGGCATAACCCGGAACTGGTAGTACCCATCTAGTGTGGAGAATGCTGACCTCTCTCTTGCCCCATCAGTCAAGGCGATCTGCCAGTACCCAGAAGTTAGGTCAAATGTGCTGAGGTTCCGTGCAGCCCCTCGCCGATCTATGAGCTCATCAGCTCTGGGGATGGGGTGCGCGTCAGTCCTGGTGACTGAATTGAGCCCTCGGTAGTCCACACAGAACCGGAGTTCTGGTGTGGCACCAGGTGCGGCAGCCTTTGGGACCAAGACCACTGGGCTGGCCCAAGGACTGTTAGAGGACTCAATCACCCCTAACGCAAACATCTTGGAGACCTCCTCCTTGATGCAAGCTCTCACCCTGTCAGTCACCCTGTAGGTTTTGTGCCTCACAGGTGTACTACCCCAGTGTCCACATCATGGATGCACCAATCAGTGACACCGGGAACCAGGGAGAACAGATCAGAGAACTGTCCCAGCAACTGGCGGCAGTCATTCTGTTGCTCAGGGGTCAGGGTGGAGGAGAGATTGACACCATCCATTGACCCATCTTGCTCTGTCGCCGACAGGAGGTCTGGAAGAGGCTCGGTCTCCTCCTCCATTCCACCATCTGTCGCTAAGAGCATGACCACTTGGGACCTCTCCAAGTGGGGCTTCAGGCGGTTGACATGCAGGACCCTCAAGGGGTTCCTGAGAGACCGCAAGTCCACCAAGTAGATAACCGGACTTTTGCGCTCCTCCACCTCAAATGGTCCGGTCCACTTATCCTGGAGAGCGCAGGGCTCCACTGGGGCCATGACCCACACTTTCTAAACAGGCTGAAGCTCTACCAGAGTGGCATTCTGGTCGTACCACCGCTTCATCTCCTCCTGGCTGGCTTCCAAATTTGCCTCAGTGAGTTGCCTGAAATGCCGAGTTTGATTCCTAAAGGCCAGCATGTAGCTATACATCCTGGGGAGGTTTCCTGGGAGATTGCTCCCAGCCTTCTTTAACCAAACTCAGCGGTCCTCTCACTGGGTGTCCATAGAGAAGCTCAAAGGGACTGAACCCTAGAGATTTCTGTGGCACCTCACAGTAAGCAAAGAGTAGGCATGGTAAGAGGACGTCCAACTTATGCCTCATAGGTTCCTCAAGACCCATAATCATGCCTTTTAGGGTTTGGTTGAACCTTTCAACCAACCCATTTCCTTGGGGGTGGTAAGGGGGTGGTAAGGAGTGGTAAACTTGTAGGTTACCCCACACTCCTGCCACAGGGACCTCATATACTTGGAAATGAAGTTAGTACCTCGGTCAGACACTACCGCACGAGGGATTCCCACTCTGGAGAAAATTCCCATCAGTGCTCGTCCCACCACAGGGGCCGTCACTGTCCTCAGAGGTATGGCTTCCGGGTACTAGGTGGCATGGTCCACCAAGACCAGGATGAACCTGTTGCCCATGGCTGTCTTGGGGTCCAGTGGCCCCACAATGTCAATACCCACCCGTTCAAAGGGGGTGCTGAACACAGGGAATGGCTGGCGAGGAGCCTTGTCCTTCCTTCCACTCTTTCCACTTGCCTGGCAAGTCTGACATGTCCTGCAGTGAGCGTCTGAACTCCTGCGCATTTGGGGCCAATAAAAGTGGGTGACAAGCCTCTCAAAGGTCTTGTCCTGCCCCAAATGTCCTGCCAATGGCACATCATGAGCCAGCCTCATTAGGAAGGCTCTGAAGCGCTGGGGTAACAACAGCACATGGGCTGACCCAGGCTCAGCAACCTTAGACTCAGAATACAGGAAACCATTCTCCCAGTAGACCCAGTGGGACCCAGACTGATAACCTGCTGCCTGGTCTGCAGCCTGCTGTCGCAGACCCACGAGAGAAGGGCACTTGTTCTGCTCCTCACAGAACTCCTCCATGGAGGGTCCTCCTTCTTGCTGCCAATGGGTCAGCTCAGGCAGGTCCCCCTGTTCGGCTTCCTGTTCCCCTGTAGGCTCCAGGGCATCCCCCTCAGGGTCTGCTCCCTCCTGGACCGTTAGAACTTCGGGCCGGTTTCCTGCGCCCCTGCCTCCTCTCTCTAAGGCAGGTACCTGGCCCCCCCTTTCAGGCTCCAGGTCCTCTTGAGAACCCCTACTGGCTGCCATGGACCGTGTGGTGACACACGCCCAGTCAGGCAGACCCAACATTTCCAAATGAGCACTTCGCTTCACCTTCTCTCAAGGTGAGCTCTCCAGATCATTCCCTAACAAACAGTCAACAGGCATTCCGGGCCTCACAGCTACCTGAAGAGTACCAGAGACCCCCCCCCCCCACTCAAAGGGAACCTGAGCCACCTTGCAATGGCTCTCTGTGTTGTCAGCGGCAACAAGTGGATAGAATGCATTGGGGACAACCTGCTCTTGAGAAACCAGGTGACACTTGACAGCTGTCACACTGGCTCCTGTATCTCTAAGAGCCTCCACCCTATGGCCATTGATGGTCACCCACTGCCTGTATTTCTTAGTGTTATCAGGCAGTTGGGTCCTAGGGACCACCTCACAGTCTCCTAAAGAGACAAGGGACATCTCTGCTGGCCCCCACCCACCTTGGGCACCCACCTCCTCACCCAGGGCTACACCAGCCATCTGCTGGGGTGCTGCACCAGGGGGTGCTGTTTATCCAACCAGGCGACACTTGGGATCATTCGCCCAATGACCTAGGTCTCCACATTTGTAGCATTTCAGGGGTCCCCTTTGAACAGGTGGACCTGTTGGGGCCCCTGATGGTTTCTGTTGGGGAGGCTGGGAACATTTCCCTTGGTTCCCTTGGGGATTACTTGGGGCCTTCTCTGGAACTCCCTCTGTTTACCCATGTCCCCCCCACTCTTCTGCTGGGGACCCTGCCCACTCTTGGCTGAATCTCCCTCGTGACCCTTGTGGACACAGGTACTGACCTAGCGGTCCGCCTCTTCAGCAAGCTCCCTAGGATTAGTCAGCCTACTATCAATCAGGTGCTGGCGTAGCTCTGGAAAACAGTTACTTGACAAGTGCTCCCATGCAATCAAATCAAGAAATCCCTGAAAATCATCAACTTTGCTACCCTTCACCCAACCATCCAATGCTCTGCAGAAAAAAGTGACATATTCCACCCAGGTACTGTTCTCTATCTTCATGCAACCCCTGAACCTCTGTACAATTCCGGAGTTAAACCATACCTAGACATTAATGCATCTTTCATGTGGGGATATGAATTATATACTTCAGAAGGCAAGTCTAACAGTGTGTCCCTCCCTTCACTAAGGAACCGCCCCCACAACCCCGCTCCCCAATTCTTCTCAGGGACACGGTGGGAAGACATGGCTACCTCATAGGCCTTCAACCACTGCCCAATATCATATTTTTTTTTAAATTATTTCACCACATCTTTGGGAATATACATCCTGGATTCAACAGGCAATGACGGTGTGCTGCCACCAGAGGGTGTCATTTCTAAGCTCTTGGCCTTCAATTCCAACTCCCTCAAAACCTTTTCATGTTCAAACTGCATTTTCTTCTCTTCTATGGCTAACTTCCTAGTTTGCATTTCAAACTCCAACTGCCCATTTAACTTGAGCTTGGTCAGCTCCATCTCATGCCTCCTGCATCTTTCTCTGTCCTCCAGCTCCTCTGGAGACAGACTCTCGGCAGAAACACTGCTACCTGTGGGGGAAGGTGCTCTCCTTCCTCCTGGACCCAATGGCCCACCCAGCTGCCTATCTGCATTCTCATCCCCTTCCTCTTTCTCAGGGGCATTTATAGCTTCTACCCAGGCCCTCAGCACCTTGTGGAACTCTTCCTTCCTGTTGAGCCCAACAATGGAAACATTGAATTTCTTGCAGAAGTGCTTCAGCTGCTTTACTCTGTAGCTTTCCAGTTTCGCCTCTTCCCATTCAAGATCAAGAGAGGCAATAGACGCTGTGTCCTCCATGATGGTTAAACTTGGCAAAAATAGGAAATCCCAAAAAGAAATCTACTAAAAGTTTGTGGTTGCGTTTTGGTCTGCACTCACTAGTAGTGTTCACCAATCACTGTACATGAGTCACAAATGAAAGTCCAGAATCCTCACCGCTGACCACCAATGTTAGATTTGGGGTCGCTAGTTGGCACAGATATGCACTTGTGACAAATAGGGACCCTTGCCTCTAGTCAAGGTAAGGGGGTACACTCCTAAAATAACCCCTGCTCACCCCCTTGGTAGCTTGGCACGAGCAGACAGGCTTATCTCAGAGGCAGTGTGTAAAGCATTTGTGAACACATACAGTAACCAAGTGACATTACAGATGGACACCACACAGGTTTAATATAAAAAATAAGTGTTCTTTATATAGATTTACCACAAGACCATAAACAACAAAAATCCACAATACTGTTACTTAAAAATTGTAGTTTTAGCTTAGTTCTCTTTAGTTCTTAAATTCGACACTTTTAGTTCAATGTACCTTTAGATGCGACACTCAGGGCAACGATGTGTCAGCTGCAGCGGCGACACCCTTGTCCAGTGATGCGACGACAGCTGCTTTGGTGGCGACACTCTTCTCCAACGATGCGAGACGCTTCCGCTCGATGTGACAGTTGCAGCGGCGGCACCTTTGTTCAGTGATGCGACGACAGCAGCTCTGACAGCGGCACACTTCTCCATGGATGCGAGGTGCTTCTCGTGATGCGGTGCAATGCGACAGCTCCAGCGGCTAGACCCTTGTTCAGAGATGCAATGGCTGCGACGGCGACACGCTTCTTCGGTGTTGCGGGACGCTTCTTGTGATAAGGTGCAATGCAACGGCTACAGCGGTGACACCCTTGTTCAGAGATGAGACGCAGCGGCTGCAACGGCGACACCCTTCTTCTCCGTGAGTCGCGCTTCCAGCGTCTTGCGACACGCAGTCCCTCAGAAGGCCCAAAACAGCAGCAGGCACTTCCAAAGAACTCTGGGGAGCTGGGGGTTGAAGTCTGTTGTCCCTGAGACTTCAGCAGGAGGCAAGCTCTTTTCCAAGCCCTTGGAGATCTTTACACAAGTGGAATGAAAATGCGCATATAGTCGTTTCTCCTTTCTTTGGCAGTCAGGCAACCACCGCAGGCCAATCCCCCAAGCAGCACTTCAGCTCTCCTCAGTTTCCTCTGGTTCCACTCCTCAGCAAAGGTTTCTTCTTGTTTCCCAAAGTGATCTAAAGTTCTGGGGTTGGGGTCCCAATATGTATACTAAGTTTTCCTTTGTTCTCTGAAGGCAGAGAGGCCTTTGCCTAGTCCAAACCAATTCTGATCAGTCCTATAGCACTTTGTTTACATGACTCCTTCTTTCCTTTCAGAGTGCAGGGCAGAGACAGCAGACGCACCACAGGAGGTGGAGCCAGCATTGTGGAGGGAAGGCACAGCCCTATTCAGGTCCCAGGTGCAACTCCTTCCTCCCATCTAGATGCAGATCTCTCTATTCACCACTGGGCTACCTCACCCGGTCTCCTGGAATTCCCCAACCCTGTCACTCAAACTCCAGACAAGGAATACACAGCCTAGCAGAGGCAGGTTTGAATGGTTAGACAAGAAAATGCCTACTTTCTTAAATTGGTATTTTCAAACACAATGTTAAAACCAACTTCCCTAAAAGATGCATTTTATCATTCTGAGTTCAGGCATACTAAATTCTAATTTCTACCATGTTCCCTGAGTCAGTTAGGATTATAAGATGTAATAATCAAACTGCCCATTCTGGCCTATGGAGAACAGATAGCCGTGCAATAGTGAAAAACGAAAATGGCTGTAATTCACTATTAGAACACACACCAGGGCATGTCCTACCTTATACTTACAATGAACCCTGCCCTTGGGCCAACCATAGGGGTGTCTGAAATGAAAAAAGGGAAGGTTTAGGGACTGGCAAGTGGGTGCACTTGCCCAGTCAGCATGACAGTACCAGACTGCACGCAGGCTCTGCAATGGCAGGCCTTAGACACACTTTCACAGGCTGCTTCTGTGGGTGGCACAACCAGTGCTGCAACCCCACCAGCAGAATATGGATTTACAAGCCCTGGGCATCCCTGGTGCACTGTACTAGGGTCTGACAAGTAAACCAAACCAGCCAATCATGGAATCACAAATTCATACATCAATTTACAATAGGGAGCACTTGCACTGTGGCACTGGACAGCAGTGGCACAGTGCCCAAAGCATCTAACACCAGCAAAAACACATGAGGCAACAGAAAAAATGGAAGGGAGACCCACGCCAAGGTGCCAGGTCTAACACCAGGCTAACCTCTCACACTGCCACCTTCTAGTTTGGCTTCAGAGGCAAGCTCCTCTCTGGTGGACATACTCAGTCAAGTTTCTACCATTTTGGGAGTGATGTTCACTCTGTGAAAATGACGACCGTTTTATTCATAAGAGTCCTGTATCAAGGTCGATCAGAGGTGGAGCCAGTGCTTCCTTATAGTGAGGCCCTTTGTTATGTTCTTTTGGGGAGCTTGGGCTAAGCCCAAAACAGGGATCCCTGTGGATTGCTCAGTTACTCACACAAACTAGCCGGCCTATAGGGAGACATGTTGGATCTCCAGACATGCAACTCATCATAGTTTTGTGGTTCAGCCTGCCTTGCCCGCCCATCATATTAATCGATTCCCTGCTGTCCTCCCAGAAAGAGAGGCCAGGAATTTAGATATCTGTGGCAGGCATATTTTCGCCTCCACCAGTTCTGCACTACGATCTCTCAATACTTCTCGTGTCCTTGGACGCTTCTCCCTTGCATTATGGAACTTGTTGGGGTGCCTGCTGCCCCCCCCCCCATTTGGAAGAGACTCCAGATGGGCTTTTTCCTGCTGCTACGGGGTGGGCAACAAGCTGCTAAACTAATTATTTGCTGTGGCATGGACGCCACAGATTGTCGTTCGAGTTATAGCCTCTTAAGTAGCACTATATCGACGTGCCTGGTTGCGCACCTCAGGGTTTTCAGAGGCTGTTCAGGCCACCTTGATAGACAGGTGCCATCATAAGGTATATCAATCTCTAAAAATCCACAAAGCAGTCAACATGCGCGTTGAATAGGCGTGGAGCAGATGCTTAAATCTGCCTGCTTTCCTACTACTCTTGTGGTAGGCTTGTTCGGGGATAGCTCCCTTTTTTATTTTCATGTGAGCCATTCATAGGGTGGTGCCCATTGTCTTTTTCTTTTCAAAATTCCCTTTTTAGGGTGATACCCGGTGTGGTATTCCTGCTTGTTGCAGATACTTTTATTCTTTTCATTCTGTCAGCGACAGGTTAAGTTACCAGTTATCTGGGATATGTTTTATTTTATAATGTTATTTACACCCATTCTTACGAGTTTCTTGCTAGTATTTCTACCGGAGTACTTATTCTATGGTGGGTACTTTCTTTGTGTTGCGCTGCTGCCTTGTTCCCTGTTCTATGGGGACCATCCTCAGAATGCCTTGTGGGCATGTTAAGGTCTACTTCTCCTGCTCACGATCCCTTATAGGGACTTCAGTTTACCTGTGTTAGAACATAAAGTGTTTGTGACTTCTACAGTGCATCATTGTGTTATTAACCCCTCCTTCCCCCGCACTCATCATAAATATCTTTTATAGCCATAGAAAATTTCTTCCCTTTGTGGCTATCTTTCTTTCCATATAGGAATTAATGGAAAGGGAGCAGGATCTTAGGCCCAATCTAAAATTCCACCTAGGCCAAAGAACTTTTCTAGTGCATTTGCACTTCTTACTGTTCATCTTTAACTATGCACTGGCAGAAAACCTTGCAGCCATTTATCCCTCGAGTTCCTTGTTAAGCTATTATTCAGTGGGGTATTGGGTATCAAGGCCCACCTAATGCAATGTTTCAGACCCTACCACTGCTGCGAGGTGACCTTGGTTCTGTGCCACTGTTCTTGCTTCTTTTTCCATGCTTCATGTCATATCTGGAATGCTTTATTTACCTTTCTTCCTACAAGCATTGTGGCTGTAATCAGAATTGGTAAATAGAGTTTTCTTACTGTTTGATTCTTCTTCAGATGTCGCCATCTCACTTCTCATTTTTGTCAGTGTTATGGCTACATTTTTCATCTAAGGGTTTCCTTCTGGAACATGTGTCCCTTTGACGTTCTAGTTGCATCTTTTAGAGGATTGGTTTCCTAAAGAGGCTAGATCTCCCTTTCCATCCTTTTTATGAATGTTCTTTCCCTTCTCATGGAGGTGATAGGGATCCTATCACTCAAAGGCCCATTATATCATTTCCAATTTATTTGTGAATTGCATCTGCTTGGAATAATTTTTGCTTCTGACTTACTTTGTTGGGTGTGGCTCCGTTTCCCCTTTTTAGTCATGAATACATTATCTGCGGTAGAGCCATTTCTTACTGACCTCCATTATTGTTGTGCTTGTATGCATTGCCATCCATTGTTTCAGCTTTTTCATTTTGTGTGGCTTGATCCCTTCATGGCTGTGATATTCCATCTTTTAACATCAGTCTGGCCTTTTTGTCTGATAGCTCTGGATGGAATTAATTATCTGTCAGGCCTTTATTTTGACTATCTTTGGATGGACCGGGTGGTGGTCTTTATTCATTTAATAGCAGAAGTTCTCACACCTGCTGTTTTCTTTTAATTTCTTGTTAGCCACCTTATGTTATGTCTTCAGGCAGTAGTGTTGCTTCATGGGCTTCTATGTCACATAATCTGGAAGGCTGTCTTCTCTAGGGGGCTTTTCTCCATCTTGGAGGTGTCTCTACCAAACATTCTTCTTGTTCCTCTTACAATGCTCTTATTCAGCACAGTAAGAATTTCTCTCTTTCTGTTGTGGATGTGCTCTGAGATTCCCTTTCCCCTGTATGACAGGGCGGGGTTAGATCATGTTCTTGTTTTCACAATAAGGGGCTTGTACTCTAATTCAGTGGTATGGGCTGAAGTACTTGATCCTTTAGCCTTGTCCAGTCACGGATTGATTTTCATTGGTATGTGTAGGAATGAGGATCTGCTTTCAAGGGTACCCCTACTTTTTGCTGGTGTTATTCCATTTTCTGACTGGGATCTTGCTAATCAGGACCACAGTCAGACTAGTCACTGTGCTTCCTCCCTAAAATGTGACTATGGTAAAATCTTTGGTACCTTCACAATTGGCTACTGTTGTACCCTTGTAAATCCCTAATCTATGGTCTTAAGGTACCCAGGGCATAGGTACACCATGGGTCTCCCTTGGGCTGCTGTATGTTTTATGCCACCCATGAGACCACTGTGACTACAGGCCTGCCATTGTAGCCTGTGTGAGCTGGTGCTAGCGCCACTCACAACAGATATAGGTTTTAAGTGCAGTGACCTTAGATATAAGAAAACATATGTCATCCCTAAGGCAGGCCTTTTGATCCTAAAAGCAGGGTGCGTGGTTATAAGTGTGAGGGTGCCCTGAATGAACAGGACACCACCTACAAATCCTGGAGTTGATTCTTCAAGTTTTGCAAGTGCAGTCACACATTTAATGCATACAGTGGACATCAAGTCAATTACAAGAAGGCTAGCTATATATTGGCTGCACCGAAACTGGTCATGTTTGGTATCAAACAAGTTGGAATCCAACCCCAGCACTGATTCCAGTGTTGGATGTAGGATTCCATGTTCTGGGGGGCTCCCCTAGGGAGCTCCCTTGTATTCCAAGTACCAGCCTTTCAGGGTCTAACAGTGAGCTAATGCTGCTGCTGACCATAGACACAATTTTGCCCTCCTGCTGCTAAGCTGAGCTCGAGTAGGAGAAGGTAAAACAATAGGTTTCCTTTCACCTCGCAGGCAGGACTTAGTGTATTGGGCTGGAGTTGGGGAGCTTGCCAGTGCCACCAAACTGCTTTCTAAGGCACAATTGGTGCCCTCCTTGCATACTTCAGTTGGAATCAGTTCAGAAAGCCATTGGCTCCCGCTCTGGCTTGAAACTGGACAAAAGACAGAGAAGTACCCTCCTCTCTGTCTGCCCCCCCTTTTGGAGGGACCCCTGAATCATTCCGATCCTTTCCTCAGGGTACTTAAGGGCTTACCTGGGGGTGGCTGTTTAGATACATAGCAGGACAAGATTCAGATCCAAAACCACTTCAATTCCAACCGTATGGGCACCTTGGACTTCGTTGGACTTCGCCTGGAACCGAGACTGAAACTGGGAAGACTCCTGGTCTCGTCAACCTGCCAGTCTTCTGCATTGTCAGTACTTGTGCTTTATCCAAGTTCTTCTCCAGGCCTGTGGGCATCAAAGACATCTGAAGAAATCTTCCCTTGGAGTGAAGGAGTCACTCCCCTGCATCTGCAGGTACCACAATGAATCTGACCCGTCTACTGCTCATGAGGTCCCATGGGTTCCACAAGGCTCAGCAACGCCGGTGGTGGTTCAGAAACTCCCTTGAGGCATGCACTGTCTTGTAAGCAAATTAGAGGCCAGTATCCCTCGTCGGAACCGCTGGAAGAGAACCCCTGTGCACCACATTGACTTGCCGTTGCCAAGGCTTGCTGACTCTGTCCTCCAGAGATCTTGGGGCTACAAGAAGCTCCAGCCTCCAGCATCTCTTCCTGCCAGGATCTTAAACCTCACAACATCTACTTCACCATGGGCCTGCATACTTGGTGAGCTGCTTGAGGTCCTCATGCGACTCCTTTGCCTTCAGCCTGTGGGTCCTCTTGAGGGTCTTCTTTGGCTTCAGTGGGCTCCCCTGCTTACTTGGGGGCCTGCTCTTCCTCTCCTGCATTTTGGGAGTTCCTTGGACCTTTCTGGTCCCGACACTGCACCATCTTTGTTTTCCACATTAGTTACTGCTGCCGAGGCTTGTTGGTGCTTCCACAGCACTCTGACCCCCTAGTTCTCGACTTCTGACGTGGGACAGCTCGTGAACGGCTCCTGGTCTTCCACAGCATCGCCTGGTCCACACAGCTCTTTTGGCCATGACTGAACATCTGCGGACCATTCTTGATTCCGGTCAGACTGCGGCATTGATCCTGTTGGATGTCAGTGCCGCCTTTGATACGGTCTCGCATGGCATTCTGCTCCAGCGGCTGGAGGAGGTGGGTGTGGCTGGCTTGGCTTTGGAATGGTTTAGATCTTTTCTAACCGATCTTTCCGAGTGTCAGCCCCCCCCCCCTTTCTCAGACTCATTCCATCGATCAGGGGGTGCCCCAGGGCTTGGTGCTTAGCCCGTCATTGTCCAATCTGTATGTCCAGCCTCTTGCAGCGGTCGCCAGGCAGTGGAACCTTACCATGGTCTCCTATGCGGATGATACGCAGCTGGTGGTGGCCCTGGCTGAATGTTCCACATTGAACGCCTCTAGGTTTAGAGGCAGCCTGGCGGCCGTCGCAGATTGGATGACCACTAATTGTTTACAACTAAAAATGTTGCTGGTACTTGATTTGGACTCCTACGGGGTCTTAAGCCTCTTTTAAAGTTTTTTCATCCCCCAGCACGCCAGTTGATTGTCCAGTCAGCTATTTTATCTCGACTGGACTATGCTAGTTTTCTTTTATTAGGGGCTAATCAAGCTGAAATAACTCGGCTGCAGCGTGTTCAAAATGCCGCTGCTAGAGCCTTGTTAGGGCTCTCGCGGCTATGCTCCTCTGCCAGTGCCATTCGAAGACTTCGCTGGCTTCCCATGGCGGAGCGCATTCAATTTAAGATGCTGTGTCTTTCTTTTAAGATTCTGAAACTGGCTACTCCTAGTCTGTTTAGTAATCTGCTCATCCCTTATGTTCCCTCGCGTCAGCTGCGCTCCTTGGGGCAGCATTTGGTTATTGTCCCCCGCGTAAAACGCCTTTGCGCTGGGGGCCGGTCTTTTCGCTGCTTGGCAGCTAAGCTATGGAACTCCCTGCCTGTTCAGATTCGTAGGATGGCCTGTTTGTCCGGCTTTAGGAAGGCGATTAAAACTTTTCTCTTTCCCCCAATTTAGTTTTTCTTGACCATTTTACTTTTTTTTTGTTGCTCCTCTGTTTTAGGGTTTGGATCCGCTCTCTGATGCTACTGCGCCGGGACGCCCCTTTGGTGGGGGCAGCTGTGCGCTATACAAATCCGAATAACATAACATAACAGCTGCAGTGACAACGCCACCGTCAACTCTCCTGCATCTTCCATCATCATTGGTCATTGGTCTTCCATGCCTCCTGATCACTCCTTGTAGCATAGACCTCTGCTTCCAGGTACTACTCTTCAAGAGTCCATTCTTGGATTCCACTGGACTCTTTTACCTTCTTCGCTAACTGCATCTTCACTGAACTCCCCTACTGTGGTCTACAGCGCTTTCCTACATCAATTCGCAACTATGCACCTGGCTTCCCTGCTGTAGGTATCCTGGTTCCTGGGGTATCCACGGGTGGGGTGACTTCCATCTTCCACTGGGTTTCTTCAGGGTCCAGTGGGAAGGGTCCTTCTTCAAAATTACAATTGCAACTTCCTTATTGACTTGCATCGAGTATGTCGCTGTGTTTCTACTCTGCACACAGCCTTCTGGGGTTCCTGGGTACTTACCTTGGATGGTTCCTTGGGTCTCCAGCTCTACTGAGTCTTCTGGGTCAGGTCTCTACTTCGGTCGCCTTTTTTCCAACAATAAGTTTTATTAGGGGAAGGGGCCCATGTGGTCCCCTTCCCGGGCAGATTTTGGCCCTAGGGAACCCATCCACCGGGGCCCAGCCTATTTATAATAGGGGAGGGAGGCGGCGCTGCCCCCTCCCTGGCAGATTTCACCCCACGGAACCCATGTCCCTGGGTCTGGCCTGTTTAATTTTATATTTTTTATTGGGGAGGGGGGTTACATGGCCCCCGTCACCAGGCCGATTTTGTTACCAGGGACCCCATCCCCCGGGGCCCAGCCTTTTTTCAAAGGAGGAGGGGGCCGCACAGCCCCCCTCCACTGGTCGATTTGGAGCATGGGGCCCCCCCTCACTGGGTCCCGGTGATGTCCCCTGCATACCCCCAGGGCACCCAGTCTCCACTGGGACTACGGGGAAGCCTAAAGGCCCCTGCAGACCCTGCTGGCTCGCCGCTTTTTGCGGGAGCCGGCATTTCTTTCAGACGTTGCTAAACATGCAGCTGCCTGTATCCAAATGCTCGTGCTTGCTGGAAACAGAGCAGAATTGCTTTCCGTCAGCTCTCACTTGCTGGGAGCGGAGCATTTGCTGTGACTTGGCGTGAGTGGTAAAGCTCCCGCCAAGTCACAGCAAACAGCTATGTCACCCTGGGACATAGCAGGAGACAGCCCTTGGGGGTGGCGGTCCCCAGTGCGATCTATGGCTCAAGGACAGGGGCTGCGCAGCCCCCCCTCCTCCTTTCTTGTAGGGCCTACCTCGGGAAGGTGGTGGTCCCCGGAGCCCGAGGGGGGTTCCATGAGGCCCCCATAACAAATTTAGATACCCCTAGGGAGGTGGTGGTCCCCGGGGTATGGGGGGGGTCTGCGAGGCCCACCATTTGTTAAATTCCTTAATATTTCCAAAACTGCTGAACTGATTTACACCAATTTACAAAAGACAGGGCTTTCTTGTACAACAGCTACCTTTCTGCCAAATATGGTGTGATTCTATTCAGAAGTTTGGGCTGTAGCTAATGGGAGTTAACATGGATAACACATGTTTTTTTGACTCCCCTCAGCCCCAGCTTGACGGATCACCCCAAAACCTTCCATGTGCAACAAGAATCACAGGGCACTTTTTGGGGAAAATTTGGTGAAGATTTTTCAAAAGATACCAAAGATATAGACAAGCCAAATACACACTTTACCTATGGAAACTAGGTCCTAACCATAACTACCATATATATATATATATATTACGGCTTTTAAAGGTAACAGGTGCTGTTATTTTAATGTTCTTGGATATAAAGCCCGCGCTGATAAAAGGAAATCACATGGGCTGTTTGAAAATCAGAGAGACTGCCTCCCGTGATCAAGGCTCCTAGAGCAGAAACGTTGGGAATAGGAAGCCTCTTGCCTTCGTGTCTTTTCACCATTAAAGTGTTCGGCTGGCAACCCAATCAGTGTCGGTGTACCTTCTTTTAATGAAAAGGAGGAATGTTTGGAACTTTTACTGCAAGCCTCGCAGCAGATGCACTGGCCGCCCTCTGAAGGTTCGGGTTTTTGCGTGGCAATTGTGGTGGATTGTAATTGTTTGGAGCCCGACCTGCTTGCACCCTGGGATTGTGTTCCAGTAGTGTGGCGAGTTTGGGAGCAACAGGATGAATTCCGAAGTTGCAGATTGGAGTTGCTCGTCTTTCAAGTGAGTGAAAAAAAGAAAAACGAACTGTGCAATCAGGCTGACTTCATTTCTGTGCTCAGGGACTGGCATATTAATAATAAGAAGTTTGGGTGCAACATGGGTATGAACATTTAAAGAACATTAAAATAACAGCACCTGTTACCTTTAAAAGCCGTAATAATGTTCCCTGTGCGCACTCTGTGTGGATATACGGCCCGCGCTGATAAAAGGAAATCACATGGGCTGTTTGAAAATCAGAGAGACTGCCTCCCGTGATCAAGGCTCCTAGAGCAATAACGTTGGGAATAGGAAGCCTCTTGCCTTCATGTCTTTTCACCATTAAAGTGTTCGACTGGCAACCCAATCAGTGTCGGTGTACCTTCTTTTAATGAAAAGGAGGAATGGTTGGAATTTTTACTGCAAGCCTCGCAGCAGATGCACTGGCCGCCCTCTGAAGGTTTGGGTTTTTGCGTGGCAATTGTGGTGGATTATATATCTATATATATATATACATTAAGGCCAATTGCGTGTATATATAGTGCCATAGAAGAAGGACTCACTGACCGTGAGCAAAGCCGTGTAGGCTGAAACGCGTTGGTTGAGCTGTGTTGTAAATAAATACATTTTGAAATATCTCCTTTCCGAGTGCCGCATCTTTGGAGTGATAAAGTGGTTTTCGTGGCAAGGATCCGGCCCGTATGCAGAGCACCCGCTGTAAGCGTGCCCCGGAATTTGGATCCCTTTGTTTGGAAATATTTTAATCCGAGAGCACCCGAGAGTGCGCGCCTTCACGCAGAGAGGAAGCAACTTGCCTTGGGAACGAAGCGCCGTAGGACGGAGCCGGAGGACGCCGCCCGTACGGGAGCCTTCACCGAGGTGAGTGACACTTGACTGATATCTAGCGCATTTCTCGAAGCGGCCATTGTTTTGAAGCAGGACGCAAACGACCCGATCTGTATATCGATACAGCGGGAGCCTCCTCTCAAACCGGCAGGGAAGTGAGACCAAATTGAACATATATAAGTATACCAAAATACATAGCTCAAAGTGTTTTTGATCTGTAAACACAGGAAAATGGAAGCTCGCAAAGGCAAACGAGCAACAACAGCGGCAACATTGTTTAAAGTTACTGAAAGTACAGAAGAGGACATTGTCAGAGAAACGATTTCATCAGCTGATCTAACGATCAAACAACAATTTAACAAAGTAGAAAGATTATATAAAAAGGAGATCAACAAGAGTTGGGAGATACTTGCCCTTGAGAATTACATAGAAGTCAAAAGAGTTCCAAGAGGGCTACGCATTTTTACAATGCCAACACATCCAGACACTAAAATCGAACTTCTAGAAGAATGGGCAGAAAATAACGCCCAGTGCTCTTTGAATATGATGCGAATCCTAATTAAACATGCAAACATTGACCTAATAGAAATAACGAGTCAGTTAGAAGAAATGGAAATACTAATACAAGCACATACCAATCTGGAGGAAGTCGCGAAATTACGTAAAGACATGGAATAAAGATTAGAAAAATATGAGAATGAAATTCAAGAACGAAAAAAACGCAAATTCATAAGAGATGAGCAAGATTATCGGTATGGAAGAATCCTAACATTCGCTAAACGGTTTGAAACCTTAAAGAGAAACTACCCTGCAAATACCCCTAGAACAACCGACAGTACCACTGCAAGTGAATCGGACCTTAGTGAAGGAGAATTGAATACTGGGGCAACACCGGGACCAAAAACCAACTTTTTAGAGGAAATGCGCCTGATGCACGTAGACCAAACCCTAACACGAGGAAGAGGCCGCGGAAGATATCCGAATCGCGGACGAGGAAGGGGAGAAACTGTCTCGCAAGCACCAGAAAAACCCGACGCGCATAGCGGAAGAAGACAGTACCCGCTACGAAGTCGAAAATAAGTGATGTTAATCTAATTATTAACCTCTCAAAACATATACTGACACCGGAAGAAGAATCTGCATTAAATAAAGAATTATCCTTCTGCCCAGAAAGCCACTTTGATCACACACAAGTGAGAATAGATCTATATAAATATATTCGCAAGCTTAAACTCGCAAAACTCCATGCAAATCAAACCTCCAAATAAACGATGAGTGCACAAGCACAAAACGACGAGCCTACATCAAACTTGGAACTAATGCTCAATATTGATCAAGCAACTGACTTAAAAACTATTTTCGACCTCCTATACGATCTAAAGGATGACGACATGACAGAAGAATAAGTTCTTGAACATCTGTCAATAGAAACAGACAAGAGAACAGATGGCGGGCTAAAGAAAAAATCCAAGTACTGCCCTGTTCTACCCCCTGGGAATCGCTTCGACCAATTCAGTGAGGCAGTAATTGAAGAATTGGATAAAATTACAAACACCAGAAATGGAACCCACAGAGAAAATGTGAGCAAAAAAGAACGGGAAGCAATCAAAAACCTGATGCAAGACAAAAATTTAACAATAAAACCTGCGGATAAGGGCGGCAACACCGTACTTCTAAATACTACAGACTACCTAGATGAAGCTTATAGACAATTGAATGACATCGCAAATTACAATAGGGTTACCACTAACCCGATGAATAAAATGATATATGATTTGGGTGTTAAACTAACAAAATGGCACAATGAAAATTTGATCAGTGAAGAAGAACTCAAATTCCTGACAAATGAATTCCCGGTCATACCGACCATATACTTTTTACCCAAAATCCATAAAACTTTGAATCATCCACCGGGTAGACCGATTGTTTCTTCATGCGATTCGCTGTACGAAAACATTTCGGAATATGTGGATCGCTTTCTTGCTCCAATAGCCCAGAGCATGAGCTCCTATATCAGAGACACTGGAGACTTCTTACGCATCCTGAATGGCATCTCTTGGAACAATCAATTCCTTCTAATCACCATAGACGTTGTGTCACTCTATACGTCAATACGACATGAGGTGGGCCTGCAAGCATGTACTTATTTTCTGAAACAAAGAAAAATCACTGAAATGAAACACACACAAATGCTACTAAGTATGATTGAAATATGCCTCACTAATAACATCTTTTGCTTCAACAAAGAACTTTTTAAACAGATGTGTGGAACAGCAATGGGCATTTCTTTTTCTGTGAACTACGCCCACATCACTATGGGATGGTGGGAAAAGACTACAGCCTGGGACTCAGACAATCAAGATGAGTTGGATAAGATCATACTATGGGTCCGCTATATTGATGACCTGTTCCTTATTTGGAATGGAACGGACGAGGACTTTCAGACATACTTTCATAAATTGAACAACAATGAGATTGGTCTATCTTTTACATGCAATATAAGTAGATCAGAAATTCCATTTCTCGACACCCTGATTTATATTGAAAATGATCAGATCTACTCAACACTCTACAGAAAGAAAACAGCTACTAACAGTATCCTGCATGGAACTAGTTTCCACCCCAAACCCTTGCTGGACAGTATCCCCTTTGGGGAATTTATGCGACTCAAACGCAACTGCTCAAAACCAGAAGATGCGGAAGAAAAAATACATGAATCCATGGAAAGACTCAAACAGAGAGGATACACAGAGTCCACCTTAAAGCGAAATAAAAAGAGAATTGATAACAAAACTCGAGCAGACACCCTAATACCCAAAATTAAATCTACATCTGAAGACGAGAAACAAGTCCCAAGGTTCATCACTACCTATAGTAAAGAGAGCGGGATTATCATGAGCAAAATCAGGAAACACTGGCATCTGATTACCAAAGATCCTGATATAGGTAAATTAGTTGGGGCAAAACCAACAGTAACATACAAAAAAACGATATCCCTAAAGGACATGCTCGTCAAGAGCCACTTCGTACAGGAAGAAAAAACCAGCTGGCTAACAGAACAACGGAATGGGTTTATTAAATGTAATTCATGCAAGGCTTGCAAAATTGGCATAAATGTAAGAAACATCACTGAGCCCAATGGACATGTAATAACCTTAAAAAAAAGAATAACTTGCAATACCAAATTCACCATTTACGTCATCGAGTGCACTTGCGGACATAAATATGTAGGAAGCACTATCTGCCCACTAAAAAAGCGTATCCTCGAGCACATTCGAGCAGTCAAGAACAAAGACATTGCATACGCAACTGCCAAACATATGATATTGTGCCAAAATGGAAACTGGCGAGCAATGTGCTATTATGGGATTGACACCATCATACCCAATGAACGAGGTGGCAATAGAACCAAAAAACTACGACAATTGGAATCCCACTACATCATCAAACTGCAAACTAAGACACCGAGAGGAATGAACAACGATGAAGAACTCTATGTGCACTTGGAATGATGAACTGAACCCTGATGAACCCATTACTTTCATAACCTTTAATGAAAATTGAGACATTAGCATCACTTCCCCTCTCTTCTCTCCCTTTCTTATCTTTCTCCCTTTCATAAATTTTTATGTATTGGAACCTTCGATCTGATATCGATCTCTGTCTTTTTCACCTCTTCTTTCTATCCCCATTACTTGGTTTTTTGCTGCTTTTTTAATACTGTACTATACAGATAAACCAAGTTGAAACCAGTATTATGATGCTTTTGCAAACCAATAATATCGAATACTTTTGTACTAGACAAATGACAAAGCAATTATAACACATTATGTATATTTTGGGTACTACACCCTGACCTGCGAATTCCTGCAAAAATTGTTTTCCTGTTAATAACAGTATAAATTTCGATTCCTTTTGTGTTAAAAATACAATTATGTATTTCATTGCACTACAACTCCCACAATGCCACATTAAGGCCAATTGGGCGTATATATAGTGCCATAGAAGAAGGACTCACTGACCGTGAGCAAAGCCGTGTAGGCTGAAACGCGTTGGTTGAGCTGTGTTGTAAATAAATACATTTTGAAATATCTCCTTTCCGAGTGCCGCATCTTTGGAGTGATAAAGTGGTTTTCGTGGCCAGGATCCGGCCCGTATGCAGAGCACCCGCTGTAAGCGTGCCCCGGAATTTGGATCCCTTTGTTAGGAAATATATATATATATATATATATTCACTGAAAAAACCATAGGTTTCACACACGTTATAGTTAGGAATTAGCATTTAAAAAACCTTGCAAATTCACTGAAAAAACCATAGGTTTCACACATGTTATAGTTAGCGGAAATTTTACTGATAAAAAACCAATGAAATTCCCCCGTTATAGTTAGTGCAGGCAACTATAACTCACGCGACCGCAATCCTCTGCTGATGCTAATACTGTATTTAGACACTTATTTGCCCATGTCTTCTTCCATACATTTTTAGCTATACATATATTACAAATATTTTTTTTTCATAAAGACACATATGTCATCAGCAGAAGATTGCGGTCGCGTGAGTTATAGTTGCCTGCACTAACTATAACGGGGGAATTTCATTGGTTTTTTATCAGTAAAATTTCCGCTAACTATAACATGTGTGAAACCTATGGTTTTTTCAGTGAATTTGCAAGGTTTTTTAAATGCTAATTCCTAACTATAACGTGTGTGAAACCTATGGTTTTTTCAGTGAATTTGTACGGTTTTTTAAATGCTAAGTTACTTTACGCCATTCGTGGCGTGCGCGCCCACTTAACGCAGTTTGTTCTGTGCGCGCACGGTGCGCTTCGCGCACCGTGCGCGCACAGTAAGCACGCGGTGCGCTTCGCGCACCGCGCACCCACTTTACGCAGTTAGTGCCGTGCACGCACGGTGGGCACGCGGTGCGCTACGCGCACCGCGTGCCCACGTTACGCTAGATGGGCCATGTACGCACGATGCGCTTCGCGCACCGTGCGCACATGGAGGACATATGATGCACTTCGTTTTGAAAGGTAATATTTTAATTTTTCGTAAATTTTATAAGCCATGCACAAATGGTGCCCTTTGGGCACCATTTGCACACGGGGTGGACAGAGTGTGGATAATTTTTTTTTTTTTTTTTTTTTTTTAAATATTATAGTTTATCTCATCTGTTATAAGCCATGCACAATTGGTGGCCTTCGGACACCAATTGCACACGGGGTGGGGAGAGTGTGGATAATTTATTTTTATATATAATTTTTTACCGTACGCGTACGGTAAGCGTAATCGGCGAAATTAGCGGAAAAAAAAAAATCAGTTTTTGGCCTTGGGGGATCTTTGGGGACTCCCTCAACATGGCTATGTGTGTGGGAGCTGTCTAAACAGCCCCTTTACATGTTTTTGTGCTTTGTATTTTCATCATCACTCTCAGTGCGAGAGAGAAAATGGCGGCCGCCGCTTCCTGGTTTCGGCCGATTCGAATGTTTACTGAGATCTAAGAGCCAATCAGAATCGCGCTTGCGCACGCCACCGTACGCGTACGATAAGCGTACCGTAAGCGCACCGTAAGCTGGCTCAGATATATATATTGATTTAAAGGCTATTTTCTCAGAATCTACTGAACAGATTTACACCAAACCTACAAAAGGCACTTCCTTGACCTGAGGACTACCTCTCTGCCAAATTTCAAGTAATTCTGTTCAGCCGTTCGGGCTGTAGCCCTGTCTAAAGGTCCTATGGAAAAATGCATGGGAAAAACGCGTTTTGGGACCCCCCTTTTATCTCAGCCCCCGCTTGACGAATCCCCCCGAGACTTTCAGGGTAGGAGCGGAGCGTAGCGCCCCACCTATTTTGAAAAATTCGCGAGGATTCGTCGACCGGCGCCAAAGTTATTCAAAATAGAATGTTGCGGATTTCCTATGGAAACGTGGTACTAACTATAACTACCTACTGGCGACCGCCAGTAGGTAATATATATATAGATGGCATTACCAGGGGTCCCCTTTGCCCATGCACGAAAGCATATCTGACACTGATGCTAATACAGAGGCTTCTGCAGGTGGCTGCGCGGCTCATCATTGTTTTCACAGGTCTGTGCTTGTGAGTGTGCTATTGAGATATAATTACTGAGACTCTTGTGCTTTTTTTGATCTTCAGATGCACCTCACATGGACACTTATTTCTGGTTCCTTGATAAATGTATGCACACAAGCCTTTTAACTTGGTGTAAGGACAAGTGTCCTTGAATGGCCAGGGAAGCAGGTTAGAGCATTGACAGAGGCGGGGAGCACGGTCTTGTACTTCCACGGATGACTCAACAATGTTTCCTTTTTGGTGATATTGACACTTTTTTTGCTGGTGAAGTTTGACAACGGACCCTAACCATGGCCTTGTAGAGGTGCCTTCCGAGTCAATCGCTGTCCGCTATTTAGGGTGGATCCACCCGTTCATACCGGGTATGGGGGGGTGAGGGCGGACTGACAGGAGGCAGCAGTTGATTCTAGTTTCAGAGGCCACAAGTCTTTTTACCTGCACACTCAACAAGGAGAGGGCACACCAGCTTATACCAGTAGAGTAACTCACCCTGATGGAGCCTGCAGAACGGGCTTAATGGGAGCCCTCCTGAACAGTTGGGCAGCCCTACACTGCAGGAGACTGCTCGGTAAAGCAGAGTGGCTTTCCCGAGCGTTTTACTATTAACAAGGGAGTGGGACTTAAATAGCCAGTATAGCCCAGCTACGAAGGGCTATAAGGCTATTAGAACATTCTGCCACTAGAGGGCAGAATGTTCTAACAAATAAAACAAAGTCTTCAGGGAGTGCGAGGGGATTGAAATCCCCTCAGGCTCCCTGAGGCCTTTGTTCACAGCTATGAACAAAGAAACATTGGAATGTCGGTGCGCCGGTCTTATACCAGCCATTAGGAGCGCCTCCATTGTTTTCAAAGGAGCTCCCAACATTCCAATGTTCTAATTAATATTTCTTATTCTTTGCCATTGTACACATTCTGCAAGGCATGCAATGGCATGGCTCAGCGAGGGAGTGCCCCCCCCCCCCAAAACAAGACACCCTGGGGGCTCCCGGCACTGTTGGTCCGTGGTGGCCTCCGTTACGCCCCTGGATTCTACATGTAAAAACTTGACTTACTCCTTCTCCTCCTCCCCAATGATATGTGGTATGCGCTGTGCTGCGTGCACCGTGCAGCATACTTTACACATGACTATGGTTTGGCGATTGTGTGCAATCTAAGTGTCGTCTATTGATGGCACAATATGTGTCTGCATAAAATGGCGATTCCCTCCAGAATGTCTTCTACCCCATAACGGATATGTAGGCTTTCCTGTTTTCAGTTTCTATTTTTGGTAAATTCTGGTGGTGTTTTTTCAGTGTTTTCCAGTGATTTCAATACCTCAAAAAAACAGTGCTTTTCAGTGGTTACTAATTTTCGCGCCATAAAAAACAACTGAAACGGTGTTTTACCGGTGTTTATGGGACGTTTTGCTTTTATTATTGTTTGCTTTCTTAATTGGTGCATGGAATATAGACAGTCTACGTACAGTGTATATGAGGTTAAAATACATTTTTACAAGTCGAATTTATTGTAGTACACCATACAATATTTCTTCAGTGAATCTTTGGTCATTCGCGCTCTCTCTTTCCTACCCATGTACACTTTTATTTGGGAAAAGGCCCTCTCGACGTTGGCACTTGAGACTGGCAACACCAAAACAGACAGTACACAATTTGCCAACTCTGGCCACTGACGTAGCTTTCCATGCCAATACTGGTGCACCTCAAGGTTGACATTGTCTGGGCCAGGTTCTGAAACATATGAGTTGAACTGGGTGCATATGCTCACAGAGGTGTTGAAGCGGTCAAAAATGGGGCAGGGGAGAGGGTCCCTTGGTGCATGAGTGGTGATGAGCACAGGGGCCGCGCCGGTCTTGCCCCCTAGCACCCATGAAGATTGATAGCGCATTAAAGACCCGCACCCCCTCCGTTTGCAGTGTTTGTGGCCCTTGTTTTCCCCATCGATTGCCTGACACGTGCGCCTAATACGGAGACACTGCATGAATCCGGGACCTGTCAGGGCTTTGTGTGCCTGTCCCCGGCCTGCGAGAGAGTGGCTCTGGCACGTCGGTGAGTGGGTCCGCTTGGATTGCGTTGGCACTGCAGGCTGGGCAGTGTGAGGCCGCACTCTGACTGCAGAGGGCACCCCTCGCGATCAGCTCCAGGGAGAAGGGGCTACAGCTGAAACACACCACTACCCCTGCAGAGCCCATCTGAGCGCACGCGCTGACCCCGACGCCCCCTTACCTGTGCTGACGTGAGCATCCTTGGCACTCGTTAACAAATTACTGTCTCCGAGTTCAGTGGATTAACGTGAGGCAGACGCAGCGGGATTACTCGTGCACCCCAGGCGGGCAACTAGAGCCAAATTTCGGGGGGGGGGGGTGAAAAAGATTTCGGGGGGGATAAGTCTTCCAGCCATAGGCAGAGTGGCTGTAAGAAGGGTTGAAAACACAACAAAAGCCTCATTAACGAGTAAATGGTCTTTTAAAGACCTGTGAAGTACTCGGGTCTGGCTGCAATTAGACGGACGCCAGCCCGCGAGGCTGCCTCAGCCGGGCTGACACATATGACGGGGGGGCTGAAGCCCGGTGAGCCCAAGGGGTGTTGCGCGCCTGGTGCACCCCCACGGTTTGGTGCATGAGGGGTCTGATGGGTACCTCAGGCGGCATTCACGGGTGGGGTGTGAGCCGCTAGAAGCGCCATGTTTTGGCTCATCTGTCACTTCCAGCGGCTTGTCTGGGAAGTGCTTTAAACTCCAAAAAGAGCAGAAGAAAGTGAAACTCCCAAATACACATTGCAGCGCCCTCGGTGAGGGGCGAGAGGCAGATAGTCTAAAGCGTGTTTTCAGCCTAACCGAGCCTTGTTTTTCATGTGAAGGTCTGTTTGTCACCGGTGTTTAGCTACAGACCTGCTTGTTTCGCCCAGACGGGGGCACGGTTACCGTGTGAATTTGTCAAAGGCGTGCAGTGTGCCACTTAAGCTCGTGAGTCATACATAGCTCTCGTGCTTGAGGGAATGTACTCAGCCCGGCTGATGTGCCCAGTACCGACGAGCCATCTTGTGGGAGAAGGATGTTCTGTACTGGGGCTCACCACTGGTGTTCTGTGGTGGTGCATGCGATGTGCACTACACACGTGCTCAAAGCTGTGGGCTCACACATTACAGGATCCATGTCTGCAAAACAGACTGAAATAATACATATTCAAAAGCATTTGCGAAAATGTCCTATGCACGAATTGCCGTAAAAAAAAATTCTGTCCTATTTTAAGTTCACCATTCCAGTCGCCAATGCTAAGAAGCTGCTCCGCACAGGCCTGAATTCAGCCACACCCACGGCCCATGCATTGTAGGCTGGGTTAATGCACAAACGCTTCTCTGGTGCTGTATATGGATCTGGGGTGCACGCACTTGATAGGAAGGTTTGGTGCATTTAGACCGGTCCGCAGGGGTATTCTATAGCTGTGAGTGTGTGCTCACGTGTAGTTGTTCGCCGGCCCTCCTCGTGTACATAACATGCCACATCCCAACACTATAAGTCTTAAAACAACTACACGTTTCATGTGTTGGTATTTTACAAAGATGTCACCAGTGAAGCAGTGCCGGTAACGCGCCCCCAGAATAACACCCCTGCGCGCCAGTTGTTGTTTTAAATGAGGCGTGCGCTGGGGGGATGGTGGGGAGCTTATGCGCTCGAAGCAATATACGCCTATTGTGTAATTAAAACACGCTTTTTAATAATGTTCGGTTCGTTGTGTGCCGGCGATTCCAGCAGAGGCATTTATTAAACTGCTGCTGCAGCAGCCGTCTACAGATATGCTTCCCTAAATTGGGGCTTTGCATCTAACGCTTTGGCTCAATCAAGTGGCCAAGTGGTGCAATAGCAAGGAAAATCAGTGACACTCGGTTTAAACCGAGTCAGCTGATTTTCACTCGGTAGGGTACTGTCGGGGAGAGTCGGTTTTACCCGAATTCCAGACAGCCTACGGATATGACAACCTCTGTTAGAATCCGGGGTCTCTGGTTGGCACAGGTATGCACTTGCGACAAGCAGGGACCCTTTCCTCTAAGTCAGGGCAAAGGATTACTCTTAGAAAATAACCCCTGCTCACCCTGTAGGTAACGTGGCGCGAGCAGTCAGGCTAGATTCCAGAGTGCATGAGGTTAAGCATTCAGGGCGTCCCAAAATAACCACCAACCCACCACACAGAGACACAAGACTTGTATTTTGTAAAAATAAAATCCCTTTAAATAAAAGACTCTTCAAGCAGGCTTCAAAAATACAGTTCTTCTCTTCAAAAGGGGGTTCCAGTTACTTATCTCTATGTTCTATAAGGCCACAGTTCTTAAAAGGGCAATTTTAGCAGTATTGCTGGCTTCTTGGGGTCTGTGCGCACCGTAGCGCTGAAGGTACGCTTTGCACCGGCGTTAGTATGCGTCGTACCTGCTTTGGTACTCCTCGTACACCTCCAGTACGGCTCTTCTCGTCGTCGTACGCGTTGTACACCAACAGTATGGGTCTTTGTTCGCCTCACGCTTCCCGCGTGAGCAAGCGGCTATATCTTCACCCTGTACGGACCGTACTGGTGCAGGGACGCGCCGTACAAGCTTGGTACGAACCGCGCCAAGCCTCACACTTCCCGCGTGAGTAGCGTAGCAATACGACAGCGCAGTACGGGCCGTACAAGGGAAAGTACGCGTCGTACGGGGGCGCTTGGGCACACAGTACCTTATTCTTGGGGGCAAAGTTCGTGGCGGCCTCAGCAGTCTTGAGAAGGGCGTCCCACGTCGCGTTGCAGTCCCGCTTGGTCAGTGGACGGCGATGCTTCGTGGGGTGCTTTCAGACGTCACGGCACACCTCGAGGTGGGAAGCAGGAGGGGCGGCTCGGGGGTGATATTCAGCGCGCAGTGCTGTCGGCATCGGCCAGGATCGGCGAACCAGTGCGTCGTCGGTCCTCACAGTGGTCTCTACGGCCTGGGGTCGCAGAGGCTCGGCGCTTGGACACAGGCAGTCTCTCCTTACGTTGGGAGCTCCGGCTCGAGGGGGCAGTTGTTCACTTTGATCAGGCCAGGCAGGGCAGGCCGTCACGGTGCTCACAGCAGCACAGGCGGTTAGGAGTCGCGTTGCTCAGCGAGATGGGGGCACACAGGTTCTCTGGGGTCAGCGTTAGCCATCCACCCACAGCAGCTTCCTTTCTTCCAGGGAGGGGTAGCGCCCACTGTTCCTGGGGCGCAGTTCAGGGGGCAAGTTCACCAGCAAGCCCTTGGAGATTGTTCAAACAGCACAAGTTGATTTAAAAGTCTCTCTCAGTCTTTTCCTCTCCTTCTTGCAGCAAGGCACCCACCACAGGCCAGTCTCTCAGGCTTAGAGACAATACTCCTCCATGCAGCTTTCCCAGGTCCTTCTCTTCAGGCAGAGTTTCTTCTTGACGTAAAAAGGATCCGATTTCTTAGGAGCAGGGCTCCTTCTTTTATACACAGTTTCTTTTGTTCTTTGTCGCCAGGGGGCCTGTGCCTGGCTCAGTCCGGTTTTGGAGCACTTTGTTGTGGTGACTCTGCTCTTTCCTTTCAGTGCACAGGGCAGAGACATCAGCCGCTCCACAGGGGGCGGAGGCAGCATTGTGGTGGCAGAGCACAGGTCTATTCAGAGTCAAGGTGTACTCCTCCCACCCATCCTGGTGTAATCTCTCTACCCACCTGGAATTCCCCAGCCCTGCCCCTCACTGAAACTAGGCAGCACACACACACACAGCAGAGGCGGACTGAAATGGCTAAGCAAGTAAATACTAACTTTCTAAAAGTAGTATTTACAAACACAGGATATTAAAATAAACTTTACTAAAAGAAGTATTTTATTATTCTGAGTTCAGGCATACTAAACTTGACTTTCTACCATGCTCTCTGAGCCCGCTGGGATTATAGAGTGTAATAATTCCAGCAGCCCATTCTGGCCTATGGAGAGCAGGTAGCCTTCAATAGTGAAAAACGAAAATGGCTGTAATTCACTATTAGGACATGCCACACACATCAGGGCATGTTCTACCTTATGCCTACAATGCACCCTGCCCTTGGGCCTACCATAGGGATGACTAATATGTAGTTAAGGGAAGGTTTAGGGACTGGCAAGTAGGTGCACTTGCGCAGTCAGCATGACAGTACCAGACTGCACGCAGGTTCTGCGAAGGCAGACCCTAGACACATTTTACTAGGCCGCTTCTGTGGGTGGCACAACCAGTGCTGCAAGCCCACCAGCAGCATTTGCATTTACAAGCCCTGGCACTCCTGGTGCACTTTACTAGGGGCTGATAGTAACCCAAATAGGCCAAACATGGACACCAATCAATGTATACACCTTTCAAAAGGGAGCACTTGCACTGTGGCACTGATTAGCAGTGGCACAGTGCCCTGAGCAGCTAACACCAACAAAACACATGAGGCACATCAGCAAAAAGTGGAAGGGAAACTCACGCCAAGGTGCCAGGTCTAACAACCTCCATATACTACGGTCAGGCACTCTGTAGCGATCTAGAGAGGTACTTGCAAACATACAGTGGCTGCCTGCCCTGTACGCAAGGGCCTTTGCTCACCCTTTGTTGTGCTGCCTTGGCGAGCACCCTGAAGACGTGGTGAGGCTGCCTCCTGTTGTTCAGAAAGAAGCCAAAAACTAGAGAATTTGATCAAAAATGTTCCCTATGATTCTCTCTACTCCATAAAGTTAAATGTACTCTCGCTGCATTAGTTGAGGGCTGATCATGAGTGCACCGGATAATTGCCGCCGCTCAGATAAGACCCCTGTGTAAACAGGATTTTGCAATCTCACCCTGTAATTATGCAGCGAGAGAAGAGCCAGACCCAGCAGTAAATGTACACGGGCGTAAATCGGTCAGTAAGATTAGGGAGGAGTGAGCTTCAGGATTTCCATCATCCATTATGGCGTATCTTGTTAAAATACATTATAAGAGAAGCAGTGCAGAGGTGGGAGGTTTAAGGGAAAGTAGAAAGGGAAGGAGTACAGATAGTAAAGGGGTACTTAAAACACACACACACACTTTATACAAAATATTGTGTGTGTATAAAAATCCCAGGTGAAACCTGACAGACTCCTCACCTTAAACCACTGAAAACACATGTATACAAGTATTTACAAGAGAACAGAATTATTAGGTAGGGTGTAACGCCCCAAACACCCCTCTGAAGCTATGCCTGTGTAAATGTTGACACGACAAATCTGTTGGAATTTAATGGGGTAAAAAGCCTAGTAATCACCAACTATTGAGTGTTTGACTTTATGAATGCGGTTAATATATAATATCCCTTCGGAGCACTTGCAACCATGCCCCCAAAGTGTTTTAAAATGTAAAGAAATCTCATATTTTGGTTGGCTCAGACTTTCCCGCCAATGCTTCTAAAAATTGGTAAACACTGGTATCATCCAGTCGGACGTAGCCGTACTTACCTGGACTTCAGAAGCAGTCCCTGCCTCCTCAAGTACACATAGACATTTTATCTGGAATAAAGACCTGCTTGCTGCTGCCTTCCTAAAAGAGTTCGTACTAGACTCTAAACCTTGGAAGTATTCTTCTCCTGGGGCCTGGGAAAGATGGAACTGCACTATCCCGGGGGTGGGAGTAAATGACCCCAAGACCAGAACAGTCTTCTTGACTGAAGCCTGCGTAGAGAACACCTCCAGGAACCTGGAAGCCACAAAGACCTGCAAGCCGTAGTCAAACAAATACAGAAAAGCAGTACATGACCCTCCGTGGTAAACCATCATTATTTCCCAGCACCATGTCTAACCAGAGTGGAGTCTACATCTCCCAATTTTCATCCTCAGGTGGGTGTAACGGTGTTTTACTTTCCCCCAGGCCTTAAGGTGTGTCCTTGCAGGAACAGATAGGTGCTCTAGTTTCAAAACTACCTGAATAATCTCTCTAGCAATTTAACCTTCTAGCGTTAAAGCCACTTAAAATCACAGTTGACACTAACCCTTTAACTCAGTACTCTGTGTCAGTAGATGTGTATCTGAAAGAAACACGTTAGTTAGATTCCTCACCTTAGAATATCCCCAGGTGTCAGGTTGGATCCGGAAAGATTTTTCATCAGCAATACCCCTTGCGCGTCGCTAGGCGTCGTCTGCGGCTCCGCGTCTGTCGTTGGCGTCGTGCGCCGGAATGACGTCGTCGGAGTACTTGGACGCCGCCCTCGTGTGCTGACGTCAGTTCTTCTTTTTTCCGCACCAGACAGCGCCGATCCAGGAAGAGCTTACCCCTTAGTCAATTTTTGACTAAACTTTTTGACTCTTTTTGGTCTTTTGTCGACTCGACTATGGTGCCGGTAGGATGCCTGGTTTTAAAGCCTGTGACGCCTGTCATCGACTGATGTCGGTGATGGACCACCATCGCCGGTGCCTTTACTGCCTGGGGGCCGACCACGACGCGGAGTCGTGCCCCGATTGTCAGGCCTTGACCTCGATGGCTAGGCGGGAGCGGTCCCGTAAGCTTCTCGAGCTTCGGCACTCGGCTCCGCGCTGCTCACGGTCCCGGTCCAGGAGGAGGTCCAAGGACCGGTCACGGAGCCGCAGTCACCATCATCGCTCGTCGGGCTCGAAGTCTTCGGGTAAGTTGAAGCGATCAAAGAAGTCCAAGAGACGACACCGCTCTTCGGACTCCCCTCGCCGGTCGCGCGACTCGGCCGAGGGTCAGGGCAGTTCCACCCCCGCGGCTCCGTCGGAGCCGCAGGAGCCGCGTCCGTCTCCATACCCGGCGGTCCCTGGGACTGACGCGACTCCGGCGGAGGTCAGTGCCTTCCTCTCGGCCATGAGGGGCCTGGCTCCGCCATCGACGTCTGCCGGCGCACCTTCAGGCCCCGCGGGCTCGACTGGGCGACCTCGCGTGCCGGCGGCTCTGGCCCCGGCGCCGTCGACGACTTCGGTCCCGACGCCGCAGGTCCCCGAGAGATCCAGGCCTGGATCTCTGTCGGCACCGGTCGACCTCACGACGCCTCCTCCGCCGGTGCCGACACCGGTTCCACCTCCGGCGCCGTCTCCGGACGACGCCATTGCCCGGTTTAGCCCCTGTCCGGACCCGACCGCGGCGCCGCCGCACCCGACGACGATGGATGAATGTTTCATCTACCATCCGGCTCCGATCATTCCTCCTGTTTATCAGGAATCCGATAAAGGGGGCGACTGGGAGGGGTCTGAGGACCCTATGGCCCTCCAGGGCCAACTTTCACAGGACTGGGCAGACAAACTGGGGCATGCAAGTGGTCTGGACACCTCACCGGACGCTGGTTTCATCTCTCCTCCGACTGTGGCTTCGGAGGAAGGTGCAGCTTTTTCAGTGATGCTGAACAAGGCGGCCGAAGCCCTGGGGCTCGAGTTGCCTGCTGTGGCCATGAGGACTACTATCCTCACAGAGGTGCTTCAACCGTCAGCAAGCTCCACAGAGCCTCTGCTGCAGTTCAATGAGGCCCTCATCGACGTTCTGCAGGGCGCTTGGTCTAAGCCCTCCACAGTTACTCCTGTGGATCGGAACGTGGCCCGGCGCCACCGCCCTGCTCCGGGCGACCCCAGTTTCCTGTCCCAACACCCCACCCCCGAGAGCCTGGTTATCCAGGCCTCCACTTCCCAATCCTCCTTCCTGTCCGCTCTTCCGGATCGGGAATCCAAGAGGCTGGAACAGTTCAGAAAGAAGCTGTTCTCTTCCCTGAGTTTGGGCCTGCGGTCTTTAAACACCGCTTGCCTCTTGGACCGTTTCTCCCACTCTGTGGGATGCGGTGGAGGACATGCTGCCCCTGTGTCCGGAGGAGGCCCGGACATGTCTCTCCCAGGCACTTGCTGACAGGCGAGATGCAGTGCGACATGCCATACGGTGTGGACTTGTCACCATGGACTCGCTGGGTAGGGCGATTTCCACCACGGTGGCGCTCTGGCGCCACGCCTGGCTGAGGTCCACGTCTTTTTCGGGGGATGTCCAGAGTACTCTCATGGATATGCCCTTTGATGGCGCTCGCCTTTTTGGTGAGAAGGCGGATAGTGCGCTGGCTCGTTTTAAGTACTCCCGGGCTACGGCCACGTCCTTGGGTCTCTCGGCCCCACGGCCGCACACTTCTGCCTTTCGCCCCTTTCGTGGCCAAGGAAGGGGCGCCTCCTCACGTCCGCCTAGCCACCGGCCGCAGAACCAACCTGCACGCGGTCGCGGACGTGGGTTCCGCCGTGGCGGTACTAGAGGACAACGCGGTCAGTCCACATCCACCCCGGCAGCATCCGCCTCAAAGCCCTCCTAGTCCGAGCTTTCAGGCCCATTCCATGCCAGTGGGCGGCAGAGTTCGCCATCACCTGCTCCACTGGTGCTCCATCACTTCGGACAGGTGGGTGCTGCAAATCGTCCAAAAGGGCTACTCCCTCCCCTTAGAGATGACCCCTCCAGCCATGCCACCGCAGTGCCACCGTATATCGGAGGATCACTTGAATCTTCTGCGGGAGGAAGTTATGGCCCTCTTGGCTAAAGAGGCCGTCGAGCGCGTTCCTGGTCCAGAAGTAGGCCGTGGTTGCTATTCCCACTACTTTCTGGTTCCCAAGAAGGGCAAAGGGGGCCTACGCCCTATCTTGGACCTCAGGAGCGTCAACGCCTTCCTCCGGAAGGAACGGTTCAAGATGCTTACTTTGGCTCAGGTTCTGGCTGCCCTCGACCCTGGAGACTGGTTGGTAGCGTTGGACTTGCAGAACGCCTATTTTCACATCCCAGTCCTGCCGACCCACCGGCGTTACCTGCGGTTCACGGTGGGTCAGGAGCACTTTCAGTTCACTGTGCTCCCCTTCGGCCTCACCAGTGCCCCTCGGGTGTTCACGAAAGTGATGGCGGTGGTCGCAGCTCATCTGCGCAGATCGGGGGTTCCAGTCTTCCCCCTATCTCGACGACTGGCTGTTGAAGGTGGGCTCACCCCAGCAAGTCGTCTCCCACCTCCAGACTATGGCCGACCTCCTGCATTTGCTGGGGTTCTCCATCAACGTGCCGAAGTCGCACCTGAGACCCTCCCAGAAGCTCCTCTTCATCGGAGCGGTTCTCGATTCGGCGCAGTTCCGGGCTTATCCTCCGGAACAGCGGGTCCGGGATATTCAGGCTCTGATTCCCATCTTTTGGCCTCTATCCTGGGTTTCGGTCAAGTTGGTGCTGCGGCTTCATGGGCTAATGGCCTCCTGCATCCTGTTGTTGCATTACGCCAGGTGGCGAATGCGGGCTCTGCAGTGGGACCTGAAGTTTCAGTGGGCCCAGCATCGAGGCAACCTGTCCGACCATGTCTTGATCTCGGAGGGCACTGCGAAACAGTTGCAGTGGTGGCTCACGGACCGCGATTGGGTCAGCGGCAGATGCCTCTCCCTACCCCAACCGGAGCACGTAGTAGTGACGGACGCGTCCCTCCTGGGATGGGGGGGCCATTTGGGAGAGGCGGCGATCCGAGGACTCTGGTCTCCAGCGGAAGCTTAGCTCCATATCAACCTTTTGGAGCTGAGAGCGATCCGGCTTGCACTGAAAGCCTTCCTTCCCTCTGTCCGGGGAAGTGTCGTGCAGGTGTTCACGGACAACACCACCGCCATGTGGTATTGCAACAAACAGGGCGGGGTGGGATCGTGGACCCTTTGTCAGGAGGCTCTGCACCTCTGGACATGGCTGGAACACCAGGGCATCACCCTGGTGGTTCAACATCTGGTGGGCTCTCTGAACGCCAGAGCAGACGAACTCAGCCGCCGGTGCATGATGGATCACGAATGGCGTCACTATAAATTTACTCCAACTGACCAATAACCGGTCAACATCAATATACCTGGATGGAATATTATGATGAAGCTACTGTGGGGAAATGTTACCTTCACCAATCGGTGAGCAAGGAAGCAATTCCTTTTGATTTAGGTACCCTCACACACCCTAGTGGTGTCATGCTTCATCATCGGGTCACCCCGACGCCTAAATGTTGGGAGCACTTTGAAGATGTGATAGACCAGGGGGGCTAGAAAGTTAAAAAACCTCAGACAGATCCCCAGTATCCCTTTATTTACGGGTCTGTCTGGGATGCTAAAATATTTCAAATAGGGTCTTTGTAGGATAATTATGGTCCTAAGACCCTAGTGCCAACATGTTTCAGTCCGTGTGTGGCCGTAAAGGTCCAGGACTTTCTTCAGGGCAAACCGAATGCCACCCAGGAAAACAGAGTAGGGGATTCCCTGACCTGTTTATTAACGCAAGGGCAGAGTAGCTGCTCCTTGAAAAAGTGACTGATTAATTAATCTGTCATACTTTGTATTCTATCTGAAAAAGAGAATAAAAGAAAACAAACAACAACCAACTTGTACTTGTGCGTTTTCTTAGTAGTCGTTCCCATATTCATGTTTGCGATGTATAACACCTACATGTGTCAGGTGATCATAAGGCCAGGTGGTGTACAACTAACTCCATCCATGTGCCACTCATACCTGTATCTGTACACTTAGTCAGCGTGCCAGATATATTGTGCGGTGGCGAAATCGCTCGCATCCTAACTGTATTTTCATGCCAGTTAGTATTCACTATCAATATAAAAACACTCTCCTATGTACCATTCACACTCAACATTCTCACTATATCTGTGATTCAACATGGTTCTGTTTTAACCATACGTGATTACAAGTAAAACACTGTGTGCGGTTGCTGTGATATTTTACACACATGCACTCTCTCTTACCCGATTTTCGAATGGGATCCGTTTCTCAGGGGATCGTAGGGCTATTTGGGGGTAGCTCTGTAGTCACACTCTGTCGTTGCAACCCCCGAGTGTGAGGGAGAGAGGAGATATATGGAAGTGGTCTTTATGGAAATGTAAAGGTACTCTAAGGATAGACATCTCTCACTGTGAGAATGATGATCTCTACACGCGAAAATACCCTTTCCCGCTCTATCTCCCCACTTACTTCATCAAGAGTCCTGCCCCGTCTGTCCACCTACTTGGTCTCGATCCCCGGCGTTTCGCGCCGTGTATCGTTTGGACGGTAAATTTATACTTCCGTGTTTGGAGTCGATTAACGGGATTGGTCAATACTCTCACGTGATGTGTCACGTCAGCGTATCGTTCCGTCTAGAGCGGAAATAGGGTTTTGGCTAATTACGTTATTTAGATTGGGTAAATACAAAATTAGGCATACACTTCTCCTAATATTCTCTTCTATTCAAAATCCGTCCCCGATTCTATTCCAAAGGGGAACAGTATGCTTATTTTTTCCGTGTACGCGAGACACGTAATCGGATGTCTCGTCCAATCAGGTTCTCACGGAATTTGTAGTCCTGAAGTCCATGGACGAAGGGAGATGTAGTTTAATCCCTTCAGGTCTTGGCATTAGCGACGGCTGGATTTACTATTTATATTTATACCATATTCCTTGGGGTTCTGTAATCGGTTATAGAGATTCAGATACAGTATTATGGATAGGTGCAAAAAAACAACACACACAGTCCTATAGTACACAAAAATATCGTCAGGTGTACTTAATAGGTATATTTTGTATTTCAAAAAGATAAGGTTTGGTCATTAGGAATTGTGGACCTTTTCTGTGTTTTTTTTTGTGTTTCACACCTTCAAGTTTCTACATTTTGGACATATATGTTCCCTAATGCAAGGGATACCATGGTTGATGTTATGTCTAGTTTGTATCAGTTTGAAGTATACCCTCTAGTTTTTCTCACGTTAGATTATTCTTTGGGGTGGACATGAGATCTCTACTTGTTGAGTTGATTCCAGGGTATGGAATCATTGAGACCCGTTTCATGGGTTTTCAGACGATAGACCCATCGCTGCTCCCTTTCTAAGAGTTTACTTTGTCGATTGCCTGTGTTTTTAATTTTTTCGAGTACAGTCCATTTTAATTCAGTATCCTGTAATTTGGTAGCTGTAATCGCTCTCCTTATGGTGCTCCTGTGTTCGCTAATGCGGACTTTGACTTTTCGACTAGTCATCCCAATGTATATTAATCCGCATGGGCATTTTATCATATAAATGACCGATTCGGAATTACAATTGGTATGTGACCTCTGCTCCCATGGTGATTGTAGGCCCAGGTCTAAGGTCTTGGTGTGTTCTGTGAATGGGCATGCTACACATGAGCCACAAGGGAAATGTCCCATGACAGGGGATGTGCCCCAGAGTGTCGTCTGATTCACACTTCTAGATGTAAAGATGTTGGTGTGTACAAGGGCATCTTTTAAACTGCAGTTTCTTCTGAACGAAAACATTGGTTTTTCAAAGGCCAATCTGTTTGACGTCAGTATGGGCCATTTCTTGTTTATTACTTTTTTCAATTCGTTTGATGATGAATTGTACGTGGTTACACAAATCAACTGGTCCGGCTGATTTCTCGCATGTGTTTCCAAAAGAACCTCTGGTGGAGTGTTTCGTGCTCTTTTGTTAGCCCTGTCCACGATCTTAGTTGGATACTTCTTCTGTTTGAGTTTGCTTGCCAAAATTGCTGCTTCTTTTTTGTAAGTTTGAATGTTGGAACAGTTTCTGCGGACTCTTAGGAATTTACCTACTGGAAGGTTTTCTCTAAGGGAGCATGGATGAGCGCTGTCAAATCTTAATAAACTGTTTCTATCCGTTGGTTTGGTATACAGGGAACTTTCAAGAGTCCCATCTTTCGCTGTAAACGTAACATCCAGAAAGGAAATCTTCTCCCTCTGCATGTTCATTGTAAATTGAAGGTGGGGGTTCAGGGAGTTAATCCACGTCTTAAAATTGTTGAGGCTCGTTAGGTCACCCTTCCAGATCATAAAGACATCGTCTATATATCTGTACCATTTGTGGATGTTCTCACTAAATGGGTTATGTGTCCATATATGTTGATCTTCGAAGCCACTAACATACAGACATGCCAGACTAGGGGCGAATGTGCTGCCCATTGAAGTACCGTGTACTTGTAAATACATTTGATCCTCAAAAGTAAAGAAGTTTTCAGTTAGGGCTAGATGTATAAGGGTGATCACCCATTCAACAGGAGCTGCCCATTCCCAATCCTCTTGTGCCAAAATCTCTTGGACTGCTCTAATACTCTCCGTCTGAGGTATGTTTGTATATAGAGCTTCCACGTCCAAACATACCAGGAAATTCTCCATAGGGTTATATTCCACCTGTGTGAGAAGGTTAAAAATATGTTTGGTGTCTTGGACGTATGATTTGATCTTCTTCACCAAGGGACGTAGAAACCAGTCTGTGTATTTAGACAACGGCTCCAAAATGGAGCCAATACCGGAGACAATCGGTCTGCCCGGGGGAGGAATCTTTCCCTTGTGTATTTTGGCAATGGTATAAAATAGAGGAATTCTAGGATCTTCCTGATTCAAAAAGGCATGTTCCTTTTTAGTGATCCACTCTTTAGTGAGAGCATCTGTTGTGAGTGCCGAGATAGATGTTTTCAAACGTTGTGTTGGATCCCTGTTGATCTTTTTGTAATATCTGGTATCCGCCAGTAGATTCAAACACGCCGTTCTATATGCGTTAGTGCTCTGAATAACGGTAGCTCCTCCCTTGTCAGCCGGTTTTATTACTATATCCGACCTGGTTTTAAGGCATGTCAACGCCTTACGTTCTTTATTGCTTAGGTTATTGAACCCATTTCTCTTAGGTTGTAGTGACTCAACCTCCTTGGTGACAGACTCTTCAAACATCAGTATTTCTGGAGGCATCATATTTGTAGGTGGAAAAAAGGTAGACTTCAGTCTTAGATAGGTGTAGGTATCATTTTCCGTGGGTTTCTCTTTATCCAAAAAGAAGGTTTTCAACCGTATTTTTCTGAAAAATTCACCCAGTTCACAATGGAGACGGAATTTGTCCAAGTAATTCGTGGGGACGAATCCCAATCCCTTGTTCAAGAAACTCTGTTCGTCTGTGGTCAGGACGACATCACTGAGATTAACCACTAGTCCCTCGTCTTGCTCGTGCTGGGCTGCTGGTCCCTGGTGTTGCTCCTTGTGTTCATCGTACTCCTGTCTTCTTCCCGAATGGCGCCTGAACTCGGACGTGGCACAAGGTCTCTTTCTGCAGTGGGGAGAGCCTTGGTTAGATCTATTCGCCACCGAAGAGAACGCGCAATGTCAGAAGTTCTGCGCGTTGGAATTTCCAAGGCAGCACTCACTCGGAGACGCCTTTCGTCGCGAGTGGAGTTGCGGTCTGTCGTACGCCTTTCCGCCTATACCACTTCTGCCCAGAGTGCTGAAGATCAGGCGCGACCGGGCCCAAGTTATCCTAGTGGCTCCGGATTGGGCACGAAGGTTCTGGTATCCCGAGCTACTCAGTATGTCCATCGATCCCCCGATACAACTGCCTCTTCAGGAGGACCTTCTGTCGCAGCAGCAGGGGACGGTTCACCACCCGAACCGGTCCAACCTCCATGCGTGGAGATTGAGCGGCGGCAGTTGATGCCATTTGACTTGCCTCCGGAAGTCTGTGATGTCATTCTGGCAGCCATGCGTCCCTCCACAAAGACGGTATACGCCTGCCGGTGGAACTAATTTGTGGCATGGTGCACAGCAAAGGCTGTGGATCCCCTTTCTGCCCCTCTTTCTGAGGTTCTCCTCTTTCTTCTTTCTTTGGCCCAGCAGGGCTCCGCTTTGGGCACCTTGAAAGGCTATCTTGCTGCAATCTCTGCCCTCTTACTGCTTCCTGATCAGCCTTCTCTTTTCAAGTCCCCTGTCGTTTCCCGTTTTCTCAAAGGCATTACTCACATGTTCCCTCCTGTCCCCTTCGTAATGCCTCAGTGGGACTTGAATCTTATTCTGACCTTTCTGATGTGCGCTCCTTTTGAGCCTCTTTACAATTGTCCCATTCGTCATCTGACCCTGAAAACTGCTTTCCTGGTAGCTATCACCTCGGCTAGACGGGTGAGTGAGCTCCAGGCTCTGTCGTCTAAGCCTCCCTTTCTTTCTGTTCATCCGGACAAGGTTGTCCTCCGGACTCGTCCTTCCTTTCTACCGAAAGTGGTGACCCCCTTTCATATCGGGCAATCAGTCACGTTGCCCACCTTCTTTCCGCCTCCGCATCCTTCCAAAGAGGAAGAGAGGCTCCACCTACTGGACCCAAAATGGGCGCTGTCCTTTTATTTGGACCGCACCAAACAGTTCCGGGTGGACGACCAACTTTTTGTTGGATACGTAGGAGCTAAGAAGGGGAAAGCGATACACAAACGGACCATCTCTCGGTGGGTTGTCTTGTGTATTAAACTTTGTTACTCCTTGGCGAAAAAGGACCCTCCTGTTGGGTTGAGGGCCCATTCCACCCAGGCCACAGCGGCGACTACTGCCCTGGGCCGGGGAGTTCCCTTGCAGGACATGTGTCAGGCGGCAACGTGGGCTTCACTGCACATGTTTGCCAAGCACTATTCCCTGGACAGCCAAGTCCGGAGAGATGGCTACTTTGGCCGTTCTGTTCTCCAGGACTTTCTGGTGTGATCTTAGTTCGCAGACCCACCACCGGGGTTGGTATTGCTGGGGTATCTATTCTAAGGTGAGGAATCTAACTAACGTGTTTCTTTCAGATGAACAAGTTACTTACCTTCAGTAACGATGTATCTGTAAGAAACATTAGTTAGTTAGATTCCTCACCGACCCACCCATCCTCCCCGTTCTGCGAACTGACATCTAGGGTTAAGGCTATCCTTTTCAGGGCCCTAGATTTTTTGGCACCAGTGTCGGTCTCTTGCATGGCTCTGCGTTCCTGGCGCGGAAAGCTATGTACAAGAACTGACGTCAGTGCACGAGGGTGGCGTCTAAGTACTCCGACGTCATTCCGGCGCACGACGCCAACGACGGACGCGGAGCCGCAGACGACGCCTAGCGACGCGCAAGGGGTATTGCTGACAAAATCTTTCCGGATCCAGCCTGACGCCTGGGGATATTCTAAGGTGAGGAATCTAACTAACTAATGTTTCTTACAGATACTTCGTTACCGAAGGTAAGTAACTTGTTCGTTTGGATCCAGTTGATGCTTCTGAGTCCTTCATACAAGTCCCGACCTACCAAAGATCTTCACATATCTGTATATCATTTATGGTAAAGTTTAATGTCTCCTAGGATGTTTTGTAGCCACTACATCAATTCCAGCACCCAGTCCTCATACATTGCTGTCAGGCGTGTTAAGTCACTAAAAAGTCTCCTCACCTGAAGAGTGTCCCTCCTCGATACTGGCTACCAGATACCTTAACCCAGTTAACTGGAAATTGAGGTAATGTTGCAATTAGCCTTGACAGGTTGAATATATTTTGGACTTGAGTGGGACCACTGTTTGAGTTTGATTGGTGGCTTGTGTGGTGTTACTGGTTTTTAGGCACTGTTTCTTGACGGTTAGCAATCCATTGGGTTTCCCAGACTAACACACAGGGCTGTAAAAAAAAAAAAACTAGAGCAGAGGGTATATAGGTGAAATCAAGATTTCTCCAGAGCCTCTACTGCTTTGGCTGCAGAGCACAAAGATGCTCCAGGCTCAAATGTTTATAGTAATGGTTTCAAGCCAAGACAATGTGATGATCCCGTTCAATGACTCCGCCATAGAATACCACTGCCAATAGGCCTAAGTTTTTTGTTTTTGGCAGCTTGTTCAAAAATATAATTGACAAGAAATAGCTGTGACTGACACTAGTAATTACACTAAATTCACTCTGCATCCAAACAATACGTGAGTTCCAAACACTGGGCCAGATAACTTTTGGAGTAAGCCTTGACTGCTCGACTCACTACCCTTGGAGAGCCGAGCGTGCAACCGGAGCAATGTAGTTATACAACTGGGGTGCAATAGTACCCCTGGCCCTGCGACACCAGTGATAAACACAGTGCTCACAACATACTGCAACCACTGATTTCCCAGGACCCAAAGAATAGACTAAGCTAAACAGAAACACAAGTGTGAAGAGCATCTGGTCGATTTCTGAGGCCTCTGGTGCACAATTTTGGCTTTTCCTATAGGCTCAAGTGAATACCAAAAAAAAATGTTATGGTTTGGTCTGAAAACCAACGAATTAGGGTGCATTTTCTCATCTCAGTGTCCACTGCCTGTTGAGGTCCAATTGTTTAGATTGCCTGCTGCGGTCAGGTCACTATTCCTCGCCTCTTATCTTCATTTGAATGAAGCAGAGCTTCGTCTGTGCCCGCTAATATAAAGGGGTGGGGGGTTGTTACTTGAAATAGTAGGGGGAATCAGTGGCACAGTGACCCCCCCCCCCCTTCAGCAGCTTAGGCGGGGCTGCCACTTGGTTAACAGAACTGCGTTAGTGAGTACCATGACTCAAGGGTGTGGGCTGTGCCTGACATGCACCTTTATAGAAAAAAGATAAAGACATATAGAAAGTAGGGGAAAACAAAGACTAACATATTGAAAAAGTGAGCATGAGAGGGGTGATTAAAATAAGTAAGCACTAAAAAATGCCGGTAGATAGACGAAAGAATGAAGAGGAAGGAAGGGTAAAAGGAAAAAGAGAACGTGAAAGTCAGACTGGAAGAGTGGAAGGAAGAAGGGGTGAAAGAAGGAGTGTCTGGGAAGATGGAAGAGGATAAAGAAAAATAGATTGATAGAGTTTAATGATGAATAGGTGAAAGGAACTAGTCTAAGGAAGGGTGGGTGTGCCTGCCCCATGTGCTAAACATGATTAAAATGCCACCCACTTGGACCATACGTCTAATTATCTGGCCACTCCTTTGAGGGGGGAATGCTTCCTTCTGACATAAAGACGCGTCTTGATGAAAACCTTTTAGTGTCCCTGCTTGGAGTGACTCCCCAGTAGGTTTTGCCAGCATGATTCGCAAGCGTGTCCAAAACATTCCTTCATTCAAAAGTTGCTGTCCGTGAGGGGACCTCGGGCCAGTGCTCGCAACCGTCAGGCGGGAGCAGCCGCAGCCAGGTCTGCCCAGGCCAATCAGCTGAGCGTGGTGTGCGCTCCGGGCGTAGAGCCGGTGCGGGCACGGCGCTTGTCTCGGAAGCGGCTGCTTCCTGCTTCTCAGTGCGGCTAGCACCGGCACCACGCAGGCGGGGCTCCTCGGAGCTGCACAGTAAGATGGCTGCTACTCGGCACTCTCAGCTGAAGCTGGACTCCGAGATTGAGCGCGCCCGAGCCGAGTGCCAGTGGGACCGGATCCAGAACCTGGCCGGGCAGCTCTCCCCCAAGAGTCCGGACCCTGCAGGCGGTGAGTGGGGCTAGGGAGCGCCGAAGTCTGCGCCCGCTGCCGCGCGCTATTTAAAACGTGCGCCCCCACAGGCTGTTGCAACATCTCCACAGGCATCCAGTGGCAACCTGGTAGGGGGTTTGGGCACCCTGCTCGGTGGCACCGCACGCATCGGATCCCGTGAATTCGCCGGCCACTGCCCGCTGAGATACTTTGCACCGTTCAAACTTTATGCCAGCGCTCCTATCCCTCAATAAAAATCTGGGTGGAGATGTTTTCTAGGCTGTCTGGCCAAGCGCAAGGTGTCTTCAGACGTCCAGCTTCACCAGAGTGTCACGGTGGAAATTGTGTTAATGTTTTGAGGCCCCGCTCTCAGCATGAGGCTGTTAGAAAGTTACACTTCCTCAGTAATGTTCTTCTACCTCTCTCCTGTCACAACTGTAACTTAACACCGCGCCTAGAATGTGTTTCAGGGCTACACTGCCAAACGAAGCCTCATAAACTAAGATTGTACATTAGCAGCAAGGCCAGTGCAACATGCGGGCAGAGGGCTGCCCGTTCCCTTTATCAATAATGTCTTACTATGAACGCCTGGGCAATATTGACGGACTACAGTTCTGTGGGTGAGACAGCGAGTGGGCGTGCCTTTCTAACACACCTGTTACCTCTTTGGGTGGAGCTGGTCAGGCCTGCCCTCCAAGGGTAGAAAGACGTGGCCCCCTAACACTCACGCACATCCCAGTGTTAATAGGGCACCGCACACTCGCCGCTTGTAACCCACCCAGCATCCCGGACTCAGCGGTCCCCACACACTATCGCACATGTCTGGGTCAGCATGGGACCGCTCTGACCTTCCACACATGACACTTCCCTTTGTTTGCGGGGCAGGGCAGCCCCCGTCCACCACACCCGTCCCAGAGCCGACGGGGCACGGCTGAGTCAGAAGGGACTTTGCCCGGGACACGTGTGCGGCTGATGAGGCTCTGGGTCTGACACAGACACGAAGGAAACACATCGGATCTGAGCAACAGCAGAGCTCAAAATGCAGGCGCAAGCTCTCTGCCTTTTCGGAACTTTCCTTGATTTGTTGTAGGTGCACGCCCAGGCTGCATGCCCTGGCTGTAATACTGGCAGTGGCACACACCGTGTTTTGGTATGCATAGCACTGCCCTTCCAATGCCTCTGGAATGTTTTACGACGTATTTTGTTTTTACGTGGATTACATTTGCAGCCGAAGCTTTTATTGTTTAACAGTGCGTCGTTTCATAAACAGTTAAAAAAAAATGTTCCCAATGCTTGTATTTCAACGTCAACGCACTCTTACACTTAAAAACTGACTACTTGATACACCTTAACAAGTCCTGGGCGGTGCCTTAACAAACAATTGTTCTAACTTGCATTAGTCGATTGATTCACGTCTTACGATCTGGAACTGCAATTCCCAGAATGCACTCATTTGTAAAATGAAAGCCCATGATGATGTAAGGGTCTCTTATTGGCACGGAGTAATTAAGTCACACTTTGTAAGCTCACAATCTAGTGTAGAACAATGCCTTATTGAAGACAATTGCCTATTCAATCAAGATACCTCTTGGGAGGAGAGAAGCAAAGGGGAGAAATGTGAGGCCTGAGGTTATAGGGAGGGAGATGGTGTGTTAGAGAGATCCTTATGGCACAGATTTTTTATTTCATTATTTTGTTTCGTTCAAAATTCTTTCTTGACAGGAATCCAAACTCTTGCTTGTTGCCTCCAACTTTTTGCCCAGATAGTTAATAATCCCAGCACTTCTCCCTGATCTTCAGAATGCTTTAGAAGCAAGATTTCGAGACTTCAGATTTGTAAGATAATGCATGTATGGAGAATTTTACATTCTCACTTGTGGACAATTAATTGGATTATTGAAATTCATTGAGACATGTATTGTTTTTTAGATAAAGAATTCATTGGTACTCTTAAATCTCTGCATTTATATGTATCCTTCGTATCGACAAAGCTTAGGCATTGTTATTGATACGAGCCAAAACCTTATTGTTCCACCATTTGTATTATTTATAATCTTGGAGCTGATTTGATAATTATGCATAAGAAAGAAATCCTCCATGTTATTGATTCCACGACTGTATGTTAAATAAACCTATAGACATTACTTTTGCAAGACGTCTATATTCTTAGTAACAGAGAGAACACTTTTGTGTGCTGTCATCATTGTCTCCTAATCATAAAATGATAAACAGTCAATCCTCTACAAATCATATCATCAATTTTATAACAAAGGTGCAATCCTTATTGTGAAAAGGCATTTGCATTATAGCTTTTTGTCTTTATTCGATTTAGTGTCCCAGTCTGACTAGTTCTCCTTATATTTACTTACTTTTTTTAAGTTAGGCTTGATACTACATATGCAGATCGGTTTTGTTTATATAGTATCCAGGATGTGGGATGCCTTCGGGGTTAGCAAGTGAGACTACAAGTCCGTCAGGGTAAAAAGTCTCATGTTGTATGTCTGTGACACAGAGTAAACAAAACAGATCCATGTACCCGCATACCTCTCTTGCTTACCTTAGGGTTAAGCGTGGGCTGTATGTGTTTGCTTTATACGTGCTGGTATGTAGCTGCTGATGATAACTTGCATGCTGGTGGAGTCAAGCTAACAGCATTAAGCACCAGCTTTACATTGCCTTGCCTAGGTACCCTGTGGATTTGTCAAAAATACAGTATGAATTGATTCCGAAATATGACAGTACGGGGTTAGTAGGTTAACAAACGCACTCTTTCAGCTTACCTTATAGCTAACACGTCGTCCACTTGCTTATAAGAATTAGCTGGAAATATTTAGCATGATGGTAATTTAAAGATAGTGGTGAGGAGGGTCATTAAACCCCTTGACTCACCCTGGGGCCTGAAGGTTGTAAAAAAATTGCTACATGAGTATAGGCAATGGAACTAACGCTGAACCTTTTGCAAGTGGAATAAATCATCCGCTTACCTCCGGTACGGTCACTTGGCAATTCAAAAGGGTTTTTGGCTACCAAGGATGCATTTATTCTGTGGCAATACTAATTACTTGGAGCCTGATACAGGATTATTGTACAGACTGTGTGATAAAGAACTTGGAAATCTCGACAATCAGAGTGTCGAAACAGTAGACAAGGCCATCTGGCCTCGTGCTTAAAATAATTTGATTTATTTTAATCGTGTATATTCCTGGTGATCACAATGTGGTTCTGATATCCTTCCTTGAAGGTACCCTCAAAGACATTTTCAGTCAAGAGATCAGATTCTTCCTGAGAAGGCCTACATTAGACAAGGATTACTATACTTTTAGGTGAGTTTCCCAAAAGCATCTTCAAGGAATCCAGTGGTTTGAAGTTTTTACAAAAAAGATTGTTCTGCTAACTAAGGAGCCCCAAAAATTTTCATAAAGGTATTCCATGTTAGCAGAGCTGCTGGTGCTAATGGTCGCTGGGCAACTGAAGACCCCTTCAGCAGAAAGGATTGGAGGTCTTGCTGTATGGCAAGATGTTAATAAACATAATTCCTGAGAAATCTGTGCACAGAATAAGACTGAAACCCAAAGAGAATTTGGTTTTTATTGAATTCCAGAAGACCATCCAAACCCTGAGAAGTAAATTTCCAGTGACTTCATTGTTGATTTGCCTCTCTCTGATGGGTTTATTGGTCTTATGGTAACCACTGAGTACAGTACTAAGATCGCTCATTTTTCCATCTTACTCAAAGTTCCTTCAGCAATGGAAATGGCTCCGGTTTTTCTGAATGACATACTAGGACCTCATGGGCTACCAGACAAAATGATATCTGATCATAGACCTCAATACATTTCTGAGTTCTGGAAATCATTGTGTAATAATTTGGGAATGCAGAGAGTCTTGACCTTCGGATAGCATCCTAAGGTCAACAGACAAACTGAGAGACTAAATATAATTCTAGTAGAATATTTGCAATGCTGTACTTTTGCTTCTTGGGATAATCAGAAAGAGTTTCTTTCTATAGCGAAATTTGCCTATAACAACTACTGGTTGTGCTAGACTGACTCAAGGTCAAATGTTAAGGCCAACTACAAGAAATCACTGGACAGCTACATGGACCAGGTACGTCCTGCTGGAAAGTTTACCTTCGGACTTTGGAGAAAAAGTGGTTGTCAGCGGGGCAGGCCGCAAGCTGAATTCAAAGTGAGGTTTGATGTTAGTGTGTTAATGAAGCACAGGGTCTTAGTGCTGTTGTCTACAAAGGCCGGAATGGTCCAAGCAGGCAAAGTCAGAAATCCGTGCTAAGGAAGGCCTCGAAATTGATCGTATTCTGCTTAGCATCTGTCCCGGTGAAGCTTTCTATGTTCGGACTTAAGAAGATCTGACTTCCCGAAAGGTTTCTAAGTGGGCAGGCCAACAAGTCGAGGCATACCGGCAAGTCAGCTACTGCAGCTTTGATGGTAACCACAGTCTGTCGGTTTTCCAGGCAAAAAGGTGGCAAAAATGTCTAAGTCCTACTTCTTACAGTTTAGCGCAAGGGAAATACACTCTAGCACCACACAACGGCCCAGGCTTGGAGGTTGGAATTCAATCCAGCCACAGCCACTAGCAGGATACGAGGCAGGTCCAGTTGAAACTGGTCAGCTGGGCTCCTTCATGAAATTGGGCTTTCTTGCAGCTCTTGTATCCCTGTAGCTTAACAGGTGGTCAACTGACTCTTGGAGTTCACCTATTCTTCCTGGGTACAAATGGGAGCATGTCCAGTTCATAGTGCTCTCCTCACAGGCCTCATCAGCAGGTTGAGTCCTTCTTCTGTCTTCCACAGGTGCATCAGTGTTCTGAAGAAGTAAACCAGGGGTGGCACATTTATGCCTGGCACTAGTTTGTGGGTGAGGGGGACTATTGACTCTTTCTTGACCAATCGGGAAATAGTTCCAAGGGGGTAACTTTACCCACTTTGTTTTCAGTAGGGCACACAGGAACTACTGCAATCACAGAGTGCCTTTCTCTTCCTAAATCCAATAGCCCAGAATCTTTCTTCCCTTGTGCAGACCACCCGTGTCCACCCTAGAAGTGTGGCAGGGAAATGAGCAGTCCCTCCTCTGTGGTCACTAAACTAATTTGGGGACATCTCCTTTCCCATTGGGAATGGAGTGTGACTGGCTAGGAAGACAAAATGAAGAAAGGCCCAGGTGTGAGCTACACTTGCATCTGACAATTAACTTCAAAGGACGCTACTCTTAAGTTCCTGGGCTAAGGTGAGATGGTCATCCTGTCAGAGAAGCAAAACACCTCTTCACAACCCAAGGCTTTGTCTCATCTCTGTGAGCTAGTTCAGATCTCATCATGGAGCTGTTCATCTCCTGCGTGACAGAACGAAACTCGGGCAAATGGGTTCTAGAGGCTTTAGGCAGGTTAAAGGTGGCATTCTGAAAGTATCTTTTGTAAAATATTTGTTAAAAAATCGACTTTGCAAATGAATTGGGTTTGTAAGAAATACTTTCAAAAGTCAAGAATGAACTCTTTATCTGGTTCCTGGGTGGCAATAGCATTATTAACTTTAATAAGGGATCTCAATTCTTTCTAATGGAACAGCTAACCCTGATACAGTAAAATGACTTCTAAAGCATTGTCAATGTAGTGATATGTTTAACGTTACATTTTTACATGTCCTACTTTTAAATATCATGCACCCTACCTCATGGGAATTTAAGACCTACTTAGAGAGAGGACTTTTTAATATTAAAATGAGGGTTTAAGCCTGTCAAAATGGGTTATTTAGACAGGTCGAATTTTCTTGTTTAACCTGCATTGCCAGTTTATTGTTGGCAGGCCTGCAGTTATGTTGCATTGTCCCTTTAGTGGTGGCATAATATGTGCTGCAGTCTACTAGTGACATTTAAATTAATGGCCCAGGGTACATTTCACACCATATACTAGGTACTTATTGGTACGTTAAATGTGCAAAATGTGTATAACCAACTTTTACATGTTTTAGGGGTCCAAGCGCATTCATTGGGGCCTGGTTAGCAGAGTCCCAGTGCACAGAGTAAGAAAACCAGCAAAATCAGTTTACCAAATGCGGGTGATCATGCAAAAAGATGCATTTTCTTACATTATGTATAGCATTATCATTCATTTTCCTGACTTTTCTTTCTCATTGCAACATAGTGGAAATCAATTTCTTTGTCACAGTGGAAATCCTTTCTGTCCAATAGGTATATAAGGAGATCTGAACGGAACCTCGATGCATCAAAATTTGTCTTTGTTTTCTTTGTGCAAGTTGCGTGCTTTCAGTTCCTTTTTTGGATTCCTTGACACAGTTCATCAGCTTTTTTGATTGAACAACTCCAGTTGTCCTTTACTCATCTGTTGCTCATCCGTGTCCTTTGGCCTGACTCATGGAAGGTTTTATCCATTATTTTAAAAAAAATGTAATTCCAAGGAGTATTGCTTTAAGGAATAATGCCCGGCATACAGTCAAACCTGAAACCGGAAATCGCCACTAGGAGCCAAAGACAATATCTACGTACCATGAACTCCATTAAGCCATCATAAAAAAGACTTGCCCGTGACAATTTAAGAAGTAAATATTCAGAGAAGGAGTCAGACTGGGAGGCGACATTCGGTACATAAAATGAAGCTATTAAACTATTGTGCTTCCCAATAACAATTGCACCTTTGTTTTAAAATTAACAATCATATGGTTTGCATAGTATTGAATGTCTACTAAGCACATGGTGATAAACAAGAACAATGATGGTACACAAAATAGTTTTCCCTGTGTTACTAAGAATATAAATGGTCTTGCAAAAGTAATGTATACAAGCTCATTCAATTTACAGTCATGCAATCAACAACGTGCAAGATTTCTTTCTTGCACATTATTAACATAAATCAGCCTCGATTATAAATATTAAAGATGATGGTACATTAATGTTCTCTATCATGTCAATAACAATGCACAAACGTTGTCAATGTTAAAGATGTACATAAAGGCATTTTCTATAATGATATCAAATAGAAAAGTCTAGAAATGAATTATTTATCCTAAAAACATTAATGATGTGTCTCAAAGATTTTCGCTTGATTTGCTGCAATAATAAGCAATCTCTATCAGCTGCTTGATTTTGTCACCATTAAAATGTAGGTGATATGCATATGTAAATGATGCATGTAATATATTTATGATATTATAACAAGAAAAGTGACAGTGTCCCTCCATCACTTGACATTCCCTTATTTTGTTTGTCTTGGCAATGAAGGAGTGATTGAGTCCTTGTATACGTCCTGATGAGGCCTTTTATTGATAAGAAGGCTGAAACATTTTGACTTTACTCAGCATGAGGAATGGTGAGAAATTAGCGGACTTATAATAAAGGAAGAACTACATAGTGGAAGAATAAGAATAAGCTTCCTCTGTAGTGGTAGCATACCTTCATGTTTGTACAAATGGGCACTTGCCACCGTGTTGTGCATTTTAATATTTGTACAATCCTAGAAGACAGTTAAAAAGATGTGAACAAATAGGTCTATGATCCAGGCGTGATCAATGTTTACCTTTATTTTTATTCATAAAAGACATTAATGTAATAAGTGAACATTTAAGAACCCGCATTTGTGATACTGGATGTGTTATTCCCACATTCTAAATGTTCCAAAGATCAGCACTCTTCCTCTATATACCAAGCCATTCTTAGTGCAGAAGTCCTATATAAATCTGCTGTATTATTTTAGGGATCTTTACTAGTTGGGGTTACCAATGTTTGTATGGTGATATAGTAGTGTGTGAGAATCCTCTTCAAACGGGTCCTCATTTCAAAGATTATAAAGTGGTAAAGCTCAAGATTCAAACAAATGGGCCATCACACCAGATGTGTGTTGGCATCTTAATACAGGATCTGCCGTTGGGTACAAATGCTGAATTCATATTTTTAAAGGGGGTACTCGGCCTAGGTCCAGGAACTCTCATAGATGATTTGACATATAAAGACTTTACCTAGGACTTAATACTGTCAATGATAATATTAAAATGATTTCTTTAGTGGGTAGACCTTTACTGGGTATAATGGAGATATGCTGAAGGATATCCTGACCCCTCAAGGACACTCATTTATTGTGTAATTTAAAAGTTTGGCAAACCTTCATTGATGCTTGTTACATTGTAATGCAAGATCACTCAGAGTCCCTCACTAAGAATTCCACTATAACAGTAAAAAAAGAATCAATGGTAGAGCCAATTACAGTCCTGCTGGGAGCCTTTGACGTCCCAGATCAGAACACAGAACATGCGTTTTCCTCTTTTGCCTATTACATACTAGGGGAAGGAAGATATAGCTTTAACATTTGATTCTTGAGCACAGAGTTGGTATATTTACCTTTGCTCTGGCATATTGTGCACAAACAGCAATGAATTTTGAAATTTGATTTTATGCATTATATTTAAGATGTTTGTAAGGAGACAACGAGGCATGCGGACTCTGAAAAAGATTAATTAGTACATTACAAGACTGGATAACTTTGTAAATGTATGTATAGTAATTAAACACCTTCAATAGTTACAGACCCTACCTTCTGAACATTAGTGTCCTTGATAACCGTTTGAAGGATGGTGTGTTTTATAATTTATTCATGAGTATGTGATCCTCTCTTTTGTTTTAAATTACATTTTTTCTTTTTTTTAGAGTATTTTGTACATTTATGCATGGAATTTCTATGAGTAAGGTTAATTCAATTAAGAGAAGTGGAAATCTTATAACTTCACCCCAACATCTGCACCTATTTTATTGATAAGGACGGAATAAGTATATTGTAGGTTCCTATCTCAATAGAGGGCAGTGGAGAAAGATGTACATTATGGATTAATGGCCAGCTCTGCAGAAACTTCAATGCCTGACAACAGATGGAATTCCATACCAAACTCCTGCAAAAAATAAGAAAAGGAAAACTACCTCACAGAAAGAGCACCACCTGTTGGAGCATAATCCCCAAAAATAATGGAAAGTTTGAATTCCTGTTTTTTTATAGTTTACATTTTATCATAAGCATATGATGCCAAGCATTTTAGCACAGACTTTGTATTTTCTCATTTAAATTTTAATGTATATTATTGCAATTAAGGTGACACAATTAGGGTCAGGAAGTTGATTAAGAATAGCCCAAGAAGGTGAACTGGATTGATGGTAGATACGTACGATAACAGATAAAAAAAAATATTGGAGGGCAAGAACAAATAATCACAATGAGATGAGAAGCAATTAAAGCAGCATAAAATAAGCAAAGATGTTGAAATCCGTCAGATATCCTAGACATTGTGAAAAAGTTACTCTTTATTTAAAACTCTGTATCTCGTGTTCCTATAGGTCCCTTTTGAGGGAGTGGTACCAAATCTCACTCTTTAGTATATTTTGTGACTCAAAGACACTATTAGTTTTAAAAGTAGATTGAGAGTTGCTTCTGTCAAAAATGTGCAGAGTGCATTGTATTTAAAAAGTAGGTCATGTGGACTTACGTTTTCAATGTCCTGGCAGTGGAAACAGTCCTAAAATCGTTATTCACCATTGTCAGTCCTGTCACTCCAATTGACTAACACTGGGTTACCCTATTACATTTAATATGTGATAACTTTGGATTAGGAGCAGGTGGAAACATGCTCTTTACACTCAAATGAATTGTAATTCAAAATCCTATTTAGTGGTAAAACCAATTCTGAAAATGCTACTTTTAGAAAGTTGGAATTTTATTGTCCTAACCATTTTGTGCCTTCTGCTGTGTCCTGGGTCACATGACTGTGAATGGCTCTGCTGTTGGGGTCTCTGTATTTTTCCAGACAGTATCATAAAAGGGGCTTAGGTGTGGACAGGATAGGTGTTAGAAATGGGGATCTCTAGTTGGCAGAGGTAGGTACCGTTGTCCAAATAGGGACCCTTGCTTCTAGTCAGGGTAAGGGGGATACACGCGTGTAACCCCTGCACACCCCCTGGGTAGCTTGGCACGAGCAGACAGACTTTTCCCAAATGCAATGTGTTAAGTATTTGTACTCAAAACACATAATAATACAGTGATAACACTTCAAATGGACACCACACCACTTTAGAAAAAGCAAGTAACTCAACAAGACCAAAATGACAAAAATCCAACATACATGTAATAAGAACATGATTTAAAAAAAGGTTTAAAAAAAACTTGGCCCATAGAAAACTATGGATGCATGATTTCTCTCAAAGTACCTGTAGTTGCAACAAAGTTCACAAGGCCAAACAGCTGCAGAGATGGGAAGTGCTGAAAAACAAAGATGCATCAGTTCCTCAGACCATGGGGAGGCGATGCAACAGTTCTGCTGCACGCAGGAGAAGTGATGCGTCGAATCCGGTCTGTAGGAGGAAGTGATGCATCGATTCTGAGACGGTTCTGGTCCGCAGGTAATGCGCCTGTAAAACTTGCCGCACAGGTAAAATGCGTGGAAATCTGGGATGCATCAGCAATCAATGCGGCGGCAGAGAACAGCGCTGCGTTGGTTTCTTTATCCACGATCCCTCGATGTGTCGGTTCCTGCACTGACGACAGGCGCTGCATCGGTTTCCAGAGCGGCACGGTGATGCGTGGTGATTCTTCTTGCACAGCGGTGCTGCATCAGAAAAACAGCAGCAAGAAGAGCGATGCATTGATTTTCTTGTAGTTGCGTTGCTTTTCCAGCTGCCAACAGCAGGAACAACCTCCATAGGCCCAACACAGTCACAGGCACCTCTTGGCAGGTCAGAACTCCCAGCAAGGAAGTTCAGGGGAGCTACGGGTGAAAGCTTTGTGTCCCTGAGACTTCAGAACAGGAGGCAAGCTCTACTCAAGCCCTTGGAGATCTTCCTCATGCAAGGGGACACAGCACAGAGCAAAGTCTTTGTCCGTTCCTTGGCAAAAGTGCTACTGCAGGCCAACCTCAGACAGCACACAGCAAAGGGGCAGTACTCCTCCAGTTTCTCCAGCTCTTCTCCTTGGCAAAGTTCCTCTTGATTCCAGAAGTAGTCTACATTTCTATGGTTTTAGGTCTAATACTTATATCTCAAAATGTCTTTGTTCTCTTTATGCAAGGGTCTCTGAGCCCAGTTAAAACCAGTTCTGTCCTCGCTGGTGCAGTATGACCACAGGGGGTGGAGACCGCATTGTGCAAGGGAGACTGGCCCTATTCAAGTGCAAGGCAATCTCCTCCCACTCCTCTAAATTCAGCCATGCCCCGTTCAGCTCAGCTGAGTCATCCAGGAAGGGCCAGGCACACCTCAATGCCCCCCCCCCACAGTGGCTGTCTACAGTGAATGCACATCCCCAGCCCCTGTCACTCCAAAACCAGATGGTCAATACACAAACAGGCAGAGGCACACAGAATGGTTAAAAAAGAAAATGCCTACTTTCTAAAAGTGCCATTTTCAAACACACAATTTAAAAATCCATCTTTACTAAAAAATGTGTTATTAAATTCTGAGTTCAGAGAGCCTAAACTTTATTTCTCTATTTTGTCCCAATGGGAAGTTATACTTGTAAGATGTTACAAAGCATTTCCTATGCTATCCTATGGGACAAGATGTCCTGATATTGAAATACTGCCAATTTCGTTTTTCACTATTGTAAGGCTATGTCACACACACTAGTGCATGTCCTACGTTTCACATTCACTGCACCCTGCCCTGGGGAGTACCTTGGGCCTACCATAGGGGTGCCTTACATGTAAGAAAAGGAAAGTTTAGGGCCTGGCAAGTGGGTTCACTTGCCAAGTCAGCATGGCAGTTAACTGCGCACAGACACTGCAGTGGCAGGTCTGAATTACCTTTATAGTGCTACTCATGTGGGTGGCACAATCAGTGGTGCAGGCCCACTAGTAGCATTTGATATACAGGCCCTGGCACCCTTCAGTGCACTTTACTAGGGACTTACCAGTAAATAAAATATGCCAATCAGAGAGAACCAATTGTAACAACAATTTACACAGGGAACACTTGCACTTTGACACTGATCAGCAGTGGCTATTTTCACTTAAAACTTCACATTTGAATACCTCTCGTTCTACTGATTGGATTTTAGTTATTCTGGTATTATTTTATTGATTAAAGTGTACTCTATTTTTGTGAATTGGGATCCTTTTTTTGAGGTGTTTTCAATTTTTACTGTTTCTGTGCTGCATATATATTTTACACATTGTATCTAAGTTAGCCTGACTACTTTGTGCCAAGCTACTAGATGGTTCAGTACAGGTTAATTTAGTGACTATTGTCGTTCACCTTAACAAGGATTTTGGTTGCTGCATAAAAGAGTTCTCAGGGAAAGGATTCCCAAATCCCACCTGACCAGAAGAAAGGTGCTTATCCTAAGAGCAATAGGTATAGGCACTTTAAGGGAGACCACTACTGCCCTAGGAGTCAGAAGCCCTAAACTGGTGAGCAGACACCGGGGATTGCCAGTGTAGCATTTGGGGAGGTGGCTACCCCTGTTAGCATTGGTGGGAATTGCAGAGTTTACCATAGTGTGAGTGGGTGACAAAGATGGTATCCAAGGCTCACATGCCTAATAACACAAAAAAGTATAGGCAGTGGGTGACCATCAATAGACATTGGGTGGACACTCTGAGAGACACAAAAGCCAGTATGACTACTGGCAGTTGTCATTTAGTTTCCTTAGACCAGGTAATCCCTAATGTTTTCGACCAGGTTGTAGTAGCTGACAACCACTAGAGTCACTATTGGGTGGCTCTGGTTCCCTTTGAATAGGGGGGGTGGAGGAGGGATGGCACAGGTTTATTGAAGTAACTATGTTTCCAGCCATGCCCGCAGATTGTCCACTTGGTAACAACATAGAGAACACCATCTGGAAGAAGGTGAAGCTACGGTCCCACCTGGAGATGTTAGGGTTGCCTGAGTGAGTGTGCATGACCACACGGTCCATGGCAGCTTGGGAGGGAAGTCAAGCTGACCAGGAGCTTGGAAGAATGTCTCCGGCAACTGCCAAGAGGAGGAATGGCATGGGGAATGGGAAACCCACTCCTGTAACTCCCACGGTCTGGGAGGTGGCTGAACCTGAGAGTGACTCCCGGAAACTTCTGGTGAGGATGTTGCTGAATTGGGGACCTACCCGAGCTGGCCAACCGGCAGACTGAAGAGGAGGGCCTTCTTGGCAGAGTTCTGCAAGCCGCAGAGAAAGCATGCCGTGCTCTTGAGGACCTACAGTGGTACGTCAAGGCCCAGACAGGTGGTGACACATCTGGTAATCACCTGATTTACTGGGAGAATGATCTCATGTAAAGCACACCCAAGGCACCTGAGCTACAGGGCCTTCCTACCGGGACCTGCTGAAGATGTACCCCTAGCAGGACATCTGGGGTAAGACAAGACATTTGCAAGGTTTGTTACCTACTTTTATTGGCCCTGGATGAGATTGCCCTCAGAAGCATTCTGCTGGTCTTGTCCAACCTATCAGGGGAGTGGGAAGTAAGAGGGAAAGCTGAAGGCTTCCCTGGTCCCCCTGCCTGTCATGGGCACCCCCTTTGAGAGAGTAGGCATCGACCTGCTGGGGTCCGGGACCCAAGTCTGGCCTAGGCAACAGGGTTGTCCTGGTCTTCGTGGAGCATGCCACTCAGTACCCGGAGGCGATAAATTTGATGCCAGTGACTGCACCTGCATTGGCCAGTTCACTGATGGGGATTTTTTTTACCAGCGTGGGTTTCCCCAAGAATGTGGTGTCTGACCCGAGCACCAGCTTCATGTCAGCCTACATAAAGTCCATGTGGGGCGAGTGTGGAGTAACTTACAACTTCTACTCACCCTATTATCCCCAGACCAATGGAGCTGTTGAAAAGTTCAAAAAGGCCCTCAGTGGCATGTTCATGGGCCTATCGGAGATGTTCTCTTGCCATGCCTTTTGTTTGCTGACAGGGAGGTACCATAGAAGGGTGTAGGTTTCAGTCCGTTTGACAGGGTAACCATACAAAAGTTCAGTGAGCCTCCCAGCCTTGTGAAGAAGGGGTGGGAGCAAGCTCAAAGGATGTAGTCAGCTGCATACTGGCTCTCAGGACTCAGAATAAACATTTTTGGAAGAACACCACTGAGCTCCTGGAAGGCAGCAAGGAAGTCATGAAACTAGAATGAGCAGAAGACCACTCAGCCTGGTCAGAAAGTGTGGATGATGGATGCCAGTGAACCTGGCCCTATGTGGTGAATGAGCAAAAGGGGGAAGCCACCTACCTGGTAGATCTCAAGATGCGCAGGAACCCATTGAGGGTCCTGCACGTCAGCTGCATCAAGTCCCACTTGACAACAATTCACCTCCTACTGCCCATCAGAGCTGCCTCTATCTCTCTTCTTTAATTCCGCAAGACACTGAAAAGCTGAGATCCTCAATTGTTTAAAGACTGCCTACAATGGATAAGTTGATGAAGCACTTTTGTCTGCATAAAATTCCATTTGTCTAATTAGGATCATAATATTGGTGCCAAGTGCTTTTGACTTTGCAAACAGTCGTTTTCTGAAGCTCCATTTCAGCATTATATTGACAGACCGGTTCCGGCTCTTTTAAATTGACTTTATAAGATTAGAAAGATTTCAGCTGCTTTAGTTATTCAAGACAGGAATGCTAAATGTTGCTGAAATAGAAGTAGGCTAGTTAGTTGCTGAGAGTGATAAGTTTGTCTACAAATCAGTTAGGGCTGTAATAGAAGCTCCGGGCCAATTGTGTATAAACCTCTGAATTAATAGGTCTTTCCATGCAAATAATAAATAAAATAAAGAATGAGTGAATGGTCTGTCCTGACCCTAGGGAGGGTTATAACTGAATCAAGAATGGTGTAAGTGGCCCAAAACACATTTAGCTGGGGATTACCAGGTACCTCTACCCAGCACTGAGAATATTCACTACCAGCTGTAATGGACAAATTGGATAGGATGTTAACGCAAATTATTAAAACTTCTGTCTGAGAAAGCTGGAGTGGGTAATAGGGTAGTTGCCCAAGTTGTAAATCCAAATGTGGAAAATAGCAATATTTCAGACAAAAGAAAATGATCAAATTTCTCATCCATAACTTGGTTATTTATTTCTAGTGCATGCTTAGAGGTAAAACATGCATTTACATACCCAACCTGTAAATGAGTATTAGGAGAGCCTATATTCTGAGCGGCCAGAGCAGTGACAGGTGGATGATGGGTCCCAACCAGGAAAGGGGTGGCGACATTTGATATGACTAAAACAACTTTGTCATTGTTCATTACTCAAGTCTCCCTGCATGTGTTTGAGATATTACTGATTAATAATTGTTTGCTTACACTAAAAACGAAACTGCCGACTTTACAATAGTTGTATTTTCTTAGCATTAGTTGGCAAAGGCCTAAACTAGGCCCGACTCCATCTTCAAATGTCCATGTGTTTTTCCCACTCTGTCTTTATAAGCAACACAATGTACATAACTAAAACACTTTGTTGGTGTGTTCTTGGTGATCGCAGGGGAAACCTACTGTTGAAATGTAACTATTCCAGGCACTTTCCTGCAGGTTTTAGTTGATCTTTTCATTACATGAAACTGTCATTGTTGGGAAATTAGATTTGTACTGCCACCTTTGATTACTTAGGTCTAAAGGGTTTTCATTCATATTTATTTAGGGAATAGTGTTCCATGATGTTGTATTATATTCTATATACTGATTTGTTAAACCTGTGTAACAATATGTTCACTTTTTTGCTGACAGTGCAATTTCCAATGTGTATTTTATTATAGAAGGTGCTCAAATTGGAGGTGAGCCGCAAGTCAATATAGTGATTCTTAGACTGACATAGGTCTATTTTTGTCTCATGCTTAGTACATAGAATATTTTGTCAGACTTTATTCTGCATTTGATTGAGCCTTATGTTAACTCCCTATATTGTCTGACCTACAATATTTTTGCCTTCTGTAATGAATTTTTTTAACTTTATAAATTGTTTGACAAATGAAAGATACAGTACAAGTAAGCCATGATTGATACAAAATATTCAAATTGTGGCCCATTTTCAAAACCTAAAAGGGTCAATAACCTCAGCAGCAGTGTTTCTCCTAAGTTACCAAGGGAATTTTCTACAATGTCTTTGTGTGAGCCAGTGCCTACTATTCAGCGGGAGCTGCATCATTACCTATCGCAGTGAGCAACGATGATGCCTCATGATTTGTTTGCGAGCCCGCGGTGACCTGTAAGTTAAGCAGGTAGTAGCGAAGTGGTTGCCAGATATCGAGTGGTCTGGAGGCTGGGGGATGCCGTTGAGCGTTGTTTGTGTTGCAGTGTGTCCTACTATACAACCAGGCTTTTGGTGTCGGTGGGTGTTTACTTCCCCAGTGCACAGTGACTTCTCTCTTGACAAGCATTAACGCTATTGCAGTGAAGCGCCTCGCCGATTTTGGGAGCTCGTGCACATACCCCATAAGAGCCTGCAGTGGGTTGAGTGGGAGATCTAATTCTATCATGTGGGATAGCTCTGAAAATTTCCCTCTAATATTTGGCAATCTCTCCACATGTCCACATCATATGTGCAGAGTCTGCCAGTGGGGCTTGACACTCAGGACAAGTATGCGGGCGCGACAAGTCCATTCTGTGTACCTTAACAGGGGTGATGTATGCCCACCATATAAACTATAAGTAGAGCAATTTGTGTTTGTGGTTAAAGGAAACTTTGTGTGTCTGTTCAAAGCAGTAAGGCCATTGAAAGTCACTGAGGGGTTGACCCATATCCTGTTCCCAAGTCGCACATACCCCTGTATCCCTGTTAGGCAGTTGGGCCATGGAAGATGTATACGCTTTGTACATCATGTGATTCCCACTGGTATCTTTAATGAGCAGAGTTAGGGGTGGGAATTCAGGTGGTTCAAAGGGGTAACTGGGAATTTGGTCTCTAAGGAGAGGATGTAGAGGAGAGGATGTAGCCTTAAGGCTAGAGCAGTCGACCTCTGAGCTGGGGAACCGGGTTCGAGTCTCGGCAACGACGCTCAACATCCTGTGATTCTGGGCAAATCACTTAATCTCCTCGTGCCTAACAAAAATGAATGTGTCCTGTAACGAAGCTGGTGCTCATGTAAAGCGCTCTGATACCGATTTCTCGGGTCTAGTTCGCACTATATAAAACTAAAAATAACCTAATTTTTTTAAAGTGCCCGCTGCAGTCTACACAGTACAAACTGGTCGGTCCATCAATGTAGCATCTCTCAGACGGGCGTCCTCAGTATGTGAAAAGATATGCCCACCTGGAACAGTCCCCAAACGTTACCAAGGTATGCTTTGACAGGGTGCGTTTCACTAGGGCTTCCTGCGTGATCGGCAGCCATAGGTTCCCAGCCAGTGGGAAGGCAGGAGAGTATAGAGGCTGATTCCCGGTTGCTCGGATAAATCGTTTCCAAGCCCTACTGGTTGTTGAGATAGTTTGAATGTCATGTGGGTCATGGGGTAGGCCTGCCGGTAGTATTGTCGATAAGGGTGTGGGGTGCACGAGGTCAGCCTCTGGTTTAAGGTAGGGGACCCGAGCATCAAAATGATAACAGTGCCTTGCGAAGCCTATGTGGAAGTTCAGAACCTCAAACCCACCATGTTCATACAGCAATGTCAGTGTGTCCCAACTAATCTGGGGCTGTTTATCGCCCCAAACAAGCCTCAGTAAGTGTGAGCGTAATGTAGAGAAAAATCCGTTATACAACGGAATCAGAATATTTTGAAATAGGTATAAAAATTGGGGCAGCGATTCGGCCTGCCATGGTAAGAGGCAGTTTCAACCAGCGTTAGATTTTCCCACCCAATTTCTCCATTGCCGGGCCATAATTAAGCTGTAGTATTTGGTCTGGCTTTTTGTGTATATGAATGCCCAGATATTTGACCGAATGCTCACACCATTTTAGTGGGTATTCAGTAGTTTTAACACAATGTGCTGTCAATGGGGAACATTTCCGATTTGCCCCAATTTATGTGTAATCCGAACAGGGCCCCGTAACGTGTGATCTCTCAGAGTATAGGTCCCAAGTTACCAACAGGATGCCTCACATACAGGATAATATCGTCCGTATAGAGAGTAATGAGTAGCTGACCGGTTTTAAACTGCATGCCTCTGTGCCGGTGCTTCTCCTGCAGGTGACGCACCAAGGGGTTTAGTGCTATGACAAACAGCAATGGGGATATTGGGCAGCCCTGGCGTGTCCCCCGTGTAAGTGCAAAGGGAGGTGTTCAGGTACCATTCAGCTGGATACAAGCTGTAGGATTGGTGTTATGACCGAGATAAACCCTTTTGGCAACTCCAGTCTGCTCAATGTGAAGTACAAAAATGACCACTCAAGAGTCAAAGGCTTTTCCTGCATTTAACAGGACGACAGTGGCAGGGAGAGTGGGTGCAATTCTGTGTATGGTAGCAAAAAGAGTACGCAGGTTCGAGGTGGTGGATTTATGTGTGATGAACCCTGACTGGGCTGGTGATATGATCTGGTCAATGATTAGAGAAAGCCTAGTGGCTAACATTTTAGCTAATATCATGTTATCCAAATTCAATAACGAGAGCGGTCTATGGGAGCTGCATTGTTGTGGGTCTTTGCCTGCCTTGTTATGACCGCTTCTCTGAGTGTGGTGGGGGGGAGCTCTCCAGTCTCCACTGCCTTCTGATGAACGTCCACGAGATGCGGGGCAAGCAATTGCTTGTAGGTTTTATAAAATCTGCATGAAAACCCACCAAGGCCTGACACCTTTCTGCCGTCCATCGCCTCTATTGTTTGGGTGACTTCCCCTTCCCTGAATGGTTCTGTCAAAAAGTCTCGGTGGGCAGAGTCTAGCCACACCAATGCTATTTCATCCAGATAGTTTTTATTATCCAGGGGATCTTCTGGCCCTCTGGTTGTGTTCAAGTCTGTGTAGAAGTCTAGGACCACTCTCTGTATGCCCATGGTGTCTGATATGTGTGTACCATTGGGGCTTTGAAGGACCGAGATATATGTCTGACCTCTGGTTTACTGAAGGAGCCTTACTAGTGTGCGGTCTGGTCTTTCACCTTCCCCGTATCGCCTTGCTACAGCGTATTTCCCTAGATAATGTGATTCGCCTCTGCCGCTTCATGAAATTCAGTCATTAGGGTAGCTCGACATTATGGGCTAGATGGGTGCTGCAGCATCGCATTTTTGATCGAATGCCAATATTCCTCCAGCTGCAACAGTGTACGGCTTAGGTCTCTAAGGATGCCGGCATTTTTTGAGATACATATCCCCCTTATGTATGCCTTTAAGGCTTCCCACAACGTGGCTTTAGTTTTGACCGTGCCCACGTTGACTTCATACTCTGTGATTGCCTTGCGGAGCTCTGCATTAAACAGCGCTTCCCGGAGGGCCATGTCTGGAAATCTTCAGCGTCTCTCCACCCCCCTGCCCGTGGAATTCGCAACGGCAGCAGTACTGGGGCGTGATCTGACAACTTGTGCGGTAGGTGCTTTATCGAATGAAGTCATGGGAGCATGTAAATGTAAATGTGGGTGTACTTGTAAAGCGCACTGTGACTCCATGGAGTATCCTGGCGCTGAAGACCGCTGGGGAACCCGTCCTGGTTTTCCCTGTGAGATGGTCCCTTTCTGGGTATCTCCAAGGTGAAACCAGGCATCCCCGGCGTCTGTGGGGGGCCGTTGTAGAGATGAGGCAAGCTTAATGCCCAGAGTTGCCGAGTGTGTTCCTGGTTAGAGTAGGTACCGAGGCGAGAATTATCGAGTCCGTTTTGACCCTGGTCCACGACCCTGCCGCGTCGGGAATTGAACCCTGGTCCCTGGCCGATTCTCTGCTTACGGGTCGGCCGCCTCTAACCAGTGAGCCACACCTCTACACATATTGGGTGCAAGGAGCTAATAGTCCAGTCGGGCCCATGTGTTGTGTGGGGCTTAATAGTAGGTGTATGCTGCATGTGCAAGATATCAATAAATTAATCAATCAGGGAGTTTTGAAGCACGCTACTCACCCGTGAGGGTCTTAAGGCGCTGCGGGGGGAACAGCTCTGGTCAGTCGATGAGCCAGGTTTTGAGGGTCTTCCTGAAGATGTGCAGAGAGGGGGCGTGTTTGATGTCGATCTGGAGCTCGTTTCAGGTCTTAGCCACGATGTAGGAAAAGGATCATCCACCCGTTCTTGCTCTGCAGATGCGCGGGGCTTTGGCGAGGTTCAGGATCAGGGTAATGGTGTCCCCAGGCTTCAGACAGCCGATATGTCCCTATGATCGGTCAGTGCACACCTAGCAAAGGCGTAGATCCTATCCTCTGTAGTCGCTACTGCCGGGGAATGAGAATGATGGACCTGTGTAATGGCACTTGTACAATTTTAACAATATTAACATAGTTACTGAAATCACCCAAACATACCTGATCACCCCCTCCCCCCCACCAATCTTCATGTCTACTAATTGGGGGAAAAGCCCAAAACAAATACCGAACATTTGAGAAGACTAAACGTAGTCCATACAATACAGTGTTATATTCTAGATATTAGTGTGCAAATGCACTGGGAGAGTGGCAACGGTACGCCGAGTCTCTGATCCCTGATAATATGCATTAAACAGTGTTGTTGGCCATAGCCATGCAGTAGGTGACTTATGCAGATGCACTTGAGCCTTGATACCAGTGGTGGCAAATGGTCATTGCCTCGAACTTACACCTGTGGACAGAGGCAGCCATGTTCTAGCAGAGAACAGTTGCATGCTGGTCCAGAGTCGGAAACCCGCTGTGACTTATCCAGGGAGGGCGATTGATGCAGCCCCCTGGTTTTGGAGAAGGAATGAAGAAACTCCTGTACTGCAGTTAGAGAGTCAAAAATCTGAAGCCGCCCATTAACATCCACTTTCAAGTGTGCTGGGTACAGCATCCCATACTTTAGTCCCAGTTTATGAAGAGTGGCTTTGACTACACAAATATCTGGCAGGTGTCCTGTACCATGGCTGTACAGCCTTGGTATAATGATAACTGGGACCCTTGACATTCCAATGAACCTTTCTCCAGAGCCATCCACAACGCAGTATCTCTTTCTTTGAAATTTAAAAGGCGAGTAACGATCGGCCTTAAGGGGCACCCCGGAATGGGCCGGGGCCCGAGTGTGCAGTGTACTCTTTCAACGAGAAAATTAGCATTGTAGGATTTACGGCCAAAGAGATCAACCAGGAGCTTCTCTACACATCCTCCAAGCAGCCTGAATTTGGGGACTCGGGGATTCCAATTATGCATACATTGTTGTACTTTACCCTGGCCTCCAAATCCTCGTTCTGAATAGCTATGGATTTCAGGAGTTTCTCCTTGCTCTCCAGTTTCATGGTGATCTGAGCAAAGCCATCCTCCAGATCTGAGATCCTTCCCTCCGTGGTGTCAAGTCTGCCCTCGTGATGATCCAACCTTGCACCTATTGTGTCTAAGTGCTTATCCAATGAGTGAAAGTGCATGTCCTGTGCCTTGAAGCCAGCCCAAAGTTCGGTACTTCTACCCCTCTGCTTGCCTTATCAAATGTCAGCTTACGTTGCTTGGGGTCTCCACGGACCATGTCCAATGTCCTGCACAGCTACACGCAGACAACGCAGGGCCAGCCCGCGATGGATCAACCGTCTTTCTGTAGGCTTATGCTGTGCAGGCGGCACCCTCAGTGCCTTCATCTAGCAGGTGGTCTGGAAAGCGGACTCTAGCAGGTGGTCTGGAACGTGGGTTCTGGATGGCCAAGAGGACTGCTCACTCATGGGTGGGCGGACCACAATTGACTGCTGTGTGGGACCGAGCGTGGTCTCTACTTATGGCTGACACTTATGAAGGTACTACACCCCCAACTGAGGGGTAGTCAGTTCTACGCTTCACTGTGCGTGGCACTGGGCAGGGGAATCTGATGGACCCAGCTGGGGCCCAATATCTATTTAGCCTCTCCTCCATGCCCACCATGGGCGTTGCTGTATGAAAATGGCAGTGATACGGGGACGGCGTCTCCTGCCTGTGCGGCGCTGGGTAGGTGCAAGGAATTGTGGGGAAGAGGGAGCGCTGAGCTGCACCAGCAAGGCCACCGGTCCACAGGCTCACCCATGGACCCTGTCACCACGGGGCCTCAGGAGAGGTTGCTGGTCGGCCTTATCTCTGTGAAGCGCCAGGCCCAATGCTGCACTCCCCGCCATCCACATCTCTTCCCGGGGTTGAACGTCCGCTCCAGTTCCCAGGGTCTCACAGCAAGCTTGCCCCCTCTCAATGTGGACGTCACCATCGGTGCATGAAGGTGCAGCCCAGCTGCGCGACAGGCCTCAGCGGACGACTACAGGACCACACATTCTCCTGACTCCGCAGGCCCGGCGTCGTCAGCGTTCGGGCAGCCTCTCATGCCCGCAGGTTAGTTTCTCGACGCCCTTGCGGCTCCACACGTCAGTGCTCGGAACACCTCTTCGCTGCTACATTTACCATGATTGATGTCACCCAAAACTGCTAGTATCTTGGGGAGTTCGGCAAGGCTCCAGAGCTACATGCCCATCTTGGTCGGCAGCTTGGCCACTCCCCCGTGAATTTTGATCTTTAATAAACCTTCTTCGTTTCTAACTTGTACCGTGTGTCAGGAAGACTTATTTAACTGATAATGCTGATTGTTCAACTGATTATTTTGATTCTGTTAGGGACACATTGCCTCTACTATTCTTGAAGTTAACTCTGCCCCCAATCTTGTGAAGGTGCTTTATTTACTATCAGATTATCAAAGATAGTGTCGACACATGGAGCATAACATCAGGATCCAGGAAGAAACCTTAAGTGGGATTTATCACTTTTGCTCGACCCATATTTATAGCTTCATATCCAACTTCCACCTCCTCTCCTTATTTTTAACTGAGGGGGGCTTTATATATTCCTATTTTGAGAGGGCTACTAGAAAACGATATTGATGTGCTAGGAACTAGACCAAGGGGCTTAATTTAACAGCCAAAACATCAAACCGTGCAGATCAGAAGCTAAGAAAAAATTATTGTATGCCACCATGAGTTGATGCTCATTTTCCTCAAACTAGTAAGCCTTTCTTGCATCTGCTTAGGCTGCAGAATGTGAACCAGCCCCAATGTAGGGGGAGTGTAAGAGCACAGCAAATTCATTTGGTTCTTTTGATTAACCAGATGTCAGTGCAGGGACTGTCTATCCTTCAAAATGTGGCCTAATCTGTAGTGCTGGTATTCCACTGTCATTGCCATTGTCTGGACATCCTCGAGCCTCTAAATGCCAAACAAGCAAGCTGAGACAGAGAGACTACTGTAATCCAAACATACAGGACATGCTACAATCACCTCTGTCTTCTGCTGGTCGGGAATGAAGGGCAATATATTCTTGAGGAGAGTAGACAGAGTTGCAGGAAGTAGGCGGACCAGACCTGCTGGATCCGTTCCTCAAACAAGTGGTCACTGTGAAGGATGGCACCAAGACTTTTCACCTAGACGAGATGCAATAGGACCTAGATGAGCAGGCTAGAATTCTTAGTCCCAATACTGGCCATCTCAGCCATCCCATCTCATTTATCTTCAAGAAATTAGCAGCCATTCTATGGCTTGTGTTACCTCATTGCACAATGAGTTCTTCAATTATGTTCAATATTTCCCTCATACCATGTCCCCACCTCATTTAATCCTTCAGCTTAACCTGCTACAATTATGGAGATGAGACACAGGTCCTATTGAAACTGGAACCTCATTCAGAAGGGGATTTTGACTCTTCCTCTAGCGCAAACAAGCGCCCCAGACACCCCTCATAGAGTACATATATGCTCCCTCGAGTTTGCGCCGGACATGTTTACCTGATTTTGCGGGTAAAACATCACTGCCAGTGGACATCTGTTCGAGTGAAATTCACTCCAAACATTAGTTTAGTATTCCATTTTGAAGGTTGATTAAGTTTAATGCGACACACGCATAATAATAGGCTCACTTTTTTAATTCACCTATTTTTCTTTCTTGGTCGTGATAAATGCCGTCACACCTCCAAAGAGGGTACTAGACAGAAACATGTTGACACCACTACTCTATGAAAGGTTGAGTTCCCCCCTTTCATAGCATTTGTTTTCAATCTATATGGTACGTCTGTAGGTTAGTTTTATCTCACACATCACTCACTTCATTCAACCTCCCTCACCACACCCTGCTACTCTATTGGTTTTAGGAGACCTCTTCTGTCACATTGAAAACATCCTTAAGCTCCTCCCTCTCAGAGAGGGGGTTGTAGCCTGCATTGTGACTAGGCTCGCAAATGCGAGGAGGTTTCCCTATGATGAAGCATGCCACCTACGGGTGGGTGAGGGGGAACCGTCCTATAAAAGGTATACTACGAACTCTTTCACTTTTCTTCATATATTTTTGCATAGACCCCTGGGCCCAGCTGTGTTTAACTTCTAGCTTTAGGGAGGTGGTCCCTGCAATTCCCTGCATCTCCTGAATGAAGCACACAGAGTGGTTGTTCACCGGACATCCTCTCTCCAGCACCCACAGTGAAGAGGTTTGGAGTGAACTTCAATACTGGACTTAACCTCGGGCCCCAGGACTACATAGTTGTCAAGCCACCTGAGGGCCATCAGTAGAATAGTTTTATTCTTGGGTTTCTCTCTCTTGGTTCAGGCAACCACTGCCCCTATTCTCTTACAGCTGGAGTGAGGAGGAAACAGCCTTTACAACGAGGTAAATACATCATATACACTTGCCTCGCATTTTTTAGCACGCATTTGTTTACCGCGATTAAGGATTTACATTGCATACCAATACCACGCATTTAAGGTAAGTTGGGGGGGCTGGGGGTTCTCCCCCACATATACATTGTTTTTAAATATAAAACAATGCGTGGTATTGCCATGCGATGTAAATTCATAATTGCGGTAAAAACATGCGTGCTAAAAAATCAGAGGAAAAGGCATGCGATGCATTTACCAGCGTTGTACCATCGTACAACCGAGTATGGTAATGCTTGAAATTATTTGTTTCATAACCTCAAATCAATATTCAATTTGACATTTTATTCAAGGTATCACACCAGCCAAATCCTATGTGCCATACACAGTTCAAACTGCAAAGTCTTCATCAGTACTACCTACATCATCCTTCATTACTTTGAGTTACTTCACATCTTCACGGACTCCAACCCGTTTCAGGAAAATATCCTGACATGGAAGAGGTACATTGATGATATCCTCATCCTTTGGAAAGGTACGGAGGAGACCTGTTTTGCCTTCTACGATTGGATTAACGGCTTGAATCCCTACCTGCGCTTCACCAGACTCTATCTAATAAGGAAATCCCTTTCCTTGACCTGATTATATCCCTGGAGAGGGGCCACCTGCACATGAAGAGCTACAAGAAAGAAACTGACTGTAACGGCCTACTCTCATTCGAGAGTTACCACCCGAAGACCCTGAGAGAGAACCTTCCATATGGCCAGTTCTTGAGGATCCGGCGTAATTGTAGCTCCATTACAGAGTTTGACCAACAAGCTACCACTCTCTTTCTCTCAACTTAAGGGATAGAAACTGATCACATGCCCCTGTAACCTCATCTATATAGGGATGACGATCAGACCCATCAAAATCAGGATAAGTGAGCACAAGACCACCATCCGTTGTGGTTGTACTGCAACCAAAATGTGCAATCACTTCATCGAAAAAGGGCACTCATGTGATTAAGCCTGGGCAAAGCACTACGCTACGCTCGCGTAGTTTGCGAAGTTCGCGCTACTTCGCACTACGCAAACTGCACGTAGCACAGTGCGAACACGCGTTGCGTAGTGTTGCGTAGTGCTGCGGTCATTTTTTGCTTGCTCGCGGTCCTCAACGTCAAGTTGGCGACCGCGAGCAAGCAAAATGACATCCCGGTAAGACTTTTTCCTTGTTCGCGATCAGCAACTTCAAGTTGGCGATCGCGAGCATGGAAAATAAACCTCCCGGCGAGATTCCCAACGCGAGGAGGTCAGGTTTCTCATTGCGAGTGGTCGCGTATGCTCGCGACCGCTCGCGATGAGAAACTACCAGTTCGCGTTGAGAAAGCTGAAGCTCGAGTAAAAATCTACTCGAGCAGCAGAAAACTACAGCTCGCACTGTGCAAGATGCCATTTTCAATGATTGCACAGTGCCGGTTGCTTGTCCGCACTGTGCAATCATTGAAAATGACATCTGGCACAGTGCGAACAAGGTGCTACGCAGTTCGCGAAGTGCTACGCGTAGCTCGCGTAGTGCGAACTTCACTTTGCGTAGCTTCGCGAAGTGCTACTTCGCGAACTACGCCCAGGCCTACATGTGATGCCATCCAGTGGACAATCTTGGAAACCAACCAAGCATGGAATGACGCCTCGTTGTTGAGTCGCGAAGAACGCTGGGTCCACCGCCTCCAGACCAACACGAGAGGCCTGAACGATGAAATACCATGGGCAGAACTTTGATCCCATATTTGTTCTTACCCCTCCCTATTTAACTGAGAATCCTGAGATCACACTGTCACATTTCTGCTTGCTGGGTGTTATTCTTCCCTTACACCCGCACTACGCTTCTCCCTCTATCCTCATTTGTACTCATAGCGGAGTACCTTTTCTCTATAGACCCACCATGTAGGACGTCACCTGGTACTCCCCGCTGCCCATCCTGAGACATTTATTTCTTGAAGGTCCTTGGCAGAACTGGTCTTACTCAGACCTGTTAGGGAGCTTGCCATAATCCCCCACTTTTCTTGAACGATACCCTGGGTAGCTGACTAATCCCATCACATGTTTTTCAGTTTGTGGAGCCACTCCAATATGGCGCCCGCTGGGTCCGCACAATACCACTACACTTCTTCGAAGTGGATCATGCCATTTCAATAGGGCCCCCACGCATGGGCAGAGCATTCTCCAGCAGACGTGGGTTACGCGGTCAATCACGCCACCACACTACTGTAGACACCTGGCGGTGACGCACACGCATCAGCTTCCCCGCCCACCACACCATCGGACGCAGGACACTCTCTAACCGAGTGCCCAACACTATTTCTAGCACCCACACGGAGCGGACACTCAACATACTGGCAGGCGTGCTGATTGGTAGGTGCTGAACTACGGTGCATCCAATGGATAACTGTGAGTTACTAAAAGCAGGGTCCACGTGGCTCGAGTCTCAGCCACGCTGACAACCCAGTAAGTCTGTGTAGTGCGCTGGTGGTGACTGTGTCACTTCTGTTCCTTTATGCATTTTTTTACCACAGCCCGTCACGGTGCAGGTTTCCACAAGCACTAGCCTATGGAGCACCTCTCTACCTGCAACTAGGTAAGAGCACACAGCTCGCTGCGCTGCCTAAGTCACTCAGTATTTAGGCACTAACATTTTAACAGGCTTGTGCGCTATTTTCCTGATGCGTCACATGACAACGATCTTTGCAAGCCTTATTACTCAAACCTCTCACTGCAGTGGTGGTGCACCGCTGTTGGGTTGGGGCCACACCGCATACGTCCTTGCTACTCTCATGGCATGACCTATAGCCGGTGAACCACACCCACGATGGCATTTACCACTGCGGGAGAAGTATCCTAGCAAACAGTTGTTCTTATTTGTGTTGTCTTATTGCCTATCATGGTTGTCCATATATGTCAGATGCACTTAACTACGTGCCATTAGGAGGTTTACATGGACTCCTCTGATGTTTTTTTTGTCTCTCCATTCTCCCTTTCTGACTCCTAGGTTGCGACAGGAGTGGCAAATCTATTTAGTTTGAGCCACCTTGTAGTTACACACAGGCATGGCCCGCCCTGATCTAGTAGGGTTCTTGACCCCACCACTTATGTTCACTTTTTTCTTCACAGCATTTGGTCCTGATGAAGCTCCATGGATCATTTTGACCGAGCAGGCGCAAAACATGTTGACCTTTAGTTACGAAGACACCTTACGCCCTTTTTAGTAATTCACGACCTTCGGGGTCTTTTTATCTGACAAGGGAACCCACATAATAAACTTCACTGACTTTCCGTATCCCTTAGTCAGTTTTATCTTTCACACACCCACTTACCACTCATAGAGGACCCTCTTTTCTCACATCCGCACTCATCTGACGGCAGTCTAACCAAAAGATCTCCACTAAAGCGACCCTTCGGGTGACCCGTAGGGCATTGCAGCGCCGGCTCGACGAGGAGCAAACGCCCGATGATGAAGCATGACATCCTTCGAGGTGTGTGAGGGCATCATGAGATAAGACTAGCACTTGCCTCTATCCAGTGAGTCCTAGACCTAGGACCCTTTTCCCTTATTTTTCTGTCTGTGTGCGACTTTCTGCACACAGCCTTGGAACAGCTAACCTTTTGTGATTTGTGTACATGGAACAGGACCCTTCTGCTTTTTGTGGGAAAAGAGAGGATGAGTTACAGGCAGAGCTGCCGACTTCGGAACCAGGTTCGATTCTCATCGTCGGCTCAAAATTCTGTGATTCTAAGCAAATCATTTAATCTCCCAGTGCCTAAAAAAATTACCATGGCCTTGTGTAATATAACAGGTGCTCATATACAGGTCTTCAATACCGTCGATGCGAGTACACTCGATATAAGACAGCCTCCGTTTGAAGGTGTACCTCTTAGTCAAATCTCTGCAGTCTCGAGTCGCAAGGACTTCCCTTAGACAGACTGTTGGAAAATTCTTTCTGCTCAGATTAGAAATTTACCAACCATCTTGCCTGATACAAAGCAATAAGGACTCGGTTAGTTGAAGACCTGTATATGTGGCTGTTTCATTGCACTGGAGCTACTAATGCACCACCACAGTAAACCAGTTCATTCACAAAATCCAGATCGTCTTTCGTAAAAACACTCAAAGTAACAAGGAGGACTTAACAGCACCGCTGCTCCACCAGTAGAGCACGTCTTTTAATGTCATGCATGTCCCACTCATACTGAAACATCCCACTACTCAGCCCTGCGCATATTCATTGCAAATCTACTCCCTGGCAGGCCGCCAGTAAAACAGCAACTCCTGGCACAGACTCTCTGCGTGCGCCTGCAGCTTTATGCTTCCGAAATCTCTGACTAGAAGAACAGAGCACATCCTCAGTAGAACCTCCAAATAACATTTCATCTGACGTTTAGGCTGCACCAAACGAGACCCTTTATGTGCGCAGGTCTGCTGATGGTGACGTAATGGCGCTTTAGGACGACACTAGAAGCAGCAAAGATGAAAGATCTGTACGACTCCAATGACGTAACGACGTTCACTCGACAGTGGGGCTGCTTAGTTTATTTTACAAAGACGGGCTCGTATTTTGAAATTGCAATACAGTTGATTTCAGTCATTTGTTAGCAAGGCTGCGTGCCCTGTGATATTTTGGCAATCAAATAAAACACATGGCTTTCATAAAATGATACATTTCGTGTTTGTTCCTGTAAATGAGATCATCTCCTGAGTTTGTTTTCTATTTCCTGGCTTGTTTCTCGGAGATGCCAGCAAGTCTTCAACAAAGCTTTTGTATATAGTTATGGTGCTAACATAATATCGTCATACGTTGTATCGGTCTACATATCAAAAGAAGACAAGCAATTCTTATAGCATTTGTGGTTTATATCCCTGTTCTCTCTTCGCCCTAGTGCTATAAGAGACTGTAACATTGGAGAGTGTATTCCCTTGTCCTCCCAACGCCTATTAGAAATGTTGCCAGTTATGGGTGGCATCTCTCGACCTTTGACTTTAAGAACTCCAGTTGCATTTCCAGTTGGGCAGTTACAAATGGTTTCATTTGTATCGAGATGTGGATCTTGGTTCATAGACCTTGGGTTATTTGTGCCTGCTGGAGAAAAAGAAAGGATATTCTCTTGTCCCCTGGGTGTTGGTGTCTCTATATGTCCACCAGTTCTTTGTTCATCAGTCTCTTCTTCGTTCTCTCTGATACGTGGATAGTCTTTGGTTCTACTCCAAGACACATTCCCAGACTGGATGGAAGTTTCTCCCAAAGCTAGGTCTCCTTCCGTTTGCATTATGAGGTCCTGCGCCACCCAAGTAGGAAAAAGGTTTGGGCTGTGGTGGACGCGATAGGTTCAAAAGCTAATATGGCCTCTGGAGTTGTGGGTTGTACTCTAATGTTTCTGCTCACATTTGACCTTCTCAAATACAATTTGTTGCCACCCATATGCCATTTAGAGAAGGTTACCACCCCAACATCTTCGTATTAGTAGAAGCCCAATATTGTATGTGGTAGAGTTTGAGCCTTGTACATAACTGATCTTTTTGTTGTAGATTGGTCTTCTGCAGGAAGACAACATCTGGATCATGTTTCCTGATGTTGCACCAGATTACCTTTTACAAAGGGAAGTTAGCCATTTTATATTGAAAGATAAGAACTTAAACAGTTTCATTAAAGGTTACCCTGTGACCACCTGCTGTATGACAGGGCATATCCCGTTCCGTGTCCTGCACCTGGTAAATCCTTTCCCCATAACTTAATAAAACCCAAGGTTAGCTGGGCCACACACAGTCCCCTGCGTGGTGTTTAGCTCTCCAGCTTAAAGTCGAATTCGACAACAGTGAATCCCACCCTGCCAGGGAAGTAAATGAACATGGTATATGTAATCCAATGTGACTCACTTGTACCAATATTATGTGCTTGGCCCAATATGCTATCGTCATGAGTCTCCAGCTCATTCAACTAATTCCCTGCTGACTTTTCCTGCATGTGTGTCTGCTGTAGCAACTCGCATGTTCTACGGGCATTGCAGCATTTCTTCTTTGGCCTTGACCATAGCAGCCCTTGACACCCTTCTGGCAGCCCTTTTGTCTTATTATGTGGCAAACTGGTTATAAGTAATTTTCTCAGGTAATGTCCTTGCCACTTCCTACTCCACCTTATCTCAAAGCTCCTGGAGATACAACTTGAGGTCTGTTTGGACTCAGCCATTCTCTGACCTTATTTCCCTCATGAAGCTTTCTAAGCTACTTGAAGGTATATGTGACTTCTGGCTGTGTTTCATGTCCTGTGTGAAGGTCACTCAGAGGTTTCTGGACCAACTCCTTGCTGTCCCTCTTTGGCCCTGGTTTAGTCAACTTTTCTTTGACACAGTTTTATTTTTTCCTTTACCACCAGGCATCCCTCTCCTGCTTAAACCTCCTCTCTTTGTGTGCTTTCAGTTACCTTGTACTCTGCAGTTTGAAGATCTGCATTCTTAGGAAACCCAAGAATTGCATGTGGCAAGAGCATACAATCTCTCCCCTCCTCTACTATTTTGGTTCTTGTTCTCTTGAGTTACCAGCTGCTCTTCTGTTGATGGAAGTGCTAGCTTACTCTTGATCAGGTCTAAGCCACGAAAGGAGCCACCTGATCGCCAAGCCCCAATTTAGGACTTTCCTCTCTGCCCCTATACCAACAGTCCTATGTAATGCTGGTCTGGGCCACTTTTACGTAGTTTCTTTGTTCCACCTTCTCCGTTAGATAGGGTCATCAGACAGACTTTCATGACTCCCCCAGCATGCCTCCATAACGCTCTGATCCTGCGACAACCAGTTATCATGGAGCATCAATTTCTTTTTCTTCTGACTGCAGCTATGGAGACGCTTGACCATAGTGATGGTCTTGTAGGTTATTGGGCACCTGATGGTCACTCTGTTATGTTATGACTACAGTAGAGTGGGTGTTTCACACAGAGAGGATTCAGGTGCTAGTTAAGAAGGAGACTGTACTGGCCGAGACTTAGGTATAGATAAAGAGCTAGGTCTTCTGTTTCTTGTGAAACTCAAGGACTGAAGATGTGGCTCTGATGTGTAGGGGGAGGTAATTCCAGGGCCTGGTCACAAGGTATTAGATCATGGCCGCAGGTTCTAACTCTGCAGATGCAGGGGATATGTGCAAGCAGAAGGCAGGTCAAGCAGAGTTTCCTTGTTGGGTGTGGAAATTGATGCAGCTGTTGAGGTAAGAGGGACCTAGATTGTGCAAGGCTTTGTTCATGTGTGTGAGGAGTTTGAAGAGAACATTTTTGTAGATGGGGAGCCAGTGGACCTCGTTGAGGTGCAAGGTTACAGGAAATTCAGTTACTGGTTGAAGGGGTTCAACCCCTATTCAAGCAGCAACCACAATTCCTGTCAGGGTGAAGTCACAAGCAAACCCCAAATTAAACCTGTGCTTAACCCTCTACTATCTTGGCACAGAGCAGTAAGGCTTAACTTGGAGGCGATGTGCAAAGTATTTATGCCGCTCTTCCAACAGTAATAAAGTGAAAACACAAACCAACAAAAATTCCACACCAATTCAGAAAAATACAGTATATTTTAATAAACTATTTCAGACCAAAACAACTAAAATCCAATCTGTAGAACCATTGATATGCAATTTTAAAGATTTAAGTGCAAATAGTCTTTAGAAGTACTAAGCGTCAACTGTGGTTATCTGGTGGCACCGGTATGGGACAAAGTTCAAGCCGACCTCTATGGAGTGTGGGCTGGATACAGGCACCAAGTTAGGCCTGCTGAACAAAATACCTTAGTTCCTGGTTGCTGAGTGTTGCGCGATGCAAAGTTCTATGTCGAGGATGCTTCGCATGGCTTCCAAGGAGCTGCAAAGCCCTGCATCTGAGATGAGTCGTGCAGTGCTGCGAGGAGATGCTCTACGCTGCCTCGGTTCTGCCAACAGGACCACAACTGGGCTAGCAGAGAACCTTCAGGCCTGCTTTTTAAAGGTCCAGGACTGGGGTGGCACCACTTAGGAATAAGACTCACAATAGGCAGAGTTCAGGTGCTGGGTTCAAGGTGATTTCCACTGAGGCTTTGATCAGAAGGCCAGCCAACTAGCTCTTGGAGTCTCTCGGTTCAAGGTTCAGATCCAGTTGTTTTCACTCAGGCGGCAGGAGAGAAGGCAGCAGGGCAGGAAAGTAGCAGGGCACCAGAGTAGTCCTCTTTGCAGCAGAGCTGTTCAGCAGTCCTCCGAATCTTCCACAGGTCAAGAAGTGTACTAAAGAGTTAGGTCTGAAGGATCAATATTTATACTTGATGCTGGCTTTGAAGTAGGAGATGGTTCTAGACGTTTCTATCCACAGAGTTGTGTGGAATTTCTTGCCTCCCTGCCCTGGCCCCAGCTTGTGTGGGGGCACAAACGATAAGGGTCAAACCCTTTAAGAGTGTGCTGAGGCAGAGCCATTGTGATGTTTAAGTGTGGTGGGTGACAGCTCCTTCCCCTCATCAAGTCAGAGATGGCCCATCCTGCCAAAACCTATTTCCCCCTTGTCTCACTGTTTAGGAGTAATACACAAAGCCTAACTGCTAGCGACACCTAGTCATGCGACTCAGGATACAGGCTGCAGACACCAAATGGCTGTGACAAGACAATTACGGCTTTCTAAAAGTGGGATTCTCATCATTGTGATTTAAAATCCAACCTTGCCATTAAAGAGGGTTTTAAATTACAATTCTTTAGACATCAAACACAACATTCCTACTTGCTCCAATTGAAAGTTATCACTTATTACATTTAATAAGGTAGCCCAATGTTATTCTATGGGAGAGGTAGGCCTTGCAGCAGTGTGAAATGAATTGAAGAGTTTTTCACAATCAGGCCATGTAAAAGTTAAAAGTATATGTTCAATTTTTTAAATACACTGCACCCTGCTCACTGGCCTTTTTAGGGCCTACTCTAGGAGAAGACTTATATGTATTAAAAGGAATGTTTAGGCATGGCAAAAGGTTTATTTTGCCAATTTGAAATGGCACTTTAAACCTGCACACAGAAGCTGCAATGGCAGGCCTGAGATATGTTTAAAGGGTTACTTAAGTGAGTGGCACAATAAATGCTGCAGTCCCACTAGTACATTTTGTTGGAAAGTGGGTTATTGGTAGGGGTAAGTATGCAGCTAATATTAAGGCCACAAACACTGTATAGGGTCCAGTAAAAGTCTCAGTAAAGTGGCCCCTTGCTCAAACCTTGGTAGCGGACAACAACCAGTCAGGTCTAACGTAGAATACAGGATTGAAAAACATTTAAAAACACCAATACATCAAATAAGTAAGACACAACACACAATAAAAATCCCACACCAATTTATAAAAAATGGATATATTTATATGAACAAATACACACCAAAATGGCAAAAATCTAATGTAGTGATCTGGAGATATACATTTTTAATGATTAACCACTTGATAGTGTTTAAAAACATAAAGCGCCACTCTGATACATCTGGTCGCGTTTGACAGGGACAAAGTCAAAGTTTGCGGATGACCGCGATGGACCCCTTGGTCGGATTCCCTAAGTGGGAGGCCCCGGTCAAAATTTAACTTTTTCACATAGAAATGTTTCTGAAGCTTTTTCTTCCGACGGCGCTTGACCCTCCACAGCAGGCCGTATTCGGTGATAGTTCGCTGGCTTGACTTTCTGCAAGGCCTAATCCTAGAAGTCTGGAGCCCTGGCGCTTTCAGCGGGATGAACCTGAATTCCTGGCCGGGTCACGGTTGAAGATAGTTTGACTCTTGATGTCGGGTCAGTCACCTCATGGAGGTTTTTCACAAATGTTCTCCAAAGTTCTCCAAACTTAAGGAGGTGCTTCCTGGAGGTTTCCTTGAAGGTTCAAAGTTTCCAAATCACCAATCCTAAGGTCTGGAATCTCCAAGATCATCTCTGGGATGTCTGAATTACAATCCCCACAATGCACCTGGCCAAATCCTTAAAAGACCACTGGATAACCTCTGCTCCGGCCAGGCCACTTATCATCTAATCAAAGCAGTCTTGCTAAGCCTGTTAAGGCTGGCCAATCAATAGAGACGACTAGAAGGCTGGACTTTGGCTTACAGCAGAGAAAGTTCTATACCTTCTCTTCTGTACTACTTCTGATAAATTCAACAGCGGCAAGTTGTTGAATTTATCAATACCAATCTTTGAGTCCTTGAACTAAATATTACTCCTTTCCTAGCAATAGTTATACCTAAAGAAAAAGAAAAAAAATTGCAATGTTAGCCTGTGGAGCTAAGTATCTACAATGGGGAAAAATGAAACGGGCAGTCTTTCCCTCACCAGGACATATAAAACATATTTTATAAGGTCCCTGCTTAAAGTTACATAGCACCCCACCCCTGGGACACCTAAGGAAGACCTTACGTTGAGGATGCCAAATATGTACAAATAAGGTATATTATCTTTTAAAATGCCCATACCACCAAAAGCAAATTTGCATACAATTTACTTTTAAAGACAGTCTGCTGCAAAGCCAAGCTGCCCTTAAAATGACAGCAGGCACTCAGCAATGCACACATGCAAGTGCAGGAAATCTTTTGGGCCTCTAAACTTCCATGCCCTATTATATACGAAAGGCTTATAGGTAGTTTGAACCCCCTAGCCCTATTATCTACTAGGGAATTATAGGCTCTGTCATTGCTTATTGTAAGTGTACCTCTTTAAACATTGACTGTACCCTGGGCTCTGCTAACCAGGCCCAGGGCCATCAGTTACCACCAGCATAATTCAGCAAAAAATGGGGGTGAACAGGGCAAAATAATGACTTTATAACATGCCCCTGCCCCCAAATGAAAGCTGATGGGTAACTAGCCTGCACCCTGGCAGTCTCCATCAGCTAAGTTGAAAAACCTGAAAAATCCATCCACATTGGCATGTGCATCCCCAGGTCTGTGTTACACTGTGAAGTCTATCCCCTGTAGATAAATGGACCACCTCAGTAGCTTGATATTCTCCCCTCTCATCTACATGAGCCACCGGAGATGTCTGTGATCAGTTTGAACACAAAAGGGAGTACCAAACAAGTATGGTCTCAGATTTTTCAGTGAACAAACCACGGCAAAGGCATTCCATCTTTGTTCTCAGCAGAGAAGTCGCCTGCTAATAAAGGCAACTGGCTAATCAAGGCCCTCCTCATTTACTTGCCAACAGTGCCCCAATTCCTTCTTCTGAAGCATGTGTCTGAACAACAGATTCCTTTGAAAGAGACTATGTGTTCGGCACCAGTGTCACTGGCCTCTGACTACACAGTGTAAAAGGCCCTCTGACACACAGGGTTACACATCACTTTCTTTGGCCTTTTCTTAGAAGTAAGTTCTGTCAAGGGAGCCAAAATGATCCCATAGTTCTGAAAAATATATTCTATAGTAGCCAGTCAGACCAAGGAATGCCCTGATCTGTGTCTGGGTTGTAGGAGCTGTCCAATCCAAAATGGTTTGGATTTTGGCCTGGAGCGGTTGTACATGGTCTCCACCTACCAGGTTGCCCAGGTGCACCACAGAACTCTGCCCTATTTGGCACTTGCTGGCCTTAATAGTCAGACCTGCCTCCTGCATGGCCTGAAGCACTTCCACCTGGGAAGATCACTTAAACCATCTGAGGGAACTATATACAGCTATATCATCCAGATACACTGCACTGAACCGCTCCAACCCAGACAGGACCCTGTTCACCAACCTTTGGAAGGTGGCAATGGCATTTTTTAAGCCAATGGGCATTACTCTGAACTGGCAATGTCCCTCTGGTGTGGAAAATGCTGAACTCTCCTTTGCTCCTTCAGTGAGGGCAATCTTCCAGTAGCATGGAGTAAAATCAAATGTACTCATGTACTTAGCAGCCCCTAGCCTATCAATGAGCTCATCAGTTCTAGGTATAGGGTGAGCATCAGTCTTAGTGGCTGCATTCAGTCCTCTGTAGTCTACACAAAGTGACTGTTCTGAAGGGTATTGCCTTAGGGTATCTTGTAGCATGATCCACTACCACCAAGATATACTTATTATTTGATGCAGTTGGGGTTCAAGGAGAGCAATTATATCCACCCTATCATCTCAAAGGGAGTCCTAACCACTGGCAGTGGTATCAAGGGAGCCTTTGACTTGCCCCCTGTCTTGCCACTGGCCTGACTGGTGACACAGGAGCTACAGAACTCCTTTACCTTCTCAGATATATGGGGCCAGTAGAAATGGTTCACAAGCCAGTACAAAGTCTTGTTCTGCTCCATATGACCTGTCAAGGTGATATCATGACTCAAAGTCGGGATGAACTCCCTGTACTTCTGGGGCAACACCAACCTCCTGGTGGCCCCCTTCTTGAGGTTACTGGCCTCCGTAAAGAGCTGCCCATCTTCTCAGGAGATTCTGTGGAACCCACTATCACCCCCATCCTCTTGCTTTAAGGCAATCCGCCTCAATGGTGGGACAGTCTCTCTGCCCCTGACAATTCCCCTCTGGATGGTCCACCAGCTCTTGTCAATTCTGCCAAGTCTGACAGCTCTGGCAGGGATGGATCCCTTCCTTAGAGGCTAGATCCTCTCCTGCAGGGTCAGATTCCTGCTGAACCTTTGAGGTTCCCTGGGCTGGCTCCCCAGACCCAGTGACTTTGTCCATAGATGCTTGGGCTATTGTTCCGGGGTCCAAGTGTCCCTCATTTCCATTCTGGGTAGTCTGTAACCACATCACATACCCGCTCAGGGAGCTCCAATATTCTTACATAGAGTCCTCTCTCCACCGCTGACCATTCAGATGCTTCAAGATCCTTTCCCAGTAAACACAGCACTGGGAGAGCAGGAGACGCAACTTCTTTTATAGGGCCTGTCACACCTCCCCATTCGAAATCCACCACACCACTGGATGGAGTTTTGTTCTATTGTAGGAATAGGTCTCCTGGTGAAACTCACCCAGTAGGATCTGCTCTTTAGACACCAGTGTGTCCATGACCATAGTCACACTGGCTCCTGTGTCCATCAGAGCTTCAACCTCCGTTCTATTGATGGTAGACCTCTGCCTATACTTATCCATGCTTGGAGGTAAGAAAGCCAGGGTTGCATTATCAACCCCACCCGGGACATTAAGGTTTTCTCTGTCACTTCCCTACCCATCTCTGGGGCACTCTCCACCCCCACACTTAAACTAGCAATCACTGGGGACTGTCCACCAGTGGGGGGCTTCTTTGTGCAGACAGTATCTCCTTTCTTGTGCCCTCGCTGATAAGTCAAAACACTTTCCCACCTTTGAGGGATCAAATAACCTACCATTCTTTCCCTGATACCCCCCTCCCCATGAATTTGGAGTGGCTCGGCCCACCCCCACCCTGTTCAGAGTTTTGTGGGTCTTTTGAGGACTCCTCCTGTTTTTGATCATTTTTTCTACTGGATTTCCCCCTGGGATGTTTACCTGCCCTCTTTTCTTCTGATCACCCCCTTGGTGCTGATTGAAAACCTGGGTTCTCACCCAATCATCAGCTGCCTTGGCTAGTTTCCTAGGACTAGATAGCTTAGAGTCCACTAGGTACTGGCGTAACTTCGGATCACCTCCTTGGTGCTGAGTGGACTTTGGTGAGTTTGGAATCAAACCACCCCACCCCGGGACACCTCAACTTCTTCAATTTCTCTGCCACCATTTCTTCTTGTTTTATTCCCCTACCACTACTCTAAAGCAAATTAATATTTCCTCTCTTCTAGGATTAGCTCCCTTTCTCTTGGGGACATTCCTGCCCCTTGTGTGGGAGAACCCCCTTTCTTACCTCTTGGAATTATGTGCCTATTACGGGAAACATTGGAGGAGGAATCATCAACACTCTCCTCCTGAGTAACGGGGTGGTCAGCCTTCCCCGCCCCTTCATTCTCTGGGGCTGACCTTGCCCAGGCCTTCAGTGACCTAACCAATCTGTCATCCTAATCTTGTTAGTAGCAGGTAGCCCCCTAGCCTTAGATGGAACCCTAAGCTCAGCCATGTTGATTTTTGTCAGTTTAGCCAGATCCAGCTCCATGGTATCCCTAGTTTTGGGGCTCAACAACTATCAATCAGACTTGGAACAAATTTAGAAAAGTCAAGCAATGGGGTTAAAAATCAGTTAAGTATGATCTTTAAAAATACTTTATCTTAGATAAAACCTTTGATTTTTTTAAATTTGGACTAAATTACGGCATGGAGTACTTCAAACAAAGTCCATATCCACACTGCTAAACACCAAATGTTGGAAAGTGGATTATTGGTAGCGGTAAGTATGCACCTATAACCAGTAATAAGGCCACCAACTCGGTATAGGGTCCAGTAAAGGGCTCCATAAATTAGGCCTGACTGCTCGTTGTCAGCTACCAAGGATTGAGCAAGGGTCTTACTTAGGAGATAGGAGTGTAAAGCATTTAAAAACACCAGTACATCAAATAAGTAGGACACAACATACAATAAAAATCCTACAACATTTTATAAAAATAGGAAATATAAGAGACACCAAAACGTCGAAAATCCAATGTAGGGAACCGGAGATGTGATTTTTTAAATATTGACCACTTTAAAGTGCTTAAAAACATATAGCACCATTTTGACTTTGTCCTGGTCAAGCGCGACCAGATGTCTCAAAGTTTGAGGCCGACCACGATGGAACCCTGGTCAGAAACACTAGGTGGGAAGCCCCAGTCAAAATGTTACCTTCACACTTAGAAACTTCTCTGAAGCTTTTTCTTCCAATGGCGCTCCAACCTCCACAGCAGGCCGGATTTGGTGAGGGTTCGCTGGCTTGACTATCTGCGAGACCTCCGTCAATTCCTGGAAGTCTGGAGCTCTGGACCATTCAGCGGAACAAACCTGAAATCATGGCACGGTCATGATTGAAGGTAGTCTGCTTGACTCTCGACATTGATTTGGTCACCTCATGGAGCTTTTTCACAAAAGTTCTTCAAACTTCCGGAGGTCCTTCCCGAAGGTCTTGTTGTAGTTTCCAAGTGTCCAAATCACCAATCCTAATGTCTGGAATCTCCTAGATGGTCTTTGGATGTCTAGACTACAATCCTCACAGTGCACCTGGCCAAACCCTTAAAAGTCCGGAGTCACTCTGGGTAGCCTAGGAGCAAAGCAGACAGGTTTATTCTTCCTTCAGGCTGTCAGGCAGTCCTCTGGCAGCAAGGCAGCCATTCTTCTGAATCTTCCACAGGTCCAGAAGTGTTCTGAAGACTGGTTCTGAAGCTTCTATGTTTATACCTGGTGCCAGCCTTTGAGTGAGGGAATTCCTACCCCAAGAATAATTCTGGTCAGTTCTTCCCCTGGTTTTGGCACCAAACTATCTGGGGTAACAAAAGGCAGGACAGGCCTGGTGTCAGGTTCCTTTGAGTGTGCTGTGGGCAAAGTCCTATCAAATGTAAATAGTGCAAGGTACAGCTCCTCCCCAGCCATCCTGTCATGGAGACCCTCTGCCTGCTACACACATGTCCCATTGTGCATTGTCTGGGCCAAATACACATCCTTGATAGGAGAACCATTTACAGGCCTAGGCAGCTAAAAAACTCCTTAAAAAAAAAAAAGGCCCCAGAACCTTTGGGGAAGAAAATGCCAACTTTCTAAAAGTGGCATTTTCTAAGTTATATTCTAAAATCCAACTCTACCAATAAATTGCAAATAATTTGAGTGTAAATATAATTTCTCTACCTTATCCCAATTTGAAGTTAGCACTTATTAAATGTAATAAGATTGCCCAGTGTTAGCATATGGGAGAGAGAGGCCTTACAACAGTGAAAAACGACTCAAAATGACATGGAGTTTTTCACTGCCACAACATGTAAAACTTAAACCCACATGTCCTACTTTTTAAATACTATGCACCCTGCCCTTTGCACCTTTATTACGGGTGACCTATACGTATTAAAAAGGAAGGCTTAGGACTGGCAAAAGGCATATTTTGCCAAGTTGAAATGGCAGTTAAAACTGCAATACAGACTGCAGGGGCAGTCCTGAAACATGTTTTCAAAGGCTACTTTAGTGGGGCCACAATGAGTGCTGCAGCCCGCTAGTAGCATTTAATTTACATGTCCTAGGTGCATGTAATACCATATACTAGGGACTTGACAAGTTGATTACATGTGCCAATTAGATGTAGGACAATGATACCATATTTTAAGAAAATAGCACAGGTACTTTACCACTGGTTAGCTGGAAAAAAATGCACAGTCATAAAAGCCAACACAAATGTGCTCAGCAAAGGAAGGAAGAAGGATGCCCAAATCTAGGGCAAACGTTCAGAAAGGGCCAGGTCCTACATTGGTAATGTGAGAATTTAGAATACGTTAGTAGTTCTATTGGTGGATGTGGGAATCAAAAGCAACAAACAAAAACTCTTTTTTTATTGATAAACTGCAGACAGTGGCAGTCATAAAAAGTAGACATAATGCACTTATAGTTTTCCTTGTCGATCTGCTATTTAGTCACAACAATTTGAAATGTATATAGGAATGTGAACAGTATCGTGCAGTTGGTACAAGGATCCTTACCCTCCTAGGTGCACCATGAGGTATTTCGTCTCCTTTATTTGACACAGACAGGAACTACTAACGGCATCCCCACGCTAGATCTGATTCATGTGGGTGCATCTGTTATGCCTTATGTTACCCTACCACTTCCTCGTGTTAAAAAGCTTCCAAATCTTTTAAAGCAGTCTCGCGCACTGCTGAATAATATCTGAGCAGCAAATATTCTTAGACCGCGTCCGAATTTGTTGCAGTGCCATATGTGTTACTGCAGTTTCATCATACGGAGCTGCATCTTTCAGCCAGCCCTGCCCATTCGGCAGCGGGCCTCTCATCCACCGGCTAGCTAGTCTGTCTCACCAGTAGTATCAGTAATAAAGTTAAATGTCTAACAGATTGTAGGGTGGGGGTGCACATCAAACCTTCAGAGGCCCCTCAACACTTCACGGGTGACCCATTTAATCCAAGACCAATGAATGTCTGCGACATATGGGAGGCTAAGGGGTCGCTTTTCACATTCTGCAGGTGGGGTCCTATCCTTTAGCGTCACACCAGTGGGTGTTTGGCAGACACTTTAGTAGCAAAATCAAAGTTGAGCACTCGATTTGTGTTAAGACTGTCTCATTTATAGGAGCTGTAATTCATCCCAGGATGCATTAATCGCCGGAAAACTCCAGGAGAGATTAATGAAATCCACCTTAGTGCATCCACTATTACATTGAGATGGAATAGACAGGTCTACAGTATGCGATAGCTTCGCGGCATAGCATAAAGTATCCAGAAAGTGAAAGCGTATAGGTTTGTGCCTATAATGTATGGAATCCAAGGTGGTTTGTTGGCAGCATAATTGTCCGCACTTCTCATGAATTTCACATCCATCGTCTGCCCACCATTTCTTCCAGGCCAGGTTATCTACAGTGGTGGAAGTTGCCATGTATAGGCCATAGCTTCTATACCCATCTCCGTTTGCCGGTAGAGTGCCTTAGGTGTGTCTGTCATGGAAACCCCCCAGGTTTCTTTAGGACAGCTTTCAAGCATGCATTGATTGCCTGCCGCAGTCTGTATTATACCAAGAAGTCCAGTACATTTACCCTTCGCTCACATATTCCTTCTTATTTAAGTTGTGAAAAGAATGACTCATTCTTTGCCAGTAAAATGTTTTTCACAGTTGTTGCCAAATCATGCACACATTCAGGGTTCTCAAAGCAGAAGTGGTTTTAAGAAGGTACTCATAATTTTGAACTGCTCTACTAAATATTTTGCATCTCTTTCAGTGTGTCTCACAAGGAGTCTCTTTTGGTATCAGTTTTTAACGAGTGCTAAGACTCTGTAAAGCTGTTTATTGTTGTAAAGGAACACTTTCATAGTTTTGACTGCTCTAGGAGGACGCCATGCCCCCGAATGACATCACACTCTCCCAAGATCTATGCAACACCCTTGTGGACTTCTTCCACACAAGATCTTGGCTAACTATAAAAACTTCGAACCCTAACCCGCCACCTCTGACAGTATCAACCAGCTCACACCCACAGACACCTACCCCAAACACCTCTGCACCCAATGGGACCTCCTCACCACACAAGGAACCATCTCCATCATGAACTCTGTGCACTCTGGAGCACCCATGGACCACTGTTCCCACCACGGATTCAACCTTGGAAGCAAAACAATCGGCAATTAACTTAGGTAAGTCTTGAACACCTCGATCACATTGGCCTCCTTCCCCGAGGACTGAAAACATACAGAGACTAGACCCCTCCTGAAAAAACTATGCCGACCCAGCCGAACCGAAGAACTACCTCTCTGCTCCCATTTCAAAGCAAAAGTCTTTAAGAAGGCGATCAACTGGCAACTCACCCATCACCTGGAGCACCATAACCTCATGGACCCCTCGCAGTCTGGATTTTGAGTCAACCACAGCACTGAGACGGGCCTGAATGGAGCCACCGACATCAGGGCCCTCCTGGACTGTGGCGAAACGGCAGCCATCATCTTCCTGGACCTGTCAGTAGCATTTGACACTGTCTTAAATCACACCCTGGTCAACAGACTCCACCACATTGGAATCCAGGGACACGTTCTCAAATGGATCACATCATCCCTCTCCGGAAGAACCCAGAGGATTTGTCTCCCACCGTTCACATCGGAGCCCAAGAACATCATCTGCAAAGTTCCCCAAGGATCGTCCCTCAGCCCCACTTTCTTCAACTCCTCCATGACTACCATCAGATCACACAGACTCAACATCATCTCCTACGTTGACAGCACCCAGCTCATCATTTCGCAGACCAATGAGCCCACCACCGCCAGAGCCAACTTCCACACTTGCATGCTGAACGTTGCCAAATGAATGAATGACAACTGTCTCAAATTCAACACAGACAAGACGAAAGTCCTCATCTTCCAGAACTACACCTCGCCCTGAATGACACATGGTGTCCCACGGAACTCAGCCCACCCAACCCCGACAGACCACACCCTCAACCTTGGCATCATCCTGGACAGCAAGCTTTCATTGAAAAAGCAGGCCAACACAGTCTTATCTGCCTGCTACTACTCCCACCGCATGTTCCACAAGATTTTCAGATGGCTTCCAGTCAACACCAGGAGGACCGTTATGCAGGCCCTTGTCACCAGCAGTCTAGACTATGGAAACACACTACATAGGAATCACTGCACGCCCCCTGAAGAGACTTTGGACAATACAAAACACAGCAGCAAGACTCATCCTCAATCTCCCCAGAAGGACCCACATCACGTCCCACCTCAGGAAACTACACTGGCTCCGATACAGAAGAAATGCCAGTTCAAGGTGCTGACACACGCATACAAAGCCCTACACAAGAATTGACCAGCATACCATGGATGTCATTTGGGGCTAGTCAAAGGTCACAGCTGCAACCTCTAGTTTTCTCCCTGCTACTCCTGGCACTTCCTTTGCAGGACATGGAACAACCTCACCCTGTACCTCAGGACTGCCCCATCACTCCAGCAATCGAGGAAAGAACTCAAGACCTGGATGTTCAATTGTAGACCACCTCGCAGCAGTCAACTTACCCAGTGCCTCCAAACCCTCATGGGTGTTTTGTTGTGCTTTGTAAATGTGGATTGGTTTTTATTTTGTGCTCCTTCTGTGAATTAATCCTGATTTTTCCTAGTGCTCGGATAGATAATTACACGTAATGCCTTCTATGAAGTCACCCATGTAAATACTGTCTCGGAAAATCATACATACATTCCTTCATACTCTGAAACACTCCTGTATTACATATGAAAGTTCGTCCGACAGTCTTGTTTTTTAGATAGGCCTCATCAGATCTATTCTGCAGGCTTAATTGATAGAAACATAATTACTCTGTGTGTATTGAGAGTCCTATGAATCAGTCGTTGAATGTACTTGCCAGCTCTTAAACTTAACGTAGGGGTTCTATTACTTAATGTACAAATTGTTATATACCCTTAGATATTTACATTAACCATGTTGCAAGCAGAAATGTTACTGCAGTAAAACACCAAATTAGTTGGACGAATGATAAGTGCAATCCCACTTTAAAATGATCATTTATTGGCAAATATCAGAAATGTGTTATCACTGGCCATCGATAATTCTGTAAGGGAAAGAGTGAGCCCATTGACTGTCTTCAAGCAGACTTACACCGCAAAGAGATGCAGGTTATGTGGTGTTAGTTGTTTACAGGATGGTCAGGGTGACTGAATCAGGGACCTTATAAATTTAGATCCATCAGTGACCTTTGAAGCTGTGGACTAAAATGTTCTGCACAAGCGAAACCTTAGTATGTGGGGTTTTCTGTTGATCAAAACTTGTAGACAGGCCAAGGACCAGCTCATCCTATCTCCTGCTTTCTTATTCCCACCCCTTGACATGTACAGCTAGATCTTGGAATATTTGACATCTGGTTCGTGTCACTTTTTTGACGCAGACCCAACGCAAAATCCTTTGTAGTATTAACAACGCATTGCAAATGGTTAAGTTGCTTTGTCAAAAAAAGTCAAGCAGCGCATTGCGCTGCCTTGTGTTACCATTGACGCAGGTAGGCATTCCACAGATGGGGCATAGACATGCCTGTGTATCCACCCATGGACTTTGATGAAAACCCATATCTATAAAGGCTTGTAGACATGGGTTTGAGACAATAGGGTGAACCTGCATGAGGCTTGCTTAACAGGGAGATACATCTGTATCTGTTTGAGATTTCCTCTTTGCATGTGTGCAGCATTCTGCAAAAAAACTATCCTTACGTTAATGCAGACACCTTTGCACTATGGTGCGAGGTGGACTATGTTGGTGCTATGCAGGCATAAGTGTTCCATCGAATGGAGAGACCAAAATTGTGCCATTTCTTTTAAGATGTGGTTCAGTTTTACTCTCTCTCGTCATGCCAGCAACTTTACTGCAGCGATACGCGAACGCTGAAAGTATGACCCCAAATGTCTGTCCCTCCGTCATTCGTTTTTCTTCCTTCATATTCTGTATTTATGTGGATGTAAAAAAGGATGCATCACCTTTCCATCATAATGTACTTATTTAAAGTCCTACCATTAGCCAGTCAGTTACTAAGGAGTCAAAGCTATCTGAATATTAACCCCAGTAAAACAGAATTCCTATTTAGTACCAATTTGGAATGATTGTTTTCCTTTGGCTACAAGTGTTGAAACAGACTGTCTTTTACAGGTGATATTAGTAAGGAATCAAAGATGAATATTCGATAAATTGGGGAAGCTTGATCTGTGGCCACACAGCAAGCCAAGGATCAAAGACCTGAATACTCGCCCCTTTAAAGACCACCACACCACAATGCATTAAGCATCCCAGCTTCATCTCCTGTTACTCGTTGAATTTAAGCTTCCCTTGGCCCAGAGCTGGACTGGCCATTTTGGGCACCGCATGTTTTCCAGGTGAGCTGGCTGAATGGAGGCTGGTTTCACTGCTGATGGGGGCTGGTTTTGTTGCTGGGGTGGTCCCAGCTGTGTTTCCTGCCTGCCGCAATTCTGTGCTTTACAAACAAGCACTGAAAAACAAATAGCTTTAAAGTGTACCCAGTAAGACCAGCCTTACTTCAGAACTGTTTTTGCATTTGGTGCTTTCCTGCCTCCTGCAGGGTCATCATGAGTTGCACTGACCTTCAGGGCCTTTGGGATGAAGGTGGTGAGGGGTCTGCCATTGCATAATTCAGAGAATCCAGTACATATATTATAAAGACTCTCCAAAATTCAAAGCAGTGAATTTCTTTATCATGTGACAGTTGCAGCACATTTCAGTTTAGTATATTAAATTATAACATTGCATCGAGTGACAATTGTAAGAAGTGATTCAAATTGTGAACTTTAAAACATTCAAGCCTCACCTCCACTTCCCTGATGACGATGCTGATAGCGAACCAAGAAGAAAGTAATTCATCTCACAAGAATTGGTGATGGTAATGTGTTTGGGGAGGGTGATGTTTTAATGTTGAAGCTAAGACGAGAACCTGAACACCCACCCTTAGTCAGTCCATTGAGACCATTCGCTCCACATAGCTAAAATCTTTGTTCGTTGTCATCCATTATTGAATTAATTCACTCACCCACTCTTCGCTCATCCAAATATTCATTCATTAAGCCATCCGGTACTGTCTCCAGTATCCATCCATCCATCCATCCATCCATCCATCCATCCATCCATCCATCCATCCATCCATCCATCCATCCATCCATCCATCCATCCATCCATCCATCCATCCATCGATTAGACAAGGTTATATAATGAAAAATGTGTCTTAAAATGTGCCATAGTTACATTTTATTTTCCAGAAATGTCCTGGGGGTAAACCCCTCCAACCCCCTTGAGGTGGGCAGACGTGCTCACTCACTAAGTGCAGTATTAGGGCTGGTCTGACAAAATGTGGGATGCTTTTGCTTCGCAGTCCAGCCTTGCTTTCACCATGTACAGTGCTCCGCTCCCTCTTGGCTAGGTATGTGCTACAGAAATACCATGCACATACATACGTACATCAAGCCAAGAGCTAAAGATGGTCAATAATATCTTAAACTTTTAAGTAGTCTGTTCCCACATGTGCTTGTCACACACAGGCAGTTTGCTTCGGTGGTTCGCTTTTCATTCTGTCTAGATCGCAGAAATATTTGAATCTAAGTCTTTAAAGTAACTGAAAAAAACTGAAAATATAAATTGTGACCACTTGACAAGAAATGAGGTTGAAAGTGGGTGACCATATTACTCTAGTCTTGGCAGGTATTGAGTTAGTAGAATACATTATTGAAGCAAATTATTAGCCTGTCAGCCTTTTCTGATAGCCAGTTTAGAATTACATCTAGCCTTTAGCCAGCACTGGACATCACTTTGTTCTAGGGACATGTTTCCACAATTTTGAATCTGCCCCCTGTGAAGCTTCAGTTTACGGACGACTTGAGAGCATAACATCTGAATTTGTCCTTACGAAGTCAAACATCAAACTTTCTGCATTGCTGAGTTTTTTCAAAACTAGGGAGTTATTTCAATGAAATATGTAGACTTGCAAAAAAGGATATTGCATATATTTACGCAGGAGGCATTGGTGTCTATCCAGTGGTCAGTCATAAAGAAATGCCAGCATTTCTTTAGGTTTTAGGACATATAGGACCTCCACCCAGTCCTATATATCTGGGACAGGAGAAATTGTCAATCTGTTATCTGAATACCTGATCAATGGTGAAACACCAACTCGATATTTTTTTACCTCCTTGACACCGACAAACCAGATATTCTTCTCTTATCCGAAACTTGGTTGACGGACGAGTCTAGTCCTGACATTCTAGCTGCACTCCCAGATAATTATTATATCCTCCAGTCCAACAGGTCAGATAATAGAGCTGGAGGAGGGGTGGCAGCTGTAATCTCACAAAAATACAAATTGACCTCCCTTGTTACAATGCGAAACCCACTAGTGGATTACCTCTTGCTCAAATTTGAATCCTACCACTCTTCTTTTGTCTGTGCCATATTCTACAGGCCCCCTGTCCCCATGCCTACTTTCTTGCAGCTGCTGAGTGAGGCAATTGCTGATCTGGCCATAAATCATGCCAGAGTATTGATTGTTGGCGATTTCAACTATTGGCCTAACAACGTGCGGGAAAGTTCTCACTCGGCCGAATTTACTGAACTGCTGACAGGCATGAACTACATCAAGCACATCAAAGTAGCCACTCGCAATAAGGGACACACCCTAGATCAGGTCTGGACCTCTAATCTAGAGATAGCCAACCTGCGCATTTCCCCTTGTTCATGGTCAGACCATCTTTTTATCACCTTTACCATCCCGAGTATCCTTATTGCCAATTCCTTGCCCTCAGCTACTATTATGGCCAGGAATTGGAGTCGGGTAGACAGTAAAGAATTTAGCACTTTTTTAGCTGCATCTAAACCCTCTGGTCTGATTGTATCCCCTCACATCCAGGCAGAAAACATTAACGCTTGGTTGGAATCTGCCAGAGACAGTTTTGCTCCTTTGAAGACAATTAAAAACAAAAGGCCCAACGACGCACAACGTAGGTTTTTCTGGAAATTTGAATGCTATGAAATTGGCCTTGCGACAAACCGAACGGAAGTGGAGACAGGAATACTGCCCCCATAAAAAGACCATCTTTATGGCAGTACTTAAAGATTACAAAAGCACCATCATCAGGACTAAATCTGAATATTTTTCTTCAAAAATCCTGGTATCCACTAACCAGGCCAAAGACATTTTTACAATAGTGGACAAACTTGTCAAACTTGACCGCGTTATCGCAAAACCCACTCCTTCACAATTCTCATGCGATTCTCTCAATATTTACTTTATTGAGAAAATTGGTAACATCAAATCCAGTATTCCTCAGTCCTCGCCATTTTCAGACCCCTGTGGCTCATATTCCAATCCTTACCACCTGGATCAATTCCCTCTCATCACCCAAGAGGTTTTTGTCTCCTTACTTAAGAAGTTTAGCTCTGGATCCCCACTGACAGCTGCCCTCCTTCTATCCTCCGGGAAGTCTTCCTCCATTGTCCTGAGTCCCCTATGTCGCTTCTCAATAATTCCCTTACTATGGGCATTGTCCCCAACCTTTATAAGAGCGCAGAAGTGGTACCTATTTTTTAAAAAAACAGGCACCGAACCTTCTATTCCCAGCAATGTTCATCCTATCTCACTGCTGCCCTTTTTGGGAAAAATCCTGGAAGCCCATGTGGCCAACTGTCTCAGCACCTTTGTTGAGAAGTCACACTACCTGAACCCACACCAAGCTGGTTTTAGACACGAACATTCCACAGAGTCTGTTATTTTAGCAGTCCTCGATGAATTACAAAGGGGGGCTGACCGGAGCTCCACGCAAGCTCTGGTGCTCCTAGATCTCTCTGCTGCTTTCGATACGGTCGACCACCATCTGTTGGTCCACCGGGTCGAGAGCACCGGGATCCGGTGTCCTACTCTGAAATGGATATCTTCATTTCTCAGTGACCGCTTTCAAGCAGTCCGTCTCGCTAGCTTTTTGGCTGAGAAGAGGAGACTGATGTGTGGGGTCCCACAGGGCTCATCGCTCTCTCCACTTCTTTTTAACTTGTACATTCTTCCTTTAATTTTGGCCCTTTAAAAGAGAGAGGTGGTTATATTTAACTACGCCGACGATCTCCAGTTAGTGTTTAACATTGACTCTTCCCCTTCATCTATGGAAAGCTTCCAGTCTACTATGATATTCATTATCAACTGGATGAATGCTAACCATCTTAAGCTAAATACAGATAAAAACCGAGCTGATTCTCACTGGTGGCTCAGGGAATCCCTGGAACTCCAACTTTTGGCCACATTCTCTGGGATGCCCCCCATCTCCTGTCAACTTGGTCAAAAGCCTGGGAATCGTGATTAGCAATGACCTCACGATGAAGGCACAGATTAATGCTGTGGTATCTGCCTATTTTTTCCACCTCCGGAGAATTCGAAAATAAGCAGATATTTAACCAATGAGACCCGGATTCAAGTTATACTTGCCCTGGTTATGTCGCGTATTGACTACGCGAATTCCTTGTATACCGGCATACCTGCTTACCAACTACGTCGGCTTCAACTGGTGCAGAACCAAGTTGCTAGGCTTGTGTATGGCCAACCTAAATTTCACCATGTGAAACATTTGTTGAAAAACTTACATTGGCTTCCTGTGACCCAATGCTGTCTCTTTAAATTAGGCTGCACTATCTACAAAGCCCTCTCGGATCGTGGTCCGGCCTTCATTGCATCTAGAGTACACAGCTATGTCCCCTCTCGTGCCTTGCACTCTGCGAACATGAATCCCTGGCAAGATCGTGGTTTACGCAAGGGGCGACCTATTACAGCTTAACTCGGGTAAGTTCCATCTGGAGCCGGCTACCATACACCGGCTGGGTTGCGAGGGTCTGCTAATTTCACCTAGGAGTGTCAGAGGGCGTCATCGCACTCCCAACCCCAACGCACATACCCTGAGCTACGGTCTATTGAATACTCGCTCTTTGCAGAGCCATAGGTTAGAGGTCTTCACACTTTTGGAAGACGGGGAGTTAGATGTCCTTGCGCTTACCGAAACATGGCTGGAGGATTGCTCAGTGCCTGATTTAGTGGCGGCCCTTCCAGATAACTACTTGGCTATTTATTTTAACAGGGAGGGGGCCAAGAGAGGAGGAGGAGTAGCCCTTGTATATCAGTCATGCCTCCGTGCCAATAGGTTCCTCTCTGAAACCCTTGGAGGAGCTGAGGTTATGGGGGTTAAGCTCAGGAGGGGAGCGGTCTGTGTGGTGTTCTTGGTGGTTTATCGGCCACCTTGGGCGTCGTCTGACTTCCCCACTCTCTTTGTAAGACTGGTCCAGGACCTGTGTACAAGATATGATAAAATGGTGATCGTTGGGGACTTCAACTATCATTGGGAAAAATCACCGAAAGAGGGACAAGCATTACAGATCGAGGAGGCGGTCTCCTCTTTAGGTCTTACCCAACAGGTCAAGGGACCGACACATGAGAAAGGTCATGTGCTCGACTTAGTCTGGACCACCATGCCAGCCCAGGGTATCACGGAAATTCTTCCCTGTGCTTGGTCTGACCATTTTCTAATTAAGGGTAGACTTTTATTGAAGGGCCCCCTGTCCAAACCTGGGGAGGGCTGGAAAACGGCCCGAAAATGGAGAAACCTTGATGGGGAAAAACTGGTCCACCTCTTAGAACACCACCCTTCAGCCAAAGAGCAGGATACCAACGTAGATGCTCTATGTGAACACCTCCAGCATAAATTGGGAAGTGCCATTGATGTGGTGGCACCTCTTTGCAGGATGAAGAAGGTGGCGAGAGGAGCCGGGGCGCCTTGGTATAATGACTCTCTTAGGGAGATGAAACGCGGGGTGAGGAAGAAAGAACGGGCATGGCGTAAAAAATACGACGCCATCTCCAAACAAGAATATGTTTCATCCTTAGCCCAGTACAAACTAGCCATACAATCAAGGAAGGCTGCTTTCTTTGAGGAAAGAATAACCACAGCAAGAAATCCGCAAAAAGAAATTTTTCGGGTCCTGGCGGAGCTCAGGGTGAACAAGGAGCAAAGTCCCGAGTTCACCCAGGACTGACTGTCAGAGGTTCCAGGATTTCTTCGTAAAGAAGATATCTGATATCTTGGACGAAACTGCTGGAGACCAATCAGGCAGGGTTCCGTGCTAATCATAGCACGGAACTAGTCATGCTATCCATTCTAGATGAGCTAAGGATGCGAGCTGATGTAAAAACACCGAGCGCCCTGGTACTACTGGATCTCTCCGCGGCGTTTGACACCGTGTGTCATAAACAGCTTCTGTCGCGGTTGAGATCCTTTGGCGTCGTGGGTACAGCACATGCATGGCTCACATCATTTTTGCAGGGTAGGACACAACGAGTGCAGCTGGGGGATCTACTTTCCACCCCTGCTCCGATCACCTGCGGGGTCCCACAGGGCTCTGCCTTGTCCCCCCTACTCTTCAACATCTACCTGCAGCCATTAATTGCTCTCCTGAACAGGATGGACTGCCTAGTGTACAACTATGCCGATGACACCCAGATAATCATCCGGCTGGATGATGGTCCAGGAGCATCCACTAGGCTACAGGACATATTGAAAACCACAGTCAATTGGATGTCCGAGAACTCCTTGAAAGTTAATCCGGATAAGACGGAAGTATTGCCCATTTCCATCTCGGGTAACCCTTGGAGTGAGAAATTTTGGCCTAGGGAGTTGGGCGCACCACCAAAACCGGCAGCTGCGGTTAAAAGCTTAGGCCTATATGTGGATAATAAACTATCCATGGAAAAACAAGTTGCCACTGTAGTAGGCACCAGTATATGCCTTTTAAGACAACTAAGGAAGATCTCTGCCCTACTTTCTTTCCCTACTTTGAGACACGTGGTCTCAGCCACAATTCTGGCTAGGCTGGACTACGGGAACTCCCTTTATCTAGGTTTGCCACAGCGGCTGCTGGACAAACTACAGGGAGTTATGAACGATGCGGCTAGGCTAATATTTAAAAAACCCAGGACTGCCCATGCCTCTCCCCTGATGCAGGAGTTGCATTGGCTGCCAACTCGGCAGAGAATTGTCTTCAAAGGACTGTGTATCGCTCACAAGGCTCAGTATGGCAAAGCACCAAAATACCTTAAATCCCGACTATCCCCCTACATACCGGGTAGGACTTTGCGTTCGTCGGACGCCACTCTTCTGTCTCAGTCCCGTTTCAAATTGTCCACGGTGGGCGGCCGCGCTTTTTCCAACACGCTCCCAGCTTTATGGAACAAATTGGACCCAGAGCTCAGGAAGGAAAGTAATCTACTTTCCTTCAGAAAAAAACTAAAAACGGTACTGTTCAAACAAGCATGGAGCAGATCTTAGGTACATAGTTGGTTTTTCAAGTGAATGTAACATCTTTCACGTAAATCTGGTCAGACTGCGCTTAGAGACCCCTGCGGTTATAACGCGCCATATAAATTAAATAAATAAATAAATAAATCCTGTTGACTCCTTGTCCGTTTAAACGCAAAAAACATGGGGGTCTTAGACTCTCGACTCTGGCACCACAATTCTGGAATTCTCTTCCCCTCGAACTGCACCTGTCCTCTCCCTATACTCAGTTTAGGACGTCTCCTAAAACCTGGTTATTTGTCCAGGCCTACAATTGAATCCCTCTTTTACTGTTTCAGCAACCGACCGACTCCGCTTAGCGCCAAGAAACCGTTGGTGAACGTGCGCTTTATAAATTGTTTTTAACATAACCTAACATAACATTTTGATTGGTTAATTAGTATGAGGTTGTGCTGGGATCGTACAATATTCAGTGATTGGACTGCAACAATGGGTTTGTTAGCGGGCGGAATCTCTCTCAGCGATCCCCAGAACTCCGGTGCTGTTTGGATAAAGTTAAATAATATATTGCAGGGATGAGTTACTATGGTACCCAAATGAGGACATCCTTTCACTGACCTGCTCCAAATACTCTAATGAAGGCAGTGTGTAATTTGCCTCCAATTAGTACAGAACTGAAACATTACAAAATGTGTGAATACATGCTAGAAAAAGGCTGCAGAAGATTTAGAAGAGATTTCAGAAGGTGTTTAGAAGTAATTCCAGGGAGTGGGTCCTGAGAGTGTACCATAGAGGGAGAATGCTCAGTAGGAACCTTTAGAGTGGGCACTGAACACGTCTGTAGGAGGCTGCATTAGGATTAAAAATGTGGAAGGGGCAATTTTGTTCAAGACGTTATGTGGAATAGAGTCCTGGGAAGTAATAAATCAAATTGGGCTCAAATAAGAGTCAAGCAATCTGATGAAGAAGCCAATTTCAAGCAATTTGAGGAAAAGAGCACCGAAATAAAAACTCGTTTGGAGAGAGACTGATAATTGGTCTGTTGTATGACAGTCTTAGAAGATAACAGTGTGGGAGGGCGTGTTCTGTCAGTCAGTTGGAGGAAGTGTTGTACTGCAGTCCATGAATGGTTATGCTGATTGGCACTCTGTGGACATCAAAGTGAAAAGTTGAATGAGAAGCAATGTATACACAACATTGATGGTTCATCTTTAGCCGCTAATAAGATCTATGAAAGGAACACTGAGGAACAGTCTTTAGAATTATAATTTTATTCAAGTGTTCCGTCTTTTTAAAAACCATCACACCAGTGCAGCACGTTTTACAGCATAACAAAATCCTAGTAAAAATTATTTATAGAAAGTTAATACAATTGACCCTTATTCTATATTCAGTGTACATGAGTAAAGTTTCAGTTATCCATCATAAAACCAATGTATATAACTATGATTCTGTAACGGCTTGTTTTCTTTAGAGATTTGTGTGGTTACTAATAATTTGAATACTCTGTTTGGGTTTCCACTGGAATTTGAACGAGTTCCTTTAAATACAAACTAAAACTTTTTACCCCCCTGCAAACTAGGGGGATTGAAGTCCCACCCAGCCAGGTGATTACTGCTTCTCTGCTTGTTCATGGTATTCTCTGCTTGTTCATAATATTAAATATTTCTTCTAATAATGACTTTTATTCTTTTAATAACTTTGGGCATGCACAGAAAATATTTTGGAGAGATTCATACTTATAATCACACAGTCTGCAGTCATGCTTTTGGTCTTTCCAGGAAGGAATGAGATCCTTTGTTCCCCATATACCAAAGAGTAATTTCATGAATTGATGTTTTAAAGCCACAGAAAAATGAGCTGCTAAATATTCCTGAGGCTTCCTTGTACCATATGAGCCGATCACCGTCCAGGCATGACATCTTTGTAGTAGAATGTTCTCGTCAGTTGAATGCGACAGGAGTTTTGTTGTTAAATTAATTGCTTGAAGCAGTCATTTGTGAACGGGGAGCAGTCAATGCAGGGAATTAAGAAGGTAAACCTATTTGGACAAATTGCGGCAGGTTTTGCAGTTAAATAAAACAAAATGTTGAGTAGAAAAATCATCATTATGGATGAAATTGTTCGGTATGCAGAATAGAAATCTTATTGGATATGAGGCATCACGTGTATTTGGTAACAGAAGATGAAATACGTGCACTGAAAAACCACCTTTGATAGGTATACGGAGAAGTGACACATTTATAGAATTGCGCAAGAATAACTGAAAAAACATGTGATTAGGTATTGCATGCCTATATCAGAGAATCTAAACAAACCTGCAGATGACTCGAAAAGCTGTGGAGGAACTCCAAAACCGCAGCAGACTTTGACAGCTTGAGAGCAGCTACCACCACGCACCACAAACTCGTCAGATGCTCGAGGAAGAAAGCACTCCAGGGCAGAATCTCCTCCCACGCCCACAAAAGCAAGGAACTCTTTGACAGCATCAAAGAGTTCGCCCAACCCACCAGTGAGACCACTGACATCCCACCCTCCCAGGACCTCTACGACAGGCTTCGCGCCTTCTTCCACCACAAAATCAGGACCATCTACAACGTCGACAACAACCTCCATGCTGAACCCACACCTGCTGCTCCCCACAACACTCAGCCGACACTTAACAGCTGGACCACTCTCAGCCTTGAAGAAAAGTTGAGGACTAGAAAGTCAATCCATTACGGGGCCCCCACGGATCCCTGCCCCCATCACATCTACCATAGAGCTGCAGACATCATCGCCCTGAGCTTCAACAAACCATCAACTGCTTCTTCAAGACCGGCTCCTTCCCCGACGACTGGAGAAATGCCAAGATCAATTGCCTCCTGAAAAAACCCTCGGCGGACCCCACCGACCTCAAGAACTACAGACCAATCTCCTTCATACTGTACCCGGCAAAAGTCATGGAAAAGGCCGTCAACAATCAACTCGCCTCCTTCATAGAGGAAAACAATATCCTCGACTACTCCCAATCAGGGTTGAGGAAGAATCACAGCACAGAATCCGCCCTTCTCGCCGCAACAGACATCCACTCCGTCCTCGACAGATGAGAGACTGTGGCCCTCAGCCTCCTGGAGCTCTCTGCGGCCTTCGGCACAGTCTCACCCCGCACCCTAGCCCGCAGGTACCAAGATGCAGGAATCCGGATCAAGGCCATATACTGGATCTGCTCATTCCTCTCCAGCAGAACTCAGTGCGTCAGACTCCCTCCTTTCCTCTTGGAACCCTCAGCGACCACCTGCGGTGTCCCACAAGGATCCTCCATCAGCCCCACCCTGTTCAACGTGTACATGGTCCTGCTCGCATCCATCGCTATATCACACAAACTCAACATCATATCATATGCTGACAACACCCAACACATTCTCTCCCTACTCAACAAATCCAAACGCAACTTTCAAGAAGTAATTAAAGCAGTCGCCAGGTGGATGAAGAACAGCCTCTACAGGCCCGAGCACACATATATCATGCAAAATTAGGCAAAGTAATATAATGAAAAACAACAGAATACATTTGTTTGTCTTTTAATGTTCTTTCTTCTGTTGGTCATACTGGTGCCGGTGAAGGACGCGGAAACACGTCTTAGGACCAAAGTACGGCTTCCATATAATTGAAATATAGAATTCATTTGTCCATATACAGTTACGGATATAAATAAGAATATACCAATTACTGATGTTACCACAACTACGTGAACAGAGATAACCAATTATCCCTGCCCTCTTGGCCGCGACGGAAGTATAACCGGTCCAAAGGTTGACCGTTCACCATCAAAGTACATTAGCCCTGAGGAAGTCGTGGGTTAATCCCGGGCGACGAAACACGTGTTGACCAACAGAAGAAAGAACATTAAAAGAGAAACACATTTATTCTGTTGTTTTTCATTATATTACTTTGCCTAATTTTGCATGATATATGTGTGCTCGGGCCTGTAGAAACTAATTGTGTGATACTTGTGATCACTATTTTGAGGGTTGGATGATCCCTCTTCCCTGGAGCACCAACAGATAGATACATTGAAGCTACCTCACACTGGAATTAGTAAGCGCCACAACCACATAGGGATATTCTCATCCTGTTTGATGAATAATAGCTGCCTACAACTCAACATAGATAAAACCGAAGTACTCATCATGGGCCCACACCCCGATGCCTGGAGCGACACCTGGTGGCCCTCTGACCTAAGGAGCACCCCCACCTAAGGAGGCCCCCCCCTCGACCACGCACGCAACCCCAGAATCCTCATCGACTCCAAACTCAAAATAAACCACCAGATCAACGCCGTCACCTCCTCCTCCTACCACTTCCTCGGCCTCCTCTGAAAGACCTTCAACTGGATCCCCCTCGAACACAGAAAAACCATCACCCACGCCTTCATCAGCAGCAGACTGGACTACGACAAGGCACTCTACGCCGGGACCAACCAGAACCTCACCGCAAACTCCATGCCGCCGCCAGACTAGTCCTCAACCTACCGCACCACTGCTACATCAGCCAACACCAATGGACACTACACTGGCTCCCTGGCGACAAAAGAATGACCTTTAAGCTTCTAACCCATGCACACAAAGCCCTCCACAATACTGGACCAGCCTACATGAGCCACTGTCTCTCGTTCCACGCACCCCAAAGATCCCTCTGCTCAGCACAGCTCTCCCTTGCGATGGTCCCCCACAGTAAGAGGATCAGAACAGGAGGACGCTCCTTCTCCTTCCTCGTCATCAAGGCATGGAACTCTCTCCCTCTCCACCTACGACAGACACCTTCACTCGCCAAGTTCCTGTAGGGCCTCAAGACCTGTCTTTTCTACAATGCACCGTAACATCCTGAAGCTGCGTTTGACCCCTCCTCCACAAGCGCCTTCAAACACTTTTGGGTGAGTAATCGCGCTATATAAACGCTTAATTGATATATCAGGATGGTGGTCTTAGGAAGTCTTTTTTGGAGTGAATGCATTCATTGACTCCTGAGGAGTGGCATTGTGAAACATTTGTTAAGAGTTGTTGTAGTGCCTTTGTGGGGGAGGGGATCACTAACAACTCATAATGAGCACACAGTCCTAGTTAGTAGAATGTAGTCTATCAATATATGCAGGATAGCTGAGAGGAAAGGTTCATCAGTCTCAATGGTGGAATGTCTCATGAGTTGTGGACATAGAAATGAGAAACATTTGAGGAAGCACAGAGCGCACTAAATGTGCAAAGAAGCAACTATTTGATACAGTTTTACAGGTATCTGATGAAGCAAAAACAGTGTGAAGATTTCCTGTAGTGCATTCTATTGCAGCAGATATACAGGTCTAATACTTCTATGTGTGGGGCCCTAAAGTGCTTGCCTATATGAGTAGCACACTCCAACCACACACCCTACATGGTGTAAAGATGCCTTGGGTTTAATCCTAGGTGGTAAGTGTTTTCGTACTGGGCGTGATGACCACCAAGCTGCGGGTATCTTGTTAAGGGATGCAGCGTGCAGCAATGTGGTGGATGATGAAGTGTGAGAGACAGATGCACAGTTTTATGCTATTCAGTATGCTGGTAACTTTGAACAGCTCTGCAGATCCCTTTTATAGCATTTCATATGATGTAGTCTGCTTAGCTGGTTACTGTACACTGTTGTACATTTAGAGATTTTGTGTATATTTGTGGTCCTATTTGGAGGGAGAGATATGGTAGGATGAACCAAAAAATGCGATATCCCCAACATGTGGGGAGCGTCCCCAGTCCACACTCAGATTTGAACTGTTTGAATAATTCTAAAACTAATCCAACGTAGTTCCAAGAAATATCTTTTATTTCATTTCAATTATTTGTTTCATTTCAACTTTGAATATCAATTTTTTTCTTTTTCTTTTTTACAATTCTTTATAACTGATATATGCCCAATGCATTTCGGGCAAGTCCTCAACTGTGTAGTGGTATGTTATACCATTCAAACAATCTCCTTCGATGATACTAACCCATTTGTAGCTTAAAGACGTCTTTCTAAATCATCCCGGCGTGTTTAACGCGGTGGTGGTTGGTGAACCCTTTCAGGGTGTGATGCGTTCTCAGGTTTCCATTTTTATTATCAGCCCATATCGGAGTGTCTTTTTGAGATGTAAAGCAGTCTTATTATATAGATATTTAGGACCTGCAGTGGTGGACTATATTAAACTGCTGGAAATTGTCCAGCAATGTGTGATAGATCTCTTCAATTATTCCATGCCTGTTCATTTAGTGATGGCTAGTTTTTTAATTATACTGGTGATGGACAACCCTCATATCGGATATGTCATGTGAATTTAAGAATGTTGTATATGGAAGTACATAACCATATAATGCAATGGAGAGTCATAGGTCAGCTCTTCTTAGCTTACCTACATATTGGAAGTAGTTTGCAATTCATGGGATATAATCTGAAAGTTTCACTTGAGGGTGACACTTTTTTCTGGGCTTTATTGCCGAGATTTAGGTAGTGTAGTTATCCATGTTTTCACCAGTCTTCGGACGTGTATGCTTCTGGGTGCTTCCAACGTTGGCTGGGAGTGGGTTCCAGAGCTCGGTTTCTACTGAGAAAGCAGGGCCTCCTACAGATTTCTTTTGGTAATGTGGCATGATAAGTGGTTCAATTCTGCAGTGCAGAGTTCTGCTTGGTTTGAATTACATGAATTTAACTTTTAGCTATAGTGATCCACTTCCTTGGGAGGTTCTGTGGACAATGCAGAGTTTTTTGAACATTGCCCTTCTAGCTATAGGTACCCATTGAAGAATATAATGAATATGGGTGGGCCAAGTTAGAGGTTGTTGGCATAGTCAAACTTGGAGATTACAAGTGTGAGGATGGATTGCAGTTTATGCTGCTGTGCAAGGTATGGAAAGATGCAACACAGTGTTTTGATTGTGTAGAAGGTACTCTTTGTGATGCTGTTAGCATGCTGTATCAAGGATTGTTCTGAATCAATGGTTTCCCATAGGTTTTACTAATTTCTCCTGACCTTGGAGGGGCTTGAAGATGCTTAGGCCATATGGTGGTGGGTTGGTAGTTTTTCCATTGTTCACAGGTCATATTTTCTGTTTTTGCAGTAGTGAGCTTTAGATGGATATTCATCATTATGGCACAAAGGCTGTCATTGAGTTGTAAATTGTAGAGGTCTTTGGACCTATCCATATTTAATATGTCATCTGCATAGTTGTAACAGGTGAGGTTGTAGGATTTAATCAGATTTGTCAAGGGGGTTAGGTAGATATTGAATATTTGATTTACAAATTCAAGGCTGATGTAATTGATTCGCACCTATCACTGTTGATTCGATTTAGTTAACCCTCAGGTGGTGAAACCTGTCTTGGGACACACAACGCTGTCTGTCAGTGCACAAACCATCTGGGCACGGATGCCAACATGGACTTTGATATTGGTTGTCAATATTATTTCTGGAGCTGGAATGATGGTATAATCATACATAATTATAAGATATTCCTGTATCATTGGGATTAGCCACAAATGGCACACCAGAAAAGTATATCCTGAACAAGGTCAGAGGGTAGAGATGTTGTGACTATTCAGTACTGTGGTGGACATGTAGGTCAACTAGATACAATAAGCCCAGAAGAAGTCTCTGTTAAGAGACGAAACGCATTGGCTACAGGGAAGACAAATATATTTTTTTAAAGCAAGAAGATATCAATAAAAAGAATTTGTAATAAACAAATTTGGATGGAGTCTGTGCATTATGTAACATATCTTTTGTGATACTTATCTAGTCAATTTATTGAATGGTTGGTGCTGATCATCTTATGCATTTGATATTGAATAATAGAGGGGATATGATGGAGCCCTGAGGAACGCCACAGTATTGTGTGTAAAGATTTGATGTGAAAAGGGGTAAGTAGACTACACTTTGTCTCAGAGATGAGTAGCAATCAGTTTTAAAACGTTTTCACGGATTTAGATATCGTGAAGTCTTTGCAGTAGCATGTGATGGTGGACAGTGTCCAATGCAGCTGATAAATCCAGAAGTAAAAAGGAAGCTACTCCGTATTTGTCTACTTTGAGTTTTAGATCATCTCAGATAGATATGATGGCTGACTCTGTGCCTATGCCTGGTCTGAAACTAAGCTGTTGGTCTTACAGTAAGCCATAAAGTTAGGTGAAGTTAGAGATTGGAGCAAATGCTACTCTCAACATTTTTTTTCTAAGAAATGCCCATTTGATATGGTCTTCTATTGTGCCGGGTCAGAAGAGTTGAGGTTTTGCGACAAATCAAAGATAAAGGCCCTACATTCAATACAGTATTTCAAATTATGAATCCATTCAGTGGTGCAACGTCCCTTTATCTTGTCAATGAGGTATCTCAGGTTCGGTTTTTTTCCAATTATTATCTTGTGATTACTTATTAAATGTGCTTGTTTTTAAAAATGGAGCACAACACATTTTTAAGATTAGCAATTTTTAAATCTATTATGATTTGTGCATTAAAACAATTTTGCATCTTGTGTATAAATATGTGACTCCATATTACAAGTATCGTAGGCAAAGAGTGGTAGTTTGTTTAGTTGACTCTCATTAGATTTTCATTACATTGAAACCTAAACCCCTGGCATTGTTGTAGTAATGAGAACACCATCATGATTTTAAAAAAGTTGTTCTTTATTTTGAAATGTGAACCTTTGGATGATATTTCTTTTTAAAATAATATTTGAAACCCCTTGAGAATTCGCCTAGAGTGCTAGAGCACTAAAATTGCAGGGGAGTCCTGGTTTTTGTATTAAGGAAGTCTTGAGAGGCAGGTGGAGCGGGGAGGGCATTTCACAGTAGCTTGTATGTTGCAAGTGATATGACTCTAAATGAGATCACACTCACCTGTCTACTATCTGAATTAAGAGACACATTTTTTAAAGCCCAGAAAGTAACAAACTGTGCAAATGAAACAGATAGAACATCTCAATAAACAGATCATTTCAATTCCCTCAAGCCTCTCTTCATCATGTACAAAGACATTCTTCACTGCAAGGTGCTTTTTCAAGAGAATAATTATTTCATCCATTTGTAAAAGCATTGTCTTGTAATCTTAAAAATATTCAAATGCAGTATGGTATTGAGTTGCGTACAGTGACAACCTCTAAAAGCAAACTTTAGCCTAACCCCTTAGTACTTGGTGCTTCGTCCGCATTGTATTCTAAGCAACCCTGCCTGCCAAGTGCCATGCATCTCGTGTTAGACTAATGCTTTTTTAATCATTTGTCCGCATCGTCGCAAGGTGTGAGAATGTCATGCAATGTTTGGCAATTGGCAGGGCTACACAGGATTTACAATTTTAAAAAATTCAGCTGAGAATGTGCATTTTGTGTCATGACGTGATGTTGTCTGCACCGGTTTTCATTGCAGCTCTAGCAGCAGTAGTCCGTGCAGAGGCTCAGGAAACAGGTGAAGTGTTTTTTGTTTTGTTTTTTAGTTCTTTTTTTATTTTTTCAAGTTATACAGCACATCTGAGGCACTCTCTCTTTGCCCCTTCATGAGAGATGACTGGCCCTTCCTCTTGTTTATCAAGTGTGTTTCGGGTATGGACGTGTGTTACCAGGGCACAAGTCCTATAAAAAGAAGTAGGGCGACTGACAATATGCAAATGAGCTCATGACATCACGTGCTGAATGTGTACCAGTGTCTGAAAATTACACCGGTACATGTTCAGCTTATTTCTGTGGGCCCCAGCTTCTTGGCAGGGGGGACTGTGTCCACCCTGTGAAAAGAGGGGGGGGACGCTGTGTACCTGCGTGTACCCCCGACTCGAGCCCTGTGTGTTACGTAGTTAGCGGGCTTCATCTACTCAATCTTGTGGCGGGATAGTAGGAACACCTGAAGGGCGGAGCTTCCGCTATTACACCCTAAAACTGCCGATTTTATTGAATGATCACCTCTGGGCCAAATCCAGGCCACACAAGCATAAAGGAGTTAACCTCATGGTCCAGCAATTAAAGTAAGACCACATGTTTTCCTAAAAGCTGCGTTTTGTCACTCGAATTGTTTGCTGTAGGGTAAATATATGAATGAAAAGCACGCTATTCCCCCACTGAGTTCTAATTGCTATATTTCCCTGTATTTTTACTCTTTAAATGAAAGAAAGGATCTGGTCTGATGGGCAGAGCTGCTGTCTTTAAACCTGGCAAGCTAGGTTCTAGTCTTGGCGTCAGCTCAACATCATGTGATTCTTCTTGTGCCTAAAAAATGTATTTGTCTTTGTGTGATCTAACTGCTGCTCGTGTAAAGAGTCCAATACCGTCTGGTCCAATTCGCTCTGTAAAAAACTGCAGTATTTATTATTTTTAATCGGCTCAATGATATTAAAAAGAAGTATGATATAAAATGTTTTTGTAGATTTAAACAGATCATGCATTATTCAGGGCATGGATGCTTAAAGTATCTCAGTATAATGTCCCTTGTTTGCTATAAAACAACAAATGATAATAATTTTGCAGTGGCCTCATTCTCCAGCCCTTCAATCCTATGTTCTTCAGGTCACCAACAAGGCCCAGTTTAATTTTTAAGGTCGAGCCTAGGCAGCGCTGTCTGCAAGACCTGCTGTACTGGAAAATGACTTTGGTCCCGCCTGCTACCTTCCCATTGGTACACTGCAGTGTAGCTCTTTTTTGCTGCATCCTAAATGGCTCATGCAGCGTAGGGTCACTTCCATGTTCTGGCACAGGTTAGCCGCTCAACTACAATTTCCTTCTGCTTCAATGGTTTTTGTGGTATTTTGGAGAACTCTTTTTTTTCTTCTTTTAATTGCAGCGCAGGCATGCCGAGCTGTATCTTCAACTATGGCGGCTGCGCCTTTTTGTTTTGCACGGCGCAGCTTGCACACGTACTTTTCACCTCCCGCTGAGCTGGAAGTGTAAGTGCCTCACTAATGCGTCGCTGTTCTTAAAAGCCTCTTCATCTTTCAAAGGGGTCAGAAGGGGTGGTTGGGGGTAAAGTTTGCAAAAGCGCCAGGGATGGGAATCCAAGCCCCAGCTACCTGCACCACCCCTTCTGCTGCCCCTTCAGGTTTGTTGCTGTTAAAGTTTCCAGTGTCACTTTCAGGCCCACTCACTTCCTGCAGCAGCTGAGCTAAGAAGTGAGGGGAGGCATCGCGGCATCCCTCCCTGCTCCAGGCACCCTGGTCCCCTCCTGGAAATGGAGCCTCCTGTGCCGCGTCAGCCTCCAGGGATGCTAAACTCCCATTGCTGCACCCCCCACCTCCATAATCCTTCTCTCCCCCCCCCCCTGACATTTCATACAGGGGTTATAACTCATGCTTTGGGCTCCTGCTAGCACTGCTTTGCCCACAAGTACTCCAAACCCTGCGCATGGTATGCATTTACTCTTCCCCCTCCCCTGCAGAAGCCATGATCTCTTGCCCCTCCCATTGCAAAATGCTGATTTTTAGCCCCAAAGACAATTGGTCCCATATGCCTTCCTTTAAACTGCTCTATTTTCAGATCACGCTGCTACATTCAACTACACTTAACTGCACAACAGTTCATGTAACTTTAATATCTTTATAACTTTACAAAAAAACTTGTCTTAACTTCCTTTCAAAAAATAAAAACATATATTCAAAATAGCAACTGCGACTAGCACACAATTCCACTACACACCACAACATACACTACATAATACATGGGTAAAAAACATTGTCAATTACAACGCACATAGCTCGAAGCAAATGTGAGATCTATTGCATTTCTAATGCTTGTTTTATTTAACTCTCGATCTTGCAATTTCCACAAAAGGTAGCCCGTGCTGGGAGGAACGCAAAGAACAACTGCTGATATTGTAATAGCAGTGATTACAAAGAGCTTGTGTTGAACGAATGCTTATTGCGTATGGTGTTTATAGTTTTGTAAGACTGTGTGTGGGAGGTGTGGGCGTGCACTTCCTATGATCTTAATTAGGTGTGGACGTGCCCAAGCTACACAATGCACGCACACAATTGTTCATTCCATCACTTTATTACATTACAGGGACATAATTGCTTTGTTCTACTCGACACTTTGAGACACACTTTATCTTAAGGCGTGAAATGTCACACGCACGTTACAACCATGAGAATGTCACACATAAGCAAACTGAAAATTTGGCAGCTATGTTTCCTTCGTCTTAATTGATTTTGCTCGCGAGAAAGTATCACTCAGTCGTGTATGTCACAAATTATGAAAATGTCACACATAAGCAATCTCAAACCTTGGCAGCTATGTCTAAGTAGGGTCTCTGCAAGTATGTTTGGCATCCTAGGCGAGATGGCATTTTGCACCTCCCGCTGATGGACCCTAGGCAGCCCCCTAGTATCCTACAGCTATCCCTCATTTTCAGATTTGAAGGGTAGGATCATCCTGTCCCACTCACACCCGGAAGCCACAGAAACCTTGTACAGTAGGCCTGGACTGTGAACGTAGTGGCTCTCTACTGAAAGGGCTTTCACTTTGTTTCTCAAACATGTGGTGCAGGGGGAGCTTGAAAACCAGCACTAGGGAATGTGCAAGGATACAGACATGTAAAAGTAAAATCTTTGCACTGGAGGAAGAGTTCCCATCTTCAAGAAATTACATGTTTTAAGCCAAATGTTGAATCTATGTATTATGATAAATGTTTGCCGAGGCGCGCCAGTAAATCCTTTATATAGCAGCAGCATCATAAAACATTGCTATATATGGGAAAAGTAAACCCGCTCTTTTTAACCCCTGTCTTCCAGATGACTTTGGGAATCTGCTGCTTGCTGAAGCCCTGCTGGAGCAGTGTTTAAAGGGAAACGTCGCCAAGCTGAAAGACTGTATCCCACTAATGGAGAAGCATGAGCCAAAAATGAGACAAGCCAAAAAATATCTGACCAATATTCTAAACAGAGGGAAATTAACGGTAAGTGCCTGGTGTCAGCAGCCGACAAACCACGTCACTGGAGCGGTGCTGCCGGTGCATGCTTCACGCGGGACAACTTATTGCCGCGCGCGCTCCTCCCTAGAATGCGCGTCTGCTTACTATCTTCCGGGGTCAGTTCCAGGTTTATTGTAAGAATGATAACACGGTGCATTTGTGTCGTGCTGACATTTTAAGCCCCGTGAAGAGCTTGTTTCAAACGCAACACGCACTGCCTCCTGCTGCTCTGAGATGCACACAGCTGGTTTACCGCCATGGCCAGAGGGTTGTTTATATATCACGCCTCTGACTCAGAAGAGAATAAGCAACTACACGTCATGCTTCCTTCAACTCCCTAGGACATACACAAGCACATCACCGTCATTCATGGAACACACGAATTATCTCGTCAGCCACGCCATCCTTTCTACTCACTCTTGCACATTATGCATCTTCACAGGCTTCTTTCCCTCACAGCGGCAAGAGCAGCGCCCCCTCCCCTGCTGGTTTATGCTTTGAAGTGGTCTACACCTGCTCTGTGTGGGTAGATGGTGCTGCTATGATGAGCTTTGTTAAGCTGTTGTGTGTTGAGCCCAATTTAGCGGTCCACCTCAGGATACCCAGAGTCGCAGGCTGCTGATGTTTCCATGACTGTTGGTCATTGTGAGGAGCAGGGCTCATCATTGGTCTTTGGAACTTTGTTCCAATATACTGGCCAGCAGTGCACACCCCTACAGCTGGGTATGTAAGGGAACACAATCTGTACAGGCCAGTCCACACTTCCTTTGGGGAATCCCTGTTGGGATGATTGGTTTGGGCCCAGAGTGTAATATAAATACATTGCATTGTGTTATGTTATACATTTTGCATTGGATTGGAATGTGCTGTAGCGGGGGAGATATTAGCACAACCTTCCTCCAAGGCTCGGCTCATGCGATTAAAGGGGTGTGGTAGGCTAGACTGGAAAAAGTTTAGAACAGGGTGCAGGAGGTGCTGGCATGAGGAAAGGGACACATGGGCTTTGAGCAGGCACTGCTATATGTGAAGTCCAGAATCCCCTCCGACTGCCACTTGGTAGTGCTTAGGTTTGGGCAAGCTTCTTTTTGCAGTCCTTCAAGTTAGTGATGGCTTTATTGCAATTATTTATCAGATTTTTCCAGCCCGGGAAGCAGTCGCGGCTAATATGGCTTGCGGCTGGTTGGGCAGGTGTGAGTGGTGGGTTGTTTGGCTGAAGGGTGTCGCTCAAGGGGAATGATGATAGTAATAAAATAAAAAAACTTACCTGAAGGCCAGGTCCCGCGTCTTCTCTACTCTTGCTCTCCTGCCTCTGACAGGAACAGGAAGCAGGCAGACAGGCTCCATCCTCTAAGCCAATCACAACGCTGAAATGCAGCGTTGTGATTAGTCTGAGCACCATGACACGGTGCTCAGCCAGGGGCTAGAGGGGTGAGCATGTCCTCCATACAGGCTGTAATGCAGCCTGCATGGTGAACTTGGTACTGTGCATGACTGGTTTGGGCGGCCCGGGAGGGCCGACCAATCAGTCATTGCGCACTGAGGAGTGAGCTAACCACTCCTCCCCTGCCCTGCTTGGAGAGCAGAGCAGCCCCGCCCGCCCGCCCGGTGCAAAGCAGCAGGACAGGAAACATAAAATTACAACAACTTTAAGTTACTGTCATTTTATGTTTCTCACTGCTTAAAAGTAGTGGGGCGATGCTTCTCCGCCATAGCGGAGGAGCGCCCCTGTCGGGAAGCCATGTGAATCATGACAGACCCGGACAGAAAAATGGCAGTGACTGGCAGGGAGAAAACTCCATAAAGGTCAGGGCCATTGTTTCTTTGTTTTACGAAATCAAGCTCCAGGGTTGGAAGCTTGTTTAAAAAATACAAAAGAATGCCAAGCAGACCAAAGAAATGATGGACCTGGTTTGCATTCATTTTTACCCTCAGTACCTCACGGAGTTTACAAGAAATCTCTAAATGTGGCAGGCATTCCTCTACTGACCTGACACACTAGAGCAGACGTCTTCATACTGTGGGGCGGGCCCCACTAGGGGGCCTCAAGTGATCCCAGGGCCTGGTCGATAGAAGCCATTATGATGATAACCTTGCTTTGTTTTAAGTGTAAAAAGTGATGGATCTGTAATGGGCCGTCACTAACCTCATTTATCATTTATATCCTAGCTGGGGGGAAGGTGTCAAAAGGGCAGGGACTCCAAAAAATTTTCAGAACCCGCACTTCTAATAAGCACACTGTGGATACTTAACTGCAATGTTTAAATAAGTCTAGACATACAGAAACATTGCCAATTTAATAGAATAATTGTGAAAAATTCTGAGGGGGGTCCTGATTATTATATATTTTTATTCCACTGGAGGCACGGCATTAACATGTTTGAAGACCACTGCACTCGAGGGTTCCCCAGTTGGCTCTAAATAATCCCCTAGGTGTTGTGTATGAGCCTTGGTGACTTAAGGGAGGTGAATTAAAGAGAGTAACTAAAAACACACAATGGGTGATTGCTCCTTAATGTGCATTTGTGCTCCCAAAGGGATACCTTTGAAGCATTTTGAGAAGTGGAGCTCTGATCCCTTCTGCTTGAGAGAAGCTTGAATTGTAATCCGCTAGTTGGAGGTTCACACACACAAAATCCCTTCTGTATTTTTTGTTTGTTTCAGGAGCAGAGAGTACAGCAGATACATAGCAGCCCTCATTTGGATATTTTGTTTGTAGAATATGAAGAAGGCAATGTGTATTTGTATTTTGACTTGATAATGAGTGGAGCTGGTTAAGTACCCAAATATTCCTGAACACCAACTCACAAGTAGATAAACCACTCCAGCCAAAATCAATGATTTTCTCAACCTCTATAGTGAGAGGGTAAGTAGGTCCTGCAATGATTCAAACCCATGATCTGCTTTCTACACACAGAACTCTGTTTGTTAAACCACCCAGCTACTTTACTTATGATTGGAACTTGTGACCTGCAAATTATAGGTATGTTTGTGCAGGAGATAAGTAACCCCCTGCAACGAGTTCATTTAATGAAACAGATCTTTTACTGGAGACATAATACACTGAGCCATTTAACTCTGTGTGCTTGGGAAAAAGAGAAAGTGAGACCTGCAGATTACATTTTCACATTGAACACCTGCACATTCTTAATTTTTCTCTCTCATTCATAAGCTCTGCTGCTGGACAATTAGGAATAGACAGGCAGGTGGGCCATGGTACTAAATTATAGATAAATCTCAAATTTAACACACATTCTGTATTTAAATTACAATTCACAAATAATTAAGGAAGGTAAAACATATATACAAATGAATGGCAATGCAGCATATTCAATATACTGAGGTATTAAGAATTTGTGGTAGTAAAAATGATCCCCAAGTATTATTTATGAAGAAACGTTAATGGAGCATCCACTCATCCTTTAACTCAACAAGCAGCTGCTGTTTCCAACATATTGAATTTAGAACATGACTCAAAGCTAAACACCATGACATAACAAAGCTAGCTGCCAAGCAAGACTGTACTCTACAGTGCACACAAGCTGTACAGGATTGTTAGATTTAACATTCTTCTACATACTACATACCTACCTTCCTTCTAAACAAAAACAAAAAATAAATAAATAAGATAATGAATGCTAAAAATAAGATACAATAAACCTGCATAGTTATTGCAATAAAACATTTTCAAATGTTTTAGTTAAACATCTTTCTTATTTGCAATCTAGAACCATGTGATAACCTTTCTAAAGTGTGACTTGGTGTTTCAGCCTTTTTTAACTCCCGCCGTATCACTGGAAAAATCAGGACAATTGTAATCATTACACTCTTTGTGTATAGTATCCTTGACATTTGCTAACCTGGATAAACTCCACCAAGAACCATTACTTAAACAGGCAGATGTTTTCCCAGTTTCAACTTTGAAAACCACAGAAAACTTGGAATGTCCTTTCTTCACAAGTATCAGTAGCTTAATTTTTACTTTATTACCTACACTCAACAGCTTTTGTTTGCATACTCTCCCATTCACCATATTCTTTTCCTTTTTCATACAATTTTCATTCACCATCCTATACATCTTTTTAAAATCAACCATCTTCTCTTTGGACTTTAACCACCTGGGATTCAACTCCTGTCTTGGTTTCCTTCCCTTAGGCAATAGAAACTGTGAAAACGTGGTTGCACAATGTGATGAACAATGATGAGACCAAATGAAATCCGCGACATTTTTTTTTTTTAACATCAATGCATGCTTTCAGAGCCAGTTGAATACCTTCAGCTAAAGTTTTATTGGTGAATATAATGCTGTCTTCACATGTAGAATGTTAGCTTTTTAAATAAATCATGTGAACAAGCTGGACGTAAATTGTATGACATTATCTGACACTATGTACTCAGGTAAACCTTCCCTCCTGAACAATTCCTGTAAAATTCAATGATGGTATCAGAAATGAACTCGCAAAACCCATTTCACCTCCACCCATTTTGAAAAATAATCAGTCACCACCACAATAAAATCTTTGCCATTCAAAATTCTTTCATAAGGGCCTAGTGCATCAATAGCCAACTTTTCCCATGGCTTTTATCGAACATAAGAATGTAAATGGGTGATTTGTTGTGTTTTAAGCACTTTGTCTGAATCTGCACACACTGAACAGTCCTTTACAAAACCTATATTATCACTATCCATATACGGCACCAAAACTGATCCCATACTTTTTTGACAGTATTGGTTTGCCCTGGATGGTCCCAAATGAGCAATAGACATCAGCATTTTCCTAATACCAATAGGAGGAACAATTATTTCACCTTTTAACACATCATTTGCTGGAGAAAGATCCTGTCTGACTTTCCAATAACACTCAATTTTTTAGATAGATGTTTCTCTAACAGCCATCCTTTAACAATATAATCTTTCAATAATTTCATTGTCGCATCATCCGATGTAGCTTTCTTCCAGTCTTCTTTGGATATTACTTGTGTCATGGAAAGTAGAACATCTTCCACCGTGGCTACCACACTGTAAGAAAGTAGGATCTGCTTCTTAAGGTTACCCCCACTTTTTGCTAAATGTAATACTGTTTTGACCAGTCTGACTGGGATCCTGCTAATCAGAACCAGAGTCTAGCTGCTTCCTCCCTAAACTGTTATGTTATGTCCTTAGGTACACTCCAGATTGGATACTTTGGTACCCTTGTCACTCCCTAGTATATGGTACCAATGTACTCTGGGCATAGTTACCCCAGAGGCCTCCCATGGGCTAAAGCATGTATTATGCCACCCATGAGAGGCCATGCAAAATGGAACTACAGGCCTGCCATTGCCGCCTGTGTAAGTTGGTGTATGCACCACTTACTTAAGAAATAAGTTTACTATATCTAAGGGTCACTGCACTTAAACCATAGCAGGCCTTTACAATACCGAGGGCAGGGTGCTTGGCTCTGAGTGAGAGCGTGCTACTGCATGAGCAGGACACCCCTACAGCCTACGGAGTCCCTTCTCCTGGGTTGTCAGTGAAGCAACCATATACGACATAAAGAGGGGCATTACGCGACTGCGTGATGACCAACTCTAAAACGGCTGAAACAAACCCTATCATGTTTGGTGTCAAACATGTTGGAATCATACCCCCACACGGGTAACTGGTGTGGGAGGTATGATCCCACCCCTCAGAAGCAAGCTTCGTGGGGTCCCTGGTCTTCCCGGTACTGGCCTTCTTAACTCCAGACAGCACAAAATGGTTCCTGCAGACCAGAGACACATTTCAGCCCTCCTGCTGCTGAGCCAAGCTCGAGCAGGGACAGGCAGAACAATAGGCATCCTATCACAGGGAGGTGTGACCACCTCCCACACAGGATTGAGTGTATTAGGGCTGGGTGGGTGCGCTTGACAGCTACTGAAAGTCTGCATTAGGGGCACATTTGGTGTCCCTGTGCATAGTCCAGTTCAAACCAGTCCTGGGAGCCATTGGCCCGAAACTGGACAAAGGACACAGGAGTAACCTCACCCCTATCCAGACCCTCCCCTGGGAGGGTCCCCTGAATCTTTCCAACACTCTCCTGTGGGTATTTAAGGGCTTACATGGCTGTAGGACCTTAGAATCGTCGTGGACAAGATTCTAAACTGAAACCACTGCACTTCGACCATCATGGCACTCTGGACTTCGTTTGGGCCTGATTCCGTCTCAGTCTGCTGCATCGTCTTTGCCTGTGCACCATACAGGATCCGTGCAGGACTTATGGAGCATCAAAGACACCTGAAGTAATCGCCCTTGGAGTGAAGGAGTCACTCCCCTGCATTCGCAGGCACTGCAACACTGCTGACCGGTCTGCTCATCCCAAGCTTCTACGGACTATGAAAGGCTCAGCAACACAGGAGGTGGGTTTCTACATCTCTTGAGGCCTGAGCTGCCCTCTCACCAAGTTTGAGTTCAGAATCCCTTGTGGGGGCTGCAATAGCCGAACCCCTGTGCACCGCGTACTTTTGCAAGTGCATGTGCTTGTTGGCAATTCCTTAACAAGTGCATTGGGCTCAGAGTAGCCCCAACCTCTGGCACCACTTCCTACTAAGATCTTCAACCATCTTGCACCGTGTGCTCTGTCGCCTGTTTTGTGAAGCTGTTCGAGGTCCTTTTGCGACTCCTGTGCCTCCAGCTTGTGGGTCCATTTGAGGGTCAACCTTACTTTTCTTGGGCTCCCCTGGTTGCTCCAGGTTTACCCTGACTCCTCTGTGTGTGGTGAGTCTCCTGGCCCTTGCTGGTCCGAGCCGTACACTGCATAGGTTGCCGTTGCCAAGGCTTGTTGGTGCTCCCACCTGACACCGACCACTCCGCACTCAACATCCTTAATGAGACAGCTCGTATGCAGCTCCTGGTTAGTCCTCAACATCACCTGGTCCCAGCAGCTGCAGAGTCAAGGTCCCCGTCAACTATCCTTAAGCACCCGACATCGGTGGGCATTTGTCTACTGAGCCCCATGTCACCCTGAAGCGACCCAGACCTTGTCCCCTCTGCTTTCTGGTACTCTTGGACTATAATCCACATTTGGATTCCAACGGACATTCTTCTCCCTTCCAGCAGCGGCTCTTTTTCAAAGTCCTCCATTGGGTTCGACTGCAGTTTCCGACGCCACTTCACACCTCTGCACCCGGCTCCCATGGTTTGGGTAATTTGGGTACTTTGGTATTCATGGGTGGGGTGGCTCTCCAACCTTATGTCTTCTACAGGGTTTCTTCGTAGTCCACTGGGAAGGATCCTTAATCTCTAAAACTCCAACTGCGACTTTCACATAAAGTTGTAAGGAGCTTGTGCTAGTGTTCCCACACTGCACCCGTCCTCCATGGGGTCCCTATCTACTCACCTTGGGTGGTTCCTTGGGGTCCCAGCGATTCCACGTCCTCTCGACAACATCCTGACTCGAGTCGTGGTTCTTACACCACTTTCTTAGTATATGGTTTGGTCCCCCCACGGCCCACTGTGTATTAATGCTATTTACTGTTGTTTATTTGCTAAAGTAGTGTGTGCTTTGTGTTTATCTCCGTGTAGGATATACTGTATTGCACTAGATAGTGTTATATAATAAATACATATTTGTAGAAGTATTGTGTGGTTCCCTTTTCATTTAATCTATACAATAAGATTGCATTCTGGTAAAACAAGCTGCTTTACACTCCTTCAAGACTTAGCCTGAAGGCTGCTCTCCACAGCTATGATTTGGCTAGCTTACTAAGGTTGTCTGAGACCTCTTACATCAGCATAAGGGTTGTCTGGACTGGTGCAGGGTACCCACACTAAATAGTGGACAGCATATACCCTGCCAGCCCCCCCCTCTCTCTCTCTCTCTCTCTCTCTCTCTCTCTCATACACACACATCCTCTCTCTCACACATTCTCTCTCTCTCTCTCTCTCCCTCCCTCCCTTCATGTGCAACCAATTCATCATCGGGTACAACATTACCAGCCAACCTGGACAAACAATCCGCATGAACATTCTGTACTCCAGGAATATACACGACTGTGAAATTATGTTCATACAATTTTGCCAGAAACCTTATCAACCTAGATGACGCTTTTCCCACTCCATTCTTAGACAAAAACGATATTAAAGGATTGTGATCCTTTTTAAGTTTAAAAGGTTTACCCCATAGACACATATTGAAATGCTCAACTGCCCATGCACCCCTCAGAGCTTCTCTCTCTTTATAGTAGAGTATTTTGTTTCAATAAAAGTAAGTGGTCTTGACACTAAGGCAATTGTATTCTCAATACTTCCTCTCAACTTACTCAACACAACTCCTAATACTGTAGCACTGGCATCTTCTGTAAATATATTAGTTGACATCTGTGAGAATGCAGTTAATGGTTTGCATCCTATAATGGCTTCTTTAACTGCTTTAAACGCCACTGTATGTTCACTGGTCCACTTAACTCCTTTTATAATGACAACCTCAAATGAAGTACCATATCTGCAAACTTACTCACAAACCTTGAATAATATTCACAAAGCCCCAAAATTGACTTAATCTGATCTTTAGTTTAAGGCTCTGCCATATTTCTAATGGAATCAAGCAAATCATTTTTTGGAGCAATGCCTGACCCACTAATTTGATGTCCTAAATATTCCATCTCTGTAGCAAAAAACTCCCCCTTATGCAGTCTAACTGTCATTCCCTTCATTCAACGTAGCTAAAACTTTGCCCATTGTCTCATGTTGTTTGTCAGCAGATTCAGAATATACTAAAACATCATCCTGTAATGCCACCACCCCATCGGTATCTCCAAAAAGACAATTCATAAATGTTTGGAAAACCCATGCAGTGGATGACAACCCAGAAGGCACCTGACGTACCTAAATGTACCTTCTGGTGTTATAAGTGTTGTAATGGGTAGTGACTTCTCTGTTAATTCAATCTGATTGAATCTATTGTAGTAAAATATTTAGCCCCATCCAGTTTTGCCAGTAATTCTTGCACCTTAGATAAAGAATGACACTCTTGAACAATTTGTTTATTGACTGATCTAAGGTCAACACACATTCTGAGTTCTCCATTTTTCTTTTTGATCAAAACAATGGGAGAAACCCATTCCGATGCATCCACCGGTTTTATCACACCCTCTTCACATAGCTTCTTTATCATAGCCGACAATTCTCATCTGGCAGATAGTGGAACATGTCTCAGTTTGTGTTTAGTCGGTACTACATATTTTCTTGAGTTGAGAAAGTGAAGGGATTTTCTCATAAAATCCAAGTTCCTTTCTAAATACATCCTTATAT